>NC_136734.1:21665000-24555000 GCF_936440315.1 Barbus barbus | reverse complement strand
CACATAAAACACAAAATACATTATACTGTAAAACATAAAACCATAAAACATGTTCCTAATGACTGTGGTAATCCAACACACCCACCTACTGGTCATCAGTGCATAAAAATGCTTAGCATTTTTCACAGACTTAATCATTTTAGAGTCGCTAAGGACATATGACGAACAGCGCCTTTGGATATAAAACAGCACTTTTTAAACATCAGTATTTTACGATACTTTTAAAGGTCTTACTTTGTAGCTGGATTATACTGTATGGTCGACCTTCTAGAATGTTAACAGTGGAAACGGTCATTTATCCAGCAAATTTACGTTAAGCATATGGGGGGCTCTTTGCAAATGAGTATGGCAGCATTTCCTGGCAGCCAGTACGAATTGCTAAAATCTGTGTGGATGCTCATAAGAACACCACTCACTGTAAGCCAATTCCAAAAAATGTATCACCTTCCTTAATGAATAAAGTGAGCATTCTTCATCCAGCTCATTAATTCAGCATGAACACCGCTGTCAGAAAAAACCGAGCAGATACAAACGGCAGCTACAAGGAGAAGGCCAAGTTTGTGAAACATAACATTAGCCTGTGTTTCTGTCAGCTAAAGCTTCTGCTTCTCTGGGAAGTGTACTCATACAATGATATAATTGTGCTCGGCACACTGAAGTCTTGACATTCATATTTGGAACAAGAATGGGGTTTGTCTGAATACTTTTCTTTTGACATGATGGTGGTTCCCTGCAAAGGTCCAGCTCAAGTCTTTTGTGGCTCCTGTTGATACAGCAATTGAGCCAGTCAAAAGTGGCAGGGCCCCCACTGAGGTTATTAACCTTGGCACTTCGATTTGTCCACAATTGTTTGTTTCAGAAAGACAGTTCCCGCTGTTTTCCTTAGAAAAGCTTTGATGGCTTTTCAATAGAAGCTGACATGATGGGGACAAAGAGCCAGACCAAAATATGGAGCTTGTATGGAAAGCCAAGTCACCCCATTCAAAAGTACTTAAAGTGTGAATGCACTGTATTTTGTCTTTAAACTGGGTGAATAAATGAATCAGCTGCTCTTTGAACATTGCAGGCCACAAAATGGAGGGAATTGCAGGAAGGGGGCTTCAGATTGATTGACTGAGTGACTGATTTGCCTGTATACTGTTCACAGGGGACAATGATGGTGTATTTGAAAATAGTCAAGAAAGTTCCACTACATTTTCACAGAGTTTTTTCGATTAATCTCTTTTGCATTCCTCCTCAAAACATCAAATATCATAGAAAATTTCAAATTTGCAGTATAAGTAGAATGATTTATTTCAGAGGCGTCATTCCCTTTCAAAGTGACGGGGCATGTGCCCCCTCAGATTTCTGAGCTAAGTGGACTTTGAATGCAGCTTGCAGCAGTGTGATTAGATTCAGTGGTTCAGTGCGGCAGAGCATCAGCTGCTAAATTCAGATTTGCGTTTGCTGGCGCTGAACCAGAGATAGACGCCTTTGTACAGTGCTGCATTATAACCAATCACACACGATTCTGTTGAGCTTTTGAATGCAATGGCCAATCAGAGAAGTTCAGATGAGTCATCGCTGAAAAGGTGTTTTGTTCACTTGCTCGCTGATTGAATTATCTGGCAAAATTCTCCCATCAGAAACAACAAAGTGCAGATGTGCGTACGAATGTAAGATATTAATTTCACATTGTAAACAGCTTCAGTGATTTTAATGGGAGTTTTTGAGAGTGCCTAAACACTGGCTAGACTGAATGAAAACATTCTTTGATAATGTAAATGTTCTTTGCTCTGTCAAATGAAAGTGTTATAATTAGTAACTTACAATATTGTTATTAAGTTCACATTAAATACAAAGTCAGTCGTATTAAAAATATTTTATGGCATGACACCCATATCTGGTAAAATTCTGAAATGTATTTGGCTTTTGGACATGACAGTATTCACTATTATCATTATATTCAGTAATTTTGTTTCAAAGACTCACGTACAGCACTGCAGCCTTCACAAACAGGGATGTCCGATTGCTGTAGTGACTTTTTCATTTCCATGGAGAAGTCTTCGAACTCTGGCTTTGTGGACCTAAGCAACGTTACAGTGTTGAGAAAGCTGTAGGCAGCCTTGGCCTCATTGTCATATTTGTCTCCTCTCCTCCAGGATCCATCCCCTGTAAAATAATGTTGTATTTTTATTGTATTTCATTTTCACATGAGCATATTGCAAGATTTGCCATAGAAAAGTATGTCTCTTAAAACAAGGACATTATACAAGCATGTTTTGCCTGTTTCTGCTGATAAAACCTCAATGACACTGGCTGAAATATCTACTCTGTTAAGTTCACTGCAACAATGGGGCATTTAGATATGCACAAGAACATCAGTGGAACATCCTGGACCTGCACACCAGACAATATCCAGGCGCTTTTGTGTTGAGCCAAATGTCTCTTGAATGTAATCTCTATAAAGCAGAAGAGCTGGGCCTCTTGCAGTTCAGTGTAGATATAGTTTCATTGTGCTACAGGGTCACAGGACAATCTCATCTGACTATGGCTCGTCTTGGGAATAGAGATAAGCTCTGTAATCAGTGCACAACAACCATGAGTACAGTAGTGGAGCTTTACCATAGGAAGATGAGTTGAAGAGCTCGATGTTGAAGAAAATGTGGTTGCCGGTGGTTAATTTTCGTCGATGGGCCGCCAGCATGAGGTCTCGTACTGTGTCCGCCTTGGCACACATGATCACCACTGCAAAAAGAGACAGAACAAAATGGTATTTGTCAGTCAAAACAACAAATTTAGGCTACCACCACTAGCAGCAATGCATGTTTCATTTTTATAATGTTAAAACTGCATTAATGACTAGGCTTAGTAAACAGGAAAATTCTGAACAAAATAAAATAATTCAATAACCAAATGATTTTCATTATTTTTTTGGTTCTGTTAATGGTTCTTACATGTGCTTACATTTCCACCAATGAGGAAGGAACACCATTCTAAAATGCTCTGAAAATGTTCCCTGTGTTACTATTTAACATAAACACACAGCATACACAGTAAAGTCAGATTCTCAAGCAAATTACTCTTCTGAGCCAGTTCTTTTTGCTGAATCAAAAACGTACAGTGCAATAAGTAATGCCTGATCCCTGAGTGAAAGACTCCTCTTAAGCCAGTCTTTTTTATGAATTGCACATCACAACCTTTGAGTCACTTGGTGTAGTTTCTCAATTAATCCGACTCAATGAACCAAAAACGGATACTATGTTATGTTGTACTTAAACCAGAAATTAAGTTTTTGTGCTGTCATTATGAATATGTCAGCCTTTAGGATATAGATTGCGCCAAAACACTGACAAAATTCACAATTAAAAGACATAAGCATTCAAAACCCAGTCTCTCATTTCAACGAATCAATGATTTTGATGATATCATTCTAAACTTCATCTTCTCAGTTTTTCTGACCAGTCAAATGCTCTGTAGAATCTGAAGCATCCTGACTCTTACACTATAAAAGATGCTAAAGCTGCAGCCAAAATGGTCATTTGTTTACACATTTATTATTTTATATAGCAATTCATACAGTTTAAACATGCCTTCCATTGGGGTGTGCACTGTGCACACTGCTCTGGTCCAGAGACACAATATCACACATATGGGACAGAAAACAAAACATATCCAACCCATTTGAATTCTGCACAGAATGATGTTTTAAAGCACAATGGAAGAGAACAAACATAGGAAAATGTTTAGACATCCTTGCCATTATAAACAATGATTATGAAGAGCAACGAACAGCAGGTGATGAGCTGCTTGATACAGTATGTCCCGCCCTCAACAAACTGAATAATGCTGTGATTTTCAAGATACTTCAACCGGACTTACATCAGCCACTGACTCATTGTTTGTATGATAATACTGTATGTACAAGAATGGAATCGTTAATTTCCTTATGATTCCCATTTCTATTTATGGCAGACAAAATCCAAATTTACAGACCCCAAATCCAACATGCGCATTAAGTTATTATCATCTCAATTCTGAGAACATGCTCAGTGCTGTTAATTTAGAATTAATTATGACCTTTATGCTACTGGCCAGTTTTACAAGAGCATTGGCATTGATTCAGTTATGTAAGCACAGGCTCATAAGTAGCAAAGAATAACTTCTTTTTGACCTGGTCTAATAGAAACGCAGTCTGAGGTACAAAATATTTTCCCATGGAGCAAGGAGGTCAAAAATAAATAAACAAGCAAGCAAACAGGGTTTAAAAAAAAAAAAAAGTCGCAAAGTGTCCCATAAATAGGAAGATTCAGAGGATTGGAACTTTCCCCACAGCTCAGTCAGTGTAATGCGCTGCTTGAAATATCCTCAGCTGAGTGGGACAAACTTCACCTCAGTATTCCTGCACTATAGCACCCTTTAATTACAGAGCGCACAGTACACTACAGGCCCTGTGTTGGCTCTCCAATGATTCCATGGGGTAAAGCTCCAGCCAGCAATATTTCAAAAATCTGGATTTTCCCACTGACACTAGTTACAAATGAGCTGAGGAATGCAAAGAGGCAACACATGGCACACTTACTGTAGGTTGCGCCGCATTTAATGCACCTGGGGGTCTATATAGAAGCATAGTGTGAACGTGCACATGGAAATAATATCCCTGTGCAAACTCGTGCTATATCGCTACTGAGTATAAGGGTTTACTGTCTTGCCCCTCTGTCCAACTTTGGCAGCATGGCACAGAATGCAAAATAAGCAGGGCTATAATGACATTTCTCTGGCTTAGTAAATTCATTCCCAGAGGACCACTCTCCAGGTTTCCAACAAGCCAGTTTGTGGTTCTGTGCTCACGTCATTCACTGTCAAAACACTTCAAAACCGTATGCCATGCCTTATCATCTGACATTTAGCCTCTGCATGGATCATAACTTGGAATTTTATGTGTTGTGTCAACAGCCAGGTATGTCATTCTTATCTGCCTGTTAAGTCTGACGTCACGTGTCACAGTTTCCAGGTCCAAACACTCTATCAGATGCCAAAAGCAAACAACATATTCACTCACAGTGTGCTGTAGTACTACTCAAACATCATGATCCTAAGCTTTTTCTGAAATCACAGATGGCCAGATAGCGATTAATTTGCTATGAATCGATAAAATACTTGTGTTGGTGAGTACAGAGACTGTAGTGTGCACTGTACATTTTTAAAAGCTTGGCTTAAATGTGTGATATGAACAAATTGTGCTCTTAAACAGCTCGAGACAGTATTCTCCGTTGAAACGAGTAGAGGCTTGGACATTCATCTGTCGCAAAGCCCTCAAGTTGTTTCTGATTGGCTCAGCCATGATTTGGAAAGGTTTTTTTTCTTCTCACGATCTTTCATAAAGCAGCTGCTAAAACATACTTTTAAATCAGCGCTCATGTGCAGACTGGGCCATGTCATTAAAGTTATCTGTATTTTATGACATTCGCCCCAGCTGTGCCAATCGACATGCCGCAGCCTCATGCAACAGGTTGAAAACCGCTTAACGAAGACTGACAACAACAAAAACAAGGGCATCGCAATGGCCAAATGAATCAAATCAGGCATCACAGGAGCTGGAGAATGTCCCAATAACGTCCTCTACAGATGACTGCAGGCAAAGAAAAACTATTTGGCAATCTCCACTAGCTTCTGATTATGAGAAACTGTGTGAGAGAGTAGATAATGATGAATGCTGTTATTATAAGCAGCCACATAAATCAGCTTGCTTCCAAGCTTGTGTAATTGACCACTTCAGGGACAAACAATGAACACTGAACAATGACATCTTCATAAAGTAAGACATTTGTTGTATATATAAAAAAAAAAAATAGTACAAACTTGTAATGTGAGTATGTGACAACTGATCAGTTAAATTTATACCAAGATACTTTGCTATGTGTATTGTATCAATACTCACTCCTACAGTATGCACACCCCTGCAGCCTTCTATAAATGAGCCTCTGAAAACAAAACAATAAAGTGTCTACCATGCCTGGAATACTAATTCTAACACCAGCAATCTACCTCATGGAACAGTCTGCAGCATTTAACATTCAAAATATATGCAAATTTATACAGTGGCTATGTCTATAATTTATGGTAATATAAACACCAACTTTTATAACCAGTGCAATGCCATCTATCTGGTCATTTTTTTAATGTGATGTTCCCTTCTTGCAGCAGACCAATTCTGATCAATTTTATTTTGCAAAAATGGGTGCTTTAGTAGTGATCACAAGCTCAAATAACTGCTGCTATCTGGCTGTGTTGTCAACTGGTGGGCTGCAATGCAAATAATACAATGCAGCTAGCTATATTTAAGAGAGCACAATAAATAGGCTTTTAAAAATGAGGAGAAAAGCTTCCCATAACTTTTGATGTTAACGTCAAATCAAACTATACTGCATTTGGCCATACATTTAAAAGGCAGATGCCAACATGGACAGCCAGTGTTGTTACTTAAAGGGATAGTTCACCCAAAAATGAAATTACTCACCCTCATGTCATTCCAATCCCGTAAGACCTCCGTTCATCTTCAGAACACAAATTAAGATATTTTTGATGAATTCTGAGAGCTCTCTGACCCTCCCATTGACAGCAATGCAATTAACACGATCAACGTCCAGAAACACAGCAAAGAGATCGGTAAAATAATCCATGTGAGATCAGGGGTTCAACCGTAATTTTACGAAGCTATGACAATACTTTTTGTACGCAAAGAAAACAAAAATAATGACTTTATTCAACAATTCGTCTCCGCGTCACCCTAGCACCATTTTGGAGAGTATCCTCTGAACGTAAATAGCGTATGCTGTTCTGTGTCAGCTGCGGCACGTGGTTCTATCCATCGGTTGTTCTCTAGAAAGAAGTCTGACGCGTCACCGGAAGATATGTGATGACATTTTTCAGGAAAATTACAAGCTCAAAAAAAAAAAAAAAAAAAAAAACATGGGTGGGGACTGCCCCCATACACATTCAACAATATAAAAATGGCAGCATTTCTTATAAAATACTCGTACATCTGCAGAGAAATGACACTTTGGGGTGGATCCTGTGCAGTTCAATGTTATACTTCAGAAGAGGCTTGAAACAGATGTCAAATTTTGCCCTGAGTGTCTGGCAGGCACCTGAGAAATGCATCCCTTCACTGAGATTCCACATTCAAATCTCTGCATGGCCTGAGATGGGTAGATCAAAGGAAGTATACAGGTCATCACTCAAGCAGCATTCCATACTTGTACCTTTATAGTTGCTGTGGGGGACTGCAACATGTCGATGACCTTTAGCTGCTTTTAACTGGTAGAAAAGAGAAAGAATTATAAAAAGCCTCGAGAGGTGTAACCCTGGCATTGTTAGTGTCAAAACAGCCCCAAGACAGCATTAACCTCCTACCCCGTTTCATTCATTCCATACTGACATTTGCAGAATTGGTGGAACATTCCTTTATTAATGACCAGCGTTCACGCAATATGCTTAAGCTTAAGAAACCCAAGATGTTCATTTTGACGCACACGACTGTCTTAGGAAAGTGATACAGGGGATTGGGCCCTCTGCAGGGCCCCTGTATTGAGGCATATCTGTATATTTTCTAAAATCGACAACATTCTTGCTAGGAATGTAAGAAATGCACTGTTTATGAAACAGGATCACTAAGGAGGTGCACAGTCAGACTTTCTGAAACAGCACAGATTTGGAGCAGACGGATGTGATGTTTAAAAGCAGGCTGAAACAGCAGACAGTTCATACTTTTGACAGAAGGCCTTTTAGCGCCACAATGTGTCTAACACCAATAGTAGCAGTGCGCTCCAGGAAAGGTGTAGCCTCTCTGGGTATTAAGAATCAGCCAGGCAGGCAGTGCATGACTTTACTCGCCGTGAGAAAAGCTGTTAAAAAGTGCTCGAGGATGTCTAGAGGAGTGCTAAAGCCTACAATTGCTCCCCAAAATTCCAACAGCTCTCGCTCAGTGTTGACCGCCTGTCAAAATTCTGATCATTTTTTCCACAAGCTTTCTTATGGACTGCAACTGACCTCTTGTCTATCTTTACAGACGGGGAGCCCAAAGAGATCAGGAGAGGATGAAAACAGCCCTAAATATCTGCATTTGTACATGTTCTATTTTGCTCTTGTCTGATGCACCGTCCTTGGTAGTTTAAGATGCTGTAGATTAGGATTGCTGTTCTCTTTAATGCATTATCATTTGGTGTAAACACTCCTTCCGGAAAACTAAATTCCAGTTTAAACTAAACATGAATTAATAACATAAGGAAATGTGTAGACCAGGGTCAGTACTTTGCAAATCCGCCCTCTTGACCTGTGAATACCCGAGTTGAGTCACTGCTAATGAAGAAAAAAAAAATCTGACTACACAATTTTTTTTTTAAAGCTAATATTCTCTACAATGTTTTCCAAATATTTTGTCAGTTACATACCCCTACAGTCCCATCATTTAGGGTTAAGTACTAAAGTATCTACTGACACCAAATCTGGAATGTTTCCTTTAAATCGTGTTATACAGACTTTCTTTAAAAAGGGCTACAAATGCGCTGTTAATTTACATTAACAATGCAACAATAACGAAAAACATTAAGCCACATTTGAAGTGTTTTTGCCCTTAATTGTTATTTAACCAGTATTTTCCATGGTACATTTTAGGGAAAAAAACAAAACATTTTCACATACAGCAGTTGTTAGCAGCCTAACTGAAATGTAATGCTGCTTAAAATGATGCAGGTCTTCTTGCCACATCTGATCCCAATGCCCATGCCAATCCCATGTTCCAATACATATTCAATTGCAATGAGAAAAAAAATGGTTATCCTGAGTTATCTTGTTACTGTGATTTTATTTGGAAAAGTGAAATCTCATCTATTTAGTATGAATGTGGATTGCTACCACTTGTGTTCTAGTCTGGTAAATGAAAAGCAATGGGCTCAAACCCAGCAAGATGCCACTCCACTTGTTCAAAGGATCAGCTTCTGGCAAGAGACTTCTATAGGGGATTGTTCTTTTAACAAGTGTATTGTAAGACACTTTTGACATATATGGCAAGCTGTTTTATTTCCTCAAGGTAATTGTCAGTAAAGCTTAAGTAGACACTTTTTAGACAGGGAGAGAAGAAACCGCAACTACTGTAGCACCAAATGAATAGTTACTAAGGTACCAGCAACAATTGGAATATATAGCTATAGTCTGAACTGAACGGTTGATAACAGAACCACAGTTTTAATGGAATTTATTAACAAAAACCTACAGGTAACAAACAGTAATGGTGCATATCGTGAATAGGTAGCCTACTAGCGACTAATTAAACGCTATAATTAAATATTATGAACGTCAAATTCATAAATACTAGTATGAAATTAAGATAAATACTAAACGCCAAACTGATACTGGTGCGTTTTAAGGAATAACTGTTAAAACGGCTTGCCATAGAGCGTTTGGTAAATGAAAGACAATTAAACGAGTACCTTCGCTCCCGTAGACGGACGCGATGATCCCGTCGGCATCTACTCTCTCCTCGTGCGAGTTTAACACGGCGTAATCTGTGGCGATGTGGTACTCCGAGAGCACCGTAAAAACCCCCTCTGTCGCAAAGTAACAGTTTCTCTCGTCTTTATCGTCGTCGTAAATCAAAGATGCAGTTCTCCAGCCGAAACGTCCGAACATCGCCTGAAACGTCTCGGCCATCTTCAGGTAAGTTGGTGCGATTCTTGTGAGATGCGAGTACTCGGTGGTTTTCAAGCTGAAGCCGGTGGCCAGAGCACCTGCTGAGATCACGGAGATGTTCCAGTGCGATGCCACTCTGACCACCGACGCGGCGGTGTACTCGCACACCGGACCGAGGACCAGGTCGGGACGCTCGTCTCTTTGCTTGTCCACGAGCGCGTAAAGAGCGTCCATCCCGCACGCGGAGTTCACATACTGCACACTGAATTTCAATCCAGCAAACTCTGCTCTGCCGAGGGTTTTTATCGCGTACTGAATAGCCGGAGAAACTCTCTGGTAAGAGAACAGGTATGTGTTGTTGTGAGGCAACATGACCATCACGTCGATGTTGGCAGTCAGTGCACTTGTCCTGCCAGGCATCATGAGCACTACCCAAATGGACAGACATAGTGACATGAAATATGACATCTTTAACACCAAAGAACGAAGAACTTTTTTTTTTTTGCAAGGATTCAAAGCTTTTAAAAGTGTTTTTTCCCCCCAAGTTGATTAGATGTTATATAAATTAAGACTTATCCTTAATTGAACTTAGTATGGCAAGATCCCACTCTTTCTGTTTATAAGTGAGTTGTGTCCTGTGAGCCTCTCCAAAGCCCCTCTCTCTTCCCCTGTTTGGAGTCTTCTTTGGGTCTCTGTCTAACTCTCCGCTTCCCTGTGTAATTACTCTTGTTAGGATGTGTGAAGTGTGCTGGTCACCACACACGCTGCAGTCTAGGAGGAATTTTCAAGCATCCTTTCATTATTATTCCTGCGTCATCGCTGCGCAGCCCGCCCCCTCCTTAAAGCTACAGCGTCGAAATTCAGGACGGTCCACAACTTCAGTCGAGATTTAATGGTCAAGGTGGCGTAAATATAAAAATATACAAATTATGTTTTATTATAAAGCACATTTATAGACAACACATGTGGTTCTGTACAAATTTAGCCATTCGTAAAATGCAACCCAACAGTAAAATCAGAGGCCTATTCAATAATAAAGGTTTAACTGAGCAAGAAAACCAGACATCACGTGGAAAAGGAGACTCGTCCACCAATTGTGGGCCACATCTAAAAAGGCTCAGTCTCTCTTGGACTTGCATTCACGGCAGGGGCAGATCAAATCTCAACTGTCTGGACAGGAATAGAGAGACAAAAGATCACAGATGTTTTGGAGGCAAAGCCTGCATGGCCAAGGCCTTACACATTAACAGCAGAATTTTGAAGTTAATATTAAAATTCATGGACAACCAGTGAAGAGAAGATGTGCTTTCCTCTATTTAGTCCTAGTCGGAAATCTAGTCATAGCATTTTCAGTTGATGTACAATGTGTTACAGTAATCTAGTGGAGTGACATAAATCAAAAACATAAAACTTACAAGTATCAAAAACACATATATGTAATTGTCTAAATAGTACTCCTCTCATGAAAGATAACAAATAATCCCTATTGTCTGTATTGTAGACTATGTGGCATTCGCTATACAGGGAATAGTAAATGAGTCAACGATAATGGGCACATTAAATGTTCCCCCAACTCTCACACCCATAATTTTATACAGAAATTATACTTTGGTTAAGTTTGTTTCCTTTCACTTTATTGCAATTTTATCGCCTCATTCAGAGATGCAGCATGTTGGAGCTAAAGCAGTGAGCATTTTTGCACCAAAACACCTGTACACAAGAATCCCAGGAAGAACACAAGCAATACCCCCACTTCATATAAAATGTTCTTAATACCAACTTCTAACTAGTGTCATAAATCAATATGTCATGTAATAATGTCACATTTTTAATAGAGGACTGATCTCTGTTAGGACTGCATATCCATCCATAAAATCGTTGAGCTTTATTCAACAATTCAAGCACTTTCATAGTGACATCTAGTGGTAGACATACAGCAAACACATCACATATTTGCCAACTTATATCCACGTTTTTGAAAATGGATATAATGTAGTTTGGAATACTAATTATATGTGCAGTATATATTGTGCTCTGTTTAATATATTCATCTGTATGATAATATTTTAATGTAGAATTATAATATTGGATAATTATGCAACATATAGTTTTGATAAAGTGTCATTTTTAATAGTAAAACTCAAAGTAAAAGCAAGCAGATTTCAGAAAAAGAAGGCATTATAGCTAGACAGATTTAGCGGCAGATTAAAAATGACTCAGCCGAGCTCTCCAGACAAAATATGTCTTATTCACGTCACTGCTAAAATGGTGCGCTGAGTCTGTGGCTTCAGTCAATGAGAGTGTTCTGAATCCCAGTTCTTTTGATGGCTCCCATAGGTATTACACATTCAGACTGGATAAACAAAATCGATATAAAGATAACAACAGCTAAAAGATCCATTCAGAGAACTGCAGCAAAGTACGTCCCTGTAATTATCTAATGGCCAAAGTACAACGACAGCCCTGGTAGACCTAGTGCACTCCCAGATAAATATCAGGCTCCCTATTTTCTGAGATGCAATATGCTGAGAGTGTCTTTTATTCTGCGGTGCTGGGTGCAGTTCTCCCATGGGATTGATACTGTATGCTTACTGAATCACAAAATTGCTTCAAAATGCACCATTAAAACTCAGATAATTATGTTTATGTTCTATCCTTTTGCACTCCAAAGTCAAGTTGTCTCTCCTAAAGTTTTAAACTGTATTGAGAGTTTTCATATTTATATTTCTTTTTTTTCCCCCTGAGGAACTGTATTAATTTTTCCGTGATTCCCGAAACAGACCAGTATTTGTTTTGGGTTTTGCTAATCTAATCGATGAGTTTATGACTTGTGCTCTCTTAAATGTATTAAAGTGCTCACATAATTGAAGCCATCTGTCAGTGAGAGTAAGAGGGCTGTGTTCTGCATTAATCCTGATTATGCTAGATTAATGTCTCCAGCTCGTGGCCGGCAAAGTCATGGTTTCCAATAGTCAAGAGATGTCATGCATGAAGTACCACCTCATCCCTTGGTTTCTAGAGGTAACTGTAACCTCCGAGTGGATGGGTTGCTGTTTACTCACACTTACTTGTAATTTGTTGATGTTTTAAAGGCAAGGCAAATTGCATTTGCGTCATTAATTTGAAGTAGTGTAATAATGTTTGCCATCTTATTTCCTACAAGCCAACTTTTTGAATGTTGAAAGACTTCAACTGCAGTCTCATATTAGACTCAAAGAATAATTGATGCATTATTAAAAAGTGTTCCATTTATTTAATGTGTAAAATCAGACACTATACGAAAGGTTCATTGCTCTGTCATTAAATTAATTCAATATAAACATCATTTATTTGTACTCTGACCATTTGCCTGAACAAACACTGAAGAAAGGAGTCATAACTACAAATTCATAACCAGAGTGAGAACAGTCCAGAAGTGTCCAGGTTTATCTTTTGTAATACAGTAACAAAGCAGAATTTTTTTTATGTAAATTTGTAGTATGTAAGGGACTTTCCATGCCTTTCTAATCAATTCTTAAGCAACAGTTTTTAATATAATCGTCAGGTACCTGCTGAACTACAGTTGTCTTTTTGGAGACACCTACTGGCTGTTTCACTCAGAGCCATCTAAGAAAACAGAGATACTTCACAGATTGTTTACAGTAGTAAACAGAAAAAAAGGGATTAATTAATCATTAATTTAACATTTCCATTTAAGCAGGAGCGGTTTTCAGATTATTCCGTGACAATAGTTCACCCAAAAATGAAAATTCAGTCATCATTTACTCACCCTCCTCAAGTAGTTCCAAACCTGTATGCATTTCTTTGCTCTGCCGAACACAAAGGAAGATATTTTGAAGAAAGTTTGTAACCAGGCTGTTTTGGGGCATCATTGACTTCCAAAGTAGGGAAAAAAAATATTATGGAAGTCAATGGTGCCCCAGAACTGCTCTGTTTCCTACATTCTTCAGAATATCTTCTTTTGTGTTCAGCGGAGCAAAGATATTCATACAGGTTTAGAACTACTTGAGGGTGAGTAAATGATAGATTTTTCACTTTTGGGTGAACTATCCCTTTAATAGTGTCAAACAGATTAGAATCAATACATTTTACTGAAATGTAATTGTCTTTACACCCCACACACCCATTTGAACTCGAATTTGAAGATTTTTTGTTTCCTGAAGGTTGACATGTTGAGATCAGTCAAGTCATGTCTGCTTTATTGTCAATTCTTCCACAGTCTCACATTATCTTCCAAATTCTTCTTCAGTCTCACATTATCCCCCTGTTAGTGGAAACCTTTTCTTGTGGAAATTATGTATCACGGTTGACTCTCAGTATAAGTCATAAAATGAGTGATCAGTGATTTTAGGCCTTGGAGATTTTCCCTCAGTGTTCTTTACAACAATGTGTGTGACCAAGGTATTTCCCAGATTAATCCTCAAACTGAATTAGCTCTGGAAACTCTTCTTCACTCTTTCAATCTCAGACTGAACTTTCAGTTTTGCACTAAGCACAACTGAACAGAACCGGTTCTGAACTGAATACATTTATTTGGCCTACACAAGAGACATTGGCAAACATGTACCGTACACGCTTGCACCCTATAGACCTGTAGTTTAATTTTTAATATTTAATTTATTTTAATATAGCCTTAGTTGCATTTCCCAACATACCGGTGCAATAATGGTCTCCTCTCAAAGCATCACCTCCCTGTGTTAACACTGATAAATACTTAGAGAATGGTTTTAAATAAGATGCTACAGCAGTCATGAGGGGGAGAATAATTAGCCAAAATACAGTCAGATAGAGAGCAGGAGATGTAATTACAGTAGCTAGCCTTCCTTTTAACCCACAGACTTTTCAACACAATGACATCAATACTGTCTAATTACAAGTGTGTTCCAGACATTTGTAGACCTAACCTTATACACACACACACACCAATGCATTACAGTAGGTACGTATGATAGTTGTGTTGTGAAGTTTGAAGTTTTCATGGATCAATAATCCTGATCAGTATTGATTTAATCATCTGCTGTTCTGTTTTCAACTGTTAACTTAAATATGCAGGTCTTGGTCAACATATTGGCTCGTTCTCCTATTTATGTCAGTCACATGTATTCTGGTGATCTGTAAAAACTATTTTCTCAGAGATTCACAAAATTCACATAAAAGCCAGTCTTTCCTTTTTATGGTGGTTTAATGCAAATAGTCTGTCTTTGTATCAGCTCCACTGGGTTGCTAAAGGTATGCTCAGGCACTATTGCATGTTATCTATAACATACGACAATCATTTATATCTATAACATTAACATTTACAATAATTTAAACATTATTTAAATTTCTGTAAAATCTGTTGGAACCCACTTTGTTCTCAGGAGACTAAAAAAGGACTTCACAATCTTTCATCATTTGAATAAACTATGTTACGCATTGCATTCAGTACATAGTATTAACATGAAAAATGCTTGGTGGTGTACCAGCCATATTTATTTTTCATATACTTGGCAGCTTTTTCCAGCTGCAGAAATAGTTTTTCATATAAGTGGAAATATCTCTTGAAAGAACTTTTAAGGACATTGCAAAGTTTCAAAATGTGTAAAACCAAACATTAACTGTTGAGATAGAGTTCATGTTTCTAAATCATCTCTCAATGTTTTCTGTAACCTCACTGCTGAACATTGCTTGTTTCCCCCTGCCCTCTACTCATGTCCTGTCCCACTCTCTCCAATGCATGGAACATTTCTATATTTGTTCTCTGTTTCTTTGGTTCTTTGCACTAATTTGATCATTATTCTTTTTAAAAGAGAAAAAAAGACATTCTCTGGAAATGCACTTATAATAAATTTGATTTTAACAAATTATATTATTAATAAAACCATACCAAGGTCAGGTAGGGTAGAATTGTTGGTTCAGATAAAAATGTGACAAATTTCTGAAAGTATAATACAGTTTTTGACCAAATATCCCCTGAAAACCATTACCGATGTATTGTGCCTGTGGCATATTCATGGCTTAAATTATGAACGTAGATATGATTTTGATGTTATGGGTATTGTAACATAAGTGAGTCAGACACAATGATGTCATTGGTGGTGATTGGCTGTTTTTCTTTCAATCACACCATTGTGCTTTATTAGGTCTATTAAGCCACCCGTATTAGTGTTATTCAGTTTACTCAGCTGCCATCTGATGCCAAGCCCAAATGCTTTTATGCTTTCATTAGCTAAGTGTTTCTGAAAATGTGAGTGCTATGAAAAATAATGACAGATTTTCAGAAAGTTATTGCTGAATCATTTTTATTTTATAGCGTAATTTTATAACTGAAACTGGATCATTAACCAAGTTGTGATAAAGAATATGTATTAGGATTAGTAATGTTAAGAATATATTTAACCTCTTTTAAAAATTCTGCATTCATTTCTTACTAAAATATAAGAAACACATGGAGATTTTACTAAAGGCTTTAAATTATTGTATAGTTTGGATGTATTTACCAATGATGAACAAGAGGTGGCGGTGTTTAACAACACATTACTTACACCATTTCTGCTCATTTTGTATATTTTAACCCACTGAGATGTTTGTTACCTCAAATTTTTGGAAGAGAGCCTTTGTTTACATAACCTTGGCAATCTGATAAACAAGTTATTATTTTATTCTTTTAATCATAACACATATCTTAGTTATAACTAAAAAGTCTCACTGTAGTTCAAAGATATGCAGACATTATAGCTAATTTAATTATTGTGTAAAGCCTGTGCATTCAAACCTACCATCAAGAAATTCCTCAGAGCACAATTCACTGTGTAAAACATATTACATTTACATATTTAGTCATTTAACAGATGCTTTTATCCAAAGCGATTTACAAATGAGGAAAATAGAAACATAATTCAAGACCTTAGCCTTGCATTAACTTGAAAGGGTTGTAACTGTGGAATGATTATCAATTTTGCTCAATGGTTCGAGGGCATAAAGCAACACAGGATTCTTGCAGGAGTTATTGGGGTCAAAAGATAATAGGTTATTTCATCATAATCAGAGAGCAAGGGGTCATGGGAGAAATTACCTGCTGTCCAGTGTTATCTGGGCTAATTCAGACATCAAATTACTATCTATCTATCTATCTATCTATCTATCTATCTATCTATCTATCTATCTATCTATCTATCTATCTATCTATCTATCTATCTATCTATCTATCTATCTATCAGTCTTGATTCTGAGGATGCTTCATTATCACAAAATAGTCTAAAACCCTAAGAACTGTGGTAATGACTAATATACATTTCTGAAATTATATGGAATTCAATCATAAGTATGTTTATCGTTTCATATAATTACAAATCTTGGATAATTGCATGGTGAATGGCAATTATATGTTCTGCAGTCAGAAGGGTGTATTTACAGAAGAGCAACAATCATAGTGATCGTTATCTGTACTATTTAAGCCCGTCTACATGCTGGTGTATGGGTTGACTTATATTCTGTATGAGTTATGAGTAAACATGGGCTGCATTTTATACATTTAATCTAAAAAAATTAATAATAATAATTTAAAAAGTCATTTAAATTCAGTAGGCTACCAAAATTGCACATCTGTAGAATCAAATGATGTAATAGCTATATGTAAAATATATTTGAGTGTATGTAGCCTGTCATATGAAGAAATGTTTTCAACAAACGTAAAACCTTTGACCCATTTCCAACTCTTTCGCTACTCTTGTTCAGAAACACATAAACAGTGGGTATAAATGTATGCGTACATTTGTTTTGAGGAACAACTCGTGAGTAAGATTAGGCTATAATTACTAGCCTGCTTTATCATTTGCGTTTAACGCACGCAAAGCTAAAACCCCTCTTAAACAGTTGAACAGCTCTTTCTACATTCTCTATACCTTGAACTCTTAAAGGCGGAGCATTCCGTTTAAGTTAAAATGTATAGAATGTTCAAGCGTTCGATTAGTTTCAAGTGTTGCATTTGAAGAGAAGCGCGCGCAGGAAGCTGCTCAGCTGGATTTCTGTTGGCTGAGTGCAGACCCTGCCCTGATTGCCTTATCCATGTGTATTGACGTGTTGAGAGTAGATGGAGGCAGAGGGACTGATCTGATCTCTAGTCCTCAGTCAGAGGTCATTCTCGCTACAGTTACAGCCACTTGTTGCCAAATCGCTGAGAGACCGCGAGAGCGTCGCGAGCCGTTTGCATAAAGAGCTTTTTCTTTGCTTTCACGACACACATCTAGATGTTAAGACGGGAATACAACTACTTCTGACTTTGTTTGGGGAAAAAGGTCACTTTTGAGCTAATTCTTCGCATTTGACGGGAGAAGCATGGTTGACAACACAAGCATAGCAAGTAAATCTGCACTGGTAAGCACGCGCTTTTGCTCCTCGGGTAGAAGAGCGATATCTTTATGCTTAGCTTGTCACTTTATTTTATATACTTTAGTTCAATATTTAGTGCACTAGGCAGATGTTTATAGACTAGCGCATGTTGTGTTGCGCTACAACCCATTGCTAGCAACACAGCATATAAATATACATTGTCATGTTTCTGTCACTGAATAATTCTAATTCGAGGTCGTTGTTTTGTAACATCATATCAGAAATGTGACATTGCGTGCTTTTACAACTTTATTGATGCTGACCGTCAGATAGCCTTGTTGATCCTGTTAGTTCATTTTCATAGGAAACCACGATAAGTTACTTGCCTAAGGTCTTTTATTCTATGAACTGAGCTGCACTGATTTGATCGTAATACCATTTGGACATTTTAATATAAGAAAAAATAAACTTTAAAACTTAAATTGTGTCATTAAACTACTACTTTAATTAGCTTACTGATAATACAAAATGTAGTAAAAATAACAAATTAGCTTTGTCAAGTTCAGTGGATGTAAACGAAGTTATGACAATGATAAGATTTTTTGCAGTGTAGGCTATAGCCTATCAGTTATACGTTTTGCCAAGTTTACCCATCTTTAGTCATGTAACGTCCTAGATAGCCTACTAATTATTCTCAACCAGTTGCCTGTGGGAATTATACGCTTAAGTTTCGACATATAGGCCTACTTTTTAAGGAATTTTGGCATAGAGCCTACTTTCGATCTGTCTATTCTGCTAAACTATAAAATGTAATTTTAGTGAGCGATCTTGTGGGGCACGAATTGTAATTTGACGCCACTATTTTATCATTAGCCAAACATCAGTTATGTAAAACAAAAGTAAGTCTTAATTAAGGGGGTCTGAGTCGACAAAGTCCCCTGCAATTCTGCTTCCAGCGAAAACTTGTAGTGATATTTGCATTATGTTGCCCACAGCAAGCCGCTTTCTCGTCGGCGAGCACTCTTCCTCTGCTGGTCAGCTCCTCCGGAGCTCACAGTCACTCGAGCGGCGGCAGTGGGATGAAGCTGGAGGCGGTCATGGAGAACCTGCAGCGACAGCAGGCGGCTCGACTCGCCCTGGAGGAGAAACTCCGCCAAGCCGAGAAGGAAAAAGACATCAGGTCTATGGTGGAGTCGCAAATTCATCAGCAAGCTATCGCTTTCCGCCACTATCAAGCAGCGGTGAGGGGAGCGTTCGCTTCGGGAGCCCCGAACTTGAGCTCCGGCCACCCACACGAGCGCACAGCCGACTCCGACATCGACGATGAGGATGACGACCCAGACCTGGACCGCGGCATGGATGATGAAGACCGCGACTTGGAGGAAGATGACAGTATGAACGAGGCTGGAGGGGATGAAGATTTGGAAGGACCCCTAGCTCATTACCCACCGCGCCTTGCTGTTTATCCCAGTGCCGGGCAGTCTCCAAAAAGTACCCCTATGCATCTGTCCAGAGTCCAGCCAACCTATCCAGCTCCAAGTCAGGCTGAATCACCGAGTGGTTTGGCACCACAAGCACAATCGCAACACCACGAATGGACTTATGAGGAGCAGTTCAAACAGGTATGTTTATGAGTGAGATCTGTAGATAGATTGTAGTAAATGCACTCTCTTAACCGTTGAATGTGCACTCTGGTGAACTCTATGGTGATTACTAATGTGTAAAGTTTGAAAGCATGAAGTGAGACTGCATTCAATCCTGTGTGAAACTACTTAGTTCTCATCATAATCATAAAACTGAATTATTCAATGGAAACAGCAGGCTTTTAGACAGTTCTAAAACTTTAATGCTTAATCTTAATGTAAACTATACTGTCCAGACACCTGCATCATGCATTTGACATTATATATTAAGTTAGAATATATCAGGTTTAATCGCTGCTTCAGAGTCTTGTTTCATCATTAGCACAGAGACATACAGTCTGCACTAAAAAAATCCCATAAGGTTAAGTTCAGTTGTTGCTGTACATTTTATTTAAAATCAAATCTGCAAACTGCAGTAATCACACTTTTTCAGCTACTTTGATGCAAAAAAATCGATTAATTGCTTAAATAATTGCTTAAAGTATTTAAATTGTCACCATTTCATAATTTAGGTCTAAGATAATGCTTTTGCATAGTGCATAAAGAACAAATGTTTTTATTGAAGTCTTTGCTGTTGATGTGCACAAGTGCAAAATATTAGTCTGGTTAATTTATTTTGACTGTTCTATTTAAAATTATTTTGGTATGGGTACGTTTTATTTGTTCAAGGTGACTTGTACACCTGTACACTTGAAATTCAGGTTTATGTGTAAGAATGTTTCATGGTTATGCTGCAGCAGTTTTGCTCCGCTGTATTCTCAGGGGATAATTTAGAGTAATACACTGAGAGTGAGGCTCTTAAGCAAACACAGATCTATACAGAATGAGCCTGGATGGACTTGTCATTCTTTATTTATGATAGATCATTCAGAGACCTGGCCAAATGAGACATGCACATTAGCGGCTGCATTAGTGTAAGCACTGGGTTAACGCAAGGGGTACAATGCAGTTTGAATAAGGACAGCTGTTTTGATTTAATGTTATAAAATAGAGAAATGATCCTCAAAATGATCTTATTTTACTAGTGTGATGTATATGTTAACATAAAATATATATGTAATTTCCTTTTCATTTTCAGAAGTTGTGTGTTATTCTTAGATTTATAAACTTTTGACAAGAAATACAAATTAGTATGTACTGTAGGCTACTTTTTGATCATATAAGAATACCACCAACCACAACGTTTGCTTAAAAAAATACTGAGGACAGTGTTACACAACACAATTAATGTTGTTTTGCAGAAGTCAAGGACATGCATTTTGTAATCGCTGTTGAACTATTTGGACAAATCAAGTGAAATGCAGAAACAATGAAAGGATGCCGATGGCATTTGGCAGACTGACTGGAGCCACTGTACTGCCTGTTTTCAACACTTTAAAAAACTGTCTAAATGCTATAAATGCCTTCTTAAAATAAGAAAGGCTTTTTAGAGGAATGTAAAAATAGACTCGCATTAAACTTATTTGTGACCAAATTCCTGGTGTCTGTATTTGCAAAAGTAATTAAAACACCAAATACAGACTCCTGTTTACATGGAAAGAACCTTATAAGTCAGCTCAAAGTGTTTTCATTATCTTTCATTTATATTTCTGTACAATATTGCTTAATTAAAACTAAACCCAAAAACCTAAATTATGAAAACCAAATTAAAGATCATAATATTGTAAATTAATTTCTCATTTAGTCAAGCCTAAGCTGGATGTGTTTAAAATGTCTATTTGCAGTGATATTAAAAATGAGTCATTCATCAAAGGAAAAGAGAATTGATAGGAGAGAGCCAGACAGGGCTGGATCGGAAGAGACGAAGTTAAACCGGTTGCCACATGGCCGTTTATTGTCAAAGAAACAGTGAGGGGAGAGGAAAAAAAAGCAAGTAGTTGCGTAGAGTTTTGGCAGGAATGCAGGAAACTAGACCTGGTAGCATTCCAACCTGGCTCCCTCCCAATAACGCTGGGATATCCCTCTCAGGCTGCGTATGGGTCGGCTTAAAGCCAAGCCATTTACGAAATAGGAACAAACTGCATACTTCTCTACAGTCTAGCCAGACAAACATATTTGTGTGTGCGTGTCTGCAAAGAGAATCACATTCTGGACCAATATTGTTGTACACGTAAATATTTACTGGTGCTTTCGCTTTTGTTTATTTAGTGTTTGTTCGATGTGTATTGGAGTACATTTCATTGCATTTCACCAATGTTTTTATTACTTTCTGTAGCAAAATTATTAAATCAGTATAATTAAGTTATGTCTAATAACTTAAGTAATATATTTGTCTTAATTGAGGTTTGAGGTTAATAAGATTTTAAAAATGATTTGGGTCTCTCGTGCTCACCAAGGTTGCATTTATATGATAAAAAATGCAGTAAAAACAGTAACATTGTGAAATACAGTAGTAACAATAATATTAGAATTTAAAATAACAGTTTTCTATTTTAATGTATTTTGAAAATATTTATTGCTGTGATGGAAAAGCTGAATTTTCATTACCCCAGTTGACATTATTCCAGTTTTCAGTGTCACATGATCCTTCAGAAATCATTTTAATATGCTGATTTGGTTCTGAAGAAACATTTCTTATTTTAATCAATATTGAAAACAGATGTGTTGGTTAATATTTTTGTGAGAAAAGTGGTACATTTTGTTCAGGTTTCTTTTGATTTTATATATATTTTTTTTTTTACAAAAGTCTCTCCTGTCACTTTTGATCAGTTTAAAGGATTAGTTCACTTTTAAAAAAACTTTTGCTGATAATTTACTCACCCCCATGTCATCCAAGATGTCCATGTCTTTCTTTCTTCAGTCGAAAAGAAATTTTGAGAAATGTTTTCATCAAAAACCTTAATTTCTTTTCGACTGAAGAAAGAAAGACATGGACATCTTGGATGACATGGGGGTGAGTAAATTATCATCAAAAGTTTTTTTAAAAGTGAACTAATCCTTTAATGCATTCTTGATTAATAAAAGCATTAATTAAAAAATTTTACTAACCCCAAACTTTTGAATAATAGTTTATGTAATATCAAACAGACTTCAGTTTAATTAGTTAATATGCTGGATCAGCAAGCTCCGTATCTCAAACTATTTAAAGAGTATCTCAAATGTTCACAAAAGTACAGAGTGTACTTTCTCCCCTCTGCAAATATCATCTTTAGATTGCTCAGTCTGACCTCCACTTTGGTTTCGGGGCATATGTTTGATCCCCCCACTCTGCCATGTTTAGCAAACATAAAAAAACTCACAGAATGGCTTTTTCCCATAACAAGGCTTTTACAGGGCTATAGAGGGGGCTGGGCAGGGCTGAACAGGGTGGAGGAAACCCGGCAGTGGTGTTTGGTTTCACTACATAAGCTTGTGGAAAAGGACGTTTGTCTTTGCTTCTCCAGTCCACTTTAGTAAAATTAGTCTACTGTCTTTTGGCTCAGAGGCTATTAGCACTCTCTAAACTTTGAATTCTGTTTGTTTTAAGCTCAGAAGAGACAGTTTGGGTGTTTAATCCTTTAGAAATAACGGTTAGAAACCTGTGTAAATTTATAATGAGCTTTTCTGGATTTTTAAAATGCAGTTCTAAGGAGATTAATGAGCATCAAGGCAGCAAGTGATGACCTAATTCACTTAAAAACACTCACAATTGAGCAAAACATCTCTTGGAGAAAATAGGATATGAGGCAATTGTGAAATCACTGAAAGGAAGACAAAGTTCCCCCCCCCCAGACAGGAAGGCAAAATAGTCTTTGTGGTTAAACAAACATTGTCTCTGGTCAGGGCTTTAAAGATATGCACCTCTTTGTTTTGCTGGACACTTTTGTGAAAAGGGGGGGAAAAAAACTTGGTGGAAGTGAGAGACAGAGGCTATATGCAGCCAAAACAGCCCTAACCCATGAGCCTCTGCGGTTAGTCTGTTGATATATTGAAATAGCCGGTCCTAAAGTCTTCTCAAGTAACACACTTCAATTCAAGCCCATTAATACCTTCATAAAAATGCTTGGAGCCCCTTCTTTGAAATCAACACACACATACACACAGTAACTCCAGTGTCAACATGACATTCCTTGACTTTACAGGCCTGCTCCACCCCTACGGTATCGCCTTCTGTTTGATTGCACTGCTTTGCTCATATGTTGTGGGGTCCTGAGAGCCATTAAGTTCCCCTGCATGCAGTCTCAAGCTAAAACACATGCATGAAGCCAATTCTCCATATGGCTAAGAGGTTGTGATTTTTTTTATTTTTTTATTTTTACCCAGCAGCACTGGGGAAACTTAATTTCTAGTGATTATCGTCAATTTGATTTCACAGAGACTATTTAAACTAAACTGAGCTAGACAATAACATCTCTGAATTCAATAATGAAATGCCTTAACGGAAAATTGAGTGTTTAATCTTATTTTTATACATTACTGACACTCTATCCTCCAATTTGATATTGTTAAGAGCTTTGACACAATCTGTATTGTTAAAAGCGCTATATAAATAAAGGTGACTTGACACTATCGTTAGCTTTCTGTGGTAGCTGTGGCAGGTTCATTTTGGACGTGTGCTGTCAGTGGAAATATTTAATAGAATTCCATTCGTCTCAGTTTTAGATCGCCTTATAAATGAGAGCCTGCTTTAGCCGTGTCCAATTGGCGGCCTGTTATAAATCCATGCTGAACATTCAGAACTGGTAACAGACCCACACCTCGAGCTACGTCAAATGTCTTACTCACTGACTATAATAACAAAAACAGTTAAACACCTCGCTCATCACACAAACTCTAACTTTTTTCTATAGTTTTAACAAGAGGCTGAAAAATTATAAAAAAAAAAGTTTTACATTTTTAATAGGTTACACTTGTATTGGTATATAATTGTAACTCCAACTTAATTATATAGTATTGTTATAACTACAACCTGTCTGTTGTAGCTTGCAAAAGTCAAAGGGTAATGAAGTAAATTGAAGCAAAGCTATTAATGGACATAAAGAGCTGTTACATTTTGTTCAAGAGTAATGGTCAGTAAAGGAATGCCTAATCATTTACAGTGTGTTTAGGCAAAGCTGAAACTAAAATGCTTTTGATCATATTGCGTCGTCTTTGCATTTTGGTTTTTGCTGCTACTTAAAGCGTTTTAATTTCTCCTTCTGTCGTTATCAGTAAGACACATATGCAGTGAGTGTTACATGGCAGCAGGCAGCAGCTGAGTTCTCATGTCATCAGTCTTGGCACATATGGCCTCACATGTCAGCGTTCATTAAGGTGAAGAGTTGCAATGAAAGATAGGGAGGAATCAAGCATGGAGTGTCTTAGGCTTAAGGTCAGAATCAGATACTCTCTTTACAGGATTAACTTGTGCTACACATCCCCCTTTCTTATAGATCTCCTACACAACACACACACACACACACACACACACTCTTTGTGTTTCTATGAGTTTATTACTGCTTGTTTGGTTTGGTCAAGTACTTAGACATGTCCATTCAGCACACAATCGTATAACACTGTGTTCTAACTAGGTGTGATGAACAAGTTTCTAGTGACAAGCAATTTGTCTGACTACACTGAGCACAAAACAGCTGTGTGATGTAATACAATCACATTCAGAAGATGCGTTTTAAATTTAGGGATGTGCAAAACCCACTAGTTTGTGGTTTGCTTAAAAAACTAGTTGACTAACCTCTCTTAAGGAAACGTTGTATAATTTGTCCATCTTCACATTCTTGTAATGAAAAGCAGTTAAAAATTGGCTGCTGTCCACAAAAGAAAAGGGGTTTATTTTGCATTTTTCTGCCAGAATAAAAAATGTATGGTTTAGAGTTTGAAAATGAAGAAATCAAGACCAATATTGAACAAATTTACTGTAATATTTATGTAAGAATTAAGACTACATGAGTGACATCTATTTATTAGGGCTGGGCGATAAATTGATTTTATCGATTAACTCGAATGTGTAGTTTACGTCGACTTGTTTGAAAGAAAATCGGTTTTCTCTTTAACGTCCACCGACGGTCCCCTCTAGTTCCGAATGGGCTCAGCCCTCCCCCCATAGATAGATGATTAGATGATGCCATCGTCCATAATAGACATCATGATGTTGAGCCGGCATCATTCTTGATTCCTCCCCCACGCCATACACCCCGCATCCCAATACCGTGTACATAAAAAAAAAATGACGTATTTTTTGAGAGTGCTTAAACTCACGCTAGACTTAAGTCAGTCATAATGTTCTTTGACAATGTAAGTTCTTTTGCTCACATTTTCTGTATTCGCTGATTAAAATAACTGTGGAAGGTACAGATAATAAAAAATTAATCCATTACCTCATTCGTGAACATCCTCCTTCATAGCGTCATATCAAGCTTCGCCTTTGTTATTGTTATGAAAATGTGACCTCTAGTGGCGAAAACTTACATATTGTACCTTTAAAATTATGGAACGGCAGTACAACACATTTTACAAGATTAGATGAATGTCAGTGGTGCTCAAGATCTGCATATCATTCGTTATCGTCCTGCCAAAAAACAACCTACAGTCACTGATATTTAATTCTGTTGAATGTTTTGTTTGCACTTTATCAGAACTACCTCCTATCTACAGAATAGCAAGATGTTAAACTTGTGTTTAAAGGAAACGAATCAAGGGTCACATAATATATTGTTGTGTTACATTTTATGTTATGATACATTTTCACTGTTTACAATGGCAGGGCCTGCCATCTTGTCTTTTTGGCTTATTTCTGATTGCACTTTCACCCCAAGGGGGAAATCCAGATCAAATCCCAGAAGGGAAAATCAAAACAAAATAAAGTTAAAACTTGTTTTTGAACTATTTCTTTGTCATTTGCAGATTGATTTGAAGTAGGGAGAAAAAAAACCATTTAAATCGTAAATCTGATTTTTTTTTGTGAAAAAATCGAGGATTTTTTTCTTAGACCTGGAGGGTTATCTCAGCCTGACCCATTCAGTCTGATTCAGAGACACACACGGGGATAAAGATCACATGTAACATTAGTAAATTAGCTTGTTGCTTAATCCCACAGGAGATGTTTGGATAATGGAGCCCAGAGGGGCAGGACTTTTGGGTTGAAAAAATGGATGCATGAAGTGAATAGAAATGGAGAAGAATGTAAAAGCAAAATGGGCGTGGAAAGAAAAAAGAAAGGCCTGTTGTCTGTGAATGCAAATATAAAATGTTTATGTATAATCCAACTCACTTGCGTCTGCTACTAAAGCAACTAACACCAGAATGTTTTGTGTAGGGACCTTCGTTTTGTTTAAAACAAATGCCGTCTTTCTTTGCTGGCTTCATTAGCATGAGTCAAATGTAGCTCTTTGTACCTATCACCCTGTGATTTCAGTTGTGCCCTTGACATGTGTTCAGTCAGGCCAAGGCGGCGGGCCAGGGAGAAAGCTGAAAGATTCGAGTGTTGCTTTTGGTGGCGGTGGCTCTTCGTCTCTGATTCAGGAGGTCAGTAATCACCCCCACCCCCTATTCCTCATTTCTGCTTCGTTCAAATTGCACTCACACCCCCTTTTACTGGCCCCAGGCCTCCCTGTAACAACCCCTTCACCCAAACAGTAGTGACAGTCTGGAGAACGTACGCCTGTCTTGATGATAGCGTTGTAGACAAAGACTGTTTTTCTGCCAGATGAAGCGATAATGTGCAATCTTTGTCCAAACTCTCGTGAGTCATTTAAAGGGGCAGTTCACTCAAATAAAAAAGTGTTTGTTTGTTCGTTTCCATACAGTGAAAGTCAGTGGTGTGCTGTTTGGTTCTGAACCATTCTGGCTTTCATTGTGCAGACAAACTAAACACATTTTTCAAGATATCTTAAGAAATGAAGATGATGACGATTTGGGTGAACTATCCCTTTAAATTTCTTAAATCAGCTAAACTGCTTACTAGTGTAGCACTGGATGAAATGACAAAATGTAAAACAATATTCACTAGTCAATGTTTTGTTTAGTCCATGGGTTAGTTTAGAGGTAGATTTAAAACGCGTGCATGAGCGCAAACATTTTCTTTAAACTATGTGAAAACATTTAATGTAACCTGATTCATTTATTTGAGTGAAGAAGTAATTCAGCTGCTAAACATCAACAAGCCACTTGTGAGACAAAGTAATGTCTGTCCTAACTATCAGTGTCCAATTTAATCCAGTGCTGAATTCATGAATAAGTGCTGCTCAACTGACCGGCCAGTGCCCTACATAGTTCACAACCCACATGCAGCATAGAAGGCCTGCTTTGTTTTTAATGGCCAGCAATGAATTCAAGGGTCAATTAGAGCCTGAATTCCACAGGCATGTGATACAACATTCCCCACCTTCATGAAAGAAACCTCAATTACAGCGGACACTTTAATGCAGAAGACAGCTCTGTTTTAAAGCCGTTGATCATTTCACTCATTTAAGAAGAGCAATTTCAGCACTATTGCCATGGATGTCATTGACTTCCAACTGACTTCCACACCTCCATGCTAAAAGATTTGCAGGTCAGAGTTTCTCTCTGCTATGGCAGTAGAGAAACAGGGAACAGTTAATAGTTGAAACTATTAATTGGCAGACGACTTGAACGACTTTTATTGTCGTTTTGAAAGATCACCCCACACCCGCCCTGAACACCTCTCCACACAACCATTCACATCTCCAGCAACCCCTCTCTCCCCCACACCTACGATTCAAATCAGCGAAGAAGATGTGTGCCAGGTCTTCCGGAAGAACAAAAGAAGGAAAGCACCAGACCCAGACGGTGTGTCACCAGCTTGCCTAAAAACCTGTGCTGCTCAGCTGGCCCCCATCTTCACACAGATCTTCAACAGATCACTGGAGCTGTGCGAAGTCCCCTCATGCTTAAAACGCTCCACCATCATCCCCGTCCCAAAGAAACCCAAAATTACTGGACTTAATGCCTATAGACCTGTGGCCCTAACGTCTGTAGCCATGAAATCATTTGAAAAACTGGTTTTGGCTTATCTGAAGGACATCACTGGACCCTTACTGGACCCCCTGCAGTTTGCCTACAGATCAGTGTCTCTACAGGTCTGTGGATGATGCAGTCAACATAGGACTGCACTTCATCCTTCAGGAGAACCCCCCCCCCCCCCCCTCCCCCCCACACTCACCATCATGAACAGCACCGTGACTGCAGTGGAGTCATTCCTGGGCATCACCATCTCCCAGGACCTGAAGTGGGATATTCACATAGACTCCATTGTCAGGAAGGCCCAGCAGAGGTTGTACTTTCTTCACCAGCTGAGGAAGTTCAACCTGCCACAAGATCTGCTGAAACAATTTTACTCTGCCATCATCTGCACTTCTATAACTGTCTGGTTCAGCTCAGCTACCAAATCTGACCTCAGAAGACTACGGAGGGTAGTCCGGACTGTTGAGCGAATCATTGGTACAACCCTCCCCACTCTCCAAGAACTGTACTTATCCAGAGTGAGCAAAAGGGCTGTTAAAATCACTTTGGACCCCTCACACCCAGCACGCTCTCTCTTTGAACTGTTACCGTCTGTTCGATGCTACAGAGCTCTGTGCACCAGAACGACCAGACACAGGAACAGTTTCTTCCCTCAGGCAATCCATCTCATGAACACTCAACAATAAACGTGGACTATAATACACTATCCTTTCACCACACTCACTAATTTTATCTTTGTTTTCTCATTTCTAATTTGCACATACTTGACCTGTACATACATAGTTGTCTATAATATATATTGTGTTTCTGCTGCTTTGTACATTGCCTTTTGGTTAATTGTTGTTATTCTTTTATTATCTTGTGTCCTGTCCTGTTGCTGTCTTTCTGTTGCACTGTGGAGCTTCTGTCACTACAACAAATTCCTTGTATGTGTAAACATACTTGGCCAATAAAGCTCATTCTGATTCTGATTCTGATTCTGAAACAGCATCAGACACCTCTGGATCCCAGGGATTGTTGATTTTACAGATTTTGCCCTGCACCCAATTCTTTCCTGCTGCTGTAAATATGATTTATCAGGTCTGAAGGGAACTATGAAATATTTGAAATGAAAACAAGCTTGTGTTGCGTTTTGCTCTGAGGGTTGTGTTTTTTCCGTCTGGTTCAGTTGTTAAAGAAGGCCGTAACCTAAAATATTTACACTCAAAATTTAAAGCAACAGCGAACACTCAGAGAGGAAAAAAAACTGTGAAATGTGGTTTGTGAAGGGGGGGTATTTTTAAATTCATCTTAAATGTCTGTAGTTGTGATGTTTTTACTTTATTCCTCCAGCACATATCCTCAGAAGCAGGAAGGTTTGATTTCCTCCTGTTTGCCGGTCATAGTGAATGCATTGTTTCAGATGCTGTTTAAAAAAGAAAAACATTTGTAAGGTCATTTATTAAGTTTTCATATTTCACATTTTAGTGTAATCTATTTTTAAAGAACAGATCCTTATCACTGAATGCAGGTTCTCAGTGATTTATTCAATAAGATTTAAAAAATATTTATTTATAAACCGTGAGATGCATTTATCACCCTATAAATATCATCATAGAAAACATGTCTGTATTTAATAAATGTCGATATTTTCTGCTGTATAGCAACAAAGAAGTTACTCTAGCAGGAAATCAAGGAACAGCGATGGATTCTAAGGAAATAATGATTTTTGCTGCATTTTATGTGAATTACGGTAACAATAGACCGTGCTGAACCAATCAAATGCCAACTGTCAGCAGAGCAAAAAGAAAATGGACTCTGACCTTCAGTGCACAATAAAGTAAAGAGCAGAGGCTGCTTTTTGTCCACACCATTTGTGGAAGATTTCAATATTGTGTAAGAGTCTTAAGTAAGAGTACCAGGATTCTCTGATAGCGTCTATTGAATGTTTGTACACCTGTGTTTGCCAGTCACACTTCTTTTTGTATTTCGCTCCGAACTCAGTTCCATTCATTAGTGGTAAATAACAGCACTTCCACAGAGGAAGGGACAGCTTGAGATGGAGTTATTCTGTAGATATGGATTTGATATTTTTCTGTGTGAACAAAAACAAAATTTTTGCATAAAAAGTGTGCATGTAGAATTAATAATAAAACGATATTAGGGCTGTATTATTATTATTATTATTATTTCCGATTTTAGTTCACTCAAATTTCTTTTCTTTAGCGCTTGTTAGCTTACACTTTTTGTCTTTATATTCCTCTATCTGTTTCACAGGTGAGAATTATTTTCTTAAATTAGCTAGGCACTCCAGCTAGTGTCTGGTTTATATATAGGTGAACACGATTGGATTAATAGACCTAAAAGTCATATCCGTGTAATACTCTAGATCCCTTCTTGTCCCTTCCTCCCTCAAAGGGGTACAGGGAAGCAATCAGTAAATTCTGATTGAAGTCCTCACTAAATCAATACAAACCCGATATATCCCGTAATGCCATAGATCCACAGCTGACCTAGAGCATTGTACATTTTCACTCCAGTTCGCCCTGCCTATCTTTAACCAAATAGCACATTAAATTGGGTGACAGAGCAAGAACTGATCACTTAAAATAGTATATGTCAACAGTCTGTTTATCCAATGAACTAAAAGCAGTAAAAGATCATGTAAGATGATTTTTCCGTATACAAATAAAAGTGCAGTCATGCATTATTTTTGTGTATTGATGAAGTTGTCGGGGTCGAAATATGTCCAATCATGATTGACCGCACTGTTAAAAAGCAGCCAATGTTATCAACAGAGGACATTATCCACTTCTCCTAGGATGAGGCCTAATGAAGTTAAATAGAATTTTGACAAGATAATGGATTTGTTTTCCTTCCTTGATTCCATTCTCTCCCCCTCAGCGCTCATGATAAACTGTGTAGAAAAGAACTGAGAGGGAAACGGATTATTCAAGGCTGCTCGTAAGGGGATGAAAAATCAATAACGAACCTTTTTGAGAAAAAAGAGAAACATCCAGAGAAGGCCTCTACAATTTGGGTTCGAGTTAGTGCTTGGGTGCAGGAACTAAATTCTTAGCATCAGAGAAACCGTAAGGCTTGGCACTGGATCTGGCCTCTCCTCAGGGGGTGATCACTGACCAATAAAAATTTACAGCACATAGCTGAGAGGAAGTAGCTTGTACAGTGACTGAGCTACACAATTACGTGGTGAGGTACGCTACCATTCAGTTCGGGATTGGTAGAAATTTTTAAAGCTTTTGGCGAAAAAATTCTCTTATGCTCTCCAAGGATGATCAAATATACAGTAAAATCGATAATATTGTGTAATATGACTACAAATTAAATAATACTAATAAACTTTAAATGCAATTTATGAGTTGAATTTTCAACAGCATTACTCTAGTCTTCAGTGTCACATGATCCTTCAGAAATCATAATATGCTGATTTGTTATCAATTTTGAAAACTGCTTCATATTTTTGTGGAGACAGTAACAAGTTTTTCTAGGATTCTTTGGTGATTTAGAAAGTTCAAAAGAACAACATTTTTTTGAAATAGAGGTCTTTTACAAGTCACTGTCATTTATCAATTTAATGCAGTTTAATGTCTTTCAAAAAAAAGGACAGCAATGTGTATTTTGTCACACTTTTATTATCAGTAAACTATATTGTTGTACCATGCTTCATTATTAATGTTAGGTCCGAACAGTAACACTCCCAATTCAAGAAAATAATGTTACTGTCACTTTAAGATGGCTCCCAGTGAAACATGATCCTCTCTAATCAGCATTTGCCTCTGAAAAATCTAACATGGGCTTGCTGACTCTTCGTTTTTGTTTAGCATAAGCAGAATCAGATGACCTTTGACCTATTTGTAGACCTCACCCCCTCTCATTGCCATAAAACTAGGCTTGCTGCGCATAGATTCCTCACTTGGTCATTGATAAGTAAGGAGATCAAGGGGTTAGTGAAAAGATTAGTCATAGCACACACTATCCCATGAAGCGATCGGTGGAACAGTCCTCTCGTTCTTAAAACCTAGTGTGGCATTTGACAATGAAAATATATCCAGTATATAATACTGAATAAGGCAACATGCATTTCTTAGGAAGGTGTGATGTCTGTCATTGGCATGTTGTGTGTGTAGATGTGTGTATATATAGTGCTCACCTTTCACCTCTCATCACTCACTGCTCAACTGTGTCTCCATGTAGCTTCAGTGTGTGTTTCTGACTAGCTCATGTTTGTTCCACCTCTTTGTCGAATGCAGGAGAAATGTGCCGTATTCTTTAGAGCTGACCACGACTCATATTCCCTCTCTTCAATAATTCAGAGCTAGTGTCGTAAAGCTGTTACTTAAAGGCCGCTTCCGTCAGTGTCATTTTGTTGGTTTATACGTTGTGTTCCTGCTGTGTATCATCTGCTTAGAGAAATGTTTTATGATCAACAGTAAATTTGACAGGCCAATGCTGTTCAGCAGATCATTTCCAGATGGTCTTTACAAGGAGAACAGAACGTGACAAGGATTTTAAAGATATGTTTATTCAAGATTATAAATAGTAATTGCATTGCTTACATTTCAGCTACTGTGTAGTTCTAAAAACTACTACTATTTACACTCTATTGTTCGAAAATTTGAGGCCAGTAGATTTTTTCTAAAGGAATTAATACTTTTATTCTGCAAGGGTGCATTCAATTTTAAAATAATTTTTTTTTTTTATATAATTCATCTTTAAAGCTGCAGTCCGTAACTTTTTTTGTGTTTACAGAATTTATATAATAATCATTTACACCATGAATCCATTTTACTATAATAAGTGTTTATATTCAGACTATTTAGACTGGTTCGGGTAGGTACCGCTGCGGAGTAGACCTGCGTGATTTGTCATAGACATAAAAAGAGAAGTAGCTCCGGCTACAATGTTCTTCCACAACACACACGCAGTTCTGTTTATTAACCGCTAGAGCGCCAAAAGTTACGGACTGCAGCTTTAAACGCAGTCTTGGTGAGCATAAGAGACTTTTTCAAAAACATTAAAAATCTTACCGACCTCAAACTTTCGAACTGTAGTGTATAAACAATCAAACAGAACTTTATACAATGATTTGAAATGATATTAAAAAAACAATAGTGGTGTATAACAGAACAGCAATGATGGGTGGTAGAAGCATTTTTAAATAAGAGTTACGGTTAATTACACTTCTCTTTTTTGCCTAAATAACCATGAATAAGATATGCTAAAAAAAGTTGTGATAATATTGGTTTTAACACTAAATATTTCAGTTTAGCCTGTGGCATCTTGATTCCACTGATATCAGCATGTTTACGATAAGAGAAATAGGATGTTTTGGGTTGTTCAGACCTGTTAGATGAACAACATAGACAATATATAACAGTTATACTGGGAAGAAATAAACAAGAATACATTGTGACTTCTACATTATTCATAAATGATTATGTAACAGTATGTCATTGCTCATACATTATCTCATAACTTCTAGTAATGCATTTAAAAGACACTTGAATTAAAAGCATCTTGTGATTTTATTTTTGATGTGATTTTGAACATGTCAATGTAGCGCTATAAAAATAATCACCAGGTATGTTTTTATGTCTATACATCGGCTGAAAAATGATTTTGGGGGTGAGACCTCTGAATTGAATTGTCTAAATTTAAATGTTCAGGAGGTAATACTTGAGTTGTGTTTGAAGGTATAATTTGTGGTGATATCTTCACCATCTGCTTTTGCAATGCTAGTTTGACCCCCTCCTCTAGCAGGAAATGGCATCCCCCACTGATGATGTGGCACTTTGAGTCATAAATTTAATAGCCTGACCCCCTCCTTGTTTCCCCACTCCTGCTCCTCCATCCCTTCATAGTTCCCTTCCTGTCTCTCTTTCTCTCTCAGGACTGACCTTATTCCTTTAATTATTTATCCATCTTGTATGGCAAGAATTTGTTACAAAAGAGCCCAGTGGATGTGTTGGTTTAAGCCCCGCCCCCTCAGCCATACGCTGTGGTGTGACAGTGCAATACACCCTTTGTAATCCTGACAGGTGAAGAGAATTGATGAGATGAAGCCAGTGATTTCCTGCCATTTAAAGACTGGCTCCATATGTCCGTTGATTTATGGTGTACTTCGTGATCATCTGTTATATAAATGAGGTTATTATAATGAAGTTAAACTATTGCAAAAGCAGGTTAAAGTACAGATTTGGAAACTAGATCGCAATTAGATGAGTTGCGTGCCTTTCTAATAGAGCTGATTTAATACACCCTCACCCTCATGTCGTTCCAAACCTGTATGACTTCTGCCTTCTGTGGAAAACAAAAGAATGTATTTTGAAAAATGTCTCAGTGTTTTCTTTTTCATACAATGATGATCTTACTTTGTGTACCATAGAAAAAAAAGTCATACAGGTTTGGGATGAGATGACAGATTTTTCATATTTGGGTGAAATAACCTTTAAAAATAAAATAATCAGAATCACTTCTCTATGTCATGTTTAATGCAGATCTCATGTCAGCACAGTATATACAGTATATAGTATATACTCTCAATTTGCCTTGATACACAGCCCAGCATGTATGCTTTAAATTAAAATGACTGGTTAACACATTTTTGGGATTTTGTAGAATGCAAAATGAGGAGTCATCAGTTTTAGACTAGACATGTTGTAGACAGTCATATGTCTCGTCATCTTTTACTCTACTAGCAACGTTGCTGTTAATGTCAGCATTATTTTTTAGCTTACAATGTACACGCACACACACTGCCACCAGTCACACATTTCACCAACGTATAAAGTCTGCTAAACCAAACAAGACATGTCCGAGGGATATACGCTGTAGACTACGTGAAAAATGTGTCTGTCTCAGATGTCAATACAAACAATAAGCCTTGCGTGAACAGAAATGAAACTCCAAATCCTTTAAACCAAACAAACAGGTTATTAGAAGGTTGAGATAGCTTGTAGTGTAGGACAGGCTTAGATTTGTTACCTCTCTGTGTAGTATCTACATGTCATGCTAATGCTGCTAATGTCTAGAAACGTAAAAGGTCAGTCATGGTTTCTGGTGGATTGGTTGTTTGGTATTTGGATAATGTAATGTAGTCTGCTTTAGCATTTGGTTAATAAAGACGGCTCTGTGTGGTATGGTAGCCATCTTGAGCCTGGTTGTCAAAGACCATAAAAGGTTAGCTCACACAGGAGCTGCACTGTTGATATGACAGAGCCTCTTGCCTTCAGTGCACACAAGCTGTGGGAAACACCAGCCACTCCTGACAAACGCATACATACACAAAACACACACTCTCTCCCAGAACAACACACACCAGATCTTATAGCACAGAGCAGTCAACATGAGCCCATCCATCACAGATCTATTCAGGGCTCCAACTCCCTCTTTGTTCGGTAGTATTGGCCGCAACCCAACTTTACTCTGGGTGAAAGTGATATGAACTTACTGCTGGTGGTCTCTGGTAATAAATTCTACCAATGCAGGGATGCTACTGCTCACTGGTGCTAATAAACGGCCGCTAGTATCACTGCCCAAGTACTGGCTATTGACATCATTCAGTTTCCCAGAATACGAGGGCAAATAAATAAAGATGACGTTGTAACCGAAATCAAAGATTTACATAATTAGTCCTGCCCCTTTTTTGGCTCAGAGCAGTGTCACGCAGACTAAATCAGCCTCCCCATAGCTTTATCTAGCCAGACATCTTAGATTAAAGAGTACACTGCAGTGAAAATGATTCACTCTTTTTTGTCATTATGATTGAGAACTTGAGCTAGGGTTTACATTGTTACCAAAAAATTCCATTCCAGTACATGTTTATTCTTTTGAGCATTCTATTCACCGAACAAACCATCTGAAAAAAACGCACAAAAAATATTAAGCAGCACAACTGTTTTCAACATTGTTGATAATAAGAAATGTTTCTTGAGCAGCAAATAAGCATGATTTCCAAAGGATCATGTGACATTAAAGACTTGAGTAATGGCTGCTGAAAATTGAGCTTTGCCATCACATGAATAAATGTTAACTTTAAAATAGAAAAGTTATTTTAAATTGTTATAATATTTCACAAAAACTGTGTTTTTGATCCAATAAATGGTCAAAATTACAGACCTCAAACATACATATAATTTAAAGCTATGTTGTAACCATGTATTTGATGTCCCCGTGGAAGGAAAAGAAAAAAGAAAAGAATCTGGTTTGTTTGGAGTAGTTTATTAGATCTGTATTGGAGCTGTTGTATATTGTTTGTTGAATTTTACCTGAATTTTTTCTCAAGCAGTATAGAAATGTATACACCACGCAGGGGCGTCTTGATCTTTTGAACATGTATCCATGAGTCTGGATTTCGAGGTTTTACTGCTTGGTCGTGTTGCTTTGTTGCATTATTTATTTGTATAGAGAGAACAGTTTCTAGCTGTCTCACATTGGTTACCTATGATTTATTCACACAGCTTAGTATTGGTTTAGATGTGCATTTCCATCTGCGGGGTCTGAATTATACTACCATTTTGATTAACTGTTCATGGACCCAGGAGTATTAGAGCCATATGCCGCTCAGGAAGAGAAAATCTAATGACTAATCCACTCTGAGTGCTGAATTGAGAAATCAGTTCCTGCTAATAACCTACAGATCTCAGAGAGATATTGTTTCAATAATGGATTTTAAAGACCACAATTTCTTGTCAAGAATTATATTCACAGTGATAAAATATGAAGTATTTGTTAATTTAGAACAAATGGGATTTTTACAGATTTGAGAAGCTCTCAATCCATCTCATTGCATGTGCCAAAAAGAGACACTTTGACCTCAGTACCTCCTGAATAATAGATCTACCAACATGCTTGATGTTTACTAGACACTTCTATATAGTGGAGAGAATAAAGAATACATTAAAATCTGGGATTAAATATTTTAATCTAATTAAACCTGGAGCAAACAGAAAGTTTGAGGACTTTGAAGGAGCAGAGTGTAAGCATTATTTTTTTCCGTGATCAAAATTTGTGTGATCATTATGGGGGTTTTCTTAGCAAATATGTGATTTATTATATTTTATTTTATTTCAGTTTTTTCATTAACCACCCTTACAATAAACAGATTTTGTTGGGGTTCAGCAGTAACGAAATAATGTCTAGTCTAATCTAGTGAACATTTACATATGTGCTCTTGTCGTACTCTTTCATATCGATCTGGCTTTAAAGTAGTGTCCAACAGAGAGTGGTAAGATAACCGTAATTTCGTGCTCCTTGTTTTTTCAGGCTGTTATCTCAGTCAGTCCTCTTCAATAGTGTCATGTTTGCTCAGCTTCTCCAAAAGCAGCTGCAGCTGCCGCCGTATGAAGAAGCCATCCGTCATAATGGGGGAAATAAAGCAGGCTCATGTGCCGAGAGTCTCTGTCACCCGCCCCCTCCCGCTCTTCAATCCCCTTCTTTTTCCAAGGTCTGCGTCACACAACACTTTCTCTGACCTCTTCCCATACTGTTTGTTCACACGCGTGGCCTGCTGACTTTTCTGGCAGCGTTTACTTTGGCCTGGCTCCAGCTGGCTGACAGTCCTGCAGCAGCACGCAGACAATCTCTCACAGATGTCTGGACATGGAGTAAGATTCATGCTTTAGAAACGAGGAAAGCAAGAATGGAGGACGCAAACAAAGCAATGTGAGCAAGGTGCACTGCTTCGATGGAGTAGCCAATGATTAGTTTCACACTTTTGTGTGTTTTCCAAAAAACTGTATTTCCAAAAACTGTATTGCTACAAATACACCCCAGCGACTTAAGACTGGTTTTGTAGTCCAGGGTCACATATATAAAGTTGGATATAGAAGAAGTATGTCCAAATTTATACACATACATACAGTATGCTAACGTAGGGCAATATATAGTATATAGCAATATGCTTGTTTGCTTGTATCATAGCAAAATGTAAATTATGCTAAATCTGACTGTAAGGCATGAACAAATAAAGATGTTAACATTAACAAAATTTTCTGTAAAGCTGCTTTGAAAAAATGTGGATTGTGAGAGCTCTATACAAATAAATTTGACTTTTTGTAAACAGTTGAAAAGTTGGAATAGGGGCCAGGTTTACAGATTTGTTTTGTTTTATTCAGAACAGTAGTTTGTTTAAGCAGATTATGCTGCAAAGTTACACTACTGTTCAGATGTCTTTTTTTTAAAGAAATTGTTGCTTTTATTCAGCAAGTATAAAATTGATTTAATTACATTTATAGTGTTTAAAGATTTTTGTTTTACTTTCTAATTATAAATGAATCCTGAATTTTTTTAGAAAAGAGTTTTAATTTGAAGTTTTACTGTTTACTGTTTTTTACTGTATTTGGACCAAATAAATGCTGCAAATCTTGCCCTCTAGCTGTTAACTGTTTTGACCGGATTAATGAGTCACTGAGTTCAGTTTGAGTCGTGATAGTGTGTCATACAGGTAACAACATGAGGGTGAGTAAATAATGACACAGTTTTTGTGAAATGTCCTTTAATTTAAGATCGTAGAATGCCTATCTTCATTCGGTTTCTTTTCTTCTCACCTTTTTTCTTTTTCTGTCTGCTCTTGCCACCTCCTGTATCTTTTTTTAAAGTCTCTGTTTCTTTCTTCTGCCTTCTCTGTTCCTGTCCCTGTGTAGCTGCTTAGCACGAGAGGAAAGGGTCTGCCTGACAGATTGAAGGGCCGGACGGGGTCAGAGGGGTTAAATTGAACAAATCTGCTCATTGACGTCCTGTCTCCTCCACCCTCCACTAATATCATTATTCCCGGGTGTCAGGGGGCGAGCGGACATGTCGCTAAGGCTGACAGCACAGAGGCGATGGCAGCCACTTACCACAGTAGACCTCCCACCATGGCAGGCTCCTTTTGTCGAAGGACCTGTCAGCAGAGGCAGAAAAAGAAAAACATTGAGTCCTCTGTGTTCATCTGAGTAAATACATGAAGAGACACACAGGGGTGGAGGGTTATGGATTGCTGGTCTTTGTTAGAAGCAAGTTGAAGGCGTGGTTTGGGAATGTTTGTCATCATTTCAAAGTTCAGTTTTTCGTGAAATTCCTTGAAATGCTTGGACTTTCCCTCTGCCTTTTTGTGGTGTAGTATAGTATTCAGTTTAGTCGAAGCATGGCAACAAATCAAAGATCGCACATGTATCCAAATAGATGCTAACAAAGCAGCTTTGCGAAAAAAATGCAAAGCCTTAAAACAAAAATGCAACTTATTATTACTGATATTTTCAATTATCACATTTTAGAGATGATTTGTCAGAAATTAAAGTTCAAATGCTACATGACCAAGTTTCCATCACATAACTTGACAATGTTGGTCATTAACATTAGGAAATGTGGCTAATTATGCATTAGACTGTTGGAATTAAAGCGATAAACTTGAGTTTGTGGGCCAGAACTGACAAGTCAAATTGTTTGTTTTTGGATTTGCCTTTGGTGTTTTGTGATTTGTTTGCATGCCTGTCGGTTTGCATTCCTGCTTCAGAGATTTGTTTGTCTGCTTTTGGATTTGGGTGGGTTTTCTGATATGTTTGCATGCTTTAAACATCTCAGGCACTATACTAGTATAAACCGGATACAGGTACAGGACTGTGGCGTGCAAAAGCCCTGCACATTTTCTTAATTACAACTCTGACATTTATTGTATTTACACATAAATTTAAGGCCCCAACAGCACAGGTCTTAAAGTCACTCCTGAGGCCCTTAAATGGAATGCTGTGGGTTTATAATCTAATTCTACACAGGACTAGCAGGATTTATTTTTATGTGTTGTGTTACTAGTTTTTTGAAACCTATTGAATCAATGTTAAAATCTTCCCAGGTTTTTCAATTTTAATACAGCGAATAAGCTACTCTTGATCGTGTTTTGTTTTCTAGCGAACAGCAGTTTGTGAATTGCGCTTTATTTTTGTATTTCTGAAGAAGTGGTTAGTGGTAACAGAAGTTGAGGGCTGATGACACCATCTAAACCACAGGGTAGCACAGAAGAAAAGTTGACTTCTATAGCCTTTACTTGCCAGAAGTTTCAGTGTCAGGCCCTCAATGGGATGCAGTTAAATGACCGTTCAATTTGTTGCTCTACCCTCGTCGTACTGCAACCTGCATTGCTCTGCCAACTTTTGTGTTACAAATGAGCCGGTAACTCACCTTTTGCCATGGTGGAGCATCAAAGACCAAGACATAATTATCTGGTCTCCATCTCCAGGGCTTTGAGTGCTCTTTTGGGTGAGGGGAGGCCTCCCATTCCATTCCTGTCTTTTATTGTGTTCTAATAAGGAGCAGTGAGAGCGTGTTCAAACAAGCAAGCTGAAGAGCCAGACAGGGAGGAAGACCTGAGTGTTTCTGGGATTCGAGTGGAACCTTTCAAGGTGTTTGGGTATCATTTAAAACATCAGAAAGCTTTTTACAATGTGACGAGTAACTTTCATTCTCTGCGCTACAATCTTCCATCAACGTAAATATTGTACATAGAGTATCGTTTTACAAGATCCAGACGTAGTTTGTTAATTCAAGGTCTGAGGTGGGTCAGAGTGCCTGACATTTTGCAGCTAGTGTCATAAGTCTTCATTAAAGAAGGGAATTACGTTGAGCTTTACCAAAGAACCAACTGTAAACATCAAAGCCATGAAATAAAAACCTCTGGTAGCCGGCAGTCTGATAGGATTGCTTCTAGGTTTCTCCATACCAACACACACAAACACAAACATCCCCCGCTTGCACCTCCAGACTAGAAAACTCCATTATCACTGCTAAGTTAAGTATTCACTGAGAAGCATCAAGCATGTGGGGCATGTTTATGGTTGTAGCAGGCAGCATTTGGCTCGCCTGGGTGTGGTTCCTGGAGAAGTGGGGAAAACTGACTAAATCCCAAGGTCTGGATTGTTGCTTTGGGCTTTTATAGCAGTGCAATTAGCCACAGTCTCATCCTGTAGCCTCAATTTACATCCTCCATTTGTAGCTGTTCCCATTCATGTTCACCGGGCTGTTAGATTTCATTTCAGTTTAGATTTCATTATTAAAATCTCTCCAAATCTGCTAGAAGATGGACGTAAGAAAAGCCTGTTGAGTGTGTTAATTTTTAATGCACTGAGCATTTTTCTCTTGACGGACATTAAAGCTGTTTTCTCTTTAGACAGTTCATTGTCTCCCTTGTCTGGCTAACTGCCGCCCTAAACTTCTGTATTATGTACACACAGAGCTCAGTCTGCCTCGAGAAGGCCGTAAAATTATGAATATTGTGGTAACAGAATTGCTCTCATTATGATAGAGGTATGCAGGCAGTGTGTTTGATGTGGAACATCATGCTAGTAGCTTTTTGAGCGCTAACATGGCTGACGTGGTGCTAGACTGAAGTAAATTACTGTTGCTCACATTCCAGCGCTGACAGAAGAATATTGACTGGTTTCCATCCTCTGCACAGCCACAGAAGACATTATCTAGGCTGCTGATAAGGAATTCGTATGTCCAGCTTTTCCTGTGTAGACATGAATGGTAAATAGTTTAAGAGCGCAGAGCATTGATCATAAACCACAAAGTTAAAACACTCTCGGCCATAGTAATGAACGGAATTACACTAAAGCAGGGGTTTTCAACCTTTTAGGACATGCGCCCCCCCAAGTTTGTCTAATTTCACTCGCGCCCCCCTCAACCCCCTTCACTCGCCCCCCCATTAAGGTAAACAATTGCATGTGGGCCCTATGAAATCCATTTTTTTCCCCCAAATTCCTATTTATTCTATTTTAATTTTTTTAACTTCGTATTTAAATAGCACAGGCACTAGTTCATATTATGATTTGCCTAAGTGTACAGCTCTACTTTTGATTTATTCCTCTAGATTTTGCTTTACGTTTTTAATTTTTTTGACTGCATTCCTCAATTCCTTCTGTGTTTTTCACATTATGGAAATAAAACCCTTTCTGAGGAACTTCAGTCATGTTTACAAAGGTTGCCATGACATGTAACAAAAAACTTTTTTCAACCATGACATTTTTTTCAACATTTTATTTTTTACAGTGTATCAGACGCTGAAAATATATGAACAGATTTGGCAGAATATTGGAGTTACGTGATAGGCCCGTGTTAACGTGATGTGTCCCTATTAGAGCAGGCCAGAAATGGACTATTTGTACATGAGTAAAATAATTTGAAATGTTATGGATGTGGGAAAAAGGTGTAATGGAGTTCTTACTTCACAGATGACTGCATTTATATAGAAGTGCAAAAAACACAATCAATCCAGCAAAACTGCTTTTTAGTCAGCCTTAATAATTTGCAGTGAACACTTTCATATTTAGCCATTTCATATAAATTCAGAACCATTCATTAATGTCTCTTGTATTTTTATTTAATTAAAACATGATGGTATTTTTTTCTTTCTCTTTTTTGGTGGAGGTGATAATCAGTAATACATTCGGACCCGGTTTATCCTGAAATACTAGCAGCTACTCTATTCATTCATTTGTATTGATTTGTAGTCATTGTCATTTCAGTTTGTTTTTCTTTTGAAATCTTCTCCTGTCACACAAAATGAAAAGTAATATACATTTTAAGGTCATACAGAGTTCCCTTTGATTAAATTGTTACGTGATGGGCTAAGAAAAAAGCCCTGTCTCTTATCAGGTAGTGATATAAGGCTTGCTAGAGAGCAAAATGGATGATGAGAAGCAATTGTGATGGGGTGAGGCATGTTTTATAATGATGTGATTTTATATACAGACATTATGAAACTCAAACATCGGTCTCAGAAATGCACAAAATGTCATGTAGCTTTACTGTCCGTGCTGCAGATCTGTTTTAGAGTGGCCTTTTCCAGGTTATTCGATGAACCATTCTATCAGATGGCACGTTTTGTCTTGTATGAAATGTGCTCTGATTATAATAAAGTGTATTGCTGTTTCTATTATTAACAGCATTTTAGGGTGTGGCTATCTCATTCCATCTGAAGCAAGCCAATTTCCCTGATATTTTGTTAGGATTGAAATATGAAAAAGTGACCTTCTATTTGTTATTCAAAGGCCTGATTCACAAAGCAGGAAGACTCAATTGTTGGGTTAGGCCAGTAGTATCATATGAAAGCCATTTTCTTGCCTCTGCATACATTTATGCCACTGCATTTCATTAGCTCTGTACTTGTACTCTGCATAAATGACAATAAAGTTGAATCTAATCTAATCTAATCTAATTTACATTCATTCAGTGCATAATACGATGAAAGTCTCCTCATTTATGTTCAGCCAGGTTAATATTTGAGTATAAATTATGGGTGTTATTAGGTGAGGCAGAGGTCACTGTGTACTTCAGATAATGACATACAGTGTTTTTTAGGTTTAATGGTCTGTATGAAGCACATGAATGAATATTTTATCACAGCACATTAAACCACCCTCTTAATTTAGGAGTTAAAACATTAGACATGTTAAAGTGGAGCCTGCCAAAGCAATGAATGGTCCCACTCACACACAATTGGCTGTGGACTTTTATACCAGGCTGGAGGGAATACATTATATGTGTAATGTAAATGTGTAAACTAAGAGGCTGAATTATCTTTTTCTGTAAATTCATAAAAAAAATTGAGTGAGTGCATTCAACATAATCTTTGTTGTGCTCGTTTAATCTGAAATACAAGTGCAAAGTATTTTATTCCAACCTGAATTGCATGAAACCTGGCAGCGCTATGCTGCATGTGAACCTGGAAAAAAGGTAAGGGCCAGGCTGAATGAATGCTTTAGCTGTGCTGTCATGTTACTGGCCTCAAAAACACATGTATGTACAGCAGGCGGAAAGCTTTGATGTCACTAATCATGCCTAGAGTCACTGGGTTTAAACAGCAGCGAATGATCTTTGATGGCCTGGGCTCTCATTAGTAAAAACTTAATTAAAACATTAATGGAGTGGAACATATTTGCTCTAGGAACATGTTTTAATAGGGAGTGTTCAATTATAAAGTGATTCAGTGCTTTATAAGTTGCTGACTGTTATTTTTAACACAAGATAAGTGAGTGTAGAGTGGACATTTTTGATATGCACTATTTCAGTTATTCTATTCAACAAAGGCAGCGTTTCTTATAGACATATGGAGAGTTTTTTGGTCATTAAACATTGCAGGCTATTGAACATTGTCTTCAGTGGGTCTTTTCCCCATGAGTATTTATATTATATGAAAGGGGCCCAGCTGAAGGGTTTCAGAATTAAAGCCTCGTACATCTGCTCTACTGGTTGTATCATATAGACATATGACGTGTTACATGTCTCTGGTGGGGGGATGGGTGGCTTTTAGGCTCCTGGTTTGTATATGGTACAAAGTTGCTCACTGGTATTTTGTTAGCCTATTTACACATTATAATATCTTCCTTTTTATTCAAACTGTAGAATTGTGACCATTTGAATATTACAGACATATGTTCAAAAACGTCCAAATGTAAAGATAATATATAATTTCTAATAAAAGAATATAGAGCCATTTTCATTTAGATTTCACAGTTGGACTGCACTGTATATTATGATGAAATACATGATTTAATATTATGACATTATACATATACAAACTATTTAAATAGTATTGCAACCATTGTTTCTGTTTAACTTTAACATGGTGGTGTTTATATAGCTTAAGGACAGAAAAGAGCTCTTCTTTTGTGTTAATGAAGAAAACCTGTCATGCATCATGTTATCGTTCATGTGAACAGCAATCAAAAATGGTCTATCTGTTAACACTTATTGAAAGAAAAATGCCAAATTGGTCATAACTGCTGCTCCCTTATCAACTGAAGCATGTGATGTATCCATGGCTGCATTGACACTTTCCTACCCACTTCTTCATTTTGCAACCGTTATTTATAATTGCCGTTATCATGGTTTCACATGGCTGTAATGCTTGTCAACATAAATGTTGAAAAACATATCACACTGGTTTCTCACTTTATCCTCTCAGTTGCTACATACTGTAAGGAGACTGAGTAATCAAACAGGGCGACCACAGACTGAAGTGTTTATCTCACTCATGTAGCATCTTTTTTAATACATTTGCAACAAAACAAGTTATCTTTTTCTAATTTTAATTGGCACTTTAGCATTCTATCTGCAAAAATAAAGACTGCGCATAATTCATGTATTTTCATTTAGGCCTGTTGACAAAGGGCCTTTATAAAGCAGGAAGACCGAGTGCATTAATGCAGGTTCTTTTGCTATGTTTTATATTTTTAGAATAGTTTAAGGAAGTTCTGTACATGAACAGAAAAGCCTGCTAGTTGAAGGAACTATAATGTGAGGTCAAAAACGTGTTTTAACATCCTCAGTGTTCTTGGAAAGCCATTAACACTAACTATGCATTTTCCGCACTTGTCCAGACATCACATGCTTTTCATTTAGCATTAACCTTTTTCTTTTGTCCCAACAAATTCATTCAGGACAGGAAGCATTTCAGGGGGAAAACAGAATTAGCTGAGGACATTAAGCACAGCCTGCATTCTTTACAGGCAGCTAGCGTGAAGCAACATCACAATATCAAATGCTTAATTGTTGATTCTCGGACACTTATTAACATTTTAATTAGGTCAGGGTGTTCTTTGTGCCTGCTCAGGTTAGTCATTCAGAGAAACTGCCTTTAATTTAGCATGTGGTTTAGGTTTTAGTTGGTCAAGTTTTATGTATACAACCCGGAAATGTTGGGAAGTTTTTTTTAAAATTTGAATAAAATGAAAACTAATAGACTTTCAAATCACATGAGCCAATATTTTATTCACAATAGAACATAGAGAACATAACAAATGTTTAAACTGAGAAATTTTACAATTTTATGCACAAAATGAGCTCATTTCAAATTTGATGTCTGCCACAGGTCTCAAAATAGTTGGGACGGGGGCAAGTTTACCATGGTGTAGCATCTCCTCTTCTTTTCAAAACAGTTTGAAGACGTCTGGGCATCCAGGTTATGAGTTTCTGGAGTTTTGGTGTTGGAATTGGGTCCCACTCTTGCCTGATATAGGTTTCCAGCTGCTGAGGAGTTTGTGGTCGTCTTTTTCGTTTAATGATGCGCTAAATGTTCTCTGTAGGAGAAAGATCTGGACTGCAGGTAGGCCAATTCAGCACCTGGACTCTTCTACTATGAAGCCATGCTGTTGTAATAGCTGCAGAATGTGGTTTTGCATTGTCCTGCTGAAATACACAAGGCCTTCCCTGAAATAGACGTTGTCTGGAGGGGAACATATGTTGCTATAAAACCTTTATATACCTTTCAACATTTTAATTTCAGCATTTCAGTGCCTTCCAAAACATGCAAGCTGCCCATACCGTATGCACTTATGCACCCCATACCATCAGAGATGCTGGCTTTTGAACTGAACACTGATGACATTAGGGGTGTGCGATATGACGATTTTTGATCGTGGACGATAAAAATGTCTCCACGATCTGCTTTTGAAGAAATATCGTAGTATCGCGCTACCGCGCACATTGTCAAATACAGTTCTGGCGCCGCCGTCTCTATATACTGTACAACACGACATACAGCAGTAGAGTTACTCAGACAGGACACTGCACTTATTCGCGATCGCAAAAGTACATTATTTGCACACAAGCCTTGCTGGTTGTTTAATTCGCGCGCTGGTCTGACCTGCGCTTGTTCTGAGCACATACACCTGAAGCACGCGCACTAAAACGCCTGTCTAACAGCGCCTGATTACTCAACTAAGTTATATTTTGCGCTAATACTGTCAAAACACACAAGGTTTACATACAGACTGAGTTGGTTATCTCTAAAATGAAAGTAAATAGTTAAGAGAGAAACGGATGCGTGCCTGTACTGTATATTAGATGCGTGCAGCTCTTAAAGGGACAGGACACTAAACATGCTGTCGACTGTCATTAAAGGGATAGTTCACCCTAAAATTTAATTTCTGTCATTATTTACTCAGTGGAAAACCAAACAGTTGCTGGTCTACATTGACTTTGATAGTAGGAAAGAAAAATCCTATGGAAGTCACTGAGGACCAGCAACTGTTTGGTTTTCCACCTTCTTCAAAATAGCATTTATGTTCAGCAGAAGAAAGAAACTCATTCCGGTTTAAAACAACTTTTGAGTAAATGATGATATAAAAATACAACATTATGACAGAATTGACAGACAGATGACAGAATATTAATTTGTGGGGGAACTATTCATTTAACGTTAACAAAACAACAAAACACAAAGAGAAAAATCACTCGCTATTCTTGACTGAAAAACTTTAATACAGTTGCTTTAGGAATCAGTCTATCTAGTGTTTTATTTTTATATTTGTTCATTCAATTTCATTGAATGCTCTGCTAAATACACCTATTGTACCTGGAAATAAAGCACTGTTTGTTTTATTTGTATATTATGTGTATTTGTAATGTGTATCTTTGTTCTTATTTTTTAATAAGAAAAATAAAATAATGACAAAGATTTTTTATCTTCACCCACTTTGGCCTAAATATCTGCCATGCATCTTTGTCTTTCTAGTTTGGCTGTAATGCTCAGACAACTTGTAAAACCAAAATAGTAAAACTAACAAAGAATCGGGATAAAAATCGTGAATCGTGATATTTCTATAAAAAATCGTGATATGATATTTTTCCCATATCGCCCACCCCTAGATGACATGCTGGAAGGTCTCCCTCCTCTTTAGCCCGGAGGACACGGCGTCCGTGATTTCCAACAAGAATGTCAAATTTGGACTCGTCTGACCATAGAACACTTTTCCACTTTGAAACAGTCCATTTTAAATGAGCCTTGGCCCACAGGACACGATGGCGCTTCTGGACCATGTTCACGTATGGCTTCCTTTTTGCATGATAGAGCTTTAGTTGACATCTGCAGATGGCACGGCGGATTGTGTTTACCGACAGTGGTTTCTCGAAGTGTTCCTGGGCTTATTTAGTAATGTCAATGACAGAATCATGACAATGAGTGATGCAGTGTCGTCTGAGGGCCCGAAGACCACGGGCATCCAACAAAGGTCTCTGATTTCTCCAGTTTCTCTGAATCTTTTCATGATGTTATGCACTGTAGATGATGAGATTTGCAAAGTCTTTTCAGTTTGATGTTGAGGAATGTTGTTTTTAAAGTATTCCACAATCTTTTATGTACTGTTTCACAGATTGGAGAGCCTTTGCCCATCTTTACTTCTGAGAGACTCTGCTTCTCTAAGACATCCCTTTTATAGCTAATCATGTTACAGACCTGATGTCAATTAAAGGGTTTCTCCACCCCAAACTGAAAATTGTCCTTAATCACTTACCCCCATGTCGTTCCAAACCCCTAATAGCTTTGTTTGTCTTCAGAACAACATGGGGGTAACTGGTTAATGAGAAAATTTTCATTTTCGGGTGGAGTAACCCTTTAACTTAATTAGTTGCTAGATGTTCTCCCAGCTGAATCTTTTCAAAATTTCTTGCTTTTTCAGCCCTTTGTTTCCCCCGTGCCAACTTTTTTGAGACCTGTAGCAGGCATCAAATTTGAAACGAGCTCATTTAGTGGATAAAAGTGTAAAATTTATCCGTTTAAACATTTATGTTCTCTATGTTCTATTGTGAATAAAATATTGGCTCATGTGATTTGAAAGTTTTTTTTAGTTTTCATTTTATTCAAATTTAAACAAACGTCCCAACATTTCCGGGAATTCGGGTTGTATTTATGAAAAGCAATGTTGATAGGCTGTCCTTGAAGACTTTTTGATATCACAATTACAAAATAGTGATGAATGTTAAATATTGCAGTTGCTTTGTTTTAGATTCTTTTCCAAATTCAATTCAATTCACGAATTGTAGTGCACTTGTTTTGGGGATATGTTGTTACACCAAAAGTGAAGCGAATATTTGTCACATTACTTGCGGGATGATTTTAGCACACATAAAAACAATAAAAAACATTTTCTGAAATAACCAAATGTGTCAATAAGCTCTTCGCTGATTGGCTTGCGCAGTGACACGTCATGCAAATTTTCCTCTCTAGTTGAATTTTTCAACTTGTGCAGAAGACACGATTGAAGCGAATATCGCTCGTTCATGGCAAACATGTCACCCAATTAGCATCATTTGCGTCGACCAGCTTTGCTTTGTATGTAATCTAATCACGCTAGTAATTAAATTGGCTTTTGGTGTGCACACACCATAAGTCACTTTACATCAGGGATGCACAATATACTGGTGCCATATAGGTTATTTTATCTCAAAATTAATATCCGTTTTTCACATTGTATACCTAAATTCACTTGTAGCATTTTTGTAGCAAAACAATTAATTTTAATGGTCTGTGATTTAATGATATTAAAGTATAAAAAATGTATTTATCAGGCTGTGCAACTGAAATAATTATTGATTAATCTGTTTTGTCCAGAATTGTAAAAATTGGTGCATTTTACATACGTTACATTCATTCCCCAAGATTAAACACTGCATGTTTTAAATTCACAGAGTCACTAAGCAAACTGTTATTTTCAAAGTAAAACCACAATTCATGCATCTGGCTTATGTCAGTGGACACAACCCATAACATACAGTAAAAGGGAGATCCAGCTCTGGGGGGCTCATGTGAATCAGACCTGACCCCTGTGCATCAGCAAAACTGAAATATGGAGCAGCTTCCATGCAGCCGGGAGCCAAAAGGCCTCATTGTTTGGGCCATTGAGTGCTCTTGCTGAGTTTGCAATTGCACTGTTCTGTGGATGTGGCCCTGTTCTGCCATTTGTGTTGTATGCAACGATTAAACATTTGCCTGCTTCGTTAGTTTAGCATTCGACACGTGTAATTGACCTGAGCTAGCAGGAACTCTCTCCTGGCACATAGCGAATCAGAATGTTTAGCATGTTAGCATCACTAACTTAATTATAATTATGAATGTATTGGAAGATTAACAAGGAATTAGATTTTTTTTTTTTTTTACATGACCCCACAGTAGAGTGTGAAGTTCAATAGGAAAGGGATCGGGGTTTGGTCATCACGATCACACCTGTTTTTGCTGCTAGCGGGGCTCTGGGTTTTAGCTCTATTTTTAATGACAGTGCTGGACATTCCAGTTTTCATGTGGGGATAATTAGAGACATGGCCTTGGGCTTGGAGGGTAAACATCACACAATTACGACAGGATGGAGGAGGGGCCCCAGTCACTGGACGAAAGCAACGATGAGGGACAGAAAATGCTTAATGACGGGATGGTGTGGGAAACCGCCACAAAGATTCAAGATCTGCTGAACTCCAAAATGAACATGACCCCCCCCCCCCACATACACATACACACACGCACACACACACACACACACACACACACCCCATATTTGTCCAGACACATAGAAGCTGTTGTTCAGAACAGAACTGAATGTTCTTTTATGTTCCCTATAGCTGTACAATGTTCTTATCAGTTGCAGGATCAGAATCTAAATGTGCTCTGTGGCAAAATTACACACAGGCATTCTCTACATTGTTTTCTGATGGTGTCACTGGACACAGACCTGGGCGTGGCTTATTCGTATCAGCCGATCATACTGTGCCTCTTCCATTGATTGTCATGCAGATCATCAAACATGTGATGGAAAGCAGTGTTTGAAATCTTGGGCCGAGAAGGGGCTATGCAGCCACATTTTAGATTGTCATTGTAAGTATTTATTATAGGTGGAGATTGACAGCTCCATGACATCTGACAGCTTTAATGAAATGCTAGAATCAAAAATAATAACTTAAACTAACATAGCTACACTTAAAGGAACACTCCACTTTTTTTGGGGAAATAGGCTCATTTTACAACTCCCCTAGAGTTAAACAGTTGAGTTTTACCATTTTTTTAATCCATTCAGCCGATCTCCGGGTCTGGCGGTAGCGCTTTTAGCTTAGTTTAGCATAGATCATTGAATCGGATTAGACCATTAGCATCTCGCTTAAAAATGACCAAAGAGTTTCGATAATTTTCCTATTTAAAACTTGACTCTTCTGTAGTTACATTGTGTACTAAGACCGATGGAAAATGAAAAGCTGCGATTTTCTAGGCCAATATGCCTAGGAACTATACTCTCGTTCCGGCGTAATAATCAAGGAACTTTGTTGCCGTACCATGGGTGCAGCAGGCGCAATGATATTACGCAGCGCCTGAAAGTAGTCCCCACCTATATCATAACTAGTTACCTAGCTGGGGACTACTTTCAGGCGCTGCATAATATCATTGCTCCTGCTACAATGAGATTATAAATATTAAAAAGATAATATAAATGTTGAAAATATATACTATTGAAAATAATTACTTCTATAAAATATATACACATTAAATAAACCTAACTAATAAAAATATATTTAAATAAAATGAGTTAAAATGGCTGTATAAAAAATTCTCAGATAGTACAGACCAATATTTGAGCTTGCTTAATTTATCTTCGCTCCTGCATCTGCCGATGCAGACAGCAGAAAGACTCCTTGCATCCTCGTTACTGTTTATTGCATAAATCATGACCCTTGTCTTGGTTCAAACACAGGTGAAGGCCAGAGATGTAGCTTCTATTCCTCTTGTGTCATGTCTGCATTAGAGATCATGACGCTCCCCCATCTCATGCACGCAAACACAAATCACTAGCCTTCTATTTCCCATGAAGACCTTGAAGACCAGGAGGGGAGCAGATGACATTATTATCACTACAGAGCCCTACCTATTCCCCTCAGCTCCAGAGTAAAACAAAGCCCTTGTCTCTTACAAGCACCTTATTGTACAAGGCTGTGCTGAGTCTATTTTTCCATAAATTCATGATTGGGGGAGGTGATCAATATATCAATGGTACAGTCTTTATGTCAGCAGCCTCTCTTTGTGTTGATGCTGTGTGGGTCATCGCTACAGCGTAATGATGCAATTATTGATTAGCATTTAAAGGTTTTAATTATAATTGGATTGGTTTTAACACATTCAAGCGCAAAAATATGTGCAAAAGAACTCCGTTTAGTATTCTGTTCTGTGTACAGCGTGCACATAGACAGGCACGTTTCTGACAACAAGTGAGCCCTAATTAAGTTATCTTTTCACGACTTGACAAGCGTGTTCTGTGAGCACAGCGTGCGTGCAGAGAGACAAATACATACAAAAGTATGTCAAAATACCCGTCTTGGTGAGCATCCTTGAAAGAAGTCAGTTACCTCTTAAGTGAACTTCAGTATCTTAAAAAGAAATCCAATGTGTTGGGTCCATGCATTGTGTTTAAAGTGATTTTAATGGGGTCATATGATGCGATTTAATGTTTTCCTTTGTCTTTGGAGTGTTACAAGCTGTGTGTGCATATATAAGTTGCAAAGATTAAAGTCTCAAACCCAAAGAGTTATTCTTTATAAAAGTTAAGACTCTGCCACGCCATCCTAAAACGGCTCATTCAAACACTCCCCCATATGTCTAAGTCATGGTTTAGGAAGATTTGCATTACACCGCCCAAATGTATATGCAAAGACGGCGTAACTTTTATTCTCACTGTAGTATCGTTGTTTCCGCCACCATGTCGTGGAGACGCGGTGTATTTCATTGTGAAAGCGAAAGTACTTTGTCTGGCCTTCCAGATGAGTACACAACTAAAAATCAGTGGTTAAGTTATATTTACAACTAGGGATGGGTATCGTTAAGGTTTTAACGGTATTACTACTCTTATCGATACTGCTTATCGATCCGGTACTTTAACGGTATTCTTATCGGTACTTTTTGTTTTACTTTGTTTCTTTGTTCATATTCTTACAGTATCTTATCTTATGTATATAAAACACTAAAAATGCCTGCACTTCATCAATTTGTAAATGCACCAGTGTGCAGGTATTTTTAGTGTTTTATATACATAAGATACAGTAACAACATGAACAAAGAAACAAACTGACAAATACAATAAAACAAACACACAAACGAAATGAAATAAACAGTGCTTTCATTTTTCCATGAAGGTCTACTAATATTAATGTTCAGGTAAGTAATAGTTACAAAAGTAATCAAATGTAAATGAGCACTGCATAGTTTTCACTGTATGTACTGATAGATTCATGCTTAAAGCTATAACGTTGTTCAGATTAAGAGCTGTGGGTGATTTTCTCTTTGCATTTTGTTCTTTGATTAACATTGATGGCTCAAGCTCCAGTCTGACACTTTAAGACAATATACTGACACGCATCGGATTTTCTCCCAACTGTTCTCGTCCACTTAAAACATAAAAGTGAAGACTCTCATAACCGGCCATTTTGACACATTGTGTGTGTATTTTTTGGCATATTTTTGTGTGTTATTTCGACGTGCCCGAAGCTCAAAGTGTGCTTGTCCGTTTTGGAGCACGCCGCCGCGCAGGCACACGCGCGCACACACATTTCAGCCTGGGGAACAGCAGATTGTACTTTCAACGTTTTACTATCAAATATGTCCTGCAATGTAGCAACAGTAAAGATGGCATTTTATAACAATCACTGATTGAGCTGATTCAGATGTTAAGTTTTGATTCGGAGGAACGAATCCGCGCCGCTATGAAGGGAAGGGAGTTGTGCTAGAAGAAATGCGGCTATAATCCTTGGAAGCCAAAATCGAAAAAAAATAAATAAATACTTAGCTTAATATAACAGCCACAGGCCTAAAGTGTGAGCAGATGTTTGAATAGTTGGTTCTCTCTTCTATCGTAATTAAACAGGACATTCATGTTGCGTGTGCTGAAGCTCCGCGTGAGTGCGATCTGGCTTCTGAATTGCGCATAGCAAAAATGCATCATAGACAAATGTTTGAATATTATTGCACATAAAAACAGCTGGCGACATATATATATATATATATATATATATATATATATATATATATATATAGAGAGAGAGAGAGAGAAAGAGAGAAACAATAAATGTGTGTGTTTTCTTAATTTCTCCAATACCGACAGAAGTACCGATAACGTCAGAGCTTATCGATACTCCGGTCTTTCATAATTTAGCCCCGAGACCGATTTAATACCGAGTTTCGGTACCCATCCCTATTTACAACACTGTTCCAGAACAGTACAACCCAAATATTAGACTGTGTGCAGCGCATTTTACTGTTTCCTGAACCTGGGAAAGAGTAGCCTACAATGTGAACACTATGAATGGCTGTGATGTGAACACTATAAAGTGGGGCAATTCCAACGTCGCAAGGACAGTCTGGTGCTTCTGACTCACATACGTTTCGATATTTAAAGAATTTGATACTGACTATTCAAACGCGAGTTTTGAGCAGTGTAGAGTAGTGCTTGTTTGGTGCTTTCACAAATGCAGACATGGTAATGTTTACGTGGTGCGGTGCGGCACAACGTGTAAAAAGAACTTATGAGTCATTATTATCAGTAATTATGTCCTCACTGAATGCAACAAATGCCTCGTTTATAATGGGTTTTATTGTTTTAGTCTCATCGTGCCGGCCCGGGACACGGCATCACAACATGGTAAGGGCCGTAACATTTCCGTCACACGCTTGAAGTATTCAGCCAATTGCAACGCACCGGATAGGTGGCCAATCAGAGCACACTCGCTTCTCAGAACGATGAGCTTTGTAAAAATCTGCGTGTTTCAGAAAGGCAGAGAATAGAGGAGCAACGATAATGTACAGTATGTGGAAAATAATGTGTTTTTTTAACGTCGAACCACGTAAACACATTGCATTACACCAAATACACAAAATAATGTTCTTTTTAGCAACATCATATGACCCCTTTAATGCTGATCAAAAAAAAGAGAGAGAGAGAGAGAATCACTCAGTTTTGTAGCTTTTACAATGACTAATCTATATTTAATTTATATAGTGAAGAATATGACTATTCAATTTCTGTACTTGAACACGAACCCAAAACCTAAAGCATTGCTTAATTTGTATCTTTGTTCTATTTATTCTATTTATTGTAATTTGCTCATTTGTTATTATTTACCACCTATTCAAATTTATATTTAAGTTAAGTTATAAATTGGAATTAAGAATTTTTTAATTTAACTGATATTTCAAATTTTGATATTTATTTGAATACAAGATAACAGGGGTCAAAAACAATAAATAACAACAACCATTTTATTTTTTTGTGGCAGGGCCAGTGAAAATGTTGGCAGGGCAAATTTAAATTTGAACCACTGGCCCGACCAGGGCTGCGTTTCCCAAAAGCATCATAAGCCTATGTATGTCGTAGAACCATTACCACCAGTGGAGCTACGATCAACTTATTGATCTAGTATTTTAGGTTTAGTAAATGTGTTTTCTGAAAATGGTTTGTGTTTCAGCCAAATGGTACATTTGTACCCCAAAAATAAAAAGTAAATTTTTTAAATATTTATGATTTTAATTATTTACCCATCTATATTTATAAATATATAGTCATCTATAATTATAAACCCTTAAGTAGTGACATGTTTTTTTTTTTTTAAGTTGAATGTGGTGATGGCTTTTTCATTTTAATGTTTTTAAAAAAGTATTTGTTTGCTTCATTTTCATTCTATTTATTATAATAATTAATAATATATATAATTCTTTTTTTTTTTTTTTTTTTTTGCTATCGTAATTTTCAGGCACGAGTCATCCACTTAATGTTTTTTTCTTGGCAGTTCTTTTATGTCATTGTCATTTTTCTAGTGTAGTCCCAACCTGTGATTTCTAATTCTTCATTTATCATATTAGGAGCCATTTAATCTGAAAGCATGACTCCTATCAGCATTTCTTTTTCATGTAAAGAAAATGTTTGGGAGTGGGCGCCATCCATCATACAAACACCCAACACTTTTGTCACATGAATTGTGTTCAAACGATATTCTTTAGCCCATTTATGGGGACAAATTGAATAACTGAATTAACCCAGAGTTGGATTAATTCCCTAGAAGCTTGCTTATCTATCATGATTAGATGTCACATTTTTATAGGTAATGGGAGACAGGTGGAATGTTATGTTGTAAAACCTGGTTTCATAAGAGCTTATGATATGTTAGCATGGGTCGTAATTAATTCTGAGGGAGCGGCGAGAAATGACATGTGAAAGAGGTCTGTTTTATTGCTAATTACAACAGGAGACATCAGACAGGATATCTCTCATGATAAAAGATTAACAGCGATAATAATATGATTTAGCCAAACGACTTCATGTATGACTGAATCTGAATTTTATAGGACCAGAGGGCATGTGGCTTTGAAGAAACAAAAATTAAGAGAAAGCTTGTAATAATATGGCTGAGTCATCGTGTAACAACTAAAGGCAACACAAGAAAAAAGAAAATAGTACATGAGTAGGAGAGGTGTGTATTCTTCAGTAACCTTTAACCTTTCCAGACACACCCATTTCATACATGTGCGTGCAAACGGAAAGCTCTTTTGTAAACTTATATTGTAAATGACTTAAAAAGTGAAAGTGTGTCCTGTATCAATAAACGTGCAATGTTTGGGTTTTTTTCTTATGACGTTAACTTGGGCTCACAGCATAATTTGCATCAAGTCATTGTAGACACTGGTGTCAGAGGTGCAGGTATTCCTATCCTAGCTATTAGCATACCCTAACCTCTGCCTGATGTTTGACTAGTGGTGTAAAGTCTATTCCATGTTGCTTTTTATTAAACAGTCCTGTAAGACAAACCTGACCGACACATAAAAGCGACCACACAGCGACCATCACAATTAGTTTTGTTTTTACATATAATTTAAGGACAGATCAATCTCATTTAGTTAACGGTGTGACACAACTAAGGTCGCTAATACTACTGTAGATACTGAGTTAAAGCTATGTCAGTTTAAGGTTGTGCTGTCAAAATGCCATATTCGTTAATATGATATCACAGTAATGAACATAATATTGTTACATATTACTAATTCTATACTATACTAATATATATATTAGTGTTGTCAAAAATATCGATATTTCGATAAATATCGATACTGAAATATCTGAACGGTACCAATATTAATTTCCCGAAGTATCGATACACCGATACTAGCCGAGCTGTCACTTTCACTTCTCTCCAAAGGCGCGTGGACAAGCACCACACGTGACCGCACTCGTCTCCTTCGCTCTGGTTAAATAGCAAAAGTGAAGTGAATAGAAAGATGACCTCGGTCATGTCCAGGTGCGGGTGAATCCGTGCGATGCTGATCGGTCACACACTGCTCTCTGGAACGGGAGAGAGAGAGAACGTTAGTCTGCTGTCTCATGGAGAGCCTTGTCCCCCTTCGTCTGGGAGCACCTGCCCCCCAACTTAGAATTAGGTTAGAATTATGTTGAGGGGACTACACCAGATCTTGTTGCCGATCTACTAAAATCTTCTTTTCAAGGCGTTCTTTTGCAGACAAAAGAGAATTAGTGAGAAAGGAAGACCTACACCCAAAGTGAATTGGCTAACAAAGGCCAGCAAAGGTTTTATGCATCATTTCACTATGAGTGCTATCAGTGGCTAATAGCTAGCACCGAGCACAAGTTATTTTGTTGGCTGTGTTTACTTTTAAATCCGAGTAAAGTGGCATGGAATGACAGACCCATGGACTTTATTACAAGTGACAGGAGAGTGCTTTATTATTTGATGAGTATTGTCTCATGCACATTGTTATGGAGGTGTAGGTGGTGTGTTGATAATACTGTGGTGTGGTGTGTGGATGTCCAGAGTTTGTACAGTTTTGCTGCTTTGGGCGCGTCGTCATTTTAGAGTGACATGAATGTGCATAGTGACCCGTGTATTGGCGGATTACTTTTACTGACCATGTAAGGAAATTTACTCTGCATTTAACCCACCCCAATCTAGCCTACTATTAAAATAGTTGATCAGCCGTCATTGTTTGTTGAGAGCCTGTGTGCAGCATAATATGTGCATTATGTGCATATAGCTGTGTTAGTTGTAACAGAGATGTGTAAGATGTTTACGGTTGAAGTTGAGCTTTATTGTCATTCCGCTAAATGGGGGGACATACAGACATACAGACATACAAAATGTCGTGCCTCGCAGGACCACGGTGCTACATAAATACAGACATACAACAATGAAGTAAAAAAACACTATAAACCTATACACAACTAACCTTGCTTACTGAAGGCCCTGACTAAAACCCCACAGTATGCCACTGCTACTAGGTACTTATACTATATTGACTGGGTTAAATAGAATTACTAAAAAGAGACTAAAATGCCATTTTCATTGATTAAAACTAGACTAAATGTCATCAGTTTTCGTCGACTAAAACTAGACGAAAATAGTCATGGATAATAAGACTAAAATAAGACTAAAATGCTCAGACTTTTAGTTCACTGAAACTTGACTAAACTAAAAAGAGTATGAACGTGACTAAAACTAATAAAAACTAAAATGACAGCTTCACACAAAGACTAGACTAAAACTAAAATTAAAACAGGCCGCCAAAAACAACACTACGTATATATAATCTATAATCTATATATATTTTCTAATAAATATGTGTTTGTGTAACATATGTAACATTATTATGTTGAAGTTTTAGCTTTTTTATTTTTGTGAAAATTTTATTTTGGTAAAATGTACTTATCTCTTTCTCTCATGTTTTAATTTTAGTCTGCTTTCTGTAGCCAAATGCTGTGAGAAAGATCTAATGAATAATGCTTCTTCTGTAGTCAAGGTACGTAGGCCTTTGGAGAGTCTAGGGAGTCAGATAAAATGTTTCCAATTCAAAATATTTACAAAATACTAAATATTTCTAAGCATATTTTGGGATGTTGAGAAAGGCAAAGGTGGATGAAGATGTATTGAAAGTGGTAAAAGAGTAGACAGCCTTATGATAATCTATTCATTTGTTTATGCAATCAGTTTTTAAAGTATTTGTTCAGGGATAAATGATTAGATTTACTAAATAAATGCTCTGTATTTTAGAGCTCACTTTTGTAGCTCTCTGAGGTATATGTTAAGAAAGGCTACCGTAGATCGCAAACATAGACAAATAAATGTTGTGCCCTGATTTAATCTTGTAGGTGAATTTCCACTAGGGATGTCAATTTTCGATCATTTCCACAATCGATCGAATTTTGGATTCATGCCGTTCAAGCGCATGCATACATTTAGATCAAGCTGTATGCGGCTTTTTGTTCCGTTTTGCCAGATGGTCACAAATTTAATATTATTTGTTTCTTTTCCCAAATCCTCACTGTCTCACCCTCTAGGTTCGCAGGTTTATTTTATTGTTTTATTGTTGTTTTAATCAATGTTTTCGCATCTCTGGTAAACATGTGGGGGGAAATGACAGATTCCGTGGCCATGAATTAAGAATTCGTTACATAAACTGCTCCCGCATTTAAATTCATGTGTTTTCTAGGGAACAAATGAATGAAAACTGGATAGTGGCCACAAATTAATATGTCGTATGAACGAATTAACAAGTTGTATGAATGCATAGTAGCTATCTGTCCTGCTCGCGTGCGTGCGCAGCCCTGTCAAAGCGAAGTGCCCGATATGCAACAATTATCTAGGGAAATTATAATTGAACATGACTTATTACTGCATTTCAATACAAAAGAACTTGGATAACATTTAAAAGCGTAGTTTGTACATTAGTAAATTATTTTAGGGACCCAGCCCTTCACCGTCACTCACAGACGTTTGTATGTTAATTTTGCGCATGAGCCGCACGCTCCCCAAAATTAAACTGCTTAATCGACCATCGATAGCTTTTATCGATTACATCGCTTATCGACAATTAATCTTTTGTTGATTAATCGTTGACATCCTTAATTTCCACCATCAGATAGATAGATAGATAGATAGATAGATAGATAGATAGATAGATAGATAGATAGATAGATAGATAGATAGATAGATAGATAGATAGATAGATAGACAAAACTAAAACCTTGGTGTGTAAAGTGTAAACTTAATGTGTCAGAATTGCTGTCCTTCCTAATAGGCTAGTCATAAATTAGATTAGATGCCTCTAATCTGATCAATTTTGACAAATCCAGCAATTAGTTCTTCCTCAGAAGCACTTATTTTATCAGTTCGGTACCTAGTAATTGTATCTTGGTTTCCAGGAGGATTGATAAAACCGATGTGTTCATAAAGCCAGTAAATCAGATTAGAGTTTGCCAGATCATGCAAGCTTTCCAATTTTGTGTGTATAATCCATCAGACATTCATTAAACGGCCTCTGCAGCTGTAACTAGCACACATTCCACTCTCATCACCATATCGAAACATACACCTCTTTATTTTACATATTTACAACACAAGGCTAAAAGATACAGCACAAAAGGCCTGTAAAACTTTGTAATATTTCAAAAGCATCTTTTATTGCTTTATATAGTTAATGAGTAATCAAGAATGCAATGTACAGTTGGGTCAAATGGTACATACTAGATTCTGATTTTATTCTGCATAATAAAGCTTTATCAGTTGCTCCTTGGTCATCACTATAGAGTTTATGGTCTTATCACTTTTAATAGTCTTATGAAAAATCCAACAATCAGCCCTGTCTGATACTGTATGTGTAAGCTGATAAATCAGATAGGTAGCAGCTGTAAGTTCAGGCCCTTACATTCTCTGTACATCCTCTCAAAGGTCAGGTTGGAAATAGACATAAAGCCACGGACTGTAATCCGGGACCAGTTTACTGCCACGAGAAATGACAAAGCTTTGATGGATGGATACATGCTTTTACACTAAATTATTGATGGAAAACAAACATGCAGAAACCCTCCTGGTCAGACGATGTATAATTCATAAGGCTCTGCTTTAGCGACTATGAAGATTTGCTGTGTTTTTGACTTATAATTAAAGAGTGAAATGTGAGTGCTGAGCAGTTTTCCGCCTAATCCCTTAATTGCACTATGGGGGGTTGCCATTAAAGTGTCTTAAATTCTGTCAAACAACCCACATTCCCTTTTTTCTTTCTTTTACCCCTACATGAATGAGGTCAAACTGTGGTTCTAGCACCACAGTGAATTTCATTCATTTCAAAGGTAAAATTATCAGAAGCAGATGTGATGAAGTAGCAGATGCAAAGACTGAAAAAGGGTCTTATTCAGTTGCCTTTTTACATCCGATAATCTCTGTGGAACTTGAGGTCAGGCAGAGCAGCTTCAGGCGTCTTTTGCAATCTTATAGAAAAAGCTTTAGTTCTCAGATCACACAGTAAAGCACAATGGTGAAGGACGGTTGATGGACCATCCCCACATTCTCCCCTGTGGCACTTCACCATCCTAATAAAAGCAGAAGCAGCGGTTGATTTCTGAGCCAGGATTGCGTGATATGACGGCTTATACTGACCAGTCCAAACATGTGAATGTGAATAGGTCATTTTATTTTATATATATATATATATATGTATGTATGTATGTATGTATGTATGTATGTATGTTAGGGTTGTCAGTTTAACATGTTAAAAAAACGTGATTAAAATATTTTAATGCAGTTAACGCACTGGCCCCGCCCCCAGACCTGTACATCATCTTACATTTCAAATAGTTGAGTGTTGACAAATATGATGCAGGGCAACAACTTCATAAATGCAGTTATGCCATAAAATTCAAGATATTGGTGCAAAAAATGACCCTGTATGAGTTTTGTCTCATACAGGGGCATTTTATATTTATATATATCACATATCACACGATATCACACAAGCAGCAAGAGCAATATCACACGAGGGCTGATTTTGTCCCAATCTATTACGAGCTTAAATGTGATTTTATACAACAGTGCAGTAAATAAGAACTTGATGTTGTGTTATATTTTAAACAAAAAATTGTTTTTGCTCAATTTAGCAGAGAACATATCATCTTTAAAGTCACAGCAATTTTTGTGTCTCCAAGCAACACAGCGGTGTTTAGTTTCTGAATGAATCCGTGTTTTGAACAAATCGTGTGAAACAATTATTCAAAGGCCCATTTATAAAGAGAGCCCTTTACTTTATTCCTGAATGAATCAGCCATTTGAATGTATGAATGACTCATAAAGACATTTACCGCCACCTGCTGGCAGATTTAGTTTGTTATTTAGAGTATAATTTCATTAAAGCTGCAGTCCGCAAGTTTTGCCTCTTTGTCGCCATCTCTGTTTGAAAACCTGGAATTGCAGTTACTTGCGGAATTATCTTCATTGCTTCAGTGCGGATGAATCTAATGTTTTGAGGAGTATGTGTAGCTGTCAGTCACCACACCGGTATGAATCCTGTACTTAGTAATCACCGATTCTAGCCTACGTCTTGGAATATATGGCCCAAATAAGAATTTTCACCGTATATTGTCATCTTAACCCCCTGGGGTCTGAGGGTGTTTTGGGGGCCTGGAGAAGTTGCGACATGCCCTGACATTTGTGCTTTTTTCAGTTGCTTATAAAAATATAAATGGCTAAAGTCTAATAACACTGTAAACAGCACAAACTGGGCTACAATAATATGTTAGCAGCATTTATGTACATGATTGTGTTTTTGAGAAAGCAACGTTTATGCGTGGTTAGTGAAAAACTTAAATTTTTAAGTCACTGAAATAAGACCATAAAACACATACAGAACAATTGTTCACAAGACTTTTGAGAACTGGATCTTGTAGCCTAGAATTTTTACTTCAAAATTATGTGAATATCATCTTGTTTATTTGCTCACAGAAAACAATATATTGATTAAAAAATTTTAAGACATGTTTTGTGATTGAAAGCCTATATGCGAGGGAGTGGCAATGGCCTTGAATATTAAGTGATTTTCACCTGAGAGACAAAGGGCCCTCCCCTAATGGCCCCATAATGGCCCATCAGTGTGACTGTGACTTTGAGGCAGGTAAGAGAGAATGTGAGGAGATTGAAAAAAATGGGTCTTTAAAATTATTTGTATTTTATTTACAACACAGTATAATCAAAACATACATAATGAAGGTCAAAAAGACACATTATTGTGCACACTGATCTAACCACCGAGATGTGAAAAGACTTTGAGTCATTCCTGCAACAGATTCTGTTCAACAAGTGAAACAAGTAAATCATACCTGATATTTACGTGTTATTTAAGTGTTTCTGCTACTTTCCATGGATTCAAGAAGAAAAAAACATAATCAGTAGTCAAGGATCTTGTTTTACCATAGAATATCAGTGTAATTGAACATCTGACGGTGGTACAGCGCTCTCAGAGGAAAACAGTTTCTTTTTTGGTCTGAGAAATTCAGCTTATCATCAATCACAACTCCAAGGTTTCTGGCTGTTTTTGAAGGAGTTATGGTAGATGAGCCTAAATGGAAGGCGAGATTGTGATGAAGCGGTGGGTTAGCTGAAACTACAAGCAGTTCTGTCTTAGCTAGGTTGAGTTGAAGGTGATGGTCCATCATCCAGCAAGAAATGTCTGTTAGACACGCTGAGATGCGAGCAGCTATCATCGGATCATCAGGATGGAATGAGAGGTAGAGTTGAGTGTCATCAGCATAGCAATGATATGAAAAGCCATGTTTCTGAATGACAGAACCTAGTGATGCCATGTAGACAGAAAAAAGAAGTGGTCCAAGAACTGAGCCCTAAGGCACCCCATTAGCTAGATGTTGCGACTTGGATACTTCACCTCTCCAAGATACTTTGAAGGACCTATCAGAGAGGTAAGATTCAAACCACTGGAGTGCGGTTCCTGAGATGCCCTTTCTTAATAGGGTTGACAAGAGGATCTGATGGTTGACCGTATCAAAAGCAGCAGACAGATCCAGCAAGATAAGTAATGAAGATTTAGAAGCCGCTCTTGCAAGTCTTAGGGCTTCAACAACAGAAAGCAAGGCAGTTTCGGTCGAATGTCCACTTCTGAAGCCAGATTGGTTACTGTCCAGGAGGTTGTTCTGTGTGAGAAAGACAGAGACTTGGTTGAACACAACTCGTTCAAGTGTTTTTGCAATGAAAGGAAGAAGGGAAAACGGTCTATAGTTGGGTTGGGTTAAGAGTTGGGTTAAGAGTGGGTTTTTTAAGAAGTGGAGTTATACAAGCCTGTTTAAATGCTGAGGGAAAAATTCCAGTGTGAAGGGATGTGTTAACGATGTGAGTGAGTGCAGGTACAACTGCAGGAGAAATGGCTTGAAGGAGATGAGATGGAATAGGATCAAGCGGACAGGTAGTAGGATGACTGGAAAGGATGAGTTTAGAGACTTCTGCCTCAGAGAGTGAAGAGAAGGATGTGAATGAGTGTATGTTTGCTGGTGAGATGTGTTTGATAGATTGTGGTGTGAAAAATTGTGCAGTGAGGGTAATAGGTAATAGTAACCGAATGTGATTCAAAGGAGCTGTTGATACTCAGAGTATATCTCTATATATCAGGAGCATCTGTATATATATATATATATATATATATATATAGGTTTTGTAGCCATAGACTCACGCATGCTTTGTATTATCGAGAAAAAAAAAGACATTTTTATTTTTGAGAAACTAATTATTATTGTTTAGCATGTTATTAAAATCTATTTTTGAACAGAGTAGGATATTAATAATAAATATGTTCTAAACATACTTAGACTCGTAGCATTCATCATGTTACAGTGTACACTCATATTACTTTTGTTTAATAAAGAGCATGAAAACATCATCGTGCCATAAGAAATTTAAATACAATGAATTGCCCATCACATTCAAAATGTTTTACTGGATTTCAAACATTTTAGTCAGGAAAAACCCAACTATGATTTTGTAGTCATATAGCCACCCTGAACATCATGTATGATTTTATAGTATAGAAGATATGATTCTGCAGTCATAGACTCACGCATGCTTTGTACTATAAAAGGATGTACTTTGTACTATAAAAAAGGATATTTTATGTCTAAGAACTAATTGTTATCGTTTAGCACGCTATTAAAATATATTTGTGAACAGATTATTGATGATAAACATGGTCTAAACATTCTTAGATGCGTAACATTCATCGTGTTGTAGTTTGGGAACAAGCCAACTAGTAATGTGTTCAAGTTTATGTCACAATAACACGTTAACTAATGCAAAAAGAAACATTACTTGCTCATCAGATCGATCTTCTCTTCTGGATGAAATATTGTTCTTCTTTTGAGGGAAATCCAGTGCGTCTTCTTCCAGAAACGAACAGTAGCCGCGATGAAGGATCTTCTTCACTCTGTTTATGTTTGGCATCTCCACGCGCATAGGGATGCAACGATTATAGATTTTGCTGGTACGATTATTGTCTGATGAATAATCACGGTTTTACGATTATGACGATTATTATGCATTTATTAATTTCCTAACATTTAATAATGTATAAAATCACATGAACACTCTTTAGATGTTAAAGTGTTATTTATTACTGGCTTTTGAAACAGAAATAACACAGTAACCAACAATACAGCACAAAATAATAATAAACAAACAACAAACAAAAGTCCATCTCTCCCATTAGATTTAAAAAAGGTGACCGCTGCTCTGCAAACATCCATGACAGTATTTCTCTTTTGAAAATAAGAAATGGAAATAGATCACAAAAGTATTTAATGTTTTCAGTTTGTACATTCTTTACATTTCTTTTGTACCTGGGGTAGAGAATTTGGAAACATTGTGAAAAACAAATCTTGTTGGCTTTTACTTATGAATAATACTACAACAGGAATAGTAAATAAATTTAATGAAGTATTATTAATATACAACTAATATTAACTTTATTTATCCCACAGGGGAAACTGTTACTAATGATGGAAATAAAGTGAAATATTATTGTAATCAACTGTCATCCATACGTATTCATTTTAATAATCTTTATAATAATTCATATGATTTTACATGTAGCCTGAAAAAATCATGTCTATTGTTTTGGTTTGTGAGATCGGAGATTCATTCAGGAGGACACAAACGTCTTGAGAATGCTGCCCGTGACTTTTATTAATTAAATAAATGAAATGGCCTACTGGAGAGACACAGACACAGGTAGGCTAATTCACACAGGCAACTGTCACTTCTCTCTCCTTCTCTCTCGAATAATTAATTCAAGTAGCTAAATATAATTAATTAATTCAAATAAATGTGATCTTACCGCACTATTTAATCTCTTTCTGATCTGAAGCGGGCAGAATGCTGAGCTAACGAGCCGTAGCTTCGCGTCAAGTGGTTCTTGCCTTCATGTCGTGCATTAAAATCATTCAATGTACAGCTAGCCGTGCATTATCCCATATGTATTCGCTCTTTAGCATTAGTTTTTTTACGGCAATATTTAAATGATTTCTTCGTGTACCCAAAATGGTCCCACACTTTCGACAGGCATTTCTCTGGTGGAAATAAAGCTTCGCTGTTTAGTCCCTCTGTCACTAATCTAATGCGTGTAGTAGCCTTCGTGTCTCTGATAAGCACGTAATTTTAAGCTGGTGCACCACTAGTGTGACTTTGTTTTCATTTTGCACAAGCTGCAACAGTTCAGCTCCGTGCAACAGAAACACTCGGTTTTGTGGAACCTTTATGATTAATTAACCGTGACGTTTTAAAGTGCGGTTAATCACGGAACCGGTTAATCGCTGCATCCCTACATGCGCATGCGGCTCACGTGGTTATTTACATATGAACGCGAGGGGGCGGGATCGCATTAGAAATAATGAGTTAGATGGGAAAGACTGAACATCGTGTTGGTTTCATACAGATTACTTCATCACAGAATATTTGTTTTCGATATGACTTAATTTGAAAGTAGACACTTCAAGCTTTCTATAGAGATAATTCTCATGTCTGTGTGTTCAGAATTCGCCGAGTTACAGTTCATTTTAGTGACGTGTTTCTAAAAGCAGTTCGCGGAGACGGAGAAGGCAGAGAGTGCACCCAGTTTGTTTTCTTTATTCTTCAAAAGCACAAAGTTTAGTTGTTATTATGAGTGTATACAAATAAAAGTAGACCCCTTACAGATTCGAATGGTGTATTGCTCTTATCTGTACGATCAAAAATGGCAGAGTAATTCAAGCTCATTTCTGCCTTATCAGGAAAATCTGCCACAAAACACGTATACGCGTTTGTCGACCCCAGGGGGTTAACAAGTAAATAACAAGTCTGCCACGTTTGTTCTGACCAACTGAGGAAAAAAGCATTACAATAAATCGTGCTACCAATGGTGATTAAATCTAACGATCGGTTAGCTCATATCATATCAAACTAGGGGTGGAATGATTCAACTTTTTCAGTCACGGTTTCTGTACGGTTCGGTATGTTTAGAGAAACACTATACTGTCAAATAACAATAAAGAAAATAAGAATAATCTAGCTAACTACAAGCAACAGCACAAATAAAAATACAATAGAGTAAAGATACAAATAAAATAATCAGTGATTTTCAGTTGTTGTTTTTTTTTAGGTAGGTCTATAGCATTAGTTTTTAGGTACAGAAATTGAATAAAGTAATCAAATGTAAAACAGCATTGCATATTTGATTGTATAAATTAAAGAGTAATCTTTATTAAAGTTAAAAAGCGATTCAATCAAGAGAAGTGAGTGATTTCTTTGTTGTTGCTGTTCGATTAATTTTAAGAAAGTGCTGTCACTTTAAGAGAATGCGCTGATCCAGTGGACTGATACAGTACGTTCAGCCGGCTATGTCTGCTATAGGATACTTACCAAGATGGGAATTTTGACAGAATTTTTGTGTGAATTTGTCCATTCAAACACAATACTTCAGAGAGAGCTATTAGCATAAATCTTATCACTGCGCGCGCGAGCTCGCGTCCACTGGCTCTTAAATGTTTGAACTGGTAAAGCTTACATGAGTTTAGTTTAAACACAGAAATCAACGTGTGCTGTTCAGGTCTCACCTGTGCGCGTGCTATCAGCACCTGGGTGATGACGGAATAAATGCTCATATTCCAGCATACGGCACTGGCATTGAATAAGAGTGAATGGTTTGTCCATGTTTTTTTTTCTTTTCATCAATGTTGTTGTAATGTACTGGGAAGCCAGAATGCGCATCCATTAACAGAAACATCCATTAGTCGAACCCTGTTTGTTTTACGTGTTATTTATAACAAACCATATTACACGTTATACTTTATTCTTAAATTATTAATGTTAACAAGATCAGCATTGCGTGACTATTGAGTATAGTGTGTATTAGCGTGTAGATTTCAATTTCTGTACATTCTAATCTAATTGTCATACCGTTCGAATTTCATGTTAAGAAATTCTTTTAACCCAAAAAGCAAACTATGCTCCCTTCGAACTGGTTGTAATCCCAGGCTATCTGTAATCAGAAGCACATTTATAACTGGAATATAATTACATTTCTTTCATATGTGTTTCATATAATCCTTTCTGGATTACAATCCACCATCAAAATTATTTTTTGACATTTCATTATTCTAGCTGCTGTGAGAAAATGCTAAACGATCCGTCGCCTGCAGGATCCTCACATGCCTTAACCTACTAGCCGGGACAACTATGTTTACAGACGTGACATAATGATGCAGTGCTATGCTCGAATTTCCTGCAAAAACCTACCCATACCACTCAAATTATATAAAACATTATTATAAGATAACCGTTGTGAATCGGGCTAAAGTAAGGCGATAGTTTTGAACACTGGCTGGTTATTTACTTGCTCAAATATTGAATTTGGATTGGAATTTTTAACCAAAAAAAGTTACGGACTGCAGCTTTAAAAAAAAAAAATAATAATAATAATTAAAGGGATAGTTCACCCCAAAAATTTGAATAATTTCATCATTTACTTAAACTCATGTCATTTCAAACCTTTCTTTTGTAGAACATAAGAGAAGGTATTTTGAAGACTGTTGGCCACAAAGCTGTTTTGGTTACCAGTGACTTTCATTGTATGAACAAAAAATACTGAGATGTTTCTCAATTTTCTTCTTTTATGTTCCAAAGTTTATGTTAGGCTGTGGTAGCCTAAATGTTTATGTAGAATCAAGTAAAGTATTTCTTTCTAAAGCTACAATTTGTAATGTGTACTTGATACTTTCTCATTTAAGACAAAAATACCTTTAAATAATCTTTTGTGGGTATTTTCAGTCAAATTTATTTAATGCCATTAATTAGATTAATTAATCGAAACATCCTGTAATATATATATATTATATATTTTTAAAAAAGTTGAAGTCGTGACGTATTGTCAAGTATGGTGACCCATACTCGAAATTGGTGCTCTGCGTTTAACCCATCCAAGTGCACACACACAGCAGTGAGTAGTGAACAAATGCACACACACACACACACACCATGAACACACACCCGGAGCAGTGGGCAGCCATGCTGCGGCGCCCGGGGAGCAGTTGGGGGTTCAGTGCCTTGCTCAAGGGCACCTCAGTCGTGGTATTGAGGGTGGAGAGAGCGCTGGACATTCACTCCCCCCACCTACAATTCCTGCCGGCCGGGGACTCGAACCCGCAACCTTTCGATTACGAGTCCGACTCTCTAACCATTAGGCCACGACTATATATATATATATATATATATATATTAGTGCTGGGCATTGATTAATCGCATCCAAAATTAAAGTTTTTGTGTATTTTTTTTATTCGTAGTGTATTTAAAGTTTTATAATGTATATATAGATACACACACATGCATGTATATATTTAAGAAAAATATGTTATGTTTATATATTAAATATATTTATATATAATATAAATTATGTGAACAAATAAATACATGTAAATATTTTCTAAATATACTGTATACTGTATTTGTGAGTCTTTATATATACATAATAAATATACACAGTACACAGACATATATTATGTTAACAAAAACTTTTATTTTGAATGTGAATAATCACGATTAATTGTTGCCCAGCACTAATATTTTTAATTATATACAAAATTAAATATATTTTATACTTATACAGTTTAAAAGATGAATAGATGTGGGGATACGTTGTAATATGTGACTTTGATCCACACATACTTCCAAGAGATAACTGTTCAGCTGATGGCAGACAGCCTCTCTAAATCAAGAGGACCTTTAAAAGATAAAGGACTGACTGAACCTAGTGTGAATGTTTTTGGTGGCCATGTTTGAACATGATTAATGTGTGATAGAACAGCAGACATCTCTCTGCTGAAGTCTTCTCTTAGAAATATATCTGCTGCTTTTTAGGAATCAGTTTGATTTAATAAAAAATACCTTACATCACAAATCTGTTACGGTTAGAGGATAATCAACAAGATAATTAACACAAAACAGGTGACAGAACTAAACGATGATTGCTAATTAACTAAACCAGAACAGGAACTACCAAATAAGGTCAAAACAGAACTGAAAGGAAACTAAACCGTGACAAAATCTTATGTGTCCATCAAGTATTTTACATAATACATTAGTGAAATACTTCAAAACTAAATTGGGTTCAAAATCATTTAATAATGATTTTTGTGAGCAGTATTTAGCTGTCACAAAAACAACGAGGAGCTCAATTATTTTGACCGTATTTAAACGGATCAGTTTACACTAAACGCCACCTAAGAAATTACACTCCATAATTTTATTTAGTCAAGAAATAACTTTCGAAATAACAAAAACTTAGTCAAGAACATTGTGATTAAGAGCAGAATTTATAATAAATGACATTTATAATAAGTTTTGTCATTATTGTAAATATTATAGCAATATTTGAAGTAAAATAAAAAACTTGTGTTGCTTTTGTTCAACACTTTTATTCATAATAATAATAACAATTATTGTAATTATGACCTGTTATTTTATTATAGACATAGAATAATAGTTAACAAAATATGAATTATTAATATTTATTCACTTTTGTTTTGTTTTAGTCTCTAATACAACCATGGCTATATGATGACGTTTTAATTTCAGCCAATACACAGATTTTTGAATTCCCACAGCAATGTTGTACACCGTGACACTATGACAGTCAGAATTAGTCTGGGCAAAGGTCCACGCTAATCGCAGAAGGGCCTTTCTCACACCTCCCACAGGGGCACCCTGTGCTGGCCCTGTAAAATAACACTTAGTTCTGCCAGTACATGCTCAACTCACTGCCACTTTATCCAGTCCGTCAGCTCAAGTACCCAGGCAAATCCCATTAGGAGGAATGGAAAAGACAAAGATCAGCTCTTCATATTAGCTTACACATCTCATTATGTCAGCTGAGCTCGCTGCAGAGCTGCACACTGTTGCGAGGATCAGGGTGTGTGTGTGTGTGCACGTGCGTGTGTGTGTGTGTATAATGGAATGGAAGCAGCACTGGCAGTCAGCCAGTTTGGACCAGTGCCAGCGTGACCAGTCGTGTTGTTCTCTAATTAACTCCTACTCCCTTGCGTCGGTGCTTCTCACACACTCACACTCACATTCAAACACACACAGGCACATTAAGCCCAGCAGTTTCCCAGGAGCTCTGGAACCCAGTGTGCACACACATATGTCCACACACACTATCACTGCCACACACAATGAAGAAGCTTCTTGTGATCGATTCTGTTGTCATGGGATTTTTTTCCTCTGGTATTGATGCTTGTTAATTAGTGGTTTGTTAGCACAGATGGTGATTGTTACCCTCCAAATTATTTATTCTACTTTTTGTTCTAATAATACATTAAAAAAAATATACAGCGCTCGCATTTTCTGAGCTTCAGTACTTCTAGTCTTAGTTTAACCTTACATGAGAGACAATGTACGGCTGGTCATTATCACAAAATACACCCTCACAGGGCAACCAGATCACCCTGAAGGGATTGTTTTGCAGTAATGACCATCTGACTGTATATTATCTTGCTTTTTACACAGCTATTTACTAAATGAATGAATAAATGGACATGAAATATTGATTTTAATTTAAAGTATTTTATAATGTGAGAATAAAAAGACTGCAGAGTGCTTTTAGAGCCATGAAACTAACCCAGTGTAGAAAGACAGTCAGTTACACCGTTTAGCATACTGCTTCTCAATCAAGGGCCTCAAGATTTTATCAAGATAACTTGATCAAATAAAAAACATGAAAACATGAAAATAAGATAAAACAACTAAAAAAATGTTTTTTCTTTGAAGTATATTTAAATAATTTATATAGTCTCATAACTCCTAAGGAATTTTATATTATTTTTATGAATATACATTTTTATAGTTATTTTATCTACAATATTTTATCAGGTAGAAATTGTAATACTCTACTGTAATAATCTACTTGTTGTGGGCACCAACAACTGGTTTAACAGCCCTTTATACAAAAATAGTTGACAGCAGAATGCCACGATTGGCCAACCAGAATGAGGTTATTTGAAAGAGTTGTTTTTGCAAAAATTATAATGAAAATATGCCCACAAATATAAGTTATTTTATTGCACCTTATTTCTAAATTATAATGCCTTGCATTTTTGTCTTTCATCTGTGCTGTTAGCCAGACTTTTGAATGAGTACACCCACGAGTATAACACCGGGTGTGTGCTATTTGCAAGGTCACAGAGGTTATGAGGTGTAGAACTAAAAGCATTTCCAAATTTTTAGGTCAACAGTCAGTCCCTCTGCTGTGCCTTCAGGTTTTTGTAGGAGCTCTAGACTGCCTGAAGTTCCACTTAAAGTGGGTTCATAGCCTATCCCCCTCTTCGTTGCTTTTGACAAAACGAGCGGTGTGTGTGTGTGTGTGTTTTCAGTCACAAAGAATGTCACCCATGTCGCTGGCCCACCTACCTGATTTGATAATTGTGAAACAATGTCTATAGCATGTCTCTTGGACACTGTTTGTATAGACACAAGAAAAGTGTATGTTTTATTTTTCTACTCCCAGTCTGAGAGTCAATGTCCTTTATTTGTTGGTCTGGTGTTGTTTTGAAAGAGCTGGTAAAAATGTCTTGATAGAAGGTTTCAGTCATGTGTGATAATTTATTGTATTGTGAAGAGCTCCCTCTACTGAAATCCTTGTGAGATACTTCTTTGAGCAATACAGGGATGCATTGAGATCTTAAAAACGTACAAAGGTTTCTGCTTTCGATGTGTTCTGAAAAATAATGTGTGAGTATGAAGAATGTTTTTCACAAAAAATGTTTATCATCACTCACTCATGCATACTTTTGCCCATACATGTTGAACCTGTAGTTGCTGAAGGTTGAGTCAGGGTGTGATTACAGTGTCGTAGAAGCCTTGGGGGTTTGACACTATAAGCAGCTTGTGTTATCTGAAACTATGAGGAATCGTTGAGACCCTTCATAATGATCACACACACATGTGCTCAGCTACTGAGCTTACTGAGTAAATCAGACAGGCTTACAAGTGACATAGATTTATGGCATGTAGGTTTGAATTAATAAACAGTTTAATTGAGGCTTTTAATATATATATATATCAGGGCTCGCAAAATTTCTAAATCCCTGGTAGCCCTTCGGACAGGTACTCTTCAGATTTTGGTAGCCCGAAAATTAATTTAACTAGCCCAAATAAAATAAAGACCATAAATGTCAAAAACATTTTCAATACACAAATATCAACGAATATCAAGGAAAGAGTTTTATTTGACTATTTACAAGGTATCTGCAGAATTCTTAATTTAAGGCAATTTGAAAAATTATTTCTTATACCATTTAACGTATTTAAAACTGTCTAAGGCCTTAAAAACTCTTCAGTTTAGTTGTATCAAATTTAAGGACCCGTGGGAGCAATGTTCCCTCTAATTTTTCTTCTTGCTGAGCAAAACTTTTCTCTATTGGGCGGACACTTCGGGCACCTGAGCAAAATCATTCTTTATACCAGAACTTTAATGTGCTATTTATATTTGATTTGACCCTTGATGTAACTAAATGATGCACATTTTAGGTTACCTGAGAAAACATTTTTACTGTACAATACACTGCAGTTCAAAAGTTTGGATCAATAAAGTTTTTTAAGTTTTTTAAGTTTTTTTTATGCTCATCAAGGCTGTATCTATTTGATAAAAAAATACTGAATATTATTTCATAAAATAATATTGTGAAATATTATTGCAATTTAAAATAAATGTTTTCTATTTTAATATACTTTAAAATTGTATTAATTCCTGTGAAGCAAAGCAGTATTTTCAGAGTCGCACGATCCTTTAGAAATCATTTTAATATGCTGATTTTTAATCAATGTTGGAAACAGTTGCACTGCTTTTTTATTTTATTTTATTTTTGTACTGTTTTTTTGGGACCTGTGATATTTAAAAAAAAAAAAAAAAAGGAAAAAAAAACAGCGTTTAGTCAAAATGGAGATTTTGTGTTACAGTATAAACTATTCAAAAGTTTGGGGTCAGAATTATTTTTCTTTCTTTTTTAAAGATACTTTAAAAAAGTTTAAAGAAATTTCAATAAACTTTATTCAGCTTTATTTATCAGGTTTATAATATAGCCCTAACATAATATATTATCAAAACAAACTATTTAAACTGATAGAATAGAATAGAATAGAATAGAATAGAATAGAATGCAAAACTTAAGCTGAGATCTGTAAGTTAAATATAAAAAAAAACCCGTGAACATATGAATTCTTCTATAGCTGTCTAAACATCATTATGAAGTACAGTTTGTACAATACTCTTGTGTGTGACTGTACATGTTTCAGAGTTTTGTTACCCATCCTCCGCTATTTCCAGCACTTAATCAAGCCACTCTTCTTTAATACATGAGGACGTTTTATTTCACATGTCATTGCATTTGCGTTGGCTCTCGTGTTGAGCGCACTTCCACCATTGAAGAATTGAGTTTCTACAGCGACTCATTTGGTGCACATCATTCTCTTTCTATGAAACCTGTAAACCGCATTCACTGGTTCTAACTCTGTCGTGACATCAGCTCTATAGCGGTTGCCCGAGCATTGCTATTCTTTCCCTTTTACTGCGGCATTCAATCAAATGGCTTCCCAACTCATTTTTGTGTGCGCGAGGCACATAATTTCTTCTGAGTTCAGCTTAGAGGGAACACTGCGTGGGAGCCCTGTATTTAAGGTAGCCCGTATAATATATATATTACATTTATCATTTTTATTAGTTAAGAAAAAAACCAGCTTAAATGGAATTACTAATGAGTAGTTACAGTGCAGTTTAAAAGTGTATATTTAGCCTTTTTCTAATTTAATACACAATGTGTATTGCACTTTATATCATTAACACAAGAAATGTTATTATGTAAAATTCATTATTTGGATTGTCTAAAACTACCCAGAAGGCTGGGTTGTACATAACCCAGCATGTTTTTTTTTTATTTATCAAATTCTCCAGCTGTAAGGAATGATTTGAAAACATCTGTTATTTGAGTAGTGACTAGGGTTGAGCGATGTCTACAAAATTGGCATTGGACGATGTCAACAGTGAAATATCGCGATGGACGATGACATGGGGGGCAGGGAGGGGGAGGGTGCCCAAAGCATGAATCCATATTCAGAAAGGCACGGAAAACAAATAACGATTGCTAACGGTTGCCTGTTACATTACAGTACATAAAATATCACTTACCACATAAACAGAGTAAGGAGCGATGGCTGAGGATGAAGGCAAATGATTTGCAGATCCTGAGCACCACTGACAAACATCTAATCCTGTACAATGTGTGGTAAGTACTTCTGCTCCATAGTATAAACAATCTCGAAATCGTGAAAGTGAAACTAAAAAGCCATCGTGCATTCAAAAGCAGTTTCAATGCCAGGCATAATAGCGGCTCCCTGATGTCCGCAATTTATTTACAGTACCCAATCAATGATGTAACTGCGAGAGAAAGTAGGCTATTGAAATATATTATTTCCTCCCATCTCGTATTTATTCCTTTTAGGGATTCCATAGTACACATCATTTTCTTACCGAACACGGTATTGGGATGCGGCGGATTGCAGGGGGTATGGGGGGGAGGTCACGATGCCAGCTCAACATTGTGATGTCTATCAGCCATCGACGATGGATGATGACATCGTCTATCAGCCCAACCCTAGTAGTGACCAAGAAATACTTGAGAATCTTATATTTCTTATCGTAATTCTTATCTTCTTATTCGTAACTTTTTAAAAATTTCTTTACTTTTTTTTTTAATGTTTTTAATCTTTCTGGGGGGGGGGGGGTTCAGATGACAATTAGATTTTAAATCGCAGCTTATCAGTGTAGTCACAGACCTTTGGACATGACTGTATGTAATTTAACAAAATAGATTATGCAAAATAATCAGTGATTTCAAATTGTGAATTATTCCAGTCACACCTAGATTTAGATTCATGGGAGTCTTGTGAGACTACATGCATCAGTGTTCTGCATTCCTGCAGTAATAATGCTGGGAATAGAACTAATATGAGCATAATGGACCACTCAGAGGTGAAGCAGAGCTCTAATGTATTTTCCATCTGTTAATATTTAATGCAATGTTGTAGACGTCATTACACTTTTGACTTAATTACCCCTTTACTGGTCACCCTAGCTTAGTGATGACCTCTGCAACTGACAGTGTCACAATTACATCACCTCTCAATGAATCTTAATGAATCACTAATTTACTGTTATGGCTACCGGCACTTCAACTGAAGTGGGCAGAGTGTTGGATAGATAATATAGTGGGCAGTGTATTTAAGATGAGAAAAACGAGGGATGCTGTTTTAAATGTTTCTTTTAAATTTGAAAAAAAAATCAAATCAGTTTTTAGTATTTAGAAATATTTAACACAATTTAAATTGATATAACACATCCCACATTTATCACAGAATGTTTTGTTTTCTGACTTATGCAATGTCTATATTTAAATCTGCATACGTTAAGAGAAGCAGGATTCTCGTGATACACATTGTGTCTTGTTCTTCAGGGTTTGCCAGGCAGCTGATCATATCTCATAGCTTGTGCATCAATATCTGCACAAACACATTAAACCCACACATATGGACCACCACTTAGCAAGGGTAGATTCATTTAAATGAACTTTGATTCAAATGTCAGCTTTGTTGCCATACGTCATGAAAGTATGAAGCATCCAGACTTTGTCAGATATCATCTATGCAGGTGACTTGACAGGCTTTATTGCATTTCAGAGCTTCATTCCCGATTAGAGATTTTCTTCGCTTGTCATATTTCGAACAGAATGTGTTTTATTTGTGCCGTACGCCTTGGAAATGTCACACATGGGTAAAAGCCTGTTGTGTCTTATTCACATTTTAATCCCACTGTACCTTTTTCTGAGGCATTGATTGCATTGGTCCTTTAATATTGGTGACAGCTAATACACTCCTAAATGATCGGTTATTATCTCCGGGGCCTTGTTCCATGTGCCCTGCTGTTTCCAAAGGTCATCTCTCTGTCTTCCTGTATCGACCTGCTCGCCTGTTAACGTAGCCTAAGACTTATTGAAAGTGAAGGTTGAGGAGCATATTTCCATCAGGTTGCAGTCTTCTCCTTCACGAGACAGCTTTTAAAAGGCTCTTTTGAGCATGTCCATTCAGAGAGAGGGGACAGGATGAGAAAACATAATGGATATGCCAATAAATGGAAAAGCGCCCTTCAAATGCATGTGGTTTTTCCACTGGTGTGAGTGTATCAGCATCCAGCCTTAATATGATATATTTAACGATAGAAGAGGAGGGCAGTATATGCTTCACACTTAAAGCAAAATCCTCAAAATACTAACAAAGCATCTTCTGCTCGTTTTACAGCTGTACGAACTGGACGATGATGAGAAAAGGAAGGAGTTTCTCGATGATCTCTTCAGTTTCATGCAAAAAAGAGGTGAGTCTTGTTATGTGCAGCTATCCAGATTGCAGATGTCAGAAGCAGCACACTCCCTTTCACACCCACATTGCAAAACCATATGGTGCTTTTAAATTAATAATTATAAGGCTTGTTGGTGATATTTTGGACACATTCCTCGCAAAATTATATTTACTCTTCTTGATAGAAAACGAAATAATTTTCTTAACGAGTAAATACAAGGTATTTTTTAAGAATATAACAAGGGACTTCTTTTATAGGAACAATTAAAATAAGTAGGTTTGATTATACTTGTGTGCCACCTGTGTTTGAAAACAAAGCATCATAAATGTCTAACCACCCATCTGCAGACTTGCCAACAATAGAAATGCAGGGTTTATTGTTTTAGTAAAGGCTGCGAATGTGTAGATACTATTGTGATAGGCTTTTTCAGATTTCCTGCTTGAACCGTCCATTTCTCTGAAGTGTTGCTGCCACTGTGGCGTGTTTCTACCCCTGATGCTATCTGAAACAACGGCTTCTGCTGTTTGTTTTATAATTACTCTCAGATTATGTGAAAACATCCCTAAGGGGATGACCTTGCCACGGTAGGGAAGCCAGCATCCTGGTATTATGTTAGCTGGCCGTGGCATAATGAATTTCATGCTTTATTGAGGAGGGAGGTCCTCATCATCTGAGGAGTTTTTCCCACCGAGGTGTTTTAGCAGACATTAGCCTTCAATATTTTATAGAGGAAATAGAGGGACTTTAATGGCCTTGCATAATATGAGGAAGTTTGCAGCCTTTGATGACTTTCCAAGACAGGACAGAGCTATTTTAAGTGCACAGGACTGTTTTTGTTGTTTTGTGTGGCTCTGTTTTGGTAATATGGTTTATTTTCACTGTAATTTTGGTTTACATCCAAGTTGATTGTTTTCCTAAACAATTAAAATCTTAGTGTCTGTGAGCAAAAAGTTTTCCTTATTTTCATAGCTAAAGATAAAATAAATAATAATAATAATCTAAAATAAAATATACCAAAATAAAAAAAGTTATTTTAGATTGTAACAATATTTCGCAATAATACTGTTTTTCTGTATTTTTGAATAAATTGTTTTTGTTTATGGTCTTCAGAAGAATTTTTTTTTTTTTTCATTGTTTAATCTTTTATTTTGGGGTTTATTGTACATGAAAACGTCTCCGGTTACTATCGTAACCTTGGTTCCCTGAGAGACGGGAACGAGACAAGGAAAGGGGCTCGCTTCCTTGGCGCGGCAGCCCGGCGGCCCGAGTGAAGGAACCACGATTCCAGCTTGCTCTTAGCCGGTTCGTCAGAGAACTCTCACTCGCCTTCTGCACGGTCGCCCACGTGAGGCTATCGCCCCACCAGCGGCTCATTGGCGGTGGTGGGACGTTGCCGAGGGAAATCACCGAGGGCGACGCTTCTCTGGGCCCTAAGCACCCGCACTGAGAACTCCTCGCAGTGTGGGCAGCCTGACCCGTTGAGTGCTGCCTCCGCATGGGTGAGACCCAGTCACAGGATGCAGAACTCGTGAGTGTCTGGGGCCTCGATGGGTCCCGAACACAGCGTGCAGATGTTGGACATGCTGGAATGCTATATTAATGAATTCAAAATTTTATAACTAATTACATAATTTTATACATGATGTTTCTGTTACAAAAAAAGTGGCACATTAAAATGAATATAGTTAATATAATAAAAAAAAAATACAATAAAGTCATAAAATAAAATGCCTAAAATAAGCATAAAATTATAAGCCAAGAATATGGTCATGAAGTTAAGAATTAAGTGTTTATAAAATCTTAAAGTATTTTTAATTATTGTTACAAGATAAAAGATGTAGTATTTTAAAAATAGGTTCAAAATATCTAGTAATATTAAGAAAATAAAGTCGTAGCATTATTAATTATAAACTTCACATAATGTAACTAATGCAATTTAAAACATTGTGCAACATTTTACACAGTATGTTGTGTATGGTATGGAAAGAGTCTTTTCTGAAGCTTTTCATACCAGCGACACATTTTTTTGTAGTATATTTGTTTATGCATCATGTGAGGCCATTTTTGACTAGTCAAACCATCTTTGCAACAGATTTTCGTGTTTTAAGCAGAACCCCATCTTGGTTTAGTGTTTGAGGCAGTTACAGGTCACAGGATATCTGATTTATTTTCCCTGAGAGGCAACAGATGACAGAGAGGGCTGAGTTGTCATTTAGCTCTTTCTCTTCTGTTTGAATTTGTGATGACAGGAATGCAGGGCAGGTTTTATCGCGGTTCATGCTGTTGTTATTGCGCCATGGGCTAATCCATCCGAGACAGCCAGCGAGGAGTCACCCAGTCTGGTGATGCCATGACATAAAAATGCCTGAATGCAGCAAAGTGAAGCTCTTCCCGTCAGCTCAGGCATGAGATCAAATATAATTAAATCCCTGCTGCCTCTGTTCTTATGCTTGATGTCTAAATCTGTATTGACTTCATCGCTCAGGAAATCAGAACTCCCAGTGCACTCATCAAGAGTTCACTTGCATTTATACAGATTGGATCAAAAGTGCAAATGTTAGCTATCAGTAGTCAGTCAGTAGTCAGCTATCAGTTAGCTATCTCATAAATGAGTCTTTCAGCATATGATCCAGGTTACCTGCCATACTTGTTTTATTGGTGTGTTGTCAATCATGTCTCCATGGTGTTAAATGACCAAGAGGCTTTTATAGCTGTTATCATACCGTGTAACTGACAGCATGAATAGAATGGGAACTCCCAGTTAACTTCCACCATATTAAGTTTTGTCACTCAATATGGGGGTTCGTCAGTGAGAGTTGGAACTGTTCATCACCAGGGACGAGACTATTGTGACAGAGGATTCACAGTAGTTACTATCCAGCAATGCATGCTCAGTTAGGACACTTAAAGGGATAGTTCACCCACAAATGAAAATTACCTAATGATTTACTCACCCTCAAGCCCTCCTAGTTGTATATGATTTTCAGACTTATATTAAAAAATATCCTGGCTCTTCCAAGCTTTATAATGGCAGTGAAGGGGGTCGAGATTTTGAAGCCCAAAAAAGTGCATCCATTCATCCTTCTGCTAACTGTCATATGCACCAAAATGTTTTTTCTACTTTCTTGAGTATAATTAATATATGGTACTTTTAATTTTACTTGAGTAAAATAAAACTAAGGTATTCAACAGAGGGAGTCGTTGAATTTTCAATTTTCAAACTTCTGGAGTGGAGCCCTGCGCTTCAGCCAATAACCGATAGTTCTGACTCGGGTGTAAAACCAATCAAAACTTCCAGTTAAGCTGGGTGACAGGGCATTCAAACCGCGCTTTGCTTTGACTGTCAATCACCGGCGTTGTCATTTTGAATCAATCAGTGGAAATGGAATGAAATGGGTCAGACCGTTGATATTACCAGAGCACACAGCAGTATAAGTAAATAGAAAACTCGGTTGCTAGAATTATTGCATGGATGGAGCAAGAACAATGTAATTTTAAGTGTCTAAAACAGTCGCGTAGCTACCCACCCACTTTCATCTGTGGCCCACCCAATGAGAAGTTGGTAATTTTCCAAATGGATGTAATTGATTAAATGATACTAATAAACGTCTCATTTCACTGTAACTTTATATATTTATTAAGAAATATTAAACGCTTGTTTTCATGGTCAATTACAGGTAGTTTCTTAGTTTTCCCTCTTCCTATATGTGCATCCCACTTGTCAAAATTGATGATTCTGTCCATTCTGTCCCACCCACAATGTTATGTTTACGACGTAAGGACACAATAGTAAAATGCGCGCGTTTGTGAAGTTAAATTTGAAAATAGCCGCGTTAAGCAAACATAAATCAGATCAATTCTTTAAAAAGTCAAATCTTAGCAATAAATCTGGACCGTCTACAAATGAAACCCGCCAGACCACCTGCGGTTGCTGGATTTATCGATCAGAAACTTCTGAACCAAGCGTGTTTGATATTAGCATAGGTACAGTGTTTGATACGCTAAAATGATGCGTCCTTTGTGGAAAGAAACTCAAACGTTGTGCTAGATCCTGGTCGCCACAACAAACTGCATAATTTGCAGCTGCGCACATTTCTGCTGTCCTCGATGTGAGTGAACTGAGAGAGACGCTTGATTATGAAATCATCAGCGAAGCCCCGTTGTTTCACACTGAGATGATGCTTTTTAATAAACTACCTTTAGTTAACGTTAGTTAATGCATTAACTAACGTTAGAAATACATTTGTTATCGTGATTATTCATCTTTCTTAACCAGCTCAGGCAAATGTTAACAGATACAACTTTTCATTTTAATAATGTCCTAAATTTTGAAATGAACACAAACATAACAAATTACTAATGCTAATGCATCCTTTAGAAGTACTATGTAATGAACCTTGGTGCTGTATTTGTTGTTGGCAATTTGACATGCAGTTTTCATATGCTACACACCTGGCTAGTGATCGACTGATATTGATTTTTTTTTATAACCGATACCGATACCAATTATTTGCATGTTTATGTGCCCGATAACCGATATGCAGAATCGATAATTATTTACTGTTATAAAGTAAATAAATGACTGTGTGAAGTAAGTCCATACTTCACTTTGGTTTTTTCCTCCTTTCAGTCATCTTAACAAAAAATGTTTTGAGAATTAGCAGTCTTTCATGCAGGGCTCTAGACTCATTCTTCCCACTGATCTCACATTTGCGACTAACTTTCTCAGTTGGTCGCAGAGCACATAATTTGGTTGCAATTAGTTTTTTGTTTTTGCTACAACATTTGATTAATTAATGCATGCTGATGAACTTTTATCATAGTTTATAGTTATATGGTAACGAAAGTGTTCAACATTCAACTCGTTCTTTTTCATCTGTATTATTTGTGATTTTAAATTTTGTGAACAGGAATTCCTTTTTTCGTGCGCTTTCACTTTCAAATTTGCGATCTTGGTGTCACATTGGTGTTTTGCTTATATCTATGCACCTTTCACTTTTTAAGACTAAAACAAAAGATGTATTCATTGTTATTCTTAATTAAAAAGCACAACAACAATAAAACAGTACGTTGAAAATGACAAACTAGCTTACATAACATTTATCAACAAAAACGAATAAGACGAGGCATGGCACAGGACACATCACATGCTATATTATATACAGAGTATATTACAGAATGTTTAGCAAACTCTGAGGAAGCAAATAAATATATATATTTTTTTTTAAATTAAGGAAAGCCTCCATAGCGTAACGTGAGGTAAACAGCGAAGATAACAAGCTTCTCAAAAAGAAAACAAAAAGAAAAGTAATACTAAACTGGCTGTCGCTGACAGGACAAGAACCCCAGCATGTTCACCTTCTCTGGTTTAAGAAGCGGCCTTTTACTTTAGTTTGAAAACAAAATCCTCCGTTGCGCTCCGTCCGCGACGCGCACCTTCGCGCTCGTGCTGACACGCCAAGTATAAACCAGGCTCTACCCACTAAGCGCTCGCGCTGAAAGCACCTCTCTTCACGTGATCAGTGAAATCTGACTCCTGCTATAATGTGATGCGGCTGGCAGCGCGCACTGTATGAAGCAGACGCTTTGGAGCAGCGCAGACCAGGCACTCATACAAATGCGACCACATCAAATTTTAACTTGCAAAAAATTACCATTTTGGTCGCAGGCTAGAGCCCTGTCATGTTAAATTTAATCTTCGTATTACAACAATAAAAACATTTTATTTATAAAAAGCTTTAGCAGCAACACTAATATTAGCATTAAGTAAAATAAACGTAGAATGTCTAATGTTTTCAAATGGAGAAAATAAATAAAGGACCGGAGTCATATCAACTTCATTTTTAACTACAGTTTTAGTAGCTTTATAAGCTGTTTAATAGGCTAAAGAGTGAAGAATAATTCACTGAATAATATTCTCTGGAATATTGGAATATAACAAGCATTGTATTTTATTGCATTTCTCAACTGGCATGCTCTAAATTATGCTGCTGACAGCGCGGTTTATCTATGCATTTACACAGTACTATAGGCTACTCAAACTGAGATCGATTGCAGAGAATTTCCATAGAGTTGTATTAATTTAGATGTTTATAAACAAAATAATGGTTATTTTGTAAGTGTTAATACAATTTAGGGTGCTTCAAAAAAGTGAATCTTGTTAAAAGTTACTTGCAGTGGCCGTGCTGAGCATTTCTTGAGCATCAACCGCTGAGTGAACTGCAATATGAAAGCGGCTTCACGAGACTAATGATGAGCATATAGACAACAGAGAGAGAATTAAATTCAATGCTTTTATTTCCAACATGCAATCATTCATGGCTGTATTATTTAATTCATGCAAAGTTACGTCTTTATTTGGAGAGGACTTGACGGATTATCTATGTGACTCCGACTTCACGAGACTAATAGACCACAGAGAGAATTAAATTCAGCGCTTTTATTTCCATCATGTGCTAATTCATGGCTGTGTTATTTCAGGCAAAGTTATATCTTTATAGGGACAGGGCTTGACAGAGTATCTTATTTATCATATTTCTTAGAGCCAAGTTGCATAAACTACATATCAGGCATTTATGTAATACATCTAATTTGTGCATTAATGACTGTAATATTAAATAGTTTACTAACTACAGCAAATCAAGTACCTGCACGCTGTTGTTGTCTCGTCTACCCTCAGATGCGCTGCAATTGCGATCCTGCACGCAATTCTCAAAACAGTGTTTATCGGGGAATCTGATATTACAAAACCGATATCCGATTATGTAAAATGCTTAAATATCGGGAAAATATCTGTAAATCGATATATCGGTCGATCTCTACACCTGGCCCACCCACTTAAACATTTCTGGCTACGCTAGTGGTCTAAAATACATGCACACAGTTCAGTTGAATGGTAAAAATTGCCCTCTTTAACAGTGCATTTAAACTAAATGTATGAAGCTAAAAACCTCAACATTAACAACAACACTGAAATAAGAGCGCATGCATTTTTACGTGCATCTGGCTAATAGATCAACCATGATTTATCTGTCAGTCAGATGCATTTTAAATCACTTTTTCTTTGTGCGTGCTTTGGATGTGTGTGCACATGGGCAAAGAAACAAGAAAAAAAAAAAGTAATTTCAGGTCATTTTATACAAATGATTGGTTATCAGCACCAGTTATCAGTTACCAGCAGTGTATTTGATTTATTAGCCAATTAAAAGACATAAGAAACTAATAAAGCTTGTCAATTAGACAAAAGTAAAAAAAAACAAATAATAGTTTATTACATTTCTGTCCCCCCCTCATTTCTGAAATGATGGCTACGCCCCTATTTGTGCAGGACAGAAATATATTTATTTATTTATTTTTTACCTTATTGGAATTGAAATTAGGAATTGACAAGAATTGGAATCATTAAAATTCAAACGATGCTCAACCTTACCCATACCCCACATTATTTTTTACTGGCACCTTTCCATTCACACTGTTTTAGACACTTTCTTTTCTTTTAAACCTTCACTTACTCTTCTTTGTTTTTGCCCTTCTTAAAAACAACCACTTAATCTTATACGTGAATATACTTTTTTAAATTAGTTATAAAACACTTGCTCCTGGCAACAGGGATAGGTAGTAGTCGAATCTGAATTTTCGAATCGTGCCGATAGTCGACTGATAGTAAAATCATATGTTTGGGGGAGGGACGGGGCTACATTACCAAGAGTCAAATCAGACATTCGACAGTCATAATTAGCCTACTGACGTTAACACACAGGGAAAATGTGTTACGGACGCCTCGCAGATACAAAAATAATGTTTTATGTTTTGACTAAAAGATAGCGTTAAACGTCAGCGAAACCCTAAGAATTCACATTTTTTACAATAGTGCTCTCATTATAACGTTATGTATATGACAGAAGTTATTAATGTTCTGCATTTCTGTTTTGAGCTGCGCGCTGAAGATGAGTAGTAGAATGAAGCATTTGATAGCAGTTTGATTTGATTAATCAATGGAATTTAACTCATCATTTATCTCATATAAAATCGCTTCATTATTTATACAATATAACGTTATATTACGACTTATAGGCTATCTGCACAAAATGTGCATGCATGAACGTGTCTGTGCGGCTCTGAATGAACTCCTTTTGTGGACACGTTCCTCGCGCAACAACATGCAGAAACACGTCAACTAAACTCTAAAAACTCAGTGTTTTATTATAATAGTGTTCTCATTATAATGTTATGTATATGACAGTCCCAGTCATAGTTATTAATATTCTGCATTGTTGTTTGTAGTGCTCGCGCTGCACGCTGAAGAGATAAGTAGTACTACAAATGCATCTTATATGAGATAAATAATATATGCACGATATATAAACCGGCTGAAATGTTTTGAAATTACTTGTACCCTACCTGATCGGGAAAAATCCAGTCTTTCACTCTGCCTGTGTCAATTTGAGTCTTGTTAAAGATTTAAATCCCTGCCGACTTTCTATACTTCTGTGTCACTCTTTTGTGTGTTAAACACAATCTATTAGACAACTTCATTTTAATGAAAAAATAACATGAAAAAATATATAGGGGCTGTTTACACCTGGTCACTTCAAGTGTTTTGTAATATAAATCTGATCGCTCAAACCACTTCAGGAGGTGGTCTGGGCCGCATTCCAAACAAAACTGGACATGTGTAAACGCATTTAGTTGAGTAGACATTACAGTACATGGGTGTTAGGATTAGGGTTAACCCTGCTCCATAATGCTCACATCGTCTCATTTTGGGTAAAAATAGAAAAATAATACTAAAGCACTTTGTAGCGTAGTAACTTTAGTAGTTCTTCAGCAAACTACTTTTTTACTCTTACTTGAGTCATATTATTTTTCAGTACTTTTACTTGTACTCAAGTAAATTATTCCTTAAGTAGAGATACTTTTACTTAAGTACAATTTCTTAGTACTCTTTCCACCACTGTACTCCAGTAAACTCTATTTACAGCTTCGAAAAATCCTTTTTTACAGTGATGCTAATAGGTCAATGGGGTATCTGAGGTTTGTGAATCTGTGTATAGTATAGAGGAAAAATTGCTCTTCTGAAAGTCTACCTACTGTCTAAACATAGATTTTGCTTGTGTTTGTTGTGTATTTTTTTGGCAGTCAGAAAGTCAGTGTCACAGTAGTACTAGGAGATATTTTGTCAGTGACTGCTGTTATATTTGTTATGTTAGATTCCACGTTCTTGTAACACATGGTTGCTGCAGGTACATTTTCCTTCACTTAGGAATATCAGACATCTGTGTGAGCTTCAGCAGTGACAGGTGATAATTTGATAATCCTGAGGTTTTTCATTCTGGAGTGAAACCACTTGCTCCTGTGAGATCTTGAAATGTACAGCCCCCACTGAAATAAGGGTGTTCATTGCAGCAAACCGTTAGTGGTTTTTCTTGTTTGGAACTTGGTAAGAATCATATTGCAAATGGCATGCTATATATCATAAATGAGATTTCAAGAATATTTGGATTGAATAAGATTAATGCCATGTTGCAATTTGAGATGAAAGCACAAACAGCTGATATCACGTTACAGCTCTTATTAAAAGCTGCACTTGCTGAGAGTGTTTTCCTGAACTTTGTTTTTGCAGCTCTTTGACAACAAATATTCCCTAGTAAATATTGTCCGTACCACTGCACTGCTTTATGTTGTGTTTAAGATTTTATGGAATAAAAGTGTATTATTTTAGTGTGTTTTACTTTAGAATGCATTTCAGCTGGGGGTTCACAAACCCCTAGTGGTCGATAATGGTATTGGAGAGGGTTGGTTACATACTGATATGAATGTCTTCATAAAAATGGTAATTCAAAATAATATACAATTAAAAATGAGCACATGATAAACAAACAAACAAACAATGAATTGGTTTTCCAGATGCTCTGTAATACACTAAAATTACAAATATCTGGGGGTTGACGGCTTTATGGCTTCAAGACTATAAAAATGTTTTGTCAAATAATGTAGGGTAATATTTAAATGTACTGTTTATTATTTGTTGTAATAATTGTAATTGTGTACTTTTTTCATTTTATTTTCATCACTAAGTGTTTTCTTAACTTGTGGTTTTTTTTGCAATTTGCTGCTAGAACAGCACATAACCATTTGGTGGTCTTCGGTTGTCTCTTAACTTTACATATTAACTGAACGTCTGATGTTGGGTGATCAGTAGCCTTATTTTGATATGTTTGACATGAGTAAGATGAACGACAGGATGCAAATGATCCACCTGCCGTTATTTTGGTTGGTAAATTTTTAGCATTACACTATAATAGAGAAAAGGTCAATGATCAGTGATACCAAGTTCACATTTAGATCTTTGACAAGTATTGGTTACACTGCAATCTGAGCTTCAACCTAGTAAAGATTTCAGAATGCAATTAGGACACACTGTCTTACATGTATTTTGAACTGCAGTGTGTATTCCATGTGCCTGGAAATAAATGTTGTATTTGGTGAATGGCACAGAATGTTGTGTGCTTATCTATAATGCAAGATTTTTGAGTTTTAATAATTGGCTTTGTGCAATTAAAAACCTTTTTTGTTTGTTTGTTTGTTTGTTTTTTGGTATTAACAAAGTTTAAAGCAGTAGTTCACCCCAAAATGAAAAATCTATCGTCATTTACCCTCATGATGGTTTTTCTATTGTGAAAAAAGAGATAATTTTTGCTATGCTATGACAGGTGTAAATTGCTTTTTAAAATATATTAAAATAGAAAACACTTACTGTATTTTAAATAGTAATAATATTTTACAGTATTACTGCTTTACGGTTACTACTGTTTAATCCAATAAATGCAGTAATTTTAGTCTTTATTTTTTTTGTAATTGCTTGAAGGAAAAATGGCCAACACAATCTTCAAAATGTCTTCTTTTTGTGACAAAAGTAGGTGATACGTAATTCATTTTGTATAGTCGAAATCCAAAATGTTTCCAAATCAGCATTTCGCTCCCAGAATGACGTTCCACATCAGTTCAGTCACAGGATCAAATGTCAGTTTGACGATAGTAAGAAAATGAAAACACTGGCTGAAATCTTCTCAGCTTCACTATGTGTCCGGAACACATTAAAAACCAATACACGAAAGTTTCTCCCCCGCTATGAGTGAATTCGTGCCAGGACTGTTGTTCCCTGTAGGCCTGGCCTGAGACCAGAGGTCACTGGCCCTCCCAGTGTCCCCTTAACCTTGCCATCATCAATCATAACCTGTCAAATACGAATCGTTTGTCCCAAGCCCCTCTGTGTACTGAGATGGCCGTATCTTTTTTCACATCAAAATGGCTGCCTGTTTCATAGCTCAACACAAACAGTCCTGTGTTTAACTCCACTCAGGGAAGAATGTAGATGATATTCCCTGCTCCCCCAGAGAGCTTTATATAGAAAGAAGTATTTATGACCAGCTGTTTGAGACCTGTAAATGAAACGTGTACTGCAAATTATATCTTTGTCAATGTATATATCATGTGATTCCAGGAAAGTTTTCAGAAACATGGACTGTTGTTTAATGGTGGTTTTATCAGTGAAAACTTTCTTTGTTTGGCTATACTATGGTGGTCTCATTATATGAGGAGAAATGAGATTTAAACAACTGATGTAAATCACTTAATTGTATCCTTTTCTTTTAAGTTGCCTTGATTGCTTCTGAAGAATAAATACGTCCATCGTGGAAGAGACTTGGAGTGATGAGCTCATTTACGACCCCTAATCTTTAAGCAATAGGAACAATGCCAGTGTTATTGCCCATTGTAAACTGATAAATTCCCAGTTTGATTCATGATTCCCACAGGGAAGCAACAATAAATTGATCACATCTTAGGGCAGCATCAGCACTTTCTTTTGAATAAATCAATATTCGACGCTTTCATAATTACCTGAAATACAAATGAAGAGAACGAAAGGCCATGAGCCGCCTCGAACAATGAGTATTTTAGTTTCTGCTATATTTTCAGTTCTAATTTCACTGTTTTCCAACGGAAGGACGTCGCAGTCCCAAAGCACACCCCTGAAGTGTGTTGAAATGACATTCTGCTAAGATTTTTTTTTAAAAATCAAGAATGAAAATATGGATTTTGTTGCTGCTAATTTGCTACAATTGGCTGCTCCACAAAGTGCTTCTTTTCAGTTGTCTTTCTTTTTAAACATACACTAAATATGTCTTTGACTATTGTCCAGCATCTCGCTGCTTTTTCAGCACTGGTTATTTAAAAAAAAAAATAATAATTATTAACCATTTTAATCATATTAATCAAAAACATATATATATATATATATATATATATATATATATATATATATATATATATATATATATATATATATATAAGAATAGATGGCTGATCATAACCATCTACTTTGTTGCAATTAAAAAAATCGTAATGTAGATTTATTTTTAAAAGAATCAGTTCGCAAGAGAAATTAAGTCTATAGAGAAGAGCATTTTGCAAAATATGAGACTATATACTCGTCATATTTTACTTTACCTGTTAGCGATGTCTTAATTATGTAATATATGTTTAAATAAATCTGTTATGAAACATGACAGCCACACAACAACAAACAGACATTTAATCATTTGGAAGTTCATTCAAAAACTGCATTGTAATTTACATGTTTGCATACATTTAATAAGTTGAGTGTTGATAATTATATTTAAAAATAAATAGTAATCAAACCGTGATGTTAAAACCGGGGTACATACCGAACCATTATGTTTGTGTACCGTTACACATTTAATATATATATATATGCGCACATTTTCGTAGTTAAATGGAAAGCATGTAGGCAAACTTGTTACTCGCTCCTTAGGAAGGATTTCCTGTGTAGTGTTTCTTTAACGTCATTTTAGATGAAAGCATGCGCCAAATGAATAAATGTGATGTAAAGCTACCTAGTGTTCCTGACAAACACGTCATATAGGAATTACTCAGGCTTGTTGGTCAGTGCAATTTGCCTGTTTTATACACATGGATAAAGTTTTTTTCTAGCATTGTGTTTACAAATTAGCCCTTCATTTCATGCTTCGGAAGACCAAGCAATCGCAGGCACATTGTCCCTCCATTATCTGGCTGAAGTGAATGATTAAAACGTAGACTGCTGATGAAGGCAGCCACGTAGATGATTGGCCCCAACACCAGCTTATTCCCTTCAGCACATTTTCAATTAAACCTTTTTAGCCAATGAGCAATTAACAGCAGGCAGCTATATGAGCTCGGCGAAACGTGTTTCTCTGCACTCCACAATCACTCATTGTCATAATGATGCATGACCAGATCAAATTGTTTGGGATGACAAAAGCTTGTGCTGGCCTTTATTCACTGCATCTTATTCAGAGAACTAGAGGAGATGAATACATCAGCTCAGAAATCGAGCGCTCGTAAATCTTGTTTTAAAGACGCTTATCCAGGTTCAGATTCAGTCCAAAGGTGGCTTTTGTGGAGTCAAGTTTTATTTATTGCTCCAGCCTAACTTCGCTCAGCCTTTTGTGTGTGGGAATAAATAATTATTTGTGCATTAATGTTTTAACTTTTTAAAACACATTAGTGGGTTAGGAGGGAAGGTTTTGCATTTAGTTTTGCTTTTAGATAAACTATTAATATATATACCTGTACTCACACACAGAGGCCAGAAGTAGGGCTGGGTATCGAGTTCGATACTTTTTAGGCACCGACCGAATTGCCTCGATACCACCGAGTATCGAAAAATGCCTTGTGGTTTGGGGTTAATCTCATTAACGTCAGTGAGCCAATAAGCCTGCAGCACTAGGTGTGTTTGACTAGAAGTGACGCGGTGCTGATTGATCAGTGTTTGACATCCGTGAGAGCAATTCGAAAGCGCACGGAGCAGTCTGCTCTCTATATCGCGCGGTTTCACTTACTTGACACAGACTGAAGCTCGCGTGACATTTCAGCGTCTGCCGTCTCACTAAATGAGGACATAAACACATGAACTACAGCTCCAGAACTGCTCTGAGAGTCACTTCATGAGCATTTTACCGTTTGATTTGAGTAAAACTTGCATCATATCACATCCACACAGAACTGTAAAGGTATTCCCGGAAACCCGTCAAAATAAAAGCTCGGATTAACTTGGAAGACACTGCGGCAGAAATATATTAATATTGTTCACCAGAGTGTACTGCTACTACTAGGCTACTATTAAAATTATTAAAACTCTTATTTTTTAATTAATGATCACATTTCTTCCATGTTTTAATTTTAATAGTAAAATTTTGTTTGCCAAAATAAGTAGTTTTATTTTCAATAATTTAAAAGAAAAATGAAATTAATGTTTTATGCCTTCATTTGAAAACCAGATACAGAACACAGAATTTCTGAGGAAAAAGAAAACATTTCATAAGTTTGTTTTAAGAATACATTTGAATAAACTAAGTAGTTTTTATGCATTCAAATAATTAGTTTAAGGTATTTACTTGAAAAATTTTATTGGGGAAAAAAAAGAAAAAAGAAAAAAAGCTCACAGGAAATAAGGCATACATTGATTGCAGTACAATCAGATATTACTACAGACATTTCATTAGTTTTTCTAATGAATCCTTTTCAATCCTAAATCCTTTTTCTGATTTGCAAAGCCTCCCAAAAACTTTGAAAAAAGTTGAAGCATTTTTTTTATTTTGAAGTCACACATTGAAGTGATTTTCTACCTCCTGTCAAAACGCTCACTCGTCTTGTTTGGCCCGTTCTGCATGGTACCTGTTTCACAGTGTTTTGCAATAAATCGGCAGATATTGCTATCATTCAAATCATTCAGCTATAGTCAGTTGACCAGATTTAGCCATTATGATAATATCCTCCTTGGTTGCAGAGGACAGATCCTTCGCCTTGAGCATGTACATTAGTTTTACACTCTAGGCACAGCTATGCAATTTGCTTACAAAATTGTTAATACATTTTAATAATATGTTTGAAAAAAGGGAAAAGCATATTATATAGGCCTGACATTGTTTTGGCTTATATGTCACAAAATGTCACTTGCAGCAGATTTTTTTTGGCCAGCCACTGTGTTCTACACCAAGATTATTCTTATCTAAATTATAAATATTTGATTTAATACATTTTAGAGTGTCAATATAAATATATTGGTGCTGTGTTGGGTCATTAGCCTACTTGATTTCCAGTGTAAAGTATGTGCTTCGAATCAAATCCAGTTGAGAACCACCACTCTAAACCATTTCGGGTTTTTCAAATCAAGACCCTTGATACTTACTTTTACTTCAGTGACTTGTGTGGTCAGTTTGAGGAGAAGTTAGAAACATCAATCGATTGTTTTAGACGTTTGTGCTACTTTAGATCTAATGCCAGCATTGTCTCAGAGAGAAGGCAGATAAATCTTTAGTTTTAATAGTGTCTTTTAGTTCACATGCCAGAGAGGCAAAATGAAGCCGTAATTACAAGTCTTAATTGATGTGTTTTTACCTTGATAGACCATAGCTCTGCTCTCCTTGCTCTTTTCAGACTGTGGCTCTGCTTGCTGTTGTTTGCTCTATATTTCTCTACGTATTGATTGCTATTATGGCAAATCCAATGGGCACAATAGAACTCTATCAGGAAAATACAGGTTAATTATCTTGAGGTCAGGCGGTCTCAGATGCACACAAAGGGCTTATCCTCTTCGCACATTACAACCTAACATTAAATCGTGAGCACAAATTATCACCAAGGTTTTTTTCCATTCAACAAATGAACTGGCAGAGGGAAGGAGAGCAGTGTTTAAGCATCGACATTCGAGAGTTTAGATGTTTGGCGACTTTTGTTCTCTTAAAAAGCCAATTGCGCTTTATAGTCAAAATTATTGCTGCTCAGGCTTTATGGTGCATATTAGATCATGATAAATGATTTTCACTTTGAGTGTAGTGTGGAGAATTTTTAATGATTGAGATTTTTCTTCTACGTAAATAAGAAGCAACAGGTCTTTCTTTTCACTAAAGGCAAAACAGACTTTGACTGAAGGCAAAAAGTGATATTTTTGCTAAGTGGAGTGGGAAGCTGTCGGACGTTTTACTTATGCTTGACTGATTGGCCTTATAAGCGGCCGAGAGGCCCGTCAATGAGCTTGAGTTAATGGCATTGATTGTGGATATTGTGCTTTTTTCCCCGGCTCCTGCAGGGACTCCAGTGAATCGGATTCCTATCATGGCCAAGCAGGTGTTGGATCTCTACACTCTCTACAAGCTTGTCACCGAAAAAGGCGGCTTAGTGGAAGTCATCAATAAGAAAATATGGCGCGAGATTACCAAAGGCCTGAACCTCCCTACCTCCATCACCAGTGCGGCTTTCACCCTCCGAACACAGTGAGTGAGATAACTTCAGACAGGAACAACTGTTGATAACTGCCAGTTGATTCTTGTTTATCTCGTCCAATTCAATTACCTGCTTTTAAAATAAAGAGAGTGAAGGGCAGAGTGTATTTGACAGTGTTTGGTAGAAGTAAGAAAGAGATAGATTTGTACTGCTAAATTGAGATCCATCAAGCAAACTAAATCAGAACAATGTGAATTTAAAAAGACTAGGGCTCGCTATTTAACTTAATATAGTACAATTGTTACAATTGTCAAAAAAAAATAGCTTTTAGAATGAAAGAACTTAAAGACAGTAAGACTTAATGTAATGGCCAAAGACATTTTGCGTATAAAGGCTCAGAACAAAAGAACGCTTTGTGTGTGAACAACCCCTAAGACACGCTGACACACTTGATTGTGAAATGGATTGCTATGGACAATATATTGATTTCTAAAGCTGTTTTTTGACTAATGTTTTACTCATCTAACACAATATGATTTATCTGGTTTTTGAAAGAAGTCTCCTATGCTTACAGAGGCTGCATTTATTTGATTCAAAATACAGTAAAACAGTAATATTGTGGAAATACTATTACAATTTAAAAATAACTGTTTTATATTTTAAGGTTTTAAAATGTAATTGATTCCTTTGATGGCAAAGCTTAATTTTCAGCAGCCATTATACTAGTCTTGAGTATCACATGATCCTTCAGAAATCATTTTTTCTTTCTATTAATGTTGTATAAAAGAAGTTTATTTTAAATAGTCAAAATATAATATTTCTTATAACAATGTTAAAGTATTTACTGTCAGTTTTGATCAATTGTACTTAGCCTTCAAAAATAAAAAAGCATTTATTGCTATTAAAAATATAACTGACCCCAGATTTTAAATGGTAGTGTATATGTGATTAATTGCAGTTAATTTGATTAATTAACAGTTGTCATATAATTATAGTTTGACTGATTTTTTTCACCCCTAATGAACAGATTTCAACTTTATGCATTTTAGTAAATTTTACATTTGACTCATATTTAATTCCTTTCATGAAAACATCACATTGTTGTATGCGTTTCAGAAATGTAGTTCTGTTTCTGTTTCTACTTTAAATCGTTGACGTACTTGGGGAACATATGAACTTGTTTGTGCAAGTCCATTCTCAGCACTGTGATTTAACACAATTACATTATTCTCTAAGGCATCCATTTCTCATGTAGCCCTGTAGGCTGTCATAAGAAAACACAATGGAATTTGAAGGCAGTCATTAAGTTGATCATGAACCTAGTAAAAAAAAAATTGGCAGTTGAACCGATGGCTTCTCATCCCAGTCATGTAAATAGAGGAATGCAAGAAATCTGGATTTCAAAGCACTGTTGGATAGGAAGAATGTGCACTTACTACATTGTAGTGTAATGTTTCTGTCCTTTTTTTCTCAAAAATGTGAATGATGTAGTTTGTCTATGCATTGAAAATGAATTAAATAAATGATAGGATAACTATTAAAATAATAGATGTACAGTTCAAAATGAAGACAAAGGGTTTTTGGTGTAAGCTGTCAGTGGAACATATAGTTAATGTTATGAACTACACCAGTGGTTACTCTGTTAGGATACCTGTGTGAACTGACTTCATACATAACAATCACTTTGAGATCTTCTGGTCAAATGTCATAGAAAAGGTGGCTAAGAAATGTGAAGTTTGTTCTGAGTAAAGATCCTGAGCATTTATTTGAAGATGCCACTATTTAGGTTTGATATTTAGGTAACGCTTTAGTATAGTGACCAATTATCACTGTTAACTAGTTGCTTTAGCATTATTAACATATTGGCTGTTTAGTACTTATAAAGCACTTATTCTACATGACCATATTCTACATCCCTAATCCTACCCAATACCTAAACTTAACAACTACCTTACTGACTATTAATAAGCAGCATATTAGGAGTTTATTGAGGCAAAAGTCATAGTTAATGGTTGGTCAATGGCGAGAACTATACCTTTAAATAAAGTGTGACCGATATGTACCATTTCATTGTAACTTAAGTATCTAAATGCTTTTTAGGGCACCTATAAATTAGTTATAGTATTATTGTGATTAGGTTATATATAACAAAACGAGCTTTACATTCTGTCTTTTCTTAGGTATATGAAGTACCTCTATCCTTATGAATGTGAAAAGCGGGGACTGAGCTCTCCCGGGGAGCTTCAGGCAGCTATCGACAGCAACCGTCGCGAAGGCCGGAGACAGAGTTATGGCTCCACCCTCTTTAACTATTCCCCCGTTGGCACCCCCACCCTGCTGGCTTCCCCAAAACTCCAGCTGTCCCATATCAGCATGCCCACTCCCAACGGCGGGCACATGACTCAGACCCCTGTTATCAAGAAAGGTTAGTGTTTGTATTTCCCTTTCTCAAAACATAGTTTTTGTTTTTTTCAATGTCAGAATGCTTTAATATTAAGGTGAATTTTATTGTTTCAAGTATGTTTTTTCCCAATATTGTTGAACATCATTTTACCTCTTTTGCACAATAATTCTTTGCTGCATCAATAAAATAATATAGAATACAAAGAAAAATAGATCAAATAGCATCATAAAATTAAATAATAAAAACGAAAATTGAATTAGGCGTACAATAACAAAGAAAATCCCACAAAACAAGAGCATTCTGTTGATTGTTGATTTTTGAAAAGAAAGAGGAAATTGAATGTTATTATTTTAATTACAACCTCAGTCCTCCAAAGGAGAAGTCATCTCTCTTACACAATAATACTACCACATCTTACTCACGCTTATTCCACGCTGTGGCCTGATTGGTCATCAGAGCGGACAGGAAACAGCTTGCAGGACTTCCTCTTGCCCACTCTGCCAGTTTCCGCATTACACCAGCAGGAGCAATGAAACACAAAGAGACATGGGCTGCTTCATGATTCAGTAATGTGCCCATATGGAAAAAGACAAGTCACGCAACTTTAAGGATCAAAGAGCCTTATGAATCTGACAGTATTTATAGTGTTTACAAAGCAGCTTTAAATAGATCTCATGACTTGTGTTTCATAATCATACTTCCCTGTGAGGATGTTATTGCAGCATATTTATGGACCTACATTTTTAGAATATAATGCTGTATACAGATTATGGAATAACTTCCTTTTAATTTGCAAAAACATTTTACAGTATACCATTTCAAGTATCATTGAAGTGAAGCAGTCTGCAGTATCAAAATTTATGTCAGATAAATCAAATAAAATATAAAAAGAATGACAAAAAAAATTGGGGGTCAGTGGGATTTGCTTTTTGAAAGAAAGAAATGCTTTTATTCAGGAAGGATGGATTAAATTAATCAAAGATTTTTATTTCAAATAAATGCTGGGTTTTTTTACTTTCTATTCATCAAAGAATATTACTCATTATTTATAATATTAATAAATGTTTTGATCTGCAAAACATTATATTAGAATGATTGCTGAAGGATCATGTGACACTGAAGTAATGATGCTGAAAATGCAGTTTTGCCATCACAGGAATAAATTGTTAAAATAGGGTAGAATGTTAAAATATATTAAAATCGAACAGTTCTTTTTTTATATTGTAAAAATATTTCACAGTAGATTTTACCCAAAAATATGAAGAAGAAAAAAGACCGTCTCCAAACCATTGAACAGAAGTGTAAATATAATCACAAGAAGAAAAAAATCACAAAAACATTACATTAATCAACTAAAAAATCAACTCCTAACATTGTGTTACATACATTTGTGATAAAGGGCTTCTTTTTTCTCAACTGTTATGCTTCACTGTTCAATGTGGCTAAATTAAGCATGGTAAAAATGAGGATATTTCAATGTATAGGGTATAAATTACTTGTCCACTACTTAAATTAGTAGAACATTTCCAAGATTTAGGACTTAGGACTTAGATTTAGTTGGATGGTCCATTATATTTTTGTTGTTAAAGTGTACTGCCACCTAAAAAAAAGTTTGAGGAGTACTTCTTGATGCTTTCTTGCTCCACAGAGGAATCCATGCTGTCCGGCTGCCTGACTAACAGGGTGGGCATCCCTGTGTCTCTGGCCAGCCACCACAGTGCAGCTCAGGCGGCTGCAGCTGTGCAGGCGGCCGCATTGGAGCAGCTGCGGGAGAAGCTGGAGTCTGGAGAGCCACCGGAGAAGAAAGTGATGCTCATGGCAGAGGAGCAGCAGAGGATAATGCAACATGCATTACAGCAGAATCTCTTCGCCATGGCAACCCAGCTACCCATGAACATCAAACTGAACAATAGAGGTGGGTGAAAAGATATGTTCAGTATATGCTTTCACAAAAATCTCTTTATTGTAAGTTACTTTCTTTCTTTTTTTTTACTTTGTAAAGCTCAAATGTAAGGCTCAAATATACGCTAGTCACCCCAAAAATTAAAATTCATTTACTCAGCCTCAAATTGTTCCAAATCTGTTTTAGTTTCTTTCTTCTTTTAAACATAAAATATATTTTTAAGTATGTGCAACCAAACAGTTTGTGGTCCCCATTGACTTCCATAGTATATTTTTTTTTATTAATAGCAATTTGAAAGATGAAATGGCAGCAGATTCTAGACTTGTCTGTAAATATAATATAAATGACAATAAAGTGAATTGTGTCTCCAGAATGACCTATAAAGTAAGTAGTGAGACGAGAGAGTGCATTGTGGGTCAAATAATGTAGATTAGGCCAGAGAAGTTTATCACAAATAGCCTATTGTAGCTCAGAAAGCCTTAGCTTCCCGAGTAAAATGTAATATTTTTAAAATACATTTATTTCATACTAAGTATAGTTCAAATCTGTTGACATATTTACTGACATATGGCTTGAGACTTACTGATATCAAATAATGATAAAACTTTATTTGGAGTACTAGTGCACAATGCACATTTTTAGTATTAAGCCTAAATGTGTTTTAATGGTCACTATTGATGAGGATTGTATGATCTTTGAATATATTTAAAGGGTATCTGAAGTGTACTTGCAATAGTTCCACTTTAATAGTTTTATAGTAACAATTAAATATACTTCTGTATATCTTTAGTTGGACTTCAGCTCAACTTCCGCACAAATAAAGTGCAAAGTTAAAGTTACAAAATTAAAGTACAAAATGAGTTTTTCCAGTTTAGCAGACTTTATTTATAACAGTTTAATATGCCAAAAGTACAATTGCGGGGTATTTTTATTAAGTAGATAAATATGTAAATGAATTTGTAATATACTTAGCATGAAATAAATGTATTTTAATCTATTTATTTTTCACTAGGCTTTGACTGTCATGACAAAACATTAGCCTTCCAGTTTTTCCCTTATCAAACTGAAGGAATGTATACAAAAATTATGAATGACACTTTTATTTTATTTTATTATTTTATTTTATTACACTATGATCAGTTTCACCTGTGAAGGAATAATAAGGGTTTATCAGACATTCTCAAAACAATACTGAAAGATTTTATTTATGAATAATTCTTAAAGAATGACAAATATTCTTTTGTTATTTTATAACACTATAACTGTCACAGTCACCTATGGAACTGCACTGCATTTCCCAGCATCCCTCTGGCCACTCACCTGCACTCCGTCATTATCACTCACACCTGACCTCTATCAGGGAATCCTCCACACCTGGTACTACCAATTATGCTCCCTATATAACATCACTCAATCCAGACACTCATTGTCTGGTCTTGAAGTTACAAGATCGAGGATACAAGCGCTTCATCTGTCTTACCACTTACCTGCTAGATCGTTGAGGCCCAGTGGATGTCTTCCTCCAGTTGATGCTACCGAAGGGAAGGATAAGGACGATTAATTCCTCAGTTTATTAAGCTTCATTGAATTCTAAGTTATTGCACTTACCTGTTAAGGTCGTCTTCAGTTTGTTCAATAAAGAAGCCTTTACTTTACTCACCCTCGTATGCCTCTCCATCCAATGTGTGACAATAACAAGTTGTCTCTTGTGTCACAGAGAATGATAAGAGTTTGAGACATTCTGAAAAAAATTAAACCTCTAATTACGTGTAAATGAATGGTAGAACTGATGAAGAAAAGTGATTTCTATCAAGCCGTTTGTCTAATGTTAATTATTTCAGTGCACCTTCATTCACGTAATGACAGAGTGTGTGCCATGATTGCAGGCTGGTCACGAGTAATGTGTTTTTTGTCTTCTGCATGACTGTTACTCTTATACCACCCATAACACAAGAGCCTCTTTATATGGTGGGAAAATGTAGCACAATGCCATAACGCTGGGCAAGACTTTCACACAGAAACACTCTGCAATTTAAAGATTATATTAAATGTTATTTTGCACATCTACAGTAATGACAGAGTGAAAACTAAAAGTCCTGACAGCCGCTGACTTCTTGGAAATACAAATCCTCATCTGTGCTTTATCCCTTTTTTGGTTTAAAAAATGAATCTAATGGTCTCCTACTTAATGCATTTCTGATGAATAAATTGTGTGTAATGTTAACAGTTTTATTGCAGTGAAGAAATGTTCTACTTATGATATAGATGCCCCATGCTGTTCTCTATCTAGAGAAGTGAAAGCCCCATCTTTTTGAGAGTAGTCACCTCCCTCCTTATCCTGTCACTCATGAGTTATCGCCCATAGTTGGTGGCACGCTTCTCTTGCTTCTTGTGTTCCTTTTATAAATGCTCATATTGAGTTTTTCTCTTCCTCGCTCTCTGGCTCCTCTCTTGACAGATGATAGACAAGAGACTGCATTGAACCTGTCTACCAACGGCATTAGCAGCATCAACATGTCAATAGAAATAAATGGGGTTGTCTACACAGGTAAATAGAGCGCCGTTTGCTGATGTAATTGCAGGCAGGAAATTCAATAAGTTATAGCAGCACCCCCGCGCTTAGTCCTCCACACAATTTGATGTCTTTGCTATAAAATCCATCGTAATGAAGTGGCAAGTCCAATAGAGTTAAAAAAGTTAAATATCTTAAAATTGGGCCTGGGCTCCAGGAGGTCGATGGAGCTTATTGTCTTTCGTGCCCGAGAGAAAGGTCCTCCGCCTTAGCTAGATACAGTGCTTGTGCCTGATGTGCGAGAGACAGTAATTACTGGAAGATGGCGCATACGCTTGCTGGGAACATTTCAGGAGATCAAGTTGAAGTGGCATCTATTTTACCATTTTTACTGTAGGTTTGTTCCCTGTACAGCTTTGAGGGGTTTTTGTTGGTGTTAAGGTGAATGATTTAATGCTTTAGTTTAGCACAATTATTTATATACGAAATAATAATAATTTAAAATATAAACTGAATTGCTTTAATTGCTTTTTTCATGTTAAAAACCTAAAATAAAATATATAAAAAAAATAATGAGTTTAATTATGTCCTTGCCAAATTGCACTGAGCAGTAGCACAGAATGAGAGAGGGTCTGTTTGCACAGGATGCATTCTTGTGTGTAAAATGAGCTAGACAGGGTAGAAATGAATAGAAGCAAATGCATTAAAACATTTAAATATAACCAGTTCATGGTGCATGATACTGAAAAAAGATCAAATGTTTACATAGACCAAAAATTAAAGATCTGTGTGAACGGCACAAGTCTACTTTAGACACATTGATCAAATGAATGGTCAGTGATAGGCTTATGTTCAAAGGCATGAAAATAAAACAACCTATGTTTTGCTTGAATTACGATTTAGTTGCCTTCCAATCCTATCATGTCTGAAATTATTTAGAATATCTGAGATATTCTCAGATTTTTTTTTATTTATATATATATATATGTGATTTAATTCATTTGATTCATGAGAATTGAATCGAATTTATAAAAAATATATATATTTAATTAACTAGACTTTAACAAAAAGTTAGATACTTAATCAATATACAGACATCAGGTACTTCGGGTACTGCGTCTCCAGTATTGTGCACATTAAAAAAAGTCACCAAAATATAGGAACGACTTGCGCAAGGGGGTGTTGATCACATACAAAACATGTTTTAGTTGAACCTCTGTTTTTGACTCTTACTATTATTGCATGAAATTATTTGTAATCACATATTGCATAAGATTTTTTTTGATTGCACTTTAATGTTTTTAATAAATATAAACAAACTGATTTAGTAACTAAGCTGCTGATGTTGTGTTGTTGTTTGGGTGTTCATATGCTTTGAAAGTAACTTTAAATATATGTCTGCTGACTGCAGGGGTCCTGTTTGCCCGTAAGCCAGCCATAGGTTTCATGCCAGGCAGCCAGCGAGTCCATCACCAACACAGCTCTCAGGGAAAGAGCAGCAGCCCAGGGCTCAGCACACAGATGCAGCCGTCCTCCTCTTCCTCCTCCACCGCCTCCTCACACGGACCAGCCACCTCCCCTTGAGCCCACAACACCTCACCCCACCCCACTCTCCCCCGACGTCATATAAGGCAGGGTCTTTAGGTCATTCTGCTGGACAAGTTTTTTTTCTGTCTCCTTCAATGTACAATGTACACTTTTTACCGTTTTTCTAACCCTCCCCCTGCAATCAGGACAGGAGTGTCCATCACCGAAAAAAAACTTCCCTTAAAACAAAAGGCTGATAGCCGCACATTTGAGGTGTGGTACATTTACGTATGCAGCAAGTTGCAGCTTGTAATTTTGTTCTTCTGAGGATGCGTTATTCAGCGTGGAGCGACTAAAACATACTGCGTGACAATACCATGAACACAAGGAGCGGTGTGACACTTGAGAGGACGGGATGTTCCTCAGACATAGTGAATGTTGCATCAGAGCAAGATTCGTCACTTTCCTACACTGATCCTGAAGTTCTGGCATCTTCATCTTTACCTGTTGCATTCTTGAATCAAACAGCAAGAGCTACTATCAGCTATTACCAAAGAGAATAAGAGTGGTTTATTTGATAACGTTACAATGATTCTTACAGAGTTTTTTCACCACCATCACACATATCTGATGCCACTGCAAATGATCAGAAAGTTACCACAGAGTTATCAAGCTGATATTTTAATATCTTGATTTTAAGCAAAGCACATCCCATTTAAAATTGGGCATCAAATAGTCAGGGAGAAAAAGTTATTTACTGTATTACTGCTTAAATATATGTTTGTAAAGAAAAGATATGATTATATCCATAAGAGCAGTCATCTACGCAATCTTGAAAAGACCGGGAGAATCATAAATGCAAGATCGGTCATGTACAGCTTGATATGGTGGAAAGCAGACAGGATTATGTCTACTAAATTCTCTCATGGCTGGTTTTGGCCTGCGGCGGTCACAAAATATATTCCATTGATTAGTGAGTTATTTGGGGAACACTTGTCGACAGTGTTTAATGATTTTCCACCACCTCAGCCCGTGTTTTATAGCAAAGTGTTCATTAAATGGTTTTGTATACGGAAAAACAGGTCACACTGGTTAATACAGGTTTCAGAAGTCGAGGGTCAAATGATATTGTGAGCTCGACGTTGATCATAAAAAAAATGGTTGTGGTCTTCAACCAAAAAAGAGAAGCTCTTTAGAAGATTATGTGCTGTGATCGTGCTCAATATGGCTCATCTTAGGCATCCGTTCATGTTGGGAATAGAATCCAGCTTTCATTACGTTTTCAACAATGCACTTGCATTTGAGAGTTCACCTCTCGTCCTTTATTCCATTCTCCTTTTTTTTGTTGCTCACACGTGTTTATTTCTTTTCTGTTGGTAAGGAAATGGAAGGATGTTATTGTGTCATTTTTTAGAATTCAGTAGACGATTTCAAGTTGTATTTATTATTACTTCTATTCTCTTCCTGTCATGTTGAAACTTGGGCTGTTTCAGTGCTTTCAGAAACATCGATTTTATTTAAAGAAAGAAAAAGTCATATTACAGCCCAATACCTCACAAATCCTGCAAACCTGTACACAGATAATAGATTATGAGAACAAGATATACCTCATTTATTTCATTTCTATTATTTTTTTATTGTGAAGCCACTTGAAAATGTTTTTTCAACAAATCACTGGATTTTTTTTTTTTTTTTTTTTGTATTGTTTTACCAAAGAAGGGAATATATAATGAACACACATCTACCTCATTTGTTATAGACTGTGCCAACAACATAATCACAGCAGCCAGTTTTTAATCATAGCCTTTCTGGTCCGAATTCACTTTTGCCTGCGTGATTTGTGCTGCAGAACCAGAGGCTCCACACGGCGTCAGTTGCTTTGCTTGTTCGTTTTCGTCAATGGCGTTTTTTTCTTCACACCAAGGGGAAAATGAAATACCAGAAGGATTCCATCTCGAGCTTATTCTTTACAGTATCAGTAGATCTAAAACACATATGATCAAGCTGCAACCTTGGGCGTTTAGTTAATGAAAGTGTTTTAGCTTTACGGTTTGCAGCAGTTCCATTGATGCCAGTGTTTGAGTCGTCATTTCTGTTCACAACATAATGTGACTTTCAGAAAATATATAAAAATATATATTCAAAATAATATTGAATGTGGAGACGTGCTCAGAACAGGACTTATTTTTACAAATACCAAAGATCTGACAATATTCTTGGGTTGACCATTTCCGACCCGATGCTGTCATTCTTAACTTTTAATCTCAAACAGGAGAAAAATATTTTTATTTGATCCTGCTGTGGCAAAACTTGATTTTAAGCACTTGGATCAAAATGTTTTCAAAAAAATGAAAAGGCCAAGCTGTATATTCAGTAAGTCTCAGTGCACGGATGGCAATCTAAGAATGTAATAACAGTTTCCAGAGGTTTAGCACAATTAACGATTAATGAAACGAGTAAACCTGACCATCATTTTGTTGTTGTATAGGTGCAAGGATTGATGGAAATATATAGTCTATATTTATGTGGAATTACAGAGGGCACAATCAATGCACAATTGTCTGATTCCTGTTGTTCGATGTAATTTATCTCTTGATCAGCGTATGAAGAGACTTTGCTTATATTTTTTCACAGGAGTGGCACAGTCTATTCCTTCACACCGCTGTCTGTTGTCTCTTCAGCTCATGTCACTAGACTGCAGAGATTTTTAGAGCAAATCCTGGACGAACTCTGGAGAAGCAAAAAAACACGAATCAGAGTGAATCCATAACCAAAGCTTTTACAAAACCACGTTCACAGGCTTACTGATGACAATGTTGGAACATTTGTTCATAAAAAAGACTCATTTCAAAAAAAAAAAAAAGAAATCACTCATGTGCTTAAAGAATAACATGTTGTTTACCTTGTTTAGCTATGTCAACGATGCTATGCTGGTAGATTTTAGATCCTATTATATGCTGTGTATGAAGCTTATTTTCCTTTTATTCACTTTGGATAAATCCAGTGCATTATGGGAAAGCTGGATTGTGGTGCTCAGGGGTCAAAAAAAGAAGAAAACTGGTGAAAGATTTTTTTTTTTTTTTTTGCCATTGACTTGTAGCATAATTAGAAATAAAGTACTGCTTTCCACTTTAATGTCCAGTTGAGTTTTTCTTTTGGGTTAAAATATTCATAACTGCTGTAATAAATAAAAGTATTATGGGGGGTGGGGTTAGTATTGATTTAATATTGTTTAGGAAAAGTTTTGGATAAAAACAAATGGCTGAATATTATAACATAACGGTGGAAGCACTGGATGCAGCATAAATATCATGTGTGACACTGGACCACAAAACCAGTAATAAGGGTCATTTTTTAAAAATGTGGATTTTTTTGGCTATTGCTACAAATATATCTGTGCTACTTATGACTTGTTTTGTGTTCCAGGGTCACATTTATTCTTGTGATAGCAAAGCTAAATTTTCAGCAGCCATTACTCCAGTCTTCAGTGTCACATGATCCTTCAGAAATCATTCTGATATACTGCTTTGGTGCTCAAGAAACATTTCATATTTTTATCACTGAATAAAAGTATCAATTTAATGCCCCCAGTGGTATATATTTTGTCAGTATGTGTACTCCCTGGGAATCAAAGCCATGACTCTGTTGTTGCTAGTTCTACACACGTCATGTTGAGCTACAGGAACACAAGTTTCTAGACAGGTAATGACAATAAATTCTCTTTAAATCTGTTTGTATACACTATTAATTTGAACATGAATTTAACAAAAACACACTTTAATCCGGAGTTGAGCCATTTAAAAATGAAAAGATTGGAATGCCAATGATAAATCATTTAATTGCTGATCAGCCTGTGTTTACGGGCAAGGATTGTGTTAAAAAGCTGGCCACTCAAAAGGCAAATTAAGTGACAAGTGTTCAATAAACGACAAGATGTATACAACAACAAGACAGCTGTCAGTCTCATTATATTCATATTAAAACATAATGAGATTGTTTGGAAAGAGCAGATGCTCCAGAATTTAAACACAGCTTGGTATTACAGACAGAGCCGATATCAGCAATTCGATTCCACAGTATAACCAGTCAAAACAGAAAAAAGACAGAGACGGAACAAGTTGACTCGGCTGGACAAAGGTCAAAATCCCGCACTGCGAACGCAGGCAATTAAACTAATGATGCCAGGGTTGTGTGCAGCATTAAGCAGCTAAAATGGAGTAAAGATCGCTTCATTAAGGCCCAAGAAGCTGATGTAATTAGGAGTAGGGCCAAGATTAGTGTCTGTCAATGGTTTTGCCTGGGATTTGCGGGTAATAGAGTTATCATTGAGGCTCAAGGAGTGTTACATTACACTTCGGAATAAACAAAAACAAATTAGCAGCGTCGTCCAATAATGGGTTATCTTGTCAGAGCCTGACAGAAATCCATGCCCTATAACACAGTGTTAATTTTATGCATCACTGACAAGCACCTTCACAATCAATGGAGGTAGTATAAAGTCAGGGAGACCATCAATTCAGGTTCAGGACAGGTAGACAAGGAGGTTTATGAGGCCAGAGTGTATTGGAACCAAAAGTGTTGTATTGTTGAAATCATGTTTTGAACTTTAAAAACTTTCCTGACCAATTAAATGTCTCGATCCATATAACTACAGCATCAGTATGAAATGAATAACATGGGATTATCTGAATACACTTATAAAGTAATACTTTGTCTTGTTATACTTCAAGTTTCAGATTCCACAACAAAGATGAATCAAACTAATAGATTTTATTATTTGTATTATTAGACATTTAATTTAGGCCACCTCCTTTATGAAACTAAAATATATACGGGAATATACTGGAAAATATAATGCATATCACAATATATATTTTTCTCATAATTGTGTACATATATTGAATATACATGTTCCCATAAGTTTATATATATATATTATGTACTTGATCATGATGTGCAAGTCTTCCTTATTAGTAAACGGGAAAACTCAGCCGCCTAAATCAAATGAAGCCACATCATTATATCTTGGGTTGTTTTCTCTGGTTTTTCACTATTATTCACTGGCTGATACTGATAAGAGGTACAACAACACAGATGCTGCTTTGATCCTCTGCTGTCCTGGTGACCATTGATTGAGCGCTGAACTTTGACCTCAGGAGCAGTATTGCACACTTGAATCACCTCATGGCTGTCAGAGATGATTAGCTCAGCTGATCTAAGAGCACAGGCTTTGTGCTGTCAATACCAATTATCATGTTCTGAATACTGATTAATTAGCTTACAAATTAGTGATTTCAAAGAAGAAAAACTTTTTTTCTTTTAGCAAAGTCGTATGTTAGTGCAGAACAATAAAATAATATCTGAGACTGCACTGTAACATTTACTGCCATCATTATTATCAGAAGCATATTTTACTTTTATTTGACTCTTTATTTTATCTGCATGAATGAACTGGTAATGCTAAATACAAATAACTTCTATATAGACCAATTTAGATCATGTAAAACATCCACCGATGATTTCAAAACATTAGAAAGATTTGTTTCTGAATATCACATACATGTCCTGTTTTGGACTTTATGTTAATGTCTTGGTTCCTTAGTTTCATTACCTCTCTTTAGTTTTAGCCTTTTTCTTTGTTGATTTATGTATTGAGCTAGCCCTTGTTTTTTTGGTTTTTAACTGGTGTTTTCGGTTCTGCTCTTTGCTTTTTTCTGGGTTTGTTCAGTTTTCTTGTGCGTTTTTGTATTTTTCTTTATTAAAAGTAGTTTATTTTTAATTTTCCACCTTCGTCACACTGAAGTCCTCCTCCATTCAAACGAGATGGCCTGACAACTGCAAGTGGACCTTGAAGGATCATGGATCTCTCCCATCCATCTGTAGAGCCTATGCTTATGTAAGGAGATATGTTGTTAATATGGCCTCAATAAATGAACAACTCACTGCAAAAATTAGTTCCTATAAAAGTGATAGTCATCCTTGTGCACCAGACCAGTTTTATCAAGGCTTCTGAGAATGTATTCATTTCTTTTTACATATCAATTGTATTGTGCCTTAAAGACAAAAACCTTCAGGCAAAGCGATATTTGGTATCAGCTTTTTTGCTGATCCTGGATCAAATGGCTTATATCTTTTGCCAGGTTTGCCTAAGGTTGTGGTAAGATGAAGTCAGCAATGAAATTTATTGGGCTACTCAAAGGCTCAAAGGGAGTGTCACTTCAAAAGCAACCTGAGAAGAACGATCCATTATGTGCAATATACTAAACGCTTCCACCTCCGAGGTGGTATGGAAATTACTACATAAATATAACTTTACTAATAACAAGTAATAATAAGTAGGTATAAAACACATTTCCACATCTGTTTATGATATAATACATTTCTAGTTCCATTTTCTGGTACTGTCAAGCTTAACCATTCAATGTGCTCACATAAAATTAAGATGGAAAATTATTATTTTTCAACATTTTATTTTAATCCCTAAGTATATACAATGTACTTAGTTTATTGCTGCCATGATGGTCTACTCTCCAAACTACATGAGGAGCAGTGGCCATTTTTGAATGAAAAACCTCAACCCCGTCACAAATATATGTATTTCTCATTGTTACAGGGTTGCAAACTTGTGAAAGGGTTGAGTTATTTACTTCATTTATTAATCATTTTAATGAAAAAAAAAGTTATGGTTTCAGTAAATACATACCAAAATCATAAGAACTCATATTTTTGTTTTAAATAGAAGTTTTGATGTAATATATCCACTTAAACGTTGACAAGCATCCTTCATCAGAAATTGCACACACATTTGCAGCAGAAAGACAATGTTGGCCATGCAGATATTTTGATCCAAAAATAAGGGGAAAATATGAGGGAGAAACAAAAACAAAGATTAAAATTGAAGGCAATGTATTCCTTCAAATGTGTTACAGACTTCAACCTCGTCACATTAATATTTTTGGAAAAATATAGGGAAGACAATTAAGAATGAAAATATTTCTTGCTGATTACTGTCTGACATCCCATTTATACATTATGGGGTTGAGGAAAAAAGCTGGGGAAAAAAACTGAAAACAATTAATGGCACCCTTGTATTCAATACTTTTTGAAACCTCCATTTGGCAGTTTAACAGTTCTAAATTTTCTCCTATAATGATGAGGTTAGAGAACACCTGACAAGAGATCAGAGACCATTCCTTCATCCAGAATCACTCCAGATCCTTTAGATTCCCAGCTCCATGTTGGTGCTTCTCCTCTTCAGTTCACCTCACTCATTTTCTACAGGGTTCAGGTCAGAGGACTGGAATAGCCAGCAGAAGCTTGGTTTTGTGCTCAGTGACCCATTGCTGTGTTGTTTTTGAGGTTTGTGTTTGGATTATTGTACGGTTGGAAGATCCAAACATGGCCCATTATAAGATTTCTAACAGAGTCAGTCACTTATTGATTTTTTTATCTGTTAGTATTTGATAGAATCCATGATGCCATATGTCTAAACAAGATGTCCAGGACCTCCAGCAGAAATATAGGCCCACAACATCAAAAATTACAGCAGTATATTTCATTGTACACATGGGGCACTTTTTATCCCTGTGTTCACCAAACCCATCTTGAGTGTTTGCTGCTAAAAAGCTCATTTTTTAGTTTCATCTGACCATAGAAGCCAGTCCCATTTGAAGTGCCAGTCCTGTCTGATAACTGAATATGCTGGAGTTTGTTTTTGGATGAGCTAGGAGAATTTTTCTTGAAACACTCCCGAACAACATGTGGTGCTGTAGACCATTTTTTTAAGGTTTTCTGACCCCGAGACTCAACTATTTTCTGCAATTCTCCAGCTGTGGTCCTTGGAGAGTCTTTAGCCACTCAAAATCTCCTTCTCACCATGCATTAGGACGATATAGACACACGTCCTCTTCCAGGCAGTTTCGTAACATTTTATGTTGATTGGAAATTCTTAATTATTGCCCTGATGGTGGAAATGGGAATTGTCACTGCTCTAGCTCTTTTCTTAAAGCCACTTCACTAATTTGTGAAGCTCAATTATCTTTTGCTGCACATCAGAAATATATTCTTTGTGTTTTCTCACTGTCATGGATGATTACAGTCTTTCATTCTTTACAGTCGGCATTCTTAAGGACTCCTCTCACCCTGACCATAGACTGTTTAACTTACTGCCCTCTGGGAGGCGCTTCAGGAGCCTCCGAACAAGGACAAGCAGACTCAGGAACAGCTTTTTCCCTACTAAACTCTGCCCAATGATACCCCCCTCACACACCACTACAAACTCTTCACCCCTCCCCATCATTAAATCGGTTTAAAACCATCTACACACTGAGTACTATGTACTGGAAATTTTTATTTCTATGCACGTTCAATGATCATTGCACTGGTGTTTATATATCTTAATGTATTCATATCCATTTGTAATTATATTCATAGTTTTTGCTCATAGTGTACATACATTTACTGCACAATCCATCTGTATAGTATGTCCATATCACCCATCTGTATATCATACTGATAGCATTTTAAAAAAATAGTAAATTATGTCCATAGTACTACTGCCTTATCTGTATATTCTGTACATATGTAACATATTGTAGGCACTGTATATCCTGTACCTCTGCTTATTGCACTTCTGGTTAGATGCTAACTGCATTTCGTTGCCGTGTACCTTACATGTGCAATGCCAATAAAGTTGAATCTAATCTAATCTAATTAAGGGAATTTGGACTTTGTTTTTCTTCCTATTTATATTTCTGTGAAACAGGAAGTCATGGCTTGATAATTTTATGTTCATAATATCTCAAAATTGTAAATATGAATAGGAATATACTTAAGAGATATCTTACTCATAAGAATTTCTAGGGGTACCAATAATTGTGTCCAACGTGAATGAAAGGTTAGATTTTTGTGATTTTTTTAAATAAAAGATCAAAAGGATTAATAATGCAGGTTTATTTTCAGAGCCTGCTTTGATCGTATTTAGCAAGTCTAACAACAATTCTGACCACGTGTGTATATTGCCATTACACTTGCTCTTTCTATTAGTGTGAAATGCTCTGATGTTTTTCTTCAACTGATAAACCTGATTGAAGAACACTAATGGGATGTCCATCTATTTGTTGGTTGACATGGTGAGAATGAAAGAATGAAAGTTGGTGGGGGGAGGGTCGTGCATTCCTCCTATTAAGCAGGGGTTCATCGAGCACTAATGCATTGCGATGGGATTATTTTCCTCAGGCAGTTATCTAGGACTAGGTCATGGTCCATGATGGTCAGGAAGGTACTTTAAAAGCCGTCAGAAATATAAGGAAATGGAAGTTTTGCCACAGTTGCCATAGGGATTAAAGCTATGGAAACTGGATATGTGATCAATACACAATCATGTATTAATTACTATAGTTCCACTGATAATGGTCTATGGTGGATTTTACTAATCAAACATCACCAAATGTTTTCTGAGGCCAAGCTGTATTCATCCTTATTGTATAAAAAGATATATGACAATTTTATAGTTCTGCATTTCTTGGTTTATTAATTCTGTGCATATTTAAAAAATTTAACAAATAAAAATGTATTTAAATTTATTTTGTATTAAACACATACAGTATCTCACAAAAGTGAGTACACCCCTCACATTTCAGCAACAATTTTAGTATATCTTCTCAAGGGACAATACTACTCAAATTAAACTTGATATATTTTAGAATAGTCAGTGTGCAGCTTGTATAGAAGTACAAATTTACTGTCCTCTAAATATAACTCAGCATATAGCCATTATTGTCCAAATAACTGGCAACAAAAATGAGTACAACCTAAGTGAACATGTCAAAACTGTGTCCAAAGTGTCAATATTCTTCCTTAATCCTCCTGGGCATGGTGGATTCCTCACGGAGCTGCTAGATGTTAGACACATGGTGCTTCTCCACCTTCCGCTTGAGGATCCCTCACATGTGCTCATTAGAGTTCAGGTCTGGAGACATACTTGGCCATTCCATCACCTTCAGCTTCATCAGCAAGGCAGTTGTCATCTTGGCGGTGTGTTTGGGGTCTTTATTTTGTTGGAAAACTGCAGTTTGTCCCAGTTTCTGAAGAGAGGGCATCATGTTCTGCTTCAGAATGTCACAGAACATGTTGGAATCCATGCATGTTTCCCTCAATGAACCGCAGCTCCCCAGTTCCACCAGCACTCATGCAGGCCTAGACTATTATGCTACCATAAACGTGCTTGACTGTATGTAAGACACAATTTTCTTGGTACTCCTCACCAGGGCTTCACCACACATGTTGGACACCATCTGAGTCAAACAAGTTTATCTTAGTCTCATCAGACCACAGTACATGGTTCTAGTAATTCATGCTCTTGGACAGGTTATCTTCATCTACTGTTTGCTGGCTTTTTTGTGAGCCAGCTTCAGAAGAGGCTTCCTTCTGGAACGACTTGTATGGTCTGAGCACTGAAAGGCTGACCTTCCGCTTCTGCAACCTCTAGTTGTGCTGGCAGCACTCATTCGTCTGTTTTTTGAAGCCAACTTCTGCACCTGACCTCTGTATGACCCTGGTCACTGAACTGTAACTCAGTTTCAGGGTGTTACCAAGCTTCTTATAGCCTAGGCCATCTTTGTGGAGAGCAATAATTCTAATTCTCAAATCATCAGAGAGTTCTTTGCCATGAGGTGCCATGTTGAACATCCAATGGTCAGTATGAGAGAATTGTACTCAAAGCACCAAATTTTAACTGCTCTAATACAAGATACACAAATTTTGTATGGTCCTTTCAAGCAGACAAAAACATGAACATGATGAATAGGACTTGTGACTTTGCATGGTTAATCAACGTATAGCTGTTATAACTTAGGGTGTACTCACTTTTGTTGCCAGCTTTTTTTTGACAATAATGGCTGTATGTTGAGTTATTTTCAGAGGACAGTAAATCTTTACTGCTAAACAAGTTGCACTTTGACTACTCTAAAATATATCCAAGTTTCATTTCTATAGTATTGTCCCTTGAGAACATATACTAAAATGGTTCCTGAAATGTGAGGGGTGTACTCACTTTTGTGAGATACTGTACATAAAGAAATTGGGTAACACTTTATTTTAAGGTGTCCTTGTGACATGTACTTACTATTATAATAACAATTAATTAAGCATAATTACATCCAATTAATCCTAAACCAAACCCTATCCCTAACCATATAGGCTAGTAAGTACATGTAGTTAATTAATATTCCCGGAAATTGTATATTATGGCAGCGTTGATATTAGTTTTTGTTGGCATGTCGATTTATCAGAGCACTACCACAGCTCAGCAATGTAAAAACCGACTTTTCATGGCTTATTGAGAAAGTCAATGGCTGTTTAGAGTAGACCAAACATTATTCTGAAACAAAGAGAAAAACCTGTTGATAGTCAATGTGAATATGCATGGCTCTGCTTTCCATTTTGCGTCATCGGGATTGTCACGCATCACGTCAGGAGCCAATGACTATCATGCTGTTTCTGAGTGCCAAATCAACAGAAATAAATCACTGAATAGGCTAACAGGCAACGTCTTTTTTTGTCCGTCTGCTTGCTGTGAGACTAGGTGTTCGAACTACGCCAGCACTGCACCTGCCTTTGTGAAGATAATATGAAACATTTAGAATGCAAATTCACCAAAACACACAAAGCAGAGTCAAGCTATGAAACACAATGATGTATGTGCTGCCACTAACATGCTGACATCCCAACAAACACAGCTGGCCCACGCTAGTCTTTGCTTATTTTTCTGTTTTGCCTTACAAATGGAGTTTTGTGCAACATTACTGCCCCATTACTACCCCATTACTACATTACAAAAAAGCCATTTTAATGGTGGTTTTATTGTCAGTCCGTTTGGGTTTCCAGCAGCTGACGTCAATGCATAATATCACTTAACATTTATTAAAACAGTTTATATTCACCATTAAACGGATAGTTCTGGTCCTGAGTCCTGACTGGTCAACAACACAGCATCTCACTCATGGCTCAGCTCCAATAGCAGATCGTTACTTTTGCTGCATAGTAGCCTAACAATTTGTCAAGGACTAAGATTATATCTTTTCGCTCAATAAGTATTATCCTGAATTAAATTTAACAAAAAGGGTAATTGAGTCATAAAGTTTATAAAAAGGTATGAATAAAAAGATAAAAAGTCGCAATTCCCTCTTTTTTTCCCAAAAGTTTGCAACAATGACGGCACAATGCACACTGCAACTGCACAGTTATTATCAGTTATTTCACGGCTGTTGAGGACATTGAGGATATTTTTCCCATACCCAAAAACTGACAGGGTGAACAGGTCTGCGTAACAAAACCAGCCCAATTGACCATTCGCAAAGAGCTTGATTGACAGGCGATCTGACCAATTATAACACCAAATCCGACCAATTATAATGGTTGCCTAACAAACAAATCAGACAGGAGAGTAGATTAACTTCGGTGGACTTAATGGGATAGTTCACCCAAAAATGAAAATGTAGTAAAGACATTGTTAAAATGGTCCATGTGACATCAGTGGTTCAGCTGTAATTTTATGAAGCTACGAGAATAATTTTTTGTGCACAAAGAAAATAAAATAACTTTATTCAACAATTCCTCTCCTCCACATCACCCTAGAGTTCTCCCGTTTTGGAGAATATCATGAGGCATGTGTGTGCTCTCTTCTAAATGTAAACAAGGGCAGCACATGTTCAATGTCAGCAGCTCCACACACATTCGTTGTTTACGTGCAGAAAAATTGCATCGTGATTCTCTTCAAAATGGGTGCTCTAGAGTGACATGAAGGAGAAGAATTGTTGAATAAAGTTGTTATGTTAGTTTTCTTTTCGCACAAAAAATGATTCTCTTAGCTTCATAAAATTACGGTTGGAAAACTAATGTCACATAGACCGTTTTAATGATGTCCTCACAACGTTTCTGTACCTTGATCGTGGTAGTACCCTTGCTGTCTATGGGAGGGTCAGAGAGCTCTCGGATGTCATCAAAAATATCTTAATTTGTGTTCCAAAGATGAACAGAGGTCTTACGGGTTTGGAACGACATGAGGGTGAGTAATTAATGACAGAATTTTCATTTTTGGGTGAACTAACCCTTTAAACTTGAAAAATATGTATTGATGTCTTTCAGCAGTTGAAATAAAATGATGTTCATTCATGTTTATTTCATGCTTTAAGTAAATATGAAAAGATTGGTTCACATGCTGCTTGAACTTGCTACAGTGATCTGACTCACGACACATTAAACAGCCACAAAACGGTATTGAATTTCTTTAAAAAATTACAAAATTTGAAAGCTAAGACCTTGTTATACCAGAAGTAACCTGCTCTGTCTTGTCTGTCCGTGTGTTGTCATCTTGTATATGTCAACAATGTATTTTTTACTGCCTGAGAACATGATGTGTAGTATGAGAGCGGCATGCCTTGTCTCGAAAACAGTAACTAGAGGGTGGGTTTTTGCAAAGGGTCAACTGGTGCTCAAAACTAGCCAAATAACGACCAAAACCAGTCCAATCACGTTCCGAGGGAAATGGCTATTCACATCAAAATCGCATCAAATTTGCAGGGGGTCAAAACTCCCAGCTTGGTCTAAATCATGTTTACGGAAGGTGGGGGATATCGCTTCAACCCCCGGACTCCTGACAACTAGGACACAAGATGGCGCCATTTGTTGAAATATAAGACTGGGTTCATGCCATATCGTAATTACCTATTAATTATGAGATACCAACTTATAAAAATTGTTCACGTCCTCGTAGTACTTGTTATTACAACTTGTGAAACTGAGAGTTTTCTGCCTTGTACCACCACCTCAGATTCATTAGCCGCTATGTTTAGGCATTGCTGCTGTTATAGTCAGTGCCGATCCTAGACTTTTGGGGGCCCTATGCAAAACTGTGACTGTGACGCACAAACCCCCCGAGCAAGAGACTGTATGCCATTCACGGTACATGATTTGCCTGATTTTTACGTAGAAAGGGCGACCGCGCACCGCATTAAAAGAAATGAACATTCATGTTTTCATAACCGCTGGCCAAATTAAAAAATTAAACTAAAATTAAATAATAAACCCTGGTGTTTCGGGGGCCCAATGCAGCGTGCGTACTTTGCATATAAGGAGGATCGGCTCTTGTTATAGTCCAAGGGTGTGAACCTTCAAGTAGAACGTCATGCGTTGTCATCTAGAAATTACGACATGATGTGAATGCAGCATAAGACCGACAACTTTTAGTTTCACTCTAGTGGTTAAAACATAAAACTGCAAGCGTATTGAGGTTTGTTTTTCGTTTGTGCTTTGACTCTGCTCCTCTGCATGGATGATGTAGTTCGAGGAGCCAGACAGTGTATGTCTTATCAGAGTGGATAGATAATAAATAAATAAGGTTTTTGTTTGTTTTTAGTCAGTTTGACTATTTAACATGAACAGTTTTTTCTTGTTTGGGTAAAATACACATGGTCTGGAAGATATAGCTATATTTTTGCACTCTCTCATTAATAACATTTTGTTATTTCTATAATAATAATAATGTTTTATAGAAAAGTATATCTTTATTATTTTTAATATGTAACATTCATAAAAGCCACATGCCCTGCTGTGTTGTGAATCGTGGCTAAAAGCACTATGCTCCCACTCATATCATATTATCAAATTAAGCACACCTCAAACCATTAGCGTTTGGACGGTTGAAATAACCTGCCATTGTTTTGGAAGATTATAATCCTTGAACCATGTTTGTTTTGTTTAAAGTTTGTTTTGGTTTTGTTTAAGCTTAACTGTTAGGATAAACAAATGTCTAATAGGTAAAAAGAAAATCATTGATGCATCTCTTGTTGAACATGAGACTCTTATCTATCGTATTCAAGTATTAATTCCTAAAGCAATATTACAAAATCAGTCAAAAACGGTCAGAAACTATGTCTCATCTTGTCTTTATCATGAAGCTATGTTCTTTCAGGCCATGCAGCGTCTTTTTCCTCCCTGTCTACCTTTCTTTAAGTATTAATAAATGTGCTTTTTAAATTTGGAAACATCAGATTAATGCATACATTCATTTTTAAGAGAAGGTTAGGATTAGTTATTATACACAGATTAAAAGCAGAGCTAAATAAGATTTGTAGTAACACAGTCATTTATGTTTTCTTTTCATCTCAACATTAATTTAATAGTGTCCTGTGAGTCTGTATGATCAGTGGACAACTGGATAAAGTCAATTTAGGATTTTGTAATTAACATGTGATGATGCAACACTATCCAAGACCATGAGGCAAACTTACAAATGGTGTTATGTCTGAACTTGACTCTAAATTACAATTTACCGTTAACCATTGCCCACAGCATGGTGTGTACTTGACAGAATGACCAGAGCAACATTGGACTGTTCGATTTTCCGTTTGAATAACAATGCTCTGAGAGACAGGTATTTGAAACGGAGTCCCAATGGACGAGCACTAAGAGGACTAACAAGCCACTCCAGCACTCTGAACCTCCACACGCTTCTACCGCAGCTTTAGCGGTAGCAACTTTGATTTCAACAGTAATTGGGGTCTTGTCTCTGTCTGGTACTGCCAATAACATGAGCTAAGGTTAATAAAGGCTAAGGTGTTTGTGCGCCTGTAGTTGTGTTTTTCTTATGGCAGGTCTTTATGTGTCTGTATGTGTGAGTGTTTTCTTATGGCAGGTTACTCAAGTGGGAAAGGCTGGGTAATTAGATGCCATGGGCGCTTTACCTAGGTCATGCACTTCAACACACTTCAACCTCTTCAGTCACAAATATATAGGCTAACCTTGTATTTGTCAAACAGCACAAAGCAGTCAAAAGTATCCATAAATCATGAGTTAAGGATTACTTAAAAAAAAAAGGTTGTTCATGCCAATGTGTCATGAAACGATCAAATGTGACGCTGAGGATTATTTGAGGTTGAAAATTCACATTCGCATTAGCTGTTATCATGTGATATTGTGTACATGTGTGGTATCTGGTCTTATTTATAACATATTTATGTTACATTCATTTTTTGATTTACATTATGTCATTACAGGGAAAAACTTTTTTTAGAGTACATATCTGTCATCAATTATGTCTATTTATGGGTCAAACTGTACTAATCAACACGTTTTCGTTACCTAAATACATGCACTTCTACAAACTAGTTCTGGGAACCTGGCCAGACGTAGTTTTCACTGATGTGGCAGTTGAACTAACCATAGGGAAAAGACATGTAAATGTGTAAGATTAATCTCTTGAGCAATGATACTGAGGTTAGCCCACAGGTATGCAATTAGTAAAGGTTTGAAAGTTGAAACTGTGAGGACACCACACGAATATAAACAAGACTGTAAAATTATTTGCAAATGGTTTGACCTTTTTTTTTTTTTTTTTTATAAGTTAACCCATTTCAGGCAATTTAATATATAGGCCTATTTACATTTAGTCATTTAGCAGGCACTTTTTATATGTGTCTATTAATCTGATTTTTATATGTGTATATTAATCTGATGTTTTTTATATATTTTTTGCCATGACTGTATATATATATATACAGTCATGGCAAAAAATATCGGCACCCTTGGTAAATATAATCAAAGAAGGCTATATAATAATATATATTATATATATAAAGAGTTAATTTGCAAAAACTATAACTCATGATAAATCTGATAAATCACTGATAAATCATGTTTTTTCATTGTGCATTCCAATTAATGTCAATCAAACTGCAGTTGGGTTATTTTGACTGGGTTAAAAAATAACTAAAAACCCAGCTAACTAACACAATAAAAACGTGATTTTTGAAGAAAAAAAAAACGGAGTTATGTTTTTGCAAATAAACTCTTCATTTATACATATTATATATTATTTCTAATATCTTTCTGTCAGCAAATTGTCCGATTTTTTTGAGAAAGTAGGCCTACATTTAGATATTCAAAAGGCTTCTTGTTAATATAAATATATACATGGAATATGGAACATGGCCCAAAAGAAATGTGCAGTGATTTAAGCATAAACAATGGAATACAACAATTCTGAAACAAATGCAAACATAACATTTAAACATTTAAATGCAAACATGGCAGATCTCATAAATTTCACTAACTTCTTTTTGTAGACTATACTCACCAGTTTATAGCTTACTCCAGGAATAAGGTACTTTCTTATGCTGATCCAGGACCAGCTCTACTACCAGAATCCAAAGTTTAGCGAGGAAAACACAGCACTGATGAGGAACAAAGAACGAGAAAACCTCTACGATAATCAAAACCTGGTTACCATATATTTGCCCTGAGCTCCACCTGCTGGACAAAAGGGTGCAACTGTATTTCAAAAAATTTGTATTTCATGTTCAATAGTTCTTTCAGGATCTGAAATTCTTGTAATAATATCTGATCGGAACCTTACAATAATTATTATAATCACTTGCTTTCTTTTAATTCTTTTTTAATCCTAGTATTTTTAATCCTAGTAATCCTTGTATGTAAAGATGTCCAGTATTTGTAACACTGGCATCTGCAAGTAAATAAACCAAACTTTATCTAGAAAAATGTGCAGAACATTTGGGTTCTCATTTCTTTTCAGACACTCTTCTTTGTATCAAGACTGTGATGAAGAATAGCAATGAAGATGGTTAGAAAACACTTCTAATCTGGCCTTGTGAGACAGACCTGTCTGTAAAACCAAATTTCTTTGCTCATCATTTTTTGTGAATGATATTACACATAAATAGCTCTTCTTTTTTTTTTTTTTTTGTTCTGGCCCTGATGGTACATCGTCCTTTTGATGCGGTGCAGTTGTCCTGTCCCCTTAGCAGAAAAACACAGCCAAAATGTTTCCACCTCCAAGTTTGACGGTGGGGATGGTGTTCTTGGGGTCATAGGCAACATTCCTTCTCCTCTAAACACGGCGAGTTGAGTTGATGCCAAAGAGATGTATTTTGGTCTCATCTTACCACAACACTTTCACCCAGTTCTCCTCTGAATCATTGGCAAACTTCAGACAGGCCTGTACATGTGCTTTCTTGAGCAGGGGGACCTTGCAGGATTTCAGTCCTTCACGGCGTAGTGTGTTACCAATTGTTTTCTTGGTGACTATGGTCCCAGCTGCCTTGAGATCATTGACAAGATCCTCCCGTGTAGTTCTGGGCTGATTCCTCACCGTTCTCATGATCACTGAAACTCCACGAGGTGAGATCTTGCATGGAGCCCCAGTCCGAGAAAGATTGACAGTTATTTTGTGTTTCTTCCATTTGCGAATAATTACACCAACTGTTGTCACCTTCTCACCAAGCTGCTTGGCGATGGTCTTATAGCCTATACCGGCCTTGTGTATACAATCTTGTCCCTGACATCCTTGGACAGCTGTTTGGCTTTGGCCATGATGGAGAGTTTGGAATCTGATCGATTGACTGCTTCTGTGGACAGGTTGTCTTTTATACAGGTAACAAGCTTAGATCAGGAGCACTCCCTTTAAGAGAGTGCTCCTAATCTCAGCTCCTTATATGTATAAAAGACACCTGGGAGCCGGAAATCTTGCTGATTGATAGGGGATCAAATACTTATTTGACTCATTAAAATGCAAATCAATTTATAACTTTTTTGAAATGCATTTTATGGATTTTTTGTTGTTGTTGTTATTCTGTCTCTCAATGTTCAAATAAACCATTTCTTTGTCAGTGGGCAAACATACAAGCAGGGGATCAAATGATTTTTTTTCTCCTCTGTATATCCTATTTATCCTAATTGTCTGAGGCCTCAAGTGGGCCCCAACTGCCCTTGCACTTAATTTTGTTTACCTTGATGCAAAAGTACTTTGTTGAGAAGTGAAGACCACACTGAAATCACTGGAATTCTAGTATATGAACTTTACAGTAGAACTTCTTAAAGGCACAGTAGACCACATAAATGTTTAATTCCATGGGTCAATGAAAGCGTGGGAAATGGTGGTAGAAAACTAAATATGGCTATTTTGACGAAGAAAAAACCTTATTAACATTATAAGTGGACCTCGGGGCCAAAAATTCAAAAAAGTATAATATGACCCCCTTTAACCCAGTCTGTGTCACGTGACTCGACATCTCTGGACTGGCCAGGATGAGAGCAGCCAGAAAATGGCGGATATTGAGGAGTTACGGGTAGGCGAAAGTGCAATGATAGCTGGCTACTTCTTTGCGTTTTTCACATTTTAAAAAAACATTTTGCAGTTACAGTTTATTACTCCATTTTATCTGTCGGTTTGCTACCCATGGGTTAGTTTTTTAATGGCCGATACTGAAACGTCCCATCACTCCGTTAGACGGATTGTGTTTAGCCTGTTAGCCACCAACCAGCTACTCTTTTAGCTCACGATCTGCTACACAAACATTGAAGACCAGCTTCAAAATGTCACTGCTTTTATTACCATCTTTTACTGCATGAAAACGCTGTATTATTATGCCTAACTGAACTGACGACTGCTCGCTGCAGGTAAAAAGTTTTTTACGTTTCAATTTCTTCACTGCTCGAATTGTTTTGGCTGGTCTTTTGTTAGCTAGCGTCCGACAGCAATTGACAATGTCTACATGTACCCTCAGATGTAGTTTGATTTATGACTTGTGTTTGCTAGGGTAAACGATATATAGACCAGTGTGTCCGTGAGTGTAAATATAAGTCAACATTTAATACTAAAATGGCAAGTAAACATTAAAGGGGGACACCTTAAAAATGTTGTTTACAAGCCAGCAAGTGGGTCGCCAGCAAACACGACGAACTTGTTCCCTGTCACAGTGAGCGTTTTCTCCCTCACATTTGTCTCAAAATAACAGCTTCGACTAACTTAGTGCATAGATCATCTTTCTAAAGTTGAATTGAATGCATTGCAGTTCAGCGCCAGCAGCAATACAATCAATAACAAATAGCCTGTGTGTTGGACACAGGAAAGTTAGACACCTGTTTTTGTGTGCTATTACTCTTACCGTCGTATGATTGATTCGTGTTGTCTTGTAAACTGTTCAGAAACATCCTGCTTAACTGTAAACTAAGCTTTTTTCTTCCAGCAGTTCAGTTAATTTCTCTCTAGATCAAAGTGAACATCTGTGTTTTGTCCTTTGTCATTCTCTTGATGTTCATCTAATTGGTCTTGGAATTATTCTCAACATTTTAGATGCATTTCGGTCAGTTGTTAAGGATTTTTAAAGAAAAAAGGATTAACACGTAAGAACAATCAAGCATGGACCATGTAATGAAGGGTCAGTTGAGATTTTCTTATTTCTCTGGGGTTTCTGGAATGGGTGTATTTGGGTGGGTTGTCACCTCACTTCACACATAATTATTGATTAATTAAGCTGCTTTCAAGTGACACCTTTTGGTTATTTAAAAATCTGTTGTAACTATATTCCACCAGTTTATGCCATGTTGATTATTAATGCACAGATTTAGATGTTTTTGGGAATTCTTATAATAAATGTAAAACTTGTCAGCATGGCATAGAGGGTGGTTTCTCTTACTAACTTGTGTTGAAAAATTAGCTTTTCATGTTTGGTATCTCAAAGTGTTTATTGCTTGTCTGGATTTGTTTTGTTTTGTATTTCAGAATATGGTATCAAGTTTCCGTGTCTCAGAGCTCCAGGTACTGTTAGGTTTTGCTGGAAGGAATAAGAGCGGTCGAAAGCATGAACTTTTGCTGAGGGCTTTGCATTTACTCAGGAGTGGTTGTAGTCCTGCTGTGCAGATCAAAATAAAGGAACTGTATCGTCGGAGATACCCACGGACATTTGATGGTCTTCAGGATTTGGTGGCTCTGAAGTCAAGCATTAAATCCTACTTTCAAATAGACAGCGGTGCCACGGTTGTGAGCTCAGATCTTCCTCTGCAAACCGGCCATTCAGACCTCCTGCAGCAGCACCTGGTGAGCTGCGATTCACCTGTGTTTCATGAGTCAAATCCCATGATGAATATGCAGCAGGCCACGCCACTTATGGCTCCCGTCCACCCGGATGTGCAGATGAAGTCCCTACCATTTTACGATGTGCTGGATGTCTTGATCAAACCGTCAAGTTTAGGTAATTTTATAAGATATATTTGGATTATTCAATGCTTGGTAAAATAGAAAAAAAAATATTTTATTTTATAATTTTTTTTTAAAGAAATTAATATTTTTATTCAGCAAGTCTGCATTAAGTGATCAAAAGTCTGAGTAAAATGTTATGAAAGTTTACGATTTCAGCTCTTTTCAACATTGAGAATAATAAGAAATCTTTCTTGAGCACCAAATCAGCATATCAGAATAATTTCCAAAGGATCACGTGACATTGAAGACTAGAGTCATGGCTGCTGAAAATGTTAAAATATATTATAATAGAAAACGGTTCAAAAACAGAACAAAAAAAGTTATTTTAAGTTGTAATATTTCACTTTTCATTTTTTGTAAGCTTGAGAGACTTATTTCAAAAACATTTTTTAAAAATCAATTCCAAACTTTTGAACGATAGTGTATGTGAACTAGGGCTGCAACTAACGATTATTTTGATAATCGATTAGTTGGCCGATTATTCTTTCGATTAATCGGATTAAAAAATATTGACAAAAAAAAACACTATTCCACATTCTGCCCAATGTCCTTCAGACAAACGTGACAACTGAATGCTATGAAAACATACAGTGCTTAATTTATTAGACCACTTATCATAATAAAGAGAAAACATATTTTAGAAATTTGTCAAATTTGTTTAAATTTAAAAATGTTATTGTCATTTATTGGACATAATAATAAAAAATGGCCTCATAACAGCTTGCATTCTTGCTGGTATTGTTTATGTACTTTTTGACTGCAATTGGGTATCGCGGAAAAAAAATACTCAAATAAAAAATACAAAAAAAAATAAGTGCTCTGGTTTTCTTTCATAGATAACAGCAATAATGATATTATAGCATTAAAAATAGCCTACTACTGTTACTAAAGAGCTTACACATATTGGAGTACTAACCAGTACAGAAAGCCGAAAAGTGATTTTGGTTATCACCAATACTGTTACTTTAGAGCAGCAGTGGCACAAACCTTACATAAACACATTGTTAAAAAACTTACATAAATTTGTTAAGCATTGTAAAAATTGAATATAGTTTAAACCTCTATTAAAATTAAAACAATAAAGATAATAATAAAGACGAATAAAAACACAAACTCAGTGTTAACCAACAGGTAAGAGTAATGTTCTGCAGGAACTACTTTGATCACAGTCACCTCGTCATTTCTTTATCCTGTAAAAGGCCGTTATGGAGCGTCTCATGTTTATATTCAGACAGACAATTACACGCTGTTATCCCTTTAAAGTTCCTACTCTCATAAAATATTCGCACTGCATGTTGACTTTTAAACCTTAAATTAACTTTCAACAACAGATAATTCATCACAATGGATATGTTTGCGCTGAAAAGCCTATTAATTGTCTCCCTCTCTACTGTGTTCTGTCCGTCTGACGCGCGTGCGCGCGCCCGCCGCGCCGGCGCTCATTCGGTATTTTAAACTTAACACAGACTGTCAGGACGGACCTTTATGCAAAAATGGAAATGCTCGCGTGAATTTGTGGCATTTATAGATAAGGATATGACCGTAAATTGACCGTTTTTGCGCTGAGGACGCACACGCATCTGTCAAAGCGCCTGACAGGGCAAGCCATTACTCTTATGCATTAACTTAAAGCTTAAAATAAAGAATTATCATGTTTTGGGCAGCTTGGATCACGTGCTTCTCCGGCAGAATCTCATTCTGTTTCCTCCACTATTTTTAGATGCATTTTGTCCATAGAAATTCAGTGCCGTAATTTGACTAACCAGCTGAAGTTGGACGTGCACTGTGGGCAGACCCGATTAATCGATAATGAGAATCGTTGTCGATGATTTTCATAATCGATAATAATCGATTTTATCGATTAGTTGTTGCAGCCCTAATGTGAACTAGTTGCTAGCCCAACAACTGAGTTGTATGTGATTTCCTGTTTGCCTGTGTCTTCATTTTAAAACTATACACCACCTTTGACTGATTTGTGTTTTAAAGGGACCCATGCCGGTCAGAGGTTTCATCATGAAAAGTACTTCATATTTGCTTTGACTCCACAACAAGTGAGAGAAGTTTGCATTTCACGGTAAGAACTAAATGACTTAAATGTGACTTGGATAATGTAACTTGTATCATTCTCCTTGTCTGATTTGGTTCTTTGTTTTTGTTACACTTTTGCATAGGGACTTTCTTCCAGGTGGAAGAAGGGACTACATGGTTCAAATTCAACTGCGGTAAGAGCCAACTCAGTGTGTTGCTTTGCCAATACTGTCATTTGTGTATCTGTCTCAGCTGTGTGTACAGAGATGTTGTCACCATATTCCCAATTTTAGACTCTTAAATTTGTTTTGTTTTTATTCTAGGTTTTGTTTAGCAGAGACCAACTGTCCACAAGAGGACAATTATCCAAACAGCCTCTGCATCAAAGTCAATGGGAAGCTCTTTCCCCTCCCTGTATGTAGTTCTGTTGTAATTAACCTTCATTAAGCCCACATTTAATGTTTTTCTTATAATAGTTCTTATATATATAAGTTGTTAGAACAAAGTCCTATGTAATTAGTCTTATTTAGAGCCATACTCTGGTCAGTTTCTTGTGGGAAGTTCATGCAGGATGTTCTTTTGTTCAACAGAGCATAGAGATCTTATTTTAAATGCTGACCTGTTTCTAATTAACATGATCTCAAAACAATACTGGATAATTACATGGTCAATATTTACAAATTGATGCAGACTAAATCCTTTAATAAGCTGATTACATAAATCATTGATTAAAATGTTCTCAATCCTTGCCCCAAAACATAGAGATTACTGATGTATTGCATAATTTGTTAGTTGAACAGGAGCATTGCTTATTGCAGATGACTTGACAGATGACAGTAATATTTGTAATAATCTGTACGTTTGTTCAAACAAAGATTTAATGGCAGTTGCTCATGTTTTTAAAGGGATGAAAATTGCTATCATACTAAAACCATTTTTTCTGAGATATTATGACTTAGAATGACTACATTTATTGGAAAAAAAAAAAATTGTAACAACGTAAAAGTCATTAGTCACTTTTGATCAGTTTAATGCTAAATAAATGTTTCTTTAAACAAAAAACTGTCCCAAAACCTTCATATAGTTGCTGTATGTATATAATTGCTGATCTCATATGGTTTATCACACAGGGCTATGCACCGCCTCCTAAGAATGGTGTGGAGCAAAAAAGACCCGGCAGACCACTGAACATCACGTCGTTGGTCAGGTTGTCATCCGCTGTACCCAATCAGATAGTAGTCACGTGGGCACCTGAAATAGGAAAGGTATGTGAAGTCCCTGTATACCTGTTACTTCATCTATTCAGATTTCAACACTGCTTCAGCCTTTTCTATATACTAAGCATTTGTATGTACTTCCTTCTTGTTTTCTTCAGACATACTCCATGTCAGTTTACTTGGTGCGGCAGCTGACCTCTCCACTGTTGCTACAAAGATTAAAAATGAAGGGGATCAGAAACCCTGACCATTCCAGGGCTTTAAGTAAGGCAACACTTCCCTCTTTGATGATAAAGGAGGAAAAAAAGATACCCATGAAATCTTAATAGTAAATATAAATATGATTAATCAGTCTCGACAGTTCTCTGGTCTTGTTCTATTTGTTGTCGTTTACTAAATCCACCCTCTCTTCACTATTGTAACAGTTAAAGAAAAACTCACCGCAGACCCTGACAGTGAAATCGCCACAACTAGTTTACGAGTCTCACTCATGTGCCCAGTAAGATACAGCTGACTCATGAATGTCTGTTTAAATAACAGTTTTTAGTTTTTGTTTAGTGTGCTGATGTAATATGGAAAAAAATATTACATCATTAAATATTACCCCCCCAAATCCTCTTTTCATATAGCTTGGCAAGATGCGTCTTACGGTGCCCTGCCGAGCTGTCACCTGTTCTCACCTGCAGTGCTTTGATGCTGCTCTATACCTGCAAATGAATGAGAAGAAGCCCACCTGGATCTGTCCTGTCTGTGACAAAAAAGCCACTTATGAGAGTCTGATTATTGATGGGTGAGATTATTTTCACTGATGTGGAACTGATGTGGTGAGAAACATTAACCACAGTAAATTGTTTTGCATTTATTGAGAGATTCATTTGCATTGAGTAAACTAGGCACTCTCTACTTGTCAGGCTCTTCATGGAAATACTCAACGACTGCACAGATGTTGATGAAATCAAGTTTCAAGAGGATGGGACATGGTGTCCAATGAGACCAAAGAAGGAGACGTTGAAAGTGTCATCTCCATGTATCCAAAAAATTGATTGTAAGGTTCATTGTCCTTGGAAAGTGTGTGAGCACTAGGTTCTAACTGATTGTGTATAGGATTTGATGCAGTTTTAAAGTGATTCATGACCTCTCAGGCGCTGTCCCAGTGCGGCAAAGTGCAGTGGTGCCACCCTCAGAAACCAGCAGCACGAAAAAAGGAGACGTAATCGACCTCACGCTAGAGAGCTCATCTGATGATGAAGAGGACGATGATCCTCCTCTGAAAAAGCGCTGTGTCTACATGTCAAAGGCTGAGGAAATGCACAATGCAGGGTTTGTTTATTAATTCTATAGAAATCAGACCAGACATTCTGTGTACCGTTTCTTTATGGCTTGCCCTTTAGTGATCATATTTTGAATGAACCCTAAACTGTACAATAATCAAACTATCCATGGTGATGGGAAACCCTGAAATATTAGGAAATACTAAAAATGTAATATCCAGACTTGGAAAAAGTCCAAATTCATAAAAGCTTTTAAGAAAATTAATAAAACGCTGTTGCAAAATGTTTTATTTGCTTGAATTAATGATCTATTATTTATTTTTAAATCATTAACAAATGGGAAAAGGCATGGAAATTTAAATGTGAAAAGATGTTGGCACCCAGTAAGCATTAGAATTGCTATTATAGATACATTGGATAAAATGATCAAGAATTATTTATCTTCAAAACGTTGACCGCTTTGGAACCTGTTCATTGGTTTTCATATTTTCCTATTTCCTCTTGTAGGGTCCTGACTTATCAGCCATCAACAGTTCGGGTGCCAAATGTCCAGGCGCTAGACACATCATACCTGACCTCCTCGATAGCGGACTACTCCGTTCCATTCCACCATTCCACCTTATCCACTATTCCCACAGATATGCAAAGTATGTACTTGTCTAGCCTGCTATACCATCAAGTATGTTTTCCTTCATGATAAAGATTTAACATAAAGACTAATGTTTGTGTCTTTCCCAAAGGTCTTGATTTATTTTCTCTGATTCAAGGGGATCCACAGGTATATTCTTTCAAAGAAATATTGAGATTGCATGTATGTTCCATATTTCAATAGCCTGCACAGCTGTTTACCAGTAGTTTTCTTTGTTTCTTCAGCAGCATTACAGAGGCCCTATATTTTTAGACAACCTCTCCAGCAGCCTTCAGAGTGCCACCACCAGCAGCGGCCTGGTTTCCTCATCAGCTCCGTACGAGACGGCAACTCATAGCAGCAGCTCGAGTCACGAGACGGGTGTCATTACGGGAGGATCTTCAGGCCTATCAGACATTATTTCACTAGACTGAATCTTGGTGCACCTTTATTGGCCAGTCTCCAAAGCAGTCAAGTTGGCTAAGCGAAAAATATTTTCTACATTTAACTATGGACCTCAAAAATCATGTTTCGACAAGGACCCAGAAGGACTACTATGAAGATCTCTAAATGTTGTGGCTGGGTCAGCAACAGTGCTGTTTTAAGAGAAAGTAAACCCAAATCAAGCTGTTCTCCTTTCGAAACTGCCAGATACACAATGACTCTCATCCGTTAGCTATTTGGGTGGAGGAGCAGAACGAAACAAAAGGCATAAATGAGTGGACTAGAAAGCTCAGATGACTCTTAATATTGTGTACATTGTGTTTTGCATTGGCGGTTCTGCAATTGAAACGGCAGCAGGTTTTCAGCGGCAGCTCAGTTCATGTTGTCTCTTCAATATCAGCAGTGCAATTATTTTTTTAGTTGACTTCAGTTGCAGCAATAAAAAAACTGTATGTTGTATATTATAAAATGTTTACTTGTCTGATATCAAGGCAGAACGCATAAGCAAAGTTTTCCTTTTTTTTGGTCGGTGGTTATTTGCTCAAGAGCCATCAGATTCCCTTTTGCTGACGTGGTAAACTTATTTTCAATCTTTAATTTGATATGAAAGGTGTTTTTATCTCAACACACCTTAACATTGACCTCAAAAATTGTAATATGATCATTGTTAAAACAAGGAGTAATTTGTATAATTTCATGGTTCTTGGTCAGATAACAACCTGCAGGTGTAATGAAAATCAAGCCAAAATCACTTTTTTTTTAGGATTATGCAAATTTTGATATAGGATGGGGATCATTTTTTTTTTTTTTAGAAATCTGCTATTATTTCTAATGGTTATTTAATTGAGGTTTGAATTGATCTCATTTATCTTACTGGATTATGAGCCATACAACATACTGTCATTTTGACTGTGTCTGAAGGCATGTACGAGGCTGTTTATTTCTTTTAGAAGTTCCCCTTGTTACATGTGTACTATTTTGAGTTGGATGTAAAAAAACAAAGATGTGCTGTAAATGTTGATACAGTGCTTTTATTGTCCCTCCCAGTCAGGGTTGAGGTTTTGAATTGACATAGCTCTCCATTGATAATGGCACAAGTAATGTTGTTGAGAATCTTGAATTCTTTGCCAAAAGGAGGGTTCATGATGATGCATATACATCCTAAGACATGTAAACCAATACACATTACACAGTGATTATAGCAATATTTCATATCCATCTGGAAAAATATATTTTTTAACTTGAATTATGCCCAGATTGCTGTGTTGTATTGGCTTTAGTTTATATATGGACACATCCACACAGGTTTAACGTGCTCAGATTTTATTTGCTGCCAGATTGTGCAGCTTTGAATATTTAAATTAAGCTCTGATGATTTGCTGTGTAAACGTTATGCCATACACTTCAGAGTCATCACGTTAACATTGTAAGATTAATAGCTTCTATCACCATGTACAATTCAGTAGAAATTTATAGTTTGTCCAGGAAGTTGTCTAGTGCTTGGATGCCCTCCTTCAGACCTTTGCGTTTACGGGTCTCAGCCACAATTTGGCTAGGTTTGCTGTTTACATCATATGGATCACCTGGCAAAATCTGCCAGTGGTCAAACACACACTGAGGGAAGGCCTGTCCGCCAGTGTTAGACCTTAGGTCTGCTGTGAAACCTGTCCAGAAACAAACGCAAGCAAATTATAGGCAACAAAGACATCCACAATATATTAATATAGAAATGTATAACATTTTGGGTCACAATTTGTTTTAACTCCAACAACAAATGTATTTATTTTTCAGTATAAAAATGTCCTATTGCTGTCGTTTGCGCTACCATCAAATCTGGAATATTAACTCACCAAAAGATTCATTTACAGGTAGGTATGCCTTCACAACAAATATAGGTGTCCCAGCCACTTGGGACTCCTCAAACACATGGCCTCTTTTTCTGTTCAGCACACCATAGATGCCACCAACCACCTGCTCCGGGCACTGAAGGAGAGAAGGGAAATATATTAACATAATCAAGATTACACTCTCATTTTTCTGTTCCAGCAATCCACCACGTGTACCTGAATCTCAACCAGGTAAATGGGCTCCATGAGCCTTGGCTGTGCAGTGAGCACAGAAGCGTACAGAACTCTGCGGGCTGTGGGAATGATCTGGCCGCCACCTCTATGAATGGCATCAGCGTGAAGAGTGACATCATGAATGTCAAATCGGACTGCCCGCATGTTCTCTTCACAGAGTGCACCCTGGTAAAGTAACACAAAATAGCATCTCATTACTGTGTAGGAAAGACAAAGCATAAATCCTTAATCCTTATAAGTCTTTACTCACTTCTTTGGTTGCCCACTGAAAACCAGCCACTACGCTGTCCTTTATCTCATTCAGATACTGAACTCCCTTTGTGATATCCACAAGAATGTTGGGCCCTGTGCCATCTGGTCCAAAGCACCAAATCTTACGGGCCTCAGCGACCTCCCACTCATATTTCTCAGCCAGGTAGCGAGCTCTCAGTTTGAGCTCCTGCCGAGCGCTCACATCACCCTTATCGATGTCCTCGGCCAGGCCATCTGGGAAGGGCCGAGATTTCATATACAGGCGATTGTGCTTGTTGGGAGACTTGGATAAGCAAACCTGGTCTGATTCATCACTGACAGTTTCACGATATGACACAACTGGGTCTGATTTCTGCAAAAAATGGCCTCAAGCTGTTAGTGGAAAAACATTAAAAATATCTGTAACCTCATCAGTATTATCATCCAAGCACTACCTTCAAAGGGATGCAGGCATGATCTTCCTCAAGGTCTTTTAGGCAAATCTCCAGATGAAGCTCTCCAGCACCTGCCACGATGTGCTCACCAGACTCTTCGATGATACACTAGGAGAAGAAACTAGTGTTTGTTTTTGTAAAGACTGAATTTTGTTTATACCATCTTATTACCTAGCTAAGACATTCACCTGAACCATAGGATCTGACTTGGCCAGACGTTTAAGGCCCTCCACCAGCTTTGGCAGATCAGCTGGGTTCTTGGCCTCCACAGCAACTCTCACCACAGGACTAACGCTGAACTTCATAACACGCATGTTGTGAGCATTTTCAAAAGTGGAAATGGTGCCAGTCTTCACCAGGAACTGATCAACCCCAACCAAACCAACAATGTTCCCACATGGCACATCTTCAATGGGTTCTACGTAACGACCCATCATCAAGATAGTTCTGAGGAGGACATAGCATGATGTTAATAAGGGCAATGATCATCAAATCAGTTGAGGATGTATGCGTGATTGACAGCAGCAAACCTTTGGATTGGCTTTATGTACAAGTCCTCCTTTTTTCCTGGTGTGAAGTTTGGGCCCATGATGCGTACCTTCTGCCCTGTAGAAACAACACCAGAAAAGACACGACCAAAGGCATAGAATCTACCCTTGTCGGTGGTTGGCACCATCTTGGAGATGTACATCATGAGAGGAGCTTTAGGATCACAGTTCTTTACACCTGGAAAGTCAAGGGTGGAATGTGAAAAAGCTGGCAAAAAGGGATCTCCCTGAAGTGTCAAAACACCTCGCAATGTTGAGACTCACCCATGGCGGCCTCATCATCTCCAGGACCCTCGTAAAGCAGTTCACAGCGGTACCTTTGGGCAGTGACTGGAGAAGGAAGATGGATGGTGATCATCTGGAGCAAAGCATCACCTGCAGGCAACCAGCGGCGCATCACAGCCTGGAAGCATGGAAACAGACGTGTCAACAACGACAACAGTAGAATTAGGGTGAAGATTCTCAAAAGTTTAGTTCTTTAGTTATACCTTAAGAAGAGGTTTTCCTTCTTTTTCTTTGTCTTCTGCATCAAGTTTTACTTCAAGCTTCTCAATCAGTTTCTGGGTCTCTTCCTTTTTGAAATTCATAATGGCATCAAAAACCTGTGGAAAGAGTTCAAATGAGAGAGGGATTGTAAATAAGTCGTAGTAGTGAAAGATGAGTGTGTTTAACACCCATTTAAACTCAAACCTTAAAGATTGGATCCAAGACAAGCTGACAGAAGGTACGAGGAAGCTTCTTTCCATCTGCATTGGTTGCTGATTTGCTGAATTTTCCACAGGAGGGATCAAAGTACCTGAAAAAGATTGCTTTGAGTTAAAGAATATTTTATATATACAAACATTTTATTCTGGAAATCACTCCGGTGCTCCAGTGTCCCCTTTATAAGAAGACGCTTACTTATCTCCCCAAAGCTTTTTCATCATCTCCTCCACTTTCTTAGCCCGTTCTGCTGGTGGAAGGTCTGCTTTTTTCTTATCTCCCTTGGCAGCAAACTTGGCCACGTACATCTCAGCAAACTGCTTCAGAGTAAAAGCCCAGCCATGGAGGCCTGATCCAAATCCCACAGTCCCAACCACAGGATCCACCTAAGGTAACCCCCAAATCAGTAAGCAACATATACATAAAAGCAAACATTTTACTAATAAATTTGTCTTATCAGTCTCAACTGCTACGTACCATAATGTTTCCCATTGGTCCATGCTCTCCTTCTCCGTAGGTTGAAATGATGACATTAACATTCTCCACAATCCTCTGGAAGGTTTGGAAAAGCTCATCAGGTTCCAGCTGCAACTCAAGGAGGGCACGATCCATCTTGTTCATCATCAAGACAGGCTTGATGCGCTCTGCAATGGCTTGTCTCAAGACAGTCTCAGTCTGCACACATACACCTGTGGAACAATTCAAATATTTACTATTTAAACTCACTTTTTGGTCAGACATTGAAATCTCACCATTAAGTGATGAAACCATTTGTGTGGTGAATGCTTTAATGTTGTTGAATGTTTTCATGGCATTTCAGAGGACTGCCTTAATTAGAGAAACAGACGTGTGAACTTGATATCTCAAATAAATTGGCCTTACCTGATACGCAGTCTACCACTACAAGGGCACCATCTGTAACTCTAAGAGCTGCTGTCACCTCAGAGGAGAAGTCAACATGTCCCGGTGAGTCAATCAGGTTGATCAGGAAGCCAGAACCATCCTTGCACTGCTTAATGAAGGCTGAGTCATTCTCACTGAGCTCATAATATAGAGAGATGGCCCTGTAAGGGATACATATATGTAGAGGGTTTCAAATGTTTGTCAGAAATGTCATTTTGGTATTTCCTAGGTAAATGTAAATGAACACTGGAGCTAGTTGTTAGAAGGTCCGTATCTCAATAACTGTAAAATTTTAAATCAACCGTTCACAAATGTGTGTTGACTCTACTTATGGTTTTGTATGTTTAATTCATGACTGTGCTAAAAAGCCTATAATATACTGTTTAATGGCAGGTTCTATTGTGACAACTTACCCCATACACCTTTCTACAAAAATATGTTTCTTTTCTTTCTTTTTTTTAAAGAAATTAATACTTTATGAGGACATATTACATAAAATTAACTAAATTAATTATAATAAACTCAGTTCCTTTAAACTTTCTATTCATCAAAGAATCCTGGAAAAAAAAATTCCACAAAAACAAATTAAGCAGCACAACATTGATAATAATAATAAATGTTCCTTAAGCACCTCATCAGCATATTAGAATGATTTCTCAAGGATCATGTGATGCTGAACACTAGAGGAGTGGCTAAATTCACACTTTTTAAACATGAATACCTACGTTGACTTAATGGTGATACATCTCTCCTGTTCGTCTTTTCTGGTGTCAGTAAATCTGGTCTCTCCTGCACGTGCAGAAGCAATAATACCGGCTTTGCACACCAAGGAATCAGTGAGAGTAGATTTGCCATGGTCCACATGGGCGATCACAGACATGTTCCTGATATTGGACTTTTTGTCCATGATCTCCCGAATCTGTTCTACCGTGAAGTTCACCTGAGGGACAAAGACAAGTTTATCAAGTGTTGATTGTGGAGTAAATATGATTGAGTGTTTGTGTGTGGGGGACAATATGTGATGTCAAAACAAATGAATGCCTCAGTCTTGTGTATGTGGTTTAAAGGATGGGAACTACAAAATCAAATGTGACAGTCTAAGCTCGTGCCTTTGATTCCTCAATAGAAGCTAAATATTGTTTTTGTGTGTGTGTTTCATTAAATTCACAGTAAAAAAAAAAAAATACAATTGTCAGCTTAAATATAATGTAAAAGAAACAGTTAATTATTAAATCATTAAATTATATAATGTTAATATACCAAACTATTTGAGGTATTTAAATCCTTTTTACTGTAAAATATGCAAATAAAACCACAGATTTAGCTATGTAAGCCCACATGATAAGCCCACATGGCCAAAAATAACAAAGCATAGAAACACAGGCCCTATTTACACGTCATCATACTATAACATATTGCAACATAAAATAATAATATTACCGGTACAAATTAGCCTAAATAAAATCCAAACAAACGTGATAGTTCAATGTGGAATCCAGGGAATGTCTCTTTACCCGTAAATTATTAATTCTTTTTCAATTTGTTTCAAAATGTTGTTTTTTTTTTTTTTTTTAATACAGGCTAATATATTTAAAAATAACTGTTTTTAACTGTATGTGGTCAAGCAACTTCTTAAAACATTTTACTAACATTGTACTGTGCACCACGCTTACAAACGGTAAGTATTGATTTCATTAACGCTTTCTAAATCTGCGCTGAAGTACGGCCTGTACCATGAGTGCGCAGTTTCTGGGGAGCCGCTGTGTGCCGCAGTCTCCTCGGCCAGGCGCTGCCAGCCATACATTCAGCTAATGACAAGCTCGTGTAGGCTGATGACAGAGTTGGGTTGTTTCGCCCCTCAAAAACAATAACACAGCGGCCCCGTCATTATAATAACCCTATTTGCGTCCAGCACCCCTCCATAATCATGGCTCGCTCGCTCTCCGCTCATGAAACTTTAATGCGCGCACAGGGAAGAACAGTGGGCGTAAACGCGCTATTTATAACGGGGTAACGTTATTCCAGCGTGCGTGCGTTCACTTTGCTGGGCCATATCCCCAAAATAACGCAGCTAACTTTCACTCAAAAACAAAGATCGAGCCGCATGCGGTTGTGCTTTACATTTATGCGTAGTATAACTGTTACAAGACGAACTTGCTGAAATCGCGACTTATCCATTTCGATCTCGTACCGAATAAAAAGACGTATATTTGAATGCGCCATTCTCTTTCCTGAACATTTTATAATAAAGACAGACATCAATTAGCTAAATGTTCCGCGTATAATTCAAGTTCAAGGTTGACACAAATGCGAGAATCTTCTAAGCAGGTTGTCATTACGTCATTGACATTAGAATAAAACTAGATTATATAGGCTAAATGACTGGAGAAATGCGTACTAAATGTACGCATATGTTTTAATATAGCACTTTGGTCTTTTTTAATGCAGCCTGGTGAACTGACACAGTGAAATATCGTACCATTTTGGCGACTGGCTCCCAAGTCTAGGACGGCCTCTTGCTGCGGCCGCTGCTCCTCTCCGCTGAGGACCTGAGGAAAGAGAGAGACTGGGACCTAGACTCTTGGTTTATGCTGCGACAGAAAGCTCTGCGGAGTCATGTGAAACGAGTCATATGGACCTAGATGACCCTAGTACTGGATAGACCAGTGAAGGCATTTGGATTTGCATTCTGCACTAGCCTGTGTGTGACCGCAGAGATAACGGAGCATTTACATAAGCAAACATGGCACCATCATCATCATCATCATCATAGAAATTATGGCATTTGAAAATAAAGATGATCACTAAATGTTCTAGGCTCTGGTGAGATTTTTTATTTTTATATTATTAGGTAATTGTGCTATTTTTTTGTCACATGTAGCTACATAAAGAAGTCGTTTGATATTTTTACATAGTTTTCCAGATTTTCAGTAGGTCATGTTAGTAGCTAGCAACACTGGGGGGGAAAATCTGACTTCTGCATTTATTACATGTGTGATGTGCAAAATATGGTTCTTTTTTTCAGCGCAGCAAAGTTTTTTGTCTGTTGTATTATATGGAGAATGGAGAAAATCATTTTAAAAGCATTCTGTAGTCTTCATTTTAAGTGAATGCTAGATGTGTTACTATTTATAAAAATTGTTCTTACATGCTGATGTTGACCCATAGCTATTGGGTGATAAGCATAGAAAAACTTTTTTTAAAAATGCAGAAGATTGCATACAACAGGTTAAAACTGAACACATAGAGATATTTCATTAAAAAAAATTATTAATTAACTTTTACACCCTACTTTGTTCAATTTCCTGTCTTTTAGATATCTCCGTGGACATTTTTCATGTTTTAGACTAATGCATCCCAAACAGCAGATGGCGCTGCATCACTTATCGTTTGTTTAGACTCGGTGGAGGGAAGGTTCGAATCAGATGAGGAAGGTCCTGCCAGCAGCCAGAGAGAGGCTTTGGTACTGATTCAGAAATACAGTAACTTAGATATGAAAGATTAAGTACCATTTGACTGCCTCTGTTTCCAGACTTTGTCATGTCTGTCGTTCCCTGTTTAATTGATAGATGGAGTGAGGAGAATAACTGCATCATTTCGACCTGGAAGGTACTGTTGCAAAACTATTATTTTATCGATTAACGCGTTACAGTATTATTAGTCTTGACGCAGAAACACTCATGTGCCGTTACCGTTTCAGCAAAATGAACGAGGCCTCGAACCAAATCAGAATCTTCTGAAGCGGTGCTGTTCGGAAAGCCGCAAACTGCTGCAGAAAATTCAAGGTATTTTCATGCGTTACTTTTTATGGCTGAAAGTAAGGTGCTATTAGAAGCTCTTATTCAATGTATATTAGAAGCTCATAACCATATTGTGTTTACACAGGAATACCAGCAGCTACTGAACGACTCGCGCTTGAAATGACAGTTGCATATAATACTTTTTTATTCTCGTTGAGTTTCTCCAACGCAAGTGAAGTAGAGGAGAGTCTCAAACAAAGTTTATTAAGAGGTAAATAACATCATGTCTCATTTTTAATTATTAATGTATACAGCATTTTCTATGTGTTTTATGTTTCGCCTGCCTTTCTGTTTTTCTGTAGCTTTAGGGGCTGCTGGATCTCAGGTATCCGGTTCTGATACCATTCAGTTGTGGGAGGCTGTTCTGCACACTTTTGGCTCCTCAGTCTGTCAATATGTCCACAAGCTTCTGCTGATCCAGTGGATGCTGTGGCTCATGCAGTGCCAGTTAGAGAGAGTTCTCACTCTACTGATGCAAACTGATCACAAGGTATTGATTTTTTACAATTCTTGTAAAAAATAATTTTAAGAATCATTAGGTCCCCCTTGGGCATTTGCTGAAGCCTCCTAGTGGTCCACAGCCCTCTGGTTGAGAACCATTGTTTTATACCTCATTTATAAGCATACACTATTTTATGGCAAATATAAACATAATTACTGTAAAATACTGATCAGTTTTTATTACTTGTTATGTTTATGGTACATCTGTTTATTTCTGAAAGCACATGAATAACGTAGGCTTTTCCCCAGATTTCAAAATCTCAAACTCTGCCACAGAGGACTTGTATCTGTGAAAATGCTCTCGATTACTCGCGTAACCTCGGTTCCCCGAAATGAGGGAACGAGACATTGCTATGGGAAATACCTTTTTCTCGAATACTACTGAAGCCTTATTGAATCACGCCATTGAAACTGGCCAATGGCGTTCAAGCGCGCGAAATATGAGTGGGCATCCAATAATCTTCCCACCCCTATGCAGAACGCTGGATGCCTGGCAATCTTCAAGCAACAACTGAAAACTCATCACTTTCGGCAGTACTTGACTTCATCCTAAACTCAAAAAAAAAAAAAAAAGCATTCTTTTTTTTTTTTTTTTCTTATTGCCGTGTCACCGAGCTTAGGCATCCCACTCTAAATAAGGCAGTGCTTGTACGTCATCCATTCAGAATCTTTGACTGAAGCAACTTGCATTCTAAGATCCTAAGCTCGGTGACACGGCAATAAGAAAAAAAAAAAAAAAAGAATGCTTTTTTTTTTTTTTTTGAGTTTAGGATGAAGTCAAGTACTGCCGAAAGTGATGAGTTTTCAGTTGTTGCTTGAAGATTGCCAGGCATCCAGCGTTCTGCATAGGGGTGGGAAGATTATTCCACCAGCCAGGAATGGTGAACGAGAATGTTCTGGAGAGTGATTTTGAGCCTCTCTGTGATGGTACCACAAGGCGTCGCTCACTAGCAGATCTCAAACTTCTGGAGGGGATGTAGGTTCGTAATAGTGAGTGGAAGTAGGAGGGTGCTGAGCCTGTGGTAGTTCTGTACGCAAGCATCAGTGTCTTGAACTGGATGCGAGCTGCCACTGGTAGCCAGTGCAAGGAGATGAAGAGAGGCGTAACATGCGCTCTTTTGGGCTCGTTGAAGATCAGTCAATCAGTGTTGAATCAGCTGCATTCTGGATCATTTGTAGAGGTTTGATTGTGTTTGATGGCAGACCAGCCAGAAGAGCATTGCAGTAGTCCAGTCTAGAAACAACAAGGGCCTGGACAAGAAGTTGCGCAGCATGCTCTGTCAGAAAGGGCCTGATCTTGGGGTTGAATTTGTTTAATTTCAATGAAATCATGCGTTATGATGCACAGCTGTAGCTGGTGCTCAATAAGCACTGTATGATGGTGATCAAGTCCTAAAAGACGTGGTGAACTATATCAAAACATTGTGTTAAACTATTAGGGACCGCATTGAATTGGTGGTGCGTCAATACAGGGTGTATACGACCTAGTCGAAACCACTGATACACAGATCATAGCTGAGGCTGAGTAGGCGCGTGCGCTGTTTGCACTGACAGCACATGCGTGGCAAGCGACGACACATCTAGGTTATAAAACCTCGCGAAAGTGCTGGGTGACGACCAGCCTGCTGCCGTACAAATGTCCCGAATATACATGCCATTTGCCCAGGCCCAGGATGACGCGAGTCCACGGGTTGAGTGGGCCCGAACCCCTATCGGACATTCCACGCCCCTTTAGAGCTGTAAGCCAAAGCAATTGCTTCGACGATAGAGTGTGACAACCTTTGCTTGGACACAGGCAGTCCTTTTGTGCGTCCACCAAAACATACAAATACCTTCTCAAAGAGTCTGAACCGTCTAGAGCGCTCAATATAAGTGCGCACCGCACGTACAGGGCACAGCAGTGTATTAAGCGGCTCCGTTTCGGGGCAGAAAGCAGATAGTGTTATGACCTGCGCTTTAAATGGAGTCGAAAGCACTTTAGGCACATATCCTTTTCTAGGCTTCAAGGTGAGTCTGCAATCACCTGGCCCGAATTCAATACACGAGTCGTCAATTGAAAGTGCCTGCAGGTCTCCCAACTCGCTTAACAGAGGCCAGCACGAGCAGGAGCGCTGTTTTGAGAGAGAGCGCTCGCAAGTTCGCTGATTGTATGGGCTCGAACGGGGGTCCCGTGAGAGCGTCAAGCACAAGCGCCAAGTCCCAAGTGGGTAGAGTAGAAGGGCGAGGAGGGTTCAGCCTTCTTGCTCCTTTTAAAAACCGTATGATCAGTTCATTTCTGCCGATCGGGCGATTTTCGACATGCGCGTGAAAGGCTGTTATAGCGGCCAAATACACTTTCAATGTGGATGGCATACGACCACTATCAAATCGCTCTTGGAGGAAGGCAAGAATTATTGGTATTGGGCAGTTGATTGGGTTTTCGCCCCGCGATACGCACCAACTTGAAAAAACTGTCAATTTATGTGCGTAAAGATGCCTCGTGGAAGGAGCCCTAGCCTCAGAGATAGTGTTCAGCACGCGCTGAGGTCTCCCATCGCATACGGCTCCCCATCCCGTACTCGATGCATCTGTCGTAACATTCTTTCTCCTGATCTCTTGGCCAATATGAACACCCCGGCGATACAGAGTCATATTGCGCCAAGGGCTCAGCGTGTGCAAACAGTCGCGCGTCACTGTGATGCGCAAGGTGCCCGTGCGCCATGCGTTCTGTGGCAGCCGGCTCTTTAGCCAGAGCTGAAGCGGTCGCATATGTAGGAGCCCTAGATTGCACACTGTCGAAGGAGCAGCCATCTGGCCGAGCATCCTCTGAAAGCATTTTAGCAGGGAAGAACGCCCTAGTTTGAAGACTGTGAGAGAGTTGATCAGTTTTTGTGATCGCTCCTCCGACAAAGGCGCTCGCATATTGATTGAGTTCAACTCCACTCCTAAAAAGGAGATGTTCTGGCTCGGTACCAGCATGCTTTTTTGCATATTTACAGCCAGCCCTAAGCTATGGATATGAGCGAGGAGTCTGAGTTTGTCACTGAGCAGCACGCTCTCTGATTGGGCTAAGACTAGCCAGTCGTCGAGATAGTTCAGGATGCACATTCCGCTCTGCTTCAGAGGAGAGAGAGCAGCATCCACGCATTTCGTAAACGTACAAGGGGCCAGGGATAAGCCGAAGGGCAGGACCATGAATTGGTACGCTATCCCCTAGAATGCAAATCTCAGGAAACGCCTGTGGGGCTACTTGAATGTGAAAATAAGCATCCTTTAAATCCACAGAGATAAACCGATTTCCCGGCCTGATTAGGGCTGGCTATCGAGTTCGATACTTTTTAGGCACCGAACGAATTGCCTCGATACCACCGAGTATCGAAAAACGTCTTGTCGTTCGGTACCAAATTTCGATACCTAAGGGGTTAATCTCATTAACGTCAGTGAGCCAATAATCCTGCAGCACTAGGTGTGTTTGACTAGAAGTGGCACGGCGCTGATAGATCAGTGTTTGACCTCCGCGAGAGCGTTTCGAAAGCGCACGGAGCAGTCTGCTCTCTATATCGCGCGGTTTGTTTACTACACACAGACTGAAGCTCGCGTGACGCTCGCGGTGATTTCAGCGTCTGCCGCCTAACTAAATGAGGACATAAACACATGAACATCATCTCCAGAACTGCTGTGAGAGTCAATTAATGAGCATTTTACCGTTTGATTCGAGTAAAACTTGCTCATATCATATACACACAGAACTGTAAAGGTATTCCCGGAAATCTGTCAAAATAAAAGTTCGGTTTAAATTGGAAGACACTGCAGCAGAAATAAATTAATATTGTTCAGCGTACAGTACATACTGCTACTACTAGGCTACTATTAAAATTATTAAAACTTTATTATTATTTTTTTTAGAAATTATCACACAACAGTTATTCCATTTTTTTATTTATTTTAATAGTAAACCCCCTTTGTTTGCCAAAATAAATAAACTTTGATTTTCAATAATTTAAAGAAATTAAATTAATGTTTTATGTCTTCATTTGAAAACCAGATACAGAACACAGAATTTCTGAGGAAAAATAAAACCTTTCATTAGGCTATTTTAAGAATAAATTTTAATAAACTAAAGTTGTTTTTATGCATTCAAATAATTAGACATACTACACCAGAATTTAATAACAATAAAACAGATGGTGAAAGAAAATAAAACACCCACTTATGAAAGTGGATGAAGATTTTAAATTTCTTGAAGTCTTTAACAACCTAGAAGTGATGATGTGTTTTAAAATGAACACGCACTAATGTAAATGTAGCCTAACAGATGTGTAAACTGAAAACAATTTGAACTTTATTAAAATTATTTATTTATTGTGTTGGATATATTTTGTTCCTTTGTGCAGTGGCTCAGGAGATGAGGCTTTGAGTCTGTAATATCAACATTAAAAAATAGTTTTTTGAGATAATCTAATCTTATTAAAAGTGATTTCATAAAACTGGTATCGAAAAAAGTATCGTTCAGGAACCGGTATCGAACTCAAGGTATCGGTACCGGTATCGAAAATTTTTGAACGATACCCAGCCCTAGGCCTGATATGTGAGAGGATTTGTCTCAGCGTAATCATTTCGAACGAGCACTTAGAAAGCGCGCGATTCAGCGGTCTCAGGTCCAAGATTGGGTGGAGTCCGCCGTCTTTCTTTGGCACCAGAAAATAACGACTGTAGAAGCCGCCCTCGCGGTCTGTGAGGGGTACTGCCTCTACAGCATGCTTTGCAAGAAGATTGTGTATATCCTCTCGCAGAACTGAGGCATTACGCTCCCGCAGAGTGGACATTAACACACCGTTGAAACGGGGCGGTCTGCGGAAGAACTGAAGCGTGTAGCCGTTCTTTATTGATTTCATAACCCACTCTGATACCCCTGGCAGTGCCTGCCACGTTTCTGTGAACTGTGACAGCGGGCGAGGCGGACTGCACACCGTGAGGGGTAACTCGCCGTTGGGGGTTGGGGAGTTTAATACCACACGAGTGCGAGAGTGAGTGATTGGGGAGAGGGGAGTGAGAGGAGGAAAATTGCCCTGATATTGAGGTGAGTTTTGTATGTTTTTCGACTTTATTGCACTGCATAGTGGAACAGTCAAAACACAAAAAGAGCGCGTCAGAGCTCTTTAAACGCTTCGGGGTCCGGCCCGTGCTCATCCAGAGACTTGAGCAGCTTGGCCTGATATACCTGGAGTATCGCCATCACGTGCAGTGCTGAAGCTGCCTGGCCCGCCGCGGAGAAAACCTTGCCAGCGAGGTTTGCAGAGACGCGTTGTTTCTCACTCTCCAGTTCACCGCGGCTGACGGACAGAGATGGGCAGCCACGGCTTTTTCCACGGGGGGAAGTTGGAGGTCCCCCGCGTCGCTGCCGTGGGGCGCAGTGTAATCCAGCGGGCTGTTGGACCACTCCTCTCTCACAGACGCTGCCACCGAAATGGCATCATCCTCCTCTTCAGTGCTCTCCATGGCACCGAAAGACACCACATCTTGAGCGTCGGGGGAGGGGCGGAGATCAGCGGTCATGAAGCGCACTGGAAAGGGACCTGCAGCAGGGGGCTGAGGAGCGCGTGGGCACTGAGTCAGCGTGGGCTCGTCACCTGATCCTGATAGATCCGCATCAGAAACTTGCGGCACTTTCCTCCTTGGCTCGAAAGAGGCTTGGTATCATTACATTTGTATTAAGATTAAGGAACAAGAATGTACAAAATGGTTTACATGTACATGTACATGTGCTTTAGAGACCAGACCAGTTTGTTTAATTCAAAGAAGTCAGGACCATCATGAGATTACATATTTAGGTTTCCGGAAAAGTCTGTATAACCAAATGGACTGTTGGCCATTAAACTGGTGGTTTTGGAATAACATAACATAACATATGGTAACACTTTATAATAACTGCACACTATGAATCATTAGTTAATCATTAGTAAATAGTCAATTCATGTCAATTCATCATTTATAAAGCATTATCCCTAAATTAATAGACATTAGTAAGCAGTTTATAAATGCAGCTATAAATGCTTTGTTCTTGATTTATAAGCATATCTATGATGTATTTAATAATTATATTTTCATATTTTCTTGATGATCAATTTATCATTTCTAAATTAAGTATTACATTATTTACAAACCAGTTATTTAGTTGCCATCAGTGGTGGTTCATAAGATCATTTAGAAAGTGTAAGTAAACGATTAATAAACTGTTTAAATGTACATTTACACATATTATTTAGAAATATAGCAATAGTATGTTAATAAATACTTTATGAACACATATTCCTATTGTAATTATTCATTGATTGAGCTAGTTACAAAACATTTACTGGTTGTCAGATAACTATTTTTGTGAGCTTTTACAAAGATTTAAAGGCTCAGTTACTTCTAAACAGAAAAAGGAAACAAACACAACACAAAGTTATACAGAACATAGAAATGAGTTCTATGAGTACAAATCTTAATGTTTAAGCATATAATGATATTCTTGGGAATTGTGTGCTTCTAATTTTATAGCAACAGTTTGGACAGGACCCTTTTCTATTCACCAAACACCAATGACTTGTATAGACACTATAAAGACAAAAGTGTTGGGACACCCCCTTCTTTAGAACAGAAAAAGGCACTAACAAAACTGTGGCAACAAAGATGGAAACATAATTCATGTATTTAAAAATTGTATTTCCATCGCGTCTAAAATGACAGTAGCCTTATGTACAAGTCATTGGGGTTTGGTGATGAGTTTTTGGCTCAAGGTCTGCATATAAAGTCACACCAGAGGTGTTCAGCTGGGATCAGGACTTGGCTTTCTGCAGACCAGTCAAGTTCTTCCACACTGACTGAATCAATCATGTATTTTTGAACCGTGCCTTATACACAGAGGCACTGTCATGTTTGAATATAAGAAGGTTCTGTCCAAACTGTTGCTATAAAATTAGAAGCACACAATTCCCGAGAATATCATTAGGAAAGGAAAGGACGTGACGTGGCCAAGTATGGAGACCCATACTCGGAATTTGTGCTCTGCATTTACCCATCCAAGTGCACACACACAGCAGTGAACACAACCACACAACGTGAACACACACCCGGAGCAGTGGGCAGCCATATTGCTGTGGCGCCCGGGGAGCAGTTGGGGGTTCGGTGCCTTGCTCAAGGGTCTCACCTCAGTCGTGGTATTGAGGGTGGAGAGAGCACTGGATATTCACTCCCCCCACCTACAATCCCTGCCGGACCTGAGACTCGAACCCGAAACCTCGGGTTACAGGTCCGACTCTCTGTCCAATAGGCCACGACTGCCCCTTATTATTATATGCTTTAACATTAAGATTTGTACTCATAGAAATTACTAAAGTAGTCAAACATGTTCATTAGAAGGGGGTGACCAAATACTTTTGGCAATATAGTGTATATTTGAAGATGTGGCAAATTTGGGTGGTGGGTGGTGATGGCGCAGTGGATGAGACACATGCCTTTGGTGTGAGAGACCTGGGTTCGAATCCACTGTGAGACACCAATGTGTCCCTGAGCAAGACACTTAACCCCTAGTTGCTCCAGAGGCGTGCGACCTCTGACATATATAGCAATTGTAAGTCGCTTTGGCTAAAAGCGTCAGCTAAATGAATAAATGTAAATGTAAATTTCAGATAAATTCTGTTTCAAACTGAAGACTCCCAATTAGCGGAAATTGAAAAACAAATATATTCAACAAATATCAAAATTATGTCAGATTGCAGAGGCTTGGTTCATGTTACTGTACAGTTATGTTCTCTGGAGGTGTACAGGAATTTTTATTTATCTATGACATTGCAGAGGTTTATTTTTCATTTTATATCAAGTGCACAGTTATACAGTTTTGTTTTTTGCATTTTAAAAAATATTTCTATGTTCTGTATAACTCTGTTTAATTTTTTCTGTTTAGAAGATAGCTGAGCTTTTAAATCTCTTATGTAAAAGCTTTTACGAGGCATAAGTAGTCTTCACTTTAGATGAGCTCACAACAATAGTTAACTGACAACTAGTAAATGTTTTATAACTGTCTGAATTAATCATGAATTACAGTAATAATACGTGTTAACAAAGCATTTATTAACGCACTGAGTAACTATTACTATGTCTATAATATGTATAAATGTTCATTTAAATAGTTTATTAATCATTTAGTTACACTTTCTAACTTGTTAATAAGATAATACTTAATTTAGGAATGATAAATTGATCATTAATAAATTATGACAAGTACTACAAACATTATATATATACTCGTAAATCAAGAACAAAGCATTTATAGCTGCATTATAAACTACTTTCTACTGTCTGTTAATGTAGGGATAATGCTTAATAAAGGATGAATTTACTATTTACTAATGATTCATAGCATGCAGTAATTATAAAGTGTTACCAAGGTAATCTCTAAAAAGATTTGTAAATTTTGAAATGGCAAATTGGACCACTTGAGATGGATTGACCTCTATCAATCAATAATGTAACAGTATTTTATAGTGAAACACATCAGATGTAAACATGACATTGCCTAGTAATGTGACCTAAGAATGAGTTGTTAATGAATACTGTTGTTTTTAAGAATGTATTTTTGACTGCTATACTGCTGTCATTCTCTTCTTACAGAGAGAGCGTTCAGCACCTGTGAATCTACAGACAGAAACCCGAAACCTTGCTTTGAGCATGGAAGAAGACTCCTCACTAATGGTTGCCATGGCAGCAAAGGACCTCAAGGATCTTTTGCACATCTGCACTGTAATATGTCAAGGTACAAAATGTATGAACTAAGATATAGACAATGTGATCAAATTTTTGTTTATGTAAATATTTTTTATATTATGTAGGTCTAATAATGTCACAAGAAATCCATCCCGTTTCTTTGCCATGTAAAACATAATAAATAGTAGAACTGACATTAATCTTAAAATGCTTTTGCTGGTTTAGGGGTGGAACAGATGAAGATGGAAAAATATTCCGAGGCCCTTGACATTTTTCAGGAGGCTAAAGGCCTCCCAAGTCCCAGAAGTCTCTTGGGACATATCCACACCCTTACAGGCCAGAGTTTTGCTAAGCTGGTAAAAAGCTCTGTTCTACAATCCCCATCCAATGAACCCTGAACTAAATAGACCTAAACAGACAAAATCTTAAATTCCTGAACCAATTCCTGTTTGGATTTAAATTTGAATTACGTTTGTTTGTTGGATTAGAATTTGAGCAAACAGTTTCTATCCTGAGTCCAGGTGCTCTCAGTGGCTCTGTTACTTATGTCTCTGCAGGGCCAGCCCCATTGTGCTCTTCACTTTTATAGGAAGGCTGTGGAGATGGATTGTGCTTGCCATAGTGCACTTTATCAAAGTGCTCTGGTGTTCAGACAGCTTGGCAATCCAAAGGCAGAAATGGAGGCCTTGCATCTTCTTAACTCAGTAAGCCATTCTGTGCACAATTTATTGATTATTTTCAATAATGATTTTAAATTTTCTTCACTGTACCTTGTGCTTTACAGCATGTTTGAAAGTGCATTTGGATATACAGTGCCCTCCAAAAGTATTGGAACAGTAAAGACAAAATTGCTCTGTTGGCTGTTGAGTCAAGACATTTGAAAGTGAAAGTGACATACAAAAAAAGTATTTCAAAGGATGAGACCAAGAGTCTGGTGATGTCTATGGGCCACAGACTCACTGCTGTGATTGTGCGCAAGGGATCTGCAACTAAATAATAGCTTTTAATCTTTTATATCTGCTTTATGTTCAACTGTCCCAATACTTATGCTCACATCAATGAGTGGGATGAACTCTAAAAAGTGCTGTTCTTTTTATTTGGTAAAACTCTCACTCTGAGGTCATCCAAGTTGGAGATGAGTTTCTTCATCAAAGCAGATTTGGAGTAATTTATCATTACATCATTTGCACCCCTGCAGTGATAGGGTGCCATCAGAATGACTTCAAACAGCTGATAAAAACATCACAGTAATTCACACAGCTTCACTCCATCAATTAACATCTTGTGAAGTAAAAGGCTGCATATTTGTAATAAACAAATGCATCATTAAGACATTTTTAACTTCAAACTATTGTTTTCACCTAAAATATGAGTATCCATAATAATTTATCCATAATATTGCTTTCTCCAGTGAAAGAGTCTCATCTGAGTCAGGATAGATATATGCACAAATCAAGTACCGTATATAAGAGAAAACAGCCCAAAGAAGTTTTTGACTGGAGGAAGTGTTGTTATGGATTGGTATTTTGGCCCAAAGCAACAGTTTACAGTTAAACCGCCTTTATGATGGATTTGTTTCTTACAAACATGCAGCTTTTCTCTTCAGAAGTTGTGTGAATTTCTTGTGAATTTTAGGTATGCTTTTATGAGACTCACTTTCCCAATTTACTGCAAATGATCCATTGGTGAGCAAGTGATATAGTTCTGAATTTCTCAAAATCTGTTCAGATGAAGAAACAAACTCATTTTGGATGGCCTGAGGGTATCAGTGAAAAATTATTAATTGTTGTCTCTACTTCACAAAACTATGTAAGCCCGTTTCTGCCACTGAATAAAAAATAAAAAAAGGTTATTGCGATTTTTTTTTTTAGCTCACAATTCTGAAATTTTTTCTCAGAATTGTGAGATATAAACTCGCAATTGCGAGTTAAAGTCCAGTTTTGAGGGGGGGGGACTGATATGTTCTCAGAATTGCGAGTTAAAGAATTGCAAGATAAACTCATAATTTCTCAGAATTGCAAGATAAACTCATAATTCTGAGAAAAAAAGTCAGAATTGTGAGTTTATATCTCGCAGTTCTGACTTTCTCTGAATAACTTTTGGGTGGTGATGGCGCAGTGGATAAGACGCATGCCTTTGGTGTGAGAGACCCGGGTTCGAATCCACTGTGAGACACCAATGTGTCCCTGAGCAAGACACTTAACCAGAGGCGTGCGACCTCTGACATATATAGCAATTGTAAGTCGCTTTGGATAAAAGCGTCAGCTAAATGAATAAATGTAAATGTAAATGTAACTTGTAAGTGCCCAACGTCCATATCTCATGCCTAATGTCAACAAAGTAGATGTAAACAAGTAGCAACAAGGTACAGCTAACACTGAAGGATTGTTTCAAACAGTAAAGGATGTTTCACATTCTTTCTGCATGTATATAGTGTTATTTTGTTAAATAATACTTTTCTGTTGCTTTGTTTACAGGCAGTCCAACTGCAGTCTGATAAAATTTCATCTAGTGCTTCACTGGTCTCTCCAGCTACGCTGCTTGGTGGTGAACAGATGACCTTCATTAGCAGTGTCCCTTCCCCCTCTCTGATTCTGCACACTTTGGCTCACACACGTGTGTTCAATGGCAGGCAAGTGATTCCACAACAAGGACAATTGAATTTGAATACAGAATCGATCAGAAATTTAATCAGATGTAGAAGTTTTTTTTTTTTTTACAGAATACTAAACATCTAAACAAAATATGTATGTATATTGTGTCAATCAGTATTTCAGATGGTGTTGAGTACTATCTTGATCTGTTGGCGTCACTGCAATCAGATGGCAAAGATCTTGTAAGGACTGCAATTTTTCAGGCATAACATTCAGAAATAGTGCTTATGAAGCAATATAACTGATACAGAATGCCTTGTGTTTCAGATACACACAGGGGAATGTGCTTCTTTTCCCAGAATCCCAGTGGTCTACCTTGAGGCAGGATTTGCTTTATTAAAAGCAAAACGTTATAGTGATACTCTTGTGGTCTGTGAGGAGGTCATCACCAGCACTTTGGACTTCATCCCTGAGAGACTGCTGCTTGATGCTGATGGAAAACAAAATGTAGCTGATTCTGACGTTGGTCTTGAAAATGTGGACTTTGTTTTATGGGCCGGTGCAGCCCATCTCCTTCAAGCACAAGCCCACTGGAAACTGAAGGACACCAAAGAGGCTATTACAAATTTCACAAGGTGCATTCATTTAGTACCTAGATGTGTTGGCAAACCATGTTTTGTGAAATGTGTCAAATAGTTTTTTGTGATGTTCTCGTTCTTTCCTTTCAGAGCGATAAATAATCTGGTGAAAGTGTTCATTAAACAGAAAGGTAAGAAATCTCTCTCTTTCCAGTCTTACTGTTGCTCTAACAAGATTGTGTGTTCATACTAATCATATCCGTTTTTGTTTGTGAAGTATTGCCCAGTACTAAGATCTTTGGAAAAGCAGATTTACAGATATATTTAACTTTACACAAATATTTTTATCCTGGGGTCTTTAAGGGGTATCTATTAATAACAGATCTACTTTCTAGAGGTGTTCCTCTCTTTAGCTTACTGAGGCCACCTTTGATGTGTGCACTTGCTTCATGTACCATTACTTGCATGGTTTCATCAAACGTTTAGACTGGAAACAAAAACATCTGGGAAACACTGAAGCAGTGGTTGAAAGAATGGTGACTTTGGAAGCAGCAAAAGGACAAGCACTAGCTGGTAGAGGGCTCTGCTTTCTGGAAAGAGGTCAATTGAAGGAAGCCCTGAGAGATCTTCATCTCAGTCTCCAGATGACACCAGGTATCTGATATGCTGTCATTATAGTGAATTTGTGAGACTTGTTGTGATTAGTCTGATGCATTGCGCTGTCCATCTCAAATTTACTTGTGGAGTTGAATTTCACTAGGTTGTAAGAATATTAAGATGTTGCTGTCTGAGGTCTTGTGGAGGCTTGATCGTAGAGAAGAAGCATCAGCACACTGGAGAGAAGCCCATAGTTCTTCAGATGCATCTAAGTCAGTGTAAGCTATCTGAAAACTCAGTATTGTTAACTTGTGTGATAATTAGTGCTGTCAAATGATTAATTGCGATTAATTGCATCCAAAATAAAAGGTTTTGTTTACATAATATATGTGTGTGTGCTGTGTATATTTATGTATATACTGTATAAAGACACACACAGCATGTATTTTGAAAATATTTACATGTATTTGTGTATATATATTCATATAAATTATATCATATATTTAATATATAAACGTAACATATTTTTCTTAAATATATACATGCATGTGTGTGTATTTATATATACATACACAGTACCACACATACATTGTGTAAATAAAAACTTTTATTTTGGATGTGATTAATCGCGATTACTCGTTTGACAGCACTAGTATACTAATAATATACTCTTATCATAATATGACTTTTCACATGAAAGTCGCACATCGTTGGAATCTAAGAGATTGTAACTGCTGTGATAAATGTTCAGTAATCTTTTGACTTGTGTTTCAGAAATCTGCCGCTGTATTTGCAGCTATGGCCAGATGACACAGCTTTTGACTTCAGTGAGTTGAAGAAGAAGATCGTGGAATACATTCAAGCCAAAAAGACATGAGAGATGTCAGAAAGGATGCTCTCTACTAAATTCTGCTAAATTGCACCATTTAACCTTTTTGGTGCATCCAAACCAGAACTACATACAGAAAAGCCAGTTTGTGTTGTCTAATTTCCTTTTCAACCTTGTAACCATATAGCATTCCACTTGTCAAAACAAATGATTTGTGAGCTCACGAATGCATCCAGACTCATATCAGATTCTTTGTATATCTTATGCTTGCCAATTTCTCTGATTAGCATTTTGTTTTTTATCTATGATCTTTTCAAATAAATAATGTTCATAATGAAAAGGATTTGAAACGAATAAGTTATGAAAAATATTTTATTTAGCTTAAAAAAAACTGTTATACAACTTCGTTCTTATTTCAACCTATAGAGTCACATGTACGTACATTATATGTTTCAGTAATATTAAATATGAATTCACTACAGTGTTCTGCATTATGGCTCATTTAAATTATCACACAACATATTCTCGAATACATATGTTTGGCGTTCTGTGTGATTTTTAGATTACCTAACTTGTTGGGAAACGTGGCCTATTTGGCAATAGACTTATGGCATTTTGACACTTCGGCTCATCTGAGTAACAGTTTAATCGGACCGTCCTGAGCCAATCCAGAAGAGACAGTTCACAACGCAGCAGAAAATAAACCAATCACAATCAACCGTGAAAGCCACCCGGACCAATGGTGTTTGCGCTTTACCACGTTCGGACCGCGATTGGCCAATCGGTCCGCGCAAGGAATCTCAACAAGTGCTCTGATTGGCTCGTCGTTCAATGGGCGAGGAAACTTCTCCGCAGAGTTGATGTTAGCAGGCTAATCCAGTGCAGAGGTAAAAAGCTAGTGTGAAGGTTGGAATCGGTCACTTAAAAGAACTACTCATTTCCATCAACTATTTATACATTTTTTCGGAAGAAGCAATATGGCTTCGGGTGGAGAGTAAGTACAATTTTTTTGGTGTGACATTTAGTGCGATCGTGGTTGTTTTGTTTTTTTGTTGAGAACCAGTTAGCCATGAAGCTAAAAGACGAACGCATCATAAACGGTGGTCAATGAAAAGTGCGAGTTTACACGCTACAGGTTTTTCATCCGAGCGCACATGTAAATTGATATTATTTTGCTCTCTTCAGATACTAACGTTTTCGTCACTCCTTAAAACTTTTGGGGAGTTTTAATGCGACTGAGTCTAATATCAGCTGCGTTTAGCATGGAAGCTAACCGGACTGAGTCATCTTGGCATATGATGGAGGCTTTCGGCCCCCCGGCATCTGCTCGGATAAACGCGTACAACACGCTTAAACGACTCGTATACCGCTTCATAAATATATATATACCTTTAATTGTCTATAATCGTGAAGCCGTGAATAAGCAACAAAGTGAGCTAAAGCGTCAAACCGGCTTTGTGTAAAAGCAAATAGTAGCAGGGGATGACTATAAATCCCGTGATCTGGATATTTCAACCATTAAACCGAAAACAACTTGACAAGATGTGACGTTAAAAACGTTAGATGTTAACTATACCTGACTCTAGAGCTTTTATAAACGCGAAAATGCTTGTATTTCAGCGATTTAAAATTAACACCGCAGCATTTGCTGTGTCATTGGCCACTGTAGATGGCTAACTGCTGCTAGCTCCCATCACACACTCTGAGAGGAATATAAATCATACATTCATCTACCTGAACAATATATGCTTAGATTGCGTAACTTACACGACAAAAAAACTAGCACTTATGTGAGGGAGTTAATTATACAGTTCAGAAGTATGTAGAAACCTAGCGTGTGTTGTCTGTTAGCTGTCACAGTGTTGTTAGCTAATTTACATACGCGTTGTTGGCCGCAGTCATTTGACGTCTGCCTGATAACTCTGTTTAGTTTCTTTTGTCCACTGTCTTTTCAGAAAAAAAAAACTATAAAACTGTAACTTAAATTGTTGAATTCTGCGGGATCAGTTGCACTTAGGCCTTGCTCACGACCACATCCTGGCCTAAATCTAGCGGATCATTACGGCTTTCAGTCCAGTGTTTTGTGGAAAGCTCTAGAGTAACTTGAGCTTGACAAACGTGCATAAGAGCAGAAATGCACTTATCCATCGACTCCATCGTAACAGCCAGGTTAATATCTAATGTTTCTCGTTTTTTTTTCTACATGAAAGTACTAACGTTACTTCATATGAACCGTAACGTATCTTTCACTTTCGCCTTAAGTGATACTGAAAGAAATAAAATAGCAACTATCTGTCTCTGGTAACCACATGAGAAATGTGAAACATTGTTATAGGGACAATTCACCTGACATTGTGATTGTCAGAATCATTGTCATTTAATCGCTAAGTTAAATTTGTTCTGTGGAACACAAAAGCACGTTTGTTCAATAACAGCCAGTCTTGGTTACCATTTTATATTGAGATTTTTTTTTTATTTTTTATTTTTTTATAAACCCTTTTCTGAGCCAATAAAAGTGAACTGTGTCTGAGACTGTCAACTGTCATTCTGCTGAACATCTTTTGTGTTTCACTGAGGGCCTCAGGTTACTTAAAATTATTTAAAATAAATCTGTTTAAATACTGAAAACACAAATTATCATGTAAACTGCGATAACATTTCCCCCTCAATAACTCTTGTTTTTAATGAAGAATGTATGAAGAACATACAGAATATTCTGGAATCATGTTTTTATATACATCTATATATCGGCTCTCTTTTTTTTTTTTTTTTAAATAAAGCATTTGTGAACCAGCATTATTGTCATAATTACAGCTGGAATACCAGAGGAAAACTTTTAGCCAGCATCATGGTCCTTTGAGTAAAAAAAGTTGAGCCACTGCTTTAAAATGCTGTTCTTTTCTATACAGATCCAAAAATGATGATCTTTCCACTGCCATTCTGAAGCAGAAGAACAGGCCAAATAGGTTGATTGTTGATGAATCCATCAATGAAGACAACAGTGTTGTGTCTCTCTCTCAGGTAACCTCTTGAGTTAAATGTATAAAAATATCCTCCTTCCTTTTTCACTTGTATGAGGTCTTTATGTCCCATCACATTTTCTCTGCTCTTTCAGGCAAAGATGGATGAGCTCCAGCTCTTTAGGGGGGACACAGTGCTGTTGAAGGGCAAGAAGAGGAGGGAGACTGTTTGCATCGTCCTGTCTGATGACACCTGCTCCGACGAAAAGGTTCGCATGAACAGGGTGGTCCGCAACAACCTCAGAGTGCGCCTTGGTGATGTCATCAGGTAAGACTGTTTTCTGTCTAAACTTTCATTACATTCCCAGGATCTTTCAGTCATTATATGTAGTTTCTGCCATTTTAGTTATTCTAAGTGACAGGACTATGATACTAGCATTTCAAAATGTACCTCTGAATATATGGATCATTCATTTGTTCATCTTTCTGGCTTTCAGTATTCAGCCATGTCCAGATGTGAAATATGGAAAGCGCATTCACGTTCTGCCCATCGATGACACAGTGGAGGGCATCACTGGCAACCTGTTTGAGGTCTATCTTAAGCCTTACTTCTTGGAGGCTTACCGACCAATCCGTAAAGGTAAATATAGCTTTAAAAATTATTATAAAAGTAATCAGGTAGGTTCTTTTTATTCTGTTCATTAAGTCAACTGTGAGATGTTACTTTTTATGTTTTCATTGTCTGTACCCTAGGCCGGTATGAGATTCTGACGGTATGATAACCTCAGATAAAAAAATATCACAGTATTGCGATTACAGCTCTAAAATGTTATTTTTAAATATCTGGGTAAAACTTTTTCTACTGAACACAATGTATTTTATTTTTAAGAAACCTATAGAACATTTTGGAACAGTAAACATGTCAGGATAAATAATTGAATTCTTTTTAAATAAAGTGCAGTCACTTAAGTGAGCCTAAACCAACAGCTCAATAATTAAAAACATAAATCAAAACATAATTTCTGTAAAAAAAAAAAAAGTTATTAAACCTGCAGCTCAACAAGGTTTTTGGAGACATGCTCACTTTCTGCATATTCATCTTTCAGTCCAGGTGAGGTACAAAGATGTGTGCACATACACGTAAGGAGAGAGAGTGCGAGTGTGTCTCACACACATGCACACACGGTCTCCCTCCGTACAACTCTCCAACAGTGGCAAAGACACCTGAGAGCCAGCAGGTTTTTTTTTTTTTTTAAATAGTGATTTTGAACAAATGTAAACACTGACTGCTCGCACCAACTGGAGGAGGAGTCATGTGACTCGTTATGCCCTTCGCTGCACACAACTGAGTACTGCACTTTCCGTCTTTGACACGTAAAAAAACTGTGCATACTGCAGGAACTGTATAGGGGAATTTTAGTGGCTTTGAAACCGTGAATTTTCTAAACCATGGTATACCTTGAAACTGGTTGTAGTCCCATGCCTGTTGTACACTACCATGCAAAAATTTGGGGTCGGTAGTTTTATTTGATAAATTCTTTTGATTTTGGAAGACTAATTCAGCAAGGATGCATTAAATTGATCAAGTGACAGACTTTTATTGGCTGCTGAAAATTCAGCTTTATCACAGGAATGAACTACATTTTAAAATGTATTTAAATTGAAGTTATTTTAAATTGTAGGATTTCATATATAATTTTATTTATGCTTTGTGAGCAAAAGAGTCTTCTTTCAAAGACATTAAAGAAACCCAAACATTTAAACAGTCTACATAATTTGGGTTTATATGCACTACTGTCTTTCATTCTTTTCTTGTATGTTTTGGCACTTACGTGGATTCCAGTTAAATTGGTGCATCGTGATGGTTGGCATGAAGTCTGATTTGTCACCTGATGGATTTCATTTGAAATGTCAGCTGTTGTTTAAAGACCTAGTAAAAGTTTGTGGTTTGTCTAAGACGACATTAACTGCAGTTGGTGTATAAAACAAATTTGAAGTGTTGATATTAATGTGTGGTTTTGCTTATTTATTTTTTTTCATAGGTGATATTTTCCTGGTCAGAGGAGGCATGCGTGCTGTGGAGTTCAAAGTGGTGGAGACCGACCCCAGCCCGTACTGTATTGTGGCCCCAGACACAGTGATCCACTGTGAGGGGGAACCCATCAAGAGAGAGGTCAGTAGATTTGACAAATGTTTCAAATTTTGTCGTGGTTTAAAATGTACTATATGGGTTAAGGGCATGTGAAGTGTGTATGATTGTATCCGCATGCCTGTTTGCAGGATGAGGAAGAGTCTCTGAATGAGGTTGGATATGATGACATTGGAGGGGTAAGGAAACAGCTCGCCCAAATCAAAGAAATGGTGGAGCTACCTCTGAGACACCCAGCTCTCTTCAAGGCTATTGGAGTGAAGGTAATTATCTGCACTCTAAGATATACACACATTAAGTTGTTTGCAGTCTGAGGCTCCAATCATTTCTTGTTTGTTCAGCCTCCCCGTGGCATTCTGCTGTATGGACCCCCTGGAACTGGAAAGACTCTTATCGCTCGTGCTGTGGCAAACGAAACTGGGGCATTCTTCTTCCTCATCAATGGTGCGGATGACAACACAGAATATAAATATGCCTAATTTAGTTATCTTTAATGGCTACTGATTGTTTTTTAACACTAAACGCATTTTGAAATCTTGATAAAATGAGCTTGACAAACTTTTGATGATCCCAGGACCTGAGATCATGAGTAAACTGGCAGGTGAATCTGAGAGCAATTTGCGCAAGGCTTTTGAGGAAGCAGAGAAGAACGCACCAGCCATCATCTTTATTGATGAACTTGATGCCATTGCACCAAAAAGAGAGAAGGTAAGACTTCTGAGTGGTGGTTTTTATCTGTTAGTGAAGTATTTTATTTGTTGCCTTTTTTGTGACATTAATACTATAAAAACTTTTCTGGCAAAAGCTGTTTCAGCCAAAACATTTTTACAAATTCTTGATTCTCCGCCACCCCTTTTTTTTCCCTGTTCTCGCAGTTTGAAAGACAATAAATCACTGAAAAGAGCACAGTGTCTGTTAACTAAAACTAATGAAGTCGGTTTTGTTAATTAAAACAAAGTTGAGAAAAAATATGAATGGGATAAAAACGTTTAGAAGAATGTTACATAAATTTGGAACATTCAGAATTCAAAATGCTTGTTCAATTTTAAAGCAAACCGCTCCATTGCATATCACCTACTTTAAAGCAACCTCTTATCTGAGATGTAAGCGTGTGAATTTCGAATTAGGGGTTATTGCAGTAAATGGTTCTCATCTGTTTTCTCAGACTCATGGTGAGGTGGAGAGGCGCATTGTGTCTCAGCTGCTCACTCTGATGGATGGACTGAAGCAAAGGGCTCATGTCATTGTCATGGCAGCCACTAACAGACCCAACAGCATTGACCCAGCCCTCAGGCGATTCGGTGAGATCACTTTGCCCAGTTGTTGCTCTGTAAAGAAGAAAAATCTTTTGCCAAGACATTTCTAGTTGATGTTCGGGATTCTTGGTATAGGCAGTGCACCTTAGAAGGGAACATCTTGTGCTGATGTTCTGACTCTCTTGATTTCAGGGCGCTTTGACAGAGAGGTGGACATCGGAATTCCAGACGCTACTGGAAGACTTGAGATACTTCAGATCCACACCAAGAACATGAAGCTTGCAGATGATGTTGATCTGGAGCAGGTGTGTTTCGGAGGATGTCAAAACGTTCAGTGATGATTTACTTTCATTTAAACTGGGTCTCCTTAATCAGGCACTGGCAGGAGCATCATGCCTGTTTAATTCTGCCCACTCATATTTTTGAGCCAAAGGGATTAAAAATTTTAAATGCATCTCCCCACAATAATGCAATTTCATATGTCACAATTTTGCAGATTATTATTTATTTTTTCTTCCTTCCTCCCTACCTTTCCATTGTGGAATAGAGATATTACTGATCAGTAGTTATCAGGTTAATTTGCACTTTTTTTTTTTTTTGCTTTTATACACTACTTTTGGATTTTAACAGACTAGGTCAGGTTTGAGTCCCATTGCAGCCTAAATTATTTAGGGCACCAAATGATTGGAGCTTGTGCCCCATCAAATACAGGCGCATAAGCAGTGTTATTTACATGCTACTGTAATTTTTGAATTTAGCTTTTATTTTTCTGTTTTTAGTTTAATTTATTAGTTTTTGTATATGATTTTGACTGAACTAAACCTAAAAAAAAGTAATATTTAAAACTGTTTAATTTGTTTCCAATTAGAAATATTTGTTTAAACAAAAACAAAAAAATTGTAAATGGCTCTTTTTTTTTTTTTTTTTTTTTTTCCATCTATTTTTTATAATCTTAATTTATTCCAGTTAACATATTTTAATGGCTTTAGTTCATGATGACTACCTTGGTGCGTTTTCAATTTCTTAATTTTTTTTTAACTGTCCATCGTTTGCCCCTTTAGGTTGCAAATGAGACCCATGGCCATGTGGGAGCTGATCTGGCTGCACTTTGCTCAGAGGCTGCTCTGCAAGCCATTCGAAAGAAAATGGACCTCATTGATCTGGAGGATGAGACCATCGACGCAGAGGTTATGAACTCCTTGGCTGTAACAATGGATGATTTCAGGGTGAGGATCTTAGTAACTCTTACAACCATCTGACCAATCAAATACAAAGAAATTGCATTCAGAAACTAAAGACACTATTGATTTGTCACCGTCTTCTACCAAACAGTGGGCTCTTAGCCAGAGCAACCCATCTGCTCTGAGAGAGACAGTTGTGGAGGTGCCCAACATCTCCTGGGAGGATATTGGTGGCCTTGATGATGTCAAGAGAGAGCTGCAGGAGCTGGTGCAGGTACGGAGCACACAAGTCCTGTTTGTTTTACGGTCAACAAAATGTTCTCTCAGCTACATCTCAAAACTTTCTTTGACATCCTTTCAAATGTTTCTGTCCTTTTTAGTACCCAGTGGAACATCCAGACAAATTCCTTAAGTTTGGCATGACCCCATCCAAGGGTGTGCTGTTCTATGGACCACCAGGTTGTGGTAAAACCCTGCTGGCCAAGGCAATTGCCAATGAGTGCCAGGCCAACTTCATCTCAATCAAGGGCCCAGAACTGCTCACCATGTGGTTTGGAGAATCAGAGGCTAATGTCCGTGAGATCTTTGACAAGGTATTTCATTTTGTATTCTCTATCAGGTGGTTTCTGACTGATTTTCGATGTTATGCTTCTCAAAGGCTACGGGTCTACTGATCTTGTTCGTTCTTGCTACAACTATAATGACAAATAAATGAAGGATCCATTTTAAAATTGTCCTGCTCCAGGCTCGTCAAGCTGCTCCTTGTGTGCTCTTCTTTGACGAATTGGACTCCATTGCTAAGGCTCGTGGTGGAAATGTTGGCGACGGTGGCGGTGCTGCTGACAGAGTCATTAACCAGATTCTCACAGAAATGGATGGTATGTCCAGCAAGAAGAACGTCTTCATAATTGGGGCCACCAACAGACCAGACATCATTGACCCTGCCATCCTCAGGCCTGGCCGACTGGACCAGCTTATCTACATCCCACTGCCTGATGAGAAGTCTCGCATTTCCATTCTCAAAGCTAACCTCAGGAAGTCTCCAATCTCAAAGGTGAAAGTGGATGGTTTTTTGTTCTTTTTAAATAGGGTTTTTATCTTCTTATTGGGTATTAATGTATTCCTTTGTGTGTAGGATGTTGACGTGGACTTCTTGGCCAAGATGACCAATGGCTTTTCCGGTGCTGACTTGACTGAGATCTGTCAGAGAGCCTGTAAACTGGCCATCCGTGAGTCCATTGAGAATGAAATCAGACGGGAACGTGAGAGGCAGACTAACCCTTCTGCAATGGTGAGATTTCATTGTTTGCCTAATGAAGTGCTGCTCTAAAGTTTTTTTTTTTTTTAGTACTTAGTTTTCATAGTTGGGCAAACTGAAGCGTATTTAAGTGTATTCCTAAATACTATGGTGTGATGGGTTTAAAAACTAGTATGATAGTTAGGATTTTCTTACATGTTGGTTTATTTTTCTTGGATATTCAGGAGGTGGAGGAAGATGACCCTGTGCCTGAGATTAGAAAGGACCATTTTGAGGAAGCCATGCGCTTTGCCCGCCGCTCTGTCAGTGATAACGACATCCGCAAATACGAGATGTTCGCACAGACCCTACAACAAAGCAGAGGCTTTGGCAGTTTCAGGTGGGATCTTAAGTCATGTTTAGTGGCAGATTTTGTTTTGAAGGAAGGAATGATGGAATTATGAAGGATTTTTATTTTATTAGAATGACAATATGAGCTCTGGGGATTAAGTGCATTAATGGGATAATATTGTCAATGTCATTTGTTTTCCATGTATTCATATTTATTTTTTGATTATTTTATTTAATAAGATTCCCATCCAGTAACCAAGGAGGAAGTGGACCAAGTCAGGGCTCTTCTGGTGGCGGTGGAGGCCCCATCTTCAATGAGGACAACGATGATGATCTTTATGGATAAATGTGACCACGTGGCTGACCCTCACAGGCCAATCTTCATACAGGCCGCCATGTACAAAAGACAAAAAATAAAAAAAATTCCACATTTTTAGGACTGTGCTTTTTGTCTATTATTTTCCGCTTTTCCTCTTATGTCCATTCCCCCTGTTTTTTATTCGCCTTGTTCTCCTTCTGTCAACCTCCCCCCTCTGTTGATGGAGAAAAGCATGTAGCTGCTTGTGTTTTGCTCTGGTTTGTGAAAGGATGATTTCTGATAACTTTAATCTTAACGTTCTGTGGGTGGGGGTAAATTTCAGTGAAAACTATACACGATAGTGATTTCATTAACTTTTCACAAGCTATATGAGCAGCTTTAGTGGTGGGGTTAGGCTGTTGGAAGGATTAAAAAAGAAAAAAATAATTGCTAATGACTTTTTTTTTTTATGAATGTAGCATATAATGTATTACAAGGTTGAAAAATGTTAAATAAAATTCACGAAATGGACCTCATGTTGTGGTGTTTAATTTGAAGTGGTATGGGATTTTCGAACATGTACAGATAATGATTGTATAATGTTTATCTCCTAAATAAATGCTTTTAAAAATGTGCATTTGGATAGGATTTAGTAACTTTTTATTTTTTTTTTATAAAAACCTCTTCTAGTTAAAAAAAAAAAAAAAACTAGGGTTTGTCATCTTTAAAAATGCACCGTATTTATGCTTGTTAAAAATTACCCAATTATTTCCTCTTGCAAATAACTTTGCTTTATAGTTGCTCTAGCTTAAATGTAAGTTGTTTGATACTGTCATGTGTGTACTCTATATGGGTTTGCCATAAAATCATAAACTAATTTAAATGCAGTTTATTTGACTTTGATTATGAAGAAATGGCAACTTCAATCCTAAGAGGTTTACACACTTTTCTGTTGAATTTTATTAATATGGATCACTGAAAGGAAAATGAGGGTGCTTTGCATCTCTCCAGACCTTTTGTCCATCTTTCTGTGGAGTGAAAAAAGATTTCAGTCACAAACAAATATTTCAAAACCGTGACCTACTGTATGCTTAACATATACTTAATACTCACCATTATAGTTGGAATGATACACCTCTCACTCCTGTTGAAGGATTCAATCACCTTCATGTCTTCATCAGATAATTTAAAATCAAACACCTGTGTGCAAATGTGAGCAATGATTATATTTACATAATTACCACTGTAACTCAATTCTCATTCAGCTGGTGTGTTCAAAATGCCACACCAGGTTTGATGGCAAATGTTATTGGTTCTCATGTCTTTTAAGCCATCACAAAGCACACACTCAGATCACACATATGAGATTTGATAAAGGAAAAATATTCACTAAATACTGAAATAATCTATTTGGGATTATCCTAATAACTTGTCCCCCTCTCTCCTCATTACAGCGCTTGTCCTCCAGGTGTCTCTGTATGTCCTCTCTTCTGTTGACATTCTGAATAAGCACTAATGATGTTTGACCTTGCTTACACTCCTCCAGGTTTATTTAAATCATGATTTGGTTACACGGAGGCTCAGTGGTTAAATAACCTGCCAAGGCATTTAAATTGAGATGCAAGAGCTCAGGTGCATGTGCTGAAATGAGGAGTCATGGAGGATGAATAATATTTTAAAGGTTGCGTGGAATGTCTGTCACAAGCATGTCCAAATGGATTTAGAAAAACAATGATAGGTTTTCTGGACAAACATTTAGTTCCGCCCCACAATCACACCATTGGTTGAGTCATTGTTGAGACTGTGATTGGTTGGTCTGGTTTTGCTGGCAAAGAGCCAAAAACCTTTTAGGAACGTCTACCTCTTATAGTTGTCTCTGGATGGTAAAATGGAGCAGGAGAAAGTAATATAACCTTGAAAAAATAAAGTTTTAAGACTTTTTTTCAACCTACCTCAATGTTCTGCTTGATCCTGGATGGAGTGACGCTTTTGGGAATGCAAACGACACCTCTCTGTATGTGCCATCTATGAGTCAAAAACAAATCCAGAAGTGTGTAATGTTCTCAAACTTACACTAATAATTAAGTAAATGTTCTGAGAGGAAAGGAGGAATCCCTACTCGTCAGACATTGTGGGCATATTCTTGGATCTGCTGACCATCCTCACCTGATAACGACCTGAGCAGGGGTCTTGTTATAACGCTCGGCCAAACCGACCACCCTTGGATCATCCAGCAGGTGGGCTTCTCCAGATGTAACCCATGGGCGATCAGGAGAACCCAGAGGACTGTAGGCTGTTACTGCCAGCCCTCGACTCCAGCAGTGAGATACCAGCTGAGTCTGAACCAGGTATGGATGGCACTCCACCTGAAAATAGTTTGGAATGAAACAAACAAAAAACTTTTTATAATAGTTATTATAAAATATATTTACATTTATTGAAATAAACAATACAACAGAATAGTTTAAATGGTAAAAAAAAAAAAAAAAATCATACTAATGACTAAGTATGATAAAGGACCACACAGGTAAAGTTGCAGTAATACCTTTATTGCCATTAGTTGTCAATGGCAAATTACAATTAATACAGTCTTTGGGTCTTTGCAATTATCACTGTTAAATACCTGGTTGACCACTGGCTTGTGTTTGGCAACGCTGAGAATGTCATCAATCTGTCTGGCATTGAAGTTTGACAAGCCAATGGCTTTTACCAGGCCTTGGTCAACCAGCTTCTCCATGGCTGCCCATGTGTTTCTATAGTGAGTGTCATCATACCGAATAGTGCCATCAGGTCGGCGGGGCATCAGCTCATCTCCTCTCCTGGAAGTATATTGAAAACACATTAGCTGTAATATTTTGTAGTACAAGTTTGTACTTTCAAACCATTCATTCAGTTGAAATTATGCCCACATTTGTTGCACAGAAACATATTTTATCCCACTGAACCTATTCTTTTCAAATACACTACTGTCCAGAAGTTTGGGTCAGTAAGATTATTTTCTTATTAAAAGACAATTGCTTCGTGGCCGTTGCGCTTTGTGTTCCAAGTTCGAGTCTCAGCTTGCAGAGCTTTGCGATCCTGTCCCCCCTCTTTCTCTCGCACTTTGCTTCAGAGGATTTGTATTTCAAATTATTGCTGTTGTTTTGAGCTAATCAAAGAATGCTGAAAAAAGTATACATTTTTCCACAAAAATATTAAGCAGCACAATGATAATAATAATAGGAGATTATAATCATAGGAAATGTTTCTTGTACAGCAAATCAGCATATTTTAGAATAATTTATAAAGGATTATGTGACATTAAAGACTGGGATAATGACTGCTGAAATTTTCGCAACAATTTTTAAAGATATTCAAATAGAAACCAGTTATCTAAAATTGTAATATTTAACATACTGCATTTTTTATTTTAAATAAATGCAGCCTTGATTAGCATAAAGAGACTTCTTTCAAAAATCTTTGAATGGTTGTGTATGTTGGTGAAATTGCTCCACTATCCAAGAGATAGATATGGAAACATAAAGACTTACTCAAAGGCCACTGGCCAGTGCATGAGATACAGGTCCAGATAACTGAGCCTCAGATCTGACAAAGACTTTTTGCAGGCCTCCTCCACATCATCTGGATGGTGCTTGGTGTTCCACAACTTGGAGGTCACAAAAATGTCTTCTGGTCTCAGAGGCTATATGATAGTTATAAATTACATGTGTGTGGTGTATTGATGATTTGATGGATTTCATGTATAGTTTTAGGTACCTTTCCTTCTCCAAGTCGCTCACTCAGGGCCTCTCCAACCTCTCGCTCATTGCTGTAAGCCGCTGCGCAGTCAATATGCCTGTAGCCACAGTCTAAAGCTGCTAATACGGCCTGCTTCACCTACAGTACAGCCACAATGAATAAATCAGCTAATAAACATACTGAAATAAGAATATACAGTGCATACTGTACAGTGCAATTTTGGGCTGTACTAAACTTTTTATCAGCTTATGTTGGTTTTGACACACCTGTCCTGGGGCACTTTTCCATGTTCCTAAGCCCACCGCTGGCATCTGCTGACCCGTGGAGAGAGCGATTGTTGCTGTCATGGTTTAATTAAAGCACTTTTTCCTATCAATAAAAACATTAATAAAAACACAAATTGTAGACCTGAATAAGTGTGCATTATTACTTTTATTATTTATTATTATCCATTATAAAATCTAGACTAACTTTAAAAAAAATGTAGCAATAGCCAAAAATGCATTGTCAAATTTTTCCTTTATGCCAAAAATGATTAGGATATTAAGATCATGTTCCATTAAGATATTTTGTACATTTCCTACCATAAATATATCAAAACAATTTTTGATATGCATTGCTAAGAACTTCATTTGGACAACTTTAAAGGTAATTTTCTCAAGACATAGATTTTGCACCCTCAGATTCCAGGTTTCAAATCGTTCTATCTCAGCCAAATATTGTCCTTTCCTAACCATAGGACAATGGTTAGGATAGGACAATACATCAATGGAAAGCTTATTTATTCAGCTTTCAGATGATGTATAAATCTTAATTTTACTTTGGTCATATTGAGGCTTCCTGCTCCTTTCCAGAGGTTTCCTAATACTTGAGATTTTTCACTCTATTCGCCTTGAATTAGAGTGATTATTTCAGGTTTAATAGGTTTAAAATAGAACCTATGTATATTAAACTTCATAAGATGAAAAAAGAAAGACAATATTTTGCTGAATTTTGCAAATCCACAGAATGAATGATTTAGTTTTTATCTTACCTCTGATAATGCTCCAGTACATGCAATCATACTGACACGGGTACTGAGCTTTTATACACTAAGGTCAAAGTCTTTGTTTACTAAAAGGCTGAACAATAACCAAAAGCCATCCACACAGCTACAGCTATCTGAGGAACATCATATGATAAGAACACTCAGACATATTTTGACTCTCTTTTTTCATTTAATCATACTAAACAGTATTGATGTCATCACTTGTCAGTGTGGCTTTGGGGGGAATGGAGTTAATGAAATGGCTTGGGTCAGGAAATGGCATCTGTTTATTCTGGTTATGTTCACAATGGAGCCATATATCAAAACAGTTCAGAGTCAGTCATTCTCACATGCTCAGGTTTAGCGCTCTCAGCTGTTAAGGCCCTCCTGCTGGACAAATATAGAGCCAGAGAATTATTACTGTCCGTCTCACGACTGCTCCAAGTGTTGTGACTTGGCAGCACGCTCAACTCAAGGTCCACTCGACATCCCTTATTTGGTCAGACTAAATGACTTAGTCATCTCAATGCGGGGGAAAAACCCTGCAACCCCCTGAATAACATTCTTGATTGTGGAGTCACTGGCAGTCTATTAGCACCAATGGCTAATTTTAAGTGAGGGTAGTCTTAGAACGCTTGTAATAAATAGCATGTGAGTATGTTTGTTTATTGTTAAACCTCTTTGTGTATTTGGCAATAGGAGGTTCATTTTAATTAGAGAGAAAAAATCATAAACTACTATTGTTACTGATATTTTTATCATTGATATGCAAATCTGCAGTAGCTTGGCATGGAATAGATGTATACTTAAATGATCTAATTGTTGTATTGGATTCAAACTTGAAACTACTGACTCTGCATACAGTGTTTATAATTATAAGATGTCCTAGTTTTTGGACCCACTGACAAAATACTAGCTGACTGCCTCAAAACTCAGTTTTTGGTAAATTTTTTTTTTTTTCTTCATGAATATGTATTCTGGTATTAAACAGCGAGGGCCATAAATCTCTTGGGTGACATCAGGCTAGAGTATTAGTGAGGCGGCAACACTTCTGGGAGCACAAACAAAAATAAATGTATTATTTAGGTAAGGAAATGCCTGATGGGTGTTTCAAAAAGTTGAAAAGAGGAAAAGGTTTTTTCGTATGCACTATAAGAGGCATCAGGACCCAGATTTTCTAAATATTAGTGACATTAATCTGAATATTGGAGGCCATGTTTCCTCCTAAATGTCTATGTTGGTTAGACCTGCTCTCCATCTCAACTCTGAAAACGGAATTTTTTTCAACAATGTCAAACAATTCAGATTAAACTTGTAAAGATGAAAATAGGGGACTCATACTTTCATATGTTCAGGTGCCAGTGGAAGACTTTGCCAATCAGACTTTAAAGGGGTCATGAACTGGGAAATCAAACTTCTCTTGATCTTTTGATAGATAAGAGGTCACTGTGCTATAAAAAAAAACATTCTGTAAGTTTCAGAAATCAAAATTTACTTAGTCTAAAAACAGCTTATATCGAAGCCAATCTGTCAAAACGACAGCTTGTGGAATTTGCCCCTTTATGACGTAATAGTGTGGCTAAACACCGCCTCTGCAGAAGATGATCAACACCTGCTTCTACAGCACTGCCTGTTTAGCCCCGCCCACCGATTCACACGTGTAGTGTAAATAACCAGAGAGGCAAACACAGGTCTACTCAGAAACCAAACGATAAACTTTATTAGATGAACTTTATTTTTAATAAAGTCAGTAAGTACTTGGTCCTTACACTTCATTTTACTGTGGATTCATTTACAAACAAGGCACAATTCGATACGGGATTTTCAGAAAGACTGAAACTAATATATAAGGGTGTGCTGGATATATTGGATCCGCACCACACAAGTGTGAGTAACTATTTTTATTACGTGATCCCTATCGCTTTGTCTGTTATTACAGATCGTTTAATATGTACCGATTATTATGTGTTTTAAACCTAAATCACAGTAGCGTCCATCTGTGAAGTACGTAGGCTGTCAAACATACACAACTGTTATCCAATCATAGCAGTGGGCATTTACTTCCGAATCTACAATCTGCCATGGTTATTCAAACAGAGCATATTGATGAGGGGGATCAAAACAGGACAGAAAATAACTTAATTCTAAATTATTGTGTTTTGGTGTAAAACTCTTGATAACACAAGTGGACCACAGAGAACAGTAATTAAAAACAAAGGCAGTTCATGATACCTTTTATTATTTCAGTGTATTTAAATACTCATGCTTAATATTTACAGTGCTTTTTGGGATTGTAGTTACTATCCTTGTTAACGCTGTTGAGTACAGTCTTGTAATTTTGTCTTTTTGTTTAATTTTCAAATGGCTCTAGTGTGTCAGGCTAATGTATCCTATACATGCCTATATGATCCAAAATGTCCTAGGGGTCAATCCCTGGCCAGCTCATTTCCGTGCACAGTATGAACTCCAGAGAGAACTGAGTGGAACGTCAGTGCTAATTTCTCAGATCATACAGTCAGTGGCAGATCCATTAGAGGAATGCAGTGCAGTTAATGGAGCTGCCATGTCTATGTGACACAGATAATCAGACCCATCAAGACACGCCGTGAACCATGAAATGTTTTGTTATTTTTTATGATCTCTAAAAGATTTTTATACTTTGACAGAAATACAACCATCAACGGGACATTGTACTTCATAAAGAAATAATTGAATTAACACCTTTAATTTAACTTGTGAAATAATGCTTTTTGTATGACTTAAGGGAAGTTGACTGAGTCAAATGCTCCTGGTTACTGAGAACAGTCTGATTCACCAGTTAATTTCAGAGGAGGGATGAGGATCATTTCTGAGTCAAGTGATGTGGCATGAGCCATTTGTCAGACTTATCAGCATAATGAAAGTGTTCTCCATTCACGTCACGTAGACTTTACATAATGTACTTTAAATAGATAAAAGCAAATGTTTCGCCCCAAAGATTATACATTTACTTGAAATATCATTTAAAACACCAGTACGGATCTTTGGAGTCATGTGGAGTCAATATTCTGATTTAAATTTTTGTTACCTTGTGTGCCCAGTGTTGTCGTCTCATTTGGACAGCCGCCAGTCTGCTGTCTACTGTACATTTCATTCAGTCTGAAACAAAGTGATCCTTATTATTTTCTTTTCAGTCAAGACTATTGGTTTATTTCATGTTCTCATAAATTATTCATAAAGCACCAAAAATGTATACTGTAGGTATACTGTAAAATGACAGAGTTCAATAGTCGTTCAGACACACTCTTCAAGGCCCGAACACAGCACTTGCATTTTGCATTGATTTATCCTCCCATTGGGTGCAGGGAGCTGCATTTAATACTGTCTCATACATGAGGACAGAAGTAATAAACATGAGACATTTCAAATTTGACATTCAAATTCAAAACAGAACAATCCAAACATAGACCAGCACATAATAAAACACCATGACACTAGTCATTAAAAAGGTTATGTTCCTCCGTACTTTAATTTTATCACCCAATACAGCAATTATTAAATAACATAGTTACGACTGTATAAGAGATATCCTGGAAGGATCCTTGGAAATATGAAAAATGTGGTTTATATAGAAAATACGGTTTCTCAAATGCTGCTGTTACTGTAGAAAGATGGTACATCACAAATCAATTGAAAGGGAGGCTTTGCATTTTATATAAATCTAAACTAAAATACAGAGAACTATTGTAAATTATTTCACATTGCACACATTTAAAAGTGTGAAATACAGTATACTGAAACTGTTGCAGTAAAAAGCTGTTCAATTCCCTCATAACTTCATAAAAAAAGCTATAGCTGTGCTTACTGAACAACAAAGACCTGCATTTCAAAAAAGAAACTTTCATCTTTCAATTCACTTTCATTTTTTCATATTGGATTAAAAATGGGTTTTTCAATTTATTGAAACTGAGACTGTCATGCTGCACTTCGGAGGATGTTTGGGTTTCTTTTACTGTGGGGTGGTGTGTATAGTGAAGTAAATGAACGAGCATTTTCCAATAGCTATCCCTCATTTTTTTAAAATAATTTTTACCCACGTTGCTCAAATTATATTATTTTTGCACGTAACACAAAATGTGTTATTTAGGCTGTTCATTTTCATACAATGAAAGTGATTTATGATTACAGCTGACACACTTTGACAGAAGAACCTGACACTGGAACAGACCAGAATTTATTATTCCCTGAAATTTTCCTTCTCTTGGTTAATAAAATAATGAAGAACTGTCAGCAAGGACCATTTGCCAGACCAAGTCATAAAATATTGTGTACATATTTACTAGACAGTCTAGGTCAAAGGTTTTTGTTTTGTATGATCCATGTGATGTGTCAGATATTTAACCTATAATATAATTATTGATAGGCAATCTTATATAGCCAAGTTATATTATAGGTTATATTATAGGTGATGTTTTTATTGTTTTTTTTCTTTTGCACCTTGTTAAATTAAAAGTGAATGTGAGAGAAAGAGAGAGAGAGAGAAGACTTTCTTCCACTTTAGAATATAGTATATTTAAGCTTTTTTAGCTTCACAGTCAAAGTCATCATCTACTTTTCATTGTTTGGAAAAACAGCCTAGACTTTCTGCTAGCTAACTCATGTGTACCACAGAAACAATATAACATTATATGTTAACAGCACCATTAAGATGACTACATTCCTCCTTCCAATTTGATCCTTTTTGAGTAAACTATCCCTGTAATGATGGTTACTGCCATACATTGTTTTTGGGTACAGAAATGACAAATTAATCTGTTTAGAGTATTTTTCAACAATAGCCTAAGGTCTTCGCTAATGAAACTAAAATAGTTGGTTTGAGCCACATTAAGGCACGCAACATTTCTGTGACCTCAAAAATCCTGTAATCACATCACCATAAATGCCAGCACCTGATACTTCAAGAACTACTAGAAAGCACCTGTAGACTGTTGAGATGCGTGAGGGAGTGGAAATATATCAAATAGTTACCAAATGGCTCTGCTGGTGCTCAAAAATCCAGAAGTCTCCAACACTGTAATGGTCTTACATAGACCACTCCATTTAAAATGAGATTATCGATTATTACAAGGGAAGGAAATTTAATCTGCTACAAAATAACACGGATTCAAATCCAGAATAAATAGTCAGCTGTTGTTGGATTATCCTCGTATCCATCATTGCACCAAAAATATTAACCTTCCATCCAACAAATCAGTCATTCTGTCTTTCTTGTAAGTGTTTGCCTTCAACATGTTGATAGAAGAGAATAAAAATCATTAAGGGAAAATAATCAAAAAAATATTTCATGATAAATAAGTCATGAGCCTCAGCATAAACACAAACTACTTCAAAATCCCAAAAAGCGGTCAGCGGTCCACATGTTCAGAGAAAGTGATAATAAATTAGGTGAAACTGTAACAAAATATCAAATGAGCCTCTGGTCCTTACGACATATTTGTCCCTCTTCAAATTCAGCGTCTGTTTTTTTGGGGGGAAATGGTGTGTTTGAAAAATGTAACCATACAGTGCATCCACTGAACTTCCTCTAAGACTGTGGTAGGTGCTGTTTGATGATCTCTCTGGACTGGGGTGGTATTCTGTCCGGGAAGCGCACCTGGAACTCCACTATCAAATCACCGCGTTGAGATGGATTTTTTGGGAAAGGTAGGCCTTCTCCACGCAGTCTCTTGATGGTGCCTGGTTTGATGATATCGTTGCAGGGCAATGTGATCGCTCGGTTGTCAATGGTGGGAATGTTCACTGTACAGCCACACAATGCCTATAAAAAAAAACAAAGTGAAGTCAGTGCGAGAGCCATTGATGGTATTTCAACACTTAAGCACAAACTCTACATGGCGACATAGAGACCTAGTGTAAGGTGCCTCTATGATGTTACAGGCACAGGGAGCACATGTACAGTATATATTCATATGAAACAGTAAGTTTATATGTGTGTTTATACAGTACTCTGTCTAAAAAAAAAAATAGGTGAAATTTATGGTAAAAACAGGCAGTTGTGGTTGCCAGAACTTCACTGTAGAAAATACATAGCAATATTTTGAGCTTTACAGATTGAACTTTAATTAAAAAAAAGAATTTACTGAAATAATGTTAATATACCAAATTTCCAAAATATTTTTTTACTTCATAACATACTGCCCGCAAAACACTGATGGTAAAGAGAAAGCCACATGATACATCAACATTCATCATAAGTAGCTTTTCCACAAGCTGAGGTAAATACTAAATACTACTATATAGAAGGTGCACAGTGTCATACACATGAATACAAAACACCATCATGCTAACAAACATGACATTAAAGTAATGCAATAAACATTAACATAAAGTCTTCGAATACAGTAAAACTCTAATGTTCATAACTGATAAGAAAAACTAAGATGACACATTGTATAAAGGATTATTATATGATTATTTTATGTAAAATACAGTAAAAAAAAAAGAAAAGCAATATTGAAATATTAATACAATTTAAAATAACTCATTCTAATATGTTGATTTGGTGCTAAATAAATAAATGTGTGTATATATATATATATATATATTATCATTATTGAAAACAGTTGAAGCATCCAGTTCAGCAGTTGCAAACTGCTTCATATTTTTGTGGAAACCGTCATGCATTTTTTAAGGATTCTTTTTAATAAACACAAAATTCAAAAGAAGAAAATAACAATCTTTTTATTTATTTATTTATAAGAACCTATAATTTTAAATGTCTTTACTATCATTTTTGATCCTGCATCCTTGCTTAATAAAAGTATTAATTTATTTTTCTTTTCTTTTTTTTAAGCTTTTTTTCAAACTGTTGAATAGTAATGTAGTACATGATTTCCACACACACACACACACACACACACACACACACACACATATATATATATATATATATATATATATATATATTAAGCAGCACTGTTTCTATTGTATTTTTTATTAAAATACTGTATGGTGAGCATAAGAAACTTTTTTCAAAAACCTTTAAATTAAACCTAGAAATCTTAATTATTCCAAATTTTTAATCTTCAGTGAACATAAAGTTAAAATAGATTTATAATTATTCATGTAGAGAGTAAAAATAGAAGAAAAAATATATATAAACAGTTATATTAATTATGTTTCAATTAACATTTGATTAGAAACTTAAAGCAAGAGTTGTGAAGTTTGGACTTGGATTGTGTAAATGTGGGCAAGCATGTGGGGATGTCCAAGTGTGTGTGTGTGTGTGTGTGTGTGTGTGTGTTATGCCACAGAAGGGGTAGCTGAGTGCACAGAGAGCTAATTTTGGCCACTGCTCTCATTTCACAGGGCTATTGAAGCAACTGAAAATCAGCTGAGGAAATAAATTGCGAAACTTAAATCAGAAGTTGCCACGGAACTAAAATTATATTACTTCAACAGATGGAATATTTTATAATTGTCAACATAAGCAAACCATAATAACACCATAGTAATGTCCTCATTTGTAGGTCACTTTGGATAAAACCATCTGCTAAATGAATAAACATAAAATCACATGGAAGCTGAAGCAACTCTAGCTAAAGAAACTGTGATATTAGTTTTAGACACTAGTGAGAGGCATACTCTGGGTTCCTGAAATTTAATTAATCCAAAAAATAGAATATATGACTTCACTGGTTCATATAACCCTACAGTACGATAAGGTTAACAGATTTATTGCACTTTCCATTATAGAAAGGCTAAAGCTCTAAGATCCCCCTGGACCATCTGATAACTAAATAAAAATATAGCTGCAAGCAGCTATTACCGGGGTTCAAGCGCTTAAGGCATATAAGCATATAAGGAATGAGACATTACATATTATTTAGCAAAGGCTGTACCAACGTAAATCACTGATTTAAAAAAAGCAATTTTTGGCAAATCCAGGTAATTTACCACAGAATTATGATGTTTTGTAACGTTTATGACTGTTATAGTGCCAACTGTGGTCGGATCCCCTTAAAACTTCACATGCGTGTATAGAATCACCTGTTGCATGTGCTCAGCAGGTTTCGTGAAGTTTTGAGTTTTCCTTTAGGCTTTACAGGATTTTAGGTAAATTTGTACAGACCCCTTTTCTAAACGACCCCGTTATCGATTCCCAAAGGGCAAATTTCTAATTCTTTTTGATAATTATTGGCCTAGTGAGTTCAGAGAATTGTACTGCAGTGTTTTTTTCCAGATTGAGCGAAAACTAGGACTAGTTTGCAAAAGTAGTTTTTTTTTTTTTACATCTTCTCAATAATTTAACAAATGATTAGATTAAAAGCAGTGGTTGTAGAAACAAAGTTGTCCGGAATGAGGAGTTCTATCGTGATATACGAATATCGTGTGTATGTGCAAAAAATGTGATATCGCCCCCCCAGTGGCCGATATCTTTAAAATTTCTCTCAGACCTTTGGGGCCTTGAGTCGAACAGGCCCACCGAGTTTCGTTCCGATGACCTTGTCAAACAGGTGCTCAAACTTTGTCAGCCAATGTTGGCCATGATTTTTGAGATACGCAAATGTCCTTGTAGACACTTGTGGCAAATCTGGTTGGGGCGAGCCTTGGTCACGCTGTAGGCGGTGTGAATACTACCATCCCTCCAAGTTTCAAGTCTCAGAGACTTACGGTATGGTCTGCACGAGCAGTTTTACTTGGAGATCGCTGATCCTTGACCATTCTGACAATTACAATAGGAAATTGACACTCAAATCTGGCTCGTGAGATCCACTTTCCTGCAGAGTTTAGTTCTAACCCTAATCAAACACATCTGAGCATGCTAATCAACTACTTCAGGATCATTCGAAAATCACAGGTAGGTGAGTTTGATCAGGGTTGAAGCTAAACTCTGCAGGAACGTGGATCTCGTGAGCCAGATTTGAGGATCACTGCAATAGGGTCTAAGGGCTATGCGCTTGAACCCTTAATAGAAAAAAAAGGTGCTAAGAAATACAAGTTGTGATGCCGGAAGGATTGTCACTGGAGTGAGGAAAGCAGACACTTACAATGACACCCTGAAATATAACTGACAGAATTAGATGAACAAGATCCTCCTATATTCACTTCTGGAACATCATATAACTTTTGTTCATTTTTATCTTCCAATAGAGCTTCATTTATTCCCCCTTCAGTTGTTCCAGACTGGTATGAATTTATTTTTTCTGCTGAACCTAAAAGAAGATATTTTTGAAGAATGTGGGTAACCAAACAGTTTCTGGTCCCCATTGACTACCATAGTATTTTTTTCTTCAATGGAAGTCAGTGGCCATTTATACATCTGAACCATCAAACATGCGGAGCAGTTTGGTTACTCACATTCTTTAAAATATCTTAATTTATGTTCAGCATAAAAAGATAATCCTACAGGGTTGTAACAACTTCAGAGGGAGTAAATGATGACAGTTTACATTTTTTAAGTATATTAAACATGAAATGGCTAAATTCAAGACTTAAAAATGAAAGCTTAGCTGTGTGAAGTGAAGGGCCTGCAGTTATTGCATGTGAGCGTATGCTGGAAAAGATTTTTATGAACTTTCTGTGAATACCAAGCACAAATATTGCCAGACAGCTCTGCTTAGCAGCTGCCTCAAGGGATGAGAAAATGTGTTCGCAATGACATCAGCTCCTTCCTACAGACGGCAGCAGTGTGGGCTGGGGGGATGGGATCTGTGGGATTCATGGAAAGAAGGGAGTAGCTGATACTCTCACAAAACAGTTGACCATGACAAGTTGCCAGGCATCTCCTCAACTCTGGCTAATGACGATGTTTCCCAAACAGCAACTAGAATTAAACAACCAAATTTCATGTCAGAACTACTGCAGAATTAAACTAAGACTTGTTAAAGGAGATTGAAATTAAAAAAGGTTCTGGTTCCAGTTCTGGTCCCACTAAGCAAGCAGATCATGCAACAAGTGTGTCAATGGCGACACAAACAAATAGATGGTCGACTGCAACTATACTCGTAACTTGTTGCAATTTTGTTGTCACTCTTTCATAATCCAATATGTAAGGACAGAGCTGTATTTAGGATTCCATAGGACTGCCAACTGTATTTTGACAACTTCTGCTAAGCACAGTGTATGTCACGTGTTCACACATATTAAAGCTGCATTCAGTAGTTTGGTGCTAAAATGGTGCTTAAAATGCCATATACAGTACATTTTTTTACATTTTTATGAAGTCATATGAATAATGAACACTCACATGACATGAAAACTGTACTCAACAGTTTTCTATAAAAGTTTTGAAATTAGCCTAATGGTGCATGTATTTCACCAGGTTGAAATGACGTGACCTTCTGTATTTCACTAAATGGAGTGAATCCTGCGCTGGTGTGCTCAATGGCTGCCACCACTATAGATACCTCAGTAGTGTACTTTAGCGATGGGAAAAGCAATTTATCGTGTTTTACGTGCTTATTATTTATATATTATTATCATGTTTTACCAGCAGAGACAACGGGGGAATCAGTACTTACATTTACGCATTTAGCAGACGCTTTTATCCAAAGCGACTTACATTGCATTCAAGTTACAGTTTTTACATTTTATCAGCTCTTGCTTTCCCTGGGAATCGAACCCATGACCTTGGCGTTGTTAGCGCCATGCTCTACTATTTGAGCTACAGGAAAGCCTTTGTAGTACTTGTATGACCAAAGAAGACGAAACGCTCATAAACAAAGTGGAAAGATTTGATTATAAAGAAAATCCCGAGTAATGATGCCTAAATTGCATCTAGTTTTGTTGGACAGGTAGTGAAATTGATTATTATGTAGATTGCTCTCTAAACCTAGTATCAGTGTAATTTACATAAAACTCAGAGATGATCATACTGATCCAAACTGATAGATGGCAGTGCAGCGCCTACCACTATTGTGCTATTAGTACTTACGAGGAACAGCGATGCTACTACTGAATGCACCTTTAAGACACTGTGCTCACATTAACAAATTAACTTTACTGATCCAAGATCACATTCAGAGCTGACTTGAATAATCCAGCATCATCATACAGATAGCATCATGTGGCCCCATTTTTCCTCAGCACCACTGCTAGGGCTCTTTAGTACTGCTGATGAGTAATTACTAGGTGAATGGGTATGGAAATTACCAGCAGACAAGGACCTTACCCTCTTAGCTGTCTCGCTCTTGTACAAACCCATGGTCATTACCAGCAGGCAATTAAAGAAACTCTGAGGTCTAATTAAAGCAATGCCTTGGGGTTCTACTAAGAGCATCTCTAAATGAAAATTGATATTGAAATGAAGACAATGTGCCCCTGAGAACAGTCTAGATCCACGCTAAACCTTTCCTATAAATGTGTCTACAATAAACAGGCAGATGAAAATTTGTGGGGCAAGATGCCATCAGTATGCATGAGATGGTACCAGATGGCAAAACAGTTTGTGATGTTCACTGCCACTTATCAGGTTTCATTCTGGGCATTTAATGAGCGAGACCTTTAAAAGTAAATCACTGACCTGAAACATCTCAGAAACTATTAGCAGACAGTTAAAATAGGCAGGCACCAAAGATATTTTCAAGGGCAAAATGCTGTTTTTGCTGTAGAGCTGGAAATCTTAGGGACACATTGTTTAAAACACCTGACAGCTGCTTGCTCTGGCTGAGCTGCCAAGGTAAAAGTTGTCAAAAGTAAAGTTAACAGAAAGACAAGAATATGTTTTCACTGTTAATCACAGTGATGCTCTGAAACACATCATGGTCACTCAAGACTGACATTAAGGCTATTTCACTATAAAATATTAACTGACAGTGGTTTTCTAGGTCACTAGACAAACAGAAATATATGCAGTTACTGTAGACTGTAGTTATTATCCTCAGTGGGTCAGCCCATGAAAATCCCATTACATCTAGGCGACATCAATTATATATTGAAATTATTGGTTTGATTTAAAAATGTATCATGTTTTAGTGTTTCATGACTTCATGCTGAATTTTCAGTGCTTTACTGAATCCCCTCAGGCCAGCACTGCAGCAGTGACACTAAGAGCTGTCATAAACACCTACACTTTTATAATGAAAAATACTATGCCATGAAACAACAGAAATGCAATTCCCAAATATAATGAAATCTAACTTTTTGATTACAATTATGTTTTTCAGCTGCTTGTTTATTGTGTACAAACAAGCAAATTATATTATCAGTAAAAGTTTTTTTCATTTCAGGCAAATGAACATTCCATGTGCAACCTGAAAAAACACACTTGGTTCAGTCACATGACGATTTTATCTGCGTAGTTCAACTCTACTAGGTGAGTTCAACTCGCTTTTTCAAAGCAAGGACTCTGATTTGGCGTATGACACCGTACCATGACATTCCATGGCTCTCACACTGAAGTGGGGGAGAGAGTAAATCAGCAATGCCGTTGAGCCATGGAGGGACTCTACAGTCAGGCAAGATGTGCCCTATCAAGTCCTATAGCTATGGTAGATTAACACTGGGCATGTTCAGGTATATTTACCCATATATACACATTATAATGTTATGCAATAATATGTTTCATAATGAAATTGTAGGTAGATAATACAGGACAATAAAACCAACAATGGTTTGCATGGGGAGAATAATTCAGCCAAATTTAGCAGCTGTACAGGTTAACAAGGTCAGCACTTATTTTGGACTCAGTGGGGTTGATACCAAATGAAGCCCATTAATTTACTCTGTAAGTCCATGTAAATGAGGGCACAAAGGCCAAAGGGTGGTCTGGTGTTAAGATTGCAGTAAACCTGTCTAATCTAAGTCTAGGTCTGTCTATTCTTGGGCTACAGAATCCAACTGATAAAACAACCCAGCCTGCTTTGATGGCCAGTCAGGGAATGCCAAGAAAGAGTGGGCAAAAGCACATTAGCCTATTTCTGGCCAATAACCAATTGTGAGTGAAAATCCATGGTGGAAACATGACTGGTGCAGTCTCAAAATCCTGGAGCTGAACACACTCAAAACAGTGGAGATGGTAGTGAACTTCAGTAGAAACCCCCTGCTCTCCCCCGACTCAAGACAAGACAAGACAGCACTGTAACAACAGTGGAGTCATTCAGATTCCTGGGAACCACCATCTCTGTAGGTTGAGGCTGTACTTCCTTCACCAACTTAGGAATCAGTTCTACTCTGCCATCATTGAATCCGTCCTCTGCACTTCAATAACTGTCTGGTTCAGCTCAGCTACCAAATCTGACCTCAGAAGACTATGTCGGACTGCTGAGTGAATCACTGGTACAACCCTCCCCAGTCCCCACTCTCCAGGAACTGTTCTTATCCAGAATGAGTAAAAGGGCTAGCAAAATCACTTTGGACCCCTCACATCCAGCACACTCCCTCACTGAACGCTACAGAGCACTGAGCCCCAGAACAGCCAGGCACAGGAATAGTTTCTTCCCTCAGGCAATCCACCTCATGAACACTTGAAAATAAACGTGGAACACACAACACTATTATACATTTATTTATTTATTTATTTATTTATTTATATTTCAAATTTGCACCTAACATACCTGTATATACTAAATAACCTATTTTGTATATTGTGTTTTTGCTATTTTGCATATTTTCTATTTTGTATATTTGTATATTATTCGTTTTATTATCTGTGTCTTGTCTTGTCACTGTCGTTCTGTTGCACTGTGGAGCTTCTGTCACTAAAACAAATTCCTTGTATGTGTAAACATACCTGGCAATAAAGCTCATTCTGATTCTGAAACCTAAAAAACTGAATGATGAAGAACACATACCTCCTTAAGACCAATCTTGGCTGTGTAAATGATGTTGGATCCATCTCTTTTGAAGAGTGGGTGTCCTTTGTCTTTGAGCACAAATGCAATATCAGCAGGAATGTTCTCAGGTGTCTCATCACCCTCTTTGGGGAAGGTGATCTTGGTCCCTTCCTTCCAGCCTCTCTTGATGACAATGTTAAGGATCTTGTCCTCTGTCCTCATTGTCCTTCTATCTCCGTTCAGTCTTCGGCGAGTGATTCGCATCCGCTTGGTACATCCATGGAAGATCTCCTCTAGAGACACTTTAAGCTCATGTACCACTGGAGGGTCCTGTACTTTCCTACGACCACCATGAAGGGGCTCATTACGATGTCTTCGACCTCCACCGTGATGAAAACCGTTGATACCTTTGAAGCCAAAGTGGCTAAAGGAACTGAATGGATCATCATCTCCGTCCATGTCAATGTCCATGTCATGATCTCCACCGTGGTCATTAGTGCCATTGGTGGTTCCCCGTTGGCGTCCGGAGCCAAAGAATATATCGAAGGGGTTGGAGCCTCCAAAGAAAGAAGCAAAGGTGGCATGTGGATCCCCATGGAAGGTGTAGTGATATGTAGTCCCTTGTCCACTAGATGAGCCTGTGCCGCCTGTTTTCAAACCTGGACGGAAATACACATGAGGAACAATGCATTAGGGTTTTCTGTATTTACAAAGTTATTTTAAGTTCTGCTTAATTCCACAGGTGAGCATCTTCTGTGACAATTTCAGGTTAGCAAACACTCTAGCTTCCAGTAATGATATCCAAGTCTTTAAAAAAGTTTAACTTTATATCATCTCATAAGTACACTAAGGATTGATGGAGCCATATTAAGGGCATCACCGACTTAGTAAGTCTGCCACAGCTGTGCGAGAAAAGCGGATTTAGGACTGCAGTTGCCTTGAAAAGTCAATTCTCCTTGTCACTGATAAAACCTAAGCCACTTTCTATGAAAATGTTAACTAAAATAGGATGACTTCTAACTATTATGGCCTACTACAAAGTGTTTTAGGAATTCAAGACTGTATAAGTGTAGATTCCTCAACATATAATGACATTTTTTATCAAAAGAAGCATGTACATTGACACAGCCTAGTTGGACCTGTTAACCTATACCAATGGATGCCAACTCCAAGATGATTCTACTTCATTGTATTACAAACAGCCAAAAAGTTTAACACCTCTATGACAGCTATTTCTATTTGTTTAGTGAAAACAGAAAAACACTGAAATGGTCTGACTGCAACTTTTGAATTATTATAACAGCCCTACAAATTGGCAACTGAGATGTTAATTCTAAACTCCTGCTGGAAAATTATCCAATGCTAGTCTACAGCATGACGTAGCAAGGAATATCATTTGATTTAGTCTGCAACTGCTCACACATTCACCATTTTGAGGTGTAAAGCTCAACAGAAGACATGCCAAGTCTTTCTCTGTTTCTTTTCTCCACCCCCACTCAGTTTGGTTACAAAATCAGATTGCTGGACAAAGAACAGAAATACAATTTTAAACAAGCAGGCTACTTCATTTCTATTATTGTCCCTTAGCTGGCTTCTCTTGGTGGCCTGGTTCTGAAAAAAATATATTTTGGCAAGAACATGCAGTACAAATCCTGGGCAAGTGATGAAACTGAGTGGAAGAGCACAGCATGGCGTGTAAGTGCTCTTTAAGCTCTGTTGTCTGAACTGTGTTTTGAGTTTCACTGCAAAACTATCTTATTCACAAAAATAGAAGTACAGAAAGAGCAGGTCAATTAGGATCAAACAATCATTTATTTTGTGGTTTTCAGTTCTGTTAAAAAACTATTAACACCCATGCATTATGGTGGGTGATTGATGGTTTGAATCAAATGCCCTCCTTCTAATGATAAGGACACAAGCTGACTCATCTTCCAACTTCACATCTTCAACTCTTCAGTCTGCCTACTTAATGTGGACACCTTATAAAACATGTTTCCACCTGATTCTTTGCAACTTTAATGAACTCCTCGGGCCAAAACAACTAATGAGGGGATGGGTATTAAAGTGGGTCATTTGGTAATAACAGATTCATAGGCCTATATTTTATAATACAAAATTAAAAACATAATACATCAGCGTGAATCTGTGTTAACAGAGCCAAATAAAGCTTGCTGCTGCAACAGCCTTTTGACTGTACCCAATGGCTCTTTTTTCAAGAAAAATGGAACAATGGCGCACAGAAAGAACGGATGCAATACTCTAAAAACATAAAGGGATTCCTTGCGAAATTCATGAGTAACATTAGTAAAGGCGGAATTGGCAGGTGTACTCAGTGTAAAGATGCTTAGCTTGGCATCTAGCCTGGAGTGGGAACATTTGAAATCCTTCTTTGTTTCAACCGACTTTTTTCTTATTTTGGAAAAGTGCCATGTTTATAGTCTTTGCATTTGTCAGAGAGCTTTTCTGCATCATCCTGCAGTGTGAGGGAGTTATTTTGATTGTCAGGAAAAAGCAGAGGTGGTAAAGTTGCTTTGACAGTGTATAAAGAACAGTGGTCTAGCCACGTGAGACATGAAAAAGATCCTTTTAAGGGTTGTCCTATCTGGTATAAACAAAACTGTGCCTGGGTCCATTAAGTCTTGTTGTTATTAGCATGTATTGTTTTCTTAGAAAGGATTTATTGGTGTATTATGCACTATTTTAGACTGTAAATATGAATACAACACCAATTACATTACACTACTGGATAGACACTTAATAGGGCTGTTCACAATTATAAATATTAAGCCCGGGTCATTTTAAACCCTGGGAAAACTGACTCCCAGGTTATCGTGTTTCATATTTCACATTACACACTGTATTCATAATCTGACATTTCACACTATATATTCCTAAAACCCGGGCTACTATATATTGCTAAACTGCTTCAAATTACATGTGTGAAATGTTCATCTACCCAGGTTTAAAAAAAAGAGTTTACAACAAAAGTAATCCAGGATTAAGCACAGTGTGAAAAGCTTTAAAGTTTAGTGTGTCCAAATCCATAAATGAACAGAGAACTGGCTACATACTGATTATCAAATGATCATTTCCTAGAAAACTAATTATGGCTCAAGAATGAGTCATACAACCTGATAAGGCTCTGAGATGTTTGGCAGGGGTTCTTCTGTACATGGACCCAACCATACTTACCATCCTCGCCGTATTGGTCATAGATGACTCTCTTCTTTGGGTCACTCAGAACCTCATAAGCCTCTGCTATCTCTTTAAACTTCTCTTCAGCATTGGGATCCTTGTTTTTGTCTGGATGGAACTTTAGGGCCATCCTTCTGTAGGCCTTTTTGATTTCATCCTCATTCGAGCCTGAAGTTATGCCAAGGATCTTATAGTAATCCTTCCCCATGGCTTTGATTTACAGATAGAGTCCTTCCAGAAACACCAACACTTTCTACAAAACAACCATAAAAACAAGCAAGGTAAACAATAAAGTAATAAAAATGCATTCAGGTTATACTGACATTTATTTTATTTTTTTGATGTCAACATAAAAAATAATTTTAATTCCTGCAGAAGGAGTCCGGAAGCGATTGTTTGTGTGGGTGTGTGTGGTGTGGTGTGTGTGTGCGTGCGTGTGTGTGTGTGTTTGGGTTATTTGTGTTTCTCCTGCTCCTTGAACGCTCAGAGTGGGTTTCTCACTCGAAAGTGTGAAATGTAAAACCAGAAGTGGATCTAGAGCCGAATAATTACAAAACTCTCTGAACTCAACGGAACTCTGTCGCTCCAGTCCACTTCTGTGCTTTCTTCCTCTCCAGATTTCTCTCTCTGCGGTGAAGCTTGACGTTTCGCTTGTCTCTTCTTCTTTTGGAACTATTTTTATTGACAGCCGGGGCAAATATGCAAATGAATTGGCCAATTTGTGTTTTAAATGTAAATTACTTGCCATTAATTCGTTATTTATTTATCTGTTAAGTAATATCAAACTCACAACCTCTACCCATGGCATTTAAGCCGTGCTGTTATAAAAAAACAGCAGCACTTCTTCTCTTGTAATATTACTTGTGCCTAGAGCTTCTGCTGCAATCAGTAAGTGCTCACGAGGCAGCAGACAAAAATAAAACACCGCAATATTCTACAATTATCTGGTAGTGGCCAAGACACAGCATCGATAACGACATGCATTTGAAATGAAACTGTATGGATTGAGCTGAGAACAGATCTGGATCATCTGAGCAGACCGCGCGAGAAACACCAACAAAGACTTGATGGTCAGCATATTATACAGAGCAGTTTCCATTTACACACGAACAAACATGAATTTAAAACAATGTCATCTTGTATTTAGGCGTATTGTATCTCTTTTCTGTTTGACAAAAAGCGGCTCTGTTTAAAATACACACAACACCATTCACCATTCACCATTCACGAGGTTCACTAAAGCTCACCGGTTAGGATATCTGCAGAACAATGATGCCGGTTTGCCGCATCCGACAGGAAATCCTCATCGCTACATCAAAACCTCGAAGGTCTCCCGGTATTCCTCTCCGGTATTTAATGATGTCACGGTGACCACCAATGAAAAAATGACCGGTGACTGTGATATCTGACTGACGTCAGTTAGACAAGCCTGACCTCTTTATGTAGCTATTCTTCGCATAAAACAGATTTTTGGATTATCCGCGTCTGCACCAGCAAAGGAGCTCTCTGTAGACCAGGGTGCGATTAAACAACATCTTTAAATTAGACGCAAGGAGAGATGAAATCAATACCGGCAACGAGGTTCTGAGACACACGCACTTTTATAAAAGTAGAGATTACAGACCATGATCTGCTATTAGGATATATTAAGTTATCGTATCGATATCAATCATTACTATTACCTGTAAATCGACGTTTTTTATAACATTTTCTCGGTGAGCTACTCAAGTTGTCAAATTCCGATGAAACCGCTTTTAAAAACAGATTATAGCCTTTAAAATCGCACAGTGCAATTTTACGGGAGAGCATAAAGACTGTCAATCGCATACACATGTGTGTTCCAGCTGTTTTTTCTAAGGTAGGCAATACAAAATTGAAAACTGAGCTTACCGTATCAAAGTATCCTTTAGCTGTCTGCCGGCTAGAGCTGCATGACATTCTACTCCATTCCGTTAACCACGCCCCGAATTTACATATGACACGCCCCGTATAAATCACGCCGGTCCACCTCCAAAATCATAACTGACTTGGGGGTGCATTTTAGATATCTGACGAAGTGTATGTGTTTACAATAATATAAAAATTACAGAAAGTAGCCTATTTTTGTGTGTATTCACACATATATTAGATATATTAAATATATTTCACATTATTGTGTGTTCGTGAGTGTGCTTTTAACTTGGAGAAACATTTTGTATGAGACAAATGAAAACTTCGAGAGTGGATGCACATAGTCACTTAATCCTGCATCTGTGATTTCTATTGCTTATGCCCCTCTTCATTTCCCAAGATGTGTTCTTCACTCATACAGAACCCAGGTGTCTGTAGGACTAAGTGCTATCGATACAGCTGTTTGGCTCTGGATCAGGCTTTACATGAACACGGCAGGGGACAAACTCTCCACTAATGTCTGGAATCTTACTCTCTGAGGTCATTCCACAGTCTAAAGGAATTTCTACATTCAGCCTGCTTTGTGTACACTCTTTTGAGGAAGGCTATTATATACAGTCAACATCTAGACACCATTGGATTTTACTCTGTACCTTTTGAACTGTTTAAATCTATTAGCTGCTCAAGTCAATCCATGTTATGCAATGCTCCAAGAATTTGGCATAGATTTTTATATTGCACAGGTTAATATTATTTAAATATATATATATAAAACAAAACAGCAGGAGGGTAAATGATGACAGAATTTTCTTGGATGGACTATAATTTGAATATTTTATTATTAGACATTTTTCTAAGGAGGGAGTTTTAAATCATAATTTGTGGTACAGCAAAACAATATCTATATGTAAAATATGTTTGAATTAATCTATTATGTAAACAGACATATACAATGATATGTGGTTATATTTACTAAGTAACTAACAGTATAAGCTACTTTTCCCCCAACAATGATTTTTTTGGGATAACAAACCTGGTCTATTAACATGCTGATGAGTCATACTAAATCCAGCATCATGCTGTATCCCATTTATTAGTTTATTCAAGGGAAATGTCATTACAAAATCCTCATGTCTTACTTATTTGTATAAAGTTAGCTCACATCTTTAAATAGACAGAAATGAAGTGCAGGCTGAAAGAGGTGGACTGATGGGAATATGCACCTGAATCATCACAGCACTTGAGTGTGGAGGAGAAATGTAAATGATTGAGTGACTCAGAACCTCCCACAGGTGACAACTTAAGTGCAGTGACTTAACAGTCATTTAACCCCTTATGTGCAGTATGAGAAGATGGCTTTGAGTTAAATACTTGTCTTTATTATTATTATTTAATTGCAAGTTATAATGGCAGTTAAGGATATAACACAGGTGCAGTTCGTTTGTCACAAGCAAATTATCTGTGATGGAAGACCCGGCCAGTTCAGGACTCCCCTAAAGGTGCCAGATCATCCAGAAATACCCCCAACCCACAACTAGATAAGCATCTTCATGGTAACCGGCCCTACAGACTGTATCTCCACTGTCCATCCACCTCTTCAGCTCTCCACATGACTAAACGACTAAATGACTTGATAAACAAATAAATAAATAAAATCCCACACACGTCTAACTGAATGATTTCTTGCGCTGCAGGGGTGACATATATAAGTGGAGGCTTTCTTTTGCAAAAACGATTTCTTTCTGGAAACAATCGCACCTGTAGGACACAATGTACGTCATTCTGTGTTCACGCATAGTGGGAACACCGTCTGTACAAATGCGGAGCAGAGAAAGAGAGCGAGCCAGCACACTGTGTTTGAACACCGGGTAACAGAACAAATTTCACACACAAAATGTACTTCAACACCAGACAGCATAATGGTAGCCATGACAACTGGACCCAGAGCTAGACAGTGCGTCTATAACGCTACGCCTCTGTCAGTGTCTTCTGATACCACTGACATCTGTCAATACAGAACAATACGAAACAAAAGTCTGTTTCATTAGGGAGTTTAGAGATGACAGTTTAATGTAATTGATGATGTTCTCTGCTGTAGGTTAAATACATTTCATCAACTCTTAAAGGGGCAGTCCAGCTAATAATGAAACATCTGTCTGCTTTTCTCATTCTCATGTTGTTCCAAATTCATATGGCTTGCTTTCTACTGTGGAACACAAAAGGAGTTATTTAGCAGAATGTCCAAGCTGCTTTTATCCATAAAGTAAAGGTGAATAGTGTCCACTAGGGGTGTAACGGTTCAAATTACTCACGGGTTCGGTTTGTGTCAAGGTTTTAGAGTCACAGTTTCAGTATGGTCCAGTATGTGCTATGTTTAGGGAAGAAACTATACGGTCCAATAAAAAGATATTAACAAGTAATCTAACAATAAGCAACAGCAAAAACAAATACAATAGAGTAAAATACAAAAAAAATAAACAGTGATTTTAGGTAGGACATTTTTAGGGTTAACATTAGTTTTTAGGTACAGAAATTGAATAAGTAATCAAATGTAAAATAACATTGCATATTTGACTGTATAAAATAAAGATGAATCCTCAGTCTGTTTTACAGGTTGTTATTTTTAGATGTGCTGTCAGATTTAAGTTGAACGGCGTGCTGAACAGTGGGTGGAGAATGGCATGGTTTGATTTTTTTACAGATTACCGTTACACCCCTATAGTCCACAGCTGTCTTTGGACCAAAAACTATCCTTATATTTAAATCAGTCAATCAATATAGAATAAACTTAATAGTATTCTGAATAATCTGAATAACAACCTTAAAAACAAAAAAGAAAAAACACTGATAAAAAAATGATGTATTGTATGTAAATATTATAATACCAGCAGATCAAGTGCTGGAGCTGTTCACCTTGTTTGGACATTGCTGGCCTCCATACAAATAATAAATGCAGCGAGAAAGATATTAGTCTCTAAAAGATTCACTTCTTCACATTGAAATGTAGATTCAGTCATTATCGGTTTATTTGCATGCGCTCATAAAGAATGTACTTTGTAAAAAGCACATTACAAAAACAGCTATTGCTAACAAAATCAAAAATAATATTTTGTAAACATTAAACATGTAAATATTATAACACCTCATTTAAATTAACCAGTCAATATACCATTAAAACTAATTCGATTTAATTAACATACATATCTAATATTTCCTGAGAAGAGATGTAACACTTGCACAGAAAACAATTTGTGAAGTATAGCTAGTCATCACTCAGACAGTTCTGTGGGCTGCAGACCTAAAGGTTAGCATGACATCTATTAGCATGATTCAGCTGAAAATGTGTGCCGCAGGGACTCTTGTCACTGTCATTATCAAGCCAACGAGAAATAAACACACAAATACAAAATCCTGCTTGTTTTCTAGCCAGCAGATGTGACTGAAATTTGTACACCTCAGAATTGAACAGAAACGAGCCGATGACACAACTGGTGCTATCTTTGATTCTGGCATTTTCCAGCTGTAAATATAAGTGGGCAACAGAATATCTGTTTCAAAATACATTTATAGTAGAACATTCTGTTTCTATGAGGTGAGTGTCTGCTCATATAACAAATTGTGATCTAACTCCAGGTGATCTCCAGGTCATATATCCCTATTTGAGGGATATATGAAATCAAACGCTCATAGCATGTATGTTATTATTAAGAAGTGTCACTTCTTCATGCTATACAGTAGGCCTACTCATCAGGTCATTTCACTGTATACTTAACACCAGGTTATAGTAATATACTCAAGTAAGAAAGTATATATATATATATATATATATATATATATACACACACACACACACATATATATATATATATATATGTGTGTGTGTGTGTGTGTGTATGTATGTACACATATTATTATGCACGTATAATTATGGACATCCCATAATTACTAATGGAAATTCTGAGCCATGTTCTCGCTCTCATGGCGTTTTCCCTCTGGTAAAACAGCACTATGACTCAGACTCTCTGCTCCTGTTCAGGCTCACTGGACTGTACTGCTTTTCCAACATTGTAAAACTTTCATTCAATACACTTATAAGATGATCAGTGAGAAACAAGTCTACAAAGAGAGTTCTGAATACCCATTGAAGGAAGATTTTACTTCACAAATCTTCTCAGAATTAGTAATGGAACTATGGTAACTAATGTTGGCTGATATATTAAAAAGAGATCCATCACTAACAACAGTTAATCCTCATAAGTCATGTGTTTCATTAGTGCTGTATTGCAGATAGGATCTCCCGTGTAAGTGCAATGCACCGCCAGCACTCGCCCAGTTTTCAGAGCAGGATTTATAGTTTCTATAATATACTGGGCTATTTACCAGTCAAAAGACTTTATATGTCTCTACAACATGATTATGTGTATATGTCAAAAGAACCCCAATAATGGCCTTTATAAGTGTTCAAACATAATAGCAAATATTCATATCACAAATTTCACCCTAAACCAACAAAAGCCCAAATTCAGTTGTTAGAGGCTAATGAATGTTAATACAGAGGCCAAACTCTGTATCCGCTGTGTCAGATTTCTTTCTATTTCACAGGCTTGGTCTAAAATGGGACAGAACCAGGGTGAAATAAGGTAACTAGAGACTATGGCTGTTCAAACTACAGCAAGAGTATCTTTGGGTTAGGATAAGGTCAGTTTATTCAAGTCCCAGCCACTTGTCCCTCAGACAGCCACACAGACTCACAGGCCTTTAGCGTGCTGCTTCACCACTAACACACTCTAGAGAGAAGGGAAAAGGACCAATGAGAATCTCACACTGTAGCCCTGGTGTATTACAAACACTGAAGAGTAGATCAAATTTGAGCATTTTGCTATATGAATGATGTTTTGATGAAACTTTGAATTTAGACAGACACCAAGCTTTTAAAATGATGTTAGATCATCATCTGAGAGTTTTAAATGTAATAATGCTTATTACTAAGTTGAATTATTTACAAGTTTATTGTGGTTGTGTCTCTTGAGCAGCAAATCAGCATATATGACCCTGGACCACAAAACCAGTCATAAGTAGCATGGGTATATTTGTAGGAATAACCAACAATACATTATATGCGTCAAAATTATCAATTTTTCTTTTGTGTCAAAAATCATTATTAAGTAGAGATCATGTTCCATGAAAATATTTTGTAAAATTCCTACCGTAAATATATGAAAACTTAATTTTTGATTAGTAATATGCATTGCTAAGAACTTTATTTGGACAATTTTAATTGAGATTTTCTCAATATTTAGTTTTTTTTTTTGTACCCTCAGATTCCAGATTTTCAAATGCTTGTATCTCGGCCAAATATTGTCCTATCATAACAAACCATACATCAATGGACAGCTTATTTTTTCAGATGATGTATAAATCTCAATTTCAAAAAATTGACTCCTGACTGATTTTGTTGTCCAGGGTCACATATTATGATTTCTGAAGGATCATGTGACACTAAAGTCAAAGTATTAACAAACCATTAAAATATTAAGATAGTTAAGTTTAGGATTAGGAATGTAGAACATGGTCATGTGCTTTATAAGTACTAATAAACAGCCAATATAGGCATGCTAGTAAGCAAGTTGTTAATAGTAAGAATTGGTCCCTATAATAAAGTGTTACCAGTACATTTTACAGTTTAATCAAATAAATGCAGCCTTGGTTATGAAAAAAACAAAACAAAATTTTACTGAACCCAAACATTTGAATGGTTGTGTAAAATGTACATATTTATGAATTCAGTTAAAAAAAAAAAGTAAGTTTTTTGTGTAATTCGTTGCACTGTTGACCGGTGGTGCTGCCCTGACTAAACCTAGAATAAGTTGTCATTTACCAGTCATAAAAATAAAAAAAAAGAGTTGTTTTGATATAAGGCTGCAGAGCACAGCTACAGAACTGGGAAAAATAAATGATAAAATGAAGTGATATATGTAATTAAATGTGGTAGACGTGTCAGAATTCCAGCTGGCACTGCGTTAGATATAAGCTTCACAAGTTGATGGCACACGGTCAGAGGACCATAAGCTGTTATCCATTTGTATCAACATGCTTTTGAGGATGAAAACATCTTTGGGTTATAGCAAACTTCAAATCTTACATGTTAACACTAGTGCCAAGCCATAGGGAGTTAATGCAGAACACTAATCCTAGCACATGCATTTTTTTTTTTTCTCTTCTGTTTACTTCTTTAATATGTGCATGCATGCTGCTGCACAGCTACTATTCACAGATACTCCAGCGTGTTGTTCTGGCTCAGATGTGAAAGAATGCATAAACAGCTAAACATAAAGACACTGGCATGCCACATCTCAGTCTCCCATCTGCTGTCTGGGTACCCTGATAACACTCTCTCTACCATCTATTAAAGTGGATGAGATCGCCATGGCAACTGCCATATCCTGGGATGTGAATTCTGTTTTATACTTGTCACAGCCTAAGAAGAGTAAGACTGACCGGAACTATTTTGTCACATTAATATGACCTTTACTTATAGTCCTACTTCTAGGAGTTTTGGGGGCAACACTGTGCAGGTAAATGTTTTTAGGTCAATACTATGATTATTTAATAATACTTCTTAAAAAAAATCTTGTTTTAAAAGCATGAGGAAATCACATTAAAATGAACTTTTCAAATGAGGAAATCACATACACATTTTCCTTCGATTTTAGGTATTACTGACTTTGATTATCATTTACATTTCCATGTACACAAGAGATAATTTTTTGACATTGTATTTTGCAACGGATGACAGAAGATCAATTATGGCACGAGGAAATAATATTACATTGAAAACACAACTTAAGGCAAGTCATTTTCTACACAACATTTGACTCCTTTCCACTGTCCATTTATATAATATCCAGGATATTTCAGTAGTTAAGTGTTGTGCTTGTTTTGTTTTTTTTCAACAGCATGACAGTCATTAACAATATGCACAACATGTTAATTGTATTTTGGGATTTGATTACGGTTAATGTTTAAGCACATCCGTTTGCCTGTGGAGGATCTAAACAGTTAGAATTATCACAAATTCAATGCACATGTTTATGCTGCAATATTATGGAAACCAGTGATTGGTGTGGTATGAGGAAGTATAGAAAATGACCTCTGACTGTATTATAAAAGCATGCAGTGAATCCCCAGAAGGGCTGACCTATAACCTCAAGTCAATAAAACTACAACCAAATATAGACATACCATGCTGGCAATATTCAAATGAATATTAGTTCTGAAATTAGCTCTATGCATCTAAACAAATACAGCAGCAAGCACATTCATTAAATTTCATATGGCTATATAATATAATACCATCCATCTTACTGTGGAGCAACAGAAAGTTTTAAAAAGAGGAAAGGACTGTGTGATGTCAATAGTGAACATCCTTTAAGGGAACACTTCTGTTAATAATAACAAAAAAAATACTAAGTGCACTTATCAGGCAGATCACATGCTGGAGCTGTTCACCTTGTTTGGACATTGCTGGCCTCCATACAAATAATAAATGCAGCGAGAAAGACATTAGTCTCTAAAAAAATAATTTCTTCACATTGAAAGGTAGATGTCCAGCCATTATCGGTTTATTTACATGAGCTCAAAGAATGTACTCTCTAAAAAGCACATTACAAAAACATCTATTGTTAAGAAAACAAAATCAAAAATATTTAGTAAATTCACCAGAATATTTTTTGTGCAAATCAATCAAAATCATGCTATGAGGTATACTTACACTGCGATTCAGTGGATTATCATCCAAAACTCCCCCAACATCATCTAAAACATCCTCAAACATATATCATAAAATCCTCACCTCTCTAAAAATAAATTATATAAATCAATATAATATTGTAATGAGACCATGAACTTTGTGGATATGTTTGTGTGTTATTTCTGGTCTGAAACATAGAAAGAAAAAAGAGGGGACAGTGATATTACTGTGAGAAAAAAGAAAATTAGTGTAACCGGACATGTTTTCTAAGCCTATGCACTGTTTAAAAAATGACCACTGCTTCAATGTCTAAATGATTACATTTTTTTCCTCCCAATTCTGTCCTTTCCCAGAAAACACCTTCATCTCACCTGGAGTTAGATCTGTTCTCCAGGAGTTTTTGGTGGGCTTCACTGAGCTTGACAGCAGGAGTCGACTCTTGTTTTGAGGTTATAGCTAACGGATGATGTCTAGGTAATTAAGGTCAGTGTAGAGTGCATTGACTAGCAGGGTCAAAAGACGGTTGCTGTCACGCAGGGTGTGACCTGGGTACTTGATGAATTGAATGGCCTGGTTCACAGACACATGCAGCTCTGAATACTGCTTATTACTCGGCATTTGCTCCAGTACAGATAAAGCCTGAAAAAAGAGAGCATTCATTCAAGGTACAGCACGATTTACTAGAAATTAGTTTGTACAATAACAAATTATCATCAAATAGCTAAAACATATCCACATCAAACAATCTATTTTTTCAAAATTTCAATTCAATTTTTCAAAATCAACGTAGAAAAATTCTTAAAACAGAAAATTTGACCTGTTGGGCTTTAGCTGAGAGCTGCAGCTCTGTGCCTGGATGAAGACGCAGCTGATTCTCTGAGGGCACCTGGACCAGCAAAAACGCTGACATGCTGCGCGCCACAACCCGAAACCTGAATCACAGGAAGAACAGAAATTATGAGGCATGCCATTCACACAATTGACCTTTCATGTCCCATTCACTTCTGATCTGGACATCAAAACAAAACTGTTTTAGAAGTCTCTCCAACTTCTTCACCTGCTAGAAAGTGGGGATTTCCTCCCAAGGCCTATGGCTCCCAAGATGCCTGAGTTCAGTCTTTCCTCACTGAGCTGGGATAGACGGTTCTGGAATGCCATTAAGATGAGAATCAGAGTATCAAGTGCACAGGTGTCCTCTTGATCTACCTGGATATGCAGAAGCTCCAAGAATTTATGCCACCATAAAAACAGCTTTGCCTCATCAGCTGGACCACTGCAGGAAGAGATGACACACTCCCTTAGGCCACAAATACTCAGACAATAAGCACTAAAATAAAAGGTCCTTCACTACTTCCGGTCCGGGATTCTGTGTGTGTCCTTCAGCATTTATATATGTGATAAAGTGTAAGTTACCTAGGGAAGACCTGACTGATCCATGTGCTGAGCAGCACTAAGGTCTTCTTCTCATTCAGGAGGGTTTGCTCCAGGTTCAGCCTCTGGAGGATGTAGACGTACAGTGTGAGATAACTGGCCAGGTTCAAGCTTTCCTGAATGAAGTCCTCAACAGTCAGTTCAGGAACCTGAAGAGAGACAAGGATGGGCCCCCAACCAGAGTACTGATCAGGACATCCACCTGAAAGAAACACACAACATAGAGATTTATAAGATACTAAAACTCACTGTTCTCCATAATGGTTCCATGCAAATGTTTTGATTCAGCCCAGATGTTTGCTTTTATGGTCTTTACAATGTGATTAAGGAGAGGAATGATTCCTAAAGGCTAACGCAGACAGACTGTTTAAAATCTGTGACTAAGCCCAGAACAAGTATGAGCTATTATTACCATCAGTGAAGTAGGAGAGAATACAGGCCTCAGTGGTTCGTGTCATATGACGCACTGAGGCCAGGCATCTGCACGCAGCGGTTAGCAGGGGGAGAACCAAAGGACCCCGAGCTCGCTTTTCCACCCACGAGTGGAGTTTAGTCCCGAGTCCCTCTGCTGTAGATATGCCAGCTTCGTTCAGCAGAGTCAGCATCTCCGCAAACAGACTGCAGGTGGCCATGTGCCGCTGCTGGAGGTCTGTCTCTGAACGCGAGAATGAGATACATTAAGATCATACATTCATACAACCCTCCCCACTCTCCAAGAACTGTACTTATCCAGAGTGAGCAAAAGGGCTGGTAAAATCACTCTGGACCCCTCACATCCAGCACACTCCCTCTTTGAACTGTTACCGTCTGGTCGACGCTACAGAGCACTGAGCACCAGAACGACCAGACACAGGAACAGTTTCTTCCCTCAGGCAATCCATCTCATGAACACTTGACAATAAACGTGGAACACACAACTCTATTATTTATTCACCACATTTGCTTACTTTTTTATTTATCTAATTTTTTCATTTCAAATTTGTACATATCAGACCTGTACACACATAATTGCCTATATTATATATTGTGTTTTTGCTGTTTTGTACATTGCCTATTTGGATATTTGTATTATTCTTTATTATCTGTGTCTTGTCCTGTTGCTGTCTCTCTGTTGCACTGTGGAGCTTCTGTCACTAAAACAAATTCCTTGTATGTGTAAACATACTTGGCCAATAAAGATCATTCTGATTCTGATTTTAAGTGATTTGAAGTTTATTCAACATAATGAGAGATACTGTTACTGCTTGTTTTGTTTTGTGGTAAAGGGTTTGTTCACACAAAAATGAAATCCTCATGTCATTCCAAACCTATGGAGGGCCAAATTACTCAAAATTAAATAAATGTTGAAATATATAAATAAATCGTTAAATACATATTTAAATAATGAAATACATAAATGCAGAAATAAATATATAAATATTAATTCATTAATTCATTCATTTTAGTTATGTATTTATGTACTTATTTATTTATTCGTTCGTTCGTTTATTTGTTCATTAATTAATTTATTAATTTCCTTATTTATTTCCTCCCTCCACATTTCATTTTCAGGGTTACGGTTGTCGGCACGTCACTCAGTGTGAGGCGTCACCTTTCAAACTCAAATTCTTTGGTCTTTCTAATTTAGGTGCCTTTTTCTTGTTTTTCGCATCACAAGCTATGGCTGAGTATGGTACAGTCCAATAGGTAGCTGAATTTGTCCGCGCACTGCCAAAAAAAAAACTGACCAAAAAAGGTCTAGCAAAAATCCAGTTATTTATTTTTCATATGCAAAAGTGACAAAAGTGCAAAATGTATTAAAAACAGACCAGAGAGCAGACGTTTCAGCCCATGCTCTCTTCAGTGCTCACTGAAGCACTGAATGAGCAATGAGCACTGAAGAAAGCATGGGCTGAAACGTCTGCTCTCTGACAAATTCAGCTACCTATTGGACTAAAAACTTTCTTCTTTTTGTTCTATGCACCTGAGAACCTTTATTTTGTTTGTTCTGAGCGCACACAATTCCTGCTTTATGAGTATGGTACAGTAAAAGATCTGTTGTTGACTCTTGCAGATGAAGTTGTCAATCAAAAAGTGTGTTTGACAAAGCGGCGCTGCTCAGACCGATCAGTGTTTGACATCAGAGTACCTCGAGAGCGTTTTGAAAGCATAAGGAACCATTGATGTCATACACCGATCGGTCTGCACACGCAAACAAAGCAAAACCTACATATTTTAGGCAATATAGAAATCCTGGCCAGGACACGTCCGAGGCAAATGGCAGGTATAATCACCCTAAAGAGGGGCACACGTCGCATCGCAACAGAGTATGCTGGCCATATCATACGTCTAAGCACATGGCACACATTGTTCAGAGGAGAACGCTGAAAAATACGACAGAATTGATGATACCGGTCTGTATTTACAGTACACAAGCCACGGTTCAGCTGCGCGCGACAATGCTGCCAGTATTAAAGCACAAGAAGAAGGTGCCTAAATTAGAAAGTCCAAAGAAATCACGTTTGAAAGGAACCGTAACCCTGAAAATGAAATGTGGAGGGAGGAAATAAATAAATGAATAAATAAACAAATGAAGAGATGAATGAATACATAAATAAAGAAATGAACGAATAAATAAAGAAATGAATAAATGAATTGATTTCTGCATTTATTTATGTATTTAATTATGTCATTATGTTTATAATAATTGATTTATATATTTATTTCATTACGTATTCAACGATTTATTTATGTATTTAATCATTTCATTATGTATTTAACGATTTATTTATATTATTTAATTATTTAATTTTGAGTAATTTGGCCCTCCATACAAACCTGTCGTTCGGAAAACAAATTGATATATTTGATGAAATCAAAGAGCTTTATGACCCTGCATAGACAGCAACGCAACTGATATGTTCAAGGCCCAGAAACTTAAAGGACATCATTAAAATTGTCCACGTGACATCAGTGGTTCAACCTTTAGTGGTACTATTGTGAACGCATGTTGAAAACTGACACTGAAGAGAACAAATTGTTGAATAAAGTCATTATTTTTATTTTCTTTGCACACAAAATATTCTTGCACCTTCATCAAATTAAGGTTGAACCACTGATGTCACATGGACTATTTTAACAATGTCCTTACTACCTTTCTGGGCCTCCACCGTGGTAAATGCCTTGCTGTCTATGGAGGGTCAGAAAGCTCTTGGATTTCATCAATAATATCTTAATTTGTGTATTGAAGATGAACAAAGGTTTTATAGGTTTGGAACGACAAGAGGGTGAGTAATTAATGACAGAATTTTCATTTTTGTGTGAACTATCCCTTTAAGATGTTACTAATACTATTAGTTTTACATTATTACTATTAAGGACCTCTTTCAAAAACATTAGAAAATCTTGATTGAACAAATGAATGAATGAACGAATGAATGAATACTATTACAAATTACATTTGTATTTGGTTTGAAAACCAATTAAAATCAGATTCAGGTGGAGAATGGATAGTAAATAGACAGGTTTCTCACCTGTTCCTGCATTTAATTCAGAAATTACTGCACAATCTGCTCTATGCACATATATATGCTGGAAAAAAAAAAATTTAGCATTCCCTAACATATCAAGGCAAGTTCATCGGAATAGTCAAGGATGTAAATCAGTGGTATTTCAAATGCTTTTGGGAATAGATGCATATGTACAATCATATATTAATGTGCCACAGTGTCTGTATCTGTATCTTAACTAATTTCTTTTTCTTTCTCCACTCTTGGCATTGTGCTGATGCCTTTGTCATCACTACTGCAACCAATATACTGGGTACTAACTGAACAAGCTAATATGACTTGTCACATTCTAAATGACAATACAAAGAGTCAATCCGTAAGACTGTGTGCAGTGTGAACATAGCCTAAGTGCTACTGAAGCAAACAACTGCTTTCATTCTTATAAAATCCAGAGGTAAGCAGAACTAAAAATTAACATTATGCAATAATCTTGAAGGGCCTGCTGAGGGACGTGACAGGAAAATGAATATGAAAGAGAAATGAAACATTCTCCTCACCGGGAGGGTTGAAAATGACAATGTACTCCAGTAATTTCTCCATTTCTGTCTCCAGTGATGCCAGACTGATGTTGCCATTTTGATCCAGAGAAGTCAGGAACTGCACCATTAAGTGAAGGAAGGCTTGGCCTTTTAAAGTCATGTCCTAACAGTCACAAATCACACAACAGATACAAATCACAATGCTGTAAAAATGTAGTTTACAGTAATTTACAGTATTTGACAACAGTGTGTCATCTAACCTTGTGATGTAACATTTGTGTGGTCGTCCCAAATCCAGCAGCCATTCTAAGCAATTTGATGACATGTTGTGAAGATGTATCAAGACTGAGAACAAGGGATGCTGGGTAATGTGTGCTGACATAGCGTGTAACATTTTGATAAGAAGAAAAATCTATTAGGTGCCAAGGCAGAGAAGCTGATTGGTCCAGGAGACTGAGAACAGAAGACTCCTGTAGAAGTAAATCATGGTAAATTAACCTCTAATAGGCCTTTGAAGACGGTAAGGGTAAACAGGTGACCACTCACAGGTTTGCTGAGATCCTCTTTGGCCAAAAACACCATCAGATAGAGGACAGAGACCACCATGGTCTGAGCTGAGGGGCTCAGCTGGGGGCTGAGAGAGTCACTCAGTACACTGACCCAGTTCACCTCACACAGCAGCTCTCCCATAAACAGAAAACAACTCTTTGGACTTCCCCTCTCCACCTGAGCAGCACAAAATTCCATCAATTTACTGACAACCATCTATTAAAGTATCAGTATTTTCTTATAGTTACTACAAGTAAAACAGAGGGATTAAAACCTGTCATCTTCAAATTATTTGTCAGACTACCTTGGAAGTGATTAAATGTAAGTATGCATGGCAACCGTTCAAAAGATCGGTGTAAATGTTTACTAAAGGATGCATTACATTGAACAAAAGTGACAGCAAACTTGTTACAAAATGTCTATTTCAAATAAATGCTGATCTTTTGAGCTTTCTATTCATCAAAGAATCCTAAAAAAATCTTGTGGTTTCCACAAACAAATATTAATCAGTACAACTGTTTTCAACATTAATAATAATATAAGGTATGTATGTTTTTTGAGCACCAAATCAGCATATTGGAATGATTTCTAAAAGATCATGTGACACTGAAGCCTGAAGTAATGGCTGCAGAGTATTCAGTTTTGCCATCACAGAAATAGGTTGCATTTTAAACTGTAATAAAATAGAAAACATAAATTTTACTGTCCCCAAATGTCTGGATGGTGGTGTATATAGGTCTAGATGGACATTCTAGAGATTCTCAACCAAATGCAGGTAATATAAGTGATTCAGGATTTCTGTAAATCTCTCACATTGAAAAACTGGTTCATTAGTGTCTGATCTGGATGCAGGTCCTTCCATGGCAAACGGCTGTACTCAGTGTGGTAGGTGTACAGTAGGTACTCTGGCATCTTGGGAGAGGTGCAGGTCTCACAGTAATGCATGAGATGAAACCACAGAGCTCCTCTTTGTCCTGGCAACAAGCGATCTGCCCCAAAATGTATGGATTCAAAATTACATACTGATCAAACGGATTTTCAACTGAATATGTATTTCAACAGCTGAAAAAATGGTTGAATGAATCATGACATTTGTGTGTTGTCCTGTTCTCAAAGGATGTTTACCTTTGAATTTCTCATGCATAGTCTCCATCAAGCGTGCATATAAGCTCACTAAGCTCGCTGCTGCTGCGGCATCTGATTCAAGCCATGGAGAACAGCGAGGATGACTGTGGCATACACAAGAGAGATGTTACTCATCACTTCTGTAATCAGTGCTATAACAACCGAACTGCTGAGCCACATCAAAGCATACCTAGTGTCGTCAGTGTCAAGGACCAGAATCCACGGTTCAAACAGTTTGGCCATTTTTGCATGTAGGCTCTCAAGAGCTACATAAAGGAGAATTTAACATTAATTAATTTAATTACATAAATAGTTGTTATGCAGACACTACTGTTCTTTTGAACACTACTGTTCAAAAGTTTGGAGTCTTTAAGATTTTTTTTTATTGTTTTCAAATAAGTCTCTTATGCTCACAAAGACTGTATTTATTTGATCAAAAATACAGTAAAACAGTAATATTGTTTTAAAATTATTTCTATTTGAATACAATTTAAAATTTAATTTATTGCTTTGATAGTAAAGTGATTGTGGAAAATGTGACGCCAATCTTACTGACGCCAAACTTTTGTCTGGACTATAAGTATTTGGTTGCTACACATAACAGAAAAATAAAATTTTGTACCTTTGACCAGTCTTGGACTTCCTACTCTTTCTTTGCTGCAACTATTTAGCTCCAGATCAATGATGTAGGTAATCAAGTCTTCCCAAAACATCTTGACTTCCTCAATGTACGGCCCCCATTTTGAGAGGAGACCAAAGCTCCTGAAGTCCCCGTTAGACAGACGGAGCTTCAGGAAGTATTTTGAGAGCCATTCAATTGTTTCATCCACCTAGAAAAACAAACTACAATTTTAATTCTCTGGCTCCATTTGAAGTATTTAACACTAATTTGAGCAAGTCAAATATATAAAGAGTGTTTTGCCTTACCTGCTGAGGGGAGAGCAGGATGGAGCGGGTTTTGTTTGTCTTTATCTTGGGATGAGGAGAACAGCCCAGCACTCTTACTGATGTTCTCCAACAGTCTGGACTGAGAAGCTGCTTAGAAGAGCCTGCAAGAAAGTCAACATATTACATTTTCTGAGCACAAATAGCTTTTCGAAAATAATTTCCACGTACATTTTCACTTATAACAAACCATTAATATGTAGTTTTTGGAATTTACATTTAATCTTTATAAATTATGATTACAAATGTCATGCTAAACTACTAGATCAGGGCAAAAGAATGTTTAGACACATGAAATGAGTCTAAACATGGAGTCTAGAAACATGACTATATGACAAAAATCTATAGATAATCAAACCTACAAAAGTGGATCTGGACTAATTTAGACACTATACTTCATAAATATAATTTAGCAGGCATTAGACATATCTAATATATAATATCTTTTTAAAAACAAAGACTGTTTTGCAAGTAAATAAAAAAAAATTACCATTATTCTGAGGTGATTACACATGGAACCAATCAAATATGAAAGAAAAAAAAAACACAATGGATGAGACTAGGTCAGAGAGAAGGAAAGACATACTCTGCATGAGCAGACGAAGGAAGTCACTGTAGTGGTCTGGAAATTGGTGAAGCAGCAGTTCTGTCCAATGCTTGCAGAAGATGTTGAAGGGCATGAGGACTTCTGGCTCAGGTTCCAGGCCACAGGTGCACAGAGCCTGATGGATTATTTCCATCAATCGGCTACGCTCAGAGAACTGAGGCTGCGTCACCGACAGCCACTGAGTCAAGTCAAACTAGAAACAGAGCAGATTGTTCAATATAATTTTTTTAAAAGTTGCAAACATGAGCTACACATTCAAAAGCAAAAAGTAGAGCAATCAAAGTCTCAGAGGGCCATGTGAAGGATCCAGCGTGAGGTGGTTGGAGAGTGCAGATTGTCTTGTACATTTAAATTAGACTGTTTTTGTTCCCTTTTTTTATAAACTTCTCTGAGGGTTTTGATATGACAATATGCTAAAAAGATATGACAGCACTGCTTTACATAATTATGAACAAATAAGTGAAGTCTTTTCCTCATGGAATAAAAAAAACCTCTAGAATCATTTTGCTAATTCTTTTTAACCCATAATGCTTTCCATTTCAACCTGTATGATAAACATTTATAGCATTATTCAATGAAGGCGAATTACTTTTGTGAGGAGCATGAATATGACATCACCACTGTCTATGTGGAGGGTGTTGACCACTTCCTCATACAGAGAGACCAGCTCTGCAGGTGAGGCGTTTGGGGTGAAGTAGGGTGAGAGAAGGTTACAGAGGTGTCTGTTGAGCAGAATGGTCTTCAGCATTTGTTTACATTCTGACCGGACATCCCGGATGAAGACCTACAGGCAAAGATACACTTTATATAATTTTAACAGTTAAGACTTGAGAGTTGTAAATATAAAACCACAGACCTTTTAAAAAGTTTACTTCATGTTAAAAAAAAGTAAATTTAAATGAAAACAAATTTGAGAAAACATCATTACATTTTGAAATTAGTGCTGACAATGAAAACAATACCTGACCAAGGATCTCTATACAGGATGTGAAAAATTGGCGGGTGGGTGGATGTCTCTGTGTATCCTCACACACAAACGACACTATCTGATAGAAAGCAGTGATGCCAACCTTCAGTATGCCAGGGGAAGGATTTAGTTTGTAAGCATTAACCAAGGCCCTAAACAAGAAAACATGATGTTTAAATTTAGTGATATAGAAAGTGTAGAAATGGATTTGAATGTGTACTGACGTGATGAAGTTCTCTGTGTGCACGGCCGCCTCAGCCAGACTTTGAGGAGGAGCTTTGATTCCATCAGCCTGTAGCTGTTTAACATCACTCTTCAGACATTGGATCTGATTCTGCACTGGATCCAGTTTGTGCATTCTTGAGTACTGCATCACACAATGAGGGAGAAAGAAAGGGAGCTCAGGAAAATGTAGGATTTTCTGAGGGGTTGCCAAAATTGTTTATATTATTAATGCGGTCATGAACTGAGAAATCAAAATTCCCTTGATCTTTTGATGTATAAGAGGTCATTGTTCTATATAAACAAGTTTAAGAACTAAAAACGTTCTTGTTAGTCTAAAAGCAGCTTATATTAAAGCCAGTCTGCCAAAAAGACAGCTTGTGGAATGTGCCACTTTATGATGTAATAGTGTGGCTAAACTCCACGTCCGCAGAAGATGATCAACACCTGCTTCTACATCACTGCCTGTTTAGCCTCGCCCACAAAATTCATGCACGTAGTAGGTAAATGACAAGAGCAGCAACCACAGGTCCACACAGAAACCAAATTGTAAACTGTATTGGATGAACTTAATTTTTATTGAAGTGCCAGATTGCGTCACTAAAGAACTTGGTCCTTTGTTCACTTCATTTTACTGTGGATTTGTTTACAAAAAAGGCACAATTCGACGCAGGATTTTCAGAAAGATTGAAGCTAAAAGACAATGCTATGCCGAATATATTGTATCTGACAGTATTGTCGCACCACACAAGTTTAACTATTTTCATTGCTCAATCACTATTACTTTGTCTGTTATTACAGATTGTTTGATACGTGCTGCGTATTTATGCGTTTTTAACCTAAAACATAACAGTGTCCAACTGTGAAGGACGTAGGCTGTCAAACATACACAACTGTCATCCAATCATAGCAGTTAATTTCAATTAAATAATGATACAGCATTTTGGACACTGACACCTAGTAATCCACACTACTACTTATTATACAAAAAATATGCAAACATTTCAGTCACCAATACCATTGTATACATGTGCTAATTGCAGTCGGTCATGATTAATGTATTGCACAAGTGTCTACTAATAGGATGGTTATCATGATGAAGTGAGTAGTATTCAGAATGTCATGTGATCACATTCACAACATTGTGACCCATGTACAATAAAACAATTTTTATTAGGGTCCTGAATATGTCTGAAGTCTCATCTCATGCAAGTGTATACCTAGCACAGAGCAGAAGGATCGAAATGGCAGCTATTCACCTTTACAGTTACATGTGCGGGACCCTGGCAGGGCTGTCCGCCTTTGCCACGGCATTCTAACTGCATTGAGAGTTGGTCTTCTCGGTTTATGTAGAGCTGCGGCAACACCTCCAGCAGTTCACTGTCTAGAGCGACCTGCTGTGTTTCCCGGACCGTTGCCAACCTGAGAAGAGGACAGTCGTTATTTACAACATAATTTAGCGCATACGGAGTTGCAAGTACAGCACTACAGCTTATCACAAAGTAATTTGAGAGGCACCGGTTATTAATCACGGCACTGAAGACTTCCTTAACATGCATTTATGGGCTGTAAGTGAGTTTTGACAACAGTTTATCAATCAGTACATGCTTACTACAAATCTTACTTGGCTTGATGCTGGAGCTTAGCAAGGTCTTCCTGAATTAAGGCAGTGGAGATTTTCTTGTCAGACAGACTCTCAGTGGGAATATCAGGCACTGGAGCCTTCATAGGCACAAGTAACGGTGCCCCCTGGGGAGCAATATCACTCATCTGCTTTCTCAGATGAGTGAGAATACGCTCCCTTGCTGTAAATAAATAGATCAGGAATATTATTTAGTGTAAAAAGTAAAATCTGCTGTACAGCAAACTGACAATCGCTTAAGTTCTAAATATCTAACATCCAAAAAGACACCTAAACATCTTTTTTATATAAAATTATAATACATGTACATGCTCAAAAGCTTTTTTTTTTTTTTTTACATAAATGCAGTCTCTGATTTAGAAAGTTATGCAAGCATTCAATAAATGTGCCTGAAGCAAACAACTGTAACATTCCTAAAGAGTAATCCTGTTTTCAAATTTTGACTGTTATAAATACGAGAATCCAGACATCAGAGTATGATTATCAGTGGAAAGTGGGCTCAGTACCAGCCAGAGGACTGATGAAGTCAGTGAAGATGGAGCTGGTGTTCTGGGAGAGTGCAGGTTCACTCTTGACCTTTGACCACAGACTGAGCACTTCCTGCAGCTCATGCTGGACTCGCTCAATGTCCACATGCTCCATCCACACCTCCTAAAGATGAAGTGACACACAGACATGGCATCAGTTCATATCTGATAATGTTTTGTGTCAAAGACATCTTCAGTATCATCTGAAGAAAAAATTAAATAAATGACCATAATTATAAACAAAGGCTCATCTATATACATGACTTTGATTAGAAAATGTTTTGATGCATTTTTCCATACATTGCTAAGGGTTTAATGCAAATGACAAATGTAACTCTTCTAGCTCTCATATCTGATTACATACAGTATGTTAAATTTTAACAACTTTCTCCACCATATCTGTTGAAGTTATGAAAAATGTGGAAGAATATTTTCCAAATGTAAGCATGTGTATAATATATGTTTATATGTCAGTAATACTACTGTTTAAAAATTCAAATGTTTGAGTCAGTATTTGGGTCAGTATTTAAAAAAAAGAAATTAATACTTATATTTAGTATGAATGCATTAAATTTAAAATAAAGACATCTTCATCGTTACAAAATATTTCCATTTCAAAATTCTTTTGAGGTTTCTATTCCGGAAAAAAATTGACCACGTTTCCACAAAAACATTAAGCAACTGTTTGCATCAATGATAATAATAAAAATGTTGAGCACCAAATCAGTAATCAGTATAGTATCTTACTATAGATTTATATTTAAATGAAGTATACTTGAATGAAGGATCATGTGACACTGAACACTCAAGTAGTGGTTGCAAAACATTCAGCTTTGCCATTACCGGAATAAACTACATTCAATTATTACAGTTTTTAAATTATAATAATACTTTACAATACTACTGCTTTTACTATATTTTTTATCAAATGCAGCCTTGGTGAGGATATGAAACTACTTTCAAAAACATTAAAAAAATCTTACCAACCCCAAACTTTTTTAAAGTACAGATCTGTTTTCATTCAAAACAATCTACTAAATCTTTGATGGCTCAGAACTCTTAAATATAAAAAGAATGCACTGCACTCTGCTGGAGTCAAACAAACCCTCACCTGCTGGCGCTGCATGATTTTGGCTAGGCGATGGGTGTCATACTGCTTTGGCAAAGAAGGCACGTAAATTTCTTGCTTCTGAAGGTTTTCATCATCCAACCACAAAGCAAACACAGTGAAGAGCCTGAACAACAAGAGTTAGACATTTAAAAAATGTATTTTCTGTACAAACAATATGGCTGAATGATAAGCCTTCTATTTACAAATTAAATGTAACCAAAAATGGTCGCACTTCATTTTGTGTTGAACTTGAGTGTAATACAAATTAAGAACACACAAGTACCAAGTAAGTTTCTTTCAGATGCTTAATACTCAATTGTACGCAATAGTAAATATAAAAATGGATGCTGAGACAACAAACTCTGAACATTACCGGACGAGCTCAGTGTGCAGCTCAGGAGAGGTCATGTACTGGATAATGGGCGTCCCTGGGGTGAGCAGACCATCACTGGATTCACGGCTTGAGCAGGGCACTTTCAGAGCCTTACTAGCAGCGTGGTGGAAGTCAGACACTTCAACAAGCCGCTGTCTGAGGCTTTTTAACAAGGATAGATGGGCCGCACTATGGAAGTAACGCCTTCCAATACAACCTTTCACCTCCAGCCTGATGGTGTAAAATAATTTAAAAAAGGGTTCAGAAACACACATAATCAAACAACCCACAGTACCACACATGCAGTTCACAAATCAAAAATATTATACTTTACGTAATATACAAGGCAAAATAAACATTAATTTGGTCATTACTCCAAAATTACCCTTGAGTGGGTCATCAGGACCCTGAAACACAGCATTATCCAAAAAATAAACACACAAATTAATAACAGACATAAAATACAGAGTTGAGCTGGAATTATTTCATTTTTTAAAGGAAAGGGATTGTGGAGTTAAAGTATTTCAGTCATGTAATAAAAACTGATATTGTGCAGATACAAAAGTAGTAATATACTGACAAACACAAGACATGAAATGCTTCTGACATTATGTTCAACACATATCAGAGAACAGAACATAGAAGTTGTGTAAGGCAAAGAGATGGAACATCAGTCTTGTGAGTCATCAGTTCTGCTACATAAAGCTTAGAGTAAAATCTGGTGAAACATGAAATGAGTGAAATCATCAATAAGAAAGGAGTACAAAACGGGAAATGAGGAGGAGGGAGAAAAAAAAAAGAAGGAAAGAGGGACAGGGTGAACATTTTCACTTGAATATAGAATGTACAACATGTACTTTGAATCCAGCATGCATTATGTAGCAACTGCATATTAGTGAAGTGAAATAGCATGATAATATACACTACATTGACAAAAGTATTGGGTTATCCCCTTCTAATGAACATGTTTGACTACTTTGGTAATTTCAAAAGTACAAATCTTAATGTTTAAGCATATAATGATATTCTAGGGAGTTGTGTGCTTCTAATTTTATAGAAACAGTTTAGACAAAACCTTCTTCTATTCTTACATGACTCTGTGTAGGGCACAGTTCAAAAAGACATGATTCAGTCAGTGTGGAAGAACTTGACTGGTCTGCAGAAAGCCAAGTCCTGATCCCAGCTGAACACCTCTGGTGTGACTTTAAATGCAGCCCTTGAGCAAAAACTCATCACCAAACACCAATGACTTGTATAGACACTATAAGGACAAAAGTGTTGGGACACCCTCTTCTTTAGAACAGAAAAAGGCACTAACAAAACTGTGGCAACAAAGATGGAAACATAATTCATATATTTAAAAATTGTATTTCCATCGTGTCTAAAATGATAGACAATAATATGTACAAGTCATTGGTGACGAGTTTTTGGCTCAAGGTCTGCATATAAAGTCACACCAGAGGTGTTCAGCTGGGATCAGGACTTGGCTTTCTGCAGACCAGTCAAGTTCTTCCACACTGACTGAATCATGTCTTCTTGAACCGTGCCTTATACACAGAGGCACTGTCATGTTAGAATAGAAGAAGGTTCTGTCCAAACTATTGCTATAAAATTAGAAGCACACAACTCCCGAGAATATCATTATATGCTTAAACATTAAGATTTGTACTCATAGAAATTACTAAAGTAGTCAAACGTGTTCATTAGAAGGGGGTGACCAAATACCTTTGGCAATATAGTGTATCTAAAAAGTTTGTAAATCTTCATTTTAAGAAGCCAGATACTAAAAATCACAATAACAAGCCAAATAAAGACAGATTGCTTTTGTTTAACGCACCCAAACTCTGGTCCAGGTTGACGGAGATAAAGTTGGAAAAATTTCTGCCACACCAAAGGCAGGAGTGGATGATCTGCAGGGGTAGCTAAAGCTTGTTGAGCCCAGCGATAAATCATCAGTCTCTGTAGGGACGGGACGACCTGAAGCTTAAGGCGCACCTGGGCTTTCTGACAAACCAGAAAAAAAATGAACGACCAATTGACAAATTGTTTTTTTATTTTCTTTCCATGATGTATATGTTTCATGATTAAAGGATAAATTTTTTTTTTTTTAAATCTTTGAAATGACTTAATTAAAAATATCACCAATAAGACAAAATACATAGCCTCTAAGGGAACATGGGACATAAGTTGGGAGGAAAAAGTTAGTTCATTTGCTCGCAAAAAGTTTTGCATCGCCCCAAGAAACTTTGCATTCAAAAAAAAACGAAAAAAAAAAAACCTCCTCACATCTCATGTTTATTTCATCACCATGTCTCCTTAGGGGCTTTGTAACAAAAAGACTGATGTATCAGGTAGATGAGTTTTACTCTAAAGAACCAGCCACAAAGTGAAAAATCTAGACAGTCTAAAACAATTTTAACATTCCCTGATAATTTCAGGTGTGCTCAAAAGGATCTCATCCATGTGGCTGCACATGATAATTGTACTGGAGTATGAGAAGAATTAAAGTTTACCTTCAGAGCCTGATCTGGTGTGTAAGCAGGGTTCGAGAGGAGCTCATGCTCCACACAGCGTTGCAGTTGAGAGTCTTCCTCGAACATTGTCTCCATGTTGAGGACTAACCAAGCAAACCACACCTTAAGACAAAATAAAAACACGGAGAGGGATATCGTGACTAAAACTAATCAGATCTAGATGAGCTGTTTAAGCAATAGCCCGCACATACCTCTCCTGTGAGAGAATTGCCCTCAATGAAGGATGGAGTGATATTTCCTGCCACTATCCAGCCCATAAGAGATGACAGCAAACCTTTGTCTCCATGGTAACCTAAAGCACTCTAAAAGGCAAATCCAAAAACACATAAAATAAAAAGTAGTTCTAAGTTTTCCAAGTAGTTTGCTTTAAGCCATTTGTTAAAAATAACAAATCCAGGAGTAGAAAACCTTATGTTGTTGGTAGAGAAGTTTCTGGAGACATTCCTCTTGTTGGTGAAGAAATGCAGCGCGGCACAGGTGGTCCAGAAGGTAGAGAACAGCTTTGTCTCGATGCCAGAGGTTCTGTTCTGTCAAAACCTGAACCCAGAATTCAAGAACAGCTACTGCACCAATGCGCCCAGGCCTGGAGCTCTCCAGAATATGAGCCTGAAGGACAGGAATAATAATTCAGGTTTTAGTTGAAAGGTTTTGTATTTAAATTGTAATTACTTTTTATGTATACAAAAGTATGAAGTATTTTTTTTTTCAGCAAGGATACAATAAATTGATCAAAAGTAGACATTTATGATGTTACAAAAGATTTTTATTTCAAACAAATGCTGTTCTTTTAAACTTTCTATTAAAAATTCTGAAAATGTCAAGTCAGCATATTAGACTGATTTCTAAAGGAACGTGAAATGGAAGACTGCTGTAATGGCTGCTGATAATTCAGCTTTACCACAACAGAAATACATTTCATTTTAAAATATATTCAAATGGATAACAGTTTTTTTTTCAGTTATGATAATTTATTACTGTTTTCACAGCATTTTTGATAAAATAAATGCAGCCTGGGTGAGCATAGGAGACTCTCTAAAAATTCTCTAAAATAAACTTTTTTAATGGGTACGTTGTATTGGATAATAAAGAAAAAGAGCACCAAGTGCCCAGTATATATGGAAAATCCTTTAATACATTTCAAAATCCCACCTGGATCACACTGTTAAGGAGTTTGATGTTCTCACATGTAGAGGTGCCAATCAGATGCTGGGCCACCTTCTGTGTAACCTGCTGGGTCACACCCTGAGTCCCACTATCCAGCTGCAAGAAGAGCTGGATACAGCTCAGAAACCTGATTAACATTTAGAGAAAAGCATTAGAATTGCTTACATACCTACAACTATATATTAATTCATTATTTATGCTGTAAAAAAAAAAACATTTCAAGGATGATGTAATGTCTAACAGAAAGTGATAAATATATGGCAATGTAAACATAAATGTTCTTAACTGTTCATTTTTGAGCAGGTAGAACTGGCAGTGGTAGACCAGAGGAAGAATGTTTTCCAGTATATGCACTACAGCTTTGAGATGACGGGACTGAACCAGAGTCTTCAGCAGAGATATTCCGTCACTGCAGAACTTCTCCAAACTGTCAAATGCAAAACATTGAAAATTAATTCATGTTACTAGATTTGGATTTTCATCCTGCTTGGAACATTACTGTTGATGAATCAGCCAGTCTATGGTCAGTACACTTTATCTATTAGAATCAAAAGAGTATATTCCTTCCAAACCTGTGGCCAATGGTGGTCATGTCAATAGCCAGAAAACACCCGATGGGGATGCCCGCTTTGACTGCTTTGAACACTGGATGCATGGTGGGAGAGTCTGTGATCTCAGGCACACTGGGGGCGCTGGAGGAGGGAAGAGGGCACCACGTATTCTGAGGACTTATTTCATTGACATGGAGCTTTAGCCTAAGAAGCAGATCCCAGGCCCACTGGTTAAAGGAGGATTCTGGTGTCTGGCCGAACCGCACCACGTTAGCCAGGTAAGACACCTGCAGAGAGTTATCATGCAGAAAATGTGAGCTGATAACAGTTCAAATAGCACTAGGAAGAAAATGTTTATTCGGAAACTTGTTAACTATTAAGAAGCTGATCAAACTTTAGGCTATTATTTCTGTTGATGAATGGGGGTGAACCACTGCAAACATTTTATAAAGATTAATATAGTCTGTATTAGCTTCATTATGCATTTATCCCCCCCCCAACACACACACACACACAAAACAAAGCTTTTTCAATGCTGATGACAATCAATGTTAATTAAGAGCCTTATTTCACTATGTGAACATACCTGTTTGATCCCTTCTGAGAGGATTCCACCATATGGTTTGTCTGTGAGATATTTTTGATATGCCTCTATTACCAAAAGTGCGACTTCACTATGCAAAGATGCTGGTAAAATAAAGCAACCATTCTGTTGGTGTGAGAGAGAGAGTTATACTTCTTATATACAACACTTTAAAAAGGTAATTTAATAGTCAGATTAACCACACAAGGAATTAGTTTGTATCGGGCCTATCAACGACTCATCAGAGAATCTCATCACGATTTAGCATAAAAGTACAATATCCATGGACACATCTGTTAGATAATAAATCAGTGCATATCTTTCCATATTTATGACTGAGACTCACAGGCTGAAATCCCCAGTTGAGGCCTTCTAGTATGATGCAGGCTAATTTGTTCTCCACAGCAGTGAGACTGAAGTTTAACAGCCAATCTCGGATCAACCCCACCTCAGCTCGAGCTGGCGTCCACAAGTGCAGGGGCAACTCCTTGAAAAGGTACAGTGACACCTGGAGAGATAATTATAATTAGGGTAAATAACAGAATGTCTCAGTATTTGGTGAGAAAACCCCCAGATCACTCAAAGAAATTTTTGTGGCAGATGAGCAAACCATTAATAATAATAATAATACATTTTATTTAGTGGCGCCTTTCAGGACACCCAAGGACACCTTACAACAGAAACACAAGCAATAAATCACCAATTCATAAAATAAAAAATAAATAAATAAATAAAAACAGAAAGGATTACAGTGAATAAGCAGATTTAAAGAGGTAAGTTTTGAGTTAAAACAGACAATACCAAAAAGTGGCTTTAGAAGTCAATATATTGTGCGTTTTATTTCCCTATCATTGAAAATAAGCCTATTACCGGCTCAAAGTTCGTAGAAGTCTTACCTACAATTAAATGTTTGCATCTCATGACATGACTGACACAATTTTAAAAATGTATCCAGAGACCCTGCATTACATTCCGCTTCATCTACAACAGCAGTACTGAACGCATATTTAATGTTGCTTGCTTAATTGCTGTTCTTCGTCAATCTCTGCTCAGTTCCCATGTCTTTGGCGAACTGATGGATGCTGTAGTTCACTCACCATGCCCACTGTCTCTATGGTCTCTCTCAGTCTCTTCAACAGCACAGAGATGATGTGAGGGTGGGCAGTCGCTATAGCTGCAAGTAACTCCCGCCCAACTTTAGAAAAGATTTCACGGGTGGTGATACTAACATAGGACACCTTAAAGGAAAGAGTAATCAAACATTTATTGCACGTAAATCGTTTGGACGATGTTATGATTAGATGATGGATTCATCATAAAGGTCTTCAGTAAAAGTTCAGAAAAAAAGTTGAGTCACCTCGTAAATCTCTAGCACTATGTTCCTGACAAATTCAGGGTCTACGTCGGTACGTCTGGGCTGGGCCATATGTGCAAACGTTGTCAGCAGGCAGATTCCATCTGAGCTGTTTATCTCTGACAGCCAGCACTGAAACTTTTCCTGATGACTTGGTTCTGGACATACATAAAGTCAGAAAGGTTGAGAACCCGCGCTCTAAACTATTATTTTTGTGTTCACCAGCATCAGATGTGCTTAGTGTCTCACCTCTGAGCCCCTGGATACAGTCCTCAGCACTCAGGCTACAGCTTAGCTTCTCCAGACTGTCCATCTCGGCACACTGCATAATGTAGAAGATCTTCCACAGCATGGAGCTGGATAACGTGCCATACGGCATCTCAGACATGAACAGCCATATACCCAGTCTGTGAATCAATAAAGGGTTAGTTAAAAAGACAACCGCTTCAGAAAGAGATGTGTATAGTAAAGTAAATCTTTTATTGACAGCAACCATAGAGAGGAGACAGAAAAAAATATGGCAAGCGAGGGGCAATGGGATCAGGGTACAATGTAGGCCAGATGTGAACATACTTCTCCCTTGTAGGCACCAAAGCTTAATGTCTGGAGCATGTTTACTAATAGGTTAAGCCCCAGCTCTGGAATTACTCTATACCTCTTGGCCTTGAGCACATGAAGCACTGCTCTCAGGAAGAGATGGTCAAACTCCACCTGCAGCTTCTCTGTTGAAAATGACTGTTCCTGCATTGTAGACCTGCTCACACCTGTCAGGCTGTTGTACTGCGCCCAGTGGTCACCAACATAACAGAGCGTCATCCTAGAATAAGGAGAGAAAAAAAACCCTCAAAGGTCTAAATTACTGTTCAGTTAAATATGACTGAAAACCTACCAAATAGCTTCTAATAATGTAAGAAAAAATACATTCATAATAACATCTGTGATTTGTCAGGATTACTTAAGATGGGTATTTTATAGTATGAAAAAGACTTAAATTAATAAGCTTAATAAGCTTACAAACCTGATCATGTAACCAATTCTCTTTACAAATTGGCGATAACGTGCTCTGTTGTAAGTCTGCAAGCCGACAGCAAGCAGTTCGACCAGTGAAGAAGCAAATGCAAATATCTTCATCATCTTTTGACTGGTGGTGGCTTGAGGCTGATAGTCGCCTATTGGCAAGAGTGACATTTAACAGGACAATTAGAAACAGTATAAAATGTCAACTTTAATATACAAATAACTGTTCTAAGGATTTCTAAGTCTTAGGGGAAATGGCTTTTTAAGCTATTTTCCATTTAGGATGCCCATTCCCTTTCTTACATTGACAGTACATTTTTCAGTATTTCGTCATTTGCATTCTATTGAAAATGTCACACGACGGTTAGTAAATGATGACAGAACTTGCCTTTCTGGGTGAACTATCCCTTTAATAACAGGTGAAAACTATACAATCTACTGACCAGTAAATAAGGAGAACCAGATGTACACTGAACATTGCATGGCTGTCTAAGCTCATTTATGGGGGCATAATAACAGTCTCACCTTTAGAGCAGATACCCAGTAAGTGTTTGAAGAGCTCATCAAAGGGAAACTGAGAGAACAGAGAAACCAGATCATCTTCAGACAGCAGCATCCAGCTTGTTTCTGGGTCTTCATCCTGAGAAAGTTCACAAGAGTGTTACATTAGGCATTCACATGGGAGTATAGTGTACAGTCATAACAACCACAACAAAGGTTTTGTCGGTGGCTGCATAAGAGACAAAATATTGACACTTTTGGTCTGCTGACAGAAGTCATAAGTCAAAACAGTTAAAGCAATAATATAACTGCATAATATCCCTACACTGAAATCTGAAGCCATTCATGCTTCTGTTTTTTATTTTCTTAATTTAATTCGAATTAGCATAACAATTTGAGTTCAGACAATCTCTTATAAAGCACTGACACAGGGGCTGAGCAGAAATGTCAGTTTCATGATGAACCCTCACCTCCTCTCCACCCTCATCCACTAGAGTCCAGTTACCAGATACAGGCCCTGTAAGACTGTTGCCCATCGCGTCACTGGGCTTCATATGTGCCAGGAAGTCTGGACGGTGCCTGCATGTCACACACACAACTCCATATTGAATGAAAGCCAAAATGTCATTGTCTCCAGTTTGTGCTTTTCAAGTTAGACTTAATTGTGATAATATAAACAATAATACAGATAATAATAAAGGACAAAATTCAATGAATCATAAGCTCAGTTTCCAGTAAAGCTAATCTTTACCTTGCTGGAGACATGAGGATAGCCAGGGCCTGCATGAAATGATACATTCCAGATGGATTATCCAATACTTTAATCTATGGAAGGGAAGCAGATTCAATGACTATTATAAGACAAGCAGATATTTGAGATTTCTTTAAACATATATTGTTAACACTTTATAATAATTGCACGCTATGAATAATTAGGAAAGCATTAGTAACTAGTCAGTTCATCCTTTATAAAGCATTGTCCCAACATTAATAGTCATTAGTAAGCAGTTTATAAATACAGCTTGATTGATAAGCATATCTATTACAAAGGAGATGGCATATGTGTTAATAAAGCATTTATTAACACAGTGAGCAACTATTATCATGTGTCTAAATAATAATGTATAATGTATAATCTATAAATGTACATTTAAATAGTTTATTAATCATTTACTTACACTTTCTAAATGATCTTATGAACCACTGACAGCTCCTAAATAACTGGTTTGTAAATAACGTAATTTAGAAATGATAAATGAATCATAAATAATTATGAAAATACAGTTATTAAACATTATATATATGCTCAAGAACAAAACATTTATAGCTGTATTTATAAACTGCTTACTAATGCTTATTAATGTTGGAACAATGCTGTATAAATGATGAATTTACTATTTACTAATGCTTAACTAATGATTCATAGTGTGCAGTTATTATAAAGTGTTACCCATATATTTTTAAATTTCCCTGTTAACATTTACTATTGTTTCAGCTCATTTGAGTCACATATCAAGGCTCTGCTTCAGTACCTGTAGGAATGGCACAGCCCATTTCCCCACACCTGCCGGGCAGCACAGTAGGTGATTTAGGATGAACAGATGATCTCTTGTAGAACAGACCTGATGCAGCACAGACACCTGGATGGAGAAAAGCAGATCTTTTAAACTAGCTCCTTTTATCTCTATAGTAATGTAAGGGTATTAATATTACAAACTTAGCTTGCACTAAATATATGAAAGAACATCAGAATAAAATATTTACAATAATTCCAAGCTATTTACAGCTACTGCACTGTTGTTCAAAAGTATTTTTATTTTTTATGTTTTTGAAAGTCTCTTACGCTTAACTAAGGCTGTTTACTTATTTGATCAAAAATACAGTATACAAACATTACTACTGTGAAATATAAAATGTTAAAATAGCTGTTTTCTATTTTATATATAAGATAATTCAAAAATATTTTCTAATATTGTTATCTCATGTTATCTTTAAAATTGCAATTTCTCCATTCGTTAGCTGGTTATTGGGGGTCTTTACCAGCCTCTGAAGCCACAGATGTATATCAGCCTGAAACTGAGAATCATCAAGGACTCGTCGGGTGAAGATGAACAGCACACTGATGCTCTCCTTCAGCGGTTGCAGAGAAGAGGGCTGAGACTTTGGACTCGCTGAGAATTTCAATACAAAACAAACCGCACAAAAATCAATAGACAGCATGCCATTCAAAATTACACAACACAATTACTTTTAGCAGCAATCCTATCCATTTTCAATGACCACACTCAAATGTTATCAGTTTTGGTCCAGTCTTTGGTTAAAAGTGTCTTGAATACACAAACACAGAACAAGCAAAATCCAATGAGTATTGAATTTTTTTGCTTCATTATTTATTCATTTAATTTGCCTCAAATTCATTTAATTTGCCTCAAATAATGTTTGGTGTTTTTTCAGGCCAAACAACCAGTGTAATATATGACAGTATTTCTGAAAGTCATTGTACTCATTAGCAACAGTGTAAACTAACCAATTATTTATGTTTTACGTACAGTCTAGACTTATCAGTGTGAACTTGCCTGTGCTTGTATCTTGCACAGCCACACTCTTGGTGGTGGGGTTACAGCTGAGCAAACGGTAGAGATAAGACTCCACTTGTAGACGGGACAGGATGGAGGTATATGAGTACAGGGCCACTGTCTGATGGAGAATTTCTGCTTTCGCAGAAAACAGATGCTTCAGCTCAGCTAATGCAGCCTCGTTCATTGTCACCTGCTGGTAGCAGTGGTAGCCAAACACCTTGGTCTGGTCCGCACATACACCCTGTAAAGCAAACAGGTGTGTTTGTGATGAATAAAATAGACCAATGCAATGCATTTTTATGGTAAAGGCATGGTGTGACTAAAACAAACAGCTGGGACATACTATAAAAAAAGGACATACTATAAATCTTTATTAGACTAGAGATCACACTACTAAAATTCAGCAAAAAATAATAATAATTCAGCTTATCAGGGTTGTGCATCATTCACAAGTTCTTGAAATTTTATTAAATGAGAATTAAGGTAGCAAACAGGATGCAGAATCACAAATCAAATTTGAACTCAAGTAGAATTAAAATAAATTGATATTCAAAGAAATTCATATTGATTTAACTACTGAAGAAAGGCAAAGAACCAAAGCTTTTTTTGGACATATTTAAAAAACAATTTTAAAAGATGTCTTGACATTTCAGTTTATAGACTTTAATAGAACAATAGATAGAACGATAGATAGATAGAACGATAGATAGAACGATAGAACGATAGATAGAACGATAGAACGATAGATAGATAGAACGATAGATAGAACGATAGATAGAACGATAGATAGAACGATAGATAGATAGATAGAACGATAGATAGAACGATAGAACGATAGAACGATAGATAGATAGATAGATAGATAGATAGATAGATAGATAGATAGATAGATAGATAGATAGATAGATAGATAGATAGATAGATAGATAGATAGATAGATAGATAGATAGATAGATAAAAGCACGGGTAAAAAGCACAACAGAGAGTGCAGAGAAACTGATAAAAAAAGAGAGAGATACACAGGTATGACAAACCTGCAATGAAAGTCTTTCATCCTTGAAGCTCCACAAGCGATTCTGCACATTTTTGCAGTCTGAATTAGCAGCCTGCAGTTCGGTCTGGGCCTGTGTCAGTTGCTTACGGCACCTCCAGTAGCTCAGCAGCAGCTCGTACAGCTCATGTCCTTCTTGGTGGACCAGACTCTGGAACTCCGCTTCATGAATCTCCACGTTTTCCAACCAGGAACCGGGTTCCCATGTACGTAGCTGCTCGCTAGTAAAGGGCTTCACAGATTGGCAGGTCCTGGGCAGCTCTGGGTAAAGTCTCTCCCTGGGTCTCTCCACGTCAGCGACCTCCACAGGGAGCAAGCTGGGAGGGGAGGACTCCTGGTTAGCCAGAGGAAGAACAGCTGGAGCTACTTGTCCCTCAGAAGCCACTGTCATACATGAAGCAACTAACAGTCCATAGGTGACAGAGTACGAGTCCTCTGAAAGCTGAGGCTCTGAGCAGGAAGCAGGGATAGATGGATATATGGAAGGGACACTAAATGGCTCAAGTTTAGCACTAAGAAGTTTGGGATCACTTTGACAGGACTGAACGGGTGCCAAAGTTTGGTCCACCCGAGGTGCCGTGTCTTGTGATGGCGTATTATGCTCTCTCTCTTCATTGCAAGATGGTTTCTTTACTATTTCAGTCCTATCTGACAAGAGAACTTGGTCTTGATCCTTTTCAGCTTTATCATTATGGTCTAGTGAGGTCTGGGTGGCAGGTGGTTTCAGATCAGGAGCTGGAGGCTCATGAGAAAGGCTAAGGGGGACATCAGTGAACTCAGAATCTGGCGTTGGCTCATTAACTGCTGTTGAAGGTCCTGAAGGCTGTCTAACATTCTCTGTCTGTCTCTCCTTTTTGACCTGTTAATGAATCACTTTATTAAGGATTATGAGAAATTTGCATCTTTAATGAAAACAAAGTCTAAACTCTCAAAAATTAACGTGTAAAAGAAGTATAAGGTTGAGTTTTACCTGTGGCTTCCCACTGGACTTTGACTTTTTGGTTCTCACAGCCTCCATCTCTACATAGGTATCCACATTATTGTAATAAAATTACTCCATTTCTCTAGATCCACACAGAACCCGGCAATGCACAAGTCATGAAGCTTTAAAGGATAGATGCCATTTAATGGGACAGTTTCTGCTGTGAAACACAAAATGAGATGCTTTGCAGAATAACAATTACTTTTCACATTCATATGGAAAGAAGATGCAATGAAAATGAAAGGTAACTGAGACTTTCATTGCTCAACATTCAACAACATCCCTTTTTGTGTTTTGCTTGAGAAAGAATATAATATGGGTTTGTAACAATTTTCTATGGCACTACAATCACCTAAGACAGACAGACAGACAGATAGACAGATAGACAGATAGATAGATAGATAGATAGATGTGTCTTTGGTGTTTAACTCAAAAAAGCCACATGGCTTTGTAACAACATGGGGATAAATAAATTATCACATAAAACACTAACATTCATATGGCAACAGAAAACAAAACCAAAAAAGTCAAACAAATTCTAGAGGTAAGCATAGATATATATACATATACATATCTATGGAGGTAAGAGCTATCAACATGTAAACAACTGAAGTCTGCTGACAGCAACAAAACATTGAAGAGCCCGAACAGTAGTTCATACCCAGCTGTTTTAACTCTCCTTCTATTCTTAACAGTGAATAAGTTATTATTTCCACGAAGGAAGCTGCTATTTCTAGTAAAAAGTAAACCGACATAGCTACATCATAAGATCAACCCACATAACCTCTGCTAACATTGGTGATTCGCTCTCCAAAATACAACAAAATCATTTCAGAATCATCCCGCGTGAAAGGAAGATTAGTATAACTCACCTAAATGATATTACGTAATATTAGTCTTTTAAACAGCAGCTGTCAGTCAGACAAAGCTTTAGCGGAGCTGTCAGTTCTTGAGGGTTTGTTTTGTTCCTGGACGCTATCGCAATACAAGTCACGTGTCCCTCCACCCTTCAATGGCGAGCAGGAAGGGACAAAACGCGAAGACATGATGAGGCAATGTGTGAAACTAGATACATTTTAGTGCTTTTTTTTCTCTCTTTCAAAAATCAATTATAAAGAAATACTTCAAACAGAACACGCGCGCGCACACACAGAGAGAGAAAAACAAAAAAGTGGGGGACACATAAATCTACATCATGTAAGTTAGGGTAAAGCATTACATTTTACAAATAACATTTCTTTTTTATATGAGAGATGGTTTTATACATTTGTTTCTAGTAGTTTAAATCAGTGAGTCATAAAATATATTAAGTTCTTTACAAAAAAATATAAACATAAAAGAGGGAATAATGGACGTAATTTTTGCTTTATGTACATGAAACTTCCCAAGAAGAATGATCACCTTTAAAGTATCAACTAACGTTTTACATGCTACTCGTAGTATGCTTCATTAAGTTTCATTAAGAAACGGCAGATTCTGAAAACTTCATTCTGGAGAAAATATATATTTATGTGGTTTAAAATTAACACTTAATAAAATGTTACATTAATAATACCATGCTCGCTTGCAAGGGTCAAATAAACTGATGCGTGTATATTTGATTTTATTTATTCTTCTGAACTAAGCAAATATAACACCAAAATTTGATTTAGTTAATAGTTAAATTATTTTTGACAGCATCCCCAATTTACAACATTTTTACACAAGTGCCTACAACTTTTAACAGTACTGTAGCTTTACAGGGAGGTTTCTTGAAGCATCTTTGAGACGTTGCCACAGTTCTTCAGGGATTTAGTCTGTCTCAGTTTGTTCTGTTTCTTCATGTCTTTCCAGACAGACTGGGTGATGAAGAAATCAGATCTCTGTGTGGAGCACTGGCTGTTATCAGACTCCTCAGGCAAACAAAAATCTCACTGGATTATTACAATTATGTTTGGAAATGTAAACTGATATTTCCTACTGACACACTACACAATTCTCTATCATTTGAAATAAAGCTGAAGACAACATCTCACAGGATTAAGTTTTTTTTTATTATTATTAATTCAATAGATACAGAAGCAACTCTGAAAAATGTTAGAAAGTCCTGAAATCACATCAAAAGATTTCAGGGCCATCGTCAACCCCAGAAGTAAGCCGCCTCCAAACTGCTCTTGATGTTGTGCTGATTTTCTCTCCTCTCCTTGGTCACCAGGTTGGCTTCACCCTTCTGTAGACGTCTTCTCTGAGCGGCCTTCTGCTGTTTTGTGAGCTGTCTCTTCACTTTCTGCCTGATGACCTCCTGTATCGAGGGATATCCAACACTTTGTTTTAATGCAACAACAAATCCCAAAACTTGCTTCAGGAAAGCAAAATTACATTTATTGTTTCCTATTTATATGAGCAAACCAAAAGGATTAATTTCTTTATGCTTTTGTGATAGCAGGGGTTATTATTATTTTTTTAATTTTGACATTTTAATTTGATTGGGCAGTGTAGAGAGGACAAGAAACAAAGTGGTAAAAAGAGAGGGAGACAGGATCGCTGCCCTCAAGGCTATCAGTGGCGACAGCAGTGGTAAACTTTTAAACCTTGAATACATATATTGAAGGGTTGTACTCACTGGTGGTATAGTAGAACAACTGCCAACACTTCCAATGCTCATTTCACTGGTTGTTCTCCTCCTGTGCTCATTCTCAAGGCTCACTTGGTCTCTGTGGGATCACATCATCACATCATTAAATGTAAGAGATAGGGTTTTATATGAAGAGTTCATACAAAAATTTAAATTCATTTAGATCACAGTGAACACAGGCTGTCATGCGTCAAAAAGGACAAAATAATAATTTAAGTTCATAATTCCCGGACAATCTTTGTTTCCAGTGCAGCTCTCAAACCAAAAATGCCATAATATAACTGGCTGTGTCAGCATGAATAATACTTAAATTAGGCTTTTCTGTTTATTCTGTCATCATTTACTCACCATTATATTGTTACAAACACTTAATTTTGTTCATGATCAGAACACAATATTTTTACACATTTAAAAAAAATTCTCTCATGCTTTTTGTCCATCCATTGAAAGTCCACACAACCTAAATTTTCAAGCATCAAAAAGTGCATAAAGAGTGGAATTGTAATAGAATTTAATCTTTCGAAGAATACAGTCATTTTAAAAGACAACCAGCTTTACTTTAGCCATTTATTCACATTTAAACATTGATAAACACAATGATCATAGCACATCAAATAAGGTGTGCAAGAACAAACCTCAGTGGATTGAGTAAATGAGAACAATTTTCTTTTTTGGGTGGACTATTCCTCTTAGGATTTATGAACGGTAGCTTTATAGCATTATGAAAAGGTTGGGTATATGCAAGCAAGTTACGATATTAGACATGAGTCACATCATACCAAATGATCCTTACCTGAAAGGCATAAACTCTTTGTTGGATGCAGACAGGTCAACCAAATCAGGACACTCATCCTCTACCTCATTCTCCTCTTTCCTATCCAAGTCTTTGGTAATGTCAGGAACAGTTTCTTTCTGAAAGTCCTCTGAGGAGATCCCCTCTTCACATTGATCTCCCTCATGTTCCTCTGTGTCGTTCTCTTCTGTTGGAGTATCCTTACTAATATTTAGCCCTTCCAGCTCAAGCATGGCTTGTTTATACTCCTCTTTGCTGATAACATCCTCTAAGGCGGCCTGATGTGTATCGTCAGCAGACTCTGAGATGTCATCATCATCTCCACTGAGTCCTTCACCCTCTGGACCTTCAGGATGGAGCAAACAGTCATCCTGCTGCAGCTCCTTGGTGTAGCCACTAGCTGAGATCTCCACATCGAGGGAGCAGGCTCTTCTGTATAGAGGAATACGTCACTTAGTTAAGTCTCTAAAGTCTAGAGTATCTAAAGTCTGACTATAACGGAGCAAGCTATTAGAAAAATTACCTGATGTCTTTGAATGTTGGATAGAGTTCGCTTTCATAGTTGAATCTTCTTAAGAAAAAATCTCGAATGCACTTGACATCTCGATCAAAGTACCTTTTGCAGAACAATTAAAAACTTAATTTTAGTGCCAAGGCTTATTATTGAATAATTCTCATTATCAGTTTGACATCAGGTTGGACAGTCACCATTCTGCATTTGTATGTGAGGTGGAGACCATCTGAGGGAAGTCAATCATTGTGACGTGGTCGTTGTCATCAAGCATGAGGTTAAATTCATTGAAGTCACCATGGATCAGCCCATGATTGGCAAGATTGACTATTAGCTCCATGATTTCACTGTACAATGCAGCAGGGTCTTGAATTTCTCGAACCTGACACCTACAGCAAAATACAGCAATGTAACTACTCATGTGTTAAAAAAAAAGTCAAATAAAACCTTCAGTGGTATTTCTATGTCCTTTCTATTAAAGAGTTGTACAAGACAGATTAATACACTGCAGTTTGGCAGCTGTCAGTGACCTTTCTATACAAGTAAATATTTAATGCAAGAAAATAAAGCAGTGAGTGAAAGTCTGTTCATCTGAAGCAAAGTGCAGGTAAACTCACAGTGGGTAACCATTAATGAGCTCCATAACCACTGCATGTCTGTTGTAGTCTACTGGCTTTGGAACAGGAAACCCTCGATCATATAATGCCTGTAGAGAAACAAGGACTCTTAAAATACATCCAGATAAACATTAACCTGTGCACAAAACTAGATTGAATTTCACTTTATATTATATCATCAATAAACAATTTATGTTCAAAATTATTTCAGAAGAGAAGATTTGTATCTAGCATAATGTAGTAGATCTGTTGCAAGGGTCAACAGGGAATAATATAGTTGTTGGGCATGACACATAAATAGACTCCATGCCTCAGAATGCTTAGAATCAAGATTTTGTGGTTATTAGTTATGGGGTAATTATACAATAGGGAATTTTAAATAGCAATAGTTATTTATTTTTATTGCCATATCAGCATCTAAGGCCATCTTCATGGCAAAAACAGAGTAATTTCTCAGAGATATTTAAACAAAGGGCCGGGGCCCACTAGGGGGCCTCAGCATGCATGCGTATATGTATATATGTGTATGTATATATGTGTACATGTATGCGTACATGTATGCGTACATGTGTATATGCGTACATACGTACATTTATACATAGTACATGTATACACACACACACACATATATATGTACACACATATACACACACACGTATATATAAAGCTAAAACACTAAAAATAAAGATGTACAACATCAAACTGACATTATATTTATGAGTTTATCTATTTGTATTACAGCAGACGTACCAGATGTACATACAAGTTTCAATAGAAAGGGATCAAAGGGAGGCCTTGGAGTCCAAAATCTCAACACCAACTGTGCTATAGAATAAATGTAATGGATTGTAACAAAAACATATTTTTAGATACATTTTTAGAAGCATGGATTCAACAATAAATGTAATTATTAAGGCTGCCCCCTAATAGTCGACCAAAATTTTATTAGTCACAGAAAAAAAAATCCACAGACAAAGTTACGCAGTCCGCGACTAACAGATTGTTAATGGCTAGTCTTTGGTAAAACAGTACATTGGGCAGGACATCCAAACGCTTGCCCATCATTCGACCTCAAATATGGCTTATCATCTGAAATATGCAAGTATTAGCAACTTTACATGGCCGCTCAATCTAATGTTAACCTAGAGAAATGTAAGCTATTCAAACGTCTGTGCGGAGAGTGAAGCTGAACAGTAGTGTGGAGGCACCGGTGCAGTAATTTGCTCTTAAAATACTGTCGTTTTTGGTCATACAAATAAGATTAATACATAGGGTGACCATACGGGCCATTTTTAGGGGACGCATCCTTGCCTTCGAATCGTTCTTGCGCCTACCGTGGTGTCTTTTTGATCGGTGCGCAGCGACGCTTCTTCAAATGACCGAACAAAAAACGTGTGCATATTTGCATCACTTTGATCGTTCTCTGAAGATCTCACCTTCTCACGCACAGTGCCACGATTGGTCGATTATGTACAATACTTGCATGCTATTGGTCAAACTCCTTTGGATGATTTATGCAATATTAAAATCCTGGCCAGGACGTGTGCCGTATGAACGGCACATATGGCCACCCTAGTAATACATCTTTCGAATCTGTAAAGACTCTACATTTATTTGTGTGCACTCACGATAACAACAAAATGTGCTTTTGTAAAATAAAGCAAACATGATGCGCTTTCTGCTGTCTCGGTCTCTGTGAATTTGAGCGCGAAACTATCCTTGCCTTACAGACATTAAAGATATATCTATAGAGAGTGAAATGCCTACTTTCAAATGAACCAATTCAAATGGAAAACAAATTCTCAGATTATGTAATCTGTGAAACATGCACACAGGACGAGTCAGTGTCACCTACTTCATCTCTTAAACCGAAAACAAAGAAAGTACTAGCGCATCAATACATTATTAAAATGTTAATGCAGTTACAGTTTTTCCCTGACATACATAATCATTACTTCTGCCGGTGCGCTGCGGCAAGCTTTATGCATGTGCTTGAGCGCTTAGTAGGCTATGTAGGCAATTAAAGGCTCATTATAATGATTTATTAATAAACGTGCGATTAGTCGACTACTGCTTAAAATGCTATACTATTCAACCAGAAAAATCCTTAGTCGAGGGCAGCTCTAGTAATTAATTTAACACTTGAAGGAGATAAAACTCAAAATCCGCACTTTGACCCTGGCTTGTCCCAAAAACAACATACGTGTGTCTCCGTTCACAGAGTACAGAAAATATCCTCTTGGAATATTTGGATATTACCTTCATATATGCAAACTCTTTCATGGCAGAGAGCCGGGACAGGTACAGCCATGACATCTTGTGCCTGTGCTTGTGGTAATCTCTCTTGTTCTTCAAATTCCTGAAGGATGTCCGACCCAGTCTGTGAAGTTTCAGAGCAAACTGCTCCCCCTCAGCATTTGCAACAATGTAAATATCTGAAATATGAAAAAGGTTTATAGTTCTTGAAAATTTACCTTTACGATAAGTGAAAATATTTGACAGGTTGAGGGAGAAAATATTAATAAAAAATGTGTCCGACTTATTAATGAGAACAAATAAATTCTAATCAAAAACGACCCAGACCTGACTCTTTGCCGACTCCCATCTGGTTTCCAACTGACAAAATAACATCCCTGGAAGAAAACGTCTTCAGTGCCAGGTAATCATAGCCACCGTAATTCAGCCGATACCCCTGCACAGCTACAGAAAGAAAACGCGGTCAACAGCTGTACTTATTCACAAAAACATTATGGAATGAAACTGAAGACTGATGCATTTACTTTTGCTGCGTTCATAGGCCAACAGCTTGTGTTTGTCCAGCTCCCGCAAAACCTTGTTGCATCCTCCATGTTTGAGACTGGCAATAGACGCAATCAGACTTACTGGGACGATCTCGTGGTTCTTCATGCCCATTTCCACCTGTGCATCCCGGAGAGACAATTAGAAGAACAAAACACGACTGCTGACTAACTGGAAGTTTTAAATTGGACTGAAATCTAACTTAATGGATCAAGTTTCATGAACAGAACGTTAACTAACGTTACATTATATGCCAGGATACAATGATACACACTCAACAGTTTAATATGCATTCAGCTAACGTTCGAATCTTTATTTTGATTCAGATTTAACATATAGTTGTAAAACTAAAGCTGGAAGAAAAGTTGATATGGCCTCTTCAAAATGATACATACCGCTGTGAGGACTCGAAAATCTTCCTTGGACAGATACCTCAAGATAACGACGTTTAATTTGCCCATAGTGGCAACCCCGTTGCTTCCTAATTTTTAGAAGATTTATAATTGTGTTGCAAATGTTTTTGTAATGCGTGATTTGTTCCACCGGCCATCCCACGTGTTCAGACCGGAAGAGCGCAGTATTCCGACGTTACATCCCTGGCCTGAAGTCGACTGGTTCAGTGCTTCTCCTCGCGGCGTGGAGTGGAAGCGTCTTCTGATGTTCTTATATCAGAACCACAAAAATGAGCAAAACAACATTTCAAGTGTCTTCATTGTTGTCAAGTGAAGTACCAAAATGACAGTAAAAAAAAAAACAGTCAAGACGTGTAAAGTTTTTAAAACTTTTTTTAATGTTTTTTAAATTCATTTATATTATCTACAAAGTAAAAGTTATTTTAACTTAACAGTTTTATAACGGTCAAGTCTAATGGGGTTTTGCCATCAGGTTAAATTAATAAATAATTGATCTGCTTTTTTTTTTTGCCGAACATCTTCATTAATGGAAGTTTCTTGTGTTAAGTTTGGTTAGAACCACTTCACTTTATTGGTGTTGATTTACCCCAAGGTCTTGAGCACAGCAATAGCAGCAGCATTTAACAGTAATGTTAATACTGTCAATATACGGAAGAATTATCTTTAACTTAGGTGCAGACGAAATGTTCCAGTTATTTATGCAGTTTCCTCACTCATCTGGGCTTTGTTATTGTTAGAACCCCCTGCAAGAGTTCTAGTGTCACTGAAACGTGAAAAATGATTCCTCGTTAAAACCCTCGTCTTTCTTTTGTATTTTTAAAAAAGCCAGAGTTCACCACATCTTTGCTTGTATGCGTTTCTTAATCACTGGTGGTGGGTAGCAGTAGAGCAGCATGATTGAGGTTCTCGTGGCCATTTAGGGGAGTTTAGAGACGGGTAAAGTTTTGTTGGCCAGTAAGTGGTAGGTGGGGCCAGATAACTCTGCGAAGATCAGGAGCCACTCAAATCGACTGCTGTTTTCTGATCTTCATCCTCTACATCTGCTGCTGATGGTGACCTTGCACTGAACAAAAACACAGATTTATATTATAACCTCCATAGCAAAATGAAGAGGGAGGGGGAGGGGTACACATTTACAATTAACAACCCAAGTCAGTAAGCAACAAACATTACAGGCAAAATAGAACTGGCCAATCACTACATTTTCATACAAAAGATGACAATAAAAGTTGGTTTTGAGATTACATGGAAGTACACAAGTCTCTAAGAATCACTTGTTAAAACACATTAAACTCAAGTGGGACGAGTCGCCTTATTCCCAAACAGAGGAATATGTGAGATACAGGCAACAACTCAAACCCAAAAGAACTGTGGCAACATCTCCAAGATGCTTCAAGAAACCTACCTGCAAAGCTACCTGAAAAACTATGCACAGTGCTCCGAGGGCAAAAGCTGCTTTAAACACAAAAAGGATGGTCAAACCAAATGTTGATTTAATATAGTTAATGGAAGTTAATTGAAAAAGAAAATAAATTTATGACATTATTTTTGACAGCATCCCCAATTTACAACATTTTTACACAAGTGCCTAAAACCTTTAACAGTACTGTAGCTTTACAGGGAGGTTTCTTGAAGCATCTTTGAGACGTTGCCACAGTTCTTCTGGATTTAGTCTGTCTCAGTTTGTTCTGTTTCTTCATGTCTTTCCAGACAGACTGGATGATGATGAAATCAGATCTCTGTGTGGAGCACTGGCTGTTATCAGACTCCTCGTGCAAACAAAAATCTCACTGGATTATTACAATTATGTTTGGAAATGTAAACTGATATTTCCTACTGACACACTACAGCAAAAGATAGAAATAACTGACTTAAAACCAACATTTTTAGCTGGTGAAAATACTAATGTTCTAATAATTTTGGCTACCACTGTATATTTACATACTATATTGACACATATGTGCATCTTATCTTTATTTTTAATTTTACTATCCGTGTATTGCTGTTGTCTCTGTTCATCGGAAGCTCTTCTGTCATAGAAATTCACACAAATTCCTTGTGTGTGTAAGCATACTTGGTAATAAATCTCTTTCTGATTCTGATATGTGTTGAATTGATCTGAGACAGGCCCTTACCAGGGGTGAGAGTGTAGGAGTAGTGTGTGGCTGAAGACACGGGGATGGGGTTGAGAGTACCCTGGGTCAGCGCAGACTGCGGGCCAGCAGGAGCCTGTGTGGCCATCAACATCATAGTGGGGGGGTGAGAAGGAGTGCCATGATGTGGCGGCACCATCCCTGACTGCATGTGGGCCTTTAGAGACAAAATGAATGAATATTTTTAAGTATTTCTTAGCATTTCTATAATCCTGGTGTCTAACTCGCAAACACTAACCTGCTGCATATGAGCCATATGGTTAGGGTTATACCCATGCTGCACCTGCTGGGGGTGGATGTAGACAGCCTGCTGAGCGGAGGGGAAACTGGCTTGAGGAGACTGAGGGTTGGGGCCGGGGGTCATGGAAGGCGGGGTGGGTGCCAAGGCTGAGTACATCTGCTGCTGTGGTGGGTTTCCCAGATGTATGGCCTGGGCAGCAGCGGCCGCCGCTTGGTGCTGAGAATGCTGAACAGGGCTGGGGGCCGGGTGGTTGCCTCCATGCTGAGTACCCTGCTGCGGCTGTCCTGTCGGGGTGGCAGAGGGCTGGGGGTGCTGCGGATGAGGGTGAAGGGTAGAGCTTGGGTGGGGAAACTGCTGAGGAATAGGGGTAGGTGACACTGAAACACAAACAGACAAATACAAGCAGTTATTATTTGTGGGATCACTGCCTTTACGCAAAATAAATGAAGGTTACAGAATAAAAATGTATATGAATGTTACAGAATAAAAATAAACAAACAACATACTCAGAAAGGTCTATTTTTTAGAATGAGTTTTTTAACTGACATTTAAATTGTTAGATATAAAATAATTATAAATATAACTACAATTAAAAATGTAATACAAAGAAACCATAACAGAAACAGAAAAATCAGATGCTATTTTGTTGAGTCATTAATGTGTGACTCATTACAAAGACCATCATTAATTGCTGTCACTCAGAAGCTATAAAAAGTGATTGTAAAATTAGCACAGATGCACTGTATGATAGTAAAGAGTTTAAATGGGCTGGCAAGGTTTAGGCTTTGTGCTGGCGGGAGTTCTTACCATACATAGTATGCATCTGCTCACCATACTGAGTGGTGGAAGAAGAAACCAGACTGGGCTGAGCATGGCCAGGGGGGGTGATCATCCTCGCACTACCCTGAATCATTGGACTGAACATATGCTGGGCCTGAAACACAGGAAACCACACTGCATGATTTTAGCAATCCTATAAGATCATTGCATGTCACACTGTGCGACATGGATCTAATAATCTTGGCTACAACGTGTAGACTGTACAATGATGACACCTATTGACTCGTACGCTACAATGCACATTACTATAGAAGAATAAAACGTTATCAACATGCATTAGTGGTAAACAAAAAGAGCATGATAAAATCACACTTTAGCAGCTGTAGTTTGTGTGTGTGCTGAAAAAAGTGGAAGCAGCGAAAGAGGAAGGCATAAGAGCTTGAGGTAAGCTGTTTTATGTTTTAGCGCTATCTTGGTGATTTCATGTCACATTGTTATTGGTTGTTCAGTAAATATGGAAAGTAGCAATGTGCGATGATCATGCTGTATTTCGAGCCTGATTTCACGGCAATTCGTACCTATTTTACGAGGTGGCTAATTAGTATTTATGACACTGCCAGAAAATTATCGTAGGCTATCTCTGGTCACAAGACAATGACCTTCTTTGAACCTCTCTCACTGTACGACACAGCACCACCGATTAGGAGCCGCGATCACAGAAATCACCATGATTGTTTCACGATGCCTTCTCTTTCATCTGGGACAGCTGAAAATTGTGCAGTGTGTTTCGGGCTTTAAACAAGAGAAGTGAAAGACTTCATTTATAAATATTATCTGTAAAAAGGACCTTTTCTTTTAAGATTATTTTAATTTGCAGAAAATGGACTTAAAGGTGACCTATTATGCAAAAATCACTTTTATAAGCCGTTTGAACACAGTTGTGTGGCTGCAGTGTGTGAAAACGACCAGCTTATAATGTTAAAAATCCACCAACTAATTTTTTAATAAAACCAATAAATCATGAACAGTCTCTCCAAACAAGCTGTTTCAGATTCTCCCTCTGTGCACGTCACTGAAGGGAAAAAGTCCCGCCAATTTGTGATGCTCTCTGCCCTGTTAGCATAAACACAGCCCTGAGTGAGACGATTACTGGGGATATATACAATGTCAGCACCAAAGAGGCTTTACAAGTGTTGTGTTTTGGGATGCACTAATGAACATAGGAGTCTCCATAATCTCCCCTCATCTGAGCCGAGGACACTGTGGTTAAATTTCATTTTCGAAGGAAATATCCCGGACAAAAATCAGTAACGTCCCCTAAATGTTTAAGAATTAATACCAACGCTTTGGTGTGAATGTCAGCTCCAGTCAAAGTAAGTATTATGCGTTTGTTTTCCAAATTGCCTTTCTGAAAGAGCTTCTTGGCACTCTGTAAGGCTAATTGCTAAAGCTATCATTGTCTCTGCCTGTTCTCACTGGTGCCATCTTCATGAATGATCGTGAATAGGAATGTGGTGGTTAAAAGTTGCATATGAAAGCAATGCGAGTCGATTACTTGAAAGTTGATGAGCTCATAATCTGAACAAATTTTTATACTATGCATTTAGACATACCAATATCGCATACTGTTGTTGTTTTTTTGTCCACTTTAAAGTAGAGAGGTAAGCATATTTGGATGCAGGGAATTTTTTATTTAGTAATTCTTCATTAGAAATGAGACCTCTAAAGTCACTGTACCTGTGACTGGTAGTGGGACATCTGTTGTACCAGAGGTTGGCTAGCAAACTGCTGGGGGCTACAAGTGAAGTATTGGGTGGAGTAGGCTGGGCTCTGTGCCACAATGGGCGGCCCAGCAGCTGTATGCATCATTGTAGACGTGCCAGGTGGGTGATGTTGGTCTGGTCTTTGCTGTGGCATGTTTGGTACTGCAATCATATACAGCAAATAAGAGAGAATAAAATGGGCATGTTGTTGTTTGAGAGAAAAAAAATAATTTTGCACTTATTTCCTAACTGCAGAGCACTGCAAATATTATACAAAATCAATACACAAAAGCATATAGCATAACTCCCTCACACCGAAAAAGCTCATGACAAGCGAAGAGACAAAATAGCCTTAAGCAGCTGTATAAAAAAAACATGCACTGTGAGAGTGAAGCATTCTCACCTTTACCTGGTCTGTAGGGCTTGGTCTGGCTCATGGTCATATGAGGAACCTGAACGTGGTACATGGCTGGAGGCTAAAGGATGAGGAGCAGAACATGAGATGCAGAACTACATCTATGTTCTGAGATTTTCACAGTCTTGAACACTTGCTGAATGCATCTTAAAATTATTGTGTATTATATTCTGTTGATTACCACCGTAATTGACTTGTAGCACTTTCTCTTATAGCCCACAGTGCTCATGGGAAAAAGCTATTTGTAAACATTTTCAATGTTTGTGGATTAATATTTTCAACCCCATGTACTGTTTCTTAAAGACATGACTTTTAAGATGTGCCAACAAACTTCTGTCCTCTACTGCAAGAATACACATATTAATGCTTCTGACTGACATAAAGCCACAACTTTCTGGATTTTTCCTTTTCTGGTCAAGTGTTCATGCAAACAAAGCTTCAATACTGGTAACAAAAAAAAAAAAGACTAATTTTACAGAAAGAAAAGAGTACTAATACATTTTAGTTGACAAGGTAAACGTATAAAAATCAGTTTATTGACAACAGTATTAAAAGATAATAATAAAACTGATCAGCTGCAGTAAGAAATGGAAAAACCAACAACTGTTGGTCAGTTAATGCAGATAAAAATCTCATACGTTTTCAGTAGAAAAAAAGAAGCTTAGAATTGCACAAACCTTCCAGATAATGCTTTTCTAATGGAGAGAGAGGAAAGAGGGAAAAGAAACAAAAAGAACGAGTCTTTAGTGTGATAATCATTTGCTTTTTTCAGTAAAAGATGCATTTTCTAGAAAATGTGCGAGTGATTAAAGATGAAACAATGATGCTTTTTAAATGATGCTGTAGAGCAGGGGTGCCCAACCCTGTTCCTGGCGATCGACTGTCCTGCAAAGTGTAGCTCCAACTCTAATCAAACACACCTGCCTTTAATTTTCACGCGATCCTGAAGACCTTAATTAGATGCTTCAGGTGTGTTTGATTAGAGTTGGAGCTAAACTTTGCAGGACAGTCGATCGCCAGGAACAGGGTTGGGCACCCCTGCTGTAGAGGAAAATAGACTAATTGTCGCTTTTGAGTTTTGCAATTGCTGAAATGCATCTTTCCACAATATATAATAGTAAAGCTTTTATTTTGGTCAGTGCAACAGAGTAAATTAGCAAATACAATATCAAACATCAGTGAGGTGCAACTTCTCAGGCTGATGACGAACCATGAGCTCCTTCCAAATGTTTATAGCATGCTACCAATCAAATCGTTTTTACATGATCATGTTCTTGACCTTAAGGTAAGTCCACATTTTTGCACAATACTGTAAAGTAAACTAGTGCACACCTATGAATTATTTTTTACACAGAATTTGTGCCATTTTATTTAAACTAGACTTAGCCTGAACGGGCCTCTACTGGCCCTTCTCACTGAACGAAAGCAATCGTGTGCTGGATATACATGCCGATGAAATGCAGCTGACAAATGAAAATGTAGTTGGGATGGCTGAAGTATGAATGCAATCAGGACATCAAGGATCTTGGCACATGAATAAAAATAAAAACAAATGTTTTGGGATAGATGTGGGCTTCCATGCACAGAATGAATGAGATTACACCAACAGAAAGGTTCATGTAATGGAGCTCACCTGAACGCCAGGACTGACAGGTGTCAGAGGGTACATCTGGAACATGGTCTGGCCATATACTGCAGGGGGCTGCTGCACTACTATGGAAGGGCTGGGCTGACCCTGGGGCCGGGTTTGAGTGGGGGTTGTTGCTGGTTTAGGCTGAGGAAAGAGTTCAAATAAAATAAGTTAGATAAATATACAAACATGTACATTTCCATATTATATTTGTTTGCCATCTTCCAGAAAACCTAATGGAAAAACCAAACAACTTGAGACCGAAACCTTAAAGGGAGAGTTCACCAATAAATTTAAAGGAGACATATTATGCTCCTTTTTACAATATGTAATATAAGCCTTAGATGTCCTCACGTATCTGTGAAGTTTCAGCTCAAAATACCCCACAGATCTTTTATTATATCCTTTTGAAAATGCCTATTTTAAGTGGAAGCAGAAACACGCTGTATTGGAGCATATCTCATCAAATGCAAATGAGCTGCTGCTCCCTGCCCCTTTTCCAGAATAGAGCTGCGCCATTACAGATCGTACCTGCTAAAAAAAACATGTTTTGGTTCTGATTGTTTATTGCGCTGAAACCATATTAGTTTAAACTTCTTATATACAGTTTTCTAAGTACACACAGCCAAAGCACACGGACAGAAAGCGGCTGTCACAGGCATGTGAGTACTAAACTAAGTTCTCATTCACATACAAGTTATGTTAAAAACACACGAGTTACAAAAGGTGGAAACTTACAGATTAAGGGGCGGTAATATTATAGAGAGATCCCTTTGCAACGTCACTAGGGGAGTGAAATCAGATGTGTTCGTTTTTTCAGACTCTTGCAGAAAAAGGCTTACAAAAACAAAGTTACTGGGTTAATCTTTTTCACGTTTTCTTGTTTGGTGAAAACCTGATTATCGGGGACCTGATTATAGCACTTAAAACCTGGAAAAGTCAGATTTTCATGATATGTCACCTTTAAATTATGCCATAATTTCCTCACCCTCAAATTGTTCTAAACCTGTATGAGTTTCTTTCTTCTGTTGAACATGATATTCTGAAGAATGTAACCAAATAGTTGCTCGTCCCCATTATTCAAAATATCTATATTCAACAAAAGACAGACAATTTTCACTTTTGGGTAAACTATCCCTTTAAGATACAACATTTTCTCAGAAATTATTTTACTTACAGGGGAGCAAAATACCCTTGGGTTGAACTCCTTGGCATTGGGATTGAGAGTAGATTTTCTAACACTCCTAAAACATGCATAAACAAATCAATGTTGTTTTATTCACAATACGACAAGAATATTGCTCAGTGGAATGAACACATTCCTGACAATGCAATCTGATTTTGACTCAAATCTGATAAGGATCATTTTACTGAGAAAGACTCTTTTAGGCAACTTTATCTTTTTAAGAAAATTAATTCATCATTTTGACAACAAATTCTGTAAGTGATTCACACTGATAATGCTAGAGCGTTTCCATTTTCTTCTGCTGACTCACTCTGCTACAGGGTCATTCTTCTCCTTCTCATCCTTGTTTTTTGCAGCAGCATTGGCCAGAGGAGAGGTGGTTTGAACCCCTTGAGACGTCACATCAGGCCCTCGTTTCTGCTCAGGTACAGCAGAGGAAGGAGAAAGCAAAGGTGTACCAGATTTACTTCCTGCTGGGGCGACGCTCATAGCAGTGGAGGTTTCTTCACTAATGGCAGACTCCATGGGGACTTTGGGTCCTGCTGAATCTACTGTGCTCTTCTCAGCTGCTTGATCCTTCGGCTTTTCTGTGAGGTCCCGTGGAGTCTTGGGCTCAAAAACTGGATCTGTATTTGAGCTAGACTGCAACTACAAATGATGCAGGGCTTCAATAAATGAAAATACAGTTATGAAACACGCATAATAGGAGAGAAATAAAACTTACCCTAAAATCTACACTGAATTTCTTTAAATTATCTATTTGTTTCCTCTGGTCTGGAGCCATGCTGGGAGGTCCTAGGAAAACAAATGACAATTTCATTAGATTTTTCAGTTTTGATACAGTGGTGTTGCAATATACCATAGTGGAGATAAATGTGGTATATAAAATATTGATATTATATACTAATCCAGCGCACATTAGCTACAGTGCTACTGTCACACAAAATAATGTTGGAGAAATGACAGGCGAAAATCAGACACTCCAGTGTTAGACACTGTAGTCTGCAGCAAGTTACCATCAACAGAAAGTTATTTTTTGTATGCTTTTTTACAGTTATGGTTAAAAACTCTCTCTTCACCATATTTGAGTGGAAAAACAAGAGAACACACTAGTTTTTCACTTCTATAGATACAAGAAAAATTATTGGAAATTCAAATAATGAAAATCAGGTATTGGATCAGCCCTATTTTGATGCATATGCTGTACCTACATTTGTACGGCAATTTGTGTATGATTTCTAAGATGAACTGAAAAAGTAATTTCCCGCTCTATCTATATTTACAGTGTCAGCAATTCAGCACAAGAAAATGAATTCTTAGAAGCCAAATCCCTAATTCATACTGACAACTGGCAATTTCTGTTTTCTTGCTTTTTGTCAACACAGCAAAAATCGTATGCCACAAAAACAGCTTTTTTTAAAAATGTCTGGTTATACATGATAAAGAGCATGACATCTTCACAGGTACACACCCTTTCCGATGGATCGAGCGATGCTTGCAGAAGCTTCAATAGGTTTCAGATTCTCCTTGTTGGCATTGGGAGAATTTTGTCTTGTCTCTAGTACTCTTGATTCTTTGGCTATTTAAAAAAAATTAACAAAAAGCAGGTCTGTTGTGAGATCTGGTACAGAAGAAATTCATAGCACATTATTAAACAGGCCCTAAAATGGCACATATTGTGTAAGGGACATCCTTACCCTCTTCAATTGGAGATGCTTCCAGGTTGGTGGCTGGATTGGCTGCTGTGGGTGACGTCGCGGTTGTGGAAGCTGTCGCTGAATCTACTGGCACTGTACCAGCCTGAGGGGAAGACAAGCAGGAGGGGCTTGGAGCACCTCCGCCAAGGCTATTTTGTCGAGGTGATCGAGGTCTGTGTGCTAAAGAGGAAGTGGAAAAAATTAGTCAGCAAGTCATTCTGAATGAAACTGAGACTGAAACTTTGTAATCTACTTACCACCGCTGACAACAGATGACCAGGTTCCCCCAGAAGGACTGTTGCGAGTAGGAGGGGGAGCAGAAACCTCCACCGATGCACCTTGGGACATATAATCAGGCAGAGGCGGCCCACCGCCACGGCAAGAGGCCACTCTATGAGGTCTAGGAGTACGCTGTGACTTGGGAGACATTCTTGGAGGACCTGCATTCACAAACACAGGGATGAGTGTGCTTTGAAGGAAGAAATACACACCCTTTAGGGCATCTCTCACCAATGTGTAGTGTGTAGCTCTCTCCAAGCAGTTGCTGTGTAGGTGACATTCAAAATACCAAATATGAAGCAAAAACTGGGGGGAAAAAAAAGACTAGAAAAAACAAACAAACACACTCATAACTATGTATAACAGCAGTTTGTGGTTTATAAATGTCTTGGACGCTATGACACATACCAGAAAATGTAGTTTTAACCAAATTTGAGCAAGTCATTCATTTCAGTAACTGCCATATACGGAGTACCAAATCACATGAAGAAGAAAAGAAAAAAAATGCTGTGACCATAAAGTAAGAATTTATTCTCACATTATTAACTGTGGGCTTTCTACTAATTCATTCCTTTGTTTAGGTTAAATTGTGGTCATATTGCAATAATTTGTTGCCTTATTTTAAACTAAAGCAGGGGGAAAAAATAGTAAACTGTTGCCATGATTGAACTAAGACAAGGAAATTAATTAATACAAAGTGGCCATGATTTAACCAAATTAAAACTAGGAAACTAATTAGCAAAATGCGGCCATGCTTTAACTAAATTAACATGAGAGAATGAATTAGTACAACGAAGCCACATTAACTAAAATGTAGCAAAAATTTGTACACTGTAGCCACAAATTAATAAGTCGTGGAAACAAATTCTTAGTTTGTTGTTGCCACACTTTTTCCTCCACGTCATGTGCCTTTCTCCGTATTCATGAAATGTTGATGTATAAGAATGTTAATTCTAATCAATCTACCTGAAATACATTTAAACTAAAGAGGCTGTGACAGTTTCTCATTTGATGTGCGAGAACACAATGAATGTCAAGCTAATGTCAGACATGGAAAGAAACACTTGGGCATTGCCAGTGGTGTCCCCATGGCCAAAACACAACGGCAACACTTACAAACACACCGCAGAAAATTAGTGAGTCAAACGTGCCCCAAATTCACTTCAATCATGCATAAAAACAGGGATAGCAATAGAAAATGGAACAAGAAGAGGAGTGAGTCCTTTTATTAAACACCAGGAAAGTCCCACAGCTGTTAGTGGCAGCCTTAATTCAGGCATTTGGATTGCAAAACTTGAACCTGAGCAATGGTGCCACAACAAAATGGCTGCTCCGTCTGGAATTTCTGATACCTTCTGAAGACATGCGTTTGGGCATGGTGGACAGGGGCCCTGTAGAGCCATGAGCAGAGGGGTGAGACAGGGGCCGAGAGGGCCTGGATGGGGGTCTGGAAGGAGGCCGGGTGGGCGTGGCCGCCCGGGCCGGGAGAGAGTTGGTGGGGCCTGACTGGTGACGGGATGGAGGGCGAGAGGAGGGAGATGGGCAGCGTGAGGGCCAAGGGTGTGCACCTGATAGAGATGAAATGAGTCGAAATGAGAGGAAAGAAAAACTACATTTGAGCAAGAGAGTGAAGGACAGGAAACAAATGAGCATGTAAAATTAATAGGAAAACAAACGCTTAAAGGCCTTATAGAATGAGCAGTTTAGATACGAACACTGTCACTAGCGAGGAGAAAAGGTCCAGAGAAAGGTAATGGAAGAGTATTGGGAAGAAAGGTTGAGTTGAGAAGGAATGAGAAGACACCAAACAACAAGGACGAAATGCAACAAATCACATGTTGAGATTTCTTTGGTTAATTCTAAAGCAGTGAAAGATAAAACACCGGGAAACAGGACTTCAAAGAAAGAACATTTGGAAAGATCAATCAGATTCTCTTGGAACAGCAGCAGTCTTGGCCTGCAGTACTCCCTTGCCCAAATCCTTTTATCATGAAAAGACTGAAAGCCAGAGAGATGATTTGGTAGATCGATTGTTAGTGAAGAGGGGAACAACAGATAAATAGATAACATAAAAATCCAAGGGAATAGATTTTTTTTGTTGCTAATTTCATATTTTATATTAATTTCATATTTTAAGTGGAAATTTTGAGTTCTGTGTCAGGGGCTGATAAGAAGTGATTCCAATATAAGTGACACCAGGGAAAACTTTGAGACATCTATCAAAAAATATCAGCACATTGCTTGTCTAGCTGTGCTGGTAACCACCGCTGATAATATTTCAAGGCTTCAGAACTGCATAACCAAACATACAGTTTGTTTGCATACATAAGTAACCTTAATTGTGTCATAAAGGTACCACAACACTAGTCACTAGCTGTTTTGGATACCCAACATGAGCCAAAATAAGTCAAGGTACAAACAAAGAGTTAAAAAAAATCATCTTATACCTCCATTGACCACACGCTGATCCATTGCGTTGTAGTCATGAGGTCCAGATCTGGGTGCGGGTGGCCCAGGGCTGCACTGCACCAATCTGGGTGAGTTTTGACGACCAGCTCCCCATGACATCCCTTGTTCTCTGTTCCTCTGACTAGGGGGAATGTATTTGTTCTCCCTGTTGAAGTAAACAGAATTAAGAGGAAAACTCTGCATTAAATTAAACTAATTGAGCAATGCTCTTCAAACTGAAAAAATAAATACATTCTTGCACCAACTAATAACAACTAAAAACTGTTGTGAAGGTGCGGTCACATTAGCAAAGGTCATTTTTCCAGTGTCAATGGATGAAGCACAGTTGTTGGTCAACTTGGAGCAACATTTTTTCCCCAAGGGGATATCTTTTGCCCTGAAGCAAAGTTCCCATTTGTGTGGTTTCCTATTGAAATGATAGGAACGCTGAGCCACTGCGCTGATACATTTTGCAGACTCTATATCGTCTGCAAAATCTTGCAGAACAACAATAAATTTGCAGACATTTGTTGCTATTGCCTGCGTTGATACAGACCGAGGAAAGAAATATAACTGTTGCGCAAAATTTGGGCAGAGGAAATAACATGCAACAAGTTGCCATTTAAAACCAGCAATAGTTTTTGTATTCTCCAGGGATATGTAAATATATTTCAATCTGAGCATAGCCTTTGAAGTTAATCAAAGTGATTACATGAATCAAAGTATACATGGCAAGCAGCTACTTTAGGCATGCAGACCTACTCCTATTTTCTTGAATGGAGAAATACAGGAAACTCAGAAACTGTTTACCAAACTCACAGTTAAGTATCATTTTAAATCAGCAATAAAAATCGCTTTCACCTGTTGAGGCTGTGAAGCTCCCTCTCTCCACGAACCACAGCAGTATATTTCTCTTCCTCAGAGCGTTCGTCATTTTCCAGAGCCACGCGGGCCTTGTAGGTGGCACTGGCTTCGATCTCCTCCGCCAGCTGTGATGCACGAGCCTCCCGCTTGAGGAACTCCTCAGAGTTGTCTCGCTCCAAAGGAACCCTGGAAACAAAAGGAAAAAAGACAACTTAGGATACAACACATACCTAGTATTTATACAAATGGACATACTCAGAGGTGATTTATAGCACAAATGAGAGGACTTACGTGTACGAGGACAAGCTGCTGTCATAGGTGGACTTCACACCGTATGTCTCCTCATTGTATTTAAACATTTCATCAGGATCCCAACCATTTGACTGAAGGAGAGACAATCACAAAAATGTGATTGTTTCATACCTCTTGTAACAGCTTTAAATATCTCAACATTATTACTGCTTATGATACTTTTAAAATAATCCAACATTATATGTCAAGCCTGATTTGTTGATTGTTGTCTAACCAGATCAGTATCAAGAGATTCCATGCTGCCTGAGATGTGCTGCTCCCCTCCATCCCAGGGTTCCAGATCCTTCTCTTTGTGTTCTCCATTCAGACGGGCACTTACTGCACTGTCTGTGAAGTTGTCTTCACCGCACACCAACACACAAGGCAAACAACAGGATTCAGATCACTTGTATCATGTTGATGCAAAAGCACACAAATGTTTATTGAAGGAACATCAAACAGAAATTAAAACAAATGTAAGATATGTGGAACATAATGAAATGGAAAATGGGTGATGATTTCTAAATGAACACAAATGGTGGTGCAGGGGTAAAGATCTCACATTTAGACAAGACAACAAACTTGATTCTGAGCTCACTGCATTACAAACACATTTCAAAGGCCATGTTTTCAGAAAAAAAGGTGGAGCTGTATTTTTTTTCTGACAGCCTGTTCATTTTCTCATTGAGGAATTAAGCTGTTGTACAATACCCAGAAAACAAATGAGTATTTCCTCTCTCAAAGCAAGATAGGAAACATTGCTCCCTTTAGAGTAAAGTCACTGCTAATAATTAATTAAATCCTGATGCTTAAACCAAAGGTGCGGTTACATTTTCTGAATTTTCACAGGCAAAACCCATTAATTTCAATAAGAATCCACACAATTCAGAATTTTGCATGAGGGCATAATACTTTCCCGTGGGTTCCCCATGGATTCACCACACTGACCAACAGAAAGCTGCTTGGTTTAAAAGTAACATCTGTGTTCACTGTGCTTCATACATTGCTACATTACTAACAATAGACCTTTTTGCCTGTAAAATTTCACTGAATTTTACTAATGCTACTGCACCTTAACACTACAAAATAAACTTGATTATTGAACAGAAGCACTAATTGGAAAGTGAGATTCCTGAGAACATGACCTTCAACGGAGTATATCACAAAGAACTCAAGAAGAAACACAGTATAACAAGAATTAGGAAAGAATCAATACATGTGGGTTTGTTAAACTGGCATGACGCCATGCATTTTAATCAGTAGTTTCGAAGAATTGATAAATGAAAAGAACTCATTTCATTTCACTGATTTCAAATGCTGTTGTATGAAAAACAATGCCAATTAGATAAGAGTTTTCATGGCAGTATGATTTGAATTGTTTTCAGTATGTTTGAATGTCTTGCACTGAATTTAACAGTTCATGTTGTTTTCATTCAATTAGATTTTATAAAAGAAAAGGAGAAAATCATGCATCATCAAAACCTGAAGAATTATGATCTCCCACCTGGATTTATTTAGATTAAGCAATATTGTGACACTCATGAAATGAAACGGGCCTCTAATATAACAATCAGGATAATTATGTAATGACAATCAAAATGTAAGAGCTACTTGCAGCCAACTTTGAGTGGGTTTGGCACTTGTGTGTTGCTTGTTTGGCTTTTGGGATGATGATGGCAAATGCCATTTCATCTTTATATGAACTAGCTGATCATTCTTTTATCTGTGCCATTTCTGTAAACACCTTGCATTCTCAAGTGCAAAAAACTGCAATCTAGTAGCTAAATTCTTAACATTGCACAATTCCTGAGGTGAAGTACTGTACAACACAAACCTTCTCTAAAAGCTACCTCTAATTGAACTCTGAAATGTGCGTTTCCCCCCCCCCTTTTTTTGTAGGTACAAAAAAAGGTGATTAGGAGACTCAGAAGCATTCAACCTACCTTAAAAAAGAGCTTTCTTGAAGAAATAGCATTAATGTAGTCATATCAAACATTCATATACCTGGCTAATCTATGCAGAACAAAAAGAGCACTTTAGAAGCTGATACCATGTGCTTCTTTTGTGAGGATAATGCAAAAACAACATCCTCTGACTTAAGGGCTGCATCAGTGTTACAATAACAAAAGCATCTCTGTGTCAAAATGCCTGCAAGTCATGCACTATTCACCTACTCAAAGAATGCCACAAGCAACTGAAAAGATTTTGCATAAAAAATATGCTGGTAAAGGAAGAGGATGAGTTGCATTACCTGCATCTGATGAGACTACAACCATTTAAAAGGGAAAGAGACAGAATAAAAAAAAAAAAATTGTCAGTTTGATAAAGTCATTGACCAGGTTCAACCACTGCATTTTTTGCACCTACAGTGATAGAGACAGGCAGACAGGGTTGGATTGTAGATTCTATGGAAGGAGCAGTGGAGATATACACTTCAAATTTAATGCAAGTTGCAAATGTCGTTTTTAAAAAAAGCCGCTTTTAACAAATACATTTTTCAACAAAGGGATAAAAAGCTACCACACAGGAGTATGTCTGGAATGATAATTTCATTCAAAAGTGTGTTTTGCATTCCTAATGTATGTAGTAGCATTATAAATATTTTATAATGAGTGATTTGCAATGTCTTTGATCCATCAAAATGTCATCCCCTCTCCTAACACCACACTTTGAACAATTATCATATAAACATCTTATTCAGCAGTAATGAAAACATAATTGCAGGACTACAGCAGGCACTGTCCATTATGATATTTTTCAAGGTCTGCACTGACACTGCAAAGCTCACAGATCTGATTGCATAACACTGACCACATTTACATGCACATCACAAAGTTTATGGTTTTGGTTAAGCTTTTATTCCATGTATCAAAAAGCACAGGGCTCCTACACATTTTTAAGTCAAATTTAGGGCTTTTTTTCCAGATCTAAATGAATAAAAAGGAATACCATACGCTAAGGACGTAGACAATATTTCCCCAAGTGTTTTTTGCATGCTTTTTAATTATAGTACTGTAGGTACAAGTAGGTGGCGGCAAGTTAACTGTCTTAATGAGCGAGTTATTCACTCACTCACTCAGCATTTGTTTGGCTAATTTATTCAACATAATGAAGCAAGGGACTGTTTTTAGGAATGGGTAATCAAACTGATTCGATCAAAATGCTGATTATTACAATAACATGGCTAAAACTAACCATTTTAACAGTGTTTATTGAACTGTTATCAGTATCACATTTGCAATCCTACTAATATTTGGGAAAAGCACTCTTGCTTGTGTAACACATCATATGATAAAAATATAAGACAAATATATGGGGATAAAAATGGTCATGCATAACTTGAATTATTGGGCATATAAATGCTTACATAACACAGTAAAAATGTATACTCTCAAGTCATGTTTTTGGCAGAGTGACATACTCCATAATGCCAGCTTGCACAATGTTAAAGCAATAATTCAGATATTATCGTAGACCATACATATCGCACACCCCTACGCACAAAGAATTAGTTCACACAATCTCAACATATATTTCACAGAAAATTTTAAATCAAACACACCATACCGCTCACTCACCTCTGGTGAATGCAAAATGTCACAAGTAAACAAACGTAACAACCTTACGTTGCACTAAACTGTCATTTTTTTTGTAAAATTTAAGAAGTCTCCTCAAAGCACTTAGCAGAAAAAACACATATTTAAAACATTTTAATGGCACTAAAATCAGGAGTGTTTAAAGACATGGGGAAACGGTGTATGAGGCACCAAAATGTTATGATGAATCAACTATTTGTGCACTGACCTGTGTACGTATTATTCATTTGAAGGTTTAAATTAAAAAAGAGACAGAAAACATTTCCTTGCTGTAATGATATTTGACAGCCAGACATTTACAAATGTTCAAGTAAACACTAATAACATGAAATTGAGAAATAAGGAGAATTGGATACAATGACAAGATATTGAATATGTATCAGATTAAAAACCAAAAACGGCATTAAAAAGTCATTAAAAAATATCTGATTTAATATGTTTACACAATTATTGTAAACATATTAAACAAAATCTGACCTGCAGCTGACACCACCAAAAACAATTGGTTGATTATTTGACAGTGTAAATACAGACATGGTTGCTTCATATTTACTGTAAATAGTTGCACTGAAAATAAGACCCATTTGGCTCATGCTTACAAACAAACAGCAAAACACCACACCCTCTAATTAGTGACCGTCTTTAACTCAACTCTAACAACTAACTTAACCTAGGGCTGGGCGATAAGAGCAAAAATTCATATCTCGGTATTTTTTGGCTGATTTGCGGCATACGGTATATCTCTCGGTATTTTGTATTTGGATTAAACAAATAAAGTAAATGTAACCATGTAGGCATAATATTATGTGCAAAAACGTGTTAAAATCACATTACATTCTAACATTGCAATCTAAAAACAATGCTTAATGCTTTTAAAGCAGAAGTGAAATGTACTAAACTAAAAATGAAAATAAAAGCACAGACTAGGCTAATTGAGTAAAAAGGCTATTTTGATTACCCCATTAGTCACTTTACAGTTAGTGCTATCATAAAAATACACTTAAAATTCTACATATCACATTTATTGTCTAATTACAAATATTTCAGCAAAATGTATATTTTAGTCAGAGTTATTGTGCTCCTATTTCATTTTTGTCAATTTTCATTTCATTTTTCACTTTGTCTGTTTGGCGCGCATGCGCTTGGCGGCGCTCGTTCTAAATGAAGTCTGTGAAGTTTAGCGGAGAATCGCAAAGCAAAAGCTCATGCACTTCTGACAACAAAATGGAAATATTTCCATGGCTTTCTAACATTTACAGATGGAGAATATACCTGTGAAATGCAAATTATGCATTTAGCACATCTCAAACACATTAAATAGCACGTCTCTGTCAGCGGCACACGCAGCCTTTCTGTCAGAGACGCTTGAAACTGAAATTATAAGCTACTATATCTTACGAGTTTTTTAACACTAGAACCGTCAGAGGTCGCTGTATACCTAAAAGCGCCAGCGGGTAAATTTTACCCACACGCATGGCAACTGTTTTTATATGGCTAAAGAACATATTATTTCATTGTATTATGCCACTGTCTTCACAAAGGAGTGTCTAAAGTCATGATATGATTATGTCTAGTCGTCAACTATATTTTTACCCTGTTGTTTTATGTTCAAGACTTTTTAATGCAGCCTACACCAATCCATTATGGTCAGTAAGCTTAAAAAAAAAAAAAAAAAAAAAAAAAAAAAAAGAGCCTGCCCTGACAACGAAAATTAGAAGGTAGTAAATATTTAGGTGGTGTAATATTATAATACAATGTCATTAATCAATATATTAGGATAACCCATGTTATTTAAACTACGTATTATTTATTAATATGATTTACTTATTAATAGACAATAATGAGCAATAATAATTCACCACGCTGTATAGGATGATGCTATGACAAATTAAAGCGCACAGCTTCACCTAGGCCCAATTATTAATTTGTTTAGTTATATAATTTATAATTTGAATAAGAGAACAACACCAATAAAATGTTTTATTCATTACATCATATATCAGAGTTTTTATTTTTTTTATTCAGGAAACGGCCAGACTGGAATAAATAGCAACACAGTAGCGAACAATAAACGATATGGCAAAACAAAAATTAAATAATAAAACCAAAGTTTGACCAATTATGAGTAACCTTAGGCTAAAACATCTAAATATGATGTCTGAATCTCTGTCAGATGAGCCATCAGATGCTAAGCCGACCCAGACGCATAACTTAACCATCAGACTCTCCATCACTCGTGGCATTTAGTGTTTCTAATACCTACCTTCCATAAACCGCCTTCTTTTAGTCATTTTTTACTTTATTTATGAAACTGATAACCGCTACTATGTTAAAACATAAGCGGCAAGCATATGACAGCGTAAAAATACATGCATTATATAGTGGGTAAATTTGACCTGCGCGGCGCTCATAGGTATAAATGCTCCACTTTTTGATCTGGCTTTATCTAATTAATTTTTAACAACATTGGATTGTAAATTACTTAATTTTAGTAAAAGTCAATGACAGGGAGACTTGAATGTTTTGTTGAAAATCTGTTATGTACATTTGAAAAACAGCCACGGGTAAAATTTACCCCGTGACGGTTCTAGTGTTAAAGCCCTTCATTTAAAACATGTTACATGTTTAGAACAAATTGTATTATGCACTTTCTCCGCAGCAGTTCAGTGTGTGTTCACCCTAGATATTTTCTTCAGATGCGTTCGTATCAAACTACTGTATATCGATATTAACGGTATTCCTTCCCACCGTATCGCTCATAAAAAAATATATCGCTATATCGTACAAACTCGATATACCGCCCATCCCTAACTTAACCTGAAGTGTGTGTTAAAAAAAACAAAACAAGATGAGACAGTGTCTGACTAATTATAAAGTCCATCATAGATAATTAAAAAAAATTATGTTAAACTAAATCAAATATGTAGAACTGAAAATATGTAAATATTTTAAAATATTTTAAAATATGTAAAACTGCCACTGAGCTGGTACTGAACTGTTGTTAACCACGATATAACTAGTGGGTTGTACATTACAGGATTATTTAATCCAAATTACTTTATAATAGTCAGGAGCTCATAGAGAAAGAATTGCATAAGCATATTTGTTCTGTTCTTTGTACTTATCCAACTGGCTAATACAACACATGGTGCAAGTCAAATGTTTGCTTTTTAATTGCCAACCAGAGTCTAATCATATCAGTCTTTTATAAAATGCATATACTGCACTCCTCTAAATACACATCACCTCTTCTGCAGTGAAATATAACGGATGGTTCTAGTTTTAGCAATAAAAAATGTCTTGAAAAATCTATTCTGATGGTTGATGCCAACTCAAAACATAATTTTAAGTCGCACACTGCAATGTGTAGAATTATGTACAAGACCTTAAGATAATTTTTTTTTTGTGATGTCAGTAAATGGATCAGTTTTCCTGCTATTTGTGTTCATAGAGTAATTGCTTTGGCAGTTCATACCTACACAGCATCTTTATTACATCTTATCTGAGTTTATACTGTACCTGTAAAGGAACCACTATAGAAGCAAGGACAAACATTTCTTTGACAAAGGTCTCACCTTTCTTGGCATAGTTGAGGTCCACATCTTTGAAATGAACTACCACTACATCTGAGGACTTGAAGATGATGCTCTCCACAATATCCTCACGGCGAGGGCCCACATTAGGTTCTACACTCTTCCTGTGTGCAGCATCCAGGACAATATCACACTGGAGATGCACAGAACAAAACCATATAAGGAAAAAATGTCATAGTGCATAGATGTAGAATAAAAGTGATTTTTTTTTTTTGCTGCCCAGTGATTTAAATGTTTGAGATTACAGCCAAAGAAATTCCTCTCCTCACCTCTGGGCCGTAGGTCTTAAAAACCCCTTCATAGATCAACCCATTTTTAACCTTAAGTTCACATTTGGTACCCTGTTGAGTGGTGAAGCACAAAACCAAATGGTGTTTGAGAGTGATTAAATTTAAAACAAAAATATAACAGCTGCAATATGATCAAACAAACATTTTTTCAGTCTTGTGCATATGGACTCACCACAACTGAGGTCAAAACATGAACCATCCTCATGTTTGCATAAACTCCACTGAAGGCCACCTTAAAGATAATTGAAAAAATAAAAAAAAACATATTTTTGGGCTGTGGTAAAGCATTATTTAAAAAAAAAAAAAATTAAATATATATATATATATATGTATGTATTCAGTTTAATTAGTTGAGCAGTTTTCAATGTGTTCAAAAGGGGACTTTTTCTCCTTTTCTCTCTCAGCTTGAAATGGAGAAATTTTAAATGCGAGTCAATTTAGAAAATCAATTTTATGAATACATAAGAGAAACTGAAAAATACTCACTGCAGTGGAGGGTCCTTTGGCATTGTTGCGTCCTCTGAGAAGAGAGGAAACAGCTTGATAAGAGATCATTTACATGGACATGTTTAACATGCTGTATACACAGTTTGCAGAGCCAAAACCCCTTTTTACCAGGAACAATAATTGATGTGATACCGATGGAGCTGTCGATTGCACATGCACTGGCATACTCCCAGAGATGCAAGGACAAGGGAGTGACAGATAATCATATGCTTCATGCATTTCATTGTGCAAAGAAGCGCTTGTGAAGTTCCCAAACAACAGGTTTAGGAAAAATCAGCATTTCACTGAAAGGACGTGATTCACAGCCAATGACAACATTATACCTCAAACATGCAAGAATGAGAGCTCCTAAATTATAAAGTGTTCATCTACACATGTTGGATGAAATGAGGTCTCTAATATGTAACAAGAATGAGTTCAGTGCACATGATCTGGGTACAAACTATCAAGCGCTTCAAGTCCATTAAAATAAATTGGAGAATAAAAGCTGTGAATGACAGCTCCTTTTCAGCATCCAAAGTACAAATCAAATGCTGCATTACAGGCGGTGTAAGGCTTCACTGCACCACTCACGATTCCCACAGTTTCTACAAGTCATAATACTCTTGTTGTTCCATGTAAAGAAGAATGACATTTTTTCACCATGCAGTGTGACTATGTGATGCCAATAAAGGCCTCTCTACTTCTCAAGCTGTAGAAATAGACATTTCCATGTACGTTTATAGATCACTAAAAATCCTATCAATATTATGAGTGTATCACAATGTGCTTTGAAGGAACACACTTACACAAATGTCATCTCGCAAGGACGGATTTAATACACGCAACCTCTTGGAAACGTCAAGGTTGACACTGACTTTGTGAGCGCGCACCGCCTCTCATCGGAAACGCACGCGACTGACGTTCGTTTCCCAACTGGACAGTAACGGGAAAGACGCAATTCTGTCCCGTGTCCTCCAGTTAACCAAAAGCAAGAAAACTAAAAACGGAAGCTGGGTTAATACCATTCCCAATAGTGACACAGAAAGAACTAACATGTGACTTCTCATATGGGATGATGAATTCCCATAATGCCGATTCACAGGCCATCAGAAAGGTTTAAACAGTCCTTAAACGTTGGACAGATGTAGAAAGATAAAAGTATGACGTATCTGTAGCCACCTATGTATTTTGCTGGGACTGACACAAGTCAAAGGCAAACGATGCAGAAATAATGTAATTATCTTCTAAGGAGCTCCTGGTTGTATTTTCAGCTATTCCTAAATTACATTGATCAACAAACTAGACTGTCATGCGGATAAGAGCGACCGATAGTAACGTGTAAGCAAATAAACGTTGGCTAGTTAGCTAGCCAACAACACTACGATGAATTATATCACTGCTGCTACTCTCATTTTATGGCTTGCGAATCATTTCTTTTAAAACTGCTCAAATGTGAAACCCGTTCAATCCCATAATACAATCAGCAAGGATAATGCATCGGTCTTGTGCCAAAGCTGTTATAGTCATATTTCACCGGCAAAATGACACATTCATCCTGAACGTGTTCACCATAGCAGACAACCCGCCCCTCTCAAATATTCACGAACATATTGTCAGCTGTTATTTTATAACCGCGATGGCTTTGTGCCCATTAACGTGTGAATCTGTTCTGTGAACTTGGCCTATACCGGCCTACTTGCGCTCAATCCCGACCACTGCAACTTCACAACCTGCGTATTTAAACTACGACACAAGTGCAGGCATGCCGCATCCCCGGTAGGTTCACGCTCGCCCGTCCTCCAAATTAAAACCCCGTTATGTTGCAGATTCGGTTCTCACCTTCCTATGTTCTGGCGTCCGACGCCTCCTCCTGCTCCCCCGGTACCGGAGGCCGCAGCGGCTCCGCTGTTGCTTCCGCCGGGTTTGCGATTACCACCGGCCTGCGGCTTCATGGACATGGTGATCCCATAAACGACAGCTTGAGCAGAGTTTTCTGACTGTTTGAGAAAACGTTTTTCACCGCGGACGAGTGCAGACTATGCTATTTGACGGGTTAGCAGACAGTTGATCTAGTGACAGCAGCGTGTAAAGCTACTCCTCCAGTTATTCAAGTCTCCACTAACGCTGCCTGCTACTTCAGCTAGCTCTGCAGATTTAAATTCCTCCTAAACAGAGACTATTTAGCCCGTTTTAAAACCAGAGCGCGGACTATCCATATGTTTTAAATGTCAACAAAAAAAAACCAACCCGGTAATTTCGCTTCTTTGTTATTTTAAGTGCGATATTTCCAGTGATATACACAGTTCACGCGGGGCTTCAGCACTGACCGATAGACCTAAACAGTCTGAAAAGCCACAAAAAGTGGCGGAAGGATATGTACACATCCCAGGAATGTGTGTACTCCTTTTGACGGTTTTATTTGTTCTAAAGATAAATGATCATCAGTACTTACTGTAAATATGCCTGGAACGTGATACGTTAATTAATTGATAATGAAAATGAATAAATGTCGGTTTTGGTGAACGCTGCTCTTATGTGGAGCGCACTATTTTCAGCAAATGCACGGATCACTTTGAACGCTCGTGCTTTGACACTAGCAGTAGGCCAGGTGACTGGTGTAATGTATACTGTTAAATTCCTCAAGCACTATGCGCAGTTATTCTGATCGTTTGTTTGATTGTTTGTTTTAATCTGCATTTTGTTTGTCTTTAGAAGTCCAGGCAGTGGTTAAAATACATTGTTATCCGTATCAAACCCAATTCTTATGGTTCTCCAGATTTCTTTTCCTTTTTTGTTTCTTTTCTCTAAGCTTGTAGTAAAATAAAGTCTTGAGATTCACTCATTTTAAACGAGTGGTTATTCATTCCTCATTGTTTGGCAGCACTTGGGTAAACTGAGTTGAGTTCACTTTCATACATTTTGTCAAGAACCACACAAATAAAATAAAATAAATTCTGATACATTTGATAGGGAAGAAGCACACTCTTAATAAACTGGATATTGCAAGGTATATGGAAACCATGGCTACTTTATCAACTTTTTAAACTATTAATATAAAATAATACATCTCAATAAAGGTTTAAAAATAGTTCAGTGAATTTACTAGCAGTGAAACACTGGTTTTATATGTTGTTGTTGTTGTTTGTATGTGGCTCAAAACTGCCATAAATTGTAATAATTTGAATACCTGTTTGGTAAGCATGAAAATTAAATAAAACCACACTGGCATACATACAGGTAAATTTCAGTAAGTGTGCAGGTAGGATTTTTTAACAGTTTTTACTATTTGTTTGTTTATTCATAAACTGTTTATTTTTTTCTAACTGTCTAAAAATAAAAATAAAATACACACCACCGTTCAAAAGTTTAATTTATTTTTTAAAATAAATAGGACATTTTTTTCAGAAAGGATGCATTAAAATGCAAAATATGCTGTTTTTTAAACTTTCTATTCAACAAAAATCTTGTATTTTCATAAAAATATTAAAATTCAGTACTTCACGTCTTTTTATGAAGGATTTTCCTCAGCAAAGTTGTCCGTTGCCCTCACACGTGACCGTATCTTAGCAACAGTAAGCGTGGGTAATTAGACTGGATAGGTAAGGAAAAACTAGACTTTCGCATTGGCGAGATTAAAAGCAATTGCACTTGTGTTCGCGTATTATATAACTCAAAGTTTCTTAAAACAAATCTTGGGCATAGATAATGTTTTGAATGTTTAGTGTTTGAATATGTAACATCGTGAATCTGGTAGTGGCCCGGACAAATTCTCCATCTTTTCCTCGCGCAAGCCACACAGAACAATGTCAACGACAAACGGGACATCAACTGCATCCGACAGGACAGATGCAGAAACTGAAGACACAGGTGAGCAGAAAAACACAGAAGATAATCAGATAGAGAAAGAAGTACACGATGAAGAAGGAAGAAGTGAACCGTACAGTCTGCGGGAGGATAGTGCAGACTCACAAGTTTACACAGCCACATCACTGTCTGCTATTCCCAAGGAGACCAGAAGCAAAACTCACCCACTGGTAATGATTCGATCAAATGTCTTTTAATTCCTTTAAAAAAACTTTTAGTTGTCTTTAACGTTAATTAGTTCGACCAAAAAACTACAATGCAACTACAATGTTATGTCACAGTTGTTTTCTAAAACTAAAAATATTTTATTTCACAATGACAACAAGTCATATATTATGAATGGCTATTTTATGTAATGACAAGTTCAACAATATTCAACAATAATGATCTTGTAAATTTAAAATTATTTTATTGTCATAAAGCAAACATTTGTTAATGCTATACCTACGATAATTCAGTTTTTTCACACCTGTATCTAAATCTTTGTATTTTGTACTTGAAGGACCTTGATTGGGCTTATGGGATGAACCAAACTCTACCTGTTCTCAGCCTGCAGGATGAAGACAGACTTGTCATCTTGTACATTTGTGCCCATGTTGCTGTCATGTATGATCACACATCCAATGCTCAGCATCTTTTACAAGTAAGAGGCTCATACTGCTACAGACTAAGAAAGTAAATGATAATGAAGTTAAATATGATCTAAAGCGTAAAATCTTATTGTAAAAATGTTGCTTATGTGCTGTTTGGTGCCTACAGGGCCACTGCAGTCCAATCACTTGTTTGTGTGCTAGTGAAGACAGACGCTGGCTTGTGACAGCTGACATGGGCCAGGAGAGTCTAGTTATCATATGGGATGCTTATACAGGGTAACATTGACCCAAATATTACTCCATTAATATTTTTTTGTGTAAATCTTCTTGAAGGTCATGTTAAAGGAACACTCCACTTTTTTGAAAATAGGCTCATTTTACAACTCCCCTAGAGTTAAACAGTTGAGTTTTACCGTTTTTGAATCCATTCAGCCGATCTCCGGGTCTGGCGGTAGCACTTTTATCTTATTTTAGCATAGTTCATTGAATCGGATTAGACCATTAGCATCTCGCTCAAAAATGACCAAAGAGTTTAGATAATTTTCCTATTTAAAGCTTGACTCTTCTGTAGTTACATTGTGTACTAAGACAGATGGAAAATGAAAAGTTGCGATTTTCTAGGCCGATATGGCTAGGAACTATACTCTCGTTCCGGCGTAATAATCAAGGAACTTTGCTGCCGTACCATTGGTGCAGCATGTGCGCAATGATATTACGCAGCGACTGAAAGTAGTCCCCAGCTTGGTAACTAGTTATGATATAGGGGAGTTGTAAAATAAGGCTATTTAAAAAAAAAAGTGGAGTGTTCCTTTAAAGTCCTTGCTTTGTGATGTACATCCAAGTTAAAGGGATTATCAAAAATAAATAAATGTTGGGCTGGTCTTGCTTCTATTCATAAATTGTTGATTGGATGGAGGCAAATTGGCTGAATACGAGCTTGCAGTCAATTGTAAGAAAGGGGTGGGGTTTAGGCAGTCTAAATGATTGGGTAAGTCTGGCATATATCACCGCAGAGAGAAGTTTAGTTTCACCATAAAATCAAGTTATGACATTTTGATGAAGAATTATGAGGTGTTGGTGCCAATAGCCTTGTGGGCCACACATCGTCATATAGCACTGTTGCGCTATGGCCGTCCCGAGTTCGAATCCCAGCTCATGAACCTTTCCCAACCCCCCCCCCCCAATTAGCTTCCTATCATTACACTGTCCTGTCTAAATAAAGGCAAAATGCCACAAAAAAAAAGGATTATGAGATCAAAATTATAGATCATTCACAATAAGATTTTACAAAATAGACAGGGTGAATTTTCTTTTCAGTCCGATCCATAACATGTTGCAGGATTCCTGTGCGGACATTGTTTGACTGTCATCCAGAGGGTGGAGTTTCTGCCTTGGCCCTATCAAAGGATTCAAAATACCTGGCAACTGTTGGAGCTGGAGCAGTACAGGTCTGAAACCTAATGTTTTATGTTGTCTATCCTATTTTTACATAGACTCACTGTAGATTTCTTATATCACCTTAGATGCACCTATGAGGAGCCATGTATTCCCAGCATCTATTATGTGTTTAATTAAGTTTAATAAAAATGATTGCAGTAAAAAATCAAATGAAACCACAGAATATTATCACTGTATTGTATTGTATTTTATTATCAATACAAATACACTGATCGATGTACTTTTTTTTTCTGTGCATCAGCGATTGTGTATTTGGAACTGGACAGATGAAAGTGAAAGCCCAGAATGCCAAGTTGACCTCAGCCCAAAATATGGTTGCCAGGTATGTTGCACAACTGTGCACTGATGTGTTTACACAAAGGTAACACATAGAGGGTTGAAAAGCAACAATGTCTTAATTCCACATTTATTGTTTCTTTATGAATACTGGTTGTCACATCAAATATCAAATTAACTTTTTCCATGTTTTCCCAGAATCAACTACTTTTCAATCCCTTTGACAACACACAGTTGGTCAGCAACAGCAGCACTCAGGTTCTCTTCTACAACTGGGTAGGAATTAATTAATTATTTATATTACTGATTTACTGTGTTAGTTGTCTTTGTATGTAATAATACATCCTACTGCTCAGGAAAGTGGCTATCTGGAATACTCAGCTCCTGAAATTACTGACAAGGTTGGCAGAAGAATCTTTCATCAGATTAAATTTTTGTGCTGTTGTGATGTTATTTTTCTCTGCCATTAGCATTGACCTCTTGCAAATCTGTCAACATTCAGACCTTCAATATGGCACTAGGTTCCCTGAGCCAGTCCATCTTCTACTTTGATGGTGTGCAGGCTTTTACAGCCACCTCAGCTGGGAATATAGTTCTCTGGGACAAGCAGACTCAATCTGTCTCTCGTCAACCAGTAGTGAGGAAAGCCGTAAAACTTGTGGCTCTCCAGAAGGAAGCAATCACTGTACTGACTTTGATTGACAGGTATATACGACACATAGATACAGTATATGGCAAATGAGTGCATTAGGATTTTTCAAATAAATTCCAGTAATCCTAAAGCCTATTATATTTTCACGTACTATATGTTACACTTTGCTATGCATTTGATGTTTTTTTGTCTGTCTGACATTATTTTATGCAAATATATTATGTGTATACTGTCAAGTTCTATAATAACAGGCGATGTGAATGGCCACATCAAATTCTATGATGGAAATCTCAAGCTCATCAATGTGTACAACGAGTTTAGCTTGGATCCTATTAGATCCATCTCCTTTTCCAAAGAAAAGCCCTCCATTAGCGACCTGGAATATCCAAAAGACTGCACACTGGATGCCAAGCCATTTGTCATAAGGTGGGGGACTCAGAAAGATTTCGGATTTATTATGATAAATGTGCCATAACAAAATAATGCTTTAAAAATTTTATAATTTATGTACAGTTAAGTCAGGATTATATGAATTATTCTATATGAATATTTTTTTTTTACTTTTTAGAAAGCAACTTTCCTTCACTGAATTAGCATTTATTACAAAGATGTTTTGAAGAAAGTTCTTATTATTGTTTTTTTACACATATCTCAGAAATATGTGTGAGATACTGTACATTTCAAGGTCTCAGTTAAAAGCTAAAACTCCTAACAAGAGTGCTAACAAGATTGAATGCACCAATACATGTTACAAAGTACATTTAGATCTTAAATTTATGCTTAAAGAGGGAAAAGATTTAATTCTGTTCATCTTATTATTTATTCACCCTAATGTCATTCCAAACATGCATGACTTTTTTTCTGCTGAACATAAAAAGAGATATTTTGAAAAATGTTGGTAACCATTGACTTCCATTTATATGGACAAAAATACTGAGGCATTATCAAAATATCGTCTTTTGTGTTCCACAGACGAAGATAATTTGTAAAGGTTTGGAACAACATGAGGGTCAGTACATGATGTCAGGGTTTTTTTGGACTGTCTCTTTAAAGTATGGTCAGCCGTAAACTCTGTAATGCAATAAAATATTTCTCTCCCTCCGTTTACAGAAATTTTGTTGTCTCCACAACTCATGCAACTGCAGTACATGTAAATGCACAGAGAAATGTTCCACAGACCCTTCTGAAGGAACATGCAGAACCTCTAGAAGCAGTTGCCTGCCATCCTAAACAGCCACTAGTAGCTATGGGCAGCCACAGTGGCACCATTAAGGTTTGGGATTATGAGCATAAAGAGGCAGTCTGCAGCAGGGTCTTCCAGCCCCACAAACAGATCCAATGTATTACCTACGACCCACAAGGTGAACTAGAAAATAAGATCTCACTCATATTATAATACAGTTCATATGTGTAAAATCATTTTACATTTCATGTTGTTTAATGGCATGTTATCTAATTTAAGAGTTTAAGGCTGCTTGCATTGAATTTATACCACGTATTAAAAACATTTTTTTATATTAGCAAATGTTTGTATGGATGATGTGATTATATGTATACTATCTGAGTATGCATGTGTATGAATTTGTCATGTTGTAGGTTTTTACCTGGCGGTGGGCTTTGCCAGTGGGGCTTTGCAGATTGTTGATGCCTGTACACTTCAGAGTGATGGCAAAGAGTGTTTGCAGTACAGTCAGGACAGCATTACCCATCTCACTTTTTCCCAGGACTCACGTTTCCTGGCTGCCGCAGTTAGTAGGAGTTGCATTTTTGTTTTAGTTCCGTTTGTACTGCCCATTTCAGCACAGACTGTTTTATGAACCTGTTACATTGAGAAATAATGTGAAAATTAAATTTAAAATATGACTCTTTTTGGCACAAAAATGTTGCTGACATTTTAAGTGGACCTCAAGGATAAAAAATATTACTGTTTACTTTTTACTATTAAAACTTTGACTGTAACAGCACTGTTCCAGATTTTGTGAGGGCATTTTTGTTATGTAGATCTATATTTCCTACATGTATTTTTCTTATTTCAGGACTCTGGAAAAGCTGTGACATTGCTCCATCGATGTAAAGAGGGGACCCAGGAGATTTGGAAATACCAGGGCAGGCACCACTCGCATTATAAACCCATTCAGGACCTGCTGTTTGGAGTGGATTTAGACAGCAGTCAGCCTCGCCTCCTCTCTCTCGGCATGGATCGCAGGCTGGTGAGTTCCTGGGTTCCTGTATGACCTTGGAACTTGTTGAGTTGTTTTAAACGTATCTATCCTGTCTGTTCTGAACAGGTGGAGTATGATCTGCACAATAGTGGTGAAAATGGGTTGTTGATTTTGAGTTCTGAACGTATCGAGCAGAGTGCTGTGCCCACCTGCATGGTGTGGTATCCTCCTCTGACACCTGAACACTTCCTCCTTACAGCTTCCAACCTGTACAAGATGAAGCTCTTCAATGCTACCTCCAAAATGTGCAGGTTTGCAGTTTTCCTATAGGCAGAACAAATAGAAATATCACTGAAATAACAAACGGCAATCTGGGTGGATTTGTTTGCAGAATTTCAAACAAACCAAAAGTCAAACCGTTCTGTCTAAATGTGATTTGTAGAGAAATTAAAATGATTACACCTACCTCAAATTGGATAATAGAATGGAATTTGGAAGGATATATATATTTTTTAATATGGTATTCTTCTGATCCAAGTAGGAAATAAGTTAGTAATTCTGTTATGATAAACATCTCTGTTATGACTACGGACAAAGGAACAGAGACCCTTTTGGGCAGGGGCGTGTTTGTTTTGGTGATTTCAAATATTAACATTAGCTTCCAGAAATCGCTTACCCCACCTTTAACATTCTTAAGTTTAATTATTAGATTTATTGAAAAATTATAAGTATTATTATTTATTGAATTGGGTTAGGATAACAGATCTGTAAATGAGTTTATGCTCTAGTTGGGATTATAAAAATTAAAGTAGGAATGCTATATTTGTGATGCTCTAATGCTATATTTTCAAATATATCAGCAAAGCCACAGACAGAGTTCTACAATTAATCACAGCACTAAAAGTATTATTATAATTTCTTTCATAGAACAGTTGAATAAACAAAATTTAACATTGAATTCAATTTTAGACATAAAATTACTGTCTGTTTTTGCTGTTTCTATGCAAATATATTCAAACAAAGCCACAGCAGCATTTTGTTCCTAAATGAATGTGAGTTTTCAATTAATTGTTCAGTGAAAGATTCAGTTGTGTTCCTGAATGAACAGTATGTTTGAACGATCCGATTAGAGCAGCGATACTCAAATCCGGCTCGCGAGATCCAAATTCCTGCAGAGTTTAGCGCCAACCCTGATCAAACTCACCTACCTGTGATTTTCTAATGATCCTGAAGACATTGATTAGCATGCTCAGGTGTGTTTGATTAGGGTTAGAGCTAAACTCTGCAGGAAAGTGGATCTCGCGAGCCAGATTTGAGGATCCCTGGATTAGAGCAAATGAATCAATGACTCGCTTGCCACCAACTGGCATACCGTGTGAGAATACCGTGAAAGGAAAGTTATTTAATTATTTAAGCTATTATCTTATGCTGTTATAAACAGCAGTGAATTTAATTAAATATTTTAAAAGTCTACTACTAGGGTTTCTTTTTTTTAATCTCTTGAAAAATACATCTGATTCAAAATGAATGAATTAATTTTACAATTTTTTTTTTTTTTTCTGATTTTGCATATCTGTTCGTGATGGTGTGCTTGGCACAGAAAAACAGTCTTTGGGCCCTCTTATGGTTCTCCAGTGAAAAAGATGGCCGTCCTGCCTGCATCTAAGGATGGCGACCCTAATTCTCGTTACATGGCATATATAACACAAGATAAGGTATAATGTGTTTTTTAAAGGCCTTATAAACAAACCATGCATTTGAAAATAATTACTCTTCTGTACTGATACTTTGTATCAGCATGTGTCATCATGCCAGTATTATTGCCTTTGCTATTTAGATTTAATGTTTTAAATCTCCCTTTCATTCCTGTTTTCTCTCTTTGATGTAGGTTGGCATTCAGATTCTGCCTCTGGATGGAAACCCTCACAAGTCCTTTGCAATGATCTGTCACTCAACAGGCGTGTCAACTCTGGCTTGCTCATACGATGGTAGATATGCTTTTACTGCTGGAGGACAAGACTGCACCGTTTTTTCATGGGAGCTCAATTTGGCGTAAGTTTGGAGAACATGCGCCCCATGCAGAAGTCCACTGTTTTTTTTTTTTGCAGCTGACCACTCAACTAAGTCGTAATATATCATGTAGTCGCTTAATTAATATGAGGTCATTAAATATAAATGAATAATAATGGTACAGTTCAATGGAAGTATAATTATGAATTTAAAATATTCTTTTTTAGGATTGTAACTGTGTTTGCCACCTTACAATCCTGTTGTTACATATGCAGATCATTGGAGGCATCAGCTGCTCTAGGCGGGAAAGACATGCTGCCCTTCTACAATCTTCTGGAGGGAGGGAGAGATGGACAGCTCTTCAGGGTTTGAGATCTCTCTTCTAATGCTTTCTTTTTTCTCATTGTCCATTATGTAGTTTTTTTTAGCAGTTTTTCAGCATTTACCTCATTTCATCCTAATAAATAGTTTCATAATGCTCGCTTAACATGTTACCCGGGCCTACCAATAGACAGCAAATCTTATGATTTGTCCTTTAGGAAATGGAAGAATATTTTTACTACTGTCAACTACAAAATCAGGACCTTGACACCATGGAAACACGGCTCGTGTCCACATGCATACCTCTAGCTAATGCGCCCTTCTTAATGAGAGCGCTTGGCTTCTATCCGACAGAGCAAGAGGTACGATTGTTGTTGCAATCACAGTTGACTCTTCCATACAGTTCTGTCATCGATGGGTTGACTACCACTCAATCTTTTGTCAACGCATGGTTGTTGTGTTTTGTTGAAGCTGGAAGACATGCAAAATGAGGTGAAATTCAGCCGCTATGCTGAGACCAGAAATTACGTGACGGACATCGATTTGGAGGAGTTCATTAAGCTGTATGTCAACCACAGACCTGCCTCTGGCATTGCCAGACAGGAGCTGTGCAATGCCTTCCAGGTGCTTGGAAAGCCAGACGAAAAGGGCAAATATACAATTGACAGAGACGAACTGCTGGAGTTACTGCAGGCTAGAGGTAATACATTTTTATGAGTTTTACCAGTACTTTACATTTTCTAAATTGCAATAGGAGATGCCATATCAATTATAATTAACAGAAAGACTAGAATAGTAATTACTTGTAATTAATTCCAGGTGAACATATGACCGAGGATGACTTGGCTGAATGCTTTACAACCCTTATAGGTATTAGTGGAGAGGGAGCCAATAGCACAGGTATGCAAACCACCAAACTGATGGACAAATGTGATGGCCTACTGCCAGAATGTTAAGTATGACATCACACATCAGCGTTTCCAGGTCCCAAAAGCAAACAATGCTAATATACACTCAAAGTGTACTGTAGAACAACTGAAAAATCATGATCCTAATCTCCATACTTAAATCTCAATTGGCCAGACAGTGATTCATTTTGAATATTGGTGTCCAGGACGCCATGAGACATAACGCTATATTGTACGCTGTTTGTTTTTAAATCTTAGATTAAAGATGTGCTACGAACTTTACCAAACAACCAGGCTCATTTCAGTTAGTCTGACTTATTTTGAACCAAATCAACAGACAATAAGTCAGACTAACTCAAATAAACCAGTTTTATTTGGTAAACATGTTTTATGAAACAGGCCCATGGAAACAGTACTTGATTGCAGGTTGGTTTTGGGTTTCCAGTGTTCAAATAAATGTGCATGATAGTGTAGCTTGTCTTTGCACTGTATGATCACCACCTTCTTAAGGTCAAGGAATATTTGTTCAAAAAGATTCAAAGTGAATTTCAAATTGTACAAATCTTGATTACTGTGCCTGTCCCATACAGAATCTCTGTTTGAGAGTGTGCTGCCTCCTGAAATCAGCATGGAGACATTTGCTACCGATATCTTGGGGTTTTCTGTAGCCACCCAGGAACCTCCTCAAGAACATGGGCAAGATCTGTAACATCTGAAGCTTTCTGAAACAAATCATTTGAAACAAACATTTCTTTGATTGCATAACAATATTTTTGTGGTTACTAAGCTTTTGCTTCGGTGTATATTCATATTAGCGTTTTTTTTTTTTCTGGAACGCAGATGGAGGTAAAAATCATACGGAAATAAACGTTGTTTGACAACATGCTGTCGTTTGTCGGTCTCCATTTTTCCCAGATACATGTGTAAAACGTGCGTGGATGTCGTAGTCATCGTTTCGACTTGATCATGTCGCTCAACAATCTGTTAAAGTATCGTTTTCTTTGCTCTGTTCGCTAGACAAAGGAGCGAAACGCGTAGCCGCATTGACCGTGTCTCTCATGCTTCCAGGGCATTTGGCTTCAGCGCAGGCGCACAAACCCCGCCTCTCTCCTGTGCTGTGTGCATTCGCATTGTGTCTAAACAGGCAGCGAGCAAAAATATATTTTACCAACAGCAGTAATGTCGGGCAGGTCGGTTCGAGCGGAGACGCGGAGCAGGGCGAAAGATGACATCAAGCGGGTTATGGCTGCAATTGAAAAAGTGCGGAAATGGTAAGAGAGCGTCTAGCCATTAACGAACAGCACAGACAGCTTGTGGGGGAGGAGAGATAACGAGAAACAATGAAATGAAAGGAAAGAGAGCGTTTATTCCACTCCAATTTCAGTCAGATGAGCTGTTTCTGCGTTTCTTCGCGCGGCTGCTCTTTTTTTCGGCTGTTTAAAAATTAGTTAGGAAAAATGTAGATGGCATTTTTTCTTCCATTAATTTTTTATGTGGGTTGAACCTAGAAGCCATTTCGTTGCAGTCACATGAAGGCTTTGCTGTTTGAGCCTGTAATGCCGGCTGAATAGTAACCGAACGGGCTGACATGAGGAACTCGAGTCATGCATCCGTACCGAACAAAAAGTGCCGCTGAACGGACGTTTTGACTCGTTCATCTCATCTGAGAGTGACTCGCGCTCCTGAGCGACGGCGCGTGAGAAGAGTTTTATCCACGCGCGGGGCTTTAAACTCGGCGCCTCCACTTTCACACTCCTAAACATTTTTTGCTTAAACTTAAGTGCAACTTAAATTAAAATACATTTTACAACAAAAAAAAGAAAGGTACTTAGATTAGCAATAACCACAACAAAAGTATCTTTCTAAACTTTGAAATACTAAAATGATTTTAACATTGTATCAGTTTAAATTTAATTATGGTTACTTGTATTGTTCTACCCAACCATTCAGAGTCCACTAAAGGCTTGACCTCGCTTTAAAATGTGTATATTTATAGAAAAAAAGTATAGATGTTGATATCCGCGACAGTGGAATTTTTTTACACAATAAATAGAGATACCTGTACATTTAAATGTTTAAATAATCAATCCTCTGTTAAACTCATTTGTTTTTGGTCTCCTTTGTCTTTGATATCTAACAATGACATGCATCTCCAGGGAGAAGAAATGGGTGACTGTTGGAGACACTTCACTGCGAATCTACAAGTGGGTACCAGTGACAGAGCCCAAGTCAGACGATGTAAGTAATGTTCAATTACCATAATACACTGTTATTGCAATTATGGTTGATACCAGTTACCCAATAATTATTGTCATGTTATGGCCAATATAACAGATAAATCTTTTTCTATCTCTTCTTCCCAAAAGGAATAAAATGATACTAAAATAGGCATTATTGCCATTAATACATTGATACAATATTGTGGTGTTAAATATCATGATTTAATGTTTTATTTTTTTTTTTACTTTATTTTAAATTAGTAAATGTAAATTCATACTGTCTTTGAGGTTACTAGTGCCATTTATTTATTTGCTGGTGGCCCAGATCATTAAATGTTTTAGCTGTAGCATTACATATACAGAGCCAGTATTTTCTACACGGTGTCGTTTAGAAGTTAATTGGTTCATCAGTCTCCACATGGTTTAGTTGCAAAAAAAGTGATCTGCTTTTGTCACACAGAAGAGCAAGAACAAGAAGAAAGGCAAAGATGTCAAATATGGCTCCGAGGTCACGACCCCTGAGAACAGCTCTTCTCCTGGAATGATGGATATGCATGGTAATGCTGTAGATCTGACAGTAATCAGGCTCCAATCACACAATAATCCTCAGTCAATTTTAGGTTATGTTACTTGGCAATTATTGTAAATTTACAGTGGTTTTTAAATCAAATTGAGATCTTTGTGATTCCTAAACAGTTGATCTAGTAGGGATTCCTGAAATATTTAAGTATGCCAGAAATTACCTGTAAATTCACATCAATTATGCATTTTGAAATATTATTTTTATGAATGGCTTTCAATGGGCCATTATACTCCTTAACCAATAGAGGGGTGGATGAAACCGTTTTACTACACATGAATTGATGATGATTGTTATTCTATCTTATTGTAACCATCTATTAACAGTTAGATACTGCTTGAAAGTTTTTCAAGCATCTCTCAAATAATTTGTAACACCCTGTTAATCATGTTTCTCTTTTCCACATACAGATGATAACAGTAACCAGAGCTCCATTGCAGACTCCTCCCCACTGAAGCAAGAGACCAGCAACAACACTAGTCCTGCACCTGAACCCATGGCAGCTTCTCAGAATGACAGCATTGACTTGAAAAGCGACCAATATCCTTCCAAACAGCCTTCATCTGTTCAGGATCATAAGAGTGGTTAGTGACTGCAATGAGGCCTCAAGGAGTTCATTATCCTCTTTTCTCTATCTGTGCTGTTGGATTTTAAGGGGTCTCTAATAGCACTTCTTTACTTTCAGAACAAAACCACTGCTCGTCAGAATCTATAACAGCTAAAAGGGACAGCAAGTCACAGGGGGATTCAGAGCACTTTTTAGACTCCTCCAAATCAGCCCAGGTACATGCTTACAGCATCATTTGCATCAAAGTAAAAAAAAAGTTTATATATATATATATATACCAGCTGTGTTTTCTGCTTTAGAACTAATTCAGTGGTTTCTTTTGAAGGATTTGGAAGATGGTGTTCCCCCAAGCAAAAAAGGGAAAATCGATTCTTCCTCTGAAGAAAGTTAACTATCCTCTGCCAGCTGTCAGGCATTTGCGATTCCCATCTCTTATCCTGAAACAAATCACAACATAGGAGGTTTTCTTCAGTTCTACACTCTTCCCTACTACCATCTATTCACTTTAATCCAGAAAACATGTCTCTTGCGGTCATTTTTAGTGTGGAGGGCATGTTGGGATCATCATTGTATGAGTAAGGGTAATGAATCAAGCTGTGATATTGTACTGATCCTAAAACAGTTCATGCTGCCCTACAATCACTACGTGCTATCTCTTTTGGTTAGATCAGTATTGTCAATTGAAACAGCACTGGAACTGCCATAGTTTTTCCAAATTGGCATTGATATCAACTGCCATTTGCTATTTAAAAAAAAAAAAAATTGTATCACTCACCTTTTCTTGTTCACTCAGGAAGGTCAACACACTGTTTTTTAAATCACGCTGAAAGTAACTGATTTCTGCTGCTGTAGTTTAGTGAGATTTCACCATAAGTAGCTAAATATAAAAAAATGCAAATGGTACTAGTCACAAGTTATTCAACTTCTCCTGTGAAGGCCATAGCTTGTAGCATAGGGCCTGCTTGGTTAAGTACATCTGTGTTACTGCGAAAAGGAATGTGTTTTTTTTTTTTGTCTTGTCTGTCTACACAATTCTCCAAGTGCCCACATTTTGGTTCTCTCTTACTTTCATTTTTTTTTTTCCCAAAGTCAAGTAACCCACAACTGTTAATTTTCAATAGTTCAAGTTAAACTGTGGTGTTCAAACCAAGCTTTGAAATGCTGGTTGCCATTTCAACAGCACTACAACCTTCCAACGTACACAAGGGATACAATAATAGCATCATTTTGATACATGAAATTCACAAATTACTGTTTTTTTTTCAGCAGCAACTGTACTGACCGCGTGTGTCGTCGTCCAAGGAAAAACATGACATCGATTCGATTGTAACACAGGCAGGTATGGGTAGACAGCTGTGCGAATACCTCATACTCAGTCCAGCAGTGCTGGAATGTAAACACTAAGTATGACTTTCTCGAAATTACTCTGTTACGTATGCTTGAAAAATAAAATGTATATATTTATACGATTGTTTTTGCTACCCTTATGTTTTTGCCACAGTATTTCACCAAACTATTGCCTTCTGTAGTTCAATCTTTGAAACCTTTAGCAAAATGTATTCATTGGGACCATATTGGTTTTTTTCTTTCTTTCCCAGTCTATAATAGAAATGTCTTGTACAGAAGTATGGTTGTCTAACCTATTTATTCCACATGTAGTTTATTGGTTTTCTAAAAAACAAAACAAAAAAACAAATAAAAAGAAAATATTTCCTTTGAATGCTCTTGAAAGTGCATTTTGTTTCCAAATATCAAACTTGAATTTGCTCTGAATAGCAAAGATGAGCTTGAAGCTTGATTTTCTGAAATCACAGTACAAATTTTACTGGACGTGACTTTAAAGACTAGTTTAATGACAAATGTATCATATATGTGAAGACTAAATCAGAACATGAAAAGAAAGTGAAACTGATAATGTAGTGTGCAAGGGATGTCTGAATGTGCTAAAACCCAACAAAGATTCATTGCAAATGTGAGAAATGCTCACTGGCTTTTTACACAGCTTTCACATATGTTGTGAAATAAAAACCAACATGACCCACAGCAACACCTAGTAAGATGCTAAAATAACAATCACACTAGTTTAATGCCAGTTTTCTGTCTGTTTTTCACTATGCGTCTGAAAGTGAGGTTGATGCGTGGCATTTTGACCTTTTTTCTGACTGGAAGACTGTGATACCAGTATGTGTTTGTGGGATAGTTCATGAGCAGTAGACTCCCGTGAGCCAGCTCCAGCTTCACAGGCTTAATCTGAAGTTTGCTAGAACCAGTCCGTGCATCCTTATGACGGAAAATGAAGTCACGGACAGCCCCTAGAGATACAGAGGCAATAGGGCAGGCAGGATCGAGTTCCCGTTCATCATCCCGATGCTCTCCAATGTGATCATGACCATCATTATATCTGATGGTGAAAACAAACCAAAAACATACTTTCCTCACTTTGAAAGAACGTTATTTAAAAGAAATATGACAGTGATGTCTACATGTCAATAGCAGCAGAGTTTAATTACCTGTTTATCAAAACAAAGTTGAAAGTATGGCCTGTTGCCTTGGTAACAGCATCTCGAATGTGTTCCAAAGTGGGAGTCCATGGTTTAGCTAGGAGATGGACTCCAGAGAAAGAGTACATCAGTCCTTCGTCGCCATATGTCGCTTGCTTTCGTGGAACACTGTATGACTTTCCATACACTTGTAGTTTAGCTTTGTCACCTTTGTCACAGAGAAAATGGAATAGAAACAAAACATTTCAATCACCATCCAAATAACAACAGGATACAGTGCTACATTAATATGGCTCACAACATATTATACAAGTATAATAATGAAGTTAGATTGTTTAACAAGATAATACATGCATGTTTCCTGTACCTGTAAAGCCAATACACATATTCTAAAGTTTGGTGGCAGCAAGTTTAAATTTTTTTTTTTATATTTTTGCTCAGCAAGGACACATTTATTGAGTAAGTGAACATAGACTTATAGTGTTAAAGTATTTCTATTTCAAATAAATGCTTTATCAAAGAATCCTAAAAAATGCATCGTTTGCACAAAAATATTAGCAGCACAACTGTTTTCAACTTTGATAATAATGTTTCTTGATCAAATTAGAATGATTTATGAAGTAAATATAAATATAAAAATATTACCGTTTTATTGTATTTTGATCAAATAAAAGCAACCTTGGTGACCATAAGAAATTTATTTCAAGAACATTAGAAACTCTTACTGATCCCAATCTTCTGAACAGCAGTGTACATGATAAAAAGGTGCCTTCAATACCTGTAAAATACTCCAACTCCTCTTCTAGCTGATTAAAAAGGTGATCACCCTCCTCTTTGTCAAACAGCAAACTGTAGTCACAGTCCAATCCCTCTGCCTCAATCTTCTGCAAAAACTCCTCTTCCACCTCACATTCCTCTTTGTATTTCTTGAACGGTTCTTCTGTTTTCCATTCATCTGCCTCAACAGCAGATCTTTTTCTTTGCCGAGTTACAAACTTATCCATTTATTAGAAACCTCTAGGACAAAACATAAAACTAACTTTTCAGACTGTCTGGTTCGATTTTCTAAACTACTTTTAAATGTCAACTTCATTGAGCCACAATTAACGGTTTATATTAATTAATTTTTTTTAATACAGGTACAGTGTCCACATCTATTTAACAGCGAAATATAGTTGACAGCAAACCATGATTAGTGCACTGTGGTCACCAATGTTTTGGTGGGTGTTAGTAACACGTGTAAGCGGCAGCACAGCCCGGTTTATGCACGCGCATTATCTGACTGAATCATTAGGAAAACATTCAGTATGATCCCTTACCTCAGTTGCGTTTATGTTGTGATAAATCGCCCACACTACATAACTTAACGTTCAAATTCTGTCCCTGTTTTGTTTTATTTCCAGCTTTCTCGGGTGGCACACCTCCGGAAATGTGCATCTACGTCTTCTTCTTCTTCATGTGATTTTATTGGCGGTTGACAAACAACTTAATGGTGTATTTCCGCCACCTACTGGTATGGAGTGTGAATCAAAATGAGTTTCTCCCTCCCCCTTTTTATTTAAATGTATATTTATATTCTATCCCACAATTTAGTTTTTTTAAGGAACTTCAAAACTAGACTAAAACATTCATTATTCGAATTATTTTGTAAAATATATCTTATTATAAATTGTATTTTCCTATTACCTAATTCTTGTATTAAAATTCTCCTCTCATTGTCATATTTCTGGCAATACTGTATGACATGTTCTACAGTCTCTTCCTGTCCACAAAACTCACACCTCCCCGTTTCATGTTTACCCATTTTATGAAGTGTGCTATTTAATCTTGTATGCCCAAATCTCAATCTTGATATTATTTCATCTTTTCTATTTTTTCCTGCATTTCTTATTTCACCCACTTTCCCTTGTATCTTATAGAACCATCTTCCTTTTTTCTCCTTATCCCATTGTTTTTGCCATCTTCCCTTCAGTCTTTTTTTGATTAAACTTTTGATTTCATTCTTACTTAAATTGATAATTAAGTTAATGTCGTTATTTTTAACAGCCTCCTTCGCTTCTTTATCTGCAATTTCATTTCCTTCCACACCAATATGTGCAGGCACCCACAAAAACACCACTATAATCCCCATCATTTGAATTCTATATAATGTTTGCATAATTTCCATTAAAATGTCTGGTCTACTCTCTGAGTGGCTGTATTGTAAACTAGCCAGAGATGAACTTGAGTCTGAGCAGATAACCGATTTCATAGGTCTGATCTCTTCTATCCACTGTAATGCTAATACTAATGCAATCATTTCCCCTGTATAAACGGATAATTCATCACTAATCCTTTTTCTTACTGATATATGAAATTCTGGCACAGTAAACGCTACTCCAACCTTATTATCTAGACTCTTTGACGCATCTGTATAGATCTGAACATAACTATAGTATTCCTTGATATATGTCTGCACATGATATAAATTACATTCCTCACCTTTATTTTTCTGTTCTAACAATGTAAAATCTATTGCAGCTTCTGGAAATAACCAAGGTTTAATTATTGGAAGCGGCACCGTTGGACTTACATTCATCTGGTTGATTTTTAGTTCTGTTGCTTTTTCCTCCGCTGTCCATCCAAAACTTTTGGTTTTTCTACTTTCTTTTTCCCAACAGGGCTTTAAAGTTTCTTGTGTTGGATGCTCTTGACTATGTCCTTTTAAATTAGTCCAGTAATTCAGTGATAATTGTATCCTTCTCATCTCCAATGACATTTCTCCCATTTCAACCTGTAGTGCTGCAATTGATGTAGTATTTATTGCTCCTGTACATAATCTCAATACCTGATGTTGTATAGCATCTAACTTTCTTAGAGACGTTTTTGCTGCTGATCCATACACGACACACCCATAATCTAAGATGGACCTAATCAATCCATTGTAAATGGCCTTTAATGCCATCCTATCTGCCCCCCATTCACTGCCCACTAAACACCTCATAGTATTTATTATTTTTTTACATTTGTTCACAATATTCTTTATATGTTCTGTCCATGTAACTCTTTCATCAAACCACATCCCCAAAAATTTAAAGTGTTTTACTCTTTCCAATTCTTGATTATATAATTTTAGTTTTATCTCACCTCCAATTTTTTTCCTTGTAAACAACATTATCTTTGTTTTGTCCACTGAGAATTTAAAACCCCATTTAATTGACCATTCTTCAACTATCTCAATAGCCTCCTGTAATTTTTTAACAATAAAGTTAATATTCCTTCCCCTTTTCCAGATTGCTCCATCATCAGCAAAGAGCGAGTAGCCTAGCCCACTATCCAGATCTTCAAATACATCATTTATCATTAATGAAAATAACAAAGGACTCACTATACTTCCTTGTGGGGTTCCATTTTCAATTTCATATTTACTTGAATAACTGTCTCCTATTCTCACTTTAATTGTTCTCCCTGTCAAAAAATTCTTGATCCATCTATATATTTGTCCTTTTATTCCTAGTTTACATAATTTTATTAACATCCCTTCTCTCCACATCATGTCATATGCCTTCTCGATGTCAAAGAAGACAGCCACTACACTCTCTCTATTTATTTGTGCTTTTCTGATTTCATGCTCTAAACACACCACCGGATCCATTGTATTTCTCCCTCTCCTAAAACCACTCTGATATTTGGCTAAAAGTTTATTATTTTCCACATGATATATTAATCTTTCATTCACCATTTTTTCCATTAATTTGCCAATATTAGAAGTCAACGCAATAGGTCTATAATTTCCTGGATCTGTACATTCTTTCCCAGGCTTACGTATAGGCACTATCAATGCCTCTTTCCACTTTTGTGGTAATTTTCCTTCCTCCCAAATTTTATTGTACATTTTTAATAGCACATCCTTGGATACTTCACTAAGATGGCTTACCATGACATAGCCAATCTGATCCATTCCTGGCGCTGAGTTCTTGGTTTTCCTAAGAGCTCGATTTAACTCTGATTTTGTAAATGCCATATTTAACTGGTCATTATCATATACCTCACTTTCTAATAAACTTTTATACTGTTCTGCTGTCCTTTCCCTTCCTCTTTTTCCCTTTTCACTAAAATTGTCTGATTTATGTATTCTAACAAATCTTTTTGCCAGCATTTCTGCTTTTTCTTCATCTTTTACAGCTGTCGTCTCACCATCCTTTAATATAGGGAACCCAAATTCTCTTTTTATACCATTCATTCTTTTTATCATTCCCCATACCTGACCAATTTCTGTTTCCCTTCCCACTGTGTTACAAAATTTCCTCCAGAAGTCTTTTTTTGTATTTTTAATAACTCTTCTTACAATTGCTTGCTTCCTTTTATATTCAATAAAATTCTCAAAACTATGATTCTTTTTTAACATTTTAAAAGCTTTATTTCGAGATTTAATCACTTCATTACACTCTTTTGTCCACCATGGCACAATCTTTTTTTTTTTCCTTCTTCCCTTTTTTGGAATAGTCTGATTTGCTGCTAACAGTATAGCATTACAAACCTCATTATTAACCTTATCAATCCCTTCTTTAAAATCAATTCTTTCCATTTCTTGTTCACTAATTCTCCTAAATTCTTCCCAATCTGCATTTTCAAAAGACCATTTATCTACTCCACCTGTCCCACTTATTTCTATACTCAGGTTCACTTCAACTACTATAGGATAATGATCACTCCCTATAGTTGTTCCACTGAGCACCTCCCATAAGCATATACCGGCCAATGAACTAGAAACAAGTGTAATATCAATCGCCGTTTCTGTCCCTGTTCTTACATTAATCCTTGTTCCCCTTCCATCATTTAAACATACCAAGTCCTTCATTTCCATTAATTCTTCTATCACTGCTCCATTCCCATCATCTCGTTTGTCCCATAACGTGCTATGAGCATTAAAATCTCCGCAACATATAATTTTCCCTTCAAGATGTACTATTAGTTCATCTAAAACCTCAAGTGATAGTCTCTTACAAGGATTATAAAAATTTATAATCTTAACATTTCCTCTATTCCCTAAAACCTCTATGACTATAAATTCTAACTTATTTCCTCTCCCTAAAATGTTATATTGTATTCCTTGTTTTACAAATATTATACACCCTCCACCACTATCTTTCTCCCTATCCCTACGTACACCATCATATCCTTTAATATTAAAGTCTAAAACTGGCTTAAGCCATGTTTCCTGAATGCATATGACTTCTGGTTTCTTTTCAAGCCTTTTTATAAAACCTTTGAATTCTTGACCGTTTGCTAACAAGCTTCTAGCATTCCACTGTAAAATATTCAGTTTGTCTTTTCAACTGCCCCCCCTGATTTCCCATCATCTTCCAGCCTTTTATTGATGTTTTCCCACGATATATCACTCATGCCCAAAAACCTTTCCGCCCCCTTTACAATTATTTTGATTTTCTCTGTTTTGTGTCTGGCTTGGTCAGAGCAATTGATTACATAAGCAATGAACAAAATCAGCCTATCCATTGTCAGTTCTGTACTTCTCCCCTCTACTGAACCAGCCTCTGCCCTCCCTATACCTTTATCCTTGCCAGTATCATTGTTTCCCTTTTGTTCTTGAACCTTCTTCACTGCCTCTGCATAGCTTATGTTATTTACAACTTTCACTTGTTCAATTTCCACCGCTCTCTTCCTGACATTACATCCACTGTATGTCACCCTATGTTGCCCTCCACAATTACAGCACTTGTCTTGTGCATTCTCTTCACAATTCTCAATTCTATGCTCACCTCCACACTTTGGGCATCTTTGTTTTCCTTTGCATACCGCTGCAATATGTCCGTATCTCTGACATTTATAACAGCGGAGTGGGGAAGGAATAAACGGTCTCACAGCAAAACTTAAATAACCAATTTTAACTCTCTCTGGTAATACTGGGTCGTGAAAATCCAGAAGAATTGATAGACTATCAATCCTTTCCCCATTCATTGTTCTTTTCAACCTTTTTATTCTACTCACTTCACCTCCAGAAATAGTTTGTTTGAGTTTTTCTAAATCTTCCTCAATGGGAATACCTGTTATGACTCCCTGTTTCATTCGCCTCTCACCCAAAATCTTCCTTTCATTCACTTTTTTCTTACCAACACTATCCATTTTTAGAGCTTTATTTTTTTGATCTTCTGTCTTACAAATTACTAATAAGCTCCCATCTCTCAAAATTTTGGCCGTATCTACTTCTCCTATCTTTTTCCTCAGCTCTTTAGACAATGCTATAGGGCTTAAGGTCACATTTTCATCTTCCTTTCTAAATTTTAGAATTATTTTATATTCCTCTGTTACCATCTTTTTCCGGACTACCCTAATGTCCTCATCTGAGCTGTTTCCTTCCAAACCCCTTTTACTAGTTTGGCTATCTGCCATCCTCCCTTCGTTTCGCCCACTCTTTCTTTTTCCTTGCCCTTTCCTTCCACTTATTATACTCCAGTCATCTGACTCCATTTCCTCTTCCTCTATTACCCCACAACTCATTTCAATTCAGTCACAAACCAGTTTATGTCAACCACCGTAGCTTCAAATTCGTCGCCGAAATCTCCGTCGAACACGCTCCTCTCGTCTGCGAGTGGCGTCTCCACCTCGTTTCTCCTACGCGTCAACCGTCCTACCGACGCTAACCTCTTCCGAATCCTCCAGCCGAACCCACCTGCGCAATTGTCTGGAACCGTCAGAGCCCGTGCATCTACGTCACTACCGATGTCACGTGATAAACAGCGCTTTACTTGTCTATGGTTATATTGTACAAACGCGTCTGGTCTAACAGTGAGTAATTAGTAAAACCATGTAATCAAACATCATGCTGCCTGCGAGGGTAAATACTGAGCCCAAACTGGCAAAACGGACGTTTTACGTTTAACCCATAATGCACATAAAACCATAAACACTGGTGATTATCTGGGAAGGTCTTTTTAAAGCATTATCCCACACTTTCAACTCAGGAAGTCCCTAAGTGACATATAATGAACACCCAGGTTGCCATGGCAACATTTAAAAAATGGTGTTCTGTCTGGTTAGCACATGTTGCAGTGTCAGCAATTTTTAAAACGCTTGTTTTTGTTACTAAAGGTATGTTTCAACCCATGCAACAATTCTAATATTTTAATAACAGATAGATTACTCTTAACCTGATTTTAATACATTTCTTGAACAAATTGATAAAAACAAGTTACAAAGATATTGTGGTGACATATATCTCACATCGGGTTATTAACCTTATAAAAGTAGGTGGAATTTTGATGTGACATATTTGTCACATTAAAGGAGATAGTTCACCCAAAAATGAAAATGTGATGTTTATCTGCTTACCCCAAGGGCATCCAAGATGTAGGTGACTTTGTTTCTTCAGTAGAACACAAATGAAGGTTTTTAACTCAACCTGTTGCAGTCTGTCAGTCATATAATTGCAGTCAATGGGACTCACGGCTTTCAGAGGAAAAAAAAACATACACAGATAAAACCAAATTAAACCCTGCGGCTCGTGGCGATACACTGAGGTCTAAAGACACGAAACGATCGGTCTGTGCAAGAACCTGAACAGTATTTATATATTGTTTACCTCTGATCTGCCACACGAATATCGTCAGGAGCCACAGGGTTTAATTTGGTTTTGTCTGTGTATGTTTTTTTTTTTCCTCTGAAAGCCGTGAGTCCCATTGACTGCAATTATATGACTGACAGACTGCAACAGGTTGAGTTAAAAACCTTCATTTGTGTTCTACTGAAGAAACAAAGTCACCTACATCTTGGATGCCCTTGGGGTAAGCAGATAAACATCACAATTTCATTTTTGGGTGAACTATCCCTTTAAGAAAAATGGTAATGAGCTTTTCAATTAATTTAGCTGATTCAATTATTTTAGTGTTATATATTTTCTGCTGCTCATTTCAGAGCATATTTTAACAAATCTACGTGCACGTTTAACATGTTGACCTCCAGTGTGAGGTAGTAGTTTATTTTTATTCAGTTCGCACATTTTTGAGTTGTGAAAAAAAAAAATCTAAAAATTAATTTCTGGTTAAACCATATACCTGAAAAGGTAGAATTTTGATATGTTATAAATAGTTGTTGTAAAACTTAATGGTCATAGTTATGTGGTTTTGAAATATGTTGTGGCAAAGCAGATACAATACGAAAACTGTATTTCTTCTGAAAAAGGTTTTTGTTTTATCTTCCCAGAAAAGTAATCATTTTGATATATGTTGTGGAGAAGCAAATAAACAGAAAAAAAAAAAAAAATTAGCAAAAAAATAAATAAATATGTATTTTTTTTTTATTGAGAAATAAACGCCCAATGTAACACATATGTAACATGAAAAATTCATCATAAACAGATCATTACAGATCTTTCACAAGGAGGGGTTGTATTTCAAAAACAACTGCAGAAAGTGGTCCATTTGGATTGTATATGCACCATAATTTTCCTATAAGGAGAAATTAGTCCGGGTTCATATGGGTTGAAATTACATTCAGTTCAATTAAAAGTGAGAACAACAATAGCGACAATAAATTAAGGAGGTACTAAATTATTCATTAATTATTAAACGTAACAGTTATCAATCTGTGATAACTATTCAGAGCTGTGGACACCCATCACTACTAACCAGATTTTGCAAAGAGGACCATTTTAAAAGTGCAACATTTTATTCACTGTTGTGAAGATGTTAGTCAAATATACCGGAGGACTAAAAAGACTTTGTCATCCTAAAGACTTTGTCATTCTAAAGGTTTTGTGATTCTAAATGGTCACAGATCATTCCATTATAACAGATTATTTTCAGTTCATGTGTGTTACCTGAAAAGGGCTGAAATGGTTATTTAGCCTATATAATTAATCCACATAAATTAGTAGCTTCTGTGCAAAAAAAGACAATGAATGAAAACCAGAGAATGAGGAATAAAGAACTTCAGTCATGTCTTAGCAGACTACTCCACATTTTCATAATCATTGTCAGCGCAATTTGCATATGTCTCATCTTCTTGTGCACTGTTCACATAAACTGCAACCTTATTTTCAGGCCTATTAATGTAAACAGACGAAAACTGTCCTGCAAAAATAAATAAATAATGATATAATATTAATGAAATTAATTCAGGTTTTATTATATTTTTAAATTATATACTCACTTTTTCCTTTGGTATTTTTTCTGAACTCATGATCATTCTCTGAAGCAGAAAGGGAATAACTACAATTTATTAATGTTTTACTTTTAGAATTTTTATACATTAATTTGGTCTGTACATCAAATATTAGTATTATAACCTATTATTTGTGTAAAACAAGAAATACTCATTAAACCTACCATAGATGATTTGATCTTTGCTGGCACCTCGAACTGTCATCACAATGAAAGAAAGAACATGTTTGAAACAGGATCTTTTAAAACTCGAAACGGACTTGATTCATGAGACCATGTGTTTTTGAAAACGGTCTCATGCCGCATAGCTGTGCGATTACTGTGGATATAAATAAAGCGCTTACCCTGCTGGCTGTTTGTATAACATGGTTGATCTGATGTTTCTGAAAAAAAATAAAAGAGATTAAGTTACTTTATTGAGCATGCAAATCTTACATATAATTTATTCATAACTGATTTGATATACTTACTATTTCGTTTAAGAACAATGCAACACACCGTGACCACAAGAAGAAAAATAACAATAGTTGCTCCTCCTACTACGAAGGGCCAGATAGACATCACTGTGTCCTATGAGCTTTCACAGATCCACCTTGTACAAATTCTTCTGCCTTTCAGCAAGAACAGTTATAACGTGTAAAAATAAAAACAGACAGTACGTATAATTTTAACTGGAGATACAGTATAACTTTAGAATTAAATTGTATTTAAGTATTTAAAAAGTTCAAGTGTCAGGACACAATAAAATATACAAAACTACACTATATGTCTTTGAAAAATGTAGACATTTTCATGTTTTTACTCACGTGTGTGAATTCCAGTGTCCTGATGGTTAATGCTATAGGTAAAGTCTTCAACAGATCACAGTGGTACAGGCCCATATGCCACTGCTACACATTATAGAGGAAGCTGGAGTAGTTTAGTCATTTAATTAGGAGAAGGTCTTCTTCTGTTATCTTAAACCTTTACTTCACCTTTTAGACTGTTCTCTAAAATTAGACACAGCTGCTCTGGTGTGCCGTCTATGAAAGGAGCCATTTCAAAGAATCAAGAGAACATCTTTTTGCTCAAACCTGAGAAACCACAACTGTAAACACATGATGTTCGCAAGTTTCCGTCTGCACTTCACAGCTTGATCTAATGTTGCACCGTGATGATGTGTGCTTCCTGCTGTTTTACAATTTGTATAAGCAACCTTTAAGTAATTACATGCTGCTCAGACTGGTAATATAATGCCTTTTTATAGAATTTTATATTTAATTAGTAAATCCTCAAAATGAATGTTACCGGAAACCACAACACACTTTTACATTCTGCTTGCTTGCAACATGAAAGTAAGAGTTAACTCAAAATGACTGATTAAAACCATACGCTTAACCAAAATTAAGCCTTACCATTTAGAGATGAAACATGCAGATTAAAAATACCCAAGGTTCAACACAGATATAGAAAGAATGGTTTTTTTTTTCAGACAAACATCAGGAGCGTATGCTGCAAGCCTTGAAACAATTCACTCTGCTTTGTCTAAAGAGGCTGTTGGACAAGTGTCTTCTGTTGTCATTTCCTGCTCTACGTACTTGGCCAGTGTCCAGAAGAAAGTTACTGTGCTTAGGTGTGTGTTTGTATGAACTTTACAATCTTTACTATCACACAAAACCACCAAATTTGTATTAAGGTGGCTTCAACAATTTAAGTTTTTACTAGGCTGAGAGAAATAAGATAGTGTTAATATAATTTACTTCTTACTCAGCTATTTTGCTTTAACCATTTACTATCTTTAGGAATACATCTTTTTAACTCAAGTCAAGTCACCTTTATTTATATAGTTATACAATACAGATTGTGCCAATGCAGCTTTACAGTGTTAAACAGGAAAATAATTCGCTCAGTGAATCTACTCTTTTAACAAAAGCTATTTGATTTGATTTTTAATAAGACCAGTCATTAATGACAATGTTAAATTATATGAAGTTAATATACAGTGCCCTCCACTAATAATGGCACCCTTGATAAATATGAACATGAAAATAAATCTGCCTTGTTTATCTTTTTGATCTTTCATTAAAATACATCACAAAATTCCAACCTATCATTGAAGTAAAACAATTGAAAGTGGGGAGAAAATCTCATGATGAAATAAATGTTTTTCTCCAATGAATGTTAGTCACAATTATTGGCACCCCTAGAAATTCTTATGAGTAAAGTATCTCTGAAGTAAATTCACATTCATATTTACATTTTTTAGCACACCAGGGTGACTAGGAGCATGAAATTGTCCATCCATAACTTCCTGTTCCACAGGATTATAAATATGAGGAACACAAAGGCCAAATTCCCTTAATCATCCATCACAAGGAGTAAAACCTAAGAATATAGTTCTGATGTGCAGAGCAAGATTGTTGAGAATCACAAAATAGAAAGTGGCTGTAAGAAAAGAGTTAAAGCATTGAAAATCCCCATTTCCACCATCACGGTAATAATTAAAGGTTCCAATCAACTAAAGATGTTACAAATCTGCCTGCACAGTGAGGAGGAGAGTTTGAGTGTAAAGACTCTCCAAGGATCACAGCTGTAGAATTGTAGAAATTAGTTGAGTCTTGGGGTCAGAAACCTAAAATATATATATGTATATATATATGTATCAAACATCTCCCACATCACCACATGTTGTTCAGCAGGGTTTCATGGAAAATTCTCCTCACTCATCCAAAAACAAACTCCAGCAAATTCAGTTATCAGACACGACTGGAACTTCAAATGGCACTGGATTCTATGGTCAGATGAAACTTTAAAAAAAAGAGCTTTTTGGCAGCAAACCCACCAGATGAGCTTAGTACAAACGGAGATAAAAGTACCCAATGCCCACGGTTAAATATACTGCTGGATCTTTAATGTTGTGGGCCTGTTTCTCTGCCAGAGGTCCTGAACATCTTGTTCAGATGCATTGCATCATGGATTCTATCAAATACCAACAGATAAAAAATGCTTCTGTTAGAAGTCTTATAATGGGCCATCTTATAATGGGCCTGGATCTTCCACCAGGACAACAATCCAAAACAAACATCAAAATCAACACAAAAATGGGTCACTGAGCACAAAATGAAACTTTTACCATGGCTGTCCCTGTCCTCTGGCCAGAACCCTACAGAAAATGAGTGGGGTGAACTGAAGAGAAGAAGTACTAACATGGAGCTGTGAATCTGAAGGATCTGGAGAGATTCTGTATGAAGAAAAAGGTCTCTGATCTCTTATCAGGTGCTCTCCAAACTCTTCAGGCATTATAGGAGAAAACTCAGAGCTGTTACCCTGGGAAAAGGACGTTGCAATAATTGGGTGCCAATAATTGTGGCCAACATAAACTATAGAAAGCATTTATTTCACAGTGAGATTTCCCCCCACTTTCAATTGTTTTACTTCAGTGATAGGTTGGAATTTTGTGATTTTTTTGAAAGAAAGATAAAAAGGATAAACAATGCAGATTAATTTTCACAGCCGCCTTCGCTCATATTTACCAAGGGTGCCAATATTAGTGGAGGGCACTGTAAGTTAAAGGACCACAGTTCTGATGGAGATGATCAAAGAGTATTTGAGCTATGGAGGTACATAAGAGACATATTTGTGTCTGTCTTTTGCTGTGATTGGTCGAATTTCAAACAAGTTTCACTGCCCTCTAGTGGCCTCACAGATGAAGATATTAAAGTGATCACGAGCAGTAACATCACCCCTCAAAAACCCCTCCATGTTTGGCTTTGATTTTTACTTTTGTATATGTAAAACCCAGAAAAGGGTCTGATCCATTGCAGTCATTCTCAGTTCTCTTGATGTAATGTATAATGAATTCCACATATTTATTGATGTTCCACACAGTTGTGAATTTATTGGATTGTTGACTGACACTGTTGTGGCCCGCCGCGGTTGTTGCTGGTCTGGATCGCAGTCAGTGCAGTCAGAAAGGCTCAAACAGCAGAGTTTCAGGTGTCAAAGGAAGACTTTATTACAAAGTAACAAAGCCGAGAGAGAAGCCACCACATCCACTGTCTCTCTGGTCTCTGTTTGTTCAGATGCTCCATTTTATACACTCTGACAATGTATTGACCTTGGTTCTTTCTATTTTTTACTTGCCATATCTTTTTTGGCTCGCCACCAATATTTTGCCGTCTCCTCCATCCTTTATCCAATGGTGGAATATTGCGGAAACTCCCTTTTTTATATATAGGGCCTCCCCTTGTCTGGAGGCCAGTTTATCCTCTTTGATGTCTGGTGGCCTTCCCTGCACCTGGCATCATGTAAACTCACAATGAACTACCATGTGAACTCACGATGACCCACAGTCTATGCTACTTTAACATATTATTCAATACTTTGATATTACATTCTCTTTTCAGTAATATTAATAAGATAATAACATTTCTGTATTTTACTACTGAATTACACAATAACACTCCTTTAGAGAAAAAAGAGAGAAAGAAAAACAATGCTTTAATAAAACTTCTTTTATCTTCTATTTTAACTTCCCCCTTCTTCTGACTGTTAAATAAACAGCATAATGAAAATCACTAAATAGCATTAATCAGTTTGATAGATGATACATTTCCCACTATATAAGTACAAACTAATGTTTTCATCAAAATAATAGTTTCCAAGTTATCAACAAACAACTTCATATTTTTCATAGTGAAATTACACAAGAAGGATATTGCATACTGCTCATATGATTTCATCTATAGTCACAAATGTTATATCATACTTACTGTTTTCATTAGTGAACTTTGTTTGGGAAGTGTTCTCTGCAAAAATATAATAGAAACATTTGACTATAGTCTCTGACAAAGTTTAGTGTACAATTAAGTCAAATTGTAGAGCTTTCAAACAAAAAAACAGTTATTATGAGCTGAAAACCTACCATAGACAGGCTCGCGGATGTTATTTTCTTGACCTGTAACACCATAGTTAAATGATTCAGAAACAGAGCATTTATGTGCTTGTTTGTTGAAAGCAGCATAGAAAACCAAGTTAATAAAACATCATCCCATAAATCTTTATATCGGTTACAATTCTGTCCTGCTGCACAGATTAACTGTCAATAATTATGTGTGTATATTTACAAATTATTTACATCAATCTGTAATGTTAACGATAATACAATTTTAAAGAACCGCTGATTACATGAAACGTAAAGATAAACAGAATTCTAATTCTAAACTTACCTTTGAAGAATTTACGTGCAACAACAAGAAGCACAAGTAGCACTACTAGCACTGCTGCTCCTCCTGCTGCTCCAGGTGGGATCAGCCAAGTCAGAGAATCCACGGAAACAACAGCTGGTTCTGAAGAATGTTAATTCATGTTAGACAAAGACAGTCAACTTTTAAGGCGCATTTCAAGCAGTAGATGCACATTAAGACTTAACCAGCAATATTCTCATTTACATTAATATTTACATTTAATAATTTAGCATCCAAAGTGACTTGATGAAGAAAACAGAAGCAATCAAACCAAAAAAAGAGCAATAATATGTAAGTGCTGTGACAAGTCCCAGATAGTCTAATGCAGTACACATAGCTTTTATTTATTAATTTATCATAATAAATAAAAAATAATAAAAAGTATATAGAATAGACAGAGGTGGACAGTAATGAAGTACATTTACTTGATTAATTTACTTAAGTACACTTTTTGAGTATCTGGACTGAGTATAATTTTTGGGAGAAACTTAAGACTTTAAGACTTTAAAGAAAACAAGTAGATTGAATAGAAATATAGAGTCAAGTGTAGATGGAAGAGATGGCTAAAGACTCAGCTGCAGATCCAGTTGGGAAGATCATTCCACCAGCAGGGAACAGGTAAGGTATAAAAGACAGTGAAAGTGATTTTTTGCCTCTTTTGGTTGGATAATTCACCATTCATATGCAGAATGTAATCTTCATTTACCGTTGTGTAGTTCAATCCTTTTGTAGGCTAGGAGACAGCCAGTCTCTCTGAACAGTGTGCAGTGGTAGACACCCAAATCAGACTGCTGCACATTACGGATCCGGATGGAGACGTCCAGCAGTTCAGATTCTGGTAATTTTGGGAATGTCTTAATCCGACCATGTCTGTTATTCCAGAATTTAGCCTCACCATCCAGAGCAATCTCCACAATTTCTCTGTTTGTTGAATTGAGGTGAGTCCACACCACGCAAGGTTCATTTGTCTGGTTTGAATTCAAGAAGTCCAATTCAAAGAAACAGGGCAGCAGGACTTCAGACTGAAGCTCAGTAGGTAAATTGACATTGGTGATTTGATCTCCCCGACATGCATTAAAACCTGTAAAAACCACAACATCTTATACCACCAAAATCTTGTCTAATGTCATTCGTGCCTACTGTGTATCTATCTATCTATCTATCTATCTATCTATCTATCTATCTATCTATCTATCTATCTATCTATCTATCTATCTATCTATCTATCTATCTATCTATCTATCTATCTATCTATCTATCTATCTCTATCCGTCCGTCCGTCCATCCATCTATAATATAATTTCTCTGAATAATTCAAAGCTTAAGCTGTTGAATCATTGCTTAGAACCCAGATCAGATGACTACTTACTAAAAACTTGAACTAACAAAAATCAAGACTATGTTATTTTGCCATGTAATAAATAGGATAAATTTCTATGTTCATAGATCAAACCTTAATATTGATATTTTTACTTACAATTTAATAATTATATGTGCTTCCTTAGCACATATCCTTTTTGTGGATCCTTTTTTTCCCCCCAAAATAATGTTTGTATCTTACCATGTATAAATTGAACATCAAAAATAAGCAGTCCTAAAATCCAGGAGATAAAGTAACTGTTCACACGTGGCATGTTTCAGAGTAGCTGTAGTTTGTGTTGTTGACTTTGCATATACCACCACTATGGTCTCCCCCACCCCTCTCTCTTTCTCAAAACCATTGTGTTTTTTGCTGCTTACAGGCTGTGAATGGTACAACAGCAAAGTTTACAAACAAAACAAAAGTATATAGTTTTATGGAGACCTACTTCAACTGATGTCAGTTTATTGGTTTATAATATTTTGAAAAAGCACTTCTGTGTTACTTATTCACATTGTAGAAATAATAATAACTAGTGACAAGCATGATATGAAGCTCCCTGTGTGTTAACCGATGCTGCAGTTCACAACCTCAAGAGTAAATGCCTCTATCAGACTATTAGACAGCAAAACAAACAAAACTGCAATTGTATTGAACGTTTTATATGTGAGATTATTAATCAGACTGAATGTAGAAGGTATTGTTGGCTCATTTGTGATAATTTTTTTTGTCATAAATTGCCTGAGGTATTTAACCAACTAGTCAGACGCTTAACAGGATGTGGTTTTGAGGTAAGGCTTTTATTAATAGTCTAAAAGATCTGGAAGGTTCAAATCGCTCAACTCTGTTAGTTACTCAAATGTGCTGTTTTAGCATTTACCTCACTATTAAAATAAATTACTGTCTCAAATGTGCTGTTTTAATTTTTAGTTGATGAAATGGTTCAAAGTAGCATTGCAGCAAATGAAACTGCAGAACTGAGTGCACATGAGCTGTACCGGTGGTTACACCTCATGCACTTTTACCCCAACATCTTCCTGTGACATTAAAAACCTAAACATCATAATCCATGATGTCACGTGTTTCTTGGTAACATTTGATGTACATTCATCTGTAAAGTTCTGTGTGTAAACAGTGTGTCAAACTGTTCAAAGAGTCATCTAAGAAAGGGTAACATGAAATTTCTGAAATGTTTTTTTTTCTTCTAATTTGGATTTCATTTTTGGATAAACTGTGCCTTTTAGGTGGGTTTTGCAAAGGTGTATTTGCATGTATGTTTCAAATATCAATAAAGTAATATTGACTAGTAAGAATGTTAATATTTAGATTGAAATTCCTCCCAGTCATAAAGCTAAATGCAGAAATCTCCAAAGAAAGATCTTCCTAGTCAAAAATCTGATTGATATATCCATATTTAAATTACAGATATCTTTAAATGAGATTCGACAAGGATGAATTCCAATTCCAGACATTTCTTAAGTTTTCCTAATCAAGAGTCAAATTACAATAAGTCAAAAATGGCAGAAAACATCTGGATTTTGTATTTTCTTTAGCCAAAACTAAGTTATGACTTGTAGAGCAAGGTGTAAATGCTAATGCAGCTTGCCATACCGCTGTGGGATTTAAATAGTAAATGGAGGGCAAAATAATGTAACTCCTCTTTGAGGTGTTACTTATGACCCAGCTCAAAATCACAACATAAAGAGGCCGAGGACACTTAACAAAACTGATTTCAATAAAGATAATGAATTTATTTAAAGTCAAACAAAACAAGTCATGGGAAAACAACACAAAAACAAATCAATAAATTGCTGGAAATGGGATTTTCAAAAAAGTTGTGAAGATGTGGAAGCAAGATGGGAACAAAACCCCCCAGAACCTTCTCTTCAAGCAAAGAAACAAAAATGCGAGTGAGACAAAATCCAGGAGGGGTGCCTGCTGATCCCGCCTACCAAGGAGGAGTCATACCATGGAATTCTCACAAAACACACACACACACAAGAACAAGGAGGTAACACTTACCTGGTATTACTTACCTGGTGGGATTATTATTCAAATTAAGGTTCAAAGTGATAAAATCAAACTGGTAAAATTAGAGACTTAACCTCTATGGAACTGAAACATAGGAATGATTAATATTTCCAAATCATTTCCTTGTTTAAACAACAATTTTTTCTCCGACAAAACGTTGCAAAACGTTTATTAAATGGAAACGGTGGTGCATTGAATACCCTGTTCTTATGATGCAAGAGCTGCTGAGAAGGCCATTCTTTGTGTTCTTTTGAAGAATTTTCGTAGCTTGATGAAATCCGTAGAAATACACGTTTAATACTGCAAAATACGCTCGACAAACATGTCTTCTAATATCTTCAAGCATGTTTGATATTTACAACTCTGAATCCAAACATAAATATCAAACATGTTTGATATTTACAACTCTTGATCGGGCTGCCTCTGACGTGATACCCGTGAAAGCCAATGAGAGCGAGCAAGCGTCACCTACCGGATGTTGTGTGCTTCTATAGCTAAAGCCTGGAAGCCACAAGAATGCCACGAAATCAGAGTACGTCACCCATATTCTTTTTTTATAATTTGTTTTTCACTGTGAAACAGAACTTGAGCCGGAAGAGCCAGCTGACAACGTCGTTTGTTTTCCATTTGTTTTGCTTACCTAGTCACATTTGATCTCACGAGTCTCCCTGAGATCATGTCTCTGTGAAATCATTCCAATAATCATCAAGTGTGTCTCGTGGTCTGGTCAAATCATCCATTGCGTGCATTCAGAGGATTATAAGGCAAAAAATCGTTTGAAGCTGTCTTCATGTCTGTGGTCTCCCGTGGTTTTAAAATTGGTTAAGATTTGAAAATCGTCTAGTGTGCGGCCAGCTAAAGTCATGGAGTGTGTAACCTCCTGTCGCCAATCCATTGTCCAATGTGAACACAGATGCAACTGCATGCTACCTCAGATAGTTGTGCAGTGTGAAAACGATGATGACTTTGAAAATCATGCAGTGTGAAGTCTGCATTAATAGAAGTTACACATATAATTTGTGCAAAGCATCATGGGGCGTAGGAATAAGGTAGATACAATACAGATTGTGTCAAAGCAGCTTTACAGAGTTAAACAGGAAAATAATGTTGGGGGGCAGTTGTCCTCTGGCCAGATGAACCACCAACATGGTGCGGTTTAATTCCAGGCTGCAACACAACTCAGATTGTGGATTTATTATTCAGAATATTCATCCAGTTCCTTTACCTTGATGACTGCGATACATCTTGCCATTGTCTGTGCACAACTGCCCACAGTTGATTTTGATATTCCATCTAGGTATTATTAAATTGCCAGATTTTTGAGATCACAGTGGATGTCAAAGACTATAATGCAATTAGACCTCGCTCAAGTACTGAGCAGCTAAACCATTCAAACCATTTAAACTCTGTGGTGCCTGTGACTCTGAGCTCTCTGACTTCAGGAGGTTCTGGAACAGCAGCATCAGGAATCTTTAGTAACTTTTTGGCAGCTGGGATTTCTGAAATGGCACTGAAAGGATCTCTGGACCAAAGGCGGCAGAGAAAGGGAGCTCTATTTACAATACGCATCCCTAGGCAAGTAGTTCTGCAAGACTCTAAAACTTCTGCCTCAAGCCAAGGCACCAGATGCAAACTTTTCCTGCCAGCCCCACAACACGCTAAGACTGGAGGGATGGAGGGGCAATCCCCGTTAGCCTACAAGACACAAAGGGGCCTGAAGCTCATGTTTTCATTCAGATAATCATATCAAACCAAAAATATGTCTTCGAAATCCTTTTAGCTTGTCTCAGACTTAATACCTTTATCAAGTCATGGAAGATCACACTGCCTTTGCTCTGGGTCACTCTTCAGGCAACCCCAAATCCAGAGGCGGACAAAGTACACAACTCCATTACTTGAGTGAAAGTACAGATACTGCTGGTCAAATATTACTCCATTACAAGCAAAAATTGTAAAGACAGATTTTTACTTAAGTAAAAGTACAGAAGTACTTGCTTTTAAAAGTACTTAAGTACCAAAAGTAAATTTCCTTTTTATGTCAATGCACTGTTTTATTATTGTTGTATGTAATACTTGCAATACCTCTGAAGCAACTTGCAATACATTACACCTACTGAATACACTGACTAGCTTGTAGTATCTTTGAAATAAATAGCTTTCAGAATGTTAAAAACCTATTGTTACGCTTGCTATGCTAGATAAGCACACAACGAAGGAAGAGTTCAAATAAAAGTCTTTTAAATAATAATCCACAGATGAAATCCAGGAGCACGGGGTAGCATAACACATAATACAAACGATAGCGGACAAGGGAACGGGAGAACACAGGCTTTAAATACTAAACACAATCAAGGAGGAACAGAAAACAGGTGTGGAACCAATTAATCAAAAACCATGGAAACAAACTAGGCAGGATGACGAAGACAAAACTAAACTAAAACAGATCATGACCGTGACACCTATGGGTAAAAAAATATTTAACACCCCTACCCACCCCCACAAAAGTAGGATGGTAATGATCTCACACAGCTCTGGCAGTGTGTGCACACATCTAGGTGTGGATGTCATCCACATTTGAACAGAGTGGACAGTGAAATTGCTGTAAATACAGAGCGATAAGGAAGAAAAGAAAATCAAACCTGCTTTAAAACCCAGCAACACAACTGTAACTGTATAACCTTACAACAGCAACACTGCTTTAACAAAAAAGCAAAACAGCAAGATTTATTTGACATCAAAACAAAAATTAAGAAATGCTGTCTATTCGCTCTCGCAGTACTTTGATGTCACACAGAACATGCTGCTTTAAGTCCAACACCTACTGTGTTTTAATAGGAGACGCACAACAGTTCTTCTGTGGCTTTATAGGTAATATTTTCATGTACACAATTTAGAAAAATCAGACAATATTGTGTTAAATATATACCACAATATTAACTTCTTATTATTGAATTGTTGTCAAATAAATATCACAATTGCAACTGGTCAGTGTTCAAAACATGCTGGGACATCACTTCATGTAGCCCTACAAGAGTGATTACTGATAAACTGTCTGAAAAAAAGAAAGTCACATTTTAGAGGGGGAAAAAAACATCCACTGATCTTTCAAAGCTGCTACAGAGTAAAAACGTTCTACTTCGAGGACATTGATAGAAATGAAGTGGAAAGTACAATATTTGTCTTTCAAATGTTACCAGAAAGTTACCAGAAAAAAATAATACTCAAGTAAAGTACAGATACTCAAAAAGTGTACTTAAGTGCAATCCTCAAGTAAATGTACTTAGTTACTGTACGCCTCTGCCCAAATCAAATGGCAGCATTCTGTGCAGAAAGATGAAGAGATGTCTGAATATAATCTTTAACTTTACATCTGCTAGCTGTAAAACTGAGATTAATGCTTTATCCATAAGAACATATTTTATAAAGCCACTGTTTTCTCTGTTTTCCATGATTAGGGATTGCATTTTTCCTTCTTTGTTGTAATGAAACTCTCACCATCTGAGAAGCCCGGCCAGAACCAGGCACCGACATCCATCAGATCGATGTAGCTGCTGTCTGGGTAAAGGCTGGTGATCATGCTACACAGCAGCACCACCAGCGACTACACTGTTGCCTGCTTCCCCTTGTAGTGGTCCTGCAGTACCTGGAGGAAAACCTGGAGTTGTTCCTGGAGGAAAGAGTTTGTCACATATGAAACTTTGTTTTACCACTATGTTTTCTTCGGACTGAAATTTCATTAGTTTGTCAACAAAAATTATATTACGATTGGCTTTTCTTCTAAAAATGCTGCATTTCTTATATCTCGCTATTCCCATCTAATTAGGGCATGGTGTACAGCTTAAGTCTGAAACTACATTTTCGCAAGATAATACATAAGGCTATAGGAGGACGAGCTTTTCCCCACATCCGAAATCAGCCAATGTGACGTCCAGTGTGTTTATGTTGACAAGGAGATTCTGCAACTTGATGGCCTGCTTGTTCTCCCATTCTGCTGTAAATTTGACAGCCACCTGAAGGCAGGTCCCTTCAAAGATGGATAATGGGATATTTGCAGCAAATGTGGTCTAATAAATAACATTATTATAGTTATTTTTAAAACTATTTTATAATGTAATATCCTGCAGTGTGGTACTTTTTTAGAAGTAGGCTATTTCACCAATACCGACAGGTGTCTTGTCAGAAAAAGGATGGAGCTCCACTGTGTGGTCGCTGGGTGTCAGTGGTGTACTGGGATTGATTTACACAATCACTAGTGTGTCCCAAATCAAATGAGTATCTCAAAGTGCAGATCCACTCTAGGACACGTGTTTCTGACTTTATGCATTCACTAGTTAGTTAAAAGTAATTGCAAGAATTGCTCAGAATAAGGAGTTAGTTCTAAGAAAAGCACTACCATTGTCTGTTTGCAGTATCAGTATAGGCTACTATCAGTAGTCTGCTTTTGCTTACACGGTGAGAAAAGGTACTGGATTAACTACTTCAGAGATTATTAATAATATCTGGATGCATTCACATATGGTAAAGGTCTCCAACATACCATATAGCACTGTTATTTACATTTATTGTGTGATGTAAGTTACAATGAACACCTGAAAACAAAAATAAAGTGAAAGCCAAGGTAAAATGAATTATTTTAGACATTCATTGAAGTTATAAAGCTAAAAATTAAGAGTTACAACTTGTAATATACTTCTGTAGTGTATTGTGGCCTTTATAGATTTGAGGCAAAACAAACAGGCCCATCTACTGACATGAGGATGATAAAAGTATTTTCAGTTGAATAGACTACTCCTATAAGTAGTTTCCTTTATTAAATGTGTTATGTTGAAATTATATTGAACAGGTCCTAAACAATGAAAGCATGAATGTGGCTTTTAGGATAAATGATGAATATTACTGACCAGTTAGATACTGTAGCCTATATGAAAAGGCTAAGAAAGAAAGAAACATTGACTTGACAAAAATCTTGGATGTGCAATGAAAAATATAAAAATCACTGAATCTAAACTGAATTTATTCAAAATATCTATATCTATATAAGAAGGAATAATGACCATTTATAGACTATTTGACTGTAGTTGCCATATAAAGACCACCAGACTATGGGTCAATCTAGACATCCACCGTCAGGTGTGACTTTTAAAAGGCAGATTACCTAAAAACTGTTGTTGCTGGACAAACATCTGATGCCACTGGGCAGTGCATGTTCTATGCAATCGGACACTTGAAGTATCCAAATGGCCAAATGCCATTCCATCATCCTATGTCCCAGAAATGCTCACTTAGACAGGAATGCCACTTGACTGAAACAAGTTGCAGCAGTAATTTTTGTGTGACGTTTAAAAGTTGGGAAATGCAATGTGAACAATACTGCACCTCTATCAATAGTAAAAAAGGAAGAGCCAAATTCACTTGAAATTCTTGAAATGATTCTTGAAAAAATAGTACTTTTCCCATATACTGTCATCTAACATGCAGTGATATCTATTCTACTTACTGCCCACTTTTCAATGGCATTAAGAATGGAAATGGCAAACCTAAATCTATTGATGGATGTTTGAGATTTAATAGTTCTCATGATAGCCACCAGAGGTCACAGACACCACAATTTTGAGAAACTACAGCACAATGAATAATAAATGCTGCAATGAAAGATATCAAATTTACATTTAAGCATCTTACAGAAAATAAATTATTTAATATTAAAATTATTTTTGAGTATAAATTCTACAAGTAATTAAAACATTGGAAAGAATTTCATACTGACTTCAAATCTGCCAAACGAAAATTTTTCATATTTTCATGACTGTTTGAACAGGAGTTTGCATTTACTACAGTAGTTTCACAAAGCTATCGTGTTCTACAGTTAACCACATTTTTAAATCTAGACATACAAGGAAAAAAGTTGATGTAGGTGAAGTCAGAGATGAGGAGAGACAGGATCCAAATGTAGATGAACTTTTAATAAGGATAACCACAACAAACAAAACACTACAAAACAAGGAACAGAACTAAAACACTATAAACAATGAGTGCAACTGAAAACGCTAACATAATTGTTAGCAAACCAAGACCTGCCGAAGTACGAGGGCTATATTTACAAAAGAGGACAATTAACTAACAAGACACATGTTCAGACAATAGGAATGATGAGTAGAAACAGGAAATGAACAGAAGAGTCAGCATATACATAAACAGCAATACATAAACAAACAAGCACAGAATATGACTCTTGCTTCTGCTGCACCCACAGTCGTGTCTATTTGTGGTTTAGGTGACAATTCAAGTAGCGCGGTTGCATCTTAGACACAACATACAGCACAGAGTCTCTGTTCAATGCAGTTGAGCCAACAATACTTTAAAACAGAAATGCTATAAATTCATCTTTATACTGCATGCAACCTGTCTGTTAGCAGTGACAAGAAAGCACTCTCAGTGCTACTCTGATCACAGGGTTTCTACAATCTGTATATAAAAGTGTAATTTGAGGCAATAGGTTGCATAACTTTGTGGGAAGTCGTGGCCTAATGGTTAGAGAGTCAGACTCGTAACCCAAAGGTTGCGAGTTTGAGTCTCAGGCCGGCAGGAATTTTAGGTGGGGGGAGTGAATGTACAGCGCTCTCTCCACCTTCAGTACCATGACTGAGGTGCCCTTGAGCAAGGCACCGAACCCCCACTGCTCCCCGGGCGCCGCAGCATAAATGGCTGCCCACTGCTCCGGGTGTGTGTTCACGGTGTGTGTGTGTTCACTGCTGTGTGTGTGCACTTTGGATGGGTTAAATGCAGAGCACGAATTCCTAGTATGGGTCACCATACTTGGTCGTATGTCACTTCACTTCAACTTTAATTCCCTTTCCAGGGAACTTCGAACTGCGTCCTCTAGGGGTCGCTATGGGGAATGCCGTCAGCGTGACCCGTGTCTGAAGCATACATACAAAAACACCACCTGTTGGCCGGCGACAGCCTAAAGAGTCAATGCGAGCAAGAGCGACTTCACTCCTGCCCAGAATGTGACATTTCTGTTTCTGGAGCTGAATTCCGGTACAATGGGTGCGCGCCTGTCGCAAGAGTGTTTTCTCTTTTTCATGTCCTACTTCTGGGCCGTCTGGAAATGAGAATGTTCTTGAAGTGGGTTTTATCTCTTCATTTCAGCCCATTATGCGATCTCTACCGCTCTGGCAGCGCTGCATCACTGGAGGAATGCAGAGTGTTATGCTCATGGGACCCACTGGGGGCCATCATGTTGTGGAAAGTGGAAACAACAGATGCGTCCTTAACAGGATGGGAACCATCCAGGAGAGCAGAACATTGAACTGTGTGTGGCTGAGCATACTGATCCGCCCACATAAAGTATTTGGAGCTCCTCACAGTTCGGAAGGCTCTAAAGCATGTTCTGCCCTGCCTGCAAGGACTTCATGTGCTGGTGCGTTGTGACAACACCACAGTCATATGAACGGCCAGGGGGGATGCACTCCACAGCTCACAGGCTTTTAGTATGGAGCAGGCGGCTCTTTCTGTCCTCACGGGCAACCCATGTCCTGGGCATTCTGAACAGGGGCGCAGTCCTTTTGTCGTGGGGGAACCCACTCTACGGCGAATGACGCCTCCACCGTCAGATAGCAGAACTGCTATGGAAGAGGTTTGGTCAGGCAGCTGTTCATCTCTTTTCATCTCTGTTCATAATTCTATAATATATGCCTTTGGCATTATGTGTGTTGACAGGTTTTGTATGCATGTTACCACATGTCATTCCTTACATGGCCGGTATTGCATTCTCACTTTGTGTGGGGTCAGATACTTGGTGACGTGTCAAGCACCACCTTGCCAGGTGACCGTCCTCTGGCTTACAGGGCCTCGCTGTGAGTGTACTGGGCAACCGGGGAGTTGTCCATATCTCCCATAGGTGGATCTCGAACACGAGATGATGAAAGAGAACAATAGGTTACTGTTCGTAACCCCGGTTCTCTGAAACATCGAGTGGAGAGATCCACCAAGTTTGCCCCGCTTGCTGCACGAGAAGCGAATATGATCACTGAGGAAAGGTAGTGCGTGTGGGGGCTTTATGTGCTCAGTTAAGGGGTGGCCCCTTACCTGCAATTGGACATGCGCTCCTGTCTGTCAAGCCAGACTTGGTGCAATTGGATGCTTCTGCAGAGGTCAGGCTCGGATGCCCTTCCCATAGGTAGATCTCTCCACTCGATGTTTCAGAGAACAGGGGTTACGAACAGTAACCTATTGTTTTGTGGTAAGATGTTTCAAACTCTAGTAGGTCCAAGAGAATACACTAAAAAAAATGGTGCTATAGAGCCACTTTAAGTGATATATAGCACCTTTGTGAAATGGTGCTATGTACAAACATAAGAGCAACCTCATTCTCTTCATTGGATTACTCCACTCTCATATGTTTGCTATGAATGGGAATTTACTGCAATGGCAAAAGCTGTGTCACTACTGGGTTATCAAACCTGCATTTCTGTATGACAAATAATAAGGCTATTGCCAATTGAACACTGAGATTTTGAATCTCTTGAATATTGCCATATCCATACTTTTTGTAAATATTTGTGGTTATTGAAAACACTTTTGACATGTTTATGTAAAATAAATAATTTGGGATCTGACAATTACTACAAATCATTATGCAGCTTTATTTTAACACCCAATAGAGCTCAGAATCCAACTAGCTTTATTTACAGATTTCTGTTTCTCTTTCAATAATCAGTCATCTGAGTTTAGATACAGTATAGCGGGCATTGACATTTCATCTTTGTGGTGATGGGCCCAATATATCTCTTCTGCTGGACCACGGTGTTGTGGTTTTAGTTCATGTCCTCACTGGTAAAGTCATCAGACACAAATAGTTTGTTGATGAGACGCCTGTTTCAGTGGCCATGCAGAACATATATATTTTTTAGCCTAACTGGATAGACTGAGTGTGCCCTGCTGTTGCGTGTCTAAAGACAAAAGTTTGTTCTGTGCTGTCCTAGATTTCTACAGAGATCCATTGTTTGCACATACTATTTACTTAGATTATGATGAACAAATATTGATTCAGCAGACTGCGTGTAATACTAAAAGTACAGCACACACATTCCAGACATGCAGAAAAAACAATAACTTTGGTATTAAAGCAAAAACATTTGCTGGGACACTGAGGAACATTATGACTCTTTGTTCATTACTACATTGTAAGATAGTAGGATTACATGGTTGCTTAGAAAGTATCATTATTTTGTGTTGTATAATGTTCAGCACGTGTGTCTCTTGATGTATAGATTCAGTTCAGTGACGGGCGCCACCATGAGGCAACTACTCATGTACAAAATGGAGCAGTGAATTTGGTTCAGTTAAAAATTGCAATTTGACGGAAGAAAAAGATGGTCATGTCAAGAGGGTGGAACTAATTGGCCATTATGCTTAAAGAGCTTTGAAACTCTGGTCTATTAAAACTCTAGTTGTGCAAATTCCAATGTTTTACTACTACAAATTTTCTGTGAACAGCAAAGAGTTTATCCTCATCCTCAGCAATAACCTTTTAAATTTAGGTCTGTTCTTCACAAAGGCTATCATATGACATCAAAAGAATAAAAATATAGAGCATGAGTGGCATTCAACTACTTTTATGATACTTTGCATTGTTGGGGCTTGAAGTTTTCCATCCCTTTCCACATTTGTATTGTATTTAAAAGAACAACTTTTATAAATCCTCTTTGTTCCACTGAAGAAAGAAATGAGAAATAAGAATTTTTCTTCCCCCTAAATATTTTTAGTTTTAGTATAAGTAGTATTTGTATTTGCTGCATCTAATGTAATTTGCTTATTCTGAACAGTCACATGTAAAATAATTTGCAAATACTCAAACACAAATTTCTTCCCACATGCCTGGAAATATTGACATTGCTGAACTCCACCTTTTAATACATTTCTGCCCGTAAGTTATTTTCTTCAAACCCCTTAATCGTTACATAAATATGCTGTCTAATTGTTTTTTAGCTCAAGTGACGTAAAAGTGAATGTAAATACACAACGAAGATGTACATATAGTTATGAATCAATTTACATATGACCATTATTTCACTGTACACATATGAATCATATCAAGCTTTTATACTCAATGCAATAAATGTCCAAATAATGCATTATTAGTCATCCATAAATTTGTTCTCAGTGTACAATAATAAGATCAAGGGCTTAAGAGTTATTTAGATCAAATGACTGTTATAGTGTACATTTTTTGTCAATACGTAATAAACTCAATTTTTGTTTTTGTTTTTTGTTCTGTTTTCTTAATTTTGTCAATTTAATTGAGTAAAAGCAATTTAAACTTGTAAAAAGTAATTTGCTTGTTTGTGTTGGGATTACAATAATACGCTTTGTTCGTTGGTCTGGATACGCAAAGTAAATGTTGATGTTAAGTGTTATTATATGTTTCGCAAGTTGAGATTCCTATGGGATATTCCAAAAAGTGTATGAAACTTTCCTGGGTAAATTTGCTCAGAGGAAGCAGATCCTAAAGAACTTTTGGCTTCAAAACCAGAAAGTTCATGAAAATAGAAAACTTAATTTAATAATAATAGAAAACCCTGCACCCCTTTATATTTGCTGTATACTGCAAAATGATTGCGGATTCCCATGAACATCTCACCTCCCCCCAACTCAAAAACTGTCAACAATATTTTTAAGTGTAATTCTGAGTGTGCTACACACAGGTGAGTGGGCTACACAAACCACCTAGTAGTAACACACCCTTTTCACTGTATGTACACTAGACGCTTTAATAAACACTCAAAGACTCTATATGACAATATACAGTTGAGGTCAAAAGTTTACACCCCCCTTTCAGAATCTGCAAAATGTTAATTATTTCACCAAAATAAGAGGGATCATAAAAAAAATGCATGTTATTGTTTATTTAGTACTGACCTGAATAAGGTATTTCACATAAAAGATATTTACATATAGTCCACAAGAAAAAATAATAGCTGAATTTATAAAAAGTGACCTTGTTCAAAAGTTTACATCCACTTGATTCTTACTGGGTTGCTACCTGAATGATCCACAGCTGTGTTTTTTTGTTTAGCGATAGTTGTTCATGAGTCCCTTGTTTGTCCTGAGCAGTTCAGAAATTCTTCAGAAAAATCCTTCAGGTCCCACAAATTCTTTGGTTTTTCAGCCTTTTTATGTATTTGAACCCTCTCCAACAATGACTGTATTTTATAAGCAGGCAGTTTAAGTGTTGAGGACAAACAAGGGACTCATGAACAAGTAAACAACAAAAAACAACAACAACAAAAAAACAGCTGTGGATCATTCAGGTAACAACACAGTATTACAAATCAAGGGGATGTAAACTTTTAAACGGGGTCATTTTTATAAATTAAGCTATTATTCAGGTATTATCATTCTTGTGGACTATACGTAAATATCTTTTATGTGAAATATCTTATTCAGGTCAGTAATATGTACTAGTAGCATGTGGTCAAATAGGTCAAGTAGTATGTGTATTTGCAGAAATTTGATTATGACAAAAGATGTTTTCGACTAAAATATTTCATGTTGACATGGAAGCTTGAGTTTTAAACAAGTTGGAGTGTAATTTTGACATTTATACTTGTGAGAAAATGGTCAACTGATTCGCACTGATTCGTTTTAGCAACTGAGAAAAGTTTTACACTGTTTACACTGTAGACTTTGTATGAGAACTGTATGAGAATAGGGAAGTCCACACCACAGATGTAATGCTATTAACCTTATAAATGTGTAGCCAAATTTAGAATGTGTTTTTCAGCTTCTGCCTGAATATAATAACCCTCAGTAAAGGCCAGTTCGCACTAAACCAACAGACGCAGACCAACAGCAAATGAGTTCAGTACATATACCTTCTCAGACATTCTAGAATTTGTCAAATGCTGATTCAACATGTTTAGTTGGGGAAAACAAGCACCGACAGACACAGACAATGGTAACAAACTGATCCAACAAAACCTGGCAAACGTGTCTATTGCCGTTTGTCAGCGTCTGTAAATTGGTCTTAAAGTTAAGCAACATTAGTTTAGGAATGATTAGGTTAATCAACATTAGTTAAGAAATTTTGTGATGGTAAATTAACCCTGCTCACTGGAATGCCCGACCAGGGGAAAATACTATAGATATCTCTGCGTAGATTCCAGATTACTGGCAAGCTGTCTGCATATTGGAAAGGTTAAAGACATAAACATGCTAGGAAGTTGAACGTGTGTCTGCAACTATATTCACTTTATTCACACGTATAAATATCTATATCTGCTGTAGTCTTTGGTAGATGATTTTCACAGCATTTAGTTAATAATAAATATGACTGATAATCTAAATACCCTGCAACAGATATCCTTTCTATGGTTCTTACAAATATAGCTGCACAGTGTTGTGGCATTTTCAATGAAGATGTATTGGTTTCTTAGTGTGAGGGATGAGCAGGATCTGAAATGTTGACTGTTGCAAAATGGGTCACCATGCTGATGGAGAAGTCAAATGTGGTATCTACACATATGTATAGAAAATACATCCTAATTATTGATGACAATATTAGGAGCTGACATGGTTGGCATAACCTATATTTCCATTAATAATTTTTGCCACGTATAGTAACAATCACTTACATAGGGAATGACACAGCTGAATGAAATGGATGCAAGAATAGAATAGTTTAATAATAACATATTTTTAAAATATGATAAGTATGGAGGCATTTGAAAGAAAATACAGAACAATTTAACCCAAGATTAATTATAGAATGATTTGTGGACAACACAAGTTGACATCCATGAATATATATAATCATTTAAGAAAAGAAACTTACTTAAACAGCCATTTAAAACACCAAATCACAAATGAAGTAATGTGATATTAAGTAATGACAGAAACTGAGACATTGTTATATGTCAATATATTGTGAAATGCACAAGATAATTTGATTTAATAATTTCCATTTTCACTGCTTTTTGGGATACATGAAACTTGGTGGAAAAATCTTCATCCTGTTGTGAATAAAAGACAGGGAAGGTGTTAGCATTAATGTAATATCCATTAAACAAAGATCTTCAGTCATAGTCATCACTTACAGCAGTTTGCGAGCTGCTTCCACTCTGGAGACACGTCAGCCTTTACCAGCGCACAAGCGGACACATAATTACTGAAGGCATTGCAGAAAGCATTCTGACTTCCATCACTGAGACACATCTGGAAAAGGCAGTCAGCAGCGAATCGCCTCTTTGATATTATGCCATGGCACTGGGCAAACGGGCCTGTTGCATTCTCTAACAAGCCACAGTAGCTTTGTCCTCTATATAGCAACTTCTTATCATCTGAGCAAGGGGGAAAGTGCCAGCAGTTGCTGTTGCTTTCAGGGACACTCCAAGACTTTGCCCATTCTGTGATGTCTGTCATGCTGTTACCACTCGGTGTGACATAATCATCCTCCACATCATTATTGTAGGTTCCACACATCCCGACTATGTTATTGTAGTAGCTACTGGACAATGTCACCATAAGGGTATCCGCCCAGTTAAACTTGACTTCCAAGCCAAAATCTGTCTGCAAAACCCCTATACTGCCTGAGAGGGTGATGTTGATCCCCTCGGAATTCAAACTCACAGGAAGGTTTGAAACTGTGCCATCAATCTGGATAGGAAAAAACGGAAAGCAAGCAGCAGATATGTAATTTCCAGTGTAGAGGAGCCAGGCGTACTCCTAGAGGGCTACCATCCTGTAGATTTTAGCTCTAGCCCAAATAAACACACCTTAACCAGCTTATCAAGGTGTTAAAGACTACTTAAAAAAATAACAACAAGTAGGGGTGTTGTAGCAGGGTTGTAACTGAAGTCTGTGGAAAGGTAGCCCTCTGGGAACAAGCTGGCAATGCCTGGTGCACATTTTTACCACTGATGTGTTTTAATATTGAGTTGATGAATAGTCACGTGATCTTTCTGTATTTAATGCTCTGTACTGACTTACTGTCACACGATTGCGGTTGCCTTGGATGAATGTGATTTCATGTCCTCTGACTGTAATGGTGGCTGACTTGACGTAAGAACCACGTGTGCCTTTGAGCATATCGTTCTTGTTGACGATGTTGAAAGGAGTCAGTGTTTGGTCTTTGCCTAAAGTTTTAACTAAAGTATAGGTGCAAGTACCCTGGAAGGAGAAGTGGTTGCCATCAAAGGTTCTGTAATGAGGATCTCCTTTGGCAATGCAAGAGGTCTTTGATTTTGCAATGCACAGAGCCTTGTTGTCCTTTACAGTGCAGTACTCTAATTCACGGCACACGTGGTTACTGCAAGGATCTGGAACAAGGATGCACATCTGTATTATGGTTTCATTTAAAACCTACTCGGGAACTGATGTACAAAGTTTGTACTTACCTTTCTTGTAACACCCAGTGACTCCTCCTTTTTTGTCACAGATCTGATCGTCGCTACATTTCAAAGGTTCACAGGAGAACACTCCAGCTTTGCAGAGGCATTTTTCTGTACACTCATTCTGAATGATTGTCTCACCAGACTGCAGAACAAATAAGAGACGATAAGTTGCAGTGACTAGTAGGATGTTTGACTACTGCAGGAAAGAAATGGAATGGTTTCTCACCTTGTAAAACTTTCCATCTACTTGACAACCACAATCCTGCAAAGTCTTACATTCACCTCCATCAAACAAGAAGCCATCATCACACTGACATCCCTCCTGACATGGTGGACATCTCTGTGAGTTAGTCAGGCTGGCGCAGGTTGAGGAACAGGTGTCAGCGCAAAGCTCATAATGACTGTTACCTGAACACTCAAGTGCTGCAAGAATACAATACTTTTTTAGGGACTGGCTCAGGAATTTGTTTTGGGAGAGAACATTTACTTCTACACCTCATCTAAAAGCCAAGTAAAAGTAAGGCCAGGAAGAGGATAAGACAGAAGATGGTTATTTTGCAACATGCAGCCACTTACGACAGAAGGTGTTATTCCTCCAGATGTTGATTGACGTCCCAATCTCTTGACAGCTGGCAACATACTTTTGTATGTGGCGACAGTGAACTGTCTTGTCATTTGGTTGTGCTGCCACATCTTTGACACATTCATCAAAGAATGTCTGAGGTGGAATTTTTTCGTAACAACCAGAAAATGGCCCCTTCTCTGAGATTAGTATACTGCAAGCTGTCTCTGCCTCTTTCTGTTGGTCTTTGTCAGGATTGAAACAGTTGAAGGCACAGCCTGTTTTACACATCATTTTGTCTGATGGTGAAACCCAGGCCTCGGCAAAGTATTCCACAGAAGAAGTCTGAATACCGCCTGGCAGGAGAAAATCATCTGCACTGTTTCCATTGTAGTTACCACAGAGACCTTTGACTGCATTTTTAAAAGTGGATGGGATCTCGATTTTGACCATGGAAATAGTATCATATGTCAGTTTCAGTCCAAAGTTTGTTTCCACAACAATATTAACACCGCTCTGATAGACTTGTATAAGTCCTTCATTCAGAGTCGCTGGAAGATTGGTTTGAACTTTGTCCACCTATAAAAAAAACAACAACACCACAATACTTTGTAGGTAGTGGTTTTCGATCACTTAAAACTATGGTCAGTAATCAGTACATTACCTGAACTTCCCAGATGTGGCCAGGAAGCAAAGTTATTGTGGATTGTTCTATTTGTATTTCAACTCTTCGTGTGAAGACAGTCTCAGAGGAGGACAGCTGTTTCACTAACACACTGAAAGAGCTCTCCTTATTTTTGTTCTGAACCGTCTCTACCAATCTATACTCGCAGTCTCCTTCAACATTAAAGGATTTCCCATCAAATGACTGATAAAGCCCAAAGCCTGACACTGAGCAAACTGCTTTGCCATCAGGGAAACAGCCCTGAACTCCATTCAGGACCTGGCACTTCTCATTTGGTTTGCAGGTGAATCCATCATCACACTGAACTCTTCCATTCTCTTTGCACACACATCTCTGCTCGCACTTGTCTTGAGGGAAGAACTCCTGGCCCAGCTGGTAGTACAGGCCCTTGTAAGTACAGCCACACTGCTGCGCAGCCATACAGTCACCATCGCTCAGGATAAAACCTTTGTCACATGTGCAGCCTTCAACACAGGGAGTGCCCTTACAGTTCTTGGGCTCAGTGAGGCCACGGCAGGTCTGGGGGCATCCTTTTGCACAAACCTCATAGTGGCTGTTTGCCTTGCAGGTTGTAGCTGTAGAAAGACCATATTAACAATGAATGTCACTATGTCTTTAAAATAAAGCAGTAAACTGCTGTAATGTGTATTTCAAATTACTTGAGATAAACAATGTAATACTAACGGCAGAAACTGTCAGTTCTCCAGGATTCCACTTGGCCAAGTGCCCCTTGGCAAGCAGCTGTGTATGCAGAAAGAGCACTGCAGAGGGCTGACGAATGGCCACCGTACATACACATATCATACACACAATCTTCATAAAACTGATTTGGATTCACTTTATCATGGCAACCTTTAAATGGTCCCTGTTTGTCTGTGATCTTGCTGCAAGGCTTTGTAAAAGTGACTTGGTTTCTCTCTGTGGCATCACATTTAGGACATGCTTTGCCCTGACATTCATCTGAGCATCCAGGGTCATCTTTGACTTTCCAGCTGGTTCCGAAAATTGTTGGGGTTGAAACAAGGGTGTTATTAGGAGTCAGCAAATCATCGTTGGCATTTCCGTTCCAGTTGCCACAAAGCCCTCCCACTTCACCGGAGTAAGTGCTGGGGAGAGTCAGCTCTACATGGCTTTCCCAGTTGAATTTCAAAGTCAGACCAAAGTCAGTTTTTATCACACCAAAGTATCCACTGTAGAATATGGAGAGCCGACCATCTTCTAGTTCAAATGGCAATTTCACATACAGATCGTTGACCTTCAAGAAAAATTCATTCCATTAAGTTTGTTCAAAGTCAAGTGCTTTTTTTTATTCTTTTGGAGGTGAGTGTATAATAACATTAATGCATGCAGTTATTCATATCATGGCGTATAAGTGTCTTTTTGAAGAACTGACCTTTACTTTGTGAGGGCTTTCCTTACTTAAGACAATTGTGTATCCATAGACTGTTAATGATACAGTCTTGGTAAAAGAAACTGCCTTGTTCTTTCCTCTGTTCTCATTCTTGACCAGTACCTCAAAGGGTATCAGTGATGGGTCAGCTGTATTGAGTAGTTTGGACAAATAATAAGTGCAGGTTCCTTGGAAATCAAAGGTTTTACCATCAAATGTACGGTAATGTGGATCCCCTGCACCCTGGCAGATACTATAGGACAGCGGGTAACAGTCTTTCACTCCATTAAGTGTGCCACACACTAGAGAATTCTTACACTTTGTTGGTGTGCATTCAACATTTCCAGTTTGAGGGTTGCACACGCATTTCTCTGTGCATTGTTTCTCACCCCAAAATGTTTGCTCGGGTAGATAATATCGGCCTTTGTAAGCGCAGCCACACTTTTTCACAGGTATGCATTCATCTCCTTTACGGACAAAACCTGTATTGCAGAGGCAGCCCTCCTCACATGGCAGTGTGCACTCAACTGGACCGTCTCGATCAGCACAGGTCGGAGGACAGGCTGTGCCGCAGGCCTCATAATGCATGTTGACTGGACAGTATGAGTCTTTTAGGGATTAAACAAAGAAAAAATTAAAAAATTAAACATCTGGCATATAAACAAATATTTTGCTTTTATGGTACACTTATAATTATAAATACCTTTGTTGTAGCATCCAATCGCACCATCTTTTTTGCCACAAATCTGATCTTCACCACATTCCAAGGGTTCACAGGAGAACACTCCAGCTTTGCAGGTGCATTTCTCATCACACTCTCCTCGAATTACTGTCTGACCAGACTGCAAAATAATGTTTTGGTGGGAAAGATAAAAAGTTACAGTTTGATTACTATTAGCAAAAATGGAAAGAAAAAAAAAAGAACTGACCAAATAGATTTTCACCTTGTAAAACGTTCCATCTACACGACAACCACAGCTATCCAAAGTCCTACATTCACCTCCATCAAACAAAAAGCCATCATCACACTGACATCCTTCCTGACACAATGGGCATTTCTGTGACTTTGTCAGGCTTGCACAGGTCGTGGAACAGGTGTCAGCGCAGAGCTCATAGTGACTATTTTTGAAACATGTGAGTGCTGGAAGAAAAGAGAGCAATTTAAATAAAAATGCTTAGGGTTCAGTTCAAGGTAGGACAATTACTATTCCAAATCTCCATTGGCATATCTAAATGGAAATTTAAAACCATTAAGGAGCATTTAGATAGGCTAGAAGAGAGTTATTGTTCAAATGCAGCCACTTACGACAGAAGGTTTTATTCCTCCAGATGTTAATTGACGTCCCAATCTCTTGACAGCTGGCAACATACTTTTGTATGTGGCGACAGTGAACGGTCTTGTCATTTGGTTGTGCTGCAACATCTTTCACACATTCATCAAAGAATGTCTGAGGTGGAATCTTTTTGTAGCAACCAGAAAATGGCCCCTTCTCTGAGATTAGTATACTGCAAGCTGTCTCTGCCTCTTTCTGTTTGTCTTTATCAGGATTTAAACACTTGGAGCCACAGCTTGTTTGGCACATCATTTTGTCTGATGGTGAAACCCATGCCTCAGCAAAATCTACTACAGAAGGTGCCTGAATACCACCGGGCAAAATAAAATCATCTGCACTGTTTCCATTGTAGTTACCGCAGAGTCCTTTGACTGCATTTTTAAAAGTGGATGGGATCTCGATTTTGACCATGGAAATAGTATCATATGTCAGTTTCAATCCAAAGTTTGTTTCCACAACAATGTTAATACCACTCTGATAGACTTGTGCCAGTCCTTCATCCACAGTCACGGGGAGATAGGTTTTAACATTGTCCACCTGTAAAGAAAACACCAAAATAAAACTTAAAACTCTGTAGGCAGCAGTTCCTGATCTCCTAAAACTATGGTCAGTAACCAATACATTACCTGAACCTCCCAGATGTTGCCAGGAAGCAAAGTTATTGTGGATTGTTCTATTTGTATTTCAACTCTTCGTGTGAAGACAGTCTCAGAGGAGGACAGCTGTTTCACTAACAAACTAAAAAAGCTCATGTCCTCATCTTTGCCCTGAGTCGTCTCTGCCAATCTATACTCACAGTCTCCTTCAACAGTAAAGGACTTCCCATCAAATGACTGATAAAGCCCAAAGCCTGACAGTGAGCAAACTGCTTTGCCATCAGGGAAACAGCCCTGAACTCCATTCAGGACCTGGCACTTCTCATTTGGTTTGCAGGTGAATCCATCATCACACTGAACTCTTCCGTTCTCTTTGCATACACATCTCTGCTCACACTTGTCTTGAGGGAAGAACGCCTGGCCCAGCTGGTAGTACAGGCCCCTGTAAGAACAGCCACATCGTTCCATAGCCACACACTCACCATTGCTCAGGACAAAGCCTTCATCACATACACAGCCTTCGTTGCAAGGAGTGCCCTCACAGGCCTTGGGTTCAGTGAGGCCATTGCAGGTCTGGGAACATCCTGTTGCGCAAACCTCATAGTGGCTGTTTTCCATACAGGATGCAGCTGTGGAGAAACAATATAAAGGGATAATTTTACAATATTTCTTGCATCGATTCTGAGTTATATATAATTCAAAATCTTAAAGAGAAGTAAACAATAAAACAATGGAACGTAATACTAACGGCAGAAACTGTCAGTTCTCCAGGATTCCACTTGGCCAAGTGCCCCTTGGCAAGCAGCTGTGTATGCAGAAAGAGCACTGCAGAGGGCTGACGAATGGCCACCGTACATACACATATCATACACACAATCTTCATAAAACTGATTTGGATTCACTTTAACATGGCAACCTTTAAATGGTCCCTGTTTGTCTGTGATCTTGCTGCAAGGCTTTGTAAAAGTGACTTGGTTTCTCTCTGTGGCATCACATTTAGGACATGCTTTGCCCTGACATTCATCTGAGCATCCAGGGTCATCTTTGACTTTCCAGCTGGTTCCGAAAATTGTTGGGGTTGAAGCAGGAGTTTTGTCAGGAGTCAGCAAATCATCATTATTGTTGTTGTTCCAGTTGCCACAAAGCCCTCCCACTTCTCCGGAGTAAGTGCTGGGGAGAGTCAGCTCTACATGGCTTTCCCAGTTGAATTTCAAAGTCAGACCAAAGTCAGTTTTTATCACACCAAAGTATCCACTGTAGAATATGGAGAATCGACCTTCTTCTTGTTCAAATGGCAAATTCACAAACAGATCGTTGACCTTTAGGGCACAAATTACCAAATAATTAACAATTTTTATTAAAAGCAATTTGAGTTTTTGTAGTTCAGTGTGTAATGAGTTTTAATATAGAGTTTTTTATGTACTGACCTTCACTTTGCCTGGATCATCTTTACTCACGACAATTGTGTATCCATATACTATTAATGACACAGTCTTAGTGTAAGCAACTGCCATGTTCTTTCCTCTGTTCTCATTCTTGACCAGTACCTCAAAGGGTATCAGTGATGGGTCAGCTGTATTGAGTAGTTTGGACAAATAATAAGTGCAGGTTCCTTGGAAGTCAAAGGCTTTACCATCAAATGTGCGGTAATGTGGATCCCCTGCACCTTGACAGGTACTATAGGATGTTGGATAACAATCTCTCACTCCATTCCGAGTTTCACACACTTGGGATTTCTTACATTTTGTCGCTGTACAATCAGCTTTTCCAGTTTGAGAGTTGCACACACATTTCTCTGTGCATTTTTGGTCCCCCCAAAATGCCTGCTCGGCTAGATAATATCGGCCGTTGTATGAGCAACCACACTTTTTCAAAGGTATGCATTCATCTCCACTGCGGACAAAACCTGTGTTGCACTGGCAGCCCTCTACACATGGCAGCGTGCACTTGCTCGGGGCATCTCGATCGGCACAAGAGGCAGCACAGGCAGTGCCACAGGCGTCATAATGCATGTTTACTGGACAATCCAGTGCTGGGAGGAGAAGAGGAAAACAAAAATATAAATATTCTGATTATAAAGCACATACATTTTCTGTCAAAATGCTAACTCTACTAACAAAACCAAAATTTACAAACAGCACCATGTCAATTGTCAGTTCACATTCATAAATCTAAATTTTAAATGAATTAAAATATATATGCATATATACACTTACGGCAGTTGGAACGTGTCCTCCACTTTCCAGGAATCTTGATTCCAGCTGACATGCAAGCATCGACGTAGCTTTGAATGTTGTTGCAGAGGAAGTTTCTCATACCGTTATTAATGCAGACATCATAGACACAGTTATCTACATACATCTGGGGATCCACAGTGTCATGGCAAATAGCAAATGGCCCATCCGTTTTAGCCATGACACCACAGTTTGTGTCTTTTTTGTACTCTTCTTGAAGACTTAAAGAGCAACTTGGGCATTGTCCATTACAGTCATCATTGCAAAACAAATCATTATCTGAAACTTTCCAGGTCTTAGCAAACGCAATGACACTGGAGAGCACTTGGCCTTTGGGATCAATAAATTCATCTCTTCGGTCACCATTATAGTTTCCACAAAGTCCACCTACACTCTGGAAATAGCTACTTGGAGCTGTAATGTACAACATCATATTCCAGTCATATTTCACCTCCAAGCCAAAATCTGTTGATATAATGACATTCCATCCCCTCTGATCCACTTTTATTTTTCCGCCATCTATAGATAAGGGCAGGAAAGTGTTTTCACCATCAAACTAAAGAGAAACACCAAAGAGAGAGAGAGTTAGTTATTGTTCAGCTTGGTTATTACTTAAACTTAAAGTTGTGAAGTGCTTTTTATTTTTTCACCTCTACTACTCCTCTTTGGCTGCCAGCCACCACTTTATGATTGTACACTAGGACAGAAACCGTCCTTACATATGCCACCCTTTTGCTTCCGCGGTGATTATTCTTTGCTAAGACGGTAAAAGGTGTGAGGCCTTTTTGAGGCTTTGTATTGTTTACCATGATGTAGGTACAAGTTCCCTGAAAGTCATACAGTTTCCCATCAAAAGTTTTGTAATGTGGATCGCCAACTGCCTGACATGTGGAAGTGGAAGTGGGGACACAGACACCCTTTCTGCACTCCTCTTGCTGACGGCACTTAACAGTCTCACAGGGGTCTGGTGGAGCCGGCGTTGTCGTAAAAGCTTAGGGAACAAAGGAATTGTTTGTTTGTTTTTTCCTAGATTTTAGTCAGTTACAAGTCATTATTCAGTCATATGTTATTATTCAGACATGATTTCTTACCTGTGTTACACACTCCAGTTGTGGCATAACCGTGCCTTGATTTTCCACCAAAAACATAAGCAGCCATCAGCGAATCACCAGATAAGGTGATTGGACCTTTCTGTGTACCAAGTGACTTGGTAGCCCATGCAAATTTTTCATTAGCAGGGAATGTTTTCCACTTTAACGAACCGCTGATAGTGGAGGCTGATGCTGCTTCAGCAACAACAACAAGTGTGTTATCGTAGCCATCTTGAGCATGAATGGTCCATGATTTTGACATCTCAGAGGTGGGTATGACATTGGTTAGAAACTCATCATTGGGAAAATTGCTACTGAAATACATTACCATTATGCTTTTGCTACTTTGAATGAGCACAGCATTTTTGCTCACATCAACCGCTAAAACATTTCCAGCATTTAGCTTTTTTTTATTGTGGTACAAACTATGCCTACGCAATACTGACACAACTGTGTTGTCTTCTGGAGCAACCACATAGGCTGTGTCCTTGCTGGTAGACTGATGCATTGCAGGGATCAGGTATTCATTGGAGAGTGACTCCACTGGCACCAGCTGCTCAAAGACATGCTCACAAGAGCCTACGATCATGGAGCACTCGTGTCCTGCCAGGACAGCCACTGGAGACGTGGATGTAATTTGTGTTCCAGTCAAAGTTTCAAGACTGCGAAGTTGATAAACTTCGTAGGGAGCCAAATTAAGGGTTTTGGTCTTTCCAAAAATTCTGTTCCAAAGAGTTCCTGAATTGTGTTCCTGAATCACGATTGTGTTCATATAATTGCCGTTGATTATAGCTACCAGTTTTTTATATGGATTTGGACCCGTGTTTGGAGTAAAAACTACATAACGCTTGCCAAGTTGATTTATCGGGAAGATCACACTGCTGTCTCCAGTGAATTCCTTTAAGTTGGATGAAACGACTGAGATATCGGCAGTAGAAAAGATGTACACGGTTTTGCGGAAGGGTCCGTCACCTTCAATCTCAGTGTTTTGTGGGAGGACAATAAATTTGGTCTCACCTCGTTCAATGTTTACTTTTTCATTGTAACTCAGTGCCTTTATCTCAATTTTAACAGTGGCAGGGGAATTATGTGCTGTTATGGAGAGAGTCAGACTGGCTTTCCCATATTGGTAATTTGTCATGAAAGCAGTGATGAATTCACGGCCTATTGGGCATCCGCTGACTGCTGCAGTAAAACAGAAACAAAGTATATAAGCAAACATTATTAGTAAGTAATGGTATAGCATTACCAAAGAAACAATTGGAATTAGAAAATAGAAAATGGAAAATGACGTTACACTACCAGTTTTTGAACAGTAAGATTTAATTTTTTTTTTACAATTCTCTTCTGCTCACCAAGCCTGCATACATTTCATCCAAAATACAGCAAAAGCAAAATTTTACTATTTAAAATAACTGCTTTATGTTTGAATATATTTTAAAATGCAATTTATTTCTGTGATCAAAGCAAAATCTTCAGCATCATTACTCCAGTGTCACATGAAAACAAGAAAGTTTTTTTTTTAATTATTATTAATATTTAAAATAGTTGAGTAATTTTTTTTTTTCAGGATTCTTTGATGACTAAAGATCCAAAGATCAGCATTTATCTGAAATAAAAAGCTTTTGTATCATTATACACCATTCCATTCAAAATCTTGGAATCAGTATAATTTTTATTTCTTTTCTAAATTCTAATAATTTAGAAATTATAATTTAATTTCTAAATTATAGAAATTAAATTAATACTTTTATTTAGCAAGGGTGCTTTAAATTGATCAAAAGTGATGATAAACACATTTATAATGTTACAAAAGATTTATATTTCAGATAAATGCTGTTCTTCTGAACTTTCTATTCATCAAAGAAACCTGAAACCTACTCAGCTGTTTTCAACATAATAATAAATGTTTTTTTGTTGCTGTTTTTTTTTTTTTTAGCAGCAATATTAGAATGATTTCTGAAGGATAATGTGACTGGAGTAATGATGCTAAAGAATTCAGCTTTGAAATCACAGGAATAAAGGACATTTAAAAATATATTCAAATAGAAAACAGTTCATTTAAATAGTATTTTTTGTTGTTGCTGTTTTTGCAGTACTTTGGATCAAATAAATGCAGACTCGGTGAGCAAAAGAGACTTCTTTAAAAAGCATTAAACATCTTACTGTTCAAAAACTTTAGACTGGTAGTGCAATTCTTATATTGTAATTTTAAAGATTGTTATAATCTTACCAGTTACTGTTAAAACTGCCAGACAGAAAAGAAAAGACCGTGTCTCCATGACTGTAAAAGAGGAACAATATATTTACCTATCCAAAGGCTTTTAGTATTAAGTCTTACATGGATGATCTGAATTCTTAAGAGCGATCAATAGCCTACTTACCTGGAGGCCAGGTTTCTACTGAATTATATATTAAATAAAAGGAGGGCTTATATAGTATTGCTGTGATGAGGGGAAAAAAAAGTACATTCTGGAAACAGGAACTCATTTTAAGGTACATAAAAATGTGAATAAATTAAAGCTAATAAGCGTTCTGCATCACAGCTATTACAAACATGATACTGACGACAGAAAGGCAGAAATAATGTTATTACACACAATATTTATGAGTCTATAGAGCAAATATACTTAAAGGAGGGAAGGATTCAGATGGTTTGAAGTGTGTGTAAATGGATCTAAATGGACACACCACTGTGTACATTTCCACCCCCTACAACCAATGAGCTCAACTATGCGTTCACTGAAGACTCCCGAAACAAATGAGCAGTCACTGGGATGCTACAACAGTCATTTAGTGGTGTTGGCTTCAGCCAAAAATTTCCCATCAGTCACGCGCTTACCCGAGTGTTCACATTAATCAATTTGGGTAATTATGCTGTAAATGCATTTCATGTTTATTTGTGTGCAATGTGAGTTTAGCCTTTAATTTCTACAAACTTTGTCAGCAACCTTGTGTATTTTGACAAGGCAGATGACTTGGGGTAAATGATGTTTGCGGAGCCTTCCTGTTGAAGTTGATTGTATAAGCAACATGACAGTACAAACAGACACTGATGCGTTTCAATTGCTTTGTTTGACTGACATGTTTGCCTAGATAGTGTCGGTTGACTTTTTCCAGTGTACTTTTTCTAGCCTGAAACTAGGTAATCCTCCACTTGAAGAGATCATACTTCTCAGAAGGGTTATTTCCCTAATCAAACCTGAGCCTTCGGAATAGTTTAATGAGTTCATGTCACCTGTCACTCGAAGATTAATATCACAAGATATTCGGTTGCACTCTTTTTATATGTCTGGGCCAAACAATTTAATAATTTATGATGGAAATCAATTTATGATTCTAAGAACAAAGTTCCTTAAATCTGTCCATAGTATGATGAAATCAAAAGAGTACAAAGACATTTTGGAGGGCTGCATCAGAAAGCTGCATCTCTGTCAATGCTGGGTCCTCCAACTGGACAACGACGCTAAACACTGCAGAAACATGTAAGTTAACGGTAGACCTGGGAGTGTTCTAACGGCTGTGTTTGTGTGCCTTGAAATTTGACTGTAACATTACTTTACTAGTTTATTAGAATACTGCACACCCCTAAATGGTTTAAGTCAATGTCAGCTACAAAAGAGTGCTATTTTTACAACATAACCCAGTGTACACCTAACAGAATTCATCAAATTTACTTATCCAATATACTACTTCGTCAGCAATCAATTAAAACTGGAATAGATATGTACAGAATATAAATTCAATAACCAGGTAGCAACAAAATGGAAAAGACTTTTTAAAAAACTAATTATAAAAAAGCACTGACATTTTATTATTTTGGGGCAAATGTCGGTGTAAAAAATACTGTTCCGTGTTGTGTACTCTTGAAAGTCCAGTAGAAACACCTGATATGAGACATGATAGTATTATTACTGTAAAGATGTTGATGTGCAGATGTTAAATTGAACAAGAGAATCTGATGATTCAATTCTGTAACAACTTCATTTAGCATTAATTAAATGAATGCAAATAAAAAATAAAAGTGTTACGTTTTCTTTTACCTGTGTTGTCCTGTAAGTCCCACAGTAGCTCATTTCTAATTGGTGAAACTGGTAGTGCTACAACACTCTCTAGTCTCTCCTACATTGAATATATTGAAAGCAGTGAAAATCACTGAAATGCACTGTGCTCGGAAGTTGAAAATGAGATTCTTCAGAGTTCCATCAGCAGTTGCCAAATTTGATAGTTCTTCACAATTATCACAATGCTGGAGAGACTGTGTGGAGGTTGGGGACTATGTTCATATACTTTGGGAAGTGTACTGGCAGAGGGTTAAAAGGGAAATAAAGTAAGTAAAATACCACATCCTAAAATAAAGTTTTAGGATGTGATATACCAATGCACCCTATTTTGTTTTCTGCTTTATGGTTTCCCCCCGGAACAGTTAAGTAGATCCCTCCTATTTGTATTACATAATGCAATAATATTATGTATTATTCATAATCACTGTGAATTGGATGAAGATGCACAAAGCGACAGAATGGACAGAGACTGAATCAGATATATATATATATATATATATATATATATATATATATATATATATATATATATATATATACATACATACAGTGGGTACGGAAAGTATTCAGACCCCCTTAAATTTTTCACTCTTTGTTATATTGCACCCATTTGCTAAAATCAAGTTCATTTTTTTTTTCTCAATGTACACACAGCACCCCATATTGACAGAAAAACACAGAATTGTTGACATTTTTGCAGATTTATTAAAAAAGAAAAACTGAAATATCACATGGTCCTAAGTATTCAGACCCTTTGCTCAGTATTTAGTAGAAGCACCCTTTTGATCTAATACAGCCATGAGTCTTTTTGGGAAAGATGCAACAAGTTTTTCACACCTGGATTTGGGGATCCTCTGCCATTCCTCCTTGCAGATCCTCTCCAGTTCTGTCAGGTTGGATGGTAAACGTTGGTGGACAGCCATTTTTAGGTCTCTCCAGAGATGCTCAATTGGGTTTAAGTCAGGGCTCTGGCTGGGCCATTCAAGAACAGTCAGGGAGTTATTGTGAAGCCACTCCTTCGTTATTTTAGCTGTGTGCTTAGGGTCATTGTCTTGTTGGAAGGTAAACCTTTGGCCCAGTCTGAGGTCCTGAGCACTCTGGAGAAGGTTTTCGTCCAGGATATCCCTGTACTTGGCCGCATTCATCTTTTCACCTCGATTGCAACCAGTCGTCCTGTCCCTGCAGCTGAAAAACACCCCCACAGCATGATGCTGCCACCACCATGCTTCACTGTTGGGACTGTATTGGACAGGTGATGAGCAGTGCCTGGTTTTCTCCACACATACCGCTTAGAATTAAGGCCAAAAAGTTCTATCTTGGTCTCATCAAACCAGAGAATCTTCAGGTGTTTGATCAGAAGAACAAACTCTAACTTTAAAGAGATTATGAAGTTATTGACATTTATGACTAGTTTGTGACTCATGGTGTCATGTTTTTTAGAAGGGAATCAGAAAGACTTTGGTGCCCTCTAGGGGGGAAGTACATTTTGAAATCAAAATCAGAAAGGCCTGATTTTGGCCATATCAAATCAAGACTTCGTATCAGAATAGTGTATAACAGTGTATCTAGGTTTTACATCAAAATAAAATATCTGGAGACTGTGGTTTACAAAATACATGTTTCCTGTAAATAATTTTCTGGGGCACCTGTTTGAGCTGGGTGTTTACGAGGTGTTGAGCAAAGCAGGCGAAACGATATCTTAAGCCTCTTGCCATGTCTTACAGCTTTGTAAAGTGTGAACCATCTCAACACACCTGCATAACCACATTTCTGTCAACAATTCACCACACAACCTCAGAACCAAACAGAGGATACATGATTCCCATGTCCAGGGTTACTTTACTAGACTTCAGACTTGACAGACTTGAGCAAAAATGTATACAGTTTTATCTTTTTATTTTACATCCAGAATTTTTTTTTTTTTTAAGAGTTTCTAGGTTTATCTCACTTAAAGATACTTAAAGTGTTGTGACATCCACTAAAATAAATTCATAAAATGAATAAATTCAATAAATGTTTAGAACTTCTCATGACAGCCACCAGAGATCAAAAACACCACAATTCTGAGTAAACCTCTACAGGACGATGTGCTCTAAATAAAATGAACTGCCAAGTTAAATACTGCCTGTTTAAAATTAAGCTCAAAGTCAGCACTCAATGAGCAGAGAGCCCCAGTGTGACTCTGGCAATACTGGAGTCATGTACAATTGAATAATTTAACAATTGTTCTTTCAAGTCAGGTCTACTGTAAGTCTAATGTACTTGCACAATTGACATAATTGTAAAGTACACATCACTGAGCTTAATCTGTCCTTACAGAAAAACGGATTTTTTTTCATGTTTTTGCCTTCTGTTATGTTAATTCATTTAAAGAAACAGTTAAACTTTTATAGACTGTTGTTTTTCATTTTAAGTCATGTTTTCCAGCCTTAATCTAATTAACTTTTTTCTTGACAGGAATTACGCAAAAGAAGAATCAGTGGTGAGAAAATATTTTCACACAAATCAGAAGCTGTGGCTTATTTGTGAAGAAGCTCATGGATTTGGGAATTTCCACTGTAAGCATCTTGGCCTGAAGTATCTTTATACTGTACTCAAATCTGAAAAGCTTCTTTACCAGACAAGGCAGTTTATCCTGCCTTACCGTTGCATGTGTGGCCCCGTCACCTTGTCTGCAAAGATTTCAGTGGTTTAGGTGATAAAGTAGCTGAGTTCAGTTTCACACCCTTCATCCACAGTAGTTGCAACACACAGAAAAAACAAAAAATAAGATAAAGACAAAGCCGATATACAAACATTAGACACTTTCCACAATTAGGGTAGTTATTAATACACTTTTTTTTCAAGAGAAAAAGGGTATGCATTAGTTTACTTTGGTTTCCCTGGTGCTTTAGAAAAGGTTAAAATGATGTTACTTCCTGTAACAATATCAAACATCATATACTTCTTGTCAAATCAAATCAAACAATACAAGATGGGAGCTCCATAAAAAATATTTTCTTTTTCTTGAGTGTTTTAATTTGGACGTTTCGCTGCTCACTTGCTCATCTTCTCTCTCTTTGCTTGACGGTAGCATAAAGGACCGTCTCTGAGCTGACAAGTTCTGATGCAGAGCTATTTATAGGGTTATTATTCAGAAGAACTGATGAGGAAATAGATAAAGAAAAATATTATGAGAAAAATGTATCCTAAAAGAGAGAGACTGTTTGATGTACAGCGTAAGCAACACAGCGGAAACATAACTGACATAATTACCTTCACTGTCATGGCAGTTGTGTGATTTAAGAACAACTGATGCATAGGTTATTTCATCATTTTTTTGTCCTGAAAGAACAAAGAAAACACTAACGCAAGTCACAATTATATATTTTTTAACTGATGTGGTAATTAAAGCATTTCTCAAGATCACTCCATTGCAAAATATCCAGACTCATTCTAGACCACAGCAGGCATTAGTTTATATAACAATGTACAGTATATACTGAGAAATAAGATTTACCTTCACTGTCATGGCAATTGCGTGATTTAGGAACAACTGATGCATAGGTTATTTCATCATTTTTTGGTCCTGAAAGAACAAAGAAAACAATAACATATGGTGCGTTTATATATATATATATATATATATATATATATATATATATATATATATATATATATATATATATATATATATATATATAAAATTTTTATTATTATTGTAGTAATTAAAGCATTTCTCAAGATTACTCCATCACAAAATATCAGAAGGCACAGCAGGCATTAGTTTATATAATTATAAACGAATGCCTATATAAGATTTACCATCTACATCTGGGCAATTGTGTGATGTGTGGTTGACCGGTGCATCGCCAGTTTGTCCTTAGAACAGAGAAGATCCTTATTTGTTTATAAAGTAAAATACAGTAATCATCAAAACTTTATGGGCACACTTAATTATTAATTGATTAACGATTAATCATTAATAATGACCTTCATTCATATTCAGAACACAAATCAAAATGATGAACAAAAAATGACTGTCTAAGACTGACACAGAAGAGTTGTTATTTTTGTTTTCTTTGTGCACAAAACGTTTACTTGTAGATTAATAAAATTAAGGTTGAACCACTGATGTCACATGGACTATTTTAAAGATGCCCTTACTACCTTTCTGGGTCTTGAACATGGTAGTTGCTTTGCTGTCTATGTAGGGTCAGAAAGCTCTCGGATTTGACCAAAATTATCTTGTGTTCCGAAAATGGAAAAAGTTCTTACGGGTTTGGAACGACATGAGGGCGAGTAATTAATGTCAGAACTTTCATTTTTGGGTTAAGGACTTAAGGTTCTCCTCAGTTTCACACAGGTGTCGAAGATGTAGTTCTGGTCAGTTTCTAAAGGTTACATTTGATGTATGTGCGGTTCAGCAATGGAATGAATAAACAAGCTTCTGGAAGAGCAGCTCAAAGAATTCATTTATAATAGTTTTTCCCTAATGTGCTACCTTATAAAATGCCACTTGTTTTAACAGGCTTCTCAAGTAACCATTCCAGACGGACTTGATCACGTGTTGATTATAGCCTACTTATAATTACTTTCAACAGCATTTATAGCTCAACATATTTATTTACATTTCTACTGTTTGCATTAACACTAGCAGAGTGGTTAGACTCACGTTTTGTCCGTGTACAGTAAACACACGCAGTGATCAGACAGAGAAGCAGAAATCCTCCTCCTGCAACCATGAGCTGCCAGTTATTGGTCAGTGAGAATTCAACAGCGGCCAGACCTGATCAAGATCATAAATTCATCCACTTCATATCACAATATCAGGTTTATATACATCGATAGTCCATTAATGTCCTTGTAAAGAGTTATAATTCAACTACTCACTGATTTCTATCTCTTGATAGCCCAGAGAACAGTTGAGGTCTCTGAAGAGTTCACAGCGGTAGAGACCCAGATCAGACAGCTGCACAGCTGTAATCAGGATGGAGAAGTTTCCAGAGGCAGCAGCATCACGGAATGCTTTAATTCTATTGCGTCTGTTATTCCAGAAGCTTTCATAACCATTTACTTTGATCTCTACAATGTAGTCAATGGTTTCATTAATCTGAGTCCACACAGTACTTGATTTCATGGTAAGGTTTGTTCCAGTGAGAGCTCGTTCAAAAAGGCACGGCAGCAGGATTTCAGACTGCAGTTCTGTGGTTATATTGATTCTTGTAACGAGCTTCATTTCATTGCACACACTGTAACCTGTGTGAAAGATTAGAAAAAGGACAAGACTTTGATCATTTGCACACTTTAAAGGGTCCAATAAGATAAATGTACAACTGATAAACAATTCAGAAAATTCACTGACCTCTGCCACAGACAAGACAGCCGTAGCACAATATCCAGACAACAGAGAAATACAGACCAAACAGCTTCATGTCTCATCTGATCACTGAAGCTGCAACAGAAATGAAGAACAACACTGAGTTCAAGAGCAGCGAGGTGAGAATTTGTTGAACATGTCACTTCCTGAAAAAATTATGCTTCTTGGTAGAACCACAATGAGGATTCTCAATTAACAATTGGTTGATAAGAAACAAGAAAGTTGTTTTCCATAAGTGTTTTATTTCCTCAGTGTTGTTCACTGTGTTGCGCAAAAAAACACTGAGGCTGCTGTAGAAGAACTTTATACATTTTACCATGGTATGTGTTCAGATAACATCGTTTTTTGGTTTTCAATTTTCATTTCATAAAAACCACCTCATAGCAGCAGATACTGATGTTTATCTGCTTCAGGAACTAGATGCCTTTTCATTAAAGGAACTATGATTCTGTTCTCCAGGAGAAAGTAAAGCTATCTGTCTGTCTGACTGAAGCTAAAGCACAGCTGGCTCATGCAGCAAGACAATGATCTGAAACATATCAACATGTTTCAGGCCTAAGAATGCTTTGAAAACAAGACAATTCATGTTTCGGAGACCACACTCAATGCTGTGGCAAACCTGAAACATCCAATTCATGCTCAAAAACCTACATGCCACTGAGTTGGAGTGAACCACAGCAAAGTGAAATGCATAAATAACTACAGGAAATGTTTGTTTGCAGTTATTGCTGCTGATTACTTTCAAGTTCCTTTGTTATCTAAATGAAGCAACCACACAGGAGCACTGGGTCTTATAGAAATACATCAAAGATGCATCCCCTTTTATCTGTTCATGTGTCAGTTTTATGCATCCATAGGTTTTGCTTGGGGGGGGGGGGGGGGGGGGGGTACAGAGAACCAATATGGGAACAAAACCAAACCCATTTAAAAAGATTACTCAAAATAAAGTAAATATTAACTAAACTAAATATAAAATAAAACTGATTCAAAATAGTAATACATTTGATTTTTAGCTTCATAAATGTAACAAAAATGAATGAAAATAGTTTGAAATGGTTTTAAAATTTGTTTTAGTACTTGCATGAAACTAAGCAGTTAGAAAAAGTACAGTTTATTTTCAGCATTCTTTTCTGCACTTTTGTTGCATTTAAATAGCTGGTGAAACTCATTCTAAGACACACAATATTTGAGCTGTTATCTGTTATTACCACAAACATCCTTCTGTCTCCTCCACCAAAATACCAATTTACTGATAACCATCAAAAGCTAGTTCACACTGCTAGACACTGAGAACACAGATGAAGTAAACAGAAGTTATCAAACTTTTTGTCTTTGTCGATACAATTCTGCATTTCACAATTCATCGTGACAAAAATACATTAAACACGTTAAAAAATAAAGCATTTTACATCTACAAACAAAAATGTATTCTCTGCATTCTTTGCTATTCAGCCAAATGATGAAAATATACAAGAACAATATATATATATATATATATATATATATATATATATATATATACACACAAGAACAGTAAAATTAAAGCCAAGTAACTTTCTGCCTGTCTATTCCAAACTTGCATCCGTAGTATTTGTAACACTGAAATATACACCGTTTGGTTTGTTGAGAAAGACAGGTAAGAATGAGAGACTTAAGTGGCAGATCTCTCAGCGGGAAAAAAAGACTTCAAAGGGTAATTAGTTAAATATGATACAGAAATGAGCAGTGCCTAACAGCAAACGGACACTTCAATTCATCTACTCGTGTTATTCGTCAGATGAGTGGGACTGCATGCTGTGGAGGATAACATAGCATCATCTCAGGTTGCATATTTATACAGCTTTTATGGTTAAGGTGATGCTACTCACTCACACCTACACCTTGCAAAGCATTACAGCATCTGTGAGCTGTGTTCGGACCTTGTGAACTCCAAAGTATTATGTCTATATTTTTGAGATCACACAGATTGGCTAATAAAAATAGCACTGTCTCAGACGTTTGATGCCAACTGGTTTCTCTGTTCACAGTGAAAGAGACCCTGATATTCTGAACTCAAGGTCTTTAAAAAAAGATAAACATATTTGATGGAATGTTAGTTTATTTGATCAGTATGTTAGTTTTAGTTTATTGTTAAACATCTAGTTTACTTGACTGTTCTAAAGAAATGACTTAAATGATCCATGTGAGCATTTAGTCCTTTTGCTTTTTCTCAACAGGAGCAGAAAGAAAGATGCTGAGAAATATTCTGAAACTTCATGTATTCAGCTGCAACATTTAAAATATATGACTCAAAACTGCTTAAATTGATATATTGCAGTTTGTAGTTTTAATTCAATTATCAGGCAACTTAGGATGGAAATTAGAAACGTGTTGTGAAATGTAGCCTGCCCACCCACACAGCCATGTTATAAAGGTACGTCTCAAAGTGTCAGCTGAGTTTATTTGTTATACAATGCATTTTACACACAGTATATAAACGAAAGGCTACTGTATCAATGTATTTAATTATAATATAAATGCACCCTTGCTTTCATGGCAGTCCCTCATAGACAACTGTTGTGTAGCTCATCGCATCAACTGCTGGACCTGAAAGACGATGTTAAGAGAAAATGTTAATGATATGAAGCTTTGTACAATATGTTCTCTAGATTTAAACACATCTCTGCATTCTAGAGCAGTTTTGCATTGAAGACTATTCCAGAGTGACTTGAATTAAATCAGCCTGACCCAGAATCATATTGTCATCACACATCGGGTCTTTTACTTGATTTGTTTATAATGTCTTCACAGCATGTAACTTTTCCTTCATTTGTTGTATTGTAATAGTATGCGTGTTGTATGAATTATCTAACATGTTATGGTTTGTTGTATAATATGAATACAATTTACTCACCAGGTCTCATAGCAGTCTTATCAGACTCACGCTTTGTCCGTGTACAGTAAACACACGCAGTGATCAGACAGAGAAGCAGAAATCCTCCTCCTCCTCCTGCAACCATGAGCTGCCAGTTATTGGTCAGTGAAAATTCAACAGCGGCCAGACCTGATCAAGATCATAAATTCATCCACTTCATATCACAATATCAGGTTTATATACATCGATAGTCCATTAATGTCCTTGTAAAGAGTTATAATTCAACTACTCACTGATTTCTATCTCTTGATAGCCCAGAGAACAGTTGAGGTCTCTGAAGAGTTCACAGCGGTAGAGACCCAGATCAGACAGCTGCACAGCTGTAATCAGGATGGAGAAGTTTCCAGAGGCAGCAGCATCACGGAATGCTTTAATTCTATTGCGTCTGTTATTCCAGAAGTTTTCATAACCATTTACTTTGATCTCTAAAATGTAGTCAATGGTTTCATTAATCTGAGTCCACACAGTACTTGATTTCATGGTAAGGATTGTTCCAGTGAGAGCTCGTTCAAAAAGGCACGGCAGCAGGATTTCAGACTGCAGTTCTGTGGTTAAATTGATTCTTGTAATGAGCTTTGTTTCATTGCACACACTGTAACCTGTGTGAAAGATTAGAAAAGGACAAGACTTTGACACTTTAAAGGGTCCAATAAGATAAATGTACAACTGATAAACAATTCAGAAAATTCACTGACCTCTGCCACAGACAAGACAGCCGTAGCACAATATCCAGACAGCAGAGAAATACAGACCAAACAGCTTCATGTCTCATCTGATCACTGAAGCTGCAACAGAAGTGTGCACTGTGGTGAGAAACTCTGTCATTTCCGCACAAGTGTTCACAAATGCATAAGCAGCAATACCAAATAATAGTTTACACATGATGGTAAATCTGTGAATTCTGCTCCTGACAGTTTTTTTGTTTAACCAATGAGATTCTACTATTGGCATGTACACCTATAAACAGCATAAGCAAAAACTCTTGATATTTCTCAGTATTTACCTCAGGCCAGTCAGATACTGTCGCATAGAACAGCTATAGTCATACACGTTAGATTCTATCTACATTGAAAGACCAAATTCTACTTAAATGTGGAAATTTCTGTTTTTAGCAACATGGCAAGTATATTTCAATTAATTATATAAACAATAAACAAAAGACATGCAAGTATCTAAAACGTAACAGTATATTACATTCAAAGTATATTTTTCTTCTTTTCTTGCATTCCCTGGGAATCAAACCCATAATGTTGGCATTGTTAGCACTGTGCACCACTGTTTAATGCTCACCGGAAGGACTCACTCCAAGGGACAAAGGCAAAAAGTTACATTAAAGAGACATGGTAAACAGGCAGTACATAATGTGTCAAATTCTCTATTAAAATACACATTTTTCCAACTATCAGTGAAGATGGAAACATTAAAGTCCCCAGACAGAGGAAGAAGAAAAAACAACAACAACCTAATGCCACTAAACAGCCCATAAACTATTCTCTATAGCCTGCATTTACACAAATTAAAGGGATAGTTCACCTTCAGTTGCTGGTTCCATTGACCTCCACAGTATGAAAGAAAAAAAAAAAAAAAAAAAAAAAAAAAAAACACTATGCAAGTCAATGGGGACCAGCAACTGAAGGTGAACTATCCCTTTAAAGAAGACAATAGTCTAGTTTTAGCAGTTAAAACTACTTCACTTTAAAAACTTGTGGCAAGTAGAATATTATTTGTTGGAAATCATGTAAACATTCAGTAACAATTTGTAAGAAAAAATGATGAGGATGTCGAAGATCTAGATGAAGATGTTTATTGCAGCAAAGCAGTGACGAAGCACATGTAGTACCTTGGGTTCAACGGAGTCGGAATGAACACCGAACATCCTAAGCTCAAACCTTTTATACAGTTAGTTTACTACCCTTCATGTAAATGAAGTTGCACCTTTTGTAACAGCTGTATGTTATTAAGTTCTGACACCCCTTTGTCTGAGATGGTTCTTGGTGTCCCACACCTGCTCCCATTCTACAATCGGTCACCTTTTGCTCAGGATGTGATTCCAAATGGTCTAGAAACAACAAAACTGTTGACTTTCTTCTTTATAATAATTAAGCCATTTTGGGAAATGAGCATGATCAAACATATATTGCGGAGTGGAATCTAAGTCGGGGCAGACTATAGATTCTTACAAATTCCAATAACCTTATTTAGAAATGATAAGTAAATGATCTGATGCTACAATAATCAGTTCTGTTCTGACTAATGCAGCAGTATTCTGAAGCAGAAGTGATGCTGGGGAACTTAAACGGGAAGTATACCCAAAATTGAAAATTCTCAATTCATTCCATTTTTTATAGTATCTTGGATTTTTTGGAAGCTGATTGGGAAAGCAACACAATAGAGACAAGGAAATACAGCGCTGTATGTTTCAGACAGGTGGAGCTCTGTTCTACTTTATTGATTGGTCTGCACATTTCTCATCCACTACTGAGACAGTGATACAAACACTGGGTTTCAAAATCAGGGGACAAGTTACTTTTTTCAAGTCTTGATTCAGAACAGACCAGAAAAAATTTTAAGTCACCCTTGCAAAGCTGGACTGTAAAATAGACTGACGTGATGAGCAATTTTAATTTTCTTTAAGATTCAAGTTTCACCATTTTTTGTCAATGCCATTGTAAACACTTGACATCCCGTTAAAACAGGATGAATATAACATTGATGCTGAAAAATATAATAAAACAAAAAGAATGTGGAAAAAAAAAAATCCAAACATGAGCTCAACATTTTTTAGACTTCTGAAAAAAACAAAACCATCATATTAAAGGTGGTGTTATTCGAACAAAGCAGAAGCACATGAAATGGGGAAAAAGCCGGATCAAGAGATGCCTCCATTAGCTTTCATCACATTGAACTATTTCTGCGAGTAATTAAAACTGAGCTTATTCACTTTCAGACAGAGATATTCAGATCTCTGATCGAGTGCTGCTACTCGGCAGCAGCTAATATAAATGGTACCGATTTTATACCCTTAATCCATGTTAAAAAAAGGGTCAAATTTCCAAGAATCGAAAATGCAGATGGAGTAAGAGACTGAAACCTGAATATATCTGAAAGCGTTCCAGACCTCTGCATGACATTGAATAACTTAGATTACAGGTACAAATTACTAAGGAAAAAAAGTGCAACAATGGTGCAGAGATGTATCAAGTTTGGTACTTCCTCTTTTTATCTTTGTATTTTTGTTTTGTGGTCTAAGAGAATCACATGTTGATAGAACATACATGTTATACGCGCTCCTTTATGATTAGTAAAAGAGGATTTACAAGTATATTCTCGCCAAAAACAAATTAATCTTCAAAAAGCAAAAAGGTTACTGGGGAGGGGTGGCGGACCTTGAACAACCTCTAAGAAAAGCCCTGTAAGAACAGTTAGCAACCACAAAATAAAGACAACAACGTGTCAAACTGTCAGGCATTCAACCGCAGGACCAAACGCTCTGAACAGATCTGCAACAGGCCACTACTGAAGACTAGAACCAATTTGAAAAGAAAAAGAGAGAGAAACAAAAGAAACATTCATCTCATGTCTGAAGTGACCCAGACAAGCTCCTATACCAGAAAAGGCTCATGTCTTGTCCTCCTATAACAGTTGACGAATGATTGTGACTTCTTCCCTAAAGTAACAGGGCAGAGATCATCAACAGTGCTGCACAGACAGGGTCCGCATCTGGAGGGACAAAGACAATGGAGTCCTTTTTGCGTTTCATTTGGAGTAGTTTCGATTAGACCATTACTTTCAGATGCTGGAAGCTCAATGCTCTTCACCCGACTGACCACAAAAATCTCCACAGTGTCTTGTTGCACCCACCGATCCATCCAACTGGGATACATTTAAAAAGCAATGTTAAAATGCAGAAAAAAACAAGTTAAAGGAAAAACACTGCAAAATGTTACTATTTACAGACATTGATTTTTTCTTTTTTAAAGACAAAATAATCTTTACAGAAACAAATTTTCAGCAAACAAGTCTCTTTACAAGTTCTTCATCCTTTTGACGTTCACGTCTCTATTCACTTGGGATTTGTCTAGTTCTCATCCCCATTTGAAGAGAGAAAAAAAAAACAAAAAACAAAAAAAAACATTGGATTTAATCCTGAAAATCAGTGGCTCTCTGCAATGCTCTCTCTGACCACCAATGGGCACCAAAGTAGCACCAAACATTCGTCCTCCTTCCCAGCAGAATCTCACTCTCAAATGGCAGTAAGTGGGATTCATAAAGACAGCGAAAGAAGGGCGATGGTGAACAGGAGTGGGGCGTGGACGCTTGTGTAGGAGAGGGAGGCGATCACCTGCCTCAGTCGTCACTGTCCGAGAGGGTCTCGTATTGCTCTGACAGTAGCGGTGGCTCTCTCTCCCATGCACGCGTTGAGGCCACAGGGCCAGAGGCACCACCCTGTGGCTGCTGCTGTGACTGCATGGAGGGAGATGGGCAGGCCATGGAGGTGGGAGGGGTACTACTGAGCATGCGCATTGTCAAGGGGTTATAGGGGAACTGCATGGAACCTGAAGCAGGGTGAAAGAGAGAAACAATCGTTTTAATTTTCAACATTTTACCAATAAAACAATTTCATCTAACAATACACAAGTCGCTCACCTGTGGACGACGGCCGGTCCTCCCAAGCCCAGGTGGGAGCCTGTCTGTGGTAATCGCCCTCCGAATGAACGGAGGACACAGAAGAGGGCCGCTCTCCAGCAGAGTACGCCTGGCCTAGGTTAGGAGACTTCGATTTCTTGCTGCTAGCTTTGCTCTGAAGCTTCTGCTTTCCTGCTATGAAAGCAGAAAGATTAACAAGGATGTCAGCAGTGAGGTTTATGTCCTAGACACAGATTTGGTCTGGTCTTGAATGAAAACATTCAGAATAGATGTTTCACAATATTTTTGGCATTTACAATAACCGTGACATTTAAAAAATAAAATTTTGATTGCTGAACCTGAACCACTGATGTCACATGGATCTTTTTTTTAATGTCTTTACTGTTTTTGGGCCTTGAATGTGTCAGTTCCATTGCTGTCTATGCACTAGCTCGAGCTCTCGGATTTCATAAAAAATATCATAATTTGTGTTCCAATACTCTTTTTTGTGGCCAAACCACAAAGCAATCTGTAGAAAGTTAAAAATTCATTGGTATGTGTTTTTCTGTTTTAGGGATTGATTGATGTGAATATACAGTATGAACCTGTGTTAGGGGATGGGCTGGCCTCCTGTCGGCCGTCTGAAATACTGCTCATGCTGCCTGAGCTGTTTCCTGTCCCCAGCTGCGCTTGCGGCTCCTCCTGCTTCTCCTCCATGTTCCCCATCAGAGCCTTCCTGATGATGTCCTCCAGACCCAGATTACTGGCTGGATCACTAAACGAGTGGTTTCTAGGGTTTACACTGCCTGTAAAACAAACATATATGCACATATTGGAACCACTGAAAACCAATTTAAGTGTTTAACCTATAACATAAACGCAAACAAATGAAAATACATCAAATGATGCAAGTGCTTATTTTTTTTATGGTGAAATTAATCATACTGATGATGTTGTGAAACTCACTTGACGATGTTACTGCTGGGAGATTGAAGATCTCTGTGCCTGGCTGAGCATTACCTGTTGAGATAAGGAGCAAATGGGAGTAAGAATTGGGTGCTAATCAAGTGGCAACTGTCTAAATATAAGACATTAGTGTATACTTCACTGCATATTAGACATGCAGTGAAGTAAATTTCCTTGAATGAGCTTGAATGTGTTTCTGAGAAAACAGGCTTGGCGTTGTCACTCACCGACTTCTGCTTTCCGGAAGATCTCCTGCTTTTTGGACATAACCATAGGAGACGTGCTTTCCAGTTTGGTGAAGAATGAGGGCAGGTAACTGCTGCTGCCTGGTGACCGCGAGTCAGTCCTGACACAAAAGAAAGGTCTATGGTCACACAATGCGTATGGAATTGGATATTTGAGTAGCCCAAAATAACAAAGACCATAAACAGACAACAGAGGATTCAGGCATACAGGCAGTCCATGTTGTATTTAAACTATTTTATTACAACATTTTCATTTTCTTTGTAGTATTTTTTCTTCTTCATTCTAAACAAAAGCATAAAAATGACAATTAAAAAAAAAAAAAAAGATTGTCGGTTTAAAAAAAAAAATAATTAATTGTGGCCTCTACTTCAAAGTATGAATTTCTACCTCTGTTCAGGGAGATCCTGCTCTCGTCTCTGACCCTGCACTACAGTGGCTTCCTGTTTATCCAACCCAGAATAACCCTGAGGAGGAGAGATCGGCTCATAGTTTTCTGGTCCTCGTCCTCGATCAGGAGACCTACCTGGCCTACGAGAGACAGATGGATAAGAGGCTGCTGCTGCATCTCATGCATTTTGGAAGGATTTGCGTATGTGACCAAAGGTTCTCAGATAAGGTTTCACAGATTACTTAAAAAGGCTGTAAGCAATTAGTCATTCTATAACTTCAGCCAGATGTAGCCAATAAACTCTTTATTTTTTCAAAACCTGCCTGCCTTTCAAGACACTGATGCATCAATGACATTGTCGTATTTAGAGATGGGGCAAAAGAGAGTATTGTCACAATTGTACAGCTAAAATGTCAATGATCCGATTTAACTAATATGCTCTCAGCTTCTACTTCACATAAAGGCTTGTGAATGCCATTCCTGTAAATGAGCAAAAACTATTGAAAAAATCTAACTTTGGCCAAAACAATTTAATTTTTATTTTTTGGAAGATTACAGAGCCTTTAGCTATCACAGAAGCATGCATTTAAGGGCACCTCATTTTTAAGTTAACCTTTACAGTCATTGTGTTTTCAATAGAGACTGTTTGTTGGGTGTGCCCATATACAAATATTCACATACATTATCATTCAAAAGCTCGGGGTAGAGCAAGGCTATTGTAAAATTTTTTTTAAAAGATGTCTCTGCTCACCAAGACTGAGCAAAATGTTTGGAGGTGTACTTATACACTGTGTGTTTGTGTTCATATGTACCTGGCTCTTGGTTTATCGGAGGAGTTCTCGGGAGATACTCTGCTTGGTGGTCTCTGGTGGTGTGCAGTAGGAGCTGGGTTTTCTGGGCTATAGCGGTTAGGGGGTTTAACTCGACCTACAACACCTCCCACACCAGAGGTCTGGAAAGTGGAGGAGTGCGAGGAGGAGGATGACGAGGAAGGCAGCGAGCTGGATGATGGGGGAGGATCTTGGCTCTTGGCAAAATCTTGCGTAATGATATGCTGCAAGAAAAAGAGAAAAAGTGAGGGCAATGACAGAGGAGTGACGTGACAAAGCATCGAGAGTATGAGTGTGACTTACTGAAATATGGTCAGCGAGGGTCATGATGCGGTGTGTTTTCGGGACAGGACCATAACTGTCTGCTTGTGAGGAGGGGGGCTGTTGAGGTGCAGAAGGTCCTGAATCACCTGACTGTCTGAACCGGTTAATGTCAAACCTTAGCCCTACGCAACAAAAGATCAGAGCAGACAGGAGCTAAGCATTTTTGTGTCATGAAATTCTAGTCACAATGGGAAAAAATCTTAATGGTTCTAATTTAAGATTAATTTTCAAAATAATATATTTTTCCCCCCTTTTTTTGGTGAAACAACCTGGATGTATTTCTGAAATATTTAACAAGATTCACCCCATCTTCACAGAATAGACATTCAAGTTCCTGGCTGTTGCACCAGGGATTTGAAGTCTCACCTGAGCTCTTTTCAGATTGGAAAGGTCCATCGTTCTTCTCTTCTCTTAGGGCTGGAGAATTAGCTGGACTGATCACCTCAATTCCACCCTGAGCATCATAACGACTGGATGACACTGAACGACATATAGACATGATGTTACAGCCTTGTAAATAAATAAAATTGGTTTGTTAGTAAGAGAAGGTGATCCATCTACACCTTGAGCATACTGTCTTCAACTTGCATCCAAATAAACACTTGCTAATGTGTACATATGTGGCTTTTGATGCTTTACTGTTCAATTTGAAGACATGTCATTGTTACAAATAAATCCATCTGTTAATAACTATGTGAATATTTAAAGCTTAAACGTGTATCATGGCATCGCCATGCAATGTGGCAAAAAAAAGAGAAAAGATTACACAGAAGTTGGCATCGAAACAACCTTCTAGCAGCCTTTACAGTAGGTCACTTAGGAAAGCGAGCGAATTTCATTCCTGTGGTAAGAACTACACAATTTAATGGAATTACCCTGTCAAATCTGAGGTCAGAAGTTTGTGACTGCTATTAGTCTCCACTCCAGCTGGGTCACAGGTTGTGCTGTCGAGGTTTCCTAAGACTATTAGGTCTCATGTCCTCAATGGCACTGGCCATCCTATTAGGTGTCCTGTTAATGCCCACTGTTAGTAAATCCTTAAGTATATGCCTCGACTTTGTCTTTTAAGTTGTTTAACTTCTTGAATCATCTTTTTTGCCTCTGAGCAAGATATAAAAGATGCTTGTGGCACTATGACCAACTTGCACAAATCCAGCATATGGTGAAACTGGGGCAATGACTTCCTGTTTGCTGTGCAGAGTTGCATTTACACCATTCAAAAGTTTGTATTCAGTAAGATTTTTCTTTCTGAAAATAAGTTAATACTTCTATTCAGCAAGGATGCACTAAATTAATCAAAAGTGACTAAAGACATTTGTTACAAAAGATTTCTATAAATACATATAATATATTTCACAATATTACTGTATTACTGATCAAAATTTTTTCGCCTTTATGAGCATAAGTTATTTCTTTTAAAGAGTCTCCAAACCTTTGAACTGTAGTGAACTTATGGACTCGAAGTCATGAACTGTACAGAGTTATGCAACCTTGGTTAATAAACTAATCATAATTTGTATTACTCAACATAAATAATAATAATAAACACCGTTTATATGATGACACTCACTGCTGCTGGAGGAGTCAGAGCTCTGTGAGCCTCTCTCACGGGGGTCCTTATCTGGGGCAATCTGGCGCGTGATGATGACATCAATAAAGTTTGCAGCAGTTATGGTGGTCTTCCCATGTGTGCGGAGCTCCTCCTCCATGCGTGATTTGGTGGGTGGGGCTTTTTCTTTGCTCCCTGCAGCTCCTCCACCCTCTGCATACACAGGATGGGAAGGTTTCCCACTAGGAAGTGACACATCCCCATATGGTGACTGCATGGAACGGCGCTCCACCTCTTGCGACTCCTGTGCTGCCCATCGTGATGTCATCACATCATCATCCCGGGAGCTACTGTTATTATGCTTGCCCTCCTTGACTTTCGCAACATCCATCTGTGGGGCAGAGGCAGCAGCGTCCACTAGGGCGGCAAGGGCATCAGCTGCATTGCTGTATCGGCTGGCTTGAGCTGCAGCTGCTTGTGAGGGCATTTGCCTGGACAACCAAAACAGTCAGAAGTTTAATTGCGCAAAACTAATTGCCTTTCCGGCAATGAAACTAAGTAAGTAAATAATTAAATTAATTAGCACGATAATATCATGTATCGCAATCTCACAGGTTGACAATAGGACGATATGATAATTAAGCATATCGCCCAACACTAGGAATGATCACTTTATGATTAACAGATTTAACTTGAAGCTTTTATTTCACACATGTAAACATTGATTTACACACATACATACAAATCAAGAAATATGGTAAACAGAAGGTCAACTGTACTTGCTTGAGGTATTATAATTATAATATACCAGTGAGGTATTATAATTCAAGCAATTTAAAAATGTCTTCATTTTTTATCCTCACAAGTTGTTTTTTTGGTTTGGAACAATTTGAAAGGTGAAAGTTTTTTTTTCGGGTGAATTATCCCTTTAAAAACCACAAAAAATGAATAGATTAAAAACAAAATATAGATAAAAATAAATATTGTTTATAAGTTAATATAATACAAATAAAGTTAATGTGTGCATTTAGTAATGCTAAAACAACTAATTATCATCAATAAAAAACTAATGAAGTATTAGACTGCTGTCATAAATAGTGGATTGCTCACATGAGTGGTGTAATGACGCTCTTGGAGTTGGTGCCCTGGAAGATGCTTGGCCGCTGTTGAAGGACGCCCTCCTGTGGTCTCACAGAGGGTGAAGTGGAACGCAGATAACTGCGGCTGCCTGGTCGGCCAGGTTGCTCAGAACCTGCAAAATAAACAGTGACACATCCTGAGAAAATTGGCAGAATACATCAGTTTGTTATAGACTGAGAAGAACAGACCATTACTGGAGACGTAATTTCCTTCTGTGTGTCAATTAGCCTTACCTCCACGCATATATTCTACCGCTGCACGTTCCCGTTCTCTCTGATCTCTTTCTCGCTCCCTTTCCCTGTCGCGTTCCTTCTCTCTCTGACTCTCTCTCTCCCTCTCCACAATCGCTGCAGTGGCACTATGATGGGCAGGATGACCTGTGGGGAGTGAAAAAGAGAAAACACACAAAAACAAAAAGTGGGGTTACAACCAAAACAGCCCTTTACATTTGCTGCACTTTGACAGGGCCAGCTGTGTTGCTGTTAGGAATAGCAGACAGAGTCATGATAACAGTGATGTGTAATTACTGTACAGATATACAAATGTACATGAACAACACAGGCATTAATCCATTAACCAAGGCATTCTCTTTAATGCACGTTAGCATGTATTATTACCCCTTTTCCACTGAAATGGTGCTGGTTCACATGGGTGGCGGGAACTGCAAAGCTCTCAAAGACAAACAATGACGTAACTAAAATATATAACTACAAAACCTGCCCACAAACAAACATGCTGCACCTCTGTCTTTGTTTACAAGTCTTTCAAGAACAGTAGTGTTTTCACACAGTCTTATTTTCTGTGTTTTATGCAATCTGCTTTTGTCGCAACAGTCAGAGGTTACAACAAATAAAATTCTAACCAATCAATGGACACAGTATTTGTAAATAATATCATTGTGTTACATGCAACACAACATATAATGGGACGTCCGTGAACTGTGCATCACTGCATCAGGTTTTTCAATGTTAGAGTCAAGCCATCTAGTTTTGTTGCATGCCAGCTTTGCCAGATGGAGAAACCTAAACTGAAAACTGATATAATCCTTCCCTTAAAGATGCATTCCATTCAGAGATTTGGTACCAATTAAAAATTTTATTCATTATGAAATGAATTGTTTGTTTTCTGTGGTGAAAGCAGTGGTGTAGTCTACGTGATACACAGGTATACGGCGTATACCCACTAGCAAAGGTCAAGAATTTCCATATACCCACTTAAAAAAAGCGCAAAATCTTTGTGACAGAACTTTCACACGTTCATTCATAAATTCACCCCATCTGTTTTGTGATCGAAGCACTGACTTTATATATATAAAAAAAAAATAAAAATCACACTGTTTCTGTTGATGACCAGTGCTGTTGCACAACTCTTTCATTTCAACTGACTTCAAGTAAGAAAAGCATTTTTTGCAGTGAGACACTCTTAAATGAGCATTGAAAATTGCCAGCTGATAAAACCTGTGTTCCAGGGACCATATTCAGCTGTCAGTTACATGTAGATGCACACTGTACACATTAGGTGCTTATAGGGTGTCGCTTTGGGATGGATGGGTGAGGGAGCAAAAAAACAAACAAAAAAACAGTATGCTCACTACAAAAAACTAAACTACAGCACTGGGTGAAAGCGCCAACAAAAGTGGTTTGTGCACCAGCACAATAGCAGTTGAAAATGGGCACAAAGCAAAATATCAATTTAAACTCGAATTATTCTTAAAAGACAACAGATATTTGTATGTACTGTATGCATTCCTTTACAAGATTCAAACCACACAACACATAGAATGATGCTAAAAAGATCAGTACAGAACTGGTGTTGTAGTATAACACTGACACAGGAGCCATGAAACAATGAACGCAATTCACATGAAGTCATAATTCACCCGTCGGTTTGAGTAGATGTTTAGACAGTCAAGGTCTACTCACCTCCAGACCACCTGCACTCCCAAGACAAACTTTAAATATGACACTACTTAGGCCAAGGTCAATGTCTGCTTTCACCCCAATATGATGTTTGAGATGCACACATAAGCGGGTGGTGAAGGCAGGTTCTCAAGGGAGGGCAACAGAAAGGGCTAGGAAAGTACTTGCAGAAAATGGGGGGTTTGGCAATTCAGTTGCTTTTAAGATTTGGACTAATATCCTACATGTACATACATCTTAAGCAACAATCTCACTCAGACAGAAAACTCTCTTCATTCTTTATAACTGTTAATATGCTCAATCTAATCCCTCAAAACAGTACTTTGTCTGTCACCACATACAGATTTCAGCAGGAAGCCTGCTAAGTCCATAAACTGATCTGAACAGATTGTGCATTTTCTTGATTGATTAATTAAATTAATTAATTGTTTGTGAATTTTGCTAGTAGCCAGTGAAAACAAAGAACAAAGTCGAGGTCTTCAGAGTCACATTTGGATATGAAATATGAGACTTGAGCAGGTTTGGGTATAACGCATTGATGAGTGCCTTAGCCATGGGATGTGTGTGCTATTAGTAGCCTATGTTCCCAGGTAATTTTAAATAAATGTCCTGGAGATTTGTGCATTGACATGTAAATTTCCTCATCATTTGATGTGTAACAAAGTTAATAAATGGTTTATTTACTTGGATTTGCAGAAAAACAATGCACTGTTGCCTACATAAAGCAATAAAAATTGAACCATAACTGTACATGTGTGTGTTAAAGGCTATATTATTTGGCAACATATCTTTTAAGTAAACGTTGAGAAGAAGGACTGGAGAAAGAATTTAATCTACAAATAAGGCAAGATGATGGGCCTGCTTTTAAATCTACACATGCCGTGGGGATTCTAATTTGTCGTCTCTGATTTTGGTCTTGGGACATTGCTGCTTTTTGCATTCAGCTTCAAAAAATGTCCACCGGATCAGTCGAGTCAAGTTATGCACTTCTGGTTCAGCTAGGAAGTGATTTGGGTCGGGTAAAGAAAACCTCTAGTATAAAGACATGTTGTTTTTTGTATCATTACACAATCAGATCAGACTAGTTCATAAATCAGGTGAAATGTACTTCCTTTTGCCATGATGCTGTAGATTTAGTAGCAGCGCATTTCCACTATAGCGGTGCAGAAAACAGCTGTAGTTAGTTTTAGGTGGAAGAAAGAGCCTCGATAAAAACAGCAAAACTGATCTCAGAGCAGCAGCGAAGGGCGAGTTTATAAAGCACCACCACCAGGACTGGAAGGGGAAGTTCAGGTGTTGGATAGGAGAGGAGGGGTGGGATCCTCACCTGGAGATATGGAGGCAGGGTTGAATGCCCTATGAGGGAAAGGGGTCTGAGATCCAGGGATGTAGGTGATGCGGTCCAAGGAGGGGGAACCTGTCCCCCCAGGGTGAGGTAACAGGATGGTAGGTGGCATCTGGGCTAGATCAATTATTCCTTTTACAGACAGAAGCAAAGGGCCAGAGGGTGAGCATCCACAACCAATCAGCTTCAACTTTAAAGAGCCAACACCCTCGACTGATCTTCTAGAAACATCTAATGGCTAACAGACTAGGAAAAGAATTTAAAAATTTGTAGTTCATTAACTATCTCATCAAGCGTTCAATTATAAAAAATAATATAACAGGGCTGAAAGCTGGTTTCCACTAAGCAAAGCAAATTAGAACTAGAAATATGAAGCAGTGTGGATTGGAGCTGTAGACAGCAGGACCTGCTAAAGGTCTGAGGTCAAACTCCTTCAGATCGAAACTGCAGTATTACTATGACTTAGGGGTGTGCGATATGATTTTTGATAAAAATGTCTCCACGATCTGCTTTTGAAGGAATATCGTAGTATCGTGCCACAGCGCACATTCTGTCAGTTGCAGTTCTGGCGCCTTCGTCTCTATATACTGTACGCGACATGCATTCACATCAGTGTTAACTCAGCGGTAGAGTTACTCTCACGGGACACTGCACTTATTCGCAATCACAAAAGTACATTATTTGTGTGTGTTTTAAAGCTTTGCCGGTTAAAGGTTTCATTCACGTGCTAGTCTGATCGGAAGCGCGCAAACTAAAAAGCCTGTCTAACAGCGCCTGATTACTCAACTAAGTTACACAAGGTTTACATATAGACTGAGTTGGTTATTTCTAAAATGAAATTAAACAGTTGAGAGAAAAACGCATTCGTGACTGTATATTAGATGCGCGCAGGTCTTAAAGAGAAAGTACTAAACATGTTGCCGACTGTCATTAAATGGATAGTTCACCCTAAAATTTAATTTCTGTCATAATTTACTCACTCACGTTGTCCCAAACCTGTATTAATTTTTCTCTTGTGCTGAACACAAAAGAAGATATTTTGAAGAACGTGGTAACCAAACAGTTACTGGTCCACATTGAATTTGATAGCAGGAAAAAAATACTATGGTAGTCACTGTGGACCGGCAACTGTTTGGTTTTCCACGTTCTTCAAAATAGCATTTATGTTCAGCAGAAGAAAGAAACTCATTCAGGTTTAAAACTAATTTTGAGTGAGTAAATGATGGTATAAAAATAAAACACTACGACAGAATTGACAGACAGATGACAATTTTTATTCTTTAATGTTAAAACAACAAAATGCCAAGAGAAAAAAAATGATACAGTTGCTTTAATAGGAATCAATCTATATAGTTTTTTATTTTTATATTTGTTCATTCAATTTCTTGAATGCTCCTGCTGAATATCCCTATTGTACCTGAAAATAAAGCACTGTTTGTTTTATTTGTATATTATGTGTATTTGTAATGTGTATCTTTGTTCTTATTTTTAATAACAAAGATAAAATAATGACAAAGATTTTTATCGTCGCCCACTTTGGCCTAAATATCCACCATTCTTTTTATATTTTGTTATCTTGAAAGGCTTTTTCTTCATAACAGGGAAATTATATTGGCTGCACTGCTCAGACAAAATAGTAAAACCATGACAAAGAATCGTGATAAAATCGTGAACTTATATTTTTTGCCATATCACCCACTCCTACTATGAATCTTTTTTTTTTTTTTTTTTAAATCCAGGTCAACTTTTAACAGTTGACCTTGTTCCTGTCGATGTTAGTGAACATACATAACTAGAAAAAAAATAAAAAGTGGGCATCTTAACAGATAGTTCTAGTGGACATCTAGGGAACAGCCCCTGCCCTGAATTTAACAGTTGTTTTCAACTCAAATTTCACGTCCAATTAGAATTGGCTTGAGGGTCATTTGCTTCTGATGGTCTGGAAAAGGTTGCCACTAGTTCACACAACCACAATGTCTATAGACTACATTCTTCCTTCGATACTTTCGTTCACTTTCACACACACACACACACACACACACACACACACACACACACACACACACACACACACACACACACACACACACACACACACACACACACACACACACACACAGCCCTTACCTCTAGCTGGTGGGTATGGGATGGCAATGGATGGTTCCCGTGGTGACAGTCCCCTCGTGACATCACCTCGTATGCCATGCATCTGTTGCGAGGTGATGTAATCGTTCAGAATGGTTTGCCGAGTGTTTTCCATGGTGTACAGCTGGTACGTATTGGGGTAACCGGTCGGCGACGGTTGCCGAGGGAACATGTACGCTGCTGAGAAGAAAAGAGGACAACAAGGATGAGAGGTGAAAAGACTTGACGTGTCTTGACGTCAATGGTGCGGATTTGCCACAGTAGTGGAGAGTTGAGCAGTAAATGCTATTATCTAATGCATGAGAGCAGGTTGAAAAACCAAAACATGATGTTTACTAATGAGATAGGAATAGTGCTTTTAAGAGAGAACCATTACTCAGAACAATCAATTAATTTTGTGTGTGACGCATGAAAACTGTTTCCCTGCATGCCTGTTTGTAGGAAGCATGGTTTCAGAACAGAACTAACTCATAATTCACTAATTTTCCATTCCTCTGCAAAGCGTAATCACAACTCGTGTCCTCTGGGCCCAATTAAGTAACGTATCAACGGATCAGATTTTTAAACAGCTACCGTTTTCTTTCTGTTCTAATATAGTTAAAAAAAGACAATGTTCTGTAAAGAAACTTAAAACAGACTGTTCTATAACAAACTTTTTAAAATCAGCAAGAAATATAAATTTATCCTAGCTATTTTGTAAAAACATTTTATTGATCTTATTGTCAATGATTCATCCACAAGCTTCTTTTTTTTAGTTTTTTTTTAAAACTTTTTTGGACCTTAATTTTTAATTGAAATGCCACAACTAGCTCTTCCATTAAAATAATGATTCTCCAAATATTTTGTTCACTCTTGCCCCTTTTTAATTGACTGCAAGATGGATAGAACTAAGCTCTGTTCCACATTTTTTCTTTTTTAATAATCTATTTCAATTAAATGTGTCAAAATTTTTATCAAAAAAAAAAAGAAAAAGTTTTATCTTCTTTAACACTTTCTTAAAAAAAGAAAATAAAAAAGTTCTTAAAACGTTTTGAAGCATCCTAAAAAGATTTGAAGCATCTTAAAGATAGCGTCACATTTGTCTTAAATCCTAAAAGATAAGATGTTTAATTAATTTTGGGTTGTTTCAACAGAAAGCATGACAATATATATTACTACTACAATTGTTTTCAAAATGTTAAATACTTTTATAATCACCTGTGATTTCATTCTAAAGAATAAAGTTTAAAAATATTTGTTTGTTTGTTTGTTTTTTAAAGAACTACATTATTATTAACTTAATTAATCCTAAAAACCCATTTTGTTTTTAAGAAGATTTTCATGAATCTGCTACCTGGAAAGATTCCATAATGCCTTAAGTTACCTGGGTCCAGGTGTCTGTGGTGAAAAGCGAGGCTGGCGTCCAGGTGTGGTGGCAGGTGAGTCCGGTACACCTCTCCAGGTACCACAGGTCTATGGTGGGGGTCAAACGGGCTGTGAGAAGCAAGAGGTTCACCCCCAGACACAGGCGACTTAGCAGGAACACTGTCCCTCTGGGTTGGAGTCAGTGTGCTCTTCCTCTCATGAGAAGCTGGTTTACCTGATGTTATATTTCCTATTTGAGGGGGAAAAAAAAATCAGTACAATGACCGGCACAACTGACGGCTAGATGTAAGCTAAGGATCAGTTTTTAATTGTTATAAGAAAACTTATCAGGGAAAAATTAAGAGATAAAACAATAGATGCCGCATTCATACCATCTTGCCCTCGCAGCAGAGGTGATCCTCTGGATATGGAGGGGTATGTAGGGGTTCTGCGGGCATTGTTGTCCTCATACATGCCTGGACTGAGCTGAGATTTTCCCGCTTCTGTGTGTGTGGAGCGCAGGACAGATGTGGAGTTCACTACAGAGGTGTGCCGGACGCGTTCAGACGCCTTCGCATCCTCATATTTGGCCCTCTCACGCTCAGCTGACTCAACGGCTGAGTGTGAGATCTTCACTGGGCTTGTGATCAGAGATTTAACATTGTGCTTGATAGCTGACGGGTTCACAGTACTGCTCTCGTACTTCAGAGGAATACCCTGCAGAGATGCACATTGAGAACATTAGGAGATGGAAAGACCAACTGTTCTCGAAGCGCATCTTTCATTTGACTGATCTGAATGTGATTTGAAATACATTTCAGTGTGGGAAATGGTAACAACCTCAAATCAAGTACCTGAGTAATGGTTCCTTCCAGAACAGGAGTTTTACGACTTTCTTGAGTCTCCTTACGGGGAATCTCGTGAATTGAGCGGCCCATCTCCTTGATGGTGTTCACCCCCTCATATGGTTTACCCTTTGTGATGCCTCCCTCAAAAGAGCGTATGGGTGGACTTTCCCTCTTGATCTGTTTACCGTACTTGGAGGCCTCATCATAGACTTCAGCAGAGGCTCTTGGTGTTCCTGAAACATGGAAGAGAAGGATTAAGCATGATACAGAAATTCCATACATTTTGTGAAAAATTAGTAATTATTCAAATTAAAGTAGTATTAATAGTTTTCTCCTGTATGTGGCTCTTTTAGCTGTCAGAAATCTTTAGCATTTAAGGCAAACATGTAAGCAGGACCTATTATTATTTGAAGTGATTCACAATCCTTTATACTAATACACACTAATCAAATAGAGTCGAAAACAACTAGTTTTTAACAATATAGTTTCATCAAATATTTACATATTTTGAGAATGGAAGTAAGGAAGTGTGGTGCAAGTGTCTGTATCACCTTGCATGATGGATCCTGCGAGTATGGCTCGATCCTTAGACTCGTGAGGACTTTCTCTCGGCAACGCTCTGCTGATCAAACCTGACAAAAATGGGAGAAATGTCTTTAAAATGGTTCCCTATTGGCAAATGCACTCGCTGCTTCAATTATTTTGTGCTTTATACTTCTCAGATAAAGAACACAAAAACATGACTAACCTTCATAAGGTCCTGCCTCACGTGTTGGGTGTCCACGGGACCCTTCCATGATGTCATATGTGCGCTTGAGATCGTGCCCCATTCGTGGGCTTCTAGTGCCCTCACTAGGGTTCTTAATGGCTGTGGGAACATAAAGCGAGATATATTATTGTAATAAAATAAAACCAAAAATATCAATAGAGCATGTCAAAAATAAAATTCCTGTTAAGCTCTGGCACTCCATAAAAATAGAAACTGCTCTTTTTGCACGGCTAACAAACATGTCATTTAGACCTTGAAAAGAATCACTTCACCATCTGACTCCACTTGTGCCAGGGAATATAGCAAAAAATGATCACTCTAAAACTGTACTTTTAGCTTTTTCATAATATACAATATAAACAATATAAAAGATAAAAAAAGCATCGTCACAAATATAACTTTAATATTCAATATCACTGGGGTAATACTGTGGTCACAAACACAACAGACAGGAAGCAGTTATGGCTCTGACCGTCAAAAGAGAGGATGTGTCCGCTTTTGCCTTCGTAGATAACGTGAGCCTTAGAATGAGCTTCAGCTCGGCTCTTCTCTGGGCCGCTCAGGTCCTCTGTGGCCAGTTTAGCAATAGTGCCTTTCAACAGATCCGCTGCAACATTGGACTGAGTCAAGGCAGGAGTGCCCTACAAAGACAGAGCGAGAGTGAGAAATACTACACAAGTATAAATTAAAATTACTCAAATACTACAGCAAGACATATAATAACTTGTAGGGCCCTATGATTTCTGTGATGCAGGAAACGGAGACGGAATTGCGAAAACCAGTCATAAAAACGGAATATATTAATTTGTCACGGAATGTGTCAAATTTTGGATGGCTAAATCAAAAGTAGTTCAGTACAGTTAATTCAAAACGCAGTATGGCTGAGTGTGAATATTAAGCCACAAAATGACTATCCTGCATGTTCTGCGTGTCTGTGTGTGAATGAATGGCACAGGCATCACACGCGCTTTAGTATGTGAGTAGTAAAGGAAACCGCGCGTGACGCTCAGTGTTTTTAGCCTCTGCCACCTCAATATACGAGTACAATCTCTAGAACTGCTCTGAGAGTCACGTCATGAGCATTTTACAATTTCTTTTGAGTAAAACTAACATTACATATACAAACAGAAACCTAAAAGGTCTTCACAGCAACCTGTCAAAATAAAAGTTTGGTATAACTTGAAAAAAACTGACAGAAATATTACTTAATGAAGTGATACTACTACTACTAATAAAATTATTAAATCATTATTTTAAACGAATATTTACAAGAAAGATTTTTTTATTTATTTTATTTAGATATAATATATTTTGCTGAAAATTTTAAATACACAACACTGTATTTTTAGAAAAAAGTTAGAAAAGTTTTATTTTTTCAATAAAATAAATTAATTAGAGATGCTTTTGATTATTAATATTTAATGAAATATTGGTAGGGCCTTAAAAACTAAATTTTTTACTTAAAATGGCTGTTTATAGCAAGTTTCATTATTTCAATTAATTAGACATGCTTTTTGATGAATACAATTTAATCTAACCATTAAAACAGTCTAAAGAAATTAACAAATTAAAACTGAAAAAAAAAATTCATTTGGAAAAAAATTAAATGGAATTGGGGAAAAAATTTTTTTTTTTTAAATGCCTTAAATAACGATACCTGTGTAATCGAGCCTCCTCTGAAAGTCAAGCCCTCTGGGCCTTTTCCAGGTGGCCCTCTCATGTCCGGAATCTGTATGGGTCCTAATGGGAGCAGAGGAGTAGAAGAAAAACATTGTTTAGTTTGAGTTTGAATGGTAAGACTGTTTTTTTGTGGATTAATTCTTGATTTTTATGAATTTTATTGTATATTTTAAGTCATCTCACCTCTGACAACTCCCTCATACTGAGCTCTGGACAAGAGACCCTCCGCCTGAGCGCTCTGTCCACGTGGAGAACACTCCTCTTGCTTAATATATGACACTAAACACACACACAAAAACAATCAGCTGTTTAGATTACACATTTTAATGGACCACATGAGGTATTCATCGTCTAAACTTGATAACGAAACAGCCACAAAAGCCATGGCTGAGTCTACTTAAGCTGAGCTTGATGGGATGATAAAAATGTATTTATACTCTTAAATCTCTCTTGCTCACCAGGTTTGGCAGGGTCCTGCTGTCTTGGTAAACCGAGTGAGATCGACCCTCCTGTGGTCTTGAGTACCTCCGGTACGTACACAGCATGCGTTTGAGAAGGAAGGTACGTTCCTGGCGTTCCCTGCAGGGAAGACACGAATCAGAGTAGAATACCAGGAAAACCCCTGATCCCCTGCCTTGATCCCATTACATGTAGGAAGTATTTAAAGTCAGAGAAGAGTTTTAAATAACAATCAACAGCATTTCTCTTACCTGTGAAATGGAGCCTCCCTGAATGAAGGAGGGCTTGTCGGTGGGTTTGGATGTGGGAATGAGAGGCGGCGGAGACGGAATGTTGGGTGGCCTGTGACGGGAAAACGTCATGCGAACATCTGAAAGATTCTGAACCGCCTGGTTTGGTGCCGGCTGAAGAACTGTGGGAATAAAAGGATAAGAGGCAGAAGGGGTGAAAAGAGGCGGGCAAATAGGATCACTCTTTATCCGTGCACAGTTGACAAAAGTCTTTCCCTATAAAGCTCAAAATATACTTTGGTTTTTTACATGTACGTCAGGGAATGCATAAAGTGCTAGTATCGTTAATTCATTGCCATCACAGAACATGCATACTGTAACTGCACTTTTTTTTTCTATCCATGCATACACTGTACGCTCAGCTTGCACCTGTGCCTTGAATTGTTTTGCACTAATTAGTTTATACACGAAGCGGCAACACTGGCCCAGTGCCCATTTAAAAGAACAACACACTACTGGAGACCCCAACAATGACAAACAGACTACATCGTCAGCACTACTAAAAATATCACTGTTTTGCTGTAGTAACAGTTGTATATTTGGGGATCAGTTCATTTTTAACAGTTGATTCAGGGGAATCAGGGGAAACAGTGCTATTAGGGGAACCTATTAAGACTTTAAATTTACTTAAAATATAGATGTGGCTATCACAAGCTGTCAAATGCAGCTTTTCCAGTTTTAGTGGAAATTACATGCATAATGTTGTGTGTAAGGGCACTTCAGCGGTACTTTTAAGGTTTATTATACTTATAAATAGTTATGTTCCTAACTTCTGATTGGTCAATACATTGTTAAAAAGCATGCAAAAATCCACAGCACCACAAAGGCCTGGGTATACGTCACTTTCCGCATTCCGTTCCATCTTGCGCACAGACGCGTCCGCACAGCTTTCAATGTAATGCGGAAAGTGCGCGGAAGACAACCGAAGTATACTTGGGCCTTAACAGCTATGACACTGTATCACTCATATCATATTGCTATGTTTGATGCAATTCTGTTATGTCAGTGCCTGTATCTGGAAGAACACCACTTTATGAATTTACTTAACAGAATAAAAAAAACAACAACAAAGGATACAAATGTTAAAATCAACAAGTCACTCAAGGCCATACTATACTCTGAAGCACACTGAGCGTCGCACACTACTACAGCATAGTCTCTCATTGCTTACATGTAGACTCCAGTTCTCAAAAGTTAGATTCATTGCACAGTACTTCTGACCAACAACACAAAGCCTACCAAACTTCTGCAGGACCCACAAATAACCTTTCACAAAACTGACCAGCTTATAAAACAGACAAAAAAAAAACTTTTTAAAAAAATGACACAAGTGCAAAATAAAGAACTAGTCAAAGCTTACCCAAATGGAGGGCACCTCAAATGAAACCCTGTGAATAAAGCCTGACAAAGAAACACAGACATGAGTCTAATCTAGAGCTGGGCGATATGGCTGAAAACTGTATCACGATATCAGTGTTTCATATCGGTCGATATCGATAATTATTGATATTTTTTTAAGGTGGTACATCAAGTTCGTGGTATTACCAGTCTTGGCGGGGACGACGGTCTTGCATAATTTGCAGACGACATTTGGTCTGACTACGGTCAGACTTATAATATCCAAAAAACTGCCATACTGGCGAGCTGACTTTCTTTTTTATTTACAATTTCCTCGCTCGCTGCGGCACTCATTTTCTGCTTATGAAGAGGAATCCAGCAGACCAGCCAGGTCTGGCTGCAGACGTGCACTCTCAGCCGCGCGTGCACACTTAGACACGAGACAACGATATGGCGCAACCAAACATGATACTGTTACATGATTGGCTGTTAGCGTGTCACTCCCTACGTTGCTAGGTTACCAGAGAGCGAGTGCCTTTGTTGACATTTTTTATTGATATCGTTCACGTGTCTATCGCGATACATATCGTTATCGTTTTATCGCCCAGCCCTAGTCTAATCTAAAGCTCTTAGCATAGGAGGAATGAAGTCTTTCCTTTACTGCTTCTCACCCATGACTCACAGCCCTACTAAAAGCACTTCTGCCTTTTCAGACAGCCCAGCCTCTCACTCATGTCTTTTGAAATATTGAGTTGTGAACTATCTTGTCTCCTGCAGTGTAAAAAGCCTAGAGTCTAGAGATGAGATCAGGTGGTCTCTGCGGTTCTTTAGTGAAGGGTGTGATGTTCTCTTCATGTAATCGCTTATCTGTTGTAATCATGGGGGAAGTTGTGGCCTAATGGTTAGAGAGTCAGACTCGTAATCCAAAGGTTGCGGGTTCGAGTCTCGGGCCGGCAGGGATTGTAGGTGGGGGGAGTGAATGTCCAGTGCTCTCTCCCCCCTCAATACCACGACTAAGGTGCCCTTGAGCAAGGCACCGAACCCCCAACTGCTTCCCAGGCGCCACAGCATAAATGGCTGCCCACTGCTCCGGGTGTGTGTTCACGGTGTGTGTGTGTTCACTGCTGTGTGTGTGTGCACGTTGGATGGGTTAAATGCAGAGCACGAATTCCGAGTATGGGTCACCATACTTGGCAGTATGTCACTTCACTTCATCATGTGTTTCAGGACAAATAAAAACAACACTAACATGTCTAGCAGTAGAGACGTCAGTAGAGTTACATTGTTCAAGCATGGTTCAACATCACATTCAGAGATACTATATAATGACTGGGTAAACACTGGGTAAAAAAGTTACTGGAAAATGCAGAGGAGAGGCGAAAGATTACAAACATAATCCCTCCTGGTATGCTTTTGTTATATTCGTTCAAGGTTTTAGTGATTACTAGTGACCTTTTATAATTCTCAAACCAATTTAATATCACTGCAAAAACTCTAAGAATTTAGGAAACAAATACACTACCGTTTAAAAGTTTGGGGTTAGAACATAAAAAATATTTTTATTCAACAAGGATGCATTAAATTGATCAAAAGTAACAGTAAAGATAAAAGTTTCAAATAAGTGCTGTTCTTTTGAACTTTCATAATTTTCATCTTTTTTTTTTTGTATTTTTGATCATAAATGCATATTGTGAATAGGGCTGTTAAGATTTCTACGGCTGCACAAAACATTAATTTAAAAATCATCAAAGCACAGTGCTGTTGTGAATTCACAAAGGCTGCGATTCAATTAAATATTTGTGCTGCGGGTTATGTGCATCTCAGCGCAGCTTCATTCACAGTAAATGCTGCTCTACACAAAGTTATCATTTATATGCATGGATTGACGCAAACTATATCTTTGCATATGCTGTCTGAGTCTGAGAGTCTTATAACATTCATCTGGGAACAGTGACCACCATTTCATAAGATTAATAAGGTAAATAAATTATAAACCTACAGCAACACAGAATACATTATCATTCTAAATGCGCTAACTGTTTATGTCGACAGTAAATATTGTTTCATAAATATGGACAGACAGTAAACTGATTAGATTGCGCTGCAAAGAGAAAAAACAATCGTCAGACAATTGGCATTTGATATAATACATAATGTACCCGAGTTATTATAGTTTTATTACATTATATATTTTAACAGTTGATATTTTATTTGAACCAGTTATTACTGCCTCATTGCTATTATATATGTATTTTAAGTCATTTTTGAATTTCTTGTTCTATTAGGTCTATTTTTATTACCAGAAAAAATACTTTATTAAATTGTCAGAATAATCGATCGATTACTCGATTATCAAAATAATCGTTAGTCACAGCCATATTGGTGAGCATAAGAATTTCCAAAAACAATAATTTGAACAGTTATGTACATTAAGATTGCATGATGTTTTTATACATTATCTAATTTAGATAGAATTTTTTAAATGATAAAATAACCATGTTTATACATACGTAATAATAATATTCATATTTATTAAGGTTGTTTCCTATTCTACAGTACCAAAGTGTGTTCTAAACCTCTAAGTGAGGTAATTCCTTGTCAATCACAGCTGCTGCATCATCAGTAGTGGTCATGTTACTGATGTAATATGTAGGACACGGAGGGAAAGTTTTGTTGACAAGGTCAATAATGCCATCATCGTTCCACTCAATCTGGGTCCTCACAACAGAGGTCACTGAAGACCAAAGTCTTATACCAAAGTTCATTATGAAACCTGACCATCACAAAACAAATCAACCCGCAGGAGCGACAGTCTGACCGGAACATTCCGTTTACTTAATGGACGCTGTATTTTTTCTCTCCCTGTGAGAAACATCCAGTGCGTTTTATAAGTGCTTGTCTCCATGAGAACAGTTTCCAGGTTGTAAGGGTAGGGCTGATAAAGGAATCAGTCACATGCGCCGAGCCTCGTGAGAGCGTCAAGGTTTCCTTCAGGAAGAAACTCATTGACCTGACTAGTAAAAGCCATGTAACTTACGAACAAATGTGAGCTCCTCTAAAACTCAGAGCAGCAGAGGATGGGTCTTAATTGGTTTTGTAGCAACATAAACACTGTCAGGTTACACGCTCCAGACAAAATTAAATGAAAGTCTAAATAAACACTTAAGCAAAAACTTCATAAAGCTTGAACATGACAAAGTAAAACGGAAATTAATAACACATAGATTTAACTGCAAAGTGAAAATATTCAGGTCCAAACAAGAGGGACTCGAAAGGAACCTATAATTAGCCCGAAGGCTATCGATCAACTCTACATCTACAATGAGTGATACGTAGCTTTGTTTGAGACTGCAAAGTATATAAATAAATAAATTAATTTCACTGTAATTTTAGTGATAACATCTTGCTGGATGAAACAGCATTTTTCCACATTTTTATTACAATTATACAAAAGCCACTTTTTATCCAAAGTGACGATTAGTACACAATCCAGAGCAGATATAAAATCCAGAAAATCCATTAGTAGATCTTAAGCAGTATTTACTTTAGTGTCTTTGATTTGAATTGCTCATGTTGCTTACATCAGTGAGGGTCAGACCACAGTTCTTATACTCTGTTTTACTCTCATTCGGTGAGTGTAGCTGAGCGATAATTTTGGTGCTCAAACCTGCCTAAAAAAAACAAGCTACAGGTTTCTAAAAATTGCGCCTGGATACAGGGTGTACCGACTGCTTACCTGGAGGTACACTGTAGCAGGTGGCATTACTGGCGTCGGGCTGGGGTGAGGCTTTGCAAGGCTCGCGAGGAGAGAGTCTGTACGGAGAATCCGGTCTGCCCGCTCCACCAAGAGATTCCTGCTCCATCATCTTCAGGTCATATGGCATGTAAGCGAATGGCTTACCTGGGGACAGGACAGAGAAAAAAAGTCAGATCCTCACAAACACCAATCAGACACAAAACAGGATGTCAAGTGTCCTCTCTATTTGTGATCAAGAAAACATCTTATTCAAACCATACAGACTCATCATGCGTTCAATCACAGGAACAGGAGATATAGAAAGGTTTATTCAGTGCTATCATTGCAAATGGAATGGTAAGAGAAATGTCAAGGCAGGTTTTTAGAGCTACAGGCTGCCGGTCAGCAAGGACGAGGTTGAGCAAAACTTGGTGTTTCTAATGGATATTCACTACAAGAGAGTGACCTAATGTTCCTTTTGGTTGGCTGCTTCTGTCTGGCTCTATCAAGAACAGCACTGTGTTTCTTAGCTGAGAAGAGCAAAGTCCACTGTCTCTCTCCTGTGCGCTCGACACCCTTCAAAAATCTGTTTTGGAGACCCATTATAAAACAGAGGAAGAGGAGGAAAAAACTGACGTCTGTCTTTGCTCAAACTTCCTGGCATGTAAAAACTGAGCGAGAGTGCATGGGAGGATAGAATAGAGGCACTACAGGCACATCACAATCTATTTGTTTTGCAGTGGTCCATCTGCTTGTCTTTCAGTCTGTTTGTCTCAAGGGTGATTCTGTAACCTCAATTTTGTATTGTTCACTGCTCTCTTCCCTTCAGAGACAGTTCCTTTGGTCAGGATTTCTCCCAAACAAAAAGTGACAAATGCTCTATTCGGTTGAGATTACGTTTATATTGTGGAGGTTGGGTTAATGTCATAATTACCAAAGCGTCTATGTCATTTTAACCCCTTGTTTACTGCCCAAAACATGAACATTTCTGGACATTATATGAACGTTAAGATTCATTCTATTCTCAAGATTCTTCTATAAAATGAAGAAAAAAAAAACAGGAAAAAGGCAATAAGCAAATTCACATGTTGGTTAAATCTATTTAGTTACTGTGAACAATTAATCTAGGCATGTATTTCACCTTTTAAAAAAAATGTAAAAACATAACTCGATCTTCAGATGAAAACGACTTGTCTCTGGTGGCAGATGCTGGACTTCACCAATCATTTTAACCCCATTCCTTTCTTACAATCACCTGCAAGCTCACATTCAGATCTGCCTCAACTCAATCAACAACCGATGAGTAGATCCAAAAAAAGATGTCGCCAATTCATTTCTTTATGATTTAAATGCCTGCAAATCTGTCAATCTCAAGTGGAGACTGACCAAAGAGCAAAAACAAAGAGACATTTCAAAACTTCTTAAAGGTAACACTTGAGACTGGATTTAGGGTGTTTTCACAATTTTCTACATTCACCTCTGGGTGTTTTTGTGCATTCTCTCTTTCATTCTGCGTCTGACTCACCTTCTCGGTCTACTACAGTGGGGCTGTGGGTGGTGACTCGAGACCTGCGGTCAGACTCGTTCTGATCCAGTCTCTGTTTGTCCTCCTGCACGGACTCGTGTACAGCTTTGATTTGGTGCTGGAACATAGCAAAGCCGCTCAACGGTCCTCCGGGAACGCTGCTGTGACCGAACGGAGCTGAAACCTAAACAAACCATTCAGGAACAGGGAAGATTCAAATGGGGGCTACATGCTGAACTGATGTTCAACAAAAATGCTCCATTAGAAAAATGTAAATGATTAAATATTTAAATTTGTTATTTAAAGGTGCATGACTGTTGTTTGCTTAGCAGCAAGATGCTACATTCTCATGAACATTGTGAAAAGCCAATCAGGGCCTCAGTTAGATTAAATCCATTTCACAGCCACACCAAATCGCCACAACAGACACCTACAAACAGCACAACTAATCAGCCCAACAGAGCAGCCAAAATGTATTTTCACTCGTCATGATTTCAGTGTGGAAAATCAATTGGTATTTGCTGATTCGTTTGCTGATTGCCGCAGAGGCCAATCACAGTGCGTGATCTGCGGAGGTGGAGATGGAGGCGGGACTCACGTGGCGGGGTGGCTGGGCCCTGTCTCTGTCCAGAGGGGCATATCTGAATGCTAAGTGGGGGTAGAGGCTATGGGGACTGACCATAGGGGGGATGGTGGCGGCCCGCTGCTGTAGCTGCTGCACGTTGAGGAATTTGGACACAACCACTGAGCCTGCAGAGCCAAGCAATGACGGCTTCTCCAGAGAGAAAAGTCTGCCACAAAAAGGAAGGAACAAGAGAATAAAATGTATTAGCTACTGATACTCTACTGCTAGTCGCATTTAAAGAGGTTTCAGAATTCTTTTTTCGTTCATTCACAGACTATTAACCTGCTTTTGCACATTCCCATGCTGGACAACTAAATAGATAAATATAACAAAAGAAAACAAAAACTGTATTTAACAAAAGTTGAAGCAAAATAAATAATTCATTACACATCAGAGCTCAACAGTAAGTTTTTTTTAAGGCTACAAGAATTGAAATGTATTATTTTACATTTGCATTTCTTGCTTAAATGTATATTTTTATTATTCATTTCAATATTACTGAAAGCACCATTATATCATTTTCACACATATACATTCTTTCAAATAATAAATCACCACCCTATCCATGCTACTAGAAACCAATAGCACTGTATGTATGAAAACCCCATAACAGAACATGAGCAGCAGCTTCTCACCTTTGTCGGTCAGGTTCAGCGTCCACATCCTCATCCGCACTGCAGGTGGCGCTAGAGTCATTATCAGAGTGGTGTTGCTCCGCCTGTTTCTCCTCCTTGTCCTTGACCTCCGGCTCCATCTTCACTTGCACCTGTGCTCTTTCGCTGCTCGGAGCGGTCATCTCCACATCCTGTGGCTCACTTTTTGGACGGATCTGCATTTCATATGCTGAGCGTGTGCGCTCATCCTGAGGAAGCCCGTCTCCAGCTCCTCCTTCCAGACTCTTCTCTACTTTCACCCGTAGCTCCCCGTACGGAGGCTCCTGGCCCTTGGCATCTGCAACTGGGCCTTTGGTTGCCGTGACATCCTGGTCTGACACGCCGTCCAGAGCTGAGTTGGGATGAGTCGGCGTGTCGGATTTGGAGGGATCAGTTTGAGATGGAGAAGGTGCACTCTCTGTGTCCGAACTGTTATCAGGACCTGAGGAAAGGAGATGAAAAAGCATATGATTGAGCCATCACATCCTCTTTAAATTCTTCATTCATCTGTGCAAAGAGTACACAGAATATCAAACACAATCTATTTCAATCTCTGCTACAGAAACACAAAGGCAGAGAAGCAGAAAACCCAAACAACCCTGCCGTGACAGCATTTGAGGTCACCATCGCTGCACGCGGCATCACGCAATCAAGTTAATGCACTTCTGAACAGCAAACATCCTTTGGCTAATCACTACCTTTCCACTCTTGCCATGTGTGACACACCCTCCAGGGCCACAGGAAGTGCTTCATATGAAATACATGAAGCACTGCATAAACATACCATTTAAATGTGTGGGGTTGGTAACATCTTGGAAAATTGTTAAGCTCACCAAGGCTCCATTTATAAAACTGTGAAATAATATTATAATTTAAATTGTACAATTTAACTGTTTCCTATTTTAATGTACATTCCTGTAATGGCAAAGATGAATTTTTCAGCAGCGATTAATCCAGTCTTCAGTGTCACATGATCTTTTAGAAATCATTCTAATATGCTGATTTGGAAAGAACCAGGTTGCCTGAAGGGCAACACACATCTAACACCAAGCAACCACCATTCTTTCACTCTTTAAAAAAAGAAAAGAAAAAAAAAGACTCCTCTCCCTCATTTATAATTCTTCCCTTCTCTTGTGGTGTAGACGCTCTCTGCCACTCTCACAGTCTATCTGTTATCTGTCCCTCTGAGAGAGCGATGAAGGGTAACCTGCTTGGCTCCAGGAGTATGTCAGCAGGTGCTACTCCAAAAAGCAGAGGAAAGCAGAGAAAGAAGCATCTAGCACATGACAAGGGAAGCAGCCATGCCGGTCTATAATGCACAAGGTCAGAGAATTATGTTATTCAAGAGGAAAGGGAGTATAGTTTAGTGTTTACTTTAAAGTATTACTTAAAGTATTCTGTTTAGTGAATATTTTTATTTAGCAAGGATGCATTGAACAAGTTTAACAAAAGATTTCTACTCCAATAAATGCTGTTCTTTTGAACTTTATATTCATAAAATGTTTCCACAAAGACACTAAATAGCAAAACTGTTGATAATAATTAGAAATGTTTCTTGAGCACCAGCATATTAGAATGATTTCTGAACCATGCGACAATGAAGGCTTAAGTCATGATGCTGAAAATTCTGCTTTGCTATCACAGGAGGAAATTGCCCCAAACGTTTGAACGGTAGTGAAGAAGAAGTGGAAGAAGGTGAAGCGAACAAACAGACACCCAAAGGGAAGGAAAGTGAGTTAAGAGATCAATAATTACTCTACTTTAATTGGACTGCACAAGAGTTGCTCCAAGAATGCTGATATAAGGAGTTGCACCAGACAGGTATTGCTGGGCCATAATTGACTGATTTTCCATTTTCATGTGCAAGTAACTACTCTTATGTTTAAAAAGCAAGTTACTCAATATGAACTTTTTGTGTATAGAACTGTATAAAGACTTGAAGTTGTGTTGTAGCACTAAAAATCACTCAACCATTTCTGAGTAAAAATACAAACATCAAATATGCTCAGCAGAAGCACTCAGTTTCCTTACAGCATACTTTTTTGAGGCTTTAAAGCCAGGAATCTCTTATGTAAGAGTGAGTGTGGCACACAGAATTAGTCCAGACCACTTATCCTTTCTGCACATTCCCCCTATTTCCACTCTCTTTTCTTTGTGTTTCTGTCTTATTCACTTGTTTCCTCTCCCTTTCATCCACCTCTTCCCCACCCGGCTGGTTCTCTCCTCATTTGCTCCTGATTCTCACTCATTAAGCGCACAGACAGAAGTAGAGGGAGGATGTTGACCTCTGTGGCAGTGCAGAGCGGTCTGGGGTTTTGCTGTCAGATCTAATCAAACGCACTGCAGTCAGACAGGTCAGCACACTGCTACTACTGCTCCCTCACTTCATTCCTCTTTGTGTGTCAGTCTGTCTGTTTCTGCTCTTTTTGCATCACCGCCCCGCTGCTTCTTTTTTTCTCTGCTTGATTGGACTCTGGGTTCATGGATCACTGAGAAAGAGACTGACAGCGATGGGTTTTAGGGTGTTTGTTTAGGCGTTAGATTTTATGTTGGAAGCGGCCGGCTGTGAAAGATTTTAAATCACAGAGAGATCATACCATCACTCTCCTCATCGTCATCAGGCGCAGGATCGCTCTGTGATGGGTCTCGATTTCCACGGAGCCGCCGGGAACCCTGCACGCAACAACATAAGAGGTGCAAATCGTAAGATATACATGTTAAGAATAGTTCACGACTATAGATTACACCACAGTCACGTGTATTCGTAAAACCTTTTTCAGTTTTTGTCTCCCTGCAGCAACCTTTCAGTGACGCCACTTTTAAGGATCATGCTTAAAAACAGCAAAGCCACTGTTACTAGTATGAAACTAGTAACTAGGAAAGATATAGATACATACTATTGTTCAAAATTTTGGGGTCAGTAAGATTTCAAAAAATTATTTTATTCAGCAAGGATACATTAAATTGAACAAGAGTGACAGTAAAAAGACAGTAAAAGCATTTAAATTAAATGCGGTTCTTCTGAACATTTCTGTTTCTCAAATGATCATAAGAAAACATTGTTTCTGAAGAACCAAATGTTCCAATGATTTCTGAAGGATCGTGTGATGCTGAAGATTGGAGTAAAAAGACTAGAGTGAAAATTCAGCATTAAAACCACAAGAATAAATTACACTTTAAAAAACAAAATTCATTTAAATTGTAATAACGTTTTGTAATATTACAGTTTTTTTATTATTGTATTGTTGATTAATTACATGCAGACAAAATGAGCAAAACAGACTGCTTTCATAAATCTTACTGACCCCAAATTTTTGTACAGTAGTTTAAATATACAATATATAGAAATAGTCACCTCCTAAAATAAAATGTACTTTTTGTTTGGATGTAGCAGATAGATCTGTTCCTGTACCTTGTGTTGCCGTAGTAGATTGTCTAGGTTGTATCGTCTCTTGTTGTTGAAGTAAAAGTTCTTACATTGAGCTTCACTCTTAGTGCCTACCATCTTAGCAATGGCTGACCAGTTCCTACCATGTTCAACCAGCCCTGTGCACAAGAGAAAGTGGGTAAAGGTTATAAACGAGTAGAGTGGTCACTGGAGTCAAACAAACCCCTTAGTAATTAAATGTTTGCATGTATTACTAATGGTTTTCTTGATGGATGCATCGAGCCTAATATTAACCACAAGATCATTCAATAGGTCCTGCTGTAAGATGAAAATAACACCCTCCATCTATCAGCACCCACTATTTAAACATGAAACATGGCAGGGTTTTAGTTAGCAATGACTGTGCCACTCTTCCTGCCTCAGTGGTTCAGATAATCCTGCCAGCTTAGTTAGAATGGATGAACTAGTTACATGTGCAGGGCATCACAAGGTTGAAGCAGCCCGATTAGCTGGACTCCTGATGAGCATCAGCATGACAGTCAGTCTGATTTTATAGTATCCCACAAGACGACATATTATTGATGATTATCAAGGTCAAGAAATCAGAAAGGACAGCTATCCATAGATATCTTAACAATAAGTGCTCACTCTCTAAATGTGATATCACAGTTATATATCTACTAAAGTTTGTCAGCAAAAAATGCCCATTATCAATAGCTCTAACCAAATCTAAACAGCCTGACAACAGTATGCATGGCAAAACTACCGAAACAGTGGTTTGGAAAAGTGTTTGATTTTGGCATTTCTCAGGTTCTTGCAATGTCCTAATTTGGCAGCAAATTAAAATGAATAAATAACTGAAAAAGATCAACTTTAGAGTAAAATGACTTTACCCTGGGAATGTGTGTGATGTGCATTTGTCTGTTCAGGGTTATAGTACACATGACCAGGACCACACGCATGCCATTATTTATTTGATTCCTCAGTGTTTGCTAAGCATTCTGTAATTTATTAGTCGGTATGCTTAGGGCTGGGCGGTATATCGAGTTGGTACAATATATTGATATTTTCTTTATAAACGTTACGATATGAGGCAATACCTTTTATATCGATATACAGTAGGTTGATATGAGTGCATCTGTAAAATATAGCGGAAGACACAGACTGAGCTGCTGCGGAGAAAGTGCATAATCCAATTTGTTCTAAACATGTGACAAGCTTTATATTAAGGCCTTTAAAAACTGGTAAAACAGCATAGTTTATAATGTCGCATAGTTTAAGCGGCTCGGTCCTTCAGATGCTCTGACAGAGATGCTTGGCTACTCACGCTGTTTAATGTGTTTGAGATTTGCTGTTTTCCTTAATGCATAACTTACATTTCACAGGTATATTCTCCATCTGTAAATGTTAGAAAGCCATGGAAATATTTCCATTTTGCTGTCAGAAGTGCATGAGCCTTCTGCTTTGCGATTCTCCGCTAAACTTCACAGACTTCAGTGAAGGAGCGCCGCTAAGTGCATGCGCGTCAAACAGACAGAGCGCAATTAAATAGGAGCGCAATAATTCTGACTAAAATATACATTTTGCTGAAGTATTTGTAGTTGGACAATAAATGTGACGTAGAATTTGAAAACTACAAGTAAGTCTATTTTTATGATAGCACTAACTGTAAAGTGATTGTAATGGGGTAATCAAAATAGCCTAACAACTCTGTTCTTGTTTATTTTCATTTTTAGTTTAGTGAATTTAACTTCCGCTTTAAACGCCTTATTTTTGTTTTTAGATTGCAGTGTTACATTGTTAGAATAAAATGTGATTTTAACGCTTTTTTGCACACAGTATAAAGGCTTATATGGTTACATTCACTTTATTTGTTTTCATAGCCTTTAATATGCATTGTTTTGTTGGACAACATTGGGCAATAAGTGAAATATTAAATACAGATTTTTTAAAAATACAAATGCAAAAACGAAAATAACGAGATATATACCGTATATCGGAAATAGGCCAAAAAATACAAAGACGTGAATTTTTTCCCATATCGCCCAGCCTTAGGTATGCTATATAATACAGCATGTGATGTGTCCTGTGCCATGCCTCGTCTTATTCGTTTTTGTTAATAAATGTTCTGTAAGCTAGTTTGTCATTGTAGCCTACTGTTTTATTGTCGTTGTGCTTTTTAATTAAGAATAACTATGAATCCATCTTTTGTTTTAGTCTTAAAAAGTGAAAGGTGTATAGATACAAGCAAAAGAGACAATTATCTTTTCTTGTAAAACATGACACCAAGATCGCAAATTTGAAAGTGAACGCAAAGATGAATTCCTGTTCACAAAATTTAAATCACAAATAATACTGATGAAAAAGAACAGGTTGAATGTTGAACACTTTCGTTACCATATAACTATAAACTATGATAAAAGTTCATCAGCATGCATTGATTAATCAAATGTTGTAGCAAAAAAAAAAAATTATAATGATAATGATAAAGATCCACCCAGTGTTTTTGTTCTTTATGTTGTTAAATCATTTCCGCTTTTTCAAAACGAGCAGATCTCAGATCGCAACGTCACACAAACCCAGGCCCCTCCCACGATTGTTTGATTGGCAGTAGCGTTTCAGCACAGACTGGACTGGTGTCTTACCTTAGATCAGGCATCCTCAAATCTGGACCACTGCAGAGTTTAGCTCTAACCCTAATCAAACACACCTGAGCATGCTAATCAGAGTCTTCAAGATCATTAGCAAATCACAGGTAGGTGAGTTTGATCAGGGTTGAAGCTAAACTCTGCAGCAGATTGGCCCTCCAGGGAAAGATTTGAGGAACCTTGCCTTAGACCCACCTATAGTGAGCGGTCATCAGTCCACCATTGTTTCACTGCCGGAGCAGATGTAGACAAGAATGGCTCCTAAGTGATTGAGGTGTTTTTTTGTTGGATGTGATAATGAACACAGCAGTCGTCATTTACTCCAGACAGCCGAGTCGCTGAAGACGCAGTGGATTACATTTGTTTTTGAAGGAAATGCGCCCCCGATCTACCTACATGCATCTATTTTCACGCATATCATTCGTGATCCAGCTTCACTTCAAGAAGTAGTGAGTGTAAGGTTTTTTAATGAATCTTTGCAAAATCACCTTTCCTAATAATGTCCTAATTAGCAAGTTTCACGATGAATGCGGCTAAAGTTTACCGTCTCTCAGAGAGTGGCTCGAAAGAGAGGGGGTGGGCAGCGCTCATTTGCATTTAAAGCAGCATGCAAGAATAAAGCTTGCATTAGAGAGAGCTGGTTTTGATAGGACAAACAGTGTTGTTTTACACTACCATTGAGAAAGTTTAACCAAACTGTTACAGACTTTTTATTAAGACCCTAAAGAATCATACCAACTTGTGGAAAATGGGCATCCGATGACCCCTTAAAAGAGATCGTGAACTGAGAAATCTAAATTCCCTTGATTTTTTTACATTTAGGAGGTCATTGTGCTACATAAACATTCTTTAAGGTTCAGAACTCAAAACTTTCGTTAGTCTAAAAACAGTCTATATTGAAGCCAGTCTGCCAAAATGACAGCTTGTGGAATGTGCCCCTTTATGACATAATAGTGTGGCTAAACACCGCCTCTGCAGAAGATGATCAACGTCTGCTTCTACAGCTCTGCCCGTTTAGCACCACCCACTGATTCGCACGTGTAGTATAAATAACAAGAGAGACTAAATCAGGTCTACGCAGAAAGCAAACAATAAAATGGCTCCGAAGACAACAGGCCACTGTATAGTGCCAAGTTATGGAAAGACAGTCTTTGCATCACCTTCCTTGTGATCCAAACATTAGAAAAGAGTGGATGAACTTTAATTTAAATTTCACGGACTCTTTTACAAACAAGGCACAATTCGACACAGGATTTTCAAAAAAGACTGAAACGAAAAGACGATGCTGTGCCGAATATATTGGATGTGACAGTGATGTCACACCACACAAGTGTGAGTAACTGTTTTTATTATGTGGTCATTATTGCTTTGTCTGTTATTCTAGATCATTCGATATGTACTGAGTATTTATACGTTTTTAACTTAAATCACAGCAGCATCCATCTGTGAAGGATGTAGACTGTGAAACATACACAACCATTAGCCCATCAAAGCAGTGGATGTTTACTTCTACAATCTGCCATGGCTATTCAAACAGAGCGTTCTGATGAGGGGGGTCAAAACAGGACAGAAAACAGCATATTACTTCTAAATTATGATGTTTATGTAAAAATCTCGATAACATAAAAAGTGGACCTCAGAGAACAGTACAAAAAAAACAAAAAGGTTCATAAACATTTACATTTAGTCATTAGCAGACACTTATCCAAAGCAACTTACAAATGAGGACAATGGAAGCAATCAAATCAACAACAAAAGAGCCATGAAATGAAAGTGCTATAACAAGTCTCAGTTAGCCTAACGCAGTACATGTAGGAAGGGTTTTTATATAATATATTATATAATAAACAAAAAGATAACAGATAGAATAGAAAAAGAATAGAACAAGCTAGTGTTAGAGGCCTTTTTTCTTTTAAATAATAATAAAAAAAAAAAGTTCATGGCCCCATTAATGAATCTACCAAACACTGTACAAATTGTACAAATGCTCAGTAAACAAGCTGAGATGGAATTCAGAGGGCTCTTCTCCACCTGACACATCTCCATCTATTTGTAACCGGTCAAAGCTCCTAAATGCACTACTAAGAACCAAATGTCCTGAAATGACACAGGTTTAAGTGTGTTTGTCATTTGTCAAAGTCCTGCATAAAAATGCCACTGTTCTTGACCGAATCTGTTATCGCATGTTGTAGAAGTTGGTCACAGTGTGCTGGAAAGGAAGCCGCAACCAGCCCCAAAACTCATAATGAAAGTGTGTGGGGTGTACTGATTGAGTACTCATGCTGTCATGAGTACTGAATTAATCACTGCAATCATGGTTCAAGATCAACCACCCTGAGCCGCAGTGGTTTACCTTGATACGGTCCTAACACAGAGCTTCCCTATGTTATCTCTTTTCACTGGCCTTGTGCGACAGAGTAAAACTTGGCTTATGCTTGCTTTGATAATACAAACAAGAAGGTGCGTGATTTAATAAACTAAAAACTTCTGATGAGCTGTATATTTTCTGCTCATTGCCACCTGTTGTTTCAGCAAACAGAGCAGCGCCTCTCAGCTTTGCTTGGCAGCTACAGTGGTTCTCAACAGAAGACAAAACAACACATAGTTCCGGCAAACAAATACTCAAACTCAGTGTGCAGTTCTCCTAGTCCCCAATCTGTCATGTTAAGACTGTCCTCCAATTAAATTGAACTGTGCAGTGACATTGATGGCTCACCAGAGGTCTGTGCAAAACATACAGGGAGAAACACACACAAACACCTTCATGTTTGTTCCTCAGTGGATTGAATTTCCCTTCCACTAAAGAGAGGACTAAAAAAGACCACAAAGAAAGAGGAATGCACTCAGATGACAGTAGTCTGACCTGAAAACACTCCAAACTCTAATGCTTTAAAGAGTCCTAGGGGTAGGGGTGTGTTAATGCTTCTGTGAGTGCTTTTAATTTTTTATTTATACAAACACTTATTGCACTTAAATTTGTTCATCTGTCAATAAATGTGTGTGTAAATTTTCTTAATTCAAAAATAAGTGTGCCTTCATCTTTGGATATACGTCACAAAAATGTTCAAAAGTGATATATAAATAATAAATAGTCTACATTACAATTCAAATAAATAATGACCAGGCTGTTTTCATGAAAAAAAATCTTAGTGCTAAGAGTTGCTCCTAGTAACAAAATTAAGAAAATTCTTAGGAATGCGGGTGTTTCCTCTTAAAATGAAAGAAAAGATCCTACTAAAGAAAAAAATTCAGAAAGCATCTTAAGGTCTTAAGATCCAAAATTGTTAGGAGTACGGACTAGGACTTTTAAGAGGTTTAAGAGTTTCTTTAACAGTGGAGAAAATGGATGAAACATGAAGAGGGAGAAGAAATGTGTTGCACACAATGCATGACAGTAAGTTAATAAAGATGCTACACATTAGATGGTGCAGGGATCATGTTTGTGACCGATCTTATTAGAGACACGCTAGTAATTTCAAAGTGAAGGCTTATAATACACCCTACTAGGGATGGGCGATATGGCCTAAAAAATTTATCATGATAATTTCAGGTATTTATTGCGATAACGATACAAATGACGATAATATATATATATAATAAATTATTTTCTTCTGTAAAATAGCAGATTATGTTATGTTTTATTTGTATTCCAGTGACTGTGCTGAAAAACATCACACAACAACAATTACACAATAATAATTCAAATCAATTACAAGTTTAAAATGTAAACACAGATTCTGTATTTATTTATACTCTCATGGTGCAAACAGTGGCAAAAATAGTGCAAACAGCAAAAGTAGCAATCACCAACCATGTCTTCAGTTGTGTTTCAAAATTACAACCGAGTACAACTGCAAATAAATCCTGATAAAGTAACAAACATGTTAAAGTAACCTGATAAAGTAAAGAAGTTCAGTGTGAAACAGTCAATGACACACTCTTAGAATGTATATATATAATACGTATGAATAATTCCATGCAAATGTCAACCTTACCATGAAAAAGGAAGTTTTTACCAAAAGAACAAAACCCTGTTTGAGTTGTGCGTTTAGGTCTGTATTTTACTGCATTAATGTGCTTTAATAGAAATTTGAAGGAAATCGCTATGTTTATCCACCACATATGAGGGGTGGACCTATAGTAAAAATACATTTTCATTCGACTGTATTTCATATTTTGAAATGAGATATCAAAGACTTCCCATTTTTTAATTTATGTGAACAGTAAGTTTGCATATTACGGTAGTTTGCTCCTCATCTGATTTTCTGTAACCAAACCAGTTCCAAATTGTGGAGGTAGCTCATCGCTTAACAAGCTCCTTCTCAGCCTCACGTCCGCCTTCCGCCATGCTTGTTTTCACTCCGCACGTGAACAGTGAATCGGGCGCGCACAAAACTACGTCATCAACTAGACTTATCGTTATTATCGTGAGGAGACTAATTTTTATTGTGAGGACAATTTTCAACGGTATATCGCAAACGATAAGATATCGCCCATCCCTACACCCTACTCTTAAAGGGATCCCTGGGTATTAACACTTGTATGGCTTAATATTACGTAAATAATGTCTCTTACTGAAATATGTAGTAGAAACCCATTAAAAATTTATGGTATTTAAAAAAATATCACATCGTTTTATACATATTTTGAACTATGGGGGGAGGGGCGCCATTATTCTGATGATGTAAATTGGTTGAACTCCGTGAGCTACTAGCCTTACCTGATGCTATTTTTACCACAATACATCTCGAAATACACAACTCGGAAAATAAAATACTGATATGATGACCACAACTTCTGAAAGAGCTTATAGGTGGCGATGCATATAAGTTTTTTTGCAGTAATAAGAATTTTGTGAACCGTCATGAAATAATGCTATAATACAAAACAGCATAATGGTCCAAGAACAAGGCTTCGGTTTCCTGTAATTGTATCATTCCTTTTTCTTCCCCTTTGATTTTGGGATGACATGTGACCTGGACATTTTTTCTGTGAGGTTTTCTACAACAAAAAAAACTTATTAAAAGCCCATTAAACTTTAAACTCAAAACCTTTGCCCTCTACACTATTCCTGTCATTCTTTCACAGGGGGTGAATTCTGTTTAGGGGTGAATGGTCGTCTTGAAAGTTTCTAGTATGTCAAACAGTCACTTCAGTTTCTTCTGTATAATAATCACTACAAAGAGGATGCTCACAAATGCAACCCCAACCAACTTCCCCAACATGAGAAAATATGCAAAACCACAGAGACATCAAATAAGTGGAGCAAAAGTGAGGTGAAAGTTTGTGTATGTGTGAAAACGAGATCAGACAGAGCCAATTGAGAACCAGAGAAGGAGAGGGGTGGGGGAGGGAGATGAAGTAAAAGTCAAGCAGTACCTTTTTTGGCGATCTCCATCTCCTCCTCCGTCCAGCGAGACGTCTCTCCAGCTTCAACTGTGCCTGTAGCGACACACACCGTCAGTGTTAGTAACGAAAAACTCGAGCAGCACTACACAACACGGCTCATCTCACACCCTCCCTTCTCTATCTGTTTACACTCGGGCACTGCGGAGACCTCCACCCTCCCTCCCACAGTCTCTCTCTCTCTCAGTCCTCAACCGCTTTCTGTCCTTTGCCCCGTTTATTGCTTTCCCTCCCTGGTGCTTACTGGACTCAACTAGGCAGGCTCACCTCTCTCTTTCTCCTGTCTCTCTTTCTCGCTCGTCTCTAGGAGAGAGTCCAATCAGCTGATCTCAAGCAGACAGTGGAGGAGTGCAGAAGCACCACCCTTCTATGTCTAAGGCCAGCGCACACACTCTCACTCACTCACCCATATCACTAGGCAGTCTGTCTCATAACAGTAGCCGAGCTGAAGAGAGCAGCGCAACAACCCCTCCCTACGTAATTTCCACTCAAACTACCGCAAGAGCAAGAGAGAGAGAAAGACAGAGACAGAGAGAAAGACAGCACGGTAGAGAAAGACAGCCTGTGCTCTCCTCTCCCGCCCGTTCTCCTTGAAATTGACTAAACACTAAGACAGATTTAGCACAGTGTGAACCTCTGACATTTATGCGAGAGCGCGAGCGTGTGTCCCCGAAGTGTTTGGATGACTTGTGCGGCGAGTCTCTCCTAAAACTCTTCAAATAAACGTCTCTTTGGTGACCGACTAGACGCTGTTTACCCCATGACCCCTGAGTGTGTGCGTGTTACGTTTATATGCTCGTAGTCCACTGCTTTGTCATATTGATGGCGGTTTGGACATGGAATTAGTACATTATGGCTCTTGAGCGCTGGTTTATAACTTTAAACTTACTTCAAAGACAGAGAATGATAAGATAAAGCACAGACAAGATTTTTCAGGTGAGACGGGCAGACTCCCTTTGGGCGTGCGAGGGCTTCAGGTTTAAAGGGAAAGTTCACCCAAAAATGAAAATTCTAACATTAATTACTCACCCCGCATGTAGTTGAAACCCGTCAGACTTTTGTTCATCTTCAGAACACAAATTAAGATATTTTTGATGAAATCCGAGAGCTTTCTGACCCTCCATAGACAGAAAAGCAACCGACATGTTCAATTATGGATGTAACGGTATGAACATTTCTTATCACGATTATAGTGACCAAAATTATCACAGTTATCAGTATTATCACGGTATTGTTAAAATGTGCTGGAGATATTCAAAAAGTACTGTCACATAAATCACTTCAAGTTTTATACTTAAACCAACAAACAGCAAATAAAATGACTTTGTTTGCATAATCACTAAAACAATAACATGACGAATGAGGTCTGGATTTTAAATGACAACTTGACTGACACCAGTTTAATAGCATGTTCAAATAAATAATGTAAATGTTCAAATAAAGCTTTGAAAAAGTTTCATATAAAGGTAAACCTCACATTTCAGCCTTTAAAGAAAAGTCAAAATGACAATTGATTAAATGATTATATGTATTTTATCTGCTCCATAAATAATTCTATATAGCTTATCTGAATTGTTTAAATGTGTAGAATCCACATAAGCTTGTTTTTCATCAACCGGTTAAAATTTACAGCAGGACATGCAAATTTGGTCTGTTTTTTGGCCAGACAGAAACTGCTCACAGGCTGAATGTAAATAAGTGTCTGTAAATCCACTCTCTGACAGCAGGTGGCGCTTTATACCGAAAAGCTGAATTACAGTTGATCCCCGTGAGCTCCGCGAACAAAGCATTATTGCGAATAAGAACACTTCCTTTAGGTATTACATGGAGCGAAGATGAAAACAAAATGCCATCGAATCATTTCTGAAGACAGTCAGATCCTTCAGAGGTACATTCATATAATTAATTCATTGATATATTCATTTGTATAATTCCCTCAGCACTCTTTTAAAACCGCCCAGCTTTTCCGTCCTATTTTCACTCAAAACTAAACTACTCTGCTGCCGTGCGCACGTGAGACTGTTACTTAAAACTGCTTTATGCTGGACAGTATTTATTTATTGTGAGTTGTTCAGATCGCGGTAATCGAATACGGTTTTAATGATAATTAAAATATGAAACGGTAATACTAACCGTGGGGAATTTAATCATGATTTACCGTCAAACCGGTAATCGTTACATCCCTATGTTCAAGGCCCATAAAGATAGTCAGGACATCATTAAAGTAGTCCATGTGACATCAGTGGTTCAACTGTAATTTTATGAAGCTATGACAATATTTTTGTGCGCTAAGAAAAGAAAAACAACTTTATTCAACAATTCTTCTCCTCCTCCTCCCGTCCTCCACCATTATCGAGAGTACCACGTCACATGCACATGCTGCTGCTGATGTAGAACAAGCATGCACTGCGCCTTGTTTACAAGCAGAGGAATGCATGAACAGGATGAGAAGAATTGTTGTCCTTTTTCTTTTCTTTGTGCACAAAAATGATTCTCGTAGCTTCTTAAAATTGAAGTTGAACCACCAGCCACACTGACTACTTCAATTATGTCCTTAATACCTTTCTGGGCCTTGAATGGTGTCAGATTCGTTGCCGTCTACACTAGTCAACATTTGAAGTGGATCAAAACCTTTCATCAAAGTTGTCCTAAAACCAAAATGCATTCTTGTCTTAGAACAACTTTGATTAACTTTTTTTGAACCACTTCAAATGCTGACTACTGTATGCAGGGGTCAGAAAGCTCTCAGAATTCATTAAGAATATCTTCATTTGTGTTCCAAAGATGAACAAAGGTCTTACGGGTTTGGAACGACATGAGGGTGAGTAATTAATGACAGAATTTTCGTTTTTGGTTGAACTAACCCTTTAATAGCTTTACTGGTCCAACAGATCATAATACAGAGGAAGGAGGTCAGACTGGACCCTGAAGTTTAGTCACCAGTTGTGCTTCAGCCTGTGGAGTACAGGCTGAAACACAACTGGTGACTAAACTTCAAGGTACGGCACGCTAATCAGCTACAATTTCTGACGTGGGCGCCAACTGCGTTCAGGGGTAAACGTAATGAACACTGTTTACAGAACAATGAGGTCTCTTAATTCATTTTAAATTGGCACCAAAAGCTAAATGAAACAATCAGGCCGTTCTTTCATTCCCCTTTTCGCTCTAATCAAACTCCTCCTGAGACTCGCCGCATTTACCTGCCTCTCATTATTGTCTCCATGGCGATCCCTCCACCCGCTGTCACCACGGCAACACAAACTCAGAGACCTTGAGTCTGGCGTTGGGTGGCAGGGAGAGGGACAAACAATCTCACAGAGAGAGTGTGAGAGAGAGAGACGGAGCAAAAGAGCAACAGCGAAGAGAGGGAACAAAAGTGTGCAAAGGGAATAAACAGTAAAATGAAGAGAAACCGCCTAGATGTCATAAGGGTGAAAGAAAAGAAGAGAAATAATGCTGATCTGTCAGCCTCAGGGATCAAATCCTCAGTATTTCTGTACAGCAGCCCTGCGATCATGAAAGCATTTGAAGCAAACACCACTAACACACATGTATACCACGCTGCGGCCAGAGAAAGCAGCAAACTAGGTGACTTTCAGGCTTTGTAATGAGGTCACAGAGGAACCGCTCACAGACTGACCACACGATCAGCAGACAGACATCACAGCACAGATGCACCTTTTTGAGAGGTGAGAAAGTGAGCTATTTGAACAGAAAGAGAGAGGGAAAGTATGTGGGGAAAAAGGGTAGTGCTTACCTCGTGTCTCTGTACTGGCTGCAGGAGAGGGTTTTGCAGGCTCTCGTGCTGGTTTCTGCACCGGCTCAGGTTTAGAGGGGGGTGTGGGCTCCGGCAGAACTAAGCAACACACAGAATAAACCATCATGACTTGGCCTCATTGTTGCTTGTGTACGTACCCTATTATTGGGAAGTTGGATGCATAAGAAGCAAATCAGTTTGCTCGGACTAATCATTCAAAAAATACACCAAAAAAAATAAAAATAAAATAAAATAAAAAAAATAAATAAAAAAATAAAATCGCTCTTATTTGTTCTAATAGTTCAATTTGTTCTAATCGCTCAAATAGTTCTCATTTGCTCCCCAGTTGTTATTTTACATTTCAGTTTGTGAAGCTTTGACTGAATGAAAATTAAGTCTATGATTTAAAAAAAAAAAAAAAAAAGTTTGAATTTTTCTGCCAGTTCTCAGAAACTCAACATTTTAATTGCTAATTTTGTGTGCCTTAAAAATGTATTTATAATTTTCATTTGATGTTCATTTTCTTTTATAATTTTTTTCTCTCTTTTCTTTCTTAAAATAATTTAAAAGAACAATGTATTAGGTTATAGATTTGCAAAAATTGCTCAAAAGAAATGTAAAATTTTAGGTTTACAATATTAATTTTAAAGTTTGGTCACAGTATTTTAAGGTCCAATTCTCGCTATTAATAAACCTTTAAATATGACTTTGGCCTCAGTAAACTCCTGACTTGCTGCTTATTAATAGTTAGTAAGGTAGTTGTTTAGTTTAGGTATTGGATAGGATTAGGGATGTAGAAATATGGTCATGCAGAATATGTGCTTTATAAGTACTAATAAACAGGCAATATGTCAATGCTAATAACCAACTATTTAATAGTGAGCATTGGTCCCTATACTAAAGTGTTACCTAAAATGTTTTTTTTTTTAAATTTCATTTCTATTCATCAAAGAATCCAGACAAAAAGGAATTTACACAAATATTAAGCAGCACCACTGTTTTTTGAAAAGCTTACGTAAAATGAATGGCAATAATATTTAATGAAAACCAAATGTTTAAGCTTGCAAGGCATACAAACACATGCTCAACAAAGGTTACCTGGTTCAGGTGGCGGTTGAGGTGGTTCCTCTGCCACCACAGATGCAGCTTCATTATTAGCCATGGAGCGGGTGGTGATGCGGCCCTTGCGGCGTCCCTGGCTGTTGGCGGTCTTTCGGCCGCGTGGCGTGCTTTGCTCCTTACCCTCTTCCTCCTCTCCCTCACACTTCTCTTTATCTTTACTGATGTCCCTGCGGAGGCAAAGGTGAACTCAATTCAAACATCTATTCAGACGGTCAGAGCGAGCAGTACACAGAGTCACAAATGCAGATACTGTGAATGCTGTATCTGTGAGTTTCTCACCTGCTATGATGTATTAGTCTTCCATAACAGGAGCTCACACAGATCTCAAAACCACTTCTGTACTGTTTTGTGTGTTCACAGAAAAGTCAAAAATCCCAGTTTTTTCATAATTAATTCTACTTTTTGTTTTTGGTAGTGACATAACAGGTCCAGAGAAAAGCACGCAGTCTCCTCCAAACCAAATGAGTTAATGAGGTTAATCTTAAGCCCCTGTTACAATAAGGCTCACCTCACAGAAAACAGATCATCTCACCTACTTTAAACCACTGCACACTTACTAAGAGAGCAACGAAACGCATCTATCCGTTATTTGGGCGGTTTGCATAAAAAGGTTCTCAAACTTTTCAAACATTTGGAGAACACTGCATTTTCAAGACTGAATCTTGCATTCTTTATCAACAGAACAATAAATGTGCTGCTGTCACTCAAATTTTCAGTGTGTATGTGCCCTTCAACATTTCACAGTGGGATTGCAGCAAAAAGGCAAATTGAGGCCAGTTCATCACAACTAAGGAAAACAGTAGGAAAACAAAAACATTGGACTTACTTTGAGTCCTCTTTTTCATCTTTCTCCTCCTCTTCCTTCTCCTCGTCCTCTTTCTTCTCCGATTTCTCCTCTTCGTTCTTGTCGTCTGTCTTGTCTTCCTGTGACGGTCGTGTAATCGGCTTTAAAAGGAAAAGAATCACAATAAAAGAAGCATTTAGACAGCTGACCTTTTCAAGAGCCCAGACATGTGACCAGGTTCCCATCACAGGAATAATCGGCAGTTCACCTTAAATTGTGTCAGCCCAGCTATGAAGAAAAAGGAATGCTTATATACCAAACACCAAATGGGCAATATGATGAAATATGATTCTAAAAAATATTTCAATCAAAGTGAATATTTCAGCTACATTTATTAAGCTTGCCTTTTTTGTGCAGATCATGTCAAGGCAAATTCACATTGCACAGACAAACGCCAACAAACAAGTTGGCTGTTGGATTTAGAATTTTATTAAAAATAACTGTTGTCAGTTGGGGCAGTGTCATGTTCACACTGCCCCAACAAACACCAACAAACTTCGGGTCACAGAGAGTCAAGTAACACCGCGTCTACACCGGACGCAACAGTTGTCGCATCGCGCCGCATCCAGTGTAGACAGCGTCACTTATCAATAGAACCGCTTTTGTATTTTGTCACGTCGCACCGCGCTGCTCGCGTCTGGTGTTGGTGTAAATCTGATTGGGGACGAAACTGATGATCCTGTAACCACAAAATCAAAATGTTACAGTTATTAATGTCTTTGCGTGTCATTCTTCGCCTGAAAAGACGGCAAATAAAACGAAAGAGGCCGTAGGTGAAGCACACTTTAAGTGAAATATGCGCATCGTCATGGAAACGGTTCGTGACCACGTCAGAGTTTGTTGTAGTTTGTTGGAAAACCCTTTCAAACTGCTCAGACATTCCACGACCCAACAAATGCCAATTTAGCATGTTCAGTTGGGTGAAAACAAACTCCAACCAATGCCAACAGGGTAACACACTGATCCAACAAACTCCAACAGACTAGTTTGTTGGTGTTTGTTGGCGTTTGTCTGTGCAGTGTGAATTGGCCTTTATAAGAATTAGGGGTGTGCTCAAAATATTGATTCTTAGATACATACCGATATAATAAAAAAAGATACAGTATCGATATTCTAGCCCTTAGTATCGATACTCCGCCCAGCCATTAGGGGGCGCAGTGGCGCTCGCGAGTTTCAAAAAACTCATGGAAAATGTTAAAGCAAGATGTAGCATTTAAGTGATTTCATAGTGAAATATGTTATGGCAGTACATGGTGTCACAAAAAAGAATTATAAGAAGATTTAATAAGAAGTTAAGAATAATAAGAAGAAGATTTTGTGCTTGTGTGAGCTCAGACTGTACCCTTGGAAAGTTAAATGTTGACTTGTGGTAATTTCCAGATTAATACAGTTTGTGTACAATTAATCAGAGCACTTAAAGTTGCAAATATTTAAGCAAAATGCACTTTGTTATAATGCACTTTTGTCTTCAATAAATTGAAGAAAAATGCAGAGTTCTGTTTGTTGAGTAAATGTGTTCAGCATTAACTAATTGGCTCTGGCCCATGTATTTTTATTGAATCGTATCGAATCGTGTCACATTGTATCAAATCGTATCGAGACAGCTCTGTATCGAGGTACGTATCGAATCGTGACCTGTGTATCGAGGCATGTATCGTATCGCCAGGTTCTCCAAGGTATACAGCCCTAATAAGAATGCCTTCTTGACTAGAGTCAGACTGCCATTTCCTTAGCTTGGAAACTTTGTCAAACTTTTGGGAGGACCCGAGTTTCCTACATTTCACTGTTTGCCACTGTGACAGAGCCCACAAAACGGATCTCACTTCAGTTTAAAGCCAGACAGCAAACTGAAATGCATGCTCCAAATCATTCCTGCTCTGGACTGAATCAGACAAAATTCCTGTCTGGTTACTGATGATTTATCTCTGTCTCTTCCTTACTTTTTTCCATTAAAAAGGGGGAAAAAAACCCATTTCACACACATTCAATTATCACATCCTTTCAGGCCTACTTTCCTAACAAAGAAAGTAAAAAGCATTGCAATTCTACCATTTTTCATATGAACTGACAACAGAAAGTTAAAAAACAAATCTGAATAATGAAGTCAGATTCACTGTACAAACTAGTTGGGACTGCATTACAAGAACAAAGTAACCTGGCCTTGCTAGTTCTAAGAAATGTAGCTTTCCATAATCAATGGTGCTAATTTTTTTTTGCCTTTTGAAACCTTATCTGATCTTCAGTGTGATGATAAGCACAGACCTCTTAAGATCTGATACATATGACAGAAACGCATAATGTGGGTCGAAGGGTCAAATATGTATGATTGGCATGACTGGAATGGCCAAACAGTATTTTAAAGTAGGCCAGACAAATAAACGCGCACAGCATACTATGATCTTAACATGTGTGAAGAAACCACATACCAGGACATAGATGTCACCAACAGAAAGAAAGGACCAAGAAGAGGTGGAAAAATATGAAGAGAGAAGAGGCACATGAACAAGTGAGAGAAAAGCTAAACAGAGCAAGTACTGGCCAATCAGAACAAAGTCCTGTACCTGGTGCCCACATGAACAGAGACTTGGGAAGCACCATCCACACACACAAAACACAATGAGCCCAATGTTTTATGCTCTTAGTGTAAGTTTAAAGAGTTTAAAAAGTGTTTCACATAGCAGCAGAATTCAGGACTGAAATCCATCTGTTTCCAATGTTCATGAACAAACATATACCACAGATCTGAATTTTCAGAATTGGGCCCTTTGTATCTGGAGTCACACATTTAATATAGGGCTGCTACTAACGACTATTTTTATTTCGATTAATCTAACGGCTAATTTTTCGATTAATCGACTAATCTAAACGACTAATTTCCCGCAAAAAAAATATCAACAATTTTACTTACAAATATTTTATTAAACCAAATGAAAGCTAAATTTCTATGAAATATTTTTTTAAAGCAAAAGTGAAGTGCAACAGAGTGCAAGAAACAAGTGTCCATCTCATAGTCCAAATCACTGAAATCAAAGACCAGTATTATAGCGTAATAATGACAACATATCCACGTGTTCTAGTCTAATAATAATACAATTATAATCAAACATTTTTTAAAGGAGTATTTACCAGAAATAATATTTACCAGAATTTATTTAGGTGAAAAATGTAAATGTGCAGTATTTCTGAAAAAATACTTTTTCTTAATATAAAATAAATTAATTGGAGATGCTTTTTATTATCAAAATTTAAATGGAACAACTAAAATGGAATCCAGAAAATAATGGAAAACAGAATTTGGTAAAGATAAAACTGTAAAACTCAATTAATTAGACAGGCTTTTTGATTCATAAAATTTAACAAAACTGAATTTGGAAATAAAACGGATTTCATAGGGCCCTATAATTATAATATATATATTTTTTGTGGTAATAAAAATGGATTTAAGTGAACAATAGCTTTTAAAATGACTTAAAGTACATATATAATAGCAATGATGCAATAATAATTAGTTCAAATATAGTATCAAAAGCAAGAAATGGTTTTATTGAACAAAACTGTTAAAATACATAATGTATTATGAACAAAAGAGCTAATGTAGATTACGCGTTACAACAAAGGCCTGCAGGGGCGCCGACGGCCTGATGATTGTTTTTACACATTACTGTTTAATATTGACCAAGCAGCATTTAATTCAAACGTACACTTAATCTTTAATATCTGGCCATTTCTTTAGGACAGAAATGCTATAGCCGCTGTAATTAAATGAATATGTGGACATCAAACCGTGCAAACTCAGAGTGAGGGTATGAGCTTTTATTTTGAAACCGCGATGTATTCTCCTGTGTTTGTGTAGATTTATAAATTATTTACCTTACAAATCTGATGAAATGGCGCGCGTGTTGCGTTCCCAGATGAACGTTATAATAAACCCAAACTCACAACATCATGCAGAGATGGAGTTCACATGTAAATGATAGGTTTCTGTGGAGCTACTGTGAACGGAGCCGCTGTGAGACGCACGTGCTTAACCTACACGCATGTAAACAATTAAAGAGCATGTACTGTGTTAGAACTGCATCGCATATAATTATTTAATTAAATCATAGCTTTTGTGAATTCACAATTATGCTTAATTATGATTTTTAAATGGGTTTAATATATCATGCAGCCTTGGAAAATAGTCTAATAATGTGTTTTATGGATTCTCGTCCGTGAAATGCGCCACTTCCGGTATTTTGCCAGTTAGTCGACGCGAACAAAATTAAGTCGACGATTTTTAATAATCAACTAGTTGCGACGAATCTACGAATCGCAACAGCCCTAATTTGATACAATAAATGCATGTCAATGACATGCACTACTGTTCAAAAAATTGGGGTTGGGTAAGATTTTTTCCATTTCAGAAATTAAAAACATTCTCATTACAGAAGAGATGTATTCAAGTAACAGTACAATTTTTTTAATTAATTAATTTGACAAAGAATGTTATGTTATTGAACCATATTTATCCAACAGGTGCAAACAACATTACACAGCATCAATAAAGTTGATACTATACCATAAAATATCTGAAGGGCAGCATAGTCAGTGCAGAAACTCAGAGATTTTAGGCTTATTAAGGTTTAGAAAAAGCAAATCTGATTTAACAAGATGTTTCACTTCCATTTAAACTTTCAAAACCATCTAAGCTTTACAATAAATCAATATTGAGAAGTATTAAGAAATTAAGTTTGCAATTTGAGTTTACTTGACAGCCTTCCAAACATCTTGTTATTAATGTTATCAGCATCTGCAAAGTAGGTGACGTTATAGTTTTTATAAACAGGAAGGGGGCTGGGTCAGTTCACACTGATGTACATTCACACAAATGTAGGTTACTCATAAAAAACGGTTTATGTTTTAAAACAAAGCTAAATTACCTAAATACTAAATATTTAGGTTTCTAATGTGAACATAGCCACCATCTAGAGCAGCATTTCATATGCAGGCTGACAGACAATTAAGTTAAAATGTAAGTGCAAGCAGTAACTGTAAAACGAAAAATGCCTCCTTTAGACTAACATTAGTCTAAGTGCAGGACTGCAGTTGGTGGAGAGGGTCTTTTTTCCTTCGTTTGATGAGGGAGCCAGTGTGCTAATGGCCCAAGGTTCTTTATCATGGTTGTTGGTGTGGACAGAGGAACTGGAGCCCCTCCTCCTGTTCGGTCTGTTCCACGAAAGAGAAGCAAAGCACTGGAACAAGCAGGGCTCAGCCAACACAAACAAGCTGTGTAGCTGCCAGATGGGACCCAAAAAAAAAAAAAAAGTCAGAACCTCTGCCACAGAGACGTGGAGAACAAATAAGGGGGGGAAGGGAAACTGACATAATTCAGGTCAAAACAAAAATAAAAATGTCAGAGAAAGGAGCCAACACATGAAAGACATGTAGCAAGCATGGAGCGGAAGCAAGATTGATCATTCATTCTCTAGGCTGAAGTGCAGGAAGAGGATGTGCTCGTTCCAGTGCTCTCTTCCAGTTATAGCACATCGACAAACTGACGCATAGATCACAATAAAAGCCCATTTCTGCCATTCAAAACTCAGTTTACAATGACTTTACATTCCATCTAAGGACTTTCTTTACAGGCCACGTCTGTTTTTTTTTTTTTAACTTATATGGGAATGATGATTTACTTCATTATAAACTTATAAACAAAGCAGTGCTGTTATCGTTAAACTATTTAACCAAAAAATATTTAACAAATTAAACTGAAATTTAGCGATGTTGCTTTAGATAAAAAATATTTAAGTTGCTCTACTAAAATCACTAAAACTGATAAAACCAATAACTAATAAAACAACTAGGTGATGTCATAATAAACGCGTTAACGAAGACAATGAATTTTTCCACTGCAACAGCGTTAAAAATATTTAACAAAGTTAACGCAGGGGGCAGAGCTAGATTTAGCCACTCCACTCACAACTGCTGTCTCTTTTTCCTTGACAAGACTTTCATTTATTTAGACTCGGAATGGGAGACTTTTCAGATGCACACTCCACTTCACCTCAGCAACAGGTGTCAAGCGAGTATGGAAATGATACAGGTGACGAGGCAGCTTCAGTAGAACATCAGTAAGCTGTGGTCAGATGAAATGTTACCAGGTCATGTGTCCGTAAAAACGAATCTTCCTGTCCTGTCAGCCGATATACTGTGCTCTTGTGCGTGCTCTCATGTTCAGCAGTGGCCGATTTTAAAGTAACAGCTGCCAAATAACCTAATAATTCAGCTGCTGTGATGTCTGCTAATAAAAGAACAAAAGAAATGAGGAAATCAATAACTTCTGTAGCTTTAAGGATTCATCTATATTTAATTTTGTGTTTGATAACTTATTCAAAATTGTTAAAATCAAAAAATAAGTAAAAAAAAAAAATTATATATTATATATATATATTATATATATATATATATATATATATATATATATATATATATATATATATATACACATACACACACACACACACACACACTATAATAGTATATAATATTACAATAACACTAGTATAGAGTAACTTCAGTTCATGTGCTACTTGAGAATTCAAGTCCTGATGAAAAGGCATGATTTGTTTCATTCATCTGTTCACTATTTCACTGTGCAAATGAACAGGTTTACACAAAGCAGGAGGAGGTTGTCTTCTTTGACCAATTTTACTTTAACTCTCAGAGTGTTACTTCAACTTTTACTTAAACCCTGAAGCAAAACTGCAGTAGCTGTTTAAAGCCATTATTTTACTAAATAAAAAACTATATCACAGCAACTCACAAATCAACAATTTTGGCTGGACCACATTTACAACTAGAATCTCCAAGCATGCCACAAGAAGTCACAAAACATGGTCACTGCTTTCTTACATCATTGCTAACTGTTTGGGATCAAATACTGAAAATATTTTCTAAATTATTGATGTAGCTTAAAGAAACGTTACAGTGTGTAAGAGCTCTGAGATGAAAATACTGGTGTTTCAGCCTTCTAGCATACAGAAGGTTCTTTCTAAAGGAAAATATGCATCTAAACAGTTTCAGATAATATACCGGGTGTCAGTTAGGTGTAGAAATATGCCAGAATCAGAAAAAGAGGGCAGATCTCCTAAAGGTAGGGAAATTATACATTTTCAGAATCGATTACTTGGGAGTCAACAAATCGGTCTTTAGGAAGAATGTAATTAGGCTGGTTTAGGTTTCATATTAGGGACATTTTCTTAAGACACCTTGTTTTCAAAAACAGCTGAAGCTCATTGGAAAGCAGAATGTGGGATATCCATGGCTTTTATAACCAGTTACTAACAACACTTGCACACTTAGCACATACAACAGCTTATTACAGGCTTTATGACTGTAAATGTTTTCACAAGCTACATCAACAGACAGGATTTTTCTTTTCTTTTTAAGCAGGATGAATCTTTTCAAGGGAGAGGAAGAAATGATTAAAAATTAATCTACCGTCAATATTAATAAACTTTAGCTTTACAGCTTTCAGTGAACCTTTGGACACACTTCATTTTGTATCTGTAGGTGAAGCAGTGGTTAACACAACCTGCACTACAAATAATTACTGCAAAATTCTCCATATGGTTCAGATCACAAAATATTGTTAAAACATTTTTTCAATTCCCAGCAAAATAAAAGTGACTTAATATATGGTGACAAATGTGAAGAGTGGAAAAGAGGCTGATTGCGTTATAAATGACTTTGAATTAACATGGGCAGTGAAAGATGCAACTCTATCACATGGAAAGTTCAGTAAAAATAGTACCATGACTTTCTAAACCAAGTGAAGTAACAGGAAAGATGGTCACAAGCTGCTGCTGAAGCTCAGATAAACCAATCAAGAAAAGGAGCGAGAGGAGACCAGGCCCAAGAAAAACCTAACTTGAAAAAATTGAGCGTCAACAACTCTAGCAGATTGCAAAAAAATAAAAACATACATAAAAAATACACATCTATTTGGATTAGGTTTGATTCATAAAATCCTAAAATTAATCTTTTAAATCTATGCCTTTATTTTATTTTCAAGTAGAACTTTGCTCGAATTTATTAGCAGCACCCCTCCCATCCTGTAGATGTCACCAAGTCAATAGCACATCCAAGCTAATCACCGCAGCACACATCTTACGTACATGGTATGATGACAGTAACTGATAATGATTATTAGTTTAAATTATAATAATAATAATAATAATTAAACATAATCCCGAAAAACTACAATAATAACAACAACAACAACAATACTATTAACCACAAACAAAATAAATAAATGTCATTTTATATATAATAAATGCATAAATAAATAAGCAAACAAACCTTAAACATGGCTAGCGCCTCTAACCAAACACAAAAATGTAGCTCTACAAACCTCTACAATCAATCACAACAGCCTCCAAAAGCACACAAAAACTACTCCACATCCACTCATTCATACAGTAACGTTACCTTCATCTATGTTTATCTGCCCCTCATGAGTGTCCTTTTTTATGCCACTGTATATCCCAGAATGCAGTGGCGCCGAGGCCAGAGTTAGTGACAGGAACAGGCTGAGCAGGAGAGCGCGCCTCGGGCTGCCTGACAGCGGTATTGTGCTGGAACAGATCCTCAGCAGCGAGACCCGGCTCGCAGATCAATGGCGCATATTCTAAGAAAGCATGCCACGGGGTTGTTTGAGCCTGCTAAAGAAGCGGCGGCATCTCCATCTTACTCGCACACAAAAATGTGTGCGAGCGCTAGCTAATCTTGGTGCTAGGGTCAACCCAGGTAATCCCCACAGGGTGGAGGGGAGAGGAGACTGACCGATCTTAACCCAGCCCCGTCAGGATTTTGATTGGCACAGCAAGCTGCTCCACAACTTTCTCACTGGTGTTGGTACAAACGGCGCATACCACTGCGCAGCTAAGGAGGGGTGTCTCGCGTACACACACATTCTCCAACCCTCCCTCTTTCTCCGAAAAACCTCTAGAGGGACGGAAGAACACACGGACTGCCAGTTTAAGAAGGAAAAAAAAGTTTGTTCTTCCCGTTTATGCATATTTTTCTGGCTTGTTCTCTCGCTCGCTTTCTCTAAAACATTCTCAGGGGACTCTGGGAACAGAAAGCTTGAGCAGAAGTTTGTTTGGAACAGCGTTCAGTACTCCACGTGAGCTGAACTCGACTGACAAACACTTTTATGGGTCTCTAATGTGGAGCAGGGTCATACACTCCACCCACACACAGGCAAGCTTGGTTAACAGACTATACTCCACACATACACACAGAGCGGTTTAAAGATAAGATAAAAACTGAACCTGCTTGTCCTCTCTTTTTAATCAGTACATGAACATTAGAATCACAACAGGTGGTGGAGGAAACCAAGACTACACTGCATATATCCAGGTAGCTAAAGAGACACCAGGAAACACTTACAGCCACATATGCAAACAAAAACAGCTGCGCATACGCCTGCTTGCTGAAAGCGCCTGGGGCTACTGGGGGCTGAAGGGTCAGGCAGCGTGAGTGTGTGGAACAGATCAGATCAACTCCTCATTACTGCAGCTCAACTCCTGACTCAAAGACACATACTTTGAATGACCAGCAGCCTCAGCTTGTGATCTGCATGGCAGCGGTGCTCACAGAAGTCCTCTGTTGAACACACTCTTATCCAGCGCAGTCTGCACTGTTTAGATTGAAGCATAGCTGTCATTAATGTTGATTCCGAACAGCAGCTGCTCACACACAGGCGACAGAGGGCTAATCGAGTTAGACCAGCTGTGTAGATGCTCATCTCATATGCATTATAATATCCAAGATATATCATATGTACATCAAGCAGTGCTTGTTAATTTAGTTTTTCTGCCATTTGCCAAATGTTAAACATTTGCTCATAACCCAATATTTTTTTGGAAAAATAATTTATGGGATATTGTTCGTTAAACTAGATGGCCAGACTGCAATACCATAATACCAGTGTCTATAGTATTTCACATATTGCGAAAGCAGAACACACAAGTAGTAAGACTACAAGAGCTTTTTTCTTGTGGTATCAATGTCACCTTAAAATAATGACCATTACATTATTTTACTGAGCAATTAAATGATAGCGCAAGTTTGTTGGTCAAACAAAATGTTGTTATAAATTAATGAATAGAACTTTTTATTTCCACAGGCTTACATCTCTCAGTCCTTAAATCTTTATTAAAGGGATAGTTCACCCAAAAATGTTCTCACTCTGATGTTGTTCCAAACTTGTATGTTCTGTGGAACACTAAAGATATTTTGAAGAATGTTGGTATAAAATATATATTTTTTAATCTTTTGATTCACAGAAAAAAAGTCATGCAGGTTTGAAATTACATAAAAGTGAGTAAATGATAACAGATGCTGCATTTCTGGTTGAACTGTCCCTTTACCTTCCTTTGTACGTGTTTTGTCAAGTCCAGGTTGGTATAAACCAATAAAAACTTTTATTTTGAATCACAATTAATCGTTCAACAGCACTAGTTTATTTAGATGAGATCTACATAATGGAATGACATAAATCTACATTATTAACCATGCCCCTAAATTCATTATCCATCTCTCGTCGTTTACTCAATTTATACCTTTTCTTTCACCATTACAGTTGAATGATGAAACAGACCAAATATTCAGAAACAAAACACAGGTGTAATGTCCAACTATGTTTGCTGTCTTAAAGGTAAAAGGATACACTGCATTAGCAATGCATTTTACTTCCATAACAGACGATTAGTCTCCTCACAACAAATACAAACTTTTTGACTAGGACATGGAAGCTGAAGGTCTATGTGACAAACCGAAAAAAGGTGGAGGAACACTAACAAAATAAATGGGGTTTCAATTTCATGTTTACTTCATCATCTATGCATGCAGCAATCAGATGACCACCTTGCTTGGGTGTCATGGGCAGATTTCCTGCTCCTAAAACACTGTGCTTGAGCAAGTATGCAAATGAAAATAAGAAGCCTCAGATACTATGCTCCAACAGCTTTAAAGTTGGAGTTTGAAACTCTCATGTTCGCTTCTTTTCCCTCTGTGGTCCCTGACTACAGCATGGAGCCTCTCGGCTGTGCCAAACAGATAAAACAGATTCCTGGAAAGCTGCGAAGCCCTCCATAAATTAGAGAGAGACTCTCAAAGCACAGATGCATTTTCGCACGCGTGCACATAGTATGAGTTCTTATAAGACATCGTCAACAGCACACAAAAACAACCACAAAACACACCCTCTCATAAAAAAAGAAAAAGCAGAACCTCACATTAAGCATGATTCAAACACACCCCCCTCATAAAAAAAAGTCAAAACAGAGCCATTTAAAAGCACACGCTTTCTCAGACTGAGATGCAGATGTTGTAACAGTGCATACTGAACACTAAGGGGCTTCTTGAGTACTAAAACTTAATAGCTTGCAAACAAGCAGAAAGACGGTTTTGAGTTTAAATTGTGTGGGGATGAGTTGAATTTGCATTCATTATTATGATTGCAATTTTGCATTATCTGTCCCAAAAAAAAAAAAAAAATTTAGTTTGTAGCTGCTAATATTGACAATATGCATTCAGTATTGTCATTTAGTGCTTACTTTGTTAATACACTACTGTTTAAAAGTTTGGGGTCTTAACACTTAAATGTTTAATAAATGCGAAATGTTTTTCAAAGAAGTCTCGTGCTCACACCAAGGCTACATCTATTTGATCGTAAATAAAATAACGTGGATACAGAGTTGGACTTGTAGCCCGAAGGTCGTGGGTTCGAGTCTCAGATCCGGCAGGGATTGTAGGTGGGGGGAGTGAATGTCCAGCGCTCTCTCCACCCTCAATACCACGACTGAGGTGAGACCCTTGAGCAAGGCACCAAACCCCCAACTGCTCCCCGGACGCCGCAGCATTGGCTGCCCACTGCTCCGGGTGTATGTTCACTACTGTGTGTGCACTTGGATGGGTTAAATGCAGAGCACAAATTCCGAGTATGGGTCACCCCATACTCCATCAGTGTCTAAGTTGGTGCTTAAGAAACATTTCTTATTATTATCAATGTTGAAAACAGCTGTGCTGCCACATACATTTTGTTCAGGATTTTTTTGATGAATATCAAGTTCAAAAGAAACTTTTGATCAGCAGTGTAAGTACAAACACATCGGCATTATTTTTAATTACATAATTATTAGTGGGTATTCACTGCACAACAACACAAACAATTACGCAAACAGCCTCTGCGAAAAGTCAATGCAAATGCGATCATTTTGGCATCACAATCACACACAAAAAAAAAACCCTTCAAAATCCTGATGCTGCTTAAAAACAAAGGTGATATTTAATAGCTTACTTTCACACTACTCTTACAATTCCTGCAGTATATAGTATGTATACCGTGCACAAATCTTCTGTAACCAGAGAACACCTGGATAACACACTTTGTCAAAATGTGCAAGAGAGCTTACTGTCATATCTATGCTTAGACTGAGAGACAAGTGCATAAGTGAAGAGAAAAAATAAATAAATACCTGATTCCTTCGTCGCCGATTCCCAAAATTTCGTCTGACAAGAGTTTTATAGTTCTGACTCTTCTTAGTCAAATAATAGTACAGCACACAATCAGACACACACTGCAGAGACAGAAAATATAAATACAGCTGCATCACTTGGGATTGAATTTGAAAAGAAAATATCATAATGCAATGAAAAAATGCTGTCTGTGGGTGGGGATCTGAGTCAGTAAAGCTGTTACAGTGCTTCAGTTCAAACAACCACTGATGAACATCCAGGGACATCCTGGGTGTGACAGCAGTCCACCATACTCGGAGTCACAAAACAGGAAACCCACCTTTCTCTCCAGAAATGAAGCGATGAACCCAAAGTTTTTTGGATGCTGCACAAACCTGTGTTACAGAAGAGACAAAGGTGAGAAAAAAACTGCAGCACATTTACACACACTCACTTGACATGCCAAAATAAGCCACTGTTACTCACTTTTCCTTGAAGATCTCCTTCTCGTGTTCGGTCCAGACATTCATAAACTGGCGGGATTTGTAGACCTTCATTGGGTCATCCATCAGACCGTTCATGTTGATAAACTTCACTCTCCGCTGTTCAGAATCGTACATCATGGGAGGAATGACAGACAACTGTCTCATCTGTTTCTCATTGTTCTGAGAGAGACAAAAAGGTGTCCAGGATGATTCTGCAGTGCTTGTTTACATTACTTTAGTCTCAGCCTCCGACAGCACACCCACAGGCCATTCACTGACCGTCTGATGCATACTGCACACAAACTTGCAATTTACGAATAATCACAACGCTCCAATCAGATTACTCTATTGCAACACCACTTCCAGGACTAGGAATAGTTTTTATCAGTCCTCCAGGAAACAAAATGACAGTTTTCACAGGATTTTCCCAGTAAATAGCATCAAATCTGTAATAGTTTTACATTTTTACTTTTACGAATTTAGCAGACGCTTTTATCCAAAGCGACTTACAAAAGGCAAGTAAAAGCAATTTGTCAAATAGGAAACAATATTTGAAGAGTTTATCTGCAAAAACGGATAACTCTGTTTTTTAAAATGTTCAAAAATCATGTTTTTTTATTATGCTATCATGTTTTTATTGTGTTTTATTATGTTAGTTAGCTAGTATTTTTTTGTTATTTTTTACCCAATCAAAATAACCCAACTGCAGTTTGACTGAGATTAACTGGCCTGCACAATGAAAAAACATGATTTTTGAAAATGGTTAAAAATGGTTGAACTCTTCATTTATAATATTGCTAGATTTGGAAACAAGCTAGAAAACAGTAAATGCAGCAATGATAGTAAATTAACATCCTCAATCCGAATTGTATTACCTGTGTTGTTTTCTCGTCTTTAAAATAATCAGTACTTATTTTTGGACTATTATCAATTATGATCACAAATCTATATACATTGCTGCTAGTTATTCAGTATTGTTTGGATGAGTATTTTAAGTGTCACTTTCAGGTAGGCCTGACATTAAAGAAAGCAAAAAGTATGGTTGGACTCTGTCCCCTCATTCCCTCTTTCATGTCTAAGTGGGTGATTCTTAATCAAAATAAACTGCAAAGTACATCAGATTTTATGCTGCATAATCTGGCTATTTGATGATAAAAAGACTGCAATGGCTCACAGGAAATAATAAAGTCTGATGTATGGGAGAAGGCCGGGGTGCATGAGCTCCTGAAGCGCTACAATTCTGGCTAATACACTTTCTGTACTTGGGGTAAAGTTTTTCTATATGGATCAGATTTCAGATATATAAACCAGTGGTTTACCTCCTGCTCTGAGAGGCCATCAATGATCTCGGATATCTCGTGTTCACTTCTTGCGATGGTGGCAGACAGGCCTGTCCCCCTCTGGCCCACCCTAAAGACAGGAACGATGAAGCATGGTTAGAGAAAGAGTTTGTCTGTTCCTGGCTTTGTTGTCTTCGTACCATGTAACAGCGCTTTCCCAAGCAAGCTACCAGATCAGAGTCCCACACCCTGTTTCTTCTCCCACAAAAAGCCTTTGAAGCAGTGGTTACAGCTATTGGCAAGATTCCTCCGGGTCTATTCATGAGCACTGGAGCTCTGAAGTTCTTTGGTTTAGAGACTCTTACAGCAACAATAGCTACATACTCTGGCTTGTCTAAACAATCAAGACAAGCAAACAGTGCTCACTGAAGTTGGATGGTTTGAGCTTAATGAACAGAACTACAGACGTGACTCCTGCAACGTTTATGAGGTGAACAAGAAAGACTAATTTAGGCAAAAGCGCAAATTGCCAGGTCTGAGACGGTCATGCAGAGGGTTAAGAAGTAAAATTATTCTTCAAAACTGAATCAGTTTTTTTAAACAGTGGTTATGGTATTATAACAATGGTATTTCACTTTTGCTAATGGTTTTCAAATGTGCACGTTTTTTTTTCTTACTTTTTTATTTTGGAAGAACAGCAGTCGATTATGTCTTAAGTGAACATTTGTGACCTGTGCTGGCAAAATGAATCACAATGAGCAAATTTTCAAAAATTAGTTATTTTTATTTTTTATATTCTTCATTAAAATACCTTCAAAATGATGTGATTTGTTGGAATTGGAGAAAAAAAAAATGACTGTGCTACATCCATTTGAAGTCGACGAAAGTCAGTTCTGAGAAAAATTGACGAAGTTTTCTGAAGGTTCCAAAGCAAAAACACTTAGCATAGCAACGTTGCATCTTTCCTCCAGTACCTTTCTTAATATTATTACTATATTAATAATCACAATATACAATACCCTCCATAAGTGTTGGAACAGTAAAGACAAAATTGCTCTGTTGGCTGTGGAGTCAAGACATTTGCAAATTTGATTGAAAGATGAATATGAGACAAAACTACAGAATGTCACATTTTATTATTAGCCGTTTCAACACATACATGAAACGAACAAGAACAGCACTTTTGGAGTTCATCCCACTCATTGATGTGAGCATAAGTATTGGGACAGTTGAACATAAGGCAGATATAAAAGATTAAAAGCTATTATTTAGTTGCAGATCCCTTGCGCACAATCACAGCAGTGAGTCTGTGACCCATAGACATCACCAGACTCTTGGTCTCATCCTTTGAAATACTTTTCCCAGCCTTTAATGCAGCCAATTCCAATTGTTGCTTGTTTTGGGCAGTTTCTGCCTTTACTCTCCTCTTCAACTGGTGAAATTCATGTTAAATCGGATTTAAATCTGGAGATTGACTTGGGCAATCTAAGACTTTACATTTCTTTGCCCTTATAAATTCCTTGACTGAACTGGCAGGGTGTTTTGGGTCATTGTCCTGATGCAATATGAAGCACTTCCCAATGAATCTGGTGGCATTTTCTTGAATATTGGTAGGCAAGATGGTTTTGTACTCTTCCAAATTCATTCTGCTACTGTCATCATACATTAAGTCATCAGTAAATTTGAGAGGGCCTGTTCCAGAGACAGCCATTCATGTCCATGCCGTGACACCACCTCCACCATGCTTTACAGATGTCCTGTATGCTTGGGATAATTTGCAGTTTTCTTCTTTTTCTCCACATTTTTGCTTTCCTGTCACTTAGATAACGGTTCATCTTTGTCTCATCGGTCCATAAACACAGTTCCAAAACTCTTCTGGCTCACCTTTGTGCTTTTTTGCAAACTCTAATCTTGCCTTTCTATTTTTGCTGCTGGTCAGAGGTTTGCATCTTGCTGTGTAGCATCTGTAATTCTGTGTCAAAGTCTCCTGAGGACAGTAGATTGTCAGAGCATCACCCCAGCTTTCTGCAAGTTGTTGATAATTTTACAGACATGTCTTTTAGGGTTCATTTTCACAGCTTTTATGATTTGTCTGTCATCAACTACTGTTGTTTTCTCAGCCGATCAGGTCGTTGTTGGTTGCTGGTGTCACTGGTGGTTTCCAAACTCTTGATTTCTCCATGCCCTTTATTTTTGCTATAGCTCTAATTGACTTCCGTTTTTCTTTTAGCATCCAAATTGCTTGCTTTTCTCTCAAAGTCAGCTCCCTCATCTTCATCCTGGTTTGTGTGCGTCATCATCGAATGCAAGATTCAGAATGCAGAAGTAATGGATATAACTGACACGACACAGTCCCTGCTTTTAATATCTGAAGAATTAATGCAACAGGACACAGCTGATCATTTAGAAAGACCTGTGAGGCAACTGTTCCAATACTTATGCTCACATCAGATAGGAGGATGAAACTCTAAAAGTGCTGATCTTCCTAGCTGGTAAAACATCTGTGTTGAATCACCCAATAATAAAACATGACATTCTGTAGTTTTGTCTCATATTCATCTTTTAATCATATTTGTAAATGTCTTGACTCCACAGCCAACAGAGCAATTTTGTCTTTACTGTTCCAATACTTTTGGAGGGCACTGTAGGTATTTTTTATTTTATCTTTGTTATTAAAAATAAGAACAGATGCAAAAATAACAATAACAGTAGAACAAATATAAGGAAACAAATAGTGCATTACTTTTTTCATTTTACATCTAAACAAAAGCATTCAAGCAAGAAAAAGAAATAATAAAAAAAATCCCTTTAGTGTTCATTACAAATAAATTGATTATTAAACCTACAAAAGCAGTTTAATCAAGAACAGTGAGTGATTCCCTCTTTTCTTTTATTGTTTGATTTACATTAAAGAGACAGACGGTCTATATATTAAGACCTACTGTACTGCACGGATCTAATATAAATGTTACAAATCAGATGTTTTTCCCCAACAGTTCCCCAAACATTCACTTAAAATATAACAGATTACGTTTGCATGAATAGCCTACTGATGTACTGTAATTCTGTGTATACAGTAAGTGCATGCATGAGGATCGCGCACTGGTGGAAGTGCCTTTATGTGCGCGATATGCCAGTCAGCGGCAGCGCGAGAAGAGAAAAAGGCAGAGAACGCACAAATAAAGATAATTTTAGATATTTAATTACTATTTGGAGCATTGGGATTGCTAGACGAGGGCTTAATTAACTAATTTTTGTGAAAACCTGAAATTAGACATTTTTCACTTTTTTTTTTTTTTTGGTCTGTAGCTCAAAATTAACCTGTGCACATTCCGACTGATTTTGCCAGTACTGGTCACATTTACAGATAAGCGGATGTGTATCAGTATATTTAGTCCATGCATTCGGCCTTAAAGTGACAACAGCTTAATATACCTGCTGCTGGCTGTGTCCTTGATGTTAATCAAAGAATAAAAGAAAGAGAGAAAAACTGAATAACGTTTGGGGATTTAATAAGAATTAATGTATATTTAAAGCATACAGAGAAGATTACCCAATGGGTCAATATCACTGTAGGGTGCCTTTTGGTGTCCTGTACATAAATACTTCATTTGCCTTGGCAACTTAACATAGAAATGACTATGAAAGGGTGTGTTACATTAGGCTATGTTTTTATATTCATAACAAAAGCATTACTTGGCTTTTTAGATATATTTCCTAGATTTTTTTTAGTTTTGTGTAAGAGGATGCATATTATTTTGCTATGTCCCCAGCACTGAATGAGAGTAGAATATATTCAAATCATAAAATTAAGCAAATTTGTTCTCTATTAATATTTTGTTCAACTCAATTTGAGTGTATTAATCATTTGGTAATAAAAACAATATTTTTATTTAATAAAAAAAGAGAAGAGTTTATCCATGTCCCTTGCATGGTGGGGATATTATCATATTGGGGAATCCGCCCCTTTAAAAAAAGGCCATCCCCTTTAGTGACATCAGGACAACAGATTTTTTGTCTCTTCAGTGGTGGGAATTTCAACGGATGAGGTGAGTAAGTTGTTGACTTTTCAATTGACAAATTTTCTTTGCCAAAGCTTAACATGTCTACTCTATCGCCATAAAATATGCCAAAAGTGATTAGAATCCAGTATTTTCAAAATATGTACGTTTAAATATACCAAATTCTCTTCAACAACCAGATTAACTATTTAGCTAGTCACACTTTGTTGTAAGCTAATATGCTAACTGAAGCTCAAAATGTCCACCCTGTCGGCCACTTAGACATGACAGGTTGGACACAGCATTCATTTGTAGATAATATGGCAATTTATAGAAATTTAATGTTGTAATTTATAGAAAGATCTGCTGTAGATAATATTTTGTCATTTATAAAAACAAAATCATTGCTCTTTCTCAGGACATGCCTCTGAGTGCAGCAAAAATGGCACGACAATGCAGAAAACGCCCGGATGCAAACCCGGAATGAAGAGAAGCATACCTTAAGAAAGAAAGGGAGAAATGGTTGAAAGATAGAGATACATGGAAGAAGAAATGTATTAATGAGCTCAGTGAGAGAGGAAAATGTGCTCAAAGGAAAAAATGGAGGGAGGCAAAGAAAGCTGCCAGAGCTAAAGCCAGGACAACAGTGGAGATGCAGACTCCTCACCCAACTTCAGAAAGCCCACCACAGCTTGGTCCCTCAAGTTTAGTATAAATGTAGAATGGAAATATATAAATGATGACACATAACTCTTAGCCAAATAATTTATTAATTATAGTCACCTATATAATACCCACGCATTAGAATTACAAAATAGGTTCCCTGGTTATAGTCGCATATTGAATACTAATATGCCAATTATATAATTAATGTGATTGAGAATGTAATTGTATTATTTGTTTGAAGTTAAATAAATGTTTCATTGTCATTTTTTGTCATGCTTTGGGTGTTCTGCTGTGTGTCTACCCTGTCATGTGCTGGTCCGCCCCGTCATCTTGATATTTTAAATAATAATTCAATCATATCTATATAATCCAGTGTGTTCAATAGCTAGGTGTTGGGACAATAACATGCAAACAAACAATTGCATCCAAATATCACAGTTTTCCCCAAATAAGAAAAAATACATGTGCGTATTGTATGGGTTTCTTTAAAAACACATGGTTTACATAAAATCTTTTATGTATTTATGATTTGAAGGCAAACAAATAACCCTGTTTAGGAAAGGGACATCATACCGTTCAGAAAATATAATTTTCATCTTAATATTGCAATGAAAACGTATTTAATAGTAATATTTATGTCCATGACAGGGTGGACATATCTTTATGGTTTATGCTTCAAATATTGGCCCATAATCATCTAAAAAAAAAAAAATGTGTGGGAGCTCAGCTACTATGATTCTTGAGTGTCTACTATTTATGACATGACAAAGCGAATGGGAAATTAAAACCAAAAAAGAGTATTGTGAGGGTTGAAAGGCACTCAATGGTGATATTGACCCAAATATCAGTCTTGAGCTGATTTGTTTTTAATTAGTGTCACTCACGCACTCATTCACTCACTGAATCAGTTGGAGCAGCTCTTGGCATATTCACTAAACTGCATTATTGCGTCATTATTGACATTTTTGTCAAGTAAAGTGTAGTAAAGAACTGTGGAATTCAGAATTAGTCAGTTCTTCAACTTTCATCTTTTGTTTAGGTAAGAGGCAGAAGGCAGAAAGCAACACTGGCAAAGTCTTGTGCAATAACAAATATATCTATAAACTGGCTACTTTGCTTGATCAAATTTTGTTTTATCAGCAAAACAGCAGTGTCTGTGTTTCTGGTTAATCAAGGTCAGCGGTATGTTATGTTCTTCTGTTCTGCTTTAGTGGTGTTCCAGAAAGAGTTCCCCATAATTCAGGGAAGCCCTTCAACCCCTGTACCAGGAACTATCACAGATTGACCTCTGACCATAGCACCTACGGGATCCTCAATGTTAATTGGCCAACTGCTGAGTCAGGACAGAACACAGTGCCTCAAGTGTTTACACAAGATGTTACATCACAACTGTGTCAGGGAAACGCAATACTGTTAAATGTGTGTGTATGACAGAGCATTCATTGGGTCATCATAGAACCTGGTGGGCCTGACTGACCTCTGGAAGCGTTCCTGTTGCTCGCGCTGTTTGCGGATTTCAGGAAACTGCCTCTCATAGTATTCACGTGTGCGGCTCTCCTTGGCTTTACGACGTGGGTTGTTTTCCATTCGCTCAACTTTTTTCTCCCACTCCGTCATCAGCTCATCATACCGCTGGCATATTTTCTGTTCCTAAGGCAACAACAGAAAACATTTTAGCAAAGTAAAACTAAATCAGCAGTGATTCTGAGCAATTATCCAAGTAAACAAAAAAATTATATTCACTTAATGTTTGTATTGCAATCCAATAGCAAAAAAACAAATATTAAACACAACTGACCAAAGCGTGAATTTTACTGATGGAACAACAAGAACTATTTAAATGAAATTTATCTGTTTATTACTTCTCAGTGTGACATATAAACCTGAAAGGACAGACAGAAAGAGAAAGACAATAATACAGTGAGCCAGAAACAGAGAATGAGCAAGAACAAAGAGGTTCAACAAGTGGAGTCTCAATCAAGACCTGCACAGAGAGACAAGTGCGCTTGTGTCTGTACTACGGAACACGCAGAACAAAAAACAGCTTGTTTTTCCTCTCTCTGAACAGTTAACCTTCCTCTTGGCTTTTGGCCATGTCACCACTCTGACTGTTCTTGGTCCAGCAGGTCTGACCGAAACGGTCTAGTAACAAGCAATTGCACTGAACTATACCTTCCTGAGAACAAAACTATTTATAAAAAAAAGAAAAGAAAACAACAATCATTATGCTTCCTTGCAGCTTAAGCAGCTTATTTTTAGCACCAGGGTTAAATAAAACATCACTGTTCAACAGTCCTGAACCACAAAAGAAAAAGAAAGATGACAGACAGATAGACACACAGAGGGAATACTATAGGTCAGTCTTCTTAACCATGGACAATATAACAAATTATAAATCATTGGACTGATATGCAAATGAGGGCATGTCCAATAAGCTATAGAGGTCAACACGGAACTCCAAATGCCAATGAAATTTCTCTGATCACTGTTCCCACAACATATCATTATTATCTGTTACTTATTTGTTTTTGTTTTTTTTAATTAGTCATAAAGTAACATCTCAATACAGCCTAATAAATATTTGTCCCACACATTCACTTAACTTCTCTACTGTAAATACAAACTAAACGTGATCATAAAGTGATCCCAAATTATCCTACAATTTTTCCACAAATATTCTAGTTTCTCTGTTACTTCAATCACCTCACCTGATGGAGGAGCACTTCCTCAACATGCGCTCAAACTCATGCATTCAATGACAGCACAGAAAAGAGAGACACTCACCCTCTGTTTGCGTGCATGGTTCCTCCTCTTGAAAAACAGAATCAATTTCTTCCTCATCATCTGATTCCTGCAGCAATAAAAACCAGTGTGTTTACATTCCCTCTCATAAAAGGAGCAAACATTGCACACTGAACAAGATTTCTCTGCTGATACATAACCTGCCCACAGACAAGCACGGTGAATACAGCCCATCATTGAGCCCTGCCAACTCCACCAGTCTCTGCTTTCAAAAAATGCCTCAAGATACAATTCCATGAGCCCTTGACTCAAGTTGTTCATGTGCTTACTTTCTTACTCTTACTTTAAAAACCTTCTCTACCCTCGCTTTTCTTGCTTTGGATAAAAACACCTGAAAAATGAATGAATATTAATGACTCTTACTCCAGGTTTGATTTCATGTTATAACATTCAAAGTAATTTAATGCCTTCACATATTTTGTGGGTCACTGATATAGGCGGTGCACAATGCAGTTTATTTTTGATATCTACCTTTTAAAAGCTTGGGGTCAGTAAAATTTTTAAATGTTTCTGAAAGAAGTCTCTTATTGTCATTAAAAATATAGAAAAACAAATTAAACTTGTCAAACAGTACAATTTCAAAATAGCTATTTTTATATATAAATGTTATTTATTTCTGTGATGGCAAAGCGGAGTTTTCAGCAGCCATTCCTTAAGTCTTCAGTGTCATGTGATCCTTCAGAAGTCATTCTAATATGATGAATTGGTGCTCAAGAAACTTCTATTAATAGAAATCTTTTGTAAAAATATACATTTAGCCACTTTAAATCTTTTGCAAGATTATAAATCTCTTTAGCCACTTTTGATAAAAATGATGCATCCTTGCTTAATAATATTCATTTAATTAAATATAATTAACTAAAAAGCCAATCTTACTGAGCCAAACATTTTTTAAAGGTAGTCTATGATAGTACTGTTTTCTTCTGATTCATGGTAACTGAGGGTTTTCCTCCTCACAAACACACCCCCTCTCCTATGCATGAAAGACTGTCTGAGTCGACCGGATGCAACACACAGACTGACTGACCTTGACCTGTCTACACACACACAGCAGTTTCACTTTAACCCACTGATGATTAGCTGGCGAGTTATTATTTGCCTCATTTAAATGACTCAGCACACACCATGCCACATCAACTGTCTGTTGGCTGCTTGAAAGTTTATGACAGAAAGTATATTCTTTCCCTCTATCCTTCTCTCCCTCCCTTACTAGCTTGTACTTATTTGAACAATGACTGAGACTTGGTGTTACAAGCACTTCCTCTGTCTAATTGCCTCTTTAAGATGAATCGCTTTTTGTATTCCCCAATTGTAAGTCGCTTTGGATAAAAGTGTCTGCCAAATGACTAAATGTAAATGTGACAGCCAAGATGATGTGGGTGAGAAATGAAAGCTCACATACAAGCACCTCAAGGTTCATGCTGCTTTAAAAAAAAAAAAAAAAAAATGAAAACAAGTCATGTCCCACTTACTTAGAGTTTGCACCAGCCTCCAAAAAAATTCTGGCTTATATTCAAAACTCCAAGGGAGTCTGCATTGTGTTTAACTTTTACCATACATATCAGAGCAATTTCACTGCTCTTGACAATGACCATTATATTTTAAATAAAAACTACATTTTGATGGTGTTAATATCAAGTACACTAATATCAGAAATAATTCAGCATCAGTCTGGTTGATGCATTAAACATAGAAGGTGGCAGTCTTACACTTTAATGCTGGTTGCCACCTGTCATAAAAAGAAAAAAGACGATCACATTGCAGTGTGTGGCTATTACTAAAAGCATTATTAATTTAAATCAACATTTTTAAAGATATCATTTTTTTCATACAACAATCACATAATGAAATTATAATATCATGACGGCTCTAAATGGGACCCACAAATAGTAGGTAATACTAATAATAATAATTAAATTACACTTATTTAAGTTCTAGGCACTCACTGCGCTTTATATTGTCAGGGGGTATACAAGATATTAAAATTACGGCTGATACTGGTAAGTCAATCATCTGAATTTGTTATTTTGTCTAAATAAATTAAAAGTATAGATTGCATTTAAAAGTGTAATTACATTAGTACTGTTTTTAGAAACAGCAAAGGCTTCCTTTAACAGAAAAAAACCACTTCCAATAATGGCTAATAACCAATAATGATTTATTGTGGATCCCTAGAAAAAACTATTTTGGAGTCACATGATCACGAATAATCAACACAAAACTAAATTTATAGTCTCTAGATGATCATCTAATCATCTAGTCTAGTCCATTGCCCACACATCTGCTTTGTCCAGTCAAAGTCACTATTAGAATTAATTACTGTTAGCTTACAGCGAGCAGATACTCACGTCTTAATGTTGTCATGGTAGACTTTAGTATCAGAGGGCTGGTTGTATAGAGGCTGTGGAGAGACAGAGGAAACGGCTGCAGATTAGCTAGAAGAGCAAATTCGCACAAATCTATTGCATCAGAAAAGAATTTCACACAGCACTCACCAGCTCCACTTTAGGCCCCAACCCCTCCAGTATCTTATGGGCTTCTTCTGCCTTTTTCTGTGACACGGCAGAGACAGAATTTTGGTAAAGAAGACAGATGTATGTCCTTGTGGTTAGACAGCCTGCCAATACACCACACTAAACGAACAAACTGTTCTCTCATTTGTTGACTTTTAGCTTTGATACAGACAGAATCTGTGAGGCTTTGTGCGTTTCAGCAGCAGAAACACAAATTGTTTAAGCTGACAGACAATTTATCACTTGTTTGGAAAACATTTTCTCCCCCAGGGTGAAAGGAAGTAAAAATAAACATGGCAAAAAAAAAATTCACCATTTCCTGAGCTGCAATGTTCTTCTGCCTGGGAAACGCCTCCATTACACAATCCCACAATTCTTTACACTCAAATCTAAAATCTGTTTTTGTAACAGCTGCAAGAATATACCAAATATGCGTTGTCTGTGTGTGCAACTGCGTCTTGATGGAAGCAGGAAGTTCAGTGATGTTTCAAGACCAGGGTGCTATAGTTTTGCCTCACTTTCTCCATCTGTACATCAGTACTTCTTTCTCTCTCACCCGCTTTACCTCTAGCTCTCATCTGTTACTCTGTTCAATATATATTCCTTCCAAAACAAGCAAACAAAAACCACCTAATGCACATAATCACTAAATTTAAATGTCCTGAGAACACACACAGACAATTAAAATTTTAGCAAAGAATAAACAGTGAAATCACATTTGTGAGACATAAGGTCTTGGCCGATCAGATGACAATAAACAGGCAGAAATACAAAAAGCTTTCAGCATATCAAGAGGTAGCAAAAGACACAATTATGAAAATTATGCAAGACCATTCTTTATATTTTAAAGGTGACATCAGATTAAACTATCTTTTTTACATTTAGTTGGGTTTCTGGTATGTCTGCCAGCTCCGAAAAGCTGAAAGAAAACATGCATCCAGTTTTTTATAGGCTGCCTGAGTCTGAAACTGTGTCATCCAAGAGCTGTTTCAATTTGCAGCCAGTTTCTAAGTAGATAGCTACCTATTTGAATAAGACCACCTCTGGGCCATATATGGAGTCCTAGACAGCGATTCATATGCCTTGTGTCAACGCCCCATGGCAGAGAGGGGGTGAGGTAAGCAGTATCTCATTATCATTTAAAGAGATATGCACCAAAACAGGTCTCTGTGAGCAGAGCTGTATTTGACAAAGTAAAAAGGGTGTTTTACATGACCATTGAGAATTTTAACCAAAGTATGTCACAGACATTTCATGAAGACCCTAAAGAATCACACAAACTTGTGGAAAATGGGCATTCGAAGCCATATGCCCTTAGATAGTCATATCACACTCTGTCAACAACAAAATGCCCCCCCCACCCCAGCTGAGTTCAATTAGTCACTAATTATTTTCTCCTAGAGGTGTTCAAAGACTCTCAGGAAAGCATTTGCTCACTGTGAATAGTCTTAATACTTTAACAACAATTGAACATGATCTGTAAAGAACACACTCTGCTAGGTTTCTGAGTGTGAGAGAAAGACATCAAGCGTTAATGTGTTCATACCCGGTTTTCATCATAAATGATCTGGACGATGCTGCGATGTTTGTGTTCCACAGGGGGTGGCGTCACTGGCTTTTCTGGCTCTACTGGCTTTGCTGCCTCCTCCTCCAGTTGTTGCTAAGACACAACAAATATGACAATTTACCTTAAACCTGAAGTCTAAAACAAAACACGGGCACATACAATAATAATAATAATACAAATAATAATGAACATTTTCTGAACATGAAATCATGAAGAATTCACTTATTTTGATTGCTTACAAGTAGTGCTGTCAAATGATTAATGCGTCCATGATTAATCGCATCCAAAATAAGTTCTTATTTACATAATATCTGTGTGTACTATAGGGCTGTGCGATATATCGAACGTGATGATCATGCGCATCTCGTCAGTAAAGCTGGTTCCGTGATTAGCGGTAAATCTCCATCACCTGCTTTCAAATGGAGCGGCATTTAATACACAGAGCCGTAGTTCTCTGACAAGCTACACAATATACGTTTGTTATTGAAGGCAATTGATCTGTGATAATGAACGCGATATTGCGTAGCTTGTCAGTGATCTACGGCTCTGTACCGGCTTTACTGACGAGATGCGCATGATCATAGTGTTCGATATATCGCCCAGCCCTAGTGTACGGTATTTATTATGCATATATAAATACACACACATATAGTATATATTTTGAAAATATTTACATGTATATATTTATATTCATATAATTTATATACAAATCTTTAATATAGAAATGTAAAATTTTTCTTAAATGTGTGTGTATTTATATATACATAATAAATGTACACAGTACACACACACATACTATGTAAACAAAAATGTATTTTGGATGCGATTAATCGTTTGAGAGCACTACTTACAAGTTAACTCAAAACACATTGCTTTGAAAAGTAAAACAGACCTTTTTTAAATCACACAAATTGAAGCATCATTCATGTCTTTAGCAAAAATGATGTGGGATGGTAGTTAAAATTGGGAGCAATAATTACAGCGATACTTGCCTAAGCAAGCACCACTAATCAAAGGGATGAATGAATACAACAGACACAAAAAAACATTCTCACAGATATCAAAGTGATGTGTAATATTACATTCATATACGGTCTCAACAAATTTCCTGTGACCCCCTTTCTAAAACTGCAGTGCATAATTAAAGTTCTGCTGAAGTGAGATGTTTTTCAGACTATACAGGAGAAAACAAACAGGTAAAAGACAAAGATCTTTTAAAGACAATAAAGATAGTGGTATACAATGCATGATAACAGTTTGTTGTTCTTCTGTCATGTTTTCACCATCGGGCCAGAACAGAAGGGAAAGTACCTTCAACCTGTATGCGAGTATCTCTACAATCAGATAGTTATGAAAAAGAAGATAGTAGACAGAGTGAGGAATGAAAGTGTACACTTGCTGCTTATGATGCAACCCTGAAGGATTTGGCATCGCCATCAAAGAGCAAGAACAGTTGGCAAAGAAAGGTAGTTGTGACAAACTTCTTTCAGAAGGGCAACATTTCCCACAAGGCTTTTTGATAAATACAGAACAAAAACCCAATCTGCTTCTAGCTGTGAGCACCAGAGCAAGGGAGCTTTCCTGTGACATGGGGCTGAAACCTGGATGTGCGGGCAAAGCTGTTTTGGCTGTAATTTAAACATAAATCTTGTCATCACACAACTAGCGACTAAACCTGCCATAAGCTCTTTATTTACAAAATGAACAATAGCATAGAGCTTAAAACAAGTAGTTCCTGAGCTGTAGCAGTGTTTAGGTCGCTCTCTCTCATGCATCTGTGTTTAGTCAGGCTACATACCTGTTTCTTTTTCAGTTTGAAAATCTGCTGCTCGACCTTGGCAATCTCACGGTCAACGCGGTCCATGCTCTGAATCAACTCCTCCTTGGAGAGCTTGGAGGGCGATGAGTCTGCATCCTCACCCACCTGTGGAACTCCACCTGGGGAAGAGGCCTCCACCTTCACACTAAACTGGGTTTCCTGTCCCAGAAAACGAGGGAAAAAAGAGAGAGCACAAGAATAAGTACAAGCCTTCAAACAACCCTAAAAATAAAGCAAATACCGGTTTGCATTATGGAATGAGGAAATATTTATATCTCTTACATCCACACACATACACACACACACACACACACATTTATTACCTTCTTGCCCTCTCCAGTGGTCCTGATGCTGTCCTGTAAGGTCTGTGGAGGGGGCAATACGATGCCGGTGGGCTGAGCTCTTGGAAAGTGTGTTTCAGATACATTCTCCATGCGGGGACGCTTGGCCTCGAGAGTCTCCTGCTCCTGCTGAGTTAGGACTGCATGAAACTGTTGCTCATAACCATGTCTCCGGTCCGGTGGCCTGCAGGAATTGGAAGAGATCCTTATAATTATAATTATTATGCTTCAAAAACCTCAGGACCAAGCAATATTACTGAAAATATCACAAAATCATTTCAGTTGTTAAATAAATTAAAATACAATTAAATTGTTCTCAAAACAATTATTTGTGAATCGCAACATAATGCACTTCCAATCACATATTGTCATCCAAGAATTTCTCTGGGATTTGGAATTATTTGCATATTAAACAACAAAAAACTCTCAAACACACACAAAAACTCAAAAATTTTAAAGCTCTAGAGTTTAAAAGAAAAAACACACTCATATTTAAGAAAGAAAATATGGTCATTTTCGCAATACGCTATCTTTAAATAGGGCAGAAATAATTAGAATCATTAACTAGAAGCATAGCATTATGTCTCAAGCGGGTGGGGGTGGTTGTCTCACCTCTCAGTCCCAGGGTGGAATTCGGATAGTAGTGAAGGTCTGCGGCGCTGCTGGTCCTGCAGAGGGGTACGGTAGTCAGGTACCGGGAAATCCTAAACAAACACAGACACACACATCAGATAGGAAACACTGGGCAAAACAAAATAACAGGGACCTCAAGGATGAGGGCACAGACGCTTTAAAGACATGTGGGCAAAAAGACAAATATTGTGTACGTGAGAAAGAACGAAAGGAATAAAGAGATAAAAAGAAAACAACACTGTGACAAGACAGCCTCCCCAGACAGTCAAGAACACATCAGCACAAGTGTGTTTTACGTTCTAGTAGAACATGGTGTTATAAAAGACGGACATAAAGCTGTAACACATTCAGTGCTATAGAAGAGATGACCATCAAACCTTCACTATTCCATTATAAAAACCACAGACACCAGCAAAGCAGGACCAAGAACAGCTTGGCAACCGAAGCTGCCATGCCAGTTATTTCTTGAAGCTGGTTTACTCTCAGACTAACGTTCAGTTTCAAAGAACCAGGCAAAAATGAGGGGAAAAATAAACATTCTTTAACAAAAGCAAACTAAAGAATTATTTCCATTATTAAATGTGGCCCCATCAATTAGTGGTTAACCGATATTGTTTCTTTTGACAGCCGATGCCGGTATTGGTATTAAATGTCCATTAGTCATTCAAAGATTTGTTTAAATGATATAACTGCATATTTGCTGAATGCTGTCGGCCTTTGTTACTAATAATATAAAAGCAATCGTTATAATACTTTTTGTATGCATATAATTCCTTTGTTTAACCGTTCTAACTGAGTATTAGACAGACTTCTATCCGTATAGAAAGAACCGTTTACGATGACGACAACGGAAAACGTGAGCACTGTGTGCTCAGGCGCTGCTGCTCTCAGCGCCGTCAAAATAAACGTTCCGCCTCGAACGCATTGGCCAAAAAGAAAAACGTATCGGCCGATGTCGATATTTGAAAAATGCCAAATATCTACCACTACCATCAAGTGTTATAGCACTCCTGCATCACAATTATTCAGTGCAAATTTTACATTCACAACTCACCAGTCACGGGTTCTAAGAACGACTAGTTGGTCTTAAGGAATCCCTGTTTAAATTGGGCTGGCTATGGTCATGTATACGGATATTGTCAATCATACACTTAATCAGATACATTTCTGAGAAATACACCACCATTCAAAAGTTTGGGTTTTGTTACATTTTTTAAACAAGTCTCTTACGCTCATCAAGACTGCATTTATTTGAACAAAAACGCAGTTAAAACAGTAATATTGTGAAATACTATTATAACTTATTAAAATTATAACATGCGTTTTTATTTTAATATTAATAATTTATTCCTTTGATTGCAAAGCTAAATTTTCAGCAGTCTCAAATGATGCTAAAAATGACGATTTGGTCCTCAAAATATCCATTTCTTATTATTATCAACATCAAACAGTTGCAATGCTTAATAATTTAATGGAAACCGTGTCACCTTTTATCAATTGAATGTATCCGTGTTGAATAAAATTATTATTATTTTAACTTTATAGACATTAAGCAAAGGCTTAGAAATGAGTAAAATGTCTTCATAGCAGTAGTGGTGGTGCTTAAAGTTGTACTGCTAAATAACATTTAACATAAGAGCAACCACAGCCATTTGTAACTTGTGGCTTTCGGCTTCCAGTTATTATAACAGCAAAAACAGTCCTTCATGCAGCTTGATAATGCAAACTGGTATTTGTTATATTATCTTAAAATATTGTTCTTAAACAATCCTTAAAGGTACACCAAGCGATTTTTGTCAAACGATATTGATATTTGAAAACACCAAAACAAACAAGCCCATTCCCCAACAGGACCTCGCCCCTATTGAATCAACCATGGGAATGACGATCGCAGAAACTATCAAAATTCATCACCAGAATAGTTACCGCGCGTACCGTGTTTGAGCAAGTCGCGCATGCGTATTGACTTGGTTTTGCACTGATCAGTTGTTGCACAAGGTGGCAACACTGGCCCCAGACGTCATTTCTCATTAGAAAAGCAAAACTAAAGAGACGGAACAACAAAATAGCTAAGACTGAAACAACAACAGACGCATACATTGACAAGGTTTCAGTTCAAGCACATCTTTGAAAAAATTAGCTAATAACTTCAAATGACTCTCAGATCAAGGTTGTCTGACTTATTCATGATTAACAATGTTGATTTTTAGGTCTGTTCAATTAATGAAAAACTCAATTTCCAAACAAGTTGTTTTGGTTAATTTAAGTTTTAGAGAGCTCTCATTTAGAAAAACATGCCCAGAGTTTCATGTTGTAAAATTAATAGAGGCACGGTTTTGTTTGGCGAAATGGTGACAACGCGATCACAGTTGTCTGAGTTGGCTATGGTGCAGCAGGATTACTGCAAGATCTGCTGGTATGAGGTCACCTCACTGAAATAGACAGACATAAGATTTCCTCTAGAAGCCACTCACACTTCATTACCAGCTGTGTTAGAGATGCTTCTAAACTGCTAACAACCCCAGAACAAACATGGCCATATCCATGTCTCCAAACAGGAAATGTGTAAATAATTGAGTAATGTGAATTAAAGAGAGAAAAAGCACAGAGAAGAGAGAGAACAGCAGGGTTTGTTTATTTCTGCTTCTCTACAGTGATAACCAAATTGATTTATAATGTTGAGGCCCAGCCATTTCTGGCCTCCTTTCATTTGAGACCGAAAGGGATGTTGAGGAAGAAGAAAAGAGAGAAAATAAGCATAGAGGGATGTACACACAGAGCGTCGCCAGCCATTCAATATTAATGAGAGCTGGCGATTTCCAGAGACATGGGCAGCAGAAATAGTTGGCAATGCATTCACTTTTATTCCAATTAGTAGTAACATGATGCAACCACTACTAACAGGAGTGAAGATACAGGAAAAAACTTGATCATTATCTCCCGAGAGACACTATTGTTGACTGTAAGAAAAGACAAAGGAAAAGCTCATGTAAGAATCACTGTTCTAAAGTTTACTGATGCCATGAACAGATCGTTCTGTCTACTAAATCAAGTCACCTCAAAACAATTTCACTGGCCAAAAAAGTAAAAATCTAATAAAATTGCTTAGAACGTCATCTTAAATTCATTAATGCGTTTTAATTTGGGCTGTGCTAGTTAGCATGACAACAGCAGTGGTGGAACACGGTGGTACAGCAAAACACATTTTGGCACATATTAATGTTTTTGACATAATTATTAGGACACTAGTGAAGTACAAAGCTTTGTTTACAAAAGAAATAATTGGTTAGCAGCCAAATGCTACATTGCGACCATGAAAACAGAATTCATGCAGAGAAATGTATGCGAGTGCATAAATTTGCGCCATATGCGGCTTTGTGTTCGGTTTTGCAGGCTGGTCACTCTAATTGTTACAGAAAGCATTGTTAGTCTGATTTTTTATTTTTTTTATTTGGTAAATGACAGTCTACTAGGGCTGTCCGGTATATTTACTTGTCAGTAAAGCCGGTTCCGTGATTAGCAGTGAATTTCCATCACCTGCTTTCAAATGGAGCGGCATTTAATAAACAGAGCCGTAGTTCACTCACTGGCGTTACTGACGAGATGTGCATGAATATCACGTTCGATATATCGCACAGCCCTACAGTCTACGCAAGTGATTTGTTGACAAATTAGATATTACTGGTCACACTGCACAGAGGCTATTTTATAGAAATATTTTCCCTCACAGGTTTCAGTCTTTATCTCTCATCAAATTTAATATGGTCACAGTTTGTGCTTGTTAGACAAGGTAAGACACATCAAGTGTATTTGTACAAAGCCCTGGACAAGATATTGATTTGTTCCCTCCGTTTAATTAAATTGTAGCCATTTAGTTGTACCAATTCATTTCTTAGTTTTAATTTAACAAGGGAACAAATTTAAGAAACGTGGCAATGAATTAAATACATTGTAGGAATGAATTTACAAGTTCTGGGAACAAATTATTAAATGTCTATTTTTTCTGCATATCACGTGCAGCTGCATATCTCTGTGATGTTGCGCATTAACATGCTGGTAATTCAGATTAATTTTCCCCAGCAGCGCAACTTTCAGTATAAATGTCCACCTTGTGCAGAAGATATAATTCACTTTTCTGACCATTTACAAAGTGTCAATTGCTTTGGAATATAAGAAGAAAATATGAAGATAAGGACAAGAAATGGGCTCTGTCCTGCCTGTGTCCACCAACCCTCTCAAAGCACAGAGCGGGATATATGATGAAACATTAATCTTTGTGGGGAAACATAATTATACATTTTTTTAAGCTTTTATTTGGACAAGACAGCGTGTAGTAGACAGGAAAGCATTGGGTGAAGAGAGAGGGCCACGAGCCGGGATTCAAACTCGGGTCGCCGTGAGCACGGTTGTGCTGTATGTCAGCGCACTAACCACAAGGCTATTGGCGCCGACGATACTAATACATACTAATTTTTTAATGCTTTCCATGTTTTTATACATTTTAATGCAGTTTAAAAATTTGAATATCATTAAAAGCCTAATTTGTATATTGTGAATACATTGTATGGATACAATCATGTAGTGCATTACAATCCAAACTTTAGGTTTGCACCAAATTCTAGTTTAGCCTATCCCTTTGCATAAATATTTAATTTTATAATTTTTAAGAATAAAAATTGTTACATTAAGTAACATGTTATTGTCTCATAAGGCATTACAAACAGCTATTCTGTGGGGTCTGAATCAGATTCAACTCAACAGGTGGACTGAACTGCTCATGACACCATTAATGCATCCCATTTGAGGTCATATTTTCAAAGGTCGTGGGCCCATTAATAACTTGAGATCATTGAGCAGTAGAAATGCTTACTACAAATAATAATACATCAACTCTAGTTCTAATAAAACTTCTGTACGTGTGAGCGCCCCATGACACAGCACTCGCTATACAGAGGTGAACAATTAAGTGGGTTGGTCTGGCTGTTAGAAGAAAGGAGTTAAGCTGTGTCAAGTAACTAACCTTTTTGTCACATACATCTCAATTTTAGAGGAAATCAGAGATGAGGAAGAGACAGTAGGATATCTGCATGTCTAAAACTAATGTGGGTTTAAAACATGGGTTGTTGGTATTAACATCCCCCAGGTATTGACAATTCAGGGTAAACAGAGGATGTTATGCCCTTTTCCTGTTTATAAACGTTACAAAAAACAACTATGGATATGTAATATGTATCTAAGGATATGTAATGGCTGCTTGCAGCAGTAGTTAGGACTGCTCTGTTACAAAGAATAGGTGGTTCAAGTCTAGTGGTTCAGGACCTGTGCTGTACACACAAAATTAACTAATTAAGTTCAAAATTAATTAAGTTCAAAGTGTGACTGACACAGGAACAGCAAAGTCACTGTTCTAGTTGTATTGGCCGTGTAATGTTTGGTGCAGGTAGGGGTGTGTATGGTACTGACCGATGGGTGGCGTGTGGAGCTGAAAGTGTACTGCACTGAGTGAGGTGGGTAACGGCTCTGCTCGCTGCTGAAGGACCCCTGGCTGGGGGTAAAGCCTGAACTAGACATGCTGCAGCTGTCTGGTGGGGTGCTGGAGGCTCAGACGAGGCCTGGAGCACTGCTACTCAATCACGGGCGCAATGTCGGCATGATTGTGCTGCTAAACCACCTGAGAAAGAGAGAGAGAAAGAGAAGGAAACATCAGAACATTTCAAGAGTCAAACATTCTGAAGGAGACTTGGGTACAAACTCTTTCCATGCCCAAGCAAGTATTTAGCAAGTCTCAGATCAAAACGTGCGACCGATTGGCAGCCATTTCTATTGACGAAACATTCTTTGTTTCACAGAATTGCTATAGAAATGTTCTGCTTGGTTTTCCAGAAAAAGTTCTGGCTTCCTAAAACTAACAAAAGACAGTTTGATTCTTATCAAGCCCATGAGATTTATAAAGATGTTAATATTTCGACACAACGCACATCAAAGAAAAGGACTGCATCATGTGGCATTTGTCTTTGCAAGAATGACTCAATGCTCAATGACTTTGCCTTTCTGCTGTTTTGTTTTTAATGATTTTTAGGCTAAAAAAAGAAAAACTTCACTTACTTCACAACTCATGGAACCTGTCATCACCATACCAAAGTTCAGTACTCAATAACAATTAGGGATGCAACGATACCTTTTTTTTGTGCTGTCAAACGATTAATCGCATCCAAAATAAAAGTTTTTGTTTACATAATGTGTGTGTGTGCGTGTGTACTGTGTACATTTATTATGTATATATAAATAACACGCATACAGAATATATTTTGAAAATTTTTACATGTATATATTTATATACATATAATTTATATTATATATAAATATTTAAAATATAAACAATATATTTTTCTTAAATATATACATGCATGTGTGTGTATTTATATATACATAATAAATATACACCGTACACACACAAATATTATGTAAACAAAAACCTTTATTTTGGATGCGATTAATCGCGATTAATCGTTTGACAGCACAACTTTTTTTCAGATCAGATCCGATCCAGAAAATTCTGAGTATCAACCGATTCCGATCACAGTTTTTTTTTTTTTTTATCATTGTAGAATTTCTATACCTCTGTGTGTTGATTTAATTGTCATTCTTTTGTGTGTTAAACACAATCTACTAAATATAGGCAACTTCATTTTAATTAAAAATAAAATAAAAAATATAATCTATGACAAAAATACTATTATAAACTAGGTTAGGTGATAATTTAACAGCAAAATTATTTAGTAGGGAACATAAAAGTGAACAAGTATAGGACTAAATCTGGTAAAATGTTACACATTGCTCTTTGTGTTGTTGTAATGTAAAATACATTAATGAAAACAAGTAAATGTATTATATATAAATATAAACCATAAAATTAAAAAGACATTTCTTTTAAATGGAGTCCTATCTATCGTATGTTGCTGCCTACATTACTGTGATGTACATTAGATTATTAATAGCCTTTCTTTTTCGGTCCTATCATAGGACAGGACAAGAAACGCTATAAATAATCTTTCATTGCGCAAAAGTATTACAATAAGAAAAGCTCCAATACAGAGCAGCGCAAAGCGCTTATGCACATTCCGAGCACAGAATGATGCGCTTGAAGCAGCACGGAGTCACAGCGTGCAGCGCTCCCCATAAAGAAGTTCACAGCACAAAGGAAAGAGATATTGATGCGTAGTTTATTAAATCTGTGCGATAGTTTGAGCCTTCTCTTTCAACAGTTTGAGAGCACTTGAAGAGAGTTTCACCGTTTTGACTGTAGTAAACGAACATGGCATGCAGTTTGAATGCTGAATGGACTTTGATTTTATGGTGCTTTATAATGTTTTTGTGCTTTCGTGGGGCTTAACAATAACACAATAGCATGCGCACAATATCGGGTTTGGATCTGTCTCGTCTAACCGATACCCGATCCGACAGTAAATGCCAGTATCGGAGCCGATACAGAGTACCAGATCGATGCATCCCTAGTAACAATAGCAGTGAAATTTCACAGCAATATTTAATAGCAATTACTTAACACACTAATTTAATTATTTATTAATATTAAGTACTCTAATTTTAATATTATAAAGCTCATGTCATTTCAAACCTCTATGACTGACTTTCTTCTGTGGAATACATAAGATGATTTTTGGGAGAACAGTTTTTGACTTGCACTGTATGGACATTTCTCAAAATATCTTCTTTTATGGTCCACAGAAGAACGAAAGTCATACAGATTTGAGAGCAAGTAGCATTTTCGTCTTTTAATGAACCTTTAAATATTAGGGGTGCTCCGATCAGGCTTTTTGAAGCCGATCACCGATTGCCGATCACAGAAAGCAGTATCTGCCGATCCGATCACTGATACCGATCTGTTTAAAGCCATCTTTTTATCATGTAGAATTATTTATAGTGATACTCCAAATCAGTATTTTTAGACATTTATTCAGTGCCTGAATTTCATTTTTGAAAGTGGAGGGAATTTCCCTCTTAGGTGACTCTTGTGAGATGATTTTTTAATGTGAGGGGTGGAGGGGGCATTTTTTTGAAATTTTTCAAAACTATACCTTTATCTCAACTAAATGTTTGATCATCCAGTGCATTTTTACAATTGTGTAATTATTGCAGAAAATCTTACACACAGCACAAGCCTGATTTCACACAGGAGTCCACTACTGATTCATCGGTTTACCACAAATCTACTACTCTGTTTACTATTGATCTATCTTTTTACCACATTTATCCATTATTTTGATTTCAAATCCAAACATTGTTACTTCAAAATACTTTTTACTTTTGCATTTAGGCTACTTATAGATTTATATATTAAGTTGCTCAAGCAAGTGGCAAAACATTAAAACTACTTTTCTTATGTTATCACAAACATTCTAAATTAACTTAAGAAAATTCAGCAGAGCTGACTGTTTCTGCTAGTAATTTGCATTTAAATCTTAATTGCAAGCAATCCTGTGGTTTATAAAGAACTTTGCTTTCCATACCTCCATGAGTGCCATCTATTATTGCCTTGTTCATCTAAAAGTGCTTTTTTCCTTTAAACCTTGCCAAAAAGCCACATGTGATGACTCTGAAACACAGTAGACTTTAATTATATGCATTTTTAGTGTAATTACTACATTTTCATGTCAATCCATGTTCATATTTACCGCAAACAATGTGCTGTTACTTTAATTCAGTGCGTGCAGTACAGCAAAGTACAGCAGACACACCGCTCCTGAACGCACTGCCGGACCGCAACCGCATGCAGTGTGAACGCTCTGATCCGTTAAGATGATGAGCGTGGAAAAAATGCACCATACGCACTGCAATCGGAGTAATGTGAATCTGGCATTATGTATGTGCGCTGCGAGTGTGCATGAGCGCACGGTCTCAGGACCGCTGATGGCCAAATGAGTACACTAAGCAGAATTGTATTGTTGTGCCCCCTCCCCCAAATATTATGGAAGTTAAAAAAAACAAAAAAAAAAAAAAACAAAAAAACAATAGAACTTTAATAAAATATAAAAAGTATATAAGTAAATAAATAAATTGTAATTAAATTGTATTATTTACAAATTACAATTTTAGCTCTTGACAGTTACTTATGGCTATTATTAATACAGTTGTCTGATTGATTTTATAGTCGCAAGCATTCAGAAATCACACAAAAGAAAATTGAGCACTTTTACTGCGATAAAACCATTGTTAATTTTTGGAAGGGTTGTGATGTCCACGTTTTGAAGATAGAGACTATAGCATTTCTATTGCAAAAAGGTGGCCAAAAATGAAAGATTAAGTGGATATTTGAATTAGCCTAAATGTCTGGTCAATATTAAATGACTTGATCGTTCTGTAATGTATTACCAGGCCTTTGGCCCCCTTTACAGGCATTTGTAACAATATGTAATGTAAATATCTACGTTGTTTATTTTGTATTACATTATGTAGCCGATTTTAACAGTGATTTTCAACGAAACCATATAATTATTAATTAACCAATCATTATTGCCTCATTGTTTTATATAATGCAATTAAGTCATTTTAAAGGTTGTTGTTGGCTTAGTTCTGTTTTTATAACCACAAAAAATATTATCTTAATACTTCTTTGTAAAATATTATTTGAAGTAACAACAAAACCATGGTTAATTTGTGGTTACCACCCATGGGTACAAGAACCATTTTGGTTTTATTCGTAGTAAAACCATGGCTAGTTTTCGTAAGGGAACATGGAAAGTCAGAGAGAATATTATGTGTTGTTGGTGGTTAAATTTTTACCGACATTAAAACACGTTAAAACACAACAGCCAAAAAAGTTTCACAGGATTATGAATGTAAGCTACCTAAAAGTGATGCACGGGCTTCATCTTTTTTTTCTTTTTCTTTTGTCGGCGCCGGATTACTGATGTCTGTTCACAGGCATAGCTGTCCATCAATTATGATCATTTGCTTTCAGCCGCAAACATGAGGCACGAGCGGTCACAGGCGCGGATGCGTGTGTCACGTGTGATTAGCCTACTGCATACTGCATCTGCGTTCAACGTAAAACGTATTTTTTATAATTATATGTGTTAATGTTTAGATTTTTATTTATGTATATGTTAATTTTAATACTAATATAGAACGAAAGTGTTTCGCCAATCAAACATCCCAAAGCGATTATCGGCCGATAATGATCGGTACCTGATCAATCGGAGCACCCCTATTCAGGTCTTGCAAAATTTCTAAATCCCTGGTAGCCCTTCGGGCAGGTACTCTTCAGATTTTGGTAGCCCAAAAATTTAACTAGTCCCCCCCAAAAAATTAAAAAAATTAAAAAATTAAATAGAAAATCAGATAGGAGTCTAATCGTCAATAAAAATATTTTCAATACACATATCAACAAATATGAAGGAAGGAATTTGATTTCACTATTTACAAGGTATCTGCAGATTTATGACCCATTTTAAGAGCTGCACAAGTAAAATGAACAGTATGAGCAGGGTTGGACAATGTCTATGGTAACATACAGTATTAAGCCATAAAATTACATGATTTAGATACAGGCTTTCACAAAAACTAAAATCTTATACATTTCAGCCTTAAACCATTTTTATGAAAAGGGATAAATCAAGCATATCAATTATTATATTAATTTAAAACTAATAAATATTACTGGTCTAATTGTTTAGATTTTTAGAAGGCACGTTAACTTCTTTCTCATTTACTACTCTATGTGTTTGCTGCTTAAAAACAATGGTCGATATTTGCATTGATCTGACGAGGTGGCGCTTTAAGAGCGGCTTAATATAGCGGTTTCCAGTACACAATGCAGCACTGTCCGCGCTCATAAACGCTGCTTTATCAGGCATTAAAGGTAATATGGTTTCTGAAGGTTTCTGAAGACAGTCGGTTCCCTTCAGATACATTCACATAAAGACATCCGTGCCGTGTTTTGATTTGAAATGTGCAGCGCTCATATTTATTCAATGACATCATTGCCTTTTGAAGTTTAATCAAAGACTATAGATTAAACTAGGTTTAATCCAGCCGTATCGCCATTCTTGTCTTTCCGTCCCCAACTGTAAGACCTCCTGAAATCATAATTAAGACATTTCTTATACCATTTAACGTATTTAAAACTTTTTATGGCCTTAAGTTTGGTACAACTAAATTGAAGAGTTTTTAAAGACCCGCAGGAGCCCTGTATTTTAAGGTAGCCCGTCGGGCAGGGCAGTGGTACATTTTGGTAGCCCGACTGGAAAACACAATAGCCCCGGGACGTTGGGCTAGCGATTTTGAGAGCCCTGCTATTAAATATTAATGAAAACATTAAAAAAAATTGTCATCTACACTCTAAAAATGCTGGGTTAAATACAACCCAGTGCTGGGTAAATATTAGACAGAACATATGCCGGGTTGTTTTCAACCAATAATTGGGTTAAATATTTAACCCAACCTTCTGGGCAGTAAACCAACTGCTGGGTAAAAAAAACACCCTAATCGCTGGGTTCAAGCATATTTTACCCAACGCTGGATTGTATTTAACCCAGCATTTTTTAGAGTGTAGTTCTCAATTATTTCTCAAGTCAACACCTCTTCAAGACTTTTGCTAAGTAATTATTAGCTTAATATGAGAGTATATAATAGACTGAATGACACAGAAACAAAGGATGGTTAATTTTCATGCTTTTTCTGTTAAACCCTAAATGCAATCTAAGGGTAACATTGAAATGTTACCAGAATTTGCTGACTTAGTGCTGTTTCTCGATGTAATGTCTTGTGAAAGCACACCTGTTGACCGTATGCTCAGTGCCAGTCCTATCTGCAACTGGACAGCATCCACCTCTCCTGACACACGACACGTACCAGAAAAATGCAACAACAGAAGATGCTACAGTAAACCACTGAAGCCTTTGGAAGCACAAGCCACAAGTTTTCCATTTTCACAGAAAACCTGTAAATCCAATAACAGCTGGGCTATTCCAACTTCTGTTCCTCTATTCAAGGCAATGCATTAACATCAGATCAAACGCTGAACCATACACGTGCATATATTACCATTTCGTTTAACTATTAGCTGGAATGCATTTTTTTGTATATCCTCAAAATAAATATTTAGTGTTTCATGAAAACCTTTTCATATCAGGTCAAAAGGTCAAGAGCAGTTATTTGCTTTTCAGAGATCATGCGTCATGCTTCAATACACACTCAAGACCTCTGTTCCATCAACCAACACGTGAGTCTGTTTGCATATCCAAATCAGTAAGCAGAAATCTCCATGACTGGAGCGGGCCGACTGCTCCTCCGTGTGTGGGTGGGATTTTCCATACACACTTCCAAATGCTTATCTGTCAAAGCCTGAGCAAGAACATGGCCTAATCAGGAGGAGATACAACAGACCTATTGTTTGATATGTCCACACTTCACATTTATACCTGTTTGTCATTCTTTCATCAACATGCACCTCCATCTTATTGCTTCCATTCATGCCATAAATATAACTATGTCATCACTTCCCCACAAAATATGCCTCAGGCTAAATCAAAAGCTATTCACAAAGAGAATAGCACTAAACTAGCACCGAGGCAGTGTTCACTAGGGCTGGGCGATATGTCAAAAATATCTTATCGATAATCGCCGTGAAAAATATAGCGATAACCGATAATATAGTCCACCCAAGCCCCACCTCCAGCACGCCCCACCCCACCCCGCCCGAGACAACATTGCCGACATGCACCATTAACACCGTTGAGTTCAGTTTGGTCTTAATTATTGCCACATTAAAGTTTCGTTTTTACTTTTTCTTAGTTTGTGTTTAAACTAACATAAAACATTAGCTTTACTGTTATGTTGGTGTTGCTAATAATTTCCATTCTGTTTTTATCAAATTTGTGTTTGAAATGAATTTCATTTTGTGAGGAGAACTGTTGAGGAAAAATAATAGAACCCAATTTTAAGTTCATCATGGTGAAGTTGGACATACTGGTGGTGATTGTAAGAATGATAAATGCATGTTGATGTCATTAATAAATGCCTCCATTCATTCATTCATTTAATATCTTGAATAAAATGCCTATTTTCCGATGTCTCTCTTTCTTTTTGGCATTATCGCCTGTGTAGACATTTCATGATGGTAAGTTTAATTTCCTTGAATACAACAATTGTTGCGTTGTTTTAAAACTTGTAGTCAAGCTATAACGTAGGCTATTTGATATTTATCATGTATGACTAAAATCATGCAGGGATTAAAAACGAATTCGGAGCAAAAACGTTGAGGCTTTTTATTTAGAAGCAGGGTCATTTAAATTTCTGTTTAACTTTTATTAAACTGCAGATCAAAATAGAATAGGTCTATACCCTAAATAAGGATAAACAGGAATGGAACGCATCTCCAAAATCGCATACACAGATGCACGTAGGGCTGTGTATTGGCAAGAATCCGGCGATACGATACGCATCACGATACAGGGGTTGCGATACGATATATTGCGATACTGTAAGCAAGGCGATATATTGGGATATTTCTTATTTTAGGAATAGGATATATATTTTTTATGAAAGCTGTCATTAAGAACACACCACCATCAAGTTCAAGTTGAGCTTTATTGTCATTCTGCTACATGTGTGGACATATAGTGGAACGAAATGTCGTGTCTCGCAGGACCACGGTGCTACATACTAGTTAAACATAAGATAAACATACAACAATGCAAGTATAAGAGAAAAAAAAAAAAAAAAAAAAAATCTGACTATACATATACTATAACTATACCTAGTTGCCTAGACATACACAAACTGAGACTGTACAAGAACTTTACATATATACTGTACATGAAATTATGCAAAATGATAGAAATAAAAATAAAAATTGTATATTTCGTACATTAAATTGTTGTGCAGATTAAAGAGAGATTTTGTGGGAAGCAGTGCATAGTGCAAAAAGATTTGTAGTGCAATGCTCAAGTAAACATTTTTTTTATTGAGTCTTTGTAACAGGGAGTGTTCATAGAAAGTGTCTAGTGTGCATATAGTGGGATGAGTGCGTTACTACTACCATATGCAAACCTTAGCAAAAAATAAGTAAATAAAAATTGTTTAACCAGAACACACTGGGATCTGCATTTGCAATAATCAGTCCCTATAACATTCAACATTATTGAACCATTTTTTGTGCAGTACGAGTAAAGGGGGAAATATTCAAGTGCATGATTCTTTAGTTAAATGTATGTATAAAATGTATTTTATAAAAAGATAAAAATATATATTTATAGACTCTACTTTAAAGTTTCACAGTTTAAGTTTACAATTGTGACATGCAATGTCATAACATTTGATCTGAACAAAAAATGACATCTGCTTCATATCAATGAAAAATAAAGTGCTTAATAAAGGATTCCTAAAGAAAACAAAACAAGTGTAAAACTAGGGCTGGGTATCGAGTTCGATACTTTTTAGGTACCGACCGAATTGCCTCGATACCACAGAGTATCGAAAAACGTCTTGTCGTTCGGTACCAAATTTCGATACCTAAGGGGTTAAGCTCATCACCGTCAGTGAGCCAATAAGCCTGGGTGTGTTTGACTAGAAGCAGCGCGGCGCTGATAGATCAGTGTTTGACCTCCGCGAGAGCAATTCGAAAGCGCGCGGAGCAGTCCGCTCTCTATATCACGCAGTTTGTTTATTATACATCGACTGAAGCTCGCGTAACGCTTGCGGTGATTTCAGCGTCTGCCGCCTTACTTAATGAGGACATAAACACATGAACAACATCTCCAGAACTGCTGTGAGAGTCAATTAATGAGCATTTTACCGTTTGATTTGAGTAAAACTAACGTCATATCATATACACACAGAACTGTAAAGGTATTCCAGGCAACCCGTCAAAATAAAAGTTCGGATTAACTTGGAAGACACTGCGGCAGAAATAAATTAATATTGTTCAGCGGACAGTACATACTGGTACTACTAGGCTACTATTAAAATGATTAAAACTTTATTAGTATTTTTTTTTAGTAATGATCACACAACAGTTATTCCATTTTTATTTTATTTTAATAGGAAACCCCCTTTGTTTGCCAAAATAAATAAACTTTGATTTTCAATAATTTAAAAGAAAAATGAAATTAATGTTTTATGTCTTCATTTGAAAACCAGATACAGAACACAGAATTTCTGAAGAAAAATAAAACATTTCATAAGGCTATTTTAAGAATAAATTTAAATAAACTAAGTTGTTTTTATGCATTCAAATAATTAGACATACTACACCAGAATTTACTAACAATAAAACATGTGGTGAAAGAAAATAAAACACCCACTTATGAAAGTGGATGAAGATTTTAAATTTCTTGAATTCTTTAACAACCTAGAAATGATGATGTGTTTTAAAATGAACACGCACTAATGTAAATGTAGCCTAACAGATGTGTAAACTGAAAACAATTTGAACTTTATTAAAATTATTTATTTATTGTGTTGGCTATATTTTGTTCCTTTGTGCAGTGGCTCAGGAGATGAGGCTTTGAGTCTGTATAAATATCAACATTAAAAAATAGTTTTTTGAGATAATGTAATCTTATTAAAAGTGATTTCATAAAACTGGTATCGAAAAAAGTATCGTTCAGGAACCGGTATCGAACTCAAGGTATCGGTATCGAAAATTTTTGAACGATACCCAGCCCTATGTAAAACAATCAAATAAATACAGAAGTTAAACATTCTCAGAACTCCTCAACTTGGATTTCACAGGTTTTTCAGTTTGTATTTATGTTCCGCGTGGAACCGCCGAGACCGCGACGCGAGCACCGCCCCAACAGCACAAAACACCCCCAACACGAGAGAAAGCTGCAGCCGTGTGGCGACTCTACCGCCCGCCGCGCCCCGCGCAAAGGCTCTTCAACACGGGACGCGGCAAGCGGCAGAACCGATGTTGCGCTCGCGCCGTGGTCCCGGGGCGGACATTACCACAAAAGCCCAAATGGTGCCACACTTCAGCTTTGTACACCGAAACGAGACTTGGAACAATTCTTTCATCCTCCATTACTGGCAGTGAACTATATTAAAGCTAACATTAGTGGACCAGTGGCGGCTGCTGGTCTTTCAAAGAGGGGAAGCAAATTTTCGGCCTACATCATAAAAATTATCCATTTATTTATACGTAAATTCTGCCATCGTGTGCAGTTTGCTAGCTGGCTAGTTCACCGCCTGGCCTACTGTATGAATGAATGAATGAACAAACGATCTAAAAAAAACATTAAACTCGACGGAGGAAATGTGGGAATTAGGTTAAACTGAAACAAGGAATGTGGTGTATAATTGTGTGAAATGTATAATGAAAATTGGCCAGCAATTTCACCAAGCAAATATCAAGAAATAGGTTGCAGCAGTTTGTCTTTTGACTACACTTGCAAAGTCCACTATGGGACTGAGCTCGAATCAGTGTTGCCAACTTCTTTCGATGGAAAGTAGCTGATGACGTCATGCGCTAATTAGCATATTCATTACGTCATCGTGTCATATTGCCTTTTACATTTGTTTGTCTCTGTGCTCATACTGTATTTTAATGCAGCCAAATTCTCAATAAAACTGTTTTCGTTTATATATTTTACTGTTTATGTTGTCAGTCAACGGGATAAATATGAAATGGTGACTGAAACGCAGCCCTTTAAGAATACATAACCAGCTCTCCCTCCCAAGAAGTTAGTCTGCACAAAAATCCTAATTTATAATCGAGCCGTCCTCTGATGAAATCAAATAATACACACAAGATAAGACAACACAATTCCTGTGCTGTGATTTCGGCTATATTTGCATGTAAAATTAGAGAAGCGACATAATATCTATTTAAACTGAACGCGCTGCTCCTCTCAGCCGCTCACTGAACAGAGAAAGAGGTGCGTGCGCGCTGACCTCGCGCCGTTGCGGCAGTACCAGCGATCACAGAGACTCGCTAAGGTTTGTCAAAGAAGTCACTAGATGTGTCGCTAGTCACTTTTGGGGAAAAGGGTCGCTAGGGTGGTCTGAAAAGTCGCTAAGTTGGCAACACTGGCTCGAATAGCTTTAGCATCAGCGACTTCTTATAGGACACAATCGCTGTCAATCAAAAGGAGATGCAGTCTTTCGACAAACCCTCCAATCATCACACAGAAGCCCGGAGTCCAGCCCCGCCCACTCCTCCATTCACCCCCCAGAGACGCTGAGCGTCCGGGGGCGGGACATAATCGCAGCATTTATCCAATGAGCGTCTAGTTTCGAAGCACTGAAAAAACCTGTTCAAAGCAGCCCCATAGAAGTCAATGGACGCTGGGCTTCAACAGGCAAATACACTGATGCGACGGGAATATATGAGAAGGAAATCGAGTCACCTGCTATATGTAGCTGATTCTGAACAAACTCGTCTCTGAGATGAACGTGTTCTAACACATTTTTAATCAATAAAATGTTAACAATAGTACATGTTTGACCATTAATTTTTTGACATTATAGGGGAAGCCGAGCTTCCCTTGCAGTCTTAAAGAAATCCCCACTGTAGTGGAGTGCCCTGATGCTAGTATTTCCTGTCACTGTTTAAGTTCAGAGATGAAGACTAGCGGTCGGGATATGAACTCAAAACGAAACAACTGCCATGAATCTTCTATGATTTTTTTTCATATTTATCAATATTCCGTTTTGGAGAATCGATACAGTATCGCCAAACAAAATATCGCGATACTCACGTGTATCAATATTTTCTTACACCCCTAGATGCACGTTGCCATTATGGTAGTCAACGCCGAAAAACAAGCAAATAAAATATAAACCGAGGTTACAAAAGTGATTCAAGTCAAGATCAGTGAGGGATTTTCTTTTCTTTTGTTCTTTGATTAACATTAATGACTGGCGGCAGCGGCTGCTGTCACTGCATGGATCCAATGCACCCTTGTATTCTTTCTCAACTCTTTAAGTTCACTTAAGACATAACCGATTGCATTTATGGGATATTTTGATATAATTCTGTGTGCATTTGTCCATTCAAATGTGTAAGAATGCGCAAAAGAGAGCTGAGTCCAGTGTTCGCGTATATAAGAGGCGGCTTCTGTGCGTGCGCTTTGTGTGTGTGTGTGTGTGTGTGCGTGCGCAGCACAGAAAACAGCACGCGAGTGCAGAAGCGAGTTCTAAATCACCTTCTTGCAGTTGAATCTTTTGAAGTCACAATAAATGCACATATAGAAATCGAGAAGCAGAATCAAAATTTAATTTTATAAGTAATTCGGTTCCTGACCTTCCATCTGATCTGATTTCATAAATTGGAACAGCTTTTCCCAAGCCTCCTACTAAATTATTTAATTCTTGCATGCAAAAAAGACCTGTATGGTGACTATGGGGTCATGTAAAAAATGTATTTATTTTTTGCAATTTACTAGGTTTATCATTTGTCTTTTTTTTCCTCTTGATAAAATCGATAATCGTCTTTTACCTGACTGTTGACATCGACATTGCGATACTTACAAGACATCGTCGATATACGATAATATCGTCATATTGCCCAGCCCTAGTGTTCACCAAACGCTGAAACGTCATTTACAAATTAAACCTGACGCTGAAACACTGGGCAAAAGCTAAATATTCAGCACAGGAGAGCAGAGAGAAAGCATGACACTCCCACATCCTGCAAAATCCAGGATTTGTCAGAAACAGCTGTCAAGCTGATATCATTTGGCCCATCAACACCACTATAAAGAAGAATTCCTAAACCTCCATTCTGGACATGATGTGTCAAGCAAAGGCAATACTGAAGATCCACATTCATTTGTGCTGGGGAAGCTTACTGTAGAAAATTAACTTTAACAATGATCTGAGATCAGTTTGGATGGTCAAGATTACATTAGGGAAGAAGAGGATCAACACAGATTAGCATTAAATGGCAAACTCTCGTAAGGGATAGTCCACCCAAAAATTAAAATTCAATCACAAAACTTACTTTCTTCAGCAGAACATCTCAGTGTTTTTGTTGTTGTTTTTTTTTTACCATACAATTAAAAGCTAATGCTGTCCACTATTCTTCAAAAGATCTTCTCTTATGTTCCACAGAAAGAAGAAAGTCACACAAGTTTAGAACAACATGAGGGTGAGCTAAATGATGACAGCACTTTTGAATGAACTATCCCTTTAAAGAGGTCATGAGATGGAGAATCAAAATGTTCTTGATATTTATACACAAGAGGTTACTCAATAAAAACATACTGCAAGCTTCAAAACTCAAAATTAATACAATTTAAAATTAGTGGTCGACCGATATAGTCATCGATATATCCGACGATATTTGGCATTTTTTAAATATCGGCATCGGCCGATACGTTTTTCTGTTTGGCCAATGCGTTCGACGCTGACTTTTATTTTGACAGCTCTGAGAACGGCAGCACCTGAGCACACAGCTCTCACATTCTCCCTTTTGATCACTGACATCGTTCTGTCTAATACGGAAAGAAGTCTAATAATTAGGGATGGGTCACGATTTTCGAATACTCAATTAGTCGATTTATTCATAGAATATCGAATAGGTTGTGCGATTATATTTGTCTAAAAATTCCCAATTATTTTGGTGCTGATGCGGTGTTGATGCGTAAGCAGAGGTAAGCGTTGCCAATAACGCACCTAAGAGCTGTCAAAGACAACAGAAGAACACACTCTCTCACGCAAACTCTGTAGACTTGCAACTAAGAACAATGTCAAATAAGAGTTCTGTGCGGACCACAAATATGTGAACTGGGTTAGAGGTGTGCTGAATCTGTACTGGGAAAGGCACGGAAAATGAATAACGCATTCTACGGAGCCACTAAAGGGACATATGGTTAGCCGCATGCTAGCGATAGCCTGTTACATTACAGTACATGCAGTTTCACTCACCAGCAACAGAGTAAGAAGATGGCAAATGATTTGTAGATCCTGAGCATCACTGACAAACATCTAATCTTGTAAAATGTATGGTAAGTACTGCCACTCCATAGTATAAACGTGATCACAACTCTCCAAAGTGAAAGTAAAACAGTTGCACGCACGCACATTCAAAAGCGTTTTCAATGCCCTGCATATTAATACTGGCTCACTGATGCCCGCAGTTAATATACAGTATAATTATTCTATGATATAATTGCGAGAGAAAGTATTGGAATATATTTTTTGAGCAGTTTAATACCTTATGAGCAGTTGAGGTTTATGCTAATGGATGGACTGCTATGTTTATTGTATTAATGTGTTTCAGCATGTTAAATGTTAGCTTTAATATATTATAAACAGAAAAACGTATCGGCCGATGCCGATATTTAAAAAATGCCAAATATCGTCGGATATATCGATGACTATATCGGTCGACCACTAATTTTAAATTGTATTAATTTTGAGTTTTGAAGCTTGCAGTATGTTTTTATTGAGTAACCTCTTGTGTATAAATATCAAGAACATTTTGATTCTCCATCTCATGACCTCTTTAAAGGGATAGTTCATTCAAAAGTGCTGTCATCATTTAGCTCACCCTCATGTTGTTCTAAACTTGTGTGACTTTCTTCTTTCTGTGGAACATAAGAGAAGATCTTTTGAAGAATAGTGGACAGCATTAGCTTTTAATTGTATGGTAAAAAAAAAACAACAACAAAAACACTGAGATGTTCTGCTGAAGAAAGTAAGTTTTGTGATTGAATTTTAATTTTTGGGTGGACTATCCCTTACGAGAGTTTGCCATTTAATGCTAATCTGTGTTGATCCTCTTCTTCCCTAATGTAATCTTGACCATCCAAACTGATCTCAGATCATTGTTAAAGTTAATTTTCTACAGTAAGCTTCCCCAGCACAAATGAATGTGGATCTTCAGTATTGCCTTTGCTTGACACATCATGTCCAGAATGGAGGTTTAGGAATTCTTCTTTATAGTGGTGTTGATGGGCCAAATGATATCAGCTTGACAGCTGTTTCTGACAAATCCTGGATTTTGCAGGATGTGGGAGTGTCATGCTTTCTCTCTGCTCTCCTGTGCTGAATATTTAGCTTTTGCCCAGTGTTTCAGCGTCAGGTTTAATTTGTAAATGACGTTTCAGCGTTTGGTGAACACTAGGGCTGGGCAATATGACGATATTATCGTATATCGACGATGTCTTGTAAGTATCGCAATGTCGATGTCAACAGTCAGGTAAAAGACGATTATCGATTTTATCAAGAGGAAAAAAAAGACAAATGATAAACCTAGTAAATTGCAAAAAATAAATACATTTTTTACATGACCCCATAGTCACCATACAGGTCTTTTTTGCATGCAAGAATTAAATAATTTAGTAGGAGGCTTGGGAAAAGCTGTTCCAATTTATGAAATCAGATCAGATGGAAGGTCAGGAACCGAATTACTTATAAAATTAAATTTTGATTCTGCTTCTCGATTTCTATATGTGCATTTATTGTGACTTCAAAAGATTCAACTGCAAGAAGGTGATTTAGAACTCGCTTCTGCACTCGCGTGCTGTTTTCTGTGCTGCGCACGCACACACACACACACACACACAAAGCGCACGCACAGAAGCCGCCTCTTATATACGCGAACACTGGACTCAGCTCTCTTTTGCGCATTCTTACACATTTGAATGGACAAATGCACACAGAATTATATCAAAATATCCCATAAATGCAATCGGTTATGTCTTAAGTGAACTTAAAGAGTTGAGAAAGAATACAAGGGTGCATTGGATCCATGCAGTGACAGCAGCCGCTGCCGCCAGTCATTAATGTTAATCAAAGAACAAAAGAAAAGAAAATCCCTCACTGATCTTGACTTGAATCACTTTTGTAACCTCGGTTTATATTTTATTTGCTTGTTTTTCGGCGTTGACTACCATAATGGCAACGTGCATCTAGGGGTGTAAGAAAATATTGATACACGTGAGTATCGCGATATTTTGTTTGGCGATACTGTATCGATTCTCCAAAACGGAATATTGATAAATATGAAAAAAAATCATAGAAGATTCATGGCAGTTGTTTCGTTTTGAGTTCATATCCCGACCGCTAGTCTTCATCTCTGAACTTAAACAGTGACAGGAAATACTAGCATCAGGGCACTCCACTACAGTGGGGATTTCTTTAAGACTGCAAGGGAAGCTCGGCTTCCCCTATAATGTCAAAAAATTAATGGTCAAACATGTACTATTGTTAACATTTTATTGATTAAAAATGTGTTAGAACACGTTCATCTCAGAGACGAGTTTGTTCAGAATCAGCTACATATAGCAGGTGACTCGATTTCCTTCTCATATATTCCCGTCGCATCAGTGTATTTGCCTGTTGAAGCCCAGCGTCCATTGACTTCTATGGGGCTGCTTTGAACAGGTTTTTTCAGTGCTTCGAAACTAGACGCTCATTGGATAAATGCTGCGATTATGTCCCGCCCCCGGACGCTCAGCGTCTCTGGGGGGTGAATGGAGGAGTGGGCGGGGCTGGACTCCGGGCTTCTGTGTGATGATTGGAGGGTTTGTCGAAAGACTGCATCTCCTTTTGATTGACAGCGATTGTGTCCTATAAGAAGTCGCTGATGCTAAAGCTATTCGAGCCAGTGTTGCCAACTTAGCGACTTTTCAGACCACCCTAGCGACCCTTTTCCCCAAAAGTGACTAGCGACACATCTAGTGACTTCTTTGACAAACCTTAGCGAGTCTCTGTGATCGCTGGTACTGCCGCAACGGCGCGAGGTCAGCGCGCACGCACCTCTTTCTCTGTTCAGTGAGCGGCTGAGAGGAGCAGCGCGTTCAGTTTAAATAGATATTATGTCGCTTCTCTAATTTTACATGCAAATATAGCCGAAATCACAGCACAGGAATTGTGTTGTCTTATCTTGTGTGTATTATTTGATTTCATCAGAGGACGGCTCGATTATAAATTAGGATTTTTGTGCAGACTAACTTCTTGGGAGGGAGAGCTGGTTATGTATTCTTAAAGGGCTGCGTTTCAGTCACCATTTCATATTTATCCCGTTGACTGACAACATAAACAGTAAAATATATAAACGAAAACAGTTTTATTGAGAATTTGGCTGCATTAAAATACAGTATGAGCACAGAGACAAACAAATGTAAAAGGCAATATGACACGATGACGTAATGAATATGCTAATTAGCGCATGACGTCATCAGCTACTTTCCATCGAAAGAAGTTGGCAACACTGATTCGAGCTCAGTCCCATAGTGGACTTTGCAAGTGTAGTCAAAAGACAAACTGCTGCAACCTATTTCTTGATATTTGCTTGGTGAAATTGCTGGCCAATTTTCATTATACATTTCACACAATTATACACCACATTCCTTGTTTCAGTTTAACCTAATTCCCACATTTCCTCCGTCGAGTTTAATGTTTTTTTTAGATCGTTTGTTCATTCATTCATTCATACAGTAGGCCAGGCGGTGAACTAGCCAGCTAGCAAACTGCACACGATGGCAGAATTTACGTATAAATAAATGGATAATTTTTATGATGTAGGCCGAAAATTTGCTTCCCCTCTTTGAAAGACCAGCAGCCGCCACTGGTCCACTAATGTTAGCTTTAATATAGCTTTAATGGATGGACTGCTATGTTTATTGTATTAATGTGTTTCAGCATGTTACAATCATTATATGGCTTGAGTTAAGATCCTATCTTTAAATAAATTAAACAGTTTGTTATCATACAGATTAAAAGCGTGAATGGTCTCTCCCTCTCTCTGTTTATGGGTAACACTAGCCTAATAACGTGAGTGCGTGCATGCATGCATACAGGGAAGGGGTGCTATTTTCGAATAATCGAATAATAATTGAATAATTCCAAGCGATTTTCAAATATTATTTCAAAATTTTGCTTAAAATTCCCATCCCTACTAATAATCAGATAGAACATTTAAACAAAGAAATTAAAATGTATACAAAAAAGTATTTACGATTGCTTTTATATTATTAGTCATAGAAAGGCAAACATTATAATACTTTCTCTTGCCGTCAGCATTTAGAAAATACGCATTTACATAATTAAACAAATCTTTGAATGTCTAATGAACATTTCATTTCACAAACCTTGTGAACTTAGTCGAATCCAGCTGTGAGATCTTATAAACTGCATTTATATCCTGCATGATAGTGTTAGCTCTGTGTAACAATTGGTCCATTTGAATAGAACGCGAACAGGAGGAGAGTTCAGCTTCACTGAGTTCATGATCGACAAACTTAAACTTGTGATTTAAAATTATGCTGCGCTTATATGCATTTGCCCACTGTCATATTCATGTCATTTTCACTGTGTGCTGTATGTAAAATGAATGTTACCTTGGCTTTATTTGAAAAAATTGGATTCACAATGCACACAAACTTCCCAGACCACTAGTTAAAATATATATATATTTGTTTACCCCTTTGAAACACCTGCATTTGAAATCAGGAGAATAGTGACATCATGATTCTCCTCTCCAATTAAAATGTGTAAATGATCTTTTCTTAAAGTAAAACAAAAAACGGTGTATTTGAAGATCTGCATGCAGTCGACTGTAAGAAAAAGGCAGGGGACTAAATGATTGGAGAACTCCTGAATATGTTACCAGAGAGAAATCTGTTGTTTTACCAGAAAATCCAGCTATGACATTTTTTAAATTAAAAACTAAGAGGGTGCACTAAAAAGAAAAAAAGAAAACATATGCAAGTATGAATCATTCACAATAAGATCATTAATATGCATCTAGAAAATAGATAGGCCGAATTCCCATTTCATAACGACTAACACATTTCTTGGTATCTGTGTGTCTTCTACAGATTTGGAGACCTTGAGCATCTCTACAAACAACACTTAAATCACAATAGCCTTCACATCCACTGCTCTGCAACAAAACAAACCACCAAGTGTAGCCCTGTCATTTGAACATTGATAATCAGTTAACTGATAATCAGCTCATTCAAAACAACAACAACAATTTTATCAAGACAGATGAGTGAGAGGCAGTGTCAAAGTCACAATAGGAACGAAACCCCTCCAAAACTGAGAGTCAACGTGGCAGCTTGCCTCAGAGTATTTTCCGGTGCTTGCTTGCTCACTAGCATTACTGTGCCACGCTTGGCCACAGAAACTGCACCACAACAGTTACACGTCCTATGTTCCACTCCACTGTCCCTCAGCCAGCACATTAGCCAACGCTTATAAAAACCAACTGCAATGAGAAATGGAAAAAACAAAAAACAAAAAAACAGGCCTGGCACTCTTTACAGGCATACAGTATCTCTCCTGATGGCAAGCCTAATTAAGCTGCAAGTGGCGCTGCAAACAAAGCTGGGTACTTCTGCAGGGTCAAGATAGAGAGAGTTGTTTTATAATCGTCCAACCAGCATTGCTCTGGAAATCATCTATGAATTTTTACACAGCAAAGGCAAATCAGCCTGGGTGTGTCACCTTGAACAGAACATGTTTGAAAAGTGTTGAAACTGTATTCACTGGGTTTCTGCATGTCAATCAACATTTAGACATGCCAGAAGTTGGAAACAACAAAAGTTGGAAAGTGACTAAAACATGTTAATCTTATCAGAGCACCTTTCACACTCTACTAACCAGTCATGAGGGGTTGGTGGTTGGAACTAAAATGCTGGAAGGTACTTTCCCTCTAATATACGTGTCCTATTATGAACCCACTGTGAGAGCAAACAAATTGAGCTCTTATGCATTAGGTGTGTATAGGGGTGCTAAACTGAAAGGGGAATGAGGACAATATATCAATATTTAGATATATATGTATTAAAAAATGTTGTCTAACAGATACTTTTTCCCAAGCATGCCATGTGTAATCAGCATGTGTGATCTTTAAGGTTGATATTTACAACATTACTCCCTAACAGACAATATTGAACGGTCATTAGTTGTGAAACATATAGGTGCACAAGTCCAAACTTTATGTAATTTCCAGGCAGCAAAACTGACACATTACATGCAGCAGGTTTCACATTCAGCACTCTGTTATTCTCATTTCAAGCAGTAAGTTATACGTACAAAAAAATTATACCACATGTATGAGAAGTAGCAGCTTATGTGTTATGTGAAAGAGCAGACTTTATTAGTGATGATTTTCTGTAAACTCCAGGCTGTGGTATAAACTCACATTAATGGCGTTAGTCAGGAAGCTACTGCTAGTTCGTACGAGGAAAACTATTTAACCGGAAACCACCTGATAACATAAATGCCTCGGCTACACAGAGATGCAAATCAACCGCAAAAGAGAGCATCTAAATGAATATATAGTGCAGAAATAGTCCAAGGAATACAGCCGTTAGCTGAACGTTTCACCTTTGCATTCAAACCCACGTCGCCATCTTGAACATAAGCGCTCAGCTCTCACTAGCCTGCGTGTAATCCACCACAAAGCGGCCAAAATATTCACATTAAATAATACACTCACCTCATGTCCTTAGAGACACCCCAATAAGCGCTGAAAGGTGAGTCTGTGCGGTTCAAACGTATGGTAATGTAATTCGTCGGCAGTGAGACTGCGCGCTCTCTCTCACACAAACACAAACACAGAGTTCAAACACAGGCTAGTTATTTGTCCTCACTGAGTCGTGGATATAAATTCAAGTCGCTTTCTATATGTTTCCGCGCTAGAAATTAACATGCGTCACAAGTGTACCGGTTTCTTCTTGTTGAATGGCCGGTGGCTTGTATTTTGTGCAGTTCTGGTGCACCTGAGGAGACGAAGTAAAAGAGTTTTTCTCAAGCAAACAGGATGAAACGGTGTGACGTTCAAACTCTCCCCACAGGCGGCCGTCACCCCACCCAAACCTGTATCTCCGTATATTACTGTTATACCAAAAAATACAAGAAAGAGATGTTTTATTAAAAATCACATTTTTGAAAAGACCCGATTCCCGTATTAATAATTGCTTTACATATGCTTCCGCCTTTTAAATTATTCCAACTAAGATACCCGTTAAATAGCATTTAATAAATTATGTCATGCAATTGTTCCTTTTGGGGACGTCAAAATGATATGCGGTATGTAGACTGAAACAGAAATAATATTAAAGTCCTCTACAATAACACAGTTTTTGTTTCCCTGTAAACAATTCGCTCTGCAGGTCTGTAGGAACCATTGGTCAGGAAACGATGTTTCACACGGACTCTTTCATGGCACGGTCGAGATGTTTGTTTTCGTTACCATCTTATTTGTATTTGTGGCTTATACTATTTCTATTAAGTTTGTGTATTGCAGATACAGCCAATTATGGCCACACTTACGGAATAAAATATACACCGTTGGAAACGCGAGTTTTTGTACAACTCAAGAGAGGTCCAGCGCGCTCTTACGGAACTCGGAGGATGACAAGCCGCGCGTTACAGGCAGCGAGACTCGAGCTCTGCTAGTCACTGCACACCCAGATGATGAATGCATGTTCTTTGCGCCTACAGTCTTAAAACTTGTTGAATCACAAACAGCTGTTTATTTGTTATGTTTGTCGACAGGTAGGTTTACTAGTCCGTAAATAAAATCATAATCGTAACCATAACCGGAATCGTTTTTCAGTTGTAATGAAAATTCTTGGTTATTTATATAAAAAATAGATTTTTTTTTACTTGATCTTGAAAATAGATTTTGTTTAATAATGCAAATTGTACAAATACTGTTCTTTATGTGCTAAACTGATTAAATAAAAGAAATCTGAACTTCTGCTGATGTATTTCTGATGCTTGTATAAAGTAAAAGATACACTTAAAATATTTCTACAATGCTCAGGCAATTACAACAATCAAGGACTGCAGCGCAAAAGAGAACTGCTTGACAGCTGTGCAGTTCTGGGAATCCCATCTGACCATGTCACCATCATAGATGACAAGTAAGGGCAGCACACACAGTTTTCACCTTAAAATATAAAAGCCTGCATCATTTGATGAATGTCGCCAGAAACTGTCCCTAATATTTTGTCTAAGCTAATTTTGTGTACCACATAAGATAGAAATTCATATGAAAGAAATTCATAAGTTTGAAACAACATGAGGGTGAGTTTTTGAAAAAATATGACACTTCATTAATTGTCTTATGTTCACCAAGGCTGCATTTATTTGATCAAAAATACAGTAAAAGATATATATTATTACAAAAAAGTTTTATATTTAAATGTAAGTTTTTTTAAGAAAAAAATACTTTTATTCTATAAGGATGCATTAAATTTATCAGAAGTGATAAACGATTTATATTTCAAATAAATGCTGTTCCTCTGAACTTCATCAAAGAAAAAAAATGCATCATAGTTTCTACAAAAATATTATGCTGCAACTTATGTGTATAAATAGAAGTACGATGATGCAAAGCCATTATGTGACAGATTCACAGGTTTTCTCGCACAATGCAGTTGCTTCTAATAAGGGAACATGATAAAAACCTCACTTGATGAGTAAGATGCAAGATGAGCCCTACCAAGCCTGATCTAAAGCATATTTCCATTTAAGATAATAAAGACAATACATCAGCTACCAACACTGACAATAAACCCTACTCTATTCTTAGTGTGGGTGTTTCATTAGTCCTCCGAAAATAAACGGCCCAGGGTGGCCTTCTCCCCGAGGCTTTAGCCACAGTGAGGACACCCATTGAGTGTGTACCACGCTGGGTCTGGCCCCTCCTCTTCTCCCCTGGCTGCCCTGTGAGCAAACAGTGGCAGGCCTACAAATGAAACACCACCATTCTTGTCACAACAGAGGCACAGACAGCTCAAGCTGATGTATGGGTGCTTGCTCTGTCAATGGAAGACATAAATGACCAGGCTGGGAGACTAAGAGGACAGTTCTCCACCCCCTGAGAACTCTATGCTGATACAGCCTGAAAAAGAGTCCATGGGGCAGGATTGTCTAAAATAGTCAATGTGATTCCACAATATCAGTTTGATGATGTTATGAGCTCCTTCACATCAGTGTGGTGCGTCACGGTTGAATTTTCAGTGTTTTCCTGAAAAATGTGATGTTTTTCTCATTCATTCTAATAACTGTCAGCTATATTACAGATTTCCAAAATACAGGCCACCTGAAAAAGTTTTCTTGCTACCCACATATTCCACCATTGCTTAAATGTCTGAGCTATCTGAGCTACAGATTGGCAGCAGTAGTCTTAAAGAAACACATATCAGTAATATGTAGTTTATGTGTAATATCAAGTTTGGGGTCAGTAAGATTCTTAATGTTTTTTTAAAATGAGGTTTCTATATCATATAAATGCTATTCTTTTGAATTTTATTCTTCAAAGAATGCTGAAAAAAAAATGTATCATAGTTTCCACAAAAATGTTAAGGAGCACAACTGTTTTCAACATTGATTATAATAATAACTGTATCTTGAGTATTAAATCAGCATATTAGAATGATTTCTGAAGGATCATGTGACACTGACTGGGCTGATGGCTAAATATATTCAAATAGAAAACAGTTGTTGTAACATTTCACAATATTACTATTTTTACTGTAAATAAACACAGCTTTGGTGAACATAAACCAGCTTTTGGTCTTCTTTCAAAAACATAAAAATTCTTAACAACCCCAAACTTTGAATTTGTGCTGAATGCCAGTTGACCCATCCATGGTTCAGTAGACATACACATAAGGATAATAGTGATCTTGACTAAAAACAAAGAAACAAAAACATGGGCTTATCAGTGCTGTATTTTGCAGTGTTCTGCAACAAGGGACCTGGATAGATGAGTTTCGGGTGCATTCCTAGTAAAAGTATCATGGTGATGTGTTCCTTACATTCTCAGTGCCATGAGGTTAGTAAGACAGTAAGCAACCTACAGATTGCTTATTCCAAGGACAACCTAAAGTTAAGTGCCACAATGTTAATGGGCTCAGACTTTTATTTGGTGATTTTAGGAAAAAATAGTGTAGAACGAATGGAAGATGTTCTAGTTTTGCTGAAATCTGTAGCTCTTTCTGTAGATGTCTTGACATACAGGGCCTGGCGATGGCTTGTTCGGAGCCCTGCTATGATCTACTTCACCACCACTGCACGTTTATATGTCTTTATTTTCAGTAACTGGCATTAGCCATCATTTGATGTTTTTATGGGACTCAGATGTTGTAATATCACCTGAAGTTCAGCCAGGCAATGTGCAGTCCTTGCATTTTTGCAAACCAGCTGTGTGTGTGGGAGAGATCATTTTAGACAAAAATGTTGTCTCTTCACAGCATACTTCTACTGCTAACACCTTCTTTCAGAATGTTGAAGCATTTTCAGTCATTTCATCTTTTGTGCTGAGTAAACTCAATCCTTTTTTATTCCCCAAAGACCCTAACTGTAGTTAGTAAGTAATCCTTCAGCATTTCATACCACATGGATTTGGATTTTAGCTTGCAGCTGGACTGAAAAAGTATCTGGTGTAACTACCATTTGCCTCACGCAGTGCAACACATCTCCTTCACATAGAGTTGATCAGGTTGTGGATTGTGGCCTGTGGAATGTTGGTCCACTCCTCTTCAATGGCTGTGCAAAGTTGCTGGATATTGGCAGGAACTGGAACACGCTGGGTCATATACGCCGATCCAGAGCATCCCAAACATGCTCAGTGGGTGACATGTCCGGTGAGTATGCTGGCCATGCAAGAACTGGGTTGTCTTCAGCTTCCAGGAATTGTGTACAGATCCTTGCAACATGGGTCCGTGCATTATCATGCTGCAACATGAGGTTATGGTCGTGGATGAATGGCACAACAATGGGCCTGAAGATCTCCATAACATACACCTGTCCATACCATAACCCCACCGCCACCATGGGCCACTTCATCCACAACGTTGACATCAGCAAACCGCTCACCCACATGACGCCATACACTCTGTCTGCCATCTGCCCTGTACAGTGAAAACTGGGATTCATCCATGAAGAGAACACCTCTCCAAAGTGCCAGACGCCATCAAATGTGAGCATTTGCCCACTCAAGTCGGTTATGATGACAAAACTGCAGTCAGGTTGAGACCCCGATGAGGACGACGAGCATGCAGATGAGCTTCACTGAGACGGTTTCTGACAGTTCGTGCAGAAATTCTTTGGTTATGCAAACCGATTGTTGCAGCAGCTGTCCGGGTGGCTGGTCTCAGACGATCTTGGAGGTGAAGATGCTGGATGTGGAGGTCCTGGGCTGGTGTGGTTACAATTCACGGGCAACAGCTCTGGTGGACATTCCTACAGTCAGCATGCCAATTGCACGCTCCCTCAAAACTTGCGACATCTGTGGCATTGTGCTGTGTGATAAAACTGCACATTTTAGAGTGGCCTTTTATTGTGGCCAGCCTAAGGCACACCTGTGCAATAATCATGCTGTCAATCACGTTTACACACTGCCTCCGAAACTTTCGTCTGTCATAAAAAAAAATCGCATCAGGTTCGATTTCTGCGTTTTCGCATCCGTAGCATGCAGTTTGATAGAATGAGGAATACGAAAAAAACCGGAAAAACGCACGCAAAAATTTCGTACTCTGTGTGCAATGACCAAATGTTAACAAACAGTTTAAGTAAGCTAAATAAGCCAAAGCAAAATATTAAATAACTTTAATTTAAGTACATAGAACTTCGAAACTAGGTGTGCCGTCTCAGGGCAGAGGTGCCAGATTTATGTCCTTGTGCACGCAACTTAAGTTTAACTCTTTCCCAATTTTTTCAGTGACAATTGAGAATTGTTTCCAGATGTCTGACTTGCCTTGCCTTGCTTTGCTTTTGTCAAGTAAACAGCCGCTTTAATTTTCTTCTCAATTTAATGTGTTGACTCCTTTTCTATTACACACCAAATCTCACCGTTCCATGTGGGGCTGACCGCACATCAAATTTTCTGACCGCCCACTCCCGGCCGCAGCAAAGGTAAAACCACTCGCTCCCGCGAGATTTGCATTGGGAGCCCAAACCCAAAGCAGCCCTCTATTACATACTGTTACACATGCGTTTTCTTTCTCAGCTGTTTACTTTCACTTAAGACTTATTGTGTTTACGAGGATACTTGAAAAGACGAGCATTTTCATACATATATGTTTGTGTATTAACCATTCGAGGCCAATAAAGCAACAAAAATACTTGCATGCTCTATGAGATTCGTGTGCGCAGCCTGTGCGTGCCGCTCAGAAACAATCTCACAGACAGAGCACACAAGAAAAATCACTCGTTTTTAAACTGCAATGTATATAGACGTGTGCAAACGATACATTTTTGTGACCATGGCTCAAAGAAACTTGACGTGAGTGCAGAACTGCAACAAAGACGAAAGTCTAAAATTTCTGCCGGTTGACAAATTTCTTCAAATTCTTCTTCAAATCTCGCCTACTCCTAGCGTAGAGTAGCAGATTTTCTTTTTGGAAAGCAATTTTATTTTTCTTACTGTAGTTTTAAAACCGTAGTTTTAGTTTTTTTTTTCTATCTACGCTATTAGTAAAGGTCAAAATGTCCATTTAGAAATGTTTTTTTGGTTATTGTAAAAGATTTTAAAAGTAGGAAGGCATGATGATAATAAGCTCCAGATAGTTTATACTCGTAGTCTTTAGCTGGTCCAGATCCTCTGGAAATTATTGCAAGCTTCTTGCTGATAAAACATAAGAAGGCATTTTTAGATGCGGGGAAAAAATGTTTTTCAGAAACTTTGCTTCAATGGGTTTTTGTTAAATGACATAAGCCAGAGTTTTCCTGTCCACCCAGGGAACAGAGAACAAAAATATGATGCAAAAATATGATCACAAATTCAAGTTCTCCCAAAAGAATTTGCATAGTCATGGTAATATGTTTTTCAGGCTGTTTTCCAAGTGCTGTGACCCACCCTGCCTGCAGCTCTTCCCTGCATATATCCGTTCCTTTAGTAAAGTGCGCTCTAAGCTTCCTTCTTGCCGTTGGTCTTATCGTGCTTAAATTCTGCAGAGCCCTAGAGGTCCCAAAAACCATCGCCTGGCTGAAACCTCTCCACATTTAGAGTTTGTTAGTTCTTGGAAGCATGGAAAAACTAAAGCGTAATGGACCGACTAGCTGTCCCCTGAGTATGTGTGTGACTGATTGTTTCAGAGATTATACTTTTACTTGGGCTGACATCTAAGCATTCCCAAATTTAACGAGACAATATTTCCTGGTTTGTTGTACGATCAGACACTGAGATACGCCCTTGTTTTGACTGCTTTGGACACAGCTGTCAAATTTACCTCTATTTGGGTCGTTCAGATTAACATATGATGTTACATACAAACCCTGTGTGTGTGTGTGTGTGTGTGTGTGTGTGTGTGTGTGTGTGTATGTGTGTGTGTGTGTGTGTGAACCCATTGTGTAACTGCGGGGTCAATGACCAGTCATCTTGTTATAGACTGCTCTAGTGGCGGTACGCGGAACCAGGGTGTGTTCTGAGAAGCCTGGGAGTGTTTGTGTGTGTGTTGACTAGGTCATAAGTATCATGTTAACTCAGACACCCACCTGAAACTTTCATAATCAGCTGGCACGATGCCCGATCCGCCTGTATCTCTCTCTCTCTATTGCTTGTCCTAGCTTTATTTTTTAACCTAATGTACACACAGAATAAACTTTGATCCTTTCTGACTCACTCTATCTTTTCCTTGCTCACCTTCCCCACCATATCTTCTTTACCCAGGAGCTGACACTGTAATCTTTATGATCCTGTCCTCTAGTCATTCACAAGCACGCACACAAACACGCAAGGGTTTAATCTCACCTCGCATTTGGCAAAAACCCAGATCACGAATGACAATAAGTACAGCATAGATCACTCTTAAATACTCTATTCGAGGTCATCCTAATCTGTTTTTCTATTTTATCTACAGTATGTTACAGAATTGGCTGGAGATTCCAACCAAAGCATAGTGAACTGATGACTGCAGTGAACTGATAATGCATAAATCTGAAAGATGAGCTTCTGGCTCTTGTGTTTACCTAGCATGACCTCAGCAGACTGTGCTAATCTCTAGCTTTCATGTGCACGTTTAAGCTTTTGTGTGTGTGTGTTTGAGCGTCTAAGTCCAGGCAGGGTCATCTGAGCTGGTTCAGGAAAGGTCGCTGTGTAGTGATCAGCATTGGTGTGCATGCAGTGATCCTATTCATTCACTGCTGTCAGCAGCACTGACCGCTGTTGTACAGAGAGTTCTGAACACACACACATAAACACTCAACTGAGTAGATGAAGGTTACATAAGTGCACATAGTTAGAGTGACAAAGTCTTGTGGACTCAGACAGCACGGCCACAGACTGCTCACTCACGTACATTGTATTCAGAACTGGAACAAAACTGGTCCTTAGTTTTTCAGTCCACCAGGAAACAAAGTTGGTTTTGCAAGGTACTTGGTCTAGTCACTGGATTTACAAAGAGACATTTTTCCATTCATCAAACACTTCTACAAAAATTAAGCAGCGCTTAATAATAATAAATGTTATGAATGAAATGTTTCTCATCATAATAGATTGATTTCTGAAGGATTGTGATACTGAAAACTGGATTAATGGAAACTGAAAATTCAGCTTTGTCATCACAGGAATAAATTACATATGAAAACAATAGTGTGTGTTTTAATACAGTTTTGGTCAATATTAGGTATTTATCTGGATATTTAACATTATTATAATATTAATTATTTTTTATGCCTATTTCAGTCTATTATTTGTTTTGTCGTCTAGTTATCTAGTGATAACTTAACAGGAATATTTTGAGTTTCTTTCATCTCAGAATGAACAGTTATCCATAATTCATTATATAAAATTGATTTGACATTGACTAATTTGTTGATTTTTCTTTTTTTTTTTTCTTTTAGACAAAATACAATTGATTTTAGCATCAGCTTATCAATATCAGCTAGAATTGTAATTTCGGTGCATCCCTACCCTAAACGTGAAGAAAACGAACAGGTTGGACACTGTGTGTGGTGATCAGACAGCCTCTTCCTGTTTAAGATGGTGTTTTTTTAGCCAGAATTAGCTGAAGAGTGGATCAGACTTTATGCCAACTCTCAAAGGTCTGAAATGTGAGACTATGTAGACCTCATGAACTTGTGGTTATCATCTCTAATTATATCTGCATAGACTTGTTTGCTAGCAATTTGAAGTTGTGTTTCTGATTCATTTAATTGTAACGACATGAACAGCATATGGGAGTGTGCGTGATATCCATTTAATTTTACACTCTGATTGTAAAGTTTTGTTGTAACTTAATTTGTGCCATCTCAGAGTGTGTCCTTGTGGGCTCTGAATGGGTTGTGTGCTTTGCTCTCTCAAGTGCACAGCTGCACTGACCGCCTACACTCTGACTGAGGCAATGCATCATGGGAGTGCTTTTGTGATAAGAGCACATCTGAACACGCTCCACTGAACTTGTACTTAGTTGACCCCTTTAGCTGTCCTGTAGCTCAAATAGTAGAGTTGACTTTTTAGTTGACTTTTTCTGTATATTCATTGAGGCAGACAGATGTACTCTCCATTTGTCTGAGCATAGACCACATATCCCAACTGCCTGGCAGGGTGACATCAGGTTGAGTGCCTGTCCTCCTTTTACTTCCTTTGTAAGTACAAGTGCCTGTCCTCTCTCTGTCCCTATCATATGTTGAGAGCTTTCCGTGGGTGTTAGTTTAGTTTTTGCGTGTTTTCCTTAAACTTGGCGGACATAAGTACGGTTTCTCAAGAAAGAGTTCTTGCATTTTCACAGATGCTGTCTTAATGTTGGACTGTTTTCAACAGCAAATATTTTTTCTTGTTTTAATTCTGTCACGAGTCTGTTCTGTTTTTGCCATGTTTTCCATTGACCCAGTTTCCCCGATTAGTTAATTAGCTCCTCGCCTGTTTCTGTTCTCCCTTAATGATGACCTGCCTTTATAAGCCTGAGTTCTCCCTGGTTCCTATGTCCGTTATTGTTTGATGTTACACGTTTAAAGTTCTCGTCATTAAAACCTCTCAATTTTTGGATACTCCTGTCTAACCGTGTGTTTGTTCTGCCTGCCTGGAGGCACACACACGTAACAATTTCAAATCAAATTTAATAATTAAGTGTGAATTTAAAGAAACTTACTATCATTAATATAGTATAGAATAGAAGTCCATTTCCAATAAATAGAAGAAAGGCATAAAGGGATCACAAGAGATAGTTCACCCAAAAATGTAAAATTCTGTCATTAATTACTCACCCTCATGCCGTTCCAAACCCGTAAGGTTTTCTTTCATTTTCAGAACAGAAATTAAGATATTTTTGATGAAATCCGTAATTTTATGAAGCTACGAGAATACTTTGTTGCGCAAAAAAAAGACTTTATTCAACAATTCTTCTCCTCTGTGTCACCATAGCGCTATTTTGGACAACCTTGTTTACGTTTAGAGCAAAGTATGAGCATGCGTTGTGGTACTCTAACTTTGAATGAAGTTCTTATTATAGTTTTTTGCGCACAAAGTATTCTCATAGCTCCATTAAATTAAGGTTTAATCACTGGTGTCACACGGACTAGTTCTTGGTGCCTTTCTGGAACTTGAACATGGTACCCTTGCTGTCTATGGAGAGTCAGAAAACTCACAGATTTCATCAAAAATATCTTAACACTAGAACCGCTGGGGGTCGCTGTATACCTAAAACCGCCAGCGGATAAATTTTACCCGCACATATTACAACTGTTTTTATATGGCTAAAGAACATATTATTTCACTGTATTATATGCCACTGTCTTCACAAAGAAGTGTCTAGAATGAAATGATTGTTTAGTCATCAACTATATTTTTGTCCTGTTTTATGTTCAAGGCTTTTTTTATGCAGGCCACTAATCACTTTTCATAGCGGTCAATATAAACAAGCCTGCACTGGTGGCGAGAATTAGAAGGAAGTAAATACATATTTGGGTGGTGTAATATTATACTACAGTGTCATTAATTAATATATTAAGATATGATACTTTAATCATATTAGATAATATAGTAACCGATGTTATTTAAATTACAAAAATAGCCAATAGACAATGATGAGCAATAATTCACCACACTGCATGATGTTCAAATTCAAGCTCAGCTTCACCTAATTAATAATTAATTTGTTTAGTTATATCATTTGAATAAGAGAACAACACAAATAAACTTCGGGTAATATAAAAAAATGGTTTTGTTCATTACATCAGATTGGATTTTTTTTTCTTCAGGACTAAAAAGCACCACAGAAATGCACAATGAACGATAGAAAGCAAAACTTAATCTAAATTTTGAATAATTACGAGTAACATTGGGCTACATAAATATGATATTATGAGTAACATTAGGCAACAAATCTTGATCGCTGTCAGATGAGCCGTCAGGCGCTGAGCTGACCCAGGACGCTTCCTCTCACCACCATCAGACTCTCCATCGCTCATGGTATTTAGTGCTTCTTATACCCTTTCAGCATCCATAAATCGCCGCCTTTTACTCATTTTGTCTTTATTTATGAAACCCCCATGGCGCTTATAAATATATATAAATGCCCCGGTTTTTGATCTGGTTTTATATAAACAATTTTTAACAACAGGGGATTGTAAATCACTCAATTTTAGTAAAAGTCAGTGACTGGGAGACTTGAATGTTTCATTGAAAATCTGTTATGTAACGTTACATTTGAAAAACAGCAGTGGCGGTTCTAGTGTTAAAGGTGCCATAGAATGCATTGATACAATATTTTAAATTGTTCTCTGATATCTACATAGAAGATATGCGGCTTAGGTAAGGGCAAAAATTAGAATGAAATAGTCTGTTATTACCTTATTTAGAAGGGTCATGAATAATAATGTTGAGCTCTGCACTGATTGGCTGTTTCACAGTGTGGTTCATTTCAGTAGCTCACAGGAAGGAAACACAGGGTAAAATATATATTTGAATTCTTTCTCGCGCAGTTATATCATTGGGTAACTATAGACCCTTTTTCTGTTAATAAACATTGTGACGTTTTCCTGTGGGCGGGCTTAGGCTAGGCTGTTCGATTCCGGATTTTTTGGAATCGATTCCGATTCTTGTTTCTGGAATCGAAAGAATCGATTCCAAGAATCGATTCCTCACTGTTATTTTCGATTCTTTCTTTTTTTTATACCAACACCGTGACTAACATATTCGCATCTTACCGTGCCACACAGTGAGAAACTCTCTACACCGGGCGTGACAAATCGACTGTTGCAAATCCATTTGTCCTTCCTATTAGTCGTATTGCGAGTGCTGCTTGGTCATAAATAGAACGAGGCACTTTTCTCTATGGAACATAATCAAAAAACACTGTTTACATGGACAACAATACTCCGATATGAACCTGATTAGCCTAAAACAATACTCTGATTAAGAAACTACCATGTAAACAGTGATTTCTAATTACCTTAATCTGGCTAAAGTCATAATAGAAGTAAACGCAAATTGAATTAAGATTATTCCTATTTTAGTCGCATTATCGGACTGCATTACAGACATGTAGGCTAAACACCTTAATCTAACTATTAACGTTGTTAATACGACGACGAAGTGACTCGTAGCTTTCGTATAATTTGAAAATTAAACAGCCAAAACTATTTATAGTACCATAAGAATGCTGTTCATAGACTTCAGTTCTGCATTTAATACAGTAATCCCCTCCAAGCTGATCTCCAAGCTCAGCCAGCTTGGAATCAGCACACCCATCTGCAATTGGATTCTAGATTTTCTGACTAACAGACCTCAGTCCGTCAAGTTAGATAACCTCTCCTCCTCCATCATCACCCTGAACACCGGCGTGCCACAGGGCTGCGTACTGAGCCCTCTCCTGTACTCCCTCTTCACCCATGACTGTGTTCCTGTTTATGGCTCCAACACCATAATTAAATTTGCAGATGACACCACGGTGGTAGGTCTGATCAAGGATGACGATGAATCAGCCTACAGGGATGAGGTGCAGCACCTGGCTGTGTGGTGTGCCACCAACAATCTACAGCTAAACACCCAGAAGACAAAGGAGATCATTGTGGACTTCAGGCGGACTAGGAGTCATGCACACACACCCATCTACATCAACGGAGCTGAAGTGGAGCGTGTGTCGAGTTTCAAGTTCCTTGGCATCCACATCTCTGATGACCTCACCTGGTCCCATAACACCTCCACTCTGGTCAAAAAGGCACAGCAGCGCCTTTACTTCTTAAGGAGCCTTAAGAAAGTTCACCTGAATCCCAGGATCCTTGTGGAATTCTACCGCTGTACCATTGAGAGCATACTCACGAACTGCATCTCAGTATGGTACAGCAATTGCTCCGCATCTGACCGCAAAGCACTCCAGCGGGTGGTGAAAACTGCTCAACGGATCACCGGCACCCAGTTAACTTCCATTGAGAACATTTATTATAAGCGCTGTCTGGGCAGGGCAAGAAACATCATCAAGGATGCCTCTCACCCTAACCATGGACTTTTCACCCTCCTTCCATCCGGCAGGCGTTACAGGTGCCTACGCTCTCGCACTAGTAGGCTCAGGAAGAGCTTCTTCCCCGAGGCTGTGACACTTCTGAACGCCACACCACTAATCTAACTCCTGCACCTGCTTATTATTACTGCACTGGTCACAGTACTTTACACACATGCATTTGCACTACTCATATTTTTGCACAGACTGCACATTGTCAAAGTTATTACACTATAAACTGTATAAAGTTGTTACTATACAAAGCACAGTAAACTATTTCTATAAAATATTGCACTACTGCTATTTTGCATAGAATACATTGTTCTATCAATATTTTGCACACTCATCCAGCTGTATTTATTTATTACCACTGTTCTCACGTTTCTGCTGTTCATAATGTATATAATCCTACATTGCTCTGTTCATAATGTACATACAATCCCTACATTGCATTCCTATTTATATTCTGTATACTCTGCTCAATACTGTATATAGCAATTACACTGTACATTCTGTAAATCTTATCTTCATTTACTCTGCACTTATATGTATATAAAACACTATATTCTTGCACTTCTGGTTAGATGCTAACTGCATTTCATTAGCTCTGTACTTGTACTCTGCATAAATGACAATAAAGTTGAATCTAATCTAATCTAATCTAATAACGAAGACAAACTGTATGTTGATAATTCTGGAAGAAACGTTGGACTGCATGGCATGGAGACGTAATGATGCGAGCCATTAATCGATCTGTAACACGTAAAACGGGAACATGAATGGAATAATCTGAAAGCAACTCATGTATGTAATCACCTTAATCAGAATATTGTCTTATTCAGAATAAGGTCAATAATTAGATTACTGTTGCCCCTGTAAACGTAGTCACTGATAGCGTCAGTCTCCATACTGTACGTGGTTGTTTTTTAAAAAGCAGTGTAAGAAATCAGATTTATTCTTCTTGTCCTAAACTACAAGGAGGAAGCTCAAACCCCGCCCAGCAACCGATTCTAAAGATTTCATTGGGTCAGTCATTGCGCTGATTGCTACACAACGCTGAAATAATCATCCTACCTAAACCACTCTGTTACGACTGGATCCATTTATTTAGTCTGAACTTTATTTCTTTACAGGTGACATGATTGTGTTGACAAATGAAATCGGCTACAGGCTGCGGTTTATGTTAAAAAAATTTTTTTTTTTTAAATCTTAAAGAGGAGTCGATTCCGCCTAATGGAATCGACTCTCAATTCCCAACGCCTCGGAATCGAGGAATCGATTCTTTTTGGAATCGAGTCCCAGCCCTAGGCTTAGCTGGAGGCAGAAAGATTCCACTGACCAATTCACTAACGCAGCTTGTTTTTTTAACAATAACTGTAGAAATTCCGATTTAACCTGCATATGTAAGGTCACTCACTGTCCAGTACCGCGATTGTTATTTGAAAAAGTTAACTTTAATGGACGAAACCAGATTGGCCGACCCGCACACGCTTTAACTCAAAGGATGGATGATCTGACAGGATTCCCTCCGGTTGAGTGTCTCGCATCTAACGTGTATAAAGACAAACTCACAGTGTATCTAGTCATGAAGATGTATATATATTTCAATATCGGCAGGCAACTATTTTTTACAGCTACATTATTATAGCCACAATCACAACAATGTATATACAATTACATATGATTAAGTATATAAATCGTCAGTTTGATGTTTTACACACATGCACACAGACATTTCATACACGACATAGTGAGATGCATAAAATCTTTAGACGTGCCCATAACAACAAAAGACAATACTTTATTGAACCTTTTCTGATAGTGTGCGCTGCAAACGCGAGCATTTTTGACGATCGTTTCTGTCCAGTCTGCTCGTTTAACCACAGCTGTTGTCGTTTTTCTGTCTGGCAGTAACAGCAGGTATGCCTTAAAATTATAATTGGAGCCTCTACAACATTGATTCAGGCACCCAACATCACAACAAGATGATATTTTAAGCTCCTTGTGTAGCCGAATCTGTGCTGGTTTGAATTGGCTGCCTCCAGTTTTCACTTTGTTTTGCCTCAAGCTAGCACTGTGATGTAATTGTGACGTCGGCCCTAAAAGGGTCTATACTGTAAATAAAATGCGGGCGTCAGGGAGCCTCTATTAATTTGCTGAGCATTGAAACTGCTTTCAAATGCATGATGGCTTTTTAGTTTCACTCGCATTTACTCTGTTTATACTATGGATCGGCAGTACTTACCACACATTTTACACGATCAGATGCTTGTCAGTGGTGCTCAGGATCTGTAAATCATTCGCCATCATCCTCAGTCTTCTCTCCTTACACTGTTTATGTGGTACGTGAAATCTTATGTACTTTAAGGTAATAGGCTACCGCTAGCAAGGAGCTAACCATGTCCCTTTAGTGGCTCACATTATTTGCTTTCCATGCCATTCTGAGTACAGACACCAACCCATCCCTATCACACCCCCTGCACAGCCTGGAACATAACATTTATTTCCATGATCTGCCATTTTCGCTGTTGTCCTTGCTTGTTTCTTCACAATACCTGCAGAACTTCTGATGATTCAGCTGTGCAGGTTTGGCTGCCGGTATATGCAAATGTTGGTGGTGTACATAATGGTGATCCCGACTGGTGTCATGTTGATTCTCCTATTTTTCAGTGGTCTTTCGCATTCACGAGATTTACATAAGAAGGAGGAAACAATGCTGTTTGAGCCTCACAGTATGTCATTTCCATGTACAGAACTGTTATTATTCAACTATGCCATGGTAAATAAAGTTTTCCATTTTATGGCACCTTTAATTTGTGTTCCAAAGATGAACGAAGGTCTTATGGGTTTGGAACAGCATGAGGGTTTGTACTTAATGACAGAATTTTCATTGTTAAGGGAACTATCCCTTTAAGCTTTCCTGTAGCTCAAATAGTAGAGCATGGTGCTAGCAACGCCAAGGTCATGGGTTCGATTCCCAGGGAAAGCAAGAGCTGATAAAATGTAAAAAAAAAATTGCAATGTAAAAAACAATGTAAGTCGCTTTGGATAAATTTCATAATTTCAGTTTTTTTATTTCAACATTTTTACTTTTACCTCATAATACCAGTTTTGAGTATTAATGGCTTAATTATGACTTTAATGTTGTAATTATTATTTACCAAAGCATGATTTGTTTTATGTTGCGGAAATTGACTTCAGAAAGCTTGACATCTAGCTTGAGCTTTCTGCACTAAAGAGCTACCGACTGATGTGCTTCTTAAACTCCATAAATCTGTGCAAAGATGACTGGAACCTGAGCTCATTTCAGTCAGAACTTGTTTGTGCCAGAAGGGTTAACTGTCGTTCAGCAGTCAGCACTTCCCAGCATGCACTGGTGCCTTGTAACGGAAAGGCAGCCAGGGCCCCATGTGACCAGACAAAACAAAAGCTGCCAGCAACCCCCCCCACCCTTTTTTTTCTCTCTCTCTCTCTCTCTTTCTCTCTCTCTCTCTCTCTCTCACACACACACACACACACACACACACACACACACCCTGCCTCCTCAGTAGGCTAAAGTTCATTTGCTGCATTCAGATGCCTGCAAGCAATTACACATCCACATGCGGTGAGCGAGTGAGCGAGCAAGAGAGAGGAGGGAGGGAGGAAAAGGAGAGGTTACTATGGGGCATTTGACACTGTTGCTATAGCGAGGCCAACACTCTGCCTTGATCCATCCTGAAAATGGTCAGATAGAGCATGTCTTTTTTTCTTTCTTTCTGTATTTTATTGTTCTTCTCTCTTTCTGTCCTATGTTCTCTTGTTCTTGGTTCTGGAAGGTTAAAAGTCTAATGTGTGATTTTTGTTTTACTAGCTGCAAAAAAATGGCCCAACTGGGCTGGACATGACAATGATCAATGGTGTTTGGGACAGGACTGTCTGTTTGCCAAAGTTCACCCACAAGTCTGTCATCATTTACTTATCCTCATGTTGTATTGATGCTGCATGACTGTCTTTTTTCCTTTGGACATTGAATGTGAAGTTTTGAAGAGTATCCTGGCAGTTCCATAATAATTAAATAAGTGAAAGGGAGCCAGGTTGTCAAGCTCAAAAATGCCAAAAAAAAAAAAAAGCACCATAAGAGTACTGTTAAAAAATTGCCCATATGACTCATGTGCTATATTCCATGTCTTCTGAGGTTATATGATATCTTTATTTGAAAATCAGTCCAAACAGAGACATGTGAGAGCCAAAGCAGTTCGGGAATCATTAGCGACAATGTGATCATATTTTGGTGAATACAACCTATGCAGCCCATTCAGAGCTTCTGCTGAGGGGGAAATGATCAGTTAGTTAAAACTGGTCTTTTCACACAAATGAAGACTTGAAAAAGTGATACTTTGATATTTTTATGTAATTTTGGAGCTTGACATAACCAGTTCTCATTCACTTTTTAATTGTAAAAAAGAGCAGCTAAGATATTGTTCAGAAACTCACCTTTTGCATTCCACCAAATAGAGAATGTTGTGTTGTATGGATTTAGAACTGCATCACTGTTAGTTAGTTTTGGTTGAACATTTTATAAATGTAAGTCAATGAAAGGTTTTTAAACTTAAATATTATTATAAACTTTAAAATGTCTTTAAAAGTATATATATATATATATATATATATATATAAAAATACAAGCCAAAAATAAAGCTGAATGTGTCTACAAAAAAGATTAAAAAGAATTTATGTACATTTGTGAGGTTTGGAGGTTTGGGGTGAATAAATTGGCAAACATTTAATGCTGAGAGGTGTAAGACTCTCAGAACAAACCCTAATGTTTGAGCAATAAAAATAGTGCTGACCTACAAACTAACAATTATACTTTGCTTCAGCTGTGCTGCAGAATACATCATAAGACATGAATTCAAGGCAATATTTGGATAAAATCAACATTTTCTATAAATTGTGTAAGATAAGCACATAGAAAGACTTCTTGGCATTGATATCTCTTTTTCAGTCTCTCAGTCTCTTTGTACAAACTGTTATATCCTAACTGCTACTGCACCCGTAATTTCCTAGCCAAAGCCATTTCCATAACCAGCATATCACCTCGCACCCACCCCGCCTCTGATATGGTGTCCTCCAGAGCCGACCCCATGACCCTGACCAGCATTTGATTTGTGTGCAGATCCATCACAAAAGAACAGAAACAACTGTCGAGCCCCATTGTGAGTATAGGAGAGGGGAGAGGGAGGTGGCCTCAATTCAACTCACACTGTTTCTCTCTATCTTTTTATCTGTCTCTGCCTAACTCTGACTTTCGCGTCCCCTCTTCTCGTCTTACCCCGTGACCTTGAGCTGGGATTTTGCTGCCGGCTGTCTTTAACACATTCAGTGCCAAATGGTATGCAGTGCCAGCCCAACCCTCTCAGCCAATCACAGTCCACTTTACCCTGCCATTTCCAATATCTGACCACTGAATCAGTGTAGATAGAGTCCTCTAGCGGTCTTGTTTGCCCTTCTGCCAGTCAGAATCCATGTTTAACTTTTTAGCCCGTTCTCTTGCTTTCTCTGACTCTGTTTCAAAAACATACTGTTAAGCTATTGACACATTCACTATAAGAAATGCTGTACTTTTGAACTTCAAAAAATAAAACAGAAAAATAATGAACAGATATTAAACTTTTTAACATTGATAATAATGTTTCTTGAGCACCAAATCAACATATTAGAATGAATTCTGAAGGATCATGTGACACTGAAAATTCAGCTTTGCCATTACAGGAATAAATCACACTTTAAAATATAGAAGTCAACATTTGAAGTGGATCAAAAAAGTTAATCAAAGCTGTTCTAAGACAGAGAACACATTTAGGTTTTAGGACTTTAATAAAAGGTTTTGATCCATTCCAAATGTTGACTAGTGCATATTTGAATAGAAAAACAGTTATTTTAAATTGTAATAACAATTTAAATATATATCTAATAATATTAATACTGTAATATTACTGTATTTCTAATCAAATAGATGCAGTCTTAGAATTTGGCAAAAAAGTATTGGAATCGACTTCATTTCTCAAATACACCTACAATGACTTAAAATACTGTCTATGTAGGCAGCCTACTATGTTTTGGAGCTTCTGTCTCTAGTTCTTGACCCTCAGCTGTTCTTGTTATCTTTCTGCTCTTTTAATATTTGATGTTTGATAAAGTTGTCTAGGAGTAAAATATCTAGAAAACAAAACAACATGCACTTAACTGATTGTTCTAAATGGGCGGCGCTTCTTCTGACCCCAATACATTACACAGCAGCTATGTGGGGTGTTAAAGTGAAAGTTGTGTGTGTGTGTGTGAAAGAGAAAAAAAAAGAAAGAGAGAGAGAGACTGATGCATGGCCCTTGTTTTCCCTGAGCTGTAGTTACAGATGAATGAGAGGGAAAAGCCCGGGTGACCTTTGATCCCAGACTTCAGAGAGGACTGTGGGATGCATTCCAGCTGAGCGGTAGTGAGACTATGGCAGTAAATCAGATAGAGAGACTCTCGCTCACCACTGCAGCCCTCGGGCCAAAACCTGCCCTTCCAGGACCTTGCTGTTTTGTAGCAGCTGTGTGTGTTGGCACGTAAATGCTTTTTGCTCAGTCCAAATCAAACTTACACATAGAACATGGACAGAGCTGTATATACACAAGCCTCTTTCCTCATTTCTCTTTAGTATTATATATAATGCTACTCATTATTTGTGCTTGTTAAGTCAAAAGTCAGTTTCCGCACAGTTGGAAAAATTGATGGACATTGATAGAGAGAGCCTGTTTCTCTTCTCATGGTAATTGTGACTTTGTCCCAATGTCATTTTATATCTCACAATTACTTTTTAATTTTTACTTTGCAGAAACAGAAATGTAAAGTACACGCAAAACTGTAAAAATGTAGTTGCCTACATGTCTCAGGTTTTCATTTTCTCTGTAATAAAAGTGTGTGAAATCTCCTTAATGCTTTTATGTTTTTTTCCCTCCTCTCCTTTTGTTCATGCAGAAAGCTTCCAGATGACCCCGCGGTCCAGTGGAGCACTGCACTGATCTCCTCTCTGATCCTCAAACACATCCGAAACTACAGCATAAGTGTGGTAGGAAACTTATCCAGAAGGCTGAAGAGTATGTGTACGATTTAACATGACAGTGGTACAGTCGTGAAGTTGAGATCACTGAGAGGCCTAAATCTATGAAAGAGTAGAGTGCACTGAAAAATTGTTAAGAAACAGGAAACAAGTGTGTGCTTTTTCGTAGAACGTTCCCATAGGATATCTAAAATGTTTACTTTGTTTATTATTAATAATGAATTGAGAACGAATCAGTGCTTAGACAAAAAACATGGTTGCAGATTAAATTTAGCACGTGACGAAAGATAAATATATAATCAATAAACATACAATAATCTGTATTATTTTTTAGACCTCTCTAAATAATAGCTATAAAATAAGGTTTTTAGTTAAGCATAACAGGCTGACCCTGGATCGGGTTTTAAATGGTCATGTAACAGGTGGTTCTCAACTAATTAAACTTGTTAATACAATTCTTAATTAAAATGAACAAGAAACATATACCTTCTTTTTTCTTAGCCCTAAAAACTATTGTTTCTGTATATTAAAACAATTAGCCATGTCATAATTATATCAGAAATATCTAACCTATATGGTGGGGGGCTTTGAAAAATGTGTTGGACAATGAGTCCAGGTTGAGAACCCCTGATCTGAGCGTTTGCTGCAGAGATTTTCAGAGCCTCCAGCTTTTCACTGTGCTTACTTTCCTATCTGATCGCTTGAGTCTTTCTCATGAGGTTGCTTTGAGTGAGACCGTATCAGTAAGATTAATTCACTCAGGCGAGCTTTTCATTGGCCTCCTGTAATTAGCCCTAATTACACATGCTGTAATATCCCATAATACCGCTGAACTCAGCTGAAGCAGACTCATGCGGTTCCCCAGGGTCACTGCTGGCAAGCCAATGCAGAGATATCTATCAGCCTCCACTAAGGACTTCCAGAAAAGATCCCCAAAAAATTTGAAATCAAGATTTGAACAAATATTTTTCCCTCTTGCACCTCCCCTCTTTCTCACATGTACTGTTTAGTGTTTTCTTTCTCCTTCCCTCTCCGCCCGCATGCCAAGAAATTCCCAAAGAATGCCAAGACTAGCATAAACAAGCCAGTAAACAAAACGGTGTTCTTGCAACATGACTTGGTTTACCTCCATCGACTATCATCCGTAAGTGTTCATGGAAACATCAGCTGATACCCTTCCTGCCAGACTCCCAGCTACACCAACACACCAGTCTGAATTTAAACCGCACACTCACTAATACAGGCTGAATCCAGTGGATCTGCACACGGTTCCGCTGCACCCCTAATTTCATGTTTGATTTAAGCCGGGGAGGCTGTGGGGATGGAAATACTGATGTTGAGATATAACATTACACTCCAATTTGACTTTGGCTTTCAGACGTGTGGGAAAAGAGTGGTGGCCATCTTGTACGCTTTACCGCTCTCTCACAAGGAGCAGAGGATTTTGGGTAGAGCACTATTACACAAATATAGCCTCCTCTGATTTAAACAGATGTGCATTACTGCTGTTTGTACCAGTCTTTGACTCCTTATGCTTTACATACAAATGTATATGTCTGTGCAGACTTGTTTATCTTGCGTTCTTCTCACAGGCAAATGTCAGTAAGTGTGTTTGCAACACATGAGAGTTTGATTTCAGTCAGACTGAATCAGTGATTTATCATTTTAAAAGGTTATGTAAGCACTTTCATTTGACTGAAAACTGTACCAGTCTGATTTTTGTTTACATGAAATCAAATTAACAGACAGTATTGTAGCTTGGCTTCTTCCAGCACGTACACGTTATTAAAACTAGAATTTTAACTTTAAATATTACAGGCTGGCACTTTATACAATTTCACTGTAGCTCGGTTATTACCATGCATGTAAACATATTTATATTTGGTCTCTCTGCTGTTCGCAGCATTTGGATTTTTCCTCCCTCTTGTTCATGCCAATAGTCTCTTCTGAAAGCTGACTCACTCGCCTTGTGTTTGGCAACAATCTACATACCTGCCACAATCTATTATTTTGTCAACCATATTTTCCTCCACCCTTGGCGCTCTCAAGCTATGTGCAGCAGCCACTTGGAAAGCACCCATTCCCAAAGACTGAATCCCTCGTCTGGTGACACAGCAGACGATACACAGATTTCCACACAGTTCTGGCAACAACTCCCACCAAGTCCACTGCTGAGTCTTCAAATTACTGCTTTTCTTAGGCTTGTGTTTCATCTTATTTTCAAGTTCTTTTCTTTTGCTTGTTTTTTCATCTTGTGTTCACCTTTTCACCCCTGTTCTTCAGTGGGAAGAAAGAATGCAGATGGGAAAAAAGCTTTCAAGTAGGGGTGGGCGATATGGCAAAAATATATTATTTATATTATATTATATATTATTTAATATCCCATTTTTTTTAATCACAATTCTATCATGATTCTTTGTCATGTTGGTTTTACTATTTTACACATTGTCTGCAGTACAGCCAAAAATTTCAACCCATTAAAAGAAAAAAAAAACATAATTAAAAAACAACCCATAAAAGGTAAAGAAAAAAAGAAAAAAAAAAAAAATATATATATATATATATATAAATAAATATATATAAAATAAAAAAGAATGACAGATATTTAGGCCAAAGTGAGAGAAGATAAAAATCTTTGTCGTTATTTTATCTTTGTTATTAAAAAGTAAGAGCAAAGTAACACATTACAAATGCATATAATATACAAAAACGAACAGTGTTTTATTTTTCATTGAATTAGCAAATATAAAAATAAAACACTGCATACACTTCACTCTATGAATTATACGTTTATTCTTATTAGAGCAATATTGTGAAATAATATTCAGTTAAAACATCAGTTTTCTATTTTAATACATTTAAAATGTCACTTGTTCCTATGATAAATTTGCTGTATCCATTACTCTAGTCTTTAGTGTCACATGATCCTTCAGAACAACATTTATTTGACATAGAAATCTTTTGTAATATTATAAATGCATTTACTGTCACTTTTGAAAATTGTATGCATCCTTGCTGAACAAAAGTATTAATGAAAAAACCTTACTCATCCAAACTGTAGTGTAGGTGAAAGTATTGTTTACTGATAGTGCATGATACCTTGTGAATTAACAAATATAAACAAAATATTGCATTTATCATTCTCTGTTTTATGTCATGTATTTGCGCAGGTACTGACATTTGATGGCAGTGGTGTGAGTGGACATGCAAATCATATTGCCATCTACATGGCCCTCAGGTAACCTTATGCTGATGTCATAATGCAAGAATTAACGCCACAACAACAGGATGTGAGAAGTTAAAGTTGACTGGCAAAGTTAAAAAAATAAGCTGTACTACATTCTAAAAATAAAACGACAGTTAGGCCAGCTGTTTGATGTGTAAATTGACACAATTTCAAAAAGGTAACAACAAAATATTGCTTAATTAACATTACAAGTTATTTATATTAGAGGTAAACCAAGTATATTAGGTTCCAATGGAATGGCAAAGAGCTGATATTCTCCACATACCCTGCTGAACAGTCCAGCATCTCAGCTAGTTATCTTAGCCTAATCAGCACAATGTCTTTGGTCAAACAGCTTTACCATCTAGATTTTGCTGGTAAACGGCAAGACTGTGTTAGTCCACACCAGCCAGGACCAGAATAGAAATACATAATGGTCTCACAGTAGGATGGTGTGAAGATATTTCATGTCAAATCTGAACTTGTCCAGGATCATAGAAGAAACATACTGAAGACTGTCTTCCCCTAATGCCTCATACCTTCACACTGTGTGAATCCCAGTCCTTTCTTCTGCACTATGATATCAAAGCTTAAAGTATTAATACAGGTGATAAAGGCATCCAGACAACAGGAGATAAAGCTTTCTGCTGGTCCGAGGCAATGACTTGCATGAAGCTTCACAGTAAAACAGCCAGAACAAACAGCGTTCAGTTGTTGAGCAATGTTTGGTTATAAGAAACAGAGCCAATCTTTTCGGACATCTGTCTCTTCTGGGCTGTTGTAGATTAATTTATGTGTCTGTGTGAGAAGGAGAGCGAGAGGAAGCAGTGGTGAAGTTGGCGCTGGGACTGGGTTGTCTCGGGCTGAGCTCTGGGCCAACACAGGTGGTGCGACTGGGAGAGCCAGGCCATGACAGACAGTTCCAGGAACTGCATATGGATTTAGAGCTCACTCTAATTTGAGAAAAATCCAGACCTCAGGAAGTGTGTGTGTCCTTAAGACAAACACACACAGAATAATGGGAGAGAGCGAGAGAGACACTTCAGTTTCGGTATTAAGAAATCTTAATGCTTTAGCATACCAAGAAATGTTTTGACAATGCTGTGCTTTGTGGGAAGGCCCTTTTCTAATCCACCATGACTGTGACCCAGGTCCACAACAAAGAATAATCTTTCTTGTGAAAAACACTTTACAAGTAATCTAATTATATATATATAATTACTTGGATACACCAAACTTTTTTTGCATTTTCTGAAGAAGTATTTAGTATGGTCTGTTTATCAGGTTAATTTATTTTCTCATTGAGAAAATGTTTTAAGAGCATATGTGCTTATGAGTTTGGTGTGTTACATTAATCATATTTGGGTTTTTCTCCTTCATATCTTTGGGAACAGGCATCTAGCTTCTGCTGGACGACTACCTGAAGGTGAGTCTCATTAGATTGTTAAGTAATACATAGTATTATGTTAAATATTATTTTAATTATCAATCATCAGTGAGGTAAGACTAGACAGTCTCCCTGACATCTTGCTAGTATGTTTTCTAGGCAAAGTACTCCACCCACTGGTACACTTTATTAAATACACTCTAAAAAACACTTCCAGTATACTTCCTTGATCATTTTCCCAGCATCTACCACTGAACAAGAGCAACCCTCTCTTACTCCAGAGCAAGGAAATGTCTGAGATCACAGTTCTTCTGTGTCTCAAAGCAAAGAATGATGAGGCTAAAGCATCTGATAGATTAGAGCAGAACTGATGCAAATGAAACGGTCAGTTCATGACTCAGACCACTAGGGGTCCATATGCTCTCACACAAATAAAAAAATAAATAAAAAAGGGAGGTGGTGTGTGGCCAAGTATGGTGACCCATACTCGGAATTTGTGCTCTGCATTTAACCCATCCAAGTGCACACTCAGTAGTGAACATACACCTGGAGCAGTGGGCAGCCAATTCTGCGGCGTCCGGGGAGCAGTTGGGGGTTTGGTGCCTTGCTCAAGGGTCTCACCTCAGTCGTGGTATTGAGGGTGGAGAGTGTTGGTTATTCACCCCCCCACCTACAATCCCTGCCGGACCCGAGACTCTAACCCACAAACTTAAGGTTACAAGTCCAACTCTCTATCCATTAGGCCACGACTGCCCTAGTGTCCTACGCTCAGTGGGCTAATGATTCAAATATTTTCAAAGGGTAATTTCAGTGGCCAGTGATCTTTCTGACTCATTAAATTTCCAGCTGAATTTCTCTCTCAGTGTAAATCCACTCATACTGAGGACAGGTTAGTCCTGTTAATCCAGTGTTTTCCATCTGCTAGATCTTATTGGATAGATCTTATTTTACGTAACATATACTCAGTCAACCTGTTTCTTTAATCAGCCAGATCAACTTTCTGATGACTCCTAACTGTCAGTTTTAAGAAGTAGCTTGTTACACTACCATTTAAAAGTTGGGACCAGTAAAATTTTGGAAATGATTTTGAAATAAGTCATACTCACAGAGGCTGCATTATCTGATCCAAATACTGTAAAACTGTAATATTATGAAATAATAATACAATTTGAAATAACTTTATTTAAATAAGGTCGTCACATGATTCTTCAGAAATCATTTTAATATTTGGTTCTCAAGCTTTTTTTTCTCAGTATTCTTTGATGAATAGAAAGTTCAGACAGCATTTATTTAAAGAGAAATCTTAAATGTCTTTAACTGTCACTTTTGGTCAATTTAACAAATCCTTACTGAATAAAAGTATTAATTTCTTTCAAAATGTTTGAATAATCTACATTTTGTTTAAAGAGTCCCCACAAAATGTAATTTAAAAAGAAGAAACAAACCTATAAGGTGCAGGTCAGTCTATTTGAATTTTTTCTTTACTGTATTTTTTTATTATTTTTTTTCCTAAATTTTATTTAGTAAAGATCCTTGGTAGTATGTAGACAACAACATCTTCACAGCACTGCTTATTGCGAATATAATCTCTTATGAAATATTTAAATCTTAATCTTATAATAAGAAAAGGCTGTAAAAGCCTTAGAAATGTCCAATTCATTGATGAAAAGATGTGGAAACCCTGCACTAAGTTTACACCTTTTTACATTTTTTAATCCGTCTGTCCCCACAGGTTGTCAGACCTTCTCGCTTCACTCCATCAGTTTACTCAGAAAGTACGTGTCAGTCTTAGAGCTGCCGGTCAGCTGGCTCCTCCCCTTTGATTTCTGCTGCATCATTGGACGGGAGGAGTATAAACGTGCCCAGGTGTGTCATCGATCATGTTTAAACAAAGAGCTTAAACTCTGATTATACTTAATGACCCCTGAACTAAAACTAGACACACCCTGGATCATTAATGATCAGAAATTATTGGTTATGACTTCCAAACTTTACAAGTTTCTCATGTGATTCTCAGTTTTTACAGTCCAGCTGTTTTCAGATGTATTCCCAAACGAGACGCTGAATGGCAGACTGTGAACACGGAACATTAATAACTTGTGCATAACTGCTGATTAACACACTGGTAGCGTGAACATTAACTAATCCTGTTGAGAGGTTCCTCTGTTTGACCTGCCAAAGCCTAACTGGCCCTACCAGTCTGGCTCCTAACAGTAGCACGCAGATGATAGCATGTTCAGCTCTATTGTGCGTTCATTTGTCATCTTGAGTCAGGTCATCTACTTAATTTCATTAATAGAAGTCATATATAAGTCTTATAAAAATCTACTCAAAAAATGCATGTCATTGCTCTTGTCTTACAGTTCATTTCTCTCTCCTCTTCCTTCCTCAGAAAGCCATGCTCTGTCATCGCTCTCAGCTGCTGTGGTTCCGCCGGCTCTACATACTTTTCTCACGCTACATGCTTGTAAACACATTCCAGGCCATCACCGTGGAAACAAAGAATGTGAAGATTTATTAGCTTAGAATGTCTTGGGCACTGTTCCTGTCCATGTAGGACTAAAGTTATGCACTGAAATTTTGAAATAAAGGTCACGTTTCTTAACTTAATTCCAAATATAATGTCATTAAATTACTGTACAGTGACAGCATATATCAATAAGGTTCAGTCAGCATATCCAACCTGCAGACACTAATGGAGAACTGCTGGCATAATGAACATTAGAGACTTTATACCAAACAATACAATATTCTGAAAGCCAGATTTCTGGGGAGGTTTAGGTTTAGGGGAGTTAAGTGCTTTAATAGAGTTGTTAAATCCAAAACACAGATTGTGCCTTTGAGTATGCAGGGGATGAAGGACAAAATGTGATTCTGTATATTGTTTACATTTTCTGTTACTGTTGTTATTGATTTATTAAAGTACAGTTCCAAGTAAAGCACTGTTCCAAACGGATCAATAAGTACTGTACCAAATCTCATGATTCAATACGGTTTCAAAACTGACATGTATTTCTGATTTCTGTCTGTAACTGTATTAGTTTATGTTCTGTGATGACTTCAAACATATGCCAATGTAGAGCAATGCAATAATTTTGTTTAAAATAAATTTGCTAAAGAGCTTTTTTTTTTATAAATTAATTTATTATTATTATTTTTAGTTTATACCTGTTTATACCTGACACCCTCAATACAAACAGACATTAACACAATACAAACGTGTATATATCATTCAACAATCATATATGTTTATTGATACATTTCTTAAGGAAGCAATATATAATTTAGGGGGAGATAATGTTTTCATTTTAGACTAAAATAAACTATTTCAAAAAATCTGTGTATACCTGTATCTTGATTCATGAATCTTTTTGGTCCAATTTCTCAGAAAAGAAATATTTATTGTAAATGTTTATATCTGTTAAAGTGAATTTGGTCAACAATTTGGAGTACATTAGTATATACAGTTACAGTTATACAGCTAACAGACAAAAGCCACAAAACCTTAAGTTTGATTCATTGTGTACTAATATCATTAAAACTGCCTTGAAAAGAAGGAGAGTACAATTTAGTCTTAGGGTTTAATTGGCCTATAGAGACAGTGAGTCATATGTCTGTTGTTGGTTTTGACATACTTCTTATAGTTTGATGCTTCTGCATGCTTTCCTCCCAGTTCTGCCTACAGAAGTCTTCTACAGTGACACTGCTCAATGTTCCAGGGTCCAAACAGTGAGGTGCCACACCTGTAAACACATGGCAGATTTCTAACTTGCAAAACTGAGCAAACTTTTTCTTCAACAAAAGATTAATAATTTCATGGAAAACAAGGCACTGTGTCTACAAACAATTTCAGTCTTTCCATGCAGTAAACTTTCTGTTCAACTCACCCAGTCCATCAGGGTTGGAACGTGGCGTGTAGAAACTCTGGAAGAAACTCAGCAAGGAGAACTGAGATTTTGGCACAATGAAGTGGCGATTCTGTTAGGGATGGGAGAAAGGATCGATCCTCACATAAAAATATAGATTCTAAAGTGCATTTTTTTAACCACTAATTTTATTTATTAAGATAAAATGAGCTTCTAAATGGAAAAATAATAATTTTACATAAGCGAACTCAGTCAAAACCTTTGTTCAAATAGAGCTGCGTTTCCCAAAAGCATCAGAAGCATATGAAACCATTGCCACATTATTACATTACATTACAAATCATTATTACTATGTATAAAATTAATCCTAAAAAAGCATCTCGATTTCTACACAAATATGAAGCAGCAATAATAATCATTTCCTGAGCAGCAAATTATATTAGATTTAGGGTATAGGTGCACCTTTGAGGTTACTGCTCCAGTAAAGGGCTAAAATACAATTTTAGTATATTTAATTTCTGACAGTGTAAACAAAAAAAGGCCCGTGAAATGTAAAACAACAACAACAACATGGCTTTAAAATCTAATATTAAGTGAGTATAATTACTGATTATATTATTTTAATAATTTAAAAGATACTTTTAGTTTACAGGTATCGGTATCAATACCGACGATACTGGGCTTGAAAATATCGGTATCGGATCGAGAATAAAATAAGAGGTATATCGCCCAGCCTTAGATTATGTTTCTTTGTACAAATACTGCAACTGAGACACAAGAAAGCGAAACAAACAGTAGGTGGGTTACCTCGTCTAGTGGGACTTTATCTCTTATATGAAAACAATTACTTTAGCTATGAAAAGCTGACACCAACTTGTGCCAGACATTGTTGGCAACAACTGATGGCATTAACATTTAAAGACATTCTTTGCCTAACAGAATGATTTAAGGCTATTCATGTAAAATACCCCCATTTCTTCGAATGACCCAGATGACACTTTCCACTGCAAAGTATTGAGAAAGCCATCCACGTGATCACGCAATCACACGTTTTGACCATTGTACCATGACTGTGTTAATGGCTGTAGATGGTCCTTACTTGCAAATGAACACATGTAAATGTGGAGCGCTCCACTCCTCAAAACGCACCGTGTTTCACAAGACCATCACGCTCCCTGGAAAAACAAGTTATACTATAGATTATATTATAGGCTACTTGAGAACATCTGTACCTCATTGGCTAATGTATTTACCAGAGTATGCGATCAAGAGACTTTAATTAGATATACTTATTTAAGGGATAAATGTATTTATTTAAGGGACTGTTTTTTTAGTTGGGCAGCAAGATAAACACCCGTGTATTTTGTGTTTAATGACTCCTTTTTTCGATCACTCTTTTGGTTCACAACACTGTGCATGACGCAGGGAAAGATAACATATAGCCTACCTTTTGACTTTAGTTACGTACGCCATTCGTTTAGCACCTCTAACTGAATGTATGGTAAACTGGTTTCTTGTCGTCTTCAACCGAACCGGTTTAAATAGTTAAGTCACGCTCTCCTGACTGTAGAACATTCCATACTTTGTTGATAACCATCACTACTGCTTGCAAAACAGAACAACCTCTGTTGACTCGCTGGGTCACATGCTTCTGCCAGCTCATTGAAATACAAGCCTGGACAAAGTCCAGGATAAGATCAGAGCAAGAAACTTGTTTTCTTCGAAACAGGTTGAACTGTATTGCATAAATATACAGATGGTCTATGAACATAGTCACATGACTTTTCTGGGGGCCAGTGTTAAATAAATAGCAATATCAATAAAGCATCGGTTGTTATTGATTTCCAAAATGAGTTTAAACTGGTTTGTTTTCACAAAGTTCGATGTTTTATATATTATATTAACATCCTGCATTTGTATTGTCTGGTGTTAATAACAGATTAAATTACAGGCAGGAATGTATTGAACATTACAGGCAGTGTTGGGCTAGTTACTCAAAGAATGTAATATATTACTCATTACTAGTTAATCCTTTCAAAAGTAATATTTTTACTTTACTTATTACTTTATGGCAACAGTAAATAGTTACACTACTAGTTACATTACTGTTTCTTCACGCCCCACAGAAGTTGTAACTGTGTATCTTCCACATAAAATTCTTTAGAATGTTACTAATAATATATTTCTTCCTCATCATTTGACCAAAATCAACATTGGATCGCAGTCAGAAGTTATACAAACACTCAATAGTGATTGATAGTGATGTTCAAGTAGAAGTGTTGTATTAATCTCATTAATTGTCATGTGTAGCTTGAAGTAATTTTTCTGTTACCCATATATACTATTATATTTCGTTATGTATTTTATCAAATCGCATAAGTTTGTAAGAAACTGTTTAATTTTCCAAAAATATTTTTAATTATAGTAATATAATGTTCATGTTGATCAGAGGGGTGTGGGTGGGATGTAATGCCAGAGTTAAGTAAAGCCACAACTTACACAACAGTGTTCAGATCATAATTTTTCCTGACAAAATCAATATAATATTTCTATCTATATTTCTATCTGCTGAATGTAAGCTTTTCCATATTCCATGCACTGGGGACATCATGCATGTGCGAGTTGTGAAAATAAATCTAGGAATTATTTGATTGTTAGATTTTAAATCAGCAGGGTTGAGGCATCAAAAGTAACTAAGTAACTAAACTATTTTATGGATAGTAACTGTAATATTATTACTGAAATCTTATTAGTAATTAGTTACACTACTAGTTACTGCAAAAAGTAATACTAGTATTGTAACTAAATTACTAGTAATTAGTTACTGCCCAACACTGATTACAGGTGATATGCACACACTCCTGAAAGTTCAAGGGATCTGGATCTGAACAAACAGTTTGAGTTCAGTTTGATGATGTGGCAACTTATGTGACGTGTATCAGCACGGGTCAGGCAATAACAACCAGGAAATTTCTAGTGATTTCAAAATATTTATGTTATGTATTTCCTGTAATTATCTTGGAAAACTTGGAAATAATATTTGCTTTTAAGAACAAAGCAAAAATACTACAAATTACATAATCACTTTAGAAGATCAGTGAGGTAAAATAGGAATCTCAAATTTATATGAACATAAATGCTGACCAGCTCATGATATTATTAGATCACTTTCAAGTGCCAAGTGTCATTGGGTTCAGATGGAGACCCAAATGTAACAGCAGACAAGACCATGTCTATAATCCTAAAAACAAACTGATGAGACCATTTTAAAGATCACTATCTTGTCCTGGGGCCTGTTTCATTAAACAAGTTTACCAAATAAGCCAAGTTTATTTCAGTTAGACTGACTTATTGTCTGTTGATTTGGTTCAAAATAAGTGAGACTAACTGAAATAAGCCTGGTTTATTTGGTAAACTTGTTTTATGGAACAGGCCACTGGTCTTCTTAAACCTACACCTCACTGTTATATTTTCAATATAGGAGTGAAATAAGTCTAAATGTAAAATCTCCCCCACCCCCCAGTTTTCAAGAAAACTTGCTTAGTTGGGTGATCTAGATAATCTCGTAGCAGCTGTTCACGCTCACGGAAGAATGAACAGGGACCTGATTCCACAATGATACTAATCCACTAAGTGGATGACTGTCCAGATAAACAAGGCTCAAAGAGCGGTTTCACAATACAAGTCCAAGCCAGTTAATGTTTAATAATCTTGGGTAATTATTTTATGGTATTTTTTCTTTTAACAGCACACTCACAGTACTGTACATTCTGGTAAAAGAAACAAACTGCTGCTTACAACAGGCAGTAACCAGCAATACCTCAGGGAAACCTCAAAACAAATTTAAAGCTGGTTCATCTTGTTTGTAGTTTTGTTCATGCATGCTTGTCTTCTGCCACGGCAACACAGAGTTGCATGGGAAATAACATATTTCTGTACAGTATATAAAACAGAATGAAAATTCTTATAACTTTAGCATTAGACCTTTCTGTAATAACAGAGGACAGCGCCAAGACTAACAAAGTAAACTAACAAAATCCCATCATTTTTATTTATAAGTCAGGTCCTACTTTGTAACAGTGGTGAATGTCTGTTAGCTTAGCCAGAGAAAATTACCTACATTGCTGCAACAGGTAATGCAGGCAGCATGTCTGAGGCCAACTTGTTTCAAAGCAATGCCATCTGTGTCACATTGCGTTCTATATTAAGTGCGCTGGTTGACACAACTCTGTAAAGTCTAGGCTAACACACAAACAGTGTACTTCATGGAAACACAGCTACAGTGAAGCTGATTTTTGTAAACAAACCATGTTTTTGAGCAAACGCTATTTTGGGCACAACAGCCTGTCATTTCTGGGCTATAATTAAAAAAATCAAAAACAAAAACATGCAGAACTGGTCCCATAACTTTAGCAAAGGATTGTAGTTTCTGATACAATTATTAGCAAGTCTGATTTAAGAATATTAAATCCTCCAGAATATTGTACTTGTGTTATCACTGCATGGCATGGCCCTGCTCTTTGCTTAGCCCAGATTCCAAAGGTCTGAATCGCCAATAGCAAAGCGAACAAACAACACAACCAGCCAATCACTGCCTGAAGGGTGTAGCAAAGGCCAACCCATTCCAGCATATTCTGGAGAATTCCTTTTTTGATACTTTGTGATAATAATTATACATTTAAAATACATATACAAAACATATAATTCCTAAAAACATCACATACATCTTTAGTTTTAAAGCATATGTGAACGTTTTAACAAATAGGAGTTTTGACTGCGGAAGGATCTTGTCATGTGACGTACCATAAACGTCACTCCCCTGCTGAGTATAAATACAGCAGCGCTCACATCCAACAGCAGCAGAGTTTTCTACGAGAAGGAGGACGTGTACATTTTCAGAAGAAATATCATAGTCTACAAGCTTTTCTAAAAGGTAAGAAATAACATCAAATTGGTTTGATAATATTATTCAAGACTTTAAGAATAAATTCTTAATGTGTCGTTGTGTCGTATTGATTCTTGTCGGTAATTTTCAGATGTCTAGACAAACTAAGCTGTAATTCACACATATTTTAATCAAAGTTAGAAATGTAACATCACAGATTACGTTAGAAAATGGATGTGTTTGCCTGTTATTTGTGAAGTTATTATATTCGTGCTTTACGATCGGGTTAAGTTTCGTTAGATGTATATTTGCTGAATCATAGTACACTTTGAACAAAGAACCCGGATGTTACTGTAACGCCGCCATATTGCAGAAAGGGTGTATGGTGTTGCGCAGTACAGTTTTTAAATAAAACAAGGCATCTCGTAGTTCTGCTGTCGTTTATTTACTGTTTGAAAATTATTTCAGCTTTTTTTTTAGATAAAGCTGAAATACTCTTATGTCGGTTATAATAATTCGCAAGACCGTTTAGCAGGTACTTATGCGTTTTAAAGGGGTCATATGAAGTTTTTTTTTTAAAGATCATTATTTGGTGTAACAGAATATGTTGACGTTTTGTTAAAAAAAGCAAATTTTTCAAATACTGTACATGTATTGTAGGCCCTATGCCCCGTCTCTCTCAAAGTCCCTCCTTCCGACGAGCGCAGTCTGCTCTGATTGGCCAGCTGACACAGTACATAATCGCCAGCCTCCGCTTTCAAAATTATAGTAAAGAGAGACTGTAAATGTCCTCAGTTTTACCATCAGTTCAAGTACGAGAGGGGAACAGAGTCGCGTGACAGACACCGTGATGACGCTCGTATGTGGTTGCGCACAAGCCGCGATTGTGTGACGGTTTCTCCCTCTCTCACACACAAGACTGCGCGCACACACGACGCGCTAAATTCCGCATTTAAACAGTCAATAGTAAATACTTAAGCGAATAACAAAACATACAGTCGTTGATTTAGAAGCACCAGATTGTCATAGCAAAGTCAGAATTTTCTCCTCCTAGGTTCATGAAACGGTCATCCATAAAATGCGTTGCTGTTCTGTTGTAAGTAATCTTAATGATTCCTAAATGCATCTACTTTCGGAAGGTCAACTAAAGTGCGTTTGCGTTCACCTAGAAACACACAGCGGCTCCTGTCATGGCTTCATCGACACTACTGCAGTTACTGAAACCAAGTCTTTCTTTGTGTGAATATTTGGGCTGCATTATGCAAATATGTCCACATCTTGACGTCAAGATAAGGGCGTGTTTGAACGAGCAGTTTTAGGGGGGCGTGGCAGAGTCTTAACTTTAAAGAATATGGCTGCGTCCGAAATCGCATACTACTTGTGTAGGTACTACATTTGAATTCAAAAGTACTTCTCGACCGTTAAAAAAGTACGTTCTATATAGTATGAATGAGGGTAGTATGAATGGAATTCGGACGTACTACATCCGCCATGTTCATGAAGTCATCTCATCGATTTACAACGTTTAAACTTTAAGTCAGCCGTTTACTTTGATTATTTTAAACAAGTGCAATTTAACCACAATGAACAATGTTTTTCCCTGAGGTACTTGCACTTGAAAACAGCCGCGTCGCCGCTTTCCGCCATTTTTCGAATATGACGCCTCCTCTCCCGTGGCATCATGGGATAGTAAAGTGTCCATCGTATGCCTACTACAGAATTCGGGCGGAAGTAGTAGGTCATCCGGGTAATTCTCGCCTACTGTTTTTCGAATACTATGAATTCGGACATACTACTCGCCTCGCATACTGTTTTTCGCATACTATATAGTAGGGAAGTATGCGATTTTGGACGCAGCTTATCTCTGGTTTTGAGACCTTAGTCTTTGCAACTTCAGGGATCTTATCTATGCACAAACGGCTTGTAACCCTCCAAAGAGAAAGGAAACACTAGTGAGGTGCAGTTAAGTGCTTAACTTGCTAGAGCATAGTGCTATCAGCAGTGTTGGGGAAGCTACTCTGAAACTGTAGTTTGACAAGCTACAAGCTACTCGTAAGTTAAAGTAGTTAAACTACAGTCAAGCTACCCTTTTGGAAAAGTAGTTAGCTACACTACAAGTTACTATCAAAAAGTAGCTAGCTACATTGAAACTACTTTAGATTTTTTTGAACAACGTATATTATAAATAACTGAATAAGTGTCTGAGGAATGTTTTAAGTAAAATATTTAGTGTTTAAAACAATGCTTGTGATTATGATTTCAAAGAGTATTGTTTTATTACACACAACACTCAAATATCTCAGACTGTTACAAAAAGTTTAACCTTTACTTGTCGTTTCTTTGAGAGACATGAACTTGGACAAATAAGGCCATGGGTAATTAACGTTAGTTGTTTCTCCATCCTCCAAATCTGCCGCCACGTCTTGCTCCATCATGGATAATATGGGTGTGTCAACCCACTTCTGTACGTCAGTGAACCGTTAGCCGCAAGATGCGTGATTAAACAACAGGTGGCGGTAATGGCAAAATATGAGTTTGTAATCTAACAAGAAGAATATCCTTGCATCGCGCTGATTCGCGCAGGCTCGACAAAACGCAATGTAGCTTTTGCTCGCGCTACACCGCTACTTGCTGCAAAAAGTAGTTAGCTACTGGAAAAGCTACACTGTTTAAAAAGCAACTGAGCTACTGCCAAGCTACTGAAAAATGTAGTTAAGTTAGTAGCGTCGCTACTTGTAGTTAACTACTCCCCAACACTGGCTATCAGAAACAAGTCTGAATTCTTTGGAGTTTTGTGGTTTCAAAACCCTTTCTGAAACTTTTAAAGCATTCTTCTGTGATCTCTGCTTTCATTTTGCTGTAAATTAATGTGTACCAATTAGTTGATGATTTTGTTTTTTTGTTTATAGATGCAGATCTTTGTCAAAACCCTCACTGGTAAGACCATCACCCTTGAGGTTGAGCCAAGCGACAGCATTGAGAATGTCAAGGCAAAGATCCAGGATAAAGAAGGCATTCCCCCTGACCAGCAGAGGTTGATCTTTGCCGGCAAACAGCTAGAAGATGGTCGCACACTGTCTGACTACAACATCCAGAAAGAGTCCACCTTGCATCTGGTGCTGCGTCTCAGAGGAGGCATGCAGATCTTCGTCAAGACCTTGACCGGCAAGACCATAACCCTTGATGTTGAGCCAAGCGACACCATTGAGAACGTCAAGGCAAAGATCCAGGATAAAGAAGGCATTCCCCCTGACCAACAGAGGTTGATCTTTGCCGGCAAACAGCTAGAAGATGGTCGCACACTGTCTGACTACAACATCCAGAAAGAGTCCACCTTGCATCTGGTGCTGCGTCTCAGAGGAGGCATGCAGATCTTCGTCAAGACCTTGACAGGCAAGACCATCACCCTTGAGGTTGAGCCAAGCGACAGCATTGAGAACGTCAAGGCAAAGATCCAGGATAAAGAAGGCATTCCCCCTGACCAACAGAGGTTGATCTTTGCCGGCAAACAGCTAGAAGATGGTCGCACGCTGTCTGACTACAACATCCAGAAAGAGTCCACCTTGCATCTGGTGCTGCGTCTCAGGGGAGGCATGCAGATCTTCGTCAAGACCTTGACAGGCAAGACCATCACCCTTGAGGTTGAGCCAAGCGACAGCATTGAGAACGTCAAGGCAAAGATCCAGGATAAAGAAGGCATTCCCCCTGACCAACAGAGGTTGATCTTTGCCGGCAAACAGCTAGAAGATGGTCGCACACTGTCTGACTACAACATCCAGAAAGAGTCCACCTTGCATCTGGTGCTGCGTCTCAGGGGAGGCATGCAGATCTTCGTCAAGACCTTGACCGGCAAGACCATCACCCTTGAGGTTGAGCCAAGCGACAGCATTGAGAACGTCAAGGCAAAGATCCAGGATAAAGAAGGCATTCCCCCTGACCAACAGAGGTTGATCTTTGCCGGCAAACAGCTAGAAGATGGTCGCACACTGTCTGACTACAACATCCAGAAAGAGTCCACCTTGCATCTGGTGCTGCGTCTCAGGGGAGGCATGCAGATCTTCGTCAAGACCTTGACCGGCAAGACCATCACCCTTGAGGTTGAGCCAAGCGACAGCATTGAGAACGTCAAGGCAAAGATCCAGGATAAAGAAGGCATTCCCCCTGACCAACAGAGGTTGATCTTTGCCGGCAAACAGCTAGAAGATGGTCGCACACTGTCTGACTACAACATCCAGAAAGAGTCCACCTTGCATCTGGTGCTGCGTCTCAGGGGAGGCATGCAGATCTTCGTCAAGACCTTGACCGGCAAGACCATCACCCTTGAGGTTGAGCCAAGCGACAGCATTGAGAACGTCAAGGCAAAGATCCAGGATAAAGAAGGCATTCCCCCTGACCAACAGAGGTTGATCTTTGCCGGCAAACAGCTAGAAGATGGTCGCACACTGTCTGACTACAACATCCAGAAAGAGTCCACCTTGCATCTGGTGCTGCGTCTCAGGGGAGGCATGCAGATCTTCGTCAAGACCTTGACCGGCAAGACCATCACCCTTGAGGTTGAGCCAAGCGACAGCATTGAGAACGTCAAGGCAAAGATCCAGGATAAAGAAGGCATTCCCCCTGACCAACAGAGGTTGATCTTTGCCGGCAAACAGCTAGAAGATGGTCGCACACTGTCTGACTACAACATCCAGAAAGAGTCCACCTTGCATCTGGTGCTGCGTCTCAGGGGAGGCATGCAGATCTTCGTCAAGACCTTGACCGGCAAGACCATCACCCTTGAGGTTGAGCCAAGCGACAGCATTGAGAACGTCAAGGCAAAGATCCAGGATAAAGAAGGCATTCCCCCTGACCAACAGAGGTTGATCTTTGCCGGCAAACAGCTAGAAGATGGTCGCACACTGTCTGACTACAACATCCAGAAAGAGTCCACCTTGCATCTGGTGCTGCGTCTCAGGGGAGGCATGCAGATCTTCGTCAAGACCTTGACCGGCAAGACCATCACCCTTGAGGTTGAGCCAAGCGACAGCATTGAGAACGTCAAGGCAAAGATCCAGGATAAAGAAGGCATTCCCCCTGACCAACAGAGGTTGATCTTTGCCGGCAAACAGTTAGAAGATGGTCGCACGCTGTCTGACTACAACATCCAGAAAGAGTCCACCTTGCATCTGGTGCTGCGTCTCAGGGGAGGTTCAGATATTTAAACTGATCATCTCAGAAATGGACATTGAATTCCTTCAGTATCATGTTCATGCACTCACCACTTTGTTCCCTCTTTTCTCCATACTTTACTGAATCCAGTTACTTTTTTTTAAATTTTTTTTTATTACAATTTTCCACTTTTTTTTTTTTTTTTAAATGTCAAAATAAAAGCATTGCAATTTATGATTGTTTCCTTGTCTTTGTGCACTACTAATACAATATCTGGGGAAATTAAATGAGTGAAATGGCATTGTGCCTTTTTTTTTTTTTTTTTTTTTTTTTTTTTTTTTTTTAAATAAAACCAAAGCTCAGGATTATGCTGTAGCATGCAAAAGGGACCATGTAAGTCATTTTGTCATTCTAATGAAATTAAATGTGGCTCGAAGCCTGTTAAACTCTCATTTTGGATCTTGGCACTTACATAGCTTATAGGTAATTACAGGACATTTTGTTTTCAAAATTTTCATTTAAAAGCTACATGGCAGCCGCCTAATTTGGTGAGACCCTAGGGTGAAAATGGCTGTAAATCCGTTTCGGTGGAATCTGATAGGCCGGTTCAACAGCTGCTGCTATAAGTTTAAAAATGGTAAACCGGTGCCACCAAGTGTCTGTTCTTGTAACCTGGATGACATTCCAATAAAGCCTTACATGTTATGCTGCACTGTTTAGTTGTTTGTGCCTGTGCTGGTCCGGTGTTATACTGGTTGGGTTGTACTATTTTTCTAAGCCCTAAATCAATGATTTAAAAAAAGAATGGTGAAATTATACAAGTTATACAAATAATTATAGTTTTAAATGGAGATCTTGCCAGCAGTCTCTATAAGGTACTATCTAAAAATAAATCCTAATTCTGTAACGCTTGGAAAAGTCATGAAATTGCACAAGTTAAAACGCCTTGCAGCCCTGGACATAAGGCGACGGGACCCAATATTATCAAAATCATGTTTAATGCGATAACATACCGCGTTTAATTATCTAGGTTAATGTCAATTTTATACTGATTATTGTTCATTTATAATCCTCAATATCTACATACGTGATCTAAAATCAACATTAGCGGATTAACATTAAATTTAGTTTAAAAGTTTAATGTAGCTGCTATGTTGCTATGTACATTAACTAATGCTAATAAAATGGGACTCTAAAGTGTTCTCACGACTAAAAAATATGGATTTACGCTGAATAAACTACAGCTCTAGTCTGAAAGCTCCTTAGACGTTGCTTTTATTTCGTCCGTAAAACAGCTTAACCCCTTATTTACTGCTCGCATCAGCAGTTGCATCAATGATAGTAATATTGTCAAAATAAAGAAATATTTCCGGAACGAAAGGAGAAATCTGATCAATCAAAAAGCAAAAGGATTTGACACAACATTAAGGGGGAAGAACCGGCTGCGCAGAGCAGTTGACAGCTGCATCGACGCTGTCACTTACACAGGACCATGGCTCAGACCTGGGGTAACTTTTTGTTCTCTCTACTCGATTACAAGACCGAGAAATTTGTCATCGCTAAAAACAAAAAGGTCGGAGTTCTGTTCAGACTCTTTCAGCTGGGGGTGATTGGATATCTGATCGGGTAGGTGCCTTGTGCTTTCTCTAAATCAAGACGTTGAGGTGAACGAGCGGACTCTGTCAGTGTTTGGAAGATTGAATCTTCAAAACTCATATTATAATAGGTCATTTAGTGTTTGTATATATTAAAACTGGTTACTGACAAATACATTTAAACAAATCGAATGTAACCCGACAGTTAAAGCACCATGTCACGGATGTTATTTATATCAAAGGAAAGACTGAAAGCATTGCACTGTTTGACCTGCTGGTTCTCGGTTTGTAAATTTTGCATGTAGTGAAAAAGACTTTTGTTTTGATTCAGATTAGTAATCTCAATTTAGTCTATAGATGCACCAGAACCAGACAAAAACCTAATACCTTTGTATTTTTAATTTTCAAATAGTGTTTGGGGTTCTTCATGAAAGTGTAACAAGATGACCTGGATCTCATGTGCTGTGGCCAAATGCTACACACAAAAGCACCAGCCTGATTTCATAATTGCCCTTTAAAACTGTTCAGTAGTCGTCCTTTGCAAGAAATAACTAATCTAAAACTTTAATGTAATGTTATCTATAGATTATAACGTCCTTCAGGGTGTGTTGGCCATAGGACATGTGACTTACAGCATTGCTCTCTGTAGCTCACGCACAGATCCTCTTCTTTATACTCGAAATAAACAAGAAATAAGAATAAACAAGAATAGATGTCTCTTTTCACAATCTAAGTTGTTATTTCTCACACTGTTTATGTTCTTTTGCTTGTGCATCTTCTTAAAGGTGGGTTTTTCTTTGGAAGAAAGGATATCAGGAGACAGAAGAAGTCATCCAGAGTTCTGTGATCACCAAACTCAAGGGTGTAGATCTCACCAACAGCTCTCAGTATGGTCTGCAGCTATGGGGTGCAGAGGACTATGTCATTCCCCCACAAGTAAACACATTTCTTTCCTGTATATTTGCTTTGGAAGAAATATATTTGAAAACCACCTGTTAATAGTCCTTCTCATAATTTTACGCAATGGAACATCTATTTTCGATTATCTTAATATTAGTAGTGCTCTAAATTAACAGTTTTCGGCCTTTTGTTAGATGACAGATGAAGATTGTTTAGATGGAAGTTTAAAGAGTTAAAGACTGAAAAGAACCAAAAGCTTGTTGGAAGCTGAAGTGAGAACATCACATTTAACACAAATGTCAGTGTTCTTCTGATTAGTTAATTTGCTGTTTAAAATGCCTTTGCAAGAACATGTCTTTATTTTATTTATTTATTTATTTTACAAACAGGGGGACAGAGTCTTCTTTATTGTGACAAATTACGTAGTGACGCCCAACCAAAAGCTGGGTTACTGCCCTGAGGTAAGAGACAGGTTGTAGTTTTATTTTGTTATTCCCAACACAAATTATGCAACCAAAGATATGAGGAATCTGTTGAAAAGAGTAGTACTGAGCTGTATTCGTATACATGTTTTTGATCTTTGTACATTTTAAAACCACTGAGTTTATTGTATATGTTTGGTTCATTTGACTTATTTCAGAGTCCTAAAGTGCCAGATGGTTTATGTACTTATGACAATGAATGTGTGGAAGGGGAATCTGTCATAGCAGGCCATGGTAAGCACAAAACCTAAATGAAATACCAAGCCCTTTGTTCCCTTACAACTGCATGCCTGAAGTTATATAAAAGGACAACCTTTGTGAAAATGTAAGATTCTTCTCAAAAAAAGATTTTACAGTATATTGTGTTATACTATGACCCACTGGCATGTTTAAATTCCTGAGCCTTAAAGGGACTACATTTTATTGTTGTTTATTCAGGAGTGAAGTCAGGCCGCTGTATAAATGACACAGGAACGTGTGAGATTCATGCCTGGTGCCCTGTTGAGCATGGCCAGACACCATCGTAAGAAAACAGTTTTGTACCAATTTCTTTCAATCCATGTTCAACTGCAGTACATACCTCACCTTTTTGCATTATAATTCGCTCTTCATGCCTATATGAAACTATTTGAAGAAAGAAAAACATATTATTGTTGTTTCAAATGTTGTAACAGGGAGCCAATGCTGGCAAAGGCAGAAAACTTCACAATCTATGTAAAGAACTTCATCAAATTTCCAAAATTTGCCTTCTCCAAGTAAGTCAATAGAGGCATCAAGTCAGTGTGTTTATTTTATATACTGAAGGCTACAGAATAAATATTCCCACTTTCTAAAAAATCTATCTATTTTTCTACACTATATTGCCAAAAGTATTGGGTCACCCCTTTCTAATGAACATGTTTGATTACTTTAGTAATTTCTATGAGTACAAATCGTAATGTTTAAGCATATAATGATATTCTAGGGAATTGTGTGCTTCTAATTTTATAGCAATAGTTTGGACAGAACCTTCTTCTATTCTAACATGACAGTGCCTCTGTGTATAAGACACGGTTCAAAAAGACATGATTGATTCAGTCAGTGTGGAAGAACTTGACTGGTCTGCAGAAAGCCAAGTCCTGATCCCAGCTGAACACCTCTGGTGTGACTTTATATGCAGACCTTGAGCCAAAAACTCATCACCAGTTTTTGGGGTTGACCCAATACTTTTGGCAATATAGTGAATCTCTCTCTCTCTCTCTCGATCTCTATATTTATATATTTCTTCAGTTTAATATTTTGGATGTTATTTCCTTTGCAAAGCACCGTCTGAGTTTTAGGTGAAGCAATTACAAAATGCTTAAAAAACCTCTTCACCCCCACAGGATGCTGCTGTTAAAACCCTTCCTCATGAAATCTTTAGATCATATCAAGCAATTCTAGTTTGTGAGATATGGACACTAGCTGAGCGACTCAGTATCTAGTATCATACAAATATGATTTTAGTTTTTTCCCCCGTCTTTCTTGTTTGGATGTTTTTCATGCTGCATTCAAACAGGTTTGTTTCTGTGTCAGCACAGGATGTTTTGTTGTCATTTCACACTCCTGCAGAATAATACAGTTCATAGTTCACTCACAAGTGCATAGAAAGGATCATTTCTATGGCTTAAATACAGTATCATCTGGCAAGCTGCTATTTAAAAGCCAGTACAATCCTTGTAAATGAGCACGCTAAAGTTGTCATTGCAATATACCAAAAATAAAGAGAAAAAAATACTAAAATGTTATATACAAAGTTCTCTAAATCTCCCACCATGTAGTGGTGTGAAAGAGCAGACTTGCTTGCACATAATGAAGCGTTATGTTTGGATACTGATGGCGCAGCAAGGACAGCACAAGCTGCTCTGAATATCTCTCGCTTACTCATCTCTATTTATACCAGCTCAGCGGGTGGTGCATGAACTGAGACTTACTGTCTTGCTATCCTGTGCCTTGCCCGTTTCACTGACAAGAGTGACAGTTGTTCTTCTGTCCTTACTGGCATGATCTCTGCAAAGTCATCACATTGTAGATCAAGCAAATGCTATGAGCTGTTTCAGATACTGCTTCTCCTATCCGCCCCACCCCACCCCACCCCCCGCCCTCACTTGAAGATCGAACATCCTGCCTACTACCAACAGCACATATCTGAAGATGTGCAGATATGATAAGGACCATCATCCCTATTGTCCCATCTTTTTTGTGGGAGACGTGATTAACTGGACTGGATACAGTTTCCAGGATTTGGCAACAAAGGCAAGTGCTTCAAATGACACGACAAGTTAAAACAAAGTCTCCACCATTGTAAACACACTGGTGGTTGATGTTCAAGCAGCAGCTCAATGTATAATCAAAGAGAGATCATATCCTAAATTGTTCACATTAAGACAGTAATCTTTTTTAGTATATGATTTGGGGATTCTTTTAAAAAGATGCTCATGTAAATAATGTACAAAAGCTGATCCAGGCACACCAAAAAGTATTTGGGCACTTAAACCATACTTATGTGTCAATGTCTTATGTGTCTGCATATAATTAAAATATAGCAAAATATCATACAATTTGGCATTTATTTAGAAGAGAGAGAAGAAAAGAGAAAGATACACACAAGTACAATTTTTAACCAAAAAAGTGACGTGAAGCATCAGTTATGGATTGAAAATTCGACACAATTTTGCTCTATATGCCAATATTTTCAAGCAAGTGTCAGCTGGCACTGATATGAATACACTCTTGGATACAAATGCATTATTTATTTATGCTATTATGCTAAAAAAAATTGCAGTTCTGAAAAATGAATGGCCAGAACTGCAAAGGAATATCATGATGCCCTATATTTAATGCAGAGGGTAATTTTAATAGCTGATATCATTGTTTTCTATACACACACAGGGTGGTTCAATTGGAGTTGGAATTGAATGGAATTGTGATTTGGATAAAGATGAATCTCAATGTAACCCTGAATATAGCTTCACACGCTTAGATTCCTCTGAAAATTCCCAGAACTCTTCCCAGAATGCCATTTCGGGTTACAACTTCAGGTATTGTTCTGATTTATTAATTTTAGCTCATGAAACAAGGTTCTGTAAGTGATTTCAGCTGTTTTTCTAACTTTGCTAACCGCACATGATTTCTTAAAAACTAAAACATGCCAGCAAAGCTGAACCTAAAAAATGATTGACTGACAAAGAGGATTACTGAGTGGCTGAGTGGCTTTTTTTTTTAAATGGCTTAAACCTTTACTTTTTGTTTTTGTTTAAAGCATTTAGATTTGAAATAGTATCACTACATTGGCTGACATGTTTCTCTCTTTTTTCAAGATTTGCTCGATACTACAATGATGCAGAAGGTCAAACCTATCGGAATCTTTTTAAAGTGTATGGCATTCGCTTTGATATATTAGTTAACGGAAAGGTAAGAGATAAACATTTTATTGAAAATTCTTAAAGATTTCTCTCATTAGGGTTATGGTGAAAAGATAAAAATATGGTGTTTATCTGTTTTCTAGGCTGGGAGATTCAGTATTATTCCTACAGTGATCAGTATTGGCTCTGGACTTGCTTTAATGGGTGCTGTGAGTATAAGCTAGTTACAGATAGTGTCGCTAATAGTTGAAGTTTAAAAGGCACAAAACTAAATCTTTCTGAGATTCTTGTGTGATTGGTGTTCATCTCATTCCACAGGGGGTTTTTGTCTGTGACATGATTCTGCTCTACATGATGAGCAAAAGCTCCTTCTACCGAGAGACAAAATTTGAGGCAGTAACAAAGTGAGTGTCTAGTGTGTCTTGTCGACTTCTTAAAAAGCTTTACTTGGAAGATTAGAAAGATGCAGTAGATTATTATATACAATTTGCACCCACAGAAAGCAATCTGAAAAGCAGAGAGAGAGAAAGCATGAGAGACACCATGGCCATCATCGCCAAGATGGGCGGCACAAGAGAGAGGAGAAACAGGGAATAGAGATGCAGCCATTGACATCGGTGTCATGTCAGCCCAATAACAACCCAGAGAGACCGATCCAGCCCACAAGCTCAGCGCTCAAAACCCACAGTTCTGAGAGGAGGCCACAGGGCACAGTGTCATTCAGGACTCAGCACGCTACAGAAAAACAGACCATTTCTCCTATTTCCACCCTGAGAACACCACGCAACCAGTAGAGGATTTTTTTTAATGCTGAATCCCATTGGATTTACTGTGAATGTATGAAAGGAGGTATTATAGCGGGTCTATGCTCAGTCATACCAAAGAGGAATACTGCCAGTGTTGTTAATATGCTCTCCTAGGGTTTTAAATGGCAATGGAAGTTTTTGTTACAAAGGATTTGCAATAAGATAAATATAAAGTATTTAATATATTGTAAATATGGCCTTACATTAAAAATTGTCAAACAATTGTTGAATAAATGTTCAAATATTTGAAAAAAAAAAATGCTTGGGTCATTGCATTACTTTCATTTTGATAATGTTGTAAATGTGAAGAGTACAATCTTTAAAAAAAAAAAAGTAGAAGAAAAAGATCTACCATTAAAAGTGGTCAGTTTTTTTAAAGAATGCATTAAATTGATAAAATAATTATATTTCTTAATTCTAATTCCATTCTTTTGAATGTTTTGAACTTTCTAAATGTATAATATTGACAAACTATTTTCTTAAGCACTAAATCCGCATATTAGAATGATTTCTGAAGGATCATGTGACACTGAAGACTGGAGTAATGACTGCTGAAAATTCAGCTTTATTTTAATTTTTGTATGTCAAAATATTAATGTTTTTACTCTATTTTTGATCAAATAAATACAACATTGGAGAGTATTTCAATATCATTAAAAAAAATTGTACCAATTTCAAACGTTTGCACAGTTCAAACACTGAGGACAGATAAATGTGACTGTACCTGTTCACAGTCTGAACACATATATATATAAAAATCAAGCAATTTTAATTCAAATTACACAACACTAATAATTTGTAAAACACCCTTGAGCTCTTACATACTGAACAACACTAATGATAAGCACACTATAGGATGAGTAGCCTATTATAAAAAAATATTTAACATGTATTTTAAGAAACCACACAATTTAATCAATGAGGTGAATTATTTATTTTCCTCAAACTATCTGAAATAAAACAATATGATTTATACAGTATAAAGTTTGTAATGTGTTTTTACATGGTACTAAATGATGCCTGGAATTCACAGGTTGTTGCACATCATACACAGAAAGCAAGCTGAAAACAAATTCGTTTCCTTGTTGGGTTGTCACACTAGATCCAAACCCACCTTTGCCCTGGAATAAGGGTAAGGAAAATGTTAAATTACAATTGGAAAGAATATGTCGACACGCTATTTTTAAATATCTACATTTCAGTGCAATTAGTACTCAGAAAATATGTTTATTGGCTAAACATAAGTAAGTTCACGGACAAAACCTGCGGTACATCAATCAGCACTCTCTACCATCTTCTACATCTACACGGCTGCTGTACTGTCCGAGTCCCTTTAGTACACATGCACCATTCCGTAGAGGAACGTCCAGAACAGCACGTAAGTAAAGAGGCCGCCCACGAGGCCCCCGGTAAAGAGCAGGCGTCGAGATTTGAAGCACTTGTTCCACCGGCGACCGGCTTTGAGAATCAGGAGCAAGGACAGCAGGAAAGAAGCAAGGAAATAAAAGACGAAGCCGTAGAGTCCAGTCAGACCGAGGATGCCCGCCGTGGCCCCGGAGAGCGCGGACACGGACGTGCGGCAGTAGTCGAGCACAGCGTTGTTTCCTCTGACGGCCACCTCGCTGATGAACTGCGGTCCCTCACGTTTGGCTGCTACCGTGGCCATGTTGTGATGTTAAAAACACGCTGAGAGACAAACCAGGAGAGATGTGAATCACAGATCGTCGTATGAAGCCGAATGAAATACATACTTTGGACTGACGTTAAATCCCCTCCTCCACTTACCGTTACGATCAAAATAATGATAAACACAGAAATCACGTGATTCAAGAAAGCATCGTTTACATTAAACGCTTAAACATCATAAGCTATACGTTTGAGTCTGTGTTTCAATAAGGAATGTATTATTCAGGAAAATATGACAAGTTTTGAACAAAACACAGCATGTGTCATTCTCGGTCAGCCATTTTCTCACTAAGCATCATGGGAGTTTGAAATGAAAATCAAATTCAAATTTTTATTTAATCCTTATTACCAACTTGTAGTTAACTTCAAGCAGTGACATATCTATTAATACACATTTGAGTGTAAAATGTTAAGCAACGTTACAGTTTAAATAAATTCTTATTTCGTTTACCTTTAACCCACTCTACGGGATCCGCGAAGGCTCAAAAACTGATCGAAAGTAGGAATCATTTGCAAGAATCGGTTCTTTCAAACCGTTCGTTTCAGAGAGCTGATTGAAATGAGTAATTATTCTTTGCGTAAATGCGTATTTATATCTCTACATGTTTCCTGGCATTTCATGTAAACACCCCCAAAATGAGTTTGTTTTTGTTCTTTATAGCATATAATATGCAGTTAGTAGCAGTTACCGCTGTGTACTCAACTAAATGCTATATTATATAACTGCAGAAAATGTAAAAATATATACCTTAAACTTTTTAATAAGTCTTATTAATAAGAGCGTTTATCAAAGCGAAAGAGCGAAACGAAACGAACTAATTATTCAGTCCGAATCATTCAGAACAGTTTGTGAACTTATTCATTGAAAAGATTCAAAACAACAACGACTCGTTCACCAGTCAGCCATCGCTAGTTCGGATCGTGGACAGCTAGAAACTGTCATATTTAGAGCAGTTTGTTTTCGGTGTAGTTAAATGACATATACTGCACATCTCTTCCTGTGTCTGCACAAAAGTAGTGATTTCTTTAGAGACCATGGCGGCATCGCTCAGTTGTTCTGCTGGCTTTGTTCTCGGCATGGATCTGGGCACCACATCAGTTAAAGTGGTGCTGCTGGATTCGCAGGCAAAGACAGTGACAGATAGTAAGAGTTTCCCTACAAACTCTGATATAAGCAGCACTTCAGACATACATGTAGGTAACAGCACTTTGATTAAAAAGGTGCCACTCAAAAGATACTGAAAAATGAAACTCTCTCTGTCTCATTTAATTTTTCAAAGCTATATTTACCTTAACTAATAGTTAGCTTTATCAACCTACCAACCTGTTTGGGAAACCTTGTTTAATGCATTTCATGTTGTTGAAAACAAGTATATTTTCTTTCTCTTTGTATTTTTATATCAATATCCTAATTATTTAAATGTGTAATAGAATACGTTACTAATTACAATATTCATAATGCAATTTGAAAATGTATGGTACTTTTTGTTAGTGTTGTTTAATGTGCTCTTTGAAATGTGTTATTTATTGTTGTTGATATTAGGCCAAAGAGCAGGACCCTTCACTAATAATCTCCGCTCTGGACCAATGCATGGATGCTTTACCTAAAGACAAGCTGAAAAAAGTGAAGTGCATTGGAGTATGTGGACAAATGCATGGCATTGTGTTGTGGAAATCTAAATCAGGTTAACATTAAACCACTACTGAAAGCATGTTTGATGCTTTTTGCATTGTGGTGTGGCACTGTGGTGAAGGCACTCATCTTCAATTATAAATAAATAATTGGGATGGTATCGATAACTATACTGTCATTCGTCTCTCTCTGTTAGGCTGTGAATGGCTAAGTGAAGATCGTGAAATCATTAAATTCATTCCTAAAGACGTCAGTCAGCTGATAACCTGGCAGGACGGGCGCTGCAACGCTGACTTCCTGTCTTCCTTACCAAAACCAGATTCCCACCTGAGCGTGGCCACTGGCTTTGGTTGTGCCACCATCTTCTGGTACATGAAACACAGGTAGAATTCCTCTCAAGATTTAAGACTAAATGATTTCAGCAAAAATCCAATTGTTTTGCACGGAAATAGTGTTTTTTATGATGCGTATCTGAATCAGGGCGGAGTTCCTGTCGGATTTCAGTGATGCAGGCACCATACAAGACTATGTGGTCTCCATGCTGTGTAACCTTGACAAATGTGTTATGACTGGACAAAATGCTGCCAGCTGGGGCTACTTCAACACAACCACCAACAAATGGAACGCACAAATGTGAGCCAAATTAGATATTATATTTGTTTTAAGAGCAGTTTAGGGCTGCAAAATGATGAATTGCGATTAATTGATTCAAAATAAAAGTTTATGTTTACATACTATATTTGTGTGTACTATGTATATTTATTATGTATATATATAAATACACACATACTTGTATATATTAAGGAAAAATATGTTAGATTTATGTATAAACTATTTATAGTATGAAAACATTACTTTGAATCGATTAATTGTGATTTAATTGTTTTGCAGCCCTTCAGTTTACACTAAGAACAATAACTAGAAAAATACCTATATTAGCATTCACATCAATGGACGATAATGTTATGTTTATTATAGGGCATGAAGAGTTATGTTGTCTGTTGCTTTAAAGAGATAGTTCACCCAAAAATGAAAATTACCCTATAATTTACTCTCAAGCTAATCAAGGTGTATATGACTTTCTTTTTTCAGACGAATACAATGGAAGTTATATTAAAAATGTCCTGGCTCTTCCAAACTTTATAAAGGCAAAGTGCTCCACATGGCTCTGGAGGGTTAATAAAGGCCTTCTGAAGTGAAGCAATGCACTTGTGTTAGAAAATTATCCATATTTAAAACTTAATAAATCCTAATCGTTTGTCCTAACTGTTGTGTACACGCGTTCACGAGAGAGTGGCGTTCCAAGCGCTAGTGAGACTGTGCTAGTCTCGCAATAACCAAGTTTTGCTTACAACAAAAACCAGTATCCTCTTGGCTTATATCGAAATCCTCCAACATTTTTCTTTGCTAATCCTCATTTTGTTCTTCTAATTCGTGACCGGTGTTTTGTTTTGATCTCTCCTCTGCACTTCTGCGTTCACCACTTCTCACCGGAGCTTACACTACACCTACATCCTACTTCATCCACTGGAACAACATTCTCTTGTGAACACACGTTAGACAGTTGGCAGAAGCTAGAGATTGTGATTTATAAAGTTTTAAATTCAGATTTAGAGAGATAAGTGAGAAGCAGATTCCCTCCTTTAACATCTTTAAAGCGACTGGCAGATGTTCTGATAGACGACATTCAACTGGAAACTATTCAAAAGTATAAATCTATTGTATTAAAGTTGTATTAAGTCTGTATTAAAGGCAAATAGTGGTTAAATATAGCCTATTTCCTAGTTGTTCATATTATTTTGTCCAAGCCCTGTAGTTATCATTATAGTTATCATCTTTGGTGTGAATGGGTCATTACTCTTGATATGGGAATTCTAACTAATCTATGATGTTTAATATTACAGTTACTCTGTGTGGAACTGAATGACTGTGTTAACATGAATTGACTGTGTATTTATATGTCCTCCAGTCTGAGGGATGCAGGTTTCCCTGTCCAGCTCTTGCCTGTCGTGGTGGAGTCCGGAGCTGTGGCTGGTCACACTTCCTCTGAGTGGTACGGCATCCCTGCTCACACAGCGGTCGGGGCGGCGCTGGGAGACTTCCAGTGTAGTGTCTACTCCTGCATGACTAACAGAGGAGATGCAGGTATAGTGTGAATTAGATGCCTCTGTTTAGCTTGGCATACATCACATTATATTTTCCTAATATCAGTGACTTGGTCTGTAAATGACCCACAGTGAGGCTGTTGTAGTTATGTCAGCTCAGCTACAAACAACAGTCATTATACTGTATACTCATCCTGAGGTCAGTTTGTGTTTACTAGTTCGACATCCAGGTGGAGATGTTACGCGACCGCAATGAGCACATTTAGACATGGCAGATCTTGTGCTCAGATTTCAGCGTCCTCTCTCAAGGGCAGGGCTGCTGTAGAGACACTATCTGTTTAATGGGTTCTTGTAAAAGAGATTTTTGTGCTGCAGCTTAAGCTTAAGTTAAAAAGAGGACTGTATGGCATTTTAAATACTTAAACCTATTTTCTTTACTTATTTCCTTATTTGGGGTCAGTGAATTTTATTTTATTTTTTAAAGAAATTAATAGTTCTGTTGGGCATGGTTACATTAAATTGATCAAAATTGACAATAAATCTTTTATGCTACAAAATAATTCTATTTCAAATAAATGCTGTTCTTTTGAACGTTCTATTCATTAAAAATGATCACATTTCCACACAAATATTAACAATAAGAAATGTTTCTTAAACAGCATAGCAGCATATTAGACTGATTTCTGATGCTGAAAATTCAGTTTTGTCTTTACAGGAATAAATGACATTTTAAAATATATTATAATAGAAAACAATATTATTTCACAATATTATTTTTTAAACCGTACATTTGACCAAATAAATATAACCTTGTTGAGCATTAGAGACTTCTTTCAAAAACATTAAAACATGTCACAGACTTTTGAATGGTAATGTACATAAGGCATATCACACACAAATTAATTGTGACTTATGTTAAATCACTAGTGCTGAATATGAGCACTTCAGCCCAGCTGACGTTCAGCATGCCTGCAGAGTTCACCCCTCCAAATTCTCCAGACCCCCTCTCTCCTGTTGCTTATTTCCCATACTTGCATGGCTCCTACCTGGCAGTGGCTGCATCACTAAATGGAGGCAATGTCATGGCTACCTTTGTCAGAATGTTGGACTCGTGGATGAAAGAATTTGGTAACTCATCAGTTGTTCTAATTGTTCTAATTTCTAAATGTATTATTATTTTGAAATTGAGTGTGACCATTTTATATTTTACTATAGTAGTCTTCTTGTTGCATGTTTTTGGTCCTCAGGTGTATTCTTATCTTAATAATCTATTTCTTGTTTGTTATAGGACTGGAAGTAAATGAGTCCAGAATCTACTCCCAACTAATCCAGTCTGCTCTGGAACAGCCTAACACTGATCTAACCGTGACCACAGCGCTACTAGGAGAGCGGCATGACCCCACTTCCAGTGCCAGTGTCTCCCAAATCTCGCCCTCTAACCTCTCTCTGGGTCATGTGACTCGTGCTGTGTGCAGGGGTATTATTGAAAACATGGCCACTATGATGCCCCCTCAGAGCCTGCAGGCCGCTGGGGTGAGGTGTATTATTGGCAGTGGCAGCGCTCTGTCATGTAACACAGTTCTGCAACAGGAAGTAGAGAGAGTATTTACATTTCCTGTAGTCTACGGAAAAGATGTTGACTCAGCGGTTGGAGTTGCCATGGTGTTTAATGACCAAACATAAGATATAACGTCTCTGAGACGTCTGATCTATTAGGTCTAATAGGGCTATTTTTTCTGTATTAAAATGTATAAATATCCACACTTTGTAATTAAGTGTATATAATTTAAAAATATTTTAACACTGTATAACTGATAATTTTTTTTTTTTAATTATTTTAATTTAATACTATATAATTATTTTTGACTAACATGGGTCAAATTTATGTATTATTCAATTTACACACTCATTATGTAACTATTGCTGTTGAGTGCAATACAAAACCACTGTGTTGTAAAATACAAAACAATATGCATTTAAGAATATTTCTGAATTCCATTAAATGAGTGAACAAAGCCTTCAAATGACAAAATATTGTTTACAATGTTCAGTGGCATTTCAAATGTTAATAAACAGTTGGAATATATCGTCACATTTTAAGTTTTTATGGTCATCCTTTTGTTATATTTGAGCTTTGAGGTTGTACATTTCATCTGTTGCACATGGCTATAACTGACATTTCTGTTTGTTTCAAAAGAAGAAAAGGAGGCACAGACCTTCACCTCAAAGGAGCAAATTCTTTGCCACGTGTGCACCGAGAATCAACTTCATGCCGTTTAATTTTGTTCACGTAATCTATGCACCCAAACCACTCTGCATGCACCAAAACCGCTTTCCTCTGCCACAGTCCTCCAGTGTCATACAGGAAACCCTGCATGCTAAGAAAAGTGAAATTGCTCAAAAGAACAGTCTCAACAGATAAGTGTAGGTGACCAAACCAAACGTGCTGCTCAGAGATACTTATTCGAAATTATGTGCACTTGAATAATTGATCATTTGGGTAGTTAAGATATGAGAATTAAGCACTTTAAGGAGCTTGATGACTTCTAGTGCATTGTAAGGTATATGGATGATTATAAATGAGCTACAAGGCGTGGGCATGGCAAAACATACGTAACAACATACTCAAAAAACTCAATACAACCCGCCTTTCTGGAAGGCTCTCAGTAACCTCAAAATATCTCTTCGTCTCTAACACAGAGAGAGAGAGAGAGAGAGATCAAGTTATTGTGCTCAAAAAATCAAGCTCATTGATACTGGACACTTCATCTAATGGACTGAAAAACGAATTAATTGGTGAGTACAAATGTTTCATACTTTACTCCTATGTTAAGTTGTTTACAGCAATATTTAAATCAGTTTAGGTTTTGCTAATGTAGTAAATCATATAAAAACATGTTTTTTGCTGGGTTTTCATTTTGTTTTATTTTTACTTTTAAAAATTTTTACAGATCAGTTTTAATGTTTGTCTTTTGAAAGCTTAAAATAACATGTGTGACTGTTTTTGCTCAACCCAAAACATGCTGAGTAAGTGCTAAATCTCATAATGTAATAAGTGAGATGATCTAAAGATGGTGTCTGTGTAATGTACAGTTTCCACTGTAATGTTATCTGAACCCATTTACAGAGAGGCCATATCATAATATTTTACTAAGACTATCCAGCATCTTGCAATTGCACATTAGGTCATCATCATCTAGCGTAAACAACATTAACTGATATAATTTGTCCATCAAATATCTGTTAGATTCTTTAACAATCTGTGCTGCCTCACCCATCGAGGAGTCTGCTTTCATATATGGATCGAATATGCTCAATTCTCTTCATGGTTTAAAAATATCTCTAGCATCCTCGACACTCTTTCCTTACTTTGATATGCACATTAAACATGAATCCATTGTTACATTTCCCTAATGATTTGAGCAGTTTTAGTTCTTATTTAATGTGAGATACAAATATGCTCAAATGTTCAAGTCATAAACTAGTGAAACTAATTTTGTCCCCTTGTTTAACTGGTGTTTGAACCAAAAAGGCACATTAAGATGATCCATTAGCTCTTATTCTCACAGCGCTAGCTATTAATAGAATTATTTTATAAATGAAGTGTAATTTAAATGCTCTTAGCAGAAAGGACAATCACTGAAATAGCATCCAAGCATAATTAGTGATGCTAACTGGTATTAGAATGTTACATAGACTTTGTAAAAAAATTAAATAAAATTGTGGTCTTATCATCTTTAAAGAAACTGATTCGTTTAAAAAGAACTGTCTATTAAATACAAAACAAGCTTTGTGAGAGATGCAGGGTAAAATGTCCCAAGATAGATCACATGCATGCTTAGAAACCGGGTCAAAACAGAGATGAGTGTTAGTATAGCTTGTTTCTAAGGACATTTCTCTCTTACAAAATCACAGGCGGAACTGCATATCATCAAATCTCCTTAATTATTCTAGTTGTTTTATGTTTTATTTTTTTTTGTGAAGAGTTCTTGTAATGAAATACACAAACTAAAGCCATATACAGTATAAAAGTAGCATAGTTCTGCATTTCCTTCAACTTATATAGAGTTTCCATTTGGATAATTTGTGACCCCTTCCTGTTTTAATGGTGTTTAAAACGAGAAGACAATGCGATGATGATCCATTATAACACTCAAGCAGCTTCTACTCTTACAACAGCAGCAATTATACTACATTACATCAAAAATCAATTTGACTGGTCACAAAGGAAAAACATTAAGTGAATTATCATTATGCACAATTCCGCATTTTAAAGTTAATTAGTGTAAGACAGTCCCATTTTCTTGTAAACGTAAAATCGGCAGTTGTTGTCAGGCTCACATTTCCTGGAGCTTATCTGAAATTGTATGAAATAGAAAGCTAATGTCCTGTATCTGTAAACGATACCACTACAGCTTTAATTTCTGCTGAATAACTAAGAAGACAACACTATGACTAAATCAAGAGACAGCAGCCCCACATTCTTCCTGGAGACGGATGACCTGACAGAGGAGGAAAGGTCAAAGGCCAAACAGACGAAGAAAGGTGCCTCAAAGGACAAGAGGCCTATGGATTCTAACTACCTGGATGAGACAGAGGAGCCTGCACACAGAATTAAATTTAACCTACACTTTGACAGGTAAGGGGCCTCCTTAAACCACACTGGTGTGTATGATTAAGATCATGTGAGAAATCCTTACTTTATCAGATACATTCTGCACACAGGGGAATCAGAAATGTGAAAGAGGAACCAGCTCAGCAGGACAGTGAGAGGTTTACCCTCAAGAGGCTGTTTGATGCCGTGTCCAGTGGCGATGTGTCTAAACTGCAGGGTTTACATCAGTACCTGCACAAAAACATGAAACGGCTCACCGACTCGCAATGTAATTGTATTCAACAACAAATACACTACCGGTCAAATGTTTGGGGTTGGTAAGATTTTTGAAAGAAGTTTGCTGTGTTCACCAAGGCTGCATTTATTTGATAAAAATGCAGGCAAATCAGAATTTTTAACAGTCATAGTAATCCTTGAGAAATCATTCTAATATGCTTATTTAGTGCTCACTGTGCAAACTGTGAAAACCATGACTTTGATCAATTTAAGATGTCCTTTCTGAATAATTGTATTCCTTTCTCTGATAAATAAATGTTACTGACTGAACAAGTTGAGAAAACTAAAAAATCTGCTGAAGCTGGTTGCTTTAAAATTTTAAGTTGGCTAAACTTTTTCTTTTTTTTTTTACAGTGTACACCATTCAAAAGGTTGGGGTCAGTAACATTTATTTATCAGAGAAAGGAATACAATTTTTTTTTTTTACAGTGTAGTATACGAGTAAGAGTACTGTGAATTCATGACAGATATTTATTAAATAATGAAACTGTTTTTTATATTGTCTTTAGATAAGTCCAATGGAAAGACAGCCCTGCTGAAAGCACTTTTAAATTTGAGAGAAGGCGAGAATGACACTATTAAACTTCTGCTGGAAATTGCAGAGAAATTGGGAGATTTAAAACAATTTGTCAATGCTGCTTACACAGACGGTTTCTACAAAGGTCAGAGCCATGGCTTCATATTACATAATGTTTTTATTAGCATACTTCTTATTTCTAGTTTTATATTAGCTAACATTAGACATTTATTTTTTGTAAATTAACAGAATATTGATCATGTTTAACATGTCCAACCCATCCATTTTACAATGTTATTGACTGATCTCTTTGAGACAGGTCAGACAGCACTCCATGTTGCAATTGAACGGAGAAGTGCAAAATTTGTACAGATGCTGGTTAAGAAAGGCGCTGATGTCCATGCTAAGGCCTGTGGGAAATTCTTTCAGCCCAATCAAAAAACATGCTTCTATTTTGGTAGGTCTAAGAATAAGTTTAAACATTTGTGAGATTAATATAAGGGTCATTCCATGAAATCTGTGCGTTTTCGCCTTGGAAAGATAAAAATATAAAACAAGTTTAATCAACATTTTTTAAATATCTATAAAATGAAGACACCTTAGAAGGACAAGAAATTGTATCATGCAATCTCAGGCTATATAATTTCTTGTTTAATGACTATTTTTCTACCTCATATTTTGATTTTTTATTTTTTTTTTTATCCCTGTTACAGACACAATCCTTACTATATACTGTTCATTAGGACTGTGTAAGAGTTTTTACATATAGCAGCAGTATTTTAGTTTAGTTTAGTTTATTTTCTCTTTTCACCAAGACTGTTTTTCAAAGGCAAAGGCAATTTTTTTTTAATCTTATTTTTGTCATTCAAATAGAAGAGCATCCTATTTTTACAAGAGCGATAATAAAAAGTAAAAATAATAAAAAATAAATGTATTTTGGCCAAAATTTGACCAAAATACATACAGTTGAAGTTACAATTAAAAAAATCTGGAAGGCCATATCAAATATAACTTTTACTATTTTTAAGAAATTAATGTCAGCAACAGTATTGACGTCATAGTTACTGGACTGACCAGAGTAACAGGGATGAAAGGATATACACTGCACATATTTGTTTACATAATATTGTGAAGTTTTACCTTTTCAAATCGCATTATATTTTTAGCACTTAGCATAGGTGTATTAGTGAAGCATATTGCTTTTCTAAGAGATCTAATGTTTATGTGTATTGTAATTAGATCATGTGTCCATATGTTTGTCTTCATATATATACTGATCTGGTTTAAGATCTTGGGCTGTGTCCGAAATTGCATACTCTCTTTTTTGAACATGTAATTACTTTGCAACTGCAAAAAGAGTGTGTTCAATATAGTATGACTGTAATCTTCATTCATCATGTTATCATTGTTACATGACTTACCAGCGTCAATTGCATCGCATCACTGCCATTCATAAATCCTCTCCCGTGGCCTCATGGGATGGAAAAGTGTCCATCTTATGCACACTTCAGAATCATGCCTGAAGTAGTAGGTCATCAGGGTACTTTTTGCCTACTCTTTACTGTGAATTCGGACATACTTCTTTTGTCACATTACTGTTTTTTTGACTACTATATTGTAGGAAAATGCGATTTTGGATGCAGCCTCAGTCTTCCTATGATCATCTGACACCAAACCAAGATCTTGATGCTGAAATGCTCTGACTTTATTTAACATGGCAGGATTGGGGTGAGTGGGGACCTTTAAAAAAGTTAGCATTTTACACATAACCTTTAAAAACAGTGTGGTTAAGGTGACATGTAATCTATGTCATCCCTGTTACCCACGTCAAAACCTGTTACTCTGAAAAGTAACAGGGCAGACACTAACAGGTTTGACGATTTCAAGCTAATTTGATAATAGGTCAATGTTACGGAAGTATACCAAGACACAGAGATAATAGTTAGCAGGTTTTTTTGAGCACACACAGCAGGATGAGCGGGAGGAATCAGGTGAGTAATGAGGGCAATGATAGTTTGGTGTCTTGATGTAGAGAGTGATGAGAATGGCTTGTTTTACAGATGATGGGTGAGAACCAGTGCCGATATCCGAGACAGGGAGGACCAGAAGATGTAGGAGGACAATGATGAGGAGAACACTCTGGAGGAAACACAGGAGGTAAGTACAGGAGTAAACGCTTTCAGGAGATCGCTAGGAAATGTCGATAGCTTCAGGTAGGAGTCCACTAGGTATCAACGAGACCGGACACTGGAGTGAGATGCTGTGAGTGCTTATGTAGTGGGTGAATGAATGACTTAATGAGAAACAGGTGTGGGTGATCAGAATTCTGGGGATGAGGTGCACTGGGAATGGCTGGGCTGTGAATCAGGCTGTTCGGTGTCAGTACCCTCCCCTCCACGGCCTGCTCCTGAGGGCCGAGGACCCCGACGTCGTGGCGGTCGACTTCATCCTCGGGGTGCAGGGCGTCCGGGATGTGTGGCATGAAACGTGTCTAGGAGGTTGGGATCAAGGATGCCATTTCTGGGTCACCAGGAACGTTCTTCTGGGCCATACCCCTCCCAGTCCACCAAGTACTCCAAGATACCACCACAGCGTTGGGAGTCCAGGATTTCCTTGACCTTGTAGGTGGTTCCGTCATCCAGGATCAACGGAAGGGGGGGTTCCTCAGTCTGATCGGGATCTGTGGGAACAGGAACAGAAGGATGGTGAGGTTTGAGGAGTGACACGTGGAAGGTGGGATGAATTCTGTAGTGAGGTGGCAATTCGAGCTGGTAAGTGACAGGATTGATCTGCTTCGTGATGGTGAAGGGGCCAATGTATCTGGGACTAAGCTTTCTACAGGGCATGCGCATCCGGATGTCTCTTGTCGACAGCCAAACCTTTTGACCCGGTTGATAGGAAGGAGCTGTGGAAAGTCTAAGGTCGGCTGTCATTTTGCGCGGTAGCGTAAAGCTCTCTGTAGCTGATGGTGAGCTGCATCCCAGACCCTCTCGCTCTCTCGGAACCAGTAATCGACAGATGGTAAGTCAGATGGTTCGCCAGACCATGGGAAGAGAGGGGGCTGGAAACCGAGTACACACTGGAATGGGGTTAACCCGGTAGCTGGTTGATGAAGGGAGTTCTGAGCGTACTCGGCCCAGCCCAGGAACTGGTTCCAAGAGTTCTGGTGGCCATGACAGAAGGTTCCTAAGAAGCAACCAATCTCCTGGATTTTTTTCTCCGTCTGCCCGTTCGACTGCAGATGGTATCCCGAGGAGAGACTGACTGACACACCTAGGAGGGAGAAGAATGCTTTCCATACCCAAGAGGTGAATTGGGGTTCACGGTCCGACACAATATCTTCTGGGATTCCATAATATTGAAACACGTGGCTAAACAGGAGCTTGGCTGTCTCCACAGCCGTGGGAAGTCCTTTGAGGGGTAGAAGACGACAGGATTTAGAGAAACGGTCTATAATTACCAATATGCAGGTATTGCCTTCAGAGGGTGGAAGGTCAGTGATGAAATCCACTCCTAGGTGTGACCAGGGACGATTTGGAACGGGCAGCGGGTGGAGCTTGCCAGATGGTAGATTGGCGAGGGCTCTTAGAGATGACGCAGTATGAACATCCATGAACGAACCTTCTTACATCTCGGGCCATGTTGGGCCACCAGAAGTGGTCTTTTAGCAGCAAGAGGGTTGCATTGGCCCCTGGGTGGCCAGTGCCCAATGATGTGTGAACTGAGTGAATGAGAGGGGTACGTTGGGTTCTGGTGACATACTGTCATCCTGGTGGGCAGCCCGGCGGAGTGTTATTGGAGACATTGGAGGAGGGTACCGAGTTGGGTGACCAGTGAATGCTCAAGATCATCTGCTGAGGTAAGATGGGCTCTGGTTGGTCATTGTTATCTTCTGGAGCGTGGAGACAGGACAAAGCATCTGCCTTGACGTTCTTGGATCCTGGTAGGTACGAAATGGTGAAATTAAAGCCATTTCATAATGAATGACTTAATGAGAAACAGTTGTGGGTGATCAGAATTCTGGGGATGAGGTGCACCCTCCCCTCCACGGCCCGCTCCTGAGGGCCGAGGACCCCGACGTGGTGGTGGTCGACTTCATCTTCAGGGTGCAGGGCGTCCGGGATGTGTGGCATGAAACGTGTCTAGGAGGTTGGGATCAAGGATGACATTTCTGGGTACCCAGGAACGTTCTTCTGGGCCATACCCCTCCCAGTCCACCAAGTACTGCAAGATACCACCACAGCGTCGGGAGTCCAGGATTTCCTTGAACTTGTAGGTGGTTCCGTCATCCAGGATCAACGGAAGGGGGGGTTCCTCAGTCTGATCGGGATCTGTGGGAACAGGAACAGAAGGATGGTGAGGTTTGAGGAATGACACGTGGAAGGTGGGATGAATTCTGCAGTGAGGTGGCAATTCGAGCTGGTAAGTGACATGGGTGATGAATGACTTAATGAGAAACAGGTGTGGATGATCAGAATTCTTGTGATGAGGTGCGCTGGGATTGGCTGGGCTATGAATCAGGCTGTTCTGTGTCATTCAAGGTCACAAAAATCATCAAAAATAGAACATTATAGAAGATAGAGATAAACTTGCTTGTGTTTTAACTGTTGGAATCCTGGTTGAGAGATGATGTAACTTCCTGGAAGTGATGTCAATGGAATGTAACATTATTTTACAAAATGTTTTAGTGAGGGTAACAGAGCTGACATGAAATCAAGAGACGATGATAAAATGACTTATATTTTATACAAATAATGTGCTTATGACAAAAACATTGCTCAGCAATGAGATTATACTTGGAACAAAATACAAATTAGATTTTTGTATTTTGCCTTCAAATTTCCCATATTACCCTTATAAAAATGCTTCTTAATTGATCTAAAATAGTATTTAGTTGAAGAATACATAGCACTGTTGTTTTTTATTTGTTGTTGTCGTAATCCTATGTTTGATTATTTGTTTATATTCAAAAGGCACCAACTTCGTGTAATGACCCGTAATTCTAATAACAATTTAGACAGTAGAAATTCTGCATTTTAAATCCACGTCCTTTTCAATTTCTACTTAATGTTCCAAATGTTACTGACCCATTTTTGTGGGGACCTAGGCTTACCTGCATCGTTTACAAATTTTGTGTACAGGTGAGTTGCCCTTGTCGCTGGCCGCTTGCACTAATCAGCCAGACATTGTGGACTTCCTAATGAACAACCCTTACCAGGCGGTGGATGTCAGGGAGAGGGACTCTCATGGAAACACAGTGCTTCACGCACTAATATCCATAGCTGATAACAGTCCTAAAAACACAGAGTTTGCCCTTGCCATGTATGATCGCATCTTATTCAAAACTGACCACCTTCACCCCAAGATCAAGCTGGAGGGTATTGAAAATAACGAAGGCCTCACCCCACTCACACTAGCGGCCAAAACAGGAAAACTGGGGGTAAACCTTCTTTTTTTCTGGTGCCTACTGACTTTTTAATGTTCAAGAATATAAACAATTTCATTATGTCTTACAAAATACCAGTATTTATTTGAAGCAGTGATTTGTTTGAAGCAGTGTGTATTTCTTAAATGCCAGTTCTGTTTTGTTTTTGGATGTTCCTGATTTTGTGTAGATGATTAGTCCTCATGTGATTTGAGAAGCTATTTCCCTTCAGCACATTGCATTAAATCAGACTGCATGATCACGCTGATTCATAGTCATGTAGTCTACAGTGATCATCATGACTTTATTTAACCTAAAGTCACAGTTGTCACAATGTATTTGTTTACTGTATTACTTTTGTTCTATATTTTAGCTGATGCTGTTACTGACTTGGCTGATTAATAAAATGAATGCATTGCCAAAGACAAATGACTAAATAACACATATATGATAGTAATTTGACAGATTTCATTTTCATTTGTCAACTAGCTGTTAAAGCACATCGTGCAGCGGGAGTTCAAGGGGCACCACCATCTGTCACGGAAGCTCACGGAGTGGGCCTACGGTCCAGTGTGCTCGTCTCTGTATGACCTCGCTTCTCTCGACACCTACGACAAGAACTCCGCGCTGGAGATAATTGTTTATGGCAGTGAGATTCCTGTGAGATGACATGCTGCTAATGTGATACTAATTAATTCTAGAATAAAAAATTTATATATTAGACCAGGGGTGGGGAACGTTGATCCCGGAGGGCCGGTGTCCCTGTAGAGTTTAGCTCCAACCCTAATCAAACACACCTGAAGCAGCTAATCAAGGTCTTCAGGATGCAGTTCTGTATTTTTTTCCCAAGGTTTTTTAGGGTTAAACTCTACAGAATAGTGGCCCTCCAGGATCAACGTGCCCCACCCCTATATTAGACTTTACTACTCCATTGAAGCAAAACATTTAATTTTAAAGAAGTTGATAGCAACATGTTATTTGATCTGATTTCAGAATCGCCTCGAGATGCTCAATATTGAGCCCTTCAGCCGGCTAATTGAAGAGAAGTGGGAGAGATTTGCCAAACGGATGTTCTTGTTCAACTTTATCGTTTATGTTATCTACCTTTTCATCTTCACTGCAGTAGCTTATCACCGAGAAGCAGGGAAGGACTTTAACAACAGCCAAGTAGGTATACAGCCCAGAGGTGGGGACTACAAAAAGGGCATGAGATGGGCAGGGGTTTGGCTTTACATCACATTTCATCCTAGACACGAATATGTCTGTCTACATTGTCTCAGACAAAATAAAACCAACTTCTCTGGGATATATGCATACTTGCAACTAATTCAAGTTCAATGTCTGATTGAAACTATACTTTGTGCATGCTAATGCCATGTCTCATCCCCACTCTTTTCTTTTCAATCATTAAAGCCCCTATTTCGTTATAAAAATAATAGCCAAGACTACCTGCTTCTGACAGGACACATCATAACTACCATTGGAGCACTTTACTTCTTTATTAGAGGGGTATGTTCATTTAAAACAAATTCATATGTAATTTCCATGTACATTTTTTTTACAATGTAAAACAATGTAAAATATATATCATATTAAACTTTTCTTTTAAGTTGATAGACTTGTTTAGGAAGCGTCCAGGATTTCAGTCCCTGCTCATAGACGGATACACCGATCAGCTTTTGTGAGTCCTTTGAGTCTCTTGCTTTATTTGACTATTAATAATTTCCTAATACAGATTAATATGCTTAAGTTTTTGAAATCACTGTATATACACAACGCACAGTTAAATTCCACTACTCAGACTAATTTTTCCTAAAGAAACAGTAATCATTAAATGCATACATTGTTTATTCTTGCATTTTGTTGCATTAGTTTTCTGCAGGCCGTGCTCTTTCTGGCGTGTGCTCTACTGTACTGCTTGAGTCAGGACCAGTATGTGGCCTGGCTAGTTTTGTGTCTTGCCTTGAGCTGGGTAAATTTACTCTACTTCTCCAGGGGGTCCAAAAATATGGGAATCTACAGTGTAATGATACAAAAGGTGAGGGATAATTGTCTTTCTTATCTATTATCCTGTAGAATGTTAGTAAATTATGGTTTGCATAGCTCTGTAGAAAGATGCTTTGCAACACATTTAATGCCTCATTGTAGTGTAGTTCAGCCTTTTTTACTTGTTTGTATTCACACTCTTTAATTGTTGTCAGATGGTTCTTGGGGAAATTCGTCGATTCCTTGTTGTGTACATGGTCTTCCTCATTGGGTTCTCTACAGGTACCATTGCATGCATTCATGAATGTCCTTGACTCTTTTATTACAATTTATTTCATATTTATCACAACACAACAAACACTTCCCAATTACACTACTGTTTAAAGTATGGGGTCAGTAGATTTTTAGATTTTCTGAAGGATATTAATACTTGTATTCAGCAATGCATTCAGTTGATTAAAATTGATAGTAAAGACTCTTATAACATTTCAAATAAATGCTGTTCTTTTGAACTTTCTATTTTTAAAGAATACTGAAAAATATCACGGTTTCCACAAAAATATTAAGTAGCACAACTGTTTTTTAATCTAATTTAATTTTAAAAAACATGTTAATGTGGAGACACAATATTACTGTTTTGACCAAAAAATGCAGCCTTGGTAAGCATAAGAGACTTCTGTCAAAAACATTAAGAAATCTTATTGACCCCAAGTATTTGAATGATAGTGTGTGTTAATGATTTGATTCAACAGCCGTGGTAACTCTGCTTGAAGAGAAGTCTATCAACGATCAAGGAACAAACATTTCTGAAAAACAATGTAATGACTCTACTAAAGGACAATCTAAGCAGGACATTTCTGGCAAAGATTGTAAGAACAACCCATTCAAGAGCATCTACCGCACCACTCTGGAGCTGTTCAAGTTTACGATTGGCATGGGAGATCTGGAGTTCACCAATTGCTATCAGTATACAGAAGTCTTCTATATGCTGCTAATTCTGTATATAGTGTTGACTTACATTTTGTTGCTGAACATGCTGATCGCTCTGATGAGTCAAAGAGTGGAGGAGATGTCCGTAGAGAGTGCCAACATCTGGAAACTACAGGTGAAATCATAGGCAAAGTTAAAGCTGTCTAATACACTGTATTCACTTAAAATGATTCAGTGGGCAACTGTTTGTGCAAGATATGTAATGGCTTGCAATTTTAGTTGTTCAATCAGGCAATAAATATGATTGTTATTCACAGCGTGCAATCACCACCTTGGACATGGAGTGGATTCTTCCCAAATGTTTGAAGATAAAGCTGCGCTCTGGGCAAGAGAAGGACCTAGGCAGGGGGCAGGAGCCTGATAGACGCTGGTGCTTCAGGTGACCCTGGTGGCTTCCACCCGAAACCACAAGATCTGAAGTTTGCATTTGTCTCCCATCTGAAAATGGGCAATACATTTTGAAAAGATGATATTATCATGCACACTTACCCTGTATTGATCTGTTAACTTTCAAACACAGAGTGAAACCAATGAGCAATAATTGAAGCATGTGTCCTATTTCTTTCAGTGTGGAGGAAGTCAACTGGAACCAATGGAACAGAAACCTGGGTGTAATTACCGAGGACCCTGGGAAATGCCTGCCTGTACCTTCCCCAACTAAACTTCAGAGAGGTAGTCAATGCTAAACAAATGTGTATTATTTATTTTTATCTCTTATCATATCATGTGTATTGGTTACAGAGCCTAGCCAGCATGGACTCCTGCAAACGTTCAGTAAACGTTGGACACAGAGACAACAACACAGAGATGTACATGAGCTGAGTCCTCTAGCTGAGACATCTAGCTCTGTCTGATGCTTTTATAATCCGTAATCTATTGCAATCCCCTTTCATTCCAACTGATGTAGGAATAATTACATATTATGACTGGTTAAATCTTGACTGTGGTTCATTTAAAGAACAAATACACCTCAATGGTCATTCCTGTTATGCATCATATAATTTTTTTAATGAATGTATTTAAGAAATTATTTATATAAAATAATATACATAACCCCAATGTTTACTAAATTGTGATAAAACAAAACTAATATGATTTACATATTTGGAAATATCCATATTAAAATTTGTGTTTAATTATTTATTCATTACATTAAGCCTTAAAAGGAAACTTAAAGGTAGGCCTACCAGAGTAGCCTACCCTTTTTTTCCATCACTCAAAAATAATATAATTTCATGTCTCTTCAGTCATTCAAATGTTTCTATATACCAGGATTGTGGTTTGGCATGGTTCTGCTTGTGTTTGATGTGGCACAACAGAGACCTAGAGTAGGCCTATATCTGACAAGCATCACTGGATTTTCAGTTAAATTCCAGACACAGTATACATATTGCCACTATAAATGAATGTATCCACAAATTCGTTACATATTTTACTTTCCAGTAGCGCACGCTCATCATGTCCTTCGTGTGTGGGTGTGCCCTAGGCGTGAATCCATATTCAGAAAGGCACAGAAAACAAATAAGGATTACTAAAGGTTGACTGTTACATTACAGTACACACAATTTCACTTACCACATAAACAGAGTAAGGTGATATGACTGAGGACCATGGCGAATGATTTACAGATCACCACGGACAAGCATCCAATCTTGTAAAATGTGTGGTAAGTACAGTTCCATAGTATAACATTAGGTGTGATCCCGAATCTCGAAAGTGAAAGTGAAACTAAAATGGATCGTGCATTCAAAAACAGTTTCAATGCCAGGCATAATAGCGGCAACAAGCGAAGATGACAAGTATATTCAAGCAAAAACCAACACGGGTAAAGTTGTGTGAAACAAAGCAAAATCAACGTTACTTACATATTTAAGAAGAAATAAAGCAACCTCGGTGTCCGATTAGAGCCCTTTATGCTCCTTGAGTTCTCTCCACTGCTGGAAAGCTGCTGATTGGCTACAAGTGTGTTTTGGGACTTGGTCAGAGACTGCGGTCAAAAGCGTTTTTCAATAATCGCTTAATGCAAGTTTAAGGAGCGCTGGGCCGGGCCGCCACTAAGGCCAAAGTATAGTTCAGCCGTCCGCGCACCGTCGCATTAAGTAATTTTGTGGATGTCCTACTGTGCTCTCATTTATAAAAAAGAATGTTTTTTTATTTATTTTTATTTTTTTATAAAAACAGAACATTAACAGTCAATACAATTACAATACAACATTTTTCAAATGCTAGGGGGAGATATAAACATTACAGGAATACATTAAGGAATTTACAAGCCTGAAAAATTAAAATAGCTTCACCCCCAAATTCACCCCCCCCCCCCCCCCCAAAAAAAAACAAACAAAACAAACAAAACAAAAACAAAACAGAAGAGGGACATAAGTACAGTGCCAAAGTAAATAAAAGAACTGTCTATGGCTTCTGCTTGCAAAAGCTACAGCATAAATCTATACATTTTTAAATTGAATTAAACTTTATAAAAAAAATTTAAGTCAGGGTATATTTTGTGGAGTTTCAAAGATACTTCTTTAATCTTGTTTGTTAAGAGATGGCGATTGTCAGAAGCCAGACATTTTTGTGGCATTTTAACAGAATTATTCAAATCAACTGTCTTCTTAGAAACTACTGAATGTTGTTTACTCAATATAGTTACTCTAAATGGATGTATAAACTTTGTAAAGTTGTTGTGAACGATTTATATTGTGAAGTGATATACAAATAAATTCTGAATAAAATTCAATGGACTATGCAAAACTGTAAAGCAGAATTGTGTATTCTGGATGTTTAAACCCATGGCCAGAGTCAAAGATATGCTGACCATTTCATTTTAAATTATGTACCGGCTGTGTGAAATAATAAGCAGACTCGTGTATGAAAGAATCTGGTAAATCAACAAAAAATAGTGACATTTCTAAATATTTTAAATCAAATGTGACCAAGAGTAACCAGCAGTAGTCAGTACTCAGGGGATGGCTCCCTCAGGTGGTGTGAGGAATGTATAGAGGGCGCAGATGTTACAGAATCCCCCCTCCTATAAACACCTCCCGGTGTTCTGTGTGGCTGTCCCCTGGGTCTGGGTGCAGGTCGATTGGGATGTGCCTGGTGGAAATCCTGAATTAAGGATGGGTCTAAGATGATCTCTTCTCTAGATCATAGCCCTCCCAGTCCACCAGGTATTGCAACTGGCCCCCATGACACCTGGAATCCAGGATCTCCTTCACCAGATAGGCCAGAGCTCCATCAATCTCAAGTGGTGGAGGGAGTTCCTTCTCCTCAATAGTGGAGGCGGATGCAGGGAAACATGAAAAGAAGGAGAGATACGGTAATGAGTAGGAAGCTCTTGCTTGTAGGTTCCTGGATTAATTTGTCGTAAGATATAAAACGGGCCTACATACCATGGGCTGAGCTTCCGTAACCGCAGATCTCGAGTGGGCAACCAGACATTCTGACCTGGCTGGTAGTTCGAATGAGTATGCCTCCTCCGGTCAGCCTTGATTCTCTGAGCACTATCCCACACCCATTCACTTCTTCTGACCCAGTCATCCACTGCAGGCACTTCAGATGGTTCTCCAGTCCAGACCAAGGGAACATGGAAGGCTGATAACTTAAAAAACACTGAAAGGGCGTAAATCCCTTAGAAGAGTGAGTGAGAGAATTTTGTGCGTATTCTTGATTTAGCCTCTCAACCTGACCTGTCCATTAGCCTGGGAATGATAGCCATATGTTTAGCTCGCAATTATGTCCAATTGCTTACAGAAAGCTTGCCATACCCAAGATGTGAACTGTGGCCTCCTTGGTGAAATAATGCCAACATTTGAGTGGGATTAGACAACATGCTTTAAAGAAGCGATCAATAATTAACAGAATAGTGGAGTGTAACCACTGGAACTGGGAAGGTTTGTGATGAAGTCCAAAGCCAAATGGGACCAGGGTTGCTGAGGAACTGGTAGGGGTTCCAGAAGACCAGCTGGGAGTTCCTGATGTGTTTTGGACTAAGCACACACACATTGCAAGATTTAACATACACAGTAACATAATTATGTAGATTGGGCCACCAGAAGAAGTTACGCAATAGTTCAATTGTCCATTGAATGGCAGGATGCCCAGAGATAAGAGATGTGTGAACTCTTTGCATGATTCATTGGCATAAAGACCTAGGGACGTAATGCTGGGCAGGTGGACATTCTGGGCTAACTCTGATACCCCTTTTCCACCAAAGCAGTTCCAGGTGTTAGTTCAGAGCCAGTGCTATTGCCGGTTCTTAGTTAGTTCGACTGGCGAGCCCTTTAAGAACCGGTTGCTTTTCCACAAGCTAGAGAGCCAATTCAGAGCCAGGTCTTACGTCACTGAATACGTTTCATGTTTCGGATCACTAGCGCGGCACAACAGGCATCTGTACAAAGCATCAGCGCCACGCAGATCGATCGATCGGCACACAACACACTAAAGCACCACGAGAGCGATCCAAAAGCATAAAGAGCCGTCTGCTTTCCAGTCGCTCCCGCAGCACCCGATATGCCTGCACCGAACGGTCCGCACAGCGCTGATCTATCCCGAACAAGCCTAAACAAACTATCAGCAATGGGGGATGTTGCGTTGCTATTGATGTTCATGGCTTTGCGAACCTACATCGGCATCCAAACACGGCGAATCAAACGTGTTAGCGTTTAGCTGCTATTTCAAATATGGCGGTCCAAGTTTCTGTTCGTCTTGTTGGTCACGGTAACCCCGCCCCCAGCCTCTGACGCAAGCGGTTCTTCCTTCTAGCCCAGAAATGTTGTGGTGCTACTTACGAACCGCTTTTCCTGGTTCGGAGCTGGTGCTTTGGATGTCGAAAAATAAAGAACCGGTTTGAAACTAGGCTCTGGCTCCGAACCAGCACTGGAACTGCCTTGGTGGAAAAGGGGTATGACTGTTGTTGTTTTTACAGTTCCTTAACAAATAGATGCTACAATAACTGAGGGAGGTAAAATAGGCCCTTGGCAACAAAAGTTTGAATTCAAATCTTTGTGATAGAGCCTAAGCTTTACCATTCCTGCTGCCTGGATGATAAATGACCGTGAACTGGAACCTCATAAAGCAATGACCAGCCTGACTGTCTTGGGTTAAGATGCTTTGCAGATTTTTGTGATCCATAATAACTACCTCCAGCCAGTGTCACTAAGAGTGCTGCTCATACGGTTGCTTATTACTCACATCATAGTTCCTTTCTGCACCAGTTAACTTTCTAGAGAAGAAAACACAAGGGAATAATTTACCTGGGTTTCCAGGTCTTTGAGATAAAACTACTCCAATACCAAAGTCGGATCCATTTCGACGATAGACGATCTGGATGTTTCAGTAGCCTATAGGAGCTGAGGTAAAGCTGTTTTTTAAGGTATCAAAGGCAGATTGAGTCCATGGCAGTTTCTTTGTTTTTCACTTGAGCAATGAAGTTAGAGGTGCTGCGATGGTACTGTAGTTACAGACAAACTTTCTACAGATGTTAGCAAATTCTAAGATCCTGTAATTCTTTTACTGTGATGTTGCCACTCGGTGACTGCCCTGAGTTTTGCGGTGTCCATCTCCACTCCTCTGTGACTGACCTTATAGCCCAGGTAGGTTGTGCTTGAGACATGGAATTCACATTTCTCTGCCTTGACATACAAATGGTTAGTCGGTAATCGAGACAGGACAGTTCTTACATGAGGGATGTGTTGCTCACTGGTCTTGGTCTCACTGGTAAATCAAAATGGCATCAATGTAGTCGGCAATGAAAATGATTTAGAATGTCACAGAAGATCTCATTTATAAAGGATTGGAACACAGCAAGCCATAACGAAGGCATAACCAAGTATTCATAGTGCCCTCTTGTGGTGAGAAAGCAGTCTTCCATTCATCTACTTCTCTGATTCTGATTAAATTATAAGCGCTGCGCAAATCTAATTGGAAGATGCTAATGAATTGGACTTAATAAGGCTGTCCAAATAGGCCTATGTATCGCTGCAGCCCGGAGACCTTCAAGTGGGAGGGACTTGCACCGCAAACAGGTTGGGAGATAGTAGGTTTAGGGTTGGGTTTGGTGTAGACCAGAGATAGGCAACTTCGGTACTGGAGGGCCAGTGTCCTGCAGAGTTTAGCTCCAACCATAATCAAACACACCTGCCTGTAACTTTCTAGTGATCTTGAAGACATTGATTAGCTTATTTAGGTGTGTTTGATTAGGGTTGGAGCTAAACTCTGCAGGACACTGGCCCTCCAGGACCGAAGTTGCCTATCCCTGGTTTAGACAATATGACAAATCCCACCCATTTGGAGCTGGCTCCGACCTCCGTTTATGCGTAACTCAGGCTGTCTCAACAAATTTAAAAAAGGAGGGGGTTGGTGCTAAATACAGTAGCCTATGGTAACTGTTGCACTGAAAGAAAAGAAAAAAATTCTGAAATGCTGGATAATACGTACAAGAACAATATTTCTGCTCTACCACAGCAAGTGGGAGCTGTTCAGAGCAAAAAGAAAAGCACATTTGAAATGGGTAATTATTATGGCAGCAACATGTAGTAGGCCTATGCAATACAATTTTAAAATATGTATTATATAGGCCTACACTTACATACATAAAAATATAAACCAAGCAGCTTTATGTTTACCTTATATAAAAAAGAGTTTACATTGACTTATTTCTGCTGACATCCATCATTTTGAGAGATGAAATTCAAGACAGAAAACCATTGCAACTATAGTCTGTGGCTATATATCGTGGCTATTTTCATATTTTTAAACAGGAGATTTAATAAGCAAATAATAAATAGTATATTACTAAATATGAATTCATTATTATTATTCCAGGTATATAACAATTTTATTTACAGAAGTAAACAATCATGTGTCTGGCCATGTGAGCAGTGCATTCCCAGTTTGAAGGATCACAGAACTTGCTTCTCCACTGAATAAATCCTCATCTGAATCTGGGAGTTTTATCACTTAGGTGCTATTACTCTCCATATAGGGCTTATTATGTCCTCTCAGAACCTGCAGGCTGCTGGGGTGAGGTGTATAATTGGCAGTGGCAGTGCTCTGTCATGTAACACAGTTTTGCAACAGGAAGTGGAGAGAATGTTTCCATTTTATGTAGTCTACGGAAAAGATGTTGACTCAGCAGTTGGACCTGCCAAAACTCCAAACAAAAGATATAACACTTAAGAACATGTTGGTCTCCCAAAACCATTGTGATGTAAAATACAAAACAATATATTTTTAAAGAATATTTCCGAATTCCATGAACAAAGCCTTGCAATGACAAAATATTTTTTACAATGTTCAGTGGCATTTTAAAATGTTAATAAACAGTTGGACTATATGTATCATCACATTTCATGCAAATCGACAGAATGCTAAGGTTTCATTTTGTTCACGGAATCTATGCACCTAAAAAACCATGATAGCACCAAAACCGCTTTCCTCTGCCACAGTCCTCCAGTATCATACAGGAAACCCTGCATGCTAAGAAAGTGAAATTGCTCAACAGAACAGTCTCAACAGATAAGTGTAGGTGACCTGAATGCTGCTCCAAACCAAACATTTTCTACTCAGAGGTACTTATTCGATATTAAATGCATTCCAGCACATTTGGGTAGTTAAGATATGTAGTAGAATATAGTGTTGCTAGATGAGAATTAAGCACTTTAAGGAGCTTGATGACTTCTAGTGCATTGTAAGGTATATGGATGATTATACATGAGCTACAAGGCGTGGGCATGGCAAAACATACGTAACAACATACTCAAAAAAATCAATACAACCCGCCTTTCTGGAAGGCTCTCAGTAACCTCAAAACATCTTGTCCTATCTTCCTCTCTGACACTGAGAGAGAGCAAGTTATCGTGCTTAAGGAATCCAGCTCATCGATACTGGTCACTTATTCTAATGGATTAAAAACAGAAATTAATTGGTGAGTACAAATGTTTTTTTTTTACAAAATTTACTCTTACATATTAAATAATTTAGGGCAATATTTAAATAAATTCAGATTTTGCTAGTGTAGCAAATCATATTAAAACCTGCAAAGTGTTTTTGTTTTGGTGCCAAATGCCTTTGGTTTCTTTAATTTTTATGGTTTTGTGATCTACTTCAGTCCATTTTGTTGCAGATCAGTTTTAACGTTTGTCATTTTTATAGCTTAAAATAACATGTGTGACTGTTTTTGCTCAACCCAAAACATGCTGAGTAAGTGCTAAATCTCATAATGTAATAAGTGAGATGATCTAAAGATGGTGTCTGTGTAATGTACAGTTTCCACTGTAATGTTATCTGAACCCATTTACAGAGAGGCCATGTCATAATATTTTACTAACTAAGACTATCCAGCATCTTGCAATTGCACATTAGGTCATCATCATCTAGCGTAAACAACATTAACTGATATAATTTGTCCATCAAATATCTGTTAGATTCTTTAACAATCTGTGCTGCCTCACCCATCGAGGAGTCTGCTTTCATATATGGATCGAATATGCTCAATTCTCTTCATGATTTAAAAATATCTCTAGCATCCTCGACACTCTTTCCTTACTTTGATATGCACATTAAACATGAATCCTTGTTTTGATAAATCCGAATAATGTTCAATGTCTATTTTATGGTTGTCTATTGTTTATAGTCTGTGCCTTAAATGAGGAACTGTGGCTGGATGCTCTCATGACTACATCTTATTACACATAATTACATTTCCCTAATGATTTCAGCAATTTGAGTTCTTATATAATGTGAGATACAAATATGCTCAAATGTTCAAAGTCATATATATAACTAGTGAAACTAATTTTGTCCCCTTGTTTAACTGGTGTTTGAACCAAAAAGGCACATTAAGATGATCCATTAGCTCTTATTCTCACAGCGCTAGCTATTAATAGAATTATTTTATAAATGAAGTGTAATTTAAATGCTCTTAGCAGAAAGGACAATCACTGAAATAGCATCCAAGCATAATTAGTGATGTTATCTGGTATTAAAATGTCACATTAGCTTATAATAGTACAATTTAAACTGATTCATTTAAAAAAATAAATAAAGAGCTTCTAGAGACTTAAATACAAACCAGCTTTGTGAGATATGCATGGTAAAATGTCTCAAGATAGATCACATATATACTGAGGAACCCGATCAAAACAGAGCTGAGTGTTAATAGCTAATTGTTTCCGTGGACATTTATCTATTTTTGACATTACCCAAAGACAGTGTAATGCAGTTTCTTAATGCAGGACTACTATTTCCTCTCACTGCCATTTAGAGAATGTAATTGTATATGAAGCCATTTACAAAGATGCTAAGTTATAATATTCTGAATCTACAGTACAGAACATCCAATGCATTGGATACTGCATTTTGCCTGAAATGCATTTCCATGTATTCTCAGGGAAAGTTTTCCTTGATGGGACAATAATGGCACATTCCCTGGATGGGATCATATAGCATGTAACAGCATGAAGAGATATCAATAATTCAGTTAGCAAGGGTCTATTAGAGTCTGCAACTCTTTGCACCATCTCTACTTGCACATATAAACTGAAACTGCTAAGTTTTGTTTTTTTGGCATGTAAATGAATCCACGGTTTTGCTTTGATTTGTTTGTTGTGTACCAAAGAAAACCACAGATCCATTAGATGGTTTATATAGGCCTATGTGGTCTTATAATCAGAACTGCATATCACATCTCCATAATTATTCTAGCTTTTTTTATGACGAGTTCTAGCAATGAGATACACATTAACTTCAGCCAAATATAACAGTGAAGGTAGTTCTGCATTTCCTTCAACTTCAACTGTCACAGAGTTTCCATGGATCATTTGTGACCCCTTCCTCTTTTAATGGTGTTTAAAACTAGAATGTTGAAATGTGATGATCCATTATAACACTCAAGCAGCTTCTACTCTTAGAAAAGCAGCTCTTAGTCTACATTACATAAAAAAATCAATTTGACTGGTCACAAAGGAAGAAAGATTTAGTAATTATCATTAAGCACAATTCCTCGTTTTGAAGCTAGTTAGTGTAAGAATGTTCCATTTGCTTATAAAAGTAAAATTGCTAATTGAGGTCTATTTCCTAGACCTTATTTGTATGAAATAGAAAGCTAATGTCCTGTATCTGTAAACGATACCACTACAGCTTTAATTTCTGCTGAATAACTAAGAAGACAACACTATGACTAAATCAAGAGACAGCAGCCCCACATTCTTCCTGGAGACGGATGACCTGACAGAGGAGGAAAGGTCAAAGGCCAAACAGACGAAGAAAGGTGCCTCAAAGGACAAGAGGCCTATGGATTCTAACTACCTGGATGAGACAGAGGAGCCTGCACACAGAATTAAATTTAACCTACACTTTGACAGGTAAGGGGCCTCCTTAAACCACACTGGTGTGTATGATTAAGATCATGTGAGAAATCCTTACTTTATCAGATACATTCTGCACACAGGGGAATCAGAAATGTGAAAGAGGAACCAGCTCAGCAGGACAGTGAGAGGTTTACCCTCAAGAGGCTGTTTGATGCCGTGTCCAGTGGCGATGTGTCTAAACTGCAGGGTTTACATCAGTACCTGCACAAAAACATGAAACGGCTCACCGACTCGCAATGTAATTGTATTCAACGACAAATACCGTTGAAATTTTTGGGGTTGGTAAGATTTTTGAAAGTCTGCTGTGTTCACCAAGGCTGCATTTATTTAATCTAAAATACAGTAAAAACAGTAATATTATGAAAATGTTCCACTTTAAAATTTTATTTATTCCTGCGATGGCAAAGCTGAATTTTCTAATTCTAATATGCTAATTTAGTGCTCACTGTGCAAACTGAAAACCATGACTTTTGATCAATTTAATGTGTCCTTGCTGAATAAAGTATTTATAAAAAATAAATAAAAAATCTTACTGACCCCAAACTTGTGAGTGGTAGAATGTACAAAGAATACACAGAAGAGTACTGTGAATTCATGACAGATATTTATTAAATAATGAAACTGTTTTTTATATTGTCTTTAGATAAGTCCAATGGAAAGACAGCCCTGCTGAAAGCACTTTTAAATTTGAGAGAAGGCGAGAATGACACTATTGAACATCTGCTGGAAATTGCAGAGAAATTGGGAGATTTAAAGCAATTTGTCAATGCTGCTTACACAGACGGTTTCTACAAAGGTCAGAGCCATGGCTTCATATTACATAATGTTTTTATTAGTGTAATTATTATCAAGAGGTATATACTGTATGAGCTAAAACCTTATATTTGTAATTTCATTTTTAGAACTCAACACAATATTGATTATATTTAACAGGTTGTCCAACCCATCCATTTTACAATGTTATTGACTGATCTCTTTGAGACAGGTCAGACAGCACTCCATGTTGCAATTGAACGGAGGAGTGTAAAATTTGTACAGATGCTGGTTAAAAAAGGGGCTGATGTCCATGCTAAGGCCTGTGGGAAATTCTTTCAGCCCAATCAAAAAACATGCTTCTATTTTGGTAGGTCTAAGGGTATGGTTAAACTTTTACAATATTGATATAATTTATACAGTAAAAATGCAAGTCATTTCCAATTTCTACTTAATGTTCCCAATGTTACTGACCCATTTTTGTGGGGACCTGGGCTTACCTGCATCGTTTACAAATTTTGTGCACAGGTGAGCTGCCCTTGTCGCTGGCAGCTTGCACTAATCAGCCAGACATTGTGGACTTCCTTATGAACAACACTTACCAGGCGGTGGATGTCAGGGAGAGGGACTCTCATGGAAACACAGTGCTTCACGCACTAATATCCATAGCTGACAACAGTCCTGAAAACACAGAGTTTGTCATTGCCATGTATGACCACATCTTAATCAAAGCCGACCAACTTCACCCCAAGATCAAGCTGGAGGAAATTGAAAATAATGAAGAACTCACCCCACTCACACTAGCTGCCAAAACAGGAAAAGTGGGGGTAAACCTGAATTTTTCTGGTGTTTACTGATTGTTGAATATCCAAGATAATGAACAATTAATGTTGAACCAGAATTTATTTGAAGCAGTGTGTATTTCTTAAGTGTCAGTTCTGTTTTTGGATGTTCCTGATTTTGTGTAGATGATTACTCCTCATGTGATTTGAGATGTTATTTCCCTTCAGCACATGGCATTACATCAGACACCACACTGATTCATAGGGCATCTTTACACAGCTGAGTTAAAGCTTCTCTGTGCCTGCTTAAAATTCAGTGTAAAGACACAATGCTGCATAAACTCCTGACTAAATTATGCCAGCTCAGACCCACATCAGCCCCTAGTATTAAGGTATACAGTTAATCGCTGCATTTGTGCCACCTCTCAGCAGCATTAAAACAGTCTGTGTAAAGGCACCTAAACATTAGGCTACTTCAGAAGCTCTTCTGTGCCACCTTAACAGTGTACATTTTTAACAGTCATGTAGTCTACAGTGACTGTCATAACCTTTACTTTCACCTAAACTAAATTTTTTATTTATTGTATTGCTTTTGTTCTGTATTTTAGCTGATGCAGTTGCTGGCCTGGCTGATTACTAAAATTAGTGCACTGCCAAAAGACAAGGGACTAAATAGAACTTTTGTAATTAGTATATTTTGTAAAGAGCCTGATACAATCATTCAGATTTCATTTTCATTTGTCAACTAGCTGTTAAAGCACATCGTGCAGCGGGAGTTTAAGGGGTGCCGCCATCTGTCACGGAAGATCACGGAGTGGGCCTACGGTCCAGTGTGCTCGTCGCTGTATGACCTCGCCTCTCTCGACACCCACGACAAGATCTCCGCGCTGGAGATAATCGTTTATGGCAGTGAGATTCCTGTGAGATGACATGCTGCTAACGTGATACTAATTAATTATAGCAGTACTTCCCAAACCTGTCCTGGAGGACCCCCTGGCCTGCACATTTTGTATGTCTCCCTAATCAGACACACCCAATTTGGTTCTTGCAGTCTCTACTAACGAGTTGATGAGTGGAATCAAGTGTGTTAGATAAGGGAGACATACAAAAGATGCAGGGCAGGGGGGCCTCCAGGACAGGTTTAGGAAGCACTGAATTATAGAATCTAAAATGTACACTATATTGCCAAAAGTATTGGGTCACCACCTTCTAATGAACAGGTTTGACTACTTTAGTAATTTCTATGAGAACAAATCTTAATGTTTAAGCATATAAATATATTCTTGGGAATTGTGTGCTTCTAATTTTATAGCAACAGTTTGGACAGGACCCTTTTCTATTCTAACATGACAGTGCCTCTGTGTATAAGGCACGGTTCAAGAAGACATGATTGATTCAGTCAGTGTGGAAGAACTTGACTGGTCTGCAGAAAGCCAAGTCCTGATCCCAGCTGAACACCTCTGGTGTGACTCTATATGCAGACCTTGAGCCAAAAACTCATCACCAAACACCAATGACTTGTACATACGGGTACTGTCACTTTAGACACGATGGAAATACAATTTTTAAATGCATGAATTATGTTTCCATCTTTGTTGCCACAGTTTTGTTAGTGCCTTTTTCTGTTCTAAAGAAGGGGGTGTCCCAACACTTTTGTCCTTATAGTGTCTATACAAGTCATTGGTGTTTGGTGATGAGTTTTTGGCTCAAGGTCTGCATTTAAAGTCACACCAGAGGTGTTCAGCTGGGATCAGGACTTGGCTTTCTGCAGACAAGTCAAGTTCTTCCACACTGACTGAATCAATCATGTCTTCTTGAACCGTGCCTTATACACAGAGGCACTGTCATGTTAGAATAGAAGAAGGTTCTGTCCAAACTGTTTCTATAAAATTAGAAGCACACAATTCCCTAGAATATCATTATATGCTTAAACATTAAGATTTGTACTCATAGAATTTACTTAAGTAGTCAAACATGTTCATTAGAAGGGGGTGACCCAATACTTTTGGCAATATAGTGTATATATTAGACCAGAGGTGGGGAACATTGATCCTGGAGGGCCGGTGTCCCTGTAGAGTTTAGCTCCAACCCTAATCAAACACACTTGAAGCAGCTAATCAAGGTCTTCAGGATGCAGTTTGGTATTTTTTTTCCCATGGTTTTTTTAGGGTTGGAGCTAAACTCTGCAGGAGAGTGGCCCTCCAGGATCAACGTTCCCCACCTCTGTATTAGACTTTACTACTCCATTGAAGCAAAATGTTTCATTTTAAAGAAGTTGATAGCAACATGTTATTTGATCTGATTTCAGAATCGCCTCGAGATGCTCCGTATTGAGCCATTTAACCGATTAATTGAGGAGAAGTGGGAGAAATTTGCGAAACGGATGTTCTTGTTCAATTTTATCGTTTATGTTATCTACCTTTTCATCTTCACTGCAGTAGCTTATCACCGAGAAGCAGGGAAGGACTTTAACAACAGCCAAGTAGGTATACAGCCCAGAGGTGGGGACCCAAAACCCTGCCCCTTTGACGTTCTGCTGCTTCATTTGGTGCATTTGCATTTACAGAGAAAATAATAAAAGTAATTTTAGGGAAAATATGCATAATGACATTAACCAGACAATGAACTTATTCCGGTTAAGTGTCTAATTCAAAGTATGCTTAAATGTGGCTTTGTGAATGCTGTGAATGATTCATTATTTGATCCCCACTCTTTTCTTTCAATCATTAAAGCCTCCATATCCTTATAGAAAAGGTAGCGAAGGGTATCTGCTTCTGACAGGACACATCATAACTACCATTGGAGCACTTTACTTCTTTATTAGAGGGGTATGTATCCAATGCTGTTGTTTTAAAAACAAATTCATATATAATCTTCATATACAAAATGACCCCCCCCCCCCCAACCCCCTTTGTTTACAGAAATGACTAAATTCCTTTATCTTTTAAGTTAATAGATATGTTGAGGAAGCGTCCAGGATTTCAGTCCCTGGTCATAGATGGATACACCGATCAGCTTTTGTGAGTCCTTTCACTCTCTAATATTTATTTCAGCATTAATAATTTATTTAGCAGTCTTTGTTTTTACTTCAGTATTATTTTTTTCTCAAATATAGATCAATATGCTTGAAATTACATTATTTGCCAATAATTCTACTAGCTAGGGTTAGGGTTTAAACTTATCAAATGGCTGACTTTTTTGAAATCATATATGTACTCTATATTCACATCACACAGCTAAATTGCACTTGTAAAACTAATTTTTATGCTACAAACAGTAATCTTCAAGTGTATACATTCATTGTTTACTCCTCATAAGACTTTTTGTTGAATTAGTTTTCTGCAGGCCGTGCTCTTCCTGGCTTGTGCTCTTCTGTACTGTTTTGGTAATGATGAATATCTGGCCTGCCTAGTTTTATGTCTTGCCTTGAGCTGGGTAAATCTACTCTACTTCTCCAGAGGGTCCAAAAATATGGGAATCTACAGTGTCATGATACAAAAGGTGAGGGATAATTGTCTTTCTGATCGTCCTGTAGAATGTTAGTAAAGTATGGTTTGTGTAGCGCTGTAGAAAGATGCTATGCAACACTTAATTCCTCATTGTAGTGTAGACTAATCCTCATAGTTCAGCCTTTTTAGCTACTTCATGTTTGTATGACACACTCTCACACTGTTTAATTGTTGTCAGATGGTTCTTGGGGAAATTCGTCGATTCCTTGTCGTGTACTTGGTCTTCCTCATTGGATTCTCTGCAGGTATATTTGCATACATTCATGAATGTTCTTGACTATTTTATTACAATTCATTTCATATTTATCTCAACATAAACATTTTCCAATTGTTCCAACTGTTTAAAAGTTTGGGTCAGTGAGTTTGTCTGAAAGAAACCAATACTTTTATTCAGCAAGGATGCATAAAGTTGATCAGAAGTTGACTCATAAATTGTTACCAAAAAATATATATTTCAAATAAATGGTGTGCATTTGAACCTTCAGTTCCTCAAATGTTTCATGTGTTTTAATGGTTTGTTTCTTAATCAACAGCCGTGGTAACTCTCCTTGATGATCGACCTAGTAAAGGACGGTCGTTTTTTACTCCTATTAATGGAAGTGAAAACTGTAAGAAGCCCTCATTTCAGGGCATCTACTTCACCACTCTGGAGCTGTTCAAGTTTACGATTGGCATGGGAGATCTGGAGTTCACCGATCAATATCAATATATAGAAGTCTTCTATATGCTGCTAATTCTGTATATAGTGTTAACTTACATTTTGTTGCTGAACATGCTGATCGCTCTGATGAATCAAAGAGTGGAGGAGATGTCCGTAGAGAGTGCCAACATCTGGAAACTACAGGTGAAATCAAAGGCAATGTTAAAGCTGTTAAAATGTTAAAGCCCATTTCTGCATAACCTGTAAGTCCTTGAAATGATTCAGTGGGCAAAATGGCTGTAATGGTTTGCCATTTTGTTTGTTATTCATTGTTATTCACAGCGTGCAATCACCACTTTGGACATGGAGTGGATTCTTCCCCGCTGTCTGAAGACAAGGCTGCGCTCCGGGAAAGAAAAGGACCTAGGCGGGGGGCAGGAGCCTGATAGACGCTGGTGTTTTAGGTGACCCTGGTGGCTTCCACCCAAAACCACAAAATCTGAAGTTTGCATGTGTCCCCTATTTAAAAATGGATGTTTAATTTTTTGAAAAGAGGATTTTAGCATGTAAACAAGCATAATACATAATAATGCACACTTACTCTGTATTGATCTGTGTTTACTGTCAAACACACTTGAGTGAAATCTTAAGCAATAATTGAATTGTGCCCTCTTTCTTTCAGTGTGGAGGAAGTCAACTGGAACCAGTGGAACAGAAACCTGGGTGTAATTACTGAGGACCCTGGGAAATGCCTGCCTTTACCTTCCCCAACTAAACTTCAGAGAGGTAGTCAATGCTAAAGAAATATATATGTGTGTGTGTGTGTGTGTGTGTGTGTTTATTTTAATCCTACATCATATCATGTGTATTGGTTACAGAGCTCAACCAGCGTGGACTACTGAAAACGTTCAGTAAACGTTGGACACAGAGACAACAACGCAGAGATGTACATGAGCTGAGTCCTCTAGCTGAGACCTCTAGCTCCGTCTGATGCTTTTATAATCCGTAATCTGTGGTTAATTTATTAAAGAACAAATATTATACACCGCAAAGGTAATTCCTGTTATGCATAACATCTTTTTAACTGTAATTAAAAAAAAATATGCATGTGTTTAATTATGAAAGCATTTATATAACATCATATATAGCCAATTCTTTTTTTATTGAGAGTTAGCTAAAATAAAACTGTCCATTTTGCTGTAGTTGGATCAGCTTTTTAAATTTTGATATCATACTATAATGTTTTTAGTTTTATCAAACAGGATGTTTTAGACACAAACCAATGTCACAAAACAAAATTAATCTCAAACCGTCATTTTGGTTAGAGGACGTTTTTTTTTGTTTTGTTTTTTGATTGGAAAATTAAGAATAGTTGGTAATTGTGCATTACCTCAAACATGCAATGATTAAAAATATATCTCATATTCAACCAATGTTCACTTAATTGTGATCAAACAAAATATGTTTTCCATATTTAAAAAATATGGATATTAAAAACGGTTTAACTATTACATTAACACTTAAAATCTAACACAAAAATAGCCAAAGTAGGCTATACAATTTTAACACTTAAAATACTCAACTCAATAACATTTAATGTCTCTTCAATCATTTAAATGTTTCTATATACGAGGATACAACAATATATATAAAAATGACGAGTTAAGACATAAAAATCAGACTGCATGAGAATGACCCTCGCGCACCTTTTGTACGCAAAACGTTTGAACGTTGGCAATAGACATTTTTTATTTCAGAACAAATGTTCTCATTGATTGAGTGATTGGAAGCATGTGATATAATTTGCATATTCAGGTCACTTTTTTTAAAAAGCATAACGTAAGATCATCTGGACTGATGTTATGGGCAACGTGCAAACCGTGTATATATCTCCCTCTTGTGGTGTCGCGTGGGGCTATTTTGTGACTGATGTGGCACAACGGAGACCTCCAACCGATAAACATCACAGGTTGATGCAAATAAGGTCCAGGCACAATGAATCACTGTACATAACATCAGTATACTTATTGCCACTATAATTAAATGTCCACAAATTCGTTACCTATTTTACTGGCCAATAACGCACCGTTCATTTAAATTCAGTGAAAGATGGCTGATGTCCTGCTGTGCTCTCATTTATATAACTAAAATTCACATCCGCACCAGACAGCTTAAATGCGTCGACCTGCCTATTCTGCGTCACTTCCGGCGCCGTATCCCTTTGATATATAGAGCCATTGAATAAAACAAGCTGCAATCGTGCATAACTGAGACAGCCAGGGGGAAAAGTGGCCCCACTCGGACTGGGAGCCGTTTTCTCTCTAAATGTTGACTTTCCAGTCCTGAATAAGAACTGAACTTCCTTTCTTTTAAGTTATTAGAGGAGTTTCTCTAAAGTTTTATCTCATGATGTGGCATTTTAACAGATTTATTAAATTCAACTGTGCACAAACACTGTATTCTGAGAAACTACGGAATGTTGTTTTACTCCATATAGTAGGCTACCTGTTAATGGACGTATAAGCTTTGTAAAGATGTTGTGAACGATTTATATTGTGAAGTGATACCAAAAAAAAAAAAAAAAAAAAAAAAAAAAAAAAAAAAAAAAAAAAAAAAAAAAAAAGTCAGAATTAAATTCAATGGATTATGCAAAACCGTAAAGCCTTGTTTATTCCAGATGTTTAAATCCATGGCCAGAGTCAAAGATATGCTGACCGTTTCATTTTAAGTTATGTACTAGCTGTGTGATTTTAGCAGCCCTTGGACAATCCCTCAGAATCTGTTTAGTGATTTAGATGTGACAGTAGCAAAGGTTACGTTGGTTTGCTTTACCTGAAATTGCGAGAGTAAACCGCCCTGTTCTCGTTTCTTAAAACAAGACCACTGTCGAAAAAATCTTTGAAGACCATATGAGGGTATACATAGGGTGACTAATCCAAGGTCGAAGTTTTTGCAGCTTTTGAGCAATAAACGGGAATCGAGTCATACATGAAAGCATAAATTAGAACTTTATTTTATTACAATATTACTAAAAAGAGTAGCACAACTCACACTCTTCAGATTCTTCCCACGCATTCAATTGACAGCCACAGAGTGACACATACGAGAAAGGCTTCTAGAAGCTTCCTCTAATTTCACAGCAATTGCAAAAAAAAAAAAAAAAAAAAAAAAAAAAATTAATCTAGTTCAGAATTATAAAATGGCACAAATTGCAAAACTGAAGCTTTGAAACATGGAATAAAAAGACTTATAGCCCAGAACTACACAGCTATAAAACAATGACGATAAAATATTCTTTCTTCGTTTACATTATAAAGTAATTCTAAAGAATTGCTTTTCTATTCAACAAAAGCTTGAGTTAATAAAAATAAACAAGGAAAAATGCTGTTCCTTTAGAGTCTATTTTTCAAAATCAGAATTCATTATACCTTTATTAGAATCATGCTTGTTGTCAAAGGAAAGTCCAAGGACCAAATACTTAAGGCTTCATGAGGGCTGTTGAGGGGAGGCAAACCAACAGCGAGTCAAGACAAACTGACCCACCAGCACACACCCCATTCACCATCGCACACACATGCACTCATCACATACACATTCATACACCGTTATTACACTTCTTTAAAGTTACAGCAGTACAGTAGTTAAGCCAGTGTACAATAAAATAAGCAATTCACCTGCTGTTTCACCTTTGACTTTTAAAAAGACCTCATTAATTTAACCAAAAATGATCTTGCAAGTGATCAATCTGGTCAATTCAAGCACACTTCACAAAAGAATCAGTAGCCACTCCTACATTATTATAAAAGGATGAATTAGAAAATGCAGGCTCATAAACCCTTGATTTGGTACATAGTTTCTACATCATAGTATTAGTAACAAGCCTACAGACACCACCTTCAGTAGTATGTTTAGTCCTGCAAACCCACGTACAACTAAACAACATAAGACCCACCTGAAACGGCACAACTCATCTATACAATTCAAGTAGTAGTTTCTCATATGTTAAGAAATAAAGGGAGTATAATGATCAGGTAAAACAAAAATGGCCCAGCTTTAACATTAAAACAAATTTAGCTCTTCTCGTTTGGAAAACACAGACAAGAGCTTTCAACCTAGAAACAGTCTGAAAGGACCAGTGACTGGCATATTCCCGCATAGCTCAGACACTGGGAAGAAAAATAAATAAATAAAAGAGACAACGAATGTGTCAAGCTGAAGAGGGAAGTGCTTCGAGTCTGTCAGCCATCTTGATCTTGTAAGACAGGCTCAAAACAAAGATCTGTCAAATGAAAGCAAGTTGGTCGTCCAATGAACAGAAGGCCTGGTGATGTATTTCACAAGACATATATTATAAAGTAAGCACTAACACAAGAAAGACGTTCATAAATAACCCTGGAGCACTTGAGATCCGGGTAACTGGAAATAGATAGAGAATTGAAAAAAATAAAAATAAAATAAAAAAAATCCCTTTAGTGCCTTAGAAAAGCACTTGTTAAAAAGGAAAAAAAAAAAAAATTGATCACTTGCAAGATTAATAAAGAAAAAAAAACCAATACAAACATGTCTAATGAAGAGCAGTGTTTTGTGTTGTTTCATCAACAATCATCCTTGAGATTTTGAGCTCATTAAGTTCCTCTCGTAATGTAATTTCATTAAGACTAACAGGAGGTGTCGAGGATGCACGTGTGTGGCTGACGTCACTGAGGAGAGACTGTGTCTGAGGCTTGTGGGCTGAAGCTTATCTGTACCCTGGGTGCTGGCCTTGCATCTCAGAGGGGGGGACCACTACCCGGCCCATAGGGGGTGGCCTGTGCATTTTCCCCATCAGGATGAGATTCTGATCTCGGAAGCAGGGCGTCTGGAAGTCCCCTCCCATGCAATCTGATGATGTTTGCATCAGATTAGTCTGCCCTATTAAGGCACCCCCTACAAATCGGTAATGGGCCGCCGCTCCCGTGGGGGCACAGTCCATCCCTGGGGTGGGGTTGGTATTGCCTGTGCCAGTCCCATGGAAGGGCACGAGGAGGTCCTGCGAGCCAGAGCTGTCGCTATTGGGCGTGGGAAGAATACTACCCCACCCCGGTGGCTGGTGGTAGTACTGCCCGTTGGTGTAGTGTGTCACCGCTCCTGGGGGCATTGCATTGTTGCTGTTGGCAAGTGGCGGCGAGGGGCTGGAGGGTTTCATGGCATAAGGCTGCCCCATGCCCATTTCTGGGGGATAGGTAATGCCCTTGCAAGGGAGTCCAGGGTCACGATTCGGGGGTTTGCAGGGGTGTCTGCCCCCTTCCGAGATGTGCTGAAGGTGAGCGAGTTGATGCGGAGTCCAGGACCTCATATGCGGCTGATGGAGATTTTGCTGCGGTTGATGGCTTTGATGGTGTAGGTGCTGTTTTATATCGTTGTGATACATGTGGTTCATCGTGGCCATGTTATGCGGAGGCATCGCACTCACTGGCGCAGAAGCAGTCACTTTATCAGGAGGTCCAATAGCACATGATGGGTGCATGAGGCCAGGAGCAAGAGCATTAGGGTTTCCTGCATGCACCGAGACTCGAGAACTGGCGTTGATGAGTAGATTTCGACTAATGGGACTGGGGTTGGCGATCTGCCCTTCACACATTGATGTGGCACTGGCGCCCTGAGCCCTAGCCTGGCAGAACTGGCTTATCTGGTGCACTATGCTGTTTAAGTCCGCCTGACGGCCCTGGTGGAGCCCTCCGGCCATGGACAATGGAATGGTTGAGGTAGAAACAGTCACGTTAGGAGGGGCGTCTGCAACCGGCAACTTCCGAGGACCCACCTGTAGGCTTGCAGGGGGGTTCTGTAGGTGCTGCTGAGGAAGCAGAATAGCTGAAGGTTGGTGGGCACCAGGGTGGGCACCAGGGTGGCCTAAAGGCGCGTGGGACAGAGTCTGGGGCCTTGGAAGGCCCTGGGGTTGCTGTGGCATGGAGGAGGAAGGTCGGTGTCCGAGTCCTTGGTGTGCAGGCCCAGGCTGTTGCAACGTTTGGAGATTCGGAGGGTGTGGAGGAAGCCCCTGCGGATTCTGGGACGCTCTGGGAGGCCCCTGTGATGGGTGGTGCAGGTTTAAAGTGCTGGCCGAGGTGGCTGCATAAGGGCCGCCGGCAGCATTCATTATCACCTCCGGGTGCAGACGTGCCCGTGTGCCGTCAAAGTCCTTGATGACACCCTTGATGAGGGGCACTTTAACGATGGCAAGGAGACCGGTCTTGGCAGAGGTCTGAGAGGAGGGGTAGGGACTGTATCGGGGGCCAGCGGTATCAAGTCCGTTGACTGTGCGACTAACGTGGTTCCGCTGAGGGACTTTAACGCTGTTGGGGAAGATCTTAATGGTGAGTGGATTGTTGGCAACCTTTTTAGCATAAGCATCCAATTCCGCAGGGGTTGGATACGGAGCAGATCTCATCCTTTGTGGAGTGTCCCCTATATGAAGGAAAAAGGGACAAAAAGGAATTAAAGACAATACCAACTCATTGTCCACTATATTCAAGTCATGTATGACCTCTTAATTTTGTACACAGCAGGGTAAGCAAGACAATGGAAACAAAGTACAACAAATATTGGGAAGTGCATCAGAACATTTTAATTTTATAAATTACTATTCAAAAGTTTAATAAATTTTTTTATTTAGCAAGATTGTATTTCATTGATCAAAAGTTACAGCAAAGAATTATAAACTTTACAAAAGTTTCAGTTCAAATAAAGTTTGTTCTTTTGAAATTTATATTCAAAAGAATCCTTAATGTATCAGGGATTCCACGAAAATATTAAGCATCACAAATGTATTCAACATTGATAATAATACATGTTACTTGAGCACCAAATCAGCATATTAAAATTATTTCTAAAGGATCATGTGACACTGAAGACTCAAGTAATAGCTGCTGAAAATTCAGCGTTGTAATAATCTTATATAAAAATCTTAATAAAAACCAGTTATTTTAAATTGTAAAATATTTCACAGTGTTACTGTTTATACTGTATTTTTGATCAAGTGCAGCCTTGGTAAGCATAAGAGACTTATTTATATAAATATAAATCTTACTGACCACAAACATTTAGTGTAGAAGTAGTGTACATCTGTCAAAAGTCTGAAGCACACTTGACTGAATTTGTTTCTCGATATTAAAATTAATCATGAGATCTATATAATTTAACTTTTTTGCTCACTACCAATTTCTATTCATTATCATTTCACTGTTTTGATGACCTCACTATTATTCTAAAGCATGAAAGAGATAAGAATTTTCATAAGACATTGTTTAACCTCTTTCAAGTAACAATTTCATGTGCACAAATATACAAGTGACAAACTCACTTTCCAAAATAATTTAGTGTTACTGTAAATGTGGCACTTACAACAATATTTGATTTTCTCTACAGTACAGAACAGTCTTTACAGAGACATTAATTGCTCACAATCTGATTTTTAGACAATTCAGACAAAACTTTTGAGTGTTTGGTGTTAAGTCACATGACAAACAGATGCAGGTGAATGTTCACTTTCTCACTTCCTCTCTCACTACCAGATATAACATGCTTCCTGTATGCCAGTGTGATCTGCTATAGCAGAGACCATTCTCTCTCACACACACACAGCCAGGCAACACCAATGACTGTTAACTACCTCTGTTATATTTAACACCACCACTGTGATGTGTCTGTGCTTGATTCTCTTACAGTTTCAGAGTGTGAATAAGAAATTAAAACCTGTCTGGCCCTGCCCCCAGAAATATAGCAACCATCTATGTCTGCGTCTAGCGTGGTAAGCATCTTAGCCTCACGTTCTGTGCTCTAAATAAACCGTCTAATTGGTGAGCCCTTTTCATCAATCTGTTTTTCACACACTTATGTTCTTCTCTTCAGGATAACAGTATTGCTTTTAAAAGTGAACATTAATTAGCTGAATTATTTAACTGGTTTTACATTCAGAAGTCTGCTGGTCTCTGCACACAATATAAGCTCTAAGAACAATGCTGTTCTTCCCGAGAGTGACATCCTCACCTGCCAGGACACCTCTGATTCGATGGATTGAGAATAGAGGAGAGCGGGTTTGAGACAGACAGAAAAACAAAAAGGAAGCGAGGGATAGAGGAAAGAAATTGAGGATGATAAGTGCTCCCTGTGAAGCTGCTGTCTGGCTGCTGAAAGGGGGTCTTTGTATAAAATAAGCTTTCATCACTTGAGGGGGAGAAGAGAAAAGAGATTGAGAGCGAGAGAGACTTCTGATGTGCACCCACCTGCACTTCCCTTGGTCGCACTGATATGGAGTTTACACACAGTATTAACATGCGTTTTTATGCGTTCCTGGCCCCCTCATCCCCAGTGAGAGGATAGACAGCCTGTGCTCTGTGACTGCTTTCATCCAGCCTGAGTGGATTCAGTCATTGCTCACAGCTCACACTGCCCCAACAAATACCCCAAACACCTAAGACTTCCCACCAAACACTCCATAAACACCATTTAACATGACGTCGCACAAGAACATAAATAATAACTAAACGTGGTAAAAATCTAGGCATGTTTTCCACACAGCTTCCACAAGAATAAGGATTAGAATTTTCATTTATATGTACACACAAACATCAACAGATACATCTACACATCTGTTCAAGTTAATGACATAGTACAGCCTTTTGTGAATTATTGGTGTTTGCTTAGTGCAGAGCAGGATACACAATCCTCATATCCATCCACCAACAGTTCACACAGCCGCCATGCCATTCACTCATCTGTCTTTCTCTGTTTTTCCACACACACGTTCCCTCTCCCTCTATGTGGGCTGTTGACTAAACAAAATGGCCCCTGACATTTCTTAGCTAAATAGCTTTCCTGCCAATCTCAGGCCGTGTCAGCTGCCTTCACCGGCTGCCTACATTTGCTCACCCCCTAAAGAGAGAGGAAGAGCCACGCTGGGTTCAATAAATGAACCACCGCAGGACTAGATCAAGGCGCGAGGAAGAGAAGAGTCATTATGCCAATAACTCACAAGGGAACGCTCTCTCTCACACTATTCCCACTGCATCTCTCTCTCTCGGTCTATGCCATTCTCCCCTGTTCAGTGACATCCCAGGGGAGGCCGGCCGGTGATAATGAGGAGTCAATCTTGTTAGGATTAGTCAACATACAGGTTGGCAGTCATGCAATCCATTCTGAGGACAGGAGAGCAGGGCAGAGGGAAGTGATCAGGTGACATTTAAACATGCACTGAGATGTAAATGTCTCAAGGGACTTTAACATCTCTAGAGCTCAGTGCCAGATCTGATTCACTTCGGGATTTGTAATTAAAAGGGAAAGTCCACCAATAAGTAAACGTTCTCTCGTCATCTATCTGTTCCAAACCTGTACGAAATTCTAACGTGAGACACAAAAAGGAAATATCAAGAGACATGCCATAGCTGCTCTTTTCCCTACAAGTGAATGGTGACCACGGCTGTCTGGTCCCCATTCAATTACAGTAAGTGCAAAAGCTCAACTTCAGTCTAACAAATCAGTAATTCAACTAGAAAAAAAAAGCCATGCAAATCTCTTTTTTGTAAAGTCAGACTAACAGACTTGAGAATGTAGCTCAGCTTCATCGACTGCTCAACTGTTTTCAACATTGATAATGAGATTTTTGTAAGCACCAAATCAGCATATTAGAATGACTTCTAAAGGATGAAGTAATGGCTGCAGAAAATTCAGCTTCACAAAATTATACTTAATGTATTAAAAACACACTTTGAATTGTAATAGTATTTTACAATTTTACTGTTTTTACTGTATTTATGATCACATAATGCAGCCTCGGTGAGCATAACAGATGAAAACATTGTAGTGTAAACATACTGTATGAAAAACCAGCAGCTCGGACATTCTGCTTAATATCTGGTTTTGTGTCCAGAAAATATTACTGAATGTTCTTTTGTGTGAACTATCCCTTTAAAACTGTTCTTTTCACTAACATTTCTGCTCTCTCTCTCTCTCATCAGCAGTGATTTGAGGATCACAGTAATCAGCCAAACCACAGGAGCCCCATTACAGACACACACAGGGTTGTTACACCGCTATTGTCAGCCTTTTCTGTCCAAGTACACCATACACATGTCCTAACTGCCTTTTCCCCTCCTCACAGACATCACACACACACACTTTTAAACTCCCTTTAATCTGAGAGACTGCTGATCTGAGTGGGTGTTCTTATATTGTCTTATATAGGGTTATTCCTCATGGAGAAGCAAAGCCTCCTTTTTTCTATTCATCTCTTCCTTCTTATCTAAAGCCATCTTTTCCTCCCCGCTCATCTCACCTTCTTTTCTCTTTTCAGCTTCCTTTGAAAGAGTTCAGAGAGACAGAGAGAGACAGAGAGAGAATGCAACAGAAACCATGCTCTATTTAGACAAAAGACAGTCTTTTTTTGCCCCAATCTATGGCTTGCGTTCCTGTATTCCAAGGTATGTTCTGGCTCTTCCTGTGTCTCCCGAGTTGCCTGTGAGAATCTGTGCCAGTGCCAGATGTGTTCCAGTAACATCTGGACCACAGCAGGGAGCACATGAATTTAAAGGGGCAGTTAATGACATGCCATGGGACGTTTAAACAACCATATGAATCATTACATTACATGATTTAAAGTGATTTAAACAACTGAGGCTTCTCCAAATCTTTCAGATTATGGGTTTGAAAGTAGGAGGAATCTGGGCGATGCAGATTATGGGTTGTATTAATAAATTTCAGAAAACACTGTTGTGAATCGAGCCTGAGACACCAAAAAAACATTATGACCTGCAGGTGCGTAAGTGAAGTGCAGCCTTTGCAATTTGACAATCATATTAAGCCATAATCGCAATTTTGATTTTATTTTGATTAAGCATTCATCTTTACTTTTTAATTGGATATTCAATTTAAATGTATAAAACTGACAAAAGCCATATGATTCGAAGATCATACTGAAATGGTCTTTGAGTCATAATATATTGGAAAATAGAAAATGAAATGTTGCAGAATTAGAATCAAAGTGAAGGAGGGATTGGATCAAATGTGAACTTCTCTTGGCTACTGTTAAAGCTTGATTTTCATTTGTTTTTGTCCAGTTTATTGGGATTTCCATGAGGCGTTTAATCTCTCAGAGCACTTAAACTATAAGATATCAATAACGTCCCAGCAAAGGATGTGGCAAACTAATGAATCCTTTCCATCTACACTCTTCACAGACAGACTCACTGTGTCTTACTTTGTGTGCAACAAATAAAATTAATTTCCATTATCGTTCTGAAAGAGGTATCAGCATCCGAGGTATGCCTCCATTTTCCCTCTCCTACCTGTCATTCCAGTAGTTAGTAATATGACTCCATCTCTTTCTGTATTCCCATTAGTTAGAAATACGACTCCCATCTTTGTGATTCCTGCTCTCTCCTGCAGTTAAAGATATGTCTCCAGCCTCTCAGTAATTGCTGCCTGATGAGGGTCTTCCTGAGGCGATGTGAGACTCAGTCTCCGGGGCATCGGCACTCCCCCGGCCGCGCGTCTCCATAGCATAATTTGTCATCCTGATGGAGAGCTAATCTGACAGGATGTCTGCCCACAGACAGAGAAGGCGAGATATTCTGTCTGTACGCATCCTTTATTTCCTGCACTGACTCAGTTTCTCTGTTTGTCTGACTCTCATTTTCTCGCCGCCTCTGTATGCCACTTATCTGCCTCAATCTATCTCTCTGTGAGCGGTGTGATTCAGCAGGTGTCTGCCCTTGTAAACCGCCCTAATAAAAATCCTGGGATTTGACAATCTGTCTCTGGAAATATGCTTTTGTTCACCAACGACAGCTCTCTTTTCCCCCTCATTCAAATTCCTTTCTCTCTCAGTTCCGTTTAGTCTCTCGTCAGACATTTCTCTTTTTATATATATATATATATCTGTTTTCATCTTGTCATTTCTTAAATGCATTTAAGTGTCATCTTTGAGAACATCTATGAATTGGTGGCAAAAAAAAACAAAAAAAAAACAAAAAAAATGCACAGCCTCAAAGGATATTCACATTGCTCATTTGAGACTGCTGAGAGGAAGGTAAACAGGAGAATGAAAGGAATATTCACTCAAAACTGAAAGTTCTGTCATCAGTTATTCACCCTCATGTCATTGTAAACCTGTGTCTGACTTCCTTTCTTCTGCTGAACACAAAAGGAAGCACTTTTCCATGCCAAAACAAAGTAAGATGACGACAAAAAGCACCATAAAAGTAGTAATTACGAGTTATGCGCTTTTGTGGTTTACATGCAGAACATTGCTTTGTTTATTTTGGAGGTGTCCTCAATCAGCTTGTTTTTGGTCAGATTTCTGATAATTTAAGGATCACATCATGCCCAGTTTACAGTCGTTTTTGTAAAGGTCTTGTTTTTCTTATGACATGTCTCATGATAAACCAATGTAGTGTATTCATTGCTAGTCTATTAGCTAAATCTAGTAGAAACAAAATGTAAAACTTAATTAAATAAACCACTGATTTTAAGGCAGAAGTTCATACCTAAAAACAAATTTACATAGTTTTTTTTTTTAATAGCTGTAATGTGTACATATTTTTAGAAACGCTTTTAATCTTCTCTTTGCTTGTTTATTTCCATCATTTTTTTTTTTATTTCCGTTTATTTTAATGAACTCCCTTTTGCATGTGAAAATCTTGAAAAAAAAAAAAAAAAAAAAAAAAATAGAGTGATGCATTACATTTTTCTAAAGTTCTGTGATAGTTGTGCAAGGATGAGACCAGCATATAAGTCGTTATTCAATCAGACTCAATTTTTACCTTTAAATTTCTGGCTTTTTCCACACAAAAGTCTTCAGTAGACTTGGAAAATAATGTGATAACATGACTCATATGGACTGCTGCTATGATGGCTTTATGGTGTTTTCTGTGATATCTGGCGATCATTGCATGGAAAAGAGCAGTATGCGCATTCTGCTAAACATCTTTTATGCTCAAAAAAAAAAAAAAAAAAAAAAAAAAAAAAAAAAAGTTTAGAAAAACATGCGAGTAAAGGACCATTAAATGTTTGAACTGTTTTGTTTGCACTCACATTTCTGTAATCCAGTGTTCATCTGCGAGTGGGGGTGGAGCTGAAGGGAGAGATCACCTGGCCCTGGCAAACAGGCCAGCATCTCATACACACACACACACACACACACACACACACACTCACTCAGTCACTCCTAGAGCAACATGAGCCACACAATCCTCCTCACACTGTAGAGAGAAAAAAAAAAAAAAAAAGAGAGAAATTAGATGTTACAGCAAATAGTTATTTCTCACTGCAGTGCTACATTGGTTAGCCCAGCACATTGGCCCAAAATCTCACTTTGCATGACTGTTAAACATCAGATATGTTCTGATTAGCTATGACTATAGGTGTGGTTTTACAGCAATGCGGACAGAAAAATAACGTGTTCAGTGTTATTGTTAGTTGGTTTTAAGTTAACAATAAACACTGAACAAAGCCATTGAATTTTCAGTTAGTGAAAACAACTTAAATTAAAAAGAAATGTTAGATGACAATTTAAACAAACAAATTAAAAATGTTGCCTTGGCACACAACTGAAATAAAACAAGTTCAATCTGAAGTACTAAAATTACAAAAAACAAAACAATAAAACCAAAAGCTTTAAAAATGTTAATAAATAGCATATCAATAATACTACAATACCGGTTGTGTTACACCTGGCTAGGACAGTGTTTGTATAAAAGCTTTTCAAAAGGAATAAAATAAAACATTTCTGAAATGCTAACTTTTACGAGGTCTGTTAACTGAAGGATGCCTACACAAAATAGCTAACAAACATGTCAGTAATTTGATTGAACAAAATTATATTCAAAACAAACCAATTAAAAATGTATATTTCGCCCTCAGAAAGGCATGATTTAAAAGGCATGGTGTGCATTGAAAGCTTACTGTTAGAAAAGGTGCAAAGCTAAATGACTCGCAATCATGTTTTGGATAATTTTCCAACATAACAGGAGCAATGAGACAATTACCATCTGTCAGTTTGACACACATTTTCACTGCATTCATTAAAACTCAGCAAGTCTTCTAATCGTGTGTCATGAGGAATGCATCCAAACATCAATTCAAATGTGCGATTGAGTGCAATTTCACACATTTATGTGAAAAATGAATTGCATGGCAAACAGAGTTTCCGTTGCAATTACAAAAAGAACCAGTGATAAACACAGCTATGATAGAGTCAAAGCTTTGGATTCGCATCAATTAATCAACCAACCCATCAATCAGGTGAAACTTAGAAAATCAGTCTCCTTTAATCATCCTCTTGGTCAATACAGAGCAGCAAAAACCCCTCACATACCTTTCCATTCCAAACCACTCACTAATCGTACAGCAGCAGGCAAAACGCACTTCATATCAAATCTGAGGTTCAATTTAACATCAAACATACCAACCAGAGTGCCCTGACCATGCCCCAGGAGCTTCATCTCGCTCTCCTCACCTCCACATCTTTGGCCCGTCCGCTCGCATGAATGGTGTGATCTAGAGTGACCTTTGCTAAATTCCAAACTTTCACATTTTCATTTTTTGCTTCAGCAAGGCGAGAATCAGACCACTGAAAACATTTTACACCTCAACCATCAGTCATTAAACACAATGAGTTAGTGTGATTGTGGACAAATCCACATGCACAGAATGGGAGGAATTGTCCTGACCAGCTGTCACTACGACAGGATGTTCTGTTGATTGCTTGTTTTGTTTTTAATTTATGTGGTATCTACCGGATAACATAGTCCATCTGTGAAATGTGACTTCAAATTGTTCTCTATATAGCATTCAAAAATGCCTGTCCATGTTTTTAGCGGCCTTGGAAATTTTTTCCCCATAGGGATTTTTTTAAAAACAGATTTTTGTTAATGATTTTTGATAGAGATGATCCAAAACAGCAGCACCCAAAAACTTTGCCAATATCCTTCAAACCACTAAGTTTTTTCCCCATTTGTCAGCAAAAAGTTTAATCGTTTAAAATCTAATACAATTTAGAATGAATGATTCCATTTCTTTCATGCATTTTAATAGGTACAGTTCAGAATAAGTATCTAAGCATCTAAGAAACCCTGCATACAGCCATGTACTACATCCTCTCACTACACACTGACACTAGACAAAAACATGTATAAGCAAACAAACAGTTCAGACAAGCAATTATGCACCAAACAACTCTGACAGGGCAGCACAAGGCCAGCCAGCCAAAGCTGGGAGAGAGAGCGAGAAATAAAGAGTTAGTATGCAGTGAAAGGTCATGAAAGCAGCTCATTAAAATCCTGCCAGTGCACTAACAACGCAGCAGGGCTTGATACAAACATACTCACTCTCTATCAAATATACCTGAGGAAGAGTTGTAATCTGAAAGCTAGTGAGCTGCCTCACTGTATGTTGTCTGCACAGGCTGCCGTCTTCTGAGTGAGCTATATGAGTGACTGATTAGCTACTCAAATAGTGTTCCACATGTGAGACTCGACCCAAAATTGGCGTCAATGGTCTGCCGTTAACATACTGCTAAGCTAAATGGCACAATACTCTAAAAGGTGCAACAATACGTAGTACACAAATGTTGGGTAAAATAATCAATTCTAAATATACCAAACTCTTCAATTCTTCAATTGATTTTTTGACTGATGGGTCATTCATCTGTTCCTCTCAGCCTGAATCTTTGATTTCTCCCCTGTCCCCACGCAGTGCTTGTATGCTTGCAGAAAAAAACAAAAAAAAACAAACCAGTCCTGTCTAGACAAAAATATCTACACAGATGAAAGAACTATAACCAGAAGCATAGCAGTGTTTGTCGGCCAGTATAGTATTTTTGAATGTGCATGCTTATTTTTATGTTTAGATTACCTTTGCTGTCATCTAATGCTCCCTTGAAGTCCAACTTTAAAAACACTTAAATATAATATTTAGCAATTCTTAAAATTAATATCATACTCACTAACATTTAAAGCTATTTTGGTGCATCCCAGCATACAACTCCTATGCCTTTATTTTTCCTTTTTAAATTTATTTTTTCTTTCAACTTTTGTTAAAAGGTGTCTATGCACATACACTACCATTTAAAAGTTTGGGGTCAGATTGTTTTTTTTGGTAAGAGATTGTTTATTCAGCAGTGACATGTTGAATTGATCTAAAGTGATAGTAAAAACACTTATACTGTTACAAAAGATCAAATAAATAATGTTCCTTGGAACTTTTTATTTAAAAATTTAGGTAAAAAAGTACCACAAAAAAAAATAAATCCATAATTTTAAGCAGCACAACAGTTTTCAACATTGATAAGAAATGAAGACTGGTGAAATGGGTGCTGAAAATTCAGCTTTGCCATCCCAGGAATAAATTACATTTTAAAATATATCATATAGAAAACAGCCATTTTAAATGTAACAATATTTCACAATTTCACAGTTCAGGGGGAAGTTGTGGCCTAATGTTAGAGAGTCAGACTCATAATCCAAAGGTTGTGGGTTCGAGTCTCGGGCCGGCAGGGATTGTAGGTGGGGAGAGTGAATGTCCAGCGCTCTCTCCACCCTCAATACCACAACTGAGGTACCCTTGAGCAAGGCACCGAAGCCCCAACTGCTCCCCGGCGCCACAGCATAAATAGCTGCCCACTGCTCCAGGTGTGTGTGTTCACTGCTGTGTGTGTGCACTATGGATGGGTTAAATGCAGAGCACGAATTCTGAGTATGGGTCACCATACTTGGCCGTATGTCACTTCACTATTATTGTTTTTACTGTATTTGGTTTAAAAAAAAAAAAAAAAAAAAAAAAAACGAAGTCCCAAATCTAAAATTATAACTATATGGAGCAGAAGCCCCATCAAAACAGCACTGAATGCTCCAAAATAAAAATGTACACAAATTCTGAGTCACATGAAGTCGAATCAGAGCTGGTGGAAAATCTGGAAAGAGAGAAAGGGAGTCTGGATTCTCAATGGCTGGGGATGTTTGGGTCAGACCGCATCTGATTAATAAAAAAAAAAAAAAAACCTCCACTGCTTTCTCTTTCTTTGTGTGCATGGGAGGACAGAGGGAGGGTAGGGTGTATGTGGGAGAAGAAAGGATAGAGGGAGGAAAGTGAGCCATTTAGAAAATGACTACGGTAAGCTGTAATCAGGCTCTGGTGGGGCTGAGCGCCGGAGCTCAGACAATCTGCCTACACTGGCCTTTACGCTCAGGAAAAACAGACTAATTACACTAAAATATACACATACAATAGAGTGAGCGAGAAATCCAATGTACGCTTGTATGTATAGTTTCCCAGGAACACAAAAAGCTACTGAGTGAAATGACTTTTCAGGGGAAGAGCAGAGAGGAGAGATTGCGATTATCATTTATGAGGACTATGGAGGAGGACATCAGGTGGGCGCGGGGGGGGTGAGAGCTTACATTTCGATTTTTTCAAAAGAGAAACAAGCTTTACCCTTGAATACGAGAGCGGCTCAATAGGAAGGAGGGGGGGGGGGGGGGGGGGGGGGGGGGGGGGGATATTGCTGGTTAATAAACGTTCACATCAGCACAGGCCCATAAGCATCTATTTATAGCAGCCTGAATAGACTCTGCTGTAGCTGCGTGTTGAGGACGTGAAAGCATGTCGCTGTCAGTGTGTTACTGATGACTTAAGCATATCCCCTAAACGATAACCTCACATGCTTTTTTATTCTGTGAGAGTTATTCTGAGAGTTTTGTTGGTCTAACACTGCCAATTTTAAGCACAAGAAGTGAGAGAGACATGCAGTTTCAGATCTTAGCTCTAAGTCAGGGAGAATTTAGCTAATAGCTAATGCTAATAGCCCACGTGTGATGTCGAAAGAAAGAAAGGTGAGGAGAAAAGTGATGTGGGCTTAGAAGAAAATGCAAAGCCACCGAAGAAAAATAGAAGAGGTAGAAAAATAGAATAGATGACGTGTAGTGATTATTTCTTATGCTTGAGTTTTGGCAAGAACGCTTAAAGAATGCATACAGCTGAACATTAAAGTATAGGCTCTATTTGACATCCTCGATACACGCACAACAGAAAGTTTCAACCATGCCCAGTGTTTGCACTATTTAGGTCCATAAGTTATGACCAATTAAAAAAAAAAAACTAAACTCTCGTAAACTCTTTAAACTAGAGTTACAGGGATCTCTTAACCAAGACACAAGTGCTTGTCTGTGTGGGAGCCTGTTGTTGAATTTGTTGTTATTCCATCTTCTCCCATTTTAATGGCTGTAAAACAATGACCCGGGCCAGTGTTGCCACTTTGGGCTTTATTGTCCTAATTGTTCAGCTTAAGAACACACATTAGCATCTTTACCATGATTAAATTTACAACTCTGCATGTATGCTCCATAAAACTTTGGTCTGAAGAAAAATGGCAAAATGGCTGAATGAAAATGCTGTACTTGTGTATTTAAACGTACTTAAAGGGATAGTTCACTCCAAGTTCGGTCATTTACTCAACCACTATTTGTTCCAAACCTCTATGAGGTTTTCTTTCTTCTGTTGACCACAGTTGACGGTAGCCATTGACTTCCATAGTATTTTTTCCATTAGACAGTTAATGGTAGTCTTTGACTTGTTACCAACATTCTTCAAAATATCATCTTTTGTGTTCAACAGAGGGGAAAAAAAAAAAAAAAAAAAAATCATAGGTTTGGAACTTGAGGGTGAGTAAATGATTGTCATGAGTCCAGGTCCTGCAGTTCTTCCTGTCGCCAGCTCCCTAAACTCCACGCAGCTGTCACAAACCACACACACCTGCCGCATCATTCAACTATTACACTCATTACATCCTCAGCTGTTCCCCATTGCCACAGACATATATTCTCCTTGCTCACCACTCTGCCTGGTTGCGTTAAATGTATTTTGTTTCTAGTGTCTGCTCTGGTCTGGGGTACATGCACTGCGTTGCCGTTCGTATCCCATTCCTTTTCTGCTTTGTTTCTTGCAGTGTTGGCTTTTTGTTTTGAAATTAAAGCGCCTTACCTGCATTTGGACCCTGACCTCGTCTTTTCACGGCGCTTCCCTCGCCGTTCTGTGACAGAATGCAACCAGCAAACATGGGTCCAGCAGGGAGGTTGCTCAACGTCCGCCATGGAGAAGACCTGCCTCATGGTCTTTTTTTTTACTGAGGCCTGGCTAGGCCCTTCAAATCCCTGATGCCATACTGGGACCCAGAGGAGTCGCTGGAGGACTACATCGACCTGGCTCTGCAGGTGAGGGTTGGAGTTAGCTGCGGAGCCCGTTCACAGTTCTCCCAATGCGGCGATCCGGGGGGCGTCGGAGGCCTCGTCGGCCACGCCCAGTGCCTCGCGCCCGCTTCCGGAGCGTCCTGGGCTGATGCGCAGTGTGCGGGAACCCCCGCTGATGTCGGTGCGGGGGGCGCGGTTTGCTTGTGGTCCTCCCGAGGCAGCGGAGCTCGCTTCAGGTCTTCCCGGAGCGGCGGAGCCCGCTGATGTTCCCTCCGAGGCAGCGGAGCTCGCTTCAGGTCTTCCCGGAGCGGTAGAGCCCGCTGATGTTCCCGCTGAGGCTGGGAACATTCCGTGACAATCTTCATTTTTAGGGGAACTATCCCTTTAAATCTTTTCAAACAGCAATTAAGATTGCGTATCGGCTAGGGTGTTTATAAAACAAAATCTAATGCTTAAGATCAAATTTTTTTTCTCAATATTTACATAAAGCATTTAAAAAGCAGAATATTGATTGAAAATGTTCTTTAATATAATTTTATATTCTTTTGCACTTTAAATGTTTGAAACATGGTTTAAAAATCAGCAGTTTGTGATATGAAAATTTGATACAATCACATGGCAAATATACAGTATACACAATTATTATGACAGACCACTGGCATTGCAATAAACGTTGTGCAAATGAGCAGGGACTACCAATAGGAGCACAGACAGATCAGACCGAGTGAAGCGTAGAAACGCCTTCAAGAAACCAACAGCATGGTGACCTCCAGCGATTTAATCACGGAAGTGTGAGTGACAGAGCTTCTGACATTTCTACTCATGATCACTCAGCCACTGAACATAAGGTGCGAGTACAGCAGAAAGCGAGCGATTTGTGGGTGTGAGAGTGTGAACAAATGTGTAGAAAGATCAGACCAGTGAATGGGAGTAAGTGTGAAAGTGTTTGCATGCATGAGAGAAAATGCGGATAAAGCCAGATTTGGGGCAAGATGTGCATTCAATTCATTAATATACATTTTCATTACTACTGTAACATGTACAAAAGGCAATCAGGAAAAGCAATATGCAGGACTTCTATACTGTTGACCACTTACAGTGAGGTGATGTTTGAACAGTGAACCACAGGCCAAATGAAAAGGTGAAAAAAAATTCTCTGCGTTATTTATTTATATCTGGACCTGCCTGAGCAAGGCTGTGTGTAATGTAAAGCCCAACAGACGTGAGAAAAAAAAAAAAAGCAGCAGAGAAGAGACAGAACTGCGACATACACGCATGCATGCAATACACAAACTAAAAGAATCTTTAGGCTCCTCCTGACTCGACAATGTAATTCCAAAAACATCTCAATTGTTCAGGCGTAAATCTTTAGCATGTTGCCAAATTCAGTGTAAAGATTACACATTAAAAGCTGTACCAAAACTAGAAGGGGAAAGCAGATATTGAGTGTTTATGTGAGGAAGAGCCATTCACTGGACGTTGGAGTATCTGTGTGTTGTAAATCAATGGATTTACACTGCAGACACACAGCCATGAACCGCTTCATACAACAGCAGTGGGAATCTCAATTGTAAGATTCTCCGTAACTTAGTACTTTGTGTTTGGTTAGGCTAGAGGCACAGAAATCACACTTCATCTTTATGTACAAATAAAACAGGAATATTACTCAATTTTGAAATGGAGGTCATGATACAGCGAGTAACATCTGACACACTGATTGAAACGGTTTTCTTTGAGTCTCTGACTGTATCGATTAAAAGAGTTAACTTGTAATAATCAGATTATGCATAGGCCTACATTTTGAAAATTTGCAATAAACAGCATTTCCATCTAGAAAATGTGACTCCATTATATATTCCATCATAGATTTAACTAAATTAAACTGAAGAAACAAATTAGTGCAATGTGGCCATGATCTAAAATGAGGGAATTAATTAGATGTATCCAATAATTAATATGTTGTGGGAACAAATTCTTTTTTTTTTTTGTTTTTTTATTATTTTTTTTTTTATATACACACACACTTAGGAAATTTTCATCGGTTTCCATCCAGCATTTTTTTTTTATGCACTATTCCAAAATTCACATGAAAATACGCAAACGGAAATCCAGCTAGTGATTTAATGGTGCATTTTTAAGTCTGCTATAGTTTCGTGCTGCATGGACAGAAAAAAGCAGAAACAAATCAAATGTGAAATGTTTTAACAACCATCAGCTCTCCTTATGCAATTGGATACAGTTATCAAAACACCTCACATCCACTCCACCACTAACAAAACCTTTGCAAGACCATATAAAAGTAAAACCTGAAGTTAACAACCGAACAATGACATACCCACACTGATACAAGACCACTAGGGAGCAAGGGTGTCCCCTCACACACACACATTCTTTATATACCAGACGTCTGTGCTGTTCACAATAACAGAAACGAGCATAAAAATGCTCACAAAACCAGATGAAGAAATGACAGTGAGACAATTTAGTTTATGAAAGGATTCATCCATTTACTGCTCATCCGTTTGCCCCAGACGCCTGCAGCTCATCTGAAATTGGACACCCTGGTGATAAATTGCGACAAAAGGAAAAAAGGAAAGAAGAAAGCGAATGATTTTTGAAAGGGCAGGGGAAAAGCTGTCTGTCTGCCTCTGGTGAGTGGGAGGGCCTCTCTATCTCTGGGATTTAGACAGCTGCCATCTCATCCCAGAGTGCAATAGATGAACAAGCACATCCCAACAGCTGTCCCTGTGCCCTTCAACTGTTACTGGACACCGAAGATGCAACCCAACGCTCAAGATGAAAGGGAACTGAATCAGCCTAGAGTGCAGCTTGATCTTCATCATGATTTGTCACATTTACGCCTCCTTTCAACGATCTATGGCCAGCCTCATCCAGCCATACACTTCCCTCATCCATCATGATGTGGGCGGCCCAATAGCTCCAGCACCTCTAAACCGCAGCATCCACACAAACACACTTTACAGCTACTAGTTTGAACACAAGTGTTTGATGCTACATAAAAAGCGGAAACAAAGTCTTGAAAACATGGATTTTGACCATAAATTATATTTAAATCAACATCTCATGATCAGAAGTGCAAGTATGATATTGCATCGTATAACTTTGTACATAAAAAAAAAAAAAAAAAAAAAAGTCATCATGTAACTTTCATTTCAGACAAAATATGACTAGGTACAGTTGACAATGGAATGTCACCGTGATTCTCAACCTCTTTGAACTGACAATGAATGAATTTAAAAAAAAAACCATTCATTGTATGTGGAGTTTGTGCGCCGTTGTTAAGGGTATGAATTAAAATAACTTAATCCAAAAACAGCTAAAAATCAAATTATTTTATTTCAAATGGCATCTTGTTTAAGTTTGCTAAGGGTTGAGAACAACAGCATTAAGGCCTATATCACGCAACAAGAGAAAACATTAAAGTGTATAATCTACTCCACTTCTATGACACAAGTTTGTATTGTGTATGGAAACAATACCTAATACCCAAACATGAACTTTAGGGCAATGAGACAGAAACTCCTCTTCTGCACCACAGTATGCACACGAAATATGTGTAAGCAATTGAAAGGAGCACAACTATAGTGTAACTATACCTTTTAGTTCATATGCTTTGTCTCCGCCAATGAAAATATTTTGGAAAGAGCAGTGACCGCCTACTCAAAGAGTTCGGTCATCACTGCGGTTTTTACATTTACACAAAGGTCAGCTCCCCATCACAAACTGACTTCAAAGAAACGCATCAATACTGCATGGCGAGAACAGATATACAAAAGAGAATAAGTGGCAACATTCTTATTTTTACTGTCATTCTTTGCTGTACTCCCTGACAGACACCACAGTCCACAACCCTCAACTGTTGTCCTGTGGGCTGTGTTGTACAGGGAAGATGGTCAAACAGACAGACCACTTGGCTTTGTGACCGCAAACATTTCACAAGGGAATGTGACCATGGGAACAGACAAACACAAGCAAATCGCCACAACTGAACTTTCCAGATTCCAGGAAACAGATAAAGCCTCGTCATGGAAGAAAACTCGCTGAGAATCTGCTTTGGCTCTAGTCTAGATTACGATAAAACTGTCAGATGTTGTCTTACAACCTACTTATGTACACAAACGCCTGCTGTCAGGAAAGGTGACATTTTGGATTTACACCCACACAGTGATTAAACGAGTTTAATTTGGCATGATCACCTGTTACTTATAAGGAGTTAAGTGTACCCCAGTTTGTTATCTGTGCCTGATGAAGACCTGATGGTCGAAACGTTTCAATAAAGGAATTTGTGTGCGTTTGTTCCTTTACTATAATTACATATTTTTATCCTGCACGTGAGCCCTATTCGGGTTTTGGGGGATGTGCGCAACTCTTTTCCATAACTGTGACAACCTTGTCAGTTTAACTGAAATTTGAAAAAAAAAAAAAAGACGACTTGCTGGTCTAATGCTATAATACTCTTTGCGCCTGACATTTATTGGATACCCGTTCCGATACGCCCTTCATCAGCACATCACTTCCTCATCACAAACACTCATTTTGTTCCCGTCTCAGCGTCCTACAATTGTGTGCTCAGATCAGACTTTCAAGTTCAGCCTAACCCTTTTCTCTCTCTCAATAAGCCCTCAAACAATCACCGCAGATACGGTGCTGTTGGCAAAAAGAAAGAGGGCACTGCAAATTCCTGAAGTAACAGAGCTTATGAAGCGCGTCTGACGGGGGTCGATAAGCTTTTTACAGGTAGGTAAGTTGCTGTGAAACTCCAGGAGTGACCCAGGCATTTGGCAGGGGTCAGGGAGGTGAGCGTTTTCTAATCTTTACGAGAGAACAGCTTGTGCAAGCTTTAACACTGACTCGCAGGAAACTGGGCACTGATGCATAAGTAGTAATGTCGCTAACAATGTGTGAGCGGGAGTGAACGAAGCCTTTTGGCCGCTGCTAATCAACTTCATCAGCACCCTGGCGCTCAACGGCGGCTCACCACAAAGCTCAAAATCTGCCCCGTATGTCCCTTCAGGGGACAGTACAGCTACTTCAGCATCAAGTCTATAATAATAAAATAGAATACAGATAAAGAAATAAGTGATACCAGTCTTTCTACAGTATCAGAAGAACAGTGCATGAAATGCTGTCTGCCTACAAGAGCAATTGTGCCCTGTGTGTGACCTGTCAAATATAAAAAAAAAAAAAAAAAAAAAAAAAAGAATTCTGTGACGAATTCCCATGACCTTTCAAGTCATTTGTGATTGATTACCGGATAAGGATTTACAAGATTCATTCAAACTCAGACTGAATTGCTAATGAATGATTTCCATAAAATCAATTAATCATTTGTGAACAGCATACTATTTGGGGTGGGAGGATTTTTTAATGTTTCTGAAATAAGGCTCTATTACTCACCAAGTTTGCATTTATTTGTAAAAAAAAAAAAAAAAAAAAAATTTAAATCAGTTTTATATAATTTAAAGTGTAATTTATTCTTGTGATGGTAAAGCTGAATTATCAGCAGTCCAGTCTTACTCAAGTCTTCAGTGTCACATGATGCTTCAGAAATATTCTAATATGGTGCTTATTAATCAATATTAAACTGCTCTGTGTGTGTATATATATATATATATATATTTTTTTTTTAAACCATGATACTTTTTTCAGTATTCTTTGATGGTTCAAAAGAATAGAATTTACTTAAAATAGAAATAGACCATTACAATTTTTGCTGGGACTTTATATTACATTATATATAAATTAATATTTTCAATAAAATCTCTATTCATTTTTAAAGATAAGCAAGACAGTACATTTGAGCACATTCAGTTTGACATGGTATTGGAATTGACTTTCAGTACCATTACCCCGGTTCACTTTATGGCCTTAATTTGATATAGCGGAGATATCTGACTTTATGTACTAATCTTAGCACAGCTATTTAAAGTAAGATTGTTTTTTACAGATTCAATCTAATTATCCAGAGAGAATTCTGCACTCAGGGCTCATGAATCATGTGAGCTGTGAATCTTGTGCCTCATACAGAGACGTCTTTGATAAATACAGCCTCGGTGATTGTGAAGTGCTCTGTAGTGGTTCACAGTAATCAGACAGAGCTAGTGATTCATCTTCATCTCCGCTCAGCTCCATGACTGCTTTCGGCCCTCAAATGCACCGATCTGACTTTATGTATCTGTGTGTTTGTTCCAATCGTTAAATTACTACACTGTGTTGTACATCCTTGTGTCATAAAATACTGTGTGATGCTACAGTATGATTCAGTGCAATGCTTCAGTGCACACTGATGAGAGCAAGGCTGCCCATTAATAAGAAAGCCATAGTATAATGTGAAGCGAACAGAAACACAGATCTCTACACATACCCTGAGACCCATTAGCCATAAATCACACTTAACCAAGAGGTCAAAGTGTAGCCGATTACCATGGCCCCATGGGCAAATATTGCAAATTTCAAATTGCATACTTCCAGGGATTCCTCTTAAAAACATAAAATGGAGTTGTCACTTTCTGCTGTCTTTTACATCATATTTACAGTTTAAAAAATAAATAAAATAAAAATAAAGCCCATAACCAAGCTCCCATGAGCAAAGATAGCAAATTTCAAATTGCATACTTCTGGGGGGGTCCTGCACCAGCCGAGCAACTGGCATTGAGATAAACAAGTAGCTTTCTCAAGGCATTACAAATCTCCTTCAACTTAACTCACAAGCCACCCAATATCTCTGGGGGTTATGATCCATGTCAAGGCGATACTCTGACGTGGAAGTGTAACATTCCTGGTGCTCCTGCACCATAAGCCCACCCAGACTAATGCGGCAGCTTCCAGACACCATAACTCTCGGTATGTGATGGGAGTGATATAGTGGTGAGCCAGGCATGCAGAAAACAGCAGCATATCTGATAAACATACCACCGGTGGTGGGCAAAGTTCCTCCCCCAGTCAGATTGCATTTCATAAGATGGGTCAGTTTGGCTCTGATCACACAGTAACAGGGTTGGACGTGCTCAGCAGGAGTGCTGATCCTAGATGACTAGGATTCTCAGAAGAACAGGCCCAAAATCAGATCAAGAGGGGTTTCATGCGGAGGCAGAGGCCACTGGCTTGTGTGGGTCTGTTATTGTGAAGAATGGTGGTAACAAAAAGGCATGTGGGTTGGTGAATCATCCAACAAAAGCAGTGATTTTTAGATGCTCATGCATGGGAGCACACTTGATCTGAGTAATTTTCTAGGCCAGGTATAATTAAATAGTAATCTAAAATCCAAACTGTTGTTTGTCTATGAAACAGCATGCAAAAACAAAGACCAGGGAGTGAAGCGAACACAAAACAAATGGTGTTTCGATGAACCAGATTTAAATGTCTCATTATGGAACGAGCTGTGTGGAGCGTCACACTAGAAGAACAGATCCAGCGACGTAGGTTTTAGCATGGATTAGACTCTGGGTGGGGATGGTGTTGGGTTCGAGTTCAAGCCTGGGGTGCTCACAGCAAAGCATAATCTCTGCATATCCACCATGTTTTGAGTGCCGGCTCTAGCCTGATTAACCAAAACCATCAAAAACAATTCATTCCCAAAACTCCTGGATTACACAAGCCTGTAATTAGTATTTACAAACATGATGGTGTAATGAAGGATTAAAAGAAAAAAAAAGGAACTCATTTTATAAGGGGAGAATTTATTCAATTGTTTTGACTGCACAGTGAATCATACACAGGATTGCAGAACTACTTTAAATTTAACCACCTCTCATGCTACTAAATACTAAACTCCTAAGGTGCCATCTCAGGTATTTTGTTAACTTCTGCAATTTTGTTAAATTCACTTCCTATTTACAAAACCCTGTCCTCAAAGATGTCAGCAAACTGAAATTATTCACTAATCATTTCTAATTTAGCTAGTTCAGTGCACCCTTGCTAAACACAAGTATTTATGTTTTTCAATAAATACGCAAGTAATCTTACTTACCCATATTTTTGAGCAATAGTGTATATACTAGCTTTGCAGCAGCCTAGGCCATACAGATGTTCTTGTTCAGGTTTGCTGTACTATTGTACACCATTTTCAGACAAATTCTCAACTGGGCTGAGCTCAGCACTTTGAGCCATTACACAATATTAATCTTGTTTTTCTTGAACCACTATATTGTTCATTTGGGCCTTGTGTTCAGGATCATTGCCCTGCTGAAAGAAGGAGTTCTAAGTTTGGGTAATGTACTATTTACACCAGACAAATTGCTTTGACAAAAGGCTCTCTTAGTTTCATCTTGCCACAAGTTGTTTTAACATCTTGTTTAAAAGACTTACAATAAAGGTTCCATTTGTTAACATTAATAACTGCTTTAGAAGCATTTATCATTGTTAGTTTATCTTAGTCAATACTAATTTCAACATTCACTATAAAGTGTTTGCAAAATCTTTGTCAGCAAATGCTAACACTAAAACTTTACATTAACAGTAGTTTTTCTAGGCAGCACCTGGGTGGTTTGACGCATCTTCCACTTCCTCAGTAGCTGAAACGACAGCGGCCAGTGAGACATCCTGGTTTATGTTTTTCCTAACTTCTCTGTAAGGCTCTTTAGTCTTTATTCTCACAGCTGTCCTTCAGATTCAAAGACCGAATACATTTGTTTATACAAAAGAATGCTTTTAAATTTAATAATTCACAAGTAGAAGCCAATTAAGACAAACGTGTCCTTGATAGAGAGATTGTGTTTATCTCGGTGAACTCGCATCTTCTGTTTATATAAGAATATTTCCTAACAAAAACAATGTTACATTAACTTTGAGTGTCAGTGCTGCTCAGAACTGAACTTCAATGTCAGATGAGAGAACTGGTTCAATTTTTTGAGTATCTGACAGATTGGCAGCTGCTGTCACCAGTAATCAAAAGGTCACTTCATTTTTATTTCTCCAGAGAAAGGCAATAGATGTTGAGTGTCAGCAACACCTTGAGTGTGAATTGCATGCATGTGCGTGCGTCTGTATCGCTCTCGGTTTCTTCACGTCCTCCAGGGCACAGGGAGGGAAATTGAGGCGCGCTCCCAAGGGTGGAGAGACGGTTGCCAGAAAGATTAACCCACCTTCCTTTTATAGCCCATGACAAGAGGTTAAATCACACGTTACAGTTCCGCACACTAACCTCTCCCTGAATAATTAGATCATGAATATTACATTGGCTAACTCTGGCAGGCCACGGCTGATCAGTCCTGGATTGAGAGGCTGAGGGCACTGCTAGGATTTAAAAGCTGCTTTCATCACATCAGCCTCATAGAAGGAAACATTTCAGTGCAATCAAAGGCGGCTGAAGTGAAAAATAGATTAAGTCCTCTGGACCAACATACTCCAACAAACAAAACGATGCCAAATGTAAGGCCTTATGAAATCCACTTTATTTTATTTTTCCGGATTCCGGTTTTTCCCCCCGTTTTATTTTTCTAGACTCTGTTTTGATGGTTAAATTAAATAGTAAGCAAAAAGCATGTCTAATTAATCGAAATCATGAAACTTACACCATTTAACTGCAATATATTAAAAGGTTAACAAATGACATGTTAAAGCCTTGTGAAATGTTTTCTTAAATTCAGTTTTATTTACCAAATTCTGCGTTTACCATTCATTTTCGGGATTCCATTTTAATGGTGTCATTAAGTTAATGATCAAAAGCATCTAATTAATTTTTTAAAAATGACTTATTTTTTTCAGAAATACTGTAGTTTATCAGAAAAATTTAAATATACAAAACAATTCTGGTAAATATCTCTTTAAATAATTTATTTAATTATAGGTTAATAATTTTATGTTTATGTATGTATGTAGTAGTACTCTAATTACACCAAGTAATATATTTCTGTCTCAGTTTCTTCAAGTTAAACCAGACTTTTATTTTGACGGGTTGCTGTGAAGAAATTTAGGTTTCTGTTTGTATGCGTGACAAGAGTTTTACTCAAAAGAAATGGTAAAATTGTAATGAAGCGACTCAGCATTTCCAGAGATTATATCATCGCTTCACGCTCTTCACTGAACGCTTCATTGAAGCCAAATCACAGATGTATCTGTTGAGCACGTGAACACAATGACCAATCAGCGCCGTTTAAGAATCTGCTCAACAGCGCTCAAATCTTAGCGGGAAATGGACGTTTTTAAAATTTCAGTACCGAATGGTAAAGTCGCAGTCAGTACTTTTGACAACACTAGTTCACGTACTCTTATATTCTGGTGGCAGAGGCTGAAAACACCGAGCATCACGTGCGCTTCAGTATGCATGCAGTGAATGAAACCACGTGTGTGCCATTCATTCACACAGAGACACACAGGATTAATTTTTAAATAGTATTTTTGCAGCCTAATATTTCACAGACATTATTCCATATTGCGTTTTGATTTAAGTGTGCTGACCTACTTTTGATTTATCCAACCAAAATTTGGCAGATTCCGTGACATTCCTCAAATAAAAGTAAATTCCATTAAGACTGGATTTCGCAATTCCATCCATGCTTTCGGCATCACGGAAATCATAGGGAACTACAAATGTTGGGACAAAGGAGCAGGGTAAATCAAGCCTACAGATTTCATGGCTAACAACTGAAGACTAAATCCACAGGACATGAATGACTTATGGAAATAGGTCATCTTTGAGCAAACTTAAAAATGAGGCCATCCCTGCATCCAAATATGCCTTCTCTAAAGTAAATAATTTTGAAGTAAATAAAACAAAGATTAGTAATGGAGTACATTTTACAGGAAAATAATTCTACTTCGCACAAATTTTCATTTTAATATGCGTTACTTGCAGTAGACTAGGAGTATGCTAGTGTGTAGCCATGCAGACGTCAGAGGTTTCATGAGTGTCCCAAGTCAAAAGAGCCCACCCACGAGTCTCTATGACACTCCGGTCATTAGATATGACACCACTTAGCAAGCACCACTAATAAGCGTTCTCTTTTGCTGTTGTCACTGAACTGAGGTTGATTTGTGGATTGAGGCAGAGCGTGCTCATTGATATGGGAGGATGAATATTTGTCGGGTCACGGCGATAACCCTACTCCACTTCACAGAAACACCTGCTCTCGGATGACTTCGGGCAGGAGCCCCTATTAATTACAGGACGCCACCACAGAGGGACAGTCCGCATGCAATGAGACCCCGAGACATCAGCTACAGGAAGACGAATGACCCCACCGTGACTGAATGCAGACACACACATTCTCTAGCACACACACACACACAGCGCCCTCTCATCCTCTTCAATCAAGCTCTGTAATGCTGCCCGTGTAGGTCTTACTCACTGCAAGCCAGGCTATGCTGCATTTCAGAAACTAGGTCACATGGATGACTTTCACACAATTCCACATTATATGCTCCAAGCTGACTCAAACACTATAAGCTACTTCAAAACCGCATTCGTATGCATGCAAGCACAAAACAAACAGAGCTAGCATCAACAAGCACACACAAAAGAGCTTCTCCTAATGGACGGTTTCTTCAAGTAACCCCACGTTCCGGTCTTTGGCACAAGAGGAAAATGGCTGAAGGTGTACTCGTCATTGATCGCTGAAAGACACCTGACAAAGATCTCCGCTTGCCCCGTAGCTACTCGTACACTCATTGACCCAAGCACTACACTTCTCAGACGAGAGCTTTGTGCCCGTGCATGCGTGCTTGTGTAGCTTTTGTATCTATTGTACATGCATTAGCGGCACACTGGAGTTTTATAAAGCTCACCGGATCAACTTGTTTTTGCAGGATTTCAAGGAGGACAGCAGAAGCCTAGAAGGCACCTTTGTCTTTTGACAGGATATAAAGTCTCCCTCATGTCTGTCAGCGCACCTCTCTGCACCTGCTTCTGCGAACAGCTCTCTCTTTCTCTTCCACACACACAGGAGCGAATCGTCCTCACAGCCAGGCCCGTGTTTGATCCTGTGCTAGATTGATAACCATTGAGGTGTCTTGATAAATCAGCAGGAGGCACAAAAGGCTACAGAAGGTCTCACGTCACGCCACCTTCAGAAAACACACCTGATTTATTGGCTTGGTGTGTTGACATCTACAAAGTGAATATTTCTGGAAACCTGCTCATGAAGGATGTGGCCCCAGAATCTTTGACTTGCTATGAGATCCTCAGGCACTGATGATACTCAAGATCTACAGGTTCTGCAATGGACATTCACTTAATAGTAATATGGGTTCATCCTTAAAAATGCTAATAATTAACAGTTAAATGTAATCTTTAGCAAATCTCAAAATAGCTATCCATGTTTTTACATTGTTGTGTCTAAATTCACTTTAAGAATTTAAAATGTTTCATTTTCAACTGGATAATTAGTTTAGAAAAAAAAAAACTAATAAATCACTCATCTAATGATTATCTGCCATGACAACACCAAGTAATTATTAGCTCGTCTGTACAGAATTTTAATAGCTGCTTCCTTTGTTAAAACACCTTCAAAACTTGAATTACGTTTCTGAAAGTGTTGATTTCACATGTTGCTAACGGCAACTAATATACACGTAAATAGTTGCTCTGACAATTGTTCCCACAAACATTAAATATCACAACTGTTTTCAATGATAATAAAAAAAAAAAAAAAAAAAAAAAAAGAAAAAAAGTTGAGCAGAAGATTAGCATAATAGAATTAGATTTCCGAACGATCATGTGACTTGATCTGAAAATTCAGCTTTACTAAAAAAAAAAAAAAAAAAAAAAAAAGTTTTAAATAGTAATACTACTTCACAATATTACGGTTCTTACTGTAATGAAGTATTACCAGCCCTTTTGTAACCTATGCATCACAAAATGCAACTGGAGATCAAAATCAATGCATCTATTGAGGCTAACATTTCAGGTTTAAAGTCGCAAAGTTTTAACCACAACCCAACAATGTCCACTAACACAAATCTGTGGTTTACTTCCACAAACTTCCATTTTTGTAGCCCATTAAGCTGCAGGGGGACTGTATCACTAACATTATTTGTGGAGCAAATGGTTTTAAAAACGTTCCGTTTACACTAGAAACAACATTAAGAGGAGCAGTTAGCTCTACTCATTCTGCCCTTGCCACAGGTAACATGTTCTGTTTGAGAGAATAGCCCTGATAAACTCAGCAAAACGTCGCCACTGATCCCGAACAAACAGTCTCAGCCAAAAGGCATCAAGCCCTGCATTACAGCACCCGGATTCTTCACTCGGCTATCCACTCGTCAACTCTGACCTGTCTTTACAGGGCAATGTGATCTCTTCAGTTGAGTTCATGCAGCATAGAGACACATTCCTGGATTAGGTAGCTGAGAAAGTGAGACCATGTGCTGCGGACAGGCTAGTAAACAGAGACGTTAGCCTGCAGCTCGTATTTAATAAACCCTCATTCTAGATGTGGCCTGACAGTTGTCACAAAGGTTGACTTTTTAAAGAAAGCTTATGAGGGTCTGAGGGCCCAGAAAGGTGCATGAAGGATTAATATCTTGTTAAAGAAGTGTAGGCGAGCTGAAGACACAGGACAGAATGGGGCAGTTTGGTCAAATAATTGCAGAAGCGAAATTCCTGTTTTAGCTTTAAAGTAGTTCAGAAAACCCTCCAACTAGTCAATTATGAAAATGAAAAGTTTCAAGAATTAAGTGCACTCAATAGTTTTGTTTGTTGCATGGGTTGATATAGAATTTAACTGACTTTTTCTGCATAAAACATACAAATGTCATTCACACGCTACCACTCAAAGATTTGGGGTCTGTAAAATTTAAATCAAATGCTGTAAATTTTATATTGTGAAATTGCAATTTCATATTGTAATATTTTTAAAAATGTAATTTGTTCCTGTGATGCAAAGCAATCATTAGTCTAATCTTCGTGATCCAGTCACATGATCCTTTAGAAAAAAAAAAAAAAAAAAAACTAATTTCTGATTTGGTCCACAAAAATATTTCTTATAATCAATGTTGAAATAAGTTTGAAAACTGCAACTAATATTTTTCTATAAACCATGATATTTTTTCCACATACATTTTCAAAAGAACAGCATTTATTTGAAACTGAAATCTTGAGGGACATTATAAATGTCTTTGTCACTGAATAAGAGTATTAGTTTCTTTTTAAAAATCTTACTTGCATATACATAACCTTTTCAGTGAGGGAGTAATAACTATGTGCATGTGTATGAAGAATCAGATCACTTTAATGCTTACTTCAGGAACTGCAGCAGAGATTACCAGATCAATAAACCCAGCCTGTGGTCAAAGTAATAATTCTCAGTTCTAAGTTACACTGACACCGAAACTATCATGCTTGGTAGTCACACACTAATCAACATCCTGCCCAAAACTGCTCACAGCAAACAGACCAAGAAACACCAGTAATGTGTCAGGTTGAACCCCCACCTCTCACACTGAATCCAATCTCTCAAACACGTGAAAGAGAGATGGACCCGTCTCAAATGTCCAAAGGTTAATCTAGTGCGTCAGAAGTCACTTTCAGTACGAACACGAAGCACACGCTGCTTCAGCTCTGAACACAAACGTCCATTCAGGATGACTTCTTTCACTCAGGCCTAGTGAAGGTCAACGTTTACCCTTCACCTCCTCTCTCCCATTACATACAAGCCCTGTTATTCATGCCTGCACTCTCTCCTACTTTACCTAAATAAAAAAAATAAACATTGTGGTTAAAGCAATCCCTTCCGCTTCACTCTTTTTAGCACAGGAATAATGTCATCTGTCTATTTCGGCCTGTGGAGAGATAGCATTCAACATTCAGTATTCAGCGTTCTCAACAATGGGTCTTAACAGGAGCACTGATTCACTGGCCTCAAAGGGCTCCTATTCTCTGCTCTGGATCCCTCGTGTTGAAATAACACACACGCTCGGAAATTTGCACACACACGCTAAACAAGCACTTCCACACTTACATAATGGTGGGACCCTTGTCCTGCAGCAAAATGAAAGGGTTTTTACAGGATATCCAGGTCAAGTCTCTTTTGACTTACCTTCACCTCAAAAATAAGCACACAAAACATGGCAACAGTGAAAGTTTAAAAAAAAAAAAAAAAAACTAGGCTGAATGAGATAGTGACAGAAACACAGCGCTAATCCTCAGACATGCTTTTTAACAGGATCAGCGCTAACAGATGTGGTATCTTGGTTTCAATACCAAATCAAAAGGCTAAAAATTTACAGCCTGGATTGACATACGAAATGAAACCAGCAAATCAAATGACTAAACAGTTTAGCAAGTTCCAATCAATCAATCAAACATCCTTGTGTAGTTAATACACTCAGTTACTTTATAAGCATCAAAATATGAGAAACGCAAATCTTGGCAATAATTTTCCACACTTTACTTTGTTTTTACATAATTTGAAGATTTATTTATACTGACGCCAGACTTACTCATTTATGAATAATCTTATCTTCTGGTTTCCACAAAGTTAAATAAAAAAAAGATAAAGTTCCCTTACATTTTCTTTTCATTTCAAGCATTTAGCCAACTAGCTTATCGAAAACCTACAACATTATGATATTTGGCTCAGATCTTGCTTCAGCTCCACTTCACCAAAAAAGTGAAAATCTGGATCGGAGTTCAAATGAGACATTTTGTAAAAAGCATTCATAAAGATATTAATGAATCGCACACATTAACTTGATAATATGATAACAAAGAGAAACAAGTCTACATTTTCCAATTTGATCATTAAGAATAAAAGGACACAAAGAAAGAAACTGCGCAAAAAAAAAAAAAAAAAAAAAAAAGCACAACCTTATATTTCTGCCAATTTGTCTGAATCTCTTTAAATAATTTCTGTGAAAAGATGTTGGCCTGACAGCCTTGAGTTTGACCTGAGGGGGCTGTAGAACTTTATCAGCCAATGGGGACGGCCTCTGATTAAAAAGACAACCAATGGCAAGAGCTGACAGCAAGTGCTCGCCTGTGGCAAAAGAACATTCAAAGAGCTTTTATGAGCGGCAGAGCAGAGGCTGGCATGATAAAATTTAACAGACATGCCAAATATCCACAACACACCCCCTCCCCGCCTCGGTATCTCTCTGACTGTCAGCTGACACAATCTGCTCCATGTAACCTGACATTAACCTTTTGATGTTTCACCATATTGTTCTCCGTTGAAATCAGCCATCCCATCATCTTGTCATCTCAATGTACTATGACTTTACAATTTATTATTCCTGTCTCAATAACACCAAAGAGCATAGAACAAAGATGAAACACAGGTCCACACAGAAAAGGTGTTTTCTGTAGACTTTAATATTAAAATGTGAATCTGACAAACACAGAAAACCATAAATTATAGCTCCTGTCCAAAACAACTGCAAAAATATGCCAGTCAATTTGTGTCAATCTGTCTGTCTCTCATTAAGAAGCGCGGCTATCTGTGTGCATGCAAATCAGCATGATTGGCAAAGGAAGGAAGGATGAAGATGAACAAGCATATCAAAATGACTGTCAACAAAACATTCAAATGCCTCAAATGTATGACAACCCAGAGGATTTGTGTAAAAATGTGGCAGTCGACAATTGACGTCTTTCTAGAAAAGATGAAGCTACAAATTAATGCAGAACAATGGCAGGAAAGAGGAAATTATTTTAACTAAATACAACCAAATGACTATTTAATAATCTATATTAAATTATCTTTACATTATATAACAGCATTCTGATGTATATTTAGGCTATATTTTTTATTCTGACTTGTGTGTGTGTGTATATATATACACATTTTTTTTTTTAATTGATCACTTTAAAATCTCTTAAAGGATTCCATTAAGTCATATGCATGTCACATACATAGATGGCTGTATGACAAGTACAATCTGAATTTGATCAACAATAGATTGGGGAAAACAGAATCGGGCCCAACAGAAAGAGAAGGGCATCACTGTATCATTGCATTCTAAAAACTAAAAAACTATTCAGTGTAATAAACTACATGGACTCCATTTAATGGGGAGGTGAAAGGTAAAAACAGACACTAGCACTTTAAAACTCTCATTTGAGGCACTTCTGAGTTCCAAATGGACTTCTCCGTCACATGATTCTGCCCTCTGCCCCCACCAGTTGGAGGCAGATCACACTTTCATCTCTTTGTGACTACAGCTCAGCGTTGCTTGACCTCAGGAGGTGCCAACACGCAGCAGGAGATGAGCACCCAAGCAGGAGATGAGTGCGCTGCCATGCTAATGGCATCTTTTCAGATTACACTGGACAGATATGCAATTTACCAAGCAAACCCTCATTATGCAGCAGGGCAGAGACAGAAGGGAGGGTCAGATATCCCGTTCCAGAGGTCTTATCTAGAGCTGTAAACAGATAAGAGCAGATGACTGCTGCCCTACTGCTCAACTTACAGATAGATGCACAGACAGGGGGGGGATAAACACGTTCCTGTTCTACAGCATGACACACACACACCAAAATACAGATCTAATCCCTGCTGTAGAATAGGTGTCATTATACTGGCCATATCACTCGGACACATGCATGCACACACTTCCCTTTTACAGGTACCATAGTAACTGCTTCCATGCTAAAGACAGACAGGCTGTGTTTGTCTGTTGTGTCTCAATGTAGACAACAGGTCTGAATATTTTGGCGGTTGACTTAAGAATTTCCTGTTTAATTCTAGAGAACAAGACATGGAAATCTCTAGTTAAACTGTCCTGATACACAAAAATATTTGATTAGAGAATTTTCAATTTCATGTTTTGGCAAATAAACCCTGAGACTGGTGTGACGTAGTCGGACTACTGATCTACTGAAATGAAGCTTTTGGTTATGTACATTCATTATTCTGGTATTTATTTTTATGAAACAGAACACCACTGAGAAATGTTGATTTATTTTAATCTAATTGGACAAATTCAAAAAACTAATAAAAAAAAAAAAAAAAAAAAGATAGCTTTTATAGCTAAAACGGAGACTGAATTGAGATGATCTGAATGCACAATATGTTACAAAAACCCAAATCTGGGATTAGTAATAGTTATTGTATCTAAATACATCATGGAAGAATTTATCATGCAATGTGGCATGAAATACGCTTTATGTTTGGCAGTTATGTTTAAAGCAGCTAGGTTTCAGTGGCATTAACATTCACCCCTGCAGCATACTTACTACCACGTGACAATATCTATTATCTAAAAATGACAAACATTACGGTCCTCCATTTTTGTTTGAACACTATCACACCTCATGACTTTCTGATGCTATCTGATCTTCCTGGTTGAGTAAATACTACTTCAATGGTGCCTAAATAAATGATCGGTCATTATAAACTTAACTTATTACCCACTTCTCTGACAAAACGTTTATCGATCACAAACCTTTGACTGCATATGGGTTGCTAATTAACTTTTTTGGTATATTTTACAATTGAAAATCAGGAATTCTTTTTATGCAAGTGAGAAAAATGAAGTGGTTAAACTAAGAACATTACAAATGAGGAGCAATGAAATCATAGTTTTAAGATGGTTTAAATGCATTTAAAAAGGTCCGTTAAAAATGCGTTTTAAATGCATGACAACGTCACCATATAAAAATTTCAAGAGGTTTCCATATGGATGGTTCAAAGCTATCAGTTGTAGCATAACTTCAATCACTTAATTTCCTGCAAATCCTGTTTCAGGCATGACTGCGGTAAGTTTAGTGCTGAACTGAGTGCAGTTATGCCATTTTTCCACAAATTGATTATTCTTTTGCAAAGTACACTACACATTATAAAAGTTATTCCCTTGTCCTCTGGGCTAATTCATAGAAATTTAACTTGGCTAGCTTGGCAAAACACACTACCACAAACACAGTTAACAGCTATATAAATCCCACTACAAATGTCTTTCACACAGACTGCTATGCTTTATCTACCCTCAACTGGATAAACAAACAGAGTCCAGAGCTAAACAAAACAGAAAACTGACATACCAATCATTGAGGCCCTGTAAGACAACCTAAACCGGTCCGGTAAAAGCATACAACCCAGTTGCCCTCAATGACATCAGGCTCCTCACCCTCATCTAACAGGCTTATCGGAGTCTCTTTCTCAGCTGATCTCTTCAGACCTGCAGTTTACCCTCATACAAAGGTTTTATGAGTCAGGCCACAGCTACTTGCTTTAGGGTGCAGGAAGAGAGATCTGGTCTGTTTGAAGCGATATAAAGGGCAGGCACGGGAGAGAGACGGCAGTGAGGCTTTATGGCTCTAGTGTAACTAAAGATGTAGAGAACTGAAAAAGAGTGTGTGTGGCCTGGTTTAACAGCTGGGTGTTTAACTCTCAATAGGTGGGGAAAGAGATGAGACAGACCTGCGTACATGCATTTCTCTCAAACTGATGTGCAGTGGAAAACAGCTGTGCAAATGAGCATGCACACCACAAACACAGACAGGCTGGATGTGCAAGCTTTGATCGGCAAGCTCGATCGGGCTCTCTTGCAAGCCAAATAAATGATGTTATATAATTAGGAACAAGGTTTAAAGTCATTTTCATTTGGTTTTTAACAATGCCTTTTTAAAGATTGAACTATTAAACCACTGATTTAAAAAAAAAAAAAAAAAAAAAATTATATATATAAGTTGAGGAAACAAACTGTGTTTGAAAACTCATTAATTGATGCATTGCACATAACTGCAGAAGATCAATGCTTTAAAGGAAAAGTTCAAGCAAAATCTACTAAAACTTTTCAATGTAGAAATTCACTGGACCAAAAAAAAAAAAAAAAAAAAAAAACCAAACACATTTTGTAAGGGACTGGTATTTTAACTGGAAGCAACATTTAAGTTAAAAACACCCGAATAACGGATTTGATTTTTTTACAAACTCACAGGTTTTCACTTCAAGACTTCACAAGAGTTTAGGCAAATTTTCATTTTTTGGTTGAAACTGTCCTTTAAATTGAACTCACAAATCACCACATTTAGGTTCTGATGAACAGTAAGTTCTCATCATCTTCATTTCTGCCACTTGGGTTTCTCTCTATCACTTACACTGTAATTTGTCATCTGCTGACTTGCAAGCTGTGATTGCTCATTGTTCAGTTGAGAAATCGGTCCATTTGGAGCTCATTCAACCGACCTTTAAAATCGCAAGATTGTCTGTCTCTCACAGCAATTACTACACTGAGCCTCACAGGCAAAGGACTTGAACCAACACCCGGGGGTGTCACATGACTGCAAATTGTGACATTCCTCATGTTTAAATCTTCACATCTTAGTGACTACATATACCACAAAGCTATTTAATAAAACATATGGTCAGTGATAAATCACATGGTCAAAAATGTTCATTATCTCTCTCCAGCTTACAAAAGCAGCAAGGCATGTCTCTTTCCGGAATGAGACAAATTTATGGTATTCATAAACAGGTTACCACGTTTGGCATTTCCTCTATAATATAATGACTGATTCTATCTTATTATTAATTGTAAACATTAAAGTCAAAACACCCTTTCTCTCTCTATTTACCTCTTGCTTAGCACAGGAAGGTCAATTAAACAAACCACTTAAAAGAAGAATGCAGCTATAAGCCCTCCATGCACACTCAGAGGAATGCGTTAATTATCAAATGCATTAGCAGGTTGCCATGCATTGCAAAACCAAGCACCTGGAGATAATTTTAACATCGTGACCACATGGTTATTTCATTAGCAGAGGTTACTGACTACACAATGGATAATGACATAACATTTAAGCAATAGCGCTTGAGCATAAATTCACTGTAAAAAAAAAAAAAAAAACTACATATTTTCAAGTTTGCGTGACTTGTGACTAGGGCTGTGCAATTAATCGAAATGCACTTTCGATTTCTGCATGCAACGATTATGAAAATACAATAATCGAGATAAAACGATTATAACGCCCCATTCTGCTCTCTTTCCAGTGGTGTGCTTTCGGCTTCTCCATAAAAGCCCATTTTCACATGCAAATCAGTAAAATCATGTAACGTGTATTCGTGGATGTCCATGTCTTTCCTTCTTCAGTCGAAAAGAAATTAAGGTTTTTGATGAAAACATCTCAATATAAATGGACTTCACTGGGACCCAAACGGTTCAAGGTCCAAATGACAGTTTCAGTGCAGCTTCAAAGGGCTTTAAACGATACCAGACGATGAATAAGGGTGTTATCTAGTTAAACGATCGGTCATTTAAAAAAAAAGAAAAAAAATTAAGCACAAAAGCTCGCCTTGCTCTGTGATGCGCGTTCATGACGTCACGTAATACGCAATTGCGTTGAAAAGGTCACGGTTGACTTAGGCGGAAGTACGGAGTCAGTGTTTACAAATGTGCAGGAGGAGGACCATATACACATTCAAATGTCTTTGTGTCAGTTTATCGTTTAAAATGCCCATTTCGTGTGCGTATCCTAGGTGTTTTAATATTAAAAAGCCTACTGACTCGGTACTTCCGCCTAACTCAACCGTGACCTTTTCCACGTAATTGCGTATTACGTGACGTCATGAACGCGTATCACAGAACAGAGCAAGGAGAGCATTTGTGCTTATAAAACTTAAACTTTTTATTTATATTTTTGAAATGACCGATCGTTCGTTTCGCTAGATAACACCCTTATTCATCGTCTGGTATCGTTTAAAGCTGCACTGAAACTGTCATTTGGACCTTGAACCGTTTGGGTCCCAATGAAGTCCATTTTATGGAGAAATGTTTATCAAAAACCTTAATTTCTTTTCGACTGAAGAAAGACAGACACGGACATCTTGGATGACATGGGGGTGAGTAAATTATCAGCAAAAGTTGTTTTAAAAGTGAACTAATCCTTTAAGGTGTTTGCACTTTCAAAATCAAAGAAATCAAAACTATCCCATCATATGAGCCCACAGATAAACATAGCAGTGCTGATATTCATTACTAAACCAAGATAGTGTTATTACTTTTATACAACAGCTCTATAAACAACTAATATGGAGTAATTTGTGTCAAACAAATGTTTGGTTGCCACATGTATTCTATACCAATGTAGAAGAGGTTTACAAAAACAAAAGAAAATTGATATGCATATTCTGCTTGATATTTTTTATTCTTGGTATTCTGTATATATGCATACAGTCTAATGAATGAAAAACGGATCAGCCAAATAAAGACTAGTTACTCTGACAGAGAGAGAGAAAAAAAAAAAAAGTTGTGGATTTTGTGACTGCAGAAAGGACAAATGCAGGAGTGAAAATTTTTATGTATGAATAGGCATGCATATTTGAAAACACTGCCCCCGTGATTATTCAAAAAGCCAAAATCACATAATGGCTCCTCATAGAAGAGAAACGTTACACCCAGATGTCAAAATGATCCTTCACCACGCTCGATAATTGTACTGAGAATAGGAGACCGTGTTTCTCTGGAAATAGGAGTCTGAAATTTAATTATCCAGCCTTTGGGAAATGTAGGGCAGACAGAAGACAGAGCAATGATATAAAACTGCACTCAGTGGGTAACTAATGTCAAGCTCCGGGTTTAACTGAGTGAGCACAAGATACCGGAGCCGTAAATCAAATAAACACCCTCTAGCCTTAGATAATTGCGCTTTTAAGACGGCTTAAAAAAAAAAAAAAAAAAAAGCACTTGAAACCAATGTCTCAGAACAGATGATGCTCTAGGTATTCTTCACATTCTGTGTTTATAAAAGGTCATCCTCAATATGTTAAAGCTAAACTTTTGCATTACAATAACAATCCACTGAGCATGCAATGCAGGAATGTTTATGCCAGCGATTCATGTTTGCCAGTTACACAGATGGGAAAAGCTCAGTGCTGCCAAGACTCTGCTGACTGCATGAAATCCTCTGATGAAAATACGCAACACGGTCGGAGATCACAACATATGGTCAAGAATAAAATACGGCAAGTCTAGTAATAAACACATTAAGCTTTAATCTTACCCCGGGATCCAGTTATTTACGGATGACATTCGACGCAATCATTTAGCTCCAATCCACAAGACCGAAATGCATGGTTAAAGATCCCCTGGACCGCGACAGAAAGCGGCCAATTCAACACGGGTAGCCGCGGAGACACCTAACGTTACACCAGATTGAGCAGTAGCGTCTATCGCTCACGTTTCTCCGCCAACTAGCCCCGCCCACTCTTATACATCAACACGGAAGCTTTCCTTCCATTGGCTCTCGGTTTGACTAGGACGCGTCCAGCAGCGCGTTCGACCAATCGCGTCGGCTTCTGAAATTAAACAGGGGCGGGGTTCAGAGTTGGAAGTCATGCATGACGTCAACCCTTTGTTACCTTGCCGACCCCTTTCATCTGAAACAGCGCTTATCTACGAGTCTAAAACATAGGTTAATTAGTTCATAAACATCTTGGTGCAGACGGTGCACTTGAGAAGATAGTTGCAGGGGTTTTAATTTACAGAAAGCACTGTTGAAGGCAAACACAGCGATTATTCTAATGAAGCAGGTGCAATCGGTAAAACACGTTGGACATACATTTTAATTTGAATGAAACAGACTACACTCGCTGCATGGGTGGCCAGTGTTGTTACATGCAGCCATGTGATTTTTCTGTGACTTCTTCGCACTCAAAGGATTTAAAACAACTCCATCTGGCTAGACTAAAGCTGAGATTTATGACGGAGCAACTGTACATTGGAATCCAAATGGCCAGGCGTCGTTCACAAAAGTCGTGCATGTATGTGGATCGCAGTCAATTCTCCGCAAACCATAATAAACCCTCTAATGATATGCGACTTTATAACTTTCCACCCACCAGCCAATCTGCTGTCGGCTGTCAAAACCCCCAGCTTCAAATACCGCACTGCTTCTCGGCGGAGAAAGCCCCGGTGACACTTCGAGACAACGCCTTTGATATTCAGCAAAGGTCACAGCCATACATTTATATATTGTTTTGTCGAGAGGATCAAATGCGAAGTCTGCCCTCCAAAAGGCCTTGTAACAACACCAAGTATCCCTAAAACGCAGCGTATGCTAAAGAAATCCTTAACATTTGCAAGAACATTGCAAGTAATATGTTGGAAAATTTAATCTAGTAATATAATACAATAAATCATAGTAAAAATTGCAGCTAAATGTCCATTCATTCATTGGAAGTCAGCATAGAGTAGCCAAAAAAAAACTAAAATGCATTGCTTGTGCTAGAACAACTCACATAAGCGGATTTTCGGAGTATTTAACAATTGTTTTATAAGCACTGATGTCGATCTTGTGTTTTGGCCTAAAGTAGAAGGCCAAGTGCATAAGTACCCATCTCTTCCACACTAAATGAAATAGAGAGCTGACTCCTTTGTTGCTTCCTAAAGCTTGATGGAATAGATGGATAGTAAACAATCCTGCACAAAATCAGTACGAGTCAAATTATATACTTACTCTCCGTGGATCATGGTATTATACATTGTTCAGAACATCGTACTGGATTAGTAGTATTTGGATACTGTGTTTTGATTTTTTTTCTAGTGTTGTTGCCGAATCAGTGCTTCTGTCTGCGGCAGCAACTTCCGGCGCATGCGCTCCAGCGCTCGCGTCACACACAATGGCTGCGGTCCAGATATTTTATTTATTTATTAAATTTTTTTTTTTTTTTTTTTAAATGTACAAAATTCAATATGGAAGAACAGAGGGAAAACCAAATACAATACATTCATACATTTACAAATCCTCCATTAGCATAAAGATAATGATTTCTGCAAAAGGCAGTTTTGAAGGCGTTTTTCTCCTTTAACCAATCACATACACATTTCTCTGAATCGGATTATGCCATATTTTAACTTCGGCTCTAGATGATCTTTTAGCAGCATCGTGTCTTGCAAAAACACTCGTAAATTTATCACGAGAGCCTTATCTAATAAACTTCCCATTTCATGTTGCGGTGACTGCAAATATAATCATGCTTCATAATCTAACCAGATCTGAGATAATTTTCCTCTGGTTTTCGTTTAACCTACTCTGTAGGAGACAGAGAAGTTATCTATCTTGATGGTTGTCAGGGTCTGTAAGGAAACTGTAGATGTGGACGATATTTCCTGGTAGAAATCAACCAAACAAGCAGTTTCTGATTTGCTAGAAGCATCAGGTTTAACACAAGAAAGATTTCCATAAGATTATTGCATATTCTCACTTTCTTAGGAAGTAGGTTTACCCTTTTGGTACAATGCCAGGGACTATACTAACATTACATCTGTCCAATGTCAAAAAAATTTCGACGTGGTATTGAAAAGGAGAAAATCATTACAAATATGGAGTATACAGTACAGTAAAACAATGCGGTTGAATAGAATAAATAATTTCACAGAATAAAATAAGTAACGCACGTAAAAAATATTCTTTGGAAGGCAGTCGGTTAGTGGAAAAACATTTTCCCCATTTTGAAAAACAAAACAAGAAATAACACAGTAGCTGCACCATAGAGCAAACACAGTGTGGTGCACCCATCAGATTTATTAGCGCCAATTCAGTTGTGTATTTGAGCATCGTAACTATAAAGCGGAGTCTCTTAAGCGAAATCAAATTAGTCTATAAATAGATTATCTGACCCCAAACACACAGGAATGTGAGCGCGCGGTCAATAAGTAAACATTGAGGTTATTTTATCTTGTTTGGTTTTGACAGACGCACTGAAGCCCGCGGTACATAATCTGACGCCGAGAAGCAAAAAGCCAAGGCTTCGAACGGAAAGGAAAATGGTGTATAAATATTCACACTTCCTATCGGCGAGAAAACAGCCGTGTGATTTAAATAAATCTTGACATTTACTAGTTCTTGACAAAACATTCGCCATTTTACCGGAAGCCTTCTTCTTTTGTTGATTTCTGGTAAAAACGCAAGCGGAGTGTGTATATCGTCACCTACCGGTCTAATGCACATCTGCATATAAACATATAGCCTCTAGTACAGGGGTGTCCAAACTCGGGCCGGTGTCCTGCAGAGTTGAGCTCTAACTTGCCTCAACACACCTGCATGGAAGCTTCTAGTATGCCTAGCAAGAGTTTGATTAGCTGCTTCAGGTGTGTCTAATTAGGGTTGGAGCTAAACTCTGCAGGACACCGGCCCGCCAGGACCGAGTTTGGACAGCCCTGCTCTAGTACATTGGTCTCTAACTCGATTCCTGGAGGGCCACAGCGCTGCACAGTTTAGTTCCAACCCTAATCAAACACACCTGATCCAGCTAATCAAGCTCTTCAGGATCACTAGAGACTTCGAAGCAGGTGTGATTTGGAGCTAATGCGGCCCTCCAGGAATTGAGCTTGAGACCGATGCTCTAGTAAGTGTAAAACATCGAATGTGTTACAGCAAATGCCCAAAGTTAGAGGACAAGGAAAACAATTAAAATCATATTTTGACAGACAAGCCTAAACTTGAAACTCTAGCAACCTGATACCCAATCTCTTAGTCTGTTCCCTACATCTGCCCTAAGCACATACATTCCTGACCCCCTTGAAAAATGCAGTAAATACCACTCTTTCTTCATGACCTTATGGCTTTCTTCATTTTCATGCACTCCAAGTTAAGAATGAACCCTCTATGTCCCAGCATTTTGCTGGATTCTTATTTTAAATATAATAAAGCTAAAAAAGTAACACACACACACACACACACACATATATATACATACACACACACACACACACCTTGCGTGCCTTGCGAAAGTATTCAAACCCCTTCATTTTTTCACATTTTGTTATGTTGCAGTCCTATGCTAAACTGCTTTAAATTACTTTTTTCCACATCAATACACCAAAACTGTCGCAACTTTGTAAATTTATTAAAAAAAAATGAAATAGGTACATTGCATAAGTATTCAAACCCTTAACTCAGTACTTAGCCGAAGCACCTTTACAACCTCAAGTATTTTTGGGTATGATGCGACAAGCTTTGCACATCAGCATTTGGCAATTATCTGCCATTTTTCTCCTCGCCTGTTCATGTCTCAAGCTCTGTCAGGTTGGATGGGGGCCGAAAGACATTTTCAGGTTTCTCCAGAAATGTTTGATTGTGTTCAAGCCCAGGCTGTGGCTGGACCACTCAAGGACATTCACAGAGCTGTCTACAAGCCACTCTTGCTGTGTGCTTAGGGTCATTGTCCTGTTGGAAGAAGAACCTTCTGCTCAGTCTGAGGTTCTGAATGCTCTGGAATGGGTTTTCATTAAAGCTATCTCTATATTTTAGTGCATTGAGCTTTTATTCTTCTCTGACGAGTCCCTCAGTCCCTGCTGCTGAACAACAGCCCACAGCATGAGGCTGCTACCAGCACACTTTACTTTTGGGATGGTACTCTGCAGGTGATGAACAGTGCTTGGTTTCCTTCAAACATGATACTTAGAATTGAGGTTCATCAGACCAGAGAATCTTATTACTCACAGTCTGCGGGTCCTTTAGGTGCTTTTTTGCAAATTCCAAGTGTGTTTTCATGTGTCTTCACCGAGGAGAGGATTGAGCTCCAGATTGGTGGAGTGTTGCAGCGATGTTTGTCCTTCTGTAGGTTTCTACTATCTCCACATATGATCATGGAGCTCAACTAGAGTGACCATCAGCTTCTTGATCACCACTATAAACAAAGCCGTTCTCCATGAATTTGGAGACCAACTCTAGGAAGAGTCCTGGTTGTTCCAAACATCTTCTATTATGGAAAATGGTGGCTACATGCTTCTGTGAACCTTCAATGCAGCAGAATTTCCTATTTCTGAGCACTACTGGCAGCTTTTTTTTTTTTTTACCTGAGGACTTGTCTTTGCTCTAATATGCATTTTCAGCTGTTGTCAGTCTATTCAAACATTGACTTTGAATTGGCAATCAATTGTTGAAGCTACAGTATTAAGGTGTGCTGACCCAAAAATCTTTTAAAAACCTGGGCCAAGTTTAAACCAGTAACCAGGCATCACAGCTGGCAAAGGGGCATATCTGACTTTGACATGTATATATTGCCATTATTAAAAGCAGGGAATGTGTCGTATCAGTTATATCCATTACTTCTGCATTCTGAATCTTGCATTCGATGATGACACACACAAACCAGGATGAAGATGAGGGAGCTGACTTTGAGAGAAAAGCAAGCAATTTGGATGCTAAAAGAAAAGAGGAAGTCAATTAGAGCTATAGCAAAAATAAAGGGCATGTAGAAATCAAGAGTTTGGAAACCACTAGCGACACCAGCAACCAACAACGACCTGATCGGCTGAGAAAACAACAGTAGTTGATGACAGACAAATCATAAAAGCTGTGAAAATGAACCCTAAAAGACGTGTCTGTAAAATAAGCAACAACTTCCAGAAAGCTGGGGTGATGCTCTGACAATCTACTGTCCTCAGGAGACTTTGACACAGAATTACAGATGCTACACAGCAAGATGCAAACCTCTGACCAGCAGCAAAAATAGAAAGGCAAGATTAGAGTTTGCAAAAAAGCAGCTGAAGAGGAGAGTAAGGGCAGAAACTCCCCAAACATTTATAAACATTTATTTCATAATGATATTTCCCCCTATTTTAAATTCTTATTATCCAATGAAAGGTTAGATTTTTGTGTTTTTTAAAAAATAAAAGATAAAAAGGATTAACAATGCAGATTCATTTTCACAGCCTTCTTTGATCATATTTACCAAGGGTGCCAATATTTTTGGCCATGACTGTATATAAACAGCCAGTGCTCCACACAGAGATCTGATCTCATCATCATCCAGTCTGTCTGGAATGACATGAAGAAACAGAACAAACTGAGACAGACTAAATCCAGAAGAACTGTGGCAACGTCTCCAAGATGCTTCAAGAAACCTACCTGGAAAGCTACAATACTGTTAAAAGTTTTAGGCACTTGTGTAAAAATGCTATAAATATGGATGCTGTCACAAATAATGTCATAAATAGATTTTATTTATCAATTAACTTCCATTAACTATATTAAATAAACATTTGGTGTGACCATTCTTTGCATTTAAAGCAGCTTTTGCCCTAAGTGCATTTGCACATAGTTTTTCAGGTAGCTTTGCAGGTAGGTTTCTTGAAGCATCTTGGAGATGTTGCCACAGTTCTTCAGGGTTTTAGTCTGTCTCAGTTGGTTCTGTTTCTTCATGTCATTCCAGTCAGACTGGATGATGATGAAATCAGATCTCTTATGTGGAGCACTGGTTGTTGTCAGACTCCTTATGCAAACAAAAATCTCACTGGATTATTACAATTAATGGCAAAAAGATTGTTTGGTAATGCAAACTGATATTTACTACTGACACACTACAGCAAAAGATAGAAATTTGTTGGTGAAAATACTAGTGGCCTATAAGATTTTGCATAGTAACACAGACATACACTTTAAATCAGAGGTCTTCAACCCTGTTCCTGGGGACCCACTATCCTGAAGAGTTTAGCTACAACCCTAATCAAACACACCTGAAGCAGCCAATCAGGCTCCTCAAGACAGCTTGAAAATTGCAGGCAGGTGTGCTGAAGCCAGTTGGAAATAAACTAATAAAATAAATAAATAAAATTAAATATATTTAATCCTTTGTGCATAAACCTTCAATTCTCAAAAGCAAACAAGACAGAGATGGTGATTTTCTTTGAATATTTAAGCTCCCTAAATACCCATTTCCTTTCTATAGAGCACTCTGCAGTTCACTAAGCCATGTTATATGCCAGTGAAGGATCTGAAGGATCTGTATCTCCATACAGTAATTTCCTTTATGCTAATATAATGTTAGAAATTACTGCAAAACTTTGTGAGATTTAGAGTGTGCATATCATGAATAATTGGAATAGCTGCTTCTAAAATAGTTTTGATCTCAGTGGATCTACTCAGAAGCATTGCAGCTATATTTATCATATTGATAATAGAAGGCCAAGAAATGTTCTGTATTCAACACTAACAATTTCCCTGTTACAGAAGATGGATGGTGTTAGAGCCTCTGACTCCATCCCACACAAGCCCTGTCAAAATATTTCTCCTGTCATTTCTGTTCCCACATGCCCGTATTGCCTCCACACAACAAACTTTCTGCTCGCTGTATATTTTTGTACATCCTATGCTTTCAATTGTTCTTGACATCCTCCATACACGCTGCACTATGGAAAGCTGCTCAATTACAACAGTGGAGCCCATCAGTCACTTGACATTTATAATGCTCCAACCATCATATTTTTCACATCTCATTTTCCGTATGCACATTCCTGCTACATGTCCTGTACACTGACACCTAAAACAGCTTAGCATTGGAGGAATAATATACCTTGTCAGGAAGTCATCCCTCAGACTGAATTAAAACACTCAGACTATCTTGTAATTCTTTTTGAAGCTGAACAGACTCATTGCTTTCCACTTTACTTCCTTTAAGGTTTACACCAGTGTCCTCAACTGTAATATATTACTTGTTTTTCCAGCCAATATTAAGTTAGCAGCCAATATTATTAGACTTTTTTTGTTGTTGCTATTAACAGTGTATACCAGCCAATATACTGTTGCATTTACCTTTGCCATTATTTAACACTTACTTAAATATTTTTTTTAAATCAGCAAAGCTCAAATTAATATAATTTGTTTTATTACACATTATAATTTTAGGATGTCTAAATTCACATACAGCATTTAAAACTATTGATTTTAGTTTTAGTTCTTTGTTTTTTACTTATTTATTTAGGTAAAATAGTGCAAAATGGTTAGAGAGTCTAATGGTTAGAGAGTGGCCTAATGGTTAGAGAGTCGGACTTGTAATCCGAAGGTTGCGGGTTCGAGTCTCCGGCCGGCAGGAATTGTAGGTGGGGGGAGTGAATGTCCAGCGCTCTCTCCCCCCTCAATACCACGACTGAGGTGCCCTTGAGCAAGCCACCGAACCCCCAACTGCTCCCCGGGCGCTGCAGCATAAATGGCTGCCCACTGCTCCGGGTGTGTGTTCACGGTGTGTGTGTGTTCACTGCTGTGTGTGTGTGTTCACTGCTGTGTGTGTGCACGTTGGATGGGTTAAATGCAGAGCACGAATTCCGAGTATGGGTCACCAAACTTGGCTGAATGTCACTTCACTCACTCAAAATGTTTATATTGGACATAAAAAAAATGATCGGCTTATCTATAATATATCTTTTAAATGTTCTTTTATATTTTTCATAGACCAATAGCTCTGAAAAGTTACAATTCTCATTTGTTGATTTTTCTAAGAATGATTTAGGAAAACATATTTGATTTGTTCATAGCTATTAGTAACCTCTCTACACACCCACTTGTCCAAATAATATTTTAATATTGATGCTTCCATAATTTTTCTTGAATACTTCTGCAATCTGCTCATACTACTATAAATTGTATTACCAGTTTACTTTAAAAAACAGCTAACTTTTGTAAAGTTGTTCATACATAGCCTAAATAAAAAATAAAAGCAGCCAAGCCAATCAAACACATAACTTAAATATACATAACACATTCTAAATAAAAATATAAACAGAGCATCTAATATCACAGATATTAGTACTTAGTGTGGTTTTTAGCACTTCTGAATTTCCAACTGAATTTCCCTCCTTCCATACTTCTCTGGTCTACATTTTTGAACACTCTATTGTGTGCTCCTTCAAGCAGTGACACTATCACATTATAGGGCTGCTACAGTTATGAAATAGAATTTTATATAATGAATAACGACATGTATGTATTTAAACTGCTGGTGTGCCACCCGTCTCTACCTGACGCACATCCTCTCAGAAACCGGCGCCATCATGATTATCATTACCCAGGCATTGTGTGATTCATAGCAGGCAGAACTATGTGGTGATCAAGACTAATTATTCTCATTTTTGCCTTTGAGAAATAAGAAAACGCTGGTTCAGGCCATTCAACATGCTCGGAAATCATATCAGGGTCACAAGGCTTTCTCAAAAGAAAAAGCCATTACATGCATGAGAATAATGAAGTAGAAGTCTTGAGCTTGAAGCTTTTCATGTGCGGTTTCAGATTTTTCTTACTGGAATTGTTAAGGTTATGATGGCTGATCCTGGACCAGTACAAAACATCATTTTGCACCCACAGAGCCTCGGGCAGCTGAGGGGAAGTGCTCAGCAGTGTGCTTCATCACACAATAATACAACGTTAATGGCGCAGAATGGTGTCTTTCTTTTGGCCCTGAAAGACGTCAAGGCAGGATGTTTAAGGAACGGTGGTCCTAATTGTGCTTTTTATTCCCAACTCTGACGTGATTGATGGTTTCAAAGGAGATGCATTATTGATCCACTTCACAGACAAGTTGTATTGATTGCGAAATCCTGATAGAGTATGACTTTTCCTCCTTCTCTTACTTTCTCTCTCCCACTACAGTCAGGGCTGGAAAGTATGACCTCTGGGTGCTTTTTAAATTGTCATAAAAGCATTTTGATGAGGATGTGACAGAGGATGCCTCAGCTGTGTGGCTTTGTGTGTTGTGCTGCAATCATGTGTCATGGCTGAGCAAGCCGAAGCTGCATATCATCCCGAGTAGCAACTAACCAGCATGGCTCAGCTAGCTCCCTGTCACAACCCTGTCGTATACTCAACATCTCCGCAGCTTTGTTATTCCTCCTTGCCTGCTGAAAGGTCGCAGTGCTGTGCTGTAACTGCGGGACATTTCTATCTGTGTGTGTGTATCTGTCTTCACTGCAAAAGACGAGGAGAGACCTATTGAAATATTTGACATGACAGCAGTTATTCAGCATCCACAGCTCCTAAACAATAATGGCATATGCAGCACAAACAACCCTGGGACGAGGCTGTCATTTTATGTTGATATTGTCAGGGTTCTGTCACTTCGGTCTAGTTTATTCATGGTTTTGTGACGGAGCCCTGACACTCCCTTCTTGTCTTGTTTTCTGGTGAGCGCGAGGCTTCAAGTGTGCTTGAGCTGCGCGCTCTCTTGTCTGCGTGCTCTGGTTCATGTTGGGGAGTGGTGTTCGGATCCTGGCACTCCTGACTTGTTCAGGCTCGGTTCTGGTTTCGTGTCGGGGTTCGGACACTCACGCTCCAGGTTTGTTCTCGCTGTGAGAGCGTGCGGTTTCGAGTTCGCTCGGGCTGTGCGCTCCTCTGTGTGTGTTTTGTTTGGCACGCGGTTCGGTTTTTCTCTTGTTTTGTCTTGTTCTGTGTGGCACGCAGCTTGTGTTTTTTCACTGGATGCGTGCTTTCATGTTTGTCATGTTTTGTGAGCATGCAGCTTATGAGTCTCCTCATTAGCTGCGTGTTCGTGTCCTGTTTTGCACATGGCTAGTGATTTTGTTTTGCTGGCCATGTGCTTGTGTTTTTATTTTGTGTGAGCACATGGCTTGTCTTGTTTGGTTGATGTGCCATGTGCACTCATGTCAATTGTCTTGACCCCACCCACCTGGTTTCCTGATTATTGGTTAATTTGCCCCACCTGTGTTTACTAGTTACCCTCCTCATTTGCTCCCTTCATAATCTCCTTGTGTTTGCAGTCCTGTGCCGGTTTGTCGTCGATGTTTCCCTGTGTGAGGTCCAGTCCAGTCCAGTCCAGTCCAGTCCAGTCCAGTCCAGTCCAGTCCAGTCCAGTCCAGTCCAGTCCAGTCCAGTCCAGTCCAGTCCAGTCCAGTCCAGTCCAGTCCAGTCCGTGTTCCCCTACAGGGTAGTTTTTGTTTGTTGATTTTATTTTATTATTAATAAAGCCCTATTTCCTCCTGCAAGTGAGTCCTGACAGATATGGGATTCCTTATTATGATTTCTAACCCTGAGCTTTGTAAATTAGAACCTAAACATGAATGCAGATTTGCACAAGAATTGTCAGAAACGGTTTTAATAGTCAAGTTATTTTTGGAGAAACCATTTAAAATAGTCCACGATGTTTAAAAACAAACAATAAATTTAAAATCATCCTGCATACTTTATTTTTAATTATGAGACTCAAATGAATTATTTAAATGTGACATTGTTTTACATAACGTATTAGGCCCTGCAGAAGTTTTTTTTTTTTTTTTGTTCTAGATGAAATGCACACAGCTAGATGAATATTTAGATGGTCATAAGACCACAGTGAAAATGAAGACTAAATAGGTTTCTTTGAATTTAGGGCTAAATTACTGGGATTCAGTTTCCAGGAAGTAGGAGTCACAAACATTTCCACAGACGCTTGCCAGAAAAGGTCTTCTCACAAAGCTCATGCAAACGAGGAGAATTATGAGAGAAAAATATGAACAAATAAACACTGTGAGAGAACTGAGTTGAGAGTCTATATGTAGTATATTGCATGTGTCAAAAGTTACAGTGTGCATAGCCTTTAATGGCTGGCAAAGAAGTTATTACTCAAAAAGATGTGAAAGCACATCGACATGTCTATAGAGTTTATTTATGGTGACCTAGTTCTAATGTGGAAAAATATTTTATGGTTGCATGAGACCACACAATTACAGATGATGGGTGTGTTGTGAATGCAACGCTGGCCAGATCTCAAAAATAAAAACCTACAGTGAAATATGATGGGGTAGCATCATGATGTCTGCATTACTTGAGCAAGGACTGGACATCTTGTTAAAATAGACGGAAGGATACATGGTGAAAAACACAGCGAAATACTGCAATATGTATCTGTGTGCTTAAAATGTTTGTGAGAAAATTCATCTAGCGTTCATGGTTGTGGCTGAAGAACAAAAGGTGGTTAAATCCCAGATATCCTATTTATCTCATACAGCAATAATAATAGTACACAATTAGCAACAAAGCTCTTTAGAAGTGCTGCAAAATGAATGAAGACTAGACTGGCAGTTTATTTATGAGCAGCAGATGGCAGTAGTGTGTAATATATAGCTTCTTCACTCCAGTTCACTCGTCTTGAGCAACATGTCTGCGCCCTGGACGCATGTGTAAACAAACATGGAGAGGAGAATAACCTTGCACAAGAGTTAATCTAAGTGAAACATTTTGAAATTATACACTTGTGTATAGAAAACTTTCAACAATGACCTTGCGGCTTTGCGAGACGTTTCTACGCAGATCTTTGCGGTTTTCAACGATTCGCAAACTGACAGCAGCCCCAGAGCACGCGCCACTGTATCTGCGTGTATCAGGTGATTTATAGATTATACACAGTCTGTTTGTCCTTCTTGTATCTCGTGATGTTATGCTAGATGACAAGCTGGTTGTATTTGTCTCATTCACCACCAGAAATAAAACCAAACTCATAGAAAAACAACATCATATTATAACTTATTTTACCTGTCGTTGCCTCTACTTGTCCACAGGTTGCTCAGCTTTTGGTCCACAGACAGCTAGAAAATGTCTCTTTCATTGTACTCCGGCCAGTTTGGTGTCTTCGAGTGATTTTTTGGACAGACTGCAGAAGGGGAGAGCGGTGGTGTCCGATGAGGGTCTCTGTCTTCATCAGCCTGTCTCTGTTCCATCAGACAGCGGTAAGAATATAATCACCAGCCCCTCTCGAGCCTTCAAGACTGCTGTTTTACAGATAACATGTCGTAAACAGTTATTATCTGCGTAGACATTTGGGATATTATAGCCTATTCGTGAAGCCAATTTTGTCTGTGTGGTAATGCATGTGTTCTGCTCTCAGGTCATCAATTTTCCTTATTGGTAAAGGATCCTGATCAACCTGAAAATGCCAAATCTCTTAAAGTGGCAATAGTGGGTGCACCTAATGCAGGGAAATCAACATTGACCAATCAACTGCTGGGTCGAAAGGTGATATTATACTAATGTGTGGAATAAAAATTGAGGTGAAATGTGTTTTTTTCTCACCTAGAAATGTTATTTCTGCTATTTACTCAGCCTGTAAATAACAGTGTTGTTCCAACATGTTTGAATGTACACATGTAAAAATGAGATTTGCATGGTGATGCATAATTAGGAGTAAATCATGATATAATTTTAATTTTTGCGTGAACGATCCCTATAAGAACTTGTCTGTAAACTTAAATGTTAATTCACAATTTTTATATAGTTGTTTGCTGTTTCTGAGAAAGTGCACACAACAAGATCACGTGCTGTTGGTGTCCTGACAGAGGATGACACACAAATCGTAAGTACCTCTTCTACCTCATGTATAATAATCTTGTCTGTTTAGGGAATGTTCCATGTTTGAATGGCATTTTTTCACCTATTTTTTTTTTTTTATCAGATACTGTTGGATACCCCTGGTCTCACCACACCAATAAAGGCTAAAAGGTGACTATGTAATACAGCAGTTTCTTACAGCATTAGGTGGCAACTGTAAGTAAACCATTTATAGGTTGATTTCCCAGAAAAGTGTAAATACTGTGCTCTGCAACCTTGCTGGGATTGTTTGAGCATCTCAACCCGAAACAGCAACATTGGTTTAACTAATGCCATGATTGTGGTAAAAATTCTCATACTCATAAACTAAACTTGATTTTGCTATATTTGTTTAACAGGCATCAACTGGAGGAATCCCTGCTGGTGGATCCTTTTGAGTCAATAAAGGAAGCTGATCTAGGTAAAAAAAAAAATCTTTGTTTTAGTTGATCTTCTCTTATATATTTCTCAATCTGTTCAAAAACAAGGGCACAGCCAGCATCCAATATAATCACCACTGGTTTAGTGTGTGTGTGTGTAATTAGAACCAACCATGAAAATATATATATCTACTTAGTTAGGAGAGCCTTTGAATATAGTCTTGGACAAACGAGAGCCTTGGAGTCAAAGAGGCTGAGAACCACTGTATTATGACTCTGTATTTTGTGCTGAATCTTCCGTTTTCTTTTCCATTTCTGCTATATATTTGCAGTGGTGGTGCTAGTTGATGTGTCTGATAAATGGACCCGCAATAAGCTGGACTATGAAGTGCTGAAGTGTCTGGCCCTGAATCCAGATGTCCCTGCCATCCTTGTCCTCAATAAGGTATTAGCTGTGCCATTGTGTATTGATCGGTCCCAGTCTGATCATAGGATTAGTTTGAGGAGGAAATTATCATCTCTCTTTCTCTGTATATCCCATCTCTCATCTTACAAAGAGAGGGGGCTGGTTTGCTGCAACTGTTAACATCAAAATTAATATCACTATTAAACTAAGTGAATGATTAATAGCTGGTACACTTAGAAGAACTAAAGCAAAAAATCAACTCTTAACACACAGGTGGATCTACTGAAGAGCAAAACACTTTTGCTAGACATCACGGCACACCTGACAGAAGGGGTGGTGAATGGAAAGAAGATCAGGATCCGTGGTGCAGAGAAACCACGTGAGAAATTAGCAGCCAAACCCCACAGCAGACATGCTGAAGAACCACAGTCTGAGAGCATGAAGGACGGGGTGTCTCAGGAGGGTCAGGACAAAGACAGGCTGAAGGCCCTGAAGAGCCGCAGGGGGTGGCATCTTTTTAAGGATGTATTCATGTTAAGTTCTATTGACAGAGAAGATGTGGAAACATTAAAGGTTAGAGACTGCATTGGAGATTTTAAGAAAGAGACATTTGCATTAAAACAAACTTGATGTTGGAATCTCCAGCATTGTGATAATCATCCTTAATTTGTCTGTGTTTGAACTTGTGCAATAGACGTACCTGTTTGAGGGTGCAAAGCCTGGCCAGTGGCAGTACCACAGTGAAGTACTGACTGATCAGGGTCCTGAGGAGATGTGCATCAACACTATCAGAGAGAAACTTTTACAGCATCTCCCGAAAGAGGTGCCGTACAGTATGACACAGGTGGGTCATGATTTGTGCACACTAGAAAGGTGTTGAAATATGCCACCCTTTGGGGTCAATAGAATTTTTTTTTTTTTTTAAGAAATTCAATTATTCAGCAAGGATGCATTAAACTGATCAAAAGTAACAGTAAAGACCTTCACATTGTTACAAATGTAGCATTTGAACCATTTATTCATCTTAGAATCCTGAAAATATATGGTTTATGGTACACACAAATATTAAGCAGCACAACTGTTTTCAACATTGATGATAAGAAATGTTTCTTGAGCACCAAATTAGCATATTAGAATCATTTCTGAAAGATTGTGTGACACTGAAGACTGGAGTATTGTCTGCAGAAAATTCAGCTTTGCCATCAGGGGATTGAATTGCATTTTAAAGTATATTAAAATATGAAAGAGTTAATTTAATATATAATACTGTAATAATAATTGTAATTATATTTTACTCTATTTTGGTCAAATAAATGTAGTCATATTCACTCATTTCCTGTTAAACAGCTGATTCCCAGCTTATTATGGTCTGTTTTTCATCATTGAAACTGCATCTATTTTATCCTGCTATGATTCTCATTCTGTTTGCTGTAAATTGGGAACTTCTTCACAAAACGTAGTCTGCCTTTCTTTTTGAATGTTTCCATTACTCAAAATATGTATTGTGACCTTTTTGTATTATTTATGTTTTCTGGAATGTTATTTGTTTTCGTTATTATTTTGGTCTTTTTGCAGCAAATTGAAATGTGGAAGGAATCTGAAGATGGGGTACTCGACATATCCATCAAACTATATGTAAAGAAAGACACTCATATGGTGAGTTGGTTTGTTGCCACATTTATTTAGAGAGGCTAGTCTTCTGTGCTGCTGTTTTAACCATCAGGCGACTTTAGTTTTATGGTAGACATTTTGAGGAATTGCTTTTAACAAAAGAGTGCTTTCTCACTACTTGAAGAAACAGTAACATTATTATGTTTCATTATAAATTGAAACCTTTGTTCTTTCTTGCAGAAAATGGTTATTGGTTCTGGAGGTCATTTGATTACCAGAATAACCCAGGAAGCTGAAAGTGACCTAATGAAGATTTTCTTGCGTGAAGTGCGTTTAAAAATCTCTGCAAAGTTGAGGAAGTGAGATAGACAGTGCGGATGATGTAGGTCAGAGCCTAACCCATGCAGAGACATTCGGAAACCTGAAAAGAGTGAGCGGACATAGACATAAACTCAAAAACATGAATTTGGGTTATACTGTCAGATTGATCCCCCTCATTCCTGTAACATGAAATGTAAGTATATCACAGGCACATTACATGAGCTTTCTGTATAATTTCAATGAGACTATGATGATTGGATCACATATGCCTGTGCCGCTTGCATGTCTTGCTGCTTTTGATTTATAAATGTCTTTATAATAATAAATGCCAAAAATCATTTAGTTTTGCATTTATTTATTTATTAGTTTATTTAACAGGGACAATGCAGTATAACATTGCTACAATTTCATGCAGCCGATGCTCTACATATAGGCTTCTAGCCGGAGGCTAATTTGCAGCCCCAGTCCCTGGTTGGGCTAAAAAAAAAAAAAAACGAATGAAATGAAATAAAATAAAATAAACAACTAAAACTATGTACCACCATCAATGTTCACATATCTGCTTTTGTTTGAACCACTTTTTCAGTTTTGTTTGAAAAATATTCAACTGTGTTTGCATTTTCAATTCAGCTGACAAGCTGTTCCATAACAACATACCTTGAACTGAAAATGTAGATTGTGCAAATTTAGTTTTTCTCTGTGGTATTATACAGTTCTGTGTAGTTGCACCTCTTGTAGCGATCCCCTTACTACTGTTTAATATTAATTTGCATATAACTTTTGGCGCAAGATTATTTAAACATTTAAAAAACATTTTAATAAAAGATGAATTTATAAAATTTTCAAAACTAAGCAAACTATATTTTTGTAAAATGCTACAGTGATGCCATCTGGTTGGTTTCTTATCCAAAACTTTTAGTGTTTGTTATATAGGGATCTGACAGGTTTAATAGTCAGTTGAGAAACCTGACTCCAGACAGTCACACAGTAAGATAAATGTGATAAAGTCATTGCATGCATGTATAACTTGGCTGCTTTCAAGGATATATATGGTCTAATCATGTAAAAACAATTCAAATTTGTTTTGATTGTTCTACATAGCTTCTTAACATGCATATCAAATTTCAAATGAGAGTCTAAAATAACACCTAAATATGTAAAATTATTAACTGTTTCAATTTCCTTTTGATTGATCTTAATTATAAAACCACTCATTTCCTTCTTTCTAATTGAAAAACACATTGAGACAGTTTTTGTACAATTCAGGGTCAAACAACTGTTCTGTAACCACTGTGACACACCAATCATTTCATTTGTTAATATTTCTGCAGCTAAACTTGGAGTCTTTGCAGATACATAAATGACTGTGTCATCTGCATATAACTGACATTTTGTTTGCTTACAACAGTTTGGAAAATCATTGACATATAAGGAAAACAACAATGGGCCCAAAATTGATCCTTGAGGAAGACCCATATTATTATCTCGTAAAGCTGATCTTGAATTATTAATTTTAACACACTGATCTCGGGATTCTAAATATGATCTAAACCAATTCATTGCCTGCTGAGTAAAGTTAAATACATTTAATTTGTGTAGAAGAATTCATACGTGTGTGTGTGTATATATGTATATGTGTGCTCTGAGGGTAAGGTGCACTTTCACTCTTTTACTGGAAGGAAGGGTTTACCTTGTTTTTTATTATTCATTGTCTTCAGTGTGGTCAGGCTGTTATCTGTGGTGCAGTCTTGCTGTTTAACTGAATGTCTTGCGTAATAACATTACACTGACCTGAAATCACTCAACTGTAGGCCCGGCTCCAGCCCTAACATGTAAGGAGTGCCATAAGACTCATGGGCTGCACAGTTGAGGTGGTGGCTGGTTGCCAGGGTGGAGCCGGGCCTCCTCAACTGTGGCTGTACACAATACTAATGGCAGCTTTTTGAATTATTACCTGTTTTAAATTATTTGTAGCTATGTCTGTAATATTGCAGTTAATAAATATTATCAATAATAAATTTTCATCAGTTGAGTAAATTATTGCGTCAATTTTAGTCAAAAAGAGTAAAAAAGAAAAGTCAGTTCTCAGTGCAGGACTGTCAATAGTGAAAAATTGATGGTCACTTTATCTACAGACAGCAGAACTGCACATATGGAGCTGAAAAAATCAACTCACTTATTTGCTTCAGACATTTAATTGTGTCAATCTCAATTGTTTTATTATAATACACAACTATTAAAAAGTTTGGGGGTCAATAAAATGTTAATGTTTTTGAAAAGTCATTTATGCTCACCAAGGATGCATTAATCTGATACAAAAAACACAGTAAACAGTAAAATATCAATTTTAAAAAGTCTTCTATTTTATTATTATTATTATTTCAAAAATGTAATTTATTCCTGTGATTACTCCAGTCTTCAGCGTCACATGATCCTACAGAAATAATTCTAATATGCTGATTTGGTCTCAAGAAACATTTCTTATTCTTATTATAACTAAATGTTGAAATCTGTTGTTTCCTCAATATTTTTGAGGAAACAGTGGTACATTTTTATCAGGATTTTTTGATTAATGGAAAGTACAAAAGAACAGGATTTATAAATAATATATATATATATATGTGTGTAATTCTTTTTGAAAACCTTTTTTTTCTTCTTTAAATAAAACGTAAATGATGTAAACTTAATAATGTCTTTTTTTTTTTTTTCACCTCCTTCAAAACATGAAGTGCTCCTAAAGTGAGTTTTAAAATGATGACAAGTTGCACTTATTCCCCTTTTTTTGCAGTAGAACTCCATGAAGAATTATATGCTTGCCTCTAGCTGGCCCAAAGCAATGATATGTCCCTGGTTCTTTCTCTATATTCTTACACTGGTCATTACTTTTATTCCATTGGCTGCATCAGTTAATTGTAAGTTAATTAAAGTTTAAGCAAAGATTCTTATTCATCATGTCTTTGGCTTCTAGAAGCACAAGTAAGCATTTTACCAACCACATATGCTGCCTTTCTGTGTAAAATGATGGGTAAAAGTGGATTCTGTAAAAAATAATAGCAAATAATGAAACAAAACAAGCAAAATGTTTAATTTCAATTCAGTGATATTTATTTAAATTACACACAATGGCAGTCTCATAACACATTTTAGGGTATAAAGTTATATAGAATACAAATGATTCAGAATTTCAAATCTGCTTAACATTTGGTCTTTCTGGTATTTTTGTCCATTTGTTCACTCGTCTGTTTTTGACTGCGCCATCCGTTGCTCTGAAGTTCCATCATATCCAGATGATTTTTGAGAGAAGGCAATAGAACCCTTACCATTACTAAACTCAGTAATGGTAACGGTTTCACCACCACTCTCCGTCACAATGTTTGCGGGTCCACAGGAAACAGTTGGAGGTGTATTGACCCCCTGGATAGTACATCATCTATACTGTAGTGTCTCAATAATGAACTTACAGTATACGATGATATCCTGTCTAGAGGACAAGGCTTATGAAACACCTTCACTTTGGAAATCCACTGAATTTTTTCTTTTGAATATTTTCTGTGATCTAGAACGTTGTCAGACAATTTTTAAAGAACTAAAAGGATATTTGACTTGTCAATGTTCCAAAGCAATTTCCAGAAACTGTTGCATCATTATCAATTCAGCGTGGTCTAAATTGTTAGATTCATTTGAGTTTCCAAAATATTTTCTTGTAGTAACTCTTCCTAACTCTTCAGATGATCACACCTGTGGAAGATCCCTCACATGGGACTTTTCATCTAAAAGGAAGAGCAGCTGCCATCCTGTAGTTCATAGTCACCGGCCGACACACTCACCTTTAGATCTGTGTCCTCAGTACTCCTGCAGGAAGTGTTGAAAAACAATTTAATTGCCTTCATCTGTCACGTTTACCGTCTTCTCACTTTGGATTCACAAGTCTGTCGTCTCCATGCTGTTAAGTGATCGTAATGTTGCTCTCTTGCTCGTGAGTTTTAATGCTCGCTGCTCATTTGCATATGATGACACAAGGCTGTTCCATCTTTATCATGTCTCTGCCCTTCAGTCTGCTGACCAATCAGAATCGTTCCCTATATCAGACCCTGAACAGTTACTTAGCACCAGGTCTCGCTCTCACGCGAGTGTGTGAGCCCACACCCAAACTCTCCCACCCTTGGATTAAACTTGAAATTTTACCAAAAAAGTTGGTGGAAAGATCCAAAGACATGTTTTTTGAATATCATATTAGTTTCTTCAGCTTTTATCTATAGCCAAAAGTAGATATTAATAAGATTCCAAATTACACACATTAAAATCTGCATAAGTAGTTAATACCACAGGAGAAAAGTGCATCTTGAGGCTGAATGAGGGGTTTGCAAAAACATATTACCAAAGGAAAATGTTTTATTCAATTTCTACACAAGATTTAAATCACTGATATGCTTTTCATGACATTATGGTGCATAAACAGATGCCAAATTCTCGGATTCTGGTGGCTTGTTGATTGACTATCAATGAAATCACCTCTGGGTGTCTGTTCTCATACCCATGTGTGAGTTGTGACAAATTTACTTTATTCTACATCTGTAGTTGTCCTCAGCATCTGGATGTTAAAGGTCTATTGACTAACATGGGAGTAGCCTCCCGCGGTTACTCTGGAGACAGACTCCCAGTTAGGGTGGGGTTGGGGGGTGTTTATGACTGCTTAGGCCATGTTAACAGATAAAAACAAGATTGTGACCTATCTGAGTTGCACCAGCATGTAGCAAGCATCTGACACCTTATCTGTCACCTAAATAAATGGACATTTCTGTTAATCTGTGATGATTTTGCAGAAAAGAGATCACTGTGGCCAGACATGAAGGGAACTGGAAACTGCCCTTTAGAGCTCTTATGAAACACAAGTAGTCACCTGATATAACTGATTTGGGATCGTTTAAACTTAATGGTTGTTGAGTGCTGGCATAAAGTGTGCAGAGTCAATTCTTAGAGAACAATCCTGCTATATCAGCATCTTTTCCTTTAGCAAAGCACTTAACAAGTTGCTCAGTTGTGACTTATTTTTCAAGTAGTTTACTGTAAATGACCTTAAATGAAAACTAGATGATGAAGACAGTTCAGGGCAGATACTAGATCAGGACCTTTTAGGCTCCTTGGTTTACAGAGAGGCTTAGCAGAGACACTGTTACAGAATATATAAAACAGACTTATTTCTGGTATATAAAATATGTATCCAGTTTTAATGTTACTTTATTATGATCCTTGCATTGCACATGAATTAAAATATAAACAGAAAATGATTTGTATTCATTTTTCATTTATATTGATTTAAAGAGACGTGTATACATTTAATTTTCACTTTCTTGTATTTAAATTCCTATGAAAAATACAACTGGGCAGTGTTGGGAAGGTTACTTTGGAAATGTAATAGGTTACAGATTACAAGTTACACTATTTAAAATGTAATAGTGTAACTATTTCAATTACCTTATTAATGTATAGTGGGGAAAAACATTATTTGGTCCCCTGCTGATTTTGTACATTTGCCCACTGACAGAGAAATAATCAGCCTATAATTTTAATGGTAGGTTTATTTGAACAGTGAGGGACAGAATAACAACAACAACAAAAAAATCCAGAAGAACGCATTTAAAAAAAGATATTAATTAATTTCCATTTAATTAATTAATTTGCATTTAATACTTCAAATAAGTATTTGACCCCTTTGCAAAACCTGACTTAGTACTTGGTGGCAAAACCCTAGTTGGCAATCACAGAGGTCAGATGCTTCTTGTAGTTGGCCGCCAGGTTTGTACACATCTCAGGAGAGATTTTGTCCCACTACTCTTTGCAGATCCTCTCCAAGTCATTAAGGTTTCGAGGCTGATGTTTGGCAACTTGAACCTTCAGCTCCCTCCACAGATTTTCTATGGATTAAGGTCTGGAGACTGGCTAGGCCACTCCAGGACCTTAATGTGCTTCTTGAGCCACTCCTTTTTTGCCTTGGCCATGTGTTTTGGGTCATTGTCATGCTGGAATACCAATCCACGACCCATTTTCAATGCCCTGACTGGCTTCAATGCCCTGGCCCTGATGGTACATGGCCCCGTCCATCGTCCCTTTGATGCGGTGCAGTTGTCCTGTCCCCTTAGCAGAAAAACACCCCCAAAGCATAATGTTTCCACCTCCATGTTTGATGGTGGGGATGGTGTTCTTGGGGTCATAGGCAGCATTCCTCCTCCTCCAAAGACAGCGAGTTGAGTTGATGCCAAAGAGCTGGATTTCACAAAACTTTCACCCAGTTGTCCTCTGAATCATTCAGATGTTCATTGGCAAACTTCAGATGAGCCTGTACATGTGCTTTCTTGAGCAGGGGGACCTTGCGGGCGCTGCAGGATTTCAGTCCTTCGCGGTGTAGTGTGTTACCAATTGTTTTTTTGGTGACTATGGTCCCAGCTGCCTTGAGATCATTGACAAGATCCTCCCGTGTAGTTCTAGGCTGATTCCTCACCGTTCTCATGATCACTGAAACTCAACGAGGTGAGATCTTGCATGGAGCCCCAGTCCGAGGGAGATTGACCGTTATTTTGTGTTTCTTCCATATGCAAATAATCACACCAACTGTTGTCACCTTCTCACCAAGCTGCTTGGCGATGGTCTTGTAGCCCATTTCAGCCTTGTGTAGGTCTACAATCTTAGATAGCTTGGACAGTTCTTTGGTTTTGGCAGTGGTGGAGAGTTTGGAATTTGATCTATTGATTGCTTCTCTGGACAGGTATCTTTTATACAGGTATCAATCTGAGATTTGAAGCACTCCCTTTAAGAGAGTGCTCCTAATCTCAGCTCATTGCCTGTATAAAAGACACCTGGGAGCCAGAAATCTTGCTGATTGATAGGGGATCAAATACTTATTTGACTCATTAAAATGCAAATCAATTTATAACTTTTTTGAAATGCATTTTTCTGGATTATTTTGTTGTTGTTGTTATTCTGTCTCTCACTGTTCAAATAAACCTACCATTAAAATTATAGACTGATCATTTCTTTTTCAGTGGGCAAACGTACAAAATCAGCAGGGGATCAAATTATTTTTTTCCCCACTGTATCTGATTACATTTAATTACTTTTTTATTTCTTTTTAATGAATGTTTTCAACTGTTAATCATTTTGAAACATTTAAAGCAGGCCGGGTTAACCTTACAGTAATACTCAACGCTGATTATTGTCGAATCCTTCTTCACTTGAATTAAGATTATAGTCATTTAATTATAAAGCGCAACCACCAAAAAAATCAAGACTTTAGCACCTCTATTTACTGTGCGATCGTACAGTTACTGAAATGTTACTGTAAACTGTTACATTTTACAGTTACATTTATTTTGTAATTTATTTACATCATTCCATTACATGTAACTACAGTAGTTACTCCTCAACACTGCTGGTGGGACAATGAAACATTAACTTAGTTTTACTTTATTTATTTTCAAAATTAGTTTGAGCTAAAAGGATTATTCTCTCTAGGCCCAACTCAGAGGATGTTACGACAGAGAAAGCCCTTAGCAAATGACATGAAACCAGATTTTAATATTCAAGATTAGAAATTATCTGCTGAACTTTGACAGTTTGGCCAAGAGCCAATAAATAGTGGCAAAGACTTCCTGCAGTAATGAGGGGACAAACTGCTGGGGTGATTAACACCTATGTGTGTGTGTGTGTGTGTCTGTATGGGTTTAGAGGAAGTGTTAGGGAACCCTTGGCCTCTAAAGTCAGATGCACCCCCCTTTCCTCCAGATCCAGAGACTGTTGTTTCTACACACCTTTGTGGGCAAGCTGGAGCACAAATTGGGAACTGGGAGAGACAAAGAGGCAGATCAAAGACGAGACTGATGTTTTGACAGAAGTGCACATACACACCTCTGTCTTCTTTGAAGTTATGGAAAGGTAGCATCCTAAGGATAGTCCTAACAAGTCATTGGCTTGCTACAAACCTCTGGACAAGTCACTTTACTTTGTTGCTCCAGTCTCATGGTCATGTATCTCCCAGAGGAACGGCCTGTGCTGGACTTACCTTACCAAATGAATTATTTGGCTAATAACTATGGATATTATCCACAAGGTAGGACTGTTTCTACATCTCTCATGTTTTTTTAGTTTTAAATTCAATTTCAGGTTTATTTATTTATTATTATTTTTAAATGTATTGATTACTTTGAGTTGTCAAAAGAGGGAGAACCCTCAAACTGACTAAAGGGAGGGTTCTCTAATAATAAACAAGTGTCATTCTTTCAGAGCCAGTGATGTACATCTGAAATAGTGTGAAAATCTGAAATTGTTCTGTTGTCGATTAGACTGTACGGAACCCATTTTCCGCACTCAACATGGCCTCAATAGCAGGATGAACAGTCCTGAAGCTGAACTGACCTCACTGCCAGTTCATGTATCCCTGCAAGATCGAGAGCTTTGGGACAAATTCAGCAGTATTGGCACAGAGATGCTGATTACTAAATCTGGAAGGTATGCACCTACAGTGTTTTGAAACTTTAAACGTTTATAATATGTGATGATATAGCAAACATATAATTGAACTGTGTTGGAATTTACCCTTATTATAGTGCAAGAAATCTTTGTTAAGTGCATTCATTTAGCTGGACATTTAATAATCTTAAAAGTGTTACAAATCAGAATGCACATTATGGAAGGCATCGTCTAATATGTGATGATGTGTTTCCGGTGTACATTTATTTCAGGCGGATGTTTCCCAGCTGCAAAGTAACAGTGACAGGACTGAATCCAAAAGTCAAGTATGTGGTGATAATGGACATGGTGCCATTTGATAACCACAAGTACAAGGTACCTCCCCCCCACCCCTCCCTTATGGCACATACACACAAACTCACTTCAACCCCCTCCAAACACACATGTACACTAGTATTTAAAAGTTTGGGGGCAGTACAATTTAAAAAAAGTATATTTTATTCAGTTGATCAATAATGACAGCAAAGATGTTACAAAAGATTTCTATTTCAAATAAATGTTGTTCTTTTGAACTTTCATCAGCGAAACCTGAAACTGCATGCGGTTTTCGCAAAAATAGTTTTTAACATGTTTTGATGACAACATTGATGATAATAATAAACATTAATAATAATAAAGAATAATAATAAACATTTCTTGTGCACCAAATCTGCATATTAGAATGATTTTTGAATGATCATGTAACACTAAAGACTGGAGTAATGTGAGTAAATATATTTACTTTGAATTGTAATAATATTTGACTATTTTTATTTGCATTTTTTTTTCTTGTCAAATAATGCAAATAATGTATCCTTGGTAAGACTTCATAAGATACTTCTTTTAAAACCATTCTTTCCCAACCCGTTTTGAACAGTATACTACAACAGTAGTTTACGATGTAACTAGTTTTCTTATGCTTATACATTATAATATGACACTCTCGCGGTTTTATTCCTTAAAGGGATAGTTCACCCAAAAATAAAAATTGTCATCATGTACTCACCCTCATGTTATTCCAAACCTGTATAAGTTTTTTTTTTCTTCTGTTGAGTACAAAAGCAGATATTTTGAAGAATATGGGTTACCAAACAGTTGTTGGTCACCATTGACTTCCATAGTATGGGGAAAATACTGTAAAAGTCAATGGGGACTATCTTTTTTTTTATATCTTTAAAATATCCTTTGTATTCAATAGAAGAAATACGCTTATACAGGGTTGAAACATCTTAAGGGTGAGTAAATGATGACAGGATTTTAATTTTGGGGTGAACTATCCCTTTAATATCAATATTTCAACTGATACACATCATACTTTCAGCTCCAGATGGCTATAGGGATGTTATAAGACTGCAAACCTGATAGATGTGTGAATATGTTTGGAATATTTAAGAACAATAAAACTGAATACCTAAATATAAATCTATGCTTGAATAAGTAGTGTTAAATTGTTGTAGTCCTTATGACTATCCATGTGCTCTTATATTGTTACAGTGGAATAAGGATAGTTGGGAAGTGAATGGTTCATCTGATCCACACCTGCCCAATCGGTTCTTCATCCATCCAGACTCTCCTGCACCTGGAGAGAAATGGATGCAGTATCCAATCTCCTTTCACAAGCTCAAACTGACCAACAACACCCTCAACTCTAATGGCCTGGTAAGATTTTAGAAATAGGGAAAGTGTTTCAGGTGAAAGATTTCTAAGAGATGTTTTCTGTTTTGGGGATGTTTTTTTCTTTCTTTTTCTTTTACCGTTGATACTTCTATTTCTCTCAATGTTCATTAGATGGTTCTCCACTCCATGCACAAATACCAGCCCCGTCTACACATAGTCCAATCTCCAGACCCCTGTAACCCTCACAACCCTGGCGGTTACCTGCGCTTCACCTTCCCTGAAGCTGCTTTTATAGCTGTCACAGCCTACCAGAACCAAGAGGTGAGGACAGACATTTCACATGAGATCAATAAAGCGGGCCTTCAAAGATTCTTTTCATTGGGGTTGCACTGCCATCTAGTGGGTCAAATTCACTAGGATAAAAAGGCCAATTTAAATGTCTATAATAGTAGAATCTAGTACCCAGTATAGTGTGCAAAATATGCAAAACCCAGTATTCCTCACAAAATATCAGCAAAACATTTATGTGAAAGTTGAAGTTTGAAGACTTCAAAATGTCTGATTTTTCACTCTTGATTTATTGTTTTATTAATCTATTTTGTATGATTTGTGCTCTTTGCTTGGCATGTCTGTGGTTTTTGCTGACAGGACTCTTTGTCTTGCTTCCTCAACACAGATCACAAAACTCAAGATTGACAACAACCCCTTTGCGAAAGGCTTTCGTGACAATGGGCTGAACAGGAAAAGGTGAGACACGCTTCATTAGAAATAATTAATTAGGTCAGTTCAGTTCGAGAAAATGAGTAGGTCACCACAAAAAGAGATAAAAGAAAATTGCATTTACAAATGTCTCCTTTACAGCATATGACATAAGGGCTTATATTTTTGTGAATAATTAATTATAATTCTTTTCAACCATGTTGTAGCAAGATTTTCTTCATTCCTAATTGCAAATCAAACTGTATTTAACCCATTTAATCCCAAATTTTTCCCAGACATGAAAATATCCAAATGATGTGCTCTAACCCTTTGAAATAATCAATAATTATTTTTTGAATTTGTTTTGGAAAAGTGTGTGAAAAATTGTTTTATGTTCGGTCAAAAATCTGTCATATCTTTATCTTAACATACTTTGTTTTGGAGCTTTGATGCGTCCATCATCTGCTCAAGTGCAAACAGTAAATAAACTGCTCTGGTCATGTGACAATTTGCACTAATCATGTGAATTGAGACCCTTTATTTAATTGAGACCCTTTATTTGTTCCATATTTGCAGGAAGTGCACTAAAACATCAGTCAGTACTGTTTGTAGAGCTTTATAAATGAAAAACTTTTTTACGGTCACTATTGTGACTGATGGGTTAATATAATTTACATAATGTTTCCTGTTCTTACTGTTGAACCTCCAACTCTAATAATTAATTCTGATATTTTCAGTTAATATAACCTTTATTATTTCTCCTTCTTAGGTTTAGAGAAAAAGAGAGCCAAGAGACCCAGGATTCCGTTGGACAGGCCAAACAGGATTTGACATCAAATGAGCATGGTATGATTCCCAAGAGAATAATAATAATAATAATATTCAATATAGCTTCACATTATATGCACCAGTGTCACATTTCTTGTTTCTGTTGCTATGACCTGGTGCCCAGCAGAGAGGGACTTTTAACCTCAATCATGAGGGTCACCTTGATGTGTCCTACATTTTATTTACCTCTTAGCTTTGGACAGACTAAAGATAAATAAATTGTGTATTTTTTCTTCTGTCTACAAGCAGTAGGACAGCCACAGAAAGATGAGGAAGTGGATGTGACCGTGTCCAGCTCTGCTGACTGCAGCAGAACACTGAATTCTTCAGAAGTGGCTTCCTCCGTCACCCCCAACCCTTTCATATCAGCCTTCATAAACCCCAGCACTGCTGGAGGACCTTCACCCCATCAGACCCACACCGTTCTCTGCCTCAATAACAGACACCTGAACAGGTCAGTCTGGCTCTGATTCTGTCTGGGAATTTTTGTATGCAGTGAATATCACATTATAATCAAACCATAATATTATACTGCAGAAAATACTAATTCTTGCTCTATACTGAAGTATTATAATTAATCTTAGAAATTCAGGGAGGCAAACTTATGAGGGGTGAAAAAATGTGACAAAGATAGCCTAGTGAAAAAGAAATATACTAAAACTGATTTGAAATACGTTTATTTCATGCTAAGTATACATTTACATGTTTATGCACTTAATAAAGTTGTACTTTTGGTATACTAAACTGGTATACTTCAAGTCTGCAAAATTTTGTGCAGAAGTAGTGCTGAAGTCCAACTAAAGAAATACTGAAGTAAATTTGAATGTGCAAAGTGGAACTATTGCAAGTATACTTCAGGTACACTTTAAATGATGATTCAAATCTAAAGACCAATATTATACAAAAATCATGCAATCCTCATCAATAGAGATATTAAAACACATTTTAGGCTTAATATTAAAAAATGAATATTATACATAGTTATATTATAAATATTTATAATAATAAAATGTTATTAAAGTTATTTTTTGTCTGTCTCGAGCGATATGTCAGTAAATATGTTAATAGATTTGAACTATACTTAGTATGAAATAAATGTATTTTTTAAATGTATTAAAACATTTTCTAGGGTAAGAACCCGCTATGGAAGATTATTATTATTTTTTTTAAATCATCTGAGCTTTAAAATGGAGATTTAGACCCTATAAAGAATATAAAAAAATATTACTGTAATAATAATACTATTGTACTGTAATATTTAAAATAAATCAATAAAAAATATTTCATTTTACAGAACATGAATAAAATTACAAGTGACTTAATTTCTTTGCTTTCAAATGCTAAACCATAGAGCTTTTATTTTGTCTTAAAATCTAGTTTCCTGGAGATTAAATTTATTCTCAGGTTATGACTTTTTAGACTTGCTACATGCAGACTTGTAAAAAGTTAATTAGGCATTGTCCATTGTCCAAAATACTACTATTACTTATTACAAAATATTTTTTAACCAAATTCCAAAAAAAGATACAAATTAATTCATGAAAGAAATGTATTACTATAGTAATAATACAATTGTACTGTCAAATAACATTTTTAATAATTTCCTTTTATAGAACAAGAGTAAAAGTACAAGTAAAACTCTTAATTTCTTTGTTTTCAAATGTTAAACCATAGAATTTTTATTCTGTCAGAAAACCTTGGACTTGTATCTCTCAAGATTAAAATTATTCTCAGTTGATCACTTTCTAAGAAACAGCCACATACAGACTTGACAGTTTTGTCTTCCAAAATAATGGTGTGAATTTTTTTCCCAGAGAAAGTCCCAGAGAAGCGAGACCCTCCAGCCTCCATAGCCTGTGTGCAGCTTTGCCCGTGGCCCAGAGCTCCTGTGTCCAGTCCTCCACAGGAGACACAAACCTCAGCAGACTGCCATCTCAGATCAGCAGCCCTCTAAACCCTCAGCAGCACCATCACCACAGCAGCCCAACCTCTCAAACCCCAGGCAGATCCATCATCCAGCTCCAGCCTTATTTTCAGACCCCTCCACATCCCTCACGACAATGTCCCGACATGGAGCTGCCCCTCCCTCTGCCTCCAAAATTGAGCCGGATGCAACTCCCTGAAAGTGCTCTGAGGAACCTGGAGATGACCCCGGTCTCTGACTACGTTAATCTGAGTCCCCTCACTGACATCCTCAACAGGATCCATTTTCGAGCATTAGCCTCAGGACCATCAGGGAAGGTCCTGCAAAACCCCCCCCTTCCTGAGCAGTACCTCCGTGGCTCAGACCGAGAGCTGCGTCCGCAGATTTACCCAGCGGCTCAGGAATACATCGATCAGCAGTTCACATTAAACAGCATGCTGAGCAGCCAGACTGAACACAGATCACAGATGGACTATATCAGTGCCAGACCGCTAACTGAATATTACTGTGAACTGCAGACTGGGAAATGAAGTTTTTCAGTCATCATCGAATTATGCCTCATTTTGTTGCTCATTTCCAGCAGAGACTGCACTGCTCTGCATTACTAGTTTACAAAGCAGATTCAAGTTGAACACTGAGGGCCTCCCAACAAAAGAATGTAAATATTATTTTCAGCAGGACATGAGGTTGTTAGCTGTCACTAATGTCCATATTTATGTTTAGTCTGTCTGAACTTTAAACTGCTAAATGTCTAAAGTCAACATGAAACAATTCAGAGTTGTAATTGACTTCCAAGTAATTCTGCAGACCACACTTTTGCTGTTTAAATCCTAATTTTCAACCCTGTGTGGGTTTCTTTTTTTTTACATTAAACCTAAATACAGAGTTCTGGGTTAAGTTTGCATTTTTTTTTATAAAGTCATCACACAAATATAACTTTTCTTAGCAATGTAAAGTTGCCTTTACAAACAGTATAGAATCTAGTGTAAAACAGCTAATTTCACACACAAAAAAGTCAAATAAATCGAGATGAATTTATTGACTGTGATCACAAACAGATTTCTTATTAGATACATATTTTGTATATTAATTGTACAAGTTATAGGCATTAACTATATGCACTGCTATATAACACATTCTCGGTATGTGATTGTTAATGATGAAAACATCACACAACTCCAGAACAAACACACACAGCTCAGAAACTACAGCTGTTGTTAGTTTAGATTAAGCATAGAAAAGTTTTTGAAGTCTGAAGTTGATTTTAAATGTGTGAGACATCTTATAAACAATGGCTACATTTCCCTTTTTCCCCAGCTGTAAAATAACAAACACACTTCATTTCGAAGAATGAAAATTGAACTTGTTTCTGAAAATTGAACATTCTTTCACAAATACTTTTTCCAAAGTGTACTGTAAAAAAACAACAAAAAAAAAACGTCATATCTGGCATCTGATTACCAATGAGCAAAAGACCCAAGAATTTATGATTCAGCAGCAATGTAAAAAATGCTGATATACTGTTTGACCTACTGACGTTTGGCAAATTGAAAATCAGAAGAACACAAAACACAAAAAATGTAATCACTCTCAATGGAAAAAAATAGTTGAAGCGAGTTAAAATTCACATATACCTGACAGAGCTCTCACATTATCTGGATCATAATAGGAACAAAGAATGCATGTGACATTTAAAACATCGCGTTTAAAACAAATGTATTGTTATAATCAGGCTGCATCACTGAATTAAAAATAACTGAAGTTATTCAATATGGGGAAAAACTCTGTAAGGCACAGAATATCTTCAAGGAAACTATGAACATGGTAGATGTTCAACTTAAAATGCACAGTATCAATCTCCAAATGTGTAGATTTAACAGTAGACAAAAGAGTGCACTAGGTTCTGTACTGTCAGTTTGGCTGCAGCCATAAAATCTTACTTACGGCTAATGGAAGCGGACCAAAGCTTTATCGCTTTATAAACATTGGGTGAGGTAAAATTATCAGTTTTCTGCAATGAAAAAAATCAAGATACTTTTTACAAATCCTGCTAAATTCAGCGTGCTTTGGCCTTTGCTTGGCGTATCGATAAAAATGCATTTGGACCACTAATTCTCCAAAAATAGGCAAAACATTCTCAAAGAATATACATACGGATATGATTATGAATCAATGAACAGCAATGTCTTCACAATGATGAATGATTTCAAAGGCCCAGTTGATCAATCCACTAAACATGCTGTAACAAACCTAATGGCTCTTCTACACTATACTTCTATATATCTACATACATTGCATAAACGTAACTGTGAATACAACCTTAGCTACCCATTAAAATGGAAATACCTCCTTATCTTCTAAATCACTACATACACAACATAAATCTGCAGCTGCCCATTAGTGGATTTTATGAAACAGTTCTCCAATTGACAAAATAACTATAATTGAGGTACGTCGTTTCAACAAAAAAGGGAAAAAAACAAACATAAAAAAGGATATAAGTGATGAAAACAAGAGCACATGCAGAGATTCTGGTTCTGCAGAGGTAAGGCACCAGGGGTCTAAAAAAATCAATTCCTCATTTCTGTAAAAATAAAACAGCTTGTGTTTTTTTTCAAGGCAATCAATGTGGGAGTGTCGGAAAGGCAGCAGAGTGGAAGAGGCGTGTTCAAGCTTGAGGATTGATCATTTTCTGAAGCAAAGGGATCTGTAGAGAAACAACATTTATTTACAGGTTTATACTGACAAAACATACTATATTTTACTTGATCCTGGTGGTTATTCATTCCCTAATCCTGTTCTACCTCTGAAAAAATACGAATCAGGTTTGATATATAACATGCTAAACAGCACTATGCTTATTCTTTTTTTATAATTATGTATGAGGTTTTTATGACCATACTAAATGAGATCATACATTACCATTTTAAAGTTTGGGATCAGTAAAAATGTACATTTTTATTCTGTGCGGACACATTAAATTAGAATGATTTCTGCTGAACATTCAGCTTTGTCATCACAGGAATAAATTACATTTTATAATATCGAAAATAGATATGTTGGTAATAGTATTTCATAATATTACAGTTCTATTTTTGATCAAATGAATGCAACCTTCATTTAAAAAAATATCAATTTTAAAAATCTTAAACGTTCGAACAATAGTTTACATGAAAAGTAGTAGTCTACATGTATTCACCTTGGACAAATCCACCCCTGTGAGGGCGTTTACAGAAACAGGTAGTTCAGCCAACAGACGATTCACTTCCCCAGTAACACGGCCACCGTCACCGCTCAGTATCACAATCTCATTGGTACGACTTAAGGGTGCTGCCACCTGTTCAGCAATCTGTGACGAAACAAATTCATTGACAAGTTAACAGTGAAAACAGACTCAGCTTAATCTTTTAACTCTTGATAGTGTTGGAGAGATCTGATCAAAGTTAAGAGAAAAAGAAAAAACTGAAACACACTGCATCTGTAATTACTGTAATCAAATTTAAAATTTGTTCAGAAGTTCCCAGACTTCCACGCACCTTTGGCAGGGCCTCCAGGACGAGGGCAGTCTTTGCAGCCTCTCCGTACTGCTGATAGGCCTCAGCTTTGAGCCTCATCTTCTCTGCTTCGGCTTTACCCACAACCTCAATGGAGCCGGCCTCTGCTTCTCCAATACGCTTGATCTTCTCCGCTTCAGCCTGTGCCGTCAATACCTTCTTCATTCTGACAGAGAGGAGCAGAAGACAGAGTTCAAGACTTTCTTATCTGGCTCCCTTAAACTAAATTTACCAATTTTATATATACAGCTCACTAATTCCCTCTCACTCGTGTTACTCACTTCTTTGCCTCTGCGAGCTGCTGCATCTTGTAGGCTTCAGCCTCAGCTGGTCTCCTCACAGTGGCGATCAGCTCTTTATCTGTCCTGAGGATCTCTTTCTCCTCGATGGCAATCTGCTTCTTCCTCTGAACCACCTCGATCTCAATCTCCTCCAGTCTGATCTTCTGCTGCTCCTTGGCTGCCTGAAGCTCATAGGCCAATTGAGCCTCAGCTTTCTGAGATAGGTGAAAGGAAAGAATGATAATAAATGTTGTGCTTTGGATGTCGCATGATTAAATTACCAGTGCATCTGCAGTATTAAAATAACCAGAGATATAACTTAGCTCTACCTTTGTGTTCACTTCTTGATTGAAGGCAGCCTTCTGCATCTCCAGCTCTCTCTTTGAGTCTGCCATTCTTGTATCGGCTTGGAATTTTATGTCCATCATCTGCTTCTTACATTCTGCTTCCTAAAAAAAAGGGAATATGGAATGTGAGGAAAAAAAAGTTCCACACCACTTGCTATTTCATTTTCCAGTTTTCTTTTGGATTAGAATAAAATTTGCTGCCATAAGATTTTTGGTGTCAAAATTTTGTTAATCTGCTGAATTCATATTTTAGCAAACAATTGTAAATTAATTGTAATTACCAAAAACAACACAACAAAAACAACAACAAAAAAAACAAATCAACATTTGGTCTTAAACTAGTGTGTATTTATATATACATAATAAATATACACAGTACACACACTTATTTGTTTTTGTTTATTTTTGGATGCGATTAATCGTTTGACAGCACTAGTTTTTTTTTCAGGCTCTATTTTTTACTAGTCATGGAAAGTGAGTGCTTCATTTCTTCAGCTCACCCTGATTCCGGCGTCTCTCTCTGCTTCAGCCACACCAATGTCAGCATCTCTCTGAACAGCAGCAGTCTGGGATTTCCCCAAGGAGCTCAAATAGTCCACCTTGTCATACACATCCTGATGGGAGAAAACTAATAACATTTTCACCCTGACAACTGAAATGGATTTGAAAGACTGATTGTGGAAAACACAAATATAAAAGCTAAATAAAATAGAAACTCTATCCATATTAATGTAAGCACACCTTGATAGTAAAGCTTAGGATCTCAATGCCCATCCTGCCCACATCAGGTGCCGCCACCTCCCTCACCAGCTTGGCAAACTGATCCCTATCCTGGTAGATCTGCTCCACCGTCAGAGTTCCTGTGAACAAAAGCAAATAAGATTGTGAAGGTGTGAAAGTCATGATGTTTCCTCATTTTCATGCTCCAGGAAATTGATTGGAGTCTGCCATTACAAAGGATACATCAATTTTCTAAATGCACTGTGAAGGCAGAGGAAGCGTTTAACCACATAATGTCCCAAACTTTGAGTGATCTGTTGCTGGTCATCTGTTGCTCATCTGGCAAGAACTTCGATCTAACACTAACTGTGCACACTGTCTGAACCCTTCACAGTGAAGGTAAGTGTGTCATTCAAGATGGACACAAGTGTCCGGCGTCACTCACCCAGAATAGAGCGTAGGTGACCTTCCAGCGTCTGAAGAATAACACTTTTAATCTCTGCCACGGTCTTACCGAGGAACTGTTCACAGGCATAACCCAACAGCTCATTGTCAGTCATGACCTTCACCTGGTAGCAGAACACATATAGTCATGGTCCAATACTGACATGCACTGGATCACAGCATGCCATTGACACCTAGAGCTCGATACAATGCACTCAGACAGTAGAACAGTCAGCTGTTGTGTTACTGTACATATTTATGGTTATGAATTGTTATAATACAGCAAAAATGTTTCAGAGACGCACTCAGAATCTTCTAGCATCTTATATATATTATTAGATCAACACTTGCAGTTTGACGCATCTAAAAGCATATTTTGCAGGTGTGAGGGAAAGACATTAAGCACAATCAAATCTGCTGGATGTTGTGTATAACTGAGGTTGTGGTAGAATGAGGGACATGCTTCAGTCAGTATTTATGCCATGTTGAATTTACGTTTAAAGGCTTGAAAATCAGTATGCAAAAGAATAATGTGCTTGATAAAAAGAATATGATATATATATATATATAGTATCCAAAATAAAAGTTTGTTTACATAATATATGTATGTGTATTGTGTATATTTATTATGTATATATAAATACAAACATACAGTAAATATTTGTAAAATATTTACAAGCACATTTATATTCTTATATTTTATATTATATATACACTGCCCTCCAAAAGTTTGGAAACACCCAAACACCTAGAAAGGTGAGGTTTTGGACAATATTGGCGTGAATCCTTTTTAATTTGATAATTTTGCACTGATAAGGGACAACACAAACTACAAAAACATATTTTATTACATAAACAGTTTATACATAGAAAAAACTACAAATTTTGATTCATCAAAATATCCACCATTAGCAGCTATTACAGCTCTGCATAATCTGGGCATCCGAGCTGTCAGTTTATTCAAATATTGACTTTGAATTGGCAATCAATTGTTGAAGCTCCAGTATTAAGGTGTTCTGACCCAAAAATCTTTTAAAAACCTGGGCCAAGTTTAAACCAGTAACCAGGCATCACAGCTGGCAAAGGGGCATGTCTGACTTTGACATGTATATATTGCCATTATTATGTTTTTTTGCTAGTCTTCAATGATAATGTCAAGTTACTTTAATGTATTTGCACCAAAAAATTATAAGGATTTATGCTGACATCGTCCAAAACCACACTTTGCCAGGGGTGTTTCCAAACTTTTGGAGGGCAGTGTAAATATATTTAACATATATAGACCTACATAACATATTTTTCATGAATATATACATGCATGTGTTTGTATTTATATATACATAATAAATATAGACAGTATACACACATATATAACCTAAACAAAATCTTTTATTTTTTAGCGATTAATCGTTTGACAACACTAATATATATATATATATATATATATATTTGTTCATTGAGTTTTTAAATAATGTAGAGTGCAAGTCAGAGTGATTAAATGCATGAAAATAAAAATTGAGATATACACAATATAATCAAAAAGCTAAGAATTTTTTATTTTTTTATCTGTAACACCCAACCCTAGTATGAATTAAAGGGATAGTTCACCTAAAAATGAAAATTCTGTCATTAATTACCCTCATGTCGTTCCAAAACTGTAAAACCTTCGTTCATCTTCAATACACAAATTAAGACATTTTTGATGATATCCAAAGCTTTCTGACCCTGCATAGACAGCAAAGCAACTAACACGTGCATGGCCCAGAAAGGTAGTAATGACATTGTTAAAACAGCCCATGTGCAGTGGCGGCTGGCCAATAGAGGGTGCCGCCCTCCCTGAACCACACACACAAAATAATAATAATAATTATATAATTATATAAATTATTTAAATGTATATTTGTATGATGTGATGTATTAGAAAATCTTCTGTGAAAAATATATGTTTTCACCATCATCATATGACCTCTCTGACATTCACTCCCCCCACCTACAATTCCTGCCGGCCCGAGACTCGAACCCGCAACCTTTGGATTGCAAGTCCAGCTCTCTAACCATTAGGCCACGACTTCCCCTAATAGTGCTTAAGATATTAAGCACTAGTTTGACCAACTAGCAGTCAGCCAAACAGTAAACTTAAGTCTACTTTTAATTTAACTGACTAAAAAAGATAGGAACTGTAGAAGAAAATAATTACATCACTAACTTTTAAGACTAATCTAAGAAAGCTATGTAGCTGGCAGTATATAAAACGTATAGATCACAGTTATAAAACAGATGGGCCATGTCATGTACAGTACCAAAAAAGTGCTGATCAGTCACAAGTAGCATGATGACGTTTCTGTCATCCATACAAATGGGAAAATAATTGAGTACATAATATCCTTACATGTAGCAGAAAATAGGTGGTTTATTTATTGAAATGTTACTGTAGACCTTGTTTTGTTTAGGAAACCAATAGCAAGTTCAAGATCAGGAGAAGTAAAGTGCAATGAGGAATACTGGAGTTTAAACATTAGTAATAATATAATGAGCATGTTATGTTCACTCAGAATCACTTTGATAAAAATATTTTACAGGTATGTGATACCATCCTGATTCATTCCAAGGAGTGGTTTTCCTTCACCCAGCACCTCGTTAGTGCAACATTTCTGCATGGAGATTTGTTTCCACAACACAATGTGACGTTTCCTGAATCAGCACTTGAAACAACAGTGGAGGCATACCCCATGCTGAACAAGGCCAAGCTCAAAACAGAACTGTCCCTCATCTATGAGAACCCTGAGTTTAGGGTTGGCAGTGGTGCAGTTCCTCTGTAGCAGTTTTTCATTGAGAACAATCTTCAAAGTACTTTCACAGAGACTGTCAGTCTTCTCAAGATCATAATCACCACGCCTATGACAACAGCAGAGTCAGAGAGGTGCTTTTCTACTTTGAAGAGGATCAAAACTTTCCTAAGAAATACAATGACCCAGGATCGCCTTAATGCTCTGGCAATGCTTTCTATTGAGAAGAAACTGGTCAAAGACATTCCTGACTTCAATAAGAAAGTAGTTGAGAAGTTTGTCAATCAGAAGGAGAGAAGAGCAAAATTCCTGTACAAATAAGTAAAAAGAAAAGAAAAAAACATGCAGGTTTTTCACACCACATTGATTTTCTTGTACATGGTTATCCTCAGATTTGTATCAGTCATGGAAGTATCCAAAATGTAACTTAGACTGGTAAAATAACTGATCGGAGATGATTTAATCAATAAACGGGTAAGCAGATGTTCGTTAACTTTGTCTGCATTGCAATAAATCATATTGCTTTGATTTATTGTGAAATTGTTTGCTGTGCCCCACCTCAATTTCTTCACCAGCCGCCACTGCCCATGTGATATCAGTGGTTCAACCTTAATTTTATGAAGCTACAAGAATACTTTGTGTGCAAAGAAAACAAAAATAATTACTTTCTTCAACAATTTCTTCTCTTCCGTGTCAGTCTTCAACACGCGTTCACAAGAGTGCCACACACGAGAACAAAGGTCTTACATGTTTGGAACGACATGAGGGTGAGTATTTAAAAACTGAATTTTCATTTTTGGTTGAACTATCCCTTTAATGGAATTTACAATTAATATAAAGGGTGGTAAAACCAAACTTGATGGGAGAACAAACTCAAAAAAGTCAACAATAGGTCTAAATGTTCATGTCTGCATGCAAAATAAAGTAAAATAAATAAAAATTAAATAATGTCAGGAATAACCGCAAGACATTTTCAATGCAACCAATGTGCAAACCCAAGGCCTGGATTTTCCACCCCTTCACAAGTTATGAGTCTATGAGACATACTTTAAAACAGTCTCTCTCCATGGCTGTGAAAAGGGAAGGAGAATGAAATCATGCATCAGAAAGAGAGGGGTGAGTTTTTGTAGGTTTAAGTTTCTGGCTAGAAGCCAACCCTCTCTACTGAACTACAACCAGCTTCCTTTTTTTTCAGAGCTGAAAAAAAATATGCATGTGGCCTGGTTATTTGAGCAGTACATGATTATGATGAAAGCTGATTTCAGTGCAGTGTGAAAAGTTGAATAATTTTGTGCATCCTCCCCATAGTCGAGCAGTCATCAAACAGTTAAGGATGTGGTATATTACAAGCAACTCAATACACAGCACCATGATGTCACTAATGTGGGTGGGGGAAAACATTAGCAGTAAAAAGAATCTCAAATGACTCCACAGGAGTAATGCCCTGTGAATGGCATCTGGTGATGGTTGGTCTAGTATGGCTGATGTTCCAGGTCTGGAACCATATTTCCAAATATAAATTCTGAAATTAATTTTTTTTTACTTCTCAGAATGAAGGCCTGTTCACACAAAGATTAATATTTAGTGCAAAAATTTGGTGCAATAAACATTTTTATTTAGTGATGATCTTTTCGATCGCACGGTGAAGAAAACTGGCCAACCAATAACATTTGTACTTTTGGTTACATGCCCAAAGCTGCTGTTACAAAAAAGCAGGGCATTTCCGCTCTTCTAAAATTGGTCTGAACAGACTAATTTTTCTGCTGAATACTTTGGTGTGAACAGTCTTGATAGTCCAGTGTAAAAGATCAATATTACAGAGTTTAATCATCAATGGAGTCATTTCAGAATCAGCAGTCATTCAGGACAGACATGTAAAACAAAAATGTCAATAACAATGGAATGTTGTAGCATTTATAGTCAACACGGGGAACCATGCTTTAACGACGGCTACATGCATTAGTGACAACATTTCCCCCCAAACTAAAACAAAAAGAACCATTCACATGTTGCGCTCATGGGAAACCACAGCAATCGTGCAATCATGCAACACAGTAAAAACGAAAGTAGGGCAAGACTGAAAATGTGTTCTAGGATTAAAAAACACTTTCTCTTCTTGAAGCTTTCCAGATTGTTAAGGAAAAAGGGATGTAATAATACATTGATATGGATTGATGCAATCAATCAAATGAGAGACTAACAATATGATATAACGCATAAGAACTCAATATGGCGATACTAGATGTGCACATTTTAGAGAGCACAGAACACTGAAAGACTTTCTTGACTGTTGTCAGTGCATTGGAAAAGCCAATGATCAGATGACGTGCATATTGATTTTTTTCATTATTTTAGTATTCAGTACTTTTTGATGTTGATGTCCCAACTGAACTACAAAATTAGCCATTTTCATAAACTTCACTGTTTCAAATCATATTGTGGTATGTTTTGAGGTATCAGCAAATATTGTATTGCTGGCTAAGAGAATAAAAATCAAATATACTGATGAAACATCCAAATTACACCCCTAGGTAAAACATGCAGGGCAAAGCAGTATATTACAGTCTCATTTCATTGAAAAAATACAATATTTGATACAATAGAAACATGTAAACAGAGTCTCTCTATGGAGAGACCTTGAGCTCAAGTCCCTATGGAGACTGAATTGTGTAATGTCTTGTTTAAGTTCCTCATCCAATCACATGTGACTACCAGAGATAAATGGCCTGTAATGGCTGGACTGCCTCTTTGCATTATAATGCTCTCATTGTTCACACCAGACTAAGTATTCACAGAGAGAAAATAACACTTGAAAAAAAGAATCAGGCTTTGAGAACTGAAATGAACTCTCTTGCAATACAGGTAATGCAAAATGCTCAGTTGTAACCATAGTGGAAACTGGTATTTCCTCTTGAGTTGGGTTTTCAAAAGAGCAGAGAAATGTTCATTACGTGAGTTCAGTTACACACTGCAAGTTTTGGCACGCTGACAAGCAAGAGCAATCAAACAACTGTCAAGGTAAAGAAAACAAAGAATGAAACTAATCGGCATATAATTTACAGATTCCTCTTCTCTGTTTGAGAAACGCTTTTAGATGCTTTAAAAAAAACAATTAAAACTTCTGTAACATCTACACTTCAACATGAAGGTCACAGAATGTGGCAACATATTGGCTCTGTTCTGAAACCTATTTTGTGGCATTATAAAGCACTCCCAATATGAGTAGGTGAATTAATTGATGTAATTATGAGATTTAGATTTTTAGACTTAAAAAGCATTCACGTCCTTGTAGAATTTACTACAACTTGTAAACTCTGAATTTTCTAACAGTTACAACTTTTACCACCTGGCCATTGTAATGCCATGAGAACACATTTGAATGGTGTTGGCTACAGTGGTAAAATGTAGTTAGTTCATAAAAATTCTGAAAAATAATTCTTAGAATTGACTAGTGTTAATGTCTTAATCTAATGCCTGCTAAATAATTTTTAACCTTATTAATAATGCATTTGCATAACAATTGTTACTTGTTGCTGTATTGTAGTTTTGTTTATTGATTACTTAAAGGGATAGTTCACCCAAATATGAAAATTATGTAATTAATTAATCACCTAAAACTTGAAAAAAATTGTAGCGCTCCAAACAGGAAAAAACAAGTCTTTGTACTGCAGGCGTGTAGAGCCAGTGGGACACTTGAAAATGAACGAGTGGCTACCCGCACACTGGAAAAGTCTACAAAAACATTTTTTATTATCATTAATTAATCACCCTCACGCCGGACCAGACCAGCAAGACGTTCATTCATCTTCAGAAAACAAATTAAGATATTTTTAATGAAATCCAAGGGCTTTCTGACCCTGCATAGACAGCAATGTAACTGACACATTCAAGGCCCAGAGAGGTAGTAAGGACATTGTTAAAATAGTCCAAGTTACATCAGTGGTTCAACCTTAATTTTATGAAGCTACAAAACAAAAATAATGACTTTCTTCAACACTTTCTTCTCTTCCAGTCAGTCTCCGCAGCTATTCACGAGAATAGCACGATGAATGCATGTGGTGTTGCTGATGGTGGAGCCGTCGTTCTGATGCAGAACCCGGATGCACGGAGCATTGTTTACAAGCAGAGGAATGCACACGTATGTGTCGTGGTACTCTTGTGAATGACAGCAGAAACTGACCCGGAATAGAAGAACATTGAAGAAATTGTCACATGGACTATTTTAATTATGTCCTTACTACCTTTCCAGGCCTTGAATGTGTCAGTTCCATTCATTTTTGGGTGAACAAACCCTTCATTTTGGCTTTAATAGTGTTGCAATAGAAAGGAATACTTCAGAGTCTGAGGATGTACAACATCCTGGGTTGCATCAAGTGATTAATGTCACTTACTATATAAGAGTTACGTTTCAGCCTATGCAGGCAGTATATACACCAAGACATCTCACTGGGTTTTGGAACAGAGCCATTCTTGTAAAATATGTTGTTGTTTTTTTAACAGAAAAAGCTTTTCCCCAAAATAGCAGTAAATAATTTTTTTAGAATTTAGTAAGTAACCACAACTTTTTCAGTTTTTGATTGACTGAACAACAGTTCATTATGTCAAGCACAAACCAGTGACCTTCAGTTTGGTAAACATACTAAGATTAGCACTGTTCATCCCTGAGGTGGGTATCAAATTCAGGGACCAGAAACGGAGGGAATGAGAGGAAAAAGCATGATAAAGGGGTGCTGGGTCTGAAACCAGCCTGGCAAACCTGAAAGTGGCATTTGGAACTGAGGTTAGGTGAGGTAAGGTGGTTTACCTGTGCCACACCTGTGACAGTAATAGCTACCCCCTCCGCTGTCTCTACATCCTCACACTTGGGTTGCAGCGTCATAATCTCAAGGGTTATCCTGTGGAAAACGCAAAAAAAGGAAACAAACCAAAAAAGTTGGCTATGATCTACGGGAAGAATGTCAAGCGGCGTGAAAACAGGAAAGAAGGTGGGATTAAAGAAAGACGTGAAGGTAAACAACACAAAATGAATCTGTAGGGTGAAAATACGAAGAGACAACCACTTGGTCAGCACAAATCAGGTGTTTTGACCATGGGCTGTAATGGCATCCTCTGGATTCAGATTCCCAGAACCTTAAAGATTATTTCCCAACCCACAATATTCCTGAAAGACCATCTAATATGTTCGTCATCCATTACAGACCCAACAGTCAAAACAGGCTGACGTGAGACATTAGTTACATGAGCCATGAGCGCTGTGTAGCCAAACTCCAGACAAGGATAGTGAGAGATGACTGGCTCTCCTTCACTGCAGAGGAAGACCAACACTAGAGTGTGGAAGAGAGCGTGAGAGCATGTGTATGCGTGTAACTTAGGAAATGGAACCAGGCCACCACCCTTCACATCCTGAGCACTTGAAATCGTTCTCACTGTCTTATTAGGTTGGCTTATTTCATTCAGTGTGATTACCTGAGCGACCCCTGTCACATCCAAGGGGACACCCTCCGAAGTTTCGATATTCTCACAGCGACAGAGGATGGTCATTATCTCCAGAGAGAGTCTATGTGGGGCAGATGGGGGGTGGAGGGGAGGGGGAAGAGGGTGAGGAGGGAGGGAAGGAGGGGAGGCAGGACAGCACAATATTATCAGTGTGTTAACATATGTGAAAGGGGAGGACTGAGGTCAGGGTTCAAGGTTAGGGAGGATGGGCGCTGGTGTTGATTGCAGTTGAATCCAGACCATCAGGAAGCCGCTGTCTGCTGCATATGGAGACACCTTTCATATCATGTCATTTATCTTTGAAATCTCATGATTGACTCGGAATGAATGTCTTATTTAGTCTCTCAATTATGCTTTGCCTTTGCACTACCTGCTGGCACTCACACCCCTAGATCACATCTATGACAAAAGCAGTTTCCATTTTTGATAAGATGTTTATGCTACAGGTGGATCTGGACAAAAGGCTGCACAAAAATGATTAATCTTACTTTTTAAAAAAGATTTTAGTAGAATTTTAACAGAATGTGCATTACAATATAAAATTACTGTGTAGGTCAACTGCATCACATATTCTTTATGTAGGCTACAAATTCAAACAAAGATGATAACTGTTACTAAATGAATGCTGGAATACACTCCAAATCTGAACAGGTATTAAACCACAAGGCCTCATACACTTGCCGACTTTGTAAATGGTTCCAAAGAAAAACTGGGTATCGTACACTAAACCAGTGGTTCTCAACCATTTTAACTTAAAGGTGTCTTATTGTCCAAAGGCCCCCTATTATATTAACAGACCTATAATATATACAGCAACTATAATCGATTATTAACAGACATTTGGGGTGTGTCAATATAGATAGATTAACCACAATTCATTTTGTGACGTTTCAAGAACAAAATACAGCAACTGTTGAGGGAGAAAAAAAAAATATATGATTCAGATTAAATCTAGACTGTATGTTTTTAAGCATTTTAGGTTAAGTAAGATTATTTTAATATATTAATAATAAATTAATTTAAATAATTTTAAGTCATGTCTGGTTGAGAACCACTAAACAACTGAGAATCTCACACACTACCAGACTTAAGTCATGCAGAGCACAGCAAATACAATGGAGACACGTAATAAATGAAAATAGTGGCTCTGACTTTTGGCATCTAGCATCGACTCCTCTACTGACCATAATCAGGGCAAAAATCAGGTTATGTATTCCAGCTGTATTTTTGTTATAAAATGTTGAAATTTCAAATAATACATAAAACAAATAATACAATAAAGATCCAATTATCACTGAAGCTGTCACTCACTGCAGTTTTATAATGTTTCACACTGTCTAAGTCACACAAGCCAAAAGACTTACTGGGTGGAAACAGGGTCCCAGATGGCATACTATTTCTAGTGGATTGTTAGGCCAATATAGCTCAAACTTAATATAGCCCAAATTCATTTAACACAGGATAGTTCAAAGTCAAGAGACCATAGTCTAGGATTCAGCCTATATCTACCAAGTTAATAATGCACCATCTACCAATATAGTTGTTGTGAGCAGCACAAACAGCCCTTTTTTGTGTACTTCAATCTAATTTATTTCCATTAGTTTTTTGCCTCTTTCAAAAAGAGTAGCTCTTTAATTGGACTGAAAAGAAACTGTGCATGTCTGAATGACAACATGCACAATAATATGCAGTAGGATCCTCAACTAAATGTTTAATTTCAGCCCTTATGCTGCAGCAAGCCCTACAGCTCTCTCAATCTTTTAAAATTAGATCAATGTAGCTTTTAGAGCTGCCAGCAAACTAGATTACTACATGCTTTATCAAGGAAGGGGGGATGGTAAGAGATATCCCACCCAGCCTTGCTTTATTTCTAAGCTATGCACTCAGCTGAACAACTGTTGTAACCACTGTTTACAACACAACCCATATTTACAGTTCTTTTTGACATTTAATCCCTGAAATTGACTGTTGTTTCATCTTCCTATGGTCTCTAACAATAAAAAGGATCAAATACATGTTTTCATTTCACAGACCTTTTCCACACATCCATGTGTTGTAACATGACTCTCTGATAAATGACCAACTTCCTGTGTTCTTGTCAATGGATGGCGGTCAGTTTTGGCTAATCAAATATACTGTTAGTGAACTTCCCAATAAACCTTTCAATGGTTTCTTTAGCTTGACATTGTATTTCTTCATATTATCTTATCATAGTAGTTCCCTATATATTATATTACCAATTTTAATATATGACAGTGGTGAATAGGGACGTTATTCTCAGAGAGATCTCTTGCTGAAGAACTAAATCCTTCCGCTGTGCAGACATGGAAGTGTGATAAAAGTCTACCGATCTGCACTTGCACAGAGCTGATTTTGCATAATAATCTTATGATCCTCAGCAGTGAGATACCAGAGAAAGATCAGATGCTCAGACACACATGTGAGTCCAGCGCTTAAAGCCAGGTTAGCTCAGCAAACACTTAAAGAAATGAACAGGAGAGGAACATCAGAGAAAAGACAGGCCGGTTATTATAGATTGTACATGCATAACTATCTTAATAACGATTAAAGAAGGAAACAAGGAATGGAAATAAATCATATACTTCAGAATGATACACAGTTATATTATTTCATATATATGACTTATGGCTAATGTTCTAACAGCTACAAGCATTGTGTACCCACAGTGCTCTCACCAAATGACACATATAAGCTTTTTACACTGCACTTAACCTTGTATTATCATTTAAGCCTCACTTTTAGAGAAACATCATTTGAGGAAAAATTTGACAGAAAATGTTTTATTTTTACAGTTGAGGTCCAAGAAAATCTATTCAGGACGAATTAGTCAGTAATAAATAAGCCTGATGTGCAGGAGTGAGACAAACCGTTATTTAAACCGTGATATTGACACCGCAAATAAGAAAGTTAACCCTAGGTTTACGACTGTACAGTACGAAATCTGAATAACCAGGGTTATTTCCTACCTAGAGCAAAGAATGAAAATGTGTGAAACAAAATATCATAACCCAGGTTTCCTATAACTATAATATTTTAAATGTCAAAAGCCCTATATAATTTTAGCACAACATAATTTTGGATATACTATGTTTTCATCAGCAGATGCTGCACCATTAATGATTTTCCTTTTGTAACCATTGAAACTGAACTTTAGTCAACACTCTAGTATTGTTCATTCGGTTTATTTTTCTAAACACTGGCCTTGGATACTCAGGCCCTTAATGAAGTGAGTTTATGTGAACGAGGGCATTGAGTACTGATATATGAGACAATGTTTGCGTTTAATGTCTGAAAGCTGTCTCAGCTAAAGACTATATCACTGAAAGGAAGAGCGCTCAACAGATATGTTTTTTTTCCTTTAGTAAACAGAATTATTTTAGTTACAATCAATGTCTTTAATATGTTGGGAAGAAAACAATAGGCACATGTAGGGCTGTGCGATATATCGAACGCGATATTCATGCGCATCTCGTCAGTAAAGCCGGTTCCATGATTAGCAGTAAATCTCCATCACCTGCTTTCAAATGGAGCGGCATTTAATACACAGAGCAGTAGATCACTGACAAGCTATGCAATATCGCTTTCATTATCACAGTTGAATCGCCTTCGATTATGAATGCGATATTGTGTAGCTTGTCAGTGATCTACTGCTCCGTGTATTAATACGTGTATTCTATTTGAAAGCAGGTGATGGAGATTTACTGCTAATCACGGAACCGGCTTTACTGATGAGATGTGCATGATCATCGCGTTCGATATATCGCACAGTCCTAGGCACAGGTGTGTGCACTCTGGAGTTTCTCTAGAAAGTAGACATTAAATATTCACAAGTTTAAATAATCTAGCCAGACAAATATGAGCATGCTGTGACACATCTCTAAAATGGTCCCAAAGCCCACTCAAGAGGAACTGAAATGTACATAAATGGAGAATAAAGCCATTCAGTCAGTGAGAGAATGATTTGTTTATGTTGTGAGTCAGTAAACACAATAGCAGGAGTGAATGCGATGAATGTACATTCTTACTTCTGTATGTCGGTGATAAGCCACCATGCCCAGGCCCAGCCGCCCACTGTATAGTTCTTCTCATCAGAGCCACAGCAGCCACCTGAGAAAATAAACACTGCATATTTAGTACAAATACATATTCCAAACTTATATCACTTTCAAACTCAAACATGCTTGCAATTCATTTTAAATTGTCTTTAAAAAAAATCTAAGCATAATTTTCCATTGTAATAATCTAAATCTTTCAGCCCATTTCACAAGCTATTGGTCAGTCACCACTTTCACCACCTACAAAAGGTAAAAACCTCATACATGCATCACCAAACTGATTTATAAACTGTAAACTGAACAACAACGTCACTATAACCACAAGCAATCAAAATCACTGGAAAGCCCCAAAGCAGTTAATGGCTAACCAAACCACTATGGTGGTTAAATGTTTACAGAAATGAGCTCAAGTCAATGATCAACTAGCTGTTCCAAACAAAACAGCTTGTGCATCTGTGAAGGTCTTACTACTTACAGTTCAAAAGTTTGGGATGTAAGATTTGTTTTTAAAGAAATTACAACCATTTCCACAAAAATATTAAGCAGCACAGCTGTTTTCAACATCAATAATAATAAATGTTATTTCAAACATCAAATCAGCATATTAAAATGATTTCTGAAGAAAATTTAGATCTGCCATAACAGGAATAAACTACCTTAATAAAATATATTAGCCTAAATAGAAAATAGTTATTTTAAATTGTAATAATATTTTACAATTACACATTTTACTGTATTTTTTTCATCAAATGAGTGAGCAGAAGAGTTTTTATTTTTGTAAATCTTACTGACCCCAAACTGAATGATATTGTACATGAACACAGAATTACGATTCAATTACTAAGGTGGGACTAGTTTGATTATGAGGTTTACTGAATCCCAAGGCCATAATTTAAACTAAATATATCTGTTACTGTTTGCAAGACAAACAAACAAAATACTCCTCACTCATATAAGTATCTTTTCCATTAATAGCAGATTAAATCACACACATCTGTTGGCCACATGAACAGGCACATCCTATTTCCCTTTAATTTTCATTATGTAAAATACAGTATGTTGCTCATGTTGTGATTTGGCTAACAAACTAATGCTATGGGAGGCAAGTAATTAAAAGGGTAAGTGTAAAACAAACCTTCCAGTTCTCCATAATATCCAGTTTATGAAGCAAGATATTTAGACTATGCATCTGTGCAAATATAGATATTGTTGGGTCAACCATGACAGGTGACCAGGAATTCAGGGAGATAACCTAGGATCTATTACATTCAACTGTCAATGTTACAACATCCATACATTTTGCCTGAAGCTTTGAGCATCAATCTGGACTCCTGATGTAAAGTATAAACAGTAGGGGCCTGTAACCATTAGGAATGTGAGATATGTGAGGAACTCCCTCACAAATCTATGATTCTGGTCCCCAGACCATTCAAGTCAGAGTTTGTCTCTCTTCATGTTGCAATGGAGGTACTGGAAACTTTAACAACAAATTCCCTGCATGTCATCAGCTATTAGTGTGCAACCCTCCGCTGTTGTTTAACCACTGCAGCCAGATCAATCACGTGAAAGACAGATGAATTGGCCCATTGAAGTTTCTGTCACGTGACTTTATTTCATTAAACATGACCAATGCGGACACAATTTTCAGGCAAGTTAAGCAAAGAGGAAATAACCCTGCATGTAACTGTACAGTTAGAAAAAAAAACTGTAGTTGGCAGATCATTTAAAATAAAAGAACTAGCCAATTTTGTGAGAGTGTACACTTTAGTGTGCTTATAGGTCTGTGCGATATATCGAACGCGATGATCATGCGTTACGTGCGTAAAGCACGTAAATCTCCTTCACGTGCTTTCAAATGGAGAGGCATTTAATACACAGAGCCGTAGTTCACTGACAAGCTATGCAATATCGCGTTCGTTATCGAAGGCGATTCATCTGCAATAATGAACGCGATATTGTGTAGCTTGTCAGTGATCTACGGTTGTATTAAATGCATCTCCATTTGAAAGCACGTGAAGGAGATTTACTGCTAATCACAGAACCGGCTTTACTGATGAGAACGCATGATCATCGCATATCACACTTCCTGTAGTCTGATATGTGGGATTCATGTCTCTATCAGGTATATTTGATAAACTATATTAAACATTAAAAGTAGCTATAGCTCATACTGAATGCCTGTATTACCCAGTTAAATGTGTATTGCTTAAAGTCAGGTCTTGACCTTCTTGACTGTATCCAGCAATTAAAATCATACAATATAATATTTTGATGTAGTCTATTAATTTAGACTCAATTCATGTAAAACAGTTTTTACATGAATTGAGTTTAAATCAAAAGACTACATCAAAATATGCTATTATTTCCCCCACATATACAACCTTATTTCTGCCTGATTTTCCCCTTAAAAAATATAAATGTAACCTAAAATTGGGAAACCCAGGAACCTTTCTACAACGTAGCAGGAAGACAAGTAATGAGAAAAAGAAATCAGGGGCAGGCTATACTAAAAGGTCTTGATCAAGGACGCCCAACCCTGTTCCCGGAGATCTGCCTACCTGCACAGTTCAGTTCCAAACACACCTGCCTGCAATGAGCAAGTACACCTGCAAATGTTGATTAGTTGGTTCAATTGTGTTTAATCAAGGTTGCAGGAACAGGATTGGGCACGCCTGGTCTTGATTGATACCAGTAAAACACGACCACTTTATTGTGCAGCGACAAAACGTGTTATAGTAGTCTTCATTATCGGATAAGATACAATGGCTTAAAATATTTATACTACGATATGGACATGGCAGCATCACAAAGAATGTACACAGTAAAAAAAACAAACAATAAGTTGTGTTTAATCTAAACTACATAAGCAATCGATATTCAAGACCAAAAGGATTCCTAGAGAAAATCGACTTCATTCGCATGTAAAAAACGAACAGAAAAGAGCACAACAACAGGAGCCGAGTGATGGATTTCTTCTTTCACTGAACTAACACTACAATGCAACAGGCAAGCACGAATGGCCACACACTCACTACTCGACTGAAATGCTTGAGAAAATGAGCGTTTATTGCAGTACACTGTAGAATAAAATACATTTGATGATTTACATACACATATACGCTACATTTCAGATGAATATAATACACGCGAAACTGCTTTGATAAAAACTGAAGGTAACGTTAGTTGATATGTTAAGTTACCTGATACCACCAAGGCTTCGTTTGGTCCTACCGTGTGGCAATTCCCCATCTTTTTCCTGCCCGACGGCTTTAAAAAGCTATTCAAAACGTGAGACTTCGACTTTTTTTTCCAATGACGACGGAACAGTGTATTGAAAACAGTCAGATACAAAGACAAGGCACTCAAAGCAGTCTTGTGTACACCATGTTCCTCACGATTTCTGCTTGCATGCACCAGTAGTCACCGCCCTTTCAGAGATATGACGACTGTTACTACAATACATGTTAAATTTGTGTTACGTTCCAGTAGAGGGAGCCATAAGATTTTAAATGTGCCTAAACACCAGAGTTGCTCACATCTTTTATCTTGCTTTGAGCATTTAAAGGGTTTGGTTTGGGCTTTTTATATAAATTCTAGAATTCAAAGTGGACTACTTTGTCCATCAGCACCTGACAAGTTCACGTCGAAAGGCAATTTTGGAGTCAACTTTATTTTATTATTATTATTTTTTTTTTGGATGTCGCGTCTTAATTTTTTTGAATTCAAGGATGGTTTTCAAAGATTATTTTACAAGAAATTCCAGGACAGAAGTAACCACATAAAAAAGCCCAAGATGAAGCCCGTGCATCAGGTAGCGCGTTCATAATCCTGTGACACTTTTTGGCTGTTGACTTTAATAACTGCCTGTAATAATTTCACCACCAACAACGTATTGATATTCTAGGTTCCATGACTTAAAATGCGTTATATAAAAGCAAAAAATACGATTAATAATAATCATATGATTCTATTGAATAACAGTGTTAAAATACATAATGTAATACAAAATAAACAATTTATGTAGGCTACATTACATGTTATTGCAAATGCCTGCAAAGGGCGCCAAAGGCCTGGTAATTGTCGTTACACTTACAAGATGATCAAATCCTTGTTTAATGTTCACAAAACATTTAATTCAAATATTCACATAATTTTTTAATTTTTGACCACCTTTTTGCAATGCAAATGCTACAGCCTCTATAATTTCTTTAACAAAATATGTGGACATCAACTCTTACAAAAATTTACCATGGTTTTACTGTGATAAAACTGCTCGATTTTCTTTTATGTCATTTCTGAATGCTTGAGACAATAAAATCGATCAGACAACTGTATTAAGTCATAGCCATAGGTAACTGTCTAGAGGCAAATAAAAAATTTAATTACAGTTAGCAGCTAGCTGAAAGACCTTCGCAGTAGACGTTGCATCAGCAAAGCAGTGCACAACGTTGAGACATATCGAAAGGGAACGTCCCCAGTTACTGATCGTGCCGTTTCAACTTTGCTCAGGTCTTATTCTATTCAGTCTAAAGGAAAATGGCGCCATTTGTCCATATTGTATATTTTTGTTTACTCACTATAACATTATCTTATTCAAAATGATAGACATGTTTAAAAATGTAATCCATGTACTAGTCTATGCAAAAGTGTGATATCCTACTATACTGGATGTCTGGATGCTGATTAATGGTCTTGGAGTGCCATCTACTGGTCATACTGAGTATAAAATGTTTTGAGGGACATACAACGGTCAAGGGTGCAGGTGTTGCCTGTGAACTTAGAATAACCCGAGGAACTTTGGGTGACTTCCAGAATATGACAAATACGTGTAAACAACTGTGATGAATGTCTTCTGGGAGCACTGCCAACCAATGGGAGTAGAAGAAGAACTTTTACTTTTTAAAAAATGGCGAATATGAAAAATGACCAGGTGGACTAGTAATTAAAAGTGGACAAGGCCAAATAAGAAAAACAGGAACTACCAAATATGGGCAATAAAAAGCATATATATGCTCTGTACTGACACTCACAGAACTCAGACTCAGTTTGATGAGGCGGCTGTGTTCTCGACTTTATCTTGTCATAATAAAGTCTTTTCTTTCACATTTGAAACTCTGCTGTTTTGAGCCTTTCTAATTGCACCAACTGAGATCCGGACGAGAGACAACCTCTTGTGCCACGACATCCATTGCAGAGCAATGGCGTTAAGCGAATCAGGCTTCAGTATTCTAAGGAGAAAGTGTTTCCCTAATGCATCAGCAAAGCTGTACGCAATGTCTTGTTCCCTTCTGGGAACCGAGGTCACGTTCAATAACCGGGGACATTCTACATAGCACTTTCAAAGCATGGTTCTTTAGTACATAAAAGGGTTCTGCTATTGTTAAAGCTGAATAACACTTTTGTTTAGAATAAAATTTCTTAAGAGTGCATAGCTTGACCAATTTGCGTTTCTAGATGACTTATTTAGACTTAATGTACAAATCTAAACTTCAAAATTTAAGGTTCACATTTAGATTTAGTAATATAATATTTCTTCCAAATAGGCTACTTATAATGACATTTTGTTTTTATTTAGTTTATTTTTAATCTGTGCTCTAAAGAATTACCACAAGTACAAAAAAATAAAAAAATACTGAAATATCAATAAAAGTTTTATTTTGCAAGACTGTACATATGACACTGTAATCAGGCATGTTTTGCATTACTATTTTGAAATGTACAACAATTATTAATGATCATGTTAATCAGAAAAAAATATTTACGTTAAGCAAACATTAAGGAAAGATTTACATGAAAAATGTCAGATTTGTCAGAAGGAGGTTGGTTACTGATTGTAGGGTGCTGATATCATATGCTCTTCATTTTACAATAGCTCATATGATTCATTTGCAGGCTATTTCTTCTGCAGGCTATTTCTTCTATTTCTTCAGCAGGCTCTTAACAGTTGATAGTGAGTCTTCTCTGTTTATTATGTAAAAGAAACAGTGTGAGAGTATTCATACTGTATGGACATCAAGTATAAACTAAATATAATATTAAAAATATTAAAGGTTTATACTAACCTCCTTTCAACAGCCTTCATGATGTATTTCTGCGTGAATTTAGATTCTGGATTCAAGCATTTCTGCTCTGTACTATTTTTCAGAGTAACACTACACAAAAACACAAGATAAAAAATCTGCATGAATATTTATGCCAGTCAACATATTTAAACAGATGCACAATATTTAGAGAATATTTTAACAGTGTACACTTACACAATCTCCTGGTTTTTACAAGAGGGACTTGGTGGTATGATTTCAACCTTCTCAATCAGTTTTGGAGGAACCATGTTCACACCTTTGTCAGCACAAAAACACCTGCCCTTGGGAACTCTAGCCTGGCCTGGAAGAGAAAAACAGTGCATTTTACCATCAACTACAACACCCTGGCACATAAAGAAGGTTTCATAATATAATTGCACAATACGAAAAACAAAATATACTTGCATTTCTTCAATCTGCAAAGTTCAGAGATCAAACTCACCTTTCACCTCTACAACAAGCAGGCAGCCTAGAATAACCATAGCTATAATGATTTTCATGGTTTTAATCTTCTGTGTTCACCTCCCTAATGGCTGGTTAATGAAGTTGTGTATGAAGTTCAGCTCCTTTGTTTTTATGCTTTTGTAAGGGGTTTTCCCTCCCTGAGAATTTTTCAGTGTTTGTTTCTATGGTCCTGCATCTGTACTTGTCTCCTTTCTCAGAAACACTTTCTTTTCATGCAGACTTGACCTTTCCAAGAATGAGGAAGGAATCATTCGATTGATAATTTTCTTTGGTCTTTTTGAGTGCACACAATTCCTGTTTGATAAAAAAAAAAACAATACATTCAGGTACAAAATAAGTGTGATTATGAGTGAGTCAGTGAATCATTTACTCACCCGAATCATTCAACAACCAGGGGGGTATAGCTAGGACTTTTTAGTACAGGGACTTTTTTTTTACTCTTGCACAAGCCCCATTGAAATGTTGCTGTGCTCTAGTAAAATATTACCCAAACCCTTGTCTGACAATGTAGATGTCTGTATACCAAACTAAGAATCATTTTCAATTATGTACATAAGAAATTATGTAATGCATGTTTTCAGCTTTAAATCAGAACTAGGGATGCCAGATTGTGAATGAATGAGTCAGTAAAATGGGTTTGCACAAAGGTCTGGAGTTGTTAGTAATGGGATGTTTTACAAGGCAGAAGACAAAAGGAGTGGCAGGATGGGGTGCATTTTTTGGGGTAAACTCTTGCACTTTTGAATTACTCTGTACTACAGGTAAAGGGAATTTATATCCATCCAATAGTATACAAAAAGAGTATATAAAAATATGAAGAAATGTTTTTGATAGGGGTACTGTGCCCAGTACAGAAAGAAATGTTTCCTGTCAACTACTCATTCATGAGTGAAACTCTGCTTAGACACGCATGACATTTGGCTCTGCTGTGGCTTAGTTTCAAACTATTTTTCTTAGCTGATGAATCATAGTCAAAAGTAACTAATAATATTGTACATAATATGTATGTCTCTTGTTAATTGAATATTACATTGTGCTACTGTTGTTGTGAATATCAGACTGCAACCTTGTGTAGCTGAATCACAGTGTGGTGATGTAAACCACAAACTAGTACACAGACAAACACTTCTTTTTAAATAGATGTTAATAGGTCAGTGGTTGCTCTCACTACCCTTTTATTTTACATTCTATGTTCTATTTTAAAGTCAAAACAGTGATTTCTTGAAATTTGTTAAAGCTGACATATGCACAAACTACATCAAAATCAACACCCCTTATAAGACTGGTATAATTATTGGTATAAACAGCTTTTTCAGGAATATCAATACAGTATATAGATATAGTATATAGAGAATATAAATAAACTGCTGTTAAAAAGTTTGGGATCAGTAAGATTTTTTTTTTTTAAAGATGTCTCTTATGCTTGCTGCATTTATTTGTTCAAAAACAGTAATATTTATAGTATGATAATGTATATAGTAATATAATACAAAAGAGTTAAATTTCACAATATTACTTTTTTTTTCTGTATTTTTGATCCAGCATAAGAAACCTCATTTAAAAATATGAAAAACCTTACTGATCCCAAGCTTCTGAATGGCAGGGTATATGTATGTAGCCTATATGTAGATAGTCTGGGTTCTCAATGTCTGCTGTAATGATACAATGAAAAAATAACAGTGAACACTAATTGCTTTGTTGTCCATTTGTACAGTATTCATCATACATGATGAAATGTAAACCACTGTCAAACGTTAGATATGAAACCTCCTCTCTTCCTTTTTTCCATTAATGATGAAGCAGCTAACAATAGTCATCAGAAATTCATGTTTAAGACATTTAAGGCTTTTTTTATAACAGTGTCTTCTGATCACAGTTGGTTGTAGATGTCTAGATTTTGTTTTAATTCATTATGTGGGATGGAAATGTGGCTTGAAAGTCATTTTCAGTTGATTTATCCAGTGCAGTGGCAATCTACATTAGTTTGCACTGGCAAAAGTCTTTATACTGTACCAGCCATATCAGTCAAAAATCGCTGCTTATAACTGAGACTATGTTCAGCAATCTTTATTGAGTTTTCACATCCCAGACCTCGTGTTTTAGAAGCCCATGGGACTATTGATTATTGTAAATTGATTATTATATGCATTTTCACTCAGAATGTCAGAATGCAAGAACTACTCTGGAAGAGGTCAGGAGACGTAATTCATAGACAAAAAGGTTTATTTGACATCTTTTGGATTATGAAAATACAATCAGTAAATTATAAAAAAGACTATACATATGATATGACACATTGTTCAGTGGTCTTATGAAAATACGTTTGTGAAAACAACCAAGTGGTAAGATAAAAAATAATTTAATCAGCTTAGACATTAGGAAATATTTTTAGTTTAAACATTTTTTTTTCTAAATTGAACTCCAATTTATGAGGCAGAATATTAATTCATCTGAAGTCTATGAAGTCATTTGAAGGATGTTGGTGCTGCTGATGATGTCATGGTGCTCTTCAGTGGCACAGAAGCAGTTGTACTGTGTGTCTTCTGGCTCCTGTGAAGATCAGAAATATTTTGCATTTAATTCAATTTCCAATGAATTCATTCTTGCTTTTTTAAATTGCCACGTCTCTCTGCCACACAAATCTACATCTTTGCATTGAATAACTACGTGAAGCATGAATAAATATACTATTCTCACCTCTTTTCAAGAGCCTTTATGATGACATTTTGAGTGAATTTTGACTCTGGATTCATGCATTTCCGTCCTGCTCCATTCTTCAGAGTGACGCTGTGAAAGTGCAAAAGCAATGAGCCGAATCAAACTGACGAATTAATTGAAAATGAAAATAAATGAATGTATACAAATGTAGGCTATGCTTACATAATCTCATGTTTGCGACAAGATGGACTTGGAGGGATGATTTCAACCTTCTCAATGTTCTTCACTAAAACCATGTTTGCAGCTTTGTCTGAACAAAAGCACCTGCCCTTTGAAGACCTGTCCTGTCCTGGAAGAGAAATGCCGTATATTTCATTAGAGTCTATTAGCTGCAGAACATCACCATAAACAGATACATGTTCTGAAGACATGCTGAATGCTCTTGATCTGTGATTCTCAGAGCTCAAACTCACCTTTCACCCCTACAGCCATCAGGCAGACGAGAAGAACAAAAGCTGCAGTAGTCTTCATTGTCTTCTTGTTGTAGCTGAACTGTGTTTGTGTTATGTCTGGGTCAGTGAGATTATGACTGAAGGACTGCAGGAGTTCATTTAAATACTGTAGGATCAGGGTTTCCCCTCAGTTTTAGTTCTCTTTTCAGGTTTCAATACTCCAGCTTCCCTATTTTTTCCCTTTTTATTGCGATTTCTCGGAAGCACTGTCCTTAAACCTTATAGAGAGAAGCCTTGACTTAGGGCACACTGTTTGTAATTTTCCAAAAATAATGAAGGAAATATTGTTTAATTAGGCTGGAATATATCTGTGTGAACCGACGCTCCTCAACCACCAACACCTCTATCTGCTAGGACATTATATGTTTTTCTACAAATTTTTTTCTTGAAAGGTCTGCTATCCAAGTCCTAACCAGAATCATCCCTGCTAAACAGCAGCAGACTTGACCTTTCCAAGAATGAGGAAGGAATCATTTGAATGATTATTTTCTTTTGTCAATATTAGACTATAATTGAAAAGCATTAGGCTAATAAAAGTCAAGTCACCTATATTTATATAATGCTTTTAACAATACAGATTGTGTCAAAGCAGCTTTGCAGTAACAGGAAAATAGTGTCAATAATGCAAAAGGACAATAGTAAACACTCAATTTTCAGTTAAAGGCAGTTCATCATTGAATTCAGTGATGTCATCATCTAGCTCAGTTCAGTTTAAATACTATCTGTGCGATCAAGTCAATGATATGATTAAAAACATTAAAAAAACATAAACATTTTGAAATTTAATACACATAAAAAAACAAACAAAAACAAAAACAAATTACAGATAAACTGTCAGTATTACTGGGGATTCCCATGAGAAAAAAAGTGCACTTCCATAAGATACTGAAAGTGCTTTGTTTTCATGCACTCATTTTGTACTTAACATACTAAAAATTATTATTTTGTGCTTCTTAAGATAATCTGAAGACCACCTAAGTGTACTCAAACGTGCTCATTACCACTTGTAGTACACTTGAACCCATCTTGTATACACTAGTGGGTTCAAGTATACTACAAGTGGTATGTAAATACATGTTTTTAAACGCAGTAAAAGCACATTTTAGTTCATATTCCAAAAAAGCACATTTGAGTAAACTCAGATGTTCTTAAGATTATCTTAAAAAGTACTAAATATATATACCTTTATACTCTTGCACGCGGCTCATTGAAATGCTCCTGTGCTCTAAAATATCTGACAATGGAAATGACTGCATACCAATCTAAGAATCAAAATATTATGTAAAATATACGTCACTTAACAGTGATTCCTTGTTTATGCAACTATTGAATGCATTGTGCTATTGTTGTTCAGTGGCCTTGTGCAGAAAGCTGAATCACAGTGTGGTGATGTAATCCACAAACTACTCTGACCAACACTTCTTTAAAAATAGAGCTTAATAGGAGGTCAGTTAGTGGTTTTCACTACCCTTTTACTTTACATTTGCACGTTCTATTTTAAAGTCTTAATTCTGGAAATCTGGAAATGCTGACATGCACAAATGTCATCAATATGGGAAAGCTTGTCTAAAAGGTATTATTACTGCTATAAACACAGCTGTTTTTTTCAGGCATATCAATACAGAATATAGAGAATATATTGTTGTTTAAAAGTTTGGGATCAGTAAGATTTTGAATGTTTTTTAAATAAGTCTCTTATGCTCACTTAGGCTGTATTTATTTGATCAAAAATACTGAAAAAACAGCAATATTGTGAAATATTATAACAATTTAAAATAACTGTTTTCTGTTTTAATAAAATATAATTTCTTCCTGTGATACGAAGCTAAATTTTGATCAGCCATTTCTTCAGTCTTCAGGGTCACATGATCGTTCAGAAATCATTTAATTTGCTGATGCATTATCAGTGTTGGAAAAAGTTGTGCTGCTTAATATTTTTTGGAACCTGTGATACTTTTTTCATGATTATTTGAACAATTAATAAAAACATTTGATCAATTTAACACATCCTTGGTGAATAAAAATATTGCCCCTAACTTTTGAACAGTATATTTTTACAAATGATTTCTATTTTGCTATATAAATGCTGTTCTTTTTTTTTATACTAAAGATCCTTATTAAAATATCACAGGTTCCAAAAAATATTAAGCAGCACAATTGTTTCCAACATTGATAATAAATCAGTATATTAGAATGATTTCTGAAGGATCATGTGACACTGAAGAATAATGATACTGAAAATTCAGTTTTGCCATCACAGGAATAAATTACATTTTACAAATGATTCACATAAAAAAGCTATTTTAAATTACAATAATATTTCACAATATTACAGTTTTTTTATGTATTTTTTGATCAAATAAATGCAGCCTTGATGAGCATAAGAGACTTTTTTGAAAAATATTAAAAACTTTAGTGAACTTCTGAACGGCAGTGTATATGTATGAAAGTATGTATAGATAGATAGATAGTTGTTCATGTATTCACTGTATTCCATCACTTTCTCCTCTCTTCCTTTTTCAAGAGTGACTTGTTTGTTTAAACACTTTCACTAATGATAAGGCAACTAACAATAGTCCGAACAGAACTTCCCACTTTTAAGACGTTTAAGGCTTTTTTATAACAGTGTCTTCTGATCACAGATGGAAGCAGCTGCCTAGATTTTGTTTTAATTCATTATGTGGGATGGAAATGTAGCTTGAATGTTATTTTCAGTTGATTGCTTTATCCAGTTCAGTGGCAATCTGCATTAGTTTGCACTGGCAAAAGTCTTTATACCATCCATATCAGTCAACTGAGACACTGTTTAAAAGAGTAGCAGTCTTTAAAACTTAACTGAGTTTTCACATCCCAGACCTATTTTTAATTGCAATAATATTTCACAATATTAGTTTTTTAATGTATTTTTTGATCAAATAAATGCAGCCTTGATGAGCATAAGAGTTTTAGAAGCCCATGAGACTATTGATTATTGTAAATGGATTATTATATGCATTTTCACTCAGAATGTCAGAATGCAAGAACTACTCTGAAAGAGGTCAAAAGACATATTTTACGGATATAAAAGCTTTATTTCAAACATCTTTGTGGACAATAAAAATACAATCACAATGCAAATTATAAAAAGACTGTACATATGACACATTTGTGAAAACATTTGTAAAAACAACCCAGTGGTCAGATAAAATAATTTAATCAGCTTAGACATAGGAAATAATTTTATCTTTTTTTTTTTTTTTCTAAATTGAACTCCAACTTATGAGGCAGAATATTAATTCATCTGAAGTCTATGAAGTCATTTGAAGGATGTTGGTGCTGCTGATGATGTCATGGTGCTCTTCAGTGGCACAGAAGCAGTTGTACTGTGTGTCTTCTGGCTCCTGTGAAGATCAGAAATATTTTGCATTTAATTCAATTTCCAATGAATTCATTCTTGCTTTTTTAAATTGCCACGTCTCTCTGCCACACAAATCTACATCTTTGCATTGAATAACTACGTGAAGCATGAATAAATATTACTATTCTCACCTCTTTTCAAGAGCCTTTATGATGACATTTTGAGTGAATTTTGACTCTGGATTCATGCATTTCCGTCCTGCTCCATTCTTCAGAGTGACGCTGTGAAAGAGCAAAAGCAATGAGCCGAATCAAACTGACGAATTAATTGAAAATGAAAATAAATGAATGTATACAAATGTAGGCTATGCTTACATAATCTCATGTTTGCGACAAGATGGACTTGGAGGGATGATTTCAACCTTCTCAATGTTCTTCACTAAAACCATGTTTGCACCTTTGTCTGCACAGAAGCACCTGCCCTTTGAAGACCTGTCCTGTCCTGGAAGAGAAATGCCGTATATTTCATTAGAGTCTATTAGCTGCAGAACATCACCATAAACATATACATGTTCTGAAGACATGCTGAATGCTCTTGATCTGTGATTCTCAGAGCTCAAACTCACCTTTCACCCCTACAGCCATCAGGCAGGCGAGGAGAACAAAAGCTGCAGTAGTCTTCATTGTCTTCTTGTTGTAGCTGAACTGTGTTTGTGTTATGTCTGGGTCAGTGAGATTATGACTGAAGGACTGCAGGAGTTCATTTAAATACTGTAGGATCAGGGTTTCCCCCTCAGTTTTAGTTCTCTTTTCAGGTTTCAATACTCCAGCTTCCCTCTTTTTTCTCTTTTTTCTCTTTTTAGTGTGATTTCTCGGAAGCACTGTCCTTAAACCTTATGGAGAGGAGCCTTGACTTAGTTTTTAACTTTCCATGAATGATGAAGGAAAGATTATGATTTGGTGGGAGTACTACTTGTCTAAAACATTGAAAGTGAAAATATCTTGGGGCATTTTAGTTATTTTCAAAACATTTTAATTGATAGAATTTGATGGCTTTTATTGTCTGTTTTAAGCACGTGACCATCTGTTATATGCATTTTGTGTATAAATGAAGGTAACAATACACAGAAATATATAAAAAGCACATTCAACTATTTATTAACACAATCTTTTGCGATACTTTTATTGCTAATGACCGATTGTTTGAAAGAAAACAATTCTGAGCAAGTAAAACAGATACACAGTGACATGCACCCAAGTTACAAGTTACAACAATTTCTGTGCATTCAGTCTGAATGAATCCTGCTGATTTATTACTTTATAGAAACACTTTGAAGTTGTAGTTTGTTTCATTTACCTACTGGATGTAAATGTGGTCCTACTCTTTACTGAAATCAGCTTTCTTGATAATTACATTTTATATTGTTCTTAATCACCAACACACCTCAAACACCAACACCTCTATCTGCTAGAACATTATCTGTTTTTCTACAGATTATTTTTTCTTGCAATGTAGTTTACCAAAGAGGTCTGCCATCCAAATCCTAACCAGATTCATCCCTGCTGAGCAGCAGAGTAGCAGACTTGACTTTTCCAAGAATGAGGAAGGAATCATTTGAATGTTATTTCCTTTTGTTAATATTAGACTATAATTTCACTGAAAAGCATTAGGCCAATAAAACATCAAAAAACATAAACATTGTGTAATTTAATACACATTTTAAAAAATTACAGACAGACTGTCGGTATTAGTGGGGATTGCCAGGAGAAAAAAAAGATGGGTTCAAATGTACTACAAGTGGCAACTAGGCACATTTGAGTACACTTAGATATTAAGATTATCTTAGTAAGAAGTACTAAAGAATATTTTTTTAGTATAATAAGTACAAAATTATTGCATGAAAATAGAGCACTTTAAGTACATTATTGAAATGCTGCTGTGCTCTAGTAAAATATCTGACAATGGAGATGGCTGCATACACTGTAAAAAAAAGAAAAGTTGAGCCACCTTAAAATTTTAAGGCAACAGTTTAAGCAGATTTTTGAGTCTTCTCAACTTGTTGTTTTACGTTTATACCACAAAAAGTTGAGAATCTCCTACAAAAATAAGTTGAGAGAACTCAAAAATCTGCTGAAGCTGGTTCCCTTAAAATTTTAAGTTGGCTCAACTTTTTTTTTTTTTTTTTTACAGTGTACCAACCTAAGAATCAAAATATTATGTAAAATATACGTCACTTAACAGTGATTCCTTGTTTATGCAACTATTGAATGCATTGTGCTATTGTTGTTCAGTGGCCTTGTGCAGAAAGCTGAATCACAGTGTGGTGATGTAATCCACAAACTACTCTGACCAACACTTCTTTAAAAATAGAGCTTAATAGGAGGTCAGTTAGTGGTTTTCACTACCCTTTTACTTTACATTTGCACGTTCTATTTTAAAGTCTTTGATAAAAACAGTGAATTCTGGAAATCTGGAAATGCTGACATGCACAAATGTCATCAATATGGGAAAACTTGTCTAAAACTGGTATTATTACTGCTATAAACACAGCTGTTTTTTTCAGGCATATCAATACAGAATATAGAGAATATACTGTTGTTTAAAAGTTTGGGATCAGTAAGATTTTGAATGTTTTTTAAATAAGTCTCTTATGCTCACTTAGGCTGTATGTATTTGATCAAAAATACAGAAAAAAACAGTTATATTGTGAAATATTATAACAATTTAAAATAACTGTTTTCTGTTTTAATAAAATATAATTTCTTCCTGTGATACTAAGCAAAATTTTGATCAGCCATTTCTTCAGTCTTTGGGGAAGTCGTGGCCTAATGGTTAGAGAGTCGGACTCGTTATCCAAAGGTTGTGGGTTCGAGTCTCGGGCCGGCAGGGATTGTAGGTGGGGGGAGTGAATGTCCAGCGCTCTCTCCACCCTCAATACCACGACTGAGGTGCCCTTGAGCAAGGCACCGAACCCCCAACTGCTCCCCGGGCGCCACAGCATAAATGGCTGCCCACTGCTCCGGGTGCGTGTTCATGGTGTGTGTGTGTGTGCATGTTGGATGGGTTAAATGCAGAGCACGAATTCAGAGTATGGGTTACCATACTTGGCAGTATGTCACTTCACTTCACATGATCGTTCAGAAATCATTTAATATGCTGATGCATTATCAGTGTTGGAAAAAGTTGTGCTGCTTAATATTTTTTGGAACCTGTGATACTTTTTTTCATGATTATTTGAACAATTAATAAAAAGATTTTTATCAATTTAACACATCCTTGGTGAATAAAAATATTGCCCCTAACTTTTGAACAGTATATTTTTACAAATGATTTCTATTTTGCTATATAAATGCTGTTCTTGTTTTTTTATACCAAAGATCCTTATTAAAATATCACAGGTTCCAAAAAATATTAAGCAGCACAATTGTTTCCAACACTGATAATAAATCAGTATATTAGAATGATTTCTGAAGGATCATGTGACACTGAAGAATAATAATACTGAAAATTCAGCTTTGCCATCACAGGAATAAATTACATTTTACAAATGATTCACATAAAAAAAGCAATTTTTAATTGCAATAATATTTCACAATATTAGTTTTTTAATGTATTTTTTGATCAAATAAATGCAGCCTTGATGAGCATAAGAGTTTTAGAAGCCCATGAGACTATTGATTATTGTAAATGGATTATTATATGCATTTTCACTCAGAATGTCAGAATGCAAGAACTACTCTGAAAGAGGTCAGGAGACATATTTTACGGATATAAAAGCTTTATTTGAAACATCTTTGTGGACAATAAAAATACAATCACAATGCAAATTATAAAAAGACTGTACATATGACACATTTGTGAAAACATTTGTAAAAACAACCCAGTGGTCAGATAAAATAATTTAATCAGCTTAGACATAGGAAATAATTTTATCTTTTTTTTTTTTTTTTCTAAATTGAACTCCAACTTATGAGGCAGAATATTAATTCATCTGAAGTCTATGAAGTCATTTGAAGGATGTTGGTGCTGCTGATGATGTCATGGTGCTCTTCAGTGGCACAGAAGCAGTTGTACTGTGTGTCTTCTGGCTCCTGTGAAGATCAGAAATATTTTGCATTTAATTCAATTTCCAATGAATTCATTCTTGCTTTTTTAAATTGCCACGTCTCTCTGCCACACAAATCTACATCTTTGCATTGAATAACTACGTGAAGCATGAATAAATATTACTATTCTCACCTCTTTTCAAGAGCCTTTATGATGACATTTTGAGTGAATTTTGACTCTGGATTCATGCATTTCCGCCCTGCTCCATTCTTCAGAGTGACGCTGTGAAAGAGCAAAAGCAATGAGCCGAATCAAACTGACGAATTAATTGAAAATGAAAATAAATGAATGTATACAAATGTAGGCTATGCTTACATAATCTCATGTTTGCGACAAGATGGACTTGGAGGGATGATTTCAACCTTCTCAATGTTCTTCACTAAAACCATGTTTGCACCTTTGTCTGCACAGAAGCACCTGCCCTTTGAAGACCTGTCCTGTCCTGGAAGAGAAATGCCGTATATTTCATTAGAGTCTATTAGCTGCAGAACATCACCATAAACATATACATGTTCTGAAGACATGCTGAATGCTCTTGATCTGTGATTCTCAGAGCTCAAACTCACCTTTCACCCCTACAGCCATCAGGCAGACGAGAAGAACAAAAGCTGCAGTAGTCTTCATTGTCTTCTTGTTGTAGCTGAACTGTGTTTGTGTTATGTCTGGGTCAGTGAGATTATGACTGAAGGACTGCAGGAGTTCATTTAAATACTGTAGGATCAGGGTTTCCCCTCAGTTTTAGTTCTCTTTTCAGGTTTCAATACTCCAGCTTCCCTCTTTTTTCCCTTTTTATTGCGATTTCTCGGAAGCACTGTCCTTAAACCTTATAGAGAGAAGCCTTGACTTAGGGCACACTGTTTGTAATTTTCCATGAATGATGAAGGAAATATTGTTTAATTAGGCTGGAATATATCTGTGTGAACCGACGCTCCTCAACCACCAACACCTCTATCTGCTAGGACATTATATGTTTTTCTACAGATTTTTTTCTTGAAAGGTCTGCTATCCAAGTCCTAACCAGAATCATCCCTGCTAAACAGCAGCAGACTTGACCTTTCCAAGAATGAGGAAGGAATCATTTGAATGATTATTTTCTTTTGTCAATATTAGACTATAATTGAAAAGCATTAGGCTAATAAAAGTCAAGTCACCTATATTTATATAATGCTTTTAACAATACAGATTGTGTCAAAGCAGCTTTGCAGTAACAGGAAAATAGTGTCAATAATGCAAAAGGACAATAGTAAACACTCAATTTTCAGTTAAAGGCAGTTCATCATTGAATTCAGTGATGTCATCATCCAGCTCAGTTCAGTTTAAATACTATCTGTGCGATCAAGTCAATGATATGATTAAAAACATTAAAAAAACATAAACATTTTGAAATTTAATACACATAACAAACAAAAACAAAAACAAATTACAGATAAACTGTCAGTATTACTGGGGATTCCCATGAGAAAAAAGTGCACTTCCATAAGATACTGAAAGTGCTTTGTTTTCATGCACTCATTTTGTACTTAACATACTAAAAATTATTATTTTGTGCTTCTTAAGATAATCTGAAGACCACCTAAGTGTACTCAAACGTGCTCATTACCACTTGTACTTGAACCCATCTTTTATACACTAGTGGGTTCAAGTATACTACAAGTGGTATGTAAATACATGTTTTTAAACGCAGTAAAAGCACATTTTAGTTCATATTCCAAAATATCACATTTGAGTAAACTCAGATGTTCTTAAGATTATCTTAAAAAGTACTAAATATATATACCTTTATACTCTTGCACACGGCTCATTGAAATGCTCCTGTGCTCTAAAATATCTGACAATGGAAATGACTGCATACCAATCTAAGAATCAAAATATTATGTAAAATATACGTCACTTAACAGTGATTCCTTGTTTATGCAACTATTGAATGCATTGTGCTATTGTTGTTCAGTGGCCTTGTGCAGACATCTGAATCACAGTGTGGTGATGTAATCCACAAACTACTCTGACCAACACTTCTTTAAAAATAGAGCTTAATAGGAGGTCAGTTAGTGGTTTTCACTACCCTTTTACTTTACATTTGCACGTTCTATTTTAAAGTCTTTGATAAAAACAGTGAATTCTGGAAATCTGGAAATGCTGACATGCACAAATGTCATCAATATGGGAAAACTTGTATAATTACTGCTGTAAACAGCTATTTTTTTCAGGCATATCAATACAGTATATAGAGAATATATACACTGCTGTTTAAAAGTTTGGGATCAGTAAGATTTTGAATGTTTTTTAAATAAGTCTCTTATGCTCACTAAGGCTGCATTTATTTGATCAAAAATACAGAAAAAAACTGTTATATTGTGAAATATTATTACAATTTAAAATAACTGTTTTCTGTTTTAATATATAATTACTTCCTGTGATACTAAGCTGAATTTTGATCAGCCATTTCTCCAGTCTTTGGGGTCACTTTTCAGGTTTCAATACTCCAGCTTCCTCTCTTTTTTCTATTTTTATTGCGATTTCTCGGAAGCACTGTCCTTAAACTTTATGGAGAGAAGCCTTGACTTAGGGCACTCTGTTTGTAACTTTCCATAAATGATGAAGGAAATATTGCTTAATTACATGATGTTTTATTAACAAAGTTTGGGAGGAGCACGTCAGATACTTAGCCTAATTAAACACAAGTGGTACGCAATCAAGTCAATCAACTCACGGACATAAATACAGCTGACATACCTCCACTCATTTGACGGTCTATCAGCATCCCTCCACCACCCCTTCTCCACCAATATCACCATACCACGGGGGGATACTCTGGGTTCGGGCCATTCCCGAGCTCAGAGCCCTTCCCCAGGACAGCACGCCAACTACGTATTACCATACTCGCCAAATACGCATTACGTAACTCGTGCTAAATATATGTAAGTGTGAACTCGTGAAATTTACATTTAGTCATAAAAAACAACAACAACAAAAGAGCAACAACATGCATGTGCTATGACAGGTCTCAGTTAGCCTAATGCAGTACATGTAGCAAGGTTTGTTTTTCTTTTCTTTTTTTTTAAATAAAACGAGTAGATAGAATATAGAAAAAAGAAACCTAGTGTTTTTTTGTTTTGTTGTTGTAGCTGTTGTTGTTGTTAATGCAGTACACGTAGCAAGGTTGAGTTTTTTGGGTTTTTTTTTTTAAAGAAACAAGTAGATAGAATAGAAAAAAGAAAGCTAGTTAGCGTTAGTTTTTCAAGAAAAGCTAGCAGTTATAGAATAAATATGCAATTGATAGAGGGACGTGTGTGTGTGTGTGTGTGTGTGTGTGTGTGTTTTTAAATAAAAAGAAGACAGATAAAATAGAATTAGAATAGAGAGCGTTAGAGGGTCATATAAAGATGGAAGAGATGTGTTTTTAGCCGTTTCTTGAAGATGGCTAAGGATTCAGCTGCTCGGATTGAGTTGGGTAGGTCATTCCACCAGGTGGGAACATTTAATGAAAAAGTCTGTGAAAGTGATTTTGTGCCTCTTTGGGATGGCCCAATAATGTGTCGTTCACTTGCAGAACGCAATTTTCTAGAGGGCACATAGGTCTGAAGTATTGAATTTGGTAACACTTTATTTCTATAGTCCACTTTAGATATTCTACTAACAGTAAGTAACTTTGCAACTACATGTCAACTAGCAGTCAGTAGAGTATTAGTAGACTGTCTGCTTAATAACTTCTAAAACTTTATTTTGATGGGTCCACAACATACAACATACTGACTATGAGAAACTACGCAAGTGTATGTCAACTTATTCTACTAACCCTAAACCTACCCTAACAGTCCACTCTGAGAGTTAGTAGACATATAGTTGCAAATTGATGAGAATTAGTTGACATGTAGTTACAAAGTTACTTATAGTTAGTTGAATGTCTGAAGTGGACAATCAAAATAAAGTGTAACCCTGAATTTAAGTAAAGGGGTGCAGAGCGAGAGGTGGTTTTGTAGGCAAACATTAATGCCTTGAATTTTAAGTGAGCAGCTATTGGTAGCCAGTGCAAAATGATGAACAAAGGTGTGACGTGCGTTCTTTTCTGCTCATTAAAGATTAATCTTGCAGTAGTCCAAGTGATATGTGTAACATTTGAGGTATGTTCACTTTTTCATAAAAGCATGAAATTTGGTACACTTGTACAGTTTGCGGCCCTAAACATTTTCAGAAATGGAGCCATCGCAAAAACACCTTGTGGTTGCCATGGCGACCATTTTACTTAACCAAATTACTATAACCAAATTATGTATTTTGTGTCATATCTCCTGAACCAAACATGATAACACAGAAAAGGTTATTTTATATTTTGATGGTCGAGGATTACAATGATACCATATGCAGCAACATAAACTGTTCAGGTGAAGAGTTAATGGTGAAATCAGCAATGTAAAAAGGAAATAACAGTATCTGAGCATCACAGTATCACAACATTTATAAAAGTCCATATTATGGCTATGAATTTTTTTCTTTCTTTGATAATTAACTAATATTGTACTCAATAGTACAATAAAAGGTTGTTTTAATTAATTAATTATTAATTTGTTTTATATAGCGCTTTTCTGGGTACTCAAAGCGTTTTACATAGAAGGTGGAATCTCCTAAACCACCACCAATGAACAGCACCCACCACAAACCAGCTAAATAATATTTTATTGAATAGTACAATAAAAGATTGTTTTCAAGAATACAATAGTTTATTCCAGTTATAAAAAAATATCATCTCAAGTAAGTGTATTTTTCCTTACCTCTCAAGCAGAATCAGGTAGGCGGTAGTATGTTTCCAATGCATTCTTGTTCTCTCTCAACAATGCTCTAACATCACACGCAGATGGCAACGCAATCTTGCTAAACTGTGTCCCATCTGCACCTCTTCTGCTGCACCTCTGTATTTTGTCTGGGTCTCTGGAATCGTCAGTCAGCTGTCAACAAACTTCATTCTGGCCATTGCTTCTCAGTCTACTCTTAGTATCTTGGGCTTGACTGAGACCTGGATTTGTCCAGAAGACAATGTAACCGCTGCTGTTCTCTCTAACAACTTCCCTTTCTCTCACACCCCCATATGGTTGGAAGAGTACTGCTCTTCTCATTTATAATAAATGGAAATACTCGCCCCACTCTTCCCTATGCATGAAAAATTCTTTTGAGTTTCATGCTATTATGGTAACAGCTCCTGTTAAACTCCATATTGTAATGATTTATCACCTTCCTGGTCATATATAATCATTTATAGAGGAGCTGTATGGGCTGCTGTCCTCATTCTCTGTGGATGGCAGTCCACTTGTAGTCTTTGGTGACTTTGAAATCCATCTGGAGAAGCCTTACACAACAGACTTCCACTTAGCTTCATTCGATCTCAAATGGCTTACCACCACAAGCACTAACAAATCAGGCAACCAGCTTGACTTAATTTACGCATGCAATTGTATCACAGACAACATTTGGTAAAACCTCTAGACATCTCTGCTCATTTCTTTATAACATTTAACCTACATATTACTACCTGTGTGCCACCAATTCCTCTACCAGTTAATTTTAACCTGCGCTCCCTTTCACACTTCCATCTATGCTCTGTAGTGTCTTCCTCTCTTCCCTCACCCACCCATTTCTCAACTCTGGATGTAAATACACCAAGTGACACTTTATGATCCACTTTAACATCATTGAGCAAGTGAGGCAAAGCAAACGCAAACCTATAGAGGTGCAAGTTGAAGGAAAAAATATAATCTAATTGAAAGAGAACAACTGCACACTTACTTAAGCATAGTCTATTTATTATGCTTAAGTGAGTGTGCAGTTGTTCTCTTTCAATTAGTCCACTTTAACTTCATGTCAAGACAATATCTGTCTAGACAGGCCAGTGCATACTACCCCTTCTAACCTAAAAAGTTTCCCCATGTATCATTGTCTTTACTGTATTTTTGCTGAGCAGTCTTTTGGGTGGCTCACCAATATAATAGATTTTTGTAATATAAAAAAATGAAGTAGGCTTGACAAAAAATTGGGGGGGGGGGGGATTTATTGAAGATGGTAGCAGTTCTTCAATAGTGATGTTAGCATGTTTTCCTTCAAACAATCTTAACCCTTGTATGAATCCTAGCTTCTCCCAAAGTTCTGACTGTGGGATATAATTGTATACCTGAAGACAAAAGGGCTAGAAACAATACTGTTAGGGCCTTCCCACTGGAGATCCTGCAATCTACAAGACGGTCCTGAGGAATGCTGTTCCTTTGTTATTCTAATTGATTGGACAATTTGGTTCACACCTTTATAGACACAGTTACATCATGTCTTTCACAGAATGACCAACTGAACATTAAACAATCAGGTTTCAGCAGTGGCCATTCATCTGAGACTGCTTTACTATCGGTCACTGTAGCCCTGCAGATAGAGAAAGCTGATTCCAAATCATCAGTTCTTATTCTGCTGGATTTATCTGCCACTTTTGACACTGTGAATCATCAGATTATCCTGTCTACCATCACCGGATCTGCACTCCACTGGTTTGAATCCTATCTCACAGGTAGATCTTTCAGGGTTTCCTGAGGAGGAGAGGTATCCAAAGAACATCAACTGGCCACAGGGTTTCCTCTAGGATCAGTTCTTCACCATATACACTACATCACTGGGACCCATTATACAAGCACATGGTTTCTCCTACCAAATTCTACCATTGATGACACACAGCTCTATCATTCATTTCAACCAGACAATCCAATAGTAGCTACATGGATCTCAGGCTGCCTGACAAACATCTCGGCATGGATGAAGGAACATCACCTGCAGTTCAACCTGGCAAAGACTGAGCTTTTCGTTTCCCTGCCACTCCGACTCTACAGCATGATTTCATCATCCTGCTAGGTTCATCAAAAATTATTCTTCGTTGACCAGCTGACCTTCAATGACCATATTGTAAAGACAGCTTGATCTTGTATGCTTGCATTGCACAACATCAGGAGGATCAGGCCCTTCCAAACAGAGCATGCTGAACAACTTCTTGCCCAGGCCCTTGTCATTTCTAAGTTGGACTATTGCAATGCTCTTCTTGCTGGACTTCCATCATGCGCAAACAAACCTTGACAAACGTTTCAGAATGCAGTGACACGACAGGTCTTCCATGAGCCCAAAAGGGCCCACTTCACACCTCTCTTAATCTCCCCGCACTGGCTATCAGTGGCGGCTCACATCAAGTTCAAGACATTGATGTTTGCGTACAGAACAGCCACAGGCTCAGCACCCTCCTACTTCCTCCTCACTCTAACGAATCTACATCTCCTCCAGAAGCCTGAGATCTGTAAGTAAGTGATGCCTTGTGGTAACATCACGCATGCGCTGATTTGTGACTGCTTGTTTTGAGTTTGAGCTCCATCAAGTTGATTCTTTATTGTCTATTTTCTATCTTAAAAACAATTTTATACACTATCATTTTCACTTCTATAATGTGTGAATATATCCCCTATAGCATTCTAAAACAAAACCAATCAGAGCGCTTTGTTATCACTAGTTTTATTTTGATTTCTCGAGTCTGCTATTAGCTTATAGCCCGTTAGCATCGGCAGCGTGGCTGCCGCTAATCTCGCTTACATTGCTAATACTCTATTCACACACATTACCATTGTTTCACTGTTACTTGCTTAAAAGGCGGATTTGTGTCTACATTTGAGTGCAGGTGAGGACACATTCGAGCTGCTTTCGGTGCAGCTGGAGCTGGAGGCCGTGGAGAAGCAGATCCGCGACCTGGTGGAGAAGCAGGCCCAGCTGAGAGAGCAGAGAGCCGCGTTGGAAACATCCCGGGCTGACGCTCACAAGTCCGGGGTAAGTATACAGCACGCTGCTAACACTCCCACCACCTCTACTCCGTGTGTTTCTCTGCATAGGCCCTGTGCACCCAGGACACGATCTTGCCAGATGTCCTTCACTCCGGCGCTGGGACGACACGGACCCTGGATTCAAGACGCGAGCCAGGCCCCGGGCGACGACCTCTCCGCCTACGCCGCCTCTGGTCTTCGAGATCTCCACCCGGAACCGCTTCGCTCCCCTCCGCGAGATGGAATGCGATGCTGTGATCGTCGGAGACTCCATCGTCCGGCACGTCCGTGCTACGTTAGCTGAAGGTAAACTGCTCGTGTTCTCTATGTTTTTGCTCAGATACCCGCGATCCTGAAGGGTGACGAGAGCATCGGTGCTGTCGTGCTGCACGCGGGGGTTAACGACACCAAGTTGCGGCAGACGGAGACACAGAAGAGGGACTTCAGGAGCCTGATCGATATGGTACGCAGCACATCGCCCGCGACGACGATCATCGTGTCAGGACCGCTTCCCACGTATCAACAAGGACACGAAAGGTTCTGTAGAGTTTTTGCTTTAAACGAATGGTTATTGTCATGGTGTAAAGAACAGAAACTGCTCTTTGTTAATAATTGGAATATTTTCTGGGAGCGTCCTAGGCTTTTCCGTGCTGATGGCCTGCACCCCAGCAGAGTCGGAGCGGAACTCCTGTCGTACAACATCTCCAGGACGCTACACTACATTTGACTAGTAAGCCAATTCTCAAATAACTGTTATGATGACTTTTGTTCTACCCACTTAAAAGATAGAAGTGCTTGCGTTGTCCAATCTATACAGACTGTGTCTGTTCTCCGAATAGCGAGGTCAAAATATTAATTTAATGCAGGATCTAGAAAAAATCTGATCGTGATTAAACCAGAAAAACGCTAAATAAATAAACAAAAACAATTTTTAAAGCTTGGGCTCCTAAACATTAGATCACTTGCACCCAAAGCAGTTATTGTAAATGAAATGATCACACATAATAATTTTGATGTACTCTGCCTGACTGAAACCTGGCTTAAACCAAATTAATATTTTGGTTTAAATGAGTCTACTCCACCAAGCTACTGTTATAAACATGAGCCCCGTCAGACTGGTCGTGGCGGTGGTGTTGCATCAATATATAGTGATATTCTCAATGTTACTCAGAAAACAGGATACAGGAGGTTTAACTCATTCAAAATACTTCTGCTTAATGTTACACTGTTAGATATGCAAAATAAATATCTCCTGTCTCTTGCTCTGGCTACTGTGTATAGACCGCCAGGGCCATATACAGATTTCCTAAAATAATTTGCAGATTTCCTCTCAGATCTATTGGTCAATGTTGATAAAGTGCTAATTGTCGGAGATTTTAACATTCACGTTGATAATACAAATGATGCGTTAGGACTTGCATTTACTGACCTAATAAACTCTTTTGGAGTCAAGCAAAACGTCACCGGGCCCACTCATCATTTTAATCATACGCTAGATTTAATTATATCGCATGGAATTGATCTTACCGATATAGATATCGTACCTCAAAGTGATGATGTTACTGATCATTTCCTTGTATCGTGCATGCTGCGTATTACTGATATTAGTTATGGCTCCGCGTTATCGTCTGGGCAGAACTATTGTTCCAGCCACCAAAGAAAGATTCACAAATAACCTGCCTGATTTATCTCAACTGCTCTGTGTACCCATAAATACACATGAACTAGACGAAATGACTAGCAACATGGGCACTATCTTCTCTAATACATTAGAAGCTGTTGCCCCCCTCAAATTGAAAAAGGTTAGAGAAAAACGTACTGCGCCATGGTACAACAGTTATACCCATTCTCTCAAGAAAGAAACTCGTAATCTTGAGCGCAACTGGAGAAAAACTAACTTAGAAGTTTTTAGAATTGCGTGGAAAAATAGTATGTCCAGCTATAGACAGGCTCTAAAAGCTGCCAGGGCAGAGCATATCCGCAAACTCCTAGATAATAACCAAAACAATCCAAGGTTCTTATTTAGCACAGTGGCTAGATTAACAAATAAACACATGCCACCCGATCTAAATATTCCCTCACAGTTTAATAATAATTACTTTGAATGAATTTCTTTACTGATAAAATAGATAACATAGAAATGTAATATCAAATGTAGATTCTACTGCGTCTAGTATTTCAGCTTCATTCATCGCACCCAAAGAAAACTGCAGTGCTTTACAACTATAGGACAGGAAGAGCTAAATAAACTTATCAGTGCATCTAAACCAACAACGTGTTTATTAGATCCTGTACCCACTAAACTACTGAAAGAGTTGTTACCTGTAGCAGAAGAACCGCTTCTCAATATTATTAACTCATCGTTATCTTTAGGTCACATCCCAAAATCATTCAAGCTAGCGGTTATTAAGAAACCACAACTAGATTCTAATGAACTGGCAAATTACAGACCCATTTCAAATCTTCCGTTTATGTCTAAAATTTTTGAAAAAGTTGTGTCTGCTCAATTGTGTTCCTACTTGCAAAAAAATGATCTCTATGAAGAATTTCAGTCAGGCTTCAGGCCTCACCATAGCACAGAAACTGCACTTGTTAAAATTACAAATGACTTGCTTCTTGCTTCAGACCAAGGCTGCATCTCATTGCTAATATTACTTGATCTTAGTGCTGCGTTCGACACTATAGACCATGACACACTCATAGATCGATTACAAAACTATACTGGTATTCAAGGGCAGGCTTTAAGATGGTTTAGATCCTACCTGTCCGATCGCTACCACTTTGTTCATTTAAATGCGGAGTCATCTCAATTATCACCAGTAAAGTATGGAGTACCACAAGGATCTGTCCTAGGTCCTCTGCTATTTTCAATATACATGTTGCCCCTTGGTAATATTATTAGAAATACGGGATTAGTTTTCATTGTTATGCTGATGATAATCAACTATATATCTCAACAAGACCAGATGAAACTTCTCAACTATCTAAGATAATAGATTGTGTAAAAAAATTAAAAGATTGGATGACCAATAATATCCTCCCATTAAATTCAGATAAGACAGAGATATTACTTATTGGACCAAAAAACAGTACACAGAATCTCTTGAATTACAATTTGCAACTAGGCGGATGTACTGTTACGTCCTCTAAAGTCAAAAATCTGGGTGTTATATTAGACAGCAGCTTGTCCTTTGAAAATCATATTTCCCATGTTACAACAACAGCATTCTTCCATCTTAGAAACATTGCCAAGCTTTGAAACATGCTACCTGTTTCTGATGCAGAATGTAATGATGTAATGCACTGCTAGGTGGTTGTCCTGCATCTTCAATAAACAAGCTACAGATAGTCCAAAATGCAGCGGCTAGAGTTCTTCACAGGTCAAGAAAATATGATCATATTACCCCAATTTTACAGTCTCTGCACTGGCTACCTATTAAATTCTGTATCATTTACAAAATATCATTACTTGCCTATAAGGCCCTAAATGGTTTAGCTCCTGCGTACCTAACTCGTCTTCTACCACGCTACAATCCAACCCGCTCCCTAAGGTCGCAAAACTCTGGACTTTTGGTAGTACCAAGGATAGCAAAGTCCACTAAAGGAGGTAGAGCTTTTTCACATTTGGCTCCCAAACTCTGGAATAGCCTTCCTGATAACGTTCGGGGTTCAGACACACTCTCTCTGTTTAAATCTAGATTAAAGACACATCTCTTTAGCCAAGCATTCACATAATGCATCTTATAATCTTGTACTGCAGTTATATCTGATCAAATGTACATTATTATTATTATTATTCTTTAGCTTGGGTTGAACAAATCATTTTTGCTTAGATGGAACAGCAGCTACGCTAATTATGTCTCTATTTGTTTCTCTGTTTCTGTCACGGGATTAACATCCCGTGGTAACTAGGAATTACAGAAGATTCAGTCTGGATCCAACCCTTAAATGATCTGAGATGACCAAACACCTGAGAAAAGATAATGCCAACCCCTCAGAGGACCTCAGAGGATGCCAATGCTCAGACAACATACAGAATTACCAAATTTTGCCATACGTTAAATATATTAAGGTTCTGCAATATTTAAATATATTGTGGAAACTTAATTTCCTGTAGAGCTGCTTTGCAACGATTTGTATCGTAAAAAGCGCTATACAAATAAACTTTAACTTGAAACTTGAACTTGAACATGACAGAGAGCACCTGCATTAAATCTCCTACATGAAGTAGAAAAAAATAATTTATTAAAACTTTTTGTTATGGTTCGCAGATCCAGACAGGCAAGAAGGCAATGGTTTCAAGCAACACAGATATTTTAATAATATAAATCACTATAAATAAGTCACTGGTACAACAGCTCAAAATAACGTCAGATAACATTACATAACATTACTTCACATAACTTCAAGACACGATAAACTAGACTAGGGAACTACCAAATAAGGAGGCTGGAGGCTGGAGCAGGGCCAGGACAGGGAGGAGACACGGGAAGCATCCAGGGCGGATCAGGGGATTCCGGAAACCATGGCGGGACAGGGGACTCGGGAGGCCATGGCGGGACAGGAGACTCGGGATGTCATGGCGGGACAGAAGACTCAGGAGGCCATGGCGGGACTGGAGACTCAGGAGGCCATGGCAGGACTGGAGACTCGGGAGGCCATGGCGAGACTGGAGACTCGGGAGGCCATGGCGGGACTGGAGACTCGGGAGACCATGGCGGGTCTGGGAGCTTGGACGGCCATGGCGGATCTGTGGGCTTGGACGGCCATGGTGGATCTGTGGGCTCCGTGGCCTTGGCCCTTGGCCTGGCCACACAGGCCGTGACCATATGGCCCCCCCCAAAACAAAATTATTGGGGAAATTCCCCTCTGGGGCCATAGAGGAGGAGCGGGCACTTGAGGGCGCTCTGGAGGAGCAGGCTCTTGAGGGTGCTCAGGAGGAGCGGGCTCTGTGGGGCGCTCTGGAGGAGCAGGCTCTGTGCGGAGAGAACTGAACCTATTTATTAACACAATCTTTTGCAATAATTTTAATGATAATGACCCATTGTTTTAAAGAAATCTGTGCAGATAAAATACAGATAAAGTACACAGTGACAGGCACCCAAGTAACAACCAACCATTTCTGTGCATTTAGTTTTGACTGAATCCTGCTGATTTAGAAGTTTATAGCTACACTGTGAGGTTATAATTTAATTTAAGACTGATTACCTGTTGGATGTAAATGTGGTACTACCCTTTCTCTATAGTTCTTTCTCAAGTTTTATATCATTCTTAATCACCCACTTCCCTCAAACACCAACACCCATATCTGCTAGCTAGGATAATATAAATTTTTCTACAGATTTTTTTTTCTTGCAGTGTTTTCCCAAAGAGCACTTCCATCCAAGTCCTAATCAGACTCCCCCTTGCTTAGCGTCAGAGTATTAGCTGCTGGTCATCACCACCCCTCTGGGTTCGGCTGTCTTCTTAGTAGTGCAAAAGACACTAAAAATACTCTGTTGATTTTGGTCACACAAATAAGTGTTATACATCAATCAAATTTTTTGTGTATACTCACTATTACAACAAAACTTTGTGGTTTTGGAAAAAAAAAGAAAACAAACAGGGTGCGCTCTTTGTCTTCTCTGTCTCTGTGAACTGCTTTTTGAAGTTTTGAAGACATTGGAGTTATATTTATATAAAGCCTGAAGTGTCTACTTTTAAATGAAGTAAGTCTTATCGAAAACATACATTCTGTGATAAAGTAATCCGTATGAAACCAATACCATGTTCAGTCTTTCCCGTCTAACTCATTATTTCTAATGTGATCCCGCCCACTCGCGGCTGTCATATGTTCATATGTAATTATCCATGTGAGCCGCACGCACATGGAGACGCCCAACATAAACAAAGCCAGATCATTCGTCACGGCTACTGTTCGTTTCTGGAAGAAGACGAGCTGAGTAAAGGCTGGATTTCCCTCAAAATAAGAGCAAGTGTTCATCCAGAAGAGAAGATCAATTTGATGAGTAAGTAATGCTTCTTTTTTCCATTAGTTAACGTGTTATTGTGACATAAACATGAACACCTTTATTTGTTTTTTTTTCCCAAAGGACAACCTGATTAATGCTACCATCTAAGAATGTTTAGACCATGTTTATTATTAATAATCTGTTCACAAATATATTTTAATAGCGTGCTAAACAATAATAATTAATTTCTCAAATATAAAATATCCTTTTTTATAGTACAAAGTACATCCTTTTGTAGTACAAAGCATACTTGAGTCTATTGCTACAGAATCAAAAGAGCTACTATAAAATCATACATACTAGGCTATGTGACTATAAAATCATAGTTGTTTTTTCCCAAACTGTAATTCCAGACTACAATGTTTGAAATTGATGGGCAATCCATTGTATTTCAATTTCTTACGGCGTGATGATGTTTTCACGCTCTATATAAAACAATAAAAGTAATATGAGAGTACACTGTAACATGATCAATGCTACGAGTCTAAGTATGTTTAGATTAATAGCCTACTCTGTTCAAAAATAGATTTTAATAACGTGCTAAACAATAATAATTAGTTTCTCAGATATAAAATGCATTTTTCTGTTTACGATAATACAAAGCATGAGTGAGTCTAAAAAAACCTATATATATATATATATATATATATATATATATATTGTGACGAGTCGGCTGCCTCCCCCCTGTCCATCATCACCACCCCGTCCCGTATTCGCCGCCCTTCACCAGGCTCCCGACGGGAGTGGGTGTGTGAGAGAGGAGGGGCGCTGAACACGCAGGGCTGGCGGCGTGTGATGAGGCGCACCTGACGTGAATGGAGCCTCATCACCGCCGCCGTTTAAACACCGAGCGCGCCTCTCCTCGGGAGACCGGTCTCTTCCCCGTGCATGCACGCTGTTGTCCTCGTGGGTCCAGGAAAGGGAGCGTAGAGGGAACTACCCGCCGCCGCCTACCCGCAGTCCGGCCGACACCGCAGCCGCGATACGGCCGTCGGGCGAGGACGCCGGGCCGTGGAATCCCGTCGAGCACCCGGGGATCAAGGAGTTGGACGAAGCCGCCACAGAAGCCGCCGTCACCCGCGCCCCGGGACCTCCAGACGGGAGCGCGTGCGGCCGCCGGACTCCGCCCCTTACCTGGACCCTTCTCTCCTGAACACTGCCCTCCTTCACGAGCCCCGCAGCACAACGAGAACACCAGATCCCTGTTTATTTTGGACACTTTTCCCCTTTTGGACACTTTATTTTAATGTTTTGTTTAATAAAAACCTCTCCGAGGCTTGACGCCACGCCCACTGTGTCTGTCGTTGGCTCCTCCCGCCACAGTGGTGGAGAATGCGGGCAGGCGGAGCCTAGACAGCGCAGTTGGGCAACATCTGATGACGTCATCCCCTCTCGCTCGCAAGAAGCCGTAGAGCCCGTACGGGGACGGAGGAAGGACGGGGACAGCCTCCCAGCCACCAGTGGGGTAAGTGACATTCTGTCTATTTGTCATTACCCCGTGGTTGGTTGAGGCTGTCAACTAAAACCCGCTTTCTCTGTCCCGGTTCCGGCGCGGTGCGAGAGGGAGAGTTGCCCGGAGAGGAATCCCTGCCCCGCCCACTCCGACCGCTGGAGCCTGGTTGAGGAAGATAGCACTCCTGCGTGGGCGGCGACCCTAGGACGGGGATGTTGCTTGGGGGGGGGGAATGTGACGAGTCGGCTGCCTCCCCCCTGTCCATCATCACCACCCCGTCCCGTATTCGCCGCCCTTCACCTGGCTCCCGACGGGAGTGGGTGTGTGAGAGAGGAGGGGCGCTGAACACGCAGGGCTGGCGGCGTGTGATGAGGCGCACCTGACGTGAATGGAGCCTCATCACCGCCGCCGTTTAAACGCCGAGCGCGCCTCTCCTCGGGAGACCGGTCTCTTCCCCGTGCATGCACGCTGGTGTCCTCGTGGGTCCAGGAAAGGGAGCGTAGAGGGAACTACCCGCCGCCGCCAGAGACGCGAGCGGTCGGACCCGCAGTCCGGCCGACACCGCAGCCGCGATACGGCCGTCGGGCGAGGACGCCGGGCCGTGGAATCCCGTCGAGCACCCGGGGATCAAGGAGTTGGACGAAGCCGCCACAGAAGCCGCCGTCACCCGCGCCCAGGGACCTCCAGACGGGAGCGCGTGCGGCCGCCGGACTCCGCCCCTTACCTGGACCCTTCCCTCCTGAACACTGCCCTCCTTCACGAGCCCCGCAGCACAACGAGGACACCAGATCCCTGTTTATTTTGGACACTTTTCCCCCTTTGGACACTTTATTTTAATGTTTTGTTTAATAAAAACCTCTCCGAGGCTTGACGCCACGCCCACTGTGTCTGTCGTTGGCTCCTCCCGCCACTATATATATATATATATATATATATATATATGCTCCTGATATTAACATGCTCACAATTTATTTTTTTATTTTTTTTGGTTTGTATTTTATTGAATCAGATACCTGCACCACAGAGGAATCCTGATAACTTTCTTCAAACTGTTTTCCTTTCTAGTAAAGATAGTATCCTCGCAATTATATTCCTTCTTAGAGAAAAATAGTATTTGTGAGGAATTCCAGTCAGGATTTAGACCATATCATAGTACTGAGACTGCTCTCATTAGAGTTACAAATGACCTGCTTCTATCATCTGATCGTGGTTGTATTTCTTTATTAGTTCTACTGGATCTTAGCGCTGCGTTCGACACTATCGACCACAACATTCTTTTAAATAGACTAGAACACTTTGTTGGCATTAGTGGAAGTGCATTAGCATGGTTCAAATCGTACTTATCTGAACGCCATCAGTTCGTAGTAGTGAATGAAGAGGTATCATATCGATCACAAGTGCAGTACGGAGTACCTCAAGGCTCAGTACTAGGTCTGACTAGTACTTACGGTCTGACTTTGCTGCAGTTTGGAATTGAACTGCTGGTTTGTTTGGCCAGAGGAGAACTGGCCCCCCGACTGAGCCTGGTTTCTCCCAAGGCTTTTTTCTCCATTCTGTCACCGATGGAGTTTTGGTTCCTTGCCGCTGTCGCCTCTGGCTTGCTTAGTTAGGGACACTTCATTTCCAGCGATATCGTCGACCTGATTGCAAAGACACTATTTAAACTGAACTGAGCTGGATGATGACATCACTGAATTCAATAATGAAATGCCTTTAACTGAATTTTATTTTTATTTTTTTTTGTTTTCATTTTACATTATTGACACAATATTTTCCTTTTTTGATATTGTGCAGTTGCTTTGACACAATTTACATTGTAAAAAGTGCTATATAAATAAAGGTGACTTGACTTGACTTGAGTGCTGTACCAACATCAGAGGTTCAACTACACTGATATTCTATGGTAAAACAAGCTCCTTGACTACTGATTGTTACAAAAAAAATACATGTTGGTATATAGTATGTTATAAGTAGCTGAAATAAGCACACATATCAGGGCATGTCAAAACATCTCAAGGGCCCCAAAAATCACCTCAGACCCCAGAGGGTTAAAGGACGTTTTCAGTAACCCAAAGATTACAGTTTTAACATCACAGTAACACTACAGCATCTACTGCTACAACTTAAATAAATGCATGATTGCAAATTGGAAAAAAAAAATCATGCTTACTTAAACCTTTATTTAAAGTTCTGTTGACATAATATTGTTATATTTTACATCTGTTTAATACTGTGTAATTTAAACTCAAATATCTGTGTCAACTGATGTAATTTTATGTGTGTTTTTTTACATGTTAAATACTGTTATTTTATACATTTAAAGAAGGTTTATGTTATGTTATAGTTTTGTGGTTACCATTTCTGCCAGTGAATATTTTACTTAATTTAATGTACTTGCTAATTAAGTTATATTAAGCATGTTATATGCTATAGCCAAAGCTTTTTTTTAGCAAGTTGATCAAATTTACAAATATTTACCTTTACCTATTTAACGCAAGTTCTGTTACAGTCATTTTTGGTCTGTGAAATAAAAAAAACAAAAAAAACACAATAATGATACATTTCCATCATCACAAAGTGTGGCTGGGATCTTTTGGTTGTGCTGGTGTGCTTGTGGATGTTTAATGTATTTATGAAGGCATTTAAGAAACCACAAACAAGGATGTGGGACAAAACGTGTATTTTCTGTGGAAGATGGTCAGTTGTTTTCACTACCTCTTTATTTTCAGGCAAGTCTAAACAATATTTGTTACATTTGATGGTAAAAAGATGATGACATATTTGGCCAATAATGTGTGTGAGTTGTTTGTCCATAAATTATTTTATAGTTATTCTATAGTGTTTTTCAAATTAGACTTATTTGGTGAGCCAGGTAAGTTTGAGAATAAACTGGCATAAACCAAACCTTTAGGAAAGTTTGTTGTCAAAATGAGTTTTGTCATATATTTGTATGGTATGTACAACACTTAACATAAAGCAAGTAACGTTTGTTTGCAGATTATTAAATATTTCAGTGATGGAAATATCATGATGATGAAATTAAGTGACTAATCAGAGTACCAATGTTGAACTATACCAAATAGTTTAAGACATAAGACAAATCAGGTCATTAGTCAAAACTTCTCATTTCACTGGAATGTTTACATTTACATTTATGCATTTAGCAGACGCGACTTACATTACATTCAAGTTACCGTTTTTACATTTTATTTACATTTTATTGTGCTAAGTCATTATATAATCACTTAGCACAATCATGCTGACGAAAAGCAAAACTGAAACTGAAAAAACAAGAAAATTTTTTGTGAAATCTGGAAATGTCACTTCAACTGCTACATATATATATATTTTAAATAGAGTGAGAATGCATGCACAATGCATGCTGGTGTTATCAGTTAACACCAGTAAAGCATGGCGTGCCGTAAGGAGCTGTCTTAGGCCCTCTGCTATATTTTCAATATACATGTTGCCCCTTGGTAATGTTATTAGAAAATGTAAGATTAGTTTCCATTGTTATGATGATGATACTCAACTATATATTTAATCAAGATTCCCCTGCCTACAGTGCAGAGTGGAGCGAGTTCCAGCCTATTAATACATCCATATTACAAACGATTGTACAAAACCTGAAAACTACTTTTTGTGTAAATTATATGATGCCTAGTCGTTTGTTAAAACAGGCTTTCGATTGTTTATCGCAGAGCATATTGCACTTGATTAACAAAAGTTTATGTACAGGTTTGTGTCCATTATATTTTAAGTATGCTGTTGTGTCACCTCGGCTTAAATGGCCTAATTTGGCCCCGGATGAGATGAAGAATTACAGACCTATCTCACAGTTGCCTTTTGTATTGAAGATTTTAGAAAAAGTGGTTTTACAGCAACTACTTGAATTTTTAAATGAAAATTATATTTTAGAAATGTTTCAATCTGGGTTTAAAGTGGCTCACAGTACGGAGTCGGCACTATTGAAAGTTTTCAATTATGTCTTTTTAGCGCTAGATAAGGGAGACTGTGTTATTCTAGTATTATTGGATCTGAGTGTGGCTTTCGACATGATAGATCATGAAATTCTCATCTCTCGCCTTGAAAATCTGGTAGGCCTGAAAGGCATGGTCTTGAAATGGTTTCGATCTTTTTTAAGCGACAGATATTTCTCAGTTAATTATGGGGATGCAATTTCAAAGAAAAAACTACTACCATGGGGGGTCCCACAGGGATCAATTCTCTCTCCTACACTGTTTTCTTTATATCTGCTCCCCTTAGGCAGCATTTTTTGAAAGCATGGCGTACCATTCCATTGCTTTGCCGATGACACCCAAATCTACTTGCCACTTAAACACCCAACGAAATCTTTGGCTTCCCTCTTAGCATGTTTAGACGATATAAAAAATTTCTTAATGCTAAATGAAGAAAAGACTGAGGTCATTGTTTTTGGCCAGCCAAAAGACTCTACTAAATGACTTTTAGACGTAAGCCCATTGGCACCATATTTTAAAACATTTGTAAGAGATTTAGGTTTTCAAATTGATGATAATTTAAACATGGAAAAGCAAATAAATTCTGTGGTACTTGCTTGCTTTTATAATCCGCGCCTCATAGAATATTACATAAAATCAAAAAAAGGATATTTTAAACAAATGTCAGGCTTCTGAAAAGTATGTTAATTTCTATGCATTCAGTACTTGGTTGGGCCTCCTTTTGCATGAATTACTGCATCAATGTGGCGTGGCATGGAGGCAATCAGCCTGTGGCACTGCTCAGGTGTAATGGACGCCCAGGTTGCTTTGATAGCGGCCTTCAGGTCATCTGCATTGTTGGGTCTGGTGTCTCTCATCTTCCTCTTGACAATACCCCATAGATTCTCTATGGTGTCTCTCATCTTCCTCTTGACAATACCCCATAGATTCTGTATGGGGTTCAGGTCAGGCGAGTTTGCTGGTCAATCAAGCACAGTAACACCATGGCCACTGAACCAGCTTTTAATACCTTTGGCAGTGTTAGCAGGTGCCAAGCCCTGCTGGAAAATGAAATCAGCATCTCCATAAAGCAGGTCAGCAGAAGGAAGCATGAAGTGCTCTAAAATTTCCTGGTAGATGGCTGCGTTGACTGTGGACTTTAGAAAACACTGTGGACCAACACCAGCAGATGACATGGCAGCCCAAATCATCACTGACTATGGAAACTTCACACTGGACTTCAAGCAACATGTATTCTGTGCCTCTCCACTCTTCCTCCAGACTCTGGGACCTTGATTTCTAAATGAAATGCAAAATTTACTTTCATCTTTAAAGAGGACTTTGGACCACTGAGCAACAGTCCAGTTCTTTTTCTCCACAGCCCAGGTAATTTGCTTCTGATGTTGTCTCTGGTTCAGAAGTGGCTTGATAGCCCTTTTCCTGAAGATGTCTGAGCGTGGTGACTCTTGATGCACCGACTCCAGCTTCAGTCCACTCCTTGTGAAGCTCTCCCAAGTGTTTGAATCAGCTTTGCTTGACAGTATTCTCAAGCTTGCGGTCATCCCCGTTGCTTGTACACCGTTTCCTACACAAATTCTTCCTTCCAGTCAACTTTGCATTCAATATGCTTTGATACAGCACTCTGAAAACAGCCTCTTTGCGGAGGGTGTCAATGATCGTCTTCTGGATCATTGCCAAGTCAGCAGTCTTCCCCATTATTGTGGTTTCAAAGAACAAGAGATACCCGGAATTTATACTGTAGGGATGGTCATTAATTGAAGCTCAAATGTAAATATTCTAATATTTTGAGATACTGATTTTTGACCTTCATGAGCTGTAAGCTCTAATCATCAAAATATTTTTTTTTAAATGTTTTACTTTACATATAATGAATCTAAAATATATGAAAGTTCCACTTTTTGAAATAAGTTTGTAACGAGGAGTCAGTGACGTTAGGATCCATGTGCAGCTTTATTAAAACAGAATGCAAATCAAACAGGTATAATTCAATCATGAGCTTCAAACACAACGTAGACAGGGTAGAATCAAAGTCAGAGTTCGGGCTGAGGATCAGGGCTGGGGGCAAACACCCAGGATAATCAAATAACAAGGCAGGTTGAATCAGAGTAGGCAGGTGGCAGAGAATCAGAGTTCAGTAAATAGCTCAGGTCATACACAGGAGAAACGCTCGGAAATGTCTCGACCGGAGGGAGCCACAGAGGCTGAATTCGTGACAAAGTTACAAGAAAAAATTTACTTTTTCACAATATTCTAATTTTCTGAGATGTACCTGTATATAATAAATATGAAATTAGGTCTTAATAGGCAACACTCTTGTACTTCTGTTGCAAGCAGACAGGAAAGAAAAACAAAAACTGCTGCAGTCTTCCTATTTTTTTTTTTTTGATGATTGTCTAAGACTGTTATTGCCAGAGATGTTCAGCTACAGTATATAGCTGTCAGAAGATGAGGGATTTACAGTGCAGAATCAGTTCCCGGTTTCAATTTCACAAGCCCAGCAGTTTTGATTTCCCATTTCTTTGAAATGCCCTGACTTTGTCTCATGTCATTTAGTGCAAAGATTATTCTGGCCGATGAGGAAGAATTATAATTTGTTTTACAGCAATTTTGGAAGTTGCTGTAAATTGTTTCAAACACTCTTTGAAGCCCAACATAAATGAAGGGATCAAATGTAAAATCCCTGCACAAGAGCTAAAGCATCCATTATACTGGCAATCATCCTTTATTATAATACTGTTTGGTCAGCAAAAAATTCTGTGTGCTCCATGCATGAATTATTAAAATGTTTAAATATAATAAACACAATATTTTGGATGATGAAATGACCAATGTTGTGATGATGAAAATCTGTGACATCACGTCAAACGTGAACCCAACTTCTGTTTTCAGAGAAATCAGTCACTACATCTGTACATGAAATAGAGTTTTAATAAGAAGCTCACACTTATGAAGGGGAAAAACATTTCGCAAACTCATGCTGATGCTGATGTCATGAGAAAAATGTTTACTCAGATCTTTTCTGTTCTGCACACTATGCTGATTGTTAAATTTTATGTTTATATTACCTCATCGACATGCTGGTTAGCATGATTAACACATATGAACCCAATCTGGCTCTTATAAACTACAGTCTTGATTATTTGTGTTCATGTATTTTGCCACCAATTTACCAAAACATAAAATAGTTAAATTTTCTCATGTGATTGGGGGGCAGTTGCATAAACATAGCCATTATGCTAAGACTGTGTTTTAAAATCTGCACGAAATGAATATTGCGATTATCTTTTCTTCCCTATTATGATGTATCTTTGAGTGAAACGGCTTCTCAGTGGCAGTTAGCTATAGGTATAATCAGTCTTAGTTTTCAGATTCAAATTAGACTAATATACATTTTTATTTAAAAAAAGTTATGACCAGTCTTAAAGAAAAAAAAAATATGACTAACTTGTAAGACTTACTTAAGCATTTTATGTAATGAACAGCCTAGCCAAATTTCTTTGACCACATCTCACACATAAAGTGCTCCGTGCATTTAAGACATTGTGTCAAGTGAAAAGAAGGTGAAATTTTAAAATTCAATTAATTTCATTGTAATTCATCCCTTTCCTGTGTGAACAAGCCTGCTAACTTTGGATTGTCTTCTTTTAGTGATAGGTCATTTTTACGGTTTCCCTGTGAATGCACTCTTACAGACTCAAATGAAAACTTTTTCACAGTGTTGTTATTGTCCCCTTCCTAACTATGGCATATCTTGTACCACTTTCATATATATCATCAGACATTTGATATTTCTGTGTTCACCCTTGATTTGTGGTGTTGAGATATTTTCCCTTATATCAATATGTGGACTTCGTTCTCAGTTTCCCTTCCCTGTGTTGTGTCTTGTTGCGCTAACTTTGTTTTTTTGGATGATGTCATATAAATACGTCTTTTTATTGTATATTCTTACTATTACTTTTTTTATATATGTGTACATTAGGTGGAAATTGCATAGCTACTGATTTTAAGTGTTAAATGATATGTGGAAAAAAATATAACTAATATTTCTTCAGGAACCAATGACCAAGACCATTAATGCAAAAATTATCAAACCATCACAAGACTTTATTTGAAAGTTTCCTCTGACATTAAACAACAAAGGGAAGAACATCCAACACACTGTTTTTAAATAAATTAAACTATACATAATATAATGTGTAAATATTATATAAAATACTCTGTTGTAATAAATGAGAGAATCAATATAGGTTTTTAATGACAGGGTCCACAGTGGCCACAACCTTCACACATTTTACTGAGCACTCCTAAAAAAGAAGAAACATAAATAAACATTACTCCATTATATTTCTTAATTTTTAAATATGAAAGATATGAAGCTCAGGTCTTCAAGATCAACTGTTATGTGATTGATAAGACTCACCTGGTCTTTTTTGCAATCCTCTTAATGATATTCTTGGTAAACAATGACTCTGTGTTTAAGCATCTTCGACCTTCACCATTTTTCAGCGTGACACTGTTCAGACACATCATCAGGTTATTTAAAGAAAACATAGATTGAAAATATCTTAAATTCAATTAGAAATAATCATGTACTTACACAACTTCCAGATGTCCACAGAATGGACTAATAGGGTGAATCTCAACTTTCTCTATCAGCTTTGGCTTCACAATTTTGAGACCAGCCCCACGACATAAACATCTTTCGATTCCAATCCCAGGCTTCCCTGGAGGATGATAGAAATAAATGATGGAAGTGATTATTCTGAATCAACAGATTGTGCTGAGTCAGTGAAATGTTTAAAAAAAGCAAAAACAATCTTACCTTCAATAGCAACAATGGCCAAACTGACAAAAACAAGTAGAGCTGCCGCATTCTTCATTGTTTCAATCTCTTGAAGGTCTTTTTAAGCCAATTCAAGCCACTTGACTGACCAATTGTGAATTAATGAGCTGACTTGCTTCATTTTATAGTCTACATCAGAGACTTTCTGGAATCTCCCTGTTTGCTGCTCTAGTGGAGAATAAGATCCGGCTAGTTCCTGTTACTCGTTCTATATCTTACTCAGTTTCTGGGAAATAAACTGTGCAGTGTTTTCATCATTTGGTTTGGGTTTTAAGTGCCATATCATCAGGTTTATATGGCATATATACAGTTTTACATATATCAGATAGAAAACAAAAATAAGAGAATAATATATAATAGGTAAGAGTTATAATAATTGTAATAAGAAGCATAGTGGCTTTTGATAAACTAAAATTGTGTATTATTGTCTTTACTACAAACATACAAAACATAGATCTAGCAGACGTCAGACTTCTGCTCATCGCTCCCTAGGGGACCAGACCAGGATGCTTTTACTCCCAGCTCCTCACATATTCAGGATCCCTCAGCGTCAAAATTTAAGGATATCCATTCAACGTCATTTTCGACATACAGAGTGCTTAATTGCTTTCAATTGTTTGCCTTATGCGTTATCTCTAACACATTCTTATATATTTATCTATGTATATATATATATATATATATATTCGAAAAAAGTGATAGGCTGTGACGAGTTGGGAGTGAGAATGTGTTGTCCAAACAACCTCCCTGGATAACTGCCTCTGCAAAGCTATCTAGCGATGGACCTCAATGGTATTTTGTGATTGTGTGGACTGGGTGTTGTTGCAGTACAGGTGGGTGAACGGGACTTTATAATGAACCTGTCATTCCACCATGATTTTATAACTTCTGCCTTCTCCTCCAGTTTCTGGTCCATCTCTGGTTCTTCATCCACCTCTGGAAGCCCCCCCCCCCCCCCACACACACACATATGGAGGAGCCATCCTGGAGGAGCTTGACTACCTTTGCAACCTGATTAGGTTGGAGGTAACATCTGATATAAACATGTGCCATCGGTTTGGTTTCAACTGCTTTTTTCCCCCAAGTCTAAAAATACATACGTGTTACAAAACTACAGTGGCCTTTTGTGCTTTCACTTCCTGATAACTATGGTCTTTTCACATAAATGCACACATTGTGTTAGTGTGTGAACTGTAGGCTAAAATGTTCCAAGGTCTTTTCTGCATAAGTAGAATTTTCTGCCAGAAAAGTTCAGCTGAATGTACTACTCAGCAAAGCACTCAATTCACATGCAATTTCTTCTTTTTTAATAACAAAGTGTGTATTGTTATAGAATATGAGCATGAAAAAAACTGTATTGTGGGGACTGAATGGTCAAGGTCCACTGTGATTCATCCTTATGTAATCAAAAACATATTTATTGTTTAATAGTAATATTCTTAAGTAAACAAAACACCAAATTAGCATGAATTATTTTTATTTCATGGTTATATCCCACACAGATTTCCGCTGGATTAGAAAGGTTTGTATAAAAATGAATTAATAAAAGTTAAAAAGTGAATAAAGTAGTAATTATGGACATATCCAATATTTTAACCAAAACAGTGTTTCATCTCAAAACTCAAAAATATCAATGTGCTCATCATTTCTGATAGAGCCTGTATTAGTTTCATTAGAGAAATGTTTAAAATCACAAAACAATAAATAGATATAAAGAAAAAGAATACATTTATGGCTAAAAGGCTTTGAAGTCTTGTGTATTAATTTCAATAGCCATCCTTGTCGTCAAACTTCTTAATCTTCTCTTTTCTTCCTCTGTTCCTTTGCTTTTTGTTTTGCTTTCTATAAAGATAGCACAATGGCACAAAATTTAATTCTAATAACATAATAATAAACATATACATTATAATTGGTTGTATACATTCAGTAAGTAGTAGCGTGGCAGTGGTGTATATCTCACCCTTTGCCCTTCAATAATCTCTGTCCTTGCCTCCCATTTGGATCCAAACAGACCTTTAGCTTCCTCTTAACCTTTCCTTTTCCCTTTCCTTTTGCACTCACAGTTAATCTAAGATGGGGAGGAAAAGACACAAAAGAAACAAGAGCTATTGTTTTATTGCAATTGCGGGCTTGCAATTGTTCATTACAATGCTCATTAATTGTATTGAATCTCTAGAAGAAATAAAGATTTATAAACATTATCTAATCTGTGATAGGACTCACAGTATGCATATACTTACATAATCTCTGTCTTTGAGCAAGAGGAACTTGGTGGGAACAATTCAACTGCATGAATCCATCTGGGCTTCACTGCTTTCTGCAGTTTGCCTCTGCATAAGCAGCGTTGTGATACCCCCCCTGCTTGCCCTATAGCACATGATAAGATTAAAGTTATGATAAATTTAAGGACTAATGTACACAACAGATGCAGAGCAGGAAAACTATTGTTCCAAGCCGGTAATCACTGATTGGATTGACAGACAATATACCTCATACCAAAACACATGTATAAGGAGTTATTTGTTATGATGCATATTGTATATGTTTAACAGAAACACTTGAGAATAACATTCAATCAATGATATTAACAAAACATTATATCTGGTGGATCTCTGGAATACTTAATTCTGACTGGACTGCTTTCTGTGGTCAAACATGTTTATATAACGACTGACAAACTGATACAGAATTTTTCAATAAGAGCAGACTGTAGATTATTACAGTTAATTTAATGTTTAAAAATGTCATACTTTGGTGCATACATGGTCATATACTTATGAAACACAAACTGCTAATCTTTTAAGTTTTAATATTTTCTTAGTTTTAGATTGTCTTCAAAAAGAAATTTTGTTCAGACCCCTTCCTGGACAACAACCACCTTTTTTTTTTTTTTTTTTGTACATTAATTAATTTTTACACATGTTAACAATATGCATTAAAGGGTTAACTAAAAGGCTTTACTATTTGGTCTGTGTATATATGATGCAAATGTAAGACAATAGATATCAGCTTACCTGCAGAGTGTGTAAGAGTCACTCCAAACACCAGAACACACAACAGTGTGAGAACAAGCTGATTCATGATTCACCTCACAGGCAGCTCCAAAGAAATGTTTCCTTCTTACACGGTCCGTTTCTTATAAAGCACAGACTTACTTTCATTTTCCAAGCTTCCAATGAAATGTTCTCAGCAACACATCCGTCATCCTTGAGGATAAAGTTGCATGGACGGAACAGAAATGACCACTTGTTTTAACATTTGAAATCTGCACTTAAAAGTCACTAAAGACTATGTAGAGAGAAAGACAGCACAAAGAAACCATCATTATTATTCATATTTATTTATTTTGCTTTAGGCAAGAAGGAATACATTTTTTGCCAGTCAGAATAAACCTTTTCTAAACCTAGCTTTTAGAAGTGAGTGTTGTATTAACAAGGTTTTATAGTCAAACATTAACATTCACCACAAATTAATGATAAAAACAGGCATGTGCTTGGCATATATTTGGTCACTTAGTTTGTAATGTTTGCCTTTTGGGAAGAGACTGTATTTCCTTAGAGTATTTAATTGTATTGAACTTAACTTGACTGTGCAGACAACAAAGGATTTAAGATTGTTCTCTGTGTAATTGGTCGTATGAGCAAATGTTTTTAGTAAAACCTGATATTATTAAAGGTGTGTGTGTGCTACAGATAGGAGTGATCAAATCATGTGGCATGTTATGCAAAAGAAGTGAATAGATTTAAAGAGAAAAAACTGAAATTACTTGAAATGCAACTAAAATGATTACAAATTATGACTAAATAATTAAGACTTGAAACAAAGCCAAAATGTCAAACTGGTCACTTGTAACTGAAAGCATTTTTGCCTCCACTTCAGCCAGGCATGTTTTTCATACATCCGGAGATATTACATACTGTATGTGACATCAAATTAATAACTACATGGTTCAGTGTTTGGACAAGAGGAATAATTAGTAATCAGATTAACATACAGTAAAATGTATACGTTCCTTGAATTTCTGAAAGCAAAATGATCCAACATAAAATTGTGAGATTTGAGAAGTTTGAAGATTTCCTACATCTCAAAATATGGTCACAGTCATAAGACGTGACACAGATTTGTTTGTGGCCTCTTTGTTTTCTTTTCTGTTCCTTACTTGGTGAAGATAAGGGGAAATTCAGTTCAGTCCCTGTGCCAAGGTTATTGAGGGAACTGGTGAGTGATGAAATGGCCAGAATGCTGCACAGACAACACCTACAAACTAGTTTTTACAACACCTACAACCTAGTCTGTTGGAATTTGTTACCCTGTTGGCGTTGGTTGGAGTTTGTTGTCACCCGACTGAACATGCTAAATCGGCGTTTGTTGGGCTGTGGAATGACGTGGCCACGAACCGTTTCCCATGACGATGCGCATATTTCACTTAAAGACTGCTTCACCTACGGCCTCTTTCGTTTTATTCGCCGTCTTTTCAGGCGAAGAATGACACGCAAAGACATTAATAACAGTAAAATTTTGATTGTGGTTACAGGATCATCAGTTTCGTCCCCAATCAAATTTACACCAACACCAGACGCCAGCGCCAGCGGCGCAACAAAACACAATCTGGGAATGTGTCCTCACAGCAGCAATGCATTCTGGGAATTTAGGTCACGGGAGCTACCGCGGAGACTGGATAATATAGTGGATATAGACGTTGATATTATTATTTAATGTTTCTATTATTCTACTTAAGATCGCATTGGAGTGGTTAAGGCTCACTTTACATCATTTGCCATAGCCCTTTGCACAGCCGGTGTGATCGTTTGCATCATTGTTCGGCATCTCTAATAGTAAGGAATCTTCAACTTGGTTCATTATTTATTTGCATAGAATCCACAATACACATAGTTTCAAAGCAGCTTGTTATGTTACCTCTATATTGTCTTAATTCTTTACACTGAGTAGATTTACTGGGCAATTGTGATATATAACAATGCTAAACGATCCACTGTTTAAGATTTAGCTATGTATTCTCCCCTTTAAAAAAATAGGCATGGTTTTGCTACTCTAACCAAAGTGTTTTAGCAGTTAGCCTATATCAGTACCACTGTAGTGAAGGGAGACTGAATAATGAATATTTGCAGCCTCTCAGACAATTAAGAGCGTTTTTTTTTATTTAAAGAGTTCCCCTTCAATTCGGTCACTCTACATTGCTATGGGAAATACCTTTTTCTCGAATACTACTGAAGCCTTATTGAATCACGCCAGTGAAACTGGCCAATGGCATTCAAGCGCGCGAAATCCGGGAATCCCACTCTATATAAGGCAGTGCTTGTACGTCATCCATTCAGAATCTTTTTCTTCAGCCAACCTTCTACTAGAAGCAGAAAACCTATCAACAAGACTACTCACTGTGATCTACACGCTGCAGCGGACACACCTTTTCTTCCCCTGTTGTGTACCGGTGAGCTTTGGAAGCAAGATGACTCGTGATTGCCTCTCCTGTGTGGAGCCAATCGAACTCTCTGATGGCCACGAATCGTGCGACTTCTGCCTGGGCTGTGCCCACGCAGGGGCGGCGCTTGGGGGGAGGGACTTCCCCCACTGCGGAGATATGAGTCTCTGGACTCTCTGGCTCCGTGTGGCCATCGTCCAAGGCGATGAACTCACCCAACTAGCTCTGCCGTGCTCTTGCAGCCTCTTTTGAGCCAAGGAGAAAAGTGCCGCGAGTTTCTGATGCGGATCTGTCAGGATCAGGTGACGAGCCCGCGCCGGCTCAGTGCCCCCGCGCTCCTCACCCCCCTGGTGCAGGTCCCCTTTTCCAGTGCGCTTCATGACTGCTGATCTCCGCCCTTCCCCCGACGCTCAAGATGTGGTGTCTTTCGGTGCCATGGAGGGCACTGAAGAGGAGGATGATGCCATTTCGGTGGCAGCGTCTGCGAGAGAGGAGTAGTCCAACAGCCCGCTGGATTACACTGCGCCCCACGGCAGCGACGCGGGGGACCTCCATCACAGTGATGTCGAGCTCCTAAGCGTCCTGTCCAAGGCAGTGGATGAGCTCGGGTTGGAGTGGGCGCCTCCTGCCGAGCCGGCCAGAAGCCGTCTGGATGAGTGGTACCTCCAGTCGGATTGCGGCCGCAAAGACACCCCACGGAGACTCGGCCCCTTTTTCCCCGAGGTGCACGACGAGATAAAAAAGTTCACCAGTCGGGTACATAATCCGGGATCCTCCCTCCTGTCTTCTGTGGATGGAGCTGACCAAGTGGGATAAGTCAAACTTCCCCCCGTGGAAGAAGCAGTGGCTGCCCATCTCTGTCCGTCAGCCGCGGTGAACTGGAGAGTGAGAAACAACGTGTCTCTCCCCTCTAAACCTTGCCGCGCCACTGCAAACCTTGCCGGCAAGGCTTTCTCCGTGATGGGCCAGGCAGCTTCAGCACTGCACATGATGGCGATACTCCAGGTATATCAGGCCAAGCTGCTCAAGTCTCTGGATGAGCACGGGCCGGACCCCGAAGTGTTTAAAGAGCTCTAACGCGCCACGGATCTGGCCCTCAGAGCGACGAAGGTGACAGCTCGAGCGATCGGCCGCAATATGGGGAATCTTGTGGTACTAGATCGTCACCTGTTGCTTACTCTGACCGAGTTGAAGGACTCAGAGAAAATGGCCCTTCTGGACGCTCCCGTGAACCCCTCAGGTCTCTTCGGAGCGGCGGTGGAGATGTTCACGGAGTGCTTCGTTGAAGCACAGAAGCAGTCGAAGGCCATTAGCCACTTCCTGCCAAAGCGCGCCTCCTGCGTGTTCCCGCTCCTCCTCAGCGCAGCGTGCGGGAAGACCGCACGCCCCTTTTGCTGCTCTTCGACGCGAACATGAGCCGGCGGTGAGGTCAAGACAACCGTGGCAAAGCGTCTTTAGGGCTCGAAGGGCCAGAGACCCCGCCCTGGCAGAAACGGAGGGCCACCGGCACCGGAATCAAAGCCGCGTTCCTGATGCTGTCTCTCGGAGGAGGAAAGCTGCACCCAGCGCCGAAGACGAGCCACTGAAGAAGTCCGCTCACTCCGCTGTGTGTGCTCACCCCTGCCTGTTGCGGGTGGCGAGAGTAATTGACATGTTTGTGTTTTGACTGTTCCACTATGCAGTGCAATAAAGTTGAAAAAAAAAATACAAAACTCACCTCAATATCAGGGCAATTTTCCTCCTCTCACTCCCCTCTCCCCCATCACTCACTCTCACACTCGTGTGGTATTAAACTCCCCGCCCCCCAACGGCGAGTTATCCCTCACGGTGTGCAGTCTGCCTCGCCCGCTGTCACAGTTCACAGAAGCGTGGCAGGCACTGCCAGGGGTATCAGAGTGGGTTATGAAATCAATAAAGAACGACTACACGCTTCAGTTCTTCTGCAGATCGCCCCGTTTCAACGGTGTGTTAATGTCCACTGTGCGGGAGCGGAATGCCTTAGTTCTGCGAGAGGATATACACAATCTTCTTGCAAAGCGTGCTGTAGAGGCAGTACCCCTCACAGACCGCAAGGGCGGCTTCTACAGTTGTTATTTTCTGGTGCCAAAGAAAGACGGTGGACTCCACCCAATCTTGGACCTGAGACCGCTGAATCGCGCGCTTTCTAAGCGCTCGTTCAAAATGATTACGCTGAGACAAATCCTTTCACATATCAGGCCGGGAGATCGGTTTATCTCCGTGGATTTAAAGCATGCTTATTTTCACATTCAAGTTTCACAAGCGCTTCCTGAGATTTGCATTCGAGGGGATAGCGTACCAATTCACAGTCCTGCCCTTTGGCATATCCTTGGCCCCTCGTACGTTTACGAAATGTGTGGACGCTGCTGTCTCTCCTCTGAAGCAGAGCGGAATGCGCATCCTGAACTATCTCGACGACTGGCTAGTCTTAGCCCTATCTGAGAGTGCGCTGCTCAGCGACAAATTTAGACTCCTCGCTCATATTCAGATTTTAGGGCTGACTGTAAATATGCAAATAAGCATGCTGGTACCAAGCCAGAACATCTCCTTTTTAGGAGTGGAGTTGAACTCAATCAATATTCGAGTGCGTTTGTCGGAGGAGCGCTCACAAAAACTGATCAGCTCTCTCACAGTCTTCAAACTAGAGCGTTCTTCCCCGCTAAAATGCTTTCAGAGGACGCTCGGCCAGATGGCTGCTGCTTCGACAGTGTGCAATCTAGGGTTCCTACATATGCGACCGCTTCAGCTCTGGCTAAAGACCTGGGTGCCACAGAACGCATGGCGCACGGGCACCTTGCGCATCACAGTGACGCGTGACTGTTTGCACACGCTGACCCCTTGGTGCAATATGACTCTGTATCGCCGGGGTGTTCGTATTGGCCAAGTGATCAGGAGAAAGAATGTTACGACAGATGCATGCTCGAGACCACTGCTGCGGCTGGCAAGAGACCTCCTTCTGTGGGCAGATCGACACCTCCTCTCCATCCGTGCAGTACATGTCCCCGGACGCCTGAACTACAGCGCGGATTTACTGTCGAGGAGCGGGGTAATCCACGGGGAGTGGAGATTACACCCTCTGACAGTCAAAATGATTTGGAGTGTATTCGGCAGAGCGGAGGTGGATCTCTTCGCATCAGCGGAGAACACTCACTGCCCGCTGTTTTATTCACTGACACACTCTCCCCTGGGAGTGGATGCACTAGCTCACAGCTGGCCGAAAGTATGCAAGTATGCCTTTCCTCCAGTGAAACTTCTGCCTCGCGTGCTTTGCAAAATCAGAGAGGAAAAGGAATCTGTTCTGTTAGTGGCACCGAAATGGCCCAATCAGTCGTGGTTCCCAGAACTGGTGGATATGCTGGTAGCACCCCCGTGGACTATCCCACTGAAAAGAGACCTCCTCTCTCAAGCACAAGGAACGATATGGCACCCAAATCCGGGTCATGGAGCCTTCATGTCTGGCCGCTCGACGGAGCTTGCCAGTAACAGATGCACTTCCTCAGCACGTGCTGAACACTATCTCTAAGGCTAGGGCTCCTTCCACGAGGCGTCTTTACGCACATAAATGTAGAGTTTTTTCAAGTTGGTGCGTATCGCGGGTCGAAAACCCAATCAACTGCCCGATACCAATAATTCTTGCCTTCCTCCAAGAGCGATTTGATAGTGGTCGTATCATGCCATCCACATTGAAAGTGTATTTGGCCGCTATAACAGCCTTTCATGCACATGTCGAAAATCGCCCGATCGGCAAAAATGAACTGATCATACGGTTTTTAAAAGGAGCAAGAAGGCTGAACCCTCCTCGCCCTTCTACTCTACCCACTTGGGACTTGGCGCTTGTGCTTGACGCTCTCACGGGACCCCCGTTCGAGCCCATATAATCAGCAAGTTTACCAACAAAGGTTCTCTTTCAAATAAAAAAGTTTAATTTATAAAAGAAACTTTGATATTTGTGAAAAAGGACATTTTAGGTAGAAATGGCTGGTTAAGCTAAAATGGGCCACAATTGTCAGCTAAAATGGGCTGCATTCACACACACACTTTTACACAAAAATTGAGGGTGAAAATAGGTTTATAGGCCTAGATATGTTTCCATACAAAATCTTAACAGTCTTTTTTTTAAAATTGCATTGCAGACAGTATGGCAGGAGGACAAGCAAAGAAAGGAAACAGAGAGACGAGAAGAGAAAGTGTAAGAAAGGAAGGTGTCCGTAAAATGGGCTGCATACACACACATACTTTTACACAAAAATTGTATCACGGTTTATGGGCTCACGGTGTCATCCTCGCTCTGTTTGTGTATGTGGGTGTGGGTGAGGCTGATTGAGGCCGATTCGCTACAGCTGCGGATCATTTACATCGCTATATTAGACGCTTTCACGCTGTTCTTTGTTGTCAGATCCTTGTATTGCCTGCCGTGTCCTGGTCAGTGGTTTCCGGCCGTTCCTGCTTCCTGGTTATTCGGCTCCTGATCTCCGTCGTCTCCTGGACTCCGTCACCGGAGACTTGGCCGCCCTTTGCATCCCTGCATTACCGGCGAAGATGACGCGGTGCACGAGCTACTTTCCTGACTTTTGTATGGTCCTGACGTGTTTTCAATAAATCGCTGTTGTTTCCTCAGCTTGAATCCTCCAGTATTTATGACAAATTAAGGGTGAAAATAGATTTATAGGCCTACTGTAGATATGTATCCATGCAAAATCTTAACAGTCTTTAAAAAATACAAGCATACACAAATACATGTACACAAAAGACACCAATGCACAGAAAGACACACCTATACAACATGATCAGTTAATTTTTAATTGCATTGTTTAATTAAATATTCATTCAACTTTCTATTTAATGAAATACATTTATGGTGTTGCTATGGCAAACTAAAGGCAATAGTGTCAATTTACTGATAAAAAATTAAATGATTTAAGCTAAAATTACGTGTTGTTCTCTTTTTATATTGGCCAATTTTAACTGAACAGCTGGCCCATTTTACCTGAATGTTGTGCCGTGGCTCAAGAAGGTATCTGCTGATACTATAACTTTCATAATTTTAAAACTTTTATACTTTTTCACATTTAAAAAAATATAAATATATTTAAGAGACCCATGCTAATTTATAAGAATATCATTAGATCTCATGCATAGCTTATTTTATGGTATTATAAGTCATTTATCAAAACGTGGCAAATTTTAGCTGACTTCACCCTACATATGATACGCATCTAGGCTACCCCACAACCCTAATCCTACCCATCCCGTAGCATATACACGCCAAAGTCCATTTTTGCGTATCAATACCACAAGTTTTCATTTTTATTTGGCATACTATTTATACACACTTTCATGAGATAGTGTTGGTATGCCAACACAAACAGCCTGTGTCATTGAGTAAGCTAAGCCAACAAGCCAATAAACGTAACCCCAGGAATCAAGGACAATGGAACAAATATGAGCATAAGATAAAAAAAAAACAGAAAAACTAGGAATTAGTTACACAGGAAAAAATAAAATTCTGCATAAGAAGGGAAATGCAGCTGTATTGTAGATAATCACATAAATGAACAAAGAGGAGAGTCAAAATATGATAAATAAATAAATAATAGTTTTTTTTCTGTATGCCTACAACCAAATAAATTCCTTGTACATTGTATATTAATGCATGACAAATAAAATCCATGTTCTACTAATGCAATAGTTCTATTACTAGGAAAGGATAGCAAATAAGATTAGATCTATATATTTAGATCAAGACTATAGCCCCCGGTTTCACAGACAAGGCTTAAACCTAGACTAAAATGTAAGTCTCAGCTGTTTCAACTGAAATAAACTTGCACTGACTGACTGATGCACACCAGTAATGTTTTTTTCTAAGCATGATTATAAAAATTACTTAAATGTCCCAATTGAACTATGTCCTAATCCTGGTTTAGTCTAAGCCCTGTCTGTGAAACCGGGCCTAGAAATATCTTGTCAAGTTACTAAATATTGTTACCAGATTTATAACCAAAATACTGCCAATGGCGCTCTCTAGTGGTGCATCTACATATTTGTAAAAATGAAATTATTTGACGTTTATGAGAAATTAGCCTATAGTGTTTCCACCCTTTTAACTTTTCTGCATAACACTGTGTGTGTAGACAGAAAAAAAAGACAGAATTTTCTTGTGGTGCATACATGTCCACTGTTTAGTAGACAGTTAAACAAATTAGAAGCATGAAAAGTGCATTTAAGAGTATTTTATTTATTTTTCTGAGAAATAAAGCAAGAGTAAATTTATGAGAAATAATAATTAACAGGCCCACAAGTCCTTCTAATTGAAGAATTTAAGAAAATATATTTTTTCCTGATTGGTAAGAGCTGCTTTCAGTTCTTTAAAATTGAATCCTGCATACCTCAGGAATTGCTGTTCGATTAGTTGCTGCTCAGTTATATAACAACATGATAGAAAAGCCATTTAAATTTAAACATTTTGCCTGTCATAGAACCGTACAGTTGTCACATGCTGTATAGTGTTGTGAAGTAGGGGTTGTCCTCCTGCTGTATTGAGGTCAAAGTTAAATGTTGCTGCTGCTGTTCCTTTAAATGCCCTCACCCAGCTGATGATCTACGTCACAACATATGACCCGAATTATAATACACATTTTATTGCTTTGTTGTTTTGTCTGCTGATTTAGGAACAAGACGGACTACACGCGTCGAGTCGTAGTGTATAACTGTCCAAAACACTTCTAAATAATCATGAGTTAGTTTCCACCGAGAGTTGAATGCAGCGCGAGCGGACGGTTGTGTTGACGCAGAGCGGTCACGTGAATTTTAACTGAAGATGGCGGACCCCAGCTCAGGAGCATCGGAGCAGCATAGCAGTGAAGTTTCAGAAACTTTAGTGTCATCTAATGAATTTCTCAAACCCCACATGCAGGACAGCGATGGACATACAGCCAACAGCCCGGAGGAGTCGCTTTCTCCTGCCTCGGTGATTTACTTTAAGGAGGCGTTAACTTATAACTCAAGTAACGTTATACAGTTTACAAAGACGAGCTCTTCTCTTCCTGCCCCAGTGCGATATGAATTCCAGATTGAGAGGACTAACAAGAAAACAAGAAGTGAGTATATGTTATGGTCGTCTGCATATGGGCTTATTTGATAGGATCTGATAGTGTTTGCTTCTCTTGAACATGCTGCATTATGTGACACAAGCCTTGTGTTTCAATGTCAACAACATTGCACAATGACAGCCACTGCGACGTTTATGCAAGTTTGCAGTTTCTGCAATTGGTGTTTGTTTTTTGTTTTTTTGGAATTTATGACTTTTAATTCATAAGTCAGTAACCCACAGCTAGCACAAACATCAGCTCGTAAACTATATTTCATCTACTGTATGGATGTAGATATCCACAGCCTTGAAGTCCACAAATCGTATAAACTCCTAATCCTTGAGGTCATGCTCGCCATGAGAAATATTACTGATTGAGTGTGTCCTGGCTATTATTATGGTCAGATTTGGCTGATTCTGAATAGCTAGTGAGCTGGCTACCTTGCCCACATTTTTGGCCATCATAGTCATGCTGTAAATGACTGGAATGCACATAATGATGCCCAAAACTGCTTTCTGTGTAGGTTGTCACTTGGTTTTCTGTGTCTTTTTATATTCTTTTGGCGCGTTACAGAGATTATTTTTTTAACCCTTTGAAATGTTGTCAAGTAAGGTCTCTTAAAAGCATATTTAAAATAGTTTGTGCTGTGATATTACATCCAAACTAACCATAATTCTTTATGATTGTCCTTTTTATGTCATGAATATATGTATTTCAAAAAAGTATGTCAAATGAGTAGGATGTCTAAATATGCAGTATTTATGAAACCGTAATCTTGCATGACAGTCCTTCTGCACCTGCTGAGATTTCTGTGTGCAAGTGTGCAACCGGTTTTCTATCCCATAAATCCACAAGAGCCGACTAGCTGTCCGATTTGAGAAGCTCTGTGAGCCACAGTTTCTATTTAGGGTTAAATTATACTTAAGAACACCCAGGTAAATTATTTTCACAGTTTTTCTTAGTACATCACAGGTCAAAGAACATACTGGTTGAAGGCTGATGCAGTTGCAATTGACTCATTGCAGCTTTTTAAAAAGCATACATTTTGAAGAAATTAAAGATTGGAAATGATTATATTATTTTGGTGGAAAATCGAAAAGGAAAACATTGCATTTTTTATTTTTTTGTGATGGCTTGCTTCAGAGGGTTAAATCAGACTCATGCAGCCCATTGGTCGCACTTTGTGAATTATTTAGCAGCACAGTATTATGGTTCAATATCTGTAATGATATATCTTGCTTAGAAGCGCATCACTGAATGATATGACATCACCACATTACTTACATGCGTAGTTTTAGAGATACACTAACACTACACTACCATACAAAATTTTGTGGTCGGTAAGATTTTTTTTGTTTTTAAAGTTTTTTTATACTGACCAGTAATATGATCAGTAATACAGTAAAAACTGTAATTTTGTGAAATATTACAATTTAAAATAACTGTTTAATGTTTTAATATATTTTAAAATGTATTCCTTTGATGGCAAAACTTTCAGCAGCCATTACTCCAGTCTTTAGTGTCACGTGATCTTTTAGAAATCATTTTAACATACATATTTGATGTTCAAGAAACATTTCTTATTATTATTAATTGTGAAAACATTGTGCTGCTTAATATTTTTGTGCATTTTGTTTTCAGGATTATTTAAAGAAAAAAAGAACAGCATTTATTTGAAATATAGCCTAATTCTTTTGTAACTTTACAAATATCACTTTCAATTCAATGTGTCCTTGCTCAATTAATTTCTTTAAAAAAATGACCCAGTCCGTACCCAATGCTGTTTCAAAAAATGTGTTATTAATTTATAGTCATGCATACGTGCTTTTTTTTTTTTTTTGTAAATAATAAGATTTGAATATTAGATTACTGCTAATATTCAAAGCCCGTTTTACATGACTTTGTATATGAGGTTCTTCTCTTTTCAAAGGTACTTTCAAAGGTTTATATGTGATGGTTTTACAGAGTATCCATACATTTTTTTTCATTACATTTGTTTCACATATGGTTTAACATGAGTGGCCAGTTTGCTCCTCTTCAAGATGTCTTTCAGTAAAAAGCTGCTTAATCAGCAATGTTCTGGTTCTCAATCAGTAGTACTTCCATCCTTCTCTTATGCGGCATGTGGATCTTTGACAACAGCTCCCCCCTGCATCTGACAGGCCTCTCGGGAGCTGTGCCCACCTCCACCATCTGCTCACGTGATTCCCACAATCCTCCTCAGCATCACGGCAGCCATCTTGGTCAACACCCTCCCATTTGCAGCACATGCAGCCAATCCAGTTAAAGTAAGTGGCTGGGCTGTGAGGGAGGGGCTGAGAGAGAGAGAAAGAGACATCTCTGATTGTAGCTCCGCTGAGGCTCACACAGCATCTCAATCCCCTGGCTGTGCTGAGCCAGAGAGCACTGAAGCCTTTATTCACACGGAGGATTTTAGCTGTCGCTGCTCATTCACAAGGCGAGGCCATTGAGCCCCAGAAGAATAGCATCCCTTCGGTCAGGTTTGCGGTGGACTGCTTGCTTATTTTTCCCCTTCCCTCTTTCTTTGTTTTCCTTGACTCTTTTTTCCTTTCTCCTTTGTGCTGGAGAAGAGTCTTGCTTGGACTGGATTAAAAAAAAATATATATATATATATATCATCTTCATTCCTGTTCCCTGCTCCTGACTCTTCACTGAGGGCCCTCATCGTGAGTGTTGTTGTCGTCGCAGCAGCTATCAGCTGAGTCACCATGTCTGATCTGACGCCCCAGAGCGAAGCCCCCACCCCCACTACTGACAAGATCACACAGGCTGCCCGAGAGACCATCTACCTATGCAATTTCCGTGTGTCGGTGGATGGCGAATGGCTGTGCCTGCGCGAGCTCAACGACATCTCGCTAACGCCAGATCCCGAGCCGGCTCATGAAGGTAGGCGCACAGCATCACTAGGCCTCTGTGGCTCCTATCGTACTGGGCGGTGCTCGCCCAACCATCCTCCATCATGCTTTCAGCATTCCTACAGGCCTGCTTGGAAATGTAGTTTTTATGAAGAACAAGTGTTTGTTTCTCACTGAATTATTTGAGAGAAGCTATTCATATCCTGTTTTATTCTAATTAAATTATTGTCACATTGAACAAATGGAGTATGTGCACTGCACTGTTCGGAAAGTCCCTCAAAACAAAAGTCCCTCCAATAAACAAACAAAAAAGTAAGAAAAGAAAATAGGTTTTGACAGACTATTAGACTTTTAGTGTTATTGTTATTTGGATTGTTGGTCATAATTTTTTAAACGATACGTCACACCAAAAAAGCTGACACCAAAAAGCAATGACTGTAAAGATAACAATAATGATAACTATATTTGCATACACGACAACAGAATATAAAATTTGGTTCTTATTATTAGTGCATGCTGCAGTTTTGTTCAAGCTCTTTAAAGCAGGATGGATTCTGATTGGGTGACAGTGTTTTTATTCTTCATAATCTGGAAAACGATCATTCTGAAAGTGATCCCAACTATATTGTTCCTCTGTATCATTATAGCTGTGGTGTGGACTACCCTATTCTCATAATTAGAGTGATTATTAAAACTTAATAGTTATCGTGCTTGGTGTGAACGGCCTTTAACAAATGACTTAATATTGTTTGATATGTTATTTTTCTCTGTTGAGATTTTCTTTTATTTTCTTTTCTGTTGAGTTTAATAAAAATAAATGGCATTTTGCAAATTTGCTTATCATCTGGTTTTCATTTATTCACTTTTCTGAAGAAGAAAAGGCAATAAATTATTTTCTAGAATAGTGATAGGTGTCAGACCTCACAATTGTTTTGCTATTCCAGTGCATTACTGGAGAGTCACGGGTTATCTTGCTAAAGGTTAAAAGGTTAACATCATTTGGACACCGCACTGCTGCCCTGGATATGGGCCTGGGATTCCCACTCAATCAAATGTCTTGAAGGCAATGTGATCAACTGGCCATAGAGAAGATGCAACCAGGGCCACTAACAGCAACAGTTCAATCTAATCTATTTTATCTTCATTGGGCAAGCAGGGAACAGGCATGTAGAAAGACAACAAATAGAAAACATTATCTGATAAGGTGTGTTTACAGAGTCATCCTCTGAGATGATTATATACTACAGAAGTAGTTGTTTGTTGGCTTTGGGCTGTGTGATTAAACATCTGACATTTTTAGTGTCACATCAGCCCCAAGGGTTCAGAGCCAAAAAAAAAAAGTTACGACAGTACTATTCCCTCAGATCTTTCCAGTATTTTTTTTTTTCATAGATGTTTTACAACAAATATTCTCTTCAATTTAACCACTGCAAATCATTCGGTATTGGTTAGTTGCCATTTTGCCCTTGATCTGTTTCACTGCATGCAGATGTTCTTTGTAGTGTTTGGTGTGCTCTGCCTCATTAAGTTTCACTTATTGCTTAATTTAATTTTTGTTTCTTCTTTTCCCTCTCAGCCAAGCCACATAGAAACTTTATGAATAAAAAAGATCTGTCATTATTTACTCACCCTCGTGTCATTTCAAACCTGTGTGACTTTCATCTGTGGAACATAATGTTTCAAAGAAGTGAGAAAGTCATACAGGGATGTTTGGAACTGTGTGAGGTAACAGATCTTCGTTTGTTGTTGTTGTTGTTGTTGTTGTCCCTTTAAAGCTGTCGTGGAATGAATCTAACAAAAAAAGATGTTATTCCAGTACTGTGGATAAAAAGGAAATATTACATTCTTTCCTGAGGCCTTCTGTCAAACAAATCGGGTTAGATAAGTTGCCACTACAGTCTTGCAGGGCAAGCATTGTTTGAGCTACATCTAGTGTTGTCAAATTACTTCATAGTAACTTTCTGATCCAGATTTGCTGACATGTTGTAATAGTGACTCATAATGACCATCAACGCTCAGTTTGCTATTAATAGTTTCTGTTGTAATGCTTGTAAAGTCATTCACTAGGGTAAGATTTGCGCTAATGTCTGAGAGTTAGAGAGAGTGAGATTGGCTCTGTAAATAAGAGTCTACACTTAAATTTCCTACAACATAATATGTATTCCCTCTTGTTGTTGCTTTGGTTTACTCCCATGATGTGCATGTCCCAATCCTTTTCTGCTTTTTTCTGTTTTCCATTGCCTTTTGCAAAAGACTCATGGGAGGATTTCACAGATTTGGTGGAGCAAATGAAAATGCTTGATGAGTTTAAAGGTGCGTATGGTGGCATCACTCCCCACAGTCCACCTCATCCCCGCCTCGGGCACCATCCTAAAACCACAGCTGGCATGGCCGTGCAGCCCTGTCTTTACCAAACAAGCCTCTCTGAACGGCACATTCGCACCATAGCTTCTAAAGCTTTACCTCTTGTGCTCATGTTCTTTTGTTGTTCTCTTTATTTGTCTCTTTTTCATTGTCTATTATCTCCCTTCCTATTGGTTTGATGTTTCCAACAATAGCTTTGTCTCTGTGACTTTTTTTGCTAGCTCTCTTTATAGCTAGCAAAATATTTGTCTATCCATTTGGTTAGATTGTTCTTGTCTGGCCTGTTTCTTTGGCTGTTTCCTTGCCCCACCCCATTCTCTGACTGATTCTGCACGCTGATCGCATATCAGAGGTCAATTTCTGGTTCTTCGGACTTATTCCCTGTAGAGATATTAAACATTTATGATTCAAAGACTTCTTATGCACAAAAACACATTAAAATAATCTCTTTCCTTACAGTGAAATAGTTTGGTTTGTGTAATTTGAATAACCTTTGCATAGACATGAAGCTTGACTCGTTCTTTGCTGTGTGACTCTGCAAAGCTACAAGGAGGTCATTCATACCTGGTGAAAACAGATTTTTTTTTTTTTTTTACCAGTAAAATCTGTTGGTTTTACTATTCATTTCAAGGTCTTTGAACAACTTCATTCTTGTTGTTGCATTAACAATTCAATATTTTATGAGTAATGGCCATTTAAAATAAACTTGGACTGAAATGACTAGACTTAAACTGAGAGTATCTTCCAGATTTGCCATCATTTTTAATTTTAAAAGTCAGTGTACTTTGAAAAATGACCTACTGTCTCGTGGATCATTTTTCCTGTCTCAACTCCTGAAATCGGAAAATACTGAGATGTGAAGTTTGACTAAATGCTAAATGAGTCCATCATGGCCCATTTGTAAAATCAACCCAATTGATTTTAAAGGGAAAAAGGTCACTCCTGTTCATGAACAGACATGGATTGAGAGTCTTAATGATGAAATGATAGCATTACTGTGGGTGTTTTGGTTTAGACAGGGTGAGGCTTGAGAACTCAAACTTGAAATTAAGTTCAGCAAAAACTGATTTACTGTAGTGATTCATTGTTGAATTGAGATTATCCTGAAAACAACAGCAACAAAACAATCATCTGTTCGTTTTTTATCAGAAAATGTCTCCTGAGTAACATGATTGCGATGGTGGGATGAAATCTGTGTGCAATTGATGCATTTCACATTGCATCAACTACAATTCATAAGTCTTTGCCAGACATAGAGGAAACCACATAGCCACAGTAAATGGGAAGTTCTCATGAAGTCTTTCTCTGAAAAAAATCTCATATAAACCTCATATATTGCATATATCAAACCTGTTAAATACTGTGTGTAGAAAATGTCAGAGTTAGAGAATTGTACCATGATGTTTCAATTCATGCTTGAATTTTTTTGATTTCCAGATCCCAAGGACCCCATTGCCATCGAGAGGCTTAACCTGATGAACATGGCCAAGCTGAGCATCAAGGGCTTGATTGAGTCTGCACTGAACCTGGGCCGAACACTGGATTCAGACTATGCCCCACTACAGCAGTTTTTTGTCGTCATGGAGCACTGTCTGAAACACGGACTTAAAAGTAAGTGCAACAAATCCCAACCGAATTCCACTGTCCTCCGAGTATTCACAGGTCCTCATTTGTGTCCTTTACGCAATAGAAATGTAATCATCTGCTCATTCATTTTAATAATTATTGCACAGTACTTTTGGTATGTTGTGTATACTCAGTCTGTTTTTCCTAAAGATATCGCTTTTTTAGGTAAGAAGACGTTCCTTGGTCAGAATAAGTCTTTTTGGGGTCCTCTGGAACTTGTAGAAAAGTTAACTCCAGAAGCTGGTGAGATCACAGCCAGTGTCAAAGACCTTCCTGGGCTCAAGTAAGATGTTTTCAACTTGTACATGTTGTTGTTTTTTTAATGCATACTGTGTTTCTGATTCAAAAGTTGTTCTTTTATCCCAGAACCCCATTAGGAAGAGGCAGAGCGTGGCTTCGTCTGGCCTTAATGCAGAAGAAGCTCTCAGACTACATGAAGACTATCATCAACCGAAAAGACCTGCTCAGGTACAGTTACAGATTTTGGTCTCTAGTATAAAAGCCATAATTTTGATTTAGCAACCCAGTTTTGTAAATATTATATTTGCTGTTTTTGTTTCCCTCAGTGAATTCTACGAGCCCAATGCTCTTATGATGGAGGAGGAAGGAGCTGTGATCGCTGGGCTGTTGGTGGGCCTGAATGTCATTGATGCTAACTTGTGTATGAAAGGGGAAGATTTAGACTCACAGGTATCTGTTAGTTACTGTACATGAGTAATGAAGGGGCAACAAATGATGGAACAAAGCATTATCTTTGTTACATTTTCTTTGTCCTTTCAAGGTTTTTCTCCAAAGTGTGCTGGCAAAAAGGTGATACAGGGTAATAAGATCTCAAATACTCTCTCTATAGGTTGGAGTCATAGATTTTTCCATGTATCTGAAAGATGGTGCGCACAGCAGCAAAAGCACAGAAGGGTGAGTCCATATTCAACTCCCTCAATGGAAGCTAATTGTTGTAGTCTGACAGTTATTGGACTCAAAGCTGCTCTTTGCTTGCAGTGATGGACAGATCACAGCTATTCTTGACCAGAAGAATTACGTTGAGGAACTGAACAGACATTTAAGGTGCAGTCCCTTTACCCAACATCAGACTTGTGGGGTGTGTTTGTGACTAGCTGCTCATTTGGAAAGCATGAGCAATCTCACATTGTCACTCTAAATTCCCCTTTCCCAGTGCATCAGTGAATAACTTGCAAGCCAAAGTGGATGCACTGGAAAAATCCAACACAAAACTTACAGAGGAGGTGGGTAATAATTATAATTTAATAGACTACTGAAGTTGTGGTAAATACAAGAGCGTAATAAACTAGAGACAAATGATTTACATAACTGATAGATCATGTATATGTTAGCAGAACTGAATTCACATGATATTTTCATGCACACATCTGTGTATACACTACAGTTCAAAAGTTTGGGGTCTGTAAGATTTTTTTTTTTTTATGTTTTTCAAATAATTCTCTTATGCTCACCAAGGCTGCATTTAATAGATCAAAAATATAATATTGTGAATATTATTACAATTTAAAATAACTATTTTATATTTTAATATCCATTTATTTTTATTAATGTATTTATTAATTTATTCCTGGTATGGCAAAGCTGAATTGTCAGCAGCAAATACAAACCTTTTGTAACATTACTTGTTTGTAACATTTTTGTAACTTTACTGTCTGCCTTTACTATTACTTTTGATCAGTTTAATGTGTCTTTGTGTGTAAAATGATTAATTTCTTTCCAAAAAAAGTGCTGACCCCGGAATTTTTAATGTGGTTTATTGACACGGTTGGTGGAACTTAGTAAAGTAACTATTTGTGAATAGATGCTAGTAGTAATAATTTCTTGTTCTTGATATTTAGCTTGCTGTGGCAAACAACAGGATCATCACTCTGCAGGAGGAGCTGGAAAGGGTGAAGGAGGAAAGCTCTTACTTTGTGGAGTCTAGTCGCAAGGTGAAGAACATTGTTTTGATCCCACAGTACTGATTGTTAACAATCATTCAATAGAACAACAGTGATCGTTACTCATTATTCAAAAGTAATCCACAAGCTCATAGTAGTTCTTTGCTCTGATATGTGACCTGTATTTCTCTTTGAAGGCATCAAGGGCAGATGGTACCGCAAACGGTCAAGTGCTTGGAGAAACTCGCAAACAGCTCAAAGAGGAAACTCAGCTCAGGCTGGTGAGTAAACCATTAATGTATATATCATTTATCTTTTATCTTCAAATTCATCTCTGGTGTAGGACCTCTGAAGCAGATGTCTGAAGAACCTGAATCCTGAAAGAAACCGTTTATGTTTTATGTTTAGGATGTCGAGAAGGAGTTGGAGGTGCAGATAGGGATGAAGCAAGAGATGGAGCTGTCCATGAAGATGCTCGAGAAGGACATCTGTGAAAAACATGATGCTTTGGTGGAGCTCAGACAACAGTTAGATGAAATGCGTACACTCAACCATGAGCTCTCCATTAAGTCACAGGTATGCTTAAACAACTTTAGTTTAATTTTTAGTTATATTTTAGAATAACTAAACCTGGCTCACGCCTTGAACATAGCCACAGAGGCTGACATGGTGTTTAAAAAGGAAGAAAATAATCACAGGTATGAAAGAGAGAGACACATATGCATTAAAAAACATGCTTCTCATAATTCACAGGTTTAACACTGGAGCCCTTGCTTGTTTCACACACAGAAGCTGCTTGTAAGCAGCACATATTTATTTTCCTTCCCCATTTTGAAAGTTTACACTATGGTGGAGTGACCAGGAAGTGATCTGATTTGACAGTGCCAAAATAAAGAAGCAAGTAGAGTAGACTTGTGGTGCCGAGTCACATAGTGTGTTTGAATTTCAGGAATTTCTATTCATCTATTCTATTCATTTCTATTATCTAATGTAGCTGAACTGCATTTATTTTTGATGCAATGTGTTTGTGTTTGTGATTGGTGTCTGTGTTTGTCTGGCTTGTAGAGCTCAGAGACTGGTGCAAAACAGAAAAGTGACATCATCAGCCGCTTGGAGGAGAAAACAAACCAGATGGGGAGCATTATTAAACAGCTGGAGAGCAGGTAAAATGAGTCTAACTGCATAAGCACAGCATTTACGCATGACATGAACACTGCAAAACAAAGAATGGGGTTCAAAAGTCTGAGAGCACAAGTGAAAATGCCTCTTCTAATTTCAATAAACAATATATAACATATGAGCATATATACTGTATGGACACAATATTATCAATTAATGTTGACCTTTTAATAAATCCTTTAAAAGTTAGTTACCTTTTTTATAGTTTAAAGCCATTTTTAAAGTTAACAATTTGAACCTTAAAGCATTATACAACTAAATTTTTATATACTTTTTATTGCAAATGAAAAATTAGATTTTGAATCATAGATTTTCACTGTGAACTTCTGAATTGCACCGTATATAACTAATTTTCCAAGGAAGGTTATTGTTCAGGATGGGCAGATTTCCTTAATCGGTGAATGATCATAACAAAGACAGAGTGCACATCACATATATAGAGCACTTTCCTGTTTTAGTTCTGTTGCCAACCTATGGGAGGCAGCAACGTTTCTGTTTCTACAATAACTTCTGCTCTGTGTCTCTGTCTTCTCTCAAACACTTCTTTGCTTTTACCTGTTAATTTGACATTTTTCACATGCTCATTCTCTTGTGTTTCTACTCCTTTTTCCTGAGCAGTGACAAAGACATGGCTAAACAGGCACGAAACATGAACACAGCTGCAGGAAAACTCCTTCAGAGGCAGCAATAAAATGATCGCAGACACTAGATAGTTTCCAAAAAAACTTAAATTAAAAAAAAAGATCTTCAGTTTGATTTTGCATAACATAGATGACTAGGGTGTTTATTTTATTACTGAGTTTCAGATCCATTGCCGTTATTCTGTCTTTAAACTGGACTGAAAACTACAGATCTTTGCTTCTGTGTCGTCCCCCAGCCTCATCTTTCAATATCGTACGCCTGATCCAGTGCTCCTGTCTCTAGTCTCCCTCTGTATGTTTTAGCCAAAATAAAATGCAGCTGTTTTGGCATCTTAGAACAAAGATGGCAGACATGTACATTTTAAGTAATGGAAATGCATCTCTCTTATGTCTTTACTTCTCAATACTGATAAAATACTTCTCAAACCATAACCCAGTTCAGTACAGCACGGGGAAACATTCCTAACAAAAATGTACAATCATTTTATACTCTATATAAAAGTATGCAACACCACATTATTTGGTTAAAAGTCTTGGACCTGAATATTAGACCAACCTGCTTAAGTTTCATGATGTTAAGTGCTCTGATGGATGCCCAAGCTGACAAAAAGGGTGTGTTTATTTCAGGCATATTCAGGAGGTCATGTTAGCTTTTTTTTGGAAGAAATTATGTTGAGTGCAGGATGGCGTGCCTGAATTATTTTACAGCTTATTGTAAACTTAATTGAAATCTGAAGTTGATGCAGTGGTAGTTGATGCCAAATGTCAAAGCTTTGGAAAGATATTTGTGATGCCAAGCTTTACGGATTCTGCAAAAAGTCTGGATGATGAAATCCTCTAAATTGTTAACGGACTAAAGTGTATGTAGACTTAATTTAGATGTTGAAATGTAGTACAAGCATAGCTTAATAAAAAAATCAGACACTTGTCGGACTACTTTGCCTTCTTTAGCTTTTACAGTTTCTGCTCTAGCCACATGCTTCCTTCTGTCCTCTCTAAGTTCCTTCCTTAGTTCTTCTTTATGCTTTTATTATTTGGTTCATCTTCATTTCCCATGGCTTTTAGTTTTCATTTCACCTCATTAAGTTAATGTGGCCCAACTTCAGATGTAAGAAGGCGGAACGAGAACGAGACCTGGCTGACGAGGCCAATCGACTCTTCAAGCAGGAGTTTGGAGACAAGATTGGGAGTCTGCAGGAAGAGGTGGAGCAGTTACGGAGACAGAGGTACTGAGATTTACTTATTGATGTGATGTTACATCTAATGGTCAACCAATATATTTTGTTTAATATCTTGCAAGCAGATGTTATGCATACAGTGCTGCTTGAAAGTTTGTGAACCCCTTGCAGAATTCAAATAAGAGAGATCATACAAAATGCATGTTATTTTTAATTTAGTACTGTCCTGGGTAAGACATTTTACCTAAAAGATGATTACATTTAGTCCACAAGACAAAAAAATAGCTGAAATTATTCAAATAACCCCATTCAAAAGTTTGGGAACCCTTGGTTCTTAATACTGTGTGTGGTTACCTGGATGTACCATGATTGTTTTTTGTTTTGTGATGGTTGTTCATGAGTCCCTTGTTTGTTCTGAACAGTTAAACTGAGCACTGTTCTTCAGAAAAATCCTCCATGTCCTGCAGAATCTTCAGTTTTCCAGCATCTTTTGCATATTTGAACCCTTTCCAGCAGTGACTGTATGATTCTAAGATCCATTTTTTTCTCACTGAGGACAATTGAGGGTTCAAACATTCACAAACAAGGGACTCATGAACAACCATCACAAAACAAAAAACAATTATGGATCATCCAGGTAACCACACACACCCTGCGTCCCAATGTGCATACTGTCCACCCTATCTGCCCTAAATAGCATTGAAAATGACTAATTTCAGCTTTTTTTTTTTTTTTGGTCTTGTGGACTAAATGTAAACATTATGTAAAATATCTTACTCAGGAAAGTACTAAATAAAAAAATAACATGCATTTTGTATGATCTCTCTTATTTTGTTAAAATTACGCACATTTTCACAGATTCTGCAAAGGGGTTCACAAACCTTCAAGCAGGACTGTAAATTATATAATTTAGTGATTTAATATTTTATAGAAAGATCCAGTTTATTGGTTAAGTAATTGAGCATCAGGAGCTAACAATGAATCATCCAGGTTAATGTTAATTGATATATACTGTTCCAAATTCTGGGATCAGTAAAATTATTAAGAAATTAGTACTTTTATTCAGCAAGGATGCATTAAATCAAACATTGAGAAAATATTGTTTTAAATACATGTATTTTTCAACTTTCTATTCATCAATACACAACTGTTTTCAACATGGATAATAATAAGAAATGGTACTTAAGCACCAAGCATCATCATAGTAGAATGATTTCTGAATTTTTATTTTATTTTCCACTTATTTAGCAGTGCTTTTTGAACCACGACTGAAGTACAAGATAGTTTTCATTGTGATTTAACCAAATGATTGCACAGCCACTGCTAATGTTGTGAAAATTACAAACACAGTTATAAAGCCATTCTTTCTTGATATGATAGATGGCTTTTGGAACAAGAGCTCAGGAAATGGCGAGAGAATCCTGGAGGCCACATACCTGAAGCTCTTTTAGGAAAAACACCACCTCAGAGAGACACGAGACAGCATGTGGAGGACATCAGAAGGGTGAGAACTGCTTTCCACTTTAGTGTCATTCAGTTGCTTTCTCTGAATATAGATTGTGCTGTTCCCTGAAATTCAGGCTTTTTGTTTTTATATAGGAGTTGGAGTCTGTTAAAAAAGAAAATGATACACTGTGTACTGCACTTGAGGAAAAGTCAAGTCTAAGTTCCAGTTTGTAAGTCTTAAATGCTGGGTCAGTTGCATACAATTCTATTTATCTACTTCAATGTTATTAAAATTAAACTGAAACTGTCTTTTTCTCAGGACGCTGTCACATGAAGATGAACAGGTACTCTACATTTAATCAGTAATTCTTCTTTTTTATTTTATCAGAGAGGTTCCCTGCAATAATTTATTTTATCTCTTACTTGATAGGACCGGTCTCTTTGTAAAGACACTGAGCCTACCGTATGCCAAATGTGTGAAAACCAAGACTCTCTGACTACACCCAAGGTATCAAATCAAGGAAAATGCAGATACTTTTATATCTAAGCAACAATAAAACAAAATCCTCAGCAATCATTGCTTTTTAATAACATGTTAATAATAAACTACACTACTGTTCAAAATTTGGGGTCAGTAACGTATGTTACAAAAGATTTCTACCAAATAAATGCTGTTCGTTTGAACTTTCACAGTAACAGAACACAAGTGCAACTGTTTTCAACACTGATAGTAGTAAGGAAATGTTTCTTGAGCACCAAATCAACATGTCTTTTTAACCATTTCAGAGGCAATGTAAGAACTGCAGTGGTGCGTTCTGTGAGAACTGCATGGCCAATGAACTTCCTCTGCCCTCCTCCATCAACCCTGAACACGTGTGTGACGTTTGCTACTCGCATTTAATGCAGCAGTACGCATCTTCCCCATCCTGAGGGGGAGCTCATTTCTGAGCACAGATTATTCTGGCAGTAGTTAAATGGGTAATCCATGAAAAATGACATCACATTCTAAATCATCAATCAGTACCAGTATCTCGGTTTAGCAACATATCAGTTATTTTGTTTGCATACAACATTTGCCAAAAAGGGAATATTTTTACAAGCTCTTGTGGGAAATGCTTTTAAGATTTTCATATAATTCTTGATGAGTGAAGCTGTCCACCAAGTGGATTTATGTGGTTCTAGTATTTGAATTGTCTCTGTGTCTTTCATGATAGCAAGCAGGATATACAATAACAAAATAGTGACGTATTAATAATATATATAATGAATTAGGAGATGATGGATTGTAGACAGGATAGTGTCAGCTTTTTGAAAACTATGGCACTAAACAATGCCCATAAACTAACAATTTAAACTTTTGAGTCCAAAACTCATCAGTTGCCTAAGATACAATTCAAACAAAACAGCATATTATGGAACTCGTCACAGAGAAAACCATAACTGAAATTGAAATAAAATTTAATTATTTAAAGAGATAAAAAGGTAGTTTTATGCCTGTGTAATACTGTATTTTATTCTTAATGCTTAATAACAATAAAATTGTATAATTACAATTTGGATTTCTCAGTCTAAGTCATTTTATACATACATGCGATATTTATGGCAGAATTAAATCTGGATGAAAGACAGGAATGGCTTAGCATGTTTGGGTGATACAATGAAAAACTGCATTTATATCTGCATCTCGTGTTAGAAGGGTTTCAACAATGGAACGGTTACTTTAAAAAACTTTGGACAATTCCTCTACATATGACGGTTTTGTTAACACACTGTCGATCTGAAATCAGAAATAAATATCCAAAAAGAAAACACAACAAGCAATAATTGTAAAGTTCTCTTTAATGTTGGTTATATGTATTCTTGTACTATACATTGAATCACTTTCATTAAATAAGCTGGGATGCAGTGCATTAAGACAGTTTAAATAGTTTACTTTCACCCTATTGTTCCTCCCTTGATGCTGATGAATTCAGGAACAGCTCAATGTATCTCTTCACTGGACGACAGGGAAAAAAACAAAGCAAGATTAATCATCATGTTTGTTTTTAACATTTTACACCACATTTGGGTTATTTCAGATGAGCACACATATTGCTTACTTATATACTCTCTGTCTTTGGACATGGCTAAAACGGCATCTTGATGTGTTCTGAAGTAGGCATCTGCCTCACTGGTGGGTCGTCCGTCAGGGCCATACTCTACAAGAACCTTCACCAGTCTGATGGGAGTGAAAAACTAGAACAGAAATTACACCTCAGTCATTTGGTGTGTAGATTATATACTGGGCAAGATCAATTGAGGTCTTAAGGACTTATTCCACTCCTCTTGACCACCTCATTGACACAAACAATCAAAAACCATACTGTATCTTAAATAGAATAAATTCAATATAAAACTTTACCTTTACAATGTCTTCTCCTGTGGCATTGTATGGTAGACCTCTCATGTGAATGAAGTTGTGTGTTGTTGATATAGAGCTACTGTTTTCTGTCCACAAAAATACAGATGTTAAGGGCTGCACACAGTATATAACATTTGTATTAATATTTGAAGCCTGCTTGTAAAAAGACAGTAATAAACACCTGCTTTCATTGTGCGTGGTGTGTCCTCAGCTCCTGGTGTGAAAGCTGACGTCTCATTTCGCCTTCTTCCGTACTGGACTTGGATCTCACTTTTTCTGCTAGGGAAAATCTCAATATACCTGCATATGAGGAAAAACACCCCATTGTGAACACAGATCTGAAATGTTAAAGTACATATTTGATTTTAAAACTTTTGGTACTGAACAGGGGCCAAAAACACCAGGTGATGTATATAAAACATGACTAATAGATACCACCATACTTCCCTAGTTGACTGACTTCCATTAAGAATGGCAAACACTTTGTATTATAGGTTTCTGAAATGGTATGTTTAAATATGCAAACGATTCATTATCTAATTATTTGTTATAATGCTGAATGTATAAAATCAGGCAAATGATATGAACAAACACCTCAGTAAAAAGCTTCACAATATAGAGTTGCGAACCTAACATAATATAAATATATATATACACAAACAGATGAACTGCAATAAAATAAGCACTAAATGTTTTGTCTGAAACCACACATTATGATAGCCCAAAATCTCATAGAAGTGCCTGGAAAAAAAAATAAATTATGTTCCTGAAAAACATTTCTTTTGCATCAAGTATTACTTGATAAAATACCAACCTGTTTCCCATGACTTCTCTGTCTTTCTTTAGGGCTTCTTCAGCCATTTCCTTAGTGGCGAACTGCACGAAGGCATTGCCTGAGTTTCTTCCTTTCCTGTCCAGGACTATTGTAACTCCATCTTTCACAATCTCCAACCCTGTTTTGAGAATATTAAAACACTCAAATGAAGCATATGGCTTTCATCAGAGCAATGACATTCAAATGTCACATTGTTAAGGATCTCACCAGACAAAAACTGAACGATGTCTTTCTCCGAGCAGCTGAAGGGAAGCCCTCTGAGTTGCACCACCCCATCTGACTCTGTAACCTGCTGTGTAGCTTTTAATATGGCTTCAGCATCTTTGTTTGTTACCTCATACACTGAAACACATAACATCAGTGTTCACTAAATATGAGCTATGTGAACAATTTGGCATGTGATAAACACAGAATACTACTTACCTTCTACGAAGCGGCGTCCCAGGTAATGTTTGTGCAGATCCAATGCTTTGCAAACGTCCTCCTCGTGCTCCAGCTCAATAATCGCCTGTCCCGTCGATTTGCCGTTCCTGCTGTAAATTATATGGATTCCCTCAACTCCACCTCGGATCCTACAATCTACATACAAAAATCAAATATATAAATAAAATGATCACTTCACATCATGAGTAGATCATATCTAAACATCTTCAAGCGCTGACAATCCATATACTAACAAAAGCCTACTACTGTATCATATTTGATGCATTACTTTCTATAGACCATTTCAACGGATATTCGGCGGTATAAGGAAGTGACGTCTTTGGTCCACGGACGTTTCCGGTTAGTGTTCAAAACAATGGCGGCAGGTGCTTGATACACAGTGGGATTGCGATTAATTTATTTAATCCTGCTGTTTAAAATGTAGAAATTAAAATTAGATCCTTGTAGTTCGGTGGTTGGGTGCTCCCGCTGGGCTCGAACTAACATTAATTTATAAATAATCGGAAATTAAAGGGTTAGATGCCCGAGAAACGCGCCTGGATTGCAGCAGTGAAGAAGCAGAATAGACACTAGCAACTCTATAATATACAGCGCACATTTCCATTGAGGTAAGGACAAGCTCTTGTTTTTTCCATCTAATTCTTTGTATTTATTTACGTTAACTCTTCAAGTATGATGCTGCATTTTGTTTTCGTCATTGTTTACATATGCGCCTAGCGTTTTGATTCTTTTTAAGTGAAAAAGGCCAAGCTTTTATTTCTGTTTTATTGCAAGCGTTATGTAGGCTATAAAAAATAAATATGAGTTCTCATTAGTTGTCTAGCTATCTTGTAAGCAGATAAATGCAGTGAGTAACACATTATAGAAATGTATTCTCTAAACTTGAATGTTGAATAGTGAAACGGTTAACTGCAGTAGTTTACAAAAGCTAACGGTAAACATTTGTCATCACTTATGCTTGTCTAATGTTAATTCCAACATGTACTGATGTATTAAACAATAATAGTATTATTTGTAAATGTTGTGCATTAAATAAAATAATTGTTTTTCTACTTTTGTCTTTAGGAAAGCCATCATCTGTAATGTAAGACAGCTAAGACAGTGAGTGCTACAGGGAGACAGGACAGTGCCAAACCACATGTGACCATATGAACACCCAGAAGTGTTTGAGAACTTGAGGATGAAATGCAATGTAGTACTCAAAGCTGCATATGGTCAGCCTGCTGCTTTTGATATTGATCATGTTAATAAATATGCTGGAAACAGTCTCTGTCTTTTGTTTATATGCAGTACTGGTCAAATGTCTGGACACATTACTATTTTTTATGTTTTTAATACAGACAAAATCAGTAATATTGTCAAACGGTTTTCTGTTTTAATATTCGTTATATTTCTGTGATGCAAAGCTGGATTTTGATCAGCCATTACTCCAGTCTTAAGTGTCACATGATCCTTCAGCGATCATTCTAATGTGCTGATTTGATATTTGGTTAGTGTCAGTGTTGGAAACAATTGTGCTGCTTAATATTTTTTTTTCTGGAACCTGTGATGCTTTATACAGGATTGATTAATTAAATCAAGACAGGAATTTTCAAAATTATAGAAGTCTTTTCTAACAGTGTCTTTTTAAAATCAATAAAAAAAAATATGAATAAATGTATTCATATTCTTAAAATAAAATAAATACTGACCCCAAACTTTTGAACAGTAGTGCATGTTGTTACAAAACATTTATATTACAAATAAATGCGGTTCTTTTATTCAAAGAATACTAAAATTATCTCAGTTTATAAACATGTTAAGGAGCACAACTTTTTCCAACACTGATAATAAATCAGTATATTAGAATGATTTCTGAAGATCATGTGACACTGAAGACTGCAGTAATGATGCTGAAAATACAGATTTGATCACAGAAATAAATTACATTTTAAAGCATATTAAAATAGAAAACCATTATTTTAATTTGTAATATTTCAAAATATTACTGTTTTTGTCTATATTTTTGGACCAATTAAATGCAGGCTTGATGAGCATTGGCGACTTATTTCAAAAACATTAATAGTGGCCACACTTTTTACCTGTATGTGTGTTTACAGTAAATGTGCATAAAAACATACATACCCACATATAAACTCGTGTGTGTGCATTTATTAATCTGCATGTAGGCTATACTTTATCTAAAAAAAAAAAACCTAATAAAGGTTTATGCAAAACACGGTAGTCAGCATTGAACTGCATTCATCTTATTTATGACCACATGATGGCTCAGATAGAGCATTCTCGCACTGTTCCACAGCAACTTGACCACACTAAGCACACATTATAAAACGATTGAAATCAGTAATAATGGGATGTGTAGTGCTTAGTTTATTAGCATTCATTTAGCATTGTAATAAACATGCATGTTCAGTAAAGCTGCAGTTAAACGATATGTATTGTGAAAAGCGCTGTACAAATAAAAATGAACGCTAGACATACAGACTGACCCAGCAATGCAAGTGAAATGTCCACCAAAAACCTCCCCGGATATCTTAGCACACACCATGATAAGATCGTAAGTAACACTGTTTGTCTTGCTTCAGTTTAACCGAACATAAGACTGATGTCATCCATCGTACAAACAAATGATCCCAACTTCTGAGGAGTTAATTGTAAGCATCCAGACTGCGATACGCGTTTAACGCCATCTCTCGTGTACACGCACACAGCATCAATCAGAGCCGTCCGGAACACTACTTTTAATGTTCTCTGTCATATTTAAAGGGTAATTATTATTATTATTATTTTTAAATACCTAACTTGCGTTTTCGCTAGGCTTAAAAGGGATGCGCTTGCGCTAGTTATAGGTTTTTATAGATCTGAGATTTTAAAATGGCGCTACCGGAAATGCTTCAGGACCAGACATGCGCAGTAGCGCTCCAACGCCTTTGTTATTGTTTACGTCCGTGAAATGGTCTATTATTAACATGCTTTCTGCACCGATTAAAGATTTAGAGATACTGTTCATTTCAAAACGTTGGGTTTTTCCTGACTGTTATTTCATATGTCAGGTCTTACATTTTAACATATCTTGAACTGACTTGACTTGATCAAATAGGTGAAGCATGTCTGGGAAGACTTTAGAGACTGTGAAAGATCAAAACAAGTAACGTTACCAGAAAAGAAGTTCATTAAGTCCTCTTTAGTACAGGACCAAGGGAAACCTTTGGCCTGGATGATGAACACCTCGTTTGCTCGGGGCTCCTCATGAGGGGTGTATTCTGCTAATGGTGGGTACTCATCTTCCTTAGACGGTGCCTAAAACATTAAAAGAATAGTGTCGGGAGAAAGAAATTAAGTTAAACGTCATGCGTCTAGAACAGCTTTTTTTATCTTTCTGGAAATGCACTGAACTGTCTTTACATAAATGCATCAGGTAACGTTACCTCAGTAAATAGTCTTCGCTGATATAATGTCCATGGATGCTTGACTTCACGGTCTGCAAAATATCTCGCGGTCCATGAATGAACATCTCGACCTCGTGCTACTGTAAACTGCGCAGTTTTAATATGATTCAGAGGATCCACGCATGGAAACCGCTGCTGTCTCCTGATACAGCGAACAAGAGACAACAAGAGCGCGCTCCTACTGAATGCAGACATCTTGTACTGTACAAAACTTCGCCTTAAAACTTAGCATAAAACCAAAAGTATACAGACAGCTTTAACACGGCATATTTCAGCTCAGTTGCCCCAAAACTCACGTTGACCTGCGGCATCAGAGGACAACATGACGTCAACAACACGCGCCCTTGGCCTTGACAGTCCTTTCAAAATAATAGTTATTTTTTAGTTGTACTTTTTTAATAACTGCAGAGGTTTTTTTATTGCAATAATAACAAAAAAGATTCCAGTATGTACAAAACAAATGTAAAATGCAGTACGTACAAAAACTTTCAATAATAAACGAATTATGGTTTAATAGTTAAAAGAAGAAATAATGTAATATAAAGATTCTTAAGAGACAGAAAGGAGTAAAAAAGAGAGAGAGGGAAAGTGCACTCAAATAAAGACACAAGTATATATTAAGTAAGAATATTTAACATGGCACAAGTTCTAGATGTTTTTATAGCTTTCTTGTTAACAGATGTTGAAATAATAAGAGGTTTATGCAAAAACTTGCATTAAATAAATGCTTATCTTTAGCATAAAACCCAAAAAGACTGTGTCTATAACACAAAGAGAAATCATAAAAAAAAAAACATTTTGGACAATCAAAGCATTAACTTTATTCCAGAAAGTCTGAACAAAAGGACACTCCCCCCAAAAAATGAGCTAAAGTTTCAAAAGAAATTTCACAGAAAGAACCAGATGTATCAATGTTATTTTAAAATTTCTGCAAAAACTGCTTGTCAGAGAAAGAAATATGTGAATTATTTTATTTTATCTTATTTTTTTTTTTATTTTTTTTTTTTACTTTTTCTTTGTAGTTGTAGTTCAAAACTGCAAAATATGATGCTTGATTTGGATTTAGTTTTTTTTATTCTTGTAATAAATCAAATTATTACATAGTTTTCTGAAAATTATTTACTTTTTATTAGGATGAAGAATATAATTTGTCAACACACTATTAAGGTAGTGTTAGATATTATAAAGACATGTTGTTAGTAAAATTACATTTTTGCTTTTCATTGTCATTGTAATAAATGTCAAACAAATGATCAGAATATTATCTGGCGAATATTAACTTCATAATAAATTAACAGCTAAAAGTTTTTGTCTTTACCAATTATTAGATTCTGATAAACCTAAAGATATGCATTTTAATTCAAAATTATTTATATAGCGATTTTTACAATCATGAACAACAACAACAACAATAATAATAATAAACAAACATAAATTTTCTTTAAAAATTGTAGTTACTGTGAATTGCAGTAATGCGTATGTATATATATATATATATATGCATATTATATAGTTTATATAGTTTGTTAAGAACACAGTTATCTGTTGAATTCCCTAAAACGCTCTTTTATCCTAATGCTAACGCGACTCTTATTTGAGAAGAAAAGCTATCCATTGGATCCACCAGCTGTAGTGATCTCGCGAGATTTGTGGCTCTGGAGAGACTTTGGATGGGAAGGATAACTTTTGCACGGGCAGGATCAGTGTTGTTGGAGTGTTAAGGATATTAAGGCTCAAATACTTTGCTTTACCACCTTTCAACAGTCAAGATAACGGACTAGTGTCGATTTCTTATCTACAGCGCATTTTCCTCAAGGAGAGATGAGCTTTTTATTGTAAGTATGTTTGGTTTCTATAAATGGGAACACTGATGGCTAGTTAGCAAGCGTAGAAACACTGCTTTTGTCCCGAAGCTGCCTGTAACTTACATGACCAATCCTGACTCACAGCCATCATTTATTAGAAGCTAACAGTAATGATATATAAAACAGCTGATAGAAGCACAGTCTGATCCTGTCGCAGCAGATTAGTACGTGACCATCATAACACTAAACTGTAGTCTGGCTAATGAAGAATACTGAGGCCATCAGCAGCTGCATGACATCGGGTTTGGTTACTCATTATGACTGCCCTTGGATTCATTTTACAATAATCTGATGTGAACACAGCTGTATTTCCCAACATCATGCCATTTATGTAACCGGGAGTTTGTGGATGGATAACAGTAGCATTTTCTCAAATGTTTCCCTTCATCATAACCCAAAGATGTTGTTAGTTTAATACACGATTTTTATTACAAAATCCTATTATTACCAATGACAGCTACCTAATAAATGTTCTCTCGCCTTCGCAAAACGCACCAAAATCATTTGACATCAAATTGCAACCTGAAATACAGATATGATCAATATACCTGGATAATTCCACTGTAATCCCAGTATACTGTGCACTGTACTATACATATCCCAGTATAGTAAGTCACAATACTGTACATTTTGCGTTTAAATGTTGATTTGTGTTCATCTGCAACCTGTGTTGGTGTCCACATGGGTATTCTTCAAAATCGTGCATCAGTTTCTCTCTATAGCAGTGATGGGCAAACTTGGCCCTTCCAGGCCACTTTCCTGCAGAGATTTGATCCAACCTTGATAAGACTCACCTGCCTGTAGCCTTCTAGTAGTCTTGAAGACAATGATTAGCTGGTTCAGGTGTGCTTGATTAGAGTTGGAGCTAAACTCTGAAGGAAAGTGGCCTGGAAGGGCAGAGTTTGCCCACCCCTGCTCTATAGGCTATCCAACATTATACATTTTTATAGGGAGATGCTACCTTGCAATGGATTTAATTGTGTTGTGACTGCTAAATGATAGAAACAAACAAGTATAATTTTTTGCTCTAATGTCTTTAGAAGCATAAATATAATCATGTAAGTAAGCAAAGTGTAATGCATTTCTCTCTTCTGTTTTCCGTTGAAAATGGGAAGTAGGCTGTGCTGTAAATCAGGCTGTATGATTCACAAGACAATTCAGTAAAGCCTCTTAATTGGAATCATGGCTTTGACATTTGTGTTAAATTTAAACTACTTTGTGCAAAGAGTGTGTTTTTCGCTATTGTTTTGTTGCTAGCGTTATTATGCTAGGGCTGCAACTAACGATTATTTTGATAATCGATTAGTTGGCCGATTATTCTTTCGATTAATCGATTAATCGGATTAAAAAAATATTGACCAAAAAAAAACACTATTCCACATTCTGCCCAATGTCCTTCAAACAAACGTGACAACTGAATGCTATGAAAACATACAGTGCTTAATTTATTAGACCACTTATCATAATAAAGAGAAAACATATTTTAGAAATTTGTCAAAAATTTGTTTAAATTTAAAAATGTTATTGTCATTTATTGGACATAATAATAAAAAATGTCCTCATAACAGCTTGCATTCTTGCTGGTATTGTTTATGTACTTTTTGACTGCAATTGGGTATCGCGAAAACAAAATACTCAAATAAAAAATACAAAAAAAAATAAGTGCTCTGGTTTTCTTTCATAGATAACAGCAATAATGATATTATAGCATTAAAAATAGCCTACTACTGTTACTAAAGAGCTTACACGTATTGGAGTACTAACCAGTACAGAAAGCCGAAAAATGATTTTGGTTATCACCAATACTGTTACTTTAGAGCAGCAGTGGCACAAACCTTACATAAACACATTGTTAAAAAACTTACATAAATTTGTTAAGCATTGTAAAAATTGAATATAGTTTAAACCTCTATTAAAAATTAAAATAATAAAGATAATAATAAAGACGAATAAAAACACAAACTCAGTGTTAACCAACAGGTAAGAGTAATGTTCTGCAGGAACTACTTTGATCACAGTCACCTCGTCATTTCTTTATCCTGTAAAAGGCCGTTATGGAGCGTCTCATGTTTATATTCAGACAAACAATTACACGCTGTTATCCCTTTAAAGTTCCTACTCTCATAAAATATTCGCACTGCATGTTGACTTTTAAACCTTAAATTAACTTTCAACATCAGATAATTCAGCACAATGGATATGTTTGCGCTGAAAAGCCTATTAATTGTCTCCCTCTCTACTGTGTTCTGTCCGTCTGACGCGCGTGCGCGCGCCCGCCGCGCCGGCGCTCATTCGGTATTTTAAACTTAACACAGACTGTCAGGACGGACCTTTATGCAAAAATGGAAATGCTCGCGTGAATTTGTGGCATTTATAGATAAGGATATGACCGTAAACTGAACGTTTTTGCGCTGAGGACGCACACGCATCTGTCAAAGCGCCTGACAGGGCAAGCCATTACTCTTATGCATTAACTTAAAGCTTAAAATAAAGAATTATCATGTTTTGGGCAGCTTGGATCACGTGCTTCTCCGGCAGAATCTCATTCTGTTTCCTCCACTATTTTTAGATGCATTTTGTCCATAGAAATGCATTATTCAGTGCCGTAATTTGACTAACCAGCTGAAGTTGGACGTGCACTGTGGGCAGACCCGATTAATCTATAATGAGAATCGTTGTCGATGATTTTCATAATCGATAATAATCGATTTTATCGATTAGTTGTTGCAGCCCTATATTATACCCTCAAACTGTTTGTGCATGCACATGTTTTTCACTTTGGGAAGACTGGAATTCCTCATCTGACTTCTGCTTGATGCTCTGATGCAGTCACCTGACTCAAGAAAATATCATTATGGGTAAAAGAGAATGTCATTTGGGACCATCACAACCTGAAAATGGGTCTGTTCTGATCCTCTTTATTGTTGGCTTGAAGCATGTTGGTCATTCAAGTGGGTCCTTTAGAAGGTTTGCCTGTATTTGTTTATCCCGTCCAGTGTCCCTTTCGTTGTTTGCTGTGCAAATTCTGTCCTGTTTGGGTCTGAACAGGTGGACATACTGAACAGAACAGCTGTTGAATTGGTGAAGACAGGCTCACTTTGAGGTGTTGATAGACCAGTAAATGCACATAGGCTTGTAGGATCAACTCAGAGGATACTGGGTTTTATGAAGCCACTTGGGTGTTAAGCTTTGGGGATTTTAACTGTATATGTATATGATGTCTTGAACACCTCTATGTAGAATGTTTCACTATCCATTTGGCTTATCCATAGGTCTACGAGTCTGTTGTTTTTGGAATATAAATACACTGCTAACCTCATTAAGTTTTCTATTAAAACGTAATTCCACTTCTTCAAGAGTTTAATTTTAATAGATTTATTTTTGCAAAACTGTAGTATACATCTGGTCTTAATCAAATAATTCAGACAAAAATTTGTTGAAAGAACATGGTCAATATTGTGACACTAAACATTTCTAGTATTTCATCAAATGCCCTGGATTGCAAATGTCATTACAACATTAAAAAGGTAATTGTAGCTTCTGTAATTACGGTAAAGAAGGCATGGTTTAGATTCACCTTTTATATTTTAACTTTTGTAAAATAAGTTTCTAAATGTAAAAGTTTACTGGTTTGCAAGTTTGCTTGACTGAGTTTAGTATCTTTTGGTTCAGTGTAAGTTTGATCATTAAAGCCTGAACATTTTGCATTCTTACTCTTTTGCCATCCTACAGTGGAAGCCGCTCGTCAAAGACGTTCAAGCCGAAGAAGAACATTCCCGAGGGCTCACACCAGTATGAGCTACTGAAGCATGCAGAGGCCACGCTGGGCAGCGGGAACCTGCGCATGGCTGTCATGCTGCCCGATGGAGAGGACCTCAATGAATGGGTGGCAGTCAACAGTAAGCATGTGACTTAAATCTAGGAGAAAATAACCTGTGTTTGCATCCTCAGCGTTTGCTAAAAGCCTGAAAATGTGCTGGGGCTTTAAAGGTTTTTAACTTTTTTTGTTCCTTATTGAATATAGGTCTTAAATATTAAATCAATTTCAGGAAGGTGTAAAACAAAATCATATGACATGACAGTGTAATTAGTTCTTATTTTTATTTTTTCCAGAAATCACTTTTTTTTTTATTGCGCATTCCAAGTAATATCAATCAAACTGCAGTTGGGTTGTTTTGATTAAAGCTGCAGTCCATAAGTGTTGCCTCTTTGTCGCCATCTCTGTTTGAAAACCTGGAATTGCAGTTACCTGCGGAATTATCTTCATTGTGTGGGTTGTACTCTGGCACGGCTCCAGCGCGTATGAAACTAATGTTTTTGAGCTGTCAGTCTAATGTGTAGCTGTCAGTCACCACACCGGTGTGAATCCCGTATTTAGTAATCACAGATTCTAGCATATTTCTTGGAATATATGACTCAAATAGGAATTTTCACTGTATATTGTCATCTGAACAAGTAACAAGTCTGCCACGTTTGTTCTGACCAACTGAGTAAAAAAGCATTACTATAAATCACGCTACCAATGGTGATTTAATCTAAAGATCGGTTAGCTCATATCACATCAAACCGTGCAAAGTATTATTATTGTTATACTTCATTCTCAAATTATTAATGTTAACAACACCAACGTTGCGTGACTGTGAGTATAGTCTGTATTAGCGTGGAGATTTCAATTTCTGTACAGATTAGACTGCTAATACACATTTAGAGATTAGTCTCTAATTGTCATACCATTCGAATTTCATAAATTCTTTTAACCCCAAAAGCAAACCATGCTCCCTTTGAACTGGTTGTCTTTAAAATACAAATCTTGTGTAATCCCAGGCTATCTGTAATCAGAAGCACATTTAATACTGGAATATAATTTAATTTCATTCACGTGTTTCATATAATCTTTTCTGGATTACAGTCCGTCATGAAAATAATTTTTTTGACATTTAATTATTCTAGCTGCTGTGAGAAAAGGCTGAATGATCCATCACCTACAGGATCCTCACATGCGATAGCCTACTAGCCGGGACAACTTCTTTGTTTACAGACGTGACTTAATGATGCAGTGCCATGCTCGAATTTCCCGCAAAAACCCACCCGTACCACTCAAATTAGAAAACATTATTATAAACTTACCATGGTGAATCGGGTTAAAGGGGATAGTTTTGAACACTGGCTGGTTATGTACTAGCTGAAATATTGAATTTGGATCATTTTTAACCAAAAAAAAGTTACGGACTGCAGCTTTAAGTAATAATAATTTAAACAAAAACGGGTAATTTACTAAATTAAAGTTAATTGAAAGTATTTTTTACATATTAAAAGTTTGTTTTATAGCAAAAGCAGATAACTCCACATTTCATGTTTTAGAGTTAAAAAAAATGTTTAACCTCTGTAATCTCCTCGGATGACAATGTAGATGCCTTACAAACGTTGTTGTTGTTGTGATCATAGACTGTGTGGTTGTTTACACGCAATACACTGTTTTACAAGAGTCTTGTTTACAAGAGTTTTTCCCTCACCGTGTAACGCGCTGCTTCTTCAAGGCTCTGTGAAAACATTTCAACTTTTATTTTCCTTTTTCGCAGTTCATCTAAATTATCCATCCTCGATCACTTTTAGTCAGCTTTGACAAAACACTTCTCAGCTAACACGTCTTTTCAAAGTGAAAGCAGCCTTGTCACCTGACCTGAATACAGCGCGCTGATTCGCTAAAATGGACTTATCGGCATCTGTTCAAAAACAACAAGGACGCTTGTCGGCTTCTGCAGTAAAACATGAATTCGTGATGCCTTGAAAGTTGACAATACAGGCTTTTTGGACAAAACGTGTTTAGGGATCAGATTGTGCTATATGTGGAGAATAATGCACGGCAATCAGCTCATTTTTTTAAAGTGGCGTTTATCGGTTTTTGCAAATTAACTCTTGTTAATCAATTGTAGATAAAACCTCATGCATCCTTCCTGCCAAGCACATCTCAGCCTAAACTTCTGTCACGTTCAGTTTCATGGCTTCAAAGAAATAGCTCCCAAAATCAAAACGTATAATGTATTTCCTCTTAATATGAAAAAAATTGTATAATATCAATGTTTTCACAAATATTATCTGTCTACAAATGCTAACATTACAACCCTTTAAAATAGGTGCACCCGAAATCAGGACTCTTTTGTTTAAAGGGGTCTTCCTACTAAACATCCATTTCATAAGGCCTTTGTAGGTCAGTTTTGCAACGTTCGTTTGGATTCGTTCATAGCCCCTGGCCTCCTCCTATTTTTAACAATAGAGGCAGTGGCGCTTTCTTAGATTATTAGCCGCAGGGACAGAGGGCTGAATTCAGACTCTGGCGGCACTGATGTTCATGGGTTTAGGTTTTCATCTAATTGCTGCAGCTCATGACATTTTGGGTGTACCCAACTTCTGCTATATAATTAGAGCAGGGTTTCACAAACCCCTTGAGGTTTGTTATGGAACTGCAGGGGTCGATATTTATGTTGTTGTTATATTTATTTAGTTTGGAACAATACAATATGGTATTGACAATATGATTATTTCAGACCATTGGTTTTAACATGGCTAAAGATGCTGGAATAGGTTTGTATTATAATGCTGTTTTATGTGCTCGTAGCTGTGGACTTCTTTAACCAGATCAACATGCTGTATGGGACCATCACAGACTTCTGCACTGAGGAAAGCTGCCCTCTAATGTCTGCTGGACCCAAGTAAGTATTAACAGGGGTTTATCATGTGAAATATTTTTACATTTTTTTAAAATTGACTTTTAATACAGTACTGTATTATTGTGAAATATTATTACAGTTTAAAATGACTGTTTTCTATTTGATTATATTTTCAAATGTAATTTATTCCTGTGATGGCAAAGCTGAATTTTCACCAGTCCTCAGTGTCGTTCTAATATACTATGTATTCTGATATATTGATTTAGTGCCTAAGAAAGATTTCTTATCAGTGTTGAAAACATTGTTTAACACTGCTACATATTTTTGTGCAAACCATGTTGCATTTGTTTGGTTTTTTTTGGAATAGAAAATTTTACAAAGAAACTATTTGAAATAGAAAAAAAAAATGCATTCTTGTATAAAAGTATGTGTTTCCTTACAAAAAACATCTTACTGACTGGTAATGTGTACTTTAAAAAGTGTTTGACGTTTCTTCTATGTTGTCTTCAGGTATGAATATCACTGGGCCGATGGAACCAACATAAAAAAGCCAATTAAATGTTCAGCTCCGAAGTACATTGATTACCTGATGACTTGGGTCCAAGATCAGCTTGACGATGAGACACTTTTCCCTTCAAAAATAGGTATGCCTCTCCTTTAATTTCTTGTGCATGATTTAGAAATTTGCCATGCTTTTTCTTTGTGCAGCTCATTATGATCATGGAGGTATTTGCCCACACGGTGGCGCTTTTAAAGCATGCTTTAAAAAAAATCAGTCTTCTCAAGGATACTAGTTACCATTTCCGTATATCCTACTGGTCATTTTTTCATCATTCCCTATTGCTTGGATTATAAAACAGATTTTGAAGTTGCTTTTCTGTGACATGTATAGGGGTCCCTTTCCCAAAGAACTTTATGTCAGTGGCCAAGACCATTTTGAAGAGACTTTTCCGTGTTTACGCTCACATCTACCATCAGCACTTTGACTCTGTTATCCAGCTGCAGGAGGAGGCACATCTCAACACCTCCTTCAAGCACTTTATCTTCTTTGTTCAGGTGTGTACTTGTGGCCTTGAGATGTGAGTTGGCTGACTTTGCTTATCACAAGTAGATGATTGTTTGGCTACTTCCAATATAAACATTTCTCTCTCTTTTTTTCAGGAGTTTAATTTGATTGATCGGAAGGAACTCGCGCCCCTTCAGGAGCTGATCGAGAAGCTCACATCCAAGGACAGATAAATCTTTTCTTCCCATCAACATCTTCTCTTAATTTCTCTGTACAGGCAGCCTGGCTTTGTTATCTGTGTTTGACAGGTGTGTGGGAATGTTTCCTTCAAGAGTTGGGAAAAGGCTGACTCCAAAAAAACAAAAAGCCCTTGATAAGCCACAACTCAACCATAGGTCAAGGTCATAGTGGAATTTTGCTCCTTTTGATGTCGTCTCAAACTCTAAGTGCCTGATATGTCCACTCTAAAAATTGCTCATTTGTAAAAAAGCGCTACCACTGCTATAAAACTTCTTTATGATTATACATTTGACTTTTTTTAGGAGTACATTGATAATTAGTGTTATTTTAGCTTTTTTTTTTTCTTGTAATGGATTTATTTAGAAGTGCATAGATTTAAAAATACTGAATGAAGCATTCGTTGATTTTTTTTTTCACTGAGATGATGTCTTTGCTTCTCTTAAGTACTCGTTTTAACTGCTCCCTGTGTCTCATGACATGATTGGGATTTCCGTTATCCATTTCAATGGTAGAACTGCTTTGTTTACTTTAGATTTTATCTAGCCCTCAATGAATGTCTCCTAATTGTAACACATTTCAGTCTTTAGCGAAGAACATTGGGCCCACGGTTTGCCTGCCATTGCTTTTTAACCACTACATTACTTTTGAATAAGTACTTATGTTGATGAGCCAGCTTCTCTCCCAGACATCACAGCTTTGTCAGAAGCTGGCATGAAATGAGCTGACTATGCAAGATCGGTATGTCCTATTTGATCTAATATTTCCATACACTATAAAACACAAGGCTTCTACATTCTTGTATTCATGGATGTGGAAACCCTGGGCACCTTTTAAGTATATAACTACAACACATCTAATGGGAAAGATACAGTTTTCTCTAGATCTTAATTAAGCTGCCCCAAGCTGTATTCGTATTTCAAAGATCAAGATCTTTCACTTGAAACACAAGCTAAATTATGAGGAGGTGAATGCAAGTTGTATAAAATCAGTGATAGATTTGATTCAAACTTGATGCTAGTTTAATAACTTAAAAAAACTGCTTCTTATTCAACATACACTTATATTGCGGTCCTTAGTATAATTTAAGCAGTGCTTACGTTTGGTCTTTATGAAGTTTTGCCCAATGAATGTTTATTTTTCTGAATGTTACAGAAAATGTGTTATTTTGAATAACACGTTTAAAATGCTTCTCAGAGATTTTCACCTCACTTTATTTCAGAACAGAATAAGATTGATTATAGACAAATGTACTAAACATTTTTGATGGAAAGTTGTAAATACTGTAAACAGAAAGGGTATGCAATTGGAATAACACAAGATGTGTAACTTGCTGAACCTTTGTGGAACAATGCTGAATACTGTTTATAGGATAATAAACCTGTTTGAACAAAATTTGGTGTTTGTTTTAATAGAGCAAGCAGCAGCATTTTTGCTTGTTTTTTCTCTGAATAAATCATACTAACTATTACTAAATACACACACACACGTGTGTGTATATATATATATATATATATATATATATATATATATATTTTTTTTTAATGTCTTTACAATGGTGTATGTATAATATTTTTGTACCAATTCCACAAATAGGGGGGGGGGGGGGGGGGGGGGGTCTGGGTGAGATGCAGTTTGTCCAAGAACAAAAATACTTCCCATAAAGTGTACGCACTTATTATCTAATTAATATTTAATTGCTTTAATACTAGTCTGGCCTTTCCCATCACCCCTCCTTTAATCATAAAAAAATACAAATTAAAAAGCTAGAAGCACATGATCATTTGGGTGTGATGAAATCTGTCATGTGGCCATGATTTGGTTCACCCCTCAGGCCTGTGGTGTTCCTAATAATTGTTCTGTCCTGACTAATGCTTGTTTGAAATTAGATGGAAAACACAACAATCGGTCACAATCTGTGAACCAGTATCAACCCATTACAATAAGAAAGTTACAGTTCGAGTTATCATTTGAGCACTTTTTAGTTTTTAAAAGATTGTGAGCCCCTTGTCAGCTCTTTATTTCTAAAACCTGGGCTCTCACAAGTCTTCTGACCATCTGCACTTTGATAGCACAGATTCAGGGAAGTCAAGGTTGTTTTAAACTGTAACCATCAGATGTTCTGACAGAAGTTCTCTTCATTTTAAAGGAGGCACCACGGATCAGAAAACTTAGGTTTATGATGCTTTTCTCTAGCCCCTCTCACTTCATCTTAACCAACCTTGTGTTTTGAAACTGCATGACTTTGGGTTGAACAGCATGAATAAATAGACATCTACCAATAATAACAAAAGCCCAAACTTACAGAGCTTCTAAACATTTATGTTGATTCCTATAACTACGGTGTGCATTTGTTGTCACTAATCATTCAAAAGGTCATTTTCTAATAATTCTCTATTATTACGAGGACATACCCCTTTATCTATACTGCTCAACCCAAATTATCTTAATATCTGAAATCATACCACACCATAAAAATTCTTAACCAAAATGATGAAAGTAGTCCCCTGTACTCAAGATTTCTGGAAGGAAGTCTACAGCTGCAGACATAATCTCACAGTAGAGGGAGGCAAAACATTTGTGACTGAAAACTGATTCACTGAAGCACATCTCGTGACTGGCCTCACGCTGACGCTGAATTGATGCAACAGGGTTCAGTGAAAAGGCAGAAGTAGCAACGAGAACAAAAAGACCATCTAAAATCTTTCCTTGAGTTGCTTTTGTTCATAAAGGTCAGAGATTTCAATGGACCTGATTGTTAAAGGCCAGAGATTTAATAATTAGAAAGATCTGATTCTTTCACGTTCTTCAAGTTTCTTCAAGAATGGGTTAGTCTCATTACCAGCTAATATGAGTTCAATAACGTCATCAAGAATTAATGTGATCATATGTTGACCTGACATGTGCGTTGTATTAGGTGGAACCAGTTGAAGAGTTCAGATGCAAAAGAAAAAAGTGTCTGAAAGTTTCTTCTAAACTAAGTATTTTCCTCAGGCTCCTATGTTTATGTTCAGTTTTTTCAATGATCATTGCCATTAAAATGAAATTACAAAACCTACACATCTTGATATAAATGCTCATTTTAGAAGAAAATTTCACTGGTAAAATCCATACAGAACAGTTTTGTCAATGTTGCAAATGTTCCTAGTGCTAGATACTGTGCGTTCTCAATTGTCTTAATTCTGCAGTTTTACTGGAAGTGTGAGTAAGTGTTTTCCTCCCTATTGCATACGCTCTGTCGATTAAAATCTGCATACTTGACCCCTGAGCTTCTGATTTCTTCTGTACCTCCGAACAACTTCATCTTGACAGCATTCTTAAATTCTGTCTGTTTTTTTGTTTTGTTTTGTTTATTCCCTAAAGGCTTGGTCACATGCCATCTTGCGGTCTGTGCTGTGCCACCTCACATTTTCTGTGTGCGTTTATTTTAAAGGGATATTGCAGCACAATATTTTTTTGATGTGTAGATTTAGGACATCATTACTTCTCCAAGACTCCCAACGTTCACAGCAGTTTAATGTATTCAATGTACTATAATGACAAATAAAAATAGTTTGGTTGTTCTACATCACTTCTGTGAATTTTACATGATTACCAAGAACAAGATTAGAATCTGGTTACTGATTACTGATCTCTGCACTACTGATATCTGATTACTATACTCATATACCATTCAAAATGTTTTTGGTTTATAATTTTTTGATACATGATACAAACATAGCTACATAGCCTACATGAAAATGTTGATACATGCATACATGAAAAACAGTAATATTATGAAATATTATTACAAGTTAAAATAACAGTTTCTATTTTAATTTAATTAATTTAAAATGTAATTTATTCCTGTGATGGAAAAGCTGAATTTTCAGCAGCAATTAATCCAATCTTCAGTGTCATATGATCCTTCAGAAATCATTCTGATATACTGATTTGCTCAAACATTTATTATTGTCAATGTTGAAAAGTGTTTTAGTTTTTGTGGACATCAAAAGCCCTCTTTAATGATTGTAAAGTTCAAAATAACCTCATTTATTTTAAATATTTTGTAACATTATAGATCTGTTTTGTTACTTTTGATAAATTTAATCCACCTTTGCTCAATAATTATATAATAATTATTAACCCCAAACTTTTGAGCGGTAGTCTGGATTATTCTAAGTCTTTAGTCAAAGTATATAAAGTTGTTTTGTTTTAGTTTTTCATCCACAATTTGTAATAGATATAAATAATTTAGACGAACCCTTGGATCAGTCATACTCTATGACAATAAATAACAAAACAACACATAGATCATCCTTTTTACCAGCAGCACAATGAATAGACTGTCATAAGGTAATAAATAGTAGTCATTTGTAGTTTATTAGTCCCTATTGAGCCTCACTCTGAGTGTAGTACAGGTTGGCATATTTTGTTCTCATTGAGAAATGATACGACTCTTGACACATCCTTGAACGTGACAGAGCTTCCACCCAATTTAAGTACTTGAGCCAGGTTTGCAGACTTCCACACAGATGGATCTCTCTCTAATACCTCTAGTGTTTTCTCTAAAGTCGAATTCGACTAGAATGAACTGGCACCGCTTTAGGTGCAAAGACAAACAAACGTGTTCTAATCAGTAAATCTCCACTGAGCAATGATGTTCTCTTTGCGATAGCGAAAGCATGCAAGAATGTTTATTATGGGATGAAAGAACGCAGAAATGAAGAATTTTTGTTCCTTGAGTCGCAGATACAGATACACACACTCAGACATAATATATTTGGCCCTCTTTTAAAATACTTTATCATCTATAATTCATGTTCCAAATATTATTAATCCATATTTAAAAGAAACTTTAATCAACCAGAAAGAATACTACAATTTGCCAAATACATCAATACGTCAAATAAAGGAACGACAGGGTAGAGCACATCACAAACACTATGAGGTGATAAGCATTAATGTGGAAACAGACAAACAATACATTTGAATGAGACGCATTTAAATGACTAGACGATGACGAACTTTATTAAGTGCATATAGCATAAAGCTTTTAAATGCTTCTGTAAACTATTTAACAATAACTGATTGGAGTTATTTCTCATGTGTGGCAATCATTCTGAATGTATGTAGTCATTGTCTGCTGAGATTTGGGAGCTGACTTTATGAATAAGCGCATGTACATCAATACATTTAGTCAGAACTAGAAGGGTCAAAGCCTTTGTCTCAACATGCATGGATATATTGTATGTGTACACAGTCATAGTGAGTGACATTACACATGTAAAAAAAGAGTGTTGTCACTCTGAAAGTTATTACACATATTGTATGTATGATGACTTGAACATTCTGTCTCACACAGTGTCATGATCAGAGTGCTGTGCTCTCAATAATAACTTTAGCTCCTTCCCTGCCAGCCACCAGCATTTTGATCATTTTCCCAAAATGTTCCTGGTTCCCAGATTATTTTGTTGTATTAATATTTTGAACATGTAATGAATATTCTGAACATGTCAAAAGAAAGAAGAGAGCCTCTGCTTTTTTTAATCTAGCGTTATGTATTCAGGCACCTATTATATCTGTTAGTTTTCTTCTTTTTCTTCTGCTCAGGAAATCTATGGCCACCCATAGAGCGTATGGTAAAAAGTTGTGAATTCTGACATGCGGATAGTCAAGTGAAGTCAAGTCATATCTAAATTGCGACCTATGCTCTCAACGTCAAATGCAGAAATGCTAATTCATGTGTTTATGACCTCAAGGTTAGACTATTGTAATGCTTTATTGGGTGGTTGTTCTGCACGCTTGATCAACAAACTACAGTTGGTCCAAAATGCAGCAGCTAGAGTTCTTACTAGAACCAGGAAGTATGACCATATTAGCCCGGTTCTGTCAACACTGCACTGGCTCCCTATCAAACATCGTATAGATTTTAAAATCTTGTTAATTACTTATAAAGCCCTGAATGGCTTAGCTCCTCAGTACTTGAGCGAGCTCTTATCACACTATAGTCCTTCTCGTCTGCTGCGTTCTCAAAACTCTGGCCGTTTGATAATACCTAGAATATCAAAATCGACAGAAGACCTACTCAACATTAACCACACCAAATTTGGAGTCAAACCCTCTAGCACCATTAAAACTTTTGAACATTAAGGGCTAGAAACAATACTCTTTTCAAAACCAAATTTGAGTTTCCATTTTATTCTGCTCAAGACTATCACGTCATTTTCTATCATAAAATATTTCCGCCGGTTTTAATTTTTCAAGAAAACCTACCATTTCAAAATTCTCCTAGACCGTTTGTCTGATTTTTGTCAAAATCAAACCATATCATCTTCTGACAATGTCGACTAAAACGATATGGAAACCAAGTTGATCAGTCAAACCGTTTCTGAATAACATGCGAAAGAACTTGTTAGTGAAAACATAGAAAGCCAGAAAATTTTATTTGTTGAAGAGCTCACCAAAGTGAGGGCATGAGGCTATTTCTGCAACGCATTAGCTTATTCAGACCAAACTTGACTGTTATGACAACCATGCTGTGAGGTTACCGGCACAGATTCAGTGCAGTGCCACCTAGTGTCAGTAGATGAAAAACAGCTATTTTTGTTTATTACTTCTGAATGGTTAGCCATTTTGGGTGTTGACTATTTAGAATTTTGTCAAAAAAAATGCTCTATTTTATGAATGCATTGGCGTATCGTTACAAAACTTGGTATGTGTCCTTTGCACCATGCCCTCAAAAAATTATAATTAAATTTCAATAAATGCTAATAACTTTTGAGTAATTTTGCCTGTTGTCATTAAGCTTCTCTTGACAGATTCCTCGGATCATGCCAAGAACATCAATTATTCCAAAATTTGCCAAACTTCCTGTCTGCCTTCTTGATTTATGTTGAAAACCTACCTTTTCAAACTCCTCCTAGACCATCAGTCCAATTTTCACCAAATTCAACCCACCAAACCACCATGCCGCCAAAAATGTATGGATTTCGTGTTAATCAACAAACTGGTTTTCACTTATTGCATTAACAAATTTGATAGCACGATGTCAAACTGCATCTGAGGCCACCTATTGGTCAAAATTGATAAGCCATTAAATCATATTACTAATGATTGAATTTATGATTTTTCAGCCAGTTTGAGTAAAATCACCTTAAAATGTCTTTAATTACTCGTTGCATTTGGCCTGATCCCTGCCATGCTTACTCCTCATTCTGACTCGGTTGTGTTTGGCCCCTTAATTGCAGTTTGCAGCTATATTCTTACATATCCATCCGCTTACATACACGATCACTTGTTTCTGCTTCTTCTTCGCCTGTGTTTGATCCAGAGATGAAGTAATCTTTAAGAAGATGTGTAATAGCGCCTCCTACCATATTACAGTGAAAACACAGAAAGCTGGAAAACCCTGTCAATGGCGGGGAAAGAGTTAAAATATTTAAAAGAGTATTTACTATTACTACTAGTAGTAATCTATTCTATATCTAGGCTATACCAAAGTGCATGCGATTGCTGATTTGTTTATTGGAAATGGTTTAAATTTGCACATACAGGTTTTCCAACTGTCAAAATGAGATGCACCAGGCAAATACCTCATATCATTCCTTCTCTGTTATTGCTTGACTGCTGAATCTCCATGGTAATTCAACCAAGATGTTTCTGCTTTCCCCCCCCTCTCTTCAATAGGAAAGTCAATAGGTGAAGACTTTTATGTCTCCTTTGTGTTTGAAATCCTCACAAATCATTTCAGTTCTACAAAACAGCAATGGACAGATTTCTCTGAGCCTGCCAGAGGATAAAAGTATAAACGAGATCAAAAAACTTATAGCAAGGATTGATCTTTGTGTGTATACTGCATGGGGCTTTCTTTTTTGTTATTGACTTTTTATTTATTTTATCATCCCTGTAGCGTATTTTATGCAGAGGCTCACTTTTAAGAGAACTGGCCTTTTTCACATTCTTTACAAATTCTTTCAAAAATGACTGGCAAAACAATATAAAATCAATTTCATCTATTATTGTGGAAACATTACCATCATGTCTGTAACTGACATACAGGTCCTTCTCAAAAAATTAGCATATTGTGATAAAGTTCATTATTTTCTGTAATGTACTGATAAACATTAGACTTTCATATATTTTAGATTCATTACACACAACTGAAGTAGTTCAAGCCTTTTATTGTTTTAATATTGATGATTTTGGCATACAGCTCATGAAAACCCAAAATTCCTATCTCAAAAAATTAGCATATTTCATCCGACCAATAAAAGAAAAGTGTTTTTAATACAAAAAAAAAAAAAGTCAACCTTCAAATAATTATGTTCAGTTATGCACTCAATACTTGGTCGGGAATCCTTTTGCAGAAATGACTGCTTCAATGCGGCGTGGCATGGAGGCAATCAGCCTGTGGCACTGCTGAGGTGTTATGGAGGCCCAGGATGCTTCGATAGCGGCCTTAAGCTCATCCAGAGTGTTGGGTCTTGCGTCTCACAACTTTCTCTTCACAATATCCCACAGATTCTCTATGGGGTTCAGGTCAGGAGAGTTGGCAGGCCAATTGAGCACAGTAATACCATGGTCAGTAAACCATTTACCAGTGGTTTTGGCACTGTGAGCAGGTGCCAGGTCGTGCTGAAAAATGAAATCTTCATCTCCATAAAGCTTTTCAGCAGATGGAAGCATGAAGTGCTCCAAAATCTCCTGATAGCTAGCTGCATTGACCCTGCCCTTGATAAAACACAGTGGACCAACACCAGCATCACTGACTGTGGGTACTTGACACTGGACTTCAGGCATTTTGGCATTTCCCTCTCCCCAGTCTTCCTCCTGACTCTGGCACCTCGATTTCCGAATGACATGCAAAATTTGCTTTCATCCGAAAAAAGTACTTTGGACCACTGAGCAACAGTCCAGTGCTGCTTCTCTGTAGCCCAGGTCAGGCGCTTCTGCCGCTGTTTCTGGTTCAAAAGTGGCTTGACCTGGGGAATGCGGCACCTGTAGCCCATTTCCTGCACACGCCTGTATACGGTGGCTCTGGATGTTTCTACTCCAGACTCAGTCCACTGCTTCCGCAGGTCCCCCAAGGTCTGGAATCGGTCCTTCTCCACAATCTTCCTCAGGGTCCGGTCACCTCTTCTCGTTGTGCTGCGTTTTCTGCCACACTTTTTCCTTCCCACAGACGTGCCTTGATACAGCACTCTGGGAACAGCCTATTTGTTCAGAAATTTCTTTCTGTGTCTTACCCTCTTGCTTGAGGGTGTCAATGATGGCCTTCTGGACAGCAGTCAGGTCGGCAGTCTTACCCATGATTGCGGTTTTGAGTAATGAACCAGGCTGGGAGTTTTTAAAAGCCTCAGGAATCTTTTGCAGGTGTTTAGAGTTAATTAGTTGATTCAGATGATTAGGTTAATAGCTCGTTTAGAGAACCTTTTCATGATATGCTAATTTTTTGAGATAGGAATTTTGGGTTTTCATGAGCTGTATGCCAAAATCATCAATATTAAAACAATAAAAGGCTTGAACTACTTAAGTTGTGTTGTAATGAATCTAAAATATATGAAAGTCTAATGTTTATCAGTACATTACAGAAAATAATGAACTTTATCACAATATGCTAATTTTTTGAGAAGGACCTGTACATGTTCTTCATTGCATTAATGAGCACGAAAAACACTGAACAGATGCTAGGTTCAGTGAATGTCAGTTACCTGAGGCAGTGTGCAAGCACTCTTTCAATTTTAACACCCAGCATGAGCCACAGTGCTTTATGAGAGTCAGGGCCAAATGAACCCCAGAACATTTCTTTTCCATATAATTTTCAGCATTATACACTGAAACTTTTGTAGAAACAATTGTCACGCAGAAATGGCTAGTAATTTCACTGAAATAGTGTTTTCTTGTAAGATATATTCTGATAATCTTTCAAAACGTTCATTTAAATCTTTCTCTTTTTTTTACAGTGTATGATTTATTTTTGTATTTTCCTGTTTCTAGTTTTTAACCCACCAACATTCTACAACACTGTCCCCTCGTTATATTTTTACAAGAAGGACCACATCAAATAAAATCATAATCGTGCCAACTTTCCCCACTTGACAAGATAATTATGAAGGGCATGATATGAAATTATCAAATATACAAGCAAGTGCAGGCTTGAAAAAATGTGAACTTGAAACACGCATTCAATATAAAACAACACTAAAGTGAGTAAGAACTCACAAGAAAACATTCCTGGCTTTCTCACATGTTTAATAAACATACTGTCTGATGATCTTTTAAAATGAACATCTGGTGGTTTGGATTCCTCAATGGCCTTTAACAAATAAATGATGTTTAATAATTTCATCTGAGGAAATACTCCTAAGCTCAAAGAGTAATAACCTTTGTGATTGCAAAAAATGAGGAATCTCCTGCCCATTCACACTCTCCAAATCACATCTGCACATCATTATGCTTATTAACGTATGAATCTGAAAACGTACCCGCTTGTGGGTGTGCTGTGCTCGGAACTGACATTATTGTATATTATAATAACTGTGCAGCGTTACATTAGAATGAGAGCAGTATTGAACTCCTTCCAAATGTCTACGTGGCAAATAAAAACACCTTGTCATAAACAGAAAAACTATCACTTTATCAACAACTGCAGTTAATGTTTTTTTTAATAAAGCAGTCTATATAGTCTTATTTTTATATTGATTATAGACCCATCCTCGATCTAACCACAGGCTCTACTCCTTGGCACAATGGTAACCTCCTCAAAAATGCATAACAGAAACCCCTTTAAAACATAACAGAACATTAAACAAACCGATCTCTCCCTATATTAATCTTGTGCAAAAACACATAAAATAACCTGGATTCTAAAGCAAAGCATGCTGGGAACTATAAACTAGCTTGACTTAACTGTTTTCTGAGTAAAAAGTCAAAGTACGCGAATAGTGCAGAATATTAGATTTTTACAATAAAACCAACCAATTGTTATACATTAAGTAAAGTCAACTAAAAGTGTTAATTAGGACGTTTGTTAAGTTTTACAATGATGGTCATGGTGGGTAGATTTATTTTGGTCTGCTTATAAATTTTATTTAGAAAGGCAGCATGTGAGAATGACACCTTAAATTCTCATCTAAAATATTTCTCTGTACATTTGTCATTATGTAATGTAATAAAATTTAGTTGTGTTCATATTGCACATCTTGCATGTTAAAACAAAGCTCTAAGATGGTCCGAGAAATGTGTTTTCAATAGTATTCATTATGTAAGAAGACTAGTTCAGGTATAAAACATACATTTTCATGACTAAACATTGTTTGGAAAGTCTCTCCCAGGACTGAAAAGGTTAAAGAAAAGCATAATGATTAGTACTATAAAAGTGAAAAATATGCTTAATATCGCATACTTGTCTTTTTGATTTCTTCACATGAAATATCCTTTCAAACAGGACCCTTCTAAAGACAAGTGGTTTGAAGAAAGGATGGATGGAAATTTCCTGTCTTGGAATGTAAGAACTGTTATGAACTGCAGTTACGAATGAGTTTCTGTTCATGCCAGTCTATGTTCTCACATGCTTCTGTAAACCACAGGTCATCATGTCTGTTGTTTTTGTCTCTTAATATTTGATCACTTGATTTTGCGCCAGTTATACCTTTTCTCGAAAGAGGGAGTGGGGTTTGAAAATCTGAAACTTTTGGTTTTGATTTGATTTAGCCATACGTACATAAAATAAATGCACTAACGTTTATAAAGAGTGAAGAGTGCATTTTTTAGATTTACGGATTCATGGGCTTTCAGTCTCCTTAAAGTATTTATCTGACATATATTAGCAACATTTTTTTTTTCTTTGTTTCTATTTTTGGAGCAGGAGTATTGACATTTGGAAAACATTAATGAGACATTTAGTATCTCCCCATGCACATTAATCTAATTTTGAGGTTTTTTTTAAGATTTTTGTTTCATCCTTTCCTTTGCTGTTGTTTTGCTTTGAGTTGGAAAGCAGTATCCTGGCCTGTTGGTTTAGGTATGGTATCTTCCCTGAAAACATAACTTTTCCAGGAACACTTCATTCTCCGTGTCTCCTAGGACAGATTTTTGGAAGACCTCAGAACTTGGATGAGTTTCAGGTGGTAATATAATTTATGTAATCTCTATCCTACAGTGAGCTGATCGCAGCTGCTCTTCTTATTTTAAAATCTCTCAAAGCTGTATTCACAAGTATGATTTTATGTAATATTGTTGGATTTAGATTAAGAAGGAAGGAAGGATAATCCCACTAAAGGCGCAGATCCATGGACAGCTCACACATTCTCATCACCACATACCTCCTGCATTGCCTCTTTTGGAGAAGAGGGTGAACATGCTGTTAGCAGGCGAACATTTTCCATTGGCATGCCAAAGAAAAGCAACTCAGGAAAGTAGGGTAGGGTGACTGCGCTGCCAATCAAATCTGAGGATCAAAACTAAGTGTTGTGTAATAATTGATAAATGATTTAGATATGGACACCTTGTATAGTTATAACTTAAGAGTTCCACAGTTTAAGTTCCATAACAAATAATAGGCTCACTGAAAAGAGTAAGTGCAGAAGTGTGTATGCAGCAGTTCAGACATAATGAAGGACAAGCCAGGAAACTGGTGGTTGAGAGTAGTATTTAGCTTTCTGGATTAGATAAAAAACTGTGTAAATTATATGAGTTAGGGATAATAGCTGACACTAAAGCATGATAAATGTACGAGAACTCTAGCTCGATTATTTTAATTGTGTAGCATTGTTTGTTTTGGATAAGCAAATAAAATGTCATTCCAATGGACATGGTGGGAAGAAAAGAGAGTACCAGTGTTTGTAAAGCCTCTAAAAACTATAAGCCAATCAAAATGAATGTACTCTAAAAGATAGTTAGTGGGGAAGATATACACTCTAAATTGCTTAAGGGGGCGATATATAGGATATAGTTTTATAATATAAAATTTTATCTGAGTGATAGCAGTTTTTCAATGAATGAAAATCTTAATTAGGCTGTGTCACAGATTGGCCAGGCTCTGTCACCAGCCAGTCACAGCGCACTCCCTCACCTGAATTCTAATTAGTGATGGAATTTATGGCTCTTTGAGGGGATCCGGATCTTGGCGATCCGTTCCTTTCAAAGAGCCGTTCAAAAGAACGGCTCTTTATATTTAGTCAGTTTTAAGAAGCCAGCTTGGGGGCATCTCAGTTTATCCTGGAAATAATCACTGGGAGGAATGATGAGGTGAGATTTGTAGTCAAATAATTAAAACTCAGATATCACACACCAATATCTGAGTTTGAATTATTCTGAAATATTGATTATTACCTCATGTGACGGCAGCGTGCACAAGTCATGGCTCCGCACCTACCCAATGACAGAGGCACGCAGGGTTTTTTTCCACTGGAGTACTCACGTGAAGGATGCGTGCACAACTATCATCATGCTGTTAGGCAGTAGCACCCCTGCGCTGGGTGCGCCCCTCCCCCTATAACTGTTCTGTCTCGCGGAGGAGCTAATTTGTGTGCATTGTGTGAAACACGCATAGGAAAAAAAGAACGACAGAAAGAATGGCTCCCCTCAGCCGCGACTCGGCTCCCATCGTTCATGTTTATGAGCCGTTCAAAAGAATCGGTTCGTTCGCGAACGTCTCAACTCTAATTCTAATCACCTGCACATCATCAAGGCAATCATCACTCACTCCTCAAATACACACACCTCACAACACTCCATTGTCCGGTTTCGGTCATACGAAGAGGACAACCATTGCTTTCACAATCTCTATGCCTGATACTTACCGTCTTGTCTACTTACCTGCTGTGTTGCATCCCGAGTGTGTCTTCCAGCGATCCTTAGTCTGTCAACTCCCAAGTTCCGTCCTCGTCTGCCGTATTGGTGAGGTGTGTGTCCGGCTCCTGTTCCTAGTCTCCTGTCAAGAAAGGATATCCAAGTTAACGTTCCTCCAGATCTCCGAAGAATCCAAGAATCACCACTTACCTGTTATACTTCATATTGCTCAAAGTTTGCCAATAAATACCTGTTTTCTCTACGTCACGCAGTCTGAGTCCCTCTTCTGTAACAGGCTGCAGTGTTAATTGATGTAGTTCTTAATAAAACTACATAAATTAACACAAAATAAAACTAAGCACTAGAATACACTCTAATATATATAACTGAATTGAAAACACGATGGTTGATAATTAAGATTGATGTGCCAAAAATGGCACTAGTAGGCAATTTTACTACTTCTGCAAACTATCTAAGACATGCTTACATTTTACAGTTACCAGTTTGCCATCTGAAAGAGTTTTTTAGTGCCAGTGGCAACATAGTGTCATGCCACAGAGCATCTGTTAAACCAGAACTGTGTTCTCAGCTAAATATGTGTGAACCACTTGCATCATTTACCCTAGTTGCACCCTAACCTGCAAATTACATTGTTTTAAAGAAGCTGTCAGAATGCATTTTCTGTAGCCATTTTGCACTCCTTTTTCACACTGTTAATGTAAAAGTAGCCCTAAGTCAGCAGATTTTTTTTTCAACTGTATTTTGCACAAATATTTCAATTCTTTAAGTTCTCAGTAGTTCAGAATAAAATAATTTTCTCAGTTTTTGTAAATCCATTTGGGGTTTAGAATATTTAGATTTTCCACATTAATTTCAAACATGTTATATGTTTTATGTGTTATATGCTATTCCTCTGGTAGAGCTTTTTAGATGTATGTTGGGGCTTTTTAGGTCAGGTAGACTCTGCGATCTCTGACCGGTTCGTTTGCTGGCTGAAATATACATTGTGGCTGAAATGCTAGCAACCTGGGGTGTCAAAATACTACTGGGTAAATTGGCTGTGGGCGGAATCGCACAGATAAAAAAAAATACAGACATCCTGACACAGAACACACATCTATAAATGGCTATGTGAACTTAGCATGTTGCCTAAATATCTACAAACATGGTATTTTTATTTCTTAATACAGTTAAAAAAAATACATACAGCACCTTTAATTCATTGAATAGTACACCAGTATACTTTTTTTCTTTACCCAAAAGAATGGAAGTGAAATTTAACATGTCCCATAGGTGGGGCCCTGTTGTACATGACTTTATGACAGCTTAAAAATATTATGTGATCTAATAAAAAACATACAAGACAAACTAAAAATTTGCTCAATAAAATACTATTAACTTTTTTTTAAATAATTAAAAATATATTAGCTTTGGAGTTTGACAGTGAACACATCAAAACACAGCTATACAGCATAGTTCAAAATAATGTAGACAAAAAGATGTAGAAACACATTCAGACTTTCAGAAAAACACAGAAATGAACACAACACACCCCTCCCTTCCTCCACACACAGCCAAATAGACAAGCCAGAATCCTTTCAATTTCTTAAAATAAATATATTTTTTAATTTCTTCAAATAATTTCTAAACATTGGCCACTTACTCTCAGTTGTTATTCACCTGTTTCTCATGGTTTTTCAATATAATTTATAATAGGTGTTAATGTGTATTACATCACTAATGTCATGGAATAGCACTGTTCTAATAGTGGGACACATTGTCACGCAGTGTTATATCATACCTTACCTGCACAAGTGGGATTTAAACCTGGCAGTGTTTTCTGCTATATTGATCAAAGATTAAAATAATAGAACATTAAAACTATCATTTTAAATAAAGACTAAAATCTGGAAAAAAAAATATCTTCAGTAAGATTTACTTTTGCTGTGGTTCGGCGATATCCTCCAAAGAATTTTTTTTGTCACAATTTTTTCACTGTATAGTGCTTATATGGCAACTAGTAAATACACTATTTTGTGCATGTGTATTTTAAATAGCCTCATGTTAGGTTGTGCCCTGTTCACACCTACATCTCAAAATTAATTTCTTCACAGATTCACATTTCAGACTTTCTCAAAATTGTGATTTTATGTTTCACAGTAATGACTTTTTTTTTCAGAATTACAGAATTTCAGAAGTTTGTATCTCACAATTTTGAGTTATTGTAAGATAACAATTACTCTTTTAATTTAATTTGTCTTTTTTGTCATGTGCCGGAAACAAGCTTCCATAGAAACATGCCTGTGTTTAATGTGTGTTTAAAGGAATTTTTCAAGAGGCCATCAATTTCATTATTTAAATATGACCTGCGTGCAGAAGTGGTTCAGTTACGATTAGTTCAAGCATATCAGTGTTCAGCTGGAGTAAACATGTTCATGCAGTGCAAATGGAAAGGACTGATGATAACTGAGACCATGACGACACATGCATATTATGAAAAGGAGTGAGCAAAAACATAAACATTTTCCACATTTTGTGTGAGGAAGAATCCGTTTTCTGCATAAACACTGGGTTAAATGTCAAACAAATAAACTTTTAAAACAGTATAGTAGCCCACCAGTGACACTATTGTATTTTGGGCTTTATCATCTTCATGGAATTATTAGAATGCAAATGTAACACGAAATAGAACAGTATAGATATAGATCTGTTTTAAATCAGATTTCTCAAAAAATGAGGTTGCTGCAGTTTTTAGTTGTAATGGAACAGTGAGAAGACAGATGTCAGATGCTGACAAAGATATCAGATACACCACTTCTAAGAATAAAGGTGTGATAAGTAAAACTGGATCTAACCGACAGGATGAGTTAGATTTCATAATCAATGCCTTGACAGAGGATGAGCTCAGGTGGGAGTACACCAACTTTTCAAGAACCTGAATTTCAGGTTTTGTTGTTTGTGTCTCAAGATACAGTTTGAGTGTGTAAACATAACTCTAAATGATTTGTTCCATAAAGTCCCTTTGAAGAATGTTGTGTTGACTGATATTTATTTGTTATATATATTTTGTATGTAATTGCTTTCATACCAGACCCTCAAATTGTGTCCTCTCTGAAAAGAAATAACACTTGTTTTGGTATGAATGTTTCTAACTGTGTGGTCAATCGTTAAAGTAGCTCAATTTAGAATAAGGCGATTAGTGAAGAAAACAAAAAAAGTTTAAAAGAAAACCAGTTGAATGTGTTATATAAAGACAGGGAAATGAGTGTTTGGCTTAGTTTCGTTTCACTGAGCATAGTTTGTGTCCTTGTTGAAATCTTTTGTTGTTCCCTGTGTTGTCAGGAGCAACTGCACTTCTGGACAACAGCCCAGACAGCAGGGCAAAACTTGTTGCAGCAGGAATCCAGATGAGGTAATTAGAGAATTCAAAGAGAGACCAAGAACTTCAGTATGTACACAAACAGTATAGTCTCACATCATGTGTCAATATTGTAATCAACATTTTCAGTATTGTATGTTTGAAATAAATAACTGATAACTTCTGAGTCATACTTTGAAGTCTTACAAAAGTTTGTTTAACATTAATTTAATGTGGGACATTGTTTAGTCTCTCCATATAAGACACATTTCCAACTAGTGCAGGGATTTATTTACTTTTTTTTTTTTTTACAAATTATATATATATATTAAAAATAAATATATATTACAAAATTACGAGATTTATTCAAACGCATATTAAATAATTAAGAGAAAAAGATCATGCATTTATAGTATAGTGCATATTTTACAATTTTGGGAAAGTTAAATAACAAGGTATTCCTGAGGTGCAGTACATTTAAAGTCATATTGTTGACAAGCTATTTTGTTAACTTTTTACCCCAGATTTTCAGTAATCTGTACTGTGTCTGTCAATATACATTCTGATGTTCAGAAATAGAGTGGACTTTGTCCTTTGCAACTTTGCAGATGTTTGTCATACACAAACCGCAACAATACACTGTAAAGGAAGTTAAACATGTAAAAGAGCATAATTGGACCCCTTTAACTAGAGTTGTGGTCAAAATTTTACATGCACATTGCAGTATCCACAAAATGTTAGTTATTTTACCAAAATAAGAGGGATCATACAAAACGCATGTTATTTTTTTAGTATGAATAAGAAATTTCATATAGAAGATATATTTTGACCACAAATGTAAATATTCACAGATTAAATAAGGATACAAAAATATTTGACACTAGTCAGTAAATTGTTCATATGTAAATGTTTAGGTTTTAGATTCAATCAGTACTTCAATATTGTTTTTAGTATCTGCAAATGTAATTTGTGTGTGTGGTAGAACCACATTTTACATGAATGCATACAAATATTCATGAGTTCAAGTTGTAATCATAATCATATATTTCTCCACAAATATTGAGATATCTGCCTCAAAATGCCTAAGCACATCAGTTAGAATCTTTATACATTTCTAAAACATATATATTGTATATATTCTCCTGAACTTCCTCCATAGACCCCAGAAAGAGTTTTTTTTTTTTTTTTTACTGGAAATGACCGGAAGCTTTGTTTACTCCCTTTTTAGTCATGCTGATCCAAACATCATCAATCATCAAATTTTTCATTCATATTTTAGGTGTGAATGTTGATGTGTTTAAGTCTGATGAGTCCTTAAAAGCCTATTTCTTGTGCACAGAAATGTTTTACAAGATTTCACAATGTCCTGACAGAAACTCATCATGACATGATCTGAGAGTCAGAGGGGTTGTTTTGTCTACCAGTGGACATTTTTCAGTTTCAGTAGTACCATTGTTCAACTCAAATACATACTTTCGAGAGAACTCTGTCCAGGTTGGCTGGTTTTGGCTGGTATTTACTGAACCACAGGAAACATTTTTTTGGCAGAAACATGATCTGAAAAATGTAGTTTGGTAAACTTTCACAGTAACTTGATGAGCAGTTTGCAAAAAGCTATATCAGTAAATATACACTACCGTTGCTAATGTTTGGGATCAGTGAGTGATTTATTTATAAATTTTTTTTAAAGAATTTAATACTTTTATTCGGCTGTTTATCATGGTTTCCACAAAAAATGGAAACCATGATAAACAGCTGTTTTTTCAACAATGACAAAAATAAGTAATGTTTTTTTGAGCACCAAATCAGCATATCAGAATAATTTCTGAATAATGGCCCGAACCCAGAGTACCCCCCATAGAATAATGGCCCGAACCCAGAGTACCCCCCATAGAATAATGGCCCGAACCCAGAGTACCCCCCATAGTGTGGTGAGAACTTTAGTGATAATAATGGAGAAGGGGTGGTGGAGGGATGTTGATTAAGCATCAAATGAGTAGAGGTATGTCAGCTGTATTTATATCCATGTATTGATTAGCTTGATTGCGTACCACTTGTGTCTAATTAGGCTAAGTATCTGACGTGCTCCTCCCGAACTTTGTTAATGAAACATCATATATTGAAATAGAAAAGTTAATTAAAATTGTAATAATATTTCACAATATTACTCTTTTACTGTTCAGATCTTTGAATGGAATTGTATATAAACATTGTGACACACTTGTATTGATGGGATACAACATAGCAGACCTGTCAACAGGGTCTCTTGAGAAGGCAGTGGTGAATTTTTCTATTTGAGGAGTTGTTGAGCCTCATTTTACGCTGCAATAAACGTACTGTCATCTTTTACCTTTGATCCTGTCATCAACATCTTCCTTCTACTCCTCAATACCAAAGAATTCTACTTTTCAAAACAGCCACACCTGTCATGTCTGGATGCACTATGCTTTGAAAGTGTGTGAGCTTGTTCCAGCCTGTCACAACCCTCCCTATAGACAATAAACAGCCTGTCTCCCAAGATGCACTACAATGCACCGATTGCTCCCACTGCTCTACAGAGCACTATGCCAAAAGCAAGATTAAAAAGTCAGGTTTATATTGGCTCATTATAATGCCACCCCTGTTTCATTTGGAGTTCTTATGCTAAACCATAAAGTTGTTATCAAGTGCTGTTTTCATACATCCTGCTCAAATGACCAGCACAGTGCAATTAAAAAGTTCAATAATAGGATTGTCTGTAATCCAAAAGACTGACAACATCAGCATGTGATTTCATAAACATCATGATTTATTACATTTACCAATAATTTCTCAGAACCTTGTTCCACAATTGTTTCTCACACTCTAAGCAGTTGCTTAAATGAAGTCCTAATAGCAACAGATTATGCAATGTACTTGCACGGACTTGCAATATGTATCTGCACAGGGGTGCAAATCTTACCACTTTCTGTGCATATATTATGTGGTTCAGTGATTATTGGTCACAGAAGATGCACACAAGAGCTAAAACTCTGTTAATAAGTAGTAAGTTGAAATTGATGGACTAAAATCCTTAATTGCATATAGATATACAGTACATATAGATATCAATCAATTATATAGCACATGCTTAACCAAAGTGACTTTTCTAGGCCTATAGATTTTCCAAATAATCCGTTAATGTTCTAGAAAGTCTTTGACATGGAAATTCTTTAATTAATTTTAGAGAAGATAGTGTAAACAAGGTTAGGGTAAATTAACCACTGGCTCTGTCTGTGTGTGTGTGTGTGTGTGTGTGTGTGTGTGTGTGTGGGTGTGTGCGCATTTTTTTATAATGACACAGGTATGACATAGGTATTACAAGGTGAAGGTGACTTTTCAGGACATTATCCCATGTCCCCACTTTTCAAAATGCCTATAAATCATGCAGAGTGAGTTTTTTGGGGGGAAAGTAGAAATGCACAGTCTCCTGTGAGGGCTAAGTTTAGGTGTAGGGCAATAGCACATACAGGTTGTACAGTATAAAAACCATTACGCCTACGAGATGTCCCCACTTTTCACAAAAACAAATGTGTGTGTGTGTGTGTGTACGTTTAGTTTAGTATCATATTTAATACATCAGACTTTTATGGATCATATATGCAAATGTATAAACCATCCTCAAACGCCTGCTGTGTCATATTTAACATTTAGATTTTAACATGAAAAGAATGTAAAATAAGAATAATAATTATATGTAACGCTAAAAATGATATGGAGAATCAGGAAAACCCAAGCTGCTTCAGTCCAGTAAATGTTAATCTTATATTATTATTAAACTATAAACCTCATAAAAATCATTCAAGATTTCACTGCAAAAAGACTTGATAAAGCCATCAATCAAAAGTCTGAAGGCATGAAGTACATAGATTGTGGGCTTATCAGCAAAGATTTGATCATTGAATTTATAGGCCCTAGCAATTCATATAAACTATGATACAGTAGACTAATATATTCATAAATAGACACAATGTTACAATGAATGTTTACTGTAAGTTGTGAGATAATAAAATGTTTTAAAAATGTGGCCAATTATACATTAGATTTTCAGTCAACTTATGGGGTGATATATCCTTTGCACATTCAGCTTTGCAGGTCATGCCCAGTGGTTTTTGCATTTAGCTGATATTATTATTTAAACTGACATAGAAATGAGGAACATCACAAGCGATTTACATTTACATTTACATGTAAACATTTAGCAGACGCTTTCGACTTACAAATGAGGGCAATAGAAGCAATCAAAAGAGCAACGATATACAGTTGGGCAAAAAAGTATTTAGTCAGCCACCAATTGTGCAAGTTCTCCCACTTAAAAAGATGAGAGAGGCCTGCCAATTTCATCATAGGTACACTTCAACTATGAGAGACAGAATGGAGGGAAAGAATCCAGGAAATCACATTGTAGGATTTTTAATGAATTAATTGGTAAATTCCTCTGTAAAATAAGTATTTGGTCACCTACAAACAAGCAAGATTTCTGGCTCTCACAGACCTGTAACTACTTCTTTAAGAGGCTCCTCTGTCCTCCACTCGTTACCTGTATTAATGGCACCTGTTTGAACTCGTTATCAGTATAAAAGACGCCTGTCCACGACCTCAAACAGTCACATGCCAAACCACTATGGCCAAGACCAAAGAGCTGTCGAAGGACACCAGAAACAAAATTGTACCTGCACCAGGCTGGGAAGACTGAATCTGCAATAGGCAAGCAGCTTGGTGTGAAGAAATCAACTGTGGGAGCAATTATTAGAAAATGGAAGACATACAAGACCACTGATAATCTCCCTCGATCTGGGGCTCCACGCAAGATCTCACCCCATGGGTTCAAAATGATCACAAGAACGGTGAGCAAAAATCCCAGAACCACACGGGGGGACCTAGTGAATGACCTGCAGAGAGCTGGGACAAAAGTAACAAAGGCTACCATCAGTAACACACTACGCCGCCAGGGACTCAAATCCTGCAGTGCCAGACGTGTCCCCCTGCTTAAGCCAGTACATGTCCGGGCCCGTCTGAAGTTTGCTAGAGAGCATTTGGATGATCCAGAAGAGGATTGGGAGAATGGCATAGGGTCAGATGAAACCAAAATATAACTTTTTGGTAAAAACTCAGCTCGTCGTGTTTGGAGGAGAAAGAATGCTGAGTTGCATCCAAAGAACACCATACCTACTGTGAAGCATGGGGGTGGAAACATCATGCTTTGGGGCTGTTTTTCTGCAAAGAGACCAGGACGACTGATCCGTGTAAAGGAAAGAATGGGGCCATGTATCGTGAGATTTTGAGTGAAAACCTCCTTCCATCAGCAAGGGCATTGAAGATGAAATGTGGCTGGGTCTTTCAGCATGACAATGATCCCAAACACACCATCCGGGCAACGAAGGAGTGGCTTCGTAAGAAGCATTTCAAGGTCCTGGAGTGGCCTAGCCAGTCTCCAGATCTCAACCCCATAGAAAATCTTTGGAGGGAGTTGAAAGTCCATGTTGCCCAGCGACAGTCCCAAAACATCACTGCTCTAGAGGAGATCTGCATGGAGGAATGGGCCAAAATACCAACAACAGTGTGTGAAAACCTTGTGAAGACTTACAGAAAACTTTGACCTCTGTCATTGCCAACAAAGGGTATATAACAAAGTATTGAGATGAACTTTTGTTATTGACCAAATACTTATTTTCCACCATAATTTGCAAATAAATTCTTTAAAAATCCGACAATGTGATTTCCTGGATTCTTTCCCCCCATTCTGTCTCTCATAGTTGAAGTGATGAAAATTACAGGCCTCTCATCTTTTTAAGTGGGAGAACATGCACAATTGGTGGCTGACAAAACCAATTGGTGGCTACACATAGTGAGATTTTTTTTTTTTTTTTTTTTTTTTAATCTTTTTTTTTAATCTTCTCCTAGGACTTTAATGCTACAAGCACCAAACTTGGCAGAGACCTGGGCCCTGATGTGTAGTTGCTAGTTTTCGTATAAATAATTATCAAACATCACACATTTCCCATAGACTTATATTGTCTGAGCAAAAATGACCCCTCTAGACTAGGGAAGAAATCTGAATAAGAAATCTTTGAACTCCCCGCACTTTGAACACTTTAGTTTTAAATTGGTTACATTTACAAATAAATGCATATAATTAATTCATGCTCCCAATCTATGTCAACATATTTAATCGTGACCAAGTCAGGTCTACAATATAATGACTGCCTGATAGCCAGAGGACAGTTTAAAAAACGTTTGGGACAGATGACTGATCTGTCACTGCTCTAATCGGACTAGTGCTGCGTCCTCATGAAAGTTGGTCAATTCTTTGTGTTTCTACGCCTTTTGCATTAAAACATTTAAGCAATTTTACTCTATTCAAGCACAAGAACACATTAAAGAGCTAGATTCAGTGCTTGTGAGCTGTTTTGTGTAACACCGAGAGATGCGACGCACCTCTGACAACACTCGTGCCCCATGATGCTTTCACTTTCGCTTCATTTGCCACTGGAACGGATATACAAGATCCAAAAGATATGGTATCTTAGTGAATATCATCGAAAACAGTCTTTTGGCTTTCTCAAGCCAACATCAAAGTTTGTTCACAAACTTTAGCCTCTAGTTAAAAACTACTCTTGCTGCCACATTCTGGATTAACTGCAAAGGTTTGATAGGACTGGCTGGAAGAAATGAACCACATTTACTACTGGTGTGTGTGTTTAGTTAAGTATCATATTTAATACATCGGGCTTTTATGGTTTATAATGTAAATATATAAATATCCTTAAACGCCTGCTGTGTCATATTTGACATTTACATTTTAACATGAAATGAATGTAAATAGTTATAATAATAATAATAATATTTAATGCTGAAAATAATATGGATAATCAGGAAAACCCAAGCTGCTTCAGTCCAGTAAATGTTAATCTTGAATTATTATTAAACAATATAAAAGTTATTTTTACCTCATAAAAAAAGATTTCACTGCAAAAAGACTAGATAAAGCCAGCAATCAAAGGTCAGAGGCCATGAAGTACAGTAGATTGTGGGTTAATCAGCAAAGTTTTGAACATTGAATTTATAGGCCCTAGAAATGTGTATCAACTATGAAACAAAAGGCTAATATATTCATAAATAGACATTATTCTTATTGTTTAACAGAATATTACAATTAATGTTTACCGTAAGTTGTGAGAGAACAAAATGTTTTAAAAATGTGGCTAAAATGTTGTAACCAGCATCACCAAATAAGCATTCTGTTTTCAGGTCACTTGTTATACCCCTGAAGGGGCCACATATCCTACAAAAAGGTTCTTCAGCGGTTCTTTGGGGTGGTTAAGGTGCTACATAGCACCATTGCCATACATAAAGAGGCCATTAAGCCTGCCATTAAGTTTTTTAACTGTGTTTGCAGATGGATGGGATTAATGCAGAACACAAATTCCAACTATGGGTTACCATACTTGCCCACACCTCACTTCGTTACTGGGGACCTAAAGTCATGGCCTAATGGATAGAGAGTCAGACTTGTAACCTGAAGGTCGCGGGTTCAAGTCTCAGATCCGGCAGAATTTGTCAGTGGGGGGAGTGAATGTCCAAAATGTTCAGTACAGCAGTGTGTTAATTGCCTCCTTATTTATTTATTGCCTCCTTATGACTATATTTTAATACATGTCTTTTCTCCTTTGCCTTCTTCTTAATACAAGCTCCTTCTGGATCTGTGAGACCACACCAATTTTGATGTGGACCAACAAATTCTCACACAGCTCTCTGTAATGACATCCCGAGTCCTTCAAGTTTCACGGAGTCCCCTGAAGGAGAAGTTCAGGTGCATGTTTGATGACTGAAGATGGCAGACTGAAAAAAGGTAATTAAATCATTACTGCTTAGATTTTCATTGTACCACTGACTGACACCCTGCATCTCTGCCTGAGATCATACCTGCCTTCTTTCCTGAATTTACGGTATCTGTATTACACACAGTAATGGATGTAAAAAAAAAAAAAGAAGGGGAAAAGCATCCACCATGTTATGTTAATCTAATGAGGTTATTTTGTTTAAAGGCCTACAGTTGGAAGCAGCTATTCTGCTCTTGCCTGCTCTGTTCAAGGAGGACCCGAGGTTGCTGTTTGAAGTTGAGGTGAGCAATGAACAGTTGACTACGGTGTGTGGAACACAGTCTAATCAAAGCACTACACTTATTGTACATTTTGTTATTCAGATGATTTCAATGCAAACATTCTTTTTTGTTTAGTTTTTTGGTCTATACAAACTATGCTATCAAATTGAAGGGGAAATTTTGTTCATTTTCAGTTCATATCCAAAAGTATTTGAGCAGTTGACAGTAGTTAAAATTAATTTAACTCATAATGTTTGCCTTGCAAATAAATGAGAAGATGGTTAATTCTATTATTATTTACATTTAATCATATAGCAGATGCTTTTATCCAAAGCGACTTACAAATGAGGGCAATAGAGGAGGCAATGTGCTGTTCAGTTGCAAAGCACAAGCTTCTTGAGGGCACATAAGTCTGAAGTAGTGAACAGAGCCAGTGGTTGTTTTGTAGGCAAACATCAATGCCTTGAATTTTATGCAAGCAGCTTGGTAGCCAGTGCAAACTGATAAACAGGTGTGACATGCATCTTTTTGGCTTGTTAAAGACAGACTACTCTTGCTGCAGCATTCTGGATTAGATCACATTTAGACCACATTTATATATGTTTTAATTTAATAAACACCTCTTTTACATAGGGCAAAGTTAAATATAAGGGTTGAACCACTTTACACAGCCAAATAAAATAAACATTATTTATATTCATTATTTAATTTAATATTTATATAACATTATTATCTTTAACTATTTGGCTATAAATTATTAATAAATTATAAATATTTTCCCACCTGTTATATCTAATATATTAGCAGTTGATCTGTGAGAAGTTAAGAATTTTCTTGTATTTGGGCATGTTGTATTAAGTTTTCAAGTGCATCAGGGGGCTGTGGTAGGATGTGGTAGCCTAGAGCGTGTATTTATACCCAGTGGTGAAGTGGGTATACTCTTAGTTTATGCCCCCAGTTTTTTTTAAACCACCCAGCAATGGGTAAACAACTTGTGTCATAAACAGTGACATGTAATACTAGTCTTGCATATTTAGTTCACTCCAAAATGGGCCAGTAATATTTGCACACTGTCACTTAACTTCTGCTGCTTGAGTAAGGATCATTATGAAAATAATATTATCCACAGAAGAGGTGCAGATTTTGCAACAAATAATTAAAATAAATAAATAAATATATAAATAGACTGCAGCAACTGACATTTTATCAGAACCTCTAGTAAATTACATGCTATGTTGTTTAGTTGTCTGATCAGAATTGCGGGAGAATTGTGATCTCTATTTGAAACAAACAAAAAAATTGTGATTCTCAATCATTTCAGAAGTGAGGGGGTGTCACGGATCTGCCTGCTTTTCACCAGTCACGTCACTCACGCACCTGTTTCTACCTGCCACTGATCACGCTCACCTGCTCCTCATCATGTCCCTCGTTATCTCCTCCTATAAGGACACACACTGCCAAACACTCGACGTCCGGTCTCGTTTCTACGAAGAGGACTACCCAAGCTGCTACAGCCTTAGTAACTGCTTCCTCCCTAGAAACTGCTTCCTCCCGTATACTTACCTGCTAACGAACTTACCTGCTCTCCCTGCTCCTAGGAACTTCAGTCAGTCTGCACCAGTGATCCCCGTGTGTCTGCTCCTGTGATCTCCGTGAGTCTGCTCCTTGTCTGCGGTGTGTGTCTCCTCCGGTTCCCCTTGTACTCTGCTCCTCCTGCGAAGGCAAAACCAAGTTCAACCTTCATCTCACCAGTTCAAGATTTCCACGATCTTCACTCACCTGTTTACTCTCATACTGTTGATCAATAAACTCACCGTTGTACCATCTCTCTGTCTTGTCCTACTTCCGTTACAGGTGGACAGAAATGTAAAATATAATAACTTTTTTGTCTAATTGACAGGTTTTATTATTATTATTATTAATTATTACCTCTTGCTTTTAATTGGCTGAGAAATCAAATACACTGCTGGACAATAACCAGTAATTCATAATTTCCTCCTGTATTTTCCTAATGACATTTTTATAATTTGTTTAGCCTATATACTACATCTTTTTTCCTATTTGTTATCACAGAATAAGGCAAAATATATATTTTATAGTATCTATTGCCAACTGTAATAAATGCTATCAATTAGCACTGCATTGTTTTTTTTATTACCTGGAGATGACTTGAAAAACACACACAAACCATACTGTCGTAATCATGTGTTTACTGTCTTCACATTTCTATTTATTCAGCTTAGCTACAGTGGAGATATTTGGCTACAGCGATCATAGACATAATAAAAACCTAGACGCCTCATTGGCCGCTTGACCCCATGTCAACGTCGCCGCCATTTTGGTCCAGGCAACTCTCCATAAATCTCATATCGGGACAGAGGAAAACATACCTGACTTGTCGGCAGTTTGGGGATCTACAGACCCCAAGAATGAACAGTTGTTTCTGGATGTTTTTTGGTCATTTTTAACATTATTTTGAGAGCTTAATTAGTCACCAGTGTCAGACGATTAATAGCTAGTGATATCTCTAGTTAGCTGTGAAAGTTTAAATGAATTCGTATTCAGTTTTAACTTATATTGTAATTTATATCATAAAGTAAATTGTGCTATGAGCACAATATGTAGGCTACAGTGAGCACTTTGACAAGACAGTGTCAGACTGTCAGGATTAGAGATGGAGCGAAAGCATCTCTCTTTAATTTCACTACTCTTTTACAAAGAGTAAGTTTATCATCACTAGATTATAAGGATTTGATAGCTTATCATTAAACTTTTTTGTGCATTTATTTAAAGATCACATGTACCATTTTTTGTCACTGGTGTTACCTTCTTTGGCAATTGTTAAGGTTTTTATGAAATATTTTTTCTCAAATTTTTCAGCACGTAGTCAGAGTTACAGAAAAATAATGATAATGCAACAAATAAGGAGATTATGTTTTATTTATTTTAATCAGGTTTGTTAAAAGTGTGATTGAATTATGTTAGTTCATTTGCGCAACCATGTATTTGCTATAACAATGAAAATATTTGAAAAAACAGTTATAAACAAGTAATGATGCAATCCTTTAAATCTTAACTCTTGAGTGTAGCAGAATTTAATGGATGTAAAATTATTATCATGTCACATGTGACACATTTTCTTTAATGTGACAGACAAAAACACCAGTGACACAATGAATCACCAGTGATATACATTAGACCTTATTCTTCAAATATAATTAATAGATGAGACTAAATTGTTACATTTGGCATATTTTGGCAATTAGTAAAAGAACATGAACATAAACTGATCTTCACTGCTGACACCAAATTTCATGAAAAATGCATTTTACAAAAGGTCTACTGCAAGGTATCAAACCACTTGTTGTCAATCATACTCACTAAATTAAGCAGTTTAATCCATTTGTATTATAGTTTTTTACAATTTCCTAACAATACATAGGTCATACCAGTGACTTTAACTAAAAGCTTCATATGAAATCATGAGAAAAAATGAGAACATTTCTGATAACTGAAAAGAGACAGTGGACTTATTATTAATATTCTACTTGCTATTATTCATTTATTATGGTATTATACATATTTGTTGCTATTATAAATCTACTATATCACTTATGTTATTGTACTGTTGTACTCGCTATTTTATTATAGTATTCACTTTACTACAACTTGTATACTTTTTAATATTACATATCCCTTTTACTATTTTTATTGTGCACTGTATCAGTGTATAATATTTTACCACTGTAACTGTAAGTTTTTCTTTCTACAGTTACATTTGTTATTGTTTGTGTTGTGTAGTTTTTATCTATATAGAGTAGCTACTATGAAAATAGGAAGCAGACTACCAGTCTGTCACTTTTTGATTTGTATTCGCTGATTTTATTCCATTTTCTCTATTTTGGTCAATTATTAGTACTTAAAGATGTATTATTTCGATTCCCCCAAGTATTTCATCAACCACTTGAATTTTAAATAAAATGAATTCTAATGACAAATTTATTCTTATTGTGCAAAAGGTATTTAAAAATACTTACGTAAAATTTATTCTTATTATTCCAAACATATTTTATAATATATAATCCTATTTATTATTTAAATTATTATTAAATTATTTAAAACTAGGAAAATAGAGGCGTTATAGTTTTATATAATTATACGGGATATATATCTGTTTATAATACAAATTTTAAAATTGTATTGCATACCTGCTTCTGGCATAATAAAGACCCATTTCGAATGTTTACATGCTTTTCTTCTCTTTCTCTTCTTCACTGCACTTTACCTTAATGCAAGACAAAATATACCTATTGGAGAATTGATAGAAAAGGACAGATTATAGCTATATTCCATCATGATTTTTCATGGAAAATTCTGATTCAAATTTTTATTTATTTATTTATTACAAACAGCATCAGCGGCTGTTTTTTTTATTGTAATTTGATTGCATAATTTTAAGATTTATAAGCAAAAACAACTTTAGCATTGGTCAAAACTTTGGCCTGATTTTAGCTTTGTAAAATTATACTACATAAGTCTGACCGAAACAAAACAGCAGACGGACTGAATGAGAGGCAGTTTCACTTTCTGACAGCAGCAGATGGCGCTTATAGAAAAACAGCAATCTCGCGTTTCCTTGGTTACCGCTGTAAACAAAGCAGCGCTGTAGGCTACTTCAAAATATATACGAAGGTAAGTGGAAAAGAAAATGCCATTGAAACTCATCTGAACACAATCATTTCTCCTTAGTGATACATTCAAATAAACCTCCAAAACAATATGAATATTTTTCTACCTATATTTCGTCTATGGTGACCAGTCTGGTTCAGTTGTGTGTCTCTGGCCTCTATTAACGGTCGTTTACAGACTTCGTAATAGTTCCACACAAATTACATTTTGGGAAATGATTGCAGTGAAAACATGTGCAATTCCGGAATAGAGACTCATCAAAAATAAAAAAGGGCCGAAATTTATTCCGATTTATGGTCGGTGGACCATTGCATCTTAATTTTAATTGTATTTGAATTGCATTTCATGCTTTGGTTTTAAATTTTAAAACTGATGCAACCAAGAAAACTCTGTAGCAATGTACAGTAACAACACTGTAGCACAGTGTGTGAGCAGATCAAAAAAAAAAATTATAATAAATAGCCTGTAAGATATAAGTTACCAGTCTATCGATCGACGATTTGGCGACCACTGATTTAAAACCAGTTCAGTTTAAATAATTTCAGAATATTTATGGCCTTGAAATTGTAAAAATAAATCAAATAAATAAATGTGTGTTTAGATTCACTTAGTGCCTAATCAGCATCATTAGTAGCCTAACAGAGTTCATGAATCATATACAACTAAGCAAATGGCCCTGCCCATTCCTGGAGTCAGAGCCTTATCAGTCATGTTTCATGTCAACTGAAAATTAAACTCTTCTCCTAGACTCCTACCACTGGCCCTTTAGAGATTAGCCTAATCTACCTCTAAAGTTTCACGCTCAGGCCCATTTTTAAACTAAAAGGCTTAATAGTGGCTGATGATGTTTCAGCAGTTTTCAAAAATACAAAGATGTTAGAGAAAGGGAAGAGAAAAAGGGGAAGAACCTGTTCTATAATAGAGAGGATAGGAATGCAGTGTGAAGGGGTGTGAGTTCATATGTGAATAATACAGGGTGGGATCGAGGGAGTTAATGTGGTGTATAGGTGAGTGCTCATGTGTGTGTGTGTGTGTGTGTGTGTGTGTGTGTGTTTGAAGAAGTGTGTAAGGGGGCAGGCAGATGCATGAAGGGCTGGTCCTTGTCTCTCATATCTATAAGAGCAGAGCACTGGCCCTTACATGAGCATACATCTCTGAGGGACATACAGGTTGTTTCACACAGGCAAAGGAAGACATCCGGACCTGGTTGAAAGATGGGTTGGCAGAAGGCCATGCTGGATAAGCTTGCACACACTTTCCAGATCCGCAACAAGCTACTGCGCCAGGGACTTGCTGAATGCTTGGGAACTCTCATTCTGGTGGTGGGTATTATTCCTCAATCATGAATTACTTATTGTCAGCATCAAAGCTGAGGTCAGTGCAACTTAATACAAATGCAGTTTGTCAAATAGTCTGAAACAGCATGTTTATGTCTCACATAATCTGTCAGAAGTGAATTTTATATTGTAGTGTAATGTTGCACGCATGAGACTTACAGTAGAGCACCAGTTGAGCTGCTTTTCTTCTCACTCAGATTGATGACAAAGATAGACTGTAATGTTTACTTTGGTACATGCACTCCAAATTTCCACAAGCAAATAAGTGAATGGTGGATTATTGCAAATTAGCATTTATATCTGCATTATTGCGCACACATTGATGTGGATTCTGGAATGCTGATCTTACACCAGTGTATTTTAGTTTTTTTGCAGCTGGTCCAAGGAATACTTCAGACAGAAACTATCCAAAAATATGTTAAACTTGACAATTTAAAAAGTTGCTCAAACCTGTATGACTTTCTTCTGTGGAGTACAAAAGAAGAACTTTTTTAAATACAATGAAAGTCAGTGGTGTAGTTTTGCATCCCACTGACTGTATGCACAAAACATACAAAAACTATTGAAACGTACCTTTACAACACATAAAGGAAGTTTCCTGCACAGTCTTTTATTGATAAATGTTAATTATGTACTAGAGGAAGTACACTTCCAGGAATTCATTTGCAAACAGATAAGAAAGAAAGGTGGATAGTATCTCAGTCCTGTTCATGTGAAATGCTCTTCACACACATGATAAACAGAAAAAAATTACTTAAATATCCTCCCTAATTTAGTGGCAATTTTCTCTGTAACAAACAGCACAGATAGGCATGTAATAGTGCTACTTGCAGCAGAACAGAGGCACGTGCCAAAGCCTTCAATGAATAATACTTGTTTCCTTACATCTATTATGATGCCACAATCAAAAGCTTAATATGTTGAGGTTTAATGAATCACCTTAAGGCATTGAGTCAATATTATCAGAGCACATTTGCCACACCAACACCAAGGATTGGTTTTGAAATCCATTTAATTCTATTCTAAACATGTCAAATCTGTATTTTATGTTCTGAAATTAATGCAGTATTTTTTTGTAGATATTTAGATATTTCACTAGTGTGAAAAAATGACTAACAGAAAAACATGCCTGACAGACCCACGCTACACCACTAGTTTTCTACACAGTGATATCACTAAAAGGAAATTCTCAAACCTTGCACTTACCTGAATGTTTGATAAATGCGTCACACGTGGCAGACTACAGTAAAAAAAAAAAAGCATTGCCACTGCAGTCAGGTGTGTCGTGTCAGACAGTCACAGTGTGGTATGAAATATGACACACATTAAAGAAGGAATTGACACCAAACTGCTCCTACAAAATCTTCACAGGGCAATTATCCAATTTTACAAGCACTTTAGAAACAACAACTCATTTCAAGAAGTACATTCATAGTTTGTTTTTAAGGTGTGTGGCACAGGTTATACCAGAGATAATACTTAAATAGAGAGGTCATGCGATAACTGTATCACTCAACTGGATCAGCAACGTGATGTTTTCTGAGCAGCAAAAGATATTCGTGTGCAAGCTACTTTGATCATGCTCTTTGTCTGTAAAGGTGACTTTATCAGCGGATGTTCTTCCTGGAGTAGAAACAGGAACAATGGGTCTTTGGACACACAAAAAGGCGAAATAAATTGAATAACCCAAGGTTTGCCTTTAGCTGTCATTACTGAATTCAAAAAGATACTTAGGGCCATGTTTAGGTGATAAATTGGTTTCTTGAGATGCCTTTTTTTAGAATTTTATTGACGTAACGTTGTTGCTGAGATTCACTCTTATGAAAGTTCTTCAATGCACCCCAGCTGTTACATAACATTGGTAAAGTCGTTGCGTGATCCTGATAATTTGGTATAATGCCACAGGTATTTCAGTTCAACTCTGAGGTGTTCTTTACAATGGAAATTTCAGCCACAAGTCTGAACAGCAACTTGCAATTGCTTTTTGTCAGAAGGGACTTGTAATAACCTGTCTGAGATGTCCTATGTGAAACATTGCAGCCGTTAGTCACTATAGATTTGTAGTGTTTGAACAAAAGGGAATACTTATTTTATTTTTAGCAGAGTTTGAAATGCAACCTGCTATTTTCACCAGTTTAAAGTATATGTTGTGACTCACAATGATGTGAAAGGCCTACTCTTAGTTAAAATGAGTCAAAAAAGCTTTTTTTCACCTGGAATCTTCATTGTTCTGATATAAATGGTACACATAAAAATTGTGTTGTTTTCAAATAGTGATTAACACATGTTCTTATTTCACAACATTTACAGATGTTTGGTTGCGGTGCGGTGGCCCAAATGGTACTAAGTGGAGAAAGTCATGGTCGCTTTCTCTCTGTAAACCTTGCTTTTGGGTTTGCTGCTACCCTTGGAATCTTGGTTTGTGGCCAGGTGTCAGGTTGGTAAACTCCTCTAAAATTGCATCCTAAGCTGTTGCATTGCGTTTTTATAAAAAGTTCTTTGTGGATCAACTTATGGGATGAAAGAGTTTTTTTTTTTTTTTTAGGCGGACATTTAAATCCAGCAGTCACATTTGCTCTCTGCCTCTTGGGAAGAGAAAAATGGAGAAAGTTCCCTGTGTACTTTCTGTTCCAAACACTTGGAGCCTTCTTGGGTGCTGCAATTATCTTTGCTGAATACCATGGTACATTTTATGTAATATTAATTCTCTTTCTTTTTAAGTGTATGTTATGTTTCTTCTTTTTCTTACACTTTTATTTTATTTATTAATTTTTTTTAGATGCAATGTATGATTATGCTGGAGAAAAAAATGAGTTGCTTGTAGTTGGGGATAAAGCCACTGCTGGTATTTTTGCTACATACCCAAGCCCGCATCTCACCATCTTGAATGGATTTTTTGACCAGGTCAGTAACTGCAAGCTTGTAACTAATCTATATATTTGCTTTTGCATTCTCTTACAAACGTTTTGCGTTCCCTTGAGAATCCCAAAACTCTTTCAGTGCTAATTTTGAGTGAATGCACTTCATTGAAATATAATTTTTCCTTCCATCACAGTTTTTTCCCCATCACCATGTCTCCTTAGGAGCTCTGTAATTTATAATAAATGCACTATATTTATTATCTTTTATATTTACATCTATAAAATATAACCATCTTCACAGGTGATAGGCACAGCATCTCTGATTGTCTGCATCCTGGCCATTGTGGACCCATACAACAACCCAATCCCTCAAGGTCTTGAGGCCTTCACAGTGGGATTTAGCGTCCTTATCATTGGACTCTCCATGGGCTTCAATTCTGGTTATGCAGTCAACCCAGCTAGGGATTTCGGGCCTCGTCTTTTCACAGCAATGGCTGGTTGGGGTGGTGAAGTCTTCACGTAAGTTTATACATTTAATACCCATAACATGAACTAATTAGTTACATCATGAACCAACTTGCATTGCTTTCGAGCTGATCTGCATTTGTCAGTGATGAAACAGTAAACACTTATGAATGTTTCTCCTCTGGTTTGCAACAGTACCAGACAGTGTTGGTTTTTGGTGCCCATCTTCGCCCCCTTCCTGGGATCCATCATTGGTGTGATTGTGTACCAGCTGATGGTGGGGTGGCATGTGGAGGGAGAAGTACGGGACAATAAGAATAAAGCTAAGGAAGAGTCTTTGAAACTTAATGACATCACCAGCAAGGATTGATCTGCATGATCTCCATCAGCCCTTTGCACCATAAATCCACATAAACTTTCTGCTTTAAGTCTCTTGAGTTCAATAAATATGTCTTGTTCCACCTAAGGCTTCCTCTTCTCTTTCAGAGGGGATTCTTGTAGTCTTGCAGACCATCAAATACCATCAAAGACTTAAAATAAAATGCTGCAAATGTCAAGATTCCAAAGTTTTTTTAATTGTTTCTTTAGCATGATTCTTTTTTCTTCACACATCCTCCAGATTCCTCCTTTAAGGGAAAAAGGTGTTTCTTCAGCAACACGAATTATATTAATTCACTCTTTTTAAAGTTAGTACAAATCTAGTATAGAATCTATCAATATTTACAATATTTCACACTTTTAAATTACTGTTATCCAAATATGTTGCCATTCCCATTGAGACGGGTGAGCAGTTGTACTAAAAAATAGTTATAATACTTCATTCTTTTTTCTTTTTTTTATGTAAATATTTTGTGTTGTCATCCTCATTTAAAGCCAAATGTTTTTCTCTTACATATAAAGGCAATTGTATAGAATTACAGTCTTTAGCCTATATTCATTTCATCTTCTCATGTATCTGTTAATGTCATAACCATTTTAATTTTGTCATTGAATGTTTTGAAGCAATGGATTGTTATCCTAATAAAGTTGATTTTGTTTTTTAAAATAAGTCTCACAGTGTGATGTGATGTTTGTCATTTTTATGTTGTTTAGCTGAAACCACCCTTGCTGCTTCTTTGCTAACGATGTGCACACTCATGTACGCCTCCAGGGTTGTAATCCATTTGTAGTGGAATTTAACATTATGCCAAAGCCATTCATTATCAAAAACAGCACAAGATGAATGAAACAAGTCTAAGGGCTTATGAAACAATAGGTGTGGACTACTGGAGGCTTACATTTAAGTTTGAGGGAGTAAGAACATGTACAGTCTCTCAGGTTCACATTCAATTAAAGCTATTAGGAGAAAACCTGGGTGTGTACATATTAAGATGGAAGAGGGAAAGAGGGAAACCAATCTTGAAAAGGGAATTAATACAATTACTTCAACCAAGCCTCAACACGCAAGGTTAAAGTTCTCTGAACTCATATTTGTTATCCCTGATATATTTCCCAGAACCCTATGAAAACAAATTGTTGCTAACAACACAGTAATGTTGACAGAGCAATAACTCATAGTTGTTACATTTCTAAAACCAATTACAAAACAAAGGAAGACCAGCCTCCTATAAATCAGTACATTTAATTGAAGCTTGCAGATTGATGATTTGGCAAGAAATCAAATAATTCCTTTCTCCAGAAAGGGTATGGATTAACACTGCCATTCAATAGTTCGTGGTCACCAATTTTTATCAACGTTTTCCAAAATTAGTCTCTTATGCTTACCAAAGCAGTATTATACAGTATATATCAGAATATACAGTAGCTAAAAATATAATTACAATTTAAAATAACTTTTACATTTAGTCATTTAGCAGACTTATAAATGAGGGAAATAGTAGCAATTTTCTTTTTAAATATATTTTAAAATGTAATTTATTTTCATGATGGCAAAGCCGAATTTTACTCCAGTCTTCAGTGTCACGTGATCCTTCAGAAACCATCTAACATGCTGATTTGGTGCTCAAGAAACATTTCTTCTTATTCTCAGTGTTGAAAAAAGTTGTGCAGCTTCACGTTTTTAGCTTAACCTTGATAGGCTATATTTTTCAGGATATGAATAGAACTTTAGAATGGACAGCATTTATTTGAAATAGATTTTTGTAACAAAGTAAAAGTCTTTAATGTCCCTTTTGATTATTATTTTTTTTTTCATTAATTTAAATAATTTTTTCCCCCTACTTCTTGTTTCACTTCTTTCAGTTTTTTTATAACCATTTCTTACTATGTGTAAGTTGTAGTTTTTTTAGCATGTGTGTTTGGCTCAGTGTTATTTTTAGGATTTAGTGGTAAATGAATGTAGTTTGATTTGTATTGTTATGTCTGTAGGCTATATATATATATTTTTTTTTTTAAGTTTTAGTTTTATTTAATTTGATTAGCCTACATTATCGCGAACCGCTTCTCTGTGCCCGAGGCACTTTCAGTACCACTTCTCAGTTTTCTCACTTTTCTCTTCCACGCGACAAATCTTGTCCTAATTCCCACTAAGTATGGGAAACAAGTCGAACAAGTACCATGACAAAAACCCGTGCCCTTGTTGTGATTCCATACGCTTATGTTGCTGCAATGGTATCCAGCGCTGGCTTAGAGCCCACACACCTGCATGGAGGTCTCCGAGCATGTGTTTCATTTTTAACTTGCGTTTAGATAACGCATGCCAGATTTAATGAGGTGTGATTTTTTTTTTTCCAGTTTTTTCCAGTTTTTGTTTGGATTGTTTTATGAACATTTTGCTTGATAACACAAAGTATTGTGCTTGGGTGTGGAGTTCATATGTAAACAGGAATAGTAGCTAATTACAGCATGTGTCCTCGTCCGATTCAGTTTCCTGTGTACAAAATTATAAACACGAATGACACGAATTTCCCTCGATGGCTTGCAAGGAATATTCAATGCGAAGGAATTTCACAGTTTTGGTTTCTAGTTTGAAAAAAAAAAAAATCTGAACAGGAAATTATCTCCTTTGTGTAGCACATAATCACTGTTTAGTAACCTAAGAAGTCAGACAGCATAACAGTCAGCTAAGAATGTGAGTGTTTTTTATAAAACGCCCTATGGGATGACGCCTCTTTTTTTCCTGTGCTGAATATCCTCTTGAAAGACTTGACTGGCGTAGCTATAAACATTGGCCTCAGCACCACATGTGAAGTCCAAAAGAACATTATGTCTTTTCATCTTTACGCTATAAGCAATATGTGCAGTTTGTAGATTTATAACTGATTTTATTCTTTATTTTATGTTGTTTTAAAGTGTATACTCAATATTGTCAAACAAACACGATCTATATGGACAAAATGTGCAGGTCATGATTTAGTTGGACTCTTTGAGGTCCATAAGTACTTGTAAAGCACATTCCCAAGTTTACTATGTTGTTTCCCATTTTGATGCACCAAACATGCCTGAAGACATGCTTTTAAAGTGTCACTGGATCTTTTGCTGGGAGCTAAGGCATTACACCACCCAGATACCTTTAAGATGCTGCCAACCCATATGTTGCCCACATGTGGAAAAACAAGCTGAAAGGAATCCATACTGATGACACTTTTTCAGATGTTTTTCAAAGAAATTGTACTCGGACCGTAAAACCTGTACCTGATTTTAAATCTCTGGTCTTTTATTTTTAGCAGAGTTGCTCTGGAATGTTTCAGTAGCTTATTAAAATACCTTGCTTGAAATTGATTATATAGCACGCTGTAGCAACATCGGAATTATGTGAACTGTACATTCTATGCAGAATACCTTACAGATATAAATTTTATTCATGTAGAGTGTGCACAACCCCTGAGAAGCTTACAAAAAAAAAACAGCAGAATTTAATCTCTATTTTTTTTTTCTCCAGCACATTACTCAAGTCTAAATAACTTGTCAACATGCCCTTAATGGGTTTTTAACCTCTGATAACATTGCAGTTATTTCAACAAACCACGTTCTAAGGTTAACAGTGAAATAAGGAAACAAAGAAATGCTTAAAATTGTTTGGATCTATTTAAGAAATGGTTTATCTCTAACAAATAGAAACACCTTTTAAAGGTTTAAGTGACCTGCAAGACATCTGTTGTCTGCATTGTTGATCTGACTATCATATAGCCTTACGTTGGCTCTTCAGATTTTGTGGCCTCAACCTGGTGGAACCTATTGTGACAGTAAATTGTACAATGGCTCTTTTTATTTATGACCTTTTGTGCTCTTTCAAACAACCACCTATTCTTATTTCAGAGTTCCTGTACAAAAAAACTAAACAAAAAAAACAATGGGACATTTTTTAAGATGTACTTCTGCAATCTGTACAAACTAACAGAGCATCATTTAGATGTAAGGAGCGTTTTGCCTATTAGAGTTTGGTTCAGGGACTTTAGTCTCATTTAGCAGATGTTTTGTCAGGTATCATCTCATTTATCTGGTCATCCTTCATTTTTTTAGCTTCCTGATGCATTTTTATAAAGCAAAAAGTGATGTGAGATGTGGCCAAGTATGGTGACCCATACTCGGAATTTGTGCTCTGCATTTAGCCCATCCTAAGTGCACACACACAGTAGTGAACACACACACACCATGAACACACACCCTGAGCAATGGGCAGCCAATGCTGCGGCACCCGGGGAGCAGTTGGGGGTTCCTTCTTGCTCAAGGGCACCTCAGTCATGGCATTGAAGGTGGAAGAGAGCGCTGTACATTCACTTCAATCTCCCCCCCCCCACCTACAATCCCTGCCGGTCCTGAGACTCTCTAACCATTAGGCCATGACTGCCCCACAAGATGTGTGCAGTTGCTGCACCATGACCATTATGACTAATTTCCATAACTGTATGCTTGTGGGAGAACAAAAAAGGTTATGATCAGAGATACAGATACACAGCCAATGGAAACAGGGCGACGGTAACAGATAGGAACTCAATCACGCTCTTTTGGGTGGGGACATCCTCTGTTATCTAGCTAGATATCCTATGGGAAAGCTTCTACTTGTATACAATTACAAGCAATTTCTATGGTCCTGTCCTATTTACTGTAAATGATACCTATGCTGCATGTGTAAGAGCAGAGACAGCTTGTGCTCATTGTTTGATTGTACTTTTTTTTTTTATTGTTTATGGATACTGTTATATTAGGGACAATTGTGACAGGGACTAAACACTATTGGGTTATTTGCATAGAACACTAAATACATCTAAATCAATGATAACAGAGCAGTGCAGATGTAAGATATACATTCAATGGTATGAAATGCTGTCAATTTTAAGTTATGTTATCTCTGGAATGTATTTCCATAATCCATTATGCCACAATGACCTCAAGGGCATCCAAAGATATTGATATAATCGTTGTACTAAATTATGATAACAAAAGCAAACACACACACACACACAAAAACAAATTGAGGCAACACATTTGGCTGTTCAGTACACACATGCTCAATATGCCTACTTTCAAAAAGCTGTCCCACCCTATCTCTTGTACAGGCATGTCTTCCTCTACTTGTTGCTTATCTAATTGTTGCATCAGTTTTGACTTGACAAAATTTGACCAAAAATTTGTTCTGTGATTGTAAATGTTGCCAATTTGCTTATCTGCATAGCAAAAAATCTTGCAAATAAAACTACAGTACCAGAGTACCACTGCATAACAGTGGAATGCAAATGTGAGATTCTTCTGGAGTATTGTATGGAAAAGTGATACTTTTATCTGTATTACACCTCATATATCTGGCAGGCATCTGTTATTGTGCTACAATGGTCTCAGATCCTTCAAAAGGCATTTATTTATGGTATATGATTTATAAGATTTGTCATTATGAACTTACGTATGTATGTGTGAAGAAGTGAGAAACTGCAATAGCATATTGTGTTTCTGGCTTTGATTTCCACACTTGCACGTCAACATCACATTTACTCCTCTCTCCCACTCAAAATATGTCTGCTTTACACCCTAACAACATACTTGCACAGACATGTTTTTCATCTATTCCTGAAGAGCATTACAAAGCAGTATGTCAAAAGAAACAGGTAAAGTTAGCTTGATGATCATAAATCTGGCAGACCAGTTAAGGAGGTGCCCCTCCACCTCTTTGCATGTTGCAACAAAGTGTGTATGTCAACAGTACTTTATTGGAAACATTAAATATTACTATATTACATGTGATATTAATAATGTTATTTTTTTATAGAAATGGTTTTCATATATTTTACACTATTTCAACAAGACAACTGTCTGCAGGATATAAAAAACAACTGCAGATGTAGGTGTATGAAATTCAAGAATAATCTACTGTTAAACACAACACTTGTTTTAAAACCTTCAGTCTTTCTTTGATATTAAATCAGTGTGTTTTAGAGGCATATTTTGAATGTATTATTGTTTTCCATGATAGAACATTCCTATTTCTCTATTTTACATGCACATACACAGAATACAGCTTACATAAGAATTCGATGTTTAATTATAAAGTATATATATATATTTTATTAAGTTTGAGCTGTATTTGACCTGATGTTACCTTATGTCTTTTTGGCAAGGTACAGAATATTGTCTTTGATCAGGACCCAACCTCAGTTTTTCAAAATTCAACAGAGGGATGGCATTCTGTAAACCTAACAGATGTCTCTGATTTTTTAATATGTTAGATATGTTAGGGATAATGTAGTCAGACGGTCATTATAGCAAAATACCTTAATAAATCCACATTCAATTTTTATTTGATTTGAAATGATTTTAAGCAAGACGACAGATACTTCTGAGTCCTGATCAATATGCTGGTGCTAAAGTTGTGATAATTACTGTGACTATCTTTATTTTCCTGCAATAACTTTATCCCACTTATTCAACAGCTACATATCAAATAAATAAATACATGGAATTGGCAGTGACTCCTTGGACAACGGTCATTATTTTGAAAAATTGTTGCTGAATCACAATGTTTTTTTTGTTTTTTTGCTGAATCACAAGTAATTAATCACCAATTATCTGTCATTTTGCCACTTCTTCTATAAGACACCACTTAGTCAGTTAGATATGTTTCAAACAGTGGAGTGACTGTTCCATCTTTCCATTCAACAAGGATCTCGCCACGCTGGATGGAAGGAGACTGAGCAGTTTTCATAGGGTGCCGGGTTAGAGGAGCTCTCTCACTAGGCACCGGGGACCCTGGCAGACTGGCCTCTCCTGTCGGAGTGTAGGATTTCAGCACCACCACAGTCTTCTTCCTCCTGTGCATGAAGACAAAAAATTGATCAGTGATAAAGGGGGAAAACCATGTTGTTGAGTCATTCCTTGTTATGAAATCTCAATGAGCAAGTTCATAGATCAGTTTCACGTCAAACAAAAATCAATTCTGTCTGTATTTACAATCATAAAATTAAAGTCTTGCATTGAGAATGCCTTGAAGGTTTATTTACCAAAAAATAGAATTATCTTACCTGTTCTGGTAGATGTTAAGAGTGAGGATCACAAGCCCAAGTAACAGGGCCAAGCTGCTTAAAAGCAACATTGACATTTTCCAGGCTGTTCCTATTATTAAACACAGCAGAGTATCACAAACTATTATTCTTATTTTGTGTATCAATTACAATTTTTTTAAAACTTATTTTCTGTCATTATTCAATTTATGACTGTTTCTTTGGCTAATCACCAAAGATATGGCACCTTGTTTAGGTTTCCTCTCCTCTGTTGCCCTCATGTGGACATAAATCAGATTAACTATTCCAGGATCAGTGTGTTTTAGACATTTTGTTTGTTTAAATCATATTTCATGACTGATTTGACAATAAAACTTTTTTTTTCAGAAACAGATGAGCTCTTTCCACACTCACCATATTCTGTTGTAAACACATTAACAGAAGGTCCATCCAGCTCTACACTACTTTGAGTTTCAGCCGATGCCTCTGAAGTCTGTGTTGTTTCAGTGGACTTTAATTTGGAGGTCTGGTCATTATTCCCAGCTTATGAAAAAAAAAATATAAAGAGATTATAAAGACAGAATCATGCAATATATCATATAAATTATTAGAAGCAGAATAGACATAGTACACAAAGTTCAAATATTTTTGACCAATTAATTTTCATAAGTATATCCAAATTTTACAGAGATTGCTGGGAAGGATTTGCATTTTGTATGTCAGGTACCAAAAATAATAAATAATTCCTTTATAATTAATCAAATTAATAATTCATCATGATAACTTATTTGTGTCAGCTTGAGGCTTCCTCAGTCTTCAAATGAAAAAAAATTATGCTTCCATGACTGTTTTGATATGTCCAAATTTTACAGTACTGTGGGAACCCTAGTACAAATAGAATATGACCAGATGAGCAAGTAAAAAAAAAAAAAACACACACACACGATAGAAGATGATATGATCTGGTATAACAGATATGACAGCAGGCACTCAGCAGTTTTAACTGAAGAAGTAGATGAGATGTCATTAATCAGAATGATGGGATGGCAGAATACAACATAAAACACAGACCCATCATTAATGAAGATCTTCTAATCTACTTCTCTTACAGTGCCAATAGCGAATTTGTGTGAGGATTCGGGGTCCAGTCGAAAGTGTCTGCTGAGAATCTTGCAACACATTCTGGCTGTGATGTGTGCTGTCAGTCTCCTCGCATACCGTTTGATTAGCCAGCGTCCTCCACTTGCTGCCTTTCCCACGATCTTTGGAAAGGAAGACCTTGGAGGAATCGTGACGCACGCTCAGGTGCAGACCCTTGCTGTGTAATGTCAGGAGACCCTTTTTAGAGCAGCTCCAGGCCTGGCCTTCACGATCCTCCTCCTCAGAACTGCAAGCTTGCAGCCAAACGCTCTCATGCTCCTGGATCTGGGGTGCAGTTAAACACCCTCCTGTCTGTTGGTTGCGGATGGAGCGTGTCTCAGGGTTCCAGTGCCACTCTTGCAGAGCCGAATCTGCTCTGCACTCTTGCAGGCTTAACCTGCTGCTGACCTGACCTTCATTTACCTGTACACACTTTCTCAGCTCTTCATTCCTGATCAGGAATCCTGTAACTTCTGCAAGGAAAGGGAGATATTACCATAGCTTAAATACTACTAGGTAATATAAATTATAGGTAACAAAAAAACAAAAACAAAAAACATCTTTAATTATTTTGAACATCAAAATCCTCACATACAGTATATCTGCTGCTAGCACTATACAAACAACTTCATAGTTAGAACACCATCAATATTTAACATTATTAAATATTTACGAATTAGTAAACACAAAAAAATACATTCGTGGTGCTATAGCCTACCTACTTCGTCTTAAACTGCGATCTGTATTGTAGAAACATCATAACACATAATCGTATCCTATCTGTTTAGTAACCATCACAACTTCAATTACGAAATATAACTTTTTCAAATCTTAAATTAAGAATGCTTTTTTTTAGACAGGACGTTTCTGTAATACAGCCAAGTTAGCGACTAACATGTGTACTGACAAATAGTAGGCTAATCTAAGTCAGCATTGTTTATCGACAAACTGAATTTGTTCTACGTGTTTAAACATTAAAATAAATATATTTGTTGTTATGTATTAGCTACTGATATTACATATTCTTTACCTTGAAAAACAAGTGTTGTGAGAACAAAAGTGCAGTATCCTCTCCAAAAGACATCCATCACTGCGAGTATTGTGGCGCAATAATAACACTAAATCTAAAATGTATGATTTACAGATTACAGTTATGATCTGTTCTGATAAAGATAGCGAATAAAGTATTATTTTCCAGCACGCATGCTATTCCCCTAAAGCAAAGCAGAGAGTGAAGAGCAACAATGTTGATGCACCCGAGACGACACTGTAGCACAACAGATTTTCACTTGAGAGAAGACTGTAAATTATGGCGCATGAAGCGCAAAAGTGTTCAAAGAGTGAGTGCAGAATACTAATTAACAAGAGACTATGAAAGGCAATTAAGTGCTCTGCTGTGTTGGGGGAAAGGCATTAAATTTTAAGTTAGCTAAGGGAAACAAAACAACAACCAACTATTGTGCACATCACATATTAATGTAAAATAAGATTATTTTCAGCATAAACATTAATGGGAAAGAAATCTGAACTGTAATCTACAGATGTACAAAGAGGAAGATCATTTTATGTGGTTCAACGATTTGAATGGCATTCCATTCACGCTGAGATGACGACAGAGCTTCTGTTCTCGTTGCTATGTTGTTTCCAAGTTGGTGTTGACTGAGTCAGGCCGTATTTAAAGAGAATGGGAGCATGAACGGAAAGACTTACAGCATGTTTCCACCCATTTGTGTTTCTATGGTGCCGAACGTGTAAAATAATGCTTCGAAATGCTAGTTTTCTAGACTACCAACTGTGCGTTAAACAGTGTAGATAGTCACTGTAAAATGCCCCTTTTGAAAGTAAAATAAAAGTAGGCCTATGCTCAACCTGAAGATGATTTGTCTTTGTACCACTTTTATTGTGTTACTGAATACATTTATTAGAAGAGCAATTTTTACTCTGGCACTGATAACTGAAAAGTCACTTCTGCACAAGACAACTGCCATACAGTTTCAGTCAAAAGATATGATATATGAAAATATCACATCAAAGTGAGGACATTATTCTAGAGTAGAACTGAACTTTAAATCATACTGTAAGAATTGTGCAACAGGTAGACCACTACTACTAATCAGTAATGCTGTACATATCCTGCAAATTATTTGTTTTAATGTTAAAACAGAATCTGAATGAACAGTTTATACCATTTATAAGTCCTTTGCTCTTTACATGGTCAACAAAAGATGGCCTGGACTCCATTCTGCCCTCTGCCTCCCTCCCTCTGATGCCCATCTCTTTACATAATGAGGCCCATGCTCACTAATACTTTCACAAGTCTACATACATCTTTGAACTCTCTGACAGGCCTCTTGTGCACAAAGTCATTCATTTTCCATTGCTCTCTACAAATGCACACATACACATTGTGGTAAACAGTTTACGTGGTTATCATGTGAGTTTGACAGTTCTGTATATTGTTACATGTTAACCTTTCCTTTTCCCTTTTTTCATTAATTGTTTTTTGTTGCGTGATTGTTTTACCGCTTTTATGCTTTTTTAATAATTATTTTTTTTATTCAAGGAAATTTCAGAATTTATATTTGTAGTTTGCTTTTCAGTGAGAGGACTTGCTCAATTCTTTCAGAAGGAGGAAACTTTGTACCTCCCACAGAATGTTAACAATTAGATCTTTCACAACTAGATAACAAAAGAGATTTTCATATCTGTATGATGTAGGAGGGTTACAGGCAGCTTCTTGTTTTCCATTGTGCTGCAAAAAGTAAAATGAGGATGCTAGAATCTTGTCTTTATTTCTTGATTAACTGGTAAATAAACAATATGTGATTTTGTTTAGGCTATTTGAAAGCCTACATCTGCATTAATTCCTACTTGGCATCAGGTCTTTGTGATTACCATAGACCTAGTTTTGCCATTTCACAAGGATTTTGACAGCAAATTCTATGCACTTATCCTAAATCATCCCCATATCATATTATCACATTATCTCATCCAAATTACAGTTGAAATTAGTATCTAAATTAAACCTCTTGAGTTTTATTTTACAGCCATGAGTTCATGTTTGCAAGGGAACCAGTATATTTAAAAAACAACCACTACATGGACTGAACCCATTTGGTGGCAATTATCTAAATGTTTTACATATTCTCAGTTGGTCAGCCTTCAGTAGGGAGGAGCAGGAATCATCTATGGCAAACACTCGGTGTTAACCCTTCTGGTATTGTATATTAAGGTAACACATGACCAGAGACAATAACCATATAACTTTTGAGTTTAGAATGTAGGTCTGTCTTCACATATTCAAATGCATAGAAAGCAGATCTGCTGCCATCTGGTGGTGGGGGGGGGGGGGGGTTGGCAAGTCAAATGCAATGACTTGGTTTAACCACTAAATGGCTGTAGATTTTGTAATTAATCCCTAGTTGTTGAGAAGTTGATGATGACCTGTTTCATCGCCATCAGAAGGCCATTACTGTGCCCTTCACATCAGAATGAGGGGTAAACAGTGCTCTCTAGCTCATCCAGAAAAACCTCCTTGGTAGCTCTTTTTTCAAGAAAGATTTATTTCCTTCCACAGCACAAAGGAATTGTACATGTAAACATCCAGCATATTGAAAAACAGTGCCATGGGCCAGCAAAGTGTCTTGTCTAAAGATAGGAGCTTTGGCTTATTCCTACACAGTTCCAACCATGGTCAGTTTTCTCAGAAGAAGCTTTGCGCCAAGGGCATTCCATGTGAAGAAAGTGTTGCACGTTATTGTGTGTCTCTGGAGACAAGCTGTCATTTGGAGTACAGTGTGTCTGCCCTGATTTTTTTCAGGCTGTCCCCTAGCAATTTTGCCTGTGAAGACCTACATATTTCAAGCACAGCTTGTACTGGCATCACAGGCTGCCCAAACTTTAATATTTGACAGGGTTACTTTGCATGAATTGTTTGAAGGGGCAACAACCTCTGAACTGGATCAAGATTGTATATTAATGGGTCTTTTCACCCATTTTTTTTTTTGGATTCTTGCCTGGCAGGTCTCCTTGACATCAAATCGGATGATTTTGAAAATTGGCATGGCGACCCCATGTCAGTCCAGTCTTCAATCCATGCATCCTTCAGCAAACTCTTGTCTACCTATTAAACTTGTCATGTCAACTAAAATTATTTTAATTGTATTGAAAAATAATATATATATATATATATATATATATATATATACACAGTGCCTTGCGAAAGTATTAATACCCTTTCATTTTTTTCATGTTTTGTTTTGTTGCTGCCTTATGTTAGACTGCTTTAAATTTTATTTAATTTTTTTACTTTTTTCACACATTGATCTACACTCCATACACCATAATGACAAAGCAAAAACAGAATTGTCACAACTTTGTAAATGTATTAAAAATAAAAAATTAAATAAGTACATTGCATAGCCTATTCATATCCTACACCCTATTCATACACTTACTCAGTACTTGGTTGAATCTCCTTTACAGCCTCAAGTCTTTTGGGGTATGATGTGACAAGCTTTGCACATCAGCATTTGACAATTGTCTGCCATTCTTGTCCTCGCCTCTTCACCTCTAAAGCTCTTTCAGGTTGGATGGGGCCGACAGACATTTTCAGGTTTCTCCAGAAATGTTTGATTGTGTTATAATGCTCTTTTACCCAGTTCTGAAGTACAGAACTAACATTACATCTGAGTAAGACATATATTGCTTTCGGTTGCTTAGTTTCTGTAACTTTGTATCATGGCTTGTGTGATGCTGTGCTGTAATACTGGGTTCCTCTCATATGTCACACTCCAGGCAGGGTTTCTGCAGGATTTTTAAGCTCAAATTTAAGACTTTTTAAGTCCTGCACAAATAAAATTAATACCACATGAGCGGGTAGAGCAATGTCTATAGTACCATATTAAACTGTAAAATGACTGTAAAAAGCATAATTTACAATTCAGATACAAGTTTTCACAAAAACAAAAAGTTTTGTAAAATGATCAACTTTACATTTCAGCCTTTAAACCATTTTTAAGAAAATGGATAAGTCATAAGTATTAATAATATTGATTTGAACAATTACTATCAATAAATTATTATATAAATGAAATAAGAATTAGGGGTGTGCGAAATTGGCAAAAAATTATATCTTGATATTTTCTGGAATTTTATCGATAACGATAATTAGATGATATTTTGCTGAGTGTGTTATTGTGCTGGTATTTTTTTTGATATTCTTCATATTCTGTGTGGTCAGTTCACAGCAGTGATAGAAATGAGTCTTTTCCAACCAGTTTTATGGGCAATTTTACCTTCAAGCCATTTTTTCTAAAAGTGTGCATCATCTTTTGAGTCAAATTCTTGCATTTGGGCTATTATTACCAAGGAGATAAAATCAGTATGAACAAAATTTATCTTTGCAATGCACCTGAAGTGGCATTTAGATGTATTTACACACTCTTTACACATAGAATGCTAACCTGCAGTTACAAATGCATAAATGATGTTTTGATATTTGAAACATAAATCATTGAAAACTGAAGATACTTTACATGTGAAATTAAAACGGCCAATAGGTGGCAGCAGTAAGTCAGCGTTAATAAGTGAGTCATTGCGATTGAACCGAATCATTAAACAGTTGATTCATTCAGAAATGAAACACCGTCATGTTGCTCAGAGACACAAAACAGAGCTGTAGCTGTGTTTGGAATTAATTTTGTTGTAGAAATAGAGCAAAAGCAGGAAATATGGGGTCTAAAACGTGATATTAACTATATGAAATGATATAAATATAAGCTATTCATTTTCTGCCCCCATATCTTAAATTATGTGATGATTCTAAATGTATTTTAAGACTGAATCGTGCAGTGAATCTCATATAAGCACTAGTTTAACCTGTTAATTGATTCACTCTCTGCAGCAGGTGTCGCGTTTGGCTGCAATTTAACGGGTTTCCCAGTAAAGACAGTAAATTACATATACCAGCACAGCACCAGACTTTGAACTTGCAGAGCTCATGTTTATTCAATGAAATCATAGCCTTTTGAAGTTTAATCGTCACATTCAGCCATATTCCCCTGCTAAAAAAAAACAAAAAAACAATAGAAGCCCAATAGAAACCATCACAGAAACTCCAGTGGTTTCCATTAAAATACCATTATAAACCATTAGTTTTTCCAGTAAAAGCATTACAAAATTCCTTTTTGTAGTGTGTTTTGGGCATTTTTCCAATGGGATTTAACATCCCACCAGTAGAGTCCATCACATACCAGTAGATCCCATTTTAGTTTCCATTAAAACCAATACAATTCCCATTATAACCATTAAATCCATTACATTTTCTATTGTGTTTTGAGCAGGCTTCTATTGTTTTTTTCAGCAGGGTTGTCTGTCCGTCTCCAAATTTAAGACCTCTTGAAATCATAATTAAGACTTTCTTGTACAATTTAAGACTTTTTAAGGCCTTAAATTTGATACAACTAAATTTAAGACCTTTTAAGACCCCGCGGAAACCCTGTCCAGGATTCCCCAACAGCGCGTAATTGCGCCTCAGTCAACTAATACAGAGATATAAGACCTCAGTCAGATCACTTTACTGATGATTATGCAAACTATATAGACAGTTAAGCAGATGCAGAATATGAACGAACGCGCAAGATCTCACGCTGTTTCCCTCAGAAATCGGTTAAAGAAAACACATTACGCGGCTCAGTAGTGCACTAATGCAATGACAGCTATTATTAGGCTTGTTTGAGATGTGCCTCGCCTGAAGTGTAGGCTACAGTGAGGGCAGGAGTGAAATAAGCGCAGTCAAGATGGACAGTTCTGACCTCTCGAAGTAGATACCTAGATACCTACAAGATCAACGGCGGATATGGCCATATTCTCACTCATGTGCTGTGCTGCCATTGTGCAGTCGAGCAGCTGCTCTCCACCGGTGATAACTGCGCAATCCGACACAGCCGCCTCGCCGACAAGAGAAAAACAAATAAATAATAACATATTTTTACATAAATAAATAAAAAGTGTCTGAGTTAAGTCTGCCTTGTTCTGATGTCATGCTGACCTGTGCAAAAACTTTATTTAAAATGCTTTATTTAAAAATCTGATTTCATGTGATTGTGTATTTATTTTAAATTATGCTTGAATATTCCCAAACTATGGCAGTGCGATCCCTGTGTGAGATATTTGATTGTTGTCCTATATTATATTTCTATAAAAATCTAAAATACATGTTCTGATGTAGCTAGGCTACTGTCGATATAGTTCGCATAACCATCAGTAAAGTGTGTTACAAAGTGTGTTGGAAAGTGAAATAAAATGACCGAAATTTGCCTGTCGAATATTATAGATCGTATTTTTTCGGAAGTGAATTCTGGAAGGTGAACATGAATTATTTAATTTTTAATTACGAAAATGTGTGTGAAATATTTTGAACTGAAATATCCACAGCTTAAATAAACAACTATGTTAAATTTCAGGACCTAAAAATGCAAGTCCTGGAAATACAAGGCATTAAAATGCAAGCACTGTTAATTGCAATACATCTTTTTTGTCGATTTGTGGAATTCATCATGCTTTATGTTTCAAAAATTATTGTCATTATTCTGCTTAGTCCAATAGGTAGCTAAATTTGTCTGCACACTGCAATAAATAAAAAACAAACTGACCAAAAAAGGTCTAGCAAAAATCAAATTATTTATTTTTCATATGCAAAAGTGAAAAAGTGACAAAAGTGCAAAATGTATTAAAAACAGGTCAGAGAGCAGACGTTTCAGCCCATGCTTTCTTCGGTGCTCCTTATTCTGCTTCCATACTGCTACCAGCAAACTTTACTTTTGGGATGGTACCTCTGCAGGTGATGAGCAGAGCATGGTTTCCTTCAAACATGATGCTAGAATCAAGGTTCATCAGACCAGAGAATATTATTTTTCACAGTCTGAGAGTCCTTAAGATGACAGCAAAAATGTAAAAAACAAAACAAAAAAAACTCTAACATTGATAAACGTCTCTTGTGCTATTTGTAACTCTAAGAATGAAGATACATTTTTCTCATGTTATTTGTATATTATTTTTTTCTTTCTACATATTTGCTATGTCACACTATAGGACACAATTTTTATTTGTGAACTACCTCCACACACACACAGTGACATACATAAAGAAAAATAGAAACAAACAAACAAAGAATCAAATTAATTTCAAAAATAAATACACGGAATACAGTATTACAGCCCGCTGCTGATGCGAACGTTTTTTTAAAACGTTTCAGACGCTCAGAACTTTGCGTCACTCCGTGAACCGCAGATAACTGTGACGTTCTACACACGTCTGCCCCGTCACTATGGCTGCAAGAGACGCGAGATGGTGAAAGCTTGCTTTGATGCAATTAGTATATCCTTAATACCTCTTATCTGCCGTTCTTTAGTCTAATAACAGAAACGGCGTATGTCATTTTCATATTTGGAGCCATTTAGTTCAGTATTTGCTCTGAAACGAAGAGGATTAACAGGAGAACCCATCAGCTGCTGTCGGTCAGGGTCGGTAGCTGCTTAGATTTATGTTACGTTATATGCATGTATCACTCCCAATTACATGGTATATAATAATTGTTGAGGTTAATTAAATGTCAGTGCTGTTATTGTAAAAGAAGCAGTAGCCTATTTCATATTTCACATCTTGCTGTCAAGAGACCATCCATCTGGACTTGCTGCTACAATCCGATTTAATGCAGTGCAACGCAACTGTTAGTTTGAACCGCTTTAAATTCACTGTGTCAGGAAACTCTTCACAGCTGATTTCCATGTCCTGCCTTGTCTTTCAGAAACGACATCTCTAGTTTATAAAGTAAACAAGCGGCACTCTTCCAAAAAAAAATGGCGAAAATGTACCACAAAGAGAAAAGCATTCCGATAAAGAGCAGCGCGTCGGCGCTCTACAACAACCTGAGCGTCCTGCGCATCGCGCCGCGATGTCTCACCTATTTCACGGTGGTTCACGCCAACGTGGTGAACATGGTCAGCGCCTCCTGGGACGGGCTGAATTATTCCCACCGACAGCTGCAGTCTAAAGAGGGCAACGTGGCCACAAGCTCCTCACTTATCATGCAGGTAAGAAGACTACAGTACCATTTGAGTCCTAATAAAGACTTATGATTGTACTGGTTTATTGCAGTTTTGCCTACAATGTCTAAATGCTGTCACTTTTTTGTCTGACAGGCTGCCTGGTGTGTCCTGCCCTCAAGAGATCTTCTTGTTCTCACCTCACAGAAGGGGATCCAGGTGGGTCAAGTGTCATGCCAGGCTACTAAAATAGTTTATTTGCTCAGTAAACATGACTTGAACTGTGTTTTTTCATCAGATATATGAATCAGATGGATCAATTATGGTCTATTGGCATGCACTGGACACGCCAGAGACCCCTACTGGTCAGTGCACACTTCTGTGTCTCTGTAAACACAGTAAATGTGTTCATTCTTTTTCTTTCTTCATTTTCACACCCTTTAACTGTGGGAAATAGGTTGTGACTACTGTGTACCTGTCTGACATTGTTGTAATTTTCCAGCGAAGGCAGTGTTTGCCCGAGGAATTGCAGCGGTGCGGGAAAAATATATTTGTGTAGGTGAGCGGCTTCATCTGTCAGCAGTGGCTATATAGGGTACTGTTCTAATCTATTTACATATTAGCTTAGTATGTGCACTAAATGTGCCCTTTTAAATTCCTCACACTTCCTTCAGGAGTCTCATCTGGCTCAGTGCTGGTGTTCGACGTTCCCAGTAAAGGCAGTAACATCACCCTGTCTGAGGTTTTGGAGGAACATAAAGAGGCAATCACAGACATTGCCTCTGAGTGCTCAGGCAGTCTGGTATTAACTTACAGTAACTTTCATATAAGTGTTATTTTTGTAAACCATAGGGCAAATGCTATTTATAGTTTGTTTTTGTTTTTTCTTCAGTTGGTTTAACTTACTGTTTTACTAGGTTTTTTTGGTTTAAGTCAAGTGTTTTATTATTAAATTAATTTCTTTTTTAGGAGTGCATTGCAGATTTAGTTAGTGCGGATGACTCTGGCCTCCTCTGTGTGTGGAAATCAGGAGAAGATTTTCAACTGCTCAACAAGATCCCTGGTTTTGAGTATGTTGGGAATTAACACCCACTATACAAGAGACAATGGGTTTCATTCATGAAACGTTCGCAAATATATTAGTATATTCTGAAAAATGTGCACATAAGGTGGACCTTCCTGAAAAATTTCCCCTGGATTCACGAACAGTTTTTAAACCTCAGAATTGAGGTTCGTCTACACCAGTGGTCTCAAACGCAATTCCTGGAGGGCCACAGCTCTGCAGTGTTTAGCTCCAACCAGCTCCAAATCACACCTGCTTGGAAGTTATCCTGAAGACCTTGATTAGCTGGTTCATGCGTGTTTGATTAGGGTTGGAGCTAAACTGTGCAGAGCTGTGGCCCTCCAGGAATTGAGTTTGAGACCAATGATCTACACACTTATTGATTATTAGTAAAATCCCTGCTTATAAATTACAACACGATTTTATGTGTACAGAATCCTGTAGGATCAATTGGATCCCCTCCTCAGGTTTGCCTCCAATATATTACATGAATGCAAAATAGTAAACGGCCATATTCCTAATAAAAATTTTATAATTAAAGTGTTAAGCGTGCAGACTAATGCTAATGCTCAAAATAATAGTGTTCTATGATAAATCAAAAACTGACTTGTCTCGTTTTTGTTTACCAGTGAAATTTATTTTACACCTACCTTGGATAACTAATTCATTGATTTAGTTATTTAATTTAGTGATTAAATATTATTATGGTAAGTCTGATCAAAATGCAATGCCATAAGTTTATCTAAACCTTTTCATTAATCTGAAAATTCACATCAGAGTGACTTTACAAACGATTTACACAAAAACTCATGTGCCTGTACACATCTGCTTGTGTTTCATGAAAGAGGCCCGCTATACTTTTGCCACTACATCATTAATATAATATGTATATATGTATCTCTCAGCACAAGTTGTTCTTCGGTAAAACTCTGGAAGGGTACAGTCATCGCAGGCTATGGGACGGGACAGATCCGTCTGTATGAGGGGGTCACAGGTATACTGCATGCAGAGGTCAATGCCCATGCACGCTGGATCTACTCACTGGACATCGCCCCATTCACTGGACTGGTGAGAGAAGAATTATGTATACACTCTGTATGTTGCACAGTTAATGTAACTATACATATGTGACCCTGGACCACAAAACCAGTCATAAGTGTCAATTTTCCATTGAGAATTGAGATTTGTACATCATCTGAAAGCTAAATAAATAATCCATTGATGTATGGTTTGTTAGGATAGGACAATATTTTGCTGAGATACAACTATTTGAAAATCTGGATTCTGAGGGTGTAAAAAAAATCTAAATATTGAGAAAATTGCCTTTAAAGTTGTCCAAATGAAGTTCTTAGCAATGCATATTACTAATCAAAAAATAAGTTTTGATATATTTACAGTAGGATGTTTACAAAATATCTTCATAGAACATGATCTTTACTTAATATCCTAATGATTTTTGGCATAAAAGAAAAATAAATAATTTTGACCCATACAATGTAAATTTGGCTATTGCTACAAATATACCCCAGCGACTTAAGACTGGTTTTGTTTTTTAAGTAGTAATTAAGAACACAAATAGTCTTAACTAAGAAGTTGTTGTATTCAGATGTATTTTATTATAAATGTTATTATTTTATTATGGTTTGTTTATTTATTTATAATGGTGAACTCTCTTATACTGATACTGTTTTCCTTTGTTCAATGATAAAGCTGATCTCTGCAGCAGAAGACTCCTGGGTAAGAGTGTGGCATCTGAGCTTGACTCCAGAGACTAATAGTGTCGAGGTAAAAACCACTCACAGACAAAAACAGTACACTACTGTTCAAAAGTTTGTAGTCAGTCAGATTTTTTTTGAAAGAATTTATTTATATTACTCAACAAGATGCATTAAATTGATCAAAAGTGACAGCAAACACATTTATAAAGTTAATGTTATCTCTAATTCAAGTAAATGCTATTTATTAGTTAACTTTTAACTTTGTTCAAAGAATCTTGAAAAAAGTATCTGTTTCTACAAAAGTATTAAGCAGCAAATTTATTTTCAACAATGATAATAATAATAATAAATGTTTCTTGAGCAGCAAATCAGCATATTAGAATGATTCTGCAAGATCATGTGACTCTGAAGACTGGAATAATGGTGAAAATGTCAGCTTTGCCATAACACAAATAAATGACTATTTATTAAAAATTAATAATATTTTACAATATTACTGTTGGTGAGCATAGAAGACTTTCACAAACATTAAAAATCTTACCAACCCCAAACTTTTGATTGGTTTAGTACATGCACTAAAACTGCATTAGTAGTTTCATTAAATGAACATTCGTTGCAAAGCATTTTGTGTGTTCAGCTAATGTCCCGCATTTTTCTCTGCCCTTTCTAGATTGAGCACATGTACAATGAGTGTGTAACTGATACACAGATCTGTGGAGCCAAGTTCTGTGACAGGGACGGCTACGCCTTTGCAGTGACCGGCTATGACTTGAGTGAGATCATCCGCTACACACAAGCCTAGTCAGGAATACAGCCTGCACTTCTAGGACATTCCCATTGGTCATATGAGGATCAATTGCAGAAGGAAGGTCATGTCTTGACAGTATATTGGTGAATATGTTGCTGTACAGTCATGATTGGCAGGGTCAGGCTGGAGTGAATGTTACCCTAAAATCATCTTCTAACATCTTGGGCACTAAAAAGCCACACTTGAACCAGGTGACTGTGTTTAGTATGGTATGTCTACGTGTCTATATGGCATGTCTACAGTGCAAAATACTGTTTTGTGGTCTGATATTAAGGTAAAATACATAACATTGGTTATACAGAATATGTAGATCTCAAAACGAAGCATTAAAATGTTAGAAGGGGTTGTTCTTTGAGTGTTTTGTTTCTCACATAATTTGTTTAGTAAATGAATTAGAAATTTAGTATTGTTTAGAAATTGTCTTAAACTATTTCTTTGAACTAATTGAACAATTTTGGATGTGCAATTGAATCAGATGGCATGTAATCATATTTGTGGTTACAAAATAGTTTGTAAAGTATTTATTCATTATAAATATTATGAATTTTAAATACAGCAGAGGCTATTTTTTCCAAGTGGAATTATAATGTTCTTTATATTTGTCTAGGAACAAAAGCATTGTATCTAGCTTGATGTTAAATCACATATTTTATATTTTGTGTTGTTGTCATAGTTTTGGCTGTTTTCTGTTTATATTTAAACAGTTGTCAAAAAAAAAAAAAAAATTACTCACTTTTATTGCAATTAGAAATGTGTACCAGTAGATGGCAATAGATCTTATATCTTTTCAACATTGATATACTTGTCTTTTTTAGCATTTCTGTCTTTTGAGATCAGAATTAGCATATTTAATTCAAGCACAAGTGCGTTCAGTTGCATTGATTTATATAAAAACATCTATGAAGCATATCACAGAACATATTAGAACATATCCAGCACTCATTTCTATTCAAAATGTAAAAAATATCTGAACATAAACTGAGGATGTCTAAATTGCCTAAAATGACCTGGCTTGAAAATTATTTGTAGATCCTGGAGGCAAGCTACATTAGCTTCAGCATGGATGAAAACACAGTCAAAACCCAGATGTTTTAGGCCATTTAGAAATTCCTACCAGGACACTATTCAAAAAAAGAGGACGTATGGTCACCCTACCTGTGTGCAGTGGGTTTTAATGGTTCTCAGGGTTATTAAGGCATGAAATGAATAGAAAATAATTTAGATCAGCTTCATGACAATTTTATTTTAAGAGTAAATTTGTAAATAAGCAGCATTTTTGTCCATGTCTGTAGTAATACATTCATCACCATTAACTTTTGTTTCTTTGTGCCTCTCTGTTAAGCTATAAAAGAAGAGTTTGATTGTCAGATGTGTCCTTCATGCACCTGCCATGAGGCCCTGATGAGTCCTTGTCCTTGATTTACAGCCTGTTTTCACACTGTAAAGTTCTGTTGTCATTACATCGTTCATCTATGCAGGTTCCTGTTTTTATAGGTCAAAGCAGAACACCAGAGGAATGCAGATTATCATGTCAAGCTGTTTTATCAGTAACCCACTAAAATATCTGCAATACTCATTTGACTGTATTTTCCCCATAATATTTATGTCCATAATTCTGTTGTTCCTTCATAGTATTATCCACACATGACCTCCCGTTCCTGCTTGTTGTTGATAGAACCCCATGGACTCTTATGTAAGACTTTTAACTTTGTCCTATGGATGTTATGAAGAGAGGGTGAATATCAATGACACAGAGGGACAGACCTAATGGGTAGAGAATAGACTGCTGACCGTCAAATTTGATGGTGGACAGAGAGGGAGGGAGTCTAGAGAGTGTCAATGAGACCTCCACTGGCTGTAGGATTAATGGAATTATGTAACGCTGCCATGCAGCACTGGAGCACAACTAGATGTGTTTAAGGTCATTGTGTTTAGCGGGACCTGTGGTAATAAAAACTATGGCTGGTCTACAGGCCATGTAAAATTCAATAGTGCTCTACAGACACGTCAGATCTGTGGGCTCTGGGGATGGGGGACTGTCAGTCGGCGTGGCACGATGCAGTTCCAGAGGACAGAAGACATTTACTTATTACACTTAAGCGGAAGTAATAAAATTAAAATAATTTTCTATGCGTATCATGTGATGTTTCTTCTATTATGGCCACTTTTGTTTCCAAGGAATTTATTTTTATTATAAAATTTCAGTTTCTCTCTTTTTGTTATAAGGTTACATTAAAACTGTCTAGAAAACTTTTTCCTTTTTTTTTTTTTATTGTACTCTTCACTCAGACACTAAATCTGTAATTTCCGGTCAAGAGGTAATGTCAAATCATGCAGAAATGCAATTTTATCAACAAAAATCTTTAAATCTCTTCAAATTTAACACATCAGTGTGTGAATAAATGGAAATTATATTATGTTGGAAATGACAAAATTCACAGAATTCTCTTTGGATTTATGCTTATACATTGTTTGAATTTAAAATGGGTTTTAAGAATGTAAAAGTCATTATAAAATGAAAGCTCCCTCTATTTTCTATATGCATTGATCTTTTTGTGATTCTTTCATTCCTCAAGGTAATATAGTTTTTAGTGATATTTTGAAAAAAAAATTCCGTTCTCCATTTTTATTTGAGTTAAAGTCATTTTTTTTGTTTTTGCTATTTTTATTATTGTTTTTTTTTAATGTCTATAGTTTTTATTAATTGGTTTTGTTTGTAGTTATTTTAGTAAATCAAGGTTTTTTAAAATTCTATGTTTCAGTAAGCCTTTATTTCAAATAAATAAATAAATCATAGCTTAATCTTGATTTGACCCATGAAAACAATAGACTTGTTTCTGGTACTATATGCAGGTCCCACCCTACATTTTTCTTCTTTCACTCAGATACGTCACTATACAAAATAAAAAAATCTTCAGATTATAAAATGTAAGAAAGAGATGGTTCTTTAAAGAACCTTTGACTGAATGTTTTTTTGTGGAACCAAAAATGGTTCTTCTATGGCATCGCTTGAAGAACCTTTTGAAGCACCTTTATTTTTAAGAGTGTAGATAGCATAACAAATGTTTAAACAGAGAAATTTTACACTTTTATCCACTAAATGAGCTCATTTCAAATTTGATGCCTGCTACAGGTCTCAAAAAAGGGCTGAAAAAGCAAGAAATTTAGAAAAGATTCAGCTGGGAGAAGATCTATCAACTAATTAAGTTAATTGACATCAGGTCTGTAACATGATTAGCTATAAAAGGGATCTTCGAGAGGCAGAAGTAAAAATGGGCAGAGGCTCTCCAATCTGTGAAAGAGTGCATCAAAAGATTGCGGAATACTTTAAAAACAACGGTCCTCAGCGTCACATTGCAAAGGCTTTGCAAATCTCATCATTTACAGTGCATAACATCATCAAAAGAATCAGAGAAACTGGAGAAATCTCTGTGCGTAAGGGACAAGGCCAAAGACCTTTGTTGGATGCCTGTGGTCTTCGGGCCCTTAGACAACACTGCGTCACTCATCAGCATGATTCTGTCTTTGACATTACTAAGGAATACTTGGGGCCCAGGAATACTTCCAGAAACCACTGTCGGTAAACACAATCCGCCGTGCTATCTGCAGATTCCAACTAAAGGTCTATCATGCAAAAAGGAAGCCATATGTGAACATGGTCCAGAAGCACCGTCATGTCAATTTAAAATGGATTGTTTCAAAGTGGAAAAGTGTTCTATGGTCAGACGAATCCAAATTTGACATTCTTGTTGGAAATCACGGACGCCATGTCCTCCGGGCAAAAGAGGAGGGAGACCTTCCAGCGTGTTATCAGCGTTCAGTTCAAAAGCCAGCATCTCTGATGGTATGGGGGTGCATAAGTGCATACGGTATGGGCAGCTTGCATGTTTTGGAAGGCACTATGAATGCTGAAAAGTATATAAAGGTTTTGGAGCAACATATGCTCCCCTCCAGGCGACGTCTATTTCAGGGAAGGCCTTGTAGATTTCAGCAGGACAATGCAAACTCAGAAACTCATAATTCGATGCCCAGACATCTTCAAACTGTTTTGAAAAGAAGAGGAGATGCTACACCATGGTAAACATGCCCCTGTCCCTGTTCTTTTCGTTTTTATTTTATTCAAATTTAAAAAACCTTCCAATATTTCCGGAATTTGGGTTGTATTTTCTCATGGTCCACAGGGTCAGAAGTGCACATTAGTTGAAGAAACGTGCATAAATGAGGCACTGTCATACTTATTTTGACTTGACCGTTACACACGGACACATTGTTTTATCTTTAATTAGCTATGGGATTTAAATAAACATGCATTAGTTGCTTTGTTCTGGCTTCCATACTTGGTATTATAAGACCATAGACCAATAGAGACCATAACATGCTCATTAGGCTGAGTGTAATATGTTTTGATGCAAGATTTTACATGTTTATTCATGTAAATGTGATGGGGAGAGGGTTTCGAGGACGGCACAGACGCAAGTGACAACAATTATAATACTCTGCAGATGCACATGTCGTTTTATTCATTAAGAAGAGATTGAACTGGCATTGAATTGTGCACAATAATCTGTCCATATAAAACGTGACAGTTTATTCACTTTCTATCCTGCCTGTTTGTCATTGTATTTTTAGCAATAGCCCAAGCCCAGCGACCCGGCTTTGATGTTCATCAAACAAAAGCTGCCAGGCGCATCCCATTAACGTGAATGATTAATTTGGAGATGTCTGGATGGAACACACAGCACTCGCTCCCCCTCTCAAGACTTTCCAAAATCTATCGGCCTTAGCATTGAGCCTTCTGGGAAAGCTTCACCACACAGGGATTGACAAAGTAATTCTTCCCCAGTCTGGAGCTGAGGAAAAAACAGATGCAAGGAGGAAATTAGGGAAAAGTGTCTCCTGAAAATAGTTAATATAAATAGACTGGAATCAGCAGGAGGGGGAAGTGGGATCAGACACACAGACAAATTGCAGTTGCAAGATGCATCTAACCAAGTTGCATCTGCTATTTAGTAATTTTTGAAGTCACCTCTGACATAAAAGGAGGGTTACAAGCTCAGTGGAGATCACTGGAAAGACATATAGTGAATTGACCAAAAATAACCAATAGACATAGTGAGAGACTATTCATGAGAATATTCCACATTTCAACACCTCACCAGTCCCTTCTTGTCCCCTGTTGCTAATATTAATTGGCTGACTCAAGAAACATCCAGTGTTATACTATTAAATAAACACACAAGTTGTTGTGAAATGGTAGCGTTACCAGGTATTGAGAGGCCATTGGAGTCGACCTAGATGGTCAGAACAGACTTCAAGAGGGCAGAAGGTAGATCTATTTGTTTTCTGGTAGTAGTTAGATTATAGAATCACCTCAAATACATACTAAGCTGCATGCTCTCTGCTTTTAAAACCTTAGCGACACTGTTATGCATGCTAACATATCTTCTGAACATCCTAAAATAGCTCAGCTATGGACAAGCATGAGGCAGTGCCCACTGATTTATTGCAAAGCTTCATTAAAAAGGTAATTGTGTATAAAAACCAAGTGTGCTTGTCATCAGCCTGAATTTGCACCTCAATTATCAAAAACGAATGTCCTGAGTCAGAGATTATCAAATGACACTGCAGGATAGGGCACAAAGGTGTGAGTTTGTCACAGATTAGTGAGTAGGCAGCCCAAAGGCTTGGCACTAGCAGGCAGGCATCAGAGAGATCAACACGTTAGCAGGGGCAGAGCACTTCTGACTATGGAGTGGTGGGGGTGTGTAGCAGGACTTGATCATGACCTAACCACACTGGCCCCGAAAAGTGAGATAACACTTAAGTAGCATGTGTAAGTGCATGTGTGCGAGAGAGAGTCAAAATATGGTCTACAGGCTATATATAGACATGTATGTATGATGTGATATATCAGTTCAAAGAATTTTCACTGTAAAGATTGGCAGCTGAGAATTGGTTCTTTTTCAGAACCGGTTGCATTTAAAAAAAATACAGGTGTGGTGTATTTTACAATCAGGTCCCATGCTCAGTTGGATCTCTGGTATTCTATTTGGAATTTTCCAACCCAATCTCATGAGAAAGGTTACTATTTTCATACAATGGATTTGTTTGGATACATAAAATTTTTAGAAAAAAAAAATAGCAGGAAGATCCTCCTCTAAACTTAACCGTCAGTTAGAAGATTGTACAAAAACATACAAATTAGATAAGAATTCATACAAACCAGTCACACCAAAATGTAAAATCAAATACAATACATCACCATAAGTTGTATTTTCAAATCATGATGGGCCAATATTCTTCTCTTAGGCTCTTCCGGCATTGACAATGAAATACCATACCAAACGGACCTTATAGTCAGGGTATAGTGACATTATTAATTTTGACAGGAATGAAAACAATGCTGGGGAGTTTAGAAGTAAAGTGAGTTCAATGGACCGTATTGTTGTGCAACAACGCACTGTTCAGCTGATTTCCACAAAACTTTCTGTTGACAAAAACTTAATAAAATAAAACGTGAAAGTTGATTGTGCGATATGAACATGATCTACAGTATACCTGTATAGCTCAAGTAGTTATAGAGAATGTTAGTCTATATCTCACAACCTCATTTTCAGTAGCATAAAATCCATTCCTGAACTATTATAGTAACGCTTATGAACAGGTTTGTTTTACTGAAACTAATTGAACAAATCACGCGAATGAATCTGTTCTTTAGTGAATCAGACTGTAACCAATACTGACTGGTCATTCATATGACAGCGTGTATCTAAAGACACACATTATGCATTTTGACAGCAAAAGTTTTTAAATATTTCTTAGGAAATATGTTACCATATTGTTTGTTGGATATTGTTATACATAATGTAAATTATTGGATTGCATGTGACACTGCATTTATAATTAAAAAGTCTCTGTAAACTCTCTTTGGAAAAACTATAATTGCAAATACTTCAAGATCATTTGGCAATGGAATTGCTTTTACCCCAAATGTTCCTTACAAAAAGAAACATTAATGGAACATTAATGATGAGGAAATGGAACCACTGAAAAGAACCAAATTCACAATCATTTAATTCATTATTATTTTCATACCTATTCAAAATTTCGGTTCAAACAACAAATGCAAAGTATGTTCTCAGGCTTGAATGCAGCACCCCCTTGGAACTTAATATTTTAGTAAGATATTTAGTTATTTAACCACTTCATGATAATGTCAACTAATAATGTTTGCAGAGCAGCAAGGTCTTACCAGGGAGTTCCTAGTAAGTTTTTCACAGAGTGTTCAGACCTGGTTTCATATGTCAAGTTTAAAGTCAATATGTTTTGAACTGTTTCACATGGGAAACTGGTGACTTCATGGTACACTCAAACATACACTTAAGATTTAGATCTAGAGCAGTTACCTGTATTCATCCATAAAAGACTTCAGTGTTGCAAGTATTAGGTTTTGTTGACATTTCTGAATTTGCCCTAAATACAGCGCTAGTAGTTGTTGAATCAGGAATAGGACTTTGACATAGCAGTGTCAGCAATATTTTCTTGTCTCAATAGTGCGTGCAAAGATGTTTGTTATTTTTTCTTATCAGTGTGCTTGTGCAAACCTTCACTCACTGGTTAAATATATAACAATGTCATACAAATTTTGCCTCAAAGGATGTAGAATTAGCCAATGTTTTAGCATATTAAAAATTAAAAAACCATGACAGCTCCAGTGAACTGGCTGCAGGCCACAACAGAGACATATCAATTACATAATATATAATTAGCATGAGCAAAAGGGGGAGTACTGTGGGTTATTTTCTTCTCTATGTGTGTGTGTTTGTATGCTCCAGCTGTGCTGTCACTCAAGGAAACCCACTACACTAATAACACACAGTGGCCTTTGCCCTCTGAGAGGATCTAAATTTGCTGAGCCGAGCAGAAATTGAACCTAGTCATAATTACATAAACATTAAAACACAAAGCTGACCCCAATCCTCTCAGCCCCCCTAAAACCCACAAGAATCTAGACTTCCCATCAAATTTAATACACAAAACACAAGCAAATATAAATGATGTCAGCACTGATACACATGAAGTCAGTTTTTAACTTTGGCATATTAGCAGTCAGTGTTCACTATTCCAAAGACCACAGTCACAAGATCCTAGAGGCCATGACATTGGCATGCCCTGGAAATAGAACACATATACAGAATTCTCCTCTTGACCGAGTTTAGGAGACTGGGTTGATGGACCATGTGGCCTCCAGATGGGCACTCAGGCCTGGACAGCATGATCAGAGGTGAACAAAAGCAGAAATCTAAATGGAGCAGAAAGACAAATACGGCAGTCTGTTCATTTAGTCTTTAGGATGGACACTTAATGAAAATGGTCAAATGAAGTATAAACGTCATCATTTTCTCTTTGACAATAAGAAGAGTAGGAGGAGGCCTTTAATGGTAGACTGCTGTCATATATCATATACTCTCTGAGATATGCTGCAGTATTCTACCAGTGGTTAGTGAATAGTCATTACACATTTTGTTCAGATTTCATTTTAAAAACAATACTTTATAATAAATATAAGTATAATAAATACAGTTAGTTCTGGTCCTCATCTTTGATTGACAAAACAAGGGTGCGTATATTTAGGCTACATTTACATTAATCCAGATATATTTGAAAACAGTGTTTTCGTTTTAAACTGCTCTCCGCCCACACTAGCGTTTTCCAAAAGTTTCTCATCCACACTGAAGCATCATAAGCCTCAAAAAGCTCACTGATACGATACAGACAGAACAGACGTTTTCATGCAATTCTTCTGGAATGATCATTTTATTTAGGAACATATGAAACTATTCACTGATGCACCCAGCTTGCACTCACTCACAATTGTATGTCTGATCTAAAATGCAACTGTCTTCATGTTTTGCTGCAAAACAGCAATCACAAGTAAATTTTCCATAATTTTTGCAGGACTGTGATATGAAGAGTGTACAAAGTAACACATCTGTAGCAATTGTGTGAAAGTGAATAAAATAACAGGCACAATACCTGTATAAACATAGATATCTATTAGTACAATATGTGTCAAATGAGTTAACATGCATCATCATTTTCAAAAGCCTCCATTTATCCTACATTTATCCACTTTGGAGAGAGTTTTCAAAAAGCTCAGTTTTCCTTGGCAAATGCAGTCTCAGTGCGGACGGAAGTCTAAAAAGATGAGAGAAAAAGATGCGTTTTCAAACAAAAACATATTTGTCACACTCTCTCTGGAACCAGGGAAACGCGGAGGCGAGGAACTTCATAAACATAGAACTTTATTTAGAACTAAGGGATCACAGGAGACACGGATGAAGACGATCAGACCGGACACAGAGGCAGGGAAACACAGAGCTTAAGAACACAGGGAAATCAGGAAGAACAGAAACAGGTGAGGAGTAATTAAACACAGGGCTGGGGAAAAATGAACTAATGATGGCAAACGAGGACAGGAACAGGAAAACCAAATATGGGCACGAGAGGGGAAACAAGACACAGGACTGTCATTACACCCCCCTCCGGAAGGCGTGTCCACGCGCCATACACCATCCAATGGGGAGGAGGGGAGCAGCGCCCGTTCCGGAAGCCATGGCGGGACAGGAGACACGGCGGCTCTGTGGGGCGCTCTGGAGGAGCCGACACTGGAGGGTGCTGTCGAGGCGCAGGCACCGGAGGACACTGGTCTTTCTCTGGCGGGCTTGCCATATTCTCTGCAGGCGGGCTTGCCATCTTCTCGGCAGGCGGGCTTGCCATCTTCTCGGCAAGCGGGCTTGCCATCCTTTCCACCGATGGGCTTGGGGGAGCCGCGAGCGGCGGCTTTAATTTCGCCCCGGACGGCGGCTGGCTTGGGAGATCCGCTAACGGCGGTGGGCTTGGGTGAGCCGCGGACGGCTGCTGGCATGGGAGAGCCGCAAAAGGCGGCGGGCTCGGAAGAGCCGCAAACGGCCGCAGGCTCGGAAGAGCCACGGACGGCGGCGGGCTGGTTCTGGCTCGGGCCTGGATGCTTCCCAGACACCGGTAGATCCCTTCTCTCCAACACAATCCTGTGGTGTCTGGGAGGTCCATTGGGTGGTTGTAACAGGCCCCAAGCCGAAACAGGTGGAGGATGGCCGCAACGTGCAGCTCCGTCACCTTGGCGAGCCCGCAGAACTCCCCGGCGTACTCCACGAACTGGAGAGCACGCTGCAAAAGGGCAAGGAGGCGGGCGGTGAACTCCATCGCCGCGGAGGGGGAAAAAACAGGAAAAACAAAAACTTCTCAAAAAATGGAAAACAAAACGAGGGAGGAGAAGCGCCGCTTACGACGGTGTAGGTCCGGTCTTCTGTCACACTCTCTCTGGAACCAGGGAAACGTGGAGGCGAGGAACTTCATAAACATAGAACTTTATTTAGAACTAAGGGATCACAGGAGACACCGATGAAGACGATCAGACCGGACACAGAGGCAGGGAAACACAGGGCTTAAGAACACAGGGGCTGTATCCGAAATCGCCCCCTATACTCTCATTCACTATTCCCTACATTAGTCCACTCATACAGTTCACTTGAAGGAGTGAATGAAAACGAGTGAGTGAATTCGGACACTGAGTGCACCAGAAGGACTGCCGCTTTTACATAGTTTGCTTGCCGTTTAATAATGATATGAAATGGGCAGCTCCAGTAGTAAGATTGAAGGATTTACCTTGAACTCTGTCACGGAAATTATTTATAAACCCTAATAGTCTATTTACAATTAATTTTGTACCTGTGTTGTATTACCTGTATTACGCCGTGGACAAGCGCTTCTAAAATGAATGAATGGATGATTCAGCTGCGGGCACCATCTTCTGGCGAGACGCGGGAATTGACTCGGCGCGCGACTCTCACAGTGCATTCTGGGTCATCTCTAGCCGTTGAGTGTACGTCAGTTGTACACACGTTTTTGCGGTGCATTGTGGGATTGAATGAGTGCACTCGAGAATGTCCACTATGGTTTCGAACACCACTTAAAATGGCCGTCCCCTCAACTAGTGCACTATTTGAGGGTATAGGGGGCGATTTCGGATACAGCCAGGGAAATCAAACAAGGAAGAACAGAAACAGGTGAGGAGTAATTAAACACAGGGCTGGGGACAAATTAACTAATGATGACAAATGAGGACAGGAACAGGAAAACCAAATATGGGCACGAGAGGAGGGGAAACAAGACACAAGACTGACAATATTACTGTGGACAGGGCCTTAGTTCTGTTTACTGTTTTTATCACTCACCTTTTGTTGGGGATTCTTCATCGACTTTTACTGCAGGATATATTGTTATGCCAGTGGGTGATTCATTGAATCATTCATTCAATCAATTTGTTCAAACAATATTGATTTGTTTAGGAATGAAATGCTGGGCCTGTCCAAATACCACACATGTGGTCTTGGCCACTTGAGAGCGCGTGCACACAACAGGAAGTAAGTGCACAAGATTGTACCAGGTCTTAAAAACACCAAAGCTCAGTGCCCTTAACGCACACTGAACCCACATTATAAATTAAGGATAAGTTTATCCCATCATGCATCATAAACATTCCACTGTAAATTAAATTAATTAGATATTACATATAATTAGGTAGAAAAAGTGTTTTTATTGCAAAGATGAGTATGTGTATTTTGTACATTATTTGCAAATCATTTTTGTCATTTAATTAGAAGTGTGACCTGTTATAGGGAGTACTGAACAGACATTTACAAGTTTATTTTAAAATGCAAAGTACTGAAAATCAAAATAAAGCTCTGTAAACACTTGGATTTATACACTGTAAATGTGTTCCATTCGGTAATCAAAAGTTCTACACACTTGCGGTTTACACCCACTTGAACACATGAGCCAAACATAGTTACATGGCCAATCATACTTTTCCACAACTAGACTTGAATCATTGTAGCTGGCTACCATCTGTAAATTTTTTGTGGAAGAAATACCATGTAAACGTTACCCTTCCCTCCAAGTCTTTCTGGTAGAACTGGCAGAGCAAAAATACACAACAAAACTGGCAATAATGTCTAAACTGTAAGTTCGCCTACTCAGTATTACCTTCTTATTTACTAAACTGTTGAAAAGAAATATCATGCTATAAATCATGATGCTGGTCTGAATGGACTGCTCCTTTAGTTAAACTCTGATGAAGCATTTCCACAGTAAAACATAAAAATACATAGTATTTTAATACATAATACATAAATAGTAGATCTAATAACAATGGACATTTATAACACTATTTATTATATTAGCCTGGCATTTTTAATTCAGCTGCTGATAACGTGACTGCAGCTACATTTGACATCTTGGATATTGGATTGTTTCTTTTGTTGATGGAGCAAATGGGAATGCAAATATACAATTTGCTATGGTCTCCTCCCATGTAGGCAACGTCTACAGATGTTTACAGTTCTATGGTGTACTTCCACATTCCAAACCTGGAAACATGAACAGGGTTCATTCAAAGCAAAAGTCTGGAATGTGTGATATTGCTTACATCTTACCAAGTGTTAAAAAACTCACAGCATGCATTCACAATCTGTGAGAAACAATTTGAAAAAATTCCCAGGGGATTGAAGCAGAAGGTTTTTCACCTGAACTATATTAATATTCTGCTGACCCTCCAATTTCAGAGGAAAATTCTCACCTGTCGTGGAGGTTAGAAAAAACGTGCGATGTTAATCATCTTGAGTGGGCATGATAGGAAGATGTCAGGGCAGCGTTAGCTGTATTCGTCCCTGTTTCCATGGCGACCCCAAAGTGCTGCTAGGAGGTGTGACGCTGCTAGGAGTGTGGCATGTGCCAAAGCCTACTGCTTATCTCTCGTTCGCTAAGTTTCTATTCATAGTGCTCAGTGGTGAGCCACGCTGAGGATGGGCATGTGGCGGGTACAGTTGGGCTGCGCAGCCCAGCCCAGATCAGACCATCTCATGCTGATTTTAGAGAAACACAGGGTAGAGCATGAGGGGGGCTGGCAGTGCGCAGGTGCATGGATGGGCTGCCTGCAAAACCTCAATTCTCAGTAGTTCAGTTCAACTCTAAGTAACACCTGCTATCCAACAGTGATGGAATTTAGTGACACAGTTTTCAAAAACTATTTGGACCATTTTAAAAGAAGAATGTTCATTTTAGTCATGAACAAATAGATTTATTTCATTTTGACTTTTGTGATTTTTAATTTCAATTTCATTTTGCTTTTACTGAAGAAAGGTTTATGCCCACCTATATAATTCAATCCATATATACCTCAACATAATTTATTGCGATTTGAATTTTTTATTGTTGATTTTGTCTTATTAAATTATTCAAATTTCAGATTCAAATTGTATTTGTCACACACACACACACACACACACACACACACACACAAAACCATAGATAATATAATACAGTGAAATGCTTTTTTGACTCGCTGCACATAGAATGAAATTGATATAATAAAAATTGGAACATTTGGAAATCAGAAATAGATTTTACAACACAACAATATAAAGAGAGAGAATTATTATTTATTATTATATTATTAATATTTTATAAAAAATGTAACAATGTCTTAATCACGTATTCATGTACTTATTTTCTTATTGATTTATATTCTTGTTTTATGTAATGTATAATCATTATTTGTTCTTTGTTCATGTAATGGTCAATGCTTTGGCAACACTGTACAAGTCATGCCAATAAAGCTCACTTGAATTGAACTAAACTGAATTGAATTGAATTGAATTGAATTGAATTGAATTGAATTGAATTGAATTGAATTGAATTGAACTGAAAGAGAGAGAGCGATAATAATGAAAAGTATGTAATAGGTACCGTAAGTTACTTGTATATTTGTGGTAGGTATATTATTTGTGTTACTTTTAGTATTTGTAATAAGTAATACAGTATAATACATTTTAAAAATAAAATATTTGTATTTTATCTGTATTAACATTTTAATTATGTCATGACATAAAATATAATTATTCCTAATTATTTGTTAGCTCTCATATCCTTACCTACAAAAGCTTCCATGTATTTACAGCTCAGTGATCTGCTACTGGACCCAAAAGCGATCTCACACACACACTGAGAAGAGCTCAACTAATCCGCGACTGGACAGTTTTTTTTTGGGCAGAGGGGTTGAGCCTGTGGACAGAATCCATGTAAATAACAGCTTTTGTGGATGATTGTTCAAGCTCAATTGGCACCTCTGTAATGGGCTTTTGTAAAGTGGATCAGTGAGGAGAATGGCACGGCTCTATGCCACATAAAACAAGCTATTGTAGGCTCTGCCTGTTCAGTGCCAGGGACACGGAGAGTTACTGAGATAAATTGATCTGGCCAGGCTTAACCCCTCTTTCATGTGTCCATGGCTTTGGCCAGCATTGGCTTTGTTGCAATCAGCCTACGCAAGGTCTTTCCAACCCAATGATCAGCACTTTACCCCCCTGGGAGAAGGGAGAGAGGCAGTGGACTGCACTGAAGCCACCTTTATTCCCCATTGTGCCCACTGGTACATCAATAGTGTCGGGTAGAAGCCTGAGCAGAAAAACTGCTGGGAAAGACACTTTGGAATAAAAACCCAGTGGGAATCAGCAACAGTTTGTTGTTGTATTGTAGGCGGCCTTTACACTGAAAACTCCCTAAACAAACTACACAAGTTCACAATGCAATAACAGTGTGCTCGTGTGTTTGAAATAATGAGTAGATTGTTGAAATCTAGATTTAGAAACATCAAAAGTGTCATTTGGTTGTGTGGAAACCATGAATCAGGTACAATACTTAATTATTTCTAGATAATAAGATGAAGACAGATTTTTCAAATGCTTCAGGGACACTTCATGTCTTAACTGAGAGGGACGAGTCTGGACACATCCTACTGGCCTACTTCAGAAGACACTTTGTGGAACAGAGTGGCAAGCATGAGGGAGCTTTTTTCTTGGAACAGATCCCAGGATATTTGAAAACCCTGGTGAAATCACCAATTGCCACAAGGTTAAATAAACTAGGTCATTTAGTTTGGACAGCGGGTTATTTAAATAACCCCACCTGAAAATACCTCTTGGTCTATATACATTCATCCTAACTCCATTCGCACCAAGCTCAAAGCCGTGGGTGAAAATATTCTGAACTTCAAATTTGTAAAAATGATCATTTATTTTTACCACGGTATTCCAAGAAGAGCTGAACATGTTATTTTAGTAATAAGCTAAATAATTAAATAAATTACTTGTAACCAATATTCCCATATTAGTTACCTTCATTCTTCATAATGAAAGGGTTATTTTGCAAATCGCAAAAAACTGTCCTAACTAATAATATATGGGTGTTAAACGTGAATAGCCTGATATGTTTCTACCATGCTTTTCACCTGTCATTCAGCCTCAGCAATAACAGTGTGTAAATATTTTCATTCAGAAAAATTCAAAAGGATGTTACAAGAAGGAATATCAGGTCACTTCTCAGAAAGAGTCTCTAAGATTGTTGAACAGTAAACAGCATCACCTAATGATGCTCATTCATTATGGAACAGTCAACTGTTTTGTAAACAGAAGGAAAAATCTCGCTTTGTCAGTGCCATGACATAGAATCCTTCACTGAATAATAATAAAAAAAAGTTTGGGCACATTTTAGGACTTTCTGATCTGTTTGTTATTAGATTGATTGTTTTGTTATTCTTTTTACAAATCTTTAACACAAATGTAAACATTCTGGTTTTAGTACTATTTTTAAATCTTTATCATGTTTTTTTTTTTTTTTTAATCTGTATCAAAGTTCCCCATTTTAATTTTACTTTCACTTTTTTATTATTAATATGGGCCATAGTTTAACATTTTAATATTGATGAGCAAATATTTTCCCAAGAGTGTTTATGTAAGTTTAAGTTTTGCTTAAGAATGGATCAGTCTCAAATCACATGTGGGATTCTGTTCTCTGAAATTTGCTGAAATGTTCTAGAATAACAAACCCTGCTGAATGTGCCCCAGGTGTGTTTGTAATGAGATGGAGCTGCATGTGTGTCACTGATGCAGGCCATATGTGAAGCGCTCTGACAGGTCCAGCAGAGGTGAACCGACTGCACAGCAGAGCACGTTTAAAATGCGTTATGCTCACCAGTGAGTGTGTCCCCTGTGGGTCTCTATGTCAGTACTTGTTTAGCAAAACACAAAACTTTGTATGAAAGATAACAAAGAGGCGATTACTCGTAACTATCCATGACATACACTATTAAAAATAAAGGTTCTATATTGGCATCAGTGGTTCTATGAAGAACCTTGAACATCTACGGAACCTTTCAAATGCAGAAAAGGATCTTTACAGTCGAAAAAGATTGTTAAAATGTTCTTCAAAATGATTATTTTAGGAACTGTTCACTGAAAGGTTCTTTTGGGAACCAAAAATGGTTCTTCTATGGCATCACTGCAAAAAAAAAAAACTTTTGGAAACTTTTTTTTTAAGAGTGTGCTGAAAAGCAGGTGGTGTTTGCTATTTTCTGTAAAAAATGTGATTTGTTGCACAGTGATTGCCTAGAACACTGCCTCTCCTTTGCTAAATGATCGGTGACATTGTGGCTAGTCAGCAGACTGAATTGGGAAGTGTTGCAAGCCATTGAAATACTTTTTGTGTATTAGGCTACATTAAAACATATTTTGTAAAATATTTATTTTATATAATATAAAATAATAATTGTACAGTACATTTTATTTAAACTTTTATAACTTTTTTTTACTTTCATTTTTTGAAAGGATTTCACTTCTGCAATAATCTACTGAATGTCTTCTTTAAAAAGAGACCAACCTTAGGTCTGTTTTCAAAAGCATGAATTATAACAATTTAACTTTAAATAGTGCACTTTCAAGTCTGTTTTCAAAGGGGGGGGGGGGGTGACAGTTAAGGGGTTAAGTTAAACCATCAATATCCAAAAACAAACACTAAAATTAGAGTGATATGTATATTTGGTTTATCCTCGTTTTAATATTTTGATATTTATATTTTAAATATTTTCATTCCTTTTATTTATTTTGATCTGGCAATGTAAATATTAACTGTTATGCATTTCTTTAGAGAAAGTCACTGATTACATATAAATAAATTAATTGACGGTAATGTTTACCTTATGTGACTTATTAATAGTATTTTCTTAATCACAGTAGGCTATTGTAAACCCAAATTAGCTCATAGCTAAATTTAACCATTCATATATAGCCTATCTATGTTTAGAACACAGAAATGGCCGTGTAAGCAAACACAATCGTTTGCACGCACATGACTTGCACAATTTCAGCCTTTGAGTGGCGTGCGAACAAGAGCCGTGGACTGTCCACGCGCTCCAGCGCGAGCTGTAGGCTGAATCGCTCGCGCTCCCTTTTGTGAATGGATGGGAGTGGCGCTGTAGTGTCAGTGTCAGGGTCGTCACGCTGTTAATAGGCGCTGGCGTTCGTCAGGACAGCAAGTGGACAGCATATGACAACAGCCAGAGAGAGACAGAGTCGGGCGTTAGGGGCAAAAGGCGACTGGACGCGATTCGTTGAGCACGCCACTGTGACAGACAGACAGGGGCAGTTCACATGTTACAGGGTGGGAGGATGGGTTAGGGTAGACAAAGGAATCGAAGGCATGTAGTTTTTTGACCGCCCGTAGACAACTTGGACACGTTTGTGCGGATTGAATAATAAAAAGTTGCATTCCCTGTTATCACGCTGATGGACTCACATGATTCACACCGACTTTTTGATTCGCGCGATTCATTTGACCCCCAAGCCAGCGGAGAGACCTGCTTTGTTTAGTCATTTTTTGGGGTTTGTGGTTACGTCGCTATCTGGATATCCCGAACTGCATTCCTTCAGAGTTGTGGCGGAACTGAGAGATAATTGTGCCCGTCTCTTTTCAAATGCGTGACAAACTCAAAAGGGCGAGACAGAAAACTCGCATCAGCACCACGCGAGCACACTCCGTCTGGTCTGTTTGGAAGAGACTCAGAACCGAAGCTCGTCGATCTCAGAACTGTTGGTCTGTATCTAGGCTACTGTCCCTCCCAAGAATTTTGGGCTGTCCCAGCTCGATGACTAACTCATTTTTCTTTTATCTTTATGGAAGCAGGACACACAACTGTATGCTTTGTAAGTAGAAGGCAGTGAGCACTTTACTGACGCGCGTAACCCGAAAGATTCACGAGGCGAAATCAAAGGTATGTATTTTTAACAAAAACTTTAAGTTTGATGTAATATTTAATGTTTTGCTCTATGTACTGAGTGTGATTTGCAGAGTTTTTCTCAGGTTTTTAAAACGCAATCCCTTGTTTTCGGGTACACTAAGTTTCACTTTAGTTCGCTGTGAAATATCGCTATAAATCGCACTAAAATTCAGTTTAATTGTTGCCTTTAAATTTAAGTGAAATCAAAGTGGTGCCAAAATGACACCCTGTGACTGGAGTGATAACCTACTGTTCATTGCACTTTTTCAATCCCTTTCAGTGGTTCTTCAATGAAAAAAACTGAAATTCCAAAAACACAAAAGAAATTGAACAGAATTAAGTTAATGAGAAGAATTAAAATCCTCCAAACATAACAATGACATTCACTAGGCACATTCTTGTCAAAAATATTGCAGGCACACATAATGCCCACGATGTATAGGTAGCTCAGTAGGTTTTGAGATACAGCCAGTGTTTGACTTGTAAACGCACACACACAACAAATATGTGTGTATCACTGGTGTAAATTATATGGGTTCAGGATTCCACTACACCCAGGATGTTTAACCAGGGATCCCTAAGATACTCAAGGGGTTCAGTGGGTCATGACATTATGACAGCCCAACTATATCTAATTGTTTCCTTTCCAACCAACTGTAGTTAAAATAATTTAATCAAATTTATTGTACAATAACATTTAGTTTTGTTAATCCCGAGTCCATGGGTTAGAAAAGGGTCTTGCTGAAAGTTCCTGCCACTGCTATTGAAAACTCCTGTGCTTCAGCAACATGTAATACACGTTTACAGTTACAGTAATCTCAGTCCTTCCCTTCATAATTGATGTGCATAGCATTTTGTAATGAATTCATATTGGTTTCACATTGCTCCACGTAAATTGAGGAATTCGCTGAGTAAACACTGACTGTCTGGTTATAATCCACACCACACCTTCACTGCTCTATTGTATTAGTAATGAATCAGAGTAGCAAGAATAAATGCCACGGTGATTGCTAATATATATAGTTATTGTGAGAAACACCCACCAAGTATATTTGCAGTTCAATAATAATACCAGTTACAAAAGAAAATTCTGGGTTATTTCACTTTGATTTGTGGATTAATCAGTGACTTTTTATGCTATGATCTATGAGTTAATGGAACCTGCTATGTCAAATGTTTAAACTCAGATTTGTATCTATAGGTTTAAGGCTGATTATGTTAATTTGACAGTGGAACCCTGGCCAAACAATGAGAACCGTAAATACATTATTACTGGCAGTTAAAGCAAGTTAAGGAACACAATTGCATGCTTTTACATCCATTTGTTATCTGTCATGGAACTTAGACCTCAGTTTTTTGGGTGAGACAGACTGTGGAATATGCTACCGCCCTGTCTTTCTTTCTCTCTCTCTATTATTCTTTCTCTCTCTACTCCATCTCCAAGAGATTGTTGTTGGTGACTTGAGATTTCCAGCATGCTTGCACTCCAAACATTCCAGACCTCTCGAGCTCCAAAGAGCTGGCCGGCTCCACACAGCTGGGAGCTATATAAGACCCGGGGCAGTGTATTGAGCAACATCTTTAACTTGGTCGTGGACTCCCTATGGCCTGATACAAGATGGGGAGGGGGGCGTTCCACATTCCACTTTCTCTACCGGGGCAAAGTGCCATCCAGATTCCAGTAGGAATACATAGAGAGGTCGAAATTCCAGTGTGCAGATAGAGGGACGTGCCACAACACATGACAGGATGAGTGAAGTATGCACGTGGAACACATGGGAAGAATTCTGTATGCTAAATGCATGCATGATATCACATGTAGACAAGTGCTGCTCATTCTTGGCGCCTGTCAGCAGCTGACCTCTGCACACATGCATAAACAAACATGGGGGAAAAACAAACATGCATCTTTTCCTCAAAGTACATGATGTCGGTCTGTGCTGGAGTAATGCAATCATTGTACAGTGTTCTGTCTCCCTCTGTGTTTTTGGCTGCTCTCGCAGTTGTTTTTGAAAGTGGAGAGTCCGTGTGCAAAGAAAGTTGAGGCCAGGACAGCAGGCCGATAGCGAGAGAAAAGACTGGGAGAGGGAACAGGAGGAGAAAGAAGAGAGTAGATCCTTGGGAAGACTCACAAGGGGTTGTGGGGAAAAGGATCTCGGCTGAAGAAGGCGCTGCTGCATACAAAAAGATAAAGAGAGGGTTTGAAAAGGGGAGTGAGAATGAGTTAAAGCAAAACAGCTTTTTGTATGTCTTATAACAGTGATTATAAGACAGTATGGGAGGTAGGAAAAGGATGAATTTTAGAAAAACAAGCTGTAAACTAGTTCTATCATGACAACTATAGCATGGTAATGGATAGGACAATGTTACAGTATTTGGTCTTGGCAGACTAAATCTGCTATGCTGCTGTTGGTTATGTCGTCTACATATTGCTGTTGTTGTAGATTATTGCTGCTGCTGCTGCAAGCAAGTACAGGAACTTGTAACTGCCAAAGCATATGGCAATATAGTACTGTGAGCATGTAAGACATACTGCTGCTGCACAAATAGCATATAAAATAACATGTAGCAGGTCTAAACAGGTGGAGCTGGGGAAGGTGGAGGGTTTCAGAGGAACTCTGAAAGCATGCTGCGGAATGCTTTAGTGAATGCTAACCAGCCATTTAAATGTAAAGCAGTAAGCTGATTGGCTGTGTAGGCAACATGAACCAATCAGCTTGTGCCAAGTAGTTTAATACTGTGAATATCATCAATTTGCATTAATGACCCATCATCCGGAGCCATCTAGAGTTTCATGACAGAACTTGTCATTAATGCAGAGAGTAAGTGAAATTTTTGAATAGTATCACATAGCAAGACTTTAAAATTCTGGTCCTTATTTTACCTTACTCTGGAGAATAACTACCCACTTAGTTAGAAAGAGACCATCTGACATGTACAGTGACCAGCCAAAGTTTTTGTTTTTATGTGTGGGGTTGTCTATTTATGTATTTGGCAGATATTTTTATACAAAGCAAGCTACATTGCATTCATATATATTTAATTAATTCATGCATCCCCCGGAATCAAACCCATGCATCATGTTTTACTGTTTGATCGACAAGAGCACTGAAATACAAATTGTCAAAATAATGAATTTAAATAGTGGTGCAGCAGATTGACCAAAAAATACTCTGACAATAGCAGAAGAAGTGTTTAGAATTTAAATAAAAACTTTTTTTTTTTTCTTACATCCAGTACTGATTCTTTCACAGACAAATATCAGAAAACAAGTATATCCATGTAATATCCAATTCTGCTTATGCATTAGGTTTACTTATTATTAAGTGCCTCAAGTAAAACTTAACTGATAAAAATCAGGGGTAGCGCCAGTCATTTGGAACAGGTGATTTTAGGCAGTGCTTGCAATTTTTGTGAGTTATATGAATTAGACTCTCAGTGAAAAGACTGTGTGCGGCATGCAGCCTGAAGCTGAGACTAGGTATTGAGAAACTTTGCTAAAAGTCATATACCCCTTCTCACCCCTTTTCTATCTTTTTTTTTTTTTTTTACTTATGGTTTCAGTCTTGGCCCTGTCTGAGCAAATAGAGTGATACAGAAGCCTACATGGAAGTATTGCTAATAAGAGATTCACACTTGCCAGTTAATAAATGAACAAGTCAGTAAATTAATAATTATATTAATAAAGTTTATTTGTAATTAAAAATGATTACAAAATGATAAAATTGTACCTCATTGCTTTGGTTGTAAAAGCTTTAGTAGTATGAACATGTTTCATGCACACAGACACAGGCAGTAAATGAGTGACAGTGCAGAGAGACGTGAGGACAAGCAAGTGTTATGCTGAAATTGTCCAGTGATAAGCTACGCTGCCACCCCCCACCTTTCCTCACCCTGTCACTCCCTGTCCTAGTCCAGGTTCCCTCTCCTACCCTCTGTCAGTCTGTTTACGTGTGTTTGCTTCAAGATCAAAGAAGGCTGCAGATAGGATTGCACATTGCACAACTATTGACACACTTTTAGGGACCATGAACTCAGTCACCCAAGACTGCTTGCCACTACAGGAGTCATTGACTCCTGAAGTTAGATTAGAAGTTAGTTTTTCATCTGAAAGTATTGTTTTGAATTTTAGTTTTTCATCTGAAAGTATTGTTTTGAATTTTAAAAGTTTTCCCCCCTATACAATCACAGACAATTTAAAAGAATAAAATTTCTCAGGTTGCGGTTAATGTACTGCAGGTTTGTTTGCTCTGATAAAACAGTTGACAGATGTTAAGTATATGTGTCATGTTTTGATTTTCTTTTTCCATATCACTATGAACATTTGAGAGAAGAGTAGTTTAAAACTACCAGTTAAAATAAAAGTAACACAGTATATATGCAGTGGCAGATCCTGGCATAGGGAGTATCTAGAACAATACATTGTAGCAGTGTTTTGTTCCTGAACGAATCAGTGCTTTTGATCAAATTGGTTGTGAATCAGTGAAAAAATTGTGCACACATTTAGTTCTTCATGAAGTGGGTACCTAAAAAAAAAGAAAGAAATCAGAAGCACATACATGTTTTGCTCTTCCACAACAGTACGTCCATGTACTTGTTGCAATCACTACTATTGGCAGTGTTTTATTTCCAGAAATGTATTAAATTTAAAAACCCTGTCAGCAGCAGAGCTCGTCATTAGTTTTGCATAATCAATATAATCATTTTAGCGCAGCCTTTGGCCTATATGTGGTTTAGGACCTTTGGCTTTGATTTACAGAGATGTAAAGAGGGTAGTAATTTGCTTGTTCTGTGTGTGCAACTTCTGGGTGTAATCCAGGTGCTTTGCAAAGAGTAACTGCACTAAAGCAACATGTGAGCATAGATTTGATGCTCCTATATTTAAATGAGGCCTATTGCGTGTGATAATTGTGCACGCATGTGTGTGTGTGTGTGTATGTGTGTGTGTCACTGCTTGCATGTTAAGGAACAAACAGGCAGTTTTAAACAGTTTAAACAATTCTTTTCAAATTAAGATGCCTCCGTAGATTCTGTACGGCACCAGTCTGATCCAGTCAGTGCAGCTCATTTATCAAGTCATGTATCAGTTGCTTTTGGATCATGGCTCTGTGGCTTCAGCAAATGATGTTTCCTTGACTATTCAAATTCAGACTCACTTAAAAACATTTTTATAAGGCTTGCTTGAGTAGATGTGGGATTCATTAAATGAGAATTAAGAGGCCCTATTAGCACGCCTATGCTACGCCTTGTGTATATTTTACTGTATTCACTGTATCTGCATGTATGTTTGTGTGAGAGAGAGCTAAACAGTAAAAGCTAGTTACCATCGCCATCTTGTTTGATATTCTTTATTTTACAGCGGAAATACCTCATTTGGTTATGGTCACTATTCAGTTTCTGATTTACAGATTTGTGGAAGACACACATGCACACAGTGTAGAGTAAAATTAAAATGACTTTCAAATCTTTTGCTTTTTGTACAGTAAATATACAAATGCAACCTGACCTGTTGACCTGGCAAAGCCTGAAAACCACATTCCAAAATAGCACACCCAACATGATTTGGGGTCCCATAAAAAGCATATACAGTAGTAGTCAGCATACACACAAAGTGAGTCATCAGGAAAACCCTGTACCGCTAGGAGTGGCTGGTGTGGCATTTTGTGCAGAACACCCACAACTCGAAACTGAAGCATAAAAGACAAGAAGACTCACATAATGCAGCTCACTGTATCGTCAACCAAGACATAACAGATTGCTTTCATAGGAGCTTTTCTGTATACTAGATGTACAAATGTATGATGTCGTACAATGTATGAAGTACAAAACAGCACAAACTTTTCAAGACTGCATTTCATAAAAAGGAGTCAGTTTTAAATGATAAAACAATAGATATTTTCATGTCTGACTTGACTATAGTGTCCAAAAAGTGCTGCTGTATACTGTATATGCAGGTACTGTGTGTTCAGGAAACCTGTTTACTGTCAAACAATCATTATTTTTGCAATTCAATGACACATCAATTGCACTCTTAATTATATTTCGGAATAATGTAATTTAATTTATACCTTGAAAAATACAGAGTCTGCAGGTTTTGTCAATTCCGGATTAACTGTGCCAAAAATGACAAAAAAATAAAAAAATAAAATAAAGACTAAAAAGTCGAATCCAGGTACTTTACTGATAAAGTCTCCTCTGTCAATTGATTGCATGGGTCAATTTCTAAAGGCAAACCTTAATATTTAAAAGTTAAGTACAGTTAAATGTTAACTTTTTACTTTCGCTCAAGTACATTTTTGGTTATATATGTTGAGTATTATTTGCAAGAAACCTTCTGTACAAATTCTCTGTCCTTTATTGACCCCTGGCAAGTACGCTTTTGTTACCCCAATTTGTCCTGTCAGAAGAGCAGGTTTTATTGTTGAGTCTGTTAAAATTCACATGACAGGGTGTGTACTGGGATCTTGCTGTACCACTCTACTACAGTCCCTCCCAATCATTATGTGATCAGTACATTAGCATTTGTCAATGACAGTGCTTCTTGTTTTAGAGCTAACAATTGATTATAGTGCTTTATTTTTACAGTAAACATCTTATTATAAAATAATAAAAGCCTGAATAAAATTGGATGAAAACTGGATGCAGTTTTGCTATATTTTGATGGCATGATTAGTTACTGTTGGCCAATAAGAATCTAATGTGACAGGCACCGAAATAACACCGATATAGATTTTTCCAGTGCTTTTCGGAGATGCTGTTTTAAGTGTTCAGCTGGGTGCCAGACAGTCAATTTGTTGTGTGTGCATGTGTTTGTGTATATATTCTATGAGCTTTTGTCTTTGATTATATTCTGTGTACATATCAGTTCCTCTTTTTGGTTACAATTTTTTTCTATTTCTGGCTCTAATTTTATTTATTTATTCATTATTTTATTCATTTACTCCTCTCATCCCAGTTTTAAACAGTTTGGTAATACATTCCAAGGCGGTTACATTTACCAATTATCTCAACAACATCCCTAAACAGAGAGAAAGGGAAATGAGGAGTGACAGAGAAAAATGTGAGACTATGAAACAAAATCACAGCAGCAGAATGTCCTTTAAGACTTAAGGTCCTTGCACACTGAGTCAGAAATTTTCGTATGCGTTTTTTCTTTTTTCTTTTTATCGAACCTGATCCAGATTTTTCATGACGGTCGAAGGTTTCAGAGGCAGTGTGTAAACGTGATTGACACAACATAAGGTTGTATTTATTTTTTAATGTGCGAAAAGTTCGGATTAAAAATTCGAACTCAGGGTGCAGTGGCCTTTAGTGGTTTGTTTTCAGGTTCAGCTACCAGCAGAATAACAGCAGTGCTGTGGAACTTCCTCATTGCCCCGGCGGTGTACAGACAGGTTCTAATTTCACCTGCGGTGCTTCAGAGATGTTTGTTTTGGCATGTTAACATATTTAATTAACTTGTTGATCAAATCTGCCTATTCTCATTTACCCTGCAACATTTTTCAAATGCCATGTTTTGTACTGGTTTTCCATTTGCTTAATGCAAACTAGATGCTTTCCAGTAGGTGTGCCCCATAATTACTTTTTGTGTGTTCATATTTTATGTACATCAACATGCACTAGAAAAAAAATCATGTGCCAAACAAAACCTGTTTTAATTTTTTATTGTTGTTTCAGTTTCTTAACCGCACCCCACTGACAAAGTTTTCATAATATTCCAAGCTGGTTGATGGTTTCGGGTTGAACTAGCTGGTTCAGTCCGGTATAGCCCATGCTGATGACAGTTAAAGGGATAGTTCACCCAAAAATGAAAATTCTGTCATTAATTGACCGTTCTCAAAGAGCTTGACTGACAGGTGATCTGACCAATCAGAATGCGGATATTATGTGCCGCCGCTGCTATCAGCCATTTGCCCGACAGCCACGGCCGGGCTCCATAGAAATACATGTTAAAACGGGGTAAAAAAGATCGACGGAATTGAAGCTTTTTCAAAATAAGTAAATATTAAAATGTGCAGATGGTTAAGCTGTGCTATTGCTGGCTCCCACAGTAATGACAATAAGCTAAGGTATTCCTTTAAAGTACTTGTTTTGCATAGCAGAAATGTGTCTTGTCCAGAGCTATATGTATGGCTTGCAGCGCTTAAGTTAAATACTGAGCGTTAAATAATAAAATAATATGTTAAAATGTGTGCTCTTATCATTCTGTGGACAAAATCCTGTGAATTGGGAGCTGTTTATGCACATAAGCGCTCATCTGTTTTCAATGAAGCTAACCTCATGTCATCTTCCCACTCATTAAACTGTGACAGGTCCTGCAAAAAGACAGTCACTGCGACACTCTAAAGTGATGAAACTATGGTGCCATGTGCTTTTTAAAAACCATTTTCATAGGTTTCACGTTATATTGTTGGCTTGTTAAATATGTAAATGCACATGCCCAGTAGCCGCAGTTGTATCCCTTCTAGCCTTAACCACAAATCAGACAGGATCGAGAGTAGACTAACTTCAGTGGACTTAAACTTGAAAAATGGTGTGCTCCGTAGTTGAAATAAAAGACTTTCTGATGTTTATTCATATTCATTTCATGCTTTAAGTAAATATGAAAAGACGATCGGTTCACGAGTTTGAGCTGAGGCAATACAGTGATCTGTCACGAGTCACAACACATTGAAGAGCCACAAAATGGTATTTATTGTTTGAATTTCTTCAAAAATGACACAGTTTAAAAGCTGAGGGTCCTGAGACCTTGTTCCATACCAGAAGTAACCTGACTTTCGTTTGGTTGGGAATGGTTCAGAATCATAGTCTCATCCAGAAATCTGACTGGTTAAGAGTGTTTCAACAGAACAAAACGTCAGACAGCACCGAGTCATTTCATTCCACACATCACAATAGTGAATGATGGCTAAACAAATAAATAAGTTAATTATTTGCAAAAAATATATCTTAATGTCTTTCCCTTAACCCTGTGGATAAAAACCAAATAAAATGGTTTGTCTGTTTATGACTGCAGGCTGCAGCTTTTTAGACTGTAGCTTCAAAGGGACGTCACTTCAGAGAGGTAGTCATTTGACTTGAGGCTAATCACATAGTTCTTTGAAATTAAACATGGGTGTATAATCAACTGGTAATGATGTCACTGACATGTTATAAGGCTTAAGGGAAAAAAGGAAGATCTACATCTGCTGAAAAGTGGACTTGATATCCCTTTCATTATCTTTTGTGTTACAGCGCAAGTGTATTTTTTTGTCATTATATTCTCAAATTTAAACCTGTATGTGCAAAATTATTTTACTCAATTAATTCAAGCCAAAGTTCTCTTGAAGGAAGCTTAAGCCGTACTGCGCTTGGCCCTGGTGTAGCCCTGTGATTAAACAGCTGAGTAAAGGCTTAATGAGATTAGCCTCTTCATTTGAGCAGGTTCTGCTTAAAGATGTTCACATTTAACAGAGGGGCAGCCTAAGAGAGGCAGCATGTCTGTCTCCTATTCTTCTAAAAGATTAGATGTTATGGTAATAGTAAAGATATGAACCACGAGGATGCAGTTATGAAAATCACATCTGACTCACAATGTCTTACATGTTATGGGATAAGCACATAAGGCCTGTAGTAGCTCAGAGTGACTGTAAAAGGATTTATCATCTAAACTTAGATGTGAAATAGTCCACTAAAAAAAAAAATCCGATTGCAGATTTGCAGCAGTGTTTGTCAGTGGCTTGAAAGTATTATTAATAACCCTGTCCTAATGAATGCTGGGGACTGGGCTTGAGTGAAGTCTAGAGCAGGGTTAAGCTCACTCCATCTTCATCAAAGCTGCTTTATGTCACCGAAGAATGCAGGAAAGCCGGCTACCTCAAAGCCATCTTACTCTCATATATAATTTCTTCAAACCTGTTGTAGGCAGTAGGAGTAGTGTAGTTGCCATCAAGCAAACAACAACATCACAGCATTCTCTAGAGTGCTGGGTGGAGGAGTTGTGTTTGGGAGGTGGTTTTGCCGTTGGGTGTATCATATGAGTGCTGGCCTCCACTTTGTGTTTGTACTAGGGCTTGGTATCGATACAGATTTCACAATTAAATTGTGATTTTTTTTAGTGTACATTACAGATAAAATGCTTAAATATGAAAGAAATTCTCTGTGTGATAGTGCTACATGTTATACAGTATTTTGAAGTTTTTCAAAGTGCTGACTTGTCTTTTAAAACTGTTCATTAAGAACCAGCTAATGAGAGTTGTTTGTTAATGAACTGAGACATACTGGTCAAGCTGTATGTCTTTTGATTCACAAAAAAGAACTGGCTCATTAGAGTTGTTTGTTAATTAATTGAGCCACACTGTATCTTTATGATTCACTAAAAAGTATTGCTTTATGAGAGTCGTGTGTTTATGAATCAGGACGAGTTTGTTGTGAATCGGGCCACACAGTCATGTTTTATGTTTTTGGTTCACCCAAAAGCACCAGCTCATAAGAGCCATTCATTTCAGGAATCGGACAACACGTTGTCCACTTGTGATCCAGTCACGTTTTATGTTTCTGCTTTACTAAAAACAACTAGCTCATAAGAGTCATTTGTTTGCCATTTAACTACCTTTTTGCATGTGGACTCAATAGCTGTTTTGTGCTGTTATTTTGGCGTACACAGTGATTTTAATGCATCATATTAAATACAGGCTGTAAACTCGAATTCACAACTTAGTTAAAATATGATTTATTTGGCACCAGAGATTCAGCAATGCAGAGATTCATTAGCAGGGAAGTTAAACTGCCAGAAAGTGATTCAAGAAACTCTGAAACAGGCAACCTTCTAATTTGTAAAAATATTAATTTTATTAGTAGAAGAGGTTTTACCATTTTAAGAATAAATATCGAGATTGTACAAATGAAGTCGATATAGTTTCCCAGCTCTAGTTTGTAGGTGTGTTTGTGTGTGATGACCCGACACCACCTGCTTTATGTCAGTGGGAAGACTGATATATATGATAACATCAAAGCACTCGAGTAGTGTGAAAAAATGTAAAAGCCTTTATTCACATGGCTTTAGAATTTAAAAACAACACATTTGTGCACCGACGCCTTGTGGCTAACTCAGGGTGTCGAGTTTTTTGATGATACGAAAGAATCCCGCATCCAAAGAACACCGATTAATTAATTTTTTACACCCCAGCAGCACTTTTTTGCATAATTGTGAATATATATGATAACATATTTGAGGAGGTGGGAATATATTTTAGGGTAGTGGACAACTGCAAGGTTTCTGAAATAAAGACGATATTCAAAAAATCTATAACTGAGTCACTCACTCAAATATTGGCATCACAGCGCTTAGACTAATTATTACTATATAGATGCTTTGCAGATTAACAAACACTCGCTACTATATCACAAACTGCTCATGATACATGCAAATATTGCTTTAATGCTATTAACATTTTGTCCTCCCATGTTTAAAAGAAAAGTTACCACTGTATGAGAATGCACTTTTTACATACTTTGGATGGAAGTTGACACCTAGTGTGTAATAAATCAGAACAGTAAGCAGGTCACATGTGGTACACTGACAGCTGGTCTGAACTCACAGTGTTAACATGCTTGGGGAGCTTGAAATTGTACGTTGATAAAACAGTGTGGCCTGTCCTAGTGTTGGGGAGATAAAGTCTGTCTCACATTCTCCCCTCTGTGCCCACCTCCATCATACCCCTGTAATCTCCAATAAATGTAGCCTATTTTTAAACTTTCTGCTCATTAAACCTGACTGAATTCATTTTGATTGATCATTTCTGATTTAAGTAATTTATAGCTACACTTTGGTTCTTTATAGATTAAAATCTAATTTCAATATAACTGTGACTCCCCTCTTCATGTAAAATGATCAATTTCATAATAATTGCACTGGGAAAAAAAGCAATTTTGGTCACACTTTATTTTAAGGTCCAATTCTCGCTATTAACAAACCATTAACGACATCTTTTGCCTCAATTAACTCCTAATTTGCTGCTTATTAATAGTTAGTAAGGTAGTTGTTAAGTTTAGATATTGGGTAGTATTAGGGATGTAGAATATGGTCATTCAGAATATGTGCTTTATAAGTACTAATAAACAGCCAATATCTTATTTATTAATAAGCAACTAATTAATAGTAAGAATTAGTCCCTATATGAAAGTGTTACCATAATTTTCTGCCAGGACATTATCCAATCATTTAAAGGACATTTCCTTTAACCCATAATACACAACGCAATGAAGCGAAAAATGCAAAATACAGCTAAAACACCTTTAAAAAATAAACATGGAAAATTCCTTCATAATGCAGTACATTGTGCCATTTTTTTTTTTTTTTTTTACAATTTATAGCCAAATTTTAATTAATGGCCATATATCTAAGCATTCTTTCTTTTTTCCCCATTCATTCTACACTCATTCCCCTTTTCTCTTATTTTATCTGTGTTGTGTTTATAAATCTTATATTTGTTTAGATGTTCTGCACACAACCTCACAAGCCTCTCACCATGCCACTGTTTATGGACTGATACCAGGAAACCTCCCCCTGTTCTCAGAATGTCAATCTCATGTTTTTCTCCACATTATGCACTCAAATACTTCTTTGGAGACTTTGTGTCCATGGCGCTAAATCTTACCCCTTCTTGAACACAAGCTATTAGTACCCATGACAGGAGTGAGTGTGCAGCATACATTTCCCTGTTCCCACTCGTGATGACAGTTTGTCCACTGGTATCGCTGTACTGACTTAGTACCATCCTGTGACTTCCTGTTTATGCCTTTTTGCGGATCAACTTCATTGCATTTATGTTCCTTAAAAAGATTCCCCATTGTATAACAGGTTTGACCTACTTTGCCTAGTCTGAAGCTGAATATGTTTGCAGTAGAAAGCATTACGCATCCTGTTATGATAGCTGAACATACAGCGTGAGCATGTAAACACAGTTTGTAAGGGCCACCACCTTACATGAACAGTGAATGCGTGTTAACATATTAAGCAGTGCCAAGTAATATTATGTGCAAGTTTGTTTAAAAGAGAATGTAAAAGGTCAAATAAAAACATTTAATGCTTAAGTATGTCTAAATGTGTGTGTGCTCATGACCTGTGCTCACATCCACAAGCCACAATAACAAACATAGCTCAGCTCAGCACTGCAGGAGACACCTCATAATGTTTCCCAGGCTCACCCTTCATCCACCCAGTTTAATTTATGTTTCTGCTCTCCATTTCCTTCGCTTTGCACTGTCATAATGTCAGTATAAGAAGCCTGACTACAAATTACAGGCTCTGACACTTTCACTAACCTCCCCTCATAATACATCAGTCCATTTAAACCCTTTCATAGACAAATCCCACAATGCCCACATGTTCATAGTTGCGAGTTGCACGTCTCTCGATTCTCCATCTTTCGCTCTCATTCCGGAGCCTCCAGAGGGGCCAAAGGGGCATCACTTTCTCAGGGCTCGCTGCTGCACTGGCACTGGCATGCCTGCTAGAGTCCAGCTGGGTCTGAGATGGATGGCAGAAAGGGCTGCATTGACTGAAGTGTGGGAACAGGGTCTGTGTGTGCTTCACTAAAATCTGTGACTGACATCACTGAAAGACTTTGTGCAATGACATCATGGTCCGACCTCATCTGCAGTCTGGAAGTGAGAGGTTTTTTTTTTTTTTAAGTGCTCATTGTTTCAGTGAATATAGTCCAAATTTGAATACTATAAAAACGGTAACACTATGCGGTTGGGTGATCTTTTCTCTATATCTTTCTCAGCAATTTCTAAAGGTCTGTGTTGTGTTTTATACCAGTAGAAATCACTAGAGGTCAGTGTTTATTACTTGCTGTGTCAGTTTTAGAATATTACAGGGACAAATATATCAGTGAGATACACTATACACCATAAAATGATAAAAGTTTATTTTTCAAGCCAAACAATAATTTGTGTTCTTGTGCTTATGATAAAATAATAATAAAACATAAGCTAAGCTTGTTTTTATTATGTGTAACTTTTTTATTAGTAACTGCTTAACATGATGTTAAACATAACATGGATAAATATATCTGGAGAGTAATCAAATATCAAACAGTCCCACAGAATTTGCCAATACAAAAGTTTTAGATCCTCTAACAATTGTTGAGGTCTTAAATGTTTGCCTGGACGCTGCAGGCAAGAAAAAAAAAGTAAATTCACAGTGTGAGCTCAGTATTTTACACCAGTGTAAGAAATGTCACACATTATAGGCTATTGCGCTTATATTTTTATAGCAGATTTAACACTTGCAGATTTTAATAGGCTATTATAATGTCCATTTATTTCAAATAAATGTAAGACCCCCTAAAGGACGCACACACACCTATGCTTAGTGCCCATCTAGATTTTTTTAGTTGAAAAAGAGATGCTGTCTGTTCGATGAAAGCACTGCACATCATTCTTATTTTACATTTATTGTGCAGCTGTCACTCTTATGTGGAAATTTAATTGTGAATTTAATGGCATCGTGGATTTACAATTTTATAATTTACGAAAAATAAGAGTGTACAACTGAACACTGCAGTGCACCGGTCTGTCATCTGTCAGTGCATTATAGTGACGCGCAAATGTACTATAGCTACATGTGACTGAAACCTTGTTTCGCGTGCTTTCGTAATAAAATAATGTAAGCATCTGTTGAATATCCGAACCAGTGATTCAGTGGATGACAGTAGTTTTTCAAACACAACTACAATGTGTTCTGCCGTAGAAAACGTTTTGTAACCGCTCCGCCTGTCAGAGCGCGTCTGAGTCTAAATGACTGGGAGATTGTAGGTTAACGGGCCGAGTGTTCCAGACGGGGCGGGGCCATCGGCTGCCAGTCACAGTTACACGGATTCGGGGTGAGTTGAGTTTACATGACGCACGAGTAGAGGCGTGTCATTGTCGAAATCAGCTGTAGAAACAATAACACCCCAACGAACGTCCCAAAATGAGAGCTTACCTATAAATGTCAGTAATTTCAGGAAAAAGAGGTATCGTTGAGAGAGCGAGGGATAGATGTAGCACACTTAACGGTTGAGGTTCTTCACTGCATTCTGCAAACTTGTTTCAGGGGATCTCTTTCAGCTCTGCAGGGAAGGCGAGAGTGTGAAGATGCTGCCGTGACACGCCAGCGAGTTGAACACAAAACAGTCGCGAGTTTTCCAGTGACGTCTCAGTCATTTAACGGTTTTATTTGATCTCCTGCACCCGGTTTAACGGGAGCCAGGAGGGAACCACGCGCGGACTGGCATGTGGGTCAATTCTGGAAGCGTCGGAAGGTAGGGTGGAGAAATTGCACTTTGTTTCACCACGCGACAATCGTGCAGCATTTGTCTGCGGATTCTCAATTACTGTTGCGTTCTTACACTCAGCACTGCATCAAAAACGACTTGTAAAAACACACAGTCACAACCACCGCCCATCCTAAGCGCTTGATGTTGGAAATGTATGGCAAGCCGGGCTAACATGTATTCATTCTAATAATTCATTTGATACTAGTATCAGTTCAGTTAGTCACCACAGTTAGTCAAGCATTAAGCCTTTTCTGCTAGTCACTATCCCACAGTGACAAGTAAATGTTACTTTGTTGCTAGTAACTAATTTCACGGTGTGGTTAATCTGTATCAACTATTCACTTCTTACTAGTTATGTTTTTACTATGTACCCACCTTGTTTATTATATCCATCTCGGTATTTTATTAATCACAGTTGCTGATAGAATGAGCTACAGTATTGTTGTAGTTCAATAAAAACACTTCATAAAAGATTTCAAGTGTTACCAGCAACAATTATAATGCATCCCAGTAGGGTTGTCAAAATGGCTCAGAAACTAAATTCGAATTTTGTACTTAATAACAATATTCAAAATTATATTCGAAATTAAAAGGCATCATTTCAGTTAGGCCCTGTTTACACTTGGTGATGCCAAGTGTAAGATGCGTTTTGGTCGATCGGATCACAAGTGGACAACGCTAAATACAGGTGTAAACGGGGTGTGAAACGTTTTGAGCTCGTCCACTTTCGACCACTCCCAGAAGTAGTCGAAAACACGGGTTACGGGAATCCCGCGGGATTGGAAACAAAATTGCTACGAATCACGTGATTGGAACGGGACAGGAAAAAATGTCAGCGGGAGTGGGCGGGACTGGGAATAGTAATGATACCCAACTTTATACACAAATATACCTTTTATATAAATAAACTGTATATTTTAATTCTGAACTCATTTCTAGTTGCCCTGTCTCTTTATGCTCTCCTCCTGTTTGCTTTGGTGTGGCTGGTTAAGTGAATAACGCAGTCTGTGACAGACAGATTGTTAACGGCTGGTCTGTGTGGTAACTGGTAATACACTCGGACAGGACATCCGAATGAAGATGAATAGCTCGCTCGCTGCAGGACAGGCGCCGGTGAGCTCACTTGCTCTTAAAATCTCCGTAAGTTTTGGTCATACAGCCTAATACATCTTTCGAATCTTTAAAGACTCTACGTTTATTTGTGTGCACTTAGAATAACAATGAAACGTTGCACTTTAAAGCAAACAGGATGTGCTTTAGGTCTCTGTGAACTTGAGCGAGGAACTTTGAAACTCCGTCTTTGAAAACTATGTCTATAGAGAGAAATGTCTACTTTCAAATGAAAAAAAAAATTCTAATATAAAACGTATGGATGATTTACATGAAAATTAATGTGTGCGATGCACAATGTGCAAAGCTGGCTTTCAGTTCAATATAACAAAAAACAAAATTTTGGGTTTTTATTCAAGGTGGGCACGCTGTGATCTGTGCTATATTTTTACTTTAACTGACAGATTTCAGCCAAACAAAAAACAACAACATGGGAGTGGGAGGGAATGGGAGTCATTCTTCCCGGGAGTGGAACCGGAGGGGATTTTCCCCCAGGTTTTTCATGGGATTGGGATGGGACGAGATTTTTTTTTTTGCGGGAGTGGGACGGGAGAGGTTTGAAAATCCACTCCCGTGTCACCCTCTAGTGTAGATGCTGATGTGGTCGAATGCGTTGGAGCAGCCACAAAAGACCGACTACTCTCCGCCTACTGATCTAATACATGTGTAATCATTGCGAGACATAAAACGATGCGCATTTATCAGATGGGATTTAGTATTATTTTCTGATAACACGAAAAACAAACAACAACAATAAGTACTAGCAGACGTAATATTAGTGTGAGATAACTTTAGCCCTCCCACTCGTGATTTGACGGGATCTGGTCAGAAGTGGCCAAAAGTGGACAGAAGAGAGAGATTAAAATGCCAGGTGTAAACGTGTATGTGTCTCCATTGTCAACTTGTGATCCAATCGACCAAAACTCATCTTAATACCAAGTGTAAACAGGGCCTTAGGAGGCAAAAGCTTTTGACTTCTCTCCTGAGGCTACGAGAGGGCGCATCAAGCTAAATTTTACTGAACATTTATTCAAAGTAATAAAATAACATGCCCATCTTCGAAAAAAGTGCAGAATGTTTAAAATAATGTTTATAAACCAAATATAATTTGTTGTAAAGTTGCTTAAACAATTAAAAACAAAACAGCATAATGTATGAATGTACAGTTTAATACAAAGGATCAAAAATCAATCGCTTTTTTTTCATTTATAAACATGAGATGAAGTGGGATGGGGAAAAACCACCATAAAGTTTCAAGACGTTTTTTTAAAGTTGAACTTCCATTCATTTTATATGGCTTTCTAAACATGCGTATTATTGCGTCTCCTGCAATGTTGGGATGATTATTAGTGTATAATGAATAGTTTCTAATACAACTGAAAAACATTAGTCACTCGTGGATTAAGTACTAATAACATAACAATAGATGCTGGTCTTAAGGAATAAATGATAAAATGGCTTGCCATAGGAAGCGTGTCTTTGTATCACGTTGCGGTTGCTGAAACTCGCCACCTCTTTGCTTTGGCCAGTTCATTGCTATGCTTCCTCTCAGACTTCATAGTATCGTTTTTTTTATTTTATTTTTTTCTCTGTGTGTATGATATCATTCCCACTGCACACTCTGATTCGGTGGTGAGCATGGGCTTGGCTCACCTTGTCTTGCATCTTTTTCTCTCTGTATTATATGAACTCACATTTCATTCACTGGCAGTCCGTTTCATCTTAAAGCGAGAAATCCTCTTACTGAGAGAATTCACTACTGATTTATATTTCTCAATGAAGCTCATTCTGCATGGGTGTTGAATTAGTGCTTCGTCAACGTATGAATGGGAGTTTGTCAATGGCTACCCCTACACGTTTAACACAATGCCTTTACACCTGATCTAATCGCAGGAAATATCTTGAGCATTTGAATTCTCCGAAATACCACCATGGTACATGTTTTTATGGTTTGTTTCTTTGTAGGCATGAGCCAAGCTATCCCGCTAATGCTATTGTGAGATCTTACTGACTCTTTGCCCATTATAATCAAGGGATAAAGTGAAGGGTTTTTGTCGTTTGCTGATTCAGCAAATCATTATTTTATGATGTGACTGTTATTTGTTCAAACATTACTTGTCAGCAATCAACTGCTGCTGCTACACACTCATTACATACTGCAGTGAAAATGCTGCTCTGTTATGCTGTTCAGTACTTGATAACACAATTGTAGTGTGCTTTCTCATTTGCTTGTGACTATATTACAACTTGTAACCAGCTTTTTTCGTATGCTTAACTTATCTGACAATATTTGATCAGAGTGACATGTGTTGATAAGCATAATACAAATACAAATGCTAAGCAATAATCCATAGCTAAAGTGATCTCAGATAAGCCACCACTATCAGCACTGTTTGAAAACATTCACTTTAGCTGGTCCATTGAGAGCTGAAGCCTTTGCTTTTTCCATGGCTGATTTTAATGAGTCTCTCATTGCTGAGTTTGCTCTCAAGGGTAAAGGTACAGCTACATTTATAGTGCACATGACAGCTTAGGTCCATAGGACTCATGACGCTGTAGTCCATGTGGGCCACTGTGCTAAATAGTTCAACTCTTGCTTAAGACTTCATTTGTGGGTCACTTTGTTATGAATCATCTTGACTTTTGCACGTCTCGCTGTGTAATTACAGTAAATTGTTGTTCTTGCTGACATAACCGTATAGCATGAACAGCATGAGTGTGAGTAGACTGCAGTTGCAATCAGTTCAAGGATCACAGGAAAATACCAACAGATGGCATATATTTCTCCCAAAAGTTTTTTTTTGACACTTTTGGACATATAATTCACACTAATATAACAAAATATTAGATAACTAAATATCAAACCATGTGGCATGTGCAAAAAAATATATATATATTTTTTTTTTCTGAGCCATGCTTGGTCTCAAAGTGGATTTTTAATGCATTTATGAAGTAAATTCTCCTCAAGTTAACCCAGATGTCCAAGCAGAGTATCACAGGTGTAGTTCAGTGTGCCCCAAGTTCAGGTGGACTTGGAAGTATCACAACTCTGAAAGTATAATTAATATTATATATCTATAAAACTACTGTATATATAGGGATCAGTGAGCAAAAAGCCTGTAATGATTTATAATGAAAGATTATGCAAGTTATTTTTAATTTGACATGCTGTTTTTCAATCAGTTTAAAGGTGCGATGTACGAAATAACAAGTGTAAAGTTAATCACTTGATTTTCACAGTTTGCTTTATATAACACAAACATTTAGTTTTGACACAACATATATACAAATGAATAATTTTCATCATTTTGAATGTAGTTATTTGGATTTATTGTCCATAATATAAACCTTTTTTTGTTTTGTTTTGTTTAGGCTACTTCTGTGTCATGTTTCTGATTTGAATGGGTGACATATTGTAATAATGAATGCCTGACACAAATATACAAGTTTTCCAAGTGCACTTTATCATTTAAAACCTAACAAACTTGTTTCTGTCTAATGTTGTGCTATAAAAATTGTATATGTGGTATATTTCTTTTAAATAATATCTGCTTGGTTGGTTATTTTGTTATAAAATGCAAAGACATTCATACATTAAATGTGACTTAAGCATGCAGTGGTCGCTTTTTGTGACCACTGCATGCGAAGTAAATAAAACACCCTTAATGTTTTTCACTGAAACCGCCATCAGACATGCTGGTTAAACCCAGTGTTTCAGTGGTTAATTCCTCTGTTACTCCCCAGTGACTGATGGCATTAAGGAGAAAGATCTAACTCATTCTCTGGAGGACTCAACACTCTGAACGACTTTGCGGCCCAGCTATAAAATGCAATCGATCCACTAAGAGATACTGACTCTTTGCAGTTCAGAGGCATGTGGTGTAAGACACTCCAAGGTGCTACACTGTGGTGGTGCATTGGTTAGCTCCGTGTTTGCCAGAGGACAGTATTTTGGAATGGTTGGCTATTTGGAACTACTGTGTCAAATCTGGTGCGCAGCAAAACGCTGCTCTACTTTATCTTGTTTAATGGCAGGCAGGAGACCACCACGTTACATAAGTCATCTACGCTCATGGCAGAGCCTGTCTTTACACGTCCTCTCTATAAATGCTTATAAATATGCCTTTATAAACACCCATGCAGACATGCTCAGGGCAAAAAGCTTGGCATGAAGCATTGGAAATTAGGTCACTATGACAGGCAGGGGGTTAACATCCCGTGTGTATGTTTATATGGCTAAGGTTGATTTAGTTTGTATATTTGGATGTTTTCTTTTTTTCAGTGTTTTAATAAAAGGGTTTCCAGGTGCTCTCTAAGAGCAAGGGTTAGTCATGAGTTCTGTTATGTGACAGCAGAGAGAGCAGCTTTTGCCACTGGAACTGTTATGTAACACACACACACACACACATGCAGTGCAGGAGGGGTGAGCAAGTCTCTGTTGCCCAGCTGTCTAGAAAGACAGATGTATACAGAGAGGGAAAGGACAGTCAAACGTCCTGAAAAATAGTTTTGTTTGAGATTGATCCCTTGAGGAGATCCTCAAAATATTTAGTTTGAATCCATACTTCAGTTTTAGTGGTTGCCGCAAGATATATGTGGAGAAAGAAAGCTTGAGAGCACTATAATAAGTTATTATAACCCATCAAACCAGTTTATTGTTCGTTAACTGTCATATTTGCTTGTGGGTAGTAGTTGGTCCACTTGCTATGATATTCTTCTCTCTATCTATCTACATATTCAGATACACACACTCACTGAGGCTGGCAGGACTGAATACAAGCAGACGAACTGTTGTGTGGGCCGTACAGTGTTTGTGAATGGAGTGGGCGTCTGCCACGCGTCTCATCTCTCTTTCTTTCCCTCTCGCTCATTCTCAGACCTTACCTCCCACTGTTTCTATCACTGCCTGTCACTAAAACAAGCGTTAGTGTGGCACACTGCTCATCTCATTCCCCATGACAAAACACTGACTCACTCAACTGACTCTGCTAAAAGCTTCATGAGACACCATGTCTCTGGTATCATTGCTTTTATTATACACATTTGTTTGTTGTGTTTGTGTGTGTTACAAAAGGAAACTGTATACTCAGTTTGTAGACATTCTCACCAAGTGTTCCTTAAATGTAAATTCTTTCGTTATTTAATCACCCTCATCCTTTAAGAATTTCTTTCTTTTGTGTTTTTTCGTTTCATGAATACCAGTTATATTACACTACTGTTCTTTTACTGACCAAAGCTGCATTTACTTGATTTTTACAGTTTAGGATAATTAAAATAATAAATGTATTTTCAAATGTAATTTATTCCTGTGATGCAAAGCTGAATTAATCCACTCTTCAGTGTCACGTGATCCTTGAGAAATCATTATAATATGCTAATTCGGTGTAAAAGTAAAAAAAAAATATTTTTAAAAATCTGACTGACCCCAACCTTGTAAATGATACTGTTATAAAATTATAAAAATCAAAGATTCAGAGTTTCAAAATGACATGACGATGAGTAAATGATGACAGAATTGTCTTTTTTCAGTGAACTATCCCTTGAATGTAATTTCCTACATGTATAGAAGTTGATAATGTAGCTTTTTTTAAACATATTCAAATAGAGTTAAATAGTGGAAACATTGTGGTTGAGTGCACAAGCCTGCGCTCTCACCTCTGTATCCACCACCCTACTTTTTGCACAGTGAGAAAACATGCTGAAGTCTGTTTCTTTGAAAATTAGGTTAAGGTCTCCCCGTTAATTTGTTTTTATTCTTTTTTTTTCATTTTTAATATGCAGTCATAATAATCTTCACCTTTATAACATCCTCTATAAATGTTGATGACTCTCACAGAACAGATATAAAGATTACTGTTAGGTAACACAAAGATGTAGTAACATTTACAGCTCTGCTTCATCAGCCTGTTGTGCCACCATTGTTATGTAACCTGTGAAAGAAGCGTCCTCCAGAGCTCTGAAACCTCCTTCACTGATCCAAAACCTCAAAACTGGCTGTAACATTCCCCTCATGAGGAATTAACTGAGCACCGCTGCTCTAGATATAACGTCTCTTGACCTATTACGGGCCATTTTTGAGTTTGCTAATCTTGGTCAGAATTGGCTCCTTGCTACTCAGAATGAATTGAAAGAATGAGAATAATTTTTTAGATCTCAGTATGTCATTGGAGGCCAGAACTCTGACGTCTTTGTCAGTGGAACAATAAACAGTGGCTGCATTAATCTTTCATGGGCTCTTTTTATGGAACGTTAGCTGACTTGGACAGCGGAGCTCAGGGCGGCTTGTAATGTAGATAGCTGTATCACTTTAGCTGTATCAAAAGAATGCACTGCTCTTAGTTGGCCAAGGGTTTTGCCTGTGTGTTTATTCAAGGAAATTCTTTATTGTTTCCAGGAAAACTAATTGATTTGTGTGGCTCAGTACACTTTTAGTGCACTTACCAAGGGTAATTCAAGCCACTTTTTAAAGCCACAGAGGAGTTACGGTTCCCAAATTCATTTGTATTTAATTTCATATGGTGTGTTAATATTGATTCTTGTTTTCACAGCTATATGCACATGCTCAAATTTATGTGACTCTCTGAAGCAACGCAGTTCAGCTTGTAGAACAAATGTCTACATTCATTACGAAACAAAAATCTGTCATTGTTTTAGGGAAAAAAGCAATCTCACATTGCTTGCTTTTGTTTGAACCTAAAAGAGAGCTTGCTAGTTGTCATGGATATTAAGTTACAGTCATATGTGTTGGCACGCAGATCTCCTATTGGTTTGTTTCAGCTGCATCCCTCAGCAGCGTCGTCTTTTCTCTGCAGAGAGCTGCAGTCTTGATACTTAGGAGATTTAAGTTAGTGTTTATGCGAGTGTTTATGTTAATGTGGTTTGTTTCAGTATCCTGGGGAAAGCATGCGTATTAATGCTGTCTGGTTTAGATGTTCTCTCATCAACATGGACCTCAGTTAGCTTCAGGTGGATTCTTCTCTATGACTTAAAAAAAAAAAAATAAATGCGCTAGATGCACTTGTTCACATTGACTTTGAAACTCGAACACTTTGAAACGCTGTACAGCCAAGTGCAGAACTGTGTTGGCTGTCTTTGTTATTCCTTCCTCAGACAGAAATAGCACCTGACCCAGATTTTTCTTTAAACTTTGAACATTTGGTGAATGAGTAGTCAGTATTGATGACGCCATTCGTTATTGTGGATGTTGATTTGAGTCACCACAGTGAATTGACCGAATTGAATGTTTTTAACTCTTGTTATTTTTATTTTTGATTCATTTATAAGTTAAACATAAATGTAAATCTATTAAGAAAGTAAATTTTGTCAGGTTTTTCATTAATTCGATGATTATCATCACTGAAATGATCTCTCTCCTTCTGTCTTTCAGGGCCCTCTCCATGGATATAGACACAGATTATGAGCGACCTAATGTGGAGACCATAAAGTGTGTGGTGGTGGGTGATAACGCGGTGGGCAAGACCCGACTGATCTGTGCCCGTGCCTGCAATGCCACCCTTACTCAGTACCAGCTGCTTGCCACCCACGTGCCAACTGTCTGGGCCATCGACCAATACCGTGTGTGCCAGGAGGTGGGCAGACCTTTGGCATATTGTGTATATGTTGATGAGCACTGAGTGTTGACATAAATACTGTACATCTCATTTGCCGGAAGTCTGACATTGTAGTGGAAAAGTTACAGTCAAATAGAAAAGTACATATAAACATCACAGTACAAGCTGTTTAACGAGTGTATTTATATACTTTAGTTTATATAAAATAGTAAAAAAAAAAGAGGGGAGAAATATATATTGTAAAAAATAAATAAATATACACACACACATTTATTTACACACATAGAAAAACAGTAATTTTATGAAATAAATAAAATAATGGTTTACTATTTTAATATACTTTAAAACATGATTTATTCCTGTGATGCAAAGCTGAATTTTCAGCATCATTACTCCAGTCTTCAGTGTCACATGGTCCTTCAGAAATCATTCTAATATGCTGAATTATGATCAATGTTAGAATCCGTTTTTACTGCTTAATATTTTTTTGGAACCTGTGATTCCTTTTTTTTCAGAATTCCTTGATGAATAAAAAGTAAAAAAAGAACAGCATTTATTTTACATAATAATAACATACACTACTGTTTAAATGTTTGGGGTCAGTTATTTTTTTATTTTTTTTTAGAAGAAATTAATCACTTCTTTCAGCAAGGATGCTGAAAGAAATAATCCAAAGTTTTACTGATCCCAAACTTTTAACAGCAGTGTATATATACAGTAACACATTTTGTGAGATATATAATTTATTTGTATATCCATTTGTAAGTGTTGTGCGCAATTATACATATTAAACTCATTAAAACGCATATTAAATAATATATACTAATAAAATATTTAAAATAAGAATTGTATGTAAAATTTAGTTTACTTAGTATTACATTGCACAGTATTATGAATGTAATGTGTTTGCATTGATGTACTGAAACAATTAAACAGTTAAACAAAAGTGTTTTTTCTAGGTGCTGGAGAGGTCACGAGACGTGGTGGATGAGGTCAGTGTGTCCCTCAGGTTGTGGGACACATTTGGAGATCATCACAAAGACAGACGCTTCGCTTATGGCAGGTCAGTTACACAATATGGAGCTGGATTTGAACTCATAGTGCCCAGTGCCATGCCACACAAACACTTGATGTCCCACAATATAGTTCCTCAGATCAATCTTCCATTTTTTTTTTTGTTCTGGTGTCTCTCCACTCTTGGCTGTGGTATGTGTTGCCCTGCCAAGGTTTGGTTATTGCCATAATCCTCCCAGCTGGGAAGGTAATGTGTTGTAAGCCTAGCCAAGAGCACTGCGTGGAGGCTCTTATTCTCAGCACAGCGCAGGGCAGCGGAGGATCAGAGGATCAGCAGTGGTGCTTTGGCTCAGGGCAGTGCAGCAGATCACTGTAGCAGCTGAGCCAAAAAGGGAGATGGGGTCAGAGAATGAGTTCCTAAATTCTTACAGTGCCTCCCAGAAGTATTTGGACATCTAAGTCACACTTAAAATATAGGAATCTCATTGCATTAAATACACATATCAAACATGGCATCTGCAAACAAATTATGGTACAACTGATGCAAATAGAGTAATTTTTAAATAATTTTAGCAGATGTGCTATATGAGATCAGTTTCCCTCATATACATTTTCTCAATCATATGCATGTTTTTCAGTAAACACAAATTTGTGTCCTGAGCAAACAAACTGGATTTAACCTGTGGCATTTTTTGTTACCAGCTCAGATCTTTGGCCACACAAAGTACCCACACATCAGATAAACTACCATTTAAAGGTTTGCGGTCAGTGAGATTTTTCAAATGTTTTTGAAAAAAGCAGCCATTACTCCATTCACATGATCTTTCAGAAATGCTTGAGAAAGATTTTTTATCATCATCGTTGTTGAAAACAGTTGTGCTGTTTTATATATTTGTGGTATGATGAACTTTTGATGAATAAACAGTTTAAAAGCACAGCACTTATTTGAAATAGAAATCGTTTCTGACATTATAAATGTCTTTACTGTCACTTTTGATCAATTTACTGCATCCTTGCTGAATAAAAGTATGCATTTATTTAAAAAAAAATCTTACTGACCCCAACATTTTGAACTGCAGTATACTTGGTAGACGAAAAGGTTTTGATTATATAATTCATCCAATAATTTAACAATTTAATAGTGTTGTGAATGTGGTGTGTTTGTAGTATGTACTTGTGTGGCAGACAGAGAGAAAGAGAGCGGAAGACAGAAACCTGTGTGAATGAATCCACAGGATGTGTGTCTGTGAGATCAGACACGTCCAATGTGTGTGTGCAGTACTGAGGCAGATGTAGTCAGCTGATAAAGCACTATTAATGGTGGTGCCCTGTTATGGAAACACAAAATCAGGTGACCTTCACCCCTGGTGTCTATTACTTAAGCACACCCACACAGACACATTTAACATTTCTTGAAAATGTTTATCAAAGCCTAGCTGAGTCCATTAATTATTTGTGAACAGGAATTGACTAAACACATTGTGAAATGCAAGTGAAAGGATCCAAACTTATTTAGAAATCTCTGGAGGAACCATGACTCAGCGGGGAAGCCCTGCTCTAGAGGCTAACACATATTTATACATAAATATATGCCTCAAACATGCATATATACAAAAAATTCATTTTGAACAGATTGGTAAATGTTAATTTACTGGGTTATACCATCAATGTACTATGGTTTTTGTCTTCTTTGTTGTTATCAGAATGTTTAAGTTTATTTATATATTTAAATACATGTCTGTGATCAAGATAGTGTTTACAGAGTAGTCAAGCAGACACACAGTCAGGAGTTTGAACTTAGATATGCTCTACAGAACACCACACGCATTGATTACATAACACAGTCCTTTATGACTCTCAACACTCGCTTTTACAGCACACATGGTTATTAATCTCTGAGGGGTGGTGAATGGTTTTGGATAGATCTGTAGATTTGTTAGTCTGCGTTTAGTTTTTTATTTGCCTTATCTCTGACCCATTTCCACATATTCTTGCAAACATTCCCATTCCCACATACACACACCAACAGAAGCACAGACACTGGGATGTCGACTTTGACCCCTGGAGACTGTAGGTTTATTTGCACGTATACTTTAGTGTGTCTTAGTTTAGTAAAGAGACTTAAGGCCCATTCACATTAAGCATGATGACTACAACAATAAAGATATTGTTTTAAAAAATGGTTCTAAAAAATGGTTCTAAGAATTGCAGAGTCCACATTACAACTAGAGGACCAATATCATTGGAATCACTTTTTGAGTGAGACTGTTTTTTTTAACAACAAAAACATGGGAATGGGCAAATATGAGCAATTCCATTGCAATGTCAACATTACCATGCAAGGAAAAGTATTTCCAAAGGAGGTAAACGTTATAATTGTCCACTTCGGTAATTTTATGTTTTCAGGAAATTCCTTTGTTTAATCATCGCACATGAGGTGTTTTCCAATAATAAAACAACTTTTTTTGAGAAAGTCCCTCTAGATTTTCACTTCATGTTATCAATAAGTATTTTCTAGAAAGACTATAACATTAGAAAATATCTTAGAAATGTTGTCTGAGAAACATTGGCTGTCATATTATATCTATAAACATGCACATGAGCATTTTCCAGTGTAAATGCATAACTGTGATCAAATCTGCTAGACCAAGTCAGTTTACATTTCAACAACAGTGCGGTGCTCCATTAGTCATTCTTGTGTATGCTGGTTTCACATGATGAGCTTGTGAGTGCAGCTGTGAAATATGACATACAACTCGCTATTATTAGACCAGTGCTGGTTATTGAGTCAGACGAGCCGCTTTAATGATTTGCACAACACCTTGTGTGCTCACACATTCACTAAGAGCACACATGCATTAATACTCAAACAATCTAACAATCATTACTCTATTTGGCTGATCGCTCACTCACTGTTTCTTTATGAAGTTTGTTCATGCCTCTGGGAAAATGGTCCTACCACGGTTTTCATTTCACAAAAGACTGATTATGATTATTGGTTGCATTTCACAGTTTTTATTCCAAAAACAGTGATTCACTGTCCACTCTGTGAAGGATGATTAGTGTCCAGGGTTTGCCAATTTCCTGCCTATTACATGATTTCTTCGGACGTATTCTCTTAAAATAAACCAATTTCTTTCTCCTTTGTGTGTTTAGATCAGATGTGGTAGTGCTGTGCTTCTCTTTGGCCAATCCGAACTCCCTGCGCCATGTTCGCACCATGTGGTTCCCTGAGATTAAGCACTTCTGCCCCCGCACCCCGATCATCCTGGTGGGCTGCCAGCTGGACCTGCGCTATGCTGATCTGGACGCTGTTAACAGGGCTCGCCGGCCTCTGGCCAAGTACGGACCACATCCTACACCCACTCGTAGCACATATTCTGTTATTAAACTTCAGCATGAAAAGTTTTCAGGGTCTTCCGTTTTGAGAGGGTTATTGTATTGTTATTGTGTTTTTACGTTTGTAGTCAGTTATGCATTTACTGCACATGCCTTTGATGGCTTGTAGGGTTAGATGGGTGTTTTTGATCAAATCTATGCAGCCTTGGTGAGCATAAGATACTTTTTTTTACATTAAAAAAAGATTACAGACCCCAGATTTTGAATGGTGGTGTATATATTCTGTCTGACTTTAATAATGCTTTACTTTTTTTCAACTCTCCCCTCTTAGACCCATCAAACCCACAGACATTCTTGCCCCAGAGCGAGGCCATGAGGTCGCTAAGGAACTTGGCATTCCATACTATGAAACAAGCATCGTCGCTCAGTTCGGTGTAAAGGATGTGTTTGACAATGCTATCCGTGCTGCACTCATCTCTCGACGCCACCTTCAGTTCTGGAAATCCCATCTAAAGAAGGTTCAGCGTCCCCTCCTCCAGGCCCCCTTTCTTCCTCCCAGACCACCACGACCTGTGGTGGGCATCCCTGATCCTCCTCCCATTGATGGAGAAGGTCTGGACTCTCTTTTCTGCCAACCGTTGTGTGCAGACGTCCTGTTCCTCCTCCAAGCTGGGGCCACTCGTGTCTTTGCCCATAAAGTGTACCTGGCCACTTCCTGCTCAAAGTTCTATGACCTATTCACTATGGATCTTGGAGTAGCAGGGATGGAGCAGGAGGGTGAGGAGAGCTCAGAGGGGAGCGAGGAAGAGGAACAAAGCCGAAGAGGAGCCAAAGAGCAGGCTGGGCGTACCAAGAGCCTGGACATTGATAAGGAGGGTGAAGGAGGCACTAGGGGTTCAAATAGGCTGCTCATGTTGCAGCAAGGCTCACTGAGGACTTCACAGAGCGATAATGCTCTGCCTGCCAGGGGCCAGCGCTCTATAGGACCCCTGGGAGCAGGCTGTGCTCTTTTGGGATGGGGGCGTGGTTTCTTGGGGGTATACTTGGAGATGGTAGATGACCCTGTGACAGGTCGGCCGAGACTCATGACAGTAGTGTCAATGGATGATCTTATTCAGAAAGGACCTTTTCAGGTAAGAACACACTTAAGTGACACAATCGATAGCATGTTTAATAAGATTCTCAGTCGATATATCTATAAAATTTACAGTGTCAAATGATCTGTTATTCCTTCTTTCTGCTTTTTCAGGCAGTGCTGCAGTACCTTTATACAGGTCACCTGGATGAGACACGTGGGGATCTGATGCAGGTGGCCACCATCGCTGAGCTTCTGGAGGTCTTCGACCTGCGTATGATGGTGGCCAATGTCCTGAACCATGAGAGCTTCATGAACCAAGAGATCACCAAAGCCTTCCATGTGCGTCGTGCCAACCGCATCAAAGAGTGCCTGAGCAAGGGCACCTTTGCTGGTAGGCAATCTGAAATCAGGGTCAAACATTATGTATTATATATATCTATGCAAAGAAGCATTAATGTACTGTAGGATATATCTATCATTCTATCTGTCTTGTAATATGGTCGATGTTAGATTAAATTCATACTTGATAAGAGTCAAACAAAAACTTTTTAAACAGCCAGAAGACAATATATACAAGAAAACCCAAATGTGACCCAAATGTCCTGACAAATTGTAATTATCGTAACCTGATAAATTACCCTGCTATCTGTTCTATCCTTTTACACTGAGAAGCTGAATCAAGCCTTTTCTCCAAACAAAAATAACCTTTAACAAGCAACTTAAAAGCTGCTGTTGTTGAGGGAATGATAAATGAATGGACAGTTCTCACTGATTTTTGTTTAATTAACTGGCCTAATTTGTATAGTGCAGATTCTTCAGGAAGTTCTGGTGTAATTGGGTAGTTAATTTCCATTACTTGTCAGTGTGTCACATTCTAAAGGCTTTTGTAGTGACACCATTGACTTGAGTCTCATGAGTTCTATTTTCAATTCCAGAATTCAGAGGAATTGAAATAGAATAGTTCATACTCTAGAACAGTCAATTTGTTTTTCCTTTCCTTCATGCAGTCTCTTTGTTGTTTTTAAGGAAATACCCAGTGGAGTGCTTTAAAATATCCCTTCATTGCTGTCAGTGAATATTTGCATATTGTGGACGTGTTTGCTTTTCTGCTTTGTGGTTTCTGTGTCGTTTACTCTCTGTTGTCATGTCTTGTGTGTTGTGTGCATGTTTGTCATAATTAACCTTTTTCAACACTCCTTTATTCTCCACTTACACCTGTTTATTTAATTGCATCATTTGCAATTGTCATAATCTCATTACCCAACCATGAAGGTGCTTCTCTCATGTTTGAAAACCAGAACGTTTTTCATCTCCATTGTGGCCTATAGAATACTTGTACATTCCCTATGGGTATGCAGAAGTTTATAAACTGAATCATTAGAGATTTGTTTGCTCCTCACCTAGAGTAGAAATTTGCATTGAATTGAATTAGGTGCTTTTTTCCCATCATGCCCTCCTGATTCCCACAGCATACTGCTAAACAACCTGTCCAACATCATCTGTTTTTTATAGTGAGCCACAATGAACACATGGAGTCATCCGTGTCAGTCTCTAAAGAATTGGCTGCTAAAATAAATTTGGTCCCAGTCTGGCCTTCCCTTCACATTTTCTGTCTTTTTATCCTTAGCCTTGTCAATCTGTCTATTTATTATTGGTCTATGTGTCTATCTGTCTCTTCGTCTGTCTCTGTGTTCGTCCGTCCACCTGTCTCCCCCTCTGTAGCCTCGACTCTGTGACACACGCCGAGATGTGTGCTCTTTTCCTCCTGGTTTTAGATGTGGTGTTTCGATTGGATGACGGATATCTGCCAGCCCACAAGCCACTGCTCATCTCAAGCTGTAATTGGATGGCAGCCATGTTTCGTGGATCCTTCATGGAAAGTTACATTGAGGAGGTGAGCAGAGATTTTAGTGATTCCTATTTCATTAAAGCAAGAGCATAGCACTATCTATGCTATATATAAATATATACATACACACACACAGTATATATTTAGTTTGTGAAAGTCTATTTTGTGTTACTGCATTGACAGATGAAAAAAACGAATTCTGCAATAAGACAAATTTGCAGACTAAAACTGTCCATTGTCAATAGTGTAGTGTATGCATAAAGGCAACTTTCAAACCAAGCATTTTTCTATTGGTTCTATTCTATTGGTTTAGGGCAGTTGTGGCCTAATGGATAGAGAGTTGGACTTGAAACCAGGTCGTGGTCCGTGGGTTAAAGTCTCAGGTCCGGCAGGGATTGTAGGTGGGGGAGTGAATAACCAACACTCTCTCCACCCTCAATACCACGACTGAGATGAGACCCTTGAGCAAGGCACCGAACCCCCAACTGCTCCCCGGGTGCCGCAGGATTGGCTGCCTACTGCTCCAGGTGTTCACTACTGTGTGTACACTTTGGATGTGTTAAATGCAGAGCACAAATTCCGAGTATGGGTCACCATCACACCACTTCCCTTATTCTCTTAGCATTGACTAGATACCAAAGTACCAGTATTTTTTACATCAGTGGTCTACGTCATATGGGTTTGATTTAGGCTCAACACATTTCTCAAAGTTTCACCTAAACTTATTTATGGAACCACAAAGTACTGATTAGTCTCAGTCACCTTGATCCTTCCTACCCTGGAGCTCTGACAGATCCCACTAAAAAAGTGGCACAGGTAGTTAAAACTAGGCCACCTCTATGACAGCCTGACCCACATTGATGGAGGTGCGACAGGGGACCATCTCATCCATATGGATGAATTAACAGCCCCGCAGTACTAAACAGGCCTCTGAGGAGATTGCTTCAGGCAGACTGATACTGAGACTTTAGAGGAGGTCCTGTGCCAGCAGGAGCACATGCTGAGATATATCTGCTTTGTGTCTGCGCTCCCATATTCAAGAGGGACAAACTAGAAGGGGTCTAGCAAGATTTATTTGCAGCGATTGAGGTTGTAGGCCAAATTTAGGATTTGGTCTAGTTTTTACATCATGTTAGACTTAATATATATTAATACATTTTTGTGGTCAAGTTAGATCAGGTAATTATTTTCAGTCTGTATTATGCTTATTTCATTGTCATGTGAGTTGCTTTTGCAACACAGCAGTTAATATATGATACCATATCTTTAGATTATGCACACACTCATACCAAAACACGCTCACATCTTTGTGTGTGTTTCGGTGCATTGCTGAGTTTATAGCGACAGGAAGTTTGTTAGACTGTGCTCTTCCTCTAGTGACTTCCTCAGCACCGTCATGTTAACATTTACAGCAGGGGTCTTCAACTAAAATGGCTTGAGGTCCAGTAATGAACCCTCTCCAACAGCCGAGGTCCGGACAATTCTAAAAAACAATTGATGGTTTTTGCCAGGCCAGGGTATACACAAGACATTTAAGCTTAATTTCAAGACATTTAAAGACCTTTTTTAAGACCTGCACAAAAATAAAATAAATAAAATAAAATGACTGTAAAAAGCATGATTTACAGTTCAGGTGTAGGTTTTCACAAAAACAATCAAGTATTATATTAATTAAATAACACATATAAATATATTTTACTGCCTTAATTGGTTACATTTTACAACACATTATCTTGTTGATCCACCAGTTCACATTTACAACCCTGCGTGTTTGCTGCTTAAAATCATGGGTTGTTTTCACATTGATCTTTGACAACAGAAGACGTACAGGCTGACTGGAAATGGAAAATCATCCTCTTCCAGCGGAATGGCAGTACACAAGCCCAAGAGACAGACTCCACAAAGCAGCGCAGCAGCTGAATCTGAATCGTGCAGCACTCATATTTATTGAATGAATAGTCTTTTTAAGTTTAATCGCAATTCTTGTCTTTCAGTCCCCACATTTAAGACCTCCTGAAATCATAATTAAGACTTTCTTGTACCATTTAAGACTTTTTAAGGACGCGTCAACTTTCCTAATTTTTGAAAATCCCATCTTTTTTCACTCACTGAAAGTTTCATCTCTGCATGCATGCATCTCTCATCACTGCACGCACGACTGCAGCCAAATGGCTCTAGAGCTGACCTTGATGTGCTTAATATAAATTTGATTTATTAAATTAGCGTTTGGTATTTATTTATTTAATTATGTCAAAAGCCTTCACGAATTCGGACCGGAGTCTGCCAGTTGGCGACCCCACTACCGTAAAGACTTCAAAAGCTGCGCCGGCTGAAATAGAAGCGCCCCGTCAGGTTTAAATCTTAACATTCTGTTTTGGCTGTAGACAGGTCCGTATGGGACGGCTTTTGGGTCCGGATCAGGACCGCGGTCCGCCTGTTAGTGACCTATGATTTACAGGAAGTGTTTGTGTGTGAACCATTCATAGATTTTTGGTCTCAAAGTGGTATTTAACTAAAACCACATGATAACCATTCCACAGTTTTTGATTGTTACACTTGTTTTCTATGGAATTATTCTAACATATCACAGTTTCTTCTTGGCATAAATTTAGCTCATGTATTTTTCATCCAGAACTATTAAGTCAGGTGTCAAAGGTAAGGTTTCACTGTTTTCCTTTCGTAAGCCCATCTCACCCACACATAACTCTATCCAGGTCTATCCCGTGCACGCTCTCTGATTTCCTTGGGCTACTGGCTGTCAGCTCAAGTTCTAGAAAGACAAGCTCCCTAAGGGCAGGAACTTGGGACCAAGCTGACCAACACCAGAGGCCGAGAGTTATAGGTGTCCAGGCCTGCCAGTGAACAGGATCACCCTGTATAACTTTACAAGCATTACAGGGAGCTAGAGTTACAGCACAAGAACAAACTGATGTGGGAAATAGGATGCTGGCTGCTTTTCTATTCTGACAGCATCGACTGAGAGTATGTCACATAGAGATCAACACAAGGTGGCCAGAGACAAGTAAACTTGGTTCTGCTTTGACAAGCTTGACATCCTCTTTGGTCAAGCGTTGAATTTTAAGGAATATAATAGCATAATAAGGTATCCTCCACCCCAAAATTAAAATTCTCTTACCCTTATGCCATTCTATATGCATACGTCTTTCTTTTTTAAAGATGAACAGAGATTTTTATAAAAAATATAATGCAAGTTGCTGGGACCCTCAAAGACGCCAGTTGATAAATCAGTGTCTTCTGAAGCTTACTAGAATTTTGTGCGAGAAAATTACTAATAAATACTAAGCAGCTTGAAAGCACAGAGAATAGGGTGCTTGCATCACGCTTCACAGTGTTTACGTCAAAAAAGCGTATATGACATTTATAAGTAATAATACAAATATTAGTATTTTGACAACACACACCACTTTAGTTTTGCTTGAAGACATTGATTCATCAAATTGGTCTTATGGAATAGTCGTGTTTGTGTGTTTTTTGTAAGTGTCAAGTGTCATTTTTCTAAAACTCTCATGTTCAAGAAAGAAAGTCTTATACATCTGGGTTAGGAAATGAGAGATCTTTCATTTTTGGGTGGAGTATTCCTTTAATGTCTCTTTATTCTACTTTGGTATTAGTGAGTACAGTAAAAATCTTTGAGGTAGTGTTACTTCTTTTTTGTCTCTTGTGCACAGCATAATTAATGCAAAATGTTTTGGTGCGTTTTCAGTAGAAATCTCATCAGGAGCAAGGAGTTCACAAGGAGGGAGAGATGGGTTGTTTGGTTGTCGACTCCTAGCAACCAAGTTTCTTTTGTCTTTTTTTTAAAATTCTTTTTATTCTGCCATGTCACTTGAAAATGTCCCTCTGGTACCTCTTTCTTGGCACCTGAGCAGCAATCGCTTTCGAAATGTTCAGTGGGCTTCGTAAATGTTAAAAAATACAGAGCCTGTTCCATACATTACAGTAAGGATGCGATGCAAAGAGCAGCCAAATCACTTGGTGGCAGTCTGGCACAGTAGGCATTGTAGCGACTGGTTGTAGTGAACACTGTACTATTTTTAGAATGAGGTTGTGAGTAGAGTGAGCCCTTGTCACTGTCTGTGCAGCAGCCGACACAGAAGGTGTTGTATAACCAGATATAAAGCCCTTGTAAGACCTCTGGGTGGCAAATATTTATAAAGTGTCATTCAGTTGAGTAAAGCTGATAGTTCACCCATAAGTGGATTTTTCAGAGTCTGTACTCAAATGTTTCTTGTGTACTGCTGCACATTATTGTCTTTTCAGTTTGTTACGCACAGAGTCAAGAGTTGTCCTTGATTGATCTACCACATGTAAGCTTTACTATTCTAGTCCTGTGCAGAAATAACTCTCAAGGTTTTTGAGGTTAGGCAGCACATACTTATTACTGAAGACGACTTTAAAAATCCATACAACGTCTACACCGCTTCTGTATCTGAATGTTATTTATAGGTCTCTTCATGTTGTACGTTTACGTCGCATGAAGCTCAATGTGAGTACACTTCAGAAAGTCTTGCTGGTCTATCTCTGTTGTTTTGAAAACGCTGCTTTTTAAGGCAGGAATGTCTGAACATACGGGAGACGCTCAGGTGTCAGAATTCATTTCAGACTTCTGAGTGTGATTAGCACAAGACTGAGCGGAAGCTCAAATGTGAGAAGCTGTCACATTTTCCCTGTGAGACAAAGATGAAGTGAAAACGGAGACGATGAAGGCGGAGACTGTGGTTGCGTTGTACAATGCAGTAACTTAGTTGATGAGAAAGAGTCTGGTTGCTTTTGATAGGTGACCACTTCCTCCGTAACACACATTCTCATGGGTCTTGACCCCATTTTCTTCTCAAGGTAGTTGCATTGTTTTTCTCAATTCTTCCTCTTCCAAGAAACAACAAATTAACACAGCATATCACCATTGAATTGAAATTCCAGTCAATTAAAAATAAAACACTAAAAACTAGTGAATTTGGGTATCAAGTTCAATATGAAAAAGGATATTTATTTTGCAATTTGTTAAAGATTACACTTAATGGTGCATTCAAGTTCTCTGCCTAGCATAAGCATTGCTGTTCTTCATACACTTTAAGTATTGACACATCAGTGATTATTTATATATATATATATATATAATATATATATGAGCAATATCACACCAGTAGAAGTGAGATATGGCTGTATATCGCCACGGCTGTGATTCGGCCGTAGGTATAATCGCAGCCATATCGCAAGTCTACTCGTGTGATATTGCGTTATTCATATATATATATACAACAGTTCAATGGCACGAGCGTGTAAATAATTTAGAATCAACAACGGAGTATCTTTAAAAGCCCTCTTTTGTGCAGAACTACTTTCTTCCGCCACGGATTTATATCTAAAGTTGACAGTTTAACAGCTCAGCCCAAGCCTCGTTACTAATTCCAAAACGTCACTTTAGAACTAGTAACGAAGGAACTGTGATTTGCTTCATTGAAAACTTACTGTATTACTGTAGTAAAAGCTTGCTGTATTTATGTAAAATAAGCATATGAGAGAGAGATGGACTGAGCGACTGTGATTACCTGCATCTGATACATCTCATTATCCTAACCTTACTTAGGAGAATTAAGTTTAAATGTTCACTGAGGAAAGCGTTTTCTTTGTCTTAATGTCAATATCCTTTCATTGATTTCTGATGACAGCGCTCCTCGGTGCATTTGTTTGCTGCGTCAAGCTGTTGTTCTAAGTAAAAATAACTTCCGTTTAGAAAAGCCTTTATTTTTCTAAGTGAAAGTCTTTACTGCAGTGCTGACTCATAAAAACACTCTGTTGTGGCCATCTAATGGTGGAACAATGTAATTAAAATCACAATCACGAACACATGCAACGTGTCTCAGTACTAAACACTATTGAATACTATTATTATTTATATAAAATACTAATAATTGAATAATCATATTTAATAAACAACAATAACAGCCATCATAAGCAAAGGCACCGCGATATACAGCATTGAATTTACATAAACATGATAAACTTTTGCTAAAACTATTTGCTCTTGAACAAATAATAGTTTAATGACACCAAAGACTGGCCGTTAGATAGATTTACCTAACACAAATTATATCTCGTGTTTAACCAGTATAGAGACATTAGAGGCATGGGTAAATTCCAGAAGATCTGGCCGCGCTGAGGCGCTCTCTGCGGGTGTAATGAGCGCCGAACTGCCGCTGAACCGCTGGAGAACCTGTCTCCGAAAACGTTGAAGCAAATTTTCAAATAGACCTTATCTTTATTAACAAACCGCGTCTTTTAAGCACAAGAAAGCACGTTCTCACCTAAAAAATCCTTAAAACTGCATTCCGTGATACAAAACAGTATTATTTTTAAATTATAGCGTCCGCCATGACACTAGATCGACAAAACGTAGATAGATCCGGCTAACAAGCGGAGGGATACAACATTGTGAAAGGGCGTTCCTGTAGCGATAACAGTACAATAGCTCACGGTTCTCAACCAATCAGATTTGAGAACCAGAACAAACTGTTGTGTGTGTGTAAACATATATATATATATATATATATATTTGTGTATATATCATATCATTCATATCAGATCGGTGTGTTTGCTTATGCTTTTGAGGATTGAGACAAACAAAATTTCCATTCACTCACAGCACTATTGTTATCTTTAGGTTTTAATAGGAAGTTGCCTACTGTGTCCCGTCTGCGTCTTTTAAGTCTGCCCTTTAGCCATAATGAACGGTCATATTCACACTGACATTCTGTTAATTGGCTTTGAGACAGACAGGTGAAGGGCACCGCTAGGCTTCAGAAGTACCGCTGAGCGTCATTTTGCCACCCCCCAATGTAGCATCTCTGACCTATAGAATCTGTGTCAGCTTGCGGTCGTTGTTTCCTCAGCCTCCCACTCGTGGTGGAAGCAGTACAGATTCTGTTGTGATAGTTTTTGTGGTTCGATGCATTTAAGATCAGTTTACCGCACAACTCACTAAGCAAGAAGCAGAAGGTCGGTGCAGTTCAGGTGGAACTGTCTAGTCGGTGCAGGGTAAGTGGAACTGTCTAGTCATTCCTAAATTGGATATACAGTCATGGCCAAAAATATCGGCACAGTTGTCAGAAAATGCAACCCTTCTCTCAGAAAATTGTTGCAGTTGCAAATGTTTTGGTACTCACATGTTTTGTTTTTGTTTGCATTGGAACAACACAAAAAAACTGAACAAAAGTCAAATCTGATACATCTCCACACAGAACCCAAAAAATGCACTGGACAAAATTATTGGCACCCTTTACTTAATATTTGGTAGCACCCCCTTTGGAAAAATAACCTCAAATCAATCGCTTCCTGTAACCATGAATGAGTTTCTTACACCTCTCTACTGGAATTTTGGACCACTCTTCTTTGGCAAACTGCTCCAGGTCATTCAGATTTGAAGGATGCCTTCTCCCAACTGCTGTTTTGAGATCTCTCCACAGGTGTTCTATGGGATTCAGATCTGGACTCATTGCTGGCCATTTCAGAACTCTCCAGCGCTTTGTTTGTAACCATTCCTGAGTGCTTTTTGAAGTGTTTCGGGTCATTGTCCTGCTGGAAGCTTGAATTTGTTTTGAAGTTAATCTGGGTTCTTTATCCACCATTCGAACAATCCTTCATTGTAATTTTTCATTAATTTTGCTCTTCTGTCCACGTCCAGGGAGGTTAGCTACAGTGTCATGGGCTGTAAACCTCTTGATGAGATTGCGAACATTGGACACAGGAACATTAAGATCTCTGGAGACAATTTTTTTTTCTCTCAAATCCACAGACAACTCATTACACTTCTTTCTTTTCTCCATGCTCAGTGTGACACACAACACAAAGGTTGAGTCAACATTCTCCATTTTAACTGGTTGCAAGTGTGATTACTATATTGCCCACACCCGTTACTTGCCACAGGTGTGTCTAAATACAAATTACAGGAGCATCACATGTTTGAAAGCAATTATTTCTTACAATTTTGACAAGGTGCCAATAATTTTGTCCAGTCCATTTTTGAGTTCTGTGTGAAATTTTTATCAAGTTTGACTTTTCTTCTTCTTTTTTTTGTGTTGTTGCAGTACAAACAAAAACAATAAGCACGTGAATACCAAAACAATTGCAATTGAAACAATTTTCTGAGAGAAGTGTTGCATTTTCTGACAGAATTGCAAGAGTGACGTTATTTTTGGCCATGACTGTATGTGATCGATATTATTTGAAGCATTATAAAAGCTGTTTGCCTGTGATTGGACAAACCCCTTCACAAGATGATAGTGCTAGCGGTTTCCAGATTCCTATAAGCATCTGTACCCTGTAAGTGTTCAGTCCTCAAACAGGGTAATTCTAGAGGCAATTAAATCCACTGTATCCTGTCCTAATTCACAGAGGAATAACTGCTTAGTCTGAGCATGGCAACGGCATAAGGAAAAGGTTGCCATGGGTTGATTCACAGACTCTGCACTTTCCTCTTTGTGTCCCTGCTGAAAGCTCTCCCCTAATTCCTTGGCCATTCCTTGGAGCTGAAAGAATAAGCATGCTTTTGTTTGCTCTCCACCCTCCAGCCAAAGCAGAGTCAAAACAACAGCTCTTCTACCTTTAAGCTTGGGTTTATGTGGTTTTGGTTATGAATGGTGTTGGACGTGGGCAGATTATATGTCTTGTGGCCTCCAGGGACCTCCTAAATTCACCATGACATTACAATAGCACTAAAATTGCAACTTTCTGTGAGAGATGATAAAAGTGGATTGCACTCTATTTGTGAAATGCACTACTATTTAAAAGTTTGGGGGTCTGTAAGATTTTATATTATAATGCTTACAAAATTAGGAAATATTATTATAGTTTAAAATAACGGTTTTCTGTTTTAATATATTTTATAATGTAATTTATTTCTGTGATGGCAAAGCTACATTTTCAGCATCATTACTCCAGTCTTCAGTGTCACATGATTCAGAAATCATTCTAAAATACTGATTTGCTGCGTAAGAAACATTTCTTATTATTATCCTTGCTTGACATTTTTGTGTTTCATCAGGATTCTTTGATGAATAGGGAGTTAAGAAAGAACTAAATAGAATATTACTTGTCATAATGAAACTGTCTTTACTGTCACTTTTGATCAATTCTTTTCTTTTAAAAAATCTTATTGACCCCAAAGTTTTGAATGATAATGTGGCCTTGTACTAATATGATGTACATCCATTCATTAAAAGCAGAAGAATACAGTATTTTTAAAAAGTTAAGAGGTTATAAACACCATAAATAAATTGGTGCACTAAGTGGTTGTTTTGAATATGTTCTGGTGGTGACTAAATTTGCCATATCAGTATATGGGAACAGAGTCTTGCTGAATGTTGTGTATTTGTTCTGTAAAGCATATTATGTGTTCACTGTTATATGATGACAGTCTCTCCTGTAGGCTGGCTTATTGGCTCTTGTTTATGCAGAGGCCAGGTTTCCCGTAGCGACAAGCCCACAGAGTTATTTTTCCACAGCTTTAAGCTGAGACTGTCAACGGTTTCACACAGTGCTTTAATCTCCTGAAGGATGAAAGACCCCTTGTGGTGGCCACTGCCCTCGCCCTCCTATCGCTCTCTCAGGCCCCTTCCTCCCCGAGCCTTCCTGGATACATGCATCCCTTTCTAACCGCTTCCTTGGCCACTTTGGGTCCTGCCATGTCAACACGAAGGCCTCCTCTAATGGTCAGCGGCCAGGACTATGCAGGTCTCAATAGGGGAGAGGTGCTGAGCAGATTGTTTCATCCCTGGATCAATCTGCCTCTCGACTTTCCATGTCCTGGAGATGAGCTATGAATAAACATTCCTCAGCAAGGGTTATGAAATCTGTTCACACAAACTTTTCTCAACGTGGGCTTTTGTTAATAACCGTGAACTTGAAATATTTAGGCTGTTTTGTTTTTGCTAACCGCCACGTCTTTTTCTTTCTCCATCTCTCTTTTTAGGTCTCTATCCCCAACACCAGTTGTGCCTGCATGAGAGCCGTTCTGGAGTTTCTGTATTGTGGTGTGTTAACACCATGTCCTGAACTGGAGCCAATGGACCTTATAATACTAGCCAACCGCCTCTGTCTCCCCCGCCTTGTAGCTCTAACAGGTAGGTTTAATAATGGCTCTATGTTCACCCAAAGGCAGACAGCATACCTTGAAAAAGCACTGTACAATTCTGTGGTTAATGGGCCTGGAGAGGAAAATAATCTAAGAGATTACACTTTCAGCATGAATTTGCAAAGACATAATTTGTGAGCCAAATGTTGGTTAATATTACAGATGATAGCATTTAAACTCATCAAAGCCACTAGACATGGTGCTAACTAACAAAATAAATAAACAAAAATAAATGTTATCTGCAGCTGAATATTATCTAAAAATACACCGGTGAAGGTGAGAATTTTTTCACTGTTGACGATTTTGTTGTTATGGAAATTGTTAACCATTAAGCCTCATGGCTGACATATTAACACTTGTTGTGTGGTGTTTTGCCATGGTCTACAGAGCAACATGCCGTTGAGGAGCTGTTGCAGTTGTCCGTTAAAGGGGTGGACATTGATGACCATGTGCTGGCCTATCTGGAGATGGCTCAGGTAACATTAATAAAGATGAAGCAAACAAAGCCTTTAATAGAATGCACTGAGTAATGAAGTGGCAATATAACCAATGGCACACATTACAGAATTATCATTCATTCATAGCCTACATTATTCTAGTTCAAAGGATGAACAGACTTTGCTTTTCAAATGAGCCTCATTGAGAGAAATCAAGCTGTGCTAACTCTGCTTTTCTGTCTGCTGCAGTTCCATAATTCCAAACAGCTCTCTGCCTGGTGTCTGCATCACATCTGCACCAACTACAATAGCGTTTGTCGAAAATTCCCTAAAGATATGAAGACTATGTCTCCTGGTAAGGAGCAAGAAGTGCTTTTGTTCATTTATGTATTAGATTTATATTATGTATAAATGAAATAAATTCAGCAAGGATGTGCTAAATTGATCAGAAATGACAGTAAAAACATTTAAAATGTTAGAAAATATTTTCATTTTAAATGCTGTTCTGTTGAAATTCTATTGAGTACAAAAAATATTGAGCACCACAACTGATTTCAAAGTTGGTAATATTAATAATGATGAAAATTCAGCTTTGCCATTACAGGAATTAATTACATTTAAAAATATATTAAAATACACATAGAGAACATATATTTAAAATTGTGATAAAACTTCACCATTACTGATTTTACTGTATTTTTGATCAAATAAATGCAGCCTTGGTGGGACTTTCAAAGAGACTTTCAAACACATGAAAAAATTGTATTGTACCAAACTTTTAAAGTAAGTGTCTGTATGTGTATATAAATTTAAATATCTAAGTTATTTACGTATTTATTTTACAATTCTAATTTGTTCTTTATAAACATTATTCTCTTGTATTGGAATTTTTTATTTTCAAGTAAATATAGCTAAACATTTAAGCAACATGAAATTTATTAATAAAAACATTTGCCACTGGGGAAACAAAAAACTTAAATTAAAGACAAAATAAAAACATTTTTAAACCTTTTTTTTTTTTTTTTGCTTTAGCCATAAAGTTTTCCAAATTGTGTCTCTGAATACAACATTATATCTAACATAATATCTTAATTCTCAAGTAAATGGCTCTTGGTGTAAGGATCTTTAGATATTTATCTTTAGTTGAAGAAACAAGATACAAATACTGGGCAAGAAAATAATTTTTCCTCTGTATTTCCTTCATCTTGTCCTTTTGTTCTTCCAGAAAACCAGAAACACTTTGAGAAGCATCGCTGGCCCCCTGTCTGGTTCCTGAAGGAGGAAGACCGCTATCTCCGTTCTCAAAAAGAGCGAGAACGCGAGGAGGAGATCTTGCGCAAGCTGCACACCAAACGGGGCTGGTGCTTCTGGAGACATCCATCCTCCTCAGCACCCCACATTTCCTGAGGGTCTGCCTCCATCCATCCATTCAAACCCCCTGTACCCCTCTCCCTCATCTCAGTCCAGAGGCATGTAGCCAAGCCTGGGGAGCCCTGTTCCTGTGCATCCATTCCGACTGCTGGAAGCGAGTCCGGGTCTTCTTTGCCTCTGAGCTTTAACCTTCCCTCCCTGCGTTGGGCCTTAGCAGGCTGCCCGCCACGAGAGCTCAACGCGTATGTGTCATTAAATAGGAGAAGGTCCGGAGAAAGTCTCAGATCTTTCTCACTTTCGATGTTACATGTTCTACTGTGCGAATGCATAGGGAACGTCATCATTGCAGTGACCTGCTTTCGCCTCTTAAGACTGTTATTATTATACAAGACCACACACACACACACACTCACACCAGCACCCCGTCTGAGCGCTGGCGCCCAGGCACACGGATGCTGCATCGTGCTGCTGTGTTGAGCTTTTCTCTGTGAAACCTATTTCTGGGAAAACCGTCATGTTCAATGCCTACAAGCTGAAACATAGCTCAGCTTTGAATACAACTAGCAACTAAAATGGCGGCAGGGATATATATATATATAAAATTGTTAAAATAAAGGGGTTATTGCCCTTGCCTACATTCTCACTAAAAACAATTCTCCATTTTGGATCTTCCATTGCCCCATATTGGCTCTGAATAGCAATTGTGTTGCCTACTGAAGAACTGCTTTTCAGATTGCTTGTCCTGTTACTAAATGTGGTAGAACAGAAGGGGTGTGTAGTTCAGGTCTGTCACTCACTAAAAAACTCCAGGCCAGCACCAAAGACAGACATACACACTGACGCCTTACCAAAATCTGCAGAAACGAAAACTTGACAGCAAGTAAACTACAAAATTAGGGCTATTTTTACCACTGCCAGGAGAGTATTTACAGTCACAACTGTTATATGACGTTTTGTAGATTGAGCTTTGTGATATGACCACTAGCAAGCTCCTCGACTTGCTTGCCTTTCACCTCCACCAATGGGGGGCGCCCATGCTTTCTGAGTTTACCCTGCTTTCGAAAGTATTAGCTACTCATTTGTTTGTCAGTCCTGTTTCGGATCTTCACATCCTTGTGAAATGCCCTCGTTTTTGTAGCACTACTTCAATCTTAGCTATTGGTGAACCAAAAAGTAGGTTGCAATGTTTCGTATTCCTTCACCGCTCCCCTCTGTTACTCCTCTGCTCCTCTACCTCTGCAGTTAGCCAAACTGATGGAGAAACTATCGATCCACTTCCTGTAGTGTTTGATACGTTGCAATGTGACGCTTCACTTTGCACCTTACATACGCACGTAAAATTGGTGCTCAGGATTAACCTGCTAAATGTCACAGCGTTCAACCATTCACCCATTATATCTTTAAGGGGCGGTTACACTAGACTTTGAGCAACATTCATGATGTGATGTCGCACTATGTGGTGTCTTTTTAAAAAAACATTTCTGCAGTGCTGCGAAACTTAAAATTGCAAATTTAAAGTTTGTGTTTGTTTAATGACACTAAGCTGTTAATAGTCTTCTATTGGTCACACGTCTAAACATGATACAAATTTGCAGGTCAGAGTTCACCAAACTTGGAACATTGTGATTCTGGTATCGAGCATTTGCATGCGTATCAGTGGAAGGAAAAGTGTAGTGTGACTGCCTCTTTACACAAGTTTTGACAATCTTAATAACAGAATATCCCAACATAAGCTGTAAATCAGAAGTCTATCCTTCTTTTTTGATTGAAAAGCTTTCGATTTTGAGCTTTGAAACAGGTTTTGTGGTTAAACTGACAGGGTTATGCTAACAGCCGCTCTCGGTTTGGTTCCTCTTTCAGACGTGCATGGGCTGTGAAGTGTTGATAGCATCCGTTTGCTAGAGTCTGTCTCGACTGCCTTCCATCTGAAAACATGAGTGCCTATGACCATTGTTACACTTTCCCTTCTACATTCAAGTATTTCTCGGTGAAGCATGTTTGTTTTGCCTGTTTTGTGCCTTTTAACAAAAGTGTTTTTAATAACTACTTTAGGTGGGAGGTGAGTGAGAAATCGGAGACATCTTAAGTTTTCCATGCCACCCTTTTTCTATTTCTGGCTTTCTGATTTCGCTTCCTCAAGGCTGCACCTTGCTTTTCGCACCAGACGAGCTGAAATCATCAACAGCTACAAAAATAGACACGCAGAGCCCATGTGCTCAGACAGGCCGATCTGCACAAAAAAAAATCACAAATCACAAATAAAAGAGGGAAATGGAGAGCAGATGCTGTATGCTACCATCTTTACCCGTAGGGGCACTTTTGTAGGTTCATCCCATTAAGATGCTTTATTTATAGGGGCAGACAAATAAATGAATGTTTATAGATGCCACTCTATGCCTAAAGGCTTAATAATTAGTAAAATAACGACTGTAAGGCCTTACTTTGTATCTGCAGACTGGCTCTGCGATAAATGATGTACTTAATCGCAGCTCTCCTGTCTGCCCCTTAGAGTTAAAGAAGAACAATTCGAGAACACTTTAAACATCAGCATGTTTGTTGGGATGGAAAGCTTTGTTGGGCTTGTTAGCACTTTTTGTTCTTGCACTTTGATTTTAGAGTTGGTCTGCATGGCATTGACTGTTTCTAAACTTTTTAAAACATTTTGTAGCATGGAATGGTTTCTTCCATTAAAACAGTGCTCCTTATGGCCCTACATATTTTGTGCTTACGTTAAAAAAAAAAAAAAATCCCTCATACTGTAAGACTTTTATGTCGATTGCTCAAAGTCTTTGTACCTTGTGCTTTAATCAAATATGCCTTGATTAACTTCAAGGACATGTGATGTGTTTTTCTGTTGAAATTAGGTGAATAAGTAGATTTCATAAACAGTATTAGAAAGGTCTATTAGCCCTTAAAAGGATTGTTCACCCCAAATGCAAATTCTGTCATTTATTCACCCTCATGTTGTTTCGACATGTTTTATATGAACTCATTTCTTCTGAAGAACACAAAAGTAGTGTGTGGCATCCATGAAGTCAAGCGCATCCAACTCAATTCTTCAAAACATGTTTATGTTCCACAGGGAAAAAAAAGTCATAAGTTTGAAATGACGTGAGGGTGAGTAAACGACGACAGAATGCTCATATTTGGTGAACAATCGCTTTAAATTGATAGATTCATTGAGACAGTGACTAACAACAGGAAAGACAGTATAACTGCTTGCTAAATATGCACTTTAGCTTCAAATTTGATACAAATTATATTATTTGTGGATTTTCTTTCAATTTAACAAAAGTATTTATCTGTGCACGTTTACAGGTAAGATGTGCGTGGCAATGGTCTAGCTTTCATTACTAAGGAATTATCATGCACTTTCATCATGTTATTGAAAAAATAAATAATTACAAAATCAGAGCACTCATTACCACTTTTAAAAAGTCCATCCAAAACCCTTACAGATACTTAATGTTATACTAAATGTTTATCATGCTCATTATTAATGACACATTGTGGTTGTAGTTCAATTTATTTATAACAGTACATTAGAAACCCACTAGTTTTAGAAACGTGAGAGCACTTGAGAATTGTGGTCTATTGTTGTGTTACCGTGCCTTTAATTGAAAAAAAAATCTTTCTGAAGAGAGTTCACTGCCTTTAGTTTTTATCAAGGTAATTGTAGTGCACTAACACACACACACACACTTTCGCTGACAGCCATCAGACCACTGTATTGCTCCTTCTGCATGCCTGTGGCCAGCATGTAGCAATACCCTCTGGTCTTTGAGTGGTGTGAAATATTTTATGCTTTCCCCCCTAACATTTGAGATGTTTTCATCCCATTTTGTTAGTGCTGAGCTGAGTGGAAACCTGTGCTTGTTGAGAACATTGATTAGAAGCGTTTGGACGAGGGTTAATGCAAACACATGCACATTAACAGAGTCAGAGGCACACTTGCACCCTCTACAGTCAACTGAAGGTCAGGGTTTTATTTTATTTTTTTTACAAGGCTGAGGGTAATATAAATTGGTGTAGGACAGGGGAGCTATGTTACACAACATTCTTTCTGGAATATGACTTTGATTTAGGTGTTTTTTGTTGTTGTTTTTTTTTTTTTGTAAATTATTAATTCCAGAAAGCTGTTATTGTGGTGATTGCCTGATTTAAAAAAAAAAAAAATTATGAAAACACTCAACATTTGTAATAAACTGGAAAGGTTAACCACATTTAACTGCTTTTAACAATCTTAAAATGAACAATCTGACCTCAGGTCATAGGCAGAGACCACTTCAAGCCCTTGTTAGTTTCTGTGTTTCAACAGAGCGGCTCTCCAACCAACTTCCTTTCTTTGCTTTGAAATCCACCTTCATCTTCATGAAAGAAAAGGGCCATATTACTGAACAACATCTGTCAATTATAGCGGAGCACTTGTATGCCCTTTGGCAGACGCTGTCCCTCTTTCCACTTGTGGTGCGGTGTCCTTGCCATTTTTCATCTTCTTGAAGTGAGGTAGGTGTCACTGACTGTTGACCCTACCCTTGACCTCTCTTCCTCTTTCAAATCTGTGACTATTTAAAGCTGTTTTGCACTTTGTGGTTTTCTTTTTAACTTCTTAGTTTGATTATTGTTTCTGATACCTGTTCTGTAATTATTGTTCTTGTTCTGAACCAGAAAAAGCACACACACACACCATACACACTACTAAGGGCTTTTAAAATACAAAATCAGAATGTTTTGCTGCCGTTGCAAAAAAAATAAAAAATATTATTGAATCGTTTGTAATATTTTTGAACTGTGATTTGTACAAAATGGAGCAAAAAAAGGGGGTTGGAAAAGGTTATCTGTTTCAGTATTTTAATGTTTGCTTGGCTTTTAATAAAACTTAACTAAACTCTTTGAACTCATTTATTTGTGTGTGTTTTTATTTGCAATGAAATGCTAACTATTGATCATAAAAATGGTTACATTAACATTATGCAATAATCATTTAAAATACATTTAAAAGAGTATAACTCTTCTCTGATACACTGTAAAAATTATTTTTCAAAGTTGTAAATAAAACAAAGATTGGCTGTATTGGAGTTTTATTGGTGTTTTACATTTTTTTAAAAACTCAGTCTTTCTACTTCAAAATGTCATGTTTAATTCAATGTGTTACTTCTGTTTTATTTGTTATTATTTTTAAAATTTACAAGCAATTTCTGAGTGAAAATGATTTCAATACACATGAGAAATGTACACCATTATATGTGAGATTTGTACAGGTGATCAGCTTGTTATGTGGAAAGGCAGTACTGTAAAATGCCCTGCAGAGGGAGACATACACAGTTTTAAGCGTTTCCTCTCGTTAAACTCTATAATAAATATATTTACCAAAATATTATATATAATATGTCACATATATTTTTGGATTAGAATTATGACCATTTATCCATGTACTAATACCACGTACTGCTAGTTGAGCTGCTCAGGTTTGATGCAGAAGCACAACTTTTGTTCAGCTGGCTCTTGCTTTATGTCTGTCCTTCACAAAGTAGCAGACAAAATGGCTGAGTGATCACAACGTGACTGCTTTCCTTCCCCCTGTCCCTCAGTCAAACGCCTGAAACAATCAGATCAAAATGTCAGTCCCTAGAAGTGATTTAATAAAATAGTTGTAGTATGAGGTTTTTGGTTGTCATGCAAACACAGACATGGTAATGATTTCCATAGGACTGTAGTGTTGCATTTTTTGAAGGAATACACATCACAGGAAATAAGTCATCTCCATACACACGTGCACACTCACACTCACACACTGCAACATTTCCAGTAACACTTTGAAGGGGCAAAGCCAACACATATGCTGTAATTGATGCTGCTGCCCCAAAAGAGAGGGTGCCTGTGTAGACGGGTGGCTAACAGACCAGAAAGTCTCCTTGGTGTGTGTTTGTGAGACACTGATTGCAGTCCTAGTGCTTGTGTCATCAGATCTGTGACTGATGTGTTTGGTGGTGCCATGGTTTGATTCATGATGGCCAGAAACACTGTATGAAAGCACAATGTGGTAACACTCTTATGGCTGTAATTGAGCAACTCTAAAAACGTATCCATGCCGGATATCTAGAAAAGCTTGTATTATATAACAGAATGTGCAATACAGTATTATATATATATATATATATATATACAGTATATATATATATATATATATATATTGGATTGGATTCAATTCAATTGGATGTATATATATATTATATAAATAGTTACAGTGTTTCTGAACTAAATTCTGAAGATGCCTGAAATTTTATGCTTTTTTGTTTTTTACACTGACACTAATGTTTTCCAAAAACATATTGTTATAATAAGTTACATACGTGTTAATTCTACCTGACCTTGCCACTGCATTCTTCTTCCATGAGAGCATGGTCTTATCCCACTCTCTCACATTTTTCTCTTCACACCAACGTACCACCAAGAAGCACAATTTCCCATAAATGCCCTAAAAGGTGAATGTAATGGAATATATTTTATCTTCTCTACATCTCACAAATGGCTAGCACAGTATGGTCCATTTTCTCCATTAAACTTTTCTTTAAAGATCTGTTTAATGTAATGTCTCAGATGTAATAAGACCATAGATTGATTGGGTTAACTGAGAAGAACATGAACATTCAGTTGCTCTTAAGATTTTATTGTCCAGAATGGAATTCCTCAAAGTTATTCTTCAATAAATGTGTTGCCCCAAGTCCAAAACCATTACTGGAATCAGCAAAGCAAAGTCACAGACATTTCCAACAGGAACAGAATGCCTGGACTCACTCAGCCCCTCATCTTATAACAAATTCCTCTACATTAGCGAGGTCCTATGTCTAAATACAAGGTGAAGGGCAATTGTTCTGAAAGCAAAAGACTCAAATTGCTGGGTATGTTTAGTCTTTCTTAGCTATATGATACAGATAAATGAACAGTCACTGGACTGCACAGTATAAATCATAGCAGTCAAACAATCAATTGTGAAGTTCAAAAACAAACTACAAATTCAGAGGCTGTATATTCTTATACTGAGCTGCAGAGACACCAAAACAGCAATGAATGTTGCCTGAAAAAATGTAGCAAAGGTCCAGTATCCAGTAATATTTTCAAAATATTAGCTAAACTATGTGCCTTTGTAATATTAGTGACTCTACGAACCTATTTTATTATTTTCTGTCTCTTCTGTGTGGGTAATGTCTTATGTAATCAGGCTTATGTTGGACCGCTTTTATTATTAGGTAATGTTGTCTAGAGATCATCTTGGCTTTGTTGAGGTACCAGCCACTGATGAAATATGTTTTTCTTCCCTTCAAATCTTTGCACACTGCAGTTGTAGCCTCTCTGTGGGTGTTTGCAGGTTTTCTGCTTATTTATCTTGTGAAATCTTGAGCTCTCTAGCTGGTTTTCCCTCTTTTCGTTTCACAATGCACTTCAGTTTATCACATTTATTGTGGGGGAAAAACCAACTCCCATGCAAACGCGATTCCTTATGTGTCGTTTATGTCGAAAATGCATCACTAGCGTGCCATGGATTATCAGCATTGCCACAAGGGGCGCTACATCAGGAATTAGCCTAATTGGCTGTGTTTGAAAATGTTTAACTTGATGTGTCTTTCACGAAATTCCTGATATAGATAGGCTATTCCTATTGAGGACTAAATCAGCCAGGCGAATTTAAAACACAATAAGTGCGGTCTTGCTTTCGGAGGTGAATGCTAGCTGTTTGGGAACACATCTGGGAGACAATATGGTCCGATAATTTGTTTTTCAATTTGAAATTAAATAAGCAGAAACGAGAAAACAGTCCTCTTTTCGTTTTTTCATTTGTTAAAAAAAACGAGATTTTAATTTTCGTTTTAATCTTAATTTTAATTTTCGTTTTTTAACGAGATAAAGGACTTCAAAATGGGGGGTGGGGAAGTCGTGGCCTAATGGTTAGAGAGTCGGACTCCTAATCCAAAGGTTGCGGGTTCGAGTCTTGGGCCGGCAGGGATTGTAGGTGGGGGGAGTGAATGTCCAGCGCTCTCTCCACCCTCAATACCACGACTGAGGTGCCCTTGAGCAAGGCACCAAACCCCCAACTGCTCCCCGGGCGCCGCAGCTTTGGCTGCCCACTGCTCCGGGTGTGTGTTCACGGTGTGTGTGTGTTCACTGCTGTGTGTGTGCACTATGGATGGGTTAAATACAGAGCACGAATTTCGAGTATGGGTCACCATACTTGGCAGTATGTCACTTCACTTATAAAAAAATCGTTTTCCTCTTGTGGGCGCTCGTACGCCTCTTTCCGCCGTAATAGTCCTCTGCTGCTGTACGGGGCAGGTCCTAGATCGGGCTTTCCTCTGTAACCAAAGGCGTTTCACAGAAATATTAATTTCTGAAATGTTCATCAGCCTGTTTTATTTAGCTGTGCGAGTAGTACATCTGTATGGCGAAGCAGCAGCGCAGAATGGATGAGAAGCACGGATTTAAAAATAAAATAAATAAATTTAGGGGGGGGGTCCCCCAGATATTTTAGTTTTTAGTAAAAAAATAAAGATGACAAATCTGATTAAGCTCACGCAGTTAGGATACGATACATTTCGTTAATTAATTATTTACTGTCATTCATGTGAAGTCTGTTTTTAGGCTGACCAAATGCAAATGCCTCTATCAGGGTCGGCGCCAGAGCGCACAAAGTGAGGGGGCACGCACAAATTTTTTATTATTATTTTTTTTTTTTAAACAAGCAAAAAATTTATTTTACGTTTTTGAGAGGAAAATTAAATAAATATATAAATACGTCACGTATAAGTGGATAACTATACTAATATTTATACTAATGATAAATAAGTGTAGTAGGCTATATAATATATGTTTAGCTATAAACAAAGCGAAACTGAAGGTAAAGTTATAGCTCTCTCATTCGCACAAATCACATACGCGATGTAAGTCTATTTGAAGCGTTATATAGGCCTTCTGGGTTTTGTAGTTCACGCGCGTTCCAGTATCGACGGGAAAAATCATAATGAGTTAAAATATGCCACAGTGGCCCGGTGCTCACCCTGACACGACGGCACGGTGAACGGCTGCGCTGTTGGCAGTCAATAGCCTATATTAACAAAACGACTATATCCGCGTTAAAACAAACCTTTTCTCCCATTAAAACAAACGCTCAGTTTGTGGTCCATTATTACTTTAATGAAAACACACACACACACACACACACACACTTTCTTGAAGAGGCTGGGGGTTATGTGTTGCTATAGCCTATATGTAGAGCAGCGATTTTCAAACTAGAGCCCGTGTCCAAACCATGTAAATAATAATAATAATAATAATAATAATAAAATAATAAAACACTGTTGCTAGCTTATATATATTTAAATGACTATTTGTTTGATCATGGTATCCATGACTAGGCAATATATCATTATAAGAACAGGGTTTTGAGTTTTAATCAACATACAAAAATATATATATTCAGTCAATGCGATGTTAGGATATATAACAAAGAGAGATAAGCCATTGTTCGTCTTTTTAATTGCTTACCCTAATTAACATTTGATGTGACTTCCAAATACATTGAAATATCAAAAACAAATAAATAAAATTAAATAAAAAAATAAACTCACTGGAGGGTATCACTTTCAAGTTCAGTAGCAATTTATTTGATTATTTAATCTTCATTTACTAGTGCAAATTCCAGTCTGAGCAATGGTGCCAGATGTCCCTTTGCGCCACCAGGTGGAGATTTCACTAATGATTTTAAATGCCTTGCAAGATCATTTTAATTCAATTTCGACATTTTGGGTAGTTCTGATGCCATGAGCCAGTTTTGATGACTTTGCAATAATCCTAAATATAGACTAATATTTAATGCGCAGGTATAATTACAGACTTGTCACAGAACTCGAAAAACAACATTGGATAAAAGCATCTGCTAAATGATTAAATGCAAATGTATAAAATGTTTTAAAAAATTAATAATGAAAAATTAGTGCACTTTTCAAATGTTTGTAGGTAAGATACAAAAGGTCCGAGATGGAGTGGATAAATATAGTAGAAAGATAGAAAAAGAGAAAATTACCCGTCAAAAAAAAGTCAATTATAAGAAGATTTCTCTTGCCGACAAAACAAGTAGCCCCTAAATGATGTCATGCGCGTAGCGGTCTATAGCAGAGGCATTTACATTTTGACAGCCTAAAAACATTTCAGTTACATGAATTACAGTAAATAATTAAAAACATATCTGGGGGACGCCCCCTACATCTATTTATTTTTATTTATTTATTTATTTTATCTGCGCTTCTCATCCATTCTGCGCTGTTTGTGGATAGCGCAGCTTCACCATACAGATTTAACTACTCGCACAGCTAAATAAAACAGGCTGATGAACATTTCTGAAAGTAATATTTATGTGAAATGCATTAGGTTACAGAGGAAAGCCCGATCTAGGACCTGCCCCGTACAGCAGCAGAGGACTTTTGTTTTTCTTTTCTTTTTTAATTTTTAAATTTTTTATTATGCAATAACAATACAACAATTACAAAGACAAAGAGAGAACAACAACAACAACAACAAAAAACAATGAGGGTTACAAACAATAATCCAAAGCATACTAAATTATCGTATAAGATTTACACCATACGAGAGTCTTACATACAATAGAATTATTAGAGTTACTCAACGAGTTTACATACATATCAAAATCTTTCCTGAAAATAAAAAAATAAGGAGTTTTCTTTGAAAATTTACATTTATGAATGTAACATTTAGCAGGAAATAGCAATAGATTAATAATACATTTGCAGTGAGAAGGGTCTAAATTTAAAGAATAACCAAAAAACACAATTTTGGGGGTTATACAGAAATTTGGATATAAATAGTTTTTAACAAAATTGGAAAAGTCGCAGCAGAGGACTATTATTGTGCTAAACGAACAGAGTATGACGTCACGGGCTCAGATTTGGTTGGCCAATCGGCGGAAAGGGGCGTGTCACGAGCGCCCACAAGAGGAAAACTAATTTTGAAGTCGTTTATCCGTTTTCTACCCGTGAAACAGAAAAACGAAAAAGACGACTGTTTTCTCGTTTCTGCTTATTTAATTTCAAATTGAAAAACAAACTATCAAAACGTACACGGACCAATTATACAGAAATACTTTGATAAGAGGGTGATGGAAACAAAGCTGACTGCTCTATGTACTCTATCGCCCCCTTGAATACTGAAGCTTTACCGATGTTCCAATGCAATAGCACACGTGTGTGTGTTTAACCTTGCAGATGGCGTCTGTGTTTACATACTTCTTTAAAATATGTTATCTGGCCTTAATCATCCACACAGACACCCCGCCTGCTGTGAGCAATTTGCATAACATCCAACTCCTCCTATCAAAGAAGAAGAAGAAAAACATTCTGCTTGGGCCTCAATTGGTGTGATGTACATTAATGGAAAATGTAATTAACATTCACAAGCGTGCCACATGTGGGAGTTCAGACTGTGACAACTAAAGCATGAGATCTTCATCTTCTGGTGTAATGAGCACAGCACTAAATAATGGCTATGTAAACAGACTGAAACCCAGTGGAGGATGTTCCTTGAAGCCTCCTCACAAGAATGTGATAATACTGAAAAAACTAGCAAGCATTGTTTGACCTTTTAATGTCATTATGTCATGAGAAAGCAAACACATACTGCTTACAACACTGAAATCCAAACCCTTGAAGTAAATATTTTCCTCCCCCAATTACAAATCTTTTCCTGCATATTACTTAATGCTTATTGAGCTAAAGAAATTCCTAATATAAACTGTGACTGTTTCAATTCTAGAAATTGGTATGAAAAGAGTAGGGTTGAAATTATCCACCGAAAATTTTTGTAAACCCTGACATAGTACAGCTCCATATGATATGGCAAATATGCTGTGTGTCTTCAACATGTAGGCATTCCAAAAGTTAATGAATTCCCAGGAAGTCAGTGCTGACACTGCTATCATTTACTTAAGATAATGCATTCAGAGATGAAAACACAGTATCAAAAGTCTAAGAAAGGTTGATGAAATGCTGGATGCTTGAAAGGGATGGAGAGAAGTAAGGCTAACGGAAAACATATGCTGAAAAAGAGTAATGACTATGAGAGGGCAGAGGTCAAGCTATAAGCCTTTACTAAAGGCATATATCTTTGGTGTGTTGAACTTTGACATCTCTTTCAGGTCTAAACAGATTGAAGCATGACGTGTGTACACTGCATGTGTTCAAGATGTAAAGGCGGAAAAATATGCCAACGCTGTAACAGACAGGAATGGTCTTGAATGTTATTTCTTTGTGCAATGCATTTAACTTTTAATGAAACTATGACTAGAGCAAGGTTTTCAAACTTTTCGATGTCATGGCCACCATAAAGGATCTGGATCTGCTGGCCTGAGACAAAAATAAACTGCTGACTGACTGTTTGTAATAGACACTATTTTCCCTCAGCTGAATAACTTTCAGTATCTCAAAGCAAATTATTAAGCCTGATAATATTTACTTTGTTGACTGCAATCCTTTTTTTGTATCCATATTAAGGTGAGGTTGCATTTACCTTTTCTCTGCAAAATTGTGTGGGCAACATCCAGTTATTTCAATAGCAATGACTGGAATCAGAACTTTAGGAAGAATTTTCCCACACAGATTTTGCTCATATTCAGGTTGGTCACACAAATTTGTTGCGCTGACCAGCAGAAAGCTGCTTGGTATGAAAGTAACTTCTTTGTGAGTGAGACTAGTAAAATCTGTGTGGGAAACTTTTTTTTGCACTCATGTGACACTCCCAAAATAAGTGGACTCCCAATGCAATGACTGGATTTCACAGAGCAACGGTAAATGTGACCACACCTTTAGAGTACTTTTAAATGTTTTAACCTGAAAAGAAAGGTTTCTCTGTTTTTCCTCACACATTCTCTTTCTGTAAAAACTAGGGCTGCTGTTCATCTTATGATCTGACTTCAGACAGTCTTCAGAAAGTAGAATGAAATGGTTGTATTGTCGGGTTATGTAAATGTGTGAATACATTAAACATTTAATTAATATTTTGAAGTAAATATGGAAACTTTGGCATTCCTAGAAAAGCTAATTTTTTTTTTCACTCATTTTTTATACCCTTCCACCATTTACTAGGGGCCCCTGGACCTCAGTTTGAAAAAATTCTAGAAAGGCCAAGGTATATAAAACACATTTGTTGAATTGAATGAGGTTTTAACAGGTTCAGTCAGAAAATTTAGAAACCACGTGAGAGCTTCATCCTCCATTTCGTGTTTACTCTGTTTTAAATAACATTATTCCAGTGCTAAATGTATTCCTTTCAAATAAACAGCACTTTATCATTCTCTTAACAGCACAGCATCTTAAACAATATCTTGTGTCACTCAAAGGAAATACCAGACGTGGTGTCATGTCAAACACAACAGCATAACATTCAAATCTGTCAACAGGGAAAGCGACATGAGGCAGGAAGCTGCTGAGATCATGAAGGAATTTGGATATTTTGGCACCCGTTTGTTTCAGACCATGTGCAATAAACCCTCACACAGGCCTCCAAAGAGGCTGTTTAGGGCTCCAGCAGTTTAAGCTGGGATCTGTGCTCTAGTGCACATCTACCCTTAAACACAGAGTTTTAGACAAGCAATGGGGGCCCTTTATTAGCAGAGCTCTACAACATTAATTAATTAAACCATAAAGATAGATGATGTAATGTTTAAAGAACCAGACGGAGGAAGATGTGGTTTCAGTTTGCGTTCACGGCTGTGTATGTGTGTGTGTGGGTGTGTGGAAGAGAAGAGTGGGTAATTCCTAACTCCTGATTCCTAACAGCAATGTTGAACTGTCGTCAGTAAAGTATGAAGACTAAACTTCTCTTCTCCTGTGGGTCAATGAGGATATTTTAACCTTTAAACATTTTTCATCATTTTGATTTATCCTATGCACAGAATGATTCTGTATAATCATGAACGTATTTAGCAAGAACAATAATAACAGACGAAACTGTACACTAGATCAGACAACACGAAAAGCATAAACATCCTAAGAGGTAACAGATTAAAAAAAGGCAAGAGGAAAGTTTCGAAGTGTTTTGTTGAAAAGTGTTTTCTACATATAGTATGGTTATAACAGTTAACTAAAACTAAAACGATAACATTTTATTACCTGAAATACATTATACTAAGCATTGCATTTTCAACACCAACAAAGCCAGTTTAAAGGAGACTACATCAAGTTCAGTTCCCATGAAATCGGCCCTGCTGAGACAAGGGTCCCTCCAGAGATCAATGCACTGTAAACGGCTTCTCAGCTGGCTGCCAAGCGCTCCAAAGACTGCTCACAGGAAGCCTGCACAAAGAGAGACTGGCAGCTCAATAGCGCGTCAGTGCAGGACCAGTGGACTTCCAACCAAACTCACCCTCATTCACTGCCACACTTCAAACATTAGCACAAAACAGGAGCAAAGATCTAAACATTTTGACTGAATTTGCATACTTGTATAGATGTTCTTTTTGTGCCCATGATTGCTGTCTTTTATGGAATCCAGGACAAAGAATGAAAATAAGAACAAAAAGACCAATTAAGTACTAAAGCTTTACACAAACAGGGGTTTCACAAGTTCACATGTAATAGAAAGGGGTAAAGAATAAGCATATTTGGCTTGCTGTCCTCAAGGAGGGCTTCGAGCTTGAGATATGGAACAAACCCAAAGTACTCGTCTGGACTTCACTGGCTGGCCGAGAGAGGTGTTGGGTTGGGATGCTGGAACCTGTCACTGAATAGAGAGGTGAGAGAGGCTTTTTCTGATGCTGATTGGTTGGATTATCCAAACAGGTTCCTCCCAAACTTTGTTCAAATTAACTTCATTTTCTAACTTGATTCTGCAGACCCTCGGCTGCATGGGGGCGCTGGAGGATCTCAAGATTTTAGGGCTGTCAATGTTAATGTGTTAGCTTATATTGTTAACTAAATATGTTAAATGTAATTAGATTGTGGAAAAAAATAAATAAAATTGACATTATTACTGTTGCATTATGCTTTTTCTATTTTATTGACATCCATAGTAAGAGTAAGAAATAAAACACAAATCTGTATTGTTTTTTTTGTGTTTTTTTTTGGGGGGGGGGGGGGGGGGGGGGGGTATATACACTAAATGTACACTGTCAACTTATCAATTATTTTTCAAATGATAATATTTAAATAATCCGTTTTGGTTGAGATTCAGTGTAGGAAAAGCCAATTATTTAATTTTGCAAACATATATGGGTCTGTACACATAAAAGGTAAATATGGCCGAAAAAAAGTTCGAAAACCTCTCAAAAATAGTATGCACTAAATTCCAAGATAGCTTAAAATGCGGACATCTCATGACCTAACTCAACAAGAATGTCCATAAAACCATTTCAAATGCGTCCTTGTGTTTAAAAGTCTAGAATATAAAAAATAGATTCAATTACGTTACCTCCAAATTGTTTTAATGTGACCGTACATACCACGGTCTGTAATTCATGTTAGCAGCAACCGAGATAAATTGAAATTGTGCAAAAAAAAAAAAAAAAAAAAAAAAAAACTGAAATTGTGCAACAGCAGTGGTGTTTTTCCCCCTCAGAGCAGGAGGTGGAGCTTTTGGAGAGATTCTTCTTCATGAAGTTTTCCAGCATGACTGATGCACATTAGCAGTGTTCGCCTCCACCTCCAACTCCAACAGCCCTTCACCTTCAGAAGTTACACATCGCCTGCAAAGCTCACTGAATGCAACTTTGGATAAGGGGACTGCGTGTTTGCTAGTGACACAAAACGTGTGTTGAAGTGCACTGGTTTGTGGAGTACATAGAAACACTCCAGCATCAGGATGAGAGCGATTAACTTGGACACGTACAGCCTGTCTCTGCTGACCGCTAAAGAAGACGTCCTCAACGCGCGAGCATCCACCAACTGGTACAGTAAACATTACTTATTAGCTGTTTCTCAGTCTTAGCGAGCTGCTTGTCTAGACTATATTTTGGGGCGTCACAGGCGCGAGCAACATTTTTAATTATCACATAGGCAACAAATCTGAATGTTGTCTAGGTAGGGAGCTGCATTTGGTTTTGAAACAACCGAAGACGTGCTGATGCTTTGTAAATGATATTGCGCAGTTGCTTTTTAATGTCGTCAGATTTCGTTATTATTTAGCCTACGTTTTGAATAATAAACATTTAAGTGCACTTAAGTTTTGCACTGTGCTAAGAAAGTTGAAACATGTCCAACACTGCAAAAATGCAGAATATTACTTTCCCATAACTCTGGAAGTACTTGTTTACAGAATACTTTTTATGGGAAGCAAAGGCCACTTCCCTCAAACCTATCCCCCATTGCTGAAGATTAATGTCACTGAATGCGTTTTTTTAAATACGAATTTGAACGGAAAGCTAAGTTCCTGTGGAAGTGCTTGATATGACTTCTTCCATTTCTCCCTTAGTGTTTACCTGTATGCAAATTAGCTCAGTTGCTATAATAGGCTACAGTAGCTATACAGGTGCAAGCACAAATTATTAGGGTGGAAACACAATCCTGTAACCTGTAGGCTTTAAAAACTGTTGGATTTTGACCTCTATATGTTCAGACCAATGCATGCAAAATAATTCCATCAGTTGTATGTAATGAAGCTGCATGCATTTACATGTCTTTCACTCTTACAATGCCATCTTTCGTTCAAACGGGATGGAACTTTGCACGAGTTCTCGGACTTAAGTACTAAAGTAGACTCTCTGTTTAATGGCAATCGCACTATAGGTCAAAGACATGAAAGATTTCATTTTCGTTTCAAAATCATAAAGTTATTTTAATTGATCACTTTATAGGGTCACCAACTGGCCGAGCCCAACCAAATTTCCGAGGTCTCCTCAGAGAAAGTTTCTGCATGCATTTCTACAAGTTCTTTAAAATAACTTTTTCTTAAATCATGTGCTCTACATTCTTTGTTATGTAGAATATCATCATATTTTTATTATCAAAATATGTTGCACTCCAGATTGCACACATGCACAATATGGTACAGACAAATTACAGGTAAAGACAGTCAAAAACCAAGGACTAGTTTGCAAAAGTAGGTTTTTGGAAAATACAATATGGTGGAAAAATGTCCTTGGCAGAAACATTTTTTGCTCCATAGCTTCACCTGTATTTTATGTTTCTACCATTTGTGGGTTATTCTGTATAATAAAGGTAGAAAAGGTATAGGCTAATAATAATAATACTAATGAAAACAATAGTGTTCCCAGAAGTTCATTTTTTGGGCCCTTATTAAAAAAATCAGCTGGCTCAGTGTTCTAGAAAATGGAACCATTTATTGGCTTAAAAAATGTTTCAAAGTTTTTTTTCCTGGTTCCTCATTCTGTGTGCATGTATATGTGTGTGCATTTTGGGTTGAATGATGTAAAGAGACCAACCAGCCCCTTTCATTTGTGTCTTTTCACCATGATGTCATGAAGTTATATTCTGCTTCAGCTTTGTGCTTACGCAGAGAGTAGTAGTTTACAGTGTGGTTTGCACTTAAGTGGACACCCAAGTGATTAGAGACGGCTTTTTCTGAAACTGAATTCATATGCTCTTATTCATCTCAAGAAGAAGTTAATAGCCTGTTCCCACTCACCGCTTTCTCAACTACATGATGTCATCTTTTGTTGGCTTTAAAGTACTCATTAAACACATTACAAAGGTGACTGTAATTATAGGTGTTTCATTATTATCTGCATGTATCAACATGGATATACATTTGTTCCAACTTTAACAACCCCTGATCTGACAGTTCAGAAGTCCTGGAGTGTCTTTCCTCTGTGTCAGATCTTGGCAACTCATGTTTGTTTTATCAGCAGCGTCATTGTCTCCTGTATTTCAGCAGGCTCAGGCTAATTCCTGCAAACGCCCGTCAGTGGCTTCCTAAATGATCCAGGCAGCACCCATTCTGTTTTTCCACATGCTTAATCACCGTGGAAACGTGCTCAGAAACAGTCGCTGACCCTTTAGGCTTTACAAGCCGAACAGTGATGGTGAGGGTTTGTCATTTTGCTATGTCAAGTCACATTAAATGGCCCATAAGCAGATGCTGAATGTAAGAAGTGACAAAAGACCTGTGAATTTTTGCAAAAGGGGAAACTTGTACTTCTCCACAAGAGTTATCTGTTATCTCTTTACTTTTATGCTCTGAACAATTGGCGTCAATGACTTATTGAGCTGTTCAGATGCACTTTGAGCACACTAGAATGAGAAACAGCTTCTGTTGTTGGCAGTTTTTACATGATACGGGGTTTTGGATATTTACAAATCTTTGTTTATTGAAATGGAAAAATAAAGTTAATGGCCAATTAAATATATTTTTTTAGTTCGTAATTAAAAACTGTTACTTTCAAGTCATTCACAGTATACAGTATGCTTGTGTACTTCTTCTTGACTACATTCTGTTATGGTGCATAATTGCATAAATGACCAAGAAAAAAACTATATATAAATATATATATACATGTATAAATATTAGTGCTGCCAAATGATTAATTGTATCCAAAATAAAAGTTCTGCTTTACATAATATATGTGCGTGTTCTATGTATATTTAATATAAATACACACACATACAGTATATATTTCAGAAATATATGTTATGTTTATATATTAAATATATTTATTTATAATAGAAATTATATGAATATAAATCTAAACATAAATACATGTAAATATTTTCAAAATATATACTGTATGTGTGTGTATTTATATATTCACAATAAATATACATAGAACACGCACATATATTATGCAAATAAAAACTTTTATTTTGGATGCGATTAATCACGATTAATCGTTTGACAGCACTAATAAATAAATAAATAAATAAATATATATATATATATATATATATATATAGGATAAGATAATTTGTAAATTTCCTACCATATATATCAAAACTTACTTTTTGATTAGTAATATGCATTGCTAAGGACTTAATTTGGACAACTATTTTCTCAATATTTAGATTTTTTTGCACACTCAGATTCCAGATTTTCAAATAGTTGTTATTTAACTTTTAGATGATGTATACATCTTAATTTACTTTTTTTTAATTGACCCTTATGATTGGTTTTGTGGTCCATAGTCACAAATTAATTATTTTATTTTATTTAATTATCAAATTAATTATTTTTATTTCACAATGTTATTGTTTTTAATGTATTTTTAGTCAAATTAGTAAAATTGGTTAATTCTCACCGATCCCGAACATTTGAACAGTGGTGTATATCTTGATAAACTAAAGAAAGTGTGGTCCAGTGAACACTGTTGAATTTCTTCTGAATTAATTTTTGTGTTCCACGGTAGTAGTCATACACTTGGAAAATTACAGTTCTCTGGTATGGAGGTAGTAACCAGATTCTTCATGCTTGACTTATCAGTCTTCTAGAGTTAAACATGGCAGGCTTTTGACATGCCACTCAGTGGTTCTTCAGAAGGAAATGTTAGCAACTGGTCCTTTATTTCCTCGTAGCGTTTAGCAGCTGCAGTGTTTGCTGTGGATGGGTGTGTAGAGCTCCCAAAATCACACAAGAGTCATATTCGGTCATTGTTTTCAAACTAATGCAGTAAAAATTGCTGCTTGATACAGTGAAACATGTTTTTAATGTTGTTGTCTTCATTTGTAGAAGTGCCCTGCAGTACAAGAAATGATATGATATACAAGACAGTGTGATTATCTGGTTTTGTAAGAAGTATATATTTCATTACTTATTGTTTTAGTTGTAAGCCATAACATATTGTTCTTATATTGGCAGGGATTTATTGCGCTCAGTTTGAATTTGTCATCCTGTAAGACTAAGTCTTAGGCAGGCAAAGACAACTCCTGAGGGATGTGACTGGACTGGAACTGATAGAAAACTGTGAAGGCGTGGCAGAATTCATTCCAGTGAGCTTTGTAGGAGGTTATGACGAGAAGCCACATTTGTGACATTTGAATCTTGAAGGTGGCTTCAGCCCCCTTTAGACAAAGAGGGATTCAGCCAATGCCCTTTAACCTTTTCACAGAGTAAAGATGCAACTGTTAACTTACTGTGTAGTGCATGGTTTGAACAATGAACACGCATATGTCTCTCCATGGTGATAAAGTGATGTTTTTTGAGGAACTCACCTGGCTGCACGTAATGAAGGAACAGAGCTCAGGTTCAGTGTGGCTTAGGTCTTAACATCTCCATGCTGTTGGAGCACAAGTTTATGCATGATTTAAAAGCCTCAAGGTGCAATGTTCTTATGTTACCCGTAATAAAACATCTGCTGAGCATGGTGAGTTATCACCACAACAAGACTATTCAGTACTAATAATGTAGAATGGTGACCTTAATTAACCTCTGGTAGCTTTAATGAAGTAGTATAAAAATAATTCACATACACAAAAATAAGAAAAGTAGGAAATACATGCAATCATTTTTTCTTATGACATTAATAGAATTTTCAAAAGTGTCCCATTAAACACATTTTTGAATGTCCTATCAAATGAGTTTTCAACAGACACCATAAAAACGTTTTCGAAGTTACATTAAAAAAATAAATTGAAAGTAAATTAAAAACTACTTGTTTATAAAAAAAATATTTAAAATATTATGTATGTTTTTCAATATTATTTCAGTCTTTCACTTAAAAAAAAATAATTTTAGCTGTTTCTTTGTAATTATTGTGAAATTCACTAGTTTGAATTGTTTCGAATTAAATTGCTTCAAAGTAAATCCTACACCATTTATTTCCAGTGCAGTACTACCATAATACACAGTAGGGGTGTAGCAGTACATGCCTTCAGAACCAAAACTCTTGGCACAGGACTTGGTTCGGTACACATATGTTTAACGAAAGAATAAACAGAAATAAAATACCCAGGATGTAAGAATATTTACCAAGATCTGAATGAAAAAGTGTAGTCATCCGGCTGCATAGCAATTTTCTGAGGTCATTAATAGTTTTGAGTGTTACATTTACCGTTTTTCTGGACAACTTAACTCCTTGCTTGGCCAGTGTTATTATTTTCTCAGTTCTTTACTGGGGCCTGTACCATGAAGCCGGTTTAGCTGGCTAGCGAGGTAAGTTTCAGTTTAGTTTGCGCCAACTCTGGGTTTTAGGTACCATGAAAGTGGTTTGGCTTTTAGCAGTGTTCATTGCCATGGTAACTTATGCTCCACAGCTAATCCGCTCCAGGGCAGGTTATGTTCTGGTTTAGAGATCTCAAACCGAAATTTGACCAATCAGCTTCAAGCAAAGTGACACATCTCTGACGCAATAAAGCCACTCCTCCAATTTCTCTAACTCCAAATTAGAGGACGCTACAGTAAAACATTTTTAAAGATAAAATCATCTGATTTTTAGAGATGATTATTTTTATAATTATTTTATGCATTACTATACCCTTAATCCATTACACAAACCAGCTTAGATTAATTCTAATTATTAAGATTTTATTTTAAATTAATATAAACATATAGCTAATATGCAATATAAATAAGTTTTAGAATCAGTAGCTTTAAACATGACTACATATAAGCTTGGATTTTTAAGTGTTTTTATAACTGTACATATTATCAACTCTATAAACTAACTTTACAACTTTTACTTGCACCTACATAGTAAAATGTTTGCTTTAAGTATTCCTCTTTCATGGATCCATCATTTCATCTTGCTGGGTAAATGTGTTTAAATTCTTCATATTGTTCAATCTTTTAATCTTTTAAATTGCACTGACTCTCTCACGAGAAGTGAATCACAGTTTCAAGGCATGTGATTGGCTACACATTAATGATGTCACACTTTCACGTGCACGCGCTCCATTAACTCATGATCAAGCCTGAGTTGACAGAGAAAGTTGATGATTAGCTTCATGGTACCAACAAAGCCGGATTGGACTGGTTTGGTTTAGTCAACTCAAAACTAATCCTGTAACCCTGAGTTTGTTCAGCCACCATCATGGTACAGGCCCCTGTTCTCTGTGCACTTGAAATGTTTATAGTACCATGAAAGAAAGAGATTGAATTTTGAGACTGAACATTCCCATTAAAGTGGTTGAAAGATAGTAAGTAAATGTCTCTCTGCAGAAATGCCTTATATGTATAAAAATAATTGATGTTTGACAGCTTAGCTTAGGTATTAAATGAGTAGTTTCTCTGTGTAGTTTTATCTGTATTTATCTAATACCATTTGTATACTTTGATGTGACTTGATCTGTATCACCATTTGGTTTAATGTCAAAACATATTATGTTTCATGCAACTAGGCCAATGTGACAGTTGAAATCTCAGATATTATGCTTGTATAGTTTTATCCACAGGCAACAAAAGTTTAATGTACCATCGTTTGTCTGTTCCTGTTTCAGCAAAGTCCATTTCATCACAAGGTTGCCCAAATAGTTTTTAACTGAAAAAAATGATAGAGATAATTCAGACTGTTGAAAAAGTAATCTCAAATGAAAATCAATGTTGGTTTATCTAAGTACTTTTATAGCATCACAGTGGGGCTATTTAGTTTTATGGTGGTTTGGTTACCCCAGGAATGTTTTATTGTGGCAGATTAGTAATTAAGTTATTAAGCAGTAAATGAAGAGGTATTTTTCTGTTGACTTCATTGATTTGCTTTAAACGTTGCTTCAAAAGACCCATGGGGTTTCCCAGATATGCTGATGATACAGGCAAATAAGTTGAAGGTTGGTGGATATGTTGATGTCCCTCATGTCAGTTGTCAGTGTTTATGCTCATAGGCTACCTGTTTTGTACATGTTTCTTTATCCTTAAACTACCTTGAATGTGCCAATTATTCTTTACATGATTACACTCCTGTAATGCAAAGATACAGAATGAGCGTCTTTTGCAATGGTCTGAGTGGATGTTTGTTCATAAAATATGGATCGGGACTGAAGCATGTGGTGTATTACTTTGTGTTTCTAACTCCCATGGCATTCCAGACAGCAATGTTCAGACACTCCATATGTCTCTGTTAGCTGCCTTACACAAGCCAGCTCAAACTGCGACTCAGAATCCTGATCTAGTCATTCTCCTACAACCTCTGAAGCTGACATATGGATTTCAGATTGAGAAGTATTCATATTAAATTCAGTCACCTCAGGGATCATTAACTCACATGGAGAGAAGCTGTGTTGTTTCTTGGAAAATGCCTGGCCCTTGTGTAGGTGGTTTCTCTCTAGCTTCTCTACTGTTGAACTCAATGGGAAAATGTTAATGGAGTTCCTCCATGCTGCAAGGCTGGGTCAAAAGCCTCAAACAATGCAGTTTGTTGTATGTTGAGTTGTAGTCCCACACAGATGGCTTGTGGTCGTTGGCGGTGCTGTGAGGGATTAACTTGTCCAGTAAAATTAACATTTGTTGCAGTTGGATATCTGTGTACTCTCAGAAGTCTCCAGATATCTGTTTCTTTTCGAAGATGCTGAAATGACTTCCAGTTGAGATTTTTTTGGGTTCTTTCTTGAACCTTGAAGATCAGTAATAGAATCAATCCTTTCCATCCTCAACTTTCAAGTTTTGTGCTTGGCGAAAGTTTTGGCAAATGAACATGGCGCATATGCCTCTTTTCACTGTGCTTTCATGTAGTTTTGGCTAGTTGAAAAATGTTTCCATTTCTTTTTCTACATTCTGTTAAATGCATTTGCTTTGGCTGTAGAAACAAGGTTCTGAGCTTGTCTGAGGGCATTATATAATTTCAAACATTTACAATGTTCTCACATTTCGTCCCTATCATAGTCCAATAAGAGAAAGTAAATAAAAAAGCTATTTTGAAAACAGACTGTATAACTGTCAGACACTACCATTAAAATGTTTTTGAAAGATAACTTTGCTCACTAAGGCTGCATTTATGTGATAAAAACACATACAGTAGGCTTAAAACAGTGATATTGTGAAATATTATTACAATTAAAAAGGACTCTTTTATATTTTATTATATTTTAAAATGTAACTTATTTCTATAATTGCAAAGGTCAATTTTCAGCAGTCATTACTCCAGTCTTCAGTGTCAAATGATCCTTCAGAAATGATTCTAATATGCTTATTTGTTGCTCAAGAAACATTTTTTTTTATTATCAATGTTGAAAAAAGTTGTACTGCTTAATGTTTTTGTTGAAACCATAATATTTTTTCAGGATTCTTTGATGAATAGAATGGTGCTTCTAGCCAAGGATTTGAGCACAGATGTTCTATTATGGAACCATTTACATCCTTCAATGATGCCGCTTTCAGTTTATGTCCCAAATTATACACACTCTCCTCCAAGGTGGTGAATGATATGGTGCAGATTGAGGTGCATGTCTTTATCACACCCCCTAGCGACTCACAGTATCCTAATACCTAGGAGGTCATGTTGTTTGCAGCTCAAACTAGCATGTGTGCATTTAACAACTGAGCCCATGATATCTATGCTCAACCTATTGTAAGTGGATCTCACGCTGTTTGACTATAGCTTAAAAAAAATTGTTACAACGAGTCCATTTGTAACAAATAACCAACACCAGTTGGGACACATTTATTAAATTATAATAAATTATAATTTATTTATTTTAAAGTCTAATAAATTATATTCATTCATCTTTTTGTTGACAATATTAACTTTGATAGAGGATAAACATTCCTCTTTTGCTGGTGGGGTAATGTGAGGTGAAAATAGGAAAGTTTGTGGTGTTTGGGGTTTACACAACACAAGATTGGCTCTGCCTGAGGCCTTTAATCACCTCAGATTGGAAACTTGCACAGGGTAGAATGAATCAACAAGCAGCCTGCATACCTACAGACTCCCACAAAGCATTGAGAACAGCTCTAACACAGCCATAGATCTGGCGTAAGATGATGTTATCTCACCCGTCACCTCGCATAACCTTTTGCCAGTCTTAGTGTATTATTTGAGATTATACTAAATACAAAAGACAGGGCTTAATCTACAAGCGGTACAACATTGTTGGTGGTGATTTTTGAGCTAAGACACAGGTGACTGGGTATCCTAGAACTGGCACCTCTCCATTGCAGGAATTAGACTTTTTCAGAAGGTACAATTCCAGTAAAGCTGGTGATTTGATTCAAGCCTTTGTGGTTGGCAGGTGTCTTTTAGCTCAAATCATGAGACTGTGTGTCAAACGCTATTCTAACATCAAACACAGAATGTATTTTTAAAAGGTTTTAAATGGATTAGCTGTTATTTAAACAGCTGCTGTACACAGTAAGTAAATCAACCCAGGTCTTGTTTATTGTATGGGTGCTAGTTAAACTGTGAACTACCTGCAATTAAATATTTCCCTTACCTATAAGGGAAGAAGGGTATGATAATCCTGATCCTATGTTATATGTTATGATGTAAAGAGAGCTGCTCTGAAAATCTCATGCAGTTAAAATGTCATCTCTCAAGTTTTTATTAACATTAATTTCAATATACAATGCAGTATTTGTGGCTTTTTTCCCCCTTTTTTTTAATTTGGGTGTACCTCTTTCGTGACATGTGAGTAACTAATGAATCAGGGAAACTGGAAAAGACATGGTGGGAAAGGCGTGAGACAATTCAGAGAAGAGTACAGTAGTAGTTTAAGAAAACAATGGAGCTTGATCATTTTGACTTATAAACAACTTCTAGAAGATAGGAAGATCCTCAAAAAGAGGTTGCAAACTTATTTACAAGTGCCATGCCATGTTTCTCACATTTAATGTTTTATTTACTCTTCTAGTGTTAGTTAGTTTTTTTTTTTAATGTGTCATGCTGATATATAATAATATTATAAATACTTTACCATCCAAACGTTTCAGTGTCATGGATCATGTGACTCTGAAGATTGGAGCAATGGCTGCCGAAAATTTAGCTTTGCCATTACAAGATAGGAAACAGTTATTTTAAAACTACTACTACTAATAATGTCTAATAATATTTTTTTCATTTTTGATTGGTAAGCAATAAGCATATACGAGACTTCTTTCAAAAACTAACAAAAAAAACCCCTCTTACCGACCCGATTTTTGAATGGCGTGAACTGTTTGGAATCATATATCATGCCTTAAATATGTATGATATTTCACTGTTATACAAAAGTTGCATCTGATCCTCGAATCTGATTGGCGTAGAGGTCTTTCCAGCCGTGCAATATTCTACGAGTATCAACATGGGAATGGTTTCACTGTTAGTATCACTCCTCTTGCAGCGTTTCTCACAGCAAGCATCATGGCGGAGCAGCAAACCCACTATCATTTTACAAATACTACTGTTTTTGTGTCATAGAATGTAGTTTTAAGAGTCTTTTAGGCAAGAATGTAGTTTAAATATGTGGTTTATAGAGATAGTAGTAGAAGAATGTGTATTCGTTATTGAGGGATACCAGACTGTGTGTAAATGAGTGAGGGTCTTGTGTGGGACAGATGGCACAGGAAATGCCAGAGTTGTCCCAGAGGAGTGTTTTGTTGTAGAGGCCAGTGGCTAAACTCACCCTGTCCAGTCTCAACCAAAGGTCACAGACTTATCAGGAAAGTGTTGAAGAAAACTGCATAGCTGTGATAAAAGTTTACTTTGGATTTCAAAACATCGCAGAACATATGTTTACAAGTCCACCCTCTTCAGATACATAGGGAAATACTGAAAATGTCATTACATTAGAAACAGAGTACAAACACAAGGTCATGAGTTTGAGTCCCAGGGAATGCATGAACTGATAAACTGTGTACTGTGAATGCAATGTAATCAAAGTGTCTGCCAAATGCATAAGTGTAAATGTTTGTAATGATGTCCAAGCCAAGGTGTTTTGCTAGACCTTGTGGCCTTGAGCAGAACTGAAGTCCTCATTTTTTACTGAAATCGAGAGACAGAATGAGAGGATAGAAATGGTTCCAGTGTAACTGTCTGAGAAAACAATTTGAAATAATGAAACATTATATATAATTATTGTCATTTTTTTCCAGCTGAGCCTCAGCGGTCATTACATAAATAATTATGGCCACCCAATTATGGCTAATAAATTGTGCTCACAGCTGCCCCACAATAAATAGCAAATAGCTTGGAAAGGTTGCAGAGTTTTAGACTATGGAGGTCAGCAGTAGATTTCCTTTAAAGGGTAATAGCAGCATTGTTGATGGAAAATAGGGAGTCAGTTCCTGTGATTCTAAGAGTCATAGTAACCTTTTTGGCCATAATGCCTTGTTGAAAAGATCCATCATCTCAAGTGGACTTCCTGCACAGATGAAGGTTGTGTAGAAATAATAGAACCTATTTAAGAGAAAAATAGCATGGAAATGTTCCTGTCTCACTTAAACAGGCTGGATGTATTAGTCAGGATTACCCAGCTTGTCTTCAGGTGGATAGCTATTTATATCACAGCCAACATATAAGGTTACCTATGAAAGGCTACTACAGTTCCCGTTTGTAGACTGGGGTTACATAGTTGGGTTCATGTTACACACTATAGTTACTTGAGTAAATGAAGCATTAATCAATGCTGCAACACTAGACGTATTGTTCCCGTGTCTGTGTTTGTTCATGCTTTATCATGCTAGTTGGAAGCACAAACCTAGACAGACCTGTTGACTCACAAGTGTGAAGTTGTTGCTGACCAGTTTTGTTTGTTAGTCACAGTTCTTTGTGCTTAATTATAAAACAGTTAGATTTTCAATGACTAAAAGCCTGACTAGTGTGTAAAATCTTTGGACCTATGCTGGATTGTTACTTTCCACCTCACAGGTTGTCCACCTCACAGAAAATGTATATAACGCATTTACAATCTTGCACTAACCAGACAACATGTAAGGTCATGTAAATGCCTTAAGCAGTCATCTATTTCCGGTGAAGGTCACTAATGGTGCTTTTCCACTGCATGGCACAACTGGGCTCAGCACGGCATGGCTCGGCTCGGTTTGTGTGTCCACTGCAGTTTAGTACCGGGCGGGATTATTCACATGTCGTTATAGCTGTACCGGCTCTACTGCTGTGACTCCTGAAAAACATTTTCATTCCGTGTTGCTCCATCAACCTCTCGCTGGATCCGCTCCTCGGCTATCAATGAGAGGAACGTCTGTACTTCCTCAACAGACAACAAAACAGACATTTTTTGGTTGTTAAAAAAGGTGCCCTCGTTCAAAACAGTTGCGTTTGATCCTTCGCTGGCTGTGCTGATTTAAATCTAGCAGGTCTGTTGTGTCTCGTGTTGCAAGTTCAATGACACAGGTAGTGACGATTCTCTCCGGCCAATCAGTGATCAGCAGAGTTTACACATCACGTTTTGGTAATGGTACAGTTCCCTTGGAACCTCAACCGAGGTGGTACTGAAAAAAGTACCAGGTACCACTGTACTCAGTGCAAAACCCCCCAAAAGTGAACCGTACTGAACTGTACCATGCCGTACCATGCAGTGGAAAATCGCCATCGGGTTGAGACCCGATAAACACAGATTTTTGCCAGTGCCTGGGTTTTGGCCTTTTCTCAGTAAATGACAATATATTAAATTACACAAATTCATTGTAAATAAATAAATAATTTTTACATAATTTATCATCTTTAATATTATAGGCCTAATAAATATTTTAGCTCTTTCTTCTCCCTTTTAAAACCTGCCATTTGTTGAGCTGTTTGGCAGAACAGAAACTCCCACTTCTGATCCTAGTGTTTCTTTCTTGCCCATTTACCTTCCATTGTGACATATAACTGGCATCTGATTCTGCACTATGACTTCACATCCAAGTCTTTCTCTTTCTCTCCATCTCTTTCCCACTTAGTCATTCTCATAATTGCACGCCATTTCATTTTGCAACCATATATCACATTTGCAAGAAAACCTCCTCAGTCTGTTTTCTTTTCCCATCCCCCCATCCTCTTAAATCCAGTCCCCCATACTCTTTTTCAATTTCCCATCCTCCCTCCCCTCTCCTTTGCTATTTATTGTCAGCTCTTCCACTCCATCCTTTTGTATTCTGCCAGAGTCTCTCTCTCAGGAAATCCGGATACTCTCATTCCTCTTCTACTCCTCAAATAGTGGCCATTAGCACAAAATTGGCACCCAGGTGTCTGATCCCTCGTATAGGAGAAGCAGCATTAGATATTCTCTCGCATAGATGCCTTATAAAGCTTAGATTACTAGATATAAGCAGTAAAGTTCATTTAATAGGTACTATTGTTATTATACATCTTCATTAGACTCGTGTCTCTAAGTTTAAGTCTACATTTCAGTCCTCTTGGCTGTTGAACTCATTTTAGTGTGTTGAGGTATTTACCTGTGCCTGTTCCAGGCCAGAATACACCCAAATGAATAGCGCTTGCCACACTGTCTTCAGTATGACAAGGTTACTGTGCCAGGTGGCAATGTGCTTAAGTTGTTTTGTACTTTCTGCTAGGGTTGTTATAGAGAGCCCACCGTCCAGACTGGTATAGGTCTGCCAGGTTTCTCTGTCTGATCCTTCAAAGGCAGTAATAATCCTGAACCATTTTCTTATAAGCATGGCTTTTCATCTGCATTGTATTGACATTTTGCATGCCGTATTCGGTACAAAATATCCATTTTCTTCAACTTTGGATATATTAAACTGTAATCTGTGGTTCAGCACACAAGCAAATGCACATATTGTTGTTGCACATTGAATGCCTCAGGCCAACTTACTGCAAGCTTGGGCAAACCTTTTACTCCATATTACTGTTATGAGTGAGGCTGTTTTGTTTGCTTAGATTTCAGAACTTGGTCCTATCAGTTCATTATGAGCAAATAACTTTTTTTTTATGCCAGCTGCCATTTCTACCAGTGGTTTTAGTGTAGTGACATTTGGACCCATTGGTTTTATGTGTCTGCTTTGAATTTATGATTGTTTTTAAACAGGCCCAGGAATATTAGTGAGCCAAATAGTACAGCCAAAAAGTCAGATTTGTAGACACTAAAGCTGCACTGGCAAGGAATTATTAGTCATTTAGTGAGTTCAGACTAAGGGGTCTAAAGAGTTTTCTGGAACAGTAAAATATGCCACAGACGACACTTGAGACTTTTCATACCGTTTTTAGGAGAAAACCGTTGGTTGGTTTCACAACCAGGTAGGTAAAACTCCCTTGGCCCCTCTTCTCTCTTGAGCCATTGATTTTGCTGAATGCTCCTCTCCACAGCTGTTTTCCAGCTTTACGCACTACAGATGGAATGTGGCCATCTTAGGCAAGGTGGACATCCAAGTGGATTTGGCTTGGGAGTTTATTTTAAGTTTATCAACATCGGTTTCAGAGAACAGATGTAGTAAGGATGTAAGAGACAACATTTTCTTTAACACTTGGATATTAGGTAAAAAGGATGCAAAAATGCAAATTTTGGCCTAATTTGAAGTGGAAATGAATAGTATTCAGGTCACATTTCAGTGCTCTTGGAATCAAAGCTGGAAAAAAAGCTGTAGTCCTGTTAACATGGAATGATTTGATTTCACATGGTTGTTCATGGACAAGTGAAGTGTCAAATCATTCCTGTCTTTGCAGGTACTATATAAATGCCAGTGGTCATGTCTGTGCATGTAGTCTTGTGAGAGAATGAATGATCAATAAAGACCAATAACACCCATCACAGAAAAGGTCTCACCAAGGCTGTATTTATTTGGTCAAACATACAGTAAAAACAGAAATATTGAGAAATAGTACTACAATTTAATATACATACAATTAGTTTTTTTTTTATAAATACATTGTAAAATGCAAATTGTTCCTTTGATGCAAAGCTGAATTTTCAGCAGCCAACAATCAAATAATTCCTAGATTTATTTTCACAATTTTAACGACTCACACATGCATGTTATATCCCCAGTGCTGCAGGCAAGCTTGGAATATGGAAAAGCTTACATTCAGTAGATAGAAATTTTGCATTATATTGATTTTGTCAGGAAAAAATATGATCTGAACACTGTTGTGTAAGTTGTGGCTTTACTTTACTCTGGCATTACATCCTTCTGATCAGCATGTGGTACATTATATGACTCTGGACCACAAAACCAGTCTTACGTCGCTGGGCTATATTTGTAGCAATAGCCAAAAATACATTGTATGGGTCAAAATTATCATTTTTCTTTTATGCGAAAAATCATTAGGACATTAAGTAAAGATATTTTGTAAATTTCCTACTGTAAACATATCAAAACTTAATTTTTGATTAGTAATATGCATTGCTAAGAACTTCATTTGGACAACTTTAAAGGCAATTTTCTCAATATTTAGATTTTTTTGCACCCTCAGATTCCAGATTTTCAAATAGTTGTATCTCGGCCAAATATTGTCCTATCCTAACAAACCATACATCAATGGAAAGCTTATTTATTCAATTTAGAAAAATTTACCCTTATGACTGGTTTTGTGGTCCAGGGTCACATATTACTATAATTAAAAATCTTTTGGGAACATTAAAGAGTTTCTTACTAACTTATGTGATTTGATAAAATACATAATGAAATATAATCGTATATGGGTAACGGAGAGATTACAATTAGCTTCAAGCTACACATGACAATTAATGAGATTAATACAACACTTCTGCTTGAACATCACTATCAATCACTATTGAGTGTTTGTAATAACTTCTGACTGCGGATTTTGGTCAAATGGTGAGGCAGAAATATGTTGTTAATAACATTCTAGAATAATTTTATGTGGAAGATACAGTTACAACTTCTGTGGGGCATGAAGAAAAAGTAATGCATCTAGTAGTGTAACTATTTACTAGGGGTGGCACGGTTCGCGGAAAAAAACCGAACCGCACGGTTCTCCACACACGGTTCGGCACGCGCTAGGACCGCGGTTCAACTGAATTCTGACAACGCATGTGGTTTGTTATAAATAACACGTAAAACAAATAGGGTTCGGCTAATGTATGTTTCTGTTAATGGATGCGCATTCTGGCTTCCCAGTACATTATAACAACAGCGATGAGAAAGAAAAAAAAAAAAATAAGTGGACAAATCATTCACTCTTGTTCAATGCGAGTGCCGTATGCTGGAATATGAGCATTTATTCCGTCATCACCCGGGTGCTGATAGCGCGCGCACAGGTGAGACCTGAACAGCACACGTTGATATCGGTGTTTAGACTAAAGTCATGTAAGCTTTGCCAGCTCAAATATTTAAGAGCCAGAGGACGCCAGCTCGCGCGCGCAGTGAGAAGATTTGTGCGTGCGCTCATCAGAAGCGCACAAACCTGCGCCTCAGAACGCGCGCAAATATGAAGCTCTCTCTGAAGTATTGTGTTTTAATGGATAAATTCACACAAAATTCTGTCAAAATGCCCGTCTTGGTAAGTATCCTATAGCAGACATAGCCGGCTGGGCGTACAGTATCAGTGCTTTCTCTTAAAGTGACAGTTAATATTAAATAAACAGCAACAACAAAGAAATCACTCACTGCTCTTGATTGAATCGCTTTTGTAACTTTAATAAAGAGTAATCTTTAATTTATACAGTCAAATATGCAATGCTGTTTTACCTTTGATTACTTTAATCGTACTTCAATTTCTGTACCTAAAAACCCCCTGAAAATCACTGATATTTTATTTGTATCTTTACTCTATTGTATTTTTATTTGTGCTGTTGCTTGTAGTTAAAGGTCTGCTTTTATTTGTGTACACTCACAATGAAAACAAAACAGATTTTATATATATAACATGTAATAATATTTAGCATTTTCACATCAAAATAAAAGAAACTGAGCAAAGTAGATGTCTTTTTTTCCCCCTGTTGTACCGAAATTGTATCGAACCGTGACCCCCGAACCGAGGTACGTACCGAACCGTGACATCTGTGTACCGTGCCACCCCTACTATTTACTGTTGCCAGAAAGTAATAAGTAAAGTAACAATATTACTTTTGAAAGGAGTAACTAGCCCAACACTGATCCTTGCTGAATAAAAGTTAGAATTTATTTTTTAAAAGCCTTACTGACTCCAACATTTTGAACTGTAGTGTGTATTTGCATTTATTAAACAATCCTATTTTTAATAATTTCCCTTACAGATTACAAAGTATTTTTTAATTGTTTTAAACTGTGACACAAACACCCACATAGATCACTACATCTTAAAACATCCTTCCCATGTTTCCTCTCTTTTCTTTCTCTTTTGTGCCGACTGTCCAAACCTTGTCCAGCCTCATTTGTTTATGGCCTGTATTTCTCTCTTTCTCTCTCCAATCCTCATTCTCTGTTCTTGAGATCATAGCTGGCTGCAGTTCAGAACAGGGGTGCTTGTGTTTTTCTCATCAGACTCTTGACACAGGAAGTGTGTATGTGTGAGGTGAGGACGGTCCAGACGACTTCCAGACAACACCTCTCTCCACTAACTACAGACGGCAGGAAATGTCTAGTGCAGTGTTATGATTTCAAGAAATGTATTAAGGGCCATTGTGAAGTGTTTAGGTTGTTGAGATTGTTTTTAATATACAGTCAGGCCACACTGTTATTTACACATTCTTGAAGTCAGTTCTTTCTCTCAGTTGCATGTTGGTCCCCCTGGACTTCTCAGCTTCGTTTTTAGTGTTTTAAGGACAAGCTCTTTTAAATAAAGTCCAGACCAACTCAGTCTAGTCATGTGGGATTCTTGGATTTATGGAGTTGTGGTTGGGCATTCATATGATATAAAACCACACTGTGTTGTGTAACATCCTCATCTGATGTGCATTCAAATGTGCATCTGTTACCAGGTGTGAAATGAATCAAGTAAATATGTAATTTTTCAGGGTCTCGCAACCACATTTAATGCATTTGACAGACACTTTATCCAACATGACTTACATTTCCTGGGACTTGAACCCATGATGACCCACTTAAAGTCAGCAAAAAAAAAAATCAAAATGGACCTTTTTTATTTTTTTTTCCAGAATATTGCAGTGTTTATTCTAAATTATTTATGTGTATTTTTTGCAATTCGGTTGCTCTTGCAACCTTTCACTCAAATGACATCTCAGTTAATTTAAAAAGCTGTTCAACTTGGATATACATCACAATAGGAAAGAAAAGATGATTGCAGCTTCTGTTGCCAGTAAGCCTGGCACTGTAAAACTATGTACGAAGTGGCTGTTTTGAGAATTCCCCCCCATTGTCAACGAATGATTACTCTTTTGTGCAAGTACATGGGATTTTTAAGACCAATTCATGTGAAAAGTGAAAGACTGAGAGTAAATGCAGAGAACAAAAGTCATCCTTTCAGTTCATGCAAAACAACTGTAGCTGCATGTGTACTCTAGCTTACCAGGGTACGTCATGCCATGGAGATGCAATGCATGGCTGAAAGACAATGAGTAAAGTGCTGACTTTTTGTGCTCATTTACTATGTCAGTGGCAATGTGTGTGGTCCTTACTGCGTAGATAAATACACTTATATACCATGACGTTTCATTGGAGCTGCATAAGCACAATGACTGCAGCATGATGTGATTTGACCCTTAGATGAACCAATTAGCCACAGGACAACATGCTTTGAAAGTGACCTGATACACAAAGGGCTTGTGTTGCACTGGACGTGTGCTGCTAAATGAAATGCATGTTTGTTTGTCGTAATGCACTCAAGTGTAATTTTGTAGTGTTGTTTGATCTAAGTACCAGCTGTCATTTTGAGTTTACTCATTTTTCTTGCTTAATTGGAGTTGATTCTAGCTGGATTCATTGCACAACAGCCTAAAAACCTCCTCTCTTGTGAACACTGGATGAAAATGTCCGTCAACTCCAGGACATAGCAGAAGATTTAGGGAAGAAACCTTTTATTACCATCTGTGTTAACAAGCTCCTCTTTATAATATACTTGTGTCACGTTACCCTAACAGACAGATGGTATAAGCACATCTCTTGATCCCTCATTACTCTCACTCTCTGGTCTGTTTTATTCCCATGCTGGTGGAAGGATCCGGAACAATGGTGTCACAACTTGCTAATTGCAGACTGATTGGTAGGTTGGTTAGGCTGAACACAGACTCTGATGAGGGGAAACAGGCTGTTATTGTTGCTTATGTCTGAGCTCTGAGTCAAAAGCCCAGAGGTCACAATCTGGGAGGCTTCCAGAGATCAGAAGCTTTGGAGACAATAGGGACATGATGACGACAGGCTGGTGTGGATTATCTTCATTCAGTGTAAATTCCAGGGGACAGAGTGAGGGAATTCTCTGTAAGAGGTGTTGAACTATACATGAACATAGCAAGATCAAATTCATTCAGCACAGGATTGTTGTGGAGCACAATTGTAGTCAGCTCATTTTTACATATTTACTTAATTTCTGTTTTAGATTCTTATCAATTCCCATCTATTGAGAAAACCTGTTTTTACAAGTCCCCTTTTTAATACACAAACATCTTGTAAAATGCCATCTAATTTAATTTAAAATAAGTTTTAATGAATGTTATTAAAACCCATGCAGTGAAGACAATACCAACAATTATTAGATAACAATTGTCTTTTATTATTAACGTGGATAATTATGTTCTTGTTGTATTTTTTTCAAACTTTTTTTTAAGTTTAATAATATTTACTATTTACTTAAATTATTAATTAATGTTTAAATTATATATTTATAGTTATTATATGATTTATATTATAAAATATGTTATACTATTTATATTATAAAACATATTTTATTAATATTTATACCCCTTCACAAGTAAATAATCTCCCATTTGAGGAATCCAAGGGAGGAGTTTTTAGAAATGAATTTCAGGCCCTGACATAGTAAATGATGCATGAGAAATGATTAAAGGTGTCCAGCTCTTACTGATCCATGAGCCAGGCTGTTATTATATAGTATTATAGGATTTATGTGACATTTTATATTGACTAACTCTTAGAATAGACCAAGTGTTTTCCCAGAGACTACCCTATTAATAATGTCACTCAGCTGTGGTTTACCTGCCACAGCAAGTTCAACAGTAAGCCAACTGATAGATTTACTGACCCAAGCCCACTAATTGCTCCCGACGTCCAAAGAAACATGAACACAACAGTAAACTTGGGCGTGTTAGTGTTGTAATATTGAAACTGTATATTCTTGGGACTAGAATATCACATTGACAGAAAATGGCTTATCTGAGACTTTTTGATTTTTTTTTCCTCTTCAGTGAGGTGAAAAACTGATCATAATAAAATCATGAAGTCCAGGGACCACATTCATGAAACATTAATAATAAAATCCTTCTTAACGGTTATTTTCTTTTTAATTTCTTGCTTAAAAGAAAAACTTAAGAATCATATCTTATCTTTTTTTCAGATTCTTGCATAGAATCTTCTTAAAAATCATTGTAAATAGCATCTTAAAGTTAGGGTAGCCTCCAACTTGTCTTAAAAACCCAAAAGTCATTTTTTGGGTTGTAAATTTGTTGTGTTGTTTCTAATTAATTGTTGTAATTACAACATAACACTGTAATATTACTACTATTATACATGACCACAAGTTCTCTGAGGTGACACCAAAGATGGATAATGTAAACAATGCCTGGCATGATTGTATGTGATGTGACTTTTTGCTGAATTTGAAATTTAGTAACTAGAGTGACACTTTCACTGTAGAAAGACCACAAAAGACAGATAATCCTAAATTAATGCAAAAGCATCTAGAGACAGGCTCTTTAAAAGTGACTTTACAAAATACACTGCAAATTAAACAAAATTCAACACTGCATGCTGAACTCCCATCAAGTTAGTCACAATGAAAATAGTGCATGCTTATTATTATTATTATTATTATTATTATTATGGTAATTGAAGTGTTTTTCATTCAGATGGTCAGCAATTCTAGAACTCCAAAGCCTGTCAATCACTTTATAAGAAAAAAAAAAGATGTTTTTAAGGAAGATATTTGAGAACTCCTCAAGAAATTCCAGAATTGCATTTAAGAACATTTAAACTGAACTTTATCTTAAAATACTTCTGAATTGTTTTCTTCAGAAGATTTTTGTCAGTCATTTTTGAATCCAGTCCAAGAATTACTTTATTCAAGGAATATTCCTAAATCTATTTTTCTCGTGTTTGGATTTGGATCTTTGAGTGGCAATTTCAATCAGCTGCCATTTAAAACAACAGCTCACTTTGATGGTTGCACCAAATGACTGTCACAGAAGGGAACCTTTCCAAAAAGCTTTACGAACTGTGATCCCCATTCCCTAAGCAGGGAAATAGGACATGGATCAATCCAACAAATGCAGTGTTAAACTTCAATTGCACTGAACCTCAAGTCTTATTAATCTCACAGTCTGAGTGCCCCACCTGAATTTCACTGTTTGTTTTGGTGTGGCCAAGTGGCCCTGATACAAAATCCATTATTTTCTCTCAGCCTCAGTTCCAAGTATTAGTCCCAGTGCATGATATATAACCACAGACAGCTGTGTTCTGGGTTCAAATGCTGTTTTGTGTTTTCATACACTATGAATACACTTGTTGTTAGAGCTAGTAGCCCCAGGAACATTGGGTAAAAAGTCCTGACTAGAACCTAGTCAAAATTACAGCTTCGCTAACAATGTGAAAAATCATAGGCAAAGACAGCAGCATCAACTCTGAAGTAGATCCTGAAAGACGTTTGCTGAATAATCAGAAAACTAAACAGCAAGAGCAATGATAAAGGAAGAGTGATAGAGATGACTCATGCCAGCTCTTCTGTGAGAACATTTGGTATATGCATTTCTCCAGAGAGCCTGGTTGGTTTGCACAATACATGTCCAATATGTGGAGCATTCTGGAATGGTGTGAATTTGTAGGATAAACACATGGACAATGCACACATGGTCCTCACGCCCAAGCCCATTTACTTCATTTTAAGATGACATAAGCAAGGATGTGGTGTTGATTATGTTTGGCTGAGGAATGCAAGGAGGGCCGTGATTTGTTTGATACTGTGAAAGGTCGTGGATCACTATTGATATATATTGACTATATAAATTGTCTCATTTTGAAATGGTATCAGCACTTGATATGGTCTGGTTCAGGATTATGTTCCAATCTGGTTTCAACAAATCTTGTAACTTAACTCTGTAACTCGTTTCTACAATGTGGACTGCTGTACTTTCCTCCAGTGTAATGTACTGATGTATTTCTCTCTCTGTTTTCTTCAGGGCTTTATTTACATATGAGGGAGTGACCAACAATCTCAAACTCACAGATTCAGGAGGTAAGACTAACAATTCCTCCTCATTCTTTTGTGTGTCTAAATTTCCGCCAATGCTCAATAAAGCATAGCAGCAGGGGGTTGGAATTCCATTCATTTTCTCCATAAGTCAGTGTGATTTCAACTTAATAATAAAAAAAAAAATCTGGTCTAGTTGCAGACTTTGCTAAGGCAGCCATGGAAACAGAAACAGGAATAACAGCAAAAGAGCAAAACAAAGACCATCCACTCCTATAAAGCATTGTGAATTACAAAATCAAGTCGATTAGAATATATTTTTATGAATATTTATTGAATATTTTATATTATCATATAGCTTTTGTACTTTATAATCACTGGTTTATTGTTTTAGACTAGAGTATCTATGGTTTTATATGGTATAATATAATTTGGGATTATTTGCTTTTATTTATAGGACAGGAGTGTAGACAGGGAAGTAGAGACGAGAGAAGGGGAGTGGGATTGGGACATAACCCAGACTGGACTTGTACCCAGGCCCCCACAGGCCAACAGCTCCTATATAATGTCCTGAGCATGTGCATGGCCCACTGCACCACAGCTCTGAGTTTTTGAAATGCCTATGGAGAAGATGAATGGAAAAACCAAGGCCATTTAAAATGTGGGCAGTCACTGTTGCGCTCTATTTGAGGCGGTTTAAAAACTCAGTCTGAGGGCGATCACGCAACATTCATGTGTGAAATGCTTCTAAATCAGAGAGGATTACCAATTAAGGCTGAGACTGCCAACACTGTTCCACTTAATATCGGACGAAGCAGAAAACTCTCTCTTGAGTGCAGAAGAAAAGACCGGCTCTGCTTATTACATCAGACCTGTCCTGTTCTCTGGAGATTATCATTATAATCTGGTAAAAGAATGCTAGTGTTTCATGGTGGCTGAGGCGTTTGCTTTCATGTGGCCATTATTTCATGGAGACAATTTAGACCTCTTTAATTTTGTCCTTCCCTTCCCTTTTTATTTCTCTCTCTCATCTGCCAGCTGGAGGTTTGACAGAATTGGTTGGGAAATTTCACAGCAGCAGGCCCGTGTATGGCCTCTGCAGGGTGGGACTGACAGAAACAGGACAACCACAGATTGTCATGGTCTGCTGGGTAAGTTTGCATGTAGAATCTGTATGTTTATATCAGTTTCTATCAGCCATAACAAATGTATGCAAACAACTACACTAAAATGTAGCTTCTTGAAGTCTCTCCTGAACTGCAAATAGACAATGTCCTAAACTTTAGATGGAACGTCTGTCTTTCCCCTTCTTTTGAAGTGCTTCAAACATTTGTAGCTCTTATAACAAATAGTTCTGGATGAGGTCATTTTATCTTGTTCTGATTGGATATCAGAGGTTTAGACCTAGCTCCTATTGGATGTTGCCATGGGGTGTGAGCCTGAAGTGGTTCCTCATTGGTTGGAGCTGCCACATCATTAAACGTCCATGTTTAAGCGATGGATGTGAGGCTCCTGTTGATGAGACGTGTCAATGGCTTCACTTCACAAAAGGGCTTTGACCTTCAGTCTTGTAGCTGAAGGAGCTCAAATACAGACGCAAAGAACCATTCTGGGAACCTTCCTAATATCCATCGTGGATGTGGTTGCTAAGATGATAAGTGGGAATGTTGTGGTTGGGGTCAGAGGTGCCATCTGTAGCCAGTCAGGCATTGTATAGAGGAGGGGGGAGTGGTCTCTGTGACCTGTTAACTGCAAGAGACTTTCTTGTGAACTAGACTGGTACTCAAACACACACACACACACACACACACACACACACACACACACACACAGAGTACACACCTCTGATGATGTAGAAGGTTTAGATGCACCAGAAGAGTACTTTGTTACAGGTTTAAAATTGATTTCAATTTCTTGTATTTCATTTTTGATCTTTCTGAAAAAAAACAACTTTTATTCAGTAAGGATGCATCAAATTGTTCAAAAGTGTCAGTAAAGTCTTTTATAACATTACAAAAAAAATATTTTTCAAATTAATTTTATTATTTAGAACTTTCTGTTTATCAAGGAATCCTGGACAAGTATCATGGTTTCCGTAAAAATATTAAGCAGCACATCTGGGTGTTTTTTTCAGCATTGATAATAATACCGTTTTGATAAATGTTTTGATTGAATAAATGCAGCCTTGGTGAGGCTAAATAGCCTTCTTTCAAAAATGTAAAAAATCTTACCAATTGCAAGCTTTTTAAAGTGTACACTGAGTCTTGATGATATTTAAAGGTGTCATTATAATATGTCTTATAACATATTTTGATTATTTGAAAGCTTAAGGCCCGGTTTCACAGACAGGGCTTAGACTAAGCCAGGATTAGGCCATAGTTCAATTAGGACATTTAAGTAATTTTTATTAACATGCCTTAGAAAAAAAACATTACTGGTGTGCATTCGGAGACAAAACAAATGCACTGATATGTTTTAAGATCAGTCAGTGCAAGTTTATTTCAGTTGAAACAGCTCAGAATTACATTTTAGTCTGGGACTAGTCTTAAGCCTTGTCTGTGAAACCGGGGGGTATGTCTCTCAAATATAATGGCACTGCCCTTTCTCTTCACTTCACACATAATCTCTTCTATCTACATTAAACAGGTTGGTAATGATGTGGATGAGCACCGCAGAACTGAATGTGCCAGCCATGTGCCTGCCATCAAGACCTTCTTCAAGGTAAAAAACAAAAAGCAGTTGCCAACTTGCCAATGATTAGCGGTTTGTGAACAAAGTTTATTTAATCACAGCACTATAATCAGCAGGTTACTTTACTTGTTTGCATGATTCTTCTGACATCTTTTATAGATCAAACTCTTTAAATTTGAGTGATTTTAATGTATTTCATAATACAAGGTATTTTAATAGTGTGCTGGTTTAAACCTTCATTAATCATGTAGTATATGTATACTGCTGCAGCTACATTTGGAAGCGTTCAGATACGGACTGAGTAAAATAATATGTTTCTCTCCCACGCAGATATTTGTCTAATTCTCATATACATGTACTTCCTGTGTTTGTATGGCTCCGGAATGTTCTGCATCCTTTCTGTAAGGCGTCTGCTCTCTCTCTCTTCATGTCTCTGTGAAGAAACATCAATTCAAGCTGTATAGAAGACATATAGAGAATGAATCTTTTAGGGGACATCATCATAAACATACATTTATCTTTCTTACATTACAATTGGTACTTTATTTTAACGTACAAACTTAACCATTGTATAGGCACTCTGTCACAAAAATGTGCACATATACATCCAATTCTTTTTATTATTTAGGTTATTTATTATTTAAGTCCACATTTCATCCTGCATTGGCCTCTGTTATGTGCATAAAAAATCAAAAGATCAGTCAGGTTGAGTTGAGTGCAGTGTTTTTAACCAGGATTTCAAAATGCTCTACCAAATGGTGAAGGTTAAGGGAAAAATGTTTTGTCTATTTGAATGAATGAGTGGAGTATGTAAAAAAAGGCTCTCGCACAATTCTGAAAGCAAAAGCCTTCCTAATATCTGTACAGATGCACTCCTCTGTTATATTCTGAGATTTCCCTCTTGTAAATGGTTTCCTTCCTTTGCTAGTATCTGTGAAGCGATGTCTAGCAGCTTGGTGCCAGCTCTTATTGTAGTAAACTCTTCCTCTTGTGTCATGCTCTATTGTTCTCCTGAGCAGACTGACTGACTGAGAAGAGCAAACATTAAAGAGAGAGAGAAATTCCCAAGGAACGGACAAGGTTAAAAGTGTTTATTATACAAATTTAAAGGTTTTGTTTTTTATGATATAAGTGCATGTCTCTTGAAGCCAGGGGTTAAATTGGTATTTGTAATGTGGGGGGGCTCTATGGTATCGAGCTATATATATATATATATATATATATATATATATATATATATATATATATATATATATATATATATATCGAGCTATATATATCCAAGGGTATTTTTTACCTTTATAGAGGGCATTTTCCCACTAATCTCATTAACTTTAATTTCAAATTACATTGATCTATAAATTCAATTATAATAATGTGATTGTTATTATCTATTCATTATCAAATTAAATCATTTACACTGAAAAATACAACTACATTAAATTATGAGAAAATGTTTTGAATATACAAACAAGAAATGATGGTGGAAATGATGCTTTTCAACGAAATTAAAACGCCAGTAGCTGCCAGTAGTGAGCATTTAATGAGTGAGTCATTGAGTCGTTCATTCAAACGATTTGTTCAAACGGCAGATTTATCCTGCGTCATCTGTGTCAGAAGGTTATGATTGGCCCGGAGTAGAGTCTTACGTCAGCGCGCTCTGAACTCGTACGTGCTCGTACCGGTAATTTTCCTTCTGCGTTCACACACAGCATAATTCCGGCAATTTACTGGTAATGTTACAACTTCTCATTCTGGTAAATTGCTGGAACAAATTTACCGGTATTTTTGAAAAGGTCCTGTTCACACATGATCTCTTTATGGCAATTTGCCGGTAATTTTCCGGAAAAGTTTGTATGTGTGAAAAGGCTTATTGAGTCGTTCATTCAAACGATTTGTTCAAACGGCAGATTCATCAGATGTTTATGCATGGGCTAATGAAACTTTGACTCAACGAATTCGTTCAAAACACAATCATTCAGCAATGAATCGGATGGTTGCTTTGAGATGCGCTGTGGTTCCACCAAAAATATAAGTGACCTATTATTGTATTTGCTCATTGAACTGTTTATAGAACTATTAAACAGTCGTAATGGTGAAAACGTTGATTGATGTTGCCTTACTGTATTTTTTACCTCAGTATGCTGAGTTTAGTGTTGCGTGTTTTGATTTCTCCTGGAGAGGCTGCGTGAACCTCGCCTCAGCAGCACAACCTTATACTGTGCATTATACAGTAGCTATATCCACTATTCGCCACTTACTCTAAATGTAATAAAATCAGAATAATACTTGCGTTTTGGTGTTTACATAACGTTAGTTATTTTTGGTTAGTGATGTTTTAATCATGTTACTTGTCTGGCATTAATGAAGCATTAATGTCGAGCCCTGGAGTCTATGTGCCGGGGCTCAGCCCCGGATGGCCCTGGCCCAATTTAAACCCTGCTTGAAGCTGTCTGTGGATTTATTTATTCTACCAGCCAGGCGATGTTGCTTTAACATTGCCATATTTTTCAGGTGGTTGTATGAGTTCGTCAAACATAGTTAATGGCTGGGACATTTTTAATGCCTTATAAAGACATTGCCCTGTCAGCTCCAGAGGCATGCCAAAAATGCTGTTTATTCAATTCTCTGTTTTTTTTCTCTCTCTCTCTTTTGAGATCGAAAACCTTTATGACCTTGTATTGTGTCGTTCATCCACTATGTGTGTTTGTGTGTGATAAATGTCAGTATGAGTGGGTTACAAAATGTCTTTTATTATATTTCCATTCGGATTTAAATCTTGTTGGGTTATTTTTGTGTTGATTGATGGTTGTTCAAGCAGATGAACTTTGTTAGGTTACATAAGGTCAGGAATGAAGTTTTATAGCGTGGGAGAGGCTGATCCCCCAAACCAACTAGAGCACACAGTTTATGGGACGGGGACCCCGGTATAGCCATTAAATCAGACAGCCGGAGACAAGCTGTCAGAGGCATTTACAGCGTTCTGTCTCAACATTCCTCTGAATTAATGATAACCCTTTCTAAATTTGGATTGAGGGATCTGCGAAATCTCCAGCTAGACACAGTGGGTGACCAAAGCCATAGTCTGTGACAGATGTGCAAACCTCTTGCATGTCCTCTTGTATTTTTTAATTATGCTGGAAGATATTTTTAATGATTACTAAAAGGGACATGTCCTTCAAACATGTACTTTCTGATTGTGTGGACTAAACATTGAAACATTCTCCAAAATATTGTTTTTATGTTCCACTAAAGAAAGTAAGTCATACAGGTTTAGAATGACGTGAGGGTGAGTAAATGATGACAGGATATTAATTTTGGGTGAATTATCCTTTTAGGTAATCATTAAAAGTAACAACACCCATTTTGTGTTGACTTGGTCTCTAGTCCAGACCTAGTCTCCAAAGACATTCAGACATGGGGAGTTGAACCGAATCCAGGCTCATTTATTATAATGTATGTGTTGACTTCTGAGATGTATCAGCAACAAGATGAGAAACAATGTAGTCTAAATCCCTGCAGTTACTCCTCCCTGCTTTCTCCATTTATCACTCACACTTTGTATTGTCCCTTCGTGACGAGTCTGTGCTAGTAAGGCCTGTCATGTGTGCAGAATGACTAGTCAGCTCTTTAGACCTTCCAAAAACAAGAAAATGTTTTTGTAAAAATTTGTGAGCCATCAAGATAGATGTTTAATATGCATTAGTCATTAATGACGACCATTAATCATAAAACTTTCACAGCGGTTTATGTATAACACAAATCAAGACTAAAATCAAAAATTTGATTATGAATAAATTTTTTTTTTCAAGATTCTTTGATAAATAGAAAGTTCAAAAGAAACCTTTTGTCATATTATAAATGTGTTTACCGGCATTTTTGATTAATTTAAAGCATCTTTAATGAAACAATATTAATTTCTGATCCCAAACATTTGAAAGATAATGTGTGCGTTTTTTTCAGTGCGATCTGAGATGAGATGTCAGCATAGTTTGACAGTGAGCTGCAGGCGTGAGGTGTGTATGGGAGAGCATCTGTCCTCAGTGCTGTTAATACTGTCATCACCGCTGAAGCCCCGGGCTAACTACATGTCAAGGGGCTCATCTACAGCAAGTAATAACAGAGAATTAAGTCATTTAACTCCTCCCAAGCAGAAAAAGGGATCGAAGAGATAAAAGAAGGGAGGAGAAAATTAGCTAAATTTTAACCAAATGTTCTGTAGTTAAAGTCTTTCCAGTCATAGAATAAGCACTGAGTAAACAAATTGGTCCTGACATGTTCAAGTTCTTATGCGTTTCAGAGAAATGTGGAAAGAGGGCTGAATGTAGCAGTATGGTAATCCATTGAAAAGCTGTGGGGTTTTTTTGGGTTGGAGCTCAATCCGGCACTCACAAGGCCCTCTGGCACAATGTCTCGGTTTCATTGCTCTTCAACTCCCTTCTCTCTCACAAACCAGATCACTATATCTTACGCTAGAATCACTGTGATCTGAGGTGTTTTGTTGAGCAGTGATTAACTCTGGTATCCTGAAATATAAATCCTCAGTGGATCTTCAGCTGATTGACCCCAGAGCTGTAGCTGGAAGCTGATGACAGGAAAATGCCTTATAAGGGAAAATGTAGCATGCAGACATGCTTATACATTCTTACATCCTGCCTCTGATGTACAACAGAAAGTAATCCAGACCCTTAGTCTGTTCTCTTATTGGCCATTACAGCTCCTACACTGCAATTTAGTTCTCACTATTTTTATTTATTTTGTAATTAATAATTATTTTTTTTAAATAAATAATGTTTATATTTACAGTTGTTCTAAACTAAATAAAAACGGCAATTTGTTTTTAGTTTTTGCTGCTCAATTTTTGAAAAAGTTGCAGTTACAGCAAGGCACTTAATAAATATTAACAGCACAAAAATATTAAATTTACACAGTATATTACAAAATATAAGACTAGTGTGAATGGCTTTCCAAACTTGTTTATTCCAACTTTTTTCCAGTAGAAAAGCTGTTCATGTTGTCCATGAAAAAAAAATCTGTAGCTCTTTATTTATTGTCTACGTAGACGCCACAAAAAGTAAAAATGGTTAGCATAATACCATCATAATAATATTCCATCCTTAATCTAAATGCAATAAAACAATAGATGCATTGAGAAACAAACTTATCTAACATTGCTTTGTTAAAAATGTGTTCTGCTTCAATAATGTTGTCAGTATTTTTCTCTTGATGTTTGTGTCACTACAGGAAGCTCAAGTATTTATTCCAGCCTCACAGCAAGATGAGGTGACAGAGGAGGTGATTATGGCTGCCTTTGCAGAGATTCGCCCACCAATGGAGAGGCTGAGGAGACCCTCAAAGAGGATGGATAAGGAGGAGACTGTGGTAAGTTACCACAAAAAACCACAGACTTGGCTGTGCACAAGGCTTCCTTCATTAAAACAGAAGAAGCCTGTTTCTCACTATAATTTATTGATACACATAGGGGAAGTGGTCTAATTTTCTCTGGTTAATGTTTTGGGTCATTTTGGGTCCTTTGTTGCAATTCTATGCCACACCCATAGGGTACAAACTACAAGAAGACAAATGCTGCCATGGAGATGAGACGGATTAACAGAGACTCCTTCTGGGCACGAGCAGAGGTACGGCTGAACTGTGCTTACAGCTGGATTTTCATTTAACAGCCTGTGTGTTCCACAAAATGCTGCAGAAAAATTCTAAATAATATGCCAGCCGTGTAAGAGATAATGTACAATCAACTACAATCAGATAATGATACAATCTTTCGGATGAGACGTTAAACCGAGGTCCTGACTCTCTGTGGTCATTAAAAATCCCAGGATGTCTTTTGAAAAGAGTAGAGGTGTGACCTCAGCATCCTGGCCAAATTTCCCCATTGGTCTCTGACCATCGTGGCCTCCTAATCATCCCCTTACACTGATTGGCTTCATCACTCTGTCTCCTCTCCACCAGTAAGCTGGTGTGTGGTGGGCGTTCTGGCGCACTATGGCTGCCGTCGCATCATCCAGGTGGATGCTGCACACTGGTGGTGGACGAGGAGACACCACCCCTCACAATGTAGAGCGCTTTGAGTGCTTAGAAAAGCGCTATATAAATGTAATGAATTATTATTATTCTTATTATTATTATTATTAACTAGTCATTATACAAAAATATTAGATTAAATATTCAGTATTTGCAATTGACCAGAATCAAAGTACTTTATAATCAGTTAATTATTATAAACCTCTTGTTCAGACTCCAATTATTAAAAGTGCAATTCAGGTGTATGATATGATCTGTGTGATATGATGCATGTTTTAGCGTGAGGAGGAAGAGAGAAAAGAGGAAGAACGTCGGAGGGCTTTAGAAGAGCGACGGCGCCGGGAGAAAGAACGGGTTTTACAGGAAATAAAAGAGGCTGAAGAGAGAGACAGAAAGATGAACGAAAAGCTACAGATGATAGAAGATCAAAGGTTTGTAACATCCAGCTGGTAAAAACCCACTTCGGTCTGAAGGTGAATTATTTCAGCTTAAACTTCCTGTTGGTTTTTTGACAGGAGGATCCAGGCTCAGCTTGAGGAAGAGGCTAGAAAAGATGAGAAAGTGAGATGGGTGTGTTTATTAATGAGTGTATTCTGTTTCTTTACAGAGAAGTAAGCTTTTTAACATGTTGATGAACCTGCATATGGGTGAATGATCGTATGGAGTCATAACCTTGGGTTCTTGGTGTAATTGACAGGAGCAGCAGCAGAGAGAGCATGAGGAGGGCATGAGGGCCCGGCTCAGACGCAGCGAGTCTATTGAGAAAGCAGCAGTGAGTTTTCCCCCCTATTTTGTGAATAATCCAGATTCAGGCAGTACAACCCAATGTCCCTACACTTAAAGGGATAGTTTACCCAAAAATGAAAATCTGTCAGTAATTACTCACCCTCATGTTGTTCCAAACCCTAAAGACCTTTGTTCATCTTTGGAACACAAATTAGAACAAATTTTCTGACCCTACATAGACAGTAAAGCAACTGACACGTGATTCAACTGGGATTTTATGAAGCTATTAGATTACTTTTTGTGTGCAAAGAAAACAAAAAGAATGACTTTATTCAACAATTTCTTGTCTTCTGTGCCAGTCTTCGATGCGTGTTCATGAGAGTACCACACCGCATGTGTGTACATTCCTCTGCTTGTAAACAAGGCACAGTGCATTCGGGTTCTACGTCAGTATCTTTGGGCACAAATAGTATTCTCGTAGCTTCATAACATAACGGGTGAACCACTGATGTCACATGGACTATTTTAACAATGTCCTTACTACCTTTCTGGGCCTTGAACATGTCAGTTCCATTGCTGTCTGTGGCTGGTCAGAAAGCTCTGTTTTCCTCAAAAATGTCTTAAAACTTTGTGTTCCAAAGATTAATGTAGGTCTTAAAGGTTTGGAACGATATGAGGGTGAGTAATTAATGATAGAATTAAAATTTTTGGGTAAACTATCCCTTTAACTTGCAAGAAGAATTTTGCTTCGTGCTTTGAATTACTGGCTTCTGAATGCATGAAACCAACTGAACTTGTTACATGTTTTTCTTCACGATAGTACTTGTTGAACATTACCTGTGTAGTGCATGGTAATATTAAGAAATTTCAGTGTTTGATTATAAGGAGAGTTTTGTTTACTTTTGTGTCCTAAAGAATTTTGGTTGTCACTACTTTGTCCATTGTGAAATTGGTGTCCTGCAGCAAAACCAGTCCCCTTCATATCTATTACTTTATTAACCTGGACACATTTTTGCTGTGTTGAATAATGCTTCTTCTTTTGGCCTGTAGGAGGCAGCAGTTCTTGTTTCCCAGCGCACCATCAATGCTAGGGAGTTTTTCAGACAGTTATCGGCATCCTCACAAAATTCTTCAAGCCCTGGATCGCCACGCTCAGGTAAACTTGGTCTTCATAATTTCATAACAGTGCTAACAGTGTTCATTTTAAAGTGCCCCTATTATGCCTTTTCGAATATTACCTTTCATGCAGTGTGTCATGATGTAGCTGTATGTGAACATAAACTATCTGCAAAGTTGTGGACAAATAAAGTTGTGAACCAACAGTGCACGACAAATAAAGTTATTGTCTATCAAAAAAAAGAGTCGGCTCGCAGTCATCAGGAATTTGAATCTTATTCTGTTACGGCTGTACGTCACGAAATAACACATTTGCATAATGTCCGCCCACGTTCTCGCGTGCCCATCCACAAACACAGTAAAATTTATGTGTGGTTAATATCACGTCGAGAAGACGCTGTTTTTTTACCTTGGATGCATGTAAACCTGTTTTAGGAGACTCATAAAACAATATTAGCAACCTTAAAAATTGCATAATAGGGGCACTTTAAACATTTGAGGTTTGACTTACATTTATGTTTTGGTCCTCAGGCAAATCTCCATTCCGTCGCTACCAACGTAGTTTGACAGACACAGCCTTTATCTTTGAAAGGGCCAATTCCACTTCTGGTCCCGTATCCCCTCTCAGTCCATCTACAAGGTCACCATTTTCTCGCACCCCATCCACGTCCTCCAAATGTCCAATGTCCCCACTTAGCCCACTATACCGGACGATCCCCTCACCACAACACCCTCAAACATCTCCTCCCACATCACCCCCTCCACGCTCTGTCCCACCTGTTTCGCCTCCACCCAGTCTGCCTGTCTCCAGACCCCCTCCACCCCAGTCATCACCACCTAACCGGCCACCTCCTCAAGCCCCAGTCCACGATTTGGCTTCCCATGCATCTCCAAAGCTGCTGGTCAGTCATGATAAATCTGAGTCTAGGAACTATGACTGCAGTGAAGAGCTCGCTGCCGCAACAGAGCGTCCTCCAGCTTCACTCTCTGATAACACACGGTACACTATGGGTAAGTTAACTTAGGTCTCTGTAACAACAGTAAAAGATCTAAGTGGTCTTATAGATTGGCAATTTCTTCTCTCCAGAGGTTGTAACCAGCTCTCGAATCCTTTGTGAACCAAAGCCAGAAGTGGACTTCACTGCCAAGTCTGTGCTTGTTGAAGAAGAAGAAGAAGAAGAGGTAGCGGAACCAGAGGAACCTTCAGCCATGTCAGCTCCACCTTCAGATACAAAGATCGCTACAAACTATGAAGAAGCAGTAGAAGAACAATTGGAGACTGAGGATGTGAAGACTGTCATCAGCCCTCTGATGGATGTTGAGGAGCAAGATGAACCAGAGTCTGAGGATGAACCAGAAGAGCAGCCTGCTGCAGAATCTGAGGAATTCCAGCCAAATGTGGATAATTTAGCACCTGAGGAGCCCAGAAATGTGGTAGTGCTCTCAGATGATGAAGTTGATGAAGACCTACCAGAGAACCAAGGTGATGGAAACACAGACAATGTGAAGAAATGCAGAATGTTTTTATGGTTAGGATGTCATTGACTCGTTTCTCATGCTGTGTGTCCAGAGTCGTGTGTGAATGCCTCAGAGTATAATGTGATGACTGAAGAAGGTGAATCTGAATGTGGCAGACCAATGAATGGTACAGGTAATGAGCTAATTGTAGCCTTTCAAGTCATTCCAGACACTACAGACTCACACAGAAGCATGTGCCTCATTTCTTGGAGGAACAAATGGAAGCAATATGTGTTCTAAAATCAGCTAAAATATGTTTGATATCCTCTGACTGGATGGAATCACTGTCTAAAGATAAAATCCGAGTCTTGTGTGAGTTGTTGTAAGATCTGTTAATTCTGATTGCCCAAAATCTGCAGCCTGGATCTGACTCTTGGGAATTGGTGTCAAATCATCTAGACTGCAGATCTGGGCAAAAGTTGTGCAGCCTGTTCCAGCCTTAATTTATCTAGCTTTGTTGTCTCGTGTGATGAATATATATAAATGATGAACACTTGTTTTGTGTTTAAGTAGAGGATGTTGATGTATCTGAGCACAGCACTCCTGAGCGCTACTGTTACACAGTTAATCGTGAGGAGGAAGGTGATGATGAAATCCAAATGGAGATGGTGACCGAGAATGGCGAAGTACATGCTACACTACACATCATGACAGACTCGTCATTAATATTATTGTGATAAAAGTACTAAAACGTGTTGTTCCTTCTTATTCTAGTCATCAGCAGAAAGACTGCTGCGTGTGAGAGCGTTATATGACTACCAAGCAGGTTAGTGTTGCTTGCTTCAACAGCAGTTATTGTTCATTAAGATATCATTTGAAACGTCTCTGTTCTCCACAGAGGACGACACTGAGCTCTCTTTTGAACCTGGTGACATCATCAGTGATGTGGAAACAATCGACAAAGCGTGGTGGAGGGGCTCCAGCACAGATGGGCGCCAGGGTCTCTTTCCTGCCAACTATGTAGAGACCATATAAAGACTTTTCCTTTTAAGATGGTTCCTTTCCCCCCTTTTCTTTTTACCAATTCTCAGGGACTAAGAACCACGAAACCTGGTCTATGAGGATGTACCATGTACTCTGAGACTGAGAGTCACAGGAAAAGGGTTGGAAGTGAAGCGTTCACAGGCACAACTTGGCCAACGATTCCTTTTGTTCCAAAGCCAAAGTTGACAATTGAGACTTTAGTGATCAACTGCAAGACTGAGGAGGATCTCAGAAACTGAAATACTTAAGTACAATTTCTGTTACGACTGTACACAAATTATCATCATTTTATTTACACATTACATCATTTATTATCTTACATACCGTCGTTACTGTTATCGTTACCAAATGATACCAAAGGTGGTGGAGGTGTTTACTGGAGAACAGATTTCAGTTTAAGTTGAAGCCTTTTTACACATAAATCCAATTTTAGACAGTCAAATCAATTGGTCAAATTGAGTATAGAAACTTTTTTCGGAACTAGTACTAGTGTCATAGTACCAGTAAAATAGAAATAGTTGTAACATGGCATTTTTTTTTTTCAGCAGAGACGTTTACAGCATTCTGAATGGCATAGCTGTCACAACTGCGTACAGTAGGTGTGCAGATGCTACAAAAGTTGTCATTGCCGAGACCAAGATTTAATCATACTAGTGGAGCGTACTTTTCCAACCTTTGAGAAAGGCGCTTCTCTTATAGTTGTTTTAGTATAACATTTTAAAGCCCTTGCTATTATGGAAGCCAATGCAAATGAAATGGTTAAAAATTTAGCGTTATATTACAAGCCCTTAAGACCAAACTTGGCAGCCATTACATGTTTTTAAATGCTCTGAACCTTCCATCATAATTCAATTCTTTCATCATTCTACTGTTTGAAAGTTTGGGTTCAGTAAGATTTTTAAAAATGTTATTAAAAGAAGTCTCTAATGCTTACCAAGGCTGCATTTATTTGATCCAAAAAAAAAAGAAAAATACAGATCCTTCAGAAATGATTCAAATATGCTGACTTGGTGCTCAAGAAATATTTCTTATCAATGTTGAAAACAGTGCTGCTTAATATTTTTGTGGAAACCGATTCATATCGTTTTTGTTTGTTTTACAATTCTTTGATGAATAGAAAGTACAAAAGAAATATTTTGTAACATTTTAAATGTCTTTACAGTCACTTTCAATCAGTATGTGTCCTTGCGGAATAAAAGTATTAATTGTCGTTTAAAAAAAAAATCTTACTGACCCTAGACTTTTTAACGGTAGTGTACAGTAAGGCTGTTCACTGTTGTGTAAATGCTTTCGAATAAACGTTTTTTTTCCATGTAATTTATTTATCTCTGAGCATGAATATAGATATTGTTCCTTCTAGAGAGGGTCCGTCTAATCCATTTAACTTGTGTAACCAGATTTCAGTAATAGGTCATTTTTTTAACTAACAATGTTCTTCTGTGTTAGTGGGATCGAACAATAGAAGAATCCCCAGCACATTTAACTTGCTCTATGCTCTCTGTTAGTACTTATTGTAATAAATGAGGTTTTTGTTTTTTCCACATTCTGCAATAATGCTTTTGTTTTTGATTTGTTGCACAGCCAGTACCCTGCCTTCATACTATTTTGAGTATCATGACCATTATGAAACCATATTCACTACTTGTGTATTAATGCATGAGATCAAATTAAAGGGATTCACTTTACTGGGTCACAATGAGTTTATCTGAAACAATTAGTCATTTGACAAGCACTGCAAGAATCAAGAGAATTACACACATACACACACAAAAATGCTGTTTACTTTTAATTTAGGTAATTCTTTACAATCAATTGTTATTGTACATGAATCTATTAGTTATGTGTCCAAAGACATGCAGACCACCTGCTGAAATGACACTTACCTCCAGGTTAACATTCAATGTTATCTACCAGGATAGTTAACGCTTTACTCATCTGATAAAATGTCAATATAATTTTATTTATAACAAAAATTAATATGGTAAAATACAACTTTAATAAAAGCACAAAATGAAAATTACAAAACTTTACAATACCAAACAGTGCTTGAATGAATTTACAGTGGCCCTTCGGGTGAGAACTGTTAATTTTGTAGCATCATAGTACTAGGACAAAACTTCTATCTACTAATTCTGAATTTAAGAGGAAAGGTTAGTCTGACATTTTTAGACTTTCAATTTTCTGATATTTGTAATACACGATACATGTAATTATATAAAGAAAACCATGTGTCGCCATCTTAACATTTTTTACTCTCATATGAAAAAATATATATAATACAGGTTTGGATACCTAATTTATTGAGCAGACTTGTTTTCTGAATTACATAAATGTTAACCTGTATGTTTAATATTTTTATGGCAAGATAGACTGTAACTTCACTCCGGAGGTTTTACTGAAATCACAATAATAGTTATCCAACTAGAGTTTCATTATTGTAAGTATTGCTAATATAATTGTCTTCAAGCAAATACGCACTTTATCTGAGCTGGAAGATGCCATGTGACAAACACTCAAAGTGCTTGACAAAACTGACCTGCAAGCCAACAAGGAAAAGCTAAATATTGCATGTACCGCTGATGTAAATGAAATCTAGAAAACCCAATTAACTTAGAGCTGTTGTAGCTTTGCATAGTAGTGCCTTTGCAACCCTTCTCCATCAGACAGGCCTTTACTGTAGTGACAAAGCACCTAAAACGTTCAGCTTCCAGCCATGTTTCATTGCTTGTGCTGAATCCTAGTTAATGTGCATACTGATTTTTTACTTTTCACATTTGCTGAGTGAGATAAGGTATGTACAGTAATCCTGAGGTCGTTACAGTCACAGGTAGTAAACAGTCACATTATATCCCATCGTTATAAACCTGAATACAGAGTCTTGTGACGTCTGGACCTTTGCATATATACTGAAGCCATGCAAACAGACATTATAGCACATAGATGCAATTTTCCTCAGTTAGGTGTCACAAAAAGAAACATGAAAAATATGTATCAAATCGTGTGCTGCTAAATATGAATCACATCAATAGCATAATAAAAGCGGTTTCATTTCACATAGAGTGTGTCTCCTTAAGATCACGGGACCAGCAAAATACTGCTCACTTTAACTCAGTAACCCTTCTATTACTAGACACTTTTGATCAAAGATTAAATGGAGCCATAGCTGACTGTAAATAGACCTTTCTACAACCACAAATGTGTGTAAATGAAAAATGTTGCTTTTGTGTGATACCGGATCCAAAGCATAAGTTGTCAGTATATGTCCAAAAACCCATACATCAACAACATCAACAAAAGTGACAGAGTGAGCCTCGACAAAGTCAGTTATTGGTAATGTCCTTGTTCACATAATCAACAATTTAAAAAAGATGCAGAATTTAAACTGAAATTAAGACTTTCTTCTTGCATGCTTGTGTGCTTAAGGTGCAGTGGCACTTACTAATAACGTGAAATTCGTCAGAGTTAAGCTAACTTTCACACGTTTATTAATACTATGTTTTCAAGATCAATGATCCTAAAATACACTAGCGTTCAAATGTTTGGGATCAATAAGATTAGGCTGCAATAAATAGATCACAATGCCAGTAAAGAGACAAGAAATATTTCTTAAGCACCAAATCAGCATATCAGAATGATTATGTAATGATGCTGGAAATTCAGCTATACCATTACAGGAATAAATTACATTTTAAAATATTTGACTATTCAAAACAGCTATTTTGACTTATAATAGTATTTAACAATATTACCACATTTTTGATAAATTTAATGCAGCTTTAATGAGCATAAGAGACTTTTAGAAATCTAACTGACACCAAACTTTTGAACGGTAGTGTATTTGCCAGTCTCAATGTGAGCGATGATGAATACTCAGCAGATTTGATCCTGACAGCACTTTCTAAAGCATATATCTAAAACAGCGCATACAGACACAATGACTGGCCCAAAAGTACTTATAACACCAGAACAATTGCTTCAATCCAGTTTAAAACCACTGTATCAGGAATCTGTCTCACATAAAACATCTACATTCCCCAAAGATCCAAAATAATCAGCTTTCCATGAAGAGACAATGTGTAATGCTATATATATTAGTAGTGTATTATATAACTAATAGTACTGAATTCCCATTGTTGAGGCTCCTTTAAATGGTTTTCATGTTGATCTTATTATGACATTGAGCATACATGACTTCAGATATTCCAGTTTTTTCCAGGGGACACAGGAAGTTGTGATGGCTCTAACAGTAATCAGAGGAAGTGTGACCGCTACACCTGACTCTGCAGCCAGTTCCTGGGGTCTAGCTTAGCTCTCAGGTTCCTCAAGCTGCGGCGTGCGCCGGACGGTCTAGAGAAGCCCAGGTCTGACTCTTGACTGTTGCTGCCCTCGCTGGAGCTGCTGCTGGAAGTGGAACTGGAGCAGGACAGTGCAGTCTGAGCAGGGCGAGGAGAGACAGAGCTGGCGGTGGGCGGCTGGCAGTTGCACCGGAAGCCACCGTAGCCCCGACCGCGCAGAGTGGAGAGCTTGGCATCCAGGGAGAGGGTACGGGGGCGGAAGCGACCCGAGGAGGATGAGGAGTCAGGGGACCATGCCTGGCGGAAACAGGGGCTGACGCTGGCGGGACTGTCACTGTCTGAGGTCAGGCTGGCGTTGGAGGAGAGAAGGCCAGGTGTGCGGTGGCAGCGTGGGCTGCGGGGCTGGCGGCTGTGCAGGCGAGGACTGGGCGAGTGGGGCGGCAGGTGCTGATGGTTGTGAGGGGATCTCGGGGGATCTTCATCAAACAAGGCCATCCAGTGTGGCGGAGATCCGAGCTGGGCCCTCAGCTCAAACTCTTCAATGCGACGGGCCAGGATGTCAGTGACCGTTCCGATGTCATCAGACGTGTCAATAACTGTGGCGGAAGAGAAACGGTAGCCATAATGAAAACCTGTTCAAATGAAAACATTTCCAAAAAAGCTGAAATTTTTCATTTTGCCTGACAGCTGACTTTCAGTTGCAAGCTTCATTTTTATAGCCTTTTGATAAACCATCCCTAAAATCCAGCATGGTTTATATTATTGCTTTCAGGGAGTGGGACATGTTTTGTAACGTGTGACCACTGAGCTTCTTCTCACGATAAAGCACTGGCAAGCTAATTGTTGGAACCATGAAATTGCACAAACAAAATGTTCAAATAAAAAAAAAAACAAATAATAACTAAATTCTTAACTTTCACCTGTCATTGTAATTAATATGTACAAAATTTAATTAACAATTAATATGTAAAAAAATTGTTATACAACGTGTGCAAAAAGTGAAAATGGGTCTGCTTCAGGTCTTCCCCCCCCTATATAACAAATATATGTGGATAAAGTGCAGATGCTCAACGGTTTTAATAGCCATTTTACTGCGTCTGGGTTGTTGTCTCAGAATAATAATTATGTAACTGCAAACTCTGAATTTCTTAATGCAGAGCGCTCTTTATGGACAACAGAGTTTGTTTTCAATCATATTAATTCTTCGGATGTTTGCTCTGTGTTAAAAAAACTTGATGCTACTAAATCACCTGGCCCTGATCTTATCGAACCAATGTTTTTAAAGTTGGCAGCTGATATTAGATTACCACTGACATATCTGTATAATCTTTCCCTATCAACAGGGGAAATTCCACAGCTATGGAAGTCCACTTTTGTAAGTCCTTTGCTGAAAAAGGGAGATTCTACTGTACTAGATAATTATCGACCTATTTCCAAGCTTTGCATTTTGTCAAAACTTCTGGAATGTTTTATTAGTGAACAATTGACGCAATATTTATGTGTTCATAAACTTCTGCCTATTAATCAATCAGGATTTCGTAAAAACCATAGCACTATTAGAGCTGTTTTGAAAGTCTTAAATGATTTACTGTGGTCTCTAGATGAAAAACGCCACTGTGCATGTCTATTCATTGATCTGACTAAAACTTTTGACACAGTGGACCAAGAGATTCTGTTAAATAGACTGAGATGTGTTGGTTTATCAGATAATGCAGTTTTGTGATTTAATGCTTATTTAAAAGGAAGAACTCAATGTGTGCAGGTTGAAGGCTGCAAATCAGAATTATTGGATGTGGTTAAGGGAGTTCCTCAAGGTTCTGTATTGGGGCCTTTATTATTTACTATCTACATAAATTGTGTTAATGTTAACATTGAAAAAGCAAGTTTCCATTTTTACGCGGATAGAAATTATAAATTAAAACCATGAATATAGCAATTTACCATGGTTTCATCTAATAAATACATAACAATAACAACAATAATTTAGAGCATTACTCATTTAATTTATATAAGGTTAGAACCATATTTGAAATACACATCAAGTAACAGTTGTTGGTCACATGGGTGACAAAAATGGTTGGGATCACGTGGTCCAGTAGACGGGGGAGGTCAGGTAACTTCTCATCAGAGTTACTTCACCTGTCATTGTAATAGGAGGAGAGCAGAGCTCGGATCTCAGCAGAGACAGCGTTATCCTGCAGCAAAAGCCCCTCACCGGATGCAGGGGCCACTGAGGGGGAGGCCAGCAAAACACACAAGGGGCCAACAAATGCAGGGTTGTGGGGAGGGCACGGGAATGAGTGTTTACATATCAACCAAATAATGATACAGTGGTTGGGGAATGTATGGGATGGATGTTTGGATTACAAACGTAAGGCATGAAACCAGGAAAATACAAAAGTGTATGAAAAAAATCAATGTGTAAGAGAAGGGGAAAAAACAGACAGGAAATCAACAGTGAAGGGACAGACGTAAAAACCACAGAGAAAATAAGACAGAGGAAGAGAAAGAAAAGACTGTCAGTTTGTCAGAAACAGCAGACTTTCCATTTAGCAGTTAAAGGAGATAAATTGATGAAGAGAAAGACTCAGATCTGACAGAGGACGAGGACATGCAGTTCGATCCACACATTAATGTTAGGCATATCTGTGCTTGTGTATTATTTCTGTTATTACCTATATGCTCTGTTGTGTTTCTTGGCTTTATTTTGTGAGAATCTAGTGCTCCAAACTGTCCTCCAGCCTCTGTAAATGTGTAAATAGGTGTCTGAACACACTCACCCATCTCATGGTACAGGGAGCCCTGCTTCGGTGTGACTATGGCAGGTTTGCGTGGGGAAGGCAGCTCAATCTTCATCAGGTCATCACAGCACTGCCTCCACTGGCCTGTAGAGGGAGCAAACAGCTTAGTCAAACTGTTCTGGCAAGCACATTGAACTTACAATTTATGTATTCAATTTTTTTTTTTTTTTAATTATATAATTGAGCATTGTGTGTTTCAGCATATTGCTGTTGTCACCATTTCTCAAAAGCAGAAATCCACTCAAGGGCTGACATAAAAATGATTTGAACACGGTTAAGGTTTTTTTGCTCAGTAATGTACAGCTTGTGTGGCTTATGGATTTATAGCAAGTTTAGAATTCATGTACTCACTCATATCATAGAACTGCTGCCAGAAGGCCTCCATCCAGCGCTGCGTGTCTTCTCTGCTGTCTGCAGCTAGTGTGTGTGTCACTTCCTCTCCTCCATACTGGTTAGTGATACAGATATTCTGTGCCTTGCTGTGAGGATCCTTCTCTGCTGCCCGTATTCTCGTCTCCTGAGATACACAAAAAAAAAAAAAAAAGTAAAAACTGTGAAATTACTAACCTAAAATGATGTGTGACCCTGGACCACAAAACCATTCATAAGGGGCCACTTTTTTTGAAATTGAGATTTATTCATCATCGGCTGAATAAATAAGCTTTCCATTGATGTATGGTTTGTTAGGATAGGACGATATTTAGCTGAGATACAACTATTTGAAAATCTGAAATCTGAGGGTGCAAAAAATCTAAATATTGAGAAAATCGCCTTTAAAGTTGTCCAAATAAAGTTCTTAGCAATGCATATTACTAATCAAAAATTAAGTTTTAATATATTTACGGTAGGAAATTTACAATATATTTTCATGGAACATGATCTTTACTCAATATCCAAATCATTTTTGGCATAAAAGAAAAATCGAAAATTTTAACCCATATAGTGTATTGTTGGCTATTGCTACAAATATAGTCGTGCTATTTAAGACTGGTTTTGTGATCCAGGCAGAGGTGAGGGACTCGAGTCACATGACTTGACTCGAGTCGGACTTGTGACTTGCTTGACTAAATAAAGAAAATGACTCGACTTGACTTGGACTTGAGATCCAGTGACTTGAGACTTGACTTGGACTTGACTTGACTGGACCTTCATGACTCGGCAGGACTTGACTTTATAACAACTCTTAATTATTATAATAAATCGCGACATAATTTGGTAAACAAAACGCGAGCCACTGAACCAACGGCAGAAGTGATCCGAGTCTGCGCAGTTCATGACACTGCGCGACCACAGGAACACAGCACGAGCACGAGCACAGGAACACAGCACGCCAAATACAGGGAGCAAGAGAATCTCACGAGATGTTTGGATTAACACTTAAACACTATGCATTTGCAAAGCCAGAACATTGCATTCATATGTAAGCTTGTTTGTTAGTTGAAAACAGCAGTGGTCTTAAAATTCAGTTTAGGTCTGTCATTAAATTCAAGTGATTATAAATGATTAATCTCGTGTTTGCACTTAACGACGTCAAACTTTATTTTTTTTGCCTTTCAAAACAATGCTTTAGTGTTGAGTATCCCTCTTTGTAAATCTATAAATGGAATTGTACCACGGAAACCACAGTGTTTTATCGATTAGTGATGTTTCTCTTGCACCCAAAATCCAAGACATGTCGTAACATCCAAGTCAAAATGGCCCTAGTATGAGTTTTTATATTTATAACATACGATATAGTAATATTTTATGCACGGCTGCCCACAGCTAGAGTTACGTGCATCTCTAAGCAACACACTGAATACTGAATGAATCCAGGGATTTGAACGAATCGGTTCAGTGATTCAGTTGCCCATTCTTGCTTGTTCATGAACGAATCAACTGTTTTGAATAAATCAGTTCAATGAACGCTTCTGTGATAAAGCAGTGATTTGCAGCCGTAGGAGTAGGTCTATCATTGACTTTCATATTTCTATATTCAATTATTATTTCCCCCCCCAACAGAACAAATAGAAAACAAAACAAACAATCAAAGAACAACATAAAAAGCTTAGGCAGACCTTAAATGTACAGCTGTCAATTTAGTTCTTATTAAGATAAAAATAAAAGAAATCGATGAGTTACAGGGGAAGATACATAAACATTAACATCAGGCTTCTTGTTTTGAGCCAAGATGACAATAGTTTTCAAGAGCGATGTTAGGCATTCATGCAAAGTTAAAGAAATAGTCCAAATAGGGTGTCTATATCTGATGAAAATTTTGGGTCCATTTTGTTTCTGATGTAAGGGGTGATTTGTAGTCAGCATATTATTTTATATTGAATAGCATGTTTTGTTGCACACTGAAATTCTTTAGCGTGCTCCCAGACTGAATCCCAGTCTTCGCTGGAGATATTTAGAGCAAAATCATTTTCAAACATCTGTTAAATTTTATCTGTGTCTCCTAGGATGGTCAAACACAATATAACATAAGATTACATATTTATCGATATACAAAGTAGAATTTTGCCTATTATCAATATGTTATATTTAAAACATTATTATTTAAAATGTATCTTTAAAAAAGTTAATTTCAGAGGAAAAAATAATAAGGTTGTGTGATTAAAAATATATTTGTTCCTTTTTGATACTGTGACTTGACTTGACTTGGCCTTTGTCAGGACTCGACTTGACTTGCTTGAGGTGAGCCACTGACTTGACTTGACTTGCTTGATTAGTTTGTACTGTGGCTTGAGACTTGCTTGAGACTTGATGGTAGGGACTTGAGACTTGCTTGAGACTTGAACATGTGTGACTTGCCCCCACCTCTGGATCCAGGGTCACAATAATACACACTACAGGTTGGGGTCAGTATAATTTTGATACTTTTATTTAAATGCATCATGGTACTGTTGTGAATGCGTGTCGAAGAATGACACTGAAGAGAAGAAATTTGAATAATTTGAGTTATTTTGGTTTTCTTTGCACACAAAAAGTAAACTCGTAGTTTCATAAAATCAAAGTTGAACCACTGATGTCACATGGACTATTTTAACGGTTTTCTAACTTTCTTTCAGTTGCATTGCTGTCTATGCAGGGTCAGAAAGCTCTTGGATTTCATCAAAAACATCTTAATTTGTGTTCTGAAGATGAAGGTCTGACGGGTTTGGAACGACATAAGGGTAAGCAATTAATCGCAGAATTAGTTTTTTTATGATTCTTTGGTTTACTAAAAAGTTGTTTGAAGAACAGCATTTTTGAAATATAACTTTTTACGGTCACTTTTAATTAATTTAATGTGTCCTTGCAGAACAAAAATACTAATTTCTTTCAAATAATAATAAAAAAAATCTCACTGACCCAGAACTTTTGAAGTGTAGTGTATATTACAGCATATAACTGAAAGGCAAAATCTGATGGATTTATTATGAATTTTAGCAAAAATTTAAATTCCGTGAAAAATAAATGGATGCTAATTTGAAACAAAAACATAGGTATGTTGACTAGATAATATTTACACCGACAACACAGTCTAGCACTCTCTATTATAATTCCATAAAAAAAAAACTGGCCCCTTTTAGACTTGCACTATATTCATTTACTAACTGATTGTTTTCTTAAAAAAACACTAGCTTCTCTGTTCATTTTTTATTATTGATTTGTTATCTTTTTATTTATTATACATTAACAAAAAGCAAAAAAGGCCTCTAACACTAGCTTTCTCTATTCCAGGGGTTTTCAACCTGTGGGGCGCGCCCTGTCAAGATTTATGAAACGAGCTTTCAATTCTTCAGCCATCCGCTAGGGGGCAATCTGACTCCCGCTGTTCGGCGACAGTGAGAATGGTGTAAAATGATTTACGGTTAGTCATGTCAGAAATCCAACCACGGATTGGCATGTTGTTATCTCAGAAACAAGCTCAGCCATCACACTGAATCAGGTAAACTGGTTATATGTTTATGTTTCTTAATGCTACGCACTGGAAGCGCAGCAAACAATATGTGAATGATGTTCGCACACTTTGGGCTCGCGGGGGGAGGGGGGGGGGGGGGGGGTGTTGGGGGGGGCGCGAGTGAAATTAGACAAACTTAGGGGGGCGCATGTCCTAAAAGGTTGAAAACCCCTGCTCTATTCTATCTGTTTTCTTTTTATTTATGATATAATTAAAAAACCTGTCTACGTGTAGTAGTAGTAGTAGAAGTAGTAGTATATATTTATTTAATGCCATGTCAGCATCTTAGGCTATTTTCAAGGCAAAAACTATTTAAAAAAATACAAGTATAACAAATACAATAAAAACCAGCAAACAAAGTTATATTACACAAGATTTTTTTTTACATTTCCTTGCTACGTGTACTACGTTAAGCTAAATGTGACTTGTCATAGCACTTGCATATCATTGCTCTTTTTTTGATTGCTTCCATTGTCCTCATTTGTAAAGTCACTTTGGATAAAAGCGTCTGCTAAATGACTAAATGTAAATGAGTTTATTGTCTGTTTGTTCTAACAATGTAAAATAATTTAAATGGAGTTTATTTCAGAATGAAGACTTGGTGGATTCACATTTTACAATTCACATTTTAATAATATCTAAAGAATATAGTGTAAAATGTTAGTTTTTCACTTTTTTTCTGAGCTACACATTTATGCATAAAATTCTTGTTTGAATTCCCAGTCATAGTATATAATAGCAATACCTGCAGCAAAAGCTTTTGCACATATTTTGCAGCATAAACTAGTAATCTCAGTTCTAACCAGTAGGTGACAGCAGAGCACAAGTAAAGTATATGTAGTGCAAAGCAGTCACCTGAGAGCTGAGGAATGTGCAGACTCACAGTGCAGCTCTCAGATGTTAGAACAAACTCTGTGTGCTCATGACACGCATCTCTCTAGGGGCACTGAGAGATCCAGACCCAGTGCATGGCAAACAAAACGTCTTTTCATAACTACTGACACGATGAAAAATGTTCCAACAAAAAAAACTATTTTTATAAAAGGAGACAATCCATTTGAAAGAGTGCTTTCAAGATATTAACAAAGAAAAATCTCATGATATCTCCAAAAGCAGAAAACAGAACAGAGTGTTAAAACAGAACTTACTTTGTTAATCCCAATAGTTAAAACAGGCTCCACGCTGGCCTCCATGTCCTCTTTTTGATGATAACAGAAGAGATTTGTTCCCTTTAAAACACCATAGACATTTGTCCATCCTTGTGGCTCACCTCCAAGCTTGAGGAAGGAAGGAGGACATTAAGGAAGGAGAACATTAGCCAAAGAAAACAGAAATGGAGAAATATGATATTGAAGTGAGTGAGTGCATGTGTTTCCAACACACCTTTACCCTCAGACAGCCACTCATCATCTGTTGTGTCATACAATGAGGCTGAGCGGCCAGACGACAACATACACCGCCATACAGAGGCAGCCAGTACGAACACTCCTCTACAGAGAGACAAAGAGACAGAAACTACTGAGAGAAAGATAAAAAGAATGTGTGACTTACAAAGTTAGAAACTGTATTTTAAAACCCAAGTAAACAAGCTGTTCAAATGACATCATGTTTTGCACCCTATATTTTTAGTACATATTTTAGAACAAAGTAAACTATCATCTGCGAGAGCGAGCAGCCCACACTCAGGCCGTAAGAATGTCTGCAGTAACTCTTCACACATAAAGACAGCTATAAGCGCCTCTTATTGGCCCTTCACACACCATGACTGGCCATCCAGAGACGCTTATGAGCATGACCCTAACACAATAAATCTGACAGATGTCGACAACACACACACTGCAGGCCCGTCTGTAATTGATTACCTGCAATGTGAAGAAAACTAGCATGTCATAAAACTAATGTGCTTTAAATAAAATCCCAGAAGGCATTTGTTGACAGAACCTGGATGTTACAAACTGTTTATCACACAAAGCATCTCACTATTTTATCTCATTAGTTTAATCTAAAAAAAAAGTGAAGTACCAAATTATTATATCAAATTTCATATTATAATTTCAAAAGTTAAAGAAATGGCTGGCTGGCATGCACAGGACTTTGACATGTTTTCTAAAAGTTATTCCTGGTAAAAAAAAAAAAAAGTTTTAAAAAGGGGTTCGGCAGCTCACCATTTCCTGTGATTGTGAGGTCATGTGTGCGGAAGCTATCCTGGACGTGAGAGAGATTGAGGGTTGTGTGAGCCAAAAGATGATATTTGGGGCCCCTATAAACAAAAAACACAATAAGTATGCAAACATATTTGAACAATGACCATCAAATACAAATAAATAAACTGATAAATTAATGTTAAACTAATGACGTAAACAAATTAATTGTGAATAAATTTACAATATACAAAAATTGCATTTGCTTAGAAAAGCCTTGAAACAGAAAACTAACTAGAAGATATTGTTATGACTAAGTAATTATAAATAACTGAGAATCCATTAAAAAGTGTTTAGTTTGGGGTCAATAACACGTTTGTGGCACGCAAGTGGCATTGATAATAATAAGATAAACATTGATAAACATTTCTTGAGCACCAAATCGGCATATTAGAATGATTTCTGTAGGATCATGTGACACTGAAGACGGCTGCGGAAAATTCAGTTTTGCCATCACAGAAATAAATTAAATTAAAAAAAACATTAAAATAGTAAACAGTGATTTTAAATTGTAATATAATTTCACAATATTTCTGTTTTTACTGTATTTTTGATCTAATAAATGCAGTCCTGGTGCGCATAAGAGACTTTTTTTAAAAGACATTTAAAAACAATCTTACAGACCCCAGACTTTTAAACAGGATTGTATGCTGCTTATTGTATTTTCATTTAATTGAACATACGTTTATCACTGGTCTGCAGTTCACAGCAATCCTTTTAGCATTTTTGATTCACGTAGCAGCAGTGTGTTTATGTGTGTTTCTACATGCTTACGGTACAGAGGGCACAGGCAGCAGGATTGCCGCTCCTCCTCCATTGCTAGTGGGGCTGCAGGCTCCGGGCTCCAAGGCTGCCCTCATTTTCTTTCCTGCTGACCTTCCCAGAGATGAGCTCAGCTTGCTGGCCAGCTTCCGTGGTGTGCTGCCTGCTGAATAGTCCTCCTCTGAACAACAGCTATACAGCTCCACACGCAGCTCGAACCCTGGACCGGCCTCATTACTATACACAGGAAACACAGCATGAATGAAGCACTTTGTATTACTACATTCATTTAATATCAATATAATGCAAATGTTGATTTAAATGCAGTATATACTACTGTTTGGGGTCAGTAAGATTTGTATTTTTTTCTTGATCTATCTATCTATCTATCTATCTATCTATCTATCTATCTATCTATCTATAGTGTACAAATTTATATACTTTGATTCAAAACAACTATAGATGTTTTGGAAGTCACACCAAGATTAAACACTATATTTGTATGGAATAAATGTCCCGAAACAGTTAAACTGAAAATATAAACGTACACTTACAAGACAATTGTGTTGTCAAAGCAGATATCTGTCAGCGTCCTGTCCACCATCACCATGTCTGTGTCAAAGATCTCTCCACCCAACTGAAGCAGGCAGAACACAGCGCACCGATGCAGCTCTGAAGAATAAAGAAAGATATTTACATGATTTCTACTGAGAAGTCACACCTGCTGTAATGTCTTCACCAGTGTAGCTACATATTTGGCCCAGTGCCTATAAAATCCCCCAGAGCAGCTCTGTTCATTCAGGAAACATTTACTCCTGCACCTGTGTGTGCTGTCCTGCTTTTTCCTGCTCAGGTCAACATTAGTATCCATGTATTTTTTCCTTGTACAAATTGTAGAACATGAATAATTGTGACACAACCAGTCTTAAATGTTTTTGCCCTAATCATTTCGGTGGCTATTAAAATATATGTTGCCATTAACAGGATAAAGCACATATAAAAGCTTTCCCATGAGAGAACAACACATGCATGTGGGTTCCTGTGTCACATTCATCAACATAATGTCACCTCTATCAGCTGTTCTAAGCACCTTAGGCGAAACTACATTAGTCACTGTTGTCTGGAAAAAGGTTTCCAGCGCCAGTAATAATATTCTGTTTACCCAGAGGGCTTTGCTGGGCCTGAATGCTTCATAAATAAATGTGTTTTACGTTATCGCGGTAATGCATATACTGAATGCACAATGTATCTGAGCAGTATTTTCTGTGTTTGTGTTATACAAAGTGTTATTAAAATGGAATATATTCTAAACAGCCTGCACTGTTATTTAACCTGCATATCAGAGTGAAGAGGAAAAGCAGAGGTTACCTCCTTTATTCTTAAAATACTCGGTGTCTTTCCACATTAGAGGTATCCGTAGATCTGCAAAACAGAGGAATTGGAGGTCAGAGTGAAACACAAGGTTATAACCCACACACACACACACACACTCAGCGTCACTCACAGCTGCAAGCAACCAATGCCGGCTGTCACTCCATGTCAATCAAAAGAAAAATACGTTAACAACACTCTGGTATTTTATGCCATGCTACCAGCCAGTATAAATCATCAGTATAAACCATTATCACAGTGGCCCACCCACCACATCAAGACCACATTCAGCCCACCTGGCTGAGCTCCTCTGTCAAGGTTTGTGTAACCAGGCTTGTTAATAACAACAGAACTTCATTAAATTAATAGGCAGAGGTTGTTAGGGAACAATTAATATGGTACTGACAGCAGATGATGAACAGCAAAAAAAACGGAGGCTGCATGTGGGAACATTAGATTGTATGTGCATCGGATGAACTACATGATAAACAGTCTTGATGCATTTAAGTGGAATGATGGTTCATGAGCAGGAATCCCACACAGAATCTGCAGCTGAAGAAAGCACAGCATATTTCTGCAGAACAGGAACGCTGGTCACTGATAAAATTCTATGAATGCCCCACCATATCTTTGTTGGTTTATTAAACATTTTATCTAATTTGACCACTGCACAGAATTACACAGAAAATTGTGTTGATTCCATCTTCACGGCTGCATATGAGTATGGTTTCCATTAGTGTGCATGTGACTCTGAAGTAGGGCTATAAGGTCCTCCATGACCTCTTCATAATGACGTCATAATAACAGCATTTACTGAGTATCAGCTCTCTAGGCCTCTAACTGTGGGTCTCAAACACAGATTGCCATGGGTGCAGTCAAGGAGTTTGAACTGAGAGTTAATAGCACTAGGTGTTTAGAGGGGGGTTGGCCCCTCTAAAAGATCCAAACAGTGAGGAGGGGAGGACGACTCGTAAAAGAAGCCCCAAACAGACTGAGACACAGGCTCTGATGTATAAAACAGAAGGGGTGTGATTTAGTGCTCAGACACCCATATAAACAGACTGGTTTGCATGATTTATGCACAATACACAGAAACAAAACCAGAGAATAACATCATATATAACATTCTCTGTTTATGTATACCATTATGTATACACTCCTCGTTAGTATAGTGGCCTGTCACGTGGAAGACCGGGGTTCGATTCCCCGATGGCTAGTTCTTATTGGGTAGTTGTGGCCTAATGGATAGAGAGTTGGACTTGTAACCTGAAGGTCGTGGGTTTGAGTCTCAGGTCCTGCAGGGATTGTGAATAACCAACACTCTCTCCACCCTCAATACTACGACTGAGGTGAGACCCTTGAGCAAGGCACCAAACCCTCAACTGCTGAGTACAGTGGTACCTGGTACTTTTTTTAGTACCAACTCGGCCGAGGTTCCAAGCGAGCCGTACCGTTACCAAAACATGACGTTTAAACTCTGCTGATCACTGATTGGCCGGAGAAAATAGTCACTGCCTGCGTCATTGAACTTTCAGCACGAGACACAACAGACTCGCTAGATTTAAATCAGCACAGCCAGCGAAGGATCGAACGCAACTGTTTTGAATGAGCGCACCTTTTTTAAACAACCAAAAAATGGCTGTTTCGTTGTCTGTTGAGAAAGTACAGACTGTCCTCTCGTTGATAGCCGAGGAGCGGATCCACGGCAGTAGAGGCGGCGCAACTATAACGACACGTGAATAATTCCACCCCCTCTAAAGAGGTACTAAACTGCAGTGGAAACACAAAATGAGCCGAACTGAGCCGTGTCGTGCCGTTCCGAACCATGCAGAGCCGAGTCGTACCACGCAGTGGAAAAGCGTCATAATAAATTTTTATCAGGATTCTTTGATGAATAAAAAGTTCAGAAGAACAGCATTTATTTACATTTCATAGAAATATTTTGTAACATATGTTACTACGGCCCCTTTTGATTTGCTATGGCACTTCTGAAGTGATATTTCTTTTAAAAAATCTTACTGACCCCAACATTTTGAACAGTATTTTTTTTTTATTTACATAAGTTAATTATAACTACCTGAATTCTTTTCTGTGAACATACCTGAAATGGCCACTTTGCCTTTACATGGGGATCGGTCATTCATTGGACCTGCATCAGAAGACCTGAACACAAACAATAAGATATAAACCACAATGCATACAATGATTCAGTTATAATTAACACTGAAGTGTCCTTAGCACTTCCCTTGTCTGCCAATGGTCAGACTAACAGATAGTCCTATACTAAATGTATAATACTGGTTGAGCCAATGTTGTTGTGTCAGGTTGTGTGCTCAAATATATTAAGCAAATGTACTGACATCTATACATAGGTTCAAGATGACAGTGCAATTGTCTCTACATGGTAAACTGGAAGACAAAAAATATTTTTTGAAAACATTACACATTTCATCATTTAAAGGGATAGTTCACCCAAAAATGAAAAATGATTTGTGTTCAAAGATGATCGAAGGTCTTACGGGTTTGGAGCGACATGAGGGTGAATAATTAATGACAGAATTTTCATATTTAGGTGAACTATCCCTTTAAAAGTTTTTCTGAACATATCTTTAGTTTTATGTTTATTTGTTTTGTGTCACATGTCAATGTGACTAAAATGACAACCTTGTTGTATTTGCCTTAAATTAACATTTAACACTTTGACATTAGTTTTAGTGTGATGCAGTGTTTGAGATTAGCTTTGTAAAATGGATAACACTCACCACGTTGAACTCTCTCTGACCTCAACACTATTTTCTGCTGTCATGTGCTTTGTGGCTGCCCAGTTTGCTCTACTTTAACCAATACATTCTGATATTTTTAGTAATAAAGCATTTAAGTGTTGGATTTTGTCTATGCTGAAGTACTGGTCAACAAATGGTCAAACTACAGTTATTAGCAGTGGATGAAACTTTGTATTTGCTAGCATTGCTGAGAGTATAATAATCACGTTTGACCCCGAGAAACTGGCCTATTATCCAATTTACCTTTTATAAAGTACCACAAACTTCAGAGACACCAAAAAATCTAATTTCGTTTCACAAAACTTTAAGTTGACACAAACTGAACTAAATGCTTCAAAAGTGACCGCTGACCTGCGTGCGACCCGTTGCATGACTTGAGCCTCCTTCATGCGCTGCAGCTCTGACATGTAGGCCATGATGCGGGCGTTGCAGGTGAGGAGACTCTTGGAGGCCTCCAGCGCCTGGTCCCTTTGAGAACATGCGGCCAGCAGCTTACAAGCACCCTCACGCATCCGGATCTCATAGTCGATCTTCTTCTGGATGCCACTGTCCTATTAAAAAAAAGAAAAAAAGAAAAAAGAGAGGCTAAAGTCAAGTTATTCCCAGGATTAAACGTTTTACTCAACTCGACATGGAGGACTGATCTCATGCAATAAAATTAAATACAACTTAAATAAAACCTGCCACATAAACATTTTAGTTTAACTACCATGTCTCCAGGGCCTTGAGATGATTTATGAGGAGTCAAACAAGACAGTCTTCAACAAGAAAGACGTCAGAAAGACTCGCAGTCTTTTTCCTCCGCTTTACCTATTACAATAGATAATTAAAATATCTTAAGGCATAAATGTTCTCTAATAAGCACAAATGTCCAAAGTACGCCTATAACACACAAAAAAGTTTCCCATGTGTCATCCAGCACTGTACAGAGGTCACACCCCAGTCACATGACCGTCTGCTCCGTAATGGACTGTTCCAGCTCGGTGTGTGTCTCAATGCAGTGATGTATGAAATTGAACATGGGTCTTAACAAGCTGGAAGAGATCCTCTGACCTCTTGACTTCAGTTTACCTCCAAACAACTACAGAGCAGGACGCTGAATCATTTACACATGAACAGAGAGGGGCAAAATTTCAGGATGTGCTGCTATAGCTAGCATTTGAGGGGAGCATCTTTTTAGGGTCCCAGTTTCTCAGACTGAGGCTGGATTATGAAGCGCAGGCAGAAAATAAGAATAGGGATGAAGAAGGAAATAAAAGGAGGAGCTTGAGGAGAAAAGAAGAAAGACAGAGGTAGGTGTGACTGAGGATTTCCAATGGGCGAATAACCTACTGTCATTTAAATTAACCCTGGAATGGGATTTAGCTTTAAGTCTACATGAAAATGAATGAGGAGGAGAAAAGGGTGGAAAAAGAGCAAGTCAGCACAAAGCTTAAAATAGAGAAACAGAAGTCAGTTTAAGCCATAGCTCTTGATAAGATTACATTAATTTGACAAGCAAAAATGAAGCTGTGAGGGAAAGTTGTATTTTCAGTGTTTGAAAATATTCAACATGTGGACTGACTTCCATCCATCAAGGTTTATTTTGTTTCTCAAATTAAAGATGCCTTCGATTCTGACTAAACGAGGCAATAACCTTGAACCACTGAAAAACAGTACGTTGGTCACTTTTTCTCAAGTGACATAATTCAGACCCTCATCTGCTTTGCCCTTCTGCCATCCACTGGGACTCCTGTTGCCATGGCAACATCCCAAAAGCCCTCTTTTGTGTGCAAATTTCAGAACCTCATTATAACCAGGCATTAATTAAGACAGCACTTCTTTTTGGTTCTCCTTTCAAAGGAAAGCATGGTTTGCTGTACAGCTTACTGCAACAGATTGTATACTGTCAAAATATGGACTAGATGAGCTTCAAAAGCAAAACCTCCTGTGGAAGGCTGAGCACAACAAACCAGTCATGACCATTTAAGATTCTTAACAGACTCTAGACAGAGCTCAGGGAATTACGGCCACCATCCTGCTTGTGCAAAGAGACAAACACATATAGAGCAGTTCAGAGAAGTTCACCGCCAACAGCCATCACAATACTGTCAGTGTGAGAGAGCGCACAGCTGGAGAAAAGAGTGTGTTTGAGAAAGAGATAGATGATCTGTAATTGACACGATGGACAGGTTTGAGCAATTAAAAAAAAAACTAAAACCTGCAAGGAATAGAGTGCTTTCAGTTCATTACTTTCGCATTTAGCATGGAAATTGCTTATTGCTGGTTCTCAGCTAGTTAGGACCTAACTGTGTAAAGAAGATCCAATATTAGTTTCTTAAGGTTTTATAGTACTAGCAGTAGTAGAAACAAACGGTACTAATTCTGGTATTTTGTTACACAAAAAGGTTAATGTTTTTAAGGACATGTAATTTTACGTCAAGCCAAACACAGTCAGCATGGCAAATAGTGACACTGCATATTGTGGCTCTCTTTTAAATACATTTAAACTGTTATTCTAAATTATAATAATAACATTTCTGATCAAATAAAGGTCTTGGTGAGACAAGATAAGAGACTTTTCTCAAAAATAGTAAAACTGTATTGTACAGTATACAGCATTCGGAACAGCAGTGAAAATAAACACTTATGTTAGCACTGCGGGAATTAGCATGTAGTAAATACACAACCACATGACACAAAAACCCTTCAAACACACTTGCAGCATTGCAAAGCACCACCCTCCCTTGTGACAGGTGCCAGGGCAGAGCAGCATGCCAGCCAGTGTGTGTGTGTGTGGCAGTCGTTCAGTGTGAGTGTGAGCGAGGGTGGCGGGCTGGCAGCTGAGGGTGTGAAAGAGCGAGGGATTGAGGGAGGAGCGATGAGAGGAGGAGGGAAGAGAGTACAGCCAGCGCTCTGTTCCCCGGTAATGAAGCGTGAGTGTTGAAAATGAACCCAGATGGGAATAATTGAGGGAGATGGAATCTTCCGCAAGTCCTCAGAAAGATAGAGAACGCAAGAAAGTGTATGAAAAAAATAATGAGTCTGTAATTACAGTGACAAATGCCTAGCATGTTAATTTCTGCCACACTTCAGAGTCCCGTGAAACCCTACAGCTACAGGACCACCAGGAAAATGATCGGTTTATTGCTGTGAGACAAGAAAACTACTTGGACTTATAATTACTAATAATTACACAATGACGTTGGTCTTGTTCTCCAAGTACTCAAAACCTCCAGCGGATGCAAGACATGTAAAATGTGGTGATACAACTGCAGAATATCGGAAGCACATTTTTCCAGTGTCAGGGGACGCGAGTCATGGGAAATGACTATACGGTCTTTAGAGTATAGCCCGCACATTAGAAGTCTTTCCCCCTGAAAACACTTTTAAATAATGAATGCAAACTAATGACTTGTAACGTCAAATTAAAGAATGTAAACATAGGAACCAGCCACATGGAGCCAGATAATGAGATGCTGATTTGATCTAAATCACATTAATACACCAGCTTGAGTCATTTCAGCCCAAATATTTACAAATACCTTTCACACTTGAAATTGAACTTAAGTCATTTCAACCCTGTGTTAGGTTATTTGATACATGCTAGTGTTTCAAATGATTCAAAAAAGTTCTTTCATCATTTACTCACCTGTAAGCCTTTCTTCTGTAGATCACAAAAAAAAGAAAAAAATTATATTTCAACAACTTTTGTCATCCAAATAAAAGATTGGAATACACTGATTGCACTGAATGGACAAAAACACATTTTCAATGCATTTTACATCTAAAATATCTTCTTTTGTGATCCACAGAAGTACGTACGTACAGATTTGGAACAACCTTTCCCTAAAGTTAACATTTATACAGTAGTTACATTTACATACACCCAAATAATCAATTTATAATCAGAATGATGGGTCAAATGAACTAAAACTTCTTCATGTAAACACCTCAATCCAATCAACTGACTTTGAGCCACATGAAATTTCAATACACTGACACATTTAAGGTTCATATAAACAGAATTTAAAGAATTGATTCTGACAGTAAATCCATGTGAACATATCTAGTTTTCAAGAAACTCTCCGGTTATTTTAGCAGTGCTTTATATCCCAGGGTTAAAAACAGCGCCAGCCCTCTTTCTACATTAGAAGTGTGAAATGTTGCTTAACTCCTGGTCATAATCTGCATATTAAGACAGAGTTAAGCGTATCGTGAAAAGCCCATTAGTATTATGAAGAGCTGGCATACATGACAATTACCAAATTGCCACTTAAAAGTAATTTTGCTAACATTTTGTCATTACTGGATTAGCTGTTGTGAGCTAATCCAGCCTACTAAATAACAATGTGAAGTTAATAGCCCCTCTGAGGGTTTCACAGCATCAAGCGATGCTGCAGGACATTTCTCTCTGGGATAATGCTCGTATCCGCTTGTTTGTTTTGCCTGTTCTGTTTCTCACGCTGAAGCTAAGTCTTAAATTTTGACCTCTCTCTCATATCATATACAATGACGTCAGTAAACAATTCTCAATTCTCAGATAATCAGAGCTCATACTGTTGCAACATGATAGAGAATTCACCTTGTTGACGAATTTTAGCAATGCGCAGCACTGATGTGTCATTTATCATTAAACGTCTTTAATGGGTCCAAATTGACTTCTCAGAAAATATTTTGACTCAAATGCTCTGAGGTCATTTCCTGTCATGAAAACTGTGGCTGCAGTGATCTGTGTGAAGCTCTGCTGATTGACAGCAGCAGCTGTGACTCCTGAACTGCAATGCTAAAGAGACGGGAGAATGAAATCTTCTGGGCTACGCTGACCAGTTTAAAACATACTATGACCTGGATCGCTACTGCTCACAGCTGTTTAAATGGGTGCGTCGATGTGAATCAAAGAAGCACTGGAAATGCCCCATTATGTTAACCACAGGCCTGAAAACATGCAGGAAATGATCATCACCTTTAACACTAAGGGAGATTACGGAATAAGCAAAAAGGGACGGTATTATATTCTTCAGCTACTTTATCAATTTGCTTTTCACTAAAGTTCAAACAACAGTAATTAATATTCTCTTCAGTATTATAACTTTGACTTTCTCTCACAGTAAAAAGAAAATACGGTGACACCCAAAGGCAAAACACCAATTGAAAAGGCCAAATCCCTGACCACACCCACAGACACACTGGATTTCACTGACCGAGGCATGTCAGCCTCCAATTAGTCAACCACAAATATGCACTCGCCTCCCCCATCTGTTCCACCCAATCCCAGCGCTGCTCTTTTCGTTCTTGTGGTGCAAGCCAGCACTGAGGACAGTATTGGACTTTCCCATCGATACGGGTGTAAATGTAGAGAAACAAGCTTGGGAATGAGCCACATGGGGTTGGAAAGGCCAAAGAGGGACACTGATGACTGAGTAAAGTTTTGATGATTCAGTTTTCTGCAGGGCAAATGCCAGATCCTTCTGTGCAAACTAAGATATCCAGTTACATAAAAGATAAGTCATACTAACAAGTCATGGCTTAAGCTTACAAGAATGGATAACATACTGTCTAGCTTACACTCCAGGACCAGAGGCCAGTTGCATAAACTGCTTAATCTAGTCTTAAAAGTCATTTCATATTTTTCTTCAAGACTGGTCATTACTTTGTAAAAGTCAGATATGTAAAAAGATCATTTGGCCTAACTGGAATCACAAGAAGAACAGCATACGTTGTTTACATTCAGTGGATACTCTCCAAAATGGCACCAGGGGGAGACGAATTGTTGAACAAAACATTATTCAACAATTATTATTTTTGGGTGAACTAACCCCTTTAACACTTTGGCTGTGTTTATGCTGCTATATACAGTATTATCCATACAGTCTATACATGTAATAGTTCTGTTATTATAAATAAATTTTCTGTAACTGTTATTGTGTAATTCATGAACAAAGAAAGAATATATATTTAGCACGGTCACAATAAACAGATGAAAATTGACAGTAAAAACTTTAAAAAAGTGATAAGAAGAAATGTTTCTTGAGCACCAAATAAGCATATGAGAATGATTTCTGAAGGATCACGTGACACTGCTGAAAATTCACATTTGCCATCAGAAGACAATTGCAACAATATTTTTACAATATTACTGTGCTTACTGTATTTTTGTTTTTACGGATCAAAAATGCAGGCTTGGTAAGCATATGAGACTTCTAACCAAAGTTTTTGACCTGTAGTGTACTATATATATATACAATTGCAAAGATAGTACAGGGTGGGCCATTTATATGGATACACCATAATAACATGGGAATGGTTGGTGATATTAAAGTCCTCTTTGTGGCACATTAGTATATGTGAGGGGGCAAACTCCTCAAGATGGGTGGTGACCATGGTGGCCATTTAGAAGTCGGCCATCTTGGATACAACTTTTGTTTTTTCAATAGGAAGAGGGCCATGTGACACATCAAACTTATTGGTAATGTCACAAGAAAAACAATGGTGTGCTTGGTTTCAACGTAACTTTATTCGTTCATGAGTTATTTACAAGTTTCTGACCACTTATAAAATGTGTTCAATGTGCTGCCCATTGTGTTGGATTGTCAATGCAACCCTCTTCTCCCACAGTGTAAGTGTCCATAGTGCACATAGTGTAAAGTGTGAGTGTCCATAGTGTAAAGTGTCCATAGTGCACATAGAGGAGAGTGTCCATAGTGTAAAGAAAAATAAGAATAAAATAAATAAAAAAATATATAAAAGTTCCATACAGTTTTTCTTTGGTGTGGTAAGGTTTGGGGTGGGGGGTGGTCCATGTTCAGGAGGTAGGGGTTTGCATGAGGTTTCAGAGGGGGGCGGGGTGGTTTGAGTTCAGGGCTCTCACAGCCTGGGGGAAAAAGCTGTTGAGCAGTCTGGCGGAGCGGGCTCTGATGCTCCGGTACCGTCTTCCTGATGGTAGGAGCTGGAAGAGACTGTGGGAGGGATGGGTGGAGTCCTTCACGATGCTGTTGGTTTTGCTGGAGCATCGTGTAAGGAAGATGTCCAGGATGGAGGGGAGAGGGGCACCGATGATCTTTGCAGCTGTGTTCACTGTCCGCTGGAGGGTCTTGCGGTCAGCAGCACTGCAGTTCCCGTACCAGACAGTGATGCAGCTGGTCAGCACACTCTCAATGGTGCCTCTGTAGAATGTGGTGAGGATAGGTGGAGGGAGACTTGCTCTTTTCAGCCGGCGGAGAAAGTGTAGGCGCTGTTGTGCCTTTTTGGAGAGTGACATGGTGTTGGTGGTCCAGGTGAGATCCTCTGTGATGTGCACCCCCAGGAATTTAGTGCTGCTGACTCTCTCCACAGTCGAGCTGTCGATGGTCAGTGGGGGGTGGTCAACGGAGTTTCTCCTGAAGTCCATCACAACCTCCTTTGTCTTCTCCACATTGAGGGACAGGTTGTTTGTGCCACACCATTCAGCCAGCTGTGCCACTTCCTCTCTGTAGTGCGTTTCATCGTTGTTGCTGATGAGACCTACCACTGTTGTGTCATCAGCAAACTTGATGATGTGGTTGGAGCTGAACTTGGCAGTGCAGTCGTGGGTCAGCAGTGTGAAGAGCAGCGGGCTGAGCACACAGCCTTGTGGGGCACCTGTGCTCAGTGTTGTAGTGCTCGAGGTGTTGTTGCCGACACGGACTGACTGAGGTCTTCCAGTTAGAAAGTCCAGGATCCAGTTACAGAGGGAATTGTTAAGGCCCAGCAGGTTTAGCTTATTTATGAGCTGTTGTGGGATTATTGTGTTGAATGCCGAGCTGTCAATGAACAGCATTCTAACATAGGAGTCTTTATTTTCTAGGTGGGTAAGAGCCAGGTGGAGGGTGGAGGAAATTGCATCGTCCGTAGAGCGGTTTGGACGGTATGCAAACTGGAGCGGGTCAAGTGTGTTGGGGAGGCTGGTTTTGATGTTATGCATGACTAGCTTCTCAAAGCACTTCATCATGATTGGAGTCAGTGCTATGGGACGGTAGTCATTGAGACAGGACACAGGTGATTTCTTTGGTACCGGTATGATTGTTGTGGATTTGAAACACGTGGGGACGACTGCCTGACTCAGCGAGGTGTTGAAGATATCTGTTAGGACATCTGTCAGCTGTGCAGCACAGTCTCTCAGAACACGGCCAGGTATGTTGTCAGGACCCGCAGCCTTGCGTGGGTTAATCCTAGATAGGGTCTTCCTTACGTCGGCTGGGGACAGACAGAGCGCCCGGTCGTTGGGAGGTGTGGGCAGTTTTTGTGCAGGTGTGTCATTCTGCATTTCAAACCGTGAATAAAAGTGGTTGAGTGCATCGGGGAGGGATGTGTCCTCATCACAGGCCTGTGGCGGGGGCTTGTAGTCAGTGATGGTCTGAATGGCTTGCCACAGGCTCCGTGTGTCTCTGCTGTCTGTGAAGTGGTTGTTGATTTTTTGGGCATATGACCGTTTTGCTTTTTTGATGCCACAGGACAGATTGGCTCTTGCTGTTTTGAGGGCTGCTTTATCTCCTGATCTGAATGCTTCATCTCTGGTCTTTAGCAGCCCACGAACCTCTGCTGTCATCCATGGCTTCTGGTTTGCACGTGTGGTGATGGTTTTGGTGACTGTCACATCATCAGTGCACTTTTTGATGTAAGCAGTCACAGTTTCAGTGTACTCATTCAGGTCTGTGTGGTTGTTGTAGGTGGCTGCCTCTTTAAACATATTCCAGTCTGTGTCCTGGAAGCAGTCCTGCAGTGCTGAGGTGGCATTGTCTGGCCATACTGTGATCTGCTTTTCAACCGGTTTGGTGAGTTTGAGAAGTGGTCTATATGCTGGGATTAGCATAACAGTGATGTGGTCGGAGTACCCGAGATGGGGGCGGGGTTCAGCCTTGTAAGAGTCCTTAACTGTTGTGTAAACAAAGTCCAGTGTGTTGTTTCCCCTTGTTGCAAAGTTCACATGTTGGTAGAACTTTGGCAAAACTGTCTTTAAGTTTGCGTGGTTGAAGTCACCGGCTATGATGAAAAAGCCGTCGGGGTTATTTGTTTGTTGTTCACTGATGGCGCTATACAGTTCACGAAGCGCGTCCTTAGCGTTTGCACACGGGGGGATGTAAACCGCAACGATTACAATGGCCGTGAACTCCCGCGGCAGATAGAACGGTCGACACTTCACAACCATAAACTCCACCAGCGATGAACAGTGTTTTGATAATACCGCAGCATTGTTACACCAGTCTTTGTTGATATAAACACATAAGCCACCTCCGCGTGTCTTACCAGACAGTGATGAATCTCTGTCCGCTCGGAAGTTGGAAAGCCCGTGCAGTTGAATGGCGGAGTCCGGGATGTTGTCGTTTAGCCATGTTTCGGTGAAAACAAACACGCAACAGTCCCTTGCCTCATGCTGTGTAGATCGACTGAGTTGAATTAAGTCCAGTTTGTTTTCCAGAGAGCGGACGTTTGAGAGCATGAGTGTTGGAAGAGCTGGTCTTGAGGGGTTAGCTCTTAGCCTAGCTCGTATACCTCCGCGCTTACCGCGCTTCCGTCCTCTCTCACACCGCTTGCGACGCTGCCTTGTGCGGGTAGCGTCAGTAGGCGAGGCCTGCGGTCTCGAGGTCCGGCTCCAGCAGTAAACAGAGGCCTCGTAGCTTCTCAGTAGCCGCCGGCGAGAGTTGGTGTACGTAAGCGTTGCTGATATCCAAAAGACTTTGGCGATCATAGATGAATTCTGGGGTGATTTCCTTAAGAGTTAGCGGTAAACTGACACTATTTGGAGACGAACAGACGACATTAAACGACATAAAAGCACCGTCTTTGGGACCCGGAGCAGCCGCAGCGATCGATCGCGCCGCCATCTTCCGCCATCTTCCTCTTTCAGTAAAACATCCTCTAAAAACGTCCGATAAACACCTAGTGATTACAGACTCAAATAATCCACTCTAGAGGCTGAAGAGCTCAATTTATATGACAACCAGGAAAGGTACCAGCATTGTTTGAGAGGAACAGTGCAGGTCTTTTGGTAGGCAAGCTGCTGTGGGGAAGGTTCTGTTGACCTGCGTTAACCCTGCCAACCAGTTTAAAATGCTACCAAAATACTGAAGAAACCCTGGCAGTGGAAGCTGCATGATGTGTAATGATTCTATGGAAAACAGCCTCAACAGGCAAGATATACTCCAGACACACAGATTTCACCATTAGTACTGCGTAGGCCAAAATGGAATCCTATTTAAACTGCACAGCAATACACAAGTCTCATTATTAGAGCACAATGGGCCATCTGAGATGTTGTGTATGTGCGAGAGGCCAGGCTAAAATGCACAGTGTGTGACTATGGCTCTCCAGCCAGCTGTTCCCACACAAAAGCGAGAAGCTTTCCAGCACAGCTGGTTTTGGACAAATAAAAAGGGTGTGTGTAAATTTACGTTTGGGAAAAAGATGTGTCTGTGTGTGAGTTGAGGTTGAGACAGAAAAAAGAAGGGGTGTGTGCATACATGTGCATGCTTGAGCTGTGAACTTTGACTATACACCCACATCTGTGATGAACAATATATTTTTGATATTGTGTAGGTGTTTATGTGCAATCTGGGAATCGATGCAAGTATTGATGTCTGTGTGTGTTTGAGCTGATGCCATATCTCATTCCACAAGGAGAATAAAGACTAGAGATCCTAATTCATGGAATCAACATTACTTCATATGGTTGAAAATTTTATATCTCAGATGGTTACATGAAGTGAAGTGACATTCAGCCAAGTATGGTTACCCATACTCGGAATTCGTGCTCTGCATTTAACCCATCCAACGTGCACACACACAGCAGTGAACACACACACACCGTGAACATACACCCGGAGCAGTGGGCAGCCATTTATGCTGCAGCGCCCGGGGAGCAGTTGGGGGTTCGGTGCCTTGCTCAAGGGCACCTCAGTCGTGGTATTGAGGGGGGAGTGAGCGCTGGACATTCACTCCCCCCACCTACAATTCCTGCCGGCCGGGGACTCGAACCCGCAACCTTCGGATTACAAGTCCGACTCTCTAACCATTAGGCCACGACTTCCCCTCTATGAACTAGAACTATAAAATATATGTTTAATATTTAATTCATAGCCTCATTTTCATAAAACTAATACACATTAGCAATACATCTTAACATTAGTGCTAGACATAGCATTTTATAATGACAAAGACTAGAGTGAAACTTTGAAACCAGCTCTAAATAATGTAAAGGGCCTAAATCTTCTACTTGGCCTACAGTGGTGGTTTGAGATAACCTCACTTAACCTGCTTATGCAAAGTCTGAAGAATTAAGAATCATAATTTGACTTAATAGATCTTGTCTGAACCACAAAGTTTTATGCATATTCTGATAAGTAAAAGTCTTGTTTATGATTGTCTAAATGAAAAAAAAAACTGCTTTATATAATTATATACATTTGTTTGCTCTAGATGGAGCTTGATCAAGAAAATATTAATTTTTTGTATCAATACTTTAATAGTGTTCATATTTCTGAACAATTAATTTTCCCATCACCTTTTGTGATAATTGGATAGGAATATTAAAAAAAATATTTTGTGTCAGACTGATTTGCTAATAAATCATACAAATCATTTTATGAAAAAGTTTACACATTTTATGGAGAAACCCTATGCTAATTATAATACATTAATTCTAGTAAACCTAATACATATAACTTTAAGGAATTAAGCCATCAGCCATAGAACCATAAGATTTGGATTAACCACTGACATGAATCAAGGGGTTCACTACCTGTTAACATTTGCAAAAACACCCTGTATACTGTACAAAAACACAGGTGAAATCAACACGGATGGCAAACTATCCACACAGGCAGTCAAGCACTCTCCAGTCTTCCTCCATTTCCGAGCAGCACTGATCCTCTCTTTATATCCAAACACAGCATGTTCAACTCAGGTCTGATACTCGATGCCCTTCTTCAGCCAGGTAACGTCCCGGCTCTGGAGATCCCTGATAAACCCTTTACAGGCTCAGTTTCTGGGCTAGCAGAGGTAAGAGGTGTGCGGGGGGCCTGCTTGCCTTGGTGACACACTCTGATCTGTATTCCCTTATGGCTGTTAATCTCAGACTTTGATGCTGTCGGAGGCCGAGTGTGGGACTGGTCTCTAATCAGCTCAAGCGGGCTAATTGGCAGTTAAGCACCTCTGGCAACTCTAAGTATAGAGCCGTGATGAAAAGTGGAAGCAGTGACCTTGAAGGACCAGTGCACCATCAGATTTTCACCAGTGTAGATCGACTGAGCTACAGACATACACAATTTGTTACAATACTCTACTGAATCTAATGTATATTGGAGTAAATATTTGCTAGTCCCCATAACAATGCCTGATTTATTTCACCAGTAGGCTGAATTTAAATTGGAACATCATTTTACTAGATATACACTTTTTAAATATTATAACACTGCCGTTCAAAACTTTGGGATCAGTAAGATTTTCAATGTTTTTTTTTTGTTTTGTTTTTTAATGGTGTCTCTCATCAAGGCTGTCTTTATTTGATCAAAAATACAGAAAAATTTAATTTTGTGAAATATTATTGCAATTTAAAATAGCAGCTTCAATTGTAATATGCTTAAAAAAAATGTATTCCTGTAAAGCAAAGCTGAATTTTCATCAGCCATTACTCCAGTCTTCAGTGTCACATGAAGTCCTGAAAAATGTATCACAGGTTCCAAAAAAAATATGAAGCAGCAGAACTGTTTCTAACATTGATAAAAAAAAATCTGCATATTAGAACGATTTCTGAAGGATCATGTGACACTGAAAACTGGAGTAATGGCTGCTGAAAATTCAGCTTTGCTTTACAGGAATAAATATATTTTAAAGCATATTACAATTGAAGCAGCTATTTTAAATGGCAAATATATTTCACAAAATTACATTTTTCTGTATTTTTGATCACATGAATGAGTCTTAATGAGCATAAGAAACTTTGTTAAAAACATTAAACATCTTACTGACCATTCAGCTTTTGAATGGTAGTGTGTAATCATAATTTTGTTTGACATGGCCATTTTCAACCTCACTCTTTGAGTCTATTTTAGCTACTGAACCTTTAAGACTTCTCTATGCAAATCACCTCTGTTATGGCTGAATACTAAATAGGTGCAATTATGAGTGATTCTATACCAAATGTGCTCATGAAATAAATACCATGATGGTTTCTAAATAACTGCGGACTGAGTGGACTAGAAAATAGTTCTGTGTGTTGTGAACGACTGAGTCAACATACATTGAACTCTTATTTCAAAAGAGCAAGGAAAATCTTGTTTTCCATGAGATGTTCTTTTTAAATGTCAGCTCTCCCTGTGACTGCATTAAAATGCAACAGAGCTCAGCTTTATTTCTCCTTCACACTGGTTTGACTTTGATGAACGCCTGAGATGCATGATTGCAGATGTATGATTCTGTATGACCTGAGCTCACTTTCTGTTACATTAACTACGCATGTAGTGGCTTTTGGTAGATAAAGGTGTGTATGCAGCTATGAGATCATACAGTGTTTACATCGTAGAGGTAAAAGATACCGGACAAACAGATCAACAAGAGTCAGTGCACTGATGATCCAATTCACTGACCCCACCAAAAGGTCATATTTTGGCTGTTTAAGCATGACCCTGCTCACCCCTGCTGGAGGACTGAACAATCTGTAGATATTTTTCTCCATTTACAGTCCATAAAATGTCCATGAGCAAAGATGGCAGATTTCAAACCACACATTTCCAGAGAGTGCCAACTGAGCAGCTGCTATAGAAATGTATGAAAATCATAGACCTCCTCGAACCTCCAAAATGACTAATAAACTTAGTAACGTCTTCACAAATCAGAAGCGCCAGCAGAGAAAGTTTATTACTGTATTCAGAGTAAACATCTCTCTCTCTCTCTGTGCACTGTTTTGTTGAACGCTCCCTCGGAGTCTGTGCGTAACTGAGCTGTTGTGCCTCATTAAGTGTGCATAGAGCTTAAACGGAAGAAAGACCGCCTGTAGAATCGACATCAGCCTGCTTTGTACACACAGTTGCCGCCTACTACAAAATGGGAAGTTTAAGCTTCCAGACATTCACTGGGATCATTTACAGTAACAAAGAAACTGGCTTCGTGTTTTGCAACTTTGTATTTGATGCCAAAGGCAAGTTTAATAACAAAGCAGTGAACCCCTTTGTTATGGTTTTCCCAATACACTATTGACTCCTTAATTAATGCACAAACGCAGCTGTGTGACTGGTGTACTAGTGCTGGGACATCTTCATTAGCATGTCTATTAAAGTGCAGGTCTGCAGGCTGGATTAACTGCCCTGCTGAGCACACAAACTCAGCTGCCATGAGCTCACCTGACTGGAGAAAAATGGAAATGGAGAAAGAGACTTCCCAAGGATACAGGTTTTAATATTTACTTGCCATAAACAGCTACACACACCAAGTTTTTGAAAAAAGTATTTTAGGTATTTATTGTATTTGCTAAAAATAGTGAAACAATTGACATAAATATATATTTAGAATATATTATTACTATAATTTATCATTTGAATATTGTAAAATTAGTTTGATGGCAAAGCTGTTTTTTTCAGCAGCCATTTCTCCAGTATTCAATGTCATATGATCCTTCAGAAATCATTTTAATATGGTGATTTGGTGGTCGAGAAACATTTCTTATTATCATTGTTGAAAACAGTTACGCTAGTTAATATTTTTTGTGGACATCATAATACTTTTTTTCAGGATTCTATAATGAATTAAACTTTCAAAAGAACAGCATTTATTCGAAACTGTGTTTACTGTCACATTTGATTGATTTAAATTCAAAACCAAACAATAACCAGCGTCAACTGTAATGAATATTCTGAACTGTTCTGAACTTGAGCATGAGTCATTCAAAATCCTTTTCACGTCGTTCCACTAACACTCATTCATTTAAATCCACAATGACATCCACTAAATCCTCTTTAGTACATAAACCACTGTGTCCTGTCATTCACTTAAAATTACGGCAGGTCCTGCTCAAATTGAAGCAGGTTTTGGTCAGGAAGGACAGACTAGCAGATCAAATCTGCAGATTTTGTTGTTGTTGTTGTTTACTCTTCTAATCTGCAGCTTTACTTTAAAGATGATTGCAAAGAAGAGTGTATGCATAAGCAGTTATCAGGGAGTGAGAGAAAGAGAGAGGACATTAGTCAACAAGCTCACAGCTGAATTAAAATTCAAACACAGCACCACTTTACCATTCTGAGGGCTAGTTTGCAGGAATATAAAGCTTTTTGCCTGTTTCAGTTTCTCTCTCGGTCTCCCTCCCATCTGTTGTCTATGTTCTTCCTGTAAGTATGGATGAACAGTCACTGCTAGTAAACCACACCAATATGTGCAATCAATAAAGACTGTGTGCGCAGTGTGCAGGTCACAGTAATGTCCTTCTAGTTCTAGTGCATTTCTAATGCAAGCTGCACGAGTAAAAGGCACCTCATTCATTGTACAATCCAAATAACTAAGTTGTTCTTATATTCTTTTTTTTTTTTTTACATAAACCAATATGGCAGCTGTCTCAGATTTGTACCGACACCTAATGGTGCAGATATTAAAAAAATAAATAAATAAAATTCAAAAACACACAAAACAAAAGCTTTCCATTATCAATAGCAATGTCAGCCCTGATTAAATTATTACTATTTAGCTCATCATGTGATCCCCTATGAGTTGACCTGCTCAAGGTAAAATAAAACCATTTTTATGAGGCTACTGATATGGCTGGAGTTTTCATCTTAGGTGAGAGAATATCATTTTAAACATTAATTCTTCTTCCAAAATATTTGTCCCTTTGTAGGGTCGCAGTCATTCTGAAGACTATCCCAGCAAATATTATGCATTTACACATACATTTTCTAATGAGGGAACAAAAAATACAGTGTACATTTAATGTAATCTTGGCAATAACAATTATAGATTTATTTCAAGTTCTGTTCACACACAATCTGGAAACGACAGAAATAGATCCACCACCCCAGCAGATTTTTTACACATGCAAATACATAGACAGACATGCATTTCCCTGAGATCTTTCTCACGCAAGCCGAGAGCAGCTCACAGCGGGACTGGGAAAGACTGAAAACACAGAAAAAAAGAGAAAAGAATAAAACTGGGACAAAGCAGAGAAAACAGAGGACGAAAGATAAAAAAATTAAAAGAGGAGTGATGGAAACAGAAAATACTATACAGGCCCTTGAAGGGATACTGTATTTGTCAATTTTGAAAAAACAGGGTAAGTGTGACTTGAAAGGGGAAACGGGGGAAAGCCAAAGAGAGATATTTTAAGACATATAAAGCATCTGCACCAGTTCAGTCTGTTAAGATGTGCTCTAGTAACACACATATAGTTGTGGTAGGTCAAACACATCCAGGCATACACAGAAAGCAGGATGAAAAATCTAGCAGAAATGCTGCTCTCAGTGTGGTCTGTGTATTTTCCAGTATCTACAATAGCTCACCGGAGCAGGACGAAAGAGGGAAAGAAACAGAATACTGGGGGAAACTCAAGACAAGAGCATTTGCTGATAGCATTTGTTGATTCACTAAAAGTATTATGCAAATCAGATAACCAAAATCTCCATTATGCGGGCTGGTTCTGAGTGCTAGGATGTGGACAGTCATGATCTTGCATATATTGCTGGGACATATTATGCAAAAAAAAAAAAAAAAAACTTCTCTGAACAGATTATAATGCTCATCTCCATCATTTGATTATTGTTTGATCAACTACTGCTGCCAAAGAAATGAAAGAGTGAAGTGAGCTATAAGGCAAAAGGCCCCTGAGGAACGTTTAAACTTATAAAATAGTCTGCTTGTGTGGGATTTTGGTGTTTTGAGTGTGTGGACCCCCCTATGCTCAAAGCCACCACCTCCAGATAAAGCACACGGAGCCACTGACAAACAAACAGCAGTGCACATTAAAAACCGGCACACTATAGGCCCACATGCTTGCCCTCTCTCCCACTGCTACAACAGAATGCTGCTTTCCAACTCGATTATGAAAACACCGCTTTGACAAATGAATATTTAATAGCTAAAATAAAAATATCTCTCACAAAAACAGTCTCCAACACAATAAATATCTGCCTTTTCTGACATATACACATGCATATATACATAAAGAGCAGGTATATTTAAAAGCGGTTTACGTTTATGACTATTCACAAGTTATAACAGCAAAAAAGATTTTAGTTTATGCTGAAAAAAAGCATTCCAGCAGACCTTTATCCTTATTTCAGCAAATAAAATAAAATAAAATCTTTGATTAATTTTATCTCACTTTTTAAATTAAGAGCTAAATTGATCCTCCGGTTGATATTTATTTATTTATTCACTTTTTAACGCCATGACAGCATCAAGGCTATTTTCATGGCGACCTCTGTATAAATTATACAAGGTATACAATTAACAAAAGGTTGATGCTCGGGTTGAAAACACCATTTTAAAAATAAGGATTTGTACATAAAAAACATGGAAAAAAAACATAGGTGATACAAAAATATTTGTCTCAGTAGCTGATAGAAAAATATAGCAAAAAATTTTGTTTGTCGTAAAAAAAAAAAAAAAAAGTGAATAAGCCTTTATCACTTTGCTTTCTGCGGTTAGATTCATTTTTTATTTTGCTTTAGATGTGAATAGGCCTTAAAATTGTAACAGCAACTGATTGCACCACACACACAAACATATGAGCAGGCACTCATGAATACACTTCCATATGGGCAGTGTGAGAGAAGCGGAGGGTTCAGCAGTGCTCCAGTGTGATGAACACAATGGCATTTCAACCTCTCAGACTGGCAGCCACAGTGACAGGGCTGCCTCTCTCACCCATGCTGCCTATAATGGTGAAATCTCTCTGTCTCTGTCCCAAACCATCTACGCTTCTTGTCATTCTCATGGCCTGTGCAGATAAATGGCAGTCAAAACAAAAACTACACAGTCTTGCTTGACAGTAAATGTTCTTGCTGCGGAGTCTCCCTTGACTTCACGTGATGGCCTAAGAGGCAATTATTTGAAATAAGTTTAAATAAATAATTATGTACACAATGTATGAAGATACTGAATATAAGATAATCAAAATGCAACTGTAATATCAAATCTACAAATATAGTCTAAAGCTATGATTTCTCAAGCGGCAATATGTTGTAGCTGCATCTCCAGAGACAATTGGCAGGAAGGAACAGCATCTCTTCAGCAAATATTGATTCTCCAAATGCAGTCAGACTAGACGGTAATGATTCGACTGCAGCAGCAGCAGCTAGCAGGCCTGAACTGAAACCTGCACATCATGACAGGCCACCAAACATTCCCGCATTGATCTTCATTGACTACATTCCTGAGAGAAAACACCACGTTGAGGGTCACGAACTAAACGATTTAAAACAATCCAAGAAATCTTCAAAGCGAAAAGAGCAAGCGGTCTCTTCAAACCTGACCTTTTCTGCATCAGACCGCCAGTGGTTTAACATGGTCCTCACACTGAATCCTCACAACAACATACTGACTCAATGAAAACAGCAAAAAAGTGAAACAGAGAGGAGAGGGAATAATGGTTGGTTGGAGGAATGCGTTTCTGATACAGTGTGGCTAAGATCATGTGCTAATTTTGAGAGCTCTGCAAATTTACAGGACTGTGCAAATTCATATGACTTTAATAGATGTAACACGATAAGAAAGAAAAAAGCTGAACATCACTGATTGGAAGTCCGGCCATTTCCAGGAGTCTATTCAGTCAAAGAACCGGTTCCAAAACATGATTCAATGGTTCTTTTATAATACTACATAGCCTAAAATGTTTTCATAAAAAGCTTGGATCAGTTTTGTACAATTCAAACCAGTTCAACTGATTCACTAAAAATATCAGATTGAAAAGAGTGATTTGTTTACCAAACAGTTTGATTTGGACCAGTCCATCTAACTCACAGAAAATATAAGAAAAACATTGTTTACCAAACAAACAAGTTTGATTCAAACCAGTTCAAATGACTTACAGAAAATTTCATATTCAAAGGAACGATTTGTTTACCAACCAGTTTGATTTGAACTTATTCAACTGATTCAAAAGCCATTTGTTCAAATTGAACAAGTTGAAAACGAATAATTAGCAGTGCTAAACAGACCTGATAAATGTGTACGTCAACACTGTACTGGCTATAGATTTAACAGCTAATGCGCTTTCAGCCATGAACTATGTAAGACGACTTAAAGGGTCTCAACCAAAACCTATGCAGTATATCCTAGCATGGTAGACTACAACAGTATGAAAACACTGCAAAGAGTAAATTTTGCAATGGGCCAGAGCCCCCTCCTTACACTGATTTTTTTTATTTATTTTTATGGAAAACTCCCCTCCCATTACAGATTTCAGTTACAGCAGTACAGCAGAATCATTGTTTCAAGAATAATGATTTCCTACCACAATCTAGCCCATGCAATCATTAAAACAATTTAATTGGAATGTTATTTAATAATAGGCTATGAATCGCCATTGTTCTGTTTTGGCAATGCATCATTTTGACAATTTAACAGTCCTTCTTTATGGTCAACATAAATATCTTAATTGGAAAATTAATGAATTAAAAGTTAATCAACTTTTTAAAACAACAGTAGAGCTAGGGCTAAATTCCACAACAACAATAGCACACCAAAATAAATTATAACGTGATTCAGGCTAAAATGACAAGGCTCCTCCGCGCATCATCTCGTGTATGCAGGTACCGAGTGCGCGTGGGTATCTGACCTTGCTGCTGCACGCGCACCTGAACACAAACGCGCGGCGTTACCTGAGATAACATAACATCCGTTACACAGATGCATTAACATCGCACTAGAGTATATTTACGACATAAATCACATTTATAACAATGTACTGACAGTACCGGCAAAATATTCCATCGTGATCAGACCGAGAAATCAAATCTTTAAGTGTAAACGTCATCACTTACTCGCTGATTCTTCGTATTATTCATGTTTGAAGAGTCGCTCGAAGAAGCTGGAACTCCGAAATCACCGCGCAGTCTTACGCAATTCACTGCATCTCTGAAGTGATCAAGAGATCAAATGGCCATTCCTCCACAATAAACAGTACGTGACTGTGTCACAGCGTTGGAATGAATGCTTGCCTGGGACCGTCGGTGTTTGACACGGTCATCTGGTCGTGCTCATCTCTCAGCTGTCATCGCAAGCCGCTCTCTCTCCAGTCCAGAGGGGGTCACACGAGCTGCGGTGAGTGAGAGCCAACCAGTGGGGCTGGAGAGGGGGCGGCGGTGCTGCTGCTGACTTCTGTTGGGTTTACCCTCGCGGTCCGGTAGGTTTATCGAACAACAGCAGGTTTTCCTAGAGAGCATGTAAACAAAGATACAAACACATCCCGCGCGCTCTCGTGGAATCAACACAAAGCTGTCAGTCAATGCGTCGCTGGAACAGAGTAATCTCTGTCTTTCTCCTCGTAACCATCTTCTCGTCTTCGTCCGCTTCAAGTCCACCGTGAATTACATCACCTCTCTAACAATAGCAGTGAGTGCTCGGAATAACGCGCCTCAGTGGAGCAGGTTCAGATCAGCACGTGGGTTGAACCAATTAAATCTTTATAAAGCAGCGAGAGTCCAAAGAGACAAAGTTTCCAAAGAGCGTCATGATTAAAGATGAATGTGCAGACTAGTACTTTGATTAGATACAATATTGCAGGTTTGGGGTTTTCAAACTTTTTGATGCCACCCCTTAACCTGATAATCAACTTATTTTATTCGGTTAATGTTGAATGTAAAAACTTGGGAAGAAACATTCTTTATTCAACTCAAAATGAGCATAGACCTTTTCACAATAAATGTAGGCAGAATATATGTAGCACCTTTATAGATAATATTGTCCAAGAAAATAGTCCAAGCTTAAGGTGATGACAATTATTTCTTATTGTTACTGTTGGCCTACAATTTATTAGCTGTCAGGGGATTAACAAAGCAACCAATCTCATAATTTCTGATAATTGATGATGCTGATGCTGTGTTTTGTTGTGAAAGCGAAAGTGCTTTGTTTGGCCTTCCAAATGAGTACACAACTAGAAATCAGTGGTTTCTGTTATATTTACAACACTGTTCCATAACAGTACAACCACGTAAACACATTGCAGTACACCAAATACACCAAATACTGTTCTTTTCTTTAATTATTAGTTCTTAATGTTAGACAGATCCCCATCATCGTTTTGAAGACCCCTGTCAAAATGAATTTAAAATATGACATTACTGGTTCTTGAACAATTTTATTACAATTTATTGTATTTTGTACATTGTACTTTGAATACCATCTGATAACACACCACCATTGCATCATAGTGCTACTTTGCAAGGATTAACCAACACTAAACAAGCTATTTTATATGCAGAACTTCATAGTAGACTTCATGACTTCATGGGCATATGGTTAAACAGTTTTACAAAAGGCTACAAAAACAAGTCTATGAAAAACAATAATATTCTGTGTCCATCAATTCCAATTTAGCTGCCCCCGATGTCATTAACCGCTAATTAGGTGCTGAGAGCCTTCATTATCTAGTGGCTTTCTTACAACAAGCAACCCTATAATAATAACAATCACAGCTCATGCATATCCAGCTTGGTCACCCAATTCAGTAGCGTTTTCACCAAACCTGTTGTGTTTCGATCACACAATTTAATTTACTTGAATCACACGAAGGCCTAGTGCTTGCTCAGGGTGGACTGAAGCCAGGACTATGACAGACATGCTCTTAGATTCATTAAGCCACTTCAGATGGCTGTTCCAGGGGGCACAGCAGGTCGTATTCACCCAGGTGAAAAATAGGTGAAGAGTGAGCCAGCAGAATGAAGATGAATGCCATAAGGCCCTATGTGCTTTTGGTGGCTTTTGTAGGACACAATGTCTGATGTAACTGAATAACATAATCAAAAGCACACAGTCAGGGTGGAGTGATACTGAATTATATAACAAATGTATAGTTGCATAAAATATTTCAACCAGGCTCATTGGAACTACATGACTACATTTCACTGTAGTTTCCAGCTCAAATGATCACTAAAGGCAGTAAAACGCCAGCTTGTATTTTCCCTTACCTGAAACATTTTCATGTTTGAATCACATTACTAGCTCCATATATGTATGGCTTTTCAAATTTGTAAACTTGCTCGGTAGCTCACCTGGTACAAGTCCCCTGAAACGCAAGCCACAATATTCCACTAAAGCGCTCAAAGCCTTGTACAAGCAAGCTAAAATGGTGTGCAACAAAATAAAATTTTGCAACATTTTACCGCCACTCACCGAAAACGTAATTTTTTAACTGCCGTGATACATACAACAACCAATGTAATATGCTGCTACACTCATTTCAGAATCAGAATGAGCTTTATTGGCCAAGTATGTTTACACATACAAGGAATTTGTTATAGTGACAGAAGCTTCTCACTATAAGCTTCTCACTATATTTCTTTAAAATTTGATCAATTTTAAAGAAAATTAAACACGCTATTCAGCGCCAGTCACGTCAAACGTGCAACAACACAATATCATTTTGCAAAAAATTTGCACAGGCATGTTTTTTCATGACACTGGGCTGTTTAATAAACCTACATATGCAAAGGAGAGAGAAAAAAATTATAGCTCATTTGGTGTACGTATCACCTGAAAAGTACAGCAAAAGTTTTGCAGCAATGGAGCCAGTCATGTATTTGCATTAAGCCTGGCTTTAAATATTTGGATACTTTTGTGGTGATATAAATATATGTCAAATAAAGAAAGTGTCATTTTGAATAAGTGTAAAGAATATGAGGTGATAAACAGTGTGGGTTTACAGAAGAGTGAGTAAACGAGAAAGGGGGAACAAAGAAGGAAAAGGGAGCGAGTTACAGTAGGGAATTGTCTTCCACAAATCGATGAACATGGTGAGAAACAAGCAAAGATGAAAGAAACCTTTATAGTGGGAAGAGGATTTTTGACCCAACACCATTTCACACACATCCTCAGGATGTTCTATATGTGCCCACAGGCTGTTATATATATATATATATATATATGTCAACACCCATGTGGAAACACATATCTAGCAGTTAGGGAATGGTTTCATATCAGTGGAGAAATGAGATCCGTTCAACAACAGCTGCACTAACTGCCACAGAGAGTATTATTGGTCACAAGGACCAAGAGAATGTGTCAGGGCCATCATAGAGTAAAATTAGCCTTGTGTTAATATGTGGACTCCTGTGGATGTGAAAGCAAGACCAAAAGACAAGGAGAGGGGGTGGGAGGCAAACTGAGACAGGAAGCCGTATGTTGTGGAATGTGAGAGCATTATGTATTTGTGAGCAAAAGTAAACATCCAGAGGACAGTGAGACTGAAATTCCTGACGTCACAGAGTGGCCTGCTGGGATACAGCTAGAGACAAACACAACAACATATATTGAAGGTATCAATGGAAAGCTAAAATAAAAGATTAAATGCTTAAATCCATTGGTTCATGTCACTTAAAGTTTTATAAAAAATAAACAGATTTGAAATTATCTCACTTGCCAAACACTTTTAAATCTAGCAAGAGTCTATTAGGTTTGGTGTTTAGTCTCCTTAACCTTCTCTAACTCTTCCTTATTGGCTTGCGAGTTCCGATTTCTACCATATTTACTTTCTCACTGGATGGAATATTTTTTTCCCAAGCAAACAAAATCTTGTTTCCTATCTGAGGCGTGTTGACCTTGTGCCTGAAGTTTGTTTCCTTCCTCACCATATACAGCACATCCAAAAGAGTGCCAGACTGGTCCTGATGTCACAGTTGCATTGTACAGTATGCCACATTGCATTATTGATGTTGTTCTACCAATAAATTCTGAGAGAAATATACAGCTAGCATTTCTGCCCTCAGGAGGGGCTGTGCATTGAGGCAGGAAATGAGCAATGTGGTTTGGAAGTTGACCACATATCACAACAAGAGCAGCAAAACATGAGATATTTAAAATTTCATCACAGATGGAAAGGAAAGAAATCCCCAATGGCAATATATTCTTGTAAACATTCATATCGCTATTTTTTTTAATAGATATACACAACCCATTACATTTGATGTCTGTATATGCAAATCCATATGTTGTGACATTCATTCAGTTAGAGTCCCTTTGCTCGCATTTGTTAAAATGCCTAGTTTACCCGTAGTACACACAAATCATTCACTGAGTAGTTATAAATAGCTGAAAAAAAAACCAAGCTAAAAGCATCAGATGAAATATTGTAGAGCTGATAATGGTGGTGTTAAATCAGTGGATTTACTAAAAGGCTTTTGGAAATATTGATTTTTTCATTATTGCAACAAGCCCAGCAACAACTCTACAGTTAGATGATTGAAAGCTCAATATTGATTAAAATCAGAAAGTCAGCTGGAAAATAATTTTATAGTGAAGCAAAAACAACAACAAAAAAATGTTGTAATTTTTTTCCTATGTGCCATTCAGAACTGAATTAAGTCTTTTAAATTAAAATTAAATTCCTAAATTTGAATTGTGGTGGCAAACAGGATGAAGAATTAGAACTCTAATTTAAATAAGGAAACAGAATTGCAATAAATTAATTTAATTTCATTCCATTCATAACAGAACATAACAGAAATTCATATAACTGTATATTAACTTGAAAAGCGCAGTTTGTCAGGACATGCTTTAAATGCTGGCTTAAATGTAGGCCTCATGGACAGAGAATGATACATAGAATGATAGAACTATATACAATGACAGAAGTACAGATAGATAGCATGTGAAGTGGTTTGTCAAAGAAGGGTTAATCTATAGCGTTGATGCCAGCTCATCCCATCCCAGCTCAAGACTAGCCATCCCATTCCTTAGCCAATGGGAGACAGCGCACGGCTCCTGCAGTATCTACACAGCAGCACAGTAAACTGGATTAACCTAAAGGATTCTTGATCACAACAAGATTACATACATACACATCCTGTCTTCATGCATGGCCCATTTTATCTGCTTATTGACAGAGACACATTATTTAATGAGCTGCTGAAAAAAGATCAGTTACCAAGAAAGGATAAAAAGGTTACAATGTTTCCAGAATATATTGATAAGTAAATAAGTATTGTTGGCCCTCTGCAGGGTCTTAAAGGGATAGTTCACCCAAAAATAAAAATTCTGTCATCTTTTCACCTTTGTGTTGTTCCAAACATGACTGATTTGTGACTTGTTTTTCTGTGAAACAAAAAATCATGTCAATAATTCCAATATTTTGGAAAACAAACAGTAAAGGTTCCAAATGATTTCTATGGAAATGGAAAAAAGGAAGTCAACTAACATTCTTCAAAATATCTTCTTTTTTTATTTCACAGAAAAAAGGGTCATATAGGTTTGTAATGACATGAGGGTGAGTAAATGATTATTATGAGTATTTTTGGGTGATCCATTAATTTAAACAAGCTGTACTCAGCTCATTTAATGCAGATTTATTAAGGAAGTAATTTAACACCTTGCAGATCCACTGGTATTTATAGTAGCTGATAATACTGTAATATTTTTGAGCACACTGGTGGTAAACCAAGACCCATAACTGGACTCAAGTGTATAGTAAAGAGTCTACTTTAAACACTCATAAAAACTTCAATTAAATGTGATTCCAGCGAAAACCCTTTATTTGTACATCTAAACCCAAACTACAAAGCTTTACAAAATCCAAACAAAGCAACCTCATGTGCTTCATCTGCTTCAGCAGCAAAAGTCATTTTACTAAGAGAGCCCTCTTGTCTGACCTTGACCCTTCTCCAGTTCAACTATGAACTATGAAGAATGACTTCAGGGGTTTGTACCAATGACATCAGCAGACGAAAACAGAAGCAGACAGCTTGTGCTTCTTAACACCTTCGTCAGCCCATGTGAACCTCAGCAACTGCCACTACATGGAAAGCAGGAGTCAGATCGATGGAGCTGGAGGCTGACACTGCATAACTGTTCGCACAAAGAAAATCTATTTCCACCAGTGGAGCCATAAATCTAAAGGAAAGGTTCAGCAATGATGCAAGCAGAGAATTGTAGCTCATCTATCTCAAAGGTACTGACAGATGCTTAGCACTAGATCATGAAAAGGTGCCACTTCACTGCGGGGAGGCTAAAGGAGGAGAGATCTAAAATTAAAGGTTTGTGAAATTGAAGAACAGGTCAAAGTTTTGCAATGTGGACATAAATCATGTTTTAATACAAATGAATGAGTAGTATGTCATCACATACCTGGGCAGCAGCTCCATATAATGCAATTCTGTATTACTCAGATGTTGTGGGAACATAATGATCTGCTAAAAAAAGGTCAATCCCAGGTTGTGGTGTGCATTTTTTTTTTTGTATAGTTCATGAATGTGCCTCTACAAGTCTGCAAATCTACAATTTGAGAATTTATTTTAATTAACTAAAGTTATCATAATGCTTTTTCGAGTACAGAATCAAAAATTGCACAGATGGTCGTATAAGAGCTCATGGCTCATAAAGCTGAAGTTTTAATCTTGGCTAAATCCTGTTCCAAGTGGCCGACTGATATATTGGCTGATATTTGGCATTTTAAAATTACCAGCATTGGCAGAAAAGGTTTTGGTTTTTTTGTCCATCAAGTATACAAGTTATACAAGTACACAAGTTGGATGTTTCATGTCATTTTCATATTTTTGTCATATTCTGTGTGTAATGTATGTAAAATTAGAGAATTGAATTTTCATTTTCAAATTATTTTAGTTAATATTTAGCTATATATTAAATTAATATACATTTAATTGCAGCAATTGGCATGCTTGTGCTATTAACCAATTTAAATTAAATTGTGTGGTATTGTATTTATTAGCTTTATATGAGCTAGTGGCCACCCAGCTCTCTAGAGATCGGCATTTGCCCTCAAAAAACTACTGTATACTGGTTAAGCACTAGTCCCGATCCCATTCCCCCTCACTCTATCACTTTCCTGGATAAAAAGTCTAAAAATAAATCTAAATAGCACCCCCAAAATAAAGTGCTTATAAAGGTCTACTAAATCAGTTTTATCCCCAACATTAAAATCTACTGGCCATGCTGAAAAAGTGGTGCTGTACTGAAAATGAGCAATAAATCGAACATGAGCATCCAGACAGGTCGCACATTATCTGCAGAGCCCCAGAGCAGAGAGTACCAGGAGAACGAGGGCTTCTCTTCAGCTGTATCTGATAAGCTAAACACCCAACACTTCAATAGTCATATCCCTGGAGCCCGGCCAGATGGTTCCCGTCAAACTGTGTCAAAGGATGAACAAACAGCGTAAAGTACATTATCTCATCCGTGTTGATTGAAGCTTTTAAGAGCAACAGCAGTTAATTGCGAGCTATTCTCAAGAGGGTGGATGTGTATCGGTTTGTTATACTGATGCTGAAATGACCCTCCTGCTGTTCCATTCACCCCCCTGTCCAAAACTACCAACGTGATGCTCAATTCAATTACACGGCCAAGCAGGCTCTATTCGCTTCCTCTGCAGGTGGCTAAAGGGATAGGTCACTGCATAAACACCTATATTACAGAACAGCAAGAACTCGTCCAGCTGAAAGATTGAGGGAAAATGGCACAAATTCTATCACAACATAAAACTTTATGTTTGGGGGTGGAAAGAGGAGTAAAATTACAGCGAGTGGTTTGTCCTTAGGTTTTGTTTGTCTTGAGTTTCTTTCAGCATATAGAGCAGCTGACTGGGCACTGCCAGAGGACTCGAACCGCTCCAGAAATTAACAGCGCTGCTTTCATATCTGATACCATGAAGGAAGTCCTTCTGAGACCAGAAACAGCAGCCAGATTCAGGCCGTTAGCTAGTTCTGTAGGCATACACAAAACTAAAAACAAACTAATCTTGAATAGCAGTGAAATGAGAGATAGATTTTTATATTAAATTTAGGCCTATATTTTTTTATAATAAATTTACAAAATGTATAAAAATAGTTTGTGGACTTTTATTATTATTAGTGCTGTCAAACGATTAATCGTGATTAATCACATCCAAAATAAAAGGTTTGTTTACATAATATATGAGTGTGTACAGTATATATTTATTATGTATATATAAATACAAACATGCATGTATATATTTAAGAAAAATATGCTATGTTTATATATTAAATATTTTCATAATATAAATAATAATAATAATAATAATAATAATATTAATGTATAAATGTATATACACATGTAAATATTTAAAAAATATATACTGTATGTGTGTGCATTTATATATACATAATAAATAAACAGTACACATACATAGAGTATGTAAACAAAAACTTTTATTTTGGATGCGATTAATCGTTTGACAGCACACAAAATATTTAATACAAATATTTGATAATTTTAATAATAAGATTATTATTTTTATATATCTATCGAATATCACCTCAAAGCCTGTTCACATCAACACAACAGTTCGATTTTGCATGTGATGTACGTTTATACAATTGTGAAAAAAACAGCAGATAGGCAGAATGAAAATGTAAATTCTCTCTCTGGTAGTAGGTGGTGTCAATAAAAAAAAAAATAAACCCACAAATTTCAGCATTGCGCAACTTTACGTTTCTGACACTCACCTGTTATAGAGAAGAAAGGAAATCAAACAGTTTTTTACATATTTTAAAACACTGTTCTGATTTTTGTATTTGCAATGGTGTTTTGGTGCTATAGTCAAATAACACAAAAACAAGAGTAGAGAGACAAGAAACAGATTCCGGATTCTTCTGCTATTCACTGTTAGTTAAAAATAGATTAGACCACCTTTCTGCAAAAAAAAGAAAAAGAAAAAAAAAAAAAGGGACAATAACTGCAAGCAAATGTTTGTCAAACAGATGAACAGCTGTTCATTCAAATCATTTTTATATTTTTGCACTGGATTTTCACACTGATTATTCATCTTTGTATAAACAGGCCTTAAGAGTGCATATAACTTTATCATATTTTTTTCGCAGTCCTCTGTGAGAGAGGCAACAAATATAGACCCATGACTGATGCGTTATGATGTATGATATGAAACATCTTGTCAGGGAAATTGGATAGATGGGAAGTCTTATGCAGAAACATATGCCCATTACCTGAATTCTGACTCAACAGATTCAGCAGGTGTTATCGGCTCTTTTTTTTTTTTAAAGCATAACATCTAGAATGCCTTAGCAGGGCAGGCAAGATGGGATAAAGTAATAAAAGTACGGGGCCAGGGTGAGAGCTTGCGGTCTCCACTAACACATTAGATGCTGGGAGGTGTTTTCCAAAGGAAGCTGGCTCGAGTCGAGACATTTGGCTGGTTCCTGCACACAGTGTGTCTATTCAGCCCTGTTCCTGACGACACCAGGGCCCAGGCCAGGAACGATAGAGGCAGCACTGAGGCGTGGGTGACCAACTACAATGCCCTCTTTCACTACAAGCCTATGCCCTCCTCCTTATACCCCACCCAGCCTGGAGGGCACGAGGAGTGCCAGAGCCTTGCAGATACAGGGCCTAGTCATGAAAAAGTAGTTACACTCAGGCTCCTTGAAACCAAAAATGTATGTTCAGAACGGAGTTATTTGCAAAGAAGTTAAGCATACAGTATTGGTCAAATATGTACTCTCACTCTATTTATTAACATAAGTTTGGGTTCCTTGCCACTGTTGAATTTGGCTTGCTTGCCTTGGGGTTAAAAGACTTAACATTCAGTAATGTCATTTGACTTGTGATTTGACACCATTGACACTCTAGGCTGAAAGCAAAACTTAAGCTTTATACATAAGTTTTACTTAAAATTTTAAGGCAACCAGCTTCAGCAGATTTTTGAGTCTTCTCAACTTGTTTTATGTTTATACAACAAAAGTTGAGAATCTCCTACAAAAATAAGTTGAGAGAACTCAATTTTAATTGTAAAGCTGCTTTCTAGCTGAATTGACTTCATTTAATTATGAACTTTGCAACATTGGCACAGTTATTGAACTGATTTGAATCAACATTGAACTGACTTGAGCTGAATACTGACACTATTACCTTTTTAGAGCTGCTTTACAGCAGAATTTGAATTTGTCTCATATTTGATGGTTTACATAGAGTTACTTTCTCGTTTATTTGCTAAACTGCTGAAACAATCTGTATTGTGTAAAGCGCTATATAAAAAAAGGTGACTTGACAATCCAATAAAGACGTTTGTTAATGTATAACACTGAATTTTTAACCTCACAATCCATGATTGACAAAGCTACTTAAAGGGAAAGTTGACCCAAAAAAATAAACTCAGTCATTACCTTCGTTCATCTTCGGAACACAAATTAAGTTATTTTTGATGAAATCCGAGAGCTTCCTGCCCTTGTACAGACAGCAACACAACTACCGTGTTCAAGGCCCAGAAAGGTAGCATGTGACATCGGTGGCAACCTTAATTTTATGAAGCTACGAGAAAACTTTGTGTGCAAAGAAAACAAAAATAACGACTTTATTCCACAATTTATTCTCTTCCGTGTTAGTCTTTGACATGTGTTCATGACAATGCCACAACTAGGGATGTAACGGTATGAAAATTTCTTATCACGATTATAGTGCCCAAAATTATCACGGTTATCAGTATTATCACGGTATTGTTAAAATGTGCTGGAGATGTTCAAAAAGTAAAAAAGTAAAAAGTAGTTTAAAAGTTTTATATTTAAAAATCAACAAACAACAAATAAAATGACTTTTTGTTTGCATAAATCACTAAAACAATAACATGACCAATGATGTTCAGATTTTAAATGACAACTTGACTGACAACAATTTAATAGCATGTTCAAATATCTAATGTTCAAATAAAGCTTTGAAAAAGTTTCATAAAAATGTAAACCTCACATTTCAGAAAAGGGTTGTCAAAATGATAATTGATTAATAAATGATTATATGCATTTTATCTGCTCCATAAATAATTCTAGACAACTTATCTGAATTGTTTAAATGTGTAGAATCCACATAAGCTTGTTTTTCATCAACTGGTCAATTTACAACAAGGCATGCAAATTCGGTCCGTTTTTGGCCAGAAAAAAACTGCACACAGACTGAATGTAAATGCAAGTCTCTGTAAATCCACTTTCTGACACTAGGTGGCCCTTATAGAAAAGCTGAATACAGCGGTTTCCCGTAACCTCCGTGAACAAAGCAGCATTGCGATTAAAAACACTTCTTTTAGGTATTACATGGAGCGAAGATGAAAACAAAATGCCATCGAATCGTTTCTGAAGACAGTCAGAACCTAGAGAGGTACATTCATATAATTCATTCATTCATAAATTCATTTGCATAATTCCCTCAGCAGTCTTTTGAAACCTCCCAGCTTTTCCGCCCTATTTTCACTCAAAATGAAACTACTCTGCTGCTGTGCGCACGTGAAAAATGTGCTTTATTCTGGACAGTATTTATTTATCGCGAGTTGTTCAAATCGTGGTAATCGAATACGGTTTTAATGATAATTCAGAAATGAAACGGTAATACTAACTGTGGGGAATTTTATCATGATTTATGGTCAAAGCGGTAATCGTTACATCCCTAACCACAACACATGCGTGTGATGCTGACATAGAATATCCATCTCTGTTAGTTCATCGTCGGTATATTCTGAATCGAATAAGGACGGGCAAAAAAAATGGCAAGTCTTCCTCTCTGTCGAAATCTTCAGACATTTTTACTTAGTCAGTTTTTTTGTACAGCTTGCATCTTCCTCTGCTTATAAACAAGGTGCAGCGCATCCAGGCTATTTATTTATTAACCTTCTGCATCAGGTTGGACCACTGATGTCACAAAGACTATTTTAATGTCTTTACTGAATGTGTCAGTTGCTGTCTATGGAGGGTCAGAAAGCTCTCGGATTTCATCGAAAATATCTTAATTTGTGTTCCAAAGATGAAAGAAGGACTTACGGGTTTGGAACGACATGAGGGGGAGTAACTAATAACATAATTTTTATTTTTGGGTGAAAAAAATAGACTTTGCTTTTACTATGGATGAATGGACACACGACGCAGTAAATGGCTGTGGCGTGTGCTCATTGATGACCTCTAACCTTATGAACCCCCGAAGGGAGCCATGTCTGGCTTGGGCTGACCACTTGAGTTCATCTCAATAAAGGGCTAAACTAAGCTCAGAATTCCAAAGGCATATTTAACATTTCTTGTGGATGTTAGAACAAAGAAACAGGTGGTGCGGTGAAATTTCATACCCAAACTATGCAATTAACAAATTGTTGGGAGGTAAAAACAAATATCAAGATCACTCCACCACCAGGCCAAATCTGACACCTGTACCTGCTGAAGTATGGAGATTATCTGAGGTGGATTCAGGTCACACTAGGGTTCTAGGTGAGGTGAGAGGTCTGCCCTTTCCCAAGCATTTCATCATGCTCCTGGCTGGAGTTCAAAGGCCCACAGGACATCATGGGTGGAGGCCAGAGTTATGAAGTCCTTTTTTCTTGTGCTAGCACAATAACATTCTACTGGGGTCGTTTTAGTTGCACAACATACCATAAGAAATTAACACAAGCAGCAGCCATCACCCCCGCTGGGCTGGACACACAAAGGCCACACTGATCCACCTGAGGGGAGGAACCCTGGTAAACACACTGCTGGTTGAATATAGAGAGACCTCTATCTGCTACAGATTCTTGTAAACAAGCTGTGTGAATGGAAAGAGAAATCACTAAATCCATGTAACTTCTTCAGTTCATGTTATTGACTCATTCCACAGAAAAGACGACTGTGAACTGAAGAGATAAAAAGATCACATTGTCTATATCATTATGTCCTTAAGCACATCTGTGGGACTTTCAACTAGAAGAACACAATGAATTGCTACATCCTTGCTACATGGCAAAAACAGATTAAACATATTATGTTTATTTAACCAATATGATCATAAAATCATGCACTACCGCTTAAAGGTTTGGGGTCTCTAAGTCTCCTGTGCTCACCAATGCTCTGTTTAAAATATAGTACAAATAGTAATGCTGTAGAATATTATTACAATTTACATAACTATTTTCTATTTCACTATAACAATTTTCAATATAAAATGTAATTTATTCCTGTGATGGCAAAGCCGAATTTCAGCAGCCATTTCTCCAGCCCTCAGTGTTACATGATCCTTCAGAAATCATATTAATATGCTGATTTGATGCTCAAGAAACACTTCTTATCATCAGTGTTGAAAACACTGTGCTGCTTAATATTTTTTTGTGGAAACTACTAATTATTTTCATAATTTTCAGCATTTATTTGAAAAAGGAATCTTTTGTAATATTATAAACAATGTCACTTCTGATCAATTTAATGCATCCTAGAATTAAAGTCTCCTTGCACAAAGTTTCCAATATAGCTGGTGAGGGAGTGACATTAAATGTGACATTTAGGCCTATCTCTTTTCTGACTGCTGTAACTAATTTCTCTCTATTTTCCCCATTTATGAAGTTGTAGAAATACAATAGTAGATTGAACACAAAAATAATATTTGGTATGGTCTCCCACGTGCCTCTATAGAAGTATACAATCCCAGAAATGGCTGAGGCTGAGCCAGCGTTACTGTTGTGGGGCTAGTCTTCTCGAACAAACAGAAAAATGTTTTCATAGTGCTACAGAGGCACACGGTTACACTTTCAGGGAAATCAACCTACAAAAGGCTTATTTATATCTGTCTCTCCATATTAAGGTGGATCATGCATTTTTAATATAGAAAAAAAAAAGTAATGTACCATCAGCAAGCTAAATATAGAGAAAGTGACCAAATCAACCCTCAGGCAGAGACCGGAGAGCAGAAACAAACCACAACATTAAGCACTACCTGAGGGAGCAATCACTCCTCACAAAGGCACTTCCATTTCTACAGCATGCTATTGTCTGTGCGGTCAGGCAGTGAGGGTCAAGCAGAGATGACATCATACCAGCCAATCACGCTCATTAAGCTCAGCTATTTCCTGTTCCCAACACTACAAGCAGGCTATGAATCACAGCTTTGCAGCAACAAAAGGTTGTGACGACACCGGGAAAGTGTTCTTCTGGTTTTCAGGAGAGACAGAAACATCGTAAAGGAAGGACACCGAGAGGAATGTTCATGTAGTGCCAAGAATGTGGCTGCCTCGATTCTGAAATGGACTTGTTAAAACTTGAAAAGACTGACTGCAACTGCTAGCGCTAACAGTAGTCCCCAATCATTCAGAAAACCACAGGTTCCTGTCTCTGCGGCACTGGATAATACATCACCCCCTTGTGCAAACTCTGGCTAAGCAAAATCATTTACCATTTTATGCTGTCAGACAGCCCAGAAAGATTTTCCTCCTTAAATTAATCTTTAAAAAAAACAAAGCAGTCCACAACCTCTTACTGTAGTTTTTTTTTTCATTATCTTGTGCTGTGAACATCTATTACTGCCTTCATCCCATCTCTAACCAGTTCAGTTGTCAGCTATACATAACTTGTGATGCCACCGTAACCAACCACACAATGATAAATTAAACATTTTATATACTAAAATATATTTAAAATTAAACATGCAATTGTGTTTTCATGATCAACGATTACTGCAAGCATGACAAGTTCTCCAATCCTAAATTAGAAGGAATCCAACCTGTCCACAAGAAACAAATTCTACTAGGGCTGCAGTGAACACGCTCTTTCTAGATCATACAAAGAGTTAATTTTTCACATGAAGATCACATGGATGATTCAATTTAAACATCAAGACTCTTTCAAATTGACAGAGGCTTGAAGCTAATTGACTTCTGAGGACTCAAGATTGCCAACTTTGAGATGCATGACCATGAATTATTTTAAATGCTCCAGGAATTTATGAAGATGTCCTTCAGCTCAAAGAAGGCGCCTCCATGTCTTTTCTATCACAGGCTACAAATTTCAAGTCACATTGCAGGAATACTGAGCATATAATCAGGCTACTTGGTGAGGGGAACAGGCACACTGCAGGAGCGAGGTGTGATCTCAGCATGGGTTAGGAGAAGAGCACAGTTTGGTCACCAACACCACACCGAACCCGATAGAGCTCGGGGGCTGAGGCAGTGTTCAGCATGTCATTCAGTGAGATACTGAGCATTGCTAACACACAACAGCTGCAGGACAAAGAGACACCTACTTTATTTCATAACCAAAGGAGGTTTAAAAAAAAAGCATGGCATTTGATACATACTTTGATATCATATAGTTTATCATGTGCCACCTGCTTTCTAATAGTGTTTAAATTAAAGAATTGACACCATGATCCACCTACTTAGTAAATCAGGATGAAGGGTATCTGCCATAAAACTCTAATGTCTTGAAGCAAGAAAGGGGGATTGTTTCCACACTTTTGGTAGCTTGACTTGAAAATAAGGTACCAGTATATTCACACCGATAATATCACCAAGTGTGCAATTGTTTCCAAAGATAAGGCTAGTCAAATGAAGTCCCCGTGGAGGCATTTTGCAAAAGAGCTTACACTATATTGTATTTTTCTTATGGGTGCTAATGATTCCAGGCACAGAATACCAAAGAAATCACAAACCAGGCACAAACATCCAACAACACACATTCATCGAATGAGACTTAGTCTTGTATGGCTGCAGCTGCATATCAGGACCACTGGAGAAATAGTGCTGCTGCTTCTCTGTATTAAGCATTAGTGCCAAGACGAAACACACCAAACTGACACAAACAATCACTGACATTGTACATCAACATCATTGTAAGAGCAGCTGTATAATGGACATGCACTCTCACAGAGTTTAGACACAATCACACTGGAAAACTGGCAGAGCAAGAGAGCTCTCAAACCTCATTACAAAATGTATTTAATTAGATTTCACCTGCAGGCTTCTAAACTTCTTAACTAGGCCAAACTAAGATTTTTAGTTATGCAAAGCACTTCTTTTGAGTGTGCTATAGACACAGTTTGTAAAATTTTGTATGAGGCTATCACTTGATTGTTCAACTAAAGACTAATAACAATTCATAACTACTTCAGATGTACAAAAGCATTTTAAAGCAATTCAAAAGAGGCAAAAAGATGAAGTGAGGTTAGAAAAACACCTTTACCTTTAGACTGAGGGCAATCTGACGAATGTATATCATATTGAGATCCTCCAAAATACGAAGTTTCTCCTCCATGTCTGCGAGTCTGTCTATGGGCATCATTCATTCAAGAGAGATATCGGCTCCCGATTTAAAGTTAAGACTGCTCTTCCACCCGTTAATCTGTCTCGAGAGTTGAGGAACCTTTTTGGGAGAAGTAAATGACGAGCATATGAACCACACGATCCAGACTTCGCATCTAAATCCAATCCACGGCGTATCCAAGAAAATCAGTTTTCACATCACAGACCAGTTCCATGTGTCCAGAAACTACAGTTCAGGAGGAGTCATGCGTATAACACCAAATATAAGTTTAGACGACAAAAAAAAGAAAGGCGGAGGAGTAAAACGCTCTTTTCTCAAACTCCTCAGCGCGTCTGTCTCTCTTCACAACAATAGCGACTGCATCCAGTAAATAAACGCTCTCTACTACATGAAAAGCAAGACGACTTTTCTAACACCCTCAAACCCTGTTCTCGTTATCCCGTCTGTATAACTGGTCATTTACACGCAGTTTAATTCTTTGTGTCCCTCTGTACTGATGTGAGTGTGTCTGTGTGCTCTAGTAGGACTTTCCCACAAAAGGGCATCACACAGAGCGCGTGGACTGACTGTAGGCTACTGCCTTCACTACACTACACCACACTACACTACCGGCGCGACACAAACTACACGCCCTTCAGAATCCGAAAATCAATTGCAAAAGCATAATAATTATTCACGTAAATCAGGATGGGGTTTGGTGATTCAATACTGTTATCGAAGTTATTTTAAGAAAAAAAATAAAAAAATAACTGTTATTAGGCTTTTATTAATTTATGGGATTTTCATGGGACTTTTTAGGCTATACTACAAACTAACCGCTACAACATTATCACTAGTTGACAGCTTATAAATGACAGCTAATTTAGTGGTGCATGGCTAACTTTGGCAGTTTTATATATGTTTATTTAATATTTTAAGTTTAATATGTATTGATGGAAAACGGCAAATATCACACAAATCCAACTGTGGAAAGACGGTTGAAAAAATAGCAAGAACCATAGCTAAAAAAGCTCATAAAGCGACCTCCTGAGGTTGACGATCAAGATCTTCTAAAGCTTAAAGCAGTTAAAATAATCCAAAGCATTTAAGCAATTCGTTAAAGTTTTTACCCCATATGCCTATTTAGAACATGTTATAATATTTAGAATATTTTAGAAATGAATATAATGCCCTAGTATTTGTTTTATTTTTTAATGTTTTTTTTTTGCCCAATTGTTTGGAATTTATTTTTAATATTATTTTAAATGGCTATAACATTTGTGTAATTCTGAGCTGTGTTTATTTTTCTTTTCTTTTTTTTTTAAATTGTTGTTATTCTTGTTTTTGTTTTTTGACTACTTCAGGAATAGCCTAGCTCAGCCTCAGCTGGAATATACGAACATTAACAATAGAAAACAAAGAGTCCATCTGTCCTCTCTACAATAAGAACAGCTTTGTCTGAGTAACTGCAGTCTGCCTAATACTTTCCACAAAATGATGGCATCCAGCTTCATAAATGACAATTTGTCATCTTGATTGCCAAGCAGTGTTTTATCGACCATTTCACCTGTCAGGTAATACATTTACTGGACTAGACATTTTATTTTCTACAGAGAATCACTACTACTGAAATATACATTTCATAAAGTGGTGTATGCATGTTAGCAGGGTATCAATCTTTTATGCTCAATTATTTAAAAAGCCACAGTTCAATTTCAGAGTACTCAAGATTCCTCTCACTGCAGCGAGTAGTAAAATCAATGAATCAGAGCAAACAGAACTTGAATTTATAGACTTTTTTGTGGTCTACGGGTTTATATTTTCAATTACATTCTTTTCCTTTCATTCTTTCTCTTTGGATCTTTGTAAACTTTGAAGGAAAAATAAGTTTTATTTAATGATATTCCATAAATGTTATCTAATAATAGCCTTTCAGACTATAAAATAAACATATCTTATCCTATTGAATTTGCATTAACAGCCCATTCAGTTTCTTCATATTACATTCATAATCAGTTTCTCAGATGCATGCCAAAACCACAATGTTATTGACTCACAGAAAGAAAGTGGTCTGTAGTGGCAACATGATTAAAGCAGAACATGCCCATCAAAATATGCTTCATAAGCTACACCTACAAATATGCATCAGATGGGTTTCTACTGGCAATTAATATCAGACAGTTTTAATAATAATAATAATAATAATAATAATAATAATAATAAGTCATAATAATGGATCATGCATATTCAGATTATCTGTGATGCACTATAACTTACAAATCTTCTCACTCCATAGTCTCTTTTGACTGATACTTTACAAGGACACACAATGGGAAACACAGAGACGTGATCCGTTATTTTGCTTAAGTCTTAGGAGACAGAAAAAAAAAAAATAGACAGCAAAATGTGGGCTCCAAGGGAGTGGTACTCAGTGTTTGTGAAAACAAGGTAGACACCGGGGTCTTGACTTTGTGAAACTCAATCTACCATATGTGCATGAAAGTTTTTGCACTCTTATTTTAAGGACTGTAGAATTGTACACATAGAAAAGTAGGTAAACAACTCAATGTAACAAGTGGACTCCTAACTACAGAAATATGAATAAAAATAATAAGACCTACTCTAATCTAACACACTAATCTACATAATTTGTATCCTATTTGACTTGACCTGCTGGTTAAACCATGGAAAATGTCAATTACTCAAAGAGAAAAAAACAAATTACTAACCAGTTTAACATGCAAGAAAACAGTCCCTGGTGCAAAACAACAGTAAAGCTTTATGGAACGTGATCTATCCCGGGTTAACAGTAAGAATAAAGCATTATTTCCAACTAAGGGCTATGGAGATGCAGAATGAGCACACATCTGAACACAATGATCACAACAATAAGGTTTAGAAAACCAAACAAAAGTGGATGTCAACCTTGAGGGCAAACAACAATTCAAAACAGCTATTACACATATAAAAATGTGTGAAAGGTGGTCTCTGCACTCGCTTACGTTGATCACACTTACATTACATTTCTGTAATGAAGAAGCAATTGAGCTATTATACAGTGACAATGATTGCCTAGAAGATGTGGCCATGAAAAGAAGCAAATACAAAATATTTTTGATGGCATTTACTATAGTGTGAATGAAAGCTTGACAAGTGGTTTGTATAACAGCCATCATCCCTGTTTTTTTCTGCAGTTATGCTGCTAATACTAATCCCTCAGAATTTTGTCATGTTACTGAGTTACATAATAGGACATTCACATGTTTTAAATCAGGATGGGTTGGTACACCCACAGATGATGTAACCCGAGGTGAAAAGGAACTTCTGACAGTCCTTTGATCCTCATTGGATGTAATGAATCACATAGGGATATTTCCCTTTCCCAATCAAGAATAAAATAACAGAAACGGCTTCTTGTTTGGGTGGCCGGTGTGATAAAGCAAGAGCTGCTTAGGTGGAAAGCAGGAGGAATTTAACTGGGTGGAGTAAGGAAATACCATACTGAAGTTACCACAACACTTCAGGTTTGCAGTACACTTCAATCTAGGGAAATGAAGTATTGCGACAGGAGGAAAAGGCTCTTTTTTAAAAGTTGTGTGGACTTATTTTCTGCAGCACCTCTCTAAGCTTTACGGCCTTTAAAAGATAAGTGAATAAAGACACCAGCTAATTCAAAGTGTAGCTTGTGTTGTGTTTTTAATTCATTTTGGTTGAAGTTCAATCAGGGCACATCTGTGAAACAAACAGAGGGAAGGGCAAGGCCTCTAACAAGGGCTGCTAACCACTACAAAGAGCCTCAGCTGCTACACAGCCCCATCTCAAACACACTGTACAACCCACAAGAAACAGAAAGAAGAGGCCCAGGCACTGTAAACACACACACATTTTAGAAGAATAATGCTGTCTTTTTAATTAGATGCTATGAAACTAATTAAACAGACTAAACATACACAAATTTAGCTGCTTTTGACTGATTTGATCTTTCTTGTGTTCTTGCATTCTCTCATACATACTGTACATTATTTATTTGCTCTACTGGATGGAAATATCATGGGATGCAGTTAGATCAAGGGCCAGCAGCAGATGGCTGATCCCACACACAATGAAACATCAAGGGTAATTTTAATAAAATTAGCTAATTCTGTCCCATCATGCTAAATGTCTTTAGGCAATACTACACACAACATAGTACAACCTTTCGCATACTGTTACATTCATACAGCTCTAATCCCCAGTACCAGGTCACAACAAACAGTTGAAGTTCTCATATTTCTTAAAACAAACAAAAATAAAAAACTAAACAAAAAAAATCAAACCAAACAAAAAAGCTTAACAAAACAAAACAACCAAAAGCAAATCAGCATAATGGAGTCACTGCCTGATCGTTACTACATTGAGACTTTTCTCCAATAAGAAGCAAAGAACCGATTCTTAAACCTAGCTTTCTATAAAAGTTTAGGTCCTTTAGGGTCTTCTGAACTTCCTGTCTTCTCTGAGCCTACTGCCAGTGTCACCGTGCTAACATGCTCCACATGTCCACCGGCAATGAGTTTCTCTAAGACTCATCAGCTCCCTGGAGAGGTTTCATTTCTAAAGTCAGCTGCAGTCGGTGTGATCTGGCCACCGTCCCAGGACCCCTCTGCTGCCTACAAATCAACCCCCTCTCTCTTATACAAACACATACACAACAAATCAGTATTCCACATGCTAATGCTATACAGAAAACTCATTACATACTTTTTAAAAATGATTTGATTCACTGACTCAATTTAAACACCACTTTCATGGATTAATTAACATTTATTTATTACACAGAGATTTTCAGTTAGACCACATGCATGAATATCAACTGGAAAAAAACAAGAGGGCTTGTAACACTATTCATTAGTCCCCATTAATAGTATGATTGAAGTACAGCATGTCAAAGAGAAGAATCGATGCGTTGATGCTTAGAGCTGGTAAGCCATTGACTTTAAATTTCCTCAAAAAGATCAACATCTCCCCCTAATGGACAATTCTTAAAACATTATTCAGCAGACCGGCTAAACTTCCAATGTAAATACTGCAACACATAATATGTCTAAGCTTCATTGCCTAATGCATAAGCTAAGCAAATCAGCAACAAACCACAGCAATAAAAGGTCAAATAAAGCCGTATAAGGCCAGGCCAGAACGGCAAACAGGGCGCCAGTGTTTTTATGTTTCTGTTTTGTAAGGTTTTCTTTCTAGTGAGGGAAAAAGCAGCTGTCCAGGAGATAAAAGTCACAGACACATGACAGTCGCATGTGGAAACATCATTCTAAACTCAGAACAGTACACTTTTGAAACTGTAGCAGACAATCCAGACATTACAGCTATGTTTACGTTACTTTGAATAAGATACAGGCTATAGCTGTCATCCAGAATATGCTTATATATATATATATATATATATATATATATATATATATATATATATATATATATATATATATAACATACAAACATTCTGGGGGTTGTTTGAGGACAGTTTTGGGATTAAACAAACCATATTGATTTGTGTTACCTGCAGATGCTTTATTATTAGTATGCAATCATGTTCTTGGTTGGGGTAGTCGTGGCCTAATGAATAGAGAGTCGGACCCTTGAGCAAGGCACCGAACCCCCAACTGCTCCCCGGCCACCGCAGCATTGGCTGCCCACTGCTCCGGGTGTATGTGTTCACTTCTCAGTCTCACTGCTGTGTATGTGCACTTAGATGGGTTAAATGCAGAGCACAAATTCCGAGTATGGGTCACCATACTTGGCCACACGTCACTTCCTTTCCTTTCTTCGCACGTTGTACTATCTCATATTTAACATTATATAATAGTAGAAAGAAAGGGGAGTGAAGGCATAAAAACATCAGAATACCTAGAATGTAAGAAATCGTATCGTAATGGCACGTAGTCTTAACATAGTTAAATCTGAACACCTGTAAAGGCAAAGCAGCTTCCAGGTTTTCGGTTTCTCAATCATCAAGCCCTAGAGGTTTAAAAATACATGACCTTGAGTTAATGGTCTAGTAGTCAGATCTCTCGCACTGACACAGACTGAAACAGCCCGTCCAAGATGAGTCAACTGGATGAGTAAAGTAAATTCACACTTAGGTCTCACACTTTGGACTGGGCATTACGCAATTCGACTTCCCCTGACATCATCACAAAGGCTCCCACACAAACATGAATAATAAGGGAACATCATGTCTTTCTGAAACAATTAACCTAATAGCAAGTTAAGTTGATCTAACGGCACTGTGATGCAATTGTTCTGGCACACCCTCATCTTATTATCAGAGTAAATGTAGTGCTCTTAAGAGAGCATTTAGCAGCCCACAAGAGGGAGTTCTCAAAATACACCAAGAAGTGTGTTAATGACTTGGATAAAAATACTCTAAAGATGACAATGAGATTAAGGTAAATCTATTTATTTTTTATTTTACAAAAGTAACTTTTTATAAGATGTACCAGAAGTGGTTGAGTTTCTTCCTATTAGCCCATGCCATGCTTTCTTATGTTGGATTTTTCGGCTCTAGGCCCTAAAACTCAACAACTAATTTGACAATTACTATTATTACAGTAATAAAACAATAAAAATAGACCAGAATTACCATGAAAATATTAAGCGTCCCAACTGTTATCAACATTGACAATAATAAGAAATGTCTGAGCACCAAATCAGTATATTAGAATAATTTGGGATCATGAAGGATCATGTGACACTGAAGACTGGAGTAATGACTGCAGTTCCGCTTTAACATCACATAAATAAATTACGTTTTAAAATATACATTAAAATAGAGATAAGTTCATTTAAACTTTAATAACCTTTCACAGTATTACTATTTTTATTTTTCAAATAAATAAATGCAGCCTTATTGAACATGAGAGGCTTCTTTCAAACAGTAAATATAAAAAATCAATCCAATCAACCTCATGCTTAAAAACGCAAGCAAAGTATGTGCCTCAGAGTGCCATCCTCACAGAGATGTGACAGTGGCCTACGAACACAGTGCTGGTGCACAACGCTAGTTAATAAATGTGTTAACAAATACCAGACATTCTTAAAGTGTGGCCACACATACCAACCCCCCGCTGACTCTGCTTTAATGTGATTAGGCTGGGAATAAATTAAGATTAACTCTCACTATCACAGTCTAGCCTAGAAATGACCCTGGTCAACGGCAGCGGCTGACTGAAGGCAGATTACCTAAGAGAGGTCTAGAAAACAATGTTACAAAACATAAGACATTTTAATCTTGTCATTGTGGAATAAAAATACTCAAATACTGGTTTAGGAGTACAGACAGCATTAAAGCTCAACAGATCAGAGCGGGGAATATGAGGATTAAAGCTATTTTTAGCCACTGAGGGCATTGTGAGTGAACGGCCAGAAGTTCATGGGTGTCAGTTTGGTGTCTGAAGACACACGGAGCATGTTAGCACATTTTTGACATGAGGCGTTTGTTCATATAACATCTCTGTGTTACACAGCAGTTTTGCACAGATGTTTGTGTGTACGGTCGTTTCCGAACATTGCTCTGTGGCAACACTATTACTCATACAGGTATGTAATGACTTGGATCGCATCCAGAAATGACGTACAGAGCAGTGTCTGTGTGAGACAGCTGTGGTCTTCATCACTTTTAGAGAACAAGCCTGTGTGTGAACAATGCCATGTTCATGGCACATAGCGGGACCGAGTTTCACGGACGAATAGAAAGACGGGAGAAAGCGCAGATTCCATCAAGTCCACTGGGGAAAACAAGACGAGAAGCTCAAACTGTTTACTTGGGTCTGTGAATCTAGGAAATGATCCACGAACACTCGCCAATGTTTGGGAGTAACCAAATAAAAGTAGCAACACTACTACTGTAACGTTTTTCCAGTAACAAGCTACTTCTTCCAACAAACTGTAGCATCGCTGTTTTTGTGTCAGGGAACAATCAACTCACTGTCTGCCTGTCCTCTCACTCTCTCTTACAAAATCTTTGTGAATCATATTTCAGTGTGAACCATCTGAACAAAAGTGACCATTGAGTGACCAAGTGTTACTGTTGAAAATGAATTTAATTACAAAGTAATAACAGTGTCACATAATGCTTCAGAAATCATTCTGTGCCGATTTGAAGCATTTCTTATTATCAATGTTGACAACAGTTGTGCTGTTATATATAATTGTGTAAACTCTTTGATTCTTTGATGAACAAAGTTCTAAAGCACAGCATGTATTTGAAATAGAAATATTTTGTAACATTATAAATGTCTTCATTTTTGATCCATTTAATGCCATTAAAAATTATTTACTGATTCATATCACCTGGAAAATCAATTCAATTTAGTAAATCACTTCATTTGAATGGTTCATGAAGAAAAACCATTCAACAATTAATTTTGTGGTATTTACATTTTTTTAGGGTAAATATTTAGTTAACTTCTGTTGTTCATCTTTACATTTGATATGATAACCTGGGTTATATCTAGTTTTATAAATCTAATTAGAGTGATTTAGTAGATTAATTTTCTTGTGCCAGACAACTGAAAAAAATTAACTAGGCATAGGCAAATATAATTTACATTTTAATAAAAGATGAACTTTATATAGTTTCATTTTAGTTAAATGTTCCAAATAAAATAAAAAACTAGTTTAAACTAAGACCTTTTCCAAAGTTTAGCTTCGCTTCACTGCAGCTGAATTACATCTCAGTTTCAAAGTAGTTTCCCCAACACTGACACTTTCTCACACTCAAACGTTTAAGAGGATGCCGTTTAAGAAAAACCATCCACTTTGAAAATTATCTCTCTTATGACACAAACACAAGAAACTACAACTAGTATAACCACAGTGGTTGTTGAAGACTGTGTGTGGGCATGCTATTGCTAAAGATACACAGGGTGTGACTCATGTCCTTTTTTCTAGACAGACAGGTACGCATGAATGAAATGAATCCCCTTAAGCTGAAGCCAGTTGATTTAGAAACAGTTAATGACGTAAACAAAAGTCCGGCCCTCTACTTTGTCTCATCCCTCTCAGTCTGGAAGATTTTCCTTCAAACTACAAGACAAACACTCAACCTCCTGAAAAGAATAAGGTTAAGGATTCTGGTATGCCTGAGTAGCTTAGATAGTGAAATCATGTCTTTAAGCAGTGAAAGTTAACCCTTCAATTTAAACTGAAATAGAAAAAAGCGTTAAGATTTACATCAGAATTAGGTTGTTTTTTGACTGTAGTGGCAAGAAGCTGCTGAAGTACAAACCAGCATACAGCAATGATTTCAGCATTAGTCAACAAGCACTGTCTGGGAATGCACATTCAGTTACAAATGTCTTGAAACTTTAAACATGGACATTTATGCATTTACATTTACATTTATGCATTTAGCAGACGCTTTTATCCAAAGCGACTTACATTTCATTCAAGTTACAGTTTTTACATTTTATCGGCTCTTGGATAAAACAGTGAATGTGAGTGAGAGGAGACAGATCACTAGTGGACAAAATGAATAGGAGAAATAATAATGCTTTCTATGACTAGAGGTTGTGTCCCACCTTTTGGTTTATTCTAGAACATGCTTGAGCATTTACTTACCAGCCTGATTTGAGCTAAAGACACGACAGTTATCAAACCATTGTTTTCTTATTTCTATTTTTGGAACAATATGCATTGTGAAAACCACTATACAAACTAAACTAAACAACCCAGTGCTGGGTAAATACTGGACAGAACACATGCTGGGTTGTTTTCAACCAACAGTTGGGTTAAACGTTTAACACAACCACTGGGTCTAAATAACCCAATCGCTGATTTCTACCATATTTTTCCCAGCGCTGGGTTGCATTTAACCCAGCATTTTTTAGAGTGCAGAAAGCGATAAAAGATCCCCCTAAGAAGAAGAGAGGGAGGAGTAGAACACACATTCAACAAATGAAATCTCTGACATTGATGGTCATGATGCAAGCTGGGACATAGCAACCTGCATTCATCTGCCGATCAAGAAAAAAAAATACATCACATGACAAGTCCAATTGTATGAATAATGTCCATGTCAGCTGTGCACAAGTGAGATAAGATAAGAGTGGACTGAACATCTTGATGTCCTTGAACACAAGATCCTGCCTTGGGTCCTGAACTATTTGACATCCTGCTGTTGTGAACATCTGAGCCTCTATTCACTTTAGGAAAACATGCCAGTACTCAAGGGTGTTATCAGCAAAGTCAATGTCAGCTAAATAATGTGCCTGTTTCCAATATCCACAGTGTATAGAGGAGAGTGTTTTAGCAGCTCTTAATATTGGTGCATTTGTATACAATTACTTGACTAGTAACCTATTTGGTGCCTACTGTACACATGCCATTTATAAAGAACTGCAACACAGCGTATTCTGACACCTCTTCATATCTTATTTGGCTATAAAATAGAAATTTTCATTACACTTTATTTTAAGGTGTCCTTTAGGGCTGCACGATTAATCGAAAAAAGATCACGATCTCGATTCATACATAAATGCGATCTCATTTCTAAATGACGGCGATTCACTTCCGTGTACTTCCCTGCATTCAGATCATGCTGCATTCACGCGTTATTGGTCACACTCGCACAATAACAAAATTCACCAATCAATCATAAATCTCGATCACTTTTCTCCTCTCCCTCATTGGCCACGTTCCGCTGCCACTCACGTGACGTGTAACAAGGCGGCAGACCTAAACGGAGATCCTATGCATTCAAATCGCTCTTGCAGTACTTTGATGTCATAAGGTGATCATTCATTCTGCGCAGCGCTGCTTCAACTGGGCGTCAGCATCAACGCTTGAAGGAGGGCGTGTCTGAAGCTTGGTGCTGAGTGCTGACCATGGTGCTGACGCGCCGTCTTTGTGATAACAGCCAATCGCATACTTTTCTGGTGCTGCATGAACGGGATTGGCTAGCGTCTGCGCTAGGGTATTTGCATAAGGCGATCTGATTGGCTGACGCCTGCGTTGGCGCTTGAAAAGTTGAAGAGTTTTCAACTTCTGCCGTGTGCAACGCCAGTGAAGCGACGCGAGGGACCATTTTATTTATTATTATTCGAATTACTATAACATACAACATGCTATCAAGAAACAAAATAATAAAAAAGGAAAAGAAAAAGATAGAAAGACATTACAACAAACAAAACAGTTTCCAGGGGGAGGAAAGTATTAAACTTAAAAAACAAAGAAAAAAAAACAAACAAACAAGAAATACATATACACCTATATATTAAATCAAATAAATAAATTGTAAAATTCACAAACTTTCAAAGTTCTTACAGCTTTCTTATTCACAGAGTCTCTGATACTGTCAATATAAATACACATTTCAGTTAACAAAACCATAAAATTGGGTTTTTTATTGGTAAATTTACACTTGTGAATGTGAAATTTGGTCAACAGAACAAGTCAATTAATTAAGTAAAAGTACGCGACGCGAGGGACCCACAACTCAGCTCGGCAACGCTTGACGTCACTCCATTCAAAGTAAACGAGAGGCGTTGACGTGTGAATGTGAATATTTTTATTTATTATTGTTAATTTTCTCTTATGTTCAACAACTTAAAGCTTTAAAATTATTCACTTTAAGGGGTCTAAAATAAAGAAAAGAGACTATTTTTTGTTACTCCAGCACTTTATTATACTGAATGTCCTGTGGTTTTTTTTAATTGTTTTTTTTGTACTTGAGTGCAATACATTTTGGTTGAAAAAATGAGAATCGTGTAAGAGAATTGTGATGTCAATTCCCATGGCGAAAAATCGTGATTCACATTTTAGCAAGAATCGTGCAGCCCTAGTGTCCTTGTTACAGTGTAATTATATAGATAATCACTGAGTAATACTAATTAACAACATCTACTTACTGTAGGATTAAGATTAGGGTTTGTTTTAGGGTTAGCTGCATGCAACTATGCATAACTTACAGTAATTTTTATTACATTAGCTGTCACCCCTTTAATCTACCAAATTATGTAGCCTATATACATGCACACGTACGCAAACCATGTGAACTACTAAAAAATAGCCATGACTTAGAAAATATTAGAAATGCAAGATTTTTTTTTTTAATATACTGATATATTCTCTTGTATGCTTTATAGAAATAAGAATATGCAGCAAAATAAGCCTAAGAATGGGACTGACTTTTTTTTTTTTTTTTTACACTGGAATGTCTTGTATGCAGTGTTTCCAACACTCCTCCTTATGGTCTCTACCATTTCTTGCACTACACAATCACAGGATGTTGTTCTCATTAATAAAGGTTTTTGCCAATATGCTTCTTGGGTTCGGTTCCAAAAAACAATACCAAGCAAAACAAACAAAGCAGATGAAAATGAAAAAAAGCTGTTGTCACTGAAACTCAAACATCCCCTCTCTTTTATATACAGAATTCAAACACTGCTCAATACACCTCTTCTCAGCTCTCAAGGTTCAAGAGTGCCTGGCATACTAACTAAAAAGAGCGAGGCTCCTATGGCATCAGAGCGTGGACAATTATCCTCCTCTCCGGTTCCTCTTAACAAGGCTTTTTGCCAGGGACCAAGAGAACCCTTCCTTTAAATCCAAAAGCATGTGCTCCTGTTTGGGCCCCAGTGTTGAAAGATTCCCCATTGTTCACTGGGGCCTGGCGGTTCTCCTAACATGCTGGAGGGGAAATTTTTGCATTTCTTCAAGATATCAGCTCCTCTCTAGCTTATGGCATGTGCTGCCTCATTCTAAACATGGAAAAGGCACCATATGTGTGCAATGTGTGACCTTGCAAGTCCTTGGAAAGTCAAATAGATGAGTGGAATTACTTTAAAACCCTTAGCTATAGATGAAAGTGTGCACAAAGAATCATTTGTATTCTATAATGCAGTGGTTTTCAAACCCTGGGTCGTGACCCTCAGGTGGGCTACCAGGATGATTTAAGGAAAATAAATATTTATTTAACAAAATTCAAGATTCAGGGAACCGGCAAACTTAACTTTAATAACTAAATAAACAAACAACAAAAGGAAAGCAAGCAGCAGCAAACTCACAGCAGAATCCAATGTATATTTGTGTTTGCATTCTGTTTTTGTAATGTTGAACATTGTAGCCAATCACAGACATATCTGTTGATTTCTGGAAAGCAATGGCCAATCAGAGTTGTTTTTGTTCAGTCCTGAGTTCTGGAAGATCACGACTCCTCTCATTATAACGAACAATGTGTAGATGCAATGTAAATAAGAGATTAATTGTGCCATGTAGAGAGATTCAATGATTATAGCAGAATTTTGCAATCATATTTTTCTGGATTCAGTTCAAGTGCTCAAAGCAAATACACAGGAGAGCCCATCAATGGAGAAAAAAAAATACAGAATCAGTCTGGAAAAAACAGCAACAAATTTGCCTTCTGGAGTAAAATGTACATAATACATATATCTAAGGAAAGCAATGCTTTAGGTACAAGGCGCACTTTTCTCACCAGCACCAATAGTATTGAGCAATCCTCTTGGAGAATCCATAACAGAGTGAATTAAGCAGAACTCCGTTAGGAATGAAGTAAGCGCTGTGGGTGGAAGGGTGTGCCTGGTGGTGTGTAAGCTACATCACTTTTAACTTCCTTCAGGGAAATCTATATGTGGCAGAGTTCTCAGCAGGCAAACACTGTGGTTTTAATGGACCATGTTGTAAGCAAACCAAAAGAATGAATGCAAACTAAGCAAATCTAAAAACGACAGTGTGATTTCAATGGCAACCGGCATGACAGAGCATAACCAGAGTAAAATGTTGCAATTTGCAGATTCAATTAAAAAAAAGTGCACTGCAAAGTTTTAACGTCTGCATTAAATAATGCAGACATTAAATCTTGAATAATTACTCAAGATCTGTGAGCCAAGTTTTCCATTACTGCTTTTAAGTCTACTTAAGTGAGCCAGCAATCTTCCTTCTTTCTACCACTCACTATATTTGCTTCACCTGAGCCTTCACACACAGCCCGTTTCACATACAAACTGCGGCAAGATATTGTAAAGTTCAATCAGGTCACCCATCACTACGTGCGAGCAATGGTAAGAAAATCTCATTAAAAAGATTCTCAGTAAGCCATATTGATTTCCAATCAGCAGCCATGAAGACATCAAACAGTAGAATACATCTCATCCAGTCTAAAGGGGGTAATATGATGCCAGTGGGGAACTGGGGCATCTTAAAGGCTTTTGAGTTTTGAGCAAAGAACACAATGACTTGAGTGAAATCACGTGCATCTTGAATGAGGGGCTGAATTAGAAAGTGCATTTGGTGCCTAAATGATACTGATATGGGCTAGTGGGCAAATCTTATCAGTGATATAGATATGCAAATTCAGATTACAGTAGTTCAAGAATTAAAAAAAAAAAAAAAAAAAACTTTATAATACTTGAATGAAAACTGATTTATTGAATGAAAATAAAATAATTATTTCAGGATTAGAGAAGTTTTGGGATTTTAGGATAAAAAAAAAAATATAAAAAAATAAAAATGTACTCACAAATTTTAAACTATAAAATAGAATTATTATGCATTGTGCCATAACTAGCACAATGCTTATTAGTCATGAAACCGCCATGAAGTTTTAAGACTTTGTCTTGGTTTTCCAAGACAACAGGTGTTCAGAGAGTAAAATAAAATAAGAAATATATTGATCTTTAGTTGTTTCAGCTTATTTTACTGTTTATATCATTTTAAGTCATCTTTAGGCCATCCTGCATGTTTGCTGAGGTCATCTAGTGAGGTCCGGCCCCCTATAGAACCATTGCTATAAACAAAAACTGAAACAAAAGCTGTGACATAGTGCATGTGATTTTTCCTGTACATTTAGGACATGATCTGCACATGATTTAAGATCCATGAAAGTCAAATCATCTTTTGACATGGATATAAATCCTCCTGCACAACCAAAACGTAAACATATAGTCACTACAGCAGAATGTCAACTATAGTCCCAAGCCATACAAGGAATTTAGAGCTGCCACTGGGACTCTACACATCCAACAGCCACACTCGGAACCAAGCATGCTTCTTTCCATCTCACCACAGCAGGCTACGTATAAAAATAATTAGGGGTTAGGCAGGGTTCTCTTTTAACTCAACCTACTCTGGGATAATCATATACAGATGCCATGGAACCCTTTCCCCTTAAAAGAATGCAAGGGCTCTACTGCAGTGTTTGATAAGATCATGTGTACTTGCTTGAGGACAAAGACAAATAAGCATGACCGTAATTATAAGAAAGCAGATATATATATGAAAAAGTTTTTGCCCTCTTCATGTTTTTTTTTTCCCAGTTTTGCATATTTCATATTTGTCACACTAGAATGATTCAGATCATCAAAGGGACAGGTAGGTTTGGACTTTTTTCCCTTAATAAATGGAATCATTTAAAAACTGCATTTTGTATTTACTTGCATTATCTGTGTGTAATATTAAAATTTGTTTGATGATCTGAATCTTTTAAGTGTAACAAATATACAAAATATAAAAATAAAAAACATTATATATAATATATATATAAAACACACACATACATGCATACATTGAAACATTTGTGAAAAGAAATGGAAATGCAATCTTTCTATTCATGTTTGTTTCACACATTTTTGAAAAAAAATAAAACATTTTAAGAAAATGTTTTAAATGACTGAAAATGTCAAGTGGTAAAACGATCAAGTACTAAATTTATTTCTTATCAAATATATCAATTGCTTAAAGTTAACATTTTCAAGGTAGAAAGCATAGGCGGTGCTGGATAGATTACTTACAAATTGTAGTCCATTACCGATTACAAATTACATGACAAAAATTGTAGTTCGTAACAATCAACAACATTACACATTTCCGGTAATATAATCAGACTACTTTTTGATTACTTTTTGATTGCTTTTGTAAAATAATTTTAACTACTTTTGTAATTAATTTATTATTTTTAATTAATACATTTTTTAATTCAATGACCTTGACACTCAGTCAATGAGGTTCAAGTCATAGGAGTTCAAAATGTACAATGACCTCACTGACTTGATTGGCAGTCAGTATTTTTCAAATATATATTATAAAGTCTTATAATTTAAATTTTTTTCACTGCATGTATTTTTTTAAAAGAAATAACTAACTATAAAAGACTGTGCTAAACTGCTTATGCAAAGAGGATTTCAGCTTTCTTTCTTTTTTACACTCTAAGGACAGTTTCACCACTTAGACACTTTTGACTTTTAGCCTCACAATAAGCCACCAATCCGGATAATACAAAGCATCACGTCATTCAACCATTGTCTTTTATTCTGTTTGTATGAAATACATGTCCCGTTATCTACTATAAACTACTGTGCCCACGCCCACAACGAATAATTTCTTTTTGAAAATGTACTTTTCTATTACGTCTTCGTACACAGCTGTCGTTTTTTGTATAATATCCTCAATAAAAATAAAAAATAAAAAAGCTAAAACCGTGATCTGATATAAGATAAACACCCCAAAATAAATGATATTAACAGTGTAATAAAACAGAGTACACGTCTGACTGTACACTAAACATTTACTAGAGTCCAGCTGAGCCTCTGGACAGAGTGATGACCGGGGCTCATTTACCTGCGGGGTCTCCATGAAAACACTTTGTCTGAACTTTCCACGGCGGATCTCCATCTCCAGCGCGGAACCCCGAGCGATAGTCGCTCTTGCTGTCTGATTTCGGCAAAACATTCGTGACTTTTAAGTTGACCCTTCACTCCCGAGAAACGCTGTTTGTTCTCACAGACCTGAGACCAAGCCGCAGTTTGGTTTGGAGACGCTCCACGTTGCAGCGGATCACGGTCACAGTCACGTTCATGTAAATCAGATGACCTCTCTCCCGTTGGGGTCTGTTACAAAACTACAAAAGCAAAACGAATGATAGCAAACAATACACTACTCTACTGCTCTCACCACTTTAATCTCGCATCAACAAAGCGTGTGATTGAATTCCCGGACCCAGAGCAGATGAGAGGAGTTAGCATACTTTCTGAGATGATGAGCCAGGTACAACAGCGTCCTCTGATGGCCGATGAACCGTATATCAACTACTGCAGGCCAGACAATTGTAAAGTTGAACTCTTCCTATAAGAGTGGAAATATCAATCAGGTAACATTTATTACGTCGCTACCTAGATACTTTGACGCGACAAAATGTGCAATCACGACGCGTTTCAAGTTACAACACGAATTCCGGAAATGTTGGGATGTTTTTAAAATCTGAATTAAATGAAAACTAAAAGAATTTCAAATCACATGAGCCAATATTTTTTTCACAATAGAATAACAAATGTTTAAACGGAGAAATTTTACAATTTTATGCACAAAATGAGCTCATTTCAAATTTGATGCCTGTTACAGGTCTCAAAATATTTGGGATGGGGGCATGTTTACCATGGTTTGACATCTCCTCTTCTTTTCAAAACAGTTTGAAGACATCTGGGCATCAAAGTTATGAGTTTCTGGAGTTTTGGTGTTGGAATTTAGTCCCATTCTTGCCTGATATAGGTTTCCAGCTGCTGAAGAGTTTGTGGTCGTCTTTGACGTATTTTTCATTTAATGATGTGCCAAATGTTCTCTATAGGTGAAAGATCTGGACTGCAGGCAGGCCAATTTAGCACCCGGACTCTTCTACTATGAAGCCATGCTGTTGTAATAGCTGCAGTATGTGATTTTGCATTGTCCTGCTGAAATGCACAAGGCCTTCCCTGAAATAGACGTCATCTGGAGGGGAGCATATGTTGCTCTAAAACCTTTAAATACCTTTCAGCATTCATAGTGCCTTCCAAAACATGGAAGCTGCCCATGCCGTATGCACTTATGCACCCCCATACCATCAGAGATGCTGGCTTTTGAACTGACCCCTGATAACACGCTGGAAGGTCTTCCTCCTCTTTACTTCTGAGAGACTCTGCCTCTCTAGGACCTCCCTTTTAGATCTAATCATGTTACAGACCTGATGTCAATTAACTTAATTAGTTGCTAGATGTTCTCCCAGCGGAATTTTTTCAAAATGTCTTGCTTATTCAGCCCTTTGTTGCTCCCATACCAACTTTTTTGAGACCTGTAGCAGGCATCAAATTTGAAATGAGCTCATTTAGTGGATAAAAGTGTAAAATTTCTCAGTTTATACATTGTTATGTTCTCTATTTTCTATTGTAAATAAAATATTGGCTCGTGATATGAAAGTCTTTTAGTTTTCATTTGATTCCAATTTAAAAACCGTCCCAACATTTGGGGACATGCTAAATTGGGGACTGGATTAAACAAACTAGAGTTTGGGGAGCCCATGGTGGCAGTTGGGCAGAGTTTGGTGACCTTGGTGGCCAGAGATGTAAAAAGTACTAGGAACTTATACTTCAGTAAAGGTATGGATTATATGTCTGAATTTTACTCAAGTAGCGTATCTAGCCCAAAACATACCTGAGTGAAGGTAGGCCTGAAAAGATTCCCCATTTGGTTAGATACAAAATGTTTTAATGCCTGACTAGAGTTTGTTTAAAAAAATCTTAAAATTATCAGATTTTAAGCTTTAGAACAGCTTTAAACTTTTAGGTCAAGCTTTTGTAATTCAGCATTCTACTCTTCTAATTCTCTTTTTATAAATTTTCATCTTCTTTGTTGTAAGGTGTATTATGATAGGGTACTAAAAGGAAGAAAGATTAAAGATATATATGAATTTGCAGAGGAAGAAGTGAGTTCAGAATGAAGTGACAGTGTCAGACCAAATACTGCCACCTGGTGTTTAACATTAAAAAAGTTGTGATCATTTAAACTTGAGAGATCAAAACAAAACAAGGAAATCCAATTTCTAAATGTAGTAGCCTATTATGTTATGGTATGTTATCAAATATATTGCTACTGTGATCATTTGACATGTTTCAGCTGGTGTCCTCTATGGTTTAACAAATAATACAGGACAGGGAAAAAAATGCAATCTATGTTATCTTTACTTTTTGGGTGATGATTACGACAGAAACAAGCATGATAGATCATGGCTAAAAAGTTTATAAAAAGATGGAAGGAAGAAAGTTTGATGGCAGAGAAAGAGATTTTAATAGAAGGACCTTCATTTAAGTGAAAAAGTATAGAGCAGATGTTGATCGTTACGAATGTCTCTTTACTCTTTACCGTGCTTGCATCCACAATATTAAAGATGTTATCTTTTAATACAGAGAGTATTGTTCTTCTCATCTCACACCATATGCTCATAATCTTTACTCAGTATTACAGTATGGAATGTAGCCCCATGCAAGTGCTAAAATCCAAAAATGAAATGTTTGTGTAACAGACAATGTTGACACACGGTTGACACAGGAATGCCTTTGAAAAGCACTGCCATGCAAGGCTTTGATTCTATTAACCATTCAGAGCATTCATTTTCTCTTTTATATTTTACTTGACGGTAATAGTGAGAAAACGTCAAGGTTTCTGATTTCCTTATGAGCAATCACAAATAGGCAGTGAGTTTAAAGCATTAACGTGTTCCACTGCTTTTCCTTTCTTTTTCAGGCTTCATTAGTTTGCATGAAAGCGTTGAGGTGCCATAATTAATCTGTGACCAATTTTTTGTTTTAACATTTGTTTTTTAAATTATCTAAAATGTATGCATTTATGCTTTATTGCAACCTTTGGTAAATATCTCTACATATAAAGTTGCCACATAGTGGCTGCAACATAGTGTAGGGTTATTGTTAACCAAAAGTAAAACCATTTTAGAAAATACACAACTGAAATAAAATCTTAAAAAACTGTTTCAGTTAGTTGTCAACATTCATCAATTTAGTTTAACTTACTAAAATGAGTTAAACTGAAATAATAATTAATAAAAACCATATACAAACCATTTAAAATGCATTTTCATGTATTATATTATACCTTAAAAACCTATACCTCTAAAAAATAATTTTTTAGATCAAAACAAAGTTTTGCAAAGTATAGCCAGGTAGCAGTGATTCAGCAATAATAAGGAAGCAGGATGTTTTATAACTTATCCATTACAATTATCTTCTGGTATTCCAACCTGCCATTAGTTATATAATCATCTACCACAGGAATGGTTTTCCTGAGTGTAAACAAGATAAATCACATTATTTCAAAGAAAGAAACAGGAGCTCCAGGAAGACTGTCGGTTCATTCCACTCTTTTGTGTATTAATGAGCTTTGAATGTTACATTTTAGCTAACCTCATGGTCTTTGTTTATACACTTTTACACTTTTTACGCTTAAAATACAAACAGTCCGGTTTAATTGCGTGGTGTCATTACACATCTAGAAACCAAGTTCACTTTTGTTATTCATTGTGACTGTAGAGTAACACTGTAGAATAAGACCCAGTAGAGACTTAATTGAAGGGTATCAATACGTATTTTGGAGGACAAGCATACTTTGAATTTGTAGAAACAAACTGACATAGGGTTGAGTAGTTTTAATGATGGTATTTTTATCTGTTGCGTGAATCGGCTTTAAAAAGGACAACAGCAGATGTATGTAAATATTAGATGGTGGATTGTTCATTTGTTCGATTTATATCAAATGAATGAGAAAACTTTCCACAACTGAACAACAGGGCAAGTCACTACTTGTAACTTCTGTCATACAGAAAAAAAAAACGCTGCATTAACAGAGCATATTCTCTCAGAGACGAATCTATTTCAACATGTGCTGATAACAGTGAATAGACCTGTTTTAAAGACCCCATTCACAACACACCCTTTCATTGAATCATTGACTCACTAGATTTGTTCAAAAACAAAGATTCATTCATAATCGAAACAGCGCTGTGTTTGCTCGGAACAGGCTCAGCTGTGACTTTATTTCATCAACAAAATAGTTCTGAACTACGGAAGTTCTAAGCGGCCATGCAATATTATAATTTTTCTGTCTTGTTTTCTCGTGATCACGACTTAATTTTCTCGGGATCTCGACATAACGAAAGTTGTTTTGTCGTTATCACGACTTAATTTTCTCGTGATCTCGACATAACGAAAGTTGTTTTGTCGTTATCACGACTTAATTTTCTCTGTGTATTCGGCATGAGAAAATGCTATAGAAGCAGCATCATCGCAGCATCATGGATGATCGTATTCGCTTTTACTTTGATCAGGGACTCACTCAAACTGAAATAATAAAAATAAAAATATGGTATAAGTACCATCCCAAATATTGAAGGTGTTGTGTGTGTGACCGACTACATTGATCCATGATAGAATAGTACTTGTCATGCATGCATATTCATACTCGGACATTTTAGCTCTGTGTCTGTCAGTGATTGACCACTTATACATAAGTGTTCGACACTTGAGAAGGAGGCTGTCGGGTCTGCAACTTTATCGTCGAAGACAATTATAGCAACCCTGATTTTCTCATGATAGCTACAATTACGTCGTGAGAAAATGGTTTTTAGGTTGAGATCAACAACTTTCGTTATGTCCAGATAACCACAAAACAAATTTCGTTATGTCGAGATCACGAGAAAATTAAGTCGTGATAACGACAAAACAACTTTCGTTATGTCGAGATCACGAGAAAATTAAGTCGTGATAACGACAAAACAAATTTCGTTATGTCGAGATCACGAGAAAATTAAGTCGTGATAACGACAAAACAACTCGTTATGTCGTGATCACGAGAAAATTAAGTCGTGATCACGAGAAAACAAGACAGAAAAATTATAATAATGCATGGCCGCTTAGAACTTCCGTACTGAACAGATCAGACAAGTGTTGCTAAAATGTAAGTCGCTTTATATTAACTTTTGGATAAAATCAATAATGTATAAATCTGTTGTATAAATTAAATTTCACATTTGCAAACTCTTTATAATCATGAAGTTCATCGCGATCTCACAAACTTCTATTTTAGTGAATGAAGCTCTCTACACTGCACACTGAATCTGTTATTTACATCGTCTCTACACTTTGTTTGTTACAATGAATGACAAACTGCAGTCTGCTTTCAGGATCTGTGCTGTGAGGAGCAGCATTTCCATTGGCTGCAATCTGCTCTTGATGGCCAATCAAAGACGGCATTGCCCAGCAAACCATAGACACAAATATCCCGCTACATTTGGTTTAGTTTGCACGGCACTGCGGTTTATGCAGAACTGGGTTCGCTTTTGTAGTCTTTTGAATGGATAAAATATAGAAATCACTTTAATTTTCAAATACCCCCCCCCCCCTTTCCAGCACATATATATATATCCTATAATGTTCCTTTTCTGAGATCAGTAATATTCTAATCTAAGTTTCTGTTTTAATTATTATAAAATATTAAATTAATAATTTTGTTCATAAGTAATTTTCAGTTCTGTGTTCAAGAAAGGTAGCTTTGCTTATATAAATACACTGCCCTCCAAAAGTTTGGAAACGCCCTAGAAAAGTGGGGTTTTGGACAATATTGGCATGAATCCTTTTTAATTTGTGATAATTTAGCACTGAAAAGGGACAACACAAACTACGAAAACATATTTTATTGCATAAACAGTTTATACATAGAAAAAACTAAAATTTTGATTCATCAAAATATCCACCATTAGCAGCTATTACAGCTCTGCATAATCTGGGCATCCGAGCTGTCAGTTTATTCAAACATTGACTTTGAATTGGCAATCAATTGTTGAAGCTACAGTATTAAGGTGTTCTGACCCAAAAAATCTTTTAAAAACCTGGGCCAAGTTTAAACCAGTAACCAGGCATCACAGCTGGCAAAGGGGCATGTCTGACTTTGACATGTATATATTTCCATTATTATGTTTTTTTGCTAGTCTTCAATGATAATGTCAAGTTACTTTAATGTATTTGCACCAAAAAATGATAAGGATTTATGCTGATATCGTCCAAAACCACACTTTGCCAGGGGTGTTTCCAAACTTTTGGAGGGCAGTGTACAAACACATTGTGACATTAAAATTAATCCAAAGTAATCTTTATTCTTGTAAAATATTAAAGGTAATATTTTGTCTAAGCCTGTGTGATTTTCGTGGAACATGAAAGAGAAACATAATTTGAGAATTTTCTTTTGTCCATACAATGGACGTCAACCAAAATTATTTTTCTGTTCCGAAGAAGAAAAAAAGTAATACAGATTTGGAACAACATAAGGGTGAACGAAGAATTTTTACTGTCCTTTAATTAAGACAAAGACAAAAGAAAGGTGTGGCATCTGAAATCAGTATTAATAGGTTTCTCGAAAGGGCATTGGGTCCACAATAATACATTAGATATTTTGCTGCTTATGATCTGTGTTCTATAGCGTTGCTCTTTATTATCATTAACTGGCCAACATAAATCAATTTATAATTTTTTCCATTTTCATTAAAACAAACTTCTTGCATAAAACAAAAGGCTTTTTTAGCCATTACGTAAAAGGAAATAAACTTTCCTGGCAAGGCTTATATAGTTTGTTCTAAAAATAGGTTACGTTTATATAAATAACTTTTCACAAGCATTCTATTCACTTCTGCTTCTAGTGTTTCGTAAGAGTCCTATCTACATCTCACAGTATCAGGCAGGTTATCAGTCCCTCATGTTTGTCTGGATTCTTTTTTACTGTGCATTTCAAATAAACATTGAAGTTAGAAGAAGTGAACAGGACAAACAAACTGGTTAAGAAAGACACATCCATAATATTAGACATTTATGCTGTGCTTTGCAATATATCGATGAGCCATTTTGATATTTATGTTTAAAACATACAATTATTAGACCATTATTAAAGATGAAGATACAAATAAGTAAGAACATTTGTTTCTCATTCATCACATTCATTTTTCATTGCAGCCTTTTCATGGAATTCTATAAGATTCAAGATTCAAGCTTTTTATTCGTCACATACACAATTATACAGAGTATAACCAGCAGTGAAATGTAGGTCAGGTCCGCTCCAAGGACAGTGCAATTATATAGAATACAAATATTAAGAAAAAGAAAAGTAGAAAAAAATAAAAGAATAAAATAAAATAAAAGATAAAAAATATAGATATAAATATAAATGTGCAGGTCAGTATGTTGTTGACTTAAATAGTAATAAAGAGGAATGTGCAAAAACGTTGTACAGGGTATTTAAATAGCAGCAATATGAGGCAGAAAAAAATTATGAATAGCTTATTGATATAGTGATATTTACATGGAGTCAAGTGATGTTATGACACAGAGTTAGAGTTTAGGAGCCTGATGGCCTGGGGGAAGAAGCTCCTCCTAAGTCTCTCAGTTTTTGCCATCAGGCTACGGAAGCGCTTACCAGATGGAAGCAAAGTGAATAGTCGGTTACCAGGGTGATTAGTCCTTGATGATTTTGACAGCTCTATTTTTGCAGCGTTTGAGGTAGATGTCCTGCAGAGAGGGGAGAGCAGACCCACAGCTAAGCGCACAACTCTCTGTAGTGCTTTGCAGTCCTGATTGGAGCTGTTTCCATACCACACTGAGATGCACTGAGTCAATACACTTTCTATGGTCCCTGAATAGAAAGTTTTCAGGATTGCTGGTGAGACCCTGAATTTCCTCAGCTGTCGCAGATGGTACAGTCTTTGCCTGGCTTTCTTAACCTGTGTTTGGATGTGTGTAGTCCAAGTCAGGTTCTCGGAGATGTTTACACCGAGGTACTTGAAGCTACTCACCCTCTCCACAGGGGTCCCAATGATCATAAGAGGAGTGTAGGGCTGCTGCTGTCTCTTCCTAAAGTCCACGGTCAGCTCTTTAGTTTTGCTCACATTCAGAGAGAGACAGTTGTCCTGGCACCATGATGTGAGTCTCTCTACCTCATCCAAGTATGCGGTCTCATTGTTGTTGGAGATGAGGCCCAGAACCACAGTATCATCAGCGAATTTGATAATAGATGTGGAGCTGTGAGAGGACACGCAGTCATGCGTGTAGAGAGAGTAGAGCAGGGGACTCAGGACACAGCCCTGTGGGGCTCCTACGTTGAGGGTGATGGATTTTGAGGTGAACTGGGCAACTTTCACCACTTGAGGTCTGCCGGTGAGGAAGTCTTGAATCCAGTCACAGAGTGAGGAGTTTAGGCCGAGGTCTGTGAGTTTAGAAGCCAGCTTGATGGGGACTATAGTGTTGAAAGCTCAGCTATAGTCAATGAATAGCAGCCTTACATAATTCCCATTGTTGCTGTCCAAGTGTGTGAGGGAAGAGTGGAGGACGTGAGAGATGGCATCGTCAGTAGATCTATTTGGGCGAGAGGCAAACTGAAGAGGGTCCAAAGTATCAGGTATGGAGGAGCAAATGTGGCTCTTTACAAGTCTCTCAAAAATAATAATAGGTAATTCCACACATACATTTCTTGAGAGCAATCCATCATGTCAAACGAAGAATGCATAAAACAGTGACATAACAAAATTCATTTCAGATCCTTGCCGTTACTGGCATGTGGCAAGCAGATATATGCCAAATATGCCTTTTTGTGTTTCTTGAAAACAGACCTTTGTCTGGTATCACAGGTTTAGGAAGTCAGTGGAGAGATTCATTGCTCAACACTGTCTGAGATAATCAGAAGATATTGTCTGACGATTGTCTTTTTTGTGCATGGAAAAAATCTGCAGCACAATTCATATGAATACAGAGATAATGTCATTCACGGAAATTATTTTCAAATGCATCTGCCATTAATTCAGTGCCTGTTTCAAAGAATTCTTGTCTATCAGTTCATAGGCGTGACCGTGAGCCGAGTGGGAAAAAAGACAATGCAAGTTATCGAAGATAAACAGATAAGAATGCGGAAACATCCGTTATCTGTCAGGTGGTGATGATTTACTGAGCAAACTCTCAAGTGTCATCAATTATCTTTAGAAAAATAGAAACTGCATTGTGAAGCTGATGACAAATACAGCAGTTTCCATAATTATAGATCACAGTGTCCCTCAAATTAAGTCCTGTGAGCGATACATCATAACATGTTAATAGGGCTCTATGATTAATATGCTTATTTTCCAGCAAAAGGTTTCTTGTTTCCTGCAATCTCAGAAATCTGTGATTATGGTTCATAAGTGTTTTTCTTTTCATAGTCTTCTTTGTTTTGGGGTTTGAAACAAAAAGTTAGAACTGAGCTAGTTGCTTAGGCTAGCTAATATTTATATTGCTAAGGAAAAAGGAAAGGAATTTTATGCTTTCAATTAAGGAAGTTTTTAACATTGTATGGTCTTACCCTTTTCAGCATCAATGAATGCATTTACGGGTTCTTTTATTTTAAATAGATATCATTACAGCTCACACCCTGCAGTCATGGGAGGAAATGACCCGCCCGGTACATCCTTAAATGGACTATATAATAGGATGTTATTACTGGTGACCAGGATATGAAACAGAGTACTACTGCTGTTTAGGTACTGAGAGAGAAATCATACACTTGAAAAAGGTAAATACTTACATTTTTTTCTTTCTTTCTTTTTCATTATCTTAGCATAATGATTTATTTTATTTGTATTATTATTTATTTATTTATTTATTTGCTTTCATCAGGTCTTTATGTATTAATTACTCTGCACTTTGATGTCAGGTTATAGCAACAATGTAACTTAAAATTATACAGTAAAACTCAGACATTATTATAATTTGCCTGCAATAATGTTTTCAGCAGGATGGGAAAACAAGCCAAAACCACATCCATTTTAAAAGACAATCCCACTGTGCAGACTAAGGTTAGTAACCCAGTTTACATTAGGCTAGATTTTCTTGTGTTCTTCAGTTTGATTAACAGATTTATTTTTTATCTACTCTAGCTGAAAGTGGAAAGGACAGTCGATCGGCCAGTTCGATGTCCATTTGCTGTTCATTTGCGAAACTACAAGGATGGCTCGACCCACCAAGATACGCTGCATCACAGAGCAGTTAAGGTATCTTTAAATTGTAATCTAAATAACTGCATGTTTTTAACAGTTTTGGATTGATGAGAACGATGTTCTTTAGCTTAACACAATAAATAGTATCATGTAGATGTTATACAGATGTTATAATATCAACTAAAGATTAAAATGTGAATGAGCTTTTAATTATTGTGAACATTTTAAACCTAGAAAAATTACTTTAAATAAATCTTATTCCCCCCCTCCAGAATATGGCCTGCAATTCAAAAACTTGTGAAGGCTCCATCATGAATCCTAAAACTCTGATACGTGGTCCGTCCAAAATCACATCTTCCTCAGATGATATCCTCACCCAGGCAGTGGAGTTCATCGACCAGTACTACAAATCATTCAAAATGTAGGAGCAATGTACAAAAATAAAGATTATTTTAATGGCATTAGCCTACAATGAATGATATTATAGGTCAGACTTATTTAATTTGATACATTATGTACTAGGGGGACCCTTTCACCATCCAGCCTGACTGAAGATAGTTAAACAGTCTCGATAGGGTTATGTCATCACGCATGGGTAGCCTATTGAGATGACAATAGTGTGGGTGGAGAGGTGGAGTTCATATCAACAAATGCGTTTCATTTTTATTATAGGTTTCCTTATGGTTTCAGGAACTCGTCAAGGTAGAATAATAAGTAGAATCTTTCTATGATATTTCGTTTGTCTTGAAAAACAGGAAAGGGAATGCGACAGTCGGTTTACTTTACGAGGTGAATAACCTGGGCTATTCTTCCCTTTCGCGCAGCGCGAATCCAACGGAACACCAGGCTCGGATTGACAAGGTCACACTTGAGATCACCCTGACCGGCTCCTATTCACTCACTACAGATGAACTCACTTTTGGGGCCAAACAGGCTTGGAGAAATGCGCCGAGGTGCATTGGCAGAATCCAGTGGGCCAATTTACAGGTTTGATATTTTTTTCGCGCAGATTATGGTTAGCACTTCTACATCCATGATATGCGTTATAGCCTACTAACATAGGTTTCTTCTCTACAGCTTTTCGATGCGCGTCAGTGCAAGACCACCGAGGACATGTTTCATGCCTTGTGTACTCATATTAAGTATGCCACAAATGGAGGAAACTTGAGGTAAATTGAATTTATTTGCGTTGCAATAGGCTAATCATCAATTCTGTAATAGCAGTTTATGTTTTTGTGTGGCTAAAAAAAATTGTTGCGGCAAAAAGTCTTACAGGAACGAAGTACAAAGCAATACAAAAATATCCTAATATTAGTAATATCTGCTTGGCACATTTTTAAAACCAATTCCTAACAGACAACAATAATGCAGTAGGTTAAATGTCGAAAGGGAGAAAACAATAGGCCTATATCATGTTAATTGCAGCCATTAATTATCAGATGTAAATATGTTGCAAATCCTTTTTTTTTGCAGCTGGAAATATTAAATAATTTGTGAAATGCGCAGAAGTCACATAAATACGTTTCTTCGTTACTTCGGATATCTGAAAATCAATTCAACAATTTAACCAGTGCAGTTTTAGGAAAAAATAATCTCAGCGAAAGGTAGCCTACATTTACAAAAAAAAATAAAAAATTAACATATTAATTTAATACTTTTGTTTATCAATAAATAAACTGTGGTTATTTTAAAGAAAAAAACAACAACTCAGAATGACTTAGAAACTTTTAAATAATATGTTATGAAAGCTACAGAAATTGTAAATGTAAATAGGCTATAGGTGAAATAGTATAATTTATATTACAAACTACTCCAAAGCCTACTTTGTGTAACTAGACAATCAAATAAATCAAAATAGGATCCTATGCACTTATTAAACGTTAAAAACAATTTTGACAAGCTAAATATGAAGAGTTTATTTGCAAAAACATATTTTTCAAAAAACATGTTTTTTTTATTAAGTTATGATGTTTTTATTGTGTTAGTTAGCTGGGTTTTTTAGTTATTTTTTAACCTAGTCAAAATACTGCAGTTTGATTGAGATTAATTGGAATCCACAATGAAAAAACATGATTTCTGAGAATTGTTAAAAACTGAGTTACCTGTTTTTGCAAATGAACTCTTTATATATACTTCATGCGGGTCTGCTTTTATTAAAGTGAAATGTACCATTTAAAATGACAAGAATGGCTTTGATTTGGATTCTTTGAGGAACTCTTATTTTCCTTTTGGTTTTGCCAGGTCTACCATCACTGTGTTTCCTCAAAGAACAGACAGAGAGCATGATTTCCGTGTGTGGAACGGTCAGCTTATAAAGTACGCTGGCTATCAGATGGAAGATGGAAGTGTTATCGGGGACCCATCGAGTGTAGAGTTTACACAGGTAACCAAAACAGAAGCACTGAGGCTGTCCACTGTTTGACACAATGCCTTACCTTTAAAAAAAAAAAAAAAAAAAAAAGATAAATAAATTTCAAATGCCAATCAAATCTTTGCCGGTATTAAGAAATGTTCGTATGGAAGCGTATTGCATTCACTTGAGGAAAAAAAATCTACTCTGTTTTTCTGAATTAACGAGTTAATTATCTCAGAATTACGAGATCATTTTTCATGAAAAAAAACGTTTTTGCTCTGTTTTTCTGAATTAATGACTTAATTATCTCGTAATTCTGAGATAATTAACTCATTAATTCAGAAAAACAGAGAAAAAACTTTTTTCATGAAAAATTATCTCGTAATTCTGAGATAATTAAGTCATTAATTCAGAAAAACAGAGCAAAAACTCTTTTTTTCTTTAAAAATTATCTCGTAATTCTGAGATAATTAAGTCGTTAATTCAGAAAAACAGAGCAAAAACGTTTTTTTCATGAAAAATTATCTCGTAATTCTGAGATAATTAACTCGTTAATTCAGAAAAACAGAGTAGATTTTTTTTTCCTCAAGTGAATGCAATACGTATGTTCGCATATGATACCTACTGGAAATTTTTACTCTTTCTATAGTTGTGTATTCAGCTGGGATGGAAACCAGAGTATGGCTGCTTTGATGTGCTTCCACTGGTCCTGCAGGCGAATGGAGAGGACCCTAAAGTTTTTGACATTCCTCCAGAACTGATCCTTGAGGTCCATATAGAGCACCCAGAGTAAGTGGTTTGGGTCATTCCAGGGAACGGGGGATACATTTGTTTTCTACATATTTTTGAGGTAACAGGAATTTTATATAGTTACATCCTAGAGGTTTCAGACAGTGTTGTGCTCTGCTTTTGTTCAGGTATGAATGGTTCAAAGATCTAAACCTGAAGTGGTATGCAGTTCCTGCAGTGGCCAACATGCTCATGGAAATCGGGGGTCTGGAATTCACAGCATGTCCTTTCAATGGCTGGTACATGGGCACAGAGATTGGAGTGAGGGACTTCTGTGACAGCCAGCGCTACAACATTTTGGAGGTATTTTGGCTTCACTGTCTCATGATGATAGCTTAGCACATCTTGATACTTTTCATACTGATATTTTGCTTGTATTGCTTGTATTGTCTTGTAGCACGTTGGCCAGCTAATGGGCTTAGAGACACGCAAGCTGTCTTCACTGTGGAAAGACCAGGCACTTGTGGCTATCAATGTTGCGGTGATTCATAGCTACCAGGTAAACTGTCCTTCCATTTTTGTCCTGTTATATGCATAATATTAATATGCTTATTGATTCAAGAAACTGCAGCCTCATTGATATTGCTTCTGCTCTGCAGAAAAATAAGGTCACCATCACGGACCACCATTCAGCAAGCGAGTCCTTCATGCAGCACTTGGAGACAGAAGTCCGTCTGCGTGGAGGCTGTCCAGCTGATTGGGTGTGGTTGGTCCCGCCCATGTCTGGCTCCCTCACCACTGTGTACCATCAGGAGATGCTCAACTACATCCTTTCTCCCTTCTTCTATTACCAGGTATCAAACATTATCCCAAACTAATGCTCAACATTTGAACGGTAATGTTTTATAAAGAAAACTTTGACATTAGCAGCAGTGGTGTAAATGTATGCTGTTTTTGAAGGCTGATGCATGGCTAACACACAAGTGGAAAGATGAGAAGAAAGGACTTTGGAGATGTAAGGTCAGCTTCAAAGGACTCATAAGGTACAGACCAGCAACTTCTCTAAACAAAACAACATTGCAATACATTCATGCCAACTACCAATGCCATTTGAATCAAAATACTTGTGTTCTTTCTTTTTAGAGCAGTGTTTTTTTCTCAAATGCTCATCAAAGCAGTGATGGCCAAGAGGGTGCGCTGCACTGTTCTCTATGCCACAGAAACAGGGAAGTCACTGACCTTTGCCAAACAACTGAAAACTATGCTCAACCGTGCCTTCGAATCCAGGGTAAGAAATGCTGTCTTAGAAAATGATTTTCTAATATTGAAAAAATACCAGATCAGTATATGAACAACAACATTTATTCTTGTTTCCTGATATAGCTGGTATGCATGGAGGACTATGATTTCAGTGAGCTTGAGACAGAGAGCCTTATGATGGTGGTCACCAGTACTTTTGGCAATGGAGAAAGCCCAGGAAATGGAGTGGTATGGGAATAATATTGCAAATAATTATAGTTTGGGGCCAGTAAGAATTTTTTTCCAGTAAGGTTTTTGAAGTCTCTTATGCTCAGCAAGATTGCATTTATTTGATAAATATACAGTAAAATTTTTTACTATTGTGAAATATTACAATTTAAATTTCTATTTTAATATATTTTAAAATGTAAATAATAACTGTGATGCCAAGCTGAATTTTCAGCTGCCATTACTCTAGTCTTTGGTGTCACATGATCCTTCAGAAATCATTCTAATATACTGATTTGGTGCTTAAGAAACTTTTCATATTATTAACAGTGTTGAAAACGGTTCATAATATTTCTGAAGAAACTGATACTTTCTTACCCAGTATTCTATAATGAACATGAAGTTCAAAAGAACAACATTGATTTGAATTTTTTTGTAACATTATAAAAACTGACCCCAAACATTTGAACAGTAGTGTATAGAAATAAAAATTCTAAATGTGTTGCAAATTCTACTAATTTTATTGACACATTAATATTTTCATATTATGACATAATGTAACATATCATATCATGATACATTAATATTACAATAATATTTTCTTTCCTTCAGAGCTTCAAGAAGCAGCTTTTCAACTTGAAAACCCTGAAGAACACTGTCAGGTGTGTAGCCACTGCAAAGATTTTTATTCATCACCTGTAAATATGCTATTATTGCGCAGAAGCCCTGACTTGCTCTTCTCACTACAGGTACAGTGTGTTTGGCCTTGGCTCACGTGTGTACCCACAATTCTGTGCCTTTGCCCATGCTGTGGATGACAAGCTTGCTGAGCTGGGGGCCAAGCGTCTGACTGCCACAGGGGAGGGAGATGAACTTAATGGACAGGACGAGGCTTTCTCTGCCTGGGCTTGCAGTGCTTTTAAGGTTGTTGCTTGAAAAATATGACTTAGTGAACCAAATAAATCAATCTTCTACTACTATAACAAATGACACGTGTTTTTAATTTAAGGATGCATGTGAGGAGTTCAACATTAAAAAACAGCTGAAAGCTGCTGAGCAACATTCAGACGACTGGGACCCACAGAGATACAGAGTGCAGCATGACAGTTGCACTCTGGACCGAGTTACAGGTACATCTCTACCTCTACTTATTAAAATCCTAATAATTCCGTCAATGAAGTTTTATCGAAACTCAATAAATGCATGGTTTTAACATGATTTTACAGTATACACATGAATCTGTTTTTACAGCACTGTCTGCTCTTCACTCTAAAACTGTGTTTCCTATGACGCTGAAAAGAAGGCAGAAACTGCAGAGCGCTCAGTCAAGGTTTGATTCTACAGCTTCACTACTTAACAAACTTATACATGTTTTTTTAAAAGTGCTGTTTATTTTTTATTTTTACTTATTTAATCTTTTTTTCAGTCGTTCTACTATCCTGGTTGAGCTGAAGACAGATGGAAACACAGAGACCTTGAATTTTGCCCCTGGAGATCATGTGGGGATTTTTCCAGAGAATTCTCCGGAGCTGGTGGATGGTATCTTGAAGCATCTTCCAGATGCTCCTCCTGTTAACCAAAGCCTTCACCTGGAGTCCCTTTCGCACTCTAGCCATGGTAACTCTCATTAATATCAGTTATAATATACAAATGCAGTTGGGAAGTGTTTCTCTTGGGCCCCAAAATCCAAGCTTATTTTTTATGGATCTGTCCTCTGGTGTCTTTCAGAGGATAAGAGATGGCAGACAGATGAACGGATGCCTGCTTGCACTCTGGTTCAGGCTCTTACATACTTCCTTGATGTCACAACTCCACCTTCGCAAAGCCTGCTGCGCAAACTCTCTACAGTGGCGAGTCAGGAAGAGGATCGCAAACGACTTGAAGCACTTGCATCGGTAATTGTGTTACAATTTAAATGGGGCATTTGAGTATGATTTTGTATGAAATTACACATATTTTCAGTCGATGCATTCACAGCAACTTCCCCCATTTCTCCATAGGATTTCCAGGAATATTCTACATGGAAAGACTTCTACAGACCCACTTTCTTGGAGGTGGTCGAAAAATTTAAATCTCTAAAGGTCTCTGCTGCCTTCCTTCTCAGCCAGCTTCCTCTCCTGAAGCCCCGTCTGTACTCAGTCAGCTCCTCAGTGGACCGTCATCCGAACGAACTACATCTCACTGTATCTGTGGTGGAGTACCACTCCCAGGGTATGAAAGACATAACAAGGACATTGAATAATTCTTTCATAATCAAAAGCCATGCTTCACCAGATGCGAAGATAATGTTATGTTCTGTTTTATTGTAGGTGGAAAGGGCCCAATGCATTTTGGCACCTGCAGCACATGGCTTAACACCATCAAAAGAGGACACACGGTTCCCTGTTTTGTTCACCGGTATTGAAAATCGCATAAACATACTGCATTTTAGCTTTCTGTGTTCTGTATCTTAATAACATAGAAAACTTGACTTGCTTACTATTTCAGCTCGGGTGGATTCCATCTCCCAGAAGACCCCAGCACTCCAGTCATTCTGATAGGAGCTGGCAGTGGTATCGCTCCTTTCCGCAGCTTCTGGCAACAGCGTGTCCATGACATGAAAAAGACAGGTAATTTATGCAAACTAATTTCATAAAGTTCAAATACAAAAGCTTGATAATGTCTTAAGATAAAGTGAGGTTCTCTGCAAACCAGTTACCACAATGTCCTACATGCTTCCTTTAGTTCTTGTTTCTCTTTTAAATTGTCAACATATTTGTCCTAAATAGTTTGTCTTAACTAACTTATTTTTAGGTCTGCAAATTAGCCCTATGACACTGCTATTTGGGTGTCGTGATTCAGAAACAGACCATCTTTATAAAGTAGAAACACTGAAGTTGAGACTCGATGGCGTTCTGGGCAATGTCAATACAGCTTACTCTCGCCAGCCCGGTAGACCAAAGGTATGTCTCTGAAGTTCTGTTCATGCTGTATTATACTAGAAATAATGTGTTTATCTATGTTTGTGTTTAAAATCTAGTAGGGTCCAGTCAGTCTGTTCTATTCATCAGACACATTTACACTGTGATCAGTTTGTGTCTTCTGTCTGTAACGTAAGCTTGTGTTGTTTGGAGCAGATGTATGTGCAGGATGTCTTGAGGGAGCAGCTATCTGATAAAGCCATACAGGTTCTACACAAGAACGCAGGTCATCTGTATGTCTGTGGTGGCATGAATATGGCCCGAGATGTTGCTTGCACTTTGCAAGATATCCTGGCAAGTAAAACAGGCATGACCATCACAGAAGCTGGAGAATATCTGGAGAGGTTGAAGGTGAGCTCTTAAAATGCATTTAGATAGTGTTTCAGTCCTCATGTCCTTATATGAACTGCTATGTGACCAGTGAACTCATGCCATGATCATCTTTTTATTGACAGGTTGAGAAGAGATACCATGAAGACATTTTTGGAGCGTAATGGCAGAGATCTGCTGCATCATGTAAAGAAAAATCACAGTTACACCACACGCTACATTTAATTAGTGTGATTCAAATGTGTTTTCACTATTTATGTCTCTTGAAGTGTTTTAAACTGATGTATATACAGTTTCTCTGTATCAGTATGGACAACGATGATTGATTGCATATGTACCCTATTGTATGGAGGGCAAAGCTGCGATTTATAATGCTCTATTTTAAGAGGAAAATGTATGGCTTTAGTGTAGAGCACATTTCTTATGTTTATATTTCATTTCTGAAAGATGCTTATGACATTTTCTAATGTCTTGCACTGTTTGACTTTGAAGATATGCCAACTTAATTGTTCTAAGCAATATGTAACCAGCATTTTATAATTATATTTTATTAATGATCCTTCTTAGATCATTTGTAATGAAATGGATTTGATTTAGGTCAACACAAAATAAATGTAAATGAAACGTATGTGTAAGTGTATAAATAAATAATTGAAATGACTGAATGAATATATGGGCAGATTTGTATAAAATGGTTGATGGGGGGGGGGGGGGGGGGGGGGGGGTTGTAGGAGATCAAGCTACAATATGATATGTGGCTAGTCAGACTGCCTGAGAGACCAAGGGCCACAGGGAAGCAACATAAATGTTTGTTCAATACTTATGAACAAAATTAATGGATGTTTTTCACTCACACTTACTCACCAACTCTCAAAAACGTTTAGCCAATCATTCACTCATTAACAGAATTGCCACAACTGCCCAAGAAAATCTGGAAAATGTTTACCATAATATGAATAGCAGCTGCGCTAATCTTTCTGAATTAATTTACATGACTTTTCCAGATCTAGAAATCACATTTTATAGAAGTAGGACCTCATTTATACAGGTTTTTCATATCTGTATAAACCCTGGCTCAAAGAAAAAAAAAATTAAATAAGAAATAGCTTGACAAATAGTTGCTTTATCTTAATTAAATGCTTTCTTTTTTTTTTTTATAAAATTCATCACATTTACAATACAACATTTCACCAAATTACAATTTAAATGGGCTGGTTGAAATAAAGCCCTAAATACTGTGACCTCGAATTTAATATTTTTTTACTTCAACCACAGTGCCATTCAGCAAATTAATGCTAATGAAATCTGAATGAAATGTAAATTTGTGATGCTTGATCATGATCCCAAAACGATTTGTAGGTAGTTTCTATTAAAGTGAACTATTATTAAAAATATGCACACACAAACACACAAAAAAAGCACAATTACTTTCAATTCATTTATTTACAAACCATACAAAATAGAAATCTGAATCAAGCCTGCTGCAGAATCACGTTCATATTCCGCTCTAAATGGAAAAAAGTAATAATTCAGTGAACCTAAATCTGAAATTTGAGCAAGTCAAAGGAATTTGTAAAAATTCTAAGGTTAATTAAAACCAACCACTGGGTCTTTATTTCCGATGTGATTTCTTAGATGCTGCAGCCTCTCTACGACCTTGTTTTATTCCCTGTAAACGAGACAAGAAGTTGAAGGAAAAAAAAACAACAACCAGGTGCACAAGAAGACACTTGTGAATGGCAAGCAGTAATAAATAGTAAAACTGTACCAAATAGTATCCCGTGTGATAGCCACTCATGTACCAGGAAATAAGCATACTGCCCAAAGCCTCGTCATCCTCTAAAGAGTCTGGACTCATTGGTGGAGGTGGTGGGATCATCTGGACCAACAATAAACTCATTTTAATTTGCCTCATAAAAAGCTGTATGTTTGTAAATGCCTTTACTAGATCACTTTTCATATAAGAATATGTATAGTAATTTCCAGCTGCTTACTGGAGGACCGGGTGGAATCATTGGAGGCCATCCAGGGAAAAAAGGTCCAGGACCTTCTGATCGTCTGCCATCCATCTGGAGAGAACATCGTCTTAGTATTTTGTGTGGTGCAATATAAAAACTACGTATCTGACAAGCAAGCGAATCGCTTTGCAATGTTGAATACTGCCTTTCAAAACAAGAAAAGACAGCGCCACAGAGATGTTTAATATTCACTTTTTGGAAGTGAGGTCCTGATGGGGGTCCAGGTGGGAAACCAGGAACCCATGATGGAGGCCCCATGGGAGATCTGCCTTTAGATTTGTGCTTCTGATGGCCAGACTGCTGCGGAGTAAAAGATCGATCGCTCTTCTCTGTTGAAGACTCAGCCTCTTTGACCTGCAATTAGACAAATGAACAGCAATATCATACAACTGCATTATTAAAGAAATAGTTCACCCAATTTAAATTTGCTGATTTACTCACCTTCAGGCCATCTAAGATGTAGATCAATCCGTTTCTTTATCAAAACAGATTTGGGGAAATAAACATTACTTGCTCATCAATGGATTCTCTGGGTGCCGTCAGAATGAGTCTAAACTGATAATTAAAACACCACAATAATCCACAACATGACTTCAGTCCATCAATTAACATTGTGAAATAAAAACTGCATGCTTGTAATAAATCCATCAAGATGATTTTAACTTAAACCGCTGCTTCTGGCTAAAACACGTGTCCTCCATCCACAATATTGCCTAGTACAGTGAAAAAGATGTCACCTGAATCAGGAGAGAAATGTGCACAGAACAAGTAAAAACTATTCTAAACCCTTATGTTGGTAGATTTTGTTGTGAGAGAGGAACAGAAACAGATTTCTGTTTTATCTTTTCAGAGATCTTCCTCTTTTTCACTGGAAGAAGCAGTACTATGGATTATGTATTTGGCCTGAAGTGATGGTTTAAAGTTAAAACACAAAAAATGAATTTATTTCTTACAAACATGCAGCTTTTCACTTAAGAAGTTAATTGATGGACTGGAGTCATGTAGATTATTGATGTTTTATCAGCTGTTTGGCCTCATTCTGACGGCACCCATTCACTGAAGAGGATCCACTGGTGAGCAAGTGATATAATAGTAAATAGTAGGTAATTTCAGCAAATTTTCATTTGTGTGTGAACTATTCCTTAAACCCCTCAAATGACTAATTAAAAGCAGTGTCACATTCTACATACATCCGCCGTTTTCTCAGTGTCTTCATCCAAATCTGAAGCCTCTGTTAGAAGGTCACTGAGGTTTTGCTCTTCCTCATTACCATAATCAGTATAAAAGACCACACAGGTGCCTTTCTCCTGATCGATTGAGGAAATCGTAGCAGCATACAAGTTGCCATCTTCAGACCAGAATGCATAACAGGACTCCCCAACTTGCCACTATAAAACACATTTCAGTTCATCTGCATTGGCCTGCATTATTTAGATAGTCCAAATCAACTCAAGTACTGCCACTATTCACTTTTACCTCCTTATCGGGTGCTGCGATACATCTTTGTCTGCTTTTACTCTTTTTGTTGTTTTTCCGCTTCTTCCCCGGGTTGTCTTTTTTGTGTGTTGTCACATTATCCTCTCCTTTCAATGCATTCTGGTGGGAAAAGGAGGAGGAGAGAAAAACAAGATCAGGGTTACTCTAGAAGCCAAGTAAACTGCAATGTATCAGCTGTATGGTCGCATATTTGAAGCATTATTACCTTGAACGAGGCAACCGCTTTATCATATGCTTTAATTAAATCTGTATCATCCCAAATGTCAGAATCATCACTCTGAAGAGAGGAAAGAGATCATTGACAACTGAAGTCTGCTGAATGATTTATGCTACGTTACATATTTCTCAGACATTGTTACTCCAACGGACTTTAACACCAAACCACAAAGCAAAAAACCCACAAACTTTTAATGTGCGGCCAACAAATGCTAGCTAACGAGCAACAACAATCTGCTGTATTTAGCTACTCAAATCTATCATATAAAAATATTTGACTCTCTTTTAAATGGCTCAATACTCACTTGATCCGTCTCACGACGAAATACGAGTTCTTCAGCACCATTTGCCATTGGGATTTTATATTTAAAACCGTATAACACAATATTCTCAAGTGTAACGTGCCCCACTGATGTACGCCAGCTGCCGATGACGCTCAAACATGCGACACTGGCGATATCCGATTCCTGAATGAATTGTTCTTCTGATTCGAATCTTTTCAACAAATGGATCTAAAAACGGAGTGAACAATTCGTTCAGAATTCGGACTGAATAGTCCGACAGCTGTTTCAGAAGGTCGATTATTACCGAGAACCGTTAACAAATAAAAATATACGGTAAAGTGTTTTATTACTTAATAGTAATATATTAACACGAAACAGTTGATTTTCATTAATAGCATATTCAATGTGCAAAAACATATTCAGTCAAAATGTAAATCAATGCGATAGTACATTTCTAAATTACTTCATGCTTATGAATGAATCACGGCTGCAACAAACATGAAATTACAATTAACAAACATGCATATAGCAGATGTCAGGGATGAAAGGGGAAAATGCGATGAACGTCATGAAAAACTAAAATATTTGAGTATTAAGAACCGGTTCTTTGAAACGAACTGTTCAAATGAACCGATTCGTGGAAATGAGTCCGCTGCGACACACTGGGCTTATATGTTGCATAGCAACTCAGGTTTCCTTAAAACCAAGATCTAACTTTTTTCCTTTCTTTTCTCTTCAGGTAAATGTATTAAATACAACACACTTACAGTTTCTTATACTGTCTGGATATGATTATTTTGTCTCTGTTCACAAAGTTAGTGTACAATCATGAGATGATCTCCATCCGCCATGTCTCTTTATAAACTCACACGGATCACTGTATATTTTTCTTAACAAATAAACATTCTCCTAATTTATATTGTTTAATATGCAAGTCTCCAGTGTTGTTAACCCAAATTAAAACTAAATTAAATAAAGCTGGAATAAAACAGAAATATTACATGAAAAATGAAAATTAAAAATGTTACCCTGGCAGCTAATTGAAATAAAATAAGTTTAAGTACAAAAATTACTAAAACCATAACAAATGAAAAAGCAAAACAATACCTTTGACTTTGAATTATTGACAGTGAGGATTGAATCGTGGAAACAAATTGCCCACGAGGAATTTGATGAAGCTCTAAAGTATAGTGAGTAGTGCATTCATATAAGAACATATTCATTGCTTAAAATGCTTCTTCCTTCAGATGTTTACTTTTATGTTCTTACACCAAACATTATTTTGTGATGATTTACTGTCTTATGTATGAAAGGTACAAAACAACCAGAAATTTACACAAGTTATGAGACAACACTCAGTGACTGGTTTTACAGATTTTACTGCTGTTTTCAAACATACAAAGACAAAACAAGTCTATAAAGTTAGTGTCTACTGCCCAAAACACATAGTAAATTGATTTAATTTAAAATTTCTAATCTTTACAAAACCAGATTTACATTCTGAAGACACCGAAGCGTGTTTTCTTTGTTGGGGCGTTGAGAGCAGCACTCAGACTCAAGCCTAGGACCAGTCGAGTGTCGGCAGGGTCAATGATCCCATCGTCCCACAATCTGAGTTGTAGAAGCAAGTGCAAAAAAGTGAAAATTGGACCGTGAAAATCTACCGTTCAAAAGTTTGGGGCCAGTTAAGACTTATTTTTAAAGAAGTAAATACTTAGTATAATACTTAATAAATAACTCAGAAAGGATTCATTAAATTGATCAAAAGTGACAGTAAAAGATTTGAAAAACTTTTCGATTTGAAATCAATGCTATTCTTTTAAACCTTCTATTCATCAAAGATTCCTGGAAAAAAAAAATCACGGTATAAAAATATTAATCAGCGCAACTGTTTTCAATATTAATAATATACTGTAAGAAATTTTTCTTTTAGCAGTAAATCAGCATATTAGAATGATTTCTAAAGGATTCATCTTTGCCATCACAGGAATAAATAACAGTTTAAAATGTAAACAAATATAATATGGAAAAAACCATATGTATAAAATGCAAAATATTGGCAAGTATTAGAGACTTTTCAAAAACATTAAAAACATCTCACTGAGCCCAAAATTAGTGTATTACACATTAAAGCCCATGTGTGGACAAAAATCCACGTATCATAGCCATTTTATGTAATACACAATTTAAACATACATTTAAGTATTTAACTAGTTACCTGGCACTGGAATAATATGGGTTTCCCTCTTCCTCAAAGCGTTTGATAATTGGCTCTTTCATTGCAGCTTCCTGCTCTGCAGTAAACTGGTAAATTATCCAGAAATGTTACAAGTTAGCTGAGATATACAAACTATATGCTCCTTCAACTCTCATAAAAAAAAAAAAAATATCCCAAGCCATAGAAAAGATTCATGATTTCAGAAAATTTGGTTTGTTTTTAAATTCTTACCTCTTTTCCTTCCCTGGCTTTTTGATCCTTAGTTATGGTGGCCAGCACTGTGGCTGCCTGCTCCCCTCCCATCACGGAGATCCGGGAATTAGGCCACATGTACAGAAACCTGGGGCTGTGAGGTGCACATGCAGAGTTTTGAATGCGTTAGTTTATTTGGTGTTGTTTAGTCAACTGGACACCTAGAGCATGTTTTTAGTGTTGTACCTTTGAGCAGCCAAGTTCATTTATAATAAAGCTTACCCATATGCTCTTCCACACATGCCATAGTTCCCTGCACCATAGGATCCTCCAATGATGACGGTAATCTTAGGCACATTAGCACAGGCCACAGCGGTCACCATTTTAGCTCCATCTTTAGCAATACCTCCAGCCTCATACTCCCTGCCAACCATGAAGCCTGATAAAAAGAGACACAGCAACATCATGACATTAATGGCAGCAGCAATTTCACTAGCCACATATATGATTCTATGCCGACTCGTTCAGAAGAAGCATACATACCGACCTGTAATATTTTGAAGAAAGAGCAGTGGAATATTTCTCTGACAGCAAAGCTCAATAAAATGAGTTCCCTATAAAATACAATTTTAAAACAATTCTAAAAATGTTTCCAGACATTTTTAGCAATCATTTAAAAGTATACACTTTCACTGTATGGAAAAAAAAAGCTTCATGGAAGATGCTACCAACCAATAATTTTGGTTTAAGAGTAGATTATGAATTTTCATTTTTATGTGAATTCTGTAACTTTTAGTGTCACATTAAAAAAAAAAAAAAAAAGAAAAAAAAAAAAGTCGTAATATTTTGAGAGCCAAAATTACAAAACAGTCAAAATTATGCAAATACATTCATAGCAATACGATAATTAAATATAAATATGTTGAGAATAAAGTTGAAATTATAGTTGACTTTATTCTTGTAATTTTTACTTTTTTCTCAAAATATTACGACTTTAATCTCGTAATTTAATTTTTTTTTTAATATATGCCACTAAAACACTGTTGTAGTAAGCAGATTGTAACTTTAGTTTAGTTTTTTATTGTAGTAAAATATAATGTGTTAGTAATTCCAGAAGTTTTAAATACCTTTAGTATAAAGAAGGATCAATATTGCTATGTTCCATTGTGTGACACTTCCTTAATATTCAATTTTGTTCTAGATTCTCTCAATATTTCTTTACACTGCACTGCACTGGAAGTTGACTGATTAGACTGATGAACTTGAAGCATTAAAGGTCCGAACAATGATCAGGGGATGCTCACCTTCTTTGCAGATTCTGAAAACAGCACACCATTATTGCCAATAATTCCCACCGGATAACCAAATATCCGTGCAAAACCTTGAATGCAAATGAAGAAAGCCAGAACAAAGCAAGTAAGAAATCCTTATTGAAATTCAAATGGAAAAAGTTGTTAATTGAAAAACATCCACCTGTGACGAGCGTGTCTCCATAGAAGGCCTTGAATTCATCAAATTTACTGCCATCAACAATACGAGCCATAACCTGAAATTGATAATTACTTCTGTCTGTTGAGGCAACATTTCAATAGGCTCATATTCCTGTGATCAAACTGTGGTCATTACCTCTCGAATGTCAAAGTTGCGTTTGAGGTTGTCCCCCACAATACCATAAAGCTCATCGGCAGGAAACAGAGGAGCCTCGGGAGCTTCAACAGTGACCTAATGAGCAGTGGACAAGTTAACAAAGATCAGCATCAAGTCATGAAGCGTCTCTGAGAAGACAAGAGTAGTTGTGTCCTCACATCCAGATTCTTCTTGTAGTTCAGGCTTCGAACAGCTTTGCGTGCAACATGAAGGGCGTGATTATCATCCAGGGCATAATGATCAGTTACACCCGACTTTCTGAGGGGAGACAAATGTTGAAAAATATATTAGTCCTATCAAGCTCAAAACAAGTGTTTATGTGAACATACAGGTGTTTCTCTAACCTGCAGTGAAGGTCTGCACCTCCCAGATCTTCAGCAGACACCTCTTCACCTGTAGCAGCTTTTACCTGTTGAATACAGAGTGGGACATTTACCACTGCTGAACATAAGCAGAGCGTCAAAACATACCCCTTAGGACATGAACACATACCAGCGGTGGTCCACCCAGAAAAATGGTCCCTTGTTTGCGTACTATGATGCTCTCATCAGCCATCGCAGGCACATAGGCGCCCCCTGCTGTACAGGAGCCCATCACAACAGCAATCTGAAATATATCATAAACATAATAACTCGTATCATAATCATATTTTATATTCATTTGCATCTATATAGTCACAGATGGCTTATATTAATGGTTCTCAAACTTTTGGACTCAAAGGCATCCCAGTGTCCGAAACAATTAAGCTGAGATTAATTTTGTAATTCTGGAAGATATAAAAAAATACTGATTCTGAATGTTCTTCAATAAAAAAGTATAGATATTAAAGGGATTGGGACAGCTACACAACTGAAATGTTCCCAGATCCAGAAACGTAGTAAGGACATCAATAAAACAGTCCATATGACATAAGTGGCTAAACTTTAGTTCTGCAAAGCTACAAGAATAATTTTTGTGCGCAAAGAAAACTAAAATAATTTATTCAACAATTCTTCTCCCAGAGTTACGGTCTTTCGCCATTTTGGAGTACCACGATGCATGCGTTACGTTCTGGGGAAAGCACGTGCGTGCATGCGTTGTGATACTTTCCAAAATGGTAACTCGGGGAGAAAACTCCCATAGCTTCAATGTCCTTACTACGGTTCTGGGTCTGGGAACATTTCAGTTGTGTTGCTGTCTATGCAGGATCAGAGAGCTCTCAGATTTCATCAAAAATATCTTAATTTTTGTTCTGCAGATGAACGAAGGTCTTTTGGGTTTGGAACGACATGAAGGTGAGTAATTAATGACAGAATTTTCATTTTGGGGTAAACATTTCACTTAAACATTACTTCACTACATCTTGACTTTTTGTAAAGCAACCAATCACGTTTCATTTTGTGCCGCGTCATGTTTAGGGGCGTGGAAATTTCCCCACAATAACAGACCGGTGTGTAAACCTCTTGGACATATTTTAAAAAAAAGTTTATGCTGTGAACTTTACATATTTCACATACAACAAAATACTGATTCTGTATGTTCTTCAATAAAAACAATAGCTATTAAGGGGAAAAAGAAACATTTCACTTAAACATTATTTCATCATTACATCTTGACTTTTTGTGTTTTTAGTACAATTATTATTATTTTTTTTAAATAATATTAAGATATCCAATGCCCCCTTAAAATTTAGCTGGGCCCCCCTGGTTAGAAACCGCTGGCGTATATGAAAACAAAAAGACCTGTGCAATGCCCTCCGAGGAAAGGCGAGCCTGGTTGAAAAAGATGCGTCCAAAGTGATCTCTGTCTGGGAACACATCTGCCTGTCTGGGTAAATTGGCTCCTCCAGAATCCACTAGAGAAAAACAGATCAAAGATAAAAAAATAAAAGTATTAGTAGGAAAATGTTACTTTACACAGAATATGAACCCTCTGAGAGAACTCACCCAGATATATGCATGGTAGATGGTTTTGCTGTGCAATCTCTTGGGCGCGCAAGTGCTTCTTCACAGTGACCGGATAATAGGTTCCCCCTTTGACAGTAGCATCATTCGCAACTATAATACATTCCACCCTGTGAGGTACACAGACAAGGTGTTATGAACTATAAACTCCTGCATGTTATTAACAGATGTAACAATGCATACATATTGATTGTATTGTATGCTGCTCACCCTGACACCCGGCCAATACCAGTGATTATGCCTCCCGCAGGAACCTCCTCGTTACCATATAACTGATAGCCAGCAAACTGGGAGAACTCAAGAAATGGAGACCTAGATTCACACAAAGAAAAAAAGTTCAGTGTGAATGGTCAGAAACATTTCAATCATGACATTTTAGTTGTTTGTTTATAAAAATGATTTTGTTCTTACCCAGGGTCCAACAGTCTGTCGATGCGTTCCCGAGGCAGGAGCTTTCCTCTGGATGTATGTAGGTTTCTTGCTTTCTCTCCACCCCCTTTGAAAGTGGCAGTGTTGTGTAAACATTAGTGTCAGGAACTGTGCTAATGCTGCCACAAACTACCTCTATGTAAAACTCATTCACTGTGTTTAGGTGTATCAAATTAAATATTTCAAACTCGCTCACCAAGTTTGATCTTCTCTGCCCTGTCCTTCAACTCCTTCACCAGCGCTTGCATTCGCTCATAATTTTCCTACAATATGAAAGATTTCTAGATAGTCAATAACCATATTCAAAGTTTATTATATAAATAATTAGCCCATGACAAAACTCCTAAATATGGTTCAATCAAGCCTCATCAGACAGTTTATGGAGGTGACAAAAAAAACAATATTTTTTATATTGTATATCACACATGTACCAAGAGCAGTTACAACTTTCTTTGCTAAACCTGTGTGACCTTGGCAAACTCATAGCAGGTGAAATATGAAAAGAGAACTGACTTTAATATTGTTTTCAATGTCGGTGTTGGCAAAAAGCAGGGGCACCTAACAAAAGAGGTATACTTTTCAAATGAAACTTTTGCTTCTTACAGTGAAAACTAGTCATGTTTATTTGAAAGATTTTCTCTCTCACACAAGTATATGAAATATTAAGATGTGCTCTTACAATACATATTTCTGTTTTGAATGCGAATCACTGATCTTTAATAGAGAACATTATATTGCTCAGTAATGCTAATAATCTAATAACCAACATATTTTATAAAAGTAAATATACAGTTATAAACGTAGATCAAAAAGTAATTTGTGTGAAACCCTTGTAGTGGTCATATTGATATCAAAGTGAAACTGGGACCGGTTTAAAAACTGTCTAATGAGACATTTAGCATAAAACGTCTCAAGAAACGCAGAGTGCAAACAAGTTTTCTCGTCTAATGTGTGTGTATTATATTTGAGCTATTTCACATGTTTTTTTTTAATACTGACGCAGGCATGAATAACTAAGAGAATGTAATTTTTTAACGGTTGCAGCAGTGTTGCATGTAGTGCTAGCTGCAAGAACTTGAGCCCGAGGCTTCATTCGAGGCCTACCTGAAAGACCGGAGACTGTGAATCGGGCTGCGAGCCCACTGTTGCCACTTTGTCCGCATGATATAACCTGGAAACTGCAGCATTTACACTCCTGCTCCGAAAGAGGGAAACCGCCGGTCTAACACTGTGCAGAATCATGGTTCATCCTCTAACTGTACAGGTCTAAGGACGAACTCAACACGAAACGTCCCTGACCTCACCGATTAGGTCGGGCAGCAAACGGTTAACGTGTAGTTCATCTGCCCTTTCCTTAACCAATGAAAACGGGTGATATTGTAACAGCCCCCTTTCTCTTGACAAGCACTAGTATACATTCTCTGTCCTATTTCCGTCACACTGTTTAAAGACATGGCAGAAACAGACAGCACTTTATTGTTGATTTTCGCAGGTAAAAATGTTGTTAGAGAGATTTAGAGTCAGCAGCCATATCACCCTGTAGTCCAAGACTGGTTGCCTACTGAAGCTAAGCAGGGTTGAGCCTGGTCAGTACCTGGATGGGAGACCTCCTGGGAAAACTAGGTTGCTGCTGGAAGAGGTGTTAGTGAGGCCAGCAGGGGGTGCTCACCCTGCGGTGATGGGGACACTATACTGTAAAAAGCACCGTCCTTCGGATGAAACGTTAAACCGAGGTCCTGACTCTCTGTGGTTATAAAAAAATCCCAGGATGTCCTTCGAAAAAGAGTAGGGGTGTAACCCCGGCATCCTGGCCAAATTTGCCCATTGGCCTCTGACCGTCATGGTCTCCTAACCATCCCCATATCTACTGATTGGCTTCATCACTCTGTCTCCTCTCCACCAATAAGCTGGTGTGTGATGGGCGTTCTGGCGCACTATGGCTGCCGTCGCATCATCCAGGTGGATGCTGCACACTGGTGGTGGACAAGGAGATACCCCCCTTACTATGTAAAGCGCTTTGAGTGCCTAGAAAAGCGCTATATAAATGTAACGAATTATTTAAATTGCACGATCTGCAACTTTTTGTATTAAGAATTTAACCGAATTGCAGATATAGAATGTGCGCGTTAGTATTTTGTGATTTTATGCAGTTTACTTGTAACATTAAATATTATCTCAATAACCCGAGTTGTGACTCTTAACCAAGATGCTGTTATTTTGTCAAACCCACCATTACAGTTTAACTAAATATTTGATTTTACAAAACTGTCCATCATATGCTAAAAAACGGTAACACACCATAAGATTATAGCTGGAAAAATGTTAAATTTAATTATTTTTTCTTTCCTTTTTTTGGTTATTTACATTTTCAGTGCAGTGTATTTTTTGAGAAAGAAATTCCATCTTAAAAAATTAAGTTGGAAAAAGTGAATTCATTTATTTACTTGTTGTTTCTCTAGTGCCGTGATATCCAGACTGTACCACAAATTGCAAATACAACTGACAATATCTAATTATTCATTAACATTCTAATAAATTCTCACTGGAGAAAGGTATTATAACCCACAAAAAGGGTTATACTAAGAAAGAAAAACAAATGAAAGAAAGTAACCATAAAAACAAATATATTTGCACTGAACAAAACAAGATCAGTTAGTAAAAAACATACTGATAAAAGTGGTACAATATTCAGCATTAAATAAATAGAAATAAATAACAGAGCTGTGACTTAACCTGTATCACTGCATGTCTCATCGCCAAAAAAGGCAAAAGGCCTCATAACAGAAATGTATATATGTTTTCCCTTCATGAACAAAATTTAATTAGAGAAACTGTATTACAATTACTAACAATTCTCTAACAGGTCTATAATTAGCAGTGTAACAGTGTTACACATCGTCCACTTTAGTGCAATGAACTGGAATAGCAGCAGTGAAATTTAAGCAAAGCATCCCAAATAAGAATCAATCCGGATCCACAACTTCAGTGAAGATGTCATCCAATAAGAAGTGGGACACTTGATCAGGATTCTTATCAGCATCCAAACCGGAGACAGGAGGGCTGTTTTGAGGCGACTGCACAACAGAGGATGTAGCATTAATGAAAACAACCAATATAAAAATGGTTATAAATTCAAAGCTATCAAGTCTTTATCTAACAATGAGGTCAAATGTGACTATGGATCACAAAAGCAGTCATAGGGGTAATTTTTTTGAATAAATAAGCTTTCCATTGATGTATGGTTTGTTAGGATAGGACAATATTTGGCAGAGATACAACTATAAGAAAATCTGGAATCTGAGGGTACAAAAAAGTCTAAATATTGAGAAAATCGCCTTTAAAGTTGTACAAAAGTTCTTATCAATGCATATTACAAATCAGAAATTAAGTTTTGATATTTACAGTAGGAAATTGACTAAATATCTTAATGGGACACGATCTTTACTTAATATCCTAATGAATTTTGAGCCATACAATATATTGTTGGCTATTACTACAAATATGCCCATGCTATTTATGACTGATTTTGTGGTCCAGGGTCACATATAATGTACATAATGCAATGATTTGATTATAGATGACAGCAGGCACCTGATGATATGCCGATGTTCGGGAGGGTGTGGTGGACACTCTAGCTGGGGACGAAGTAGGCGTAGAAATGTTCTCATCAGTAGCTGTTAATGGTATACGATGAAGGATAACCCTTGGCAAGTGTCTTGGCGACATCTCATCAGCATGTGATTCTAAACCAGAGCTTCCTTGCAAATCCAGAGATGCTTTGTCCATCTTATTCCTAAGAATACAAACAGATGTATTTACTGTGAACAGCACTAAATATTGTGATTTCGACAATCTGAAAAGAATTACATACTATGTCATTGGCATGAAATGGAAACATCCCTACCCTCTAGAAGTGGGTTTCACAGTGACAGGTGTGCTGTGATGCTTTGGTTGCAGGACACTTTGAGCACTGCAGATTTCCTCTACAGATAACCTTTCTAGCTGAACCCGACACACACTTGAGATCTCTCCTGTTTCTTGTCTTGTTGGGGTTCCCAACAAAAGTGACTCTTTCACTTTTGATGTCTGAGTTCGCTGAGGTGTGGTCGGGGCAGCTTGGGTTGACTTCAGCATATGAGGCTGATCTTTAAGGCGTCTTTCAGGTGACCTTAGCGTCATCTGAAATGTACCTTTTTGAGAGAAATCAAAAAAAAAAAAAAAAAAAAAAAAATCAATAGTACAAAATATAATAAGGACAAAGATAAATAAAAGTCTATGATAAGGAATGACTGACTTCTTGCTGGTGATTTTTTTGCTTGTGATGCTGGCAGACTCTCATTTGACTTTGGCATGTCAGAAGTACCATCTATTTGGTGTACCTATAAAACAGATTTTTGCATTGTCATTTGCACCTTGTTTAAAGTTTTATATAGATCCATCTCTAAAAACCTGTCCAGGCCACATTTCACTCCAAAAATTAATTAAACATTTTGTTCATTTTACTCCCTCAATGTACTTGTATATCTTTTAAAAATAAATTGTATTAATATATTTTAAATAATTTTAATTATTTAACATTTTTGAATAAAGGCTTTTTTTTTTTTTATAAAATGTGATCTAGACACATCTTCATGAGACTTGTCCATATAAAACCAATTGTTATGAACTGTAATGAACTTAATGCTTCTTAAAATAGCATACATCACTTGAAATTTCAGAGGGCGTCTCCTCACTCTTTGTCGGACTAATAGCGATTTGCTCATCCTTATGAGGACTGCTTAAGACAAACACTTTTAGTTCCGTGCTGTTCTCTCCAGTCTCTTCAGAAACGGGCACAAATGCATCTGACAGCAACATGTGGGAAACTCCTTCACACCAGCTCTCCATCTCATCTGAGTCCATGGGCAGCATATTGCTTTTGAGAGACCATTCCGCTGCCCCAGGGTCCAGGGACTGCTGAGGTGTAGCTAAAGAGGTCTGTGTAGAGCTGGGCTGACAGAGGTCATTTTCTGAAGGATCATCTTTTCTTTTCGATAATTTAGGCATTAGATGCAGTGTGCCTTGAAAAATAGATTCAATATTGATTGAAAACATGAAATCGTCCGTTCAAATAATAAACGTATGTTAATAGATGCTTAAATTTGACAGAAAAAAAATATATCTTCAAAAATACTAGTTCAGTTTTTTTGGGGGGGATCTATCACTCCCATTGAAAAGGCAAAATAATTTTAATTGGTTTCATTTTTAAATGTAACTGCTATTATGAGGGAGTAAGTTAAGTTTCCCTTAAAAAAAAATGATCGGTAACACTTGTATAGGGACCAATTCTCACTATTAACTAGCTGCTTATTAGCATGCCTATTATTAACATATTGGCTGTTTATTAGTGATTATAAAGCACATATTCTGCATCCTAAATCCTACCCAATAACTAAACTTAACAACTACCTTACTAACTATTAATAAGCAGCAATTAGGAGTTTATTGAAGCAAAAGTCGTAGTTAATGGTTTGTTAATAGAGAGAATTGGACCTTAAAATAAAGTGTGACATTCTTACCTCTCCTACAGCAAGGTGTTTTCCATTCCACTGCCACAGACTGACTTGCAGTCGTCTCTTCTGTTTCAGTATTTGTTGGTCTCTCAATATCTGTTGACTTCTCAACCTGTGGCAGGTAAAACTATTTTTTATTAGGATAAAAAGTACTCAAGCGATCAATGACCTGTCAAAATACAGAAACATACTTTAACTACATCTCCTTGAATACCAGCAGATAAGGCCTCTTTGTGAAGGCTGCTTTCAGTGGTCTCATCTAATACAGGGACCAAAATATCAGACAGCACAATGTGTGAAACACCTCCAGATGCTTCCTCATGGTCCTCTGAGCTGGTGGGCTCCAAGTCAGCACTATGACAGACAGACCAAACCATTAGTAATAATATATTTTGGTGAAAATGTAAAATGTATACATTACAGCATAAAGTCACTCATACCATGTCTCAGCAATACATTGTGTTGACAGAGGAACGGTGTTTGATTGTTCGCCACTCTTAGGGGAATCTCCAGTCTTTCTTTTGGGAAATGTCATCTTTACCAATATCTTGCCTTAAAAGCAAGGGGCATAAAAAAAATTTAAAAAAAGAATCAAAAAGGTTACTCAAAGAAAATTCATCAAATTGTTACAGAAACTAAACAGTGTGTTGAGAAAAGACACAATTTTAAAAGTGTGTCACCACCTTTGCCCTGAATGGGTCTTTTCCTCTTGGGTGATACTGATTGTCCCTCATTTGATGATTGTGACACTTGACAGGACAGGTCTGTGGTATCTGGATCCTCTCTCATCTGTAGCATATATTTCAAATAAGAGTCAAATGAATTATGTGCATTAAAATGTTTGATCAATTTAAAATAAAAATGTACATTTAAATATCCAATATTGACCAATATCAATAAAGAAAAAATATCTGCCAGTACTCCTTACTCATGCCATTCAGGTAACTAACCTGAGATCTTCCTTCCTCATGAGGGCTTTTCTCTCCAGCTGTTGTCCATTCCTTGCTTAAATCATCTTCCGTTTTCTCACTGACGGTGATCAACATATCAGTCAGCAGCATGTGTGAAACACCCTCATGCGAATGCATCTCCTGGTCTGCTTCTGCAGCGACAACCTGCTGGCTCTCTTCACCAATTTGGAGACTGCTTTGGACAGAACTTCCACTCGCCATATGATCACCATCTTCCATTTCAGCGGAAACCGGCACCAATATATCAGGCAACACCACGTATGACACATCCTCATGCCTACCCTCTATTTTCAGTTCCACTGGTTGCAATTCAGTGCTATGACAGAAAGTTGAAAAAAATCGCCTATAATAATTGTATACAGATTTAAGGATATTAAAATAGCTATTTCTTACCATGCTGTTGTTTTTGCCATGCTGAATGGTATAAGGTGTTGAAGTTGTGACGACGAAGCAATCCCAGCAGGCTCTCTGTCTATTTCCTCCTTTGGAATATCAGAGAAATCTTCTTGCTTGGATCTCTGTTCCACTTTAATGGATTCTTCTTTAATCAGAGGTTCTTGTGAAATTATTTGAGTTGTGGCTGGATCATTATACCAAAAGTCAGATAGGTTCTGTCTAGAGCAATATTCTTCAGATGATGTCGTTTTGGGGATTTTAGGCTTCACTTGCAACTTGCCTTGAGAACAAGGATATAGAGATTACTAAAAGTAATGAATCCAGTGAGGTTTGTTCTCAAGTGTCAAGCAAGTAAGTTTGAGCTTCCATTTATCCATGATGTGCTTTATGTATGTATTTTGATCAATAAAAGCCAAAATGAAGTAGTGTCTTTTCTTAAGACTTGGATTAAACCACTTAAAAATATCTTCATTTGTGTTTCAAAGATGAACAAAAGTCTCATGGGTTTGTAATAACATGAGGGTGAATAAATGATGACTATTTTACTCATTGGGTGACTATCCCTTTAAAATGATAAAATAAGTCAGTTAAAGTTACATTAATATTATTACCTCTCCTAAAGGGCACAGTCTTTTCTTGAGATGCAGATGATGATGATACACATGATGCCTCCCTGCAAGTATCAGGCTTTTTAGAAATATCTGCCATTTTGTCCTCCTGTGGACACAAGTACTAATAAACTCATGTGATGTGTTCCTAGTAAACTTGAAACTTTAAAGTTAAAAATTAAATTCAAGGAGATTAAAAAAATATAGATAAATACTTAAAATTGAGCTTTGTTTCTGGAAACTGGACCACTCATCAAGCAATTTCATAACATATTGAGGACTAATGTTTTATTTAGATATAAACAAAAACACTTACTTGGTCAATAACTGAAGGAAGAGCTTTCTCACTCTCAGATTCAGATAAGCCCTCAGGTATTTGTAGCTCACTATCATGAGGGCTTTCCTTTTCCTTATTAAAAACATCCTTCATTTCTCCTGATGAGAGTACGAAGGCATCAGCCAACACCATGTGTGAAATACCCTCATAACCAGCTTTGTTGTTCAACTCAGACTCCTTTATGAATGTACTGCACACCTGTGAAGAAACACTTATGTGAATGACTGATTTATACAGAAAAAACTGGTCTGTTTCAACAGAGAGCAGTCTCTGACTCACTGGAGGGTCAACAACAGAGTCCTCGTTCCTATGGAGTTCTGTTCTGAGAGGACGTTCACACTTCAGGTGACTCACATCTCTCATATCTTCAGACACTGGCACAATGGCTGTTGATAACATGCTGTCAGATCCAGGATGGGCTTCCCTCTCACTGTCTTCAAGGCTTGAGTGGTGTTCAGGACCAACTGTTTCCTGCGCCGATATTTTCTGGTTGGACTTAATCTCAGTTTGTGCTGTGGCTTGAGATGTTGGCAGATTCTGACTAGGTGTACAGTCAAACTGGCCATTTTTTGAAGGCCCAACCTTCACACATGGCTTTAGTTTCGGCTTGATCTTTATCTTGCCTTCATGGAGAGATCAGACAGGATATTACCATCTCATCTACATACCAATTTTAATATAGGACATAAAAGTTGAATGCAAGTGAACTTCCTACATCTCCTTTGAGTAGGTGCTTTAGTTTCTGGGGATTCTGTCAGGATCTCATACGACTTTGGCACGTGTGTTAGCTTTTACCAAAAGAGAAAACATTTTATTTTCCAAAACTGCTACAAAATATAAACACTCTGCAAATTATGATAACAAACGGGAGTACTACATCATACCGTGGCAGAATTACAAGGGAACATCCCAGGTGGACTAATTAAAGAGTTCACATCTTCACGACTGCTTTCCTGCGAGGATATCAATTGTGTGCTAGCATCATCTGCTGCTTCTTTTGAAAGAGGATCGAGGGAGTCATCCACCACCTTGCGAGAACTACTTTCACACAAATTACTGGTCTCTTCAGACACCATGTTCAGAGATGCACTATAAAACAAGATCATCAAGGATGAAAGGAATGGATGATCAAGGATTTAGTTTTTTACTGTGTGAAACATTTTCTAATTAATTCTGGACTGGAAGGGAAATGTACCTGGAAGGTTCTGATGTGAAGGAATGAGAATGTGAACTGCTTGAGAACAGCAAGTGTGTCTGGACTTCTGCTGGCTGCAGTTCATAAGGGGGAGTGTCCTGCTGCCCAAAGGCAGCCTCATGGAACAGCTGAGATGCTGGAATCTCATATAGAGTTAAAATAAATGTGGGCTCCTCCTTAGACTGTTTATCTGTGACAAGGAAGGAAACTGTTAAAACAATAACATACACTACCATTCAAAGCTTAGGGTCAGATTCTAAAGATAAGTTTAAAAATATATATATTTTTTTATTTAGCAAGGATGTGTTCAATTGTCAGTTAAGAAGTTTGTTAAATAAATGTAAAAAGAAATCTTGAAAAATGTATGGCAGTTTCCACAAAAATATTAAGCAGCACAACTGTTTTTAAAATTAATAATAGTAATAAGAAATGTTTCTTGAGCACCAAACCAGCATTAGAATTCTAATAATATTTTACAGTATTACCGTTTTTGTTGAACAAATAAATACACCCTTGGTGAGCTGAAGAGACTTCTTTAAATATTATTTTGTATTTTAAAAAAAATAAAATCTTACTAACCCCAAACTTTTGAACGGTAATGACAGCACAGTACAATTACAACATTTTATTTAATAAGATTTAAATGTCTCTGGATTACATATTCATGTCACCATTACCAATTGCACCTTTATCCACTCCAGCTGAATCTGAAATTGCAGATTTTGAATTTTCATTGAGCGAGGCAATGCATTCCTGCCAGAAGAAAATTCATTACTTCAAAAGGTTTAATTCAGAAAACAGTAAATACACAAGGTATTGTTTGTCAGAACTCTTTACCTCAGAAGCTTCTGATGGGCTTTCTGTGCCATCTTGATTTTCTGAATCCTGCTCATCTGGCATTTGAATGTCTTCAGCGGCAGACTCACTAAACTGCATCCTAAAGCAACATTTAAACAGCATATTATCTGTCATTTAATAAGACTATATAAATTATTAGAAACTATTATCAATTAAAGCTGCTAAAAAAAAGCTACAAACAATGGACATACATGTCCATATCACACAGGTTGCTTGCAGGTTCGTTTGGAGGATCAGAAAATGATGAAATCGGGCTGTGCGCTTCAAGTTGTGCAGATAAAGCATCATTGAGAACTGGGTCTATAAGAAACCAATCAAATGAACAGACTCAATCGTTTGCGTGTATACATAAAGCAGGGTTGCTAATCAGTTTTTTTCTAACATGGAGTTTAAATATGTAGACTAAATATTTCTATAAAGAAAATCTAATTAAATCAAACTTAAATAGTAAATCAAAATAGTAAGTCTAAAACCCACCATTTGGTTCTTTGTGTCTTTTACCAGTGCAATCCACAAGAACTTTTGGGGCTGAAGTTTGTTTTAAGCTAAGTAATGGGACCGGGGACAGGAACTCATCCTGTTTATGTTCCTGTAAATTTTCTTCAGATGACAGAAGCTCATCTTCTCTGGAGATCTTCTCTTTGTCATGATCCAAATCACTATGCTTGGCTTTAACAGGACTCTTATGTTCAGGCTTCTCAGCAGGATCTAAATGAAGATGTCATGTCTCAATCATTGGCAGCAACACTAGTGATATTTAAAGCAATGTTCTCAGCCTGAACAACATGAACTCCACCTTCATTAGGTTCTGAGGTCTGTTGAGGATTAATCATGACCAGAGATGCCCCTTCCATGTTGGTGGGTGTTTGCTTATCAAACTGACTGCTTCTCTCTGGGGCAACACTGCCCTGAGCATAAACTGAGGAACCATCAGCAGAACAGCTGTACAGATGACACCACAGAGCAAAGACATTGTTAAAAACAATTCAAGACAAATCGTCAATTTGAGCCATCTACTCATTCATTTGCCACTGCACACCTGACCGGACTTATCCCCTTCAGCTCTGTCTGAGGTTCCTCAATCATGGTGGCTGTGACTTCAGACTCAACAGTCTCTGAATCCTGTTCCTCCTGATCAGTAATTCGATCTTCATTCTCAGACGTCTGAGATGGAGACCTTTCAAATTCTCTTCTTTCAGGCACATCTGTAAAAGTAATTGTCTTTTAACTTTTTTTGGATCTGCTACAAACCAAGTTACACACTTTAATTATGTTTTTTTTATGTCTGAAAAAGTCTTCTGTTGCACCTTTGTCTGACGGTGTGGTGTCAGGAACCAGAGGCTTCTCAAAGAAGGGTATGATCTCCTGGTCTTCTGTCTTACTCACTTTTGGAGGACTTCCTTATTTAGATAAGTGGTATAGAGACAAATAGGTAAATTAAAATGAATTGAAAGGGAAAAAAAACAAAGATAGAAAGACAAAAAAGAAAGAAGAAAGATGGAAGGAAAGAAAGCTTTTAATCTTACCAATTGATGTTAAGGAAGGAAGATCATCTACTGTGGTTTCTGTTTCATCATCCTGGAAGGTATTAAAGAAGAGAAAACTCACTGCATGTCAAATGTATGTTTAGTTTTCCATCACATCATCAGAACACACACTCAAGTCACTCCTTTGACAAATTCTCTCACCTTAACATCCTGAGGGCAGCTCTCTTCTGGAGTAACACTACATGTAAGCTCTTTCTCAGGACGGTCCCTGTGCTCTTCAACAATGCATTCATTGGGAGCAATCTTCACTTGGACTTCCACAGGACTGCTACACTGCAGCTCCGTCGAGTCACGTATGAAAGACGGGGTATCTGGATTTGGAAAGAACACATGCCCTGATTCAGAAGACAAAACAACACACAGTATTATACACTCTACACAGGCTACTGGACAGTCTTCTTAGCTCACGGTTTATATACATCAAGCTCACTTTCATTCAGAGGTCTGCGGATGGACTGTGCTGCCCGGCTCAGATTGGGTTTGGGCTTGGAAAACATTCTTCTTTTTTCAGTAATGCTTAGTTGGGTAGAAATTGAGGCAGTGTCAGTTTCCTTCACATTTTGATCTTGAGAGACCCTCTCTTCTAGAACACCACTAAAGGAGCTGTGTTCATCAAGAGCATCCCTATGCTCTCCCACCTGCGTATCACATCAACAGTAACTGTTATGATTACTACTTCAGTAATGCACAAACAATAACAGATCACACAAAGAACAAACTCCTCCAGTACTGACATGATGGCCTCTGACAGGTACAGTATCCTGCAGACACTCAGAGGATGTTGATTCCTCTGCAGAGGTTTGTGCTTGACTCCTGAGGTAGTGCTTGACTTCGTCATGAGACACCAACACAACTGCTCTTGTCAGTAATGTCTGACCTTAAGAGGATATTAAAAGAAGCATTACACCCATTTTCAACTGGTAATGTGTTGCACCCCAACAACAGATCTGTTTTTGAGATTAGATAAAGAGCCTAGAAACAGACTCTTGGTAATGTCATTCATTTGCATTCATTTACATTACCATTCAAAAGTTTGTACTGTTACTCAGCAAGGATGGATTAAATTCATGAAAAGTGATGGCGAAGACATTTATAAGGTTTCTATTTCAAATAAATGCTGTTCTTTAAACTTTCTATTCATCAAAGAATCCTAAAAATATATATCAGTTTCCATAAAATTTTAAGGAGCACAGCTGATAATAAACCTGCTGTTTCTTGATCTCCAAATTAGCATGTTAGAATGATTTCTGAAGGATCATGTAACACTGAAGACTGGCGTAATCACTTGAAAACAGTTATTTTACACTAGAGTAAGTATGAGTACATATGTCTACGACACACACACAAGTGCTCACTTTGTCTAACTGGTCTTACTACGACAATATAAATATAAAAACATCAGTATGAATACATACTCACCATTTACTTCAGATGGAGTTAAAAACTCTAACTGATGTACATTTAAACCCTAAAAAGAAAAAAAGGAATTGGTCTCAACTATACAGAAGTGTTTCATATAAAATGAGTAGTTAAGTCTTTCTATTGGTTTACATTCAAACCCTGAACATAATAGTGACATTTAAAAATTCTGTAGAATAATATTCCATATCAAAATACTGTACAAAAAAAACATCTTTGGTTTCACTGAAGTACAATACACTACATAATCAGAAATCTATACATATAATGATCATAGCTTTAATAAAATGATGCTCTAAGTATTACAGAGAACTAAATGGTCAACATCTTTATATTGTAGTGATTACTGGCACTATGCCACGTTAGTGTAGGCCGAAACAGATCCATGCCACACTAGGCAAACTCACAGCTTCTCCAATTTTTCCATTATTGTAGGAAAGTTGAGCGCATGCAATTAGAGCTATTTGTTTTACCTCCTCCATGCGTTGATCAGCCTCCATCTCTTTAGAGTCTTGGATGCCCGATTCTGAGGCAGTCAGATTGTTCTTGAACTTTTCTGCTTTCGTCCGCCGGCCAGGAGAACGTTTGGAAGAGCTTTGTGAAATCTCCTCCTTAGTCTCTGGAATGAGCTTCACCCTGACACATTATTATGAGGCAAACGATGAAGATTTGTAATTAGAGGACTACTGAAAGAAAATACCATACCCTGATCTTGGGAAGATAATTTTGCATACCCTTGATCCTCTTTAACACCGGGGCCTGCTGTCGAGACTTCACTACCATCACCTGAAGCAGTCAGATTGCGTTTGACCTTTTCCGCTCTCATCTGCCGTCCAGGAGAATGCTGTGGGCTCTGGGAGGACTGTGGCTGGTCTTGGCTTTCAGATGAGCTGTGTGAATCTTTTAGCCTGTGCCGTGATATAATTTATAACAGCTGAAAGAATAATTATTTTTTTTCAGAAGATCACTGCAATGTGCTAAAAGAATGAATCATAATTGACCTTGGAGGAGTTCTCTCCAGAACAACTACCGGCTGATTCTGGAGCTGTTTCTCAGCAAGATGGATGATCCTCAACTATAAGAATAAAAAAAATAATAATAAAAATAAATAATGTTTCAGGATTATTCCTATTAGTGTTGTCACGGTACCAAAATTTCAGCATTTGGTACCAATACCAGTGAAAAATCCACGGTTCTCGGTACCAATTTCGGTACCAAAGCAAAACACAAAAACATGCTAATTAAAAAACATACTATTTTTATTAATAAAGTCAAACAAAAATAAAATGTACAAAAATCAATGCCATTCTTTATATTTATTTAAAATTGTGTAATAAATGAAAAACAGTACACAAGTTTCACCCAAATTTAATTTCTTTTAATTTATGAAATTTAAACATTTTATTTTATTTATAGGGGAAGTCGTGGCCTAATGGTTAGAGAGTCGGACTCGTAATCCAAAGGTTGCAGGTTCGAGTCTCATGCTGGCAGGGATTGTAGGTGGGGGGGAGTGAATGTCCAGCGCTCTCTCCACACTCAAAACCACGACTGAGGTGCCCTTGAGCAAGGCACCGAACCCCCAACTGCTCCCCGGGCGCCGCAGCATAAATGGCTGCCCACTGCTCCGGGTGCATGTTCACGGTGTGTGTGTGTTCACTGCTGTGTGTGTGCACGTTGGACTTGTGCTAAACTGTAAATTCCGTTTTTATAACTGGATTCCGAGATTCCGTCCGCGTTTTCTGCATACGCGTCAAGAACCGAAAAAACCTGCTACCATGACGTTTTAATTTTTTTAGTACCGACTTGGTACCGAAGTACCGGGTCTTTTGACAACACTAATCCCTATTAATATTCATTTAAGTTATCACTAATGAAACACACGGGTGTTTGTGTGTTTGTTTAATGGCAAAATTTGTTTTAAAAAATAGTTTGTCTGGTATGTGTAAAAGCAGTAAGATCAATGAAAAAAAAAAAGAAAAGGTATATTTCACCAAAAGCTTGCCATTCCAAACCTGTATGACTTTCTTCTGTGGAAAAACGATACAATAAATTTTCAGAAATATCTCAATGAATGTCAATATTCTTCAAAATATCTTCTTTTGCGTTCCACAAAAGATATTCATACAGGCTTGGAGTGACATGATTGTGAGTAAATGCTGACAATTTTAATTTCTGGATGAACTATCCCTTTAAAACATTATTTTACCCTGGGTGGTTATCAATATACTGTGGTAAACAAACACAAACGAGGCTAGGAAGGTGTGGAATCAAACTCAGATGTGTGAAAGCATACCTCATTCTCTGATTCGCTGCAGCTCTTATCTTGACATTCTACTGCTGTATCCTCAATCTCTACTGTTGCTTTTGGCTCAGAACATTTTTTGGCTTTTCTTTTTGCCAAATTGGGCCTTTTTGAATGTTTGGAGGAGCTTTGTGAAACCTCCTCCTTAGTTGCTCTCTCTGGATAAAGTTTCTCCCTGACACATAATGGGGCAATTGATAAAGATTTGCAATTAAAGCACTGCCGAAAGAAAAATCTCTGACTTTGGAAAGACTTTTACATACCCTTGATCATCTTCAGCACCAGGGTCTGTTAACGAGTCTTCACTACAATCAGCACCCGGCTCAGATCCAGTACACTCTGTGTAGAACATAAATCAGATGAATCAGATGAAAGCAAACATCAACTTTCAGTGAGCAGAGCACTTTAAAAATATATTGTAAAGCATTTTAAAATCCTCGAAAAATAATCTACCTTGTGATGTTTTGCTCTTTTTAGTCTTCCGTTTACATTTTGTAAGTTCCTGTTCTTCCTTCTCGCACTTCTTGGAGCGTTTCCGTTTTTTAGATTGGATGGCAGATGCCTCACTGTGCTCGTCATTCACTGCGCCATTTTCTCCATCAGTAGGTTCTTCGTTCAGTACTGTCAAGTTTACAAAAAGTATATTTTAAACATGCACACTGCAGTTCAAAGGTTTGGGGTACGATTTTAAATTTTTTATGAATACTTCTATTAAATTAAATCGATCACAAATTATCACATGTGACTAGATGATCCAGACTAGATTAATGTTTGGAGAAAATTTTGCTTTGCTATCACTGGAAACAGTAGTGTACATCTGCTAAGTGAATTTTTAGTAGTGAACAATAGGGCTGGGCGATATATCGAACACAATTATCATGCGCATCTTGTCAGTAAAGCTGGTTCCGTGATTAGCGGTGAATCTCCATCACCTGCTTTCAAATGGAGGGTCATTTAATACACAGAGCCGTAGTTCACTGACAAGCTACACAATATCGCGTTCATTATAGAAGGTGATTCATCTGCATTATTAAATGCCGCTCCATTTGAAAGCAGGTGATGGGGATTTACCGCTAATCACAGAACCGGCTTTACTGACGAGATGCGCATGATAATCGCGTTCGATATATCGCCCAGCCCAAGTGTACAATAATATAGACGGAATTACAGCTAACACACATTGACTAAAAGCTCTCATTTTGATGTCAGAGGGTCTTTAGGGTGAGCTCAGAAATGTCAAAGTATCAACAGAAACCTTTATGTGCTTTTTGGTTCTTCTTTGTCTTCTGTTTTTCTTCTGTTTTCACTTCTTTCCCCTCCTGGTCACCCTTTTTTGATTGTTTGCATTTCTTTTTTGATACGGGCATACATGACTGATCTTCATTGTCTGCATTTACAGAGTCATTGTCCACACACACAAGGTCACTATCTTCAGCCTCCATTAAGCATTTGCCTGAAATGAGAAGCAGATCTAATTGTTATTCAGCTGCTTATTAATACAGGAAACTATTGTGTTCAGACACTGTGTGGGTTTTGTAACATGCTCTACAAATGACAGTGAGAATGGACAAATCTGAATTGCAATTATGAGTAATCACGTCTAATATTTTGCCAAACACAGTGTGAAACCTTTTTTCTGTGTAATTTCCTTCCTTGGCTTGCACGCTTCGGTGTCTTTTGTGTGTTTACGCTTCTTGCTTGTATTTGACGGCACATCCGCTTCATTCATATTACTGCTGTCCTCATTCTCCTTTTCTAAATCAAAACAGACACTGTCCACACTGCACAATTCATCATCTTCATCATCATTAATTGAGTCTTTGTCCTCAAGCTGTTTGGATTTTTTACCACCTGGGTGAGTGAAGAGAAGGGTTTAAAGTAAAAAAACAAACAAACAAAAAAACAATGACACAAACAATACAGTAGGACAGTGGGTTCTGAGATCTGAGAGTGCCACTCTTGAGCACATTACCTTTGCTTTTCTTTGCTTTACCGGATTTCACAACCAGTTTTATGGATTTTCCTTTTTGTTTGTCTTTAGCCAAGATCCTCGTCAGCAGGAAACTGAAAAGCTCACTGTCATATGGTCGCTTATTTCCTAAATAGTCAAAATGTCAGAGCAAGGACTGTACAGTAGATTTTTAACAATACAATAGGCAGGCAGATGGATAGAAAGCAAAATAAAAATAAAAACTCACTGAATGCTTTATCCACTCGCCATGAATTCGCTTTCTCTTCCTTCTTAAATTTATTCTATAAAACAGGAAAAGACAAAAGCACACAAACAGATAAATTCTAAGAACTAATGTGATCCAATTTGAATTAATACATTTATTCTCAAGGTCAGTAAATGATATAAGTATGTTTGTTATGATTAAGGCTTGTACCTTAATTTCTGCTCTGCTACGGTGAGTCAACAGCTGAGCAATCATGGAGAAGTCTGTTCCCACCATACTAATGGCCAAATAGAACATATCCGTCTCTGAAACACACACGCACTAAAATTTCAAGATGCTCTTAACATGTTTCTTCGCATAACAGAGAAGGAATAAACCAATAAAAAGAACAGATCATTTAACATTCAACCTATTTGTATGCTCAACAAGAACACAAACATCAAATCTCATGTTTCTACACAATTAAAAACCAACAGCTGTAACATTTAGTATTCATACCTCTGACAGACCATTTTTTCACATAGCATTTTTTCCTGAAACTTGTGTAAGTTGTGGTAGAGCCTCGCTCAAACAGTGGATTTGCATTCTCGACAACTGTATCAGACATCCTCTGAACGCGCACTGTCAAACTGAACACAACACTGCAATCCATCAGCAATTTATGATTATTATGCATTATATGAGATGAAATAAAGTGTTATGGCCTGTGCTGAATGGCATCTTTACATTTGTAACTCTGCACTGAACGTGTAATGCATCATGACACATATCATTAACCTAAAAAATGAACCATTTCATAACCTGAAATAAGATAAACATTAACTGACATAAAATATATTAAAGAAAAACTTATTTCAGAGTTTCCAAGTCAAAAGCTTTCATTTTAAGTATTACAACTAAAACTTAATAAAAACAATATAGATATGTAAAAATAAATAAATAAATAAATAAAATGACAAAAACAACAAAATTACTGTTTTAACTAAAATTGCATCAATTAATAAGGTTTGACAGGACTAAAGCCCCGTTCACACCAAGGACGATAACTATAAGGATAACGATATTAGCGCTCACACCAGCAAACTATATCGTCTGTTTATTCTAAGCAAACGTGCTTCTGCCGCTTTAAATTCTCCAGCTCGTTATAGCTGGATGGATTCTGATTGGCTGTCAATGTCTGTATCGTTCATCAGCTGGAAAAGTCGTTCTGAAAATGATTCCGACAATATTGTTTCTCTGTGCCTTTATAGTCATAGTTGTGGTGTGGACTCAGCTATTCTTTAATGTTGAGAATGATTTCTAGAACTATATCTTTATCGTCCTTAATGTAAACGGGGCTTAACAAGGTTAATTAATAAGGTCAAGGTTTGGGAGCACATCTGAGAAGCAGTAGGGGAAATGAAAGCAAGCAAATCCACTTCCAACAATCTAGCTAAAAAACTGAACTAAATAAATCAATTCAAATCAATGCATCCAAGAGTAATGCTGAGGTGAAAGTTTCCCTTTTTAGGAACTGGATTTTACAGATTCTTTCAGGCCAACACACCTTTCTTCATCTAAAATCAGTGAGCCATCTTCTGCCACCCTGACTTTGGGAACAAGCATTTCCTCATCAGCATCATCATCTTCCTCCTCGTCTGCTTCTGCCATATTTTTCTGCACCCTGAAACACAAAAACAATGACATTATCTTGAAAGACATGGCTCTAAACAGCATGCAAATCAAACCAAATATTTTGTCTATAATGCAGGTAAAACTACATTCCTGAATGTCAAGTTAATTTTACACCAAGTGTCAAAAACAGTGTACATAGCAATATGAAACTAAGTAACCCCAAATACAAACAGCAATTCCTTTCATGTGACACATATATGCATATATAAAAATAATAATATAGGTTTAATTTAACTTACGTGGGAGTCGGTGGAGCAGTGATCTGTGTTTGAGTCTCCTCTGTGGAAAGGGAGGACCTTTTGAGATGTAAACAATCATTAGTAAGCATGAAGTAACAATGAACTCTTCTTCTGCATCTAATTCTACTTCTCAGTGTAAGATCATGTGTTGTATCGTTTAACATTAGTGCACTGCAAACTAACATGAATATTTATATTAACTAACATTAACAAACTGGTTAATTAAAGCTGTAAAAATATATTGCTCATTGTTAGTTCATACACAGCATACATGCAAAAAGAAAACATATTTGAAGATGTATTATATCAGTATATAACTTACTTCATAGGGTTTGACTCTGGCAGGTAATAAATGAAGTCAGCTAAGGTCATTTTGTCATGATCTGGCTCAATGTAATGTTCACGTTTATGCTGTTTACTTTTCTTCTCCTTTGAAAACAAAGATTACATATATAAATTAAAATTTCGACTTGTACTTGCTTTTTCATGGAAATGTGTTGAATTTTTAGTAGATATCGCTTTTGAGAGAAGCAAAAAAATTAGTCATTTTACCGGTCCCAACATTTTTAAAAGATTTAAAATTGACTTTACCATTCTTTCTTTCTTCCTCTCCAGCTTCATCAGTTCTTTCAGTTTGAGAGTCCTCAAGACCTGCTGCTTGTCTGAAGAAATTTTGTTCCTGAGGGGAGAGTCTGGTCCATCAACCCGAGACAGCTTCACATAAGGTGACAGTGTGCGTGAAATTGGAGTGGCTCCTTCTTGAGGCTCCAAATCCTCATTTGGGACTTTTTGGGGAGTTCGGCAAGGCTCTTGTTGTGACGGTGTTGATGATGGAGATTCTAGACAGCCAGATGTGGATGGAAGACATGGTGAGGATGAAGGGCAGTTAGCTGCTGTAGTGGCATTTGAGAATGTAGAGTTTTGTGAATCATCTCTGCTGATAGCAACTGGGATGGGGGAATGAGGAAAAGACTTGGCTGCCTGGAAAGGGGGTGATTTCTTGGATGGCTCTGATGGAAGGGAAACAGTCTTTCCAGTGGATGGAGGAGCAGAATGGACTTTAGGTCTGGCCAGGTTTGGTGTGGCAGAGATTCTGCTCCTCCTCTGAAGTACTGCAGTTGCGGGTGTGCTGACACTAGATGGCGCTCCATCATTACTGTCAATGGACAATAGAAAACTTGATTTGAAGTGCTTCTGAATCTCAGGTTTGATCACATGAGAGATTTTAATTTACTTTTAATTTACTTCAGGCAGTCATGTCAAGTCATAAATACAGATCTGAAGTGTATATTAACATAAATTTTTGTGGCTGACAGAACACCCCCCCCCCCCCCGTACCTAGTTAGAACATATAATCTAAAATATCAAAGTTCACATTCACATGCAACAGCAATGCAACAAAAGATAAAAAGTAAATAAATAAAAACACAAAATAAAACTGAAAACAAAACGAGATAAATTAATGAATATGATAAAAAAAAAAAACAGACAAGTCAAGGACTGATGAAACCAAGTATAAATTAGATTTTATTGTTAACTTGAATTTTATTCAATATTGAATAAGTTCTCATTCATTTAGGTTTTTCTTTAGCTTTCATGTTTAATAATCAATCTTCAATTTGATGTCTACACCGTTTCCACATGAGAGGCAATTACCATTTTCCAATTCAGCCCAAAATATGCTTGATTTCTATAACCAATGTCTTCCAAAAAGATAGTTCCAGGGAGAAAAAATATTAAATAGTAAATTATGGGGGTGCTGCTGTCAAGGTGAGCTTACATGTTCAGTGATGCTTTCTCTGATGGAGAGCCGGGCACATTTCCATCTCCTGTCGCCACAGCAGACTCCTTGACTTCCAGCTGAGACTGTGGAGAAGACGACAGCTTTTGCTGGGTGTCATCAACAGCTGTGGACCCTTGGGAGCTCTTGTTCTCTGCTGTGGGTGCCACACTTCGACCTCCAGGCCTGACATTGGGTTTAATACTAATTCTTGCTCTTCGCATCGTCGTGAAGTAACTGTGGTAAAATCAAGTCATGTATAAGCTTGCATGTCATACTTACACGTCTATATATGGATGAGGTGTCACGTGACTAAGAGTTACAGTCAGTCACAGCAATACAAACCCTACACGATATAGATTACAATTGTGTCATGTGGTCAAGACTGACTTATTTCATCAGTCTGGTGGTGGCCATATTTCTATGGCTTCTAAGCTAAGTTTTGAATGATATTGTGGACAGTACTGCCCAATTCATGTCATTCTAACCCGTAGGCTTATGCATTTTGATCAATGAGTTAATTAAAAACACCAACAGAAAGTTAGCTGAGATTAAAAATATAAAAGGGACATCTGTGAATTGTTACAAATACAATCTTAAATTGGACACACAAACGCCTCAGATTGTCGCATGCCGCATGTGGGAGGCATGCGGGATGGTCTGATTTCCCATTGACTGACAGAAATCAAAATGCTGCATTACGAGCGATAAAGCGGTAATTGTGTAATGACAACAGAAAAGCAACAAGCCTTACTTCAATTCAAATCACCGTGTAACCCTGTGAATGTGATTGTCGCGATTTAAAGTGATAAAATGCCGTTTCAACCAGTCGCATGGCTCCCTACCGCAACGCTCCCTGCGCACCGGCCGCTCGAGACCTCTTCTCAGTCCGCGAACGGCATTGTGGGTCTTTGTAGTTCTACCGTTACTCTATTCGCCTTGTTTCTCCCGCTAAAAACTACATTACCCAGAAGCTTCAGAAAGTTAGCTGTGACTGATAGTACACACGTGGAGCAACACTCTGATTTAAGGCACGTTTTAAAAAAAAAATGTATTAACAATATCAGAAAGAAACAGATAAACATTAGAACAACAGCATAAGAGTATAAAGACATATGCACATATGGGCGATACAATAAAAATATAGATAATAAATAAAAGTAATAGATAAAAACAACATAAAATAAATAAAAACTAAAATAAATTAAATAACTAAATAAATTGTATACAGTCATACAAATATTTTACAACCATAAAAGTTATAACTTGTTAATTAATTTTTTTTATAATATTGAATGTTTTTAAGGCTTTTTTATTAGAGGATATTCTTTGAAGTGATGAGTAAAGCAAAAGTAAATCAAAAGAGAAAATTTTACAGTTTAAATTTAAGGCATCGTGCTTTGTGAATGTAGAATTTTCCCATCATACAAATAAAATGCAGGGCATCTTCTAGCTCCCTACTGTCAGAAACCACCTAATGAAAGAGAACCTTAACCGCAGAAATGTTACATAGTCGAAAGAATACAAGAAGTAGAGATGCTGAAATTTGAAGCCAGAATTGTTTAGTATAGGGACAGAAATAGAATAAATGTGAAAAGATTCTTCATCTTTTTGGCAAAAAGAGCTGAGTGGAGAAAGATTTTGTATAAATTTATTTTAATATTTGTTGCAGGGGTAATAATTATGGATAATTTTAAAATTAACTTCTTTTATTTTATTGTTAAACAAAAATTTGTTTGGCACTGTCCATACTTTCTGAAAATTAACATATGGATAAAGTGCCAACCACTTTCTGTAAGTTTTAAAAGATGAAGCATTATTAGCAGTAACAAAGTTTCTCAAAAATTTGTTTGTACACTTATTATCCATAAAATTAAACACTTGAATAAATAATCGAGGGATAATTAAACAAAGATTACAATATATTTTATAAGACTTAATTAAAAATAACAACTTAGGAGGAATAGAATTTGTAAGAATAGTATAGTCCCGTTTTGAAGCATTTATCCCATATTTATTAAGAAAATCAACATAAGCATAAAAATCTCCACTGTTGCTTATTAAATCTGATATAAACACAATGTCCTTGGAGAACCAATCAGGGAAGAAAACAGATTTCCAAGCTGATAAAACATACTGATTATTCCAAATAATATAAGGGGGAAAATGATGTTTAAAGATTAGCTTTCATGAGTCTAAAGCTTGCTTATGGAAGTCTGCAAGCTTCACAGGGAACCTTGTGGACTTAAAATCACAAGAAAGCAAAAACTGTACATTTCCACATCTCTTGAAAATCATATTCGGAATCCAAAACCAAATTGAATTCCCCTTCACACATTTTTTTAGCCAGTTTATTTAAAAAATTTGGTTTAGGGTAAAAAAATAAGACATTCAACCCTCCCTTTGAATATGGCTGTGTTAGGGATTCTCTACTGATGTGTTCCACCTTATTTTTCCATATTAATTTAAAATTAAGAGAGTCAATAGATTTACAAGTGTTACAATCAATATAAAGGGTGACATGCAATTCAATGAAATTAAAACTACGATTTACATTTTTATTTTTTTCTTCCAAATTTGTAAAGAATGCTCACCCGCATGATGTACTCATTATTTATTCAAGAGATAATTATACCTGCATTGTCTTAAATGGCTGATTGGAGCACCAATAGCATACTATTCTTACTACCCTTAGTTTGAAGTATGTATGCGAGGCAAAATATTGAAAAAATTTCGCTTGACTTGACATCACATGTTATGTGTGCTGAATGAACAAGCAGTCATATTAACCACAAATTTTAACCATCTTTTTGGATTTCAAACTTTCATTTAATTTTCTTCCCCACAAACCACTATAGCTGCTTTAGATATCATGAATTTTTAGGTGATAATAGTGACTTGACTTGTAGAGTACTATATGTAGTATGCTAGGATTCCAGGTTACACTTTATTTTGATGGTCCCTTTAACACATTCTGTTGACGATAAGTAACGTTGCACCTACATATCTACTAGCTCTCAATAGAGTGTTGATAGAGTATTAGTAGACTGGTCGGGTTAGGGTTAGAATAAATTGATAAGTACTTGAAAAGTTACTGATAGTCAGTGGACTGTCTGTTGGGATACAATCTCAAAAAAGAGTTAGCGGATATTAATCACGGTCTACTAATATTCTAATGAGAGTTAATTGACACATAGGTGCAACGTTACTTCTTGTCAACAGAATGTTCAAAAGCGACCATCAAAATAAAGTGTTACCGCATTCCATTCTGAACATAGCCAGTCTTAAAAAGTTTGTTTCATTCAGCACATTGTTTTTCATCTAGTAGTTTAGAAAATGAATTCAGTTATCTGCTGATCCCATTCAAAGATTATAAACCACTGTACTAACAAAACTTAACATGTGAGGCTCAAATCATTCAGCCAGTCATCACTTTATTGTGAAGTAGACCCAACTGGTCTTACAGACTTGAATACAAACTTTGCAAAAGATAAATAGGACAATTCTGAATCTATTCCACTAACTAAAATTCCAGTTTATTGCAGCGACTACATTAAAAAAAAAAAAAAACACCTTAGTTCTATAGCATCCAAGGTAGAGATGGCATAGTGCATAACAGAGCAGATATTTATATATGTACACACATACAATTCACATAGTTCATTTTGACAAGGCTTCAGCATCCACTACAGTCAATATAGTACACATTGCCTTTTTTTTTTTTCCTAATCCATTAATCCACTGAGATGAATGCATTCCTGTTACACTTTTAAACCTTGCAATATCATGTTTTTCCCACATAATGTTTCTGGTGGAAAATGATTATATCCCCACCTATCAAAAAGGAACAATAAAGAGCAGTGTAGTAAGATATCATTGATCAATCAGACACATCAATATGCTCTTATCAAGTATTACCTGAAGCATTCGGGATCATCATGTTACACGCAAACAATGTGCTTAAATAGTATCATCCTCCTATTCTATGGAAAGATATTATTTTTGAAGGCGTTTATATTTGCAGAACTGCTGACAACATGCCAGTAGTAGCAATTTAGATTATTCATTCAATACAATGTCAAAACAAAAACAGAGAACTTTTGACATGATGACAGTACATATATATTAGCGAATGTAGCAAGCTCACCATCTCACAAATAACAGAACACTGAATACACAAATAAAATAACATCTTGCAATTGAATGCAGTTGAAATGCAGGTTGATTAGAGTCAGTTGCTCTTTTATAATGAACAGGTCAGTACAGTATGATGTTGATTGCACAGTTATCATATCAAAGCATCTCTACAGATATTATATACACTGTCTCTCTGCTGTCCATCATGTCGGTTTGTGATTGGACATTTAATATGTCCAAACATGAATTGGATATTTCAAAAATTCAGTTTATATGCCAGTTCATATAAATGTTTCTCAAAATTAGTGACCAGTCATGCCCTAAAGCTTTTGATAAATGTGGAAAAGTAAACATATCAAGATTATACTGCAATGAAGAAAAAGTGAACAAACAAGGCAACAATAACTTGTTTACTAGTGCAAAAAATGACAAAATTGCTTTCGAGTGCTTTTAGTACAGAAAACAAAACCACTGTCATCATGTTGTCATTTAGAGACAAAATGCACTCAAATTCATGTTTGTTCAGGATAAACATGTTTTAACAGCAGACAAGCACTTGATGGATTATTTTCAGCCTGTCCATGATCATGGTTCATAAAACGAGGAGGGCTGCACACACTTCATTTGGCTGTCAGACATTGGCTGTGACATCAGAGCTAAGAGACCTGCTCTTGAACAGGATGCACTTTAGTGGGAAAGCTACAGAAAAATGGTGCTCTGTGAAAAGCGGTTGTCATTGTGTATCCATTAGCTTAACCACAACATTATAAAGCTGAAACATCTGGGATGGAATTGTTTTTTGCATAATTTCCTGTTCAGTGATGTGTGTTTGATCCATACTTGGACCCTATGGAGTCATCCTATGGCTATCATGCAAATGGGTTTCCAAATGGGTCTCTGAAAGGATCTAAGCCAACTGTCTTTATGGGAGGAGCACTCTGTAAAGGTCAAAGGAAAAAAGATACAAATATTTAAGAAGGAATAAGAAGAAGAAACAACATAACTATTCTTGAGGCTCTCAGAAAAACTTCAAATAATGTTATTGTTAGATAAAATGTTTCATAATTTCTTATAAGGATGCACATATACGTACAGTTGCAGATACAGATGTTCCAAACAGATTTTTTCCAACGGAGTTGTCGAATGGGTTCTGGCCTCCAATCTTTAGTTCAACTGAAATCAAATATAAACTTTTATTAAACCCATTTTGATCCAGATAGTTGTCAAAGCAACATTTTTCATTTTAATTTTGTTTAACTTGATGTACTAAAATAATGGAGAAAAAAAAAAAAGTTTGTGTGTGATATATATATATATATATATATATATATATATATATATATATATATATATATATATATATATATATATACACACACATACATACATATGTATATATACACACACACACACACACACACACAGACTTTAATAAACTAGTAAAAATTACATTCACACATGACTAAAAAAAAAACAAAAAAAACTAAAACTAAATTCAAACCATTAATAAAAACTACAGTATTATCTCAATGACACAGAAATATAACTGGTTAATGGTCACATGACATGCAGGTAAACAATTTTTCATTATTATTTCCTGTATATTTAGTTACATATTTTTAGTTGTGAAATCATCACAGTCCACATCACATTCACACTGTGCTAATTCCTAATTATAAAAAATACAGGCAGAAAAAAAATAAAAATTTATATATATATATATATATATATATATATATATATATATATATATATATATATATATATATATATATATATATATATATATATATATTTCTGTTGCAATAGTACTGCACAATCATATTTGACTTTCTAATATTAAACCCTAAAGCTATTATTTTGGTGTTAACAGGTTTATAAATGCTTCTCATTACAAATCTGGGTGAAATGTTGAAAACTTATTTCTGAAAATTATGCAAATATGAAATAAAGTGATGCTGGTGTATGCTGCATTCCCAAATGCATGTTATGAGCAACTCAAAATGACATCAGATGCAGAGATGAATTTCATGGCATTGTCATGTAATGTTAAAATAGCTGAGATTTTAATTACAAACACATATCTGCTCACCTTTCCTTGCTGGCATGTTTGGTGGCTTAGCCATCTGGAAATCCTTGAACATCTCCTTGATATCTCTCTTCTCCTTTTCTCCCAGAGGATCCAGGTCAACAAAAGCATCATTGTCCACTTTTGGAGCTTCTTTGGTGGCTACTGCCCGAGGTGGAACCAGTGGAGGGGGACTGGTGCTATGCTGTCCATCGGGCACAAGGCTAGGTGGAAATATGCTGGTCTGGAAGGGGTTCCCCAGGGTTGAATGAGGGGTCCAGGATCCATTGGATCCGTTGGAGACTGGGGTGGTACTCCATGAAGGAAGCTGTTTGGTAGCGGTTGAAGTTCCAAAACTTCCAGGAATGTTTCCCCAGTCAGGCGCAGGAGAAGTGGAGAAGGCAGGTGCTTGATTGAAGGGCTGAGAGACACTGGTGGTGCTGGGGAAAATGGAGGAGAGGGGCTGATTCCACAGAGGAGTAGAGACTGCAGGTGGAGCTTGTAAAGACAACCCTTCTTTAAAGAAAATATAGTGTTGATAAAAAGAAGATGAAATATTAAAAAGCTGCACTTATTCAGTGTTCTGCATATGACAAGCATCGAATGGACCATGCATTCCCTTTGAAACAAAGAGCCATTTTCAACATTTTATCAGTTCATGCATTCCCTGAGAACCTGCTACTGCCATGCCCTGCTGTTACAGGAATATACAGGTATGCACAGAATAACACTCATTCTAGACTCAAGCTTTCATTTAAATGAGAATCACTGACATTTTGAAAAAGCATTTTTGGAAGCTCACAAATGTCAAGATATATATTTATTGTCTCAAATGTCTTACCAAGAGCTGTAAGTGTGAACAGGCTGACAGAGTCGACAGGGCAGTTCTCAGGTTGAGGAGTTGGTGATTCTGATTGGTTTGGTGATACAAATGGATCTTTCCCGGGTTTTTCATTGGAAGGAGACTATAAAAGAGAAAACAAAAATAATTATAAAAGGGATTCAGCCCATTTTCGAACCAAACTGGTTAAATAAAAGTTAAAAAACAAAACAGGGATTAAACAAGCATATGGTAATAAACTGTAATGTAAAATAATAGATGAAAGGGGTCATGAACTGAGAAATCAAAATTCACTTGATGTTTTGATATATAAGAGGTCATCATGCTATAAAAACATCCTGTAAGTTTCAGAACTCAATATTTTCTTGTTAAAAACAGCTTATATTGAAGCCAGTCTGCCAAAGCGACAGGTTGTGGAATGTGCCACTTTATGATATAATAGTGTGGCTAAACACTGCCTCCGCAGAAGATGATCAATGCCTGCTTCTACAGCACTGCCTGTTTAGCCCCGCCCACCGATTCACAAGCGTAGTAGGTAAATGACAAGAGCAGCAAATGCAGATCTACACAGAAACCAAACAATAAACTTTATTTGATGAACTTTATTTTTAATGATATTCCAGACCGCGTCAGTAAGAACTCTGTCTTTTGTTCACTTCATTTTATAGTGGATTCCTTTGCGAACAAGGCACAATTCAATGCAGGATTTTCAGAAAGATTGAAACTAAAAGATGATGCTGTGCTGACCATATTAGATCCAACAGTAATGTCGCACCACACAAGTGTGAGTAACTTACGTGATCACTATTGCTTTGTCTCTGATTACAGATTGTTTGATATGTACAGAGTGTTTATGCGTTTTTAACCTAAAACACAGCAGTGTCCCTCTGTGAAGGATGTAGGCTGTCAAACATACACAACTGTCAATTATAGCAGAACTTAAGATTCTACAATCCGCCACGCCGATTCAAACAGAGCGTTCTGATGAGGGGGGTCAAAACAGGACAGAAAATGGCATATTACTTAAATTATTTTTTGATGTAAAAAATCTTGATAATATTATAAGTGGACCTCAGAGAACAGTACAAAATAAAAAAACAGAGGCAGTTCATGACCACTTTAAATGAAAACGTTTGTTTAGGAATGATGCATTAAATTGATCAAATGTAACAGTAAATACATAATGTTACAAAAGATGGTTGTTTGAAATAAATGTTGTTCTTTTTAACTTTCTATGTGATGGTATCAAATTTTCATGCTGTGATAATTGCTTAAGCTTTTATCGTGGTATACGGTATTACCACGATATTGAAATAAGTTGCAAAACATCTGGTCATAATACAGTATAACAGGTTTAATAATTTTTTCTTATATCAAAATGAACAGAACATTTAAATATAAAGCAATTCACAAAAAATATATAGGAGTAAACTAATTCTTCAAACAGATAGCTACATTTGTTATAGAAGTTATTATTCTTAATTAAAATAATACCACTTTTAGTTCATATAAGAAGAATAGAATAAGCAGTTTAAATATATTTGAAAAATCTACACTTTTTGCCCGGAATACATTTCGTTTCATACCGTCACGATGATATCGAGACCGCTTTGCTATCGCGATACCATGATATTGATAATATCGTTACATCCCTACATCCCTATTCATCTATCTATCTATCTATCTATCTATCTATCTATCTATCTATCTATCTATCTATCTATCTATCTATCTATCTATCTATCTATCCACATGTAGCCTAATGTGATGGGAAAGACATTAGCAAATCCATCCTTACCTTATGAGTACAACTCACTGAAGCATTAAAAATTGAGGCAAACATCATTACCAATCATGAAGTGGTGTTAGATATAGATTAGAGAGCTTAAAGTCACAAGAGACATGAAAGAAAGAAAAAAAGAAAGCACTGAAAAGTGAAATAGAATGTTATTTATCAAATTAAAAAGTAAGAAATAAAACAGTGTCATCAATGCAACCTCACCTTTACACTTCTCCTGCCCCTCCCGGCTTTCATGTTGAGTGGTGGAGGGCTTATAATGACCGAATCCTTGGTTTGATTGACAGGTGGCTCTATGCCTCCATTCTCATGTTTCACTCCATTCTGCACCGGCTGCATTTTCTCTGAACCTCCCACAAACGGATTAGGCATCGCTTTCCCATGTCCGTTCTGCTCTTGAACTGGGACAGTATCCTGAGTCCAGCTAGTGGCTTCCGCAGCTCTGCCATCTAAAGGCCAATGGCTATTACTGAGCGCATGGATGATTGTCCTGTTGGAGAGTTGGTCAAACTGCTGGCCTAAGTAGTCAGAGTCACCATTCTTAGGGCCACCATTAAACAAGTTATTAGGGCTATGGTTGGCTGTGGCAGAGTCGTCCCTGATTGATTGGTCGTCACTTTTGGAAAATGGGTCATCACTGAACGGGTCATGGATAGGGACGGGGAAGAAGTTGCGTTGAGAAGAGAAGGGGTTCTCAGGCGAGAGGCTGGACTGGGCTCTGGGGAGAGAAGACGAGGTGAAGGGGTTTCCTTTAACGCAGTTCTGATTGCTGTCTATCTCAGTGGACAAATCCATCAACAGGATGTCCTCAGACTCCTGAAAGAAGATTTAAAGGAGGGAAGAATAAATAATAAGCTGATGTCAATAATATAGATGAAGCCACACATAAAGCAAAATAAACTTTAGGTAAATGCTGTGTTCAAGCAATCAGAAATGTTAACAAGATGGGCATGCATGACGTAAGTGTAGGGCTGCCAACCATCCTGTATGATACAGAATTGTTCTGTTTTTAAGGGAAAAAACTGCATTCCATTTTCCAATCAGGATGCAGTCTGTCCTGAGTTTTAGCATCTCATACCCACACCGTTAAGAACAACATTTTTCCATTTGAATCAGTTTTACACTACCATTCAAAAGTTTGGGGTCGGTAAGATTTTGGGAGGGAAACAAATCAGAAAAGCTTTTATTAAAAAGCTTATAAGCATTTATTTTAAAATACAGTAATATTCTGAAATGTTATTATAATTTAAAATAACTTTTCTATTTGAGTATGTTTTAGTTTTTGATCCTGTGATGGCAAAAGCAGAATTTTCAGCAGCTATTACTCCAGTCTTCAGTGTCACATGATCCTTCAGAAATCATTCTAATATGCTGATTCGGTGCTAAATAAACATTTATTGACCATTTAATTATCATCTTTGCTGAAAAATGCGGCTTCATATTTTTGTGGAAACTTATTTTTTAGGATTCTTTGAAGAATAGAAAGATAAAAACAGAATTTATTTGAAATAGAAATGTTTTGTAAGATTTGAAATGTGACCACACTTTTGAATGGTAGGTTACATACAAGTGAAAAAACAATGAAAAAAAGTGAAAAACAAATTGCAAAAGATGGATGTGAAACACAGAGCATTGTGAATTGCCCTTATACTGGAAATGCTACACAGATGATACATTTGACAGTAAGCAAAGAATCAAGGAAGAAGCAAGGGCAGCTACTACTAGCTTTTTCTCTTTAATTGTAAATCGTGAAATCTAAAAGACATTTGTCCCTTATCCTCCTCTGCTGAAGTTGGCAACCCTGCTTATGTATTTTTCCCCAATATACCATGCTTTTGACAACAAAACAAGGGTTGAATAATGGATGACTTAAAACGAATGAATAAACTTGACAGTATATGCACACATTACCTGAACTTGTTCTCTCACAGTGATTGCAGTGTTAGAAGTTAGAAGAATAAGACTCTGCATCAATACCATAGAGCCCCTCCACATTAAAAATCCAAATTTAACCACTGGCTTCAAGAGACTTGCACTTATATCATAAAAAATAAAACCTCTACATTTCTATAATAAACAAATAAATGTGTGTATATATATATTTAGTAATTTAGCAGACACTTTTATCCAAAGCGACTTACCAATGAGGACAATGGAAATATATATATATATATATATATATTGTGTGTGTGTGTTTTGTTTTTTTACAAATATGATTTATTCTAATGCAATATTCTCACCAGCTGTTACACAGACTATAAATCTGCATGTTTTTTATATTTTATCCAAGGGCATTTTTTTTTTACCTTTATAGAGGGCATTTACCCACTAATCTCATTAACTTTAATTTCAAATTCTTACATTTGATCTATAAATTCCAATTATAATAATGTGATTGTTATTATCTATTCGTTATCAAATTAAACCATTTACACTGAAAAATACAACTACATTAAATTATGAGAAATTGTTTTGAATATACACTGCCCTCCAAAAGTTTGGAAACGCCCTAGAAAAGTGGGGTTTTGGACAATATTGTGATAATTTTGCACTGAAAAGGGACAACACAAACTACGAAAACATATTTTATTACATAAACAGTTTATACATAGAAAAAACTAAAATTTTCGATTCATCAAAATATCCACCATTAGCAGCTATTACAGCTCTGCATAATCTGGGCATCCGAGCTGTCAGTTTATTCAAACATTGACTTTGAATTGGCAATCAATTGTTGAAGCTACAGTATTAAGGTGTGCTGACCCAAAAATCTTTTAAAAACCTGGGCCAAGTTTAAACCAGTAACCAGGCATCACAGCTGGCAAAGGGGCATGTCTGACTTTGACATGTATATATTGCCATTATTATGGGTTTTTTTTTGCTGGTCTTCAATGATAATGTCAAGTTACTTTAATGTATTTGCACCAAAAAATGATAAGGATTTATGCTGATATTGTCCAAAAACCACACTTTGCCAGGGGTGTTTCCAAACTTTTGGAAGGCAGTGTACAAACAAGATGGTGGAAATGATACTTTTCAACGAAATTAAAACGCCAGTAGCTGCCAGTAGTAAGCATTTAATGATTGAGTCATTGAGTCGTTCATTCAAACGATTTGTTCAAACGGCAGATTCATCAGATGTTTATGCATGGGCTAATGAAACTTTGACTCAGCGAATTCGTTCAAAACACAATCATTCAGCAATGAATCGGATGGTTGCTTTGAGATGCGCTGTGGTTCCACCAAAAATATAAGTGACCTATTATTGTATTTGCTCATTGAACTGTTTATAGAACTATTAAACAGTCGTAATGGTGAAAACGTTGATTGATGTTGCCTTACTGTATTTTTTACCTCAGTATGCTGAGTTTAGTGTTGCGTGTTTTGATTTCTCCTGGAGAGGCTGCGTGAACCTCGCCTCAGCAGCACAACCTTATACTGTGCATTATACAGTAGCTATATCCACTATTCGCCACTTACTCTAAATGTAATAAAATCAGAAAAATACTTGCGCTTTGGTGTTTACATAACGTTAGTTATTTTTGGTTAGTGATGTTTTAATCATGTTACTTGTCTGGCATTAATAAAGCGTTAATGTCGAGCCCTGGAGTCTATGTGCCGGGGCTCAGCCCCGGCCCAATTTAAACCCTGCTCATACAGCTTTTAAACTCCTCTAAAGAGCAGTGTCGTCAAACAACTGAGCCTTGTTGAGATTTTAGTGCTTGTTATTTTCGTTGGCCTAAAACCAGGCCTTCCACTCCCCATGACGGATTTTCTTCATTTGAGGTCAATCAAGCACCAAAGACTAAACAAGGACTATAGCAGGATATGAGACTTGTCTGAATGCCACTAGTCTCTTTCAAACAGCGTAATGTCTTATTTGGATAATGTTGCATTGGTCGGGTAAATGAGCTGGTATATAAGAGATTTCCATGGAAATAACATTAATTATGTCAGTGTATCTTTGTGTTAATAAAGCAGAGTGTTACCGTCAATACAAACCATTAATAAACAAAACTGGAGTGAAAAAGTCTCACATTCAGTCTAAATGTGTATATTTATACATGAGCACGTGTGACTCATTCTTGCCCAACAGTCTTACCGAGGGAGAGTTTAAGTCAGGTGGGGTCGACATGTCTCCAAACAAGTCCAGCTGTTCGACGCCCTGCAGCACAAAGTTGAAAAAGGAAAAACAAGATTCAGACCAGATTATGGAAGCCAAACAGAGTCAGAGTAACCAAAACACCTAAGAGAAGCGCTATTCATACTGTGGGCAGATGAATAGGAGGAAATGAGCAGTGAAGAGAATGAGGAGAATTGTGTTTTTTTCCAAAAGACTTTGAGTGAAAGGAGTGGCGGGAGAATGGCCGGAGCTGCTATGTGATGCGTCTCAGTTATTTCCTGTCTGCTAACTTCATTAGCTTTCACCCCCTGAGGAGACTAGTTTAGGTGCTGTGTGCAAATGGTGAACAACAACATGATGACAACCCAGCAGGGGGCTTTAGGAACTGGGCCAGAGCGACACAACTCTACAGCTAACTCTGCCTTCTGGTTGGAGGCCACTAACAAAATGCTTCCACTGTTGTTTTGCAAGGATCAGAACCATTTGGTATATGTAAACCATACCACGATAAATCATACTTACTTTTCTGTCATTGTGTGAGCCTTCACTGCCATTCTGTTGAGGTAAGATTGACAGAAATTGAGATGCTAGTTAATATTCAGTATGATATGAACATTTGGCAGCTAAATCGTTTAATCTTTCAATACTTACTTCCATCACTTTATTATTTTCATCCTAAAGAGAAAACAACATCTGATTAGTAGGTCAGAAATAAAAACCGACAAAACATGGCAAAAGCAGTATCTATACACAAGAGTGTTTGTTTAGAGTGAAAGAGTCACAAAACAAGACTGAAGCACAGCTGAACAGAAAGTCACACTAGATAGCAATGTTTCCAGTCTTCATGTTATAATAGCGTTTAGACATGCACTAATGTGTTATAGATTTATATAAAGCCTTTAGTAATGTTTGAGTAATTCAGTTTGTGATGATATACATACTGCTCACATTGCCTTTGAGAAGTTTGAAGTTGGTAAGATTTATTAAGGTAAAGATGTTTCTTATGCTGAGCAAAGCAGCATTTACTTGACCAAAAATAAATAACAATTTAAAATATGTTTCCTATGCTAATATATTTTAAAATATAATTTATTCCTGTGATGGCAAAACTGAATGTTCATCAGCTATTACCTCAGTCTGCAGTGCCATGATTCTTCAGAAATCATTCTATTATGTTGATTTGGGGTTTAAATAAATTTTCTTATTATTTTCAATAATAAATAATATTCTTTGAATAGAAAAAAGTTCAAAAGAAAAGCATTTAAATAGAAATCCTTAAATCATTATAGATTCCTTTACTGTAACTTCTTATCAATTTGACGCATCCTTGCTTAAAATTTTTAAAATTTCTTATAAAAATCCTACTGACCTCACAATATTAAAAAGCAGTATACAAAACTTGTTGCATTGTTAAATACTACCGTAAATGTTTCTCAGCAGCTCATACAGCCTAGCATCTTCTAAACAGAATTTCAAGCGGTCCCGCACCTTCTTTGAACCCTCAACTTCTTTTTTCTTCATATTGAAGATTAACTGGAAAAGATCCTTCAGGTCAATGACAAGAGGCTCCGCCTGAGTGAAAACACAAACAGTGTGTTAAAAGGCATGCTTCCTGCCGGTTTATGGGTGAATGTTTTTAAGTGGGGGGAATGGTTTCTTTTTTTTGTATAACAGAGCTACAAAAAAAAGACAGAACAAGTTTGTCTGTGTGTGCCTAAGGCATGAGTGTATGAGGAAGGAAAGAGCTTTGCTCAATAAAATGTCACTGGACCTGCTGTGCAGTTTTAATGGCGAAGAACTGGTGCTGGCCTTCCGCACCGCACACATAGCCAAACGCTCTGCTGTCAGTGACATCCCGAGCAATGAAGGAGATCTTATTTACTGCATGCTCCAGTATTGTTGCCTGGAGAAGTCAAAACAAAATAACAATGAATACTGTATGCGTATTAGGTATCAAATTATATTTTTGTTGAAGAGTTTATACTAGTCATATAAATGAAGAGTGAGTGAGAAAAACGCACCCCTGTTTTCTCATCAGTAACAGTGATTCCTGAGAGAGAAATGTTCACCCAGACTCTCTGCTTGTGTTTGCCCTGAGAGCGAGCTGCCACTGCCTTGCCCTGTGATCACAGAGAAAAAAGACAAATCATTGATTACTAAACAATATTTTGACTTCTTGATCCTGGATGTAGTCAGTATCCTGCTAAAAAAGTCTGTCAAACCATTTGGACAATTAAATAAATTGTGTAGGAATAAAATTAGATTTTTCTGTCTCTTAAAGTACCTTACAGTAAAGCGAAATAGGTCATAAGAGTTACAGTAATATTTATATAAAAAAATATCGGAAAAACTTGTTGAAATTATTCCGATATCGGTTCCTTCCGATATAGCTTTCTTCTCAAATCTAACAATCTTGTTTTTTTTCTTTTCCACAGTTTCCAAGGCACTATTTTCTATAAAGCTTTAAAACAAGATGCAGTGTGAAAGTGTCTCTGCCATTAGTTTAGGCTGATGGAAGTCAATTAAGATGTGTACTAAAAGGTAAACATGCTTGACCTTTCACTGACCTTTAGTTTCATCATGGAGTCTTGGCTCATTTTGTCTCCTCTTGCTTCAGGCACATCATCTACGCCAATCAACTTGGCTTTGTAGCGAACTCCATTACCTTTGAACCTAGCAAGGAGGAACTCATCTGTTTTCTCTGGGCTCGCTGCAGCTGAGAAGAGATGATAAAGACAGAGATTATAATCTAAAACATAAAATGCAGTACTGCGAGAATGAAAAATATTTCATTTAATCATTAGTACGGTGTGTGTTGGCATATATTAAAGGAGAAATAATTTAATGCTTTAGAATTAAAAAGCTTATTAAAAAAGTTCAACTGCTGTGACACAGAAGAGTTATAAATGACCTAAAACACCTGTAGAGAGATTGAGACAACTGATATTTAAATTAAAAAAATATATATTTATACTTATATAGAGTTATGTCAGACTTGTTCCCGGTGCATGTTGGACTCCGGCAGGGCTGCCCCTTGTCGCCGGTTCTGTTCATAATTTTTATGGACAGAATTTCTAGGCACAGCCAGGGGCCGGAGGGTGTCAGGTTTGGTGACCACACGATTTCGTCTCTGCTCTTTGCAGATGACGTTGTCGTGTTGGCTTCATCAAGCCAGGACCTTCAGCATGCACTGGGACGGTTTGCAGCCGAGTGTGAAGTGGCTGGGATGAGAATCAGCACCTCCAAATCCGAGGCCATGGTCCTCAGTCGGAAATGGGTGGTTTGCCCACTTCAGTTTGGTGGAGAGTTCCTGCCTCAAGTGGAGGAGTTTAAGTATCTTGGGGTTTTGTTCACGAGTGAGGGAAGGATGGAACAGGAGATTGACAGACGGATCGGTGCAGCTTCTGCAGTAATGCGGTCGATGTACCGGTCTGTCGTGGTGAAGAAAGAGCTGAGCCGCAAGGCGAAGCTCTCGATTTACCGGTCAATCTACGTTCCTACTCTCACCTATGGTCATGAGCTTTGGGTCATGACCGAAAGGACGAGATCCCGGATACAAGCGGCTGAAATGAGCTTTCTCCGCAGGGTGGCTGGGCGATCCCTTAGAGATAGGGTGAGAAGCTCGGCCACTCGGGAGGAGCTCAGAGTAGAGCCGCTGCTCCTTCACATCGAGAGGGGTCAGCTGAGGTGGCTCGGGCATCTGTTCCGGATGCCTCCTGGACGCCTTCCCGGGAAGGTGTTCCGGGCGCGTCCCACTGGGAGGAGACCCCGGGGAAGACCTAGGACACGCTGGAGAGACTATGTCTCCCGGCTGGCCTGGGAATGCCTCGGTGTCCCCCCGGAAGAGCTGGAGGAAGTATCTAGGGAGAGGGAAGTCTGGGCATCTCTGCTTAGACTGCTGCCCCCGCGACCCGGTCCCGGATAAGCGGAAGAAGATGGATGGATGGATGGATAGTTATGTTAATTCCCAACAAGTGATAGAAATAACCAAGAAGATACCTGGACAGATTTTGATTTTGAACAGAGGCTTAAAAATATTTGGGCTGTTAATAAATTTTAAATTAATTTTTCAATTCATATTTTAAGAAAAGAAAAACACATGTGCATATATTTTAATAATTGTGCAAATATACATTACCATTCAAAATATATATATTTTTAAGAAATGTATACGTTTATTTAGCAAGGATCCATTAAATTGATCAAAAGTAACAATAAGTGCTGTTCTTTTGACATTTCTATTCATCATCCAGGATTCAGAAATCATGGTTTCCACAGAAATATTTAGCAGCACAGAATGTTTTTTTTCAGCACCAAATCAGCATATTAGAATGATTTGTGAAGGATGACGTGACACTGAAGACTGGAAAAAAAACTGCACATGTCTTTAGGATGTCATGGTTTATCCTTTTGAAAAGAGCAGGTTCTTCACTCATACATGAAACCACTAATTAAGTGTCCTTTCTGTAGTGCAGGACTTGCCCCTGTCATTTAACCTTTTTAAAATACTGCTCCATGTAATTAACTGATTATAGTTTACAGCCGTCATCACAAATGCATCTGTCATTCAAAACAAAAACATCTAAAATGGGAATGAATAGTGCAGTGCAGAATCATTTATGAAATCCTCTATTAGAGGAATGAGAAAATGATTCAGCGACATAATTACGGGTGTCACTGGGACTGATTGATACCATTCAGAAGGAACTGATGGTGCCAGCTGTCTGAGAGACAGAGTTATCTCTAGCAGCTCCGAATCTCAGTCTGAATGTTATTCAATCACTGGAAATGTCAGAAAGTTAGCCAGATGCTCATCAAAATATGTGCGATTGCTCAATGGCGCAAAAAGATCTGAAGGAGGCTGATTAAAATGAACAAAGTGCGTCAGAGAGCCGCTGATATGCTGATCATGGCGTTTTATCAGGTTCCTCCCAATGCATGTTTTAATATAACTGTCTGGCCACATTCTAACCCTGAAATTGCATTGTTTTGAATATGTGCCACATTATTTGCACATTATTACATTTACATTTTTACATTTATTCATTTAGCTGACGCTTTTTATCCAAAGCGACTTACAATTGCTATACATGTCAGAGGTCGCACGCCTCTGGAGCAACTAGGGGTTAAGTGTCTTGCTCAGGGACACATTGGTGTCTCACAGTGGATTCGAACCCGGGTCTCTCACACCAAAGGCATGTGTCTTATCCACTGCGCCATCACCACCCCCATAGTTTGAGAATTCATATCAGTCCTTCTTCCTTGGAAGTAACTCCTCTCCTCTTCATTGGGTCTTTTCGCTATCATCTAACATTACTTGCCTTTTGATTCTCTGGAATTTTTGCCATTTATTTTGTCTGTCTGCCCTGTGTCTCAGTTCAAATCCAGAGCTCAGCTGACTATGTGGCGATGTCCCTTTTTGGCCAGTGGCACTGCTGAGATGGCGGAGGTGGAGAAAGAGGGAGTAAAGCCAGACACAGAGAAACAAAAAGTGACTGAGAGAGAACAGCCTGGCGAAGGCCCAGACCTCATGCCTTCTGTGGCCAAGCTGAGGGACAGCATTGACATTCATCCCATGCAGGAACTCTACAGCCTTGAGGTTTCTGTTCTACAACTCCCAACCAACGTGAACATATAATACCTATAAATATGAGCTTGCTTTAAACAGACACTAAAAAAGATTGTTCTTTAAGAGTTCTTTACATATGGTTCTGAATAGAACTGTTGCTATATCATTGTGTTAGACTTTAAGGTTCTTTATTCCCGCCTTTTTGTTTTTCAAATCTGTAACTGTTTTCTGGAGCTCTGCCAGTCAACTACACAGACGATCACTCTCAACAGGTAATTGATTTCTTTCTTAAAATGGCAATACATTTTAACTTTTAAATTGCTTTCCTAACAATTGTGTATTTTCCTCTTTTTAGAACATGCATGTGTGAGGAGCTCTACTCAGTTGAGGATAATTCTCTCTACTAAGTAACAGAAATGGTGAATTTATGATCCGTATTGTTAGATTTTTTTATTATTACTTGGGTTTATGCATAAACATACCCAGTCACAAATAAACATTAAAGTTATCCCATGACTTTATATCACACTTACCTTGTTAACATTGTGAAGGGCTCTCAATTTTTATTAAAAATATTTGTTTTTACATAAATGGATGCTCAATTGTGTATTTCAGATGCTTTTACATCCCACAACCTCATCATCTGCAAAAAATATCAGAAACTGATATTTCAGCAGAACTTGGCAACTCTTCATTAGATCTATTTTTATTTAGATCTGACTTCTTTATTTATTTGTGTTCAGTGTCAACTGTCATTTATTAATGCATAATCTAACAAATGAAAATAAAGATCTCGTGAGATGAAGTGGGCAGAGAAATGAAAAACATACTGAAAAAATGTCTTATTGCTCACAAATGAGCCTGATCATGAAGGAAAACTATGCCATTTTTGTGCCAGTCTAAATCTAAGAGTTGACTTAAAAGCCAAAAACATATCCATCCATAAAAAAGTTAAATATATGAGAGAAAAATAGGCCTATACATGCAATAACGATGGGGTTGAAGGATCAAATGTGATGTTGCAGCATTATATTTTCGTTTCGGTGTCCAACACTATGAAAGACCTCCTTCAACCCCAGATGCACCTCCTCACCCAAATCACTGCTGGCTCCTCAGCATGAGACTGTGGGAATCATTCTGCTTGTTTTCATGCCTGTGGAAAAGGCTCATAAATAGACATGTTGGAGAGTGTCTTGCAGTCGCAGCTGGAAGGTATTGTGGAAACAGCAACAGGACTGCAATGGAATCCATCACTAGTGCTCTCTGTTGGTATGAATGAGCTAGGCAAGACAAACAATACCACTGTGCACCAGGTTCCAGCTTAGAAAAATAAATCCAGAGAAATATTGGGTCAAAGAGGCCCCTGGAGCTCTGGACGGAGGATTTTAAGTTTCTGCAGGTGGCTGTTCGCCAACTTTGCGCTGCGCTACACGACATGTCAAGGAATCGGATGAACTCCTAGTCCTCTTCAAATAGTCCTCTTGGTGCCTTATTGTACCGTAAAGACCTTAATTTGTCAACTGTAATCACTAGGTCATAAACAATTGCATAATCATCATGCTACTACTGCGTTGGCATTGCATTTAAGTACCACAAAAGTGATTCAGATTAGGTTTAAATAGAGAAAGTCTGATCTAACATCCAAAATTTGCTGAAAATATGCTAAATGTATGAGAATACAGAAAACATGGTGCTTCAATTTTGTACTACCAGATTTTGTAATTTGCTTTTACTATTGCAATTAGGCTGCAAACAAGCACAATGCTTCTGTGTTCTATAGAAGGGAAATGGTAATATATTCAAATAGATAAATAAGTTAAACCTGCACATCTGAGATGAGGACATCAAAATATATTAAAATGTCAAAAGGCTTAAAGTAATTTCCTGTGAAACTAATAAAAAGCCCACCCATGATTAACATTCCACAACAACAAAATAATAAATGAAACCTTCCAAAGAAAGCTAACGTTTTTCAATAAACTGATGAATTTAGGTCAATACATAACTATTAAATCATTTTTAACTGTTTCCAACTGTACAGCCAGAGAACAATATGGTAAATCCTCTGGATTCCAGACTGAACCATAAATCATGGATGTAATCTCAAAATATTTTCCTTAACCAGTTCTTAACTTCATGTAAATTCTCAGATCAAATCTCCAAACAAGCTGCCTTTTCATTTACGGAGGTGGCAAGTACAATAGAAGTTTTCAGGTTTCAAAACTCTTATGAGGGCTTAGTTTTACCACAGAATAGGTTCATTACATGTTTGTTGTGGATCAAGCATGATTTTTGTAGGTGCTCTGGGGATGTGGACGCTAGCTCACACACAGCAAGAGACTCACAGTAAACCTCAGCGGGACACTCACTATACCACTAATGATGTGCTAGTAGAGACAAGTAGGTCAGCAAAGACATCTACTAAGTTTTTGTACTTTCTTATAACAATACATTACATATCATCTTATAATAAAGAAGTTTCACTCACCAATTAAGTAAAAAGAAAAAAAAGATTGCAGCCCTTTAGACAATGATTGGCAACGCTGTGCTTGAGAAAAAATGATGTAAAAGTATTTGAACCATTTGCATTTGAACATTTTGAACCCAAGGTCTGGCCTGTATACTAACAAAGCAAGATAATGAGAAGTGCCAAGTGAAGACCCCTGCCCTGTCACATACCCTTTTTCTTTTCTTTTTTGGAGGGTGTCTTGAAAGGTGCCTGCTCGACCGGGGGTGTGCTGGATTCCACTTCTGCAGACATGTTTGGAGGCCAGCCTTGTGCAAAACAAGTGTGAAGACAGGATCAGTTGAAGCACTCTTGCTCTCCTCTGCAGTGTGTGCACCACAGCTTAACTCAGCAGTGGACCATGCTCAGCTGTGCCCGCACTAAAGAGGAAGGAAAGAGAGAGAAATCAAAACAGGGAAAGGATTTAGTAGCTTTTAGAAGTCCTCAGTAGCTTAGTAGCTATTTGCTACTACGATGAAACATTTAGGAGCCAGGTTACTTTTTCAGCTGTTAAATTTCAATTATTTCAATTATATAGACTAGTTTGTGTTGTTGTATTAAGTATAAATTCATCGATGCTGTAAATCATATGGTGATCCTGATTACATTTGTATCATAACTTATAAACATCACCCTGGGATTGTGTGTTTATTATGTTTCCAATAAGTCAACCCAACAAAGTTTAACTTAAAGTCAATTCAACTTTACATTTGGATCACATTCAGCAAACAATAATCAATAGGCTACATTTTGTAAAATATTTAAGTGTTTAAAAAATGATTTATTACAAAATACATAAACTCTGTTGTGAACATTATATTTACTTACATGTTGTTATATGACTAATCAGTCAGTAAATAGAATAATTTTCATGGACCTAAAGTACACATCACAGTGACAATTCCTGGGTAATTTTGAATCGTACGGAACCGAAACTATAACTTGAGGTTCAGTGAGGGAGCCAGTTGTGACAACTCTGAACGACTCATTAAAAAGAACCAGTTCAAAGAGTCATTTGTTTGCATTACAGCTTGCTCTGTGTTTATTGTTGTATTCAGGAAACACTGGCATGCACTCTAATGATATGATATCTGACGAAAATGCATATGAACACGCATACATTTTCCCGTTCATGTTAGTCACAGCTTGGAGTGCTGAGACAAGCATTATAGCATGACAACACAATAATTGATGATGAATTCCATGTCAGAAGTTGGTGAATTTTGTTTAGCGTGTGCTGACCACTTGCTCTCTGAACTCATACTGCTTAGGTAATGTGCTAACTCATACAATACTTTCCAATAATGTGCTAACCAGCTCAGGTTTCATTCCAGCAGACTGGATAAATACACAGGGAATACTATAAATCAAAGTAGCTGTGCTTAAACAGAAGCTGAATAAACATCCTGGACTCTAGAGCATTTTGCTGTGGTGACTGCATTGTTCAGCCATAAATATTCTCCACTCAATGCCTTTAACGCACCACGTGACATTCATGTTTTGAGTTAATACAGATAACTGGCTCTCCTCGAGACTTATCTGAGGTGATAGGTCACTGAGACATTTGTGTATTCTCTAACCTGTCCTTGCTTGGCATATCCATTACAGGACCATAGCACCCTTAGCCTATACCGTATCTCCCGCTGTCTCTGCACTGCAATTATCCTGCCCTGCACCCAAAGACAGGAAGTCAGAGCTTCCCTTCCATCTGGGATCTATTCATTCTCCACCTTCTTCATACCACAGACTGGCTATTTTTGAACATTTGTTTTCAATTAAAAAAAAAAAAAAAAAAAAAAATCCAAGCCACTCATACATAAAAATATTTGTGATGTTTTTACCCTCATCCATCCACTGACTCAAGCTCCCTATAAATATACACACATTTAACAGGCCCCAACTCTTTTCCTTGAAATATCCTTCCTGTAGAACATTCCACACAATGTTGCAATAATGTTATGTAATTAAAAACAACTTAGAATGTTAAGATTGTTAACAGATTAACCATAATAAACTTCTTAACCGTCTCCATCTATTAAAACAAACTATTGTTTTTTGAAACAAAGCTGAAAAAATTAAATATAAATAGATGAAAATTTTAATTAAAGGAAAATTAGAAATGTTGCCTTGGCAAATACCTGAAATAAGTTTAAGTACAAAAGAAAATAACACATAATTATAAGTTTAAGTACTAAAAACATTACACATAATTATGAAAGCACATGACAAAAGTACGTACATTACTGCAAATTAAACTAAAACTGAACTAAAACTAAAAAAAGAAATGAAACATCAATAGTAATACTGGGGGGGTTACAAAAGCACATGACAAAATTAAGAACTAAATATTAAACAAATTAAAAACTGAAAAATAAAAAAAAAGTTTAACTCAATAAATATAAATAATACTAAAATATCACTTTGTACACTAAAAGAAGCTGGGTTAAATACAACCTAGTGCTGGATAAATACTGAACAGAACACATGCTGGGTTGTTTTCTACCAACAGCTGGGTTAAATGTTTAACCCAACCTTCTGGCCAGTAACCCAACCGCTGGGACTAAACAACCCAATCACTGGGTTCGTCCATATATTACCCAGCGTTTCTTTAGAGTGTAGAAGCTGTCATTTATGAATCAAAGTCCCAAATAAATTCACAGTTTCTAAAATAGGCTATATTCTTTTCCCTGTAATCAAAGTTGTTATCTAGACCAACTCAAAATGGTATGCTTTTGTGTCTCACCAGACATAAATAGGTTTCTAACCCATAATCAGCTTCACCTCTCACACCGGCGACCCTCATGTGACCCCAGACTTCTGCTGGTCATCTATAACTAGTGAGCAGATTCTATTATAAGAGTAAAGAGTACCACCTGCCCTTCCCCTGAATGGCAGCTGTTGGCAACTCATGGTAGACAGAGAGACCATGGCACAAAACATCCACAAATGCAGTGGCAAAAAGGAAGAATGGAAAAAAGGAAGAATGTGTCATGCTGGTGAGCTATTAACATGTCCTAGACAGGAATAAAGTCTTGGTCTCTAGCTGACACCCTGATCCTATTAAGTCTGCAACAAATACCGTGTTTATATCTAGCACACTGCCACTGTTAGCAGGCACACCTAAATAACAATTCAGACCAAGACTGCGAGAATAGCTCATACGCTTTTACATACACATTTACATCCATACACGTTTAGGTAATTTAGTTGTCCAAAGATATCTTTAAAATGCCATTATCTCAGTATTATCAATTTATGAGCACTAAATTCCTGGAAGGATATCCAAGCCATTCAGTATTTATTCAGGTGTTCAAAGGTGAGTAGTAACAGAAACTGACACAGTTGAGAGATACTGACATGGTGCACTGCATCCTATGAAAGTTCTTTGTAGTAAATAAGTAACTCTGACTAAAAACTTGAGTAATGCCTATTAAAAATTCAGCTTTGCCATCACAGAAATACATTTTAAAAGATATTAAAACAGAACAAAATCTGACTGGATAATAAATACTTTTTTTGAAAGAAGTCCTTTATGCTCACCCAGACTGCATTTATTTTGATCAAAAATACAGTAAAAAATAGTCATATTGTGAAAATTATTACAATTTCAATTAACATATTTTAAAATGTATTTCTGTAATGGCAAAGCTACATTTTCAGCAGTCACATGATCCTTAAAAAATCATTCTGATATGCTCATTACGTGCTTAAGAAACTTGTCTGATTATCTAGTGATAAATAATGAATAGAAAGTTCAAAAGAAGAGCTTCTATTTTAAATAAAAATCTCTTGTAACATTATAGACTTTACTCTAACTTTTGATCTTGCTGAATCAGTGTTAAAAAACAGTTGTGCAGTGTTATGCTTAATATTTCTTTGTGGAAATCACATTTTTGCAGGATTCTTTAACGAACAAAGTCAAAAGAACAGCATATATTTTAAATATACAATTTTGTAACATTGTGAAAGTCTTGGTTTCTTGCTTAATAAAAATATGAATTTCTTAAATAGCATCCCAAACTTAACGGTTTTACTGACCACAAGCTTTTGATCAGTGTATATTACTTATACTAAGAGTATAGTTATTTGCAAGTGCATTTTGTTGTTTTAACATTAATAATAAAACACATCCATTTCACTCAACATGCTTTAATAAACCACAGAGTGCGAAAAGCTTTAAAAAAGTCAAAGTTGTCATTGTTTATAGTTTCTGCTCATTTTTGGATCTTATCCAACGCACAGAAACACAGTCTACGGGAAACATAAGAGAAAAATGTAAACATTTGCAGGAATTAGTGTATCCCTATAGACAGACCTCACATTATGCCTAGTGCAGTGTTTTGTTTGCTTTGTACACAAGCAAAATCTCCTAATGTGTTACATCTGAAAAATAAATGTGACATGTTTAATTACAAAAACATATCCATTACCACTTCATAAATTGCGGTCTAAATACTTAAAAAAACTCTCATGTTACATTGACTACATGGCCTCAAGCACACAATTGGACCGTTTTGTCTAAACAGACTATTCATGCTCTTCTGCTGGCCAATGTAACGTAGTGAACTCTATATTCCGTCCAACCATATGGTCGCCATATGAGGCATAAGATGTTGTATATGGGCTCTTGTATCTTTAAAACATTTTTAGCACTCTTCCTCACATGACTGTAGTACTTCCTGGTCAAAGTGCAAGAAAAACATCAATATTTGCACGCTGGCCTGAGAAGACCTCATTTTCTCCTCACTGGCATCTCAGCAGGTCTTCAGCACTGGAGCCGGAGAGGTCTAAGAATGGGTATATAAACACCATCTTTCCTTTTCCCTGTCCCTGGCCCCAAGCCTGTCGCTTAACATAAGCTATGGAGTATGCGTAAATATCCACATGAAAAAAAGGAAAGCCAAGACACATCCTCCCCAGCTCAATGCCAAGAATCTCAGAGCTCTGAGGTAAACACACTAGACAGACAAAATCTCCAGGGGTGTGTTGTCAGTTGTCAACAGGACACTGGATAACTAGACGGAACACACAGTGTACCAGGAACAAAGACCTGATTGTACTCATGCCACATGCAGGACCGATCGATGTATTTAATGGCCTCAGAACACCTCCGCATAAGACTCCTTCAGTTACTGGCTGAGGCTAAAGAACTGTTTGAGAATGGAGATCAGAGAAGAAGCTGGAGGCTGAGGTGATAATGATATTGATTCTTGTAACATTTTGCAATTCAAATGTAACATGTGGCTAGCCAATAATTGTATGACCCTTATGGCTTTGGATTGTGAGGGTTGCTATGGCAACCCTTGACAGGTATGGGCAACTCTTTTCATAGTGCTGCACTCACAGGCTGGCTTTGCACAGCAAACACACAATCCATCATCCAAGACACATAATCAAACAAAATGAGGAAAAGGCACACAGTACACACAAAGCCTCACATAAAGAAATGTTAATTACAATTCACTTTTCAAAAAGACGAATCAATTACATAGAGAATTCAAAGCAGCACAACTGTTTTCAACACTGCTAATAATAAGCTTGCTTCTTGAACAGCAAATCAGGATATTCTAATGATTTATAAAGGATCATGTGACATTGAAGACTGGAGAAATGGCTGCTGAAAATTCAGTATTTACATCACAGGATTAAATTGTATTTCATAATATTACAGTTTTTACTGGATTTTTGCTAATAAATGCAGCCTCGGTGAATGTATAAACCAATCTATTTCACATACAGTATAATATATATACACAGTGGTGTGAATAAGTGTTGGCCCCCTTCCTGATTTTTTATTTTTTTTGCATGTTTGTCACACTTTAATGTTTCAGATCATCAAATAAATTTAAATATTAATCAAAGATAACACAACATGCAGTTTTTGAATGAAGTTTTTTATTATGAAGGGAAAACAAAATCCAAACCCACATGGCCCTGTGTGAAAAAGTGCTTGCCCCCTAAACCTAATAATTGGTTGGGCCACCCTTAGCAGCAACAACTGCAATCAAGAGTTTGCGATAACTTGCAATGAGTCTGTTACAGCGCTGTGGAGGAATTTTGGCCCACTCATCTTGGCAGAATTGTTGTAATTGAGCCACATTGGAGGGTTTTCGAGCATGAACCGCCTTTTTAAAGTCATGCCACAGCATCTCAATAGGATTCAGGTCAGGACTTTGACTAGGCCACTCCAAAGTCTTCATTTTGTTTTTCTTCAGCCATTCTGAGGTGGATTTGCTGGTGTGTTTTGGATCATTGTCCTGCTGCAGATCCCAAGTTCGCTTCAGCTTGAGGTTACGAACAGATGGCCGGACATTGTTCTTCAGGATTTTTTGGTAGACAGCTGAATTCATGGTTCCATTTATCACAAGTCTTCCAGGTCCTGAAGCAGCAAAACAGCCCCAGACCATCACACTACCACCACCATATTTTACTGTTGGTATGATGTTCTTTTTCTGAAATGCTGTGTTACTTTTACGCACACCTTCCAAAAAGTTCAACCTTTGTCTTGTCAGTCCACAGCGTATTTTCCCAAAAGTCTTGGGGATCATCAAGATGTTTTCTGGCAAAACTGAGACGAGCCTTTATGTTCTTTTTGCTCAGCAGCGGTTTTCGTCTTGGAACTCTGCCATGCAGGCCATTTTTGCCCAGTCTCTTTCTTATGGTGGAGTCATGAACACTGACCTAAACTGAGGCAAGTGAGGCCTGCAGTTCTTTAGATGTTGTTGTGGGGTCTTTTGTAACCTCGTGGAAGAGTCGTCGCTGCGCTCTTGGGGTAATTTTGGTCGGCCGGCCACTCCTGGGAAGGTTCACCACTGTTCCATGTTTTTGTCATTTGTGGATAATGGCTCTCACTGTGGTTCGCTGGAGTCCCAAAGCTTTAGAAATTGCTTTATAACCTTTTCCAGACTGATAGATCTCAATGACTTTCTTTCGCATTTGTTCCTGAATTTCTGAATTACACTTTTTCACACAGGGCCATGTGGGTTTGGATTTTGTTTTCCCTTCATAAAAAAAACCTTCATTTAAAAACTGCATGTTGTGTTTACTTGTGTTATCTTTGATTAATATTTCAATTGGTTTGATGATCTGAAACATTAAAGTGTGACAAACATTAAAAAAAATAAAAAAATCAGGAAGGGGCCAACACTTTTTCACACCACTGTTTGTATATGTATGTATGTATGTATATATATATATATATATATATATATTAGTATAAAAGTCTATTAACATAAAAGATTCAGCTACATTTACATTTATCAATTTATACGTACGTATAAATCAGAATATTAATCCAAACCTGAAAGCAATAAATTAGTGCAACTGTACCAAATTCCAGTTGAGTACTAGAATAGTACAATGTTATTGTACTACAGGCTAGATACTTTAACTTGTGCTTCAAATAGCACAGAAGAAGGAGACCAAACCCACTGCTAAAGTGTTATAGAATGATATTCATAGACATCTAGTCAGACTGCCCCTCATTAAACCTCTGGGGTCCTCAAAGCGTAACCGTACTACTAAGGCAGACCCTGTATAATGATTTCTCAAAATGAAGGTTGAATATGTCATGTAGGCTTTCTCACAGGAAATCATTATACAATTAATCTTCTCAGCATGAGGTCCCATGATAAGTAGAGGTTTTTAAAAGTAAAAACATTTAAAAAGCGCAGTAACCCATAATTTTAGCTCTCTGTTTGTGTGGTCGTTCAGGTGTTCCAGACCTGCTACAAAAGAAGCATTAAATGTCTAGTGTACAAACACTGCCTAGCCCATAACACCATAACTGGGGTCATCTAGTGACAAAACAAACTCTTTATGGAACACCAAGCAAAGGAAAATCCTCTTTTCACACAATAATTCACTGAAATGATGTTTAATGAAATGAAATGAAAACAAACAGTACAGTAAGCCACAGGATTGCTCAAGAGATATGAAATGAACAGAATACTGTAAATACATGTGTTTTATACACAAACCTTGGACTCAATGTACTTACAGAGGATTTAAGTATGTCGTTTGTGAAACTATACTGTAAATAGCGTTTTGTATAAAAGGTGAAATGGAGCGATTCAGTTAAGGCAAAAATGCAGGAAATGTCCTAATGATTTCCAAAGTTTCTGTCCTGAACAAGAAGGACAAGGATTTATCCTGTCATGGGTCAAAGCCCCTTCTGATAAGCCAAAAGATGGACGTCATTGTACAAGTTGATTCCATGGAGAAATCTACACCTTATTTATTAGAGACCATCCAGAAAATAAAGAAAATGGGTTTATAGCGAGATAAGGAAGCATTTCATTCCTGCATTATCTGAGAGGATAAAATGTGACCGCCACACATTTAAAGAGATAGTTCACAGCAAAAAAACTTACACTCTATCATGTTCCAAACCTGTATGACTTTCTTCTATGGAACACAAAAAAATATATTTTAATATCAAATATATAATATATTTGGAGGCTGTAACTTCTGTATATAGATCATACAGAAAATCATCTGATTCTGGTGCCTGGCTGGTTGATCAGTGCATCTCTTCAATATATGTAATATATGCACATTTTTTTATTTTGGGTGGACTATCCCTTTAAGTGTGTGGAGGTCAAGTGTCATCTCAGCAGATAATGTTGAAAGCAAAGGCTTCCACATCTGACCCTAAACCACTTATTTTTTCTTTACATTTCATTCCTTTTGTTTTGGAGGGGGAAAGTGCAGAACAAACAAACACTTGGGGCAAAAGTCACTTACCTCAGCATGTGGCCGCCACAGTAAAATACCAATCTAAACATAAAAGAGCTGCCATGACTTCTCTGCTGACCTATATATGTCCACAATGAAATACAATAGCAGTCCCTTTTGTCTAATAAAATGTCAGAGGCAGGAAAAGACTGCAGAGTTAGTGGAGAAGAGTCTTATTGAAGTGCAAAGTGATGGAAAGTTGCCTTTGTTTCTCTCTTTTTTGGACTACTTTCGCCCCTGAAATATGTTAGTCTTTTTATGAAGAGAGAAGGAAGAGGGGAAAGGTGCTGGATAGCATTTGAAGAGTTCAGAATGAGGGACAGAAGAGAAACTACGTTGAGTGCCAACATCTGGTTCCAATAAAACAGCACACATCGTACCAACAGGAGAAAGAAGAATGTCTTGACGTGACTCATACCCAGCATCATTTTTAAATGCTAATTCACATTTTAAACTGTTAAATGAGTTGGCTACTCGTCCTTGGTAAAGTCATTTACACATACTTAAGTAAAAGCACATTTGCTGTTTTCAATAAGATTGAAAGCATCTGTCCATATCCAATGTGAGGAACAAAGATGTTTTCCTTCAACGTTTCAAATAGGTTTTTATTCTCTGACGACATCAAAGTGAGCTCACTATAAAAGAGTTAAATGTTCCCTCGACATTTCCAGTTTTGTGAGAGGAACAGGAATGTATTTGCTGTGGCATTTCCTCCTCTTTAAGTATTATGGGGGATGGTGAAGCAGAAAAGAGGATGAAAATGCCATACAGGGAAAGGAAGAAACTGTAGGCCTTACAGTTAAAGTGACTGAAATTTCTCTTGTCTTGTCACCACTCTTACTCTAACGCCACCCTGGCAATGCTCACGTTTAAAGGCTTAGCTTTTCCAAGTCTTGCACTGTCATTAAGATCTACCGGGACTTAATGATATATATTCCCTGGAACTGAGATCATACCTGGAACCAAAAGTAAACGGAGTCACCTAAGCTTGTGTGCCGCTTGTGCACAGCATTATTTAAGGTTATAACACACAGTAGTAGCCTTTATGAGGACATTATCATCCGTGGGCCTCCTGTGATTCTGCTGAGAAATCTAAAAAATTTGGTTTTAGCGATGATGCACCTTGAATGAGAAAATACAAAACTAGCCTACTGTATGAGGTCTCACAGTTTAACTTTAGACATGAAGATGAGGAGGCTGTTTTAAACTGATATTAAAACATTCAAATGCTGATCATGCTATTGTATGTTTTATTTTCTGCCATAAGCTATACCTCGTGAATGCATATGAGTGTGGTATCAACATGAAGCTGTTTGACATCGGATGTGGTCACTGTTGATGAATGCAAACATCTATGAATTTAGGTCAGACCAGCAGCCAACATCAGAGTCGTATCAACCCGTGTTTCACTGGATTTGAAGGAGAATCGTTTAAAATCAACAGGTCCTATCTGCACAAAGAAACAGACGTGGGATAGATTTCATACTGATATCAATAGCATATTCCTCATTTTCCTAAGACCCGTAAATGCCTGGAGATTCAAGAATGTATCGACGACTCAATCTGTAAAAGGCAATATGAGGACTTTAGACAATAACAGAGCTCCTGCTGCAGTGAATGGAAACAGACCGCTATTATTAAAAAATGAAATAAAACCCCGAATTCTTTTCCCTCCCGTTCATTCGTTTGTTTAAAGCACGAGATCCGTTTCAATAGCTGTCGGAAAACGTCAGGTTTTCAAACACAGTAGGCTACTACATTAATTTAGGAAAACGTTATACACACCTACGTTAAGACATTGAGCGGATCCTGGAGCTCGCATACTCCGAACCGGCAGAGAAAACGCGGCTTGACAACAGAGTCGACGCGTGTCCGGTAGTGCAGAAGGTATATTCCCGGGATATTGGTCTGAGATGTTGACGGCGAAGATCTTATTCCCGGGATGTTGGCAGCTCTGAGGAATGTGCTCTGATGTTACTGCAGATTCGGTAACTCCCCCTCAAAGTGAAATTTAACCCTCTGAAGACCAGACGGCGATCTCCTTGTATTCACTGCATCACACGACACATGGCAGTCTAACTTACCAGTGTTTCTAAGGCGCTCTCACTTTTTCATCAACTACTGATTCTTTGGAACCCACACCTATATCTTTCGCTAGTCTGTGTACTTTTTTGTCTTGATGACAAAATATGCATAGGCTACTTCAGCAGGACATTACAACACTGCTGTTTCCAGTCAAAGAAATTACGCAATAATTTACCATCAACAAGCTGTACATGCTGTACCATGAACAAAATTCAGTGACCTTTAAAATGTTTATGTAATTTGATTCAATTAATTTAAAGCAATATATTGAGTAATTTGTTCATTTGTGTGTAATAGGATATTGTAGTTTTTAGAGACGTGTTTATTTGATCAGAGATAGCCTGCCCTAGGCCTTACATTTTGTATCTCTGCTCTGTATTTTTTGTTGTGTTTTAATTTTTTATATACCCCCAAAATAATATATCATGTAAAATATTAGGCCTATCAGAATGCAATTAATATTAGGCTATCATATTATTAAAATAGGCCTATTAGATTAGATTAGATTAGATTCAACTTTATTGTCATTGCACATGTAAGGTACAGGGCAACGAAATGCAGTTAGCATCTAACCAGAAGTGCAATAAGCAGAGGTACAGGATATACAGTGCCTACAATATGTTACATATGTACAGAATATACAGATAAGGCAGTAGTACTATGGACTTAATTTACAAGTTTTTAAATACTATCAGTATGATATAGAGATGGGTGATATGAACATACTATACAGATGGATTGTGCAGTAAATGTATGTACACTATGAGCAAAAACTATGAAAATAATTACAAATGGATATGAATAAGCTATAAATTAAGATATATAAACACTAGTGCAATGAACATTGAAAGTGCATAGAAATAAAACTTTACAGTACATAGTACTCAGTGTGTAGATTGGTTGTTTTTTTTGTTTTGTTTTTTTAATCGATTTAATGATGGGGAGGGGTGAAGAGTTTGTAGTGGTGTGTGAGGGGGGTATCATTGGGCAGAGTTTAGTAGGGAAACAGCTGTAGGGAAAAAGCTGTTCCTGAGTCTGCTTGTCCTTGTTCGGAGGCTCCTGAAGCACCTCCCAGAGGGCAGTAAGTTAAACAGTCTATGGTCAGGGTGAGAGGAGTCCTTAAGAATGCCGCGAGCTCGACGTAAACAGCGTTTTCTCTGGACGTCCTCAATGGCAGGGAGTGGTGTCCCTGTGATGCGTTGGGCGGTTTTCACCACCCTCTGTAGTGCCTTGCGGTCAGCAGCTTAGCAGTTCCCATACCAGACTGTGATGCAGTTGGTCAGGATGCTTTCAATTGCACACCGGTAGAAGTTCAGCTGGATGATTGGAGACAGGTGGTTCTTCTTCAGTGTCCTAAGGAAGAAGAGGCGTTGGTGAGCCTTCTTGACTAGGCTGGATGTGTTGGTGGTCCAGGTCAGGTCCTCCGAGATGTGGGTTCCCAGGAACTTGAAGCTGGAGACACGTTCAACAACCATCCCGTTAATGTGGATGGGGTCATGCGTTCCACTTTTCTTCTTCCTGAAGTCCACAATACGTCCCTTTGTCTTGCTGGTGTTGAGGAGCAGGCTATTGTCAGCACACCATGCAGCCAGGTGCTGTACCTCCTCCCTGTAGGCAGTCTCATCGTTGTCTCTGATGAGGCCAATCACTGTGGTGTCGTCAGCAAACTTGATGATGGAGTTGGATCCATGCACAGGCCTGCAGTCATGGGTGTAGAGGGAGTAGAGAAATTGGCTCAGCACACAGCCCTGTGGTACGCCGGTGTTGAGTGTGATGGTGGTGGAGCAGGTGAGGCCTGACCTAACATGCTGAGGTCTGTTGGTCAGAAAGTCCATAATCCAGCTGCAAAGGGAGGTGTTAACACCCAAGTCTCCAAGTTTAGTGGTCAGCTTGGACGGAATGACAGTGTTGAATGCTGAGCTGAAATCAACAAACAATATCCGTGCATATGTGTTGTTGTTTTCCAGGTGTGTGAGTACCGAGTGCAGTACTGTGCCTACTGCATCCTCAGTGCTTCTATTGCTTCTATAGGCAAATTGGTGTGGGTCCAGTGTGGGTGGGAGGCAGTTCTTGAGGTGTGCCAGGACCAGTCGCTCAAAGCACTTCATAACAATGGGTGTGAGTGCTACGGGGCGGTAGTCATTCAGGCACGATGGGGAGGAGTGTTTCGGCACTGGCACAATGGATGTGGACTTAAAGCATGTTGGCACCATTGCTTGGGTGAGTGACAGATTGAAAATGTCTGTGAAGACCCCTGCGAGCTGCTCTGCACATGTCCTGAGCACACGTTCAGGAATGCCGTCGGGGCCAGCAGCCTTGTATGCGTTGATCCGGCTCAATGCTGTGCAGACATCTGTGGAGGTGAGTTTGAGGGTCTGATGGTCTCCTGAGAGTGTGATCTTGGTGGCTGTCTCCTTGTTGTTGTTGTCAAAGCGAGCATAAAAGTCATATAAATAATACATAGGCTACATTGACACTAGAAAACATGGGTAAAACGTAGGCTACTTAACAAAAATTCTTATGCCAATTCTTATTTTTGGCACAAACCGAAATAGCCCAAGCCTAATTGTTTATGATATGGCTCTGGTCCTTCCTTCAATTTAAGTCTATGGGATTTTTGCACTTGTATCATCTATGATCATTCACTTGTTGGTTAGTGGGGGATATTCCTACACCATCTGTAGAACAAATTACAGTGTGCCTTGAACAGAGGAGGGCGAGACAGTTATAGTGATAGAGAAGGAAAGCAAGGGATATTTTTCAGGGCTGCAGCTGATTGACAGCTAAATGGACAGTATTTTTAGAGCAGGTTTTGCATTGTTTGAGAGAACATTGCCTTTGTTTCAAAATGGGATCCCTGCTAAAAACAACGATATTCCACTATGAAGTGAGTCTAACCCTTACGTCATATTGTTTATTCTTCTCAGGTTCTATACATACATACATTATATATATATATATATATATAGAGAGAGAGAGAGAGAGAGAGAGAGAGTGTTTTGTTTCAGTATTTTAGTTTCAAGCATTTTATTTTTTTCAAGTGTCTCTTGAAGAATGTCAGGCCAGGAAACTGGCCCTAAAGAGAGCACTGCTGCTTCTGAGGGAATGTTTTTTGTTCCTTGACGTCATATGAATGAACATCGTGTACAGTACTACACTGAAAAGAAATGTTTGTGTTCCAGTGTAAGTCAGAAGAAGAAAAAACCTTGTTTTGTAAATTAAAATATACTATGTGCCTAAATGTGAACACTGAGAGGAATATATTTCCTGAACCTTGGTGTATACATTGTAGATAATGTATAGCACATACATAAAGATGCTTATATTGCAAATTTAGACACTGAATTTTGTTAACAGCCATATGATGAACTGTGACACAGGAAAGGCCCCGAAAGGTGAAAAGGATATGAGTAGATGTCTCGTTGCCCTTGAAATGACATTCCTTCCTTCCTTCTTTCCCTCTCACTTCCCTTTTTTCTGCTGACTCATCAAATGTGAAAAAGTGGCCCATTCATAAAATCTTAGGAAAGCCATTGAAAAAGAGGTATGTTTGCTCCATATTTGTTGTTGAGCACAAAACTGTTCTTACTTTGGTTATAGGGCTAAAATAAGGCAAAGGTCTAGATAACTCCCTTATCTAAATAAACTCTTATATAGGGGTTTGCGGATTGGTCCATCTCTAACTAAACTGTCAATCAATTGTCAGATCAGCAGTGGTGTGTTGAGAAAACTGAGCAGACGACACAGTCGTGAGATATATCATGACATTCTATTAGCATTCAAATAAACAGGCTCTTGTAAACAAGTTTAATCCACACCAGACGTGTCTTCAAACAATAAAGCTAAACATCTTCTAAACCCCTGCTTATGGCAGTCTTTATTTGGACTAATATGAAGCTTAGTTACCATAGCGATGGGTCCATAACAGGGCTGAATGCCCAGATCTTATTTTAGTATTTGACTTTTCAAATAATGCGACATATGAAGGTGTTTTTCTCTGGATAGTATGTCTGAAAAACAGATTCAGAAAGGAAGTGTGGACGGATAAATGGAAAATTCTTTATAGCTAAGTTGGGGGTGTATATCTTCCGGCTTGAAGTGCCTCAACTCCTCAAAGGCCACTGCAAGCCATTCATCCAAGGCTCCCTGAGTTCAGTGGTCAAATGACGTTGCCTCATATTTTACAGGAACCCCTTCAATGGGTTGGGGTTTGCCAAATAAAGGCTACATTCACTGGCTCTGAGGCTCTTGCATTTATGAGAGGAAGAATCCAGTTAATCGTATGTGTGTCGAACAGTCCGACACTGGCGTGTCTTTGTTGCTGTACTGTATTACACCAAATGTTTGGGTGGTTAAGAATTAAGCAAAACATCAGAGACGTTTCCTTAATAGAGAGGATTCCCATCCCAAAGTATCTCTTATCACTGAACACAAGTTAGCTCTTTGCAGATATACTATACTAAGCTTCTCTGAAAACATAGATAAAAACCGATATGTGCAGCACACATTTAATATAAACAGAAAAATATAAATGTGGTGCGTATATTTGTGTTTATATATCATTTATTTATATCAAGTTATTTCATGAGACCATTCATGTCAAAGAACTGTGAATATATATATATATATATATATATATATATATATATACATACTGTATATATATATATATATATATATATATATACTATATATGGGTAGTTGACAAATAAAAATTGGACTGTGTCCTATGGTTACAAATAGCATGAGAGAGTTACAAATAGCAGGAGATAGGTTTTATCTTCAATGTTAGAGGTTATATATATATATATATATATATTTTTTTTTACATTTTTCCATCACACCATAGGACACATTGATACGTCAACTACCCATATATATCATTTTCTATATTTCTGCATAAATATGACTCAAAACATCATCAGATTTTCATGTAAGTCCTGAAAGAAGACAAAGAGAACCAAATCAAACAAGCGAGAGAAAAATATTTTCTTTGCCATTTCTTTATTGAGAAAATTTATCCAGTGTTACATATCTGTGCATTGCAAAAGTATGTGAATCTTTGCTTTCAGTATCTGGTGTGACCCCCTTTTGCTGCAGTAACAAAGGTAAAATTTATTGCAAATGCTGATCAGTCCTGCACAATAATATGAAGGAGTTTTAGCCCATTCCTTAGTGCACAACTACTTACACTCTGTGATGTTGGTGGGTTTCCTCCCATGAACTGCTTGCTTAGATCCTTCCACAACATTTTAATTGGATTAAGGTCTGGACTTTGACTCAGCCATTCCAAAACATTAACTTTGTTCTTCTTTAACCATTCTTTGGTAGAATGACTTGTGCTTGGGGTTGTTGACCCATGTTCTCTTGAGGCTCTGTTCACAGATGTCCTGACGTTTTCCTTTAGAATTTGCTGGTATAATTCAGAATTTATTGTTCCATCAATGATGGCAGGCTGTCCTGGTCAAGATTCAGAAAACAGGCCCAAGTCATGATATTACCACCACGTTTCACAGAGGGGATAAGATTCTTAAGCTGGAATGCAGTGTGTTCTTTTCTCCGAACATAATAGCTTCTCATTTAAACCAATAAGTTCTATTTTGGTTTCATCCATCCATTAAACCTTTCTCCAGTAGTCCTCTGGCTTGTCCACATGATCTTTAGCATGCAATTTTCTTTTTAGAGAATAGCGGCTTTCTTCTTGCAACTCTGCCATGCACACCATGTTTGCTCAGTGTTCTCCTGATGGTGGGCTCATGAACATTAGCCAATGTGAGAAAGGCCTTTAATTGCTTAGAAGTTACCCTGGGAACTTTTGCAACCTCGCAGACTATTACATGTTCTGCATGAGTGGTCTTTATTAGTCGAACATTTCTCGGGAAGGTAACAGTGGTCTTGAATTTTTGTATACAATCTGTCTGACAGATGGATTTGTTAGGTTGTGGATTTGTGAAGACCAAACTCTTTAGAGGTGGTTTTGTAACCTTTTTTAGCCTAATGAGCAACATTAATTCTTATTCCGATGTCCTCAGTAATCTCCTTTGTTCGTGACATGATTCACTTCCACAAACATGATCAGACTTTGATAGATCCCTTTTCTTTGAATAAAACAGGTCACGTATAACATTTGATAGTCATTGCACTGACTGAAAACGCCTCTACACAGATGGACTCTAATTTCACCTTTAAATTAACTGCTACATCACATACTTTTGCCACTCACATATATGCAATATTGGATAATTTTCCTGAATAAATAAATGACAAAGAAAATATTTTTGTCTCATTTGTTTGATTGGGTTCTCTTTGTCTACTTTCATGACTTGTGCGAAAATCTGATTATGTTTTGGGTCATATTTATGAAGAAATATAGAAAATTCTAAATTCACAAACTTTCCAGCAGCACTGACTATATATAAATATACTGTATACACACACACACATATATACAGTACATACAAAACAGTGTAAAACACTTTAGTAAACACTCTAGTTTAGGGAGCAATTCTCACTATTACCTACCCACTGACTATGACGTTTGCCTCAATAAACTGCTTATTTTGCTGCTTATTAATCATTAGTAGGTAGTTAAGTTTAGGTATTGGGTAGGATTAGGGATGTAGAATATATGTTTTAATAGTAAGAATAAACAACCAATATTTTAATAAATAGGCATGCTAACAAGCAATAAAATTAGTCCCTATACTAAAGTGTTACCTACTAGGCCGTTTATTAGTATTTACAAATCACATATTAATGGCTAATTCTGCATGATCATATTATATCCATAATTTAGACCTTACTATTTATAATCAGCAAAATAGGAGTTTGATGAGGCAAAAGTCATAGTCAATACTTAGTTAATGGTGAGAATTGATCCCCAAACTACAGTGTGACCATATAATGTAAGATCAGTCAGTGGGTCAATAAGATGACAGGATGCACATCTAAAAAATATGGAACATCAGAATTTTTTATTGAATTTGTTTTTTAACAAGAGTTAAGATTTCGGACCGTACAGAAGAGAACAGAAGTAAAAGTAATTTTTAAAAATAAATAAAAATGTGTTTACAGGAAATGCCTTTGCGCTTATGCTTTTTAAGAATCAGATAAAAATAAGTCCTCCTCACAAGCTATTGGAGGCGCAATACAATATGTTCTTCTCACTGAGTATTTTGCTTTTCCCAGAACGCGGATTCTTACATTCCAAGAGCCGGTGAGACACGTGCCAAGTTTACACTGTCAGAGTGTGTGTGGGAGGGTGGCAGCTCATAATAAAGAGAGCTTTACATCTAAACACTCAAATCTGACAGTAAACTGCAGTTTAAATCAGAACAATTCATGAACCAATCCCAAGACTGTCAAAGAAAGTCATTAACATTTCCAATTTCGAAGTCCGGCATGAAAATTGGTAAATTAAGAGACAGTAAACAAACTGAAAACCATCATGAGCAATTTTGGTTTTCTTTCTCCATAGATTTTCCTCCAGTTTCAATGTGAGTGACGCAAGCAAGAACAGACGATCATCCGTAAACAGACAACAGATGTATTTTCTCCCCACAATGCTCATGATTTTTTACAATGAAAGCCTGGAGTGTATTAAATCCCATTCACTGCAGGAAGAAAACAGTAAAAACAACAGAGACGATTCCCGGAATGTAGGAGTTACATCCTTTCCCAAAATTAAGCTCTCTTACTCATCTCTCAAAGGACATCTTGTAAGAGATGCCTAGAAGAGTTTTCAAACGACTTTTTGGTGCAACAGAAAACAGTTTCCCAGTAAATCCTGAGTTGTTTTGCAACACATTTCTGGCATTGTTGTGTATGCATGTGAGTGTGTCAGTATGCTCGTGTTTGTTTACCATAGTCGTTCTAAAAAGTCACCTCACAAGTGGACACTGAACAACCACACAGCCCGTGCTGGTGAAGAATGCCTCAGCGGGTTACAGACTTTACATCACAATTTGAAGTGAGAGGCCAGGAGGACTGAGAATCCCGGCCAGAGCTCCAGCAGTCTTATACAGTGAGCACAAAGGACTTTAAGCATTTATGTGTTTTTGTGGGTAAGAGTGTATTCAAATCTAGAGGAGACCATGCTGCCCAAACATGAGCAAAGTACCTTTTTACACCAACTAGTGGCTGTATTAGCGTATTAGATAGGAAAGTCTGGCTTGCTGCCCAAGGTACAACAGAGGCTGCCCTGTCGAATGCTGAATAAAATGTACAATAATGTGCCGTACCCCTCTCCTTGTCCAGTAAAACATTTCTGTGCTTGGACAAGAAAAAAAAAAAAAACCCCACACAGACCCACATACGTAACTTATTTGTGAGCTAGGAGAAGACTAAAGCCAAGAGAATTGTGGAACTATAGGGCACCGATCCATGGAGAGATATTAAAAAACCTGGGGATGTTAACAGGCTGAGGTGAGGCTGTAATGGTGGTTGGACAAGTGCACATGCACTGTAAAATGGGATTACACCATTGTGTTTTTAATCACATGAATATTCGTAAGTTTAAATACATCTACAGTTAGATGACTTACTTTCTGAACATCACTGAACAAAATTAATACTGTAAAACATACTTTAACTCAAAACATGAACTACAGGTACACTACAGACACTTTCTTTGTTATGATCTTTAAAGGTCTAGGGGTTGGAACGCAACATTTAGTATTTAATATTGCTGTGAGTAGTAGTATGTAACCCTACTCCTACTACTACAAGAAAACATTGTTCTAAACTAGGTTCCAGAACCCTCTAACCTAACTAATCAAAGAAAAATGTAGGAAGCAAACTCCAAATCTTCGGCATATGCGACGCCACAACTAAACTACGGCAACTACAAATAAGAATACAGAAAAAGGCGCTCACCTCTTACCTACGGTGTCTAACACTTGTTAGCTGCGGGCAGAATGTATCCTAGGGTGCGCAATAAGCTAACCTGTTCCTCATTCCCCCAATCAAAAAAAGAACAGTAAACTCATCAACACTCCACTCAGAATCTCAATAGTACAGCAACAAGCATTAAACTCCCACAACCACAACAAAAAGACTATGAACTCTAATACAGGTATGAACTCTAATACAGGCTTCAACTCTAATACAGGCTTCAACTCAAAACACATGAACGCTTCTTCAGCGTGACACGCCGAGGAACCTTTAAACAGCAGGATGACACCGGATTGGCTGCAGAGACGACGCCCTTAATGATGATTGACAATGGTCTCCTCCATCCAGCAGAGACCTAAGAGCAATGAAGACAGACTACAAAACAGATTAGTAGAAATGGGAGAGAGAGAGAGAGAGAAAAAAAAAAAAAAAACACACGCGGCACGTAACATTCTTATTTAACTTTACTTATTTAAATAAATTATTGAGTTAATACCCATATGCTGTTGTGCTTTCAGGAAGGATGCTGGCTTGCAGCTTGTTTTTTTTAAACCAATTTATGGGCATATCGGAAACACAGGTCAATCATGGTTTGTTTTGTTCAAATTTAAGTCCAAATGGATGGTTTTACAGACAATAGTGATTAAGAACAACAGTATGCAACAATACATTTTGTCTGTTTCTCACCCACTGAAGTTACGCTCCGTGTTTCAAAGTGTATTTTTTTTCCTGTGCTCTTGAGTTAGGATAGTTCAGACAAAAAAAGAAAAAAGAAAAAAAAGAACATTAGTCATTTACTCGCCCTCACGTCATCCCACACTTGTATGACTATCTTTTTTCTGTGGAACATAAAAGAAGATATGTTGGTAACCAGACTGTTTCGGTTCCCTTTGACTTCCATTCTATGGGCAAAATACAATGGAAATCAAATGGAACCAAAACTGTTTGGTTACCAACATTATTCAAAATATCTTCGTTGATGTTTCTACTTTTCTGCAAAAGTAATACAGGTGTGCAACAACACTAGGGTGAGTAAACGATAACATAATTTTCATTTTTGGATGTGCATTAGCTTAATTTTATTTTTTAAATTGCAGACATTTTATGGACAGAAAGTCATACCATTTTTTAATTGAAGAAAAGCTGGCAGGTATGCTGTTTGCTTAGACATACTTTATACATTTTCTGGATGTATATCATGTTCTTGTCAGTCATTAAATCACAGATCAGTTCTGATATGGTGATCAGTCAACCATAGATATACTGTAGGCCTACCTTAAATTTTTCTCAAATGGATAGAATTATGTAGTGCATCTTTAAGACAGCAATAAGGGGCTTTGAAAGTTTAGTAATTCTGTGGAAAAAGGGATAAAACATTTCTTGTGAAGGTACTCCCATAAATTGCAAATCTAAGCGAGACAGCGTGGATTAAGGTGTTCGAGAAATGTGGCAAGAGATTTGTAATGTTTTCTCTGTAGCATCGAGAACATCTTTTGAGCACCAAGTTGGCGGGAAGTCGTGGCCTAATGGTTAGAGAGCTGGACTTGTAATCCAAAGGTTGCGGGTTCGAGTAGGAATTGTAGGTGGGGGGAGTGAATGTCCAGTGCTCTCTCCCCCCTCAATACCACGACTGAGGTGCCCTTGAGCAAGGCACCGAACCCCCAACTGCTACCCGGGCGCTGCAGCATAAAATGGCTGCCCACTGCTCCGGGTGTGTGTTCATGGTGTGTGTGTGTTCACTGCTGTGTGTGTGCACGTTGGATGGGTTAAATGCAGAGCACGAATTCCGAGTATGGGTCACCATACTTGGCTGAATGTCACTTCGCTTCAAGTTCATTTATTTATCAAGCACATTTAAAAACATTTAAAAACAGCCACAAGACTGACCAAAGTGCTGTACATTACCAACATTACCATCTGATTTGGCAAAGAAGCTGTTCAGGATAGAAGAGCCATCCAGAGAATTGTTGAGAATTGTTGGAAAAGATGGTAAATCCAGATTTACCATCTTTTCCAACAACAAGGCCTGCAGCATCATTCAGAACCACATTTATTACAGCTATAGTATGTTCTCACATTCAATCCCAGACACATTTTACTCTAAAATTGCCCATAGATTCATTAGATTATTTAATCTTAGTCTCTAAACAGACTAATGTAGTCATCTGGTCATTATTGCAAAATAAACCCTGATAGGTTTGTTTTGCGATAATGATCAATTAACTGTACGTTATCACATATCATACATTATCACGCTTCTCAAATAATTACATAAATGGCCATGCAATGCTGATTCAAATTGAAATGATTTGATTATATGAGACAAGAGAATGCAAAGTGAACTTTTGCACTCTTGCAAAAATATTACTAGTCCAGAATGGATACACTGTAATCCATATCTATTTTTCATTTCACTGAAGAAATGGGAGAACTGCTTTCATGGGAATGATGAAGAACAAATTTGACTCTGTCGTTAAGTGGCTTTCTGCACAGGAACACTCTTCAACTACTCAATGTCTGCCTGTGTTGTTTGTGGTTAGACTTAGAGCAACATTAAACGGTGCACTGACAATACTAGAACTATTCTAACACCATAAGTGGCCTCAGTGCATTCAAAGCAGAAATCTTCATCAAAACCCCCACTTATGTAGTGCTACTGCACTGTTTTCAGAGGGATTATACACAGCTTGGCACTAAATCATAGTGCGAGAACAAAGTGCATTACTTTTTCTTTTCTCTTGGTGGTCACAATAATTACTGTTTTGAAGAGTACAAGTGGGATTTATGACACTCTTTTTCTTCATGTTTTCTCTGTGTTTATGACACTCCTTTTTTGTATATCATTTTTGCTTGAAGCTGATGAAATGGAACATCTTTTTGTCAGATCAGCCCTTTTCCCTCTCATTCCCTTATCCCTAAAAGAAAAATATGCATTTTTGTAGTGACTCAGTTAAACTGAGTTAGAATGTACAATCTTTTCTTCAGGATGCACCTGTTATGGTTTCCTGGCACAACTCAGGTTTAGTTTACTGCCCCTTTGACAAAACCACAGAACTTAAGAACAGTATGACCTTACAACACAGCATACTGCCTCTAAAACCTCCTGCTCCAAACATATGCCTGTACAGTTAGAGTAGATGCTGCATTAACATACCAGACAGTGTAATCCCTGTTAAATGCTGTTGTTTTGACTGCACTGAGAATAAAACATTGATGCTAGTTTCTCAACTAGCAGATTTTGATTGGCATTCCTCTTTGAATATTGACATGAAATGAAATATAGCTAGATGGGGACAGAAGTCTAAAAACAATTGTTATTTCATCTCACACAATTTCAACTTTATTTCTCCAAATTATTTCAAAATATGACTTTGTCTCACAGTGTTACTTTGTGTCACGAATCCAGTCCGTAGCCGTCCGTCTGCTCACCACCAGATGTCATCTTCTCTTTACATTCACTCTCACACCACATAGACTTTTACATGTCACTCCAGACTACAGTTCCCATTTCACTGATTGCACACACATAGCTGAAGGCACTGATTACACATATACAGCTGCATCCATTCAGATAGCTTTATAAGCCTTGGACTTCTTCTTCCAGATGGCCGAGTATTGTTCTAGTGTTTAGCACTCTCCTAGTGTTAGCTGCCTTACTGAGCCATTCTGTGTTTCTGTTTAGTCTCAAGTATTGTTCTGCATTTATCACTCACCTAGTGATAGCTGCTTTACTGAGTCTAGTTTCCAGTTCTAGTTAGTCTTGTCATTCCGTGTTCATTGGCAGACTGGTCATATGGAGCACCGGTTGATGTAAGATGAGGTAAGATGTAAGCAGCTAAACATGACAATTCAGCAATATTTGCCAACCGTTTACGATTTAAAAAAATATAACAATAATAATAATAATGTTAAACGAAAGACATTAATTTTCAGGAATGCAAACTACTACTGGCCTTTTCAAATTTCTCAGATATTAATGTCATTTATGTTATTCGTCACAATGTAGCCTATATAATATAGCAGTTTTCAGCAGACATGAGATAAGAGTTGATGTACATCTCTATATAGGCTTTCTTCTGTGATTTCACGTCTAAAAAAATTTTTTAAAAATCATTCTCAATGTTGCTTTAGAACGTTGTAAATCTGAACAATGGACATTTGCTTTTGAGTGCTGTGCATTGGGAAGTGATTTATATTATAGGCCTAATAAACATATAATTTGCTTATTAATTCACACATGCATTATTTTAGGTGGTTAAAAGTATGAAATAAGGCTTTATTTATTCTAAATATTTAATTTATTTGATCAAGAATACAGTAAAAACCAGAAATATTGCACTTAAAATAGTGGTTTTCTATTTTAAAATGTAATTTATTTCTGTGATCAAAGCTGAATTTTCATCATCATTAGTCCGGTTTTCAGTATCCTTTATAAATCCTTTTAGTGCTGCTTAATTTGCTGTTTAATTATTATCAGTTATTATTTGTGATCAATTCTTAATAATGGTCTTTATTATTGGTATAATGGCTCTCAGTTAAAGAACAGCATTTATTTGAAATAAGTACTTTGTAATAAGTGTAAATATCTTTTACTTTCACTTAAATCAATTTAATGCAACCTTGTTGAAGAAAAAGATTTATTTTTAATCAAGACTGAATGGTATCACATTTTCCACAATGTAGCAGCACAACAGTTTTCAACGTTCATAATTATCAGAAATGTTTCTTGAGCAGCAAAGAATGATTTCTGAAAGATCATGTGACACTGGAGTAATGATGCTGAACATTTGGATTTGACCGCAGAAATAAATTATTTTACTATATATTTGCATAAAAGAAGCTATTTTAAATTGTAACAACATATATTTCACAGTACTGTTTACGGTGTTTTTCACGATCAAAAATAATGTTTTTTTTTTTGTTTTTTTTTTTCCACAATTGGGGCGCTATTCCTTAAAATGATGTCAAGCTCCTGCAAAAGGACAAATACTACATATGACCAATAGAAAGGCACCATAAAAACAGTCCACATTCTGCACTATTCAAGTCTTAGACGATCCCAGAGCATTGTGTCATATGGACTGATAATATTGGTATTTAACTTTAGTGATATTAAACTGTCCCTCATTTACTATTTGCCATATACAACAAGACAATTTATAATGTAAAGAAATATGCCGGTCATTTATGGAGTGTTGTGGACTGGGCTTGGTGGGCCACTCTGTACCAAAAAGTCCAGGACCACTTTTTGGCCCTAGTCCGCCCCTGTCCGTGTTGCCTTGTTTCCTGATTCTTGGATTAAACCTTGTCTTCAGACTCTGTTTGTACCTTGTTTGGATTATTGCTCATGTTATTGGACTACCCCTCTTCTCAAGCCCTCTGGATATTGTTTGCTGATCAAAGACCCACGCTTGCCCTAGGATTACTGTGTCTTGTCTGTGTCATTCCTGTTTGCCGACGTTTTGACCTTGCCTGTATTTTTGACCACGTCTTGGAATAAAGCTGTATCTGCAAGTCTCGCGTCTCGTTTGCCCCATTACACTTTGTATCTCACAAATGACTTTTTTTTTTTTTTTTTTTTGGAAACTGATTTTTTTTTTTTCAGGTTTCTTTGAATAATCCTTTTAAAAAGAACAGCAGTTATTTGAAATAGAAGTCTTTGTAATAGTATAAATGTCTTCATTGTAACTTTTGACCAATTTATTGCTTCTTTGCTAAAAAAAATTTATTCACTTTTTTTTTATATATAAAAATGTGTGTGTATATATAAAAATGTTTTACTATTTCTTTTGAGTCATCAGTTTATATAGTCTGAGCAATAGAGGACAAGTCTAGAAAGACCACAAGTGCTGAGTAAGCATGCGGCTAATGTGGGTGGTCCTCCACACACACACACACGTTTCTGTGAATTGTGGGGACTTTCCATAGACTTCTATTACTTTTATACTGACCAAATGATATTTTCTAAACCTACCCCTTACAGAAAACGGGTGTGCATTGTTACACTTTCAGGTAAACATAATTTACTATTTTTTTTTAAGATTAGATCGGTCAAATGTAAAAAAAAAAATCAGGTTTTACTATCCGTGTGGGGACATTTGGTAGCATAAACAAGTACACACACACACACTGAGTTTCCCCACTGACCTCCATTCCACAGGCTGAATTAATGCAGGTCTGACAGCAGTAACTGTGAACACGTGGGCTTCAAGCAGCTGTAGGGGGGCCAGCTGGCCAAAGTGAAACCACATGATGGAACCTCGGGCGTACCGAGAGGCATCTGGGAACTATTAAGACTTGTCAAAAACAGTGATGGTGTTTGACAAACTGAAAATTATTCATTATTAAATGCATTCACAACAAATACATCATTGAACTATAAAAACACACCAAGGGCAACAAAGCAAGAAATATAATGACAAAATAAATAGTCTAGAACTTTCAATTAAAAAAAAACAATATTGGTTTAAGGGAAATTCAATGGCTCACCCAATACGATTTACTTGTTTTTCAGTTCATATTTTCCTTTATATACATGTTATTTAGTCAACTATTGTTTAATCTTAAAATGAACAGCAGCAGATCGACCATACTATGTCATTCTTCATTTTGCTCAAATAATTTTAAAATATGAGTCAGTCCTGGTACAAAGTTTTTGAACAACTTTTTGGTTTAATCTTTTACTAGCCTATTTTGGGAACATATGTGACCCTGGACCGCGAAACCAGTCATAAGGGTCACTTTTTTTTTAAGTATTTGATTTATTTAAATCTAAAAGATCTAAAAGCCGAATAAATAGGCTTTCCATTGATGTATGGTTTGTTAGGATAGGACAATATTTGTCCGAGATACAACTATTTGAAATTCTTGAATCTGAGGGTGCAAAAAAAACCAAACATTCAAAATATTGAGAAAATCTCCTTTAAAGTTGTCCAAATTAATGAATGCACAGGCTATATTCAAAAATTAAGTTTTGACATTTACGGTAGGAAATTTACAAAATACTTTCATGGAACTTGATATTTACTTAACATCCTAATGATTTTTGGCTTAAAAGAAAAACACAATAATTTTGACCCATACAATGTATTTTTTTTGGTTATTGCTACAAATATATCCTTGCTACTTATGACTGGTTTTGTGCTCCAGGGTCACATATGATGAAAATTCTGTGGAAATTATAATACACTACCAAAATAGATAATTAGCGAATGCAAGAATAGAAAAAAACGCCTGCAAAAGTCCACTAAGTTTGAAATATGTATTCACTTCAGTCCATCATTAAAAAGAATGAAGTACAATCCTGTGCCTGGCACTAATGATCAGTGATGGAGTATGAGCGACATCTAGCGGTAAAAACGAGAAGTGCAGGATGTGACTGAAAGATGAGTTCATTCGTTTGAGCATCTGTTCACCTGACTAGCAGACCGTTTGTGGCTGTAATAAACAACAGTCTTACCAAAGAAATCAGCCTAGCTGAAGGTAATTGAACTTCAGTTAACTTTCGCTCCTCCTACTCAGGATCACTTTCACACATGAAAAACATTGCACAGTTGTAGCTTTACAAATCGTTTGCTGGACAAAATGTAAATTTGATTTACACTGCAAACGCAGTTTTATCAGTGATTTGAATTGGCCACAATGGAACACTAGGCAACATAAATTCACCGTTGCGGGAAAAAAAGATGAATCTGATATCTGTGTTTTTCAAGCTGGTCTAAGCTGAACCAGGCTGACCAGGCTCGTAGACCCAAAGACCTTGGTAGACATCTAGAGCCAGCATTCTAGAAATTCCAGCATCCAGCTGTTTTTTGGAGCATGACTGTTGATCAGACAGGTAGAAACACCCAAAAAACATCGTTTAAATTATGTACATAGATTAATACACCGTAAAAGTGTTTACAAGTTTGGCCTCCGTCTTCGACAGATTGACAGGGTCTACGAAATGTAATGAATATTATTTCATATGTAACCATATTTCATTACTACAAAATACTATTATGTTCAGATTACCTTCAAAGTAATAAAAATAAATAACGCTATAGTGGCAATTCAAGTAATAAAAGAATCGCATTCATCGTCATCAAGTATCTGATGTATTAAATTTCAATCTTTAAAAAAAAAAAAAAAAACTTGGGAATTAAAGGTATGCAACACCATCGCTGTAACTTGGTTCTTGAGGAGGTAAACTTGAAAAGCTGCTCATTTGTCGGACAAACCACTCATGTCTCCTACAGGACGGAGCGAGACGCCAGTCCCTTTGACTGACCTTCTCATCCGCCAATCAATTGAATGGATGTGTGGCGAACCTCCAATCACAGTGGAGAAGGGGCGGGGCTTTCTCGGAATAGCCTCTTCACTATTACGTCATGCGCGAACAGCTGGTCCATTGCAAGAGCTGAAAATGTGGACAAGCGTAGCGATATAAAAATCGCGTCCGTGCCGTCGGGGCGTAAACAGTCAGTTTATCACGATGTGGTGGCTGGAAGGGTTTAGGTCGGGGATGGGCCGCCTGGAGATCCTGTTGCTTGTTTACACCTTGCTCTGCTCTCTCGGAGGTGAGTCGCTCAGTGAGGGTTGAAGTGAGATCTCTATCTTGATGCAGTGGAGCTGTTCTTTGTGCTGGTGCTGAACTACTTCACTGAATGGCTCGGCCGTAGCCTATATCACATTCAATGCTAGTGCACTTTGGCCAGATAGCAGGTGGAATGCGTTTCTTCTTTGCGCTGGTGTCTTATTTGTGTTTTATTGTCCTAGGCACATCCCCGAGAATAAAGCACGGACTACAGTGTGCTACATTCTTGAGGAGCTTCGCGCGAGAAGTGGATGCTTCTTTATGTCTAGCAAGACTTCTATCATAATCTCGGGCTAAACTGAGTGCAAAGTAATTATGTATCACGTTCCGCACTTTATTGCCTTGTATCCCAAGTGTACGTTAGCCTATATCGTTTTAACTCAGTTTTATTCTGTTGTAGCCAATAATCAGTTTTAGTTCAGCGTGATTCCCATAGTATCGGAATCAGTTGCCTTCGCGAAATATGCTGGCCAATTATACAATTATTGCTTTTTAATGTCAGCGTGTAAGTCTCGAGACTTCTTTTGTCATCATTAGAAGAGCGCCGAGTTCTTGTTTATCTCGAGATGCGTGTATGTAGATCGCAACGATAAGGAAGTTAATCTGGCTGCCAGAGCAAGACAATACCCGCGCTGCTGTGCCTGAAAGCACATCTGATGGATGCTGTGCTGCTTTAGTGTCAGCTCTACTTGAGCTCCGACTCTGACTTCACATCTCTTGCTGTTCTTAGGAATAACAGGCACTGTGGTCTTCGTGTCTTTTGTGCTCTGTTTTTCTTTACTCCATTCCGTTATACGAGGATGATTGTATGATTAGGAACAGCACACAAATCCAGATAGTAGCTATACTATTGTGTATTTGCTGGTGGGTTTTGGAAACGTTACACGGTGCAGTTGTTTGTTTGAAAAAAAAAAATGATATAGGCAATAATAACTTGTTCAGATTTTCTATCACTGTAAAATCTGTTGTTGTTATTAAATATTATTATTATATTATAATTTTTTTTAATCAACTCCTGTAATTACAATTCCTGTAATTTTTATCTGATTTTCAGAGTTTTTTTTTTTTTTTTTAATATGATGTGGTTGAAAAAGTGTGATGAACACACACACACACACACAGTGGAAAATGTTATCGTTTTCCTCCTGTGAATATACCTTTTTATTATTTGTCAACTTTACTTACTGCAGACAAGATTCATAATTCATGAGCAATTCATAAACATCACTTGATTAACAGGGCACCAAATGCGTTGCAAGGAGATACGCCAGTCAGAGGACTTGGCTGCTCGCTCGCATTGATCACAGTATTGACAAGCGGCAGGAACGGAGTGATGCTCTGAAGCTAGCACAAAGGAGCAAGACCAATGAGCCATCCAGTCTCATGGGAGAACGAGTCAGAGCACATCAAAGAAAACAGTTCAATGTGACAGACGTAGACAAAGAGCTGGGCTGAGACTCAGTGAGTGAGAGAAGAGTCCCCTAGCCTACCGATTCTGTCTCTGTTGTTCAGTCTGGAATCTGACTGTTGCTCTCACACCCTCTTAATGTTTTGATCTGATACTCAGTCCCTTTTTTTTAGCTGTTACAGTCAATGCACACATTTTTCTGGGTCAAAAGAATTAGATAACTGAATCTATCTATCTATCTATCTATCTATCTATCTATCTATCTATCTATCTATCTATCTATCTATCTATCTATCTATCTATCTATCTATCTATCTATCTATCTATCTATCTATCTATCTATCTATCTATCTATCAACAATGTATTTTTGTGTGTAACAAACCTTTGTAGTATTTTGAGTATGAGAGTGACGTTTTTGTTAAACGAAACATGCTTGGGAGATCCCATTATGCTGAGATGTGACCCGTGAAGGGAAGCTTTGAACAGAGTGGTAGTATATTACTTAACACTCACATTTAATGTGTAAGTATGTGGCATGTTATTATTGAGTCGTACTCACTTTAACATGAGAATGACAACCATTGTTGAGGCAGCACTGGCTCATCTGAACCAGCAGCTGTAGTTTATATGTTGAATGACCAATTAAGATTTATTCCTGTTGTGAAGCCAAGAGCCTAGTTGTGATGTTAGTTTGTTGGCTAAACCAGATAATTTGGGTTGGGAATTTCCTATTGTCTATCTAGTTTTACATTTACATTTATGCATTTAGCAGATGCTTTTATACAAAGCGACTTACAAAAGAAAAAAAAAGTTTTAGATTGATTTACACATGAATATTACTTGGTTCATAATTATGGTTCATGATTTTATATTTTTTTGGTAAAATATAGTAAAACGTCTGTGGTTAACATTATTTGAAGAGACTTTCATAGTTTTGTGTCATACCTAAAATAGTGTAAAAAAAATTCAACAAAATTGTTAATAAAACAAATAATATTGGAGTATGTTTATCTGCAAATTTACTTGTTTACTTGTGTTACTTGCTTTTTCTTTGTAAAATTTACTAGCATTTTCTGGGTGAAAATTGTTTTCTTTTTTTTCTCAATGCAGTCATTCCTCATATGTGTAATGGAGCCACTGTGTTTTTTAAAATATAACTTGTTAAACAAAAGCTACAACTACCACAAAGGATGTTAATGTCAATTTATGTGCTTGACAAATTGGACATTCCTTATGTAACAAATTGGTGTTCCTTATGTAGCAATTTGCTTGCAACTTGTTTTTAAATCACACAGCAATTTCAGAATTCAAAACTTTTAGGATTTTTAACAAATAATAATAAAAAAATATATATTGTTATTGCTATGTTGTACGAAGCCTATTTGTCTATTGTTTGTTTAAAAATACTTTGATATTGCCACAAAAAAGCTGTTGATAATAAAGAAAAATAAAGAAATACATTTTCAAAATGAATTAAATGTATGAATTTGTGTCATTTATGTCCCATTAAGTGATGTTAACCACAGATAAGTTATGAGTTATTATTTTACTCAAATCAAAACTACTATTCTAAAAACCCATAGGAAATTCTTGACTAAACCCATGGCTTAACTGTACTGTCCTGTACAATATTATACAAATATACTATGCGTATCAGATATACAAAATTACACATGTCTTTTCAGTTCTTTTGTGTAAGGCCTTATAGTATATTGACAATGACAACTAACATTTTGTATGAATTTGAAATAATATTCCACAAATTCTTCACATTCTTGCTTTACACTCCTGTATATCACAGTGCAAACACTGGTTTCATCAGCTGTCCCCATCCAGCAACGCATATCACCTTTACTCACGAGCAAGTCTGAAATCAATTAAAACACTGCAAGATGAACTGCACCACAACAAACCCGCAGGGAGATTTAGGGTTTCATTACTTTGCTCAGTCCGATGAATGCGCGTCACTGCTCTCTGATTGATGCGACGCCATCGCATAATTCAATATGCGCCGCACCAAGCTGCTAATCTCAAAGTCTCCGGTAACTAATGGAAGTCTGCTTTTGTGATGTCTAAATTGTTGAGCACTGTCAAAAAGTTCTTCAGATGGTTGAGTCAAATGTGCATCCAAACTGTGGGAAAATTTTACAGTCAGTGATAAAGATGGGGAAAAAATATTTATAAATAATATATGGAGCCCTGGATAAACTCTTGAGATTTTTACACATGGAAGCCTTCTAGCTTCTCTCTCTGTTCCTCAAGATCTTATGATTGGGGCAACCTCGTGGCTTCTCCCTTTATTGAGAATAATGTCCTTAGGTGTGTTGCCTTTTATGTGATGAATGCTTAATATCATATTCTTCTTGCTTTACCAAAGAAATAGCTAAAAGAACAGCAGTAATCTTCTGAATGTAAGAGCACAGTGTGCAGTTATTAATTGGCACAGCCAATTAATTAGATTTAGATTTCACTGCCTATGTTAAAACCATCTTGACTTGAAATATGTTTTGTTCTTAACACAGCATGCTTTAATCAGGTTGAGTTCAGTACAACAGGATATCATGACTCAAAATGTGCTCCACTGGTTGAGAGGCTTGTTAAAGCGATAAGCAGCTATTTCTACCTGATCTGACACTTTAAAATGAACCGTGTTGGTGTACCTAATGTAATCTGGTTAAATAATTTAGATTTTGTTTTTTTACTAAGCAAGTTACTATATACATTAGACCTGTTAATTTTAGATGTGTTTCCTGTGTATTTGTGCATTTCCTTTCACCTGATAATGTAGAATTTTTATATTTATATTTTATATAAAGATATTTGTTGTATTTTATATTCAAAAACAGCAGAAAAGTTACTGTAGTCACATGTCATAATGTAGATTCAAAGCAGAGTATGGAAAAATATTTGCATTTCCAGACTTTTGCCCCTATTTCATTTTTGTAGTGGAACATTAAGAATGCAAGAAGTGTGTTTTCCTGGCAGCTGTTTAGTGATTGTCAAACACGACTGAATAAATTCAAGGTGAACTTTTTAATTATGCAAAATGCAGTTTATGAACATTTAGGGTTTCTTCTCACGATATGCTTTGCATCGTATGGTTTCTTGGCCACCCCACAGAGTATGTGTTAAAGAGACTTAAGGCCTTGAATTATGGCATACTGCCCTAACGAAAGCCAAGTTTTCAACCCTTTTTTTTTTTTTACAATACCAGTCTTTTTTTTTTATAAACCTTTGAACTTGGCAAATAGGACAATGCACACAGCCGTATTATTCCATCAGCCCATTTCATGTCATGGTTTCTCTGCCGCCACAGAGAATGTGTTAAATTGGAAATTAGGTCTTGATATTAGAGGTACTTACCATAAGGAAAGCCACATTTTGAGCAAGTACATCTTTATTAATTCATGTGCATCCTTGCTCTCGTTTTATTTATAGTAAGATGGCATTAATGCACAAAGGTTAATAGATTATATAAAACTGTAATGTAGATTATATAAAAAATTCCCATGTGCTTGTGAGCACAAAATATTTCTTGTGTGTATGTAAAAGTCTGTATTTTTTAATTTTATTTTAATTATTTTATGGGCTCTGTATGATGCCACTTTGAGAAACTGTATACCAAATATAAAGCTGAAAACAATGCTGTATGAATTATTTATGTTAAATATGATCTGGAAATCTACTGAAAGGTTTAGAAATTTGAATATAGAAATTTTGAAATGGAAAATGTGCAGGAACCCTGTCACTTTGCACTGCTGTTTGCTGAAAATGTGCAAAATTTGAAACTAAAACCAAGACATTCTCCAGGGTCACCAATTCATCTTTTCCAATACTATTTAGCATGGATGAGCCATTATGAATGAATCATCATCGTGGGATAATTCAAGACACATTTTTCTTTTTCTTTTTCCAGTTTGTTTTTAGAAACCTATGAAATAGCTGACAGCTCTAACGATCAGTTTGGCTGTGGAAATAATGTTCAGCAATTTTGCAAGTACAGTAGTGCACAAAACATCATAAAAAAGGTCCACCAAGTGGGTGAAATGATGTTGTATAACGGAGCTATTGACATAAAATGTAATTGCCAATCACCTTTCAGCAGTTTGTTGTACCAACATTGCATGTTTGTACATTGCAGTCCTGACATCTATAAAAAAACAACCATAAGCAAACAAGCAAACCTAAAAACATGTGTGTGGGTATATATATATATATATATATATATATATATATATATATATATATACAGCCCGAATTCCAGAAATGTTGGGACATTTTGAAAATTTTGAATAAAATGAAAACTAAAAGACTTTCAAATCACATGAGCCAATATTTTATTCACAATAGAACATAGAGAAAATAACAAATGTTTAAACAGAGAAATTTTACACTTTTATCCACTAAATGACCTCATTTCAAATTTGATGCCTGCTACAGGTCTCAAAAAAGTTGGCACGGGAGCAACAAAAGGGCTGAAAAAGCAAGAAATTTTTAAAAGATTCAGCTGGGAGAACATCTAGCAACTAATTAAGTTAATTGACATCAGGTCTGTAACATGATTAGCTATAAAAGGGATGTCTAAAGATGGACAAAGGCTCTCTAATCTGTGAAAGAGTGCGTACTTTTTAAACTATTGTGGAATACTTTAAAAACAGCATTCCTCAATGTCAAATTGCAAAGGCTTTGCAAATCTCATCATTTACAGTGCATAACATCATCAAAAGTTTCAGAGAAACTGGATAAATATCTGTGTGTAAGGGACAAAGGCGAAGACCTTTGTTGGATGCCCGTGGACTTCGAGCCCTCAGGCGACACTGCATCAATCATCGGCATGATTCTGTGATTGACATTATTTAATGTGCCCAGGAATACTTCCAGAAACCACTGTCGGTAAACACAATCCGCCGTGCCATCTGTAGATGCCAACTAAAGCTCTATCATGCAAAAAGGAAGTGATATGTGAGCATGGTCCAGAAGCGTCATCGTGTCCTGTGGGCCAAGGTCCATTTAAAATGGACTGTTTCAAAGTGGAAAAGTGTTCTATGGTCAGACGAGTCCAAATTTGATATTCTTGTTGGAAATCACGGACACCGATCTTTCACCTATAGAGAACATTTGGCAGATCATCAATACGTCAAAGACAACCACAAACTCTTCAGCAGCTGGAAACCTATATAACTTATACGTCTTCAAACTGTTTTGAAAAGAAGAGGAGATGCTACATCATGGTAAACATGCCCCCGTCCCAACTATTTTGAGACCTGTAGCAGGCACCAAATTTGAAATGTGCTCATTTTGTGGATAAAATTTGTTTTGTTATCTATGTTCTATTGTGAATAAAATATTGACTCATGTGATTTGAAATTCTTTTAGTTTTCATTTGATTTAAAAAAACAAAACAAAAAACAACATTTACGGAATTTCCGTTGTATATATATATATATATATATATATATATTCAGAGAGAGGATAAAAACAATCATTGTTATGACTGAGGAAATGCAGCAAGTAATTGATGAAGCCAAAGATGTTCTCGGATTTAGCCTATTGGTGAAGATGACAGTTTTACGACTTGGACTTTATTATATCTGCATCAAACGCCCTGTTTGTCATTTATTACTCCCACACTATCTCTGCCATGAATCACTTTAAGAATCACAAAAAACAGTCAAAAACAAAATATATTATAAAGCCATCCATTAACTGACACTGACTGCACTTGAGCAAGTGACAGCTGAAGTGATTCTAAACGTTTTTGAGCATAACACCAACATAAAACAACATATTGAGTAGAGAGGAGGATGGCATTATCAGATTGTATTTGTTTTGAGTGCCACCTTCTGATCCAGCAGCTTTATTCAATTTAAACCAGCAATACTCTTCTCTCTGTTGTTGGAATGAGGAGACATACGGTGCAACATACATGACACCGAGGCTTGTGTTCTACTCCAGAGGGCTAGTCTGTCGTCCTCTGCTCTTCGTTGTGTGATTTTGGCATTAGGGCCACTTTGCTAATTGCACTCGGCTTGGCACATCCGTTCCCTTACTGAGTCACCAACTGCTACCAGGGGAAAAGAGCTCTCTATCCCTCATCAGGATCTCTTTTGCCTTCTTTTTTCAATCACACTCTCGCTCCCCATGACACTATATCCTCCAATTCACGCGGCTTGCTGTGAAAGGTTACCGCAACACATTTCTCTCATCCTAAAGCAAACATTAATTAGCAGAACCGTCTGAAGAGGAAACTTCTCTTTTCGATTTGGAAAGACTCTGTTCTTGATTAGAGAATGTGTTGAGTTCAGTGGCTTAGAGAGGAAAAAAAAAAACATTGAAAATCGTTAACGAGTGGCTTTGCCTTTCTGTTGTAGAAAAATCAGCGCATAACGAATTTCCAGTTCGTGTTAGCTGGGCTTTTGTGATTTCTCTTTCAGTTCTTCATGTTTCAGATGAGAAGGATTGATGGGAATTAGGAGAAATCAGGGCCATTAGGAGCACTAATCCACATGTAATCCAGCACTAGCCAAACTAAAGTTTCCTCTGGGCACTTGTGTTACTCTTGGTGGGGAAAAAACATAAGAGAGGAGGACATGACAGAGTTTGTGTGATTAGTGATAGTTTACCCCCCCCCCCCCCCCCCCAAAAAAAAAATCATTTACTGACTTCTGTGAAAAACAAAAGAAGAAATTTGGAAAAGAACAACACTGGAACTCATTGACTTATTGTATGTAACAAAAACATTCTTTAAAATGTCTGCTTTTGTTTTCCACTTGAGAAGTACAGTCATGCAGGCTTGAACAACATGAGTAAGTAAATAATGACAAAAATGTTAATTCTTGCGTCAATTAATCCTTTAATGAAGTAGGAATATGAACCAGGCAACCCAAGCTCACTGGCAAAAAATATCTGTGGAACAATGCAGAAATTCCCCTCATCTCACCATCCAAACTTTGATGCACATTTTGTGTCACTTTTAAAGTGAAATGTCTTGTGATTGGCCTTAAAAGTGTGTTCCGTTTTATTCAAAACAGATTAATGTGATTCTGGCAATGTTTTATTGCATTGAATGTTGTACATGTCCGTAGAGGTCAGTGCTCTATTGCATTTGAAAATGACATACACTACACTAAACTCTAAATCCGAAACCGATAGTGTTAACAAAAAGCACACATGAGGTAAAACTGCATTTACTAAAGCAATTATGCAATTTTAGATTTCCTCTACAAGTCTTTGTTGTCTTTTATTGTAACTCATGTTTCACAAGACTAGCAAGGCAATCACAAGGGAAATGCTGTACCGGGTGAGCTACCGAGCAAATTTACTATACATCTGAAAAGCTATAAATGGAGCTGGTTATAATGTGAATGTCAAAATGTGTTCGTTTATGAATAAAGTACTATAGGAAAATAGTTTTGGGGTCATAACATAGTATTTTGCTAGGAATTGCACAAACAATATATGTCAGTTAATCAATAATTAGCATGAAAAGGAATAAGAAGTTGTTGGTATTCTACTTCAGTGTTAATTTCAATTGGAAATTGCAGTGAACTTTTATGCATTGGTAGGTTTTTGGAGTTTTGCGAAAATGTAGGAAGTGGCACGTTTTTCCAATGAGCCTATGTTAAAACCAGTTCCTGTGACATTTTTCATTAGGATGTCTTCGATCCATACTTTATATTTACTCTAAAACAGCGAGAGAGGATGCAAGTGGGAGCGTAAATATGAATGCTGAGAAAGTGACAAGGACAGGAAAGAGAAATGGAGAGAGACGAAAGCGAGAGAATGAGGCTGACAGCTGCTTTGCCTGTGGCCATCCAGAGCGGCTGGTGTGCTGAGGAGCCTGTTTGCACAACTGAGGCCTGACAGATAAAATTGCGGACGGATAGTTTGGATGCCAAGTGGAACGAGTCACGGGGAGAAAGAAAAAGCAGAAAACTTTTCTGCTGTGTCTGCTAGCGCAGTAACAACGTCATCCATCATTCCTCTTATTATCATTAATTATTATCAACACACCAGAGGCCCATTTACATCAAACTCACAGAGAGGCAGAGAGGGGATTCCTGCACATTCACAGAGCTGCTGCAGTCTGTGCGTGTGTGTGTGTGTGGGCGAGCGTCTTTTTTGTGTCTGCCAACGGTGTTGAGCTTATTTCCAACAGGCCTAGTCTGGGCAGTGACATCTCGGAGTGTGGTATTTTTGGCTTTTTCTTTTTTGATTGCTTATGCAATGCCCAAGTGTCACAGGCATTTTCTACTGCTCCCTTTTAAAAGGGCCAGTCATAACGGCTAAAATGGCCCCACAAGGGCCTTCTGAATTGGCCTGTGTTAACATATAGGGAAGACCTGCAATATAAATATGTGTGTTTTATTACTGTCATTTAATCATTGTCATAATTATAGATCTGTCTTTTGGGCAAATGTTTGGCAGTTTCATGGGATTTGTTGGCTTTTGTTAACTTTTTTAAATACTAATAGTACTAATTAAATTTCTAAAATTTGTACTCAAGTGCAATTGTTTGATCATCAGTTCTAATTATTAGCTGTCATATCATTTCCATGCACATGACTCAAGAATATTTTGGAAAGAAATTCTCTCCCAGACTGCATTAATAAAAACAAACAAACAAACAAACAAACAAACAAACAAACAAACAACAACAAAAAACAGTGAAACATGAATATTGTAAAATATTTTTACAATTTAAAATGAATGTTTTCTATTATAATACCTTATAAAATGTAATTTGTTCCTGTGATGACAACGCTGAATTTACATCTGTCATTACTTTAGTCTTCAATGTCAGACGATCCTTAAGAAATCATTCTAATAATCTGATTTGGTCCTCAAGAAACCTTTCTTATTATTCAGTTTAAAAAGTTTTTTTTTTTTTTTTTTTATGTAAAAGTCGTAACTGTCAATTTTGTCAATTTGAATTCATCCTTGCTGAATAAAAGAAAAAAAAAGAAGAAACTTAAAACATTTGAATGGTAGTGTGTATATATAAAGTGTAAAAAAGTGCATTGTTTATATTTGTGATTTTCAGTGCTTTGAAATAAAAATATCTCAGCTAGGCCTAATTGAATGTAAAATGTGTAGTTCAGTAAAAATAGATTGCTACATGCAGACCTGTGATATAAATGTGTTTTATTGCTATAATATAGTACCAGTAATAATGATTACAGATGATATTTGCATATATCTGTCAGTCCTGTGTCTTGTTTCCCCCTCCTCTCGTGTCTCTATTTGACCTTCCTCGTTCCTGTGATCATTAGTTAATTAGTCCTGAGCTATTAGTTGATTAGTCCTCACCTGTTCCTTGTTGATTTCCCCATGTTTATAAGCTCTGTGTTTCCCTGCCTCTGTGTCCGGTCTGAACGTCATCTATGTTCGTCTCTCCCCAAGCTCCGTGGTACTCGATGTGGATTTCAATAAAGGATATTATTTTGGAATCTCCTTGTCTCCTCGTTCCTCGTGCCCCGAGAGGGATCTGACAGAAGACGGGGCCTAACACAATAAGCGGCGTCCAACATTTTTGTTTTCATTTCTTGAAAGTTTTTTTTTTTTTTTTTTTTCCAGTTTTCCTCCGCGGCATGGACACCGCCTCCCGCTTCGCCGCCCTGATCTGCGGGGATCATCCTTTTTATGAGTATGCAGAGGAGTTCTGTAAGATCGCCGCGGCGACGGCATGGAATGATAATACTCTTAACAAGCTCTTCTGGCTCGGGGCAAACTACCACCGTCCAGTGGACCTCCCAGACACCACCGGCCTGAGTTGGAGAGAAGGGATCTACCGGTGTCTGGGAAGCGTCCGGGCCCGAGCCAGCCCGCCGTCGTCCGCGGCTCTCCCGAGCCCTCTGCAATTCGTGCTTCCAGAGCGCCCCCGCGAACCCGCGCTTCAAGAGCGCCCTCCTGTGCCTGCTCCTCGCAGGTGCTCTCCTGCGTCTCCGCTGGTCCCGTCCAGCTCTCCTGCGTCTCTGCTGGTGCCGTCCAGCTCTCCTGCGTCTCTGCTGGTGCCGTCCAGCTCTCCTGCATCTCCGCTGGTCCCGTCCAGCTCTCCTGCGTCTCCGCTGGTCCCGTCCAGCTCTCCTACGTATCCGCTGGGGCCGTCCAGCTCTCCTGCGTCTCTGCTGGTGCCGTCCAGCTCTCCTGCGTCTCTGCTGGTGCCGTCCAGCTCTCCTGCATCTCCGCTGGTCCCGTCCAGCTCTCCTGCGTCTCCGCTGGTCCCGTCCAGCTCTCCTACGTATCCGCTGGGGCCGTCCAGCTATCCTGCGTCTCCGCTGGTGCCGTTCAACTCTCCTACGTCTCCGCTAGTCCCGTCCAGCTCTCCTACGTCTCCGCTGGGGCCGTCCAGCTCTCCTGCGTCTCCGCTGGTGCCGTCCAACTCTCCTGCGTCTCCGCTGGTCCCGTCCAGCTCAGCTCCTCAAGAGCGCCCCCCCAAGCGTCTGCGCTTCAAGAGCGGCCCCCAAGCATCTGCGCTTCAAGAGCGCCCTCCAGTGCCGGCTCCTCGCACGTGCCCTCCAGTGCCGGCTCCTCGCACATGCCCTCCTGCATCTCCGCTGGTTCCGTCCAGCTCCGCGCTGCAAGAGCGACCCACAGAGTCCGCGCTGCAAGAGCGACCCACAGAGTCCGTTCCTCAGTGGCTTCCAGGGGGGAACTTCCCCAAGAAAATGTCTCCCGTCCCGCCATGGCTCCCGGAACGGGCCCCCTTTCTGGAGGCAGGTAGCCCTGCCCCCTGATCCCTGGAGGCCTCCAGAGCGCCCACCCCCCTCCCCATTGGATGGTATACGGTGTGAGGACACGCCTTCCGGAGGGGGGCGTAATGTCAGTCCTGTGTCTTGTTTCCCCCTCTCGTGTCTCTATTTGATCTTCCTCGTTGCTATGATCATTAGTTAATTAGTCCCGAGCCCCGTTTGAGTAGTCCTCACCTGTTCCTTGTTGATTTCCCCATGTTTATAAGCTCTGTGTTTCCCTGCCTCTGTGTCCGGTCTGAACGCCTCAGAATTCAGTTTTACTAAAAGCATTTTTTTTTTTTTTATCTCTTTTTGACAGTTATACAGATATTCCCTTTAAAAGTGGTTCTGGGTGTAAGATCAAAAGTCTGATTTGCCATGTCTTTTTAAAGCATTTGTATCAACATTTATTCTGTGTGCCTAAAAGCACAGCCAAACCCACTTCCGAACCCGTGCGGTATGTTTGCGCTGCAGTTGCCGTGGGTCTCTATTCAGCAGATGATGCCTTAAATGATTCATGACCCGAGTAAACTACAGGGGGGAACCTGGGCATGAGGAAACTCCCCTCAGGAGGTCTGCCTGTGTCAAAGGAAGGCAAAAAGAAGAAATCAATAGGGGAAGATTTCTTCAGACTAAGAGCATAAGGGCATTACAGGCATCAGAAAGCATCTCAAAATCACTCCAAGGCTGCAGTGTACAGCGTTCAATGGTTTTCAGATGATAGCGTAGATTCATATTTGATTGTTTTGTTAAAGAAGTATTTCAGGTTCAGTTCAAGCTGAGGGCCATCTAGAACACTTGCAGTATGTTGTTTATTGATCTAAGCATTAAATACTGCTTCTAATGTATTGCCACAAGGTGTATATGAGTGTTAACAATTTTATTTTCAATTTTACAACATTGTCATCAAGACAACGCAACTCCATAAACTAACTGTAAAATCACTGATTTAAATTTTAATTTCAAAGCTTTACAGATCAAATAATACTCAAGTAATACAAGTAATTCACGAGTAATAATACACAAGTAAATCTGAAATAAAATAATTTTCAATACACAGCTAATGCAAATACATAATAATGAAATTAATACTACTGTAAAATTATTTAAACGCTTTAAAGCTCAGATAATACACAAGTTTTAAAAGAAATGTTAATGCTGTTATAAAATTATAAGCTTTACATTTCCGCGTTCACTTCCATTGTAAGTGCCTATATTAACCTCTATTTTTTTGTAGTTAACATTATGCCACAAATCCTGTCAATTGCTAAACTTGTACTGAACCCAGAAAATTCATTTAATACATTTTTAACAGCGTTACATAAAGGCCAAAGCTACATGTCCAATTTACCACATTTGTATTTCAAACACATTTTTATAGCATATTGGATGACTGAAGTGTGTGGGTATTTTTGCACACTTTTCTAGTCCCACAATCTTCAATCAGTCAATAAGACCTCAGCACTCAGCTCATACTCAGAGCTGCACGACCCAGCAGGCAAACAGTTCTCCAATCTCTAGGCCTGGCCACCATCTCATTTCAGAGCCTCTCTGAGTGCCCTCTCAATTGTTCATACCTGATCCTACGTCTCCATTTTCACCCTTGCTAACATTAATATTAAAACATCACATCTTCTTTATTACAGTCTTTCACCTTTCAGCAAGGCCACACCGAACTCTGGCTGCAGCCCTGCCAAGAAGCTGAAATTGGCTCTCGGTCTTTGCCCTGGGTCCTGTCAGGTGCAATATGCCAAATGCCAGAGACAAGGCTTCATTTTTGGCAGCAGTAAATGGGCCTGGCAGGTCTGCTCTTTTTATAAGTTTGACAGATGAAAAGTGAACATTAAAGATTTTTTTTCAGAGGCAAATCCTTCACCTGTGAGCTAGCACTCGAAACAATGCTACAACGCTTGTTTAGAAAGCAATTAGCATACCTCGGCTGAGAGGAAGTGTGCTGTAGAGTGCCAGTGTGCTATTTTGGATTTATGCCGTGCCATTTTCATGCTGGTGGCCTTTTCGTTTAATATATTTGTTCTTTAATGGCTTACAGTTGCTTGAGTTTGAGTCAGCCATTCGTATATAAAAAAAAATTGACATTTGAATGTTTATCCAAGTTGAAATCTGTCAAGTACTTTAAAATGTTTGTTTCAAATGATTAGTTAAAGGGATAGTTAACCCAAAAATGAATATTCTGTCATCATTTACTCTTCTCCTTTAGTTGTTCTAAACCTCTATGAGTTTATATTATCCCCACATGGCAAAAAATAGATTTCTTGTGGCCAAAATATATTTGAAATATATAATATAAGTAAATGTTGCAAACAGTGAAGCTCAATGAAATATAATTTTGAAATAGGAAATATATTTAGTTTCAACCTTCATAAAACATAATAATAATAATAAGTGTATTTCTGGGGCAAGAAAATGCATTTCCTTGGCCTGAAATATATCGAGATGAAATATATAAAATGCTTTAAAAATAGAATTATACATTTAAAATATATTTATATAATATCAAATATATTTATTTAAAATGCATATCTTTATGCAAAAAAAATTTAGGCCATTTTTTTGTATATTATTTTAAATATATTAAAAATATATTTGAAATACATTTGCTAAAATATATTTATTTAAATATATTTATTTATATTTTCTTGCCATATATACAAATGCTGTATGTGTCTGCTGGATACAAAAAAAGATATTCTGAAGAATGTGTATGTGTGCCTCTTAGGAATAAAAACAATATAATCCTTCAGGAAGAAATGTCGAGGAAGAAATGTTGTCCATGTGTCTGTCGGAGAGCCCCACAACACGGGCAGAGACTTTCCTCATGCTGCTGGACATCAATGTGACCCCTGGGCTACAATCTGCAGACAGCATATCGCTGGGCTCTGCAGTGTTTTGTGGGTGTCTTTCTTCCCCAGCAGCTTGAGAACATATTAGAGAGGCCGTCATAACACCTCTGACAGATCTGCGCCACAGAGACTGATGGGCTTCTCAAGTCATTCGGTTGAAAGCTACTGGAAAATAACCAAAATAAACGTCCCTCATAGTCATCTAATTGCATTTCCGAAATGTTATAAATGCTTAATGACCTGCTCTGAACCCTAATAAAATCCTGTGCTGACCTCGCTCTCAGGAGCTACTTAATTGGATTACTTTTTAACCCCATCATCTGCTTCTCATTTCTGTGAAAAACCCTTGTCCTTGATTATCTCACATCTTTTAGTCTGCTACCTCGGAATTTTATTTCAAGATGAGATTGCTCATCTTTCTGGCTGGTTATTGGCAATTTCATCCGCATGTCTTTACATCAGAAGAGAGAAAGAATGCACATTGTGAGTGCATTCTTTCTCTCTTCTGATGTAGAATTCTGCCAGTGCATTCTGCCAGATCTCTTTATTCACTGGTATTTTACAAAACAGTGGATATACACTGAAATGTACAACATGGACATTTTCACAGAATCTAAAACATATTGCACAGCTTTAGAAATGTAAAAATACTTAGAAATCCTCTATTTTTATTATATATATTATCTATATTACAATTTATAAATATTTTTGTATAGTTATATTTTACTTTTATAGATATTTTTTAATTTGCTACCAGAAATCTCACAGAAAGGAATGAAAATTAGATAAGTGTTGAATAAAATATAGTGTCATTGATTTAAATACAATAAACCCTTTAATTTAATATTCTATTCTATTCTATTTAATTTAATATTCTATTAACAGGATTTGTAGATATTTGTATGTCTCTAAAGTTGTTTGTACACAAAATGCTTACATTTTAGATACTGTCATTCAGTGTCTATACAAACCTTTGAAAATGCATATGCAAAATGTTGAGGTCAGTGTGATTTTTAAAATCGTTTTCTTTACCTTTTTTGTAGTTAAAAAAAAGAAAGATATTTTCTAATCAGCAAGAATGCATTAAATTGATCAAAATTGTTTTGGTGAGAATTAGAAACTTTTTTCCAAAAACGTCTTACTCCAAAAATAAAATAAAATAAAATAAAATTCTTAACTAAACTTTTGAACGGTATGTGCCAGAACCACATATAGATGAATGCATAACTTATGGAATCACATTGGAAAAGCTGCACTTTTGGCTTGTAGATTTGCCAATGACAGAAAAGGTCATTGGCTTGTCTCAAAAGTCAAACTAAGGTACAAGGTTTCTTTTCCCCCACTTTTTGATGGTTGCAGTCTATTTTTCAGATGCACAGCTGGAGTATTAAAACCAATTGTACCATAAAGTTTATTTACAGAGCACTGGGTTAATGCCGGTCATAAACAGCAAATCAAATTTACCCTTGGTTTTACACCAGCTCTGAGAGTACTTATCGACGTGTGCTCTCTGCCTCCTCGTTGCAAAGGTGTGTTTTAATGAATCACTCTACCATTAGCCATAAAATACCATTCTGAGCTGATCTATGCATTTAAGGTCTTAAAAGATGTCCTGCCATAAGTACAAATCGATATGTCCTCACCTTTAAACTGTTGCACATTCAGTATTCTGTCCCTGCTTGTTGCACATTTAAGAAAAAAATAACTAAATTAACCTTCCTAACAGCAGGCTTGTGTTAAGCATCTTCTTTTTCTTTTAAAACAAAGAAAGGCCAAAAAAAAAAAGTTCAATCTTGTCAATGAATCCATGTTTTCCTGTGCCCTTATCTTTCCCTTTCGCTGAGTCTCTCTCTTTCTTTTATTTAACTCTGGCCATATATCACTACATCAATTCTGAGCAGGTTGCCATGCAACGCAAAGGCACGGATGGTTCCTCTATGTGTACGGCTTTGAGAAACAGGCGATGAAGTGGAGATTCAGAGCTTCTCTGATACAAGCCATAAACAACTGCGTGGGTGTCATGCGTCGCATCTGTATTTTCATTGCCTTGGCATAAGTTTTCTTACTACACTCACAATCGGCATTGTTTTGCAGATATATATATATATATATATATATATATATATATATTGCCGATTGTAAGTGAGTATATATATATATATATATATATTTTTGGATTGTGAAGAAATGGCCACAGTGGTCATGGGTGTAACGGGGCGAACAAGACGTGAGACGTGCAGATCCAAGTGCAAGCTTTTATTTATAAACAGTCACTAAACAGGCAGGGTCAAACAACGGCAAACAGGTATGGTACAGGCAAGATACAGAGCAATCCTAGGGCTAGCGAGAGTCGACGATCAGCAGGGCAAGGCAGAGAGATAATCCAGGTACACAAGCAGTAATAATAATAATAATAATAATTCATTACATTTATATAGCGCTTTTCTGCTTTTCTAAGCACTCAAAGCGCTCTACATTGTGAGGGGTGGTGTCTCCTCGTCCACCACCAGTGTGCAGCATCCACCTGGATGATGCGACGGCAGCCATAGTGCGCCAGAACGCCCACCACACACCAGCTTACTGGTGGAGAGGAGACAGAGTGATGAAGCCAATCAGTGTAAGGGGATGATTAGGAGGCCACGATGGTCAGAGACCAATGGGGAAATTTGGTAGTAGTCCAAGAGAGGTGCAAACAGAGTCCAAACAGCAAGGCAAAGAGTAAATCCAGGAAACACGGGCAAGAATCAAAACACTAGAAAAACACACAAGGCAAGACTATGACAACAAAGTGGGTTCCATATTGCAGCTAAAACTAGGAGAGTTATAAATGCAGAACAATACTGAAACTAAACAGAAAAACACAGAATGGCTCGGTAAAGCAGCTAACACTAGGGGAGTGATAAACACAACACAATACTCAGCAGAGAGGAAGAGGAAGTCCATGGTTTATGTAGGGTGTGTGATTGTGTGATAGTTCTCAGGTGTGAGGGTGATTAGTGCAATCAGCTGTATATGTGTCATCAGCGCAATGGATGATGGGAATTGTAGTTCGTGGGTGAAGTGCAACAGTAGTGTGGTGCAAGAGTCAATGTGATGCAGGAGTGACCTCTGGTGGTGAGTAAACAGAAGTCCACAGACCAGATTCATGACAATGGGACTCAACCTTACAGAGACCTCTTTAATAGGCTGGATAAGCAGTTGCAAACTGAAGCATTTGATTTACTCTGACATTTATTCTGATTCCTGCTTGTCAACTTTTTAAACTTTTCAAATAATATCTAGCTGGCTGACATAGATGAGGCTTTACTGAACTGCAAGAATGATTTGTTATAGCCTTGGTCATCAGTAATGCTATGGCATCATAAATTTTGCCGTCTTGGATTATCCTGTTATAATTACTCACACTTTTTCTATAATTAATAATATTTATTAAAAAAAAATTATATTTATTATGAGTTTTTGAAAAGTGTAACAATTATACATTTAAGATTAGAAATTATAAATGCCTTAAATGTAAGGGTTTTTTTTTTTTGGAGAGAGAGAAAGGAATCTTAGCTACTGTCTCAAGTTCTTTATTGGCAAGTAGAGAAAAAAAATCCTTACGGTTGTAATGTGCTTTAACTGTTATGTGTAAAGTTTTTGTATGTAGTAATATGATAAACATTTGATTTAACAAGGCGAAATTGCATTTAGTGAAGCATCTGGCTCAAAATAAGATAAGATTCCTCATTTAAAATCAGAACCAAAAATAGAGTGTAGTTGCTGAACAAATACAAAGTGAGTTTTTGCTCACTGTCAGGCTGTGCTTTTGAAAATAAAACAAGCCGTCTCCAAAATATGATAAAGAATTCAGACGCTGGGAGTGCTTATCTCCTCAACTACTTTGGAACTTCACTTGTCACTTGCCGTTAGTAACTCTCAACTGTTCATCCCGGCCATTATTAATGATTACTTTTCATATGCAGCTTCTTATGAATTTGCATATGCTACAGAAATTCTCCTGGCAGTCACAAACAACTCTTTGTTCTATCATTGTACATAGTTTTTTCTCTCTCTCTATTTATGCATATTTATTTTGATTATTTATTTATTCGATTTTGTTTTCTCTAGGACGATGTTCCAGAGAGAGTCAGTTTTTGTTAGTTTTTGTTGTCATTTTATAATGAGCAGACACAGCGTTGATGCCTTCACATTTAATACAACAGTCTGAATTATTCTACACTGATTTATGGTCCTTATATATATATATATATATATATATATATAAGGACCATACCATAAATCAGTGTACCGGTATATATATTTAGGGTACACATGAAACATGCTTACCGGGCAGAGTTTCTATTAGTACTCTGAGCCAGGTGGTGGACTCGGGTTGTCCAATCAGAACACTGCAGGGAGAAAACGCTGTGTCTTCCCTTCAGTGTAGTGTGTGTTTCTGGGGGAATGGAAACAAGTTTTTGCCAAAGGACAAGAGCTGCTATTCGACATGTGTTGGCAAGGTCATGGTCTTTCAGGGAAAACGCTGGTGCATGCCTGGAGTACGAGACAAGCTCATGCCAAGGTGGAAATGATGTAAAGTAGCTATTTTGGCTTCTGTGCATAACAGAAGCATTCACACTGCCTGACCAGGGATGGCACGTGGACTTTCATCCAGGTCCCACAGTTCTTGCTTCTGTTCTTTCTTCTAGTTTTGCTTAATCCTTGTGTGCTCTCTGACCTAGTTTGAAACTCTTGACTCGACTTGATTCATCTCTGCACTCAGTGTGAGCTCCCCTTGCTTGTGGTTTTGTTTATCCTCAAAAAGAGAATTTTTTTTTTTGGAAGCAGTGAGAAATAATTACTGGTTTGACAATGTCGCTTTCCTTTCTTTTGCACACTGAAAAAAAGTGAAAATATGCTGCTGTTATTTTAGGAAGCTTTTTCTACCTCATCTGATATTTAACAAATGATTTTCGTTGGTGTAACCTATTGTTGCCAGGTTAATTCAGTCATATTAAATTACTCTTTTTTTTTTTTTTTAGTAGGAATAAAACCACTTCAATTAGATGTTGCCCCATTTTTAGATTACTTGACAAAATGTTTTATGGTAAGATTAAAGACATTCACAATTTACCATTTGGCATGCAAACATTCCCTTTTAAATTAATATGCCTTATAAATTAGTCTTTTGTTTCAAGCAGCTTAGTACCATCATTTCAGTTTGAGCACAGGAATCGAGCACTATCGAGCACACTTGGCAGAATATATCACACTGTGGAAGCGATATTTGCATGATCGATGAGTTCACATGGAAAAAGACTGCCTTTATACTTCTTTGTAGAAATATAACCTCAGGTTTTTAAATTGAGAGTTGATTGGCACATTATTCAAACGGTTTACTGCATTAGTGTCAGGATTTTAAAGGAATGGTTCGCCCAAAAAATAAATTCTGTCATTTACACCCACCTTTGTGCCAAACCTCTGTGAATTCTTCCATTTTTTCATTAAACATAAATGTAAATCTCCTTAAATAGAATAATTTAAACAAAAAACAATACACTCAGTATATTAGTATGTTGTTACTCTCAAATATTGTAAGTGTAATTTCAGTATGCATTATTCAAATTGGAAAATGTTATCATCCTCTTGAACTCAATTATGGGTGAACTATTCCTTGTGGTGAATAAGGTAAGTTCAGTGAGATAATGAGAAACTACATTATTAAAAAGTAAAGTAAAGTCGTGACGTATTGTCAAGTATGGTGACCCATACTCGAAATTGGTGCTCTGCGTTTAACCCATCCAAGTGCACACACACAGCAGTGAGTAGTGAACAAATCTACACACACACACACACACAGTGAACACACACCCGGAGCAGTGGGCAGCCATGCTGCGGCGCCCGGGGAGCAATTGGGGGTTCGGTGCCTTGCTCAAGGGCACCTCAGTCGTGGTATTGAGGGTGGAGAGAGCGCTGGACATTCCCTCCCCCCACCTACAATCCCTGCCGGCCGGGGGCTCGAACTCGCAACCTTTCGATTGCGAGTCCGACTCTCTAACCATTAGGCCACGACTTCCCCTTCACCAGCTGTACTGAATTATACTGACAGACTATGAGTCTGTGTATTAGTTGTTATGCCAGCAGAAGTTGTCACATGTGATTAAAAATATTAAATTAAACATCAACTCAATTAAATTAAATTAAATTAAATATATTTGTTAAAAAAGAGGAAGAAGAGGTAATTGGGTAAGTAATTTTATCATGCACTCAACAGATTGGTTTAAAAACACTGATTCATTTAAAAATAATACGCAAAACTATCTTTATGAACTGAATCATTATGCTAAAAAAATCATTTAAGCACTGATTAATTTTTTATCGAAAAAATCATGTCAATAAGTGAGTTCATTCCACTCAAATTTCACTGAAAGTTCTTTGCACTTAATAGAAAAAAGTTATAGAAACTCAGTAATGATTATTTTAAGTAGAACTCAAACTGAATGAGTTACAGCAGATTTGAGTTTCCAGCATGCTTTGCTTCAGATTCTGTAAGGAGAGTAAAAGTTGAAATGAAATGTTATTTTATGCGTTTTTGCACAAGATTAATATAAGCGGAGACCTGTTGATGTTGGGATTTAAAAGGATTTCAAATATGTTTGAGTTTTGGGGGTTTACTATTGTGGTATATATAGAGCCTTTGGTTAGGTCGAGGATGGGCCATGTTAAGACTAACTACTACTTTGTAAGTAGTATTGGCAATTATTGATGCAGCAATAGTCATGTTGTATAAGCACTGTGTGCCTGCAAGCTAGTAGGTAAATGTAGAAAATAAGAGTCAATCTTATTTATGTAAGTCATTATAATTATTACAGCTAAGTTTCAGTAACATAAAATAATTGAGTAGAGTTTAAATGTACTTTAGGAAATATTCTTTTAGTGAACTCACTCATAACTATTGGTTTCTAAGCTTGAGTGAATCAAGGCAATTAGTTTCCTTAGTTTGAAATGAGTTAACTCAGTGGGATTTACAGTGTAGTTACACAATATTAACTTATTTATTATAAATACACAATGTTTAACTTTAATGAAGTGATGCTGAGGTCAGCTATAGTATCTTTATTCTTGGACATTTTGCTTGTCAATAGCAAAACCACAACACAACATACTGGCAGAGGCAGCTTGGTGTGTCTTCATGTTTGACTGTTATTATAGTAAGCCACAATCATGGTCATAAATCCTCATGAAGGTGAATATCGATTTGAAGTAGAGATGGAGTGAGACTGATGGCCGTTTTCATGTCAAAGCCCTTGGCTGGGCTCTGCAAGCAGTGTAATAACACGAATGGTCCAGTTTATCAAACCACCCTCCCCCTTCATATCATGGCCTGTTTATCACCTTGGCCAGCCTCATAAAGACAGAGCTTCATTCTCTCTTTCCTGAGCCTGCTCAGTTCAGTGACCTCACGCTCTCCGCGACAGTCATGTGCACTTATAATCTCATTTGAATAGGAGTTTTTAGAACACTACAGCCAAGCAATCAATGCTGTGTCATATGCACACTTAAATATGATCTTAGACATATAGCAGTAAATACTGCACACGCCACTCATTGTAACACATTTCATAAAAAAAAAAAAAAAAATGTTACTGTATTTTTTGTCTGATATCCTGTGAGTAACATCTAAATTGGTATTTATTCAAGTTAAAAACATTTAACCTAACTAAATCAACTTAGTGTACATCAGGAAAAATATTTTTCATGGATCAGATCAGGTAGAAAAAACCCCAGCTTGTAACAATTTGTATAGTTATCACCAATTATGTTTATTTGATATCTATATATCAGACTAGTATATGATTAGATGGCTGACTTTTATATGAAATAACAATGCATGTACTAGCACTAGAGAATTTCTGTCTCTAGACAACATCTGGTCTGCTTAGGCGGGTTTGATATAGTATACTATGTTTTATTTGGGTCAAGCAATCCATCTTGAAGTTTTTCAATTCGGGGTGTCTAGCAGTGGTGCAAAAAATCAATTGCTTTTTTTAAAGAAGTCAATTCCACCATCCATTTCAGGATATTTGTCGATAATTGAATGGCCATGGACTATTTCCCCACCAAATGGAGGAAGCACTCACCACTAAGTAACCATATAGAGAAGGACAGTCTGTTTGGTTTCTGGTCTATGAAAGCAGATATGTCTGTGTTGCATGATAAGGATATACTAAACTATAGCAACATATTCCAGGAAAGAGCCCTAGCACAGAGACAGTACAATTTTATTTTATGTGATCCTCATCAAAATTAAAATGCAGGAAAAAATATAGTTTGTCGACACTACAATTCTGGACAGGCTTGACCTTTTTTATCTAAATGCTTAAATGTTTACACTCTCAGAAAAAGGTACAAAATATATCATGGGGCAGTAACCTTTCAAAAGGTACTAATAGCCAAAAAACATTTAAGTACTAATATTATGAACACTTTAGGTAATTATATGTACTTTTATGCTACTCATTTACACCCTTTAAAAGTAAATAACTAAAAAGTGTACCCTTTGAAAAGCTACTACCCCAGTGATAATTTTTGTACTTTTTTCCCCCCAAGGTAAAATGATTTTTGCAAACACATTGTAGTTAATGCTTTGTTTAATTACAAAACAGCATTTGTATTACGATTTTAGTTGAATGAATTCTTTTTTTATTAATTTATTTAAATTTGTGGACTGGATAGGAAGGAAAGCACCCATTTTGACAAGAAATAGTGACTATAAAAAGGCTAAAATATAAAATCTTTATAAATTAATTTTGGTTCAATATTGGTCACTACAAATTGAAACCTCAGTTTCTGTTATTTTATACATTTTTGACTTTACTATTATTCTTAGAAGTGGAATATATATATATATATATATATATATATATATAGAATATCCATTAATACGTAAAACCTTTTCACAGATTAAACAAACTGTGTAATTATTATTTTTTTTAATTTGTCTTAAAATAAAATGGCATATTACACATCTCATTCTAATTGCTTTTTATGATATACATTATGCTCTGTACGGACAGATTAATATGACGAGCCTGGACTCGTTTGAAAATTAAACAGGTGCGCTGTGCCCATTTCCACAAATCAATAGGAGACTGTTAAAAATGCATGATCACATTGATCAATAGCAGGAGATGAGAAGAGCTCTCATGAAGGAATCATCATCAATACCTGAGACTAACCAGTTTAATTCAAGAACATGTATGAACACAAATCAAATAGGGTCACTCATTATATTCTCATTTACACAAGGGTTTATTGGCATTTCAAACATAATACAATAGTGCGTATGTTTTGCATCCTGAAAGTAAATACTGTTCGCGGATGGTTACGGCTGGATGAGTCAGTGGCACAATTGTGATTAATGACTACTTCAATGGTACCTACGTATACAGGGCATACAGATAACCATTCAACCCTGAGCAAACAAGCACACACCCACATACACTTGCACACATTCACCCAGACTGAGGTAATAGCTGGGTTTTCTCGAATACAGTGAATGAATACATGTGTGGGGCAGAGTTGTTCATGTCAGCACTGCACAATGGATATGATTTCCATTCCTCTGCAGATGCTCTGAAAGCCTACTCCAAGTTTAAATGCTTTTCAATTGATGCATTATATTTTAAAAGTGGCATTTCCTTTAGATTCAGGGTCAGTTCTGAAGTCTGTGTCCGGTTTTCATGTGAGACTTTTAAGTTTACATTTACATCAGTTGAAACTGACAAAGAAAAAATCTCTTGTCAGAAGTACATAGACTTTCCTGTATTATATAGAAGAAATAAAAATGTAACTTACCATAGAGTGCAAACTTACCATATGCATTTGTTTCAACAGAAAGAAACAAAACTAGAAGTTGCAGCATTCATAAAATGTCAAAAGCAGGAAGAAAAAAACATACAAAAATCTGTTTTTGCAAGTTTTTAAAACGATAAGAATTACACTTGCACTTTGAGGCCACATTAATTTAGCTTTAGCAGATGGGTGCTCTGTCAGAAGGCTAAACATTAGCAGCCTCCACAAATATCAATCTATCCTATATCACTGCTGCGCCATAATTATACGCTCTGAGTGAGCGCTGCACTATTTTTGGGGTGAGCTAATAAGTAGCACATTAGTAATGATCCATTTACTATCAGACAAGCAAATGTTACTGCGTTAATAGTCGTTAGCACATAGCTGTGAAGTCGTTTTTAAATGAAATGTTGTTGCTCTGTGTTCAGGGTGAAGACAGGAATATGCAGAATAGACCAGGTGTTTTGTTCTTTTTTTATGCTGTTGCATCATCAGTCATATGACGCTGAAAACAAAAATATCACAAAGTGGTTCACACATTAGCACATATCTACTTATAACAAAATGTATCCTATAGATGTCATTCAAAAACTTAATGAAAGTAAATGAATTAATTTAGATTATTAGTAACATGCTTTGTGGACATGCTCCCATGACAGTACCATAGTATTTTTTGAAGTACACTAATGTTCAAAAGTTTGAAAATTTTGCAATATTTTTGCAATTTTGAACAGCTATAATATTTGAATTTATTATAAAATGTAATTTATTCCTGTGATGGCCAAGCTGATTTTTAGCAGCCATTACTCCAGTCTTCAGTGCCACATGATCCTTCAGGAATCATTCTATTATGCTGATTATAATACTGAGTATAATACACTGGTGCTCAAGAAACATTTATTATTATCATCAATGTTGAAAGCAGTTGTGCTGTTTAATATTTCATGGAAACCATGATGTTTTTTTCAGGATTCTTTGACATAAATTTCTTATTGCACTTCTGAACAATTTAATGCATCCTTGCTGAGTAAAAGTATCAGTTTTTTGTTAAAGTCTTACTGACCCCAAACTTTTAAATGGTAGTGGATTTCAAAGTACCACAATAATATACGATCTGATTTTTAACAGGAAAGTTGAACTCTTTCAACAGAAATACAAAGCATGACGTGTTATTAGATGATGTAAGTGGCCTTCCTTTCAAAGTACAACACATTTTTCGCCCTATTTCTCCTCTATTAGACCTTTCATGCCCTTTAAGACTGAAAGTTGTGTGCATGTAAGTGTGCGTGCAAGAGTTGTTAGCCCACCAGGGTTGCTCCCTTAATCAACATGTGACATTTGTCATTTTGACATGTGCTGATGCCCTTTGGAATTGAGCCATTTTTACTTGCTAGAAGATCTTCATATCCTGACCCCCTTCTGCTACCCTGTAAGACACAAACAAACCACAACGGTTAGGCTCCATCCCCATTGTATTCCATCATCCCCTGGGATTCTGCACAGGATCGTACAGACGATTACAGAGAAGTTATGGTAATCCTAAATTACAGGGACCAGTTGTCTTTTCAAGGTTAGTGTGTGAAGCTAGGCATATCACATTTGCTCAGGCAAGTGTCTGGTTTTGTCAAGGACGGACTGTGGAAATGCATTGTAGAGAGAGAGAGAGAGTGAGAGACAGAGAGAGAGGCGAAATACCAATCCTGTCTACAATTCAGGGTCTTGGTCTCTATTCAGTTTCATTAACCTTAAAAGAATGCAAAATAATTAACAATTAAACAGGCTGTTATTCACACATGACATTATCAATGAGATTTACTATGACCACGAAATGAACTTTAATTACTAGCTTGTTTATTTTTCACTCCAGATTTTTTTTCTATTCATGTGCCTCTGAAAGGATGTGAAATGGATGATCATGCAGCTTAAATTTATTCTAATTATGTTTTCCACAAGCACACATTGTTCCATTTGGATCAATGAAACCATTGCACATATTAAACCAGAGGAGTCATGGATACATCAAGGAAATATCGGCTGAAGGGTTGTTAACAGCGGTTAGTTATATCACCCTTCACCCAGTTGCTAGGAAGCTAATTTTAGGTGATTAATCAATTCAGAGAGCATAGAAATGTAATTAGGAGTCTCTTTTGTTTTAAGAGGACGACCTTGTGATGAATGTTTACAGGCAAACCGTCTCAGGGGACGCTGGTAGACTTAAGACAGTCTGATCTTGAGCAAAGTCATGGTGTATATTTTATGAAGGTTTGTGTATCTGTGTGTGTGTTTAGGGCTATCAGTTATGTAAATTATGCTAAAATATGTTTTAAGTAAATTAATTTTATGCCAATTAAATAACTTAATTATACGCATATCAAATTTGTTGGGAAACAAGGACGTGTTATTTTGGCATGTGAAAGCATATTATCATTTATTGAATAGATATTTGACGTTTTATTACTAGTCTTGGCACAGTGATCTTTTTTTTCTTTAATCAAAGTATTAACATATCAGCATAATCCACTAACGTTTGACCTACAGTTTGTATGTATTGATATATTAATACATTAACCAATTACAATGCATATGCATATACTGAACAAGCATGTCTTGAGTATTTTAAACTTGAAGTTTTATCTATCTATCTATCTATCTATCTATCTATCTATCTATCTATCTATCTATCTATCTATCTATCTATCTATCTATCTATCTATCTATCTATCTATCTATCTATCTATCTATCTATCTATCTATCTATCTATCTATCTATCTATCTATCTATCTATCTATCTATCTATCTATCTATCTATCATCTGTCTATCTGTCTATTTTCTGTCTGTCTGTCTGGTATTAATATGGTATTATTTATGGTATTAATAACTCTGGAAATGCATCATCGTAGTCTGTGAAAAGGGTCCATTGGACATATGGACATGCATATTTTTCTTTGTGTAGATGTTGAAAAAAATCTTAGGGCTAAACTGGCTAAAGATATCCTGTTAGGGCTAAACTGTCCCCCAAAAAGTTTGGTTTACATCCCTGATTAAACACTAGTGACGTTATTATTTGTGGACAGGTTCTTGTCTCGTGGGCCCTGAAATTTGCAGCAAGCTATTATCACATCAGCATAACAAAGAACAGCATGTTACTTGAAAGTCATTTGAGGATGTACGCATATTCTTTTCCTCATCTATTATTAGCGGTGCCCATTTTGCTGTGTATTGTATTTGCCTGATGTTGATAGTAGGATTTGTTTTTCCTCTCTGAGATCTTAGATTGATGAGTGCTAAGATAGTGAGAGAGAAAGAGAGAGACAGATGCTGAGACAAAGATGGAGACAGAGAGAGTTTGGCAGGCCTGTTTGTTTGCCCTTGCCCGAGCCAAGCCTGGTGTTTACAGCCATTGCTGATCCACTCCACAGCACTGCATAGATGAGCGATATGAGACTCATTAGCCCTGATTGCATTTATCCACTTCTGTGCTCCACTGGCCGGTGACAGCTCAGGCTAGTGATTGATAGAAATACAACAGGGGTCAAAAGCAGAGAAATTAGACCCTGTTGAGTGGAGGATTTAAGTGTTTTGTCGGTACATCTTGTGTGGTTGCTGGACTGTGTGTTTGTTAGCAGAATTTTGTGTGTAAAGCCGCTTAAAGTAGTTATTAAAGTCAACATGAAATCAAAATTCACCCCATTTGCATAGTACTTGTTGCTGGCCTTATTGTGCATGATTCATCTGTTCTTGTTATTCTGGAGAACAAAGTATTTTTGAATCTTTCAACAAAATGTATGAACTTCACCTCTGAAATAATAAATGAAATTACATTTGTTTTTCTCTTTGAATATCTTGTTTAACTTTGAGTACTCATGTCACATAACAAGTGGCCAGAGTAATCCTATATGAAACTCAATTAAAACCGGAGATGCGTATTGCATTATCTTGCAAACACTGCTGCAATACCTCATGCCTTTCAAGCATCTTGACGATGCTCCAGTATTCAATCTCAGGGCTGGAAACGCATCCTTTCATCTCAGTCTGGATCAGTCATCGCTGCATGTGGAACCTCAGCTAAATGTTGTTATGTCAGGCAGAATGTAAAGGGCAAGTGACAGAGCCGTGGTAAAGAGCTCCAAGGCAGCAGTCTGTGCTTTTATCAGGGATACAGGCTCAGAAACACACGCGTGAAAGGAGAAAAGAACTGCTCTCTGCTCACTGCCATTAATTATGGAGCAGACAGCGATGGCGTGTGCAGACAGACTGTGTTTTATGCAGGTAGAATGAGTTGTCAGTCTCGGGGCGGCACATTACCGAAACCCTGGGCAGCACTGACAATTCCCAGGATTTCATAAAAAAGCACTTTCCGTTGACTTTAACAAGAAGGTTATATAGCAAGTCGAAAATTGCTGTTGAGGTACAAAGTATCAGGACTGCATGATCAGGGTTCACCAAGGGCAATGTGACTGATGCTTATGGGGCGGCTTTCATTGCTCTTTCTCACCTTGTGCTCTTCTCTCATTTGGCCATTAATGAGAGTCTGTGCACTTTTAAAAGTACATGCCGGTCTTCAATATGATACCCTCCTATTTGACATCTGCTAGCTTTTTAACTTGAATTGTGTAGGTGACCTGAGACTGACCCATGACAATTGTAATCATTTTTCTCGAGAGAAAAACCCTTCATGTCCCAGCAGGCTTTTTTCTTTCTCACATCCGGTGTTGACTGGAAGTAGTTTCTGCATCCGGTGAGCCGCTGTGCTGCCTATAGAAGCATCCTAATTGTCATAGATCATGAATTGGAGTGCTCTACATATGCAGCGACTTCACGCAACATTCAGTATTGCTGACTGTTGACATGACAGTAGATTTCATGCTTTGCAAGAGGATTGTATATATAGTAATGATACTATCGATAATGTGGTGGATGGTAACTTGGAGGTGAAGAATTGTTGAATAAAGTTATACTTTTATATTATAAAAGTATAACTTAGAATTATATTATAAAGTTTGAGCCTGGGGACATTTCAGTTGCATTGCTCTCTATGGAGGGTCAGAAAGCTCTTGGATTTCATCAAAAATATCTTAATTTGTGCTCCAAAGATTAACAAAGGTCTTATGGGTTTGGAACGACATGAGGGTGAGTAATTAATGACAGAATTTAATTTTTTTCCATATTGAAAAATTTTATACTAAGTACAGTTCAAGTCTATTAACATAATTACTGACATATCACTTGAGACTTACTGATATAAAAATTGTAATTAAATTTTATTTGGAGTACTACTTGTGCACAATGCATATTTATTAATATTAAGCCTAAAATATGTTTTAATGTCACTATTGATGAAGATTGCATGATCTTTAAATAATATCTGTCTTTAAATGCAAAATATTTAAAGTGTACCTAAAGTACTTGCAATGGTTCCACTTTAGCACAATCAGATATACTTAAGTATGTCTTTAGTTTGACCTCATCATTACAGGTAAAGTGCACTAAGTACAAAATTAGTTGTTCCAATTTAGCAGACATTAAATATTCCAGTTGGGTATTTTTATTAAGTGCATAATATGTAGATGTATTTGCAGTATACTTAGCATGAAATAAATGTATTTACATATTTATTTGCTTAATAAAAATACCCAGCAATTGTACTTTTAGTATACTAATGCACTTTAATTGTGCAGAAGTAGTGGTGAAGTCCAACTAAAGATATATTGAAGTATATTTGTGCTGAAGTGGAACTATTGCTGTATACTTGAGGTACACTTTAATAAATATCTTGCATTTAAAGATTGATATTATACAGATATCATACAATAGTGATATTAAAACACATTTTAGGCATAATATTAATAAAGTAAGTTTGTGATGATTTTCAGTGAGTCTTAGGGCACTTTTTCTCTCTGGACAAGAGCTGGCACTTAAAATTGATCTCTTACTTTGGTGGCCTGTGGCCATCTCCTTTTGATCTCCGTTTTGAAGTATTTCCTTTCTGACCAACCACGGGCTAAACAAGCTGCAATGTGTCACCATGATGTATGTGGGTGCTAATTCACAGCTATTAAAACATTTAAAGTAGGGCGATTTCACACAGGCAGATTTTGAGGTCTAAGCTTGCGGTAATTTTCTTAGTCCCCCCCTCTCTGGGACGTGCTGAAATACTAGTGGCCTAGGTAATGATGTTGCCACAGCAGATTACAGCAGGCTTTGCTTGGAGTGTCTCTGTGAGCATCTCTTTGAAGGTTGTAATCCATGGATTTGGGCACGGATGTGGGAGATGAACGGAGAGAACGCAAATCGAACTCTGAGAAGAGCATCCACCAGGTCAACCTGCCTCGAGAGCTTAGTCTGGGAGATGCAGACATTGCTTGGAGGAAGAGTGTCAGTGTGTGACCCACAAATGCGCATATTTGTTTGATGCGATTTATAAATCTGATTGCCTGGAGCAAAAAGAGCAGTTTTGAAAGCACTTTATGTAAAACATGTAAGGCTGGTGTCATTTTTGGCAACATTCTTGAACTGCAAAGGGAGCTGCTGAGTGTCTGTGACCACTGTTAAAGCTTTCTATATTTTATCTCAGTGAGGTTTCTTTATGAGTTGAATGCTGACTTGGTTCTTGTAAGGCATAAAATTATAATGGCAACAAATTCAGTATCAAATCAAATGAACAGGATGTGGGATAATCCACACTGCACTAAATATGCAGCAAAGAAAAATGGTTTTAACTTCAGCCCATTAATTAAAATATTTTTTGCATTTTAAGGTAGAGAGTAAATTATAAGACTAACAAAACAGTTTTTTTTCTTTTACAATACACATTTTTTTGGCTGCATCTCCTCTAGTTGGTTGGGGTTGGTAGGATTTGTAAAATGTTTTTGCAAAATGTTTTTATGCTGTCCAAGGCTGCATTTATTTGATTAAAAATAAAAGCATTTATATTGTGAAATATTATTGCAAATAAAAAAGGCTCACTTTTTCAAACAATGTAAAAATTTTAAACAATTTAATGCATCACTGCTGAATAAAACTATTAATTTCTTTAAAAAAAAGTCAGAAATGGCCATCATGTCCAGTTCCTGGTTTGATGAGTTGAGAAACAGCACAAACGAATTGCAGTTCAGGTTTTTCCCAGTCACTCCATGTGTAACTGTAGCTAAAAAGAGCCATGTGCCGCCTTTAATTGTGTCATTTGCACTTACCTAACACCACTTACCTACTTCTTCTTGCATAAATTAGTCATGTTTCTGAATTCTTCTCCTCTCTTGTTCCTCCATTACACATGCAGATCCTCTGTCCCATATGCTCCCTTAAAACACTTTCTCCTCATCTAGTCTCTGCACTCTTGATAAAAGGAACATACTGTAGGCTGTACTGCGGATTCAGGGGTTGGATCACTTTCCCTCTGGAGATGCGATCCGATGGTAATTTTATGATGCACATGTCACAAGTCATCTCTTCATCACAGCATTCTAGCATGATGAAAACTGACGGAACAGCTTCTGCCCTGATGTGCTACTCATGAGATGAAGGAAATTAATGCACCAAAACTGTATAACTTTAGGGAGAAGAATGACGTAGATGCACATATATAGTAGCCTGTCTGTGTGTGAGTGGTGTGCGAATGTGTGCGCCCGCTAACTCGGTTTTTCCTGGACTCATTCCCAGCGCGCTTGTCTTAAGCAAGCATTTGAGGATTTCTCTCTCAATCTAAAGCATCCTTCCAAGAACTCCACAAGCTTTCCGTAAAACTCCTCTGCTGCAAGGACACACTCCCTCCATGCTATCCTGATAGCAGTAATCCACCTTGTGTCAGCACAGATCACCTCCACTGATGTAGTGAAGCTTCTGGGAGAAACGCTAACGGTTGTAGACATCTGTGCGGGGAGTTTTCAGATTGGCGTGGTAAATTGCTTATACACTTATACACAAACACCAGGTGTGATTGAGAATGACCATGAATCTTGTTTTTTAAATAGTGTTTTAAAAAGTAGTTGAGTTTTCTAATATTTATGTTTTTATATTAATATCAAATAGTAATATTAAAATACAAATACAGTTTAAATAATAATTATTACAAATGTTAAAAATGTAAAATAATAATAAAAAAATCTTTTCTATTTACCATATCCAGAATTATCTCAGTAGTTAGTCCAGAATTAATTCAGTAGTCTGTTAAAGACTGTTGAAGACGTGAAGAACTATACTTGCAGACTCACTCTCAATTTGCTGTGGACTGTTCATTGACATGCTTTGTCTAATATGGAGCCCACATATAGATATCTATGGTTTCTGATGCAAACATAAATAGAGATTTTGCTGAAAGGCAATAGAATGTTTTTCATGAAGACATACGGTAAAAGCAATCTGACCTCAATATCTCTGCCTCTCATGTGTAGAAACAATGACAGTGGGGAATATGGGGCTCTACATATGTAAAAGAGAGAGACATCATTAATTATCGATTCCCCGTCACTGCTGGAGAGGTAACGTGACTGAGAGAAAAAGTAAAAAATTAATTTTAATACTCCTAAATCTGAAGGTTAGATTGAAAGAAGGGAACTTGTATTGAGCAGCAGTAAACTTTGTTGTGTGGGGAATATTGACATGAAATGTAATAAAAGGGTTTTTGATTTATTACTCATCTGGTCCATTGTGAAACATCTTTTGTGGCCTGTGCAGTGGCAGAAAGAAAAACACAGTGCACATAGACACACGGAGACATGAACAGACTTTACATTCTCCAATGGACAATCACTTTTCTGTGGTTTCCTTTTAATTAGTGCCCATTTTACATTGTATTTCAAAGATTCCTCAAAGTTATTTAAATACTGATTAAAAACAGTGAGATGCCAGTAATAACAGTTGTTAAAAACAGGGTTTGTGTTCTATGTGAGAATCAAGAACAAGATGTGTTGTAGGGACAGAATTACTTTAGAAATATTTATATCTCCATACTAAATAAGTTCCCCTTATGCATTAAAAAAAGGGGAATCTTTTCTTTGATACGAACATCTATTCAATGAAAATTAATAAAATAAAAAATAAAATAATAAAATTAATACTATAAAAAATAACAAATTAAAACGAATATTTAAAACCAATATTTTTCCTTTTTTTTTTAAATATAATTTTTTCAAAATATACAATTTTATACCATTGGCTTGTAGGAGTAGATCACAGGATTATTTAGTGAGATTTAGTGCATATGTCTTTATGCTTACTATTTGGTATTGCTGGATTGTATTAATACTGGATCAAAAAGATGAGCTTCATATGAATCAGTCATATAAACAGGTCATCTGTCCTAACTTATCAGTAATATAATGTGTATGAGTGCACTGCTGTTTGACAAGTTTAGTATCATCAAACCCATTAGCAATGGTTGCAACACCAATGGTAATATCAGCCTAAATCATTTAGCACTGAAACATTTTGCTACCTTGTACTAAAACAGATAAATGGTGTTCCCTAAGCGGAGGACAATTTTTACTGCATACTGAGGGAGAATTTCACTAAAAATGAATTACGTTCACTAACAGTGTTGTTTATTTGCACATGCTGCCTTATTTTGTTCTCAACCTGTTTCACTTTCATCTGTAAAACACAAAAGAAGATATTTTGAATAATGTTGATAATTAAACCATTTTAGTGACCATATATAGACATTACTCAAAATGAAAAACACAAAAGAAAAGAAAGTCATACAGGTTTGGAACCAATTTTTTTTTATATCATTTTCATTTGGAAAAATTCTGGTTGCTGATTATCCCATGTGGGATAGCATTGTCAGTTTTTTGTGATTAAGGCTTTAAACCTAATTTGAATAGAAAAGAGGAATGTTTGTGTTGGATAGAATGACACTGATGTGAATTAAATACACATGTCATCGCACAACACCGCATAGGCTGTGCCTGGTTAAGCTGTTTGCAAGCTGAGATAAATGTTTAGTGAATTCACCTCACAGTATAAAGGTGTAATTTCTGAACCTTAGTATCCAGCTGCTTTCAAAGCGCAAGGATATCCTTGTTTGCTTTGTGGACAAGACATGAGGATGTATTTTGACACACCTGCATTGCATCAGCCAATGTTATGATCAAACAACATGCCATTGCCGTTGTTCCTGATTGACACGAGGGGTAATCAGCCTGTCCACTTCTGACTGGGCCACTGGTAGGGTTTCTGTCTGTCAGAAATGCTTGCTTGGAGAAGTAAATCACTTTTTGAACTTAGAGTTTCAGTTTGCTGTATAAATTCTAGAATTGTTTACTTTCCTGTACATTCATTTTGCTCCTAAAATACATTAATATATTTAAGCTATTAAGGCAGTTGTTATAAATGCTACATTTCAGCCCTGGATGGACATTGTTGCAGTTCATACGGTACCAAATGGTGTGGGTCCATCCGCTATATTTCACTCAGTAATTTTACTCACACTGTAAGTGATTGCGCGTGAAGCCCATCAGTGGGATGTGCTGTGCTGTCTGAGCTAACAGATGAAGAGGCCATACTGGCGTCATACCTCTGAGAGTCCATCAGCTTAATAAAAGTGTCACAGCGGTTGATTTGTTGTGTCTGTTAATAACAGAAGCAAAGGGTTCGACGGGAAAGAGATTAAACAGACGGCTAGAACTGACATACAGGTGTTGTCATTTGTCTTCACTCATCCGGCTTCCCAACCTTATACATTTCTTCTCATTTTCTCTGTAAGTCACACACAAACTATCTCCAGAGATATTTACACTGCAGTCCTGCTCCTGAGATTTGGGGATGTACAGTATTGATGGGTATGAGATTTGAGATCTCCTCAGTCTGGGAGCTGTTGTATGTTCAGGCTCATTCTGGCAACAACTGCATTAATTTTCAGAACTGAATTATATTATTGTTCTGGATGTGTATGGCAATGTTAGGGAAGCTACAAACTACTTATAATTTAAGTGCTTGAATTGCAGTAAAGCTACTGTGTTGATAAATTATTTTTAATGTAATTATATTATATCAGATTGGATCAGAATAAAAATAATTAATAATAGGGGTTTTAAATGAATGAATCTTGGTTAGGGTGAAATTAATACTTTTATTCAGCAAGGGCACATTAAATTGATCAAAAGTGACAAATACATTTGTTACAAAAGAAAAATATTTCTTCATCATATTAAAATGATTTATTAAGAATCATGCGACACTGAAGACTGAAGTAATGGCTAATGAAAATTCAGCTTTGCCATCACTAAAATAAAATTACATTTTAAAATATATTCAGATAAAAAATTAATTTGAGTAATAATTCACAATATTACTGTTTTAGAGTACTCAATTAAATGCAGACTTGGTGAGCATAAGAGCCTTATTTCAAAAACATTTTTTGTTGTTGATAAATTTTTTAAAAGATCCTTTGATGAATAGAAAGTTCAAAAGAACAGAAAAAAAATTTGTACCGACCCCAAACACTTGGCCATGTAGTGTATAGAGAGTATTAAGTCTACTGAGCATCTTGACTGCCCTTGACAGCCACAGATTATAGCCATGATAAAAGGGCAGTAAAGATGCCCATTAGTAACAGCAACATTCATCTGGGGCAAGCAAACTGCATTTGCACCTGTGTGTTGAACACACAGGGAATACATGAATACCACAGAAGCAACTGGGCAGTTGAGTATAAATGTTTCCCTCTACAATTCATGAGGAGATTGGAAGCCATTAGGCTCTCTGACGATGGAGCCATAGGAAGCCACGGCTCATTAAGGCAGATTGCAAATGTCATTTTGCTGCTTCCTCCCTGGCCTTGTATTGAGGGATTGCAACGAAATTAATTTTGCATAGAGTCTGGGTTTTTGAATCAAAGCCAAAGCACGCATGACCCACGGCAAGTGTGATTAAATCACTGGTGGAGCTTTCAGAAGGAAGGTCAACCAAACCGCATTAAGACTGAATCCTCCAACCTTCTTCCCATCCAGCTTCTAGCCAATCGCCAAAGATTGCCATCTTTTATCTAAATAACTCTCTCCTTGTTCCATTCCCTAGATTGCCTGTTTGTAACTGACTATTTCACCCGGACGCCTCGCAAGCTCAACGCCTACCGCTCTTTTGCCAGCGTGGAGCTGTTCCACTTCAACGTGCCTGAAGACACCGTGGTGGCTGTTTGGAACCTCATCACCTTCAAGGAGCAAGGGGGTACCTTTGGAGACAGCTGCCCAGACCGAAATGTGACAGTGTGAGTTGGCTAAACCTCCAGGTTACATCCATTGAGGGTTGATTGGGGAAGGGGCAGACAAGGACAACCGCGTAATGAGGTCAGATATGTCCAATCAGCATTTTAGATGAGAGGAGGGGATATGTAAAAATGTCACATGCGTGAATATAATGACTTTTCTGGCTCGCACACTGAAGAGTACTCGCTGTTTGTCCTGATAAAATAGCTTTTAATCCAAGTCTAAGGATAATTTCCCAGATGCTGATCATTTTCTGTGCTCTCCATAAAAAGGCATTTATCAAGTGTGGTGCTGGCAGAATTCACAGCATAACTGCACACTGGAGATCCATAAGCATAAAATACCAAGTGACACAGATAAGATTTAAAATCCAAATCTGACACTTTTACTAATTTCACAGGGTCACATTCAGTAGAATTATTTTAATCCATTCTAAATTGCCTCTAAAATTAGGATGGCCCTATATTTTATTAGTCATAAAAGACATTGAGTCATTTGGTTCTCAGCTCAAGGTTACAAAACAAAAAATGACCATTTTGGGTTGATGAGAATATGGGATAAAATCAGATTTAGCACAAGTTAAGTTCAGTTGACAGAATTTGTGGCACAGAAGGTGCACAGTGTCATTCACACAAATACAGAACACCATTATGGTAACACATGATTGTAAAATAATGCAATAAACGACAATTTAACGACAAAAATCAGATAAAATCCTAATGTTCACAACTGATAAGAAAAACTAAATAGAAACAGTTATTTCAATGAAAAAATATCAAATGTGAAGCATCATGCAGGGAATTCTGGGAATGTCAATTTATGCTTTTTTTTTTTTTTACTGTAAATTATACAATGGCAGAACTTGATTTTACTTAGTGCGACATGTTCCTGGATCAACATCTTTGTTGACCCTGGAACAATATTGTGATTAACCAATCAGATTTGAAGAACCAGTTTATAGTTTTTGTGAAGTTTAGGCTTACAATCAGTGTTTGGTGCTTGTACATCAGTGTCATTCCTATATCATTCCCTCTGATTTTAGGGATTACTCATGGTTAAGGTTAGGTTTAGGTGTAGGGATGTGGTCAAGACTAAATTTTTGTCTTAAACTGTTGTTCCAGGGTCAACAAAATATGTTGACCTAGGAACACATATAACTCAAAGCAAAATCAGGACGTGCTTATACAATGACTTGTTCTTTTTCACTTCCAAAAACAGTAATTTTAACAGTGCTTTACTGTAAAATGACAGTTTATTCACTCTATATAGTATGGAAACGTCCTGTTAACCAATTTTAAAAAGTTTTTTAATGTGGCAGTTTTACAGTCTTTTACTGTTAAAACCACAATAATTTTTTACAGTGAGGGTTTTATGGGTTATCTGTCACGTCAACAAAGTTTGTAAAATTGAATATAACTGTACACAGAAAAGGTTACTAAGAGTTTATTTATTTATTAATAAGAGCAATTATTAAACATCAATTTATAATTCACTACTAATATTATTAATATTATTATTTTTACTTGCCCTCTTCATTGTCCTCCACCCTCTCCCAGTTTTGATGAAATCATTATTATTATTATTATAAAAATTATCATTATTATTGTCATTATGATTAATATTATTATGGTTATTATTGTTGCTAATGACATTTGTTGTCTTTATTATTACTATTATTATTATTATTATTATTATTCATCTTTATTTATTTTTATTTATTTATTTATTTATTTTTTACACTACTTATGTCTGTTATCAATCTATTATGATGCTATTTCAGTTGTATGCTTCCTTCCCCAACCCTAGACACAATGACAGACACATGCGTACACACACACACACACACACGCACGCACACACACACACACACACACACACACACACACACACGTACGTATGCTCACAGACATATGAATGCAAATACAGGAGTTAATCAGAACGGACATGTTGGCCATCAGTATATATGCTTATTTGTTTGTGTTTCTTTTTCTGTGCATTGTAAGTGCCTCACTGTAAATCACTGTAGATTCTTGTTTTAAAGAAAAGGACGGTCAAGTTGAAATAAAATTTTGTGGTAATCAAAGCTATGCTGTTGATTAAGCCAAACTTGTATTGAACCCTGAATATCTCAGTATGTCACTTCACTCATTAAACCTGGTCAGATTTTAAGCCAAAAAAACAAACAAAAAAACCCAACAACAACATTACCCCATTTCCACACTTTCTAGGCACAGATGAAGCCAAAAAATGTTCTGAAATTAAATGTGAACACGCGCTCTCTTGTACATTTTTCCTCCAATGAGCTCTCAGATACCTCATAAGGTGTTCTTTTAGCCTCTATCTTTTTCTGTCCATTTCTTTCTTTCCATCACAGAGGTCTGCTTTTCATGCATTCAGTATTAACATTAGAATATTAGTGTATGCTTTATTTTTTTGCTACTACTTTGCTGCTACCACTGCTGCTACTTTGACCTTAAAATTAACATAAAAGTAACATTAACTCTAGCATTAAGCACAGGTTATGATGTTTTAAATACACTCCCTCCACAGATGCTCTTTGGCTCTTATGCTTCTTTGAAGTCAGATTTCTTTCAGACTGCACACCTAGAAGAACCTTCTCAAGCCTTCTCTTTTATCTCCCAGGGGTATATAATATTGTGAATAAACCTCTCTGGTGGCCTCAAGGGAAAACTACATGAGAAAGTTGCGGTGTAAACTGTGATCTCAGTGTTAACTTCGGAAGGACGTATTTTAAACTCATAATGTCAGTCATAACTCCAGGGGAACATATTGCCTTTCATAATTACAGTCAGTATGCCTATGTTCCAATTTGAGCGATAATGAAATATGTGTCTTCGGGGCCTATCAAGTAATATAAATGGCCTGTCTGTGATTTAAATATATATTTATTTTCCTGCTTTTGACAGGAGTGTACCCTATGTTGAGTAAAATAGTGGCATAGATGCATAGATACAGACTGGATGGACAGATAGCAGGATGTCTAGAGAGAAGGAAGGATGGATGACTGGTTGGATGGACAAAGATGGATTGAAAGATGGATGGATGCAGGGCATAATTTTTGCCACACCTGCCAATGGCCGGTGACCTGATAAAATTTACCGGCAAAAAATGTTTTTTACCGGCAGTGAAACTCTTTTTGCAAAAACAGGCTGTTATTACTACTACAATGACTAAACATATTTACAATATTTTAAATTTGTCCGATTAAGGATTATAACAGATTTATTGATTTATCTTTTTTGTCCTAAAAACATTGAGATTCTTGTCCTTTGCATGTTTTCGGCAAACATTGTGTTACTCCTGTTTCACACATACACTGTAAAAACAAAACGTTCAGCCAACTTAAAATTTTAAGGCAACCTTCAGCAGATTTTTTAGTTTTCTCAACTTGTTGTTTTAAGTTTATACAACAAAAAGTTGAGAATCTCCTACAAAAATAAGTTACTCAAAAATCAGCTGAAGTTGGCTCAACTTTTTTTTTTTTACAGTGTGAATGTGGTGCATATTTTTTCTGCACCCATGTTAACGGATTAGAGCAGGGCTATTCGTTTAGCTTCATTTGAAGGCTGGATTATCTAACAGAAAATTTGAAGGGGGCCAAGCGGCTGAGGGCCGTCCCAATCTCTTTCTGGGGGACCTATAAAATTAGAAGTTAAATTAAAATTTAAAATCTATAAAAGGCTAACATTAGTGCTGTCACACATTTCTCTGTAATTAATCATGATTAATCACATATTTATATTGTCATAATTTCACGTTGAACCTCCAAATTAATGTAGAAACAACATAAAGATAGTATGTTTTAAATACGTTTTTAATGGCATCTTTTTACAAAGTAGCCTATTATTAATGAAGCATTAATACCAATACTGTTACTGGTGTCTCTATTAAATACATTTTCCCTCAATTTTATCTATTAATTATAGCCATTCAACATTACAGTATAATTGAAAGCCATTATTTTTAACATTTAATAGGCTCTGAAATATTAAGTGATTTTAAAACAATCTTCACATAAACTATAAATTGTATATGCATAAACTATAGTCACGAAGCTGGTCTGTGGACTTCTGTTTACTCACCACCAGAGGTCACTCCTGCATCACATTGACTCTTGCACCACACCACTGTTGCACTTCACCCACGAACTACAATGCCCATCATCCATTGCACTGACGACACATATACAGCTGATTGCACTAATTACCCTCACACCTGAGAACTATCACACAATCACACACCCTACATAAACCACGGACTTCCTCTTCCTCTCTGCAGAGTATTGTATTGTGTATTCTGTTAACCCTTCTGTGTTTATGTCTAGCTTTGTGTCTCGTTCTGCGTTTAACACTCTCCAAGTGTTAGCTGCCTTACCGAGCCATTCTGTGTTTTGTAAATGTAAGTTTAGTTTGTTTTGTTTATAGTCTTGTTTCCTGTTTTCTGCCTGTGTTTCCTGGATTAACCCTTTGCCTTGCCCTTCGGACTCTGTTTGTACCTCTCTTGGACTACTGCTTGTGTACCTGGATTATCTCTCTGCCTTGCCCTGTTGGATATTGTTCGCCGATCGCCGACCCATACTTGCCCTAGGATCTCGCTTGTGTCTTGTCCATATCTGTTTGCCGGTGTTTGACCCTGCCTGTGTACTGTCTGGGTTTATAATTAAAAGTTTGCACATGGATCCGCACGCCTCACATCTCGTTCGCATTGTAACAACTATACAGATAAATCTTTATTCAGCTACACAAGTTAATCAATGACCAGAGCAGTCAAGTGATTTCTTTTTCTTTTGTTCTTTGACTTGCATCAATGACAGGCTTCAGCAGATTTTACTTTGAATCAGCGCTGTCTCTTTAAAACCTGATGCACATGACGCGGACACTTTACGGTTATTTAAGATTTTATTACTCACTTAAGACTACGTTTACGAGGTAACTCGCCAAAACCGTGCATTTTGACATAATTGTGTTTGTTTTCGACCATTGAAGCGCTACTGGCGCGCTGTCTAAAGCGGCTCAGCATATGTGTACAGCTGAATGCGCAGCCTTTCAAACTACACTGCACCGTGTAGGTGGTGAAACCACAAGTAATGCCACATTCTCTGGTTTTTGAAGGATAAAGAAGAGAAAAGTTAATCTTCCGAGATGAAGCAGCAAATATCTTATCAGGTAAAAGTTATTAGAACCGTGTCTAGGGACAAGTTGGCCATCACACTGCTCTGACCTTATCAGCCCGTTAGTATCTATTATTTAATTCGCTCTTGTCGCTTATGACAGAAAAGCTACGATGAGCTCGTCTTCGGAAAATATTATTTTATTCGCTTACATCAGAAACAGCGAGTCTATATAAAAACTGGCTGTTGTTTTCACTACATTGCATTGTTATTTCGTAAAAGTTTTACCCGCCAACTGGTGACTGAAACTGTTACATGTAGGCCTACTCGCCAACGCTGATTTTTACTCGCATTTGGCGCTTGGCGAGTGTTAAGTCAAGTGAAGTCAAGTCAAGTCAAGTCTGCTTTATTGTCAATTCTTCCACATGTACAGCACATACATACAGAGAATTGAAATTGCGTTACCCTCAGACCCTTGGTGTAAACAGTTAACATTAAACACGTTCAAATACAGATAATACGGTTTAAACATATGTACATACAACTCTATAGCTATACAAGTAAGGACATTGTAGAAAAAAAATAAAGTGGCATAAGGCGCATGGCAGATAGTGCAAACCAGTTAAATAAAAACAAAACTGTGCAGATATATTTGTAGTGCAAAAAGAGCTTATCAATCTGAGAACATTGTAGAAAAATAAAAAAGATAGATTAAGTGACATAAGGCACATGGCAGAATAGATGGAGTGCAAACCAGTTAAATAAACCAAAACTGTGCAGATATATGTGTAGTGCAAAAAGAGCTTGTCAGTCTGAGGACATTGTAGAAAAATAAAAAAGATAGATAAAGTTACATAAGGCACATGGCAGAATAGATAGAGTGCAAACCAGTTAAATAAAACAAAAACTGTGCAGATATGTGTGTTGTGCAAAAAGAGCTTGTCAGTCTGTTAAATTGACAGGAGAACAGTCTTTTTATGAGACTATCCGAGGAGGTAGTTTGCAGTCAATGCTGGATGAGGTAGTGATCAGTCCAATGCTGCACAAGTGAGAGGTGCTGGTCACAGTTTGTAAGTAGGTGGGGGTGGCTGGTCCTGGGGGTGTGGGGAGCCGTGTATGGGGTAAAAAGAGGGGAGGGGGGGCAGGGACAGGAGGGAGTTCAGCTTTCTGACAGCCTGATGTATGAAGCTGTCCTTCAGTCTGCTGGTCCTCGCCTGGAGACTCCGCAGTCTCCTCCCTGATGGCAGCAGACTGAAGAAGCTGTGTGTCGGGTGGGTGGGATCACCTGCAATGCGGAGGGCTTTGCGGGTGAGACGGGTGCTGTAGATGTCCTGGAGGGAGGGGAGAGAGACACCAATGATCTTCTCAGCTGCTCTCACTATTCGCTGAAGTGACTTGCGGCAGGATGCGTTGCAAGCGCCATACCACACAGTGATGCAGCTGGTTAGGATGCTCTCGATGGTGCCTCTGTAGAAGGTGCATATGATGGGGGTCGGGGCTCTGGCTCTTCTGAGTTTGCGGAGGAAGTAGAGACGCTGCTGTGCTTTCTTGGCCAGTGCTACAGTGTTGTTAGTCCAGGAGAGGTCCTCTGTGATGTGCACACCCAGGAACTTGGTGCTGCTCACTCTCTCCACAGTCGCACCGTTGATGGTCAGAGGGGCATGCTGAGTGTGTACTCTCCTGAAGTCAACAACAATCTCCTTCGTCTTCTCCACATTCAGAGAGAGATTGTTGTCACTGCACCACCCGGCCAGGCGGCTCACCTCGCTCCTGTAGTTTGTCTCATTTCTGTTGCTGATGAGACCCACCACAGTTGTGTCATCTGCAAACTTAATGATCAGGTTAGAATTGTGTGACGGTGTGCAGTCGTGGGTCAGCAGAGTGAAGAGGAGGGGGCTCAGCACACATCCTTGGGGGGCCCCAGTGTTCAGTGTGATGGTGCTGGATGTGTTACTGCCAACCCGTACTGCTTGAGGTCTCCCGGTCAGGAAGTCCAACAGCCAGTTGCACAGAGAGGTGTTGAGCCCCAGCTGGACCAGTTTGTGTGTGAGCTGTTGAGGGATGATTGTGTTGAATGCTGAACTGAAGTCTATGAACAGCATCCTGACATATGAGTCTTTTTTGTCCAGATGTGTGAGGGCTGGGTGGAGGGCAGTGGCGATGGCATCATCGGTCAAGCGGTTGGACCTATATGCAAACTGGAAGGGGTCAAGTGAGGGGGGGAGGACAGACTTGATGTGGTGCATGACTAGCCGTTCAAAGCACTTCATGAGAATAGGAGTGAGTGCTATTGGATGGTAGTCATTGAAACAGGATGGAGATGACTTCTTCGGGACTGGAATGATGGTGGTAGCTTTGAAGCATGTGGGGACAACGGCCTGATTTAGCGAGATGTTGAAGATGTCTGTGAAGACATCAGTGAGTTCCACTGCACAGTCTCTCAGTACACGCCCAGGAATGTTGTCAGGACCCGGAGCTTTGCGTGCATTGATCCTGCTGAGGGACCTCCTCACGCTGTCCGGGGACAGCGTCATCACCTGGTCGCCGGGAGGAGGTGGAGTCTTCTGTGCAGTGATGCTGTTTTGTGCCTCAAAGCGAGCAAAGAAGGCATTCAGCTCGTTCAGCAGGGGGATGGTGCTGTCACAGGTCTGTGGTGGGGGCTTGTAGTCCGTAATGGTCTGTATCCCCTGCCACAAGCTCCGAGAGTCTCTGCTGTCGCTGAAACGATGGGCTATCCTCCTGGAGTACTGTCTCTTGGCCTCTCTGATGCCGCGGGATAGGTTGGCCCTAGCTGTCTTCAGGCCCTCCTCATCTCCAGCTCTAAAGGCAGCGTTCCGAGCCTTTAGAGCTGGAGATGAGGCCCTGGATGCATGAATAAATGGACAGACAGAAAGATGGATGGATGGATGGATAGAAAGGTGGCTAGACAGAGGATGGATGGATGCATGCATGGACAAAGATGGATGGATGGCTGGATGGATAGAAAGATGGCTAGACAGAGGATGGATGGATGCATGCATGGACAAAGATGGATGGATGGCTGGATGGATAGAAAGATGGCTAGACAGAACGATGGATGGATGCATGCATGGACAAAGATGGATGGATAGAAAGAAAAAAAGGATAGATATAAAGATGGAAAGACAGAAAGATATGGACGGATGGGTTGATGTATATATGGATGGCTGAAGGGAAAATGGATAGAAAGAAAGTTGGATAGATGGATGGATGGACAGAAAGATGGATGGATAGAAAAATGGCTAGACAGAAGGATGGATGTATGTATGAACAAAGATGGATGATATATGGATAGGTGGATGGAAAGAAGAATAGATATAAAGATGGAAACAGAAATATAGATGGATGGATAGATGGAAGATGGATAGAAAGATAGATGGATAGATGCATGGATGAATGGATGGATGAATAGATAGATAGCTAGATGGAATGGATAGTTGAATGGATAGAATGATGGATAGACAAAGATGGATAGAAAATGGATGATGAATGCATATGGATGGGTGGATGGATGGATAAATGGATAGAAAGATGGATGATGGACAGAAATATGGATAGATGGATGAATGGATAGAAAGAGGGATGGATAGACAAAGATGGATCAAAAGATTGATGATGAATGCATATTGATGGATGGATAGATGGATAAATGGATAGAAAGATGGATGGATAGAATGATGGATAGACAAAGATGGATCAAAAATGGATACATGGATGGATTATAGAAAGATGGATGAATATATATGGATAGGTGGGTGGATGGAAGGAAAGAATGATAGATAAAAAGATGGATATATAAAGACGGATGGATTTATAGACAGACAGAAAGACAGACAGAAAGATGACTATATGGAAGTTAAGATGGATAGATAGATGTGCCTCCATAGATTGCACTGTTTGTGCATACAGAACATTTACCACACAAGTTTTGCCATGAGGCCCCAGGTCTTCTTGCTGTTTTCATAATGAACAAGGCAGGGCTCCATTCTGTCGATTCAGCTGTCAGATAGCATGCAGGGGGTGCCATAGAGAGATGGTAATTAAAACAGGCTGTACTTGGAGCTGGGGGAGAGATAAAGCGGGAGGATAAGATAAAGAAATGGGAGAAAGCAGGACGACTGGGTCTAGTGGATAACAGCCCTGCGCTACAACCGTAGATCAATATGATGCTGCTGGACAGGCCATGACAACTCTAATTGCGGCCCATACAAACCAGGGGGCCTGGGCAGAAACAGAGCTCATGAGGTCCTCCCAGCAGTCCCTTTTCGCTGGACCATCCTTCAAACATCAAGCCAGTGCTTTTGGGAAGCCTTCTTATGTGAAACTGACACACCGCATCAGATAATCAATGTGCAATGTGGGTTTTAGGGATAAGTGATGTAATGTTCGGATTCACATTATAATTGAGGTCACAGATGTTTGTGTCTGGCCTCCTGGCTGAAGCCTGGAGTCTTTGCTTTATCTCTACCACATCAATAATAAGACAGCGAGTGTCATGCACATTAATGATCTTAAGATTCTAATTCATCTCACATGCTCGCTGAGGGACTGGGCACTCAGTGCACAAGGCATGGTAATGCAAGACAGCAAAACAATGATGGAAATAACCTCACCTCAATTAGTCTCCAGCACTCAATCTGCATTTCATGCCTGTTTGTTTAGACAAATACAAGAACAAGAATGGCAAGATTTATGCCATTAATTTACATAATGCAGGATCTAGGGGATGAGATTGTCAACAGACCTAATCAAGACATAAACTAGGAAATGAGTGACAAAAACACAAAGGCTGCATGTCAAATTTTTCATTTTAACCTCAAAGTTTACCACAGGTTACATGCAGAACAAAGTCCAATTGGGGACTAAGGCTGTGTGGATAAAAGTTTTACCCAGCCATCCATTCATAGTGGAGGAGGGACATGACAACATCACCAACCATCACATTCTACTTGTACAATGACTGTGAACAAGTAATAGTTAAATATTAGTGGTTTCCATTCACTATGGTTTTAGCTAAACACTTTGCCTCCAAAGTGCTCTCAAGGGCCACAGCTGGGTGTTTTCAAAAGAGCGCCTGGCATTTTCAGCTGGCAAAGAAAAAATTGGACACATGGCCTAAATGTAAACTACTCCTGCTACGTGCCAGCAACACTGAAGTAATGCCTTGATATCTGGAGTATATTAATATCAAGGTTTTAGACTCATATTTAGTATCCCCAACTATGCTAATTTTAAATGCCTCCTTTCTCTGATGCACTCATTTCTGGTCTTGGAGTCTCCGATATCAAGCTGATGAGTTGAATAAGATAACTAAATGTTATGGTGTGCCTCATTTGTCTTTCTGTTCGTCTGCTGTCCATGGTGCTGAAAACAAGGAGAGGCGACAACTCTGATAATTACGTTTTTGTGAAAATTTCACTAAAACTTCATATGAGTGTATGCTCTTTTTTTAGTTAACTGTGAAGACTTTTTTTTCTTCTTTGTAGACTTTGACATAGGCAACATGTATTCAAAGGTAATAATTAGGGCTGTAGCACATTTAGCACATTCATTTTGTACACTAAATTATAAAAAGTTTTAAACTATTTATTCTTGCAAAAAAGCATCTGTCACATCAGTGGTTATTACTCATATTTAGTATCCCCAACTATGCTAATTTTAAATGCCTCCTTTCTCTGATGCACTCATTTCTGGTCTTGGAGTCTCCGATATCAAGCTGATGAGTTGAATAAGATGCATTTGATTGAACCCATATTTAAATATAAAAAAAACAAAACAATATATTGAGTTCAAAAATCTAATTGATGTCAATTTAATGATTTTGGCATGTTACATATCTACTTTTCATATCACAATATAATCCTTTAAGCTTTTATCACTGTATTCAAAATATCCTTGACCAATAAAACAATAGTGCCATGGTCTGAACCTAGATATCTTTTCTGGGCTGGCATGCTTTAGTCCAGATTAAAATGCTGTTTAAAAACATGTAAATATTCTTTTACTTCCTTTATTCTCTGTGACAAACTGAGTGTCAGAAATGCATAGACTGAGTGTCAGAAAAGTGTTTTCTTTTCTTCCAGAGTATTTTTTATTTTATATAGAACAAACTTACATTTGCATTTAGCTTGTTGCATCATACACACAGTGTTATAAATTTTTGATGAACAAGAAGCTAATGTATGCTCTAAAAGGTAATAAGGTACCAAGGCTTATTCACTGTATTTTGAAGTGCCTGCGATAATTCTGCGCATAATCATTTCCAAAATATACTTTGTACGTACTTACAGTATCTTCAAATTACCTTCATGCAGGATCGTTTCTCTGAAAGTACTGATAAATCTAATTTTTGCTTTTAATTTGATAGATTAATCATCACATGTTTACTTGATTACATTTGTTTTAATGGATTGACATTCATAATACCAATGTCATTCTTATCTTTGTCTCGCAGCTTTTCTGAGTGCTCATTTGTGTTATTTTTGTAGCCAAACTTGCCTTGTGTTAATTAACAAACCTTGTTTCAAACTCTCTCCAGCCTAATTGACAACTAGAGATTAATACCTTAATGTGTGTGACCTTAAACATTGTGAGGAAATGCACTGACTACAGAGCATGTTGATCTGATTATGATGATTTGTTTGATGAAGGGTCAGTTTACATACAGCTTGGACTCTGATCGGACAGCTCTGTATTGCTTTGATGAGCCTGGCAGTGATATGTTTGGATGTGATTTGCTAACATGTATGGATGTATGACTAATTGGGTCACAACAGAGCACTGCATGCTCTGCAAAGGATAATGAAGCCAAGCCTTTGGAGAGGATCCACTGGTGAGCAAGTGATGTAATGCTAAATTTCTCCAAATCTGTTCCGATGAGGAAACAAACTCACCTGCATCTTAGATGGCAGCATTTTGGTTGAAGTTATAGTTTAACATTGTTAAAAAATATCCTAGCACCATAGCTGAGAGTCTGTGCAGTGTGTTCATATTACCTGCATGGATGTCTTTATAGTTTGAACTCTCCCTCAGAACTACAAGGCAGCGTCTTAGTAAAAATCTGGAGCTTCCACTGCCAGCCTCAAAGGAAAAAGTTCATGGCTCAGTGCAAAACACAACACAGATAAAATAATTTCTCAGTGCTGAAAAAATCTGTCTGATGGTGCTGAACACAAGCTTGTTCTTCAACAATGTCGTCACATTCACGTAAGCAGTATGGGGTCTCCGTCTTGGAATAAGACCCCTGCAGAGCTCTAGCAGAAGTACTTTGAGTTATTACCTGTCAAGGATCCAGGACTTCTGGGCTAGCATGACCATCTCTGAAGATTGCATGCCTGTTTTGTGAAGGAGAAACACACAAAGAAATGCAGAGACATTATGAGGCAAGGCCATTCAAAGAAAAATGGGAGAATTTGTAATTGTCAATTTTTAAATATCAAAATATATTATCAAACCCTTTTCTTTGCAAACAGGTTTCATCCATTCTAGTAGAAGCTCCACTACTACTACCATGCAATAGAAAATAGTTAATAGTTGACCTCCTTAAAGGAATTCATACTGTATAGACAAGAAATCAGTTTTGGCTGGTGAGATTATCTGATATTTTAAAGACTTATGTGTTTATGTGTTTTTGTTGAGGTAGTTTATTATATATATATATATATATATATATATTATATCTGCAAGGGTCTTGTCCTGTTTTACTTATTTATTTTGTATCTTTAAGGGTTTTCTGTAAGGGGGTAGTTGACGTATCAATGTGTCCTATGGTGTGACAGCAAAAATGTAAAAAAAATTAAAATAAATTCTAACATTGAATATAATCCTCTCTCATGCTATTTGTAACTAAGAATGAAGATACATTTTTCTCAAGTTATTTGTAGTTTTTCTTTTCTACATTTTTGCTATGTCACACCATAAGACACAGTCCAATTTTTATTTGTCAACTACCCAAGGGTAAAGGATATTTTTTTTTACCTTTCTACATTATCATTTCCTGTTTTTTTTTAGACACATAAGTGACATTTTTACAACATATTTTATAACTTTTATAACATGTTTTTTATTTCCATGAAAGAATATCCAGATTAATATTAATTATTATATATATTTTTTTAAATTAAGTGGGGTGTATTCAAGTCATTGTATATATGTATATATTTTGGTTTAATAGCTACGACAAAAAGTGAGCATCACATCATTGACCCAGATTTCAAAAGGCATATTTCCGGAGGGTGCTGCACTACCTGAGCAATGGGAAAAAGACAGCTTTCTCCAGGTGTTATATTCTTCTTTTTGTGGGTGTTTAGCCAGCTGTGCATAGTTAATAAGATAAATCCATAGGTGAACACTTAAAATGAGTCAGTGATGAATACAATATCAGTATTCATCATGGGTATGTCTGAATTATTGTGTGACTCTATTACACACATATGTGGCTGTGCTGTCTTTTGCCATCGTTACTTGTCTCACAAAGCCATTTTTTACCACTGAAAATGAGAGAAACGGAGAATAAAAGAGTAATTGATAGTCTTTGTTGTGAAACCCTTCATACGAGGGCTTTTTTCCCCACACGGACTGTCAGGGTTGTGACTGACAAACTACAGGAGACACAAAGCAGTGCACTGAGCAAAAATAATTGCAGACAGTGAAGCCTTTTAGAAAAAGTGTCATGGCATGATTTGTTGCAGGCTCCTACTGTCTGCCTGTGTCTGTATCCTGACTGACAGGCTAGAGGCCGAGGGAAGACTTTTTTACTTTCATGGCCTTGTGCTCCCATGTCGAAATGAAGAGAAGCACATTGCGGTTTTGTGTTGAAAATGAGTCTGATGTAAGTGAATGATTTTCGTCTCTTTCATTCTTCACTCCTTTACGTGTAATTGCAGCCTAGTCGAGGCGCTGTTCCAAATCAATGCTTCCTAAATTTGTAAGCATTGCTCAAAACATTAACGACGAAGTTAAAGAATATTTGTTTATGATTTACTTCATGCATAATTTATAATTAGTCGCAATGCTCCACTTCCTCTCTTGTGATCGAGTGAGAAATTGTTGCCTCTTCTCCATTCTAATTGATTCAGGACTGACTTCAGAGTGCTTTCTCTGGCCCTGTGGACTCACTTGTTTCACTATGTTTATACATCTACTCACTCGAAATGCACATGTGATATACAGTATAGTTTTCCTATGTCTTGGACATACAAATGACTGATGCATTTGATCTAATTCAAGGAAACAGCCCACAGCATGTCTTAAAATGTAACTTTGATCTTGGTTTACAGGTACTTCAGGTCAGGAGCTCCACCTGTAATCAACCCCCTCCAGACACGTTTTCCAAAGGACACCATTGTACCAGGCTCCTTCGCTGTCACTTTGACATGGACGCTGCCCAACCGCACCACAGGGGTTTTCAATGTCACCAGCCCCCTCCCGGGAGACTGGTTCCTGGCTGCACACTTACCAAAGGATGAGGGGAAGATCTCTGTCAAGGTGAGTAAAAACATACAGGATAAAGCAGTCAGTTATCACAGGGCTAAAAATTAGAGAATCGTTTCTGCTTTTAACAAGAGCTAAGCTTGTTGATTATGAAAAATGCCTTATGTTCATGGTTGTGCACGTACGTTCCTCTTGGCATTTATGCATTTATAATTGAAGCTGCTCACTTCCGCACAGTCAGTGGGTGGCCTTCATGGGTAGTAATTTAAAAGTGAGCGCTGTGATTTCAGAACTTGCCATAGACTTTTTCAAATGAGAATATATATGAGTTTCCTGTCAGAGTGCTCATTATTTCGCTTGGGTTGTAATCTCAGAGACAATGGCATTTTTCTTTTGTAAAATGCCATGAATATTCATTTACAGTGCCCTCCAAAAGTATTGGAACAATAAAGACAAAATTGCTCTGTTGGCTGCGGAGTCAAGACATTTACAAATATGATTAAAAGATGAATATGAGACAAGACACCCTGCCAGTTCAGTCAAGGAATTTATAAGGAAAAAGAAATGGAAAGTCTTAGATTGCCCATGTTAGTCTCCAGATTTAAATCCAATTGAACATGAATTTGACCAGCTGAAGAGGAGAGTAAAGGTAGAAACTCCCCAAAACAAGCAACAATTGGAATTGGCTGCATTAAAGGCTGGGAAAAGTATTTCAAAGGATGAGACCAAGAGTCTGGTGATGTCTATGGGTCACAGACTCACTGCTGCGATTGTGCGCAAGGGATCTGCAACTAAATAATAGTTTTTATATCTTTTTATAGTGTTTATAGCGTTTATATCTGCCTTATGTTCAACTGTCCCAATATTTATGCTCACATCAATGAGTGGGATGGACCCTAAAAGTGCTGTTCTTTTAAATTGGTAAAACATGTATGTGTTGAAATGGCTAATAATAAAATGTGACATTCTGTAGTTCTGTCTCATATTCATCTTTTAATCATATTTGCAAATGTCTTGACTCCACAACCAACAGAGCAATTTTGTCTTTACTGTTCCAATACTTATGGAGGGCACTATATATATATATATATATATATATATATATATATATATATATATATATATATATATATATATATATATTACATCATGTTAGAAGTACATTACTTTTTTTAAATGGTTCATTTTTCTTATTGTTCACAAAACCACACACTTGTCCGAGTATGACATTTGTCTCTGTGGTATGAAAGCATGTTTCCAAGTAAAGACTAAAAACATTATTGTGAGGTAAAGTGTAGAATTAGAAAGCCATGCTGTGAGATATAAAGAGAGTTTTAAAGTTGCATAGCCACATTGCGAGATGTAAAGTTAAAGTTGTAAGTGGGAGAAATTAAAGGGATACTCCACCCCAAAATGAAAAGTTTGTCATTAATCACTTTCCCCCATGTCGTTCCAAACCTGTAAAAGTTTTGTTTGTCTTCAGAACACAATTTAAGATATTTTAGGTGAAAACCAGGAGGCTTGTGACTGTCCCATTGACTGCCAATTAATTTACACTGTCAAGGTCCAGAAAAGTATGAAAAAAATTGCCAAAATAGTCTGCCATCAGTGGTTCAACCGTAACGTTATGAAACAACGAGAATACTTTTTGTACGGAAATAAAACTAAAATAACGACTTTATTCAACAAATATGCACCATAACGTCAGTCTGTATTGAGTCTTGTATAGTCATCCAGTGCTGTTTTTAAAAATTCCTGCAGCAAAGTGTATTTTAAATTAAAAAAAGGCAGTTCATATTAAAACACAAGAGGTCAATCATGCATCATAAGATATGCGTAAGTAACAGTATGTCAGCAGTGGCTAAATTACAGTCTAATAATGCTCCCTGCCAGTAAACACAAATGTACAGCAGGCTGTAGTATTCTTATTAAGGCTATTACTGCCCATAGGGAATATTTAAATAGGGAAAATCAGCCAGTGGAAAGTGTTAAAAAAGGTCATTTTATAAACAGCTTACATATACAGCTTACATATTTTTAATTCACTAAAAGAAAGTGCATTTAGTTTCCAAAATATATAAAACATTCAAAACAACTCACAAGTTCATTCAGGGCATGTCTCTTTCATTCATGCCTAGTTGTGTTGACAGTATGTATTTTTCTTACAAATAGTGGATACTATTGCATTTTTGTTTAAAAGCATTGCATGGAAAAACCTTAAAAATGCAATATAATGAAGGTGTTATGCTTCCCATAAAATTATTTTTTTCATTGCGGGATGTTTCACAGAATTAAGCAGAACCATCAGACCCCAACAAGACTATCACAATCAAAAGCTGAATTATTTTTTTTACATTTTTGTATTATTATAAATTTAAAAACTGTAGATGCTGTCCAAGCAAATGTTCCCCTAGTATATATTATACAGCCACACAATCACCTGGTAAAAACTGGAAATGCCAAGATTTCATTTTATGTCTGCCTTACAGAGTTATGACTGGATATATTCCACTGGTTTGTATTTGCGTGTAGATACAGAGAACTTGTTTTCTCTGTTTGACTGAGACTCACATCTGCTTTAATTGTGCTGCCATGCATAATTTAGCCAATATCTGACAGTTCTGGAACATAGGAGAAAAGTGCTATTACAATCTGGAAAATAGGCCTAAAATATGATTATGTGCTTTCTTTAATTGTATTAAAAAACAACAATAGCCAAAGTGTGTTTTTGGCGTCTAGAACTGTGCAAGTGAAACTTATAAATGAGATTTGGATTTTAAAAGAATAGATCACTCATAAATAAAATTGGCCATAATTGAATCATCTTCATGCCGTTCCAAACCCTGATGACTTTTTTTCCCAGTGGAACACAAGTTGAATATTCATGTGAACTTCTCCAGTTTGTGAACAATTAACAGCTTACTGTTGAGGAACTTATATATCTGTTCCTCACACCAAGCCATAATGTGACACATAGAAGAACCTTTTTGTCTAAATGGTTCCATAAAGAACCTTTAACATCTGAAGAACCTTTCTGTTTCACAAAAGGTTCTTTGTGGTGAAAGAAGGTTCTTCAGATTATAAAAAGGTAAGGAACAGAGGGTTCTTTATAGAACCTTTTACTGAATAGTTCTTTGTGGAACCAAAAATGGTTCTTCTATGGCATCACTTGAAGAACCTTCTGAAGCACTTTATTTTTAAGAGTGTGCTTAATATTTTAAACAACATCACTGCAGTGGATTGCATCTAAATGGATCTCACATTTGAGTAAACTTCTCGCATCTTAATTGGAATTTTTACGTTCGCAATAGCATAACCTCAATCTCCATCCACAATCTTAAAAAGTCAGCCTCAGCTGAGTTTTGTCAATTGCTGCTCTTACTTATCTTAGAGCCACCAGGCCTGCACTTCAGCCTTTCTCTTTAATTAACTGCAGCAGGTTTGGTCGTGGTGGAGGCCATTCTCCTGGATTAAGAGCAATAATTCTACTCGGTGTACTCCACTTTAAGGGCACCGTTTTCCTCTGAGCCCACAGGGTCACACTGCCAGCCAATTAGACAGAGACAAAGCTTGGAACGACGAAAGCTTCCTCTTTTCGGTTGGCCTGGGGAACGACAGAACCTGTGGAGCAGAAAAGCTCATGGCTGAACCTACTGAGGTGGAGTAATTGGAGGAAGTGTGTAAAGCGAGGCCATGGTTTCCCTGAGGAATACATTTTTTATTTATTATTCTGTGTAGTGTAATGGGGGTTATGTTGTATTGGACTTTTGTTTTGTTGAAGGGGCTTGTAGGTAGTTTGTGCCACAAACTGTGTCCGCACAGTGAACTATCATAAATTTACTCCATCTTGGTAATGTTATGTGGGCATCAGTTTTTTGTGTAAAATATGCAGTATGCTCCTATTTAACTAAATAGTTTTGGACATTGCATTCTATCTCCATTTGTCAGGACTGTTTAAAAACATTATTCAAATCAATTTGCTTAAAAAAAATTAGGCTGACGTTTTAGAGTAAACAATCTATTAAAAAGATGATTGGTGCCTTTAACTGAATAGCTACACCCAACACTGAAAAATTATTTTTTTTATTTTATAATTTTTCTGATGGGTGGTCTCTCTCCTCCTTCTTACTCTGACTTTCAAGGAAAGTTCACAATGAAATATAACTGTAAATCTACTACTTCTACTACTACTATTTTGTATAAAAAATCCAAGATAAAATTCTAAGAATTTTACCTTTGTTAAATTAAATTAAGTCACAAGCAATGAATAATAAAGTTAATACTGTTAATAATAAAATAGTTTTAATTGAGTTAAAATTGAGTTAAAATTGCTGTGAACCTTTGGAACTGCTAAATAATATTATTAATAATATTATCATGATGTAAATACCAAGATGAGATTTGAAGAATTTAATAGTTGTTAAGTCACAAGCATTTGTTATTATTGTTGTAACTTAATGGATGTCTTGTACAGCAAGTTAAATTCTTAAAATCCCATCTTGAAATTCACATCATGATCGTAAACTGCTACGACCCAAGTACAAGCCCGTAACTGACTGTCAAGTAACAGCTTGCAGGATCGAAGCTCCGTGGACACATGGTGCACAGAGGTGAATCTCAGCAGAGCAAAGCTGCAGCAGCCCTCAGCAAAGTGCAAGTCTGTTCTCTCAGCTGATGAGCTCCACAGTGTCTGTGAGGCTAATCAGGCAGCAGCCGGACCCTGCTCTGCAGGCGCACAGTCACACAAGCAGATGGCCAATTGTAGAGAGAGGAAGAGAGAAAGAGAGAGGGAGGAAAGGAATGAGGAAAGAAGGGGGATGAGTATGAGTCAAGCACGCAGTAAAGATCAGCCGGCCGTCTCTGCTGGATGAAGCTGCCACAGTGGATGAGCAGCAACCAGAAGCCGAGCATCCTGACAGTTTGCCTTGCACTAACTAAACTCTCGGAGTAAATCAATAAACTAATTGGAAACTGTCAGCACTTAGAGATATGTTATCGTTCAGTGCATCTTTGTTGTTTTGGGGTAAGGTCTACACGAGTGGGGAGGGGTGGGGGTCTGTCAGTTTTGTGGCTGTTTATCTCTGAATTGAATTTTTTTTTTAAAGATAGTGAACAGGCCAAAACACATCCTAGATTTTCTGTGTTATTAAGGTGTGCTGGGTCAGTAGATGCAATTGTTCTTGTTTAATGAAATTCACTATAATGCACACCCATTTACTAGGGTTATTTATAGACATTGTTTGTTAGGGAGGAGAAGGTCAGCTGTTTTAATCAGATAATGATCTAAGAGTTTACACAGTTGTTAGTGGTGAGGTGTGGATTTTTTAAAATAGTAAAAATCCCAAGCTTGCCAGTTTGATACACTCAGACACTCAGTGAGGTATTCATAGGTTGATTCCCCTGACAAGTGAAAATAATATGGTTTTGACGCACCAGCACTCACTCAAACAATATGTTTGAGGTTGCAAATCAGTTTGAAACTGTAATTATTTTTATATTCAATTCTTTGACAACAATGATGGGAAAACGTCATACTTATCATTTAGCACCCTCATGCATATAATGAATGTCAGTGGACAAGTCAGTGTTGTGTTGACATTTGAGTTTCATTGTATGGAGAAAAAAAAACAGTTGAAACACTCTTCAAACATTTCATACAGAAAAACATGAGGGTGAGTAAATGATGAGTTTCCTTTCTTTTTTTTTTTGGCCAAAAGAAGTCAAGTAATTGAAATATTATCACAATATCTATTGAAATACGGAGGAAATAAATAATTTTTTTTGCCAAAAATCAAACTCAAAATATGACTGTAGGGAGGCAGAGAGTGTTTGTAACCATAATATGAAAATAGCTTGCTGTTGATTGGCACATCCTGCAGACTGGGATGTTTTAACACCTCTCTCTCTCTCTTTTTTTAATTTATTTTTTACAGAATCCAAAAACTCCCACACTGATAAGCTATAACTTTTTTGGGGTGCAGGTAGAGTGTTTCTTTTTCGTCTGTCATGATTTTAAGAGCCAGTAGTCGCTACACACTACATCGTCTGCTATTTTCTGTTTTATGATGAGTGGCAACCAGCATTAAGGTGTAATACCATCACCTACTATGTTCAAGTGTCAGCTAGATAGTTGCTAGCTAGCTAGATTATTTATGATATTATCATATGTGTAGTATTAATTTAAATTTTAAATATGATTGTTATTGTCAATATCATATTGCAAAGCAAAGTGAAAAGTGGTAGCTATACAATCACCCAGCCGTTGAAGTATGAAAACTGGACTTTTATGTCATCACTGATTTATTTCTGGACTTGGGAGCTTAAGCAGAGAACAGAAGTGGAGAATTGTGGGAGATGTGCGTGGGAACACCAGGATTTAGCAGTAATGAGACTGTGGATCCCTGCAGTTCTGTTCCTTGACAAATGATAAATGTTTTTCATACCAGGCCGAAAAGCTACGCTCAAATGCCTTGGTGCCTTATATGCTGCGGGTTCATGCTCAAGTATTTTTTTTTGACTAGCCTGTCAGTTACATTACCAGACACATGTTTGGAGTCCACTGTGATCCACCATAAATGATAAAGGAATCTTTTTCTCATTGGCCATATGGTCCTCGTGGGTCTGCATGAGTAGTGTGTCAGAGAAATTATCCCTCACACAGCTGGAGACCACATTAAACATGCAAAATGCCAACAACAGTCCGCTATCAATTCTGTGTACTGTTTGGTGCTCTGCACGCGTGCACAGAGGGCTCTAATTATTTCACTAGTTGCTCAAAGTTGCCAAATTTGTGCTGTGAAAAGGGAAGCAATTATTTGCATCTTTTTCTCTCTCTCTTCCTTTTGTCTGCGCTGTTTGTCTGTGCTGGCACATGAGTTACAAACATCCCCCCTAATCAAATCAGATCAATGAAGAATTGTAAGGAGGCAGAGGCGTCACGAGTTGACAAATCTTGCATGTCAGACACAATGCAAAAAGCGCGGGGTGAGGGTACAGAAGCAAGGCCGTGTATGCCTCCACCAGCACCAGCTGTGCCTGCTTTATGTATGCAGCCATGGACAAACAACAGATGGGGCTCCATCTCAAGTTTGTTATTTAATGGTCGCTGTTTTGCTTTTCCATCCTTATTATCCACCTACAACTCCGATCTGCCATGTGATGCCAAGTGATGTTTCCATTTACTTACACGTAGATTGTGTAGTATTAATTCATTATGTTTTGGATAAAACATTGCATCCTGGCCAGAAGATCACTAATACTTAACACTTACTCACCTAGTAGTTACTTCCATCTGGCAGGCATTATAGATTTTAAGAATAATTTTTTCCCAAAGGCAATCCATACAATCCATTTCATACTTATAGTTTTATTTTTCATATTTACACTATCATTCAAAACTTTGTGGTCAGTAAGTTTAAAATGAAGGTTGCAATAGCAAGTTCACCCCAGGAGATCTAGGGTAATTGGTTAGTATTACCCTTGGTAGCCTCTGCTGGTTGATACCATAAATACACATTCTGGTATTATACTGTAGTCATCTGCTTTTTTATATATACATAATATTAGAGCAATTGTAGGAGTAGTGTGGCCGCACAAGCAAACTGCATAGCAGTCTATGAAAAATCACTTGAAACAAAGGGTTTATTGAAGCCATCAATGAATTGTTCTTTGCGTGTCCATGTAAATGTCTCTCTTATTACCGAGAAGACAAACCCGATGCCTTGAGACTATCTTAGTTCTGGTGTATGGGTGCAGAAGTGATTTGCAGAACGGTTTGTGCTGAAATGAATGAGTCTTCTAATCAAGCAGAGAGCGAATTAGTCCTTAATAATACACCAGAGATAATGAGCGACACATGACCGTCTATGCAGTGACACCTGCCCAGTGGTGCAAATCCACCAAATTGACCTTAATGAAATGAGAATGTGTTATGCCACCATTACAACACACACCTCTAGTGTGTCAAGGCTACTTACGAAGGCTCTGAAGTTTTCGAAGGTTAGGTGCATTAAGCATTAAAGCAAAGAATGAAAAATATGTGGTTTTCATTAGCTGCTACTTCTGAAATATTGATATTGATGTTTACTGTCATAATGAGAGCTGCAAAGAATAAATGGTGGATGATTTGGTTGCTTCTTGCATGGGACATCGTCAGTGTACTGGCCAGGGAGTCAGCTGTTTGTAAGGTGTCCCGTTGTCAAAATCACTCGAGTGCACTGAAATGTTCAGTCCCTTGAAAATACCCAGACTGCATCGGCTGCTCATTATATTCACTAACCAGAAATGTCTTTGTAAGTCTTCCAAGCGTAATTATATGAAGACAAATCCTTATTTTTTTCTGTTTTTAAAAGAGATTGTTTGTGATTATCTATCATCTCTAAGATGCATGATGAGAACAATCTTGCAAGGTTTTTTTTTTTTGTAAATTATTATACAGTATTCAGACTCTAGTTAGAGAAAGATTAAAAATACCCCTTTTTATTTTTTATTTATTCTTTCATTTATGTATTTAGCCATTATTTCAGTCTTGCCACATAATTCTTCAGCAGTTATTCTAATATGCTGCTCAAGAAACATTTCTTATTATTTTCAAAGTCAACTTTTTGCTATTTGAAGCTCATCACATGGCAATGTATTCAAATGAAACAGGAAAATTAAAATAATTTTATTTAAATATATTTTTATAACAATATAAAACTCTTTAACATTATTTTTGATCAATTTATTGGATCCTTGCTGAATAAAAGTGTAAATTTCTTACTGACTCCAAACGTTTGAGTGGTAATATACGCATATTATCTGCTTTTCTTAGCAGAAAAATGCAGTTTAAAAGCTTATGTATTTTATAATGTCATTGTAGTTTTTATCAGCTGCTATAAAGAGGCAGAAGGATGTTTATACAATGATGTTGCCTGTTATTTTTTAACGCACAATGTCACAGTCATGTCATCCGTGTCCTAGAGTTTAGCAGATGAAAGCCTTCAAATTCTCTGAATATGTTTTATTTTGTACTGTTAAACTATACTAATTCATATCACAAAGAATTTTGGAAATGACATGAAGCACGCACAATTTTTATTTAAGGCTTTTTAAAGATTTTTTTTTGTTTTATTTCATGGCTTGAAAAATATCTAATTATAGGATGACTATTGAGGCAGTGAATCCCACAGCATAATTAATCACACACCACTGCAAGCCAATTAGCTCTTTCTGTTGCCCCGCCCCCTCTCTTTCCATCTACTGAATAGCATTTCAGCACTGGAAGAAGCCGCCGCTGCTGACGACTGCTCAGTTATTGTTTAACTGCATTGAACTGACAGATGCGCCAGCAGACTTTCGCTACCTTATGAAGTAATAACATGGCTGACTGACTTCAACAGGAAGCCAGCAATGATATGTGGTTGACATTCGACAGCGCTGTGGGTTGAAAAAGCCAGTGAAAATGACCCCGCGTCTCAGGCGGTAGTCCAGTACAAACAACGGAAACAGAGGAACGTGCGCTCTGGAAAGCTAATGTATTCTTTTAGTGTGATTCCTAGACATTTAATACCTCTTTGTTTGGCGTGATTGTGTTTCTCTGTGTGGAGATGGTAAGAAAAGACGCTGGCTGAGAAGAGAGGAGGGGTTATACTACGCCGTTCGACAATGATGAATGTGTTTAGGGCAGGAGTACCTGCGTGAGAGAAGCCGAGGTTTCCATGATGAAACGCTGCATTGTAATTTGCCATGGTGTGCCGTAATAAATAAAAGCACTTGGATTCTCCCACCTTCTCTCCGTCTTTAATCCCTCCACCCCCCTTTCTCACACCTCAAGTCTTCATGCAATTGCACTGTGAAAAATTGTCTGCGAATCTATACAGATCTTCGGATCTTTAATTGGAGCATACGCTGCAACATCTGTCGTATACTGAAACCAATGTGGTATTTACAGCTACGTATCTCTTGATAACACTGCCAACTGTGATCCTGTAATGGTGAAAACAAAACAGTTCAGTTCAGAAAGCCTTAGAATAGGCTGTTAAAGCATAGGCTGTTACATATCATATATCAGTTATCAGTGGCATGTTCAAATACATTGCCATTCAAACGTTTGGGGCCAGTAAGATTTTTTTTTTTGTGCTTTTCTATGAAGTCTCTTATGCTCACCAAGACTGCATTTACTGTATTTGAAAAAAAAAAAAACAGTAATCTTGTGAAGTATTATTACAGTTTAAAGTAACTGTTTTTTTATGTTAATATATTCAACATTTTAATCTATTCCTGTAATGGCAAAGCTGATTTTTTTTACATTATTACTCCAGTCACATGATCCTTCAGAAATCATTCTAATATGCTGATTTGGTGCTCAAGAAACAATTCTTGTTATTATTAGCAATGTTCAAAACAGTTGTGCAGCTTAATTAATTATTTTTTTGTGGAAACTTTGATACGTTTTTTCCAGGATTCATTGATGAGAATTTCAAAAGAACAGTGTTTATTTAAAATATAAATCTTTTGTATTATAATAAATGTCTTTAGTCTCTTTACTGTCACTTTTGATCAATTTAATGCATCCTTGCTGGTTAAAAAAAAAATGTACTGACCCCAAATACTTAAATGTGTGTTGCATTTCCATTTGTTATTTACACCAGGCACACCTAGTGAAAGGCACACCATCTTACACTTTCAGCAAGGAATCAACATCTTTTGACACATTTTAATTTTTTTTTTTATGAGACATAATTGATCATATTCTGCCAAATAAATGTCTCAGATTCCCCCTGTGCTCAGTATTAATTTTTTATTCATGAATTTCAATCCCCAACTCGTCTTTTTTATTTTCTCAAAATAAATAGTTCCCGCTTCATTCATGTTGTTGTATTCCTCATTTTTAAAATCATTTTACATAAAGGTGTCTGCTAAAAGAAGAAATGTAAATGCAAAGCAGAATTCAAAGAAGACAAGGATTTGGCTGGATTCTCCACTTGTTAGGAATCAGTAAAAATTGCAGACAGTTCAAAATCTTTTGTCTGAATTTTTCACCAAGTAGAGAAACGACAATAGTGTTTGATCTTTTTCTCCATACTCTGAGGTGGGAGTTGTTGTGCAGTTGGGCATGAGAAATATCACACAGCAAATCATCAGAAGCGATGCAAATGCAATGACAGTTTCCCTCCATTTGAAGTGATCATAAGGCTCTCTCAGTGGGAGTTGCTCCCCTTCCACGAGCATTTCCATATCATGATACGCATGTATACATTTTTTGTGACACTGTATTTCATGGCTCAGTGTATTTGAAGATGCATACTGAGTGGATTTTAGCCTGTAACTAATCCATCTATTTCCTGTTTGTTTCACTGTTTTTGTGCAGGGTCTTCACGAGGAATGTCAGTACCTCTTTCAACCTCAGCTCATTGTTCAGAGGCTCATTGGGATTTCAGTGCTGTATCCTGGTTACTTCATTGACCAGATGATTCCTCTTCACAATAGATCTGTACTCTACAAGTGAGTGATTATTTTTTAAGATGAAATTAAGATGCAATATATCCACTTACACACACCACACACACACACGTTTGTTTCTGTGAATTGTGGGGATTTTCCATAGGCTTCTATTACTTTTATACTGACCAAATAATATTTTCTATCCCCTAACCCTAAACCTACCCCTAACAGAAAACATGTTTGCATTGCTATTTTTAATATTTTTATTAATTTTAATAAAAATTCCAGGTTTTACTATCCTGTTATGTTGGTTTTTGTGGTTTATGGGGACTCTCCATAGGCGTAAATGTATTTATACTGAACAAACTGTGTGTGCTATTGCCCTACACCAACCCTACACCTAAACTTAGCCCTCACAGGCAGTGTTAATTTTGGCAGGCATTTTTGATTTAGTCTTAGTCTTTATCTTGAGACGAAAATGCTTAATAGTCTTAGTCACATTTTAGTCATTTGAGTCTTTCATAGTTTTAGTCTAGTTTTAGTCGACGAAAAGTCATTGCATTTTTGTCAACTTTTAGTCATTACTTTTAGTCAAACTGCAGTTACCAACATTTATTTTGGAAGCTATTATATATGTAGTATTCAAACAAAAATAGTCATCAATTCTTCTCTCTTTAGACCAAATCAATTAAGCTTAGTTATGAGAAATTTGAATCAAGGATTGAATTTGGAAAAACTGGAATAAATTTTCATTTTTTGGTAGGGATATAAATTAAACTCATTTTTCAGATACAGTAGGTTTACTTAACAAGTATACATTTATTTAACATCTTTTGTTGGTTAACATTTATGACAGATAATTAGGAATGCTGTCCATTTAAGACGGAAGGTATGCATGTAATAGCCTACTGACATACATTCAGTTTTCACCCACCTGTTTAAGCTCACTTAAACCATAACGGACTGTATTTACATGAGATGCTCTACATGAGAGACATTTGGACTGCTGTGTGTATTTGAGCACTGAGAACTGATCGCGTGCTGTATGAGAACTGAAGAAGTGGAGTGTGCACGAGAGAGAGAGCACTTCTATCAGCGCGTTTCCGCCTATCGCACCTTCACTGACTTTAAGTTAATCGACAATGAATTGTGACTCCCGGGAAAAACGGGACGTCTGGTCACCCACTCCCTAACCCTTCGGGTGCTGAGGCCATTATTTCAGATCGCTAGTTCGCGTTTTGGTAGCCTATCCGTCCACTGCGGCTGCCATACTGAGACTAGATATGCAAACGCACCTTATCCAATGACAGAGACACACATTTTGAAAGACAAGACAGTTAACTTAGCCTATAGGATGTATTTTGAATGTCAGTAGTCCTCAAATAACATTTTAGTCCCGTCTCGTCTTGTTAACGAAGATGTGGCATACATTTCGTCATAGTTTTTATCATCAGATATTAGTTTTAGCTCGTCAACGTCTCGTCTTATTCACAGAAAAAAGGTTCGTTGACGAATATTTTTCGTCGTCGTCTTCGTCAACGAAATTAACACTGCTCACAGGAGACTTTGTGCATTTTTAGATTTTCAAAAAAACAGCATTTAGTATGTTTTTTTAAGCCTTTTGAATTACGGGGACATAAGCAGTGTCCTCATAAACCACCTTCATATTGTAATACCTCTGTCATACCCATGTCATTATACAAATTTGTGTCCTCATAAACCACATAAACATAGGCTACACACACACACACACACACACACAGACAGACAGACAGAGGCACGAAATCAACAAAAATTGAAAAAAAAAAAAATATAGTATATATAATTTTAATATAATTTTAGTTTACTCCAAAAGGAAAGTCTGCTGTCATTTACACTAACATTGAAAAGTCTAGGGTGATTTTTTCCCCCGGAAAGATTACTACTTCTGTCAATACTTTTATTCAGCAAAGGTGCATTAAATTCAATAAAAGTGACAGTAAGGACATTTACAAATAATTTCTATTTCATATAAATGCTGTTGTTTTGAACTTTCTATTCATCCTGAAAAAATGTTTGATGGCTTCCAAAATATATTAAGCAGCGCAACTATTTTCAACATTGTTAATAATAAGAAATGTTTCTTAAGCACCAAATTAGCATATTATAATGATTTCTAAAGGATCAAGTGACACTTAAAAATATATTAAATAGAAAACAGTTTTGGTGTATTTTTAATCAAATAAATGCAGACTTGGTGAACACTTCTTTTAAAAACATAAAACAATTTTACCACCCCAAATTCATGAACGGTGGTGTAATCACCCTCATGTGATTCCAAACACTTAAATAAAACCATCTTTCAAGATTGTGAGCATTTCTACTCTATTGTCATCTTTGCAGACTTTCACACATCTTTCCTTATATCAGACACACAAACTCACACACCGTGCAAGTCTCTCACCTTTTCTCTCCCTCGTTGTGCTCTCAACACTTTACTCCACACACATCCTTTTCACAAGCTTCCCTCCATTTCAGGCTTCTACTCTCATTAGGTTCAGATATTAAAGCTCTCCTCTCAATTAGCAAATAAAGTCTTTCTAAATGAAAAAGAGGAAAATGGAGGAGGGAGAGGTGATGAAATGCATTCATAAACAACAGGGTACACAGAAAAGACCTTGAGCACTGGACATTATGAAGATGGGCTTTTTTGTATCATTAAAAGCTGGTTTTCAGCGAACATTTGAGAGGGTCAGTGTATTATATGCTGTGACACTTAGGCAGCTGCTGTTTAATGGATGTCTGGATATTAGTATACACTATGTTATAGCATATATATAGGATATCTGCCACATGAATGTGTAGGAAGAAATAGGAATCATCTTATATGTAATAAAATCTAGTGGACTATGTTAAATATAGTTATTATGCATAGCTCTTGTTATTTAGTTTGTCGATTAAATAAGAATGTGTAATATTCATAATAGGAAATACTATTTAATCAGTTGTGAAACACAAAACAGTAGTGCGTAAAATTGGAAGAAGGGATGAATTAACCATGCAATAAATGTTTTTAAATTTCAAAGCAAATTTCAAAGACCAAATTCACGTCCCAAAACACTTTTTTCCTGAAGCGATCCAGTAGATCTGTAAACAACTTGTGTTCTGTTTGACTGAACATTTGTTGTGCTGCTCATATTGTTAATTATCAAAAACCAAAAGACAAAGCCAATTGTGTCATGGCCAAAAATTTTGATATTAATTATTTATTCTAACTTCACAGTTGTTCTCAATCTCTGTTCAAATTGAAAAGGGTGACTTGCATTTGTTTCCTGATTAGTTGTTATTGATGTAGAAAATTAAGAGGGAGAGATATCACTTAATTGCTTAATGCATTTTCAAAAAGTTTGTTATAATGGGCTGAAGTTTAAAGTTCTCCTGAGAGTACAAAAACACATTCCCATTTAAATGCTTCCTTGGCGTTTCGATAAGCATACCAGTATTGTTATGTCTCATGAGACAATGTCTACAGTCAGTCTAGCTTTCTCTACATTTCTTTCCCTTGTACCTGGCAGAGTGTTCATCCCAAACTACATCTCTCGGGTGAAGGTACAGCTTGTGGACTGCAATACAAAGAACAGAAGTGGGGAGAGTTGTCCGGTTCTGCTGAAGATCCGCTCAAGGGCCCCGCCGGTGCATAACTCCAGCGCTATGGACTGCAGAGAGAACGTTCCCTGTGAGCTGGAGGTCCCGCTGCCATCCTGGGAGCAGTGGTACTATATTTTGGTGGAGCGTTACCTCAGTAGCTCAGATGTCTACTTTCGTATAGGCATTCAGGTCAAAGGTAAGAACTTGTTTTAAATTTGAACTGGAAACACTTTATTTTGATAGTCAACTTTAGACATTCTACTAACAGTAAGTAACTCTGCAACTAAATGTCAACTAGCAGTCATTAGAGTAGTAGTAGAACATCTGCTTAATATCTTCTAACACTTTATTTTGATGGGTCCACAACATACAACATACTGACAATAAGAAACTTTGCAAGTATAAATCAAATTATTCTACTAACCCTAATCCTTCTTTAAAAAATATTTTCAGCAAGATTGAGTTGTTTTGAGTGGAGAGAGGGAGATTTTGTCCTGAATATAGGAAGTCTGGGGAAATTGAGTTAGAAGTTATGGATTTGTGTTTAGAGTTTTGCAAAAAAAGAGGCATAATTTCAAGAAATGTGTTTAAGCAACTGAGAAAAACTGTAACATATTGGCTGTTTATTAGTATTTTTTAAAGCACATGACCATATTCTACATCCCTAATCCTACCTAATACCTAAACTTAAAAACTACCTTATTATTAAGTTTGTTAAGAAATGTTTTTTGAGCACCATAGCAGCATATTAGACACATTTGTAAAGGATCATGTGACTGAAAAAAGTCTAACTTTTCTGAATAAATTGATATTTTTTGCAATATTACTATTTTTACTATATTTTTGATTAAATAAATGTAGCCTTGAAAATAAGAGAATTATTTTTAAAAACAAAAATACAGTAAACAATAGCCAACCTCAAACTTACAGTAGTGCACTGTAAATGTCACTTGATTTGGTATGATATAATGAATGACGTTTATTCATTAAAACTTACTAGTAAATTTCTTTGGGTGCACTGTGTGCATACTGTTTTACCATCATCTGTTAATCTGCAACAGGTAGAATTTAAGGCAGTAATCCATATTATAATGAACCCATAATATAGTACAATGAATGTTTTGGGATCTGACATATCATTTACCATAGGCTTTCTGCTGGTAATATAAAAATCACACTATGAATAGGCCCACCTGGTACAATATTTTCTAGCCAGTGTTCGGGGGCACGTTACTGGATGCCAATACATTCTCTGATTCATCGATGGCCGGTAGGGCTGTAGGTTGCAACAATCCCAGCACACTCCAGTGGAAATATTTTAGTCCAGCACAAATGAGAGGGCAACAGCTTGCAGATTTGATCCGGGCTTCATTAATTCTTCATTGGGATTTATCATTACAAATGTTACAGGCATATGGCTCCTAGTCATTGTTTGGTTTCAGCATTGCGATGAATTGCATTTGAGCATATTAAAGCTACCTGGAATGCATTCTGACTTCACTGCTGTAAGGGTTTTTTACAAAGGCAGGTGTTCTCATGGTCCAGGTGGAGTTGGGAAATTAAAGTGTGTTTAGTGAGAGACAGGCTTTGTTATGAATCTCTGTGACAAATTGGAACCTCGGTGGGCTCAGATGAGGACCCTGTCATGGATTGGAGCCTCTGCCTTTTATTCTGCCTGATGTTACAATGATGTGTTGATGAATTCCGTACTTTTCTGTGTCTTGAGTCCTCGTGATAAATATGGCAATTGGGCTGCTCGCAAAGTGTGAAATAGATGGGGGACTCAATTCAGTCACATGGACCATATTATTGCAGCATTGGGAAGTTGCATGCTCACTTTAAAAGACTCGCTGGGAGACAGATTTGCTTTGATTGTGCTTAAATCTGTATGCTCTTTCAAATTACACAGCTGTTGTTTATGGTACACTGATATGACCTGATTTTCCCAGAATATCTGATTGGATCTCAATTTTAGAGCATTAAAATATTATCACTCACAACTTAAATTACTTTTCTATTAAAAAACACCTCCAGTTTACAAGGTCAAAATTGAATTTCCCTCCTCACAAGAGTTGGCAAAAATCTCCCACTCTGCTTCTATCAAATCCACCTTGTTCTCTCATTTTGTGTGAGGTTTCTCTGTTCGTCTGTTCCCCCGTTTTTTCCTCCACGTCCTGCGGTGCAGCAGAATCCCCGCCTTTGTTACAGCCTTGATGCCAAGGGATGTTGGCTCTGATGGCTCGGTAAGAGGGGATGAAGAGGAGGGCCACTGATGTTCAATGAGGCTGAACAGTCTCAGACCAGCTTAGATAAAGCACTCACAGGGGGAAACAATTGGCCATGATGAGACGGTGTACCTGCGGAGAGCATTATCTGTACCCGTGAGGAGCGGAAAAAGAAAAAACCTGTCTAGTAAGGACTTATTGCAGTGCCGTTCTGTCACATTCAAGGCTGAGAGTCAATTTTGTCACTTCAGACCATTTGCCGCATTCATAAAGGAGGAACAAAATCCCTTTTGCTCGATGAATTTGGGCCGTCAAAAGATTAAAATATTACAATAGATTAAAAATATCCTGAGTTTTTTTGCTGTTGTTGTTGCAGATTTCAGTTCAATTCAATTTGTTTAATAGGAATTGTAAGTATTGCAAGTAATCTCACATTTTCACATTCCTTTTTAATGTATTCAGTCCTTTTTTTATGAAATATCAACATACTAAGTACCAAAGATTTGTACTACTAGCCTACAGAAGTCCATGGGTTTTTTCTGCATTAACAGTGTTTTTGCTCCTAGGTGATTTTTCATATTTGTTGTTGATTAAATTCTTCCATGCAGATGAATATACACTTGTTAAAAAGTATAGCAGTCACAGTGCAGGTAAAGTGAGACAATATTTTGTCACTGGCTTTGTTCTTAAAACATGATCCAAATGGACACATCAATGTCAGTGCACACTAATTTTGGATGAAGTTAATGCAGATTTAAAGTAATGGAAGAATGTACGCATAATGATGGATGATTATGATTAAGTATCCCACTATACCTGTGTTCACCCATCATTAGTACCACTTATTATATAACGTAGCTAATCCAGTGACCCGAGAGCTCTGCAATTAAGGTAACTATTAGACATCACCTAACTCTGTCATTCATTTCTCCTCTATGCTATTTTTCACCAGTTGTGATGGTCCATACCCTGCATCACATGACCTTGTAGTATCACCTGTGTCTGAAGGTTTTGGTCAGCGCTTCTGTCAGCCTTAATTAAATTATTCGGAACCTAGCCGCTTTCCTTGATCAATTTCTCTGAACAGCAGATACTGGCTGGCTGCCATCTCTCTCCCATCTCCCAAGGCGGTATGACCCTTTGCGTCCTTCCTTTGCCGTTTCTCTACAGCATTCAGTTCTCTTGATATTCTTAATGGAGAGAACAGATCGTTTACAAGTTCAACAAGAACCATCTGGAATTGCTGTGTATGTGGAATTTCCTCAGCTCTTTTCACAACAAACTTGAGTTTTTTATTGATAAGACAGTCAAAAAAAAAAAAAAACCTAAACTAATTAAAATACGGATTTTATACGGTCGTCTGAGGAACTCATCTACTCTTATGATGTAACCTCAGCGATTATGAAATTACTGTATTACTGTACCAGTAGATGTCTTAAAAAAGATTACAAGTTTTAACTTTTTATTATAATCATGTGAAATTGGGCAATGGATTTGCTTCAGTAGACACTGAATATTATTCTTGTAATGGTTTTGATGTATGGTCGTTCTTCTCTCGTCATCCGAGTGAATCATATCCAGAACAAAACAAACAGAAACAGACAGAAGTTAGACAGTGAGCACTGTTCCATAGTGTGTTGGTATTTTGTAGAAATGTTGTTGTGGTCTATATATGGTAAAAAAAGACATGTTGAGATCTTTTAGATCAGGCCTGTCAAACACATGACTAGTAGAGGAGTCAAACTTGGACTGAAGGATGATTTGAGGGGGAATATTAAATTATGCTGAAAACATTCCCGTTCACTTATTTCCATAATAAATATTAATTCATACTCTGATAAATTAGATTTAGTAATTTCCATGTGCTCCCTTTTGTTTTACGCCAAGTTCTGTGGCTGGTTGTATAAAGTCTTACAGGGTAGTCATGTTTCTTTTTCGTCATGGTTCTTTTAGTCATGACTATTTTAAGTCAGTTACATAAAAACAGTTTGGTTCTGAATCTAAAAGGTATATTACCTCTCAGCTAAATGCTAGTTGTTAAACTTGTTTTTAAGACAAAGTCTTAATATAGTGGCTATGTTTATTCAATTGGCCCTGGACTTTAATCCAGAAGTGTATTGTGCATATTCTTTTTCATTTCTACACCAAGGTTTGTCGAATATAAAAATTGACATAAGGTGACATTTAGTCCAGAGTAAACCAATAAATTGTCATTTTACAAAAAAGTCCAATCATGAATGAGTTTCACACCCCTCTTAGATAATCCTCTTTGGGTTTTCTTTCCCTGTATAGTAGACTAGCTCGATCTAACCACCAAGCATGATTTTACATAGTTGTACATATCAGTAGTACTGTAGTAGTAATAGCAGTACATAGTAGTAGCACATGGTGTTGCATTTTGAGACAGTTTTTTCCCCCCCAAATTGTACTTTCCCCGTTGCTGTTGGTGACACCAAATGATCATATTGATAGTGTCATTAATTGTGCTAATCACTCATGAGCTCCAGGCTTCAGGGAGTCCTCTTTGTTTGAGAGACATCTACAGAGCCAAATTGAAACGGATCCCAGTCGTGGGATTTCAAAAGCATTTTCAAAACAATGAGCTGCAAATTTTAGCCCCCAAACTGCACTTCATCAAACAGCTGTAATTGAAGCATCAACAGAAAGGGTTTGGGGGTTTAGCCACACTTGCTATTGCTGCAGACCACCATTGTTGGGAGAGCTGCAATGCAAATATGAGATTTTACATTTTGTTTAATTTTTCTGGTGCTCATTGGACTCCATTTAGCCCTCAAGGAGACGAGAAGGTTAAAACACAATAAAAGGAGGTTTAATGAATACTGATGTGTTTTTATCAGTATTAATGATGAGTTTCAGTGTCTTAACATGGTGATATGATTGTTAATAGATCTAGACCCTCCAGAGCTCCGAGGACTGGAATGAGCTAATTCAACACTGAATGAAATAACTACATTCTCTACAGAGGCATATTTCTCTTCAGTAATGGTATCAGCACAAATGTGATTGGGAACCGTAACGCAAAATGGAGAACAAATAACGTAGTTAAACATAATTGTGTTTTCGACGAGCCCCATTGTTATTGCTATTGATTGTTTAGCTGGTCTGAAGGATATCTGGATTTTTTTTTCGAGTTTAACTTTGGTTATTGCTAAACAATCTTTAAGCTAGCTGTAAAGTAAATACAGACAGATTTTGCATACAAAATCTTGGTTATTTGACCTTACAGCTCAAGTGTGCTATGATAATGTACAGTTACATTTTCTAAACTATGAATAAAAAGTGCAAGAGTGCAACCAGTATTGAAGGGCTTTCTCACTTTGAGGATATTGAAGCTGTGACCTTCTAACACAGCATTTTAAATGCAAAATATAGTGTAATTTGCCCACCGGCAGCCATGACTTCGCAATGTCCAACCTTCATGGAGCCATAAACCAATTTCACACAGGGAATTGCATTTTTATTGATTTTACATTCTCTACAATGGGTATGAGAAGGAAAATGTTTCAGGTTCAGGGCTTAAAGGGTTAAGTTGGATCTATATATTTGTTGTTAATGTTGAAATGTGTTTGAAGGCCAAAGCAGGACAAAAACATCTCTGAGCAATCAGCATCCTACCAATCTGGCATGTGCCAACTTGCTTAACAGTTGTTGGGCATAGCTCTCATGGAGAGATTGGGCTAGAATAAGCATATGTATGCGGAGAGATCAAACACCCATGTGGAAAGAGACAAACAGCTGCTTATCCTTCTTCTTGACACGCTGATGAGAGATAATAGCAGGAGATAATGAGGAGAGACATGTTTAAAATGTGCTGTTGCTATTGATATGTAAGCTGTTCTGGACACTTTCCCTCAGATCTCTATTGGGATCAACAGTCGTGAGGCTAAATGGACCAAATCAAAGGTTAAGGGAGTTTGGTAGTGGCCCTACGACACAGAATTGAATGTAATTAGTGAAGCAAAAAACAAAAAAAACAAAATGCTTGTTACATTTCATAAAATATTGTATACATATAATAAACAGTATATGCAATATGTAATATTACATATTTGTACACATACACAGACACAATGTTAAATAATATGATAATCAAATAATCGGCATTACATTATCTGGTAAATATTTACTTTTTTAAGTTATTATTTCACAGACATGCAGGTTTTTGCTGTTTAAAACTACTGTAATTCTGCACAACAATATATATTGTTGCATATGAAAAACCTAGCTATACATGTATTTTTCATGCTATTAAACGTAATAAATTTCACATGTAATTAAACCATGTTTTTCACTAGTTAGGCTATCACGTCACCTTGAAAGCTGCGCCTGGTGGCCATTGTATTTTTTTGTTTCTTTTTTTGTTTTTTATACAGAAAATTGTTTTTTTAATACACTCATTGTCTAGACTTGTCAACCAGAAAGCCCAGGCTTGCATAACACTTTTGTGGTGATTTGTTGTCAGACAATGGTAAGCATTTATTGTTGAAATGCAAAATGTTTTTCATAAATGTTTTGTTTCTGTTGATGTTCTTTCGGGTTACTGTTGATGTCTTGGTTTGCTTCGCTAATGTTACTGAGTCGAGTCCCATGGGGCCACTGTGGGAAATTTAGGAAATCTTAATCCCAGCTGCTAAAATAAAATGGATCAGTCTCACTGTTTGTCATTAGGGCACATTGTGAAACATGAGTGCATTATTGTGTATTTAAAACATTTCATGTACACTAATTTTGTTTGACCTGGAGAAACACATACAAGCAGAAGTCATCTTATTCATATGTTAATTTTGCCATGCCATTAATTTTGTTTTCTTTGATTTATTATTTTTGTTCTAATAAACACGGGGGTTTGTTTTCTTCATTTTACAGAAGCTCTATATTGTGCAGTGATGTGTACAAAAGCATTCATCTCCTTCACCGCCTCTCTGATTGAATGTTTTTTTTTTTTTTTCTCATGGACACAGTAACCTCAAAAGCCTGCAATCATAATTTCCTCAGGCCATTCATGTGGATTCCTTAAATTCATTTTCATAATTAGATGACATGCCATTGAATAATTAAAATGTGTAATGAAGGTTCACGATTTAAATTATGGCAACAAAGCTCATTCCTCTCCTCCAGCAGCACAACAGTTTGAGTTGTTAATACTTAAGAGAACATTATTTGCATATCACTGGACTGTCACGCTTGATTTAAAAAGGAAGAGCAGAGCGTTAAGTGTATAGTCAAAATTTTAACATTGAAGCCATGCATACACATTAAATAAGTGCACTTAGCGATTTTTACAAATAAAAACATTAATAGTTTTTTTGACAAGACATGAGATGAAAACTCATATTTACACCAATAGTACTAATCAAAAATGTCTTGATGGATTTGTTTATGAAAAACATGCTGCCTTTCACTTCAAGATGTTAATTGATGGACTGGAGTCATCAATTATTGTGATTTTTGTATCGGCTGTTTGAACTCTCATTCTGACGGCACCCATTCACTGTAGAGGATCAAGTGATGTAATGTTAAGATTCTCTAAATCTGTTCCTATTAAGAAACAAACTCATCCATACCTCGGAAACAAATTTTCATTTTTGGGTGAACTATTCCTTTAATAAGCTAAATGAATGCATGGTATGTGTCAGTTTAAAGCTCAAGACCACTGGGACAAATAAAAGTCAATGAAACATAAAGCAAATATTACCGACTGCACCTTTAAAAATAAACATAAACAGACAAGACTGATAGTCATTCTCTTTATTCTTCTGTTAATGAAGCAAAAGGCACTTGGTCAGCAGGCCGATATGTTGATATGGCTTCAGATAACCATTTTAATTACTCAATCAATTAGTGAAGTGAAGCAGGACTTTGGTAGTAACAGAAGACATTAGTTTCAGTAAACTAATTACCTGCTGTATGCTCAACACAGCGGGGAAAACAAGCTATAACAAAACCATCAGTGGATATTACAGAACTTATTTAATGCGGCAAATGGGGAAGGCCAGAATAAATGCTGAGCTTTTCCAATAAAATCAATTGTATTGATGGAAATGTCTCAGAATTTTATGACTGTTGTAGCTTATTTTAGACATTGTTTGGTCTTAGAGTTATTGCTCTCATTCTTTCTTTTATCTTATTAAAAGCATAACCATAAACAGGCCACCTGATAGGGCTAAAAAGCAACATAAACCTTTCTAAAATAGTGAGTGATGTGCCTCTTAAACAGAATAAGATGGCAAAGTCGTTATAATGCCATTACTAGTTTATGTCTCGTAATATGACGTCATGCAACAAAAGTGGTATCAGGACAATTTGTACTGATCAGTTTTATGTTTTATTTAGGTATTCATTTCTTCTTATATTTTCAGAAATGCATGATGTTTTTGCATGATGTTTGTTGACTGTGCTGTATGTTTCTTCATTCTATAGTTAGTCAATATGGAGATATAATTGTGGGTATAAGTTTTGGTTTTTACACCAACTCATCCAGTCTTCAGTGTCACATGATCCTTCAGAAAATATGCTGATTTAGGGCTCAAACATTTATTTTGAATGTTGAAAATGGCTTTTGTGGAAAGAACAGAACAGCATTTATAAGAAATAGTGTTTTTTTAAAAAAAGATTATTAAATGTCTTTACTGTCACTTTTGATGAATTTAATGTGTCCTTGAGGAACAAAAGTACTAATTAAAAAAAAAAAAAAACCCTTACTGATCCCACATTTTTGAATGGCAGTCTTACATGAATTATTCTTTATTATTAGTATGAATATGGTGTGTGGTGTGATTAGTATAATTTAGGATCCATAAGCAGTATGATGAATATGGAAGTATTTGAAAGCAGCATGAGCTGTTGTGTGGGAAATATGAGTGCCACAAAGAAGGCCATTCAGAAATGAAGTATGTCGTGGAAATTTCACCTCAGTGTGACTGGAACAGAAATTCACAGAATCTCATGATTGGTCACAATATATCCATCAAGTGTGATTTTGTTCAGATTTACACAGAATGTCTTGTTGCTATGTGCTTTCTAGTTTCCACAAAATAAAACTTAAATGAGTTTCATTGTGACACAGTGGTGTCCTGACAACAAGAAAATAGGAATTCATGCCTTGTTTTTTCAAACAACTTACATTCAAAGGAAAATAAGGCGATTATAGTTCATGCCATGCTGATGTGAATGTTTGGCTTGTAGGTTTGTTCGCTTTAAATGGCATTTTATGTGCCGCAGAATACTGAACACATCTTTAAACAGTCTGGAAATTTAAAGAACAAACATGCAACTCATGCAAACTCATGACCACCATAAAAAAATTTGTAATTCTTCCTCCTTAGCAGGCTCATTTCACTGGAGTCCAGATTAAAGCGCCTGTAATTAATAAAGAAATTGCTTATCACACCTTATGTGTTGCTGCAAGACTTTAAACTATTCCAAAAATAAAACTCTTAATTAGTGTGCCTTTTCTTTTCTTTTCTTTTCTTTTCTTTTCTTTTCTTTTCTTTTCTTCTTGATTATTAAATAAATTTCACTATTCTCCACTGAAGTAACAGCTAGACCAACAGAACAGCAAAAACATACAAATCAGTTAGAACAAGGGCCACTTGCTCCTTAATTAAATATTCATTGGCCGGGGTGCTGAAAAATAAAATTACACATGCCATGAACACAAAAAAATAAGGGCTTTCCAATTTGAGCATAGCAGAAAAGTTGATAAAGAAAGCACATGTGTTTTAGGCTGATAAGCCACCGTTTGACACTGGCCCTCCTGCCATTTATTGTTATGGCGGTGCATGGGTGAGAATTAAAAACAGGAAAGAAATTTTAATGGCCAAAAGAAGGAAAAGAAAAGAAGTCTAACCTTAAACAACCACGTCTCTGCTGGAGCCTGCGTCTCAGCTGGGGGAAAAAACTTCTGTGCGCCTGTTGACCCATCGTTATCAGGACTCTGTGGAATCAAAGAGCCAATTAAAAAGGATTTAGAGTGTGCTTCATTTCCCACTTATGTTAGTGAATAGCATGAGAAATATTGCGTGTGCCGTACCGATGCAGCACAGGCAGACGGGGAGAGCAGCAGACACGGACTGACAGGAGACTGCCTAGCAACTAAAACAACAGTTGAGTTTTGTTGTAAATATTCCATGAGTGATCTTGTGTCAAATAGCAGATGAAGGTGATTCATCTTCCCAAAATACTCTTGGTTTTTATCTTTTTGCCTCTTTGTGCCTGAACACTTCATGCATTAAACTTTAAAGCCACTCTGTGCAGACAGGCGTCCTGCATTAGCCTGCAAAGATATTTAATAATAACCCCATCCATCTTACGAGATAGAAGATGACCTTGTTTAACATTGTTTTGAGATAACGGTCAGATGTTGGGAAGAGCTTTTCATCCCCTCTGACAATAAACCTGGACAGGGATGATTGCTTTTTTCGGTATGGCACAGAAATTCCTGTAAGTAGTGTTGTCAGGAAGATGTCTACAGCGAGAGGAATTGTGTCGGCTACAGAAGGGCAGAGCACCTGCCTACACCCCTGTGTCTTGGTGGATCACAACACTGCATTTGCTAATCTTCTGGGAGTCGAGAGATAGTGAAAGCAGCAATTTCTCTGTGGATGTACGCAGTGTTTGTCCTAGAAAGCTTGAAAGCGTGTTTTCTCAACCTTTACATTGCTCTGCCTGTGACTAACGTCTTTTCAGCGAGAGTCCCTTGAGGACTGGAGTTTCCAGAATGTGGTAATATGATTTTCATTTATTACACAGCTCTGTGGAAAGCTTGACTCTTATTGGTCAGTCCTGGCGGTCAAATGACCTCAAATATTTCATATTTCACCATTGTTCATGCCAACACTGCTCTCATATCTCTTGTATCATGTTGCAAATTACTTATATTTAAAATAGGCCTAATATAATAAAAAAATTGGTGTTCTTTTTATAAGCAGAATATTTAAGATGAAGGACAAGATAATAACACATTTAAAACATAATAATAATAATTAAACTCCGATCTTTCCGATAATTAGTCTCTGCTTTGTATTGAAGTCTGTAAATTATCATACATTTCATCAGTGCCCTAGGAATCTGTCACCTCGGTGTTGCTAGTATCATGCTATGCATTTGAGGTATAGGAGGGCAAAAACTGTAAAGATGTTTTTGAATGTGGGTTTATTTTTTTAGAATAACAAAAGCTTGGTGGTAGAAACATTTATTTATGTCAGTATCCCTGCCAGTACCTGAAGTAATTTGTCATTTTCAATGTGTGTTGCTGACAGTGACAGATTCAGACTAGTTTTTACAGGATAAAACACTCGCTCTCTATTTATTACACCTTTTTTTTCAGATTGATGATCATATTGTCTTTCACATGTCCAAAGGTAGTACTCTTGTTTATAATGGATGATCTTCCTCCTTTGTAGCTCAGAGTATACAGTCACAGTACACAAGCTTTGTGATAAACTGTGAACACAACAGTAATTTCTGTCTATCTTATGTTAGCCTTAATGTCTCCATTATGTCCTTCAACGGTAAGAAATGTTGTTTCATTTTCTGTTGTCATGCCTTTAATACTTTCTCCTGTTGCAGTTCAGTATACAGAGACTGTTATTAAGCCATTTGTATGTTTATTCCCCAAAGTACCACAGCTGGTTAAAAATGTTAAAAATAGTAGTTTGTTTATTTAATTAAATCTAATTAAATTGATTTATTTAAACATAGTGAAAATTATTTTGATGAGTTCTGTTGGCATTAATGTTAATCATTAGATAAGCTTAATATTGTGTGTACTTCTAACTCAAATTTCCATGTTATTTATTCTTTTTATTTAAAATAATTGGAACAATGACATTGTACTGATGACTTTGAGATGTGGGTAGTGGTTTTCTAGTTCCCAATATGCCTTAGACCCTTTAAAATACATAAAAGAGTTATTGTGGGGACATTTCCATGCCCCGAAACATGACGTGGCATGCCGAAAACAAAACATAATTGGTTGCTTTACCTGACAATCATGTGGCTTATGCGGTCCTTGGCCATTCAAAGCTGCCAAGGTTCACAGACCTTCTTCCATCAGTCTGGAGGTGTGGGTACACGAGACTAATGCTAATTTGACTCCATATCCAAATCCAGTACTACTTGTTCAAATAACTATGGTAAGATACATTTAGGATACATTTTAACTGAAATAGATCAGATTAATTGTTTACTGAACCACAACTCAATTAGTTGCTTTTTTTGATCAATCAACTTATTTTTTTATTTTTTATGTAGTTTGTTGGTTATATACACTGCCCGTCCAAAAAAAAAAAGTCACCACCTGGATTTAACTAAGCAAATAGGTAAGATCCTCTAATTGGATAATTACTGCATGGATGATTATGTTATGTGCCCAAAGAATGAGGTCAGCTGACTACCTGAATATACTGAATGACCAGGTTATTCCATCAATTAATTTTTTCTTCCCTGAAGGCATGGGCATATTCCAAGATGACAATGCCAGGATTCATCGGGCTCAAATTGTGAAAGAGTGGTTCAGAGAGCATGAGACATCATTTTCACCCATGGATTGGCCACCACAGAGTCCAGAGTCAGACCTTCACCCCATTGAGAATCTTTGGGATGTGCTGGAGAAGACTTTGCGCAGCGGTCCGACTCTCCCATCATCAATACAAGATCTTAGCGAAAAATTAATGCTACTCTGGATGGGAATAAATGTTGTGACATTGCAGAAGCTTATCAAAATGATGCCACGGCGAATGCGTGCCGTAATCAAAGCTAAAGGCGGTTCAACAAAATATTAGAGTGTGTGACTTTTTTTTTGGACGGGCAGTGTTTAGATAGAAGAATTTAAACAAACTGTTGCATTACTTTTTGTTGAGCCAAAAAGTCTGGTTCTGTAGCGCTATCAACATGAATCTGTTTGTTTTAAGCATCCCAGCCACCCCGTAAGAGCAATATTGACTCATCCAGTGGTGCGACAGGATTATACGGTATGTTTGTTGGACCAATGGCAGACGGGTGGAATGTGTGTGGGATCTCGTTCGAAAACTGCAATTCTGTTTGTGGTGCAGAAATACACCATCAAATTAGAAGGTAGTTACTGGTTACCTGTTTGACAGCGTTATTTGGTACCCTTAGTCATCTCTGCCGGAGACTTGAGGACTTTGAGAAATTGAAGGAACTTCAGGTTAAGATTTCAATGAATTCTGAATCAAGTTGGCTACACAAGGGTATGTTTTTATCAAAACTCCCACTCACAACGCAAAAAGAAAACACTTGTGCTTGTTAGTCACTGGTTGCATTTTTAACCACTCTGTGCTTTTAGTGAGTGTGAATAGAATGAACATCACAGTGGGCTTGACGCATGTTCCACAGAGGACCAGAGCTTCTGTGAGCTCAAGACCTCAGTCACAGTATGCACATACAGAAGAGTTTGTGGAGGGCAGAACACTTCAAATCCTCTGTAGCAACTAAGGCTTTTAACAAGTGACTGGGAGCTCAGGTTGAATGTTGTTGTGAATGCGGCAGACAGTTTCTCAGTTCCTCTCTTGTTTTCCTCTAGATTGCCGAGGTGTTGCACTTCCTCCTCTTTTGATCTGGATTGTCATGTTCTGTTTGTTACAGACATGCTTTCATCAGTGGATTGTGTTTTAATTTGGAAATAACAGGAGAAGTTTTTTTCATTTGTTATAGTGTTGACGCATGTACAGTGGTTTGAGGTTTTCAGACACGTCCTTCCATAATACACCTGGTAGCTCAGAGACCTTGAAATTGTGAAGTATACTTTGAAGTGCAAGTGTCTGATGTTGTACAATAGGTGCTATCAGTGGAATAAGGGAAGTATTGTTCTCCTTCTCAACACAAGGCTGGAGCCCATTGTACAGCTGGAAAGGTACATTGGGCTTCCTCAAAATGATTCCTAATGCAAGCCTGGGGCAAGGGCTTTTCATGTCCTTTACTCTTGAAGAATATGGAAAAACCACGTTGAAAGTCAGTTTTCTATACGTCATACATGACAAAGGCAGCTTTTACACCATACATGTCTTTCTATAGCATAGCAGTAATAGTAAAAAAAGTAAATGGACTATAGTTGTAATTATACCTGTGATGGTAAAGCTGAATTTTCAGCAGCCATGCATTTTTTCAGGATTCTTTTAGGTTTTTTAAAATAGCATTTATTTAATAGAAATAGAAAGACATTATAAATGTCTTTACTGTCACTTTTGATCAATTAAATGTCTCCTTGGTGATTAACAGCTTGTGTGTGTTTTTGTGTGTGTGTGTATGTATATATATATATATATATATTAGTCTCAGAGATGGTTTTGTCTGAATTTTGTTGGAATTGAGTCTGAGGAATTGTTTGAATGATGAATTTTCAGGGAGTGTTTGGCAGATAATCAGCATTGCTCATGGCATACTACATTTTAAAATCTGAAAATCTTTCAAGTCCTCATTAACAAGCTTTCCTTCTTTCTTTCACACATTTTTGTGTGTGATGTGCCTGCCAAATCTGTATAGTGTCAAACAAGTGTCTTTTATTGATCTTTCCTCTATAAGATTGTACTCTTTTACTCAGCATCAAAGTCAAATGTTTTCAATTTGTGAATTTCTGGTGTGGAACATTGTATGTGTGCTCTTCTGAGACACCTTTAAGCCTGACAAATTATATCTTGCAATGATGCATTGTGGTAATTAATAATTACAACAGATGGTGATAGATTTTGATGATGAAATTAAAAATACAGTAAACTGTTCAGATAAGAACATCTGCTATTTCTGAAAATCGCCTCTTCATCAATATTTTACATTTTCTACCAATGAAGGCTACCATAAATGGTGTTCATTCATCTGTTCATTTTCTGACTCTCAAAACCTTCGGAAGTACATCAGTTGGAATGTTTTTTATTCGATTCTGTTATTACAGAGTATGATGAAGCTTTTGATCTTGTCTCACATATTGTGGTATTTGTTGAAAAGCAAATTGGTTTTTAAAAGAAAATAGATTTACATTTGAATACAGCTTCAAGGTCCTCAAGTTTAGTTTGTACCTACAGTATCAATGTTGAGGAAATAATGGTACTTAAGTAAAAGAAGAACCTTTTAATTTTCTGCAGAAGAGAAAGGCGTCTGTGCAAGCCTCCTGTTCGATATGCTCTCTTAAACCTTTCCCTTCTCATAGAATAGTTACCATAGCAATACAGCAGGAGTTATTTCCTCTCTCCTCTGTTTTACTTGACCTCCACCAGAGGCCATCTCAGAAGGGGACCTAGATCACCTCTGATTCTGAAGAGAGACCCCTGCATAATTTCTACTGTAGTACAGTCATGTGTATCATAGATGCACCCAGCCTCATGATTGGGGGTGTAACTCTCTCTGGCAGGAGTCTGGGGGAGGAATATGCTTGAGGAACATGTACCAACCACCCACATCTCATCTGTCCACTCCTCTCATTCATCTCCGCATTACGCTGTGGGAGTGTAATGAACGTCTCAGCTTGTGCTCAACTGTAAGATCTGACCTTTTCCGCTATTTCTGAAACAGCGTTGTTTCTATACTTATATTATGCTGTGCTTGTGGTTTTCACATTAATCATACCCAGTGGGTGCAGCACTGTGCATACCCAGTGGGTGCAGTGGGTTGATGAACCGATAGATAGATAGATAGATAGATAGATAGATAGATAGATAGATAGATAGATAGATAGATAGATAGATAGATAGATAGATAGATAGACAGACAGACAGACAGACAGACAGACAGATGCATGAATGGATAGACAGATGCATTGATAGATGGATGGATTGACAGATGGATGGATGGACAGAGACAGATGAATAGAAAGTAATACGGACAGACATCGGTGGATGTATAGATAGTCGATTTTGAAAGTATGTAGTTTTTCAAATCCCTAATGGATGGATGGATGGCAATATGAAAGAAGGAAAAGAAATGAGTGCTCAGTAGCCCAGCAACCTGTTTCCTCAGTAACAGATATTGCCTTGTTAATCTCAGTGACATTATTCACTCTTTTCACACTGCATTTGAATCAATACAGACCCAAGCACACTGTCATTAGAACGAAGTGGGTGCACACCAAGCTTTATTGGTGCTCCATGTAGTAAGAGAGACCACGAGGAAGAAAAACAGAAACAATAGCATGGTGGACAGCCTTGGCAGAAATGACCGCTCGCTCCATCAGAGATGCACAGATAATGGAGTCATTTCAGTAACTCAGCATGATGTTTTCTTTGTTTTATTTGTTTTTCATCATCACTACACAAACCTTTTGACCTTTTTGTGTGCTTTTACGATTGACTTGTTGCAAAAGACTGAGGACTAAAGTGAAGGATGAAGTGAAGAATTTATGATAAAATTAATCTATAATACACCATCATTCATTGAACACTAAATCTTAATTTTTAACTTCAAGAACTCACATGAAACAAACACATTTATTAGCAGAGGTGAGTGCAATAAATTCAATGTTACATAACAGTACAGGATTATTCTCCCAGGCACTCCATGTCTCACACATCTCCACTAAATTGTGCAACATTTGATCATACATATTAGCAGTGCCATTAAAATGGTACTCAACTAAACTGAGCCTGCATTAGCCGTAAGCACTAGTTAAGAAGTGAAACTTTGATCCAACTTGGTCCCAGAGAGGAAATCTCGGGGCCCTAGAAGGCAGTTTTGCATGCATTTACATCACCATATGCTGGGTTCACGAAACGGTCGGAAGCCAAACTTGTTGAAGCTGAAGTTTGTTCCCAGAAAGTGTAATATTAGGCCTTGGTGATCCAAAGATAACGCCTCAGGAAATGCATTCTAGAAACATCTGACAAAAATACCTCTTCTTTGTTTTACGTTCGGTTGTGATTCTGACATTGAGTGAGAAATGAACAAATATTTGCTGACAGTCACAAGTGAACAACATGGAGGAGTTTGTTCGCAGCGATCTGATGGCAGTACATTGCTGCAAAAGCTCTGTGCTGGCTTCAGTGTCAGGGTCTGTAGGTCTCCAGGAGTGGATTTCATGAAAAATACATACTTACTACATATAGGCCGCCTACTGCTTGTGCTTTTCCTGAGGATTTTTTCCCTCTGCTTGACAACGTCATGTCAGTCTGTCAGTATCAAAACACTTTTAACTGTTGTGAGGCCCTCAAGAGAGACGTGTTACTGCAGATGAATTCCGCTTAATCTCCGAGTGAATATCCAGTGGGAGGCGAAGAACTTTTTTCCCATTGTGTTTAAAGGTACCTGTGAAAAGCTGCACTGAATGTAGCCTCCCTTGATGAATACATCACACAGCTTATAAATCTTTTATGTGCCCACAGAGCTGTTGATAAAAGCAGCCTGTACATAACAGCCCATATGTGTAGGCTGTGTGTGATTTGGCTAGCATGGCTGTGGCTAACATGGATTGCATTTGACCCTAAAACACAAATTCCATTCCTTCTGAGCATATTGATATGAAAAGAAACGCCTTTTCCTTTCTGTTTTTGCTTGTAACTAGCTTTATATACAGTACTGATATCCCTGGAAATAAGACTTGTTCACATTTGGTTATTTGCAGATGTGCACTTTTGGCAAAAAAAAATAAATAAAAAAAAATAAATCAGATCGTGTATGCCATACTAGTATTACCCTGCTATGTATTCTTGCTTTTTTTTTTCTTATGATGTATTTGTGTTTATATACACTACCATTCAAAAGTTTAGTGTCAGTCCTTTTTTTGATGGAAAATAATGTTTATTCAGCAAAGATGCATAAAATTTATATTGAAATTACAGTAAATACATTTAAAAAGATTTGTATTTCAAATAAATGCTGAACGTTTTAACTTTCAAATCACTATTTCCACAAAATGTTTTCAACATTGATAATAATAAGAAATGTTTGTTGATCAGTAAAGCAGCATATTAGAATGATTTCTAAAGAATCATGTGACACCGAAGACTGGAGTAATGATGCTGAAATTTCAGCTTTGCATCACAGGAATAAATCCCGAAATATATTCACATAAAACAGTTATTTTACTGCATTTATTTATTAAATAAATATGCGCTAATGGAGCATAAGAGACTTTCAAAGATTAAAAAAAATGACTCATCCTAAACTTGGTAGTATTTATTTGTTTATTTCTGCACACTAAATAAAAAGTATAAATAAAAGGCTTACAAAATATATATAAGATTCTCAGTTTGTTTCTCAGTGTCTGTAATGATTTCCCTCATCCTGTGGTGAACAGTTAATATTATTTGTGTGGAGATCATCATCATCTTGATAACACATGACAGTGTCATCCCATAAATCATCTACAGTTTGATTGGTGTGTAACTACTGTAAACTAATTTAGTGCAAATCCATCATAATCGAAATTGTTTTCCACATTTGTTTTCCTCAAACATCAGGGAACACTGGATTGTGTTGATCTATTTTCAGAAATGCAAGTATACATAGAGTTATATATTTTCATGTGAAACTTTTGCCAGGAAAGCCACTTTGACATAGTTATGTGCTTATTGGGTGTTTGGTTGCTAGGTAACCATCTCTTGACAAAGAAATCTCTGACACTTTCCCTTTATATTGTTCCACATCTAAATCTAAATAGACAATGGTAAGTTAGAGAATGAGTCAGGGATTCCTAATACAGTTCTAGCGTTATTTTCTCAGCCTGAGCTGAACGTATACCATAGACATATATAGATACCCTATTCGACCGCTCCAGGCATGTAGATGCGGCCGTCGTCTTGGAACAGTATTTTTGACGTCATTCACCATACTGTAGGTTCGCACAGACCCGTTGAGCCGTTCTGTGCATGATTGTGGCACCTTTTTTTTGAATATTCAGTGATTACTATGGTGAATGACGTCAAGTTTACCGCTGCAATATGGCGGATGGCTTACGTATAGTGGCCCATAGAAACAGTCGCTAATGAGGCATCTACGTATATATACCTATGCTGTATACAGCTAACCTTCAGCTGCGGGGCCTGTGGCCAAAAAGGTGCTGAATAGAGCACATGATGACACATCCTCATCCTGAACCAGATGGCATGTTCAAGTGCAAGCCCTCAAAGATGTCCATCATTGCTTTTGTCAGCAAGTATTATAATGTCATTTTATGGCAAAATAGATGTAATTACAGAGGAGCAAAAAGGGTTGATTTGATCAACGGTGAGGGCTTATAAACACTGCAGGATTTGCGTACTAATCAGGCATGCCAGGTTCTGTTGAGAAGTTTCTGCCTATTTCACCCTTCAGTGACAAATTGTTTACTTTAATTTTTGTTTTTGCTGCATGTTTAAGTTTGTGTGTGTGTGTGTGTGTGTGTATACATACAGCTTTCAAATGTTTGGGGTCTGTGTTTTTTTATGGTTTTCAGAGTAGTTTTTATACTCATCAAGGCTGTATTTATTTGATCAAAAATACAGTAAAACAGTAATATTGTGAATATTTGACCCTGGACCACAAGTAGCATGGCTATATTTGTAGCAATAGCCAAAAATACATTGTATTGGTCAAAATTATCGAATTTTCTTTTATGCTTAAAATCATTAGGATGTTAAGTAAAGATCATGTTCCGTAAAGATATTTTGTAAATTTCCTATATATTTCCTAATATTACAACTGCGCTAAGCATCGCTAAGGACTTCATTTGGACAGCTTTAAAGGCAATTTCCTCAATATTTTTTTGCACCTTCAGATTCCAGATTTTCAAATAGTTGTCTCTCGGCCAAATATTGTCCTATCCTAATAAACTATACATAAATTGAAAGCTTATTTATTCAGCTTTCAGATGATGTATAAACCTCAATAATAATAAAAAAGACTCTTGACTGGTTTTGTGGTCCAGTGTCACATATTATTTTAAAATATAATTTTAAAATGTGTTTTAGTGCTGTCAAACGATTAATCGTGATTAATCGCATCCAAAATAAAAGTTTTTTGCTTACATAATATATGTGTGTGTACTGTGTATAATTATTATGTATATGCAAATGCACACACATACAGTATATATTTTGAAAATATTTACATGTATATACATTCTTGGTTTCATGTTACACGTTACATGTTGGTTTCTGTTTTCCTGTTTACCCTTATTTAATCATCGTTTATTATCTCCACTTGTTTTGTATTAATCATCTAGTTTGCTCCTTTGTTCCCATTCCGTTATAAGTCCTCAGTTCTGCCCTTTACTTTGTCTCTGCTTGATGTTAATTAATGGAAAGTGAGTTGATGCAGATTAAAGTTCCTTTTGTTTGGTTATTCCTTCATCGAGCCTTTTCCTCTACAACCACAAGTCCGTAACAATATACATTTTTATATTTATATTCTTATATTTTATAAAAATATTTTTAATATATAAACATAAAATTTTTCTTAAATATATACATGCATGTTTTTGTATTGATATATACATAATAAATATACACAGTACACACACATATATTATATAAACAAAAACTTTAATTTTGGATGCGATTAGTCGAGATTAATAGTTTGATAGCACTAATTTGTTTTCTATGTGAATATATTGTAAAATGTACTATATTAATGACAGCTGAATTTTCAGCATCATCATCATTTCAGCATACTCCAGTCTTTATTGTCACATGATTTTTCAGAAATCATTCTAATATGCTGATTTGGTGATCAAGAAGCTTTTCTTATTATTAGCAATGTTGAAAGCAGTACTGCTTAATATTTTTGTGGAAACTCTGATACATTTATTTTTTATCAGGATTCTTTGATAAATAGAAAGTTCAAAACAGAATTAATTTGAAATTGACATCATTTGTAACATTATAAGTGTCTTTACTGTGACTTTTGATCAATTCAGTCAATATTTGATTTGATTAACTTTATTAATCCCAAAAGGAAATTCACATGTCACAGTAGCTCACCACAATAAATAGATAAAAAGAGAAAAATATACTGCACAATAAGGTATTTCATACAGCCCCCCTTGTTTCAAGCATAATAGTACATTCTACACCATGTTATACAAGTATACAATTTAAAATACTACATCAGTCATCTAATATGACATTGATTATATAACCTAATGGCTGTTGGTAAAAATTACTTTTTATATCGTTCCTTATGGCATCGGGGCTGAATTAATCTTGAGCTAAAAGTACTCACACATGCTTGAACTGTTCCATGAAGAGGATGACAATCTTGTTTCATTATACTGACCAATTTATCAGTCATTCTATCCTGTGCTATCGCATCAATAGCGGTCAACACACAACCCACCACAGAACCTGCCTTTTTTATCAGCTTATTGAGTTTATTCTTCTCCTTCTCTAGCAATCCCCCTCCCCAGCAGGTGACAGCATACAAGATCACAGATCTTCAACAGTGCCTGACACACTCCAAATGATCTGTCGCCTTAATAAGTGAATGCGACTCTCACCCTTCTTATAAACCTGTACTGTATTGTCAGACCAATCAAGCTTGTTATTCAAATATACACCCAGGTACTTATATGAAGTGACAATCTCAATTTGTGACTCTTGTATATTCACTGGCACCACTTTGTGAGGATATCTACTAAAATCAACTACAATTTCCTTGGTCTTACTAGCATTAAGCCTAAGACCATTCGTTTCACACCAGTCCACAAAACTCTTTAAAAGCTCCCTGTATTCACTCTCATCATGCTCCTTTATACAGCCAACAATTGCAGAATCATCTGAAAATTTCTGGAGATGACAGTTTTTGGAGTTGAACTGAAAATCTAAAATAAAGTAAATAAACAAGGAGCTAAAACCGTTCCTTGAGGAACACCACTGCTACACATAACTACTTGGGACACACAGTTATGCATCCTTACATACTGTGGTCTATTTGAGAGGTAGTCCATTAACCAACTGACCATAGTCTGGTGTAATCCAGCATTTACTAACTTATTCTTGAGTAATGCAGGCTGGATAGTGTTGAATGCACTAGAAAAGTAAAAAAAAATGTGATTCTAACGGTGTTACCTGAAGTCTCTAAATGACTTGGAGATTTATATAAACGATAGATAATTGCATCATCAACCCGAAAACCAGTTTTGTAAGCAAACTGCAGTTTATCCTCAGCAGCACACAATAACTGCTTAATATAATTTAAAACCAACCTCTCAAAAACCTTCATCAACTGAGCCGTTAAAGCTATTGGTCTATACTGTGAGAACTCAGTAGGATTAGTTTTCTTAGGGACTGGTACTACACACGATGTCTTCCATAAAACAGGTACCCTTTCTGTTTAAATTAATTAAAAAATTATTTAATTAAAAAATTAAGTAAACTATATGGTAGCATATATTCAATTATGTTTTGGTAACATATATAATTTGAATCTCTTCAGTGACATTTAATTACCCCACCCAGCAATAATCCACTTTTGAGCATGATGAGTTTTCTCATCAGGACAGTTTTTGGATTGTGGATGTGTAAAAAAAAAACTTAATCTAAGTGATGACCAGTGTTGGGTGTAACGCGTTACTAAGTAACGCGTTACTGTAATTAAATTACTTATCCACTGAAAAAGTAAAGTAAGGGATTACTGTTCATTTTTAGGTAATTTAATTACAGTTACTTATAAAGTACTTGCGTTACATACAGTAAATAATTTCAACAGTTCTAAAAGCAATATTGAATTTGAAATCTAAATTTACCGTCTAAAGATATTGAATGCAGCGGCTTTAACCCTCCGCGTGCGGGTGCGTTCACTTTCAGATTTTCCTGATTCACAGAGAAACCTTAAATACTCAAATCAGGGCCGGCACCAAGAGGGGGCATTCGCGGGCAGAGTTACGGTGCCCCCACTTTCCATCCTCTCCCCTTCTTGCTGAACGTGATCGTTTCGAAAGCGAAAGTGAAACCGGTAAAACAGCGCACATAAGAAAGCGATTGCACGCTTTAGCGAGCGTCAGAAACTGCACGCAATCACAGATTGCACGCTTCCCATCCCACCCCGAACCCCCACCACCCGCCACACACACAAAACGTGATTTGTGCCCCCCCCCCAGAAATTCAAATGCCCCTCTGATGGAGGTGCCCTGGCGCCGGCTCTGACTCAGATACATATAAGACTAAAATCAATAGAATCTAAAAATATTGAAGTGTCTACTTGACACTTGAACGAATTCAAATTAAAAACTAATGTTTCTGATTATGCAATCCGTATGAAACTAAAGCAAGGTACAGTCTTTCCCGTGTCTGAGCTCATTATATGCAGTTACCTGCGTGCATATGCCCTCACCTAGATACAAAAAAAAAGTAAAATATTAAGAAAAAAAAATCATCTAATATTCATCATTTTTGAAAGAAGACCTGCTATGAGAAATTTACCTCTTAAGAACAGCGCGATCGGACATTATGCAGCAGAGAAGATCATTTCTGTAATTTATTCTTTCCTACATTAGTTAACGTGTTATTTTGACATAAACCTGTACAGATTTTACTAGTTGGGCTTTTCCTGAACATCTTGCCAAACTGAAATGTATTGTTTAACTTTTAAGCCTTTTTGTTATTCAGATATTTTGCAGAGTATTTCTATTTGTTAACCAAAGGTGGTTACATTTATTTTCATAAAAATGTTTAAGTATTACAGTTGTTTTAAAGCTAAAAGGCTAAACTATTCTATGTTTGACTCGAATTGAAAGAATATAGAGTTTAATTTCTATTAAGGTTTATAGGGATTTTAAGATGTAGCCTAATTAGCGATTTGAATAATTAAGTTACTTATTGAGTAACTAAGTTACTTTTCAGATAGAGTAATTAGTAAAGTAATTTAAATACAATATTGATGAAGTAATTAGTAACTGTAATTAATTACTTTTTGAAAGTAACTTACCCAACACTGGTGATGACTATTGGAAACATTCCCTCATGACTGGCTCAATGGCTGGATGTAAAATGAAACTGAAAGAGTTTCAGTAGGAGAGCGAGATACGTACTGTAAGCGATAACACAGCAAACAGAGCTGGGGGGTAAAGAGACCTGGCATTTCAATAATGATATCATTTCCACCCGATTGACTGCATTTTGCAATAATCGTGGGTGAGAAGAGAAATATGACTGTAAAACTCCTGAGTCCTCAGTAGCATAACTGAACGTTCACACCCTGAGGCAATCAGGAAACAATGAGATATGTGGAGAATTTCCTTATTGTCCTCATCAGTGCCAATTAGTTATCATTCTGCAGCATTGTTTTGCAAATTTACATTTAATCAAAGTGTGTTCCATAATCCTGTCTAATTTGTTACGACAAAGCCCACAATTAAAGGATGTTAAGAACAATCATGAACTCGTTTTTATGTGTTTTGGGACGGACTGTTTTTGTATTGCAAAAAATCAGTCACCATTTGCATGAAGACTTTAAACTCCAAATACAAGGGTTTAAATGGCGTGTGTGTGGGGCATGAAAGTTGCATAGAGCTGAGAGACCTATAAAAGGAAATATGATAAAACGGACGTTCCCTTGGCCATTCTGTGGTCCTACATAAAACACAACACACACCCCACTCAGATCATTTCAGACTACATAGACGCTCAGCAATCATTTGGCCTGTCATCTCGCCGCAGACATCTAAGGATATGCATGAAACAGAAAAAAAGTATGTCTCTGCTGAAACGCTAGTTAGATCTAGCACAAAGTGGCAGGAATGACAGGAAGATGCTTTTAGCCCCAGAGTAACCTGAGTGGAGAGTTTGTGCTGTCAGCTTCAGTCAAGGGATTCATCAGAATTCAAGACATCTTCATTCTTATTTCACATCTCTCGTAACTAGCTCTACCTTCAAGTTTCTCAGTAGAAAACGTGCGCTGTCCCAATTTTAAACACCTCCTTTGATCTTTTCTCTGCAGACTGTTCCAAGCCCAGTGTCTCCAAGGGCTCCTCAGCCATGAACATGCCCCAGTCATTTGGCACTGCGATGGGTTTCTCTCTATCAGAGACCCTACCTGCTGCCAGCCTGCCTAACGTCCCCCAGAACGGTTCGGATCAAGGATCTCTGTTAACTGCTGAAGACAGCATAACTTATGTAGCACCCACGGCAGACACGAATAAATGCTGGCCCATCCGGCCAACGCTGCGGAATGAACTGGACACATTTTCAGTTCATTTCTACATCTTCTTTGGCCCCAACATCTCCATTCCTCCAGACCGGGCAGCAATATTTGCAATCAACCTAATGCCGGTGCTGGACAGCGGAGGCGTCCTCAACATGGAGCTCAAACTCAATGTGGTGAGTTGGTTTAAATCTTACCAAAATAGTTGTTTCTATCTAGTGCATAAAATTAAATAATAAATAATAAACAATATGAAAAGTATCTATTTGTATTTATTTGATAAATGCCACAATTTTTAATTGAAATTTGAAATGGAATGGTTGTATGATAAGCAATTCAATACAGTGATGATTGAGAAACGGTCCTCAAAACTTTGATGTATCATACATTATAATGTGATTTTCAAAAAAAATACCCAGTTATAATCAAAGTAACCAAAGATGATTCAGTCCAGTAAATCTTGAAATATACTAGCAATATAAAATGTATTGTTACATTTACTTTATAGAAACCAGTAAAGATTTCATAACAAAAAGACACTGTCATTTTATAATGATACTAAAAGGCCTTTTACTTGCTAAAAAAGGTATTTTCGCATGACAAAAGGCATTTGGTAGATTGTGTACAACATATTTTTAAGCAAAGTTTTGTTTATGTTGATATCTTATATCAAATTTTACAGGGTTAAAACTGGAAATACATAATGGTACTCATATACCATTTTTACTTTTTACAGTTTTATTTTTGTTTTTTTTTACGTTTTTACATTTTACATTTACATTCATGCATTTGGCAGACACTTTTATCAAAAAACAACTTACTGTACATTGCATTCAAGGTATTAATTTCATTGCTTCAGGCATTCCTTGGGAATTGAAGCCATGCCCTTGCCGTTGCTAATGCCATGCTATACAGTTTCAGCTACAAGAATACTGTACATACACTCTTTTACACTTTTACTTAGTTTATATCCTGGTAAACATTCAAAGAGCATTATTATAATTTTTTATTTTACCTTCTGAAATGTGTCTACTTTATGTTAGAACGGATTACCTTGTACCAGCCACCATGGTTCTTGTCAGAGCGAATGCATTCATAATCTGTAATACCCTTAAATCTTTGAGGGTATTACATATACTCGCTTAAAATCCATCAAAAAAGTATGATACCTCCACTCAAAATGGCAGAATAGGAGAGATTTTGCTTCATTATTTATTGTCCTAAATCTTTATTTTTCATTATCATAAATTTCAACAATTATCATGTCACAAGTCTCAGTACACTTCAGTCGTAGTGTAAATTCAGCTTCAGCAAAATCCATATATAATAAAATGGGACCTTGTCTACATTCTATATATATTTTTTGATGTTTCTGTTAAAAGAATATCTTTAATGCAGTGTTCTTCCATCTGCTGGAAAGATCAGGCGGTCGGTGAAGTACCCATTGGGACTCTGGTACCCAAATACCTTCGAAGGATTATGAATAATTCAGATCTTTACATTTTTCCTGAAACCAAGAGCTCTTATGGCATTTAACTGAGTCAGGGTTACGACTCAGGAGCTCTTCAGCTAAATTCTTGTGGGTGGCAGAGACTTGATGCACCATAGCCTGATTAATATCAAATGTTAGCAAGTGTCAGCCTGTTCTCACAGCATGAGAGGTGTAAAACTAAAAGGGGGATGGTTGCAAATGTCACTATTCTTGTTCGTCTCAGGTGCTTGGTGAAAGTGTTGGCTTCTAGTTGTTGATAATGTGTATCTGCCTTCATCTGTGTGTCACTTAAAAGTTTCTATGCCAAGTCCAAACAAACAGATGATGAACATGGACCTATTTATTAGTTGATATCTCACGCCTCCACTGAAAACCGTATTGAAGGCCACAGTTCTCTCAACAGCCTCCATTTCTCTCAGATTGAATTGATGCAGTTAATGGATGTTTCCTAGAGTGGCACTGAACAGGAAAAGGAGAGAAAAATGAGCTCTCTGTGGCAAAGGTTACTTTAAAGAGCCACATATGAGGCTTTCAGTAGCTGAAAGGTGGGATGTTTGGTGAACGCTGTGAGATGCCTGAGCGGTTATGACTGTATTGTTGAGGAGGGAGGGGATGATAGCTGGTGATGAAGAAGGGAGAGTGAGTGCTTGGTAACAGGTTTCTTGACAGCTTAAATGCCTGCGACTGCATTGGTGTGAAGAGTCATCACATAATGGCCCCATTTCCATTTCCCACAGTAGGTGATTCTTATCAAAAATTCAGTCTCTGAGAGCATAATACGACTTTTATTGAGGAGCTCTTGACTTGTGAAATATTTAAGTTCAAACATCTAAACAAAGTATAAAATTGTTTATCTTTACTCTCTTGGAGTTATATTCTGGGTTCAATGCAAGTTAAACTTAGTTGACAGCATTTGTGGCATAATGTTGATTTCAACACAAAAATAAATAAATAAATAAATAAATAAAATATAATTGGTTTGTCTCTTGTTTTCTTTAAAAATGTTTTCTATTTAAATATATTTTAAAATATAATTTATTCCTGTCACAGTAAAGCTAAATTTTCAGCAGCCATTACTCCAGTTTTCAGTGATACTTCAGAAATCATTCTTATGCTGCATATTAATGAAATATTTATTATGGTAAAACAGTTATATTTTAAAATTCAATTAAATATTTAATGCTTAATATTATTGTGGAAACCCTGATACAATTTTAAAATGTCTTTACTGTCACTTTGACTAATGGAATGCATCTTTGCTGAATGAAAGTACTAACAGAAACAAGCAAAAAAAAAAAAACTCTTACTGACCCCAATCTTTTGAGTGGTAGACCAACTTTACAGAAATTCTCACACTAAAATCATGTTAACTTAGAAATTGTGTATGTCTTGTGGCTGTAATATTGAAACAGGGAGTATTTTAACATTTATGCATTGGCCGCTTCTACTTTCATTGTACTGTAAGTTCCTCACTGTAATATCTTTATTTTTATATTTTATTTTACATTATACTTTTTTGACTTTATTATTATTATTATGTTTTTTTTGTGTGTACCAACATTAAGCCACACATGCTGTTGATTGAGTGGTTTTTTTTGTCAAGGAACTAAACTTCAAAAAAGTTCAAAAAAGTTTCTCTGCTCCACTTTTGGCTAAAATGGTTTGGATTATGAAGGAGAAAATTCAATTTCTCTTCTCAGCACTTTGGAAGGTAGATGAAGACTGGTAGTATTTTTGTATTTTACTGGCCATCAAGGGTATTTTAAAGGGTTTTTTAAAGGTAGACCACAGACCAAGCCTGTGACTGGGTGCCATGGTCATAAAGTAAATGACTTTCATCTTCTAGCCATATGCTGCCATCAGGGAAATATCTTGATAAGATGGCTAGATGATGGATGTCTGCTCCATTGACATATCTCAGGTTTATGAGCACCACACTTAATAGGAGCCATTCCTGTTTCTACCGGCAGGCACCTGGCCTCTCCTGGACTCAGGGCAAGTCATCAGAAAGTTGGACAGAGCAGACAATGGAAAAGTGAACTGTAGCGCAAAAAGTATATTATGGAGGAATAGTTCCCGACTGAGTTTTCCTCAAACAGAAGTCAGTAGGGGGGAAATGACATGGCTACACTGTTGGAAAGGTACACAACAGGTAATTGTCCTCAGGTTTGCATTATTTCTCTCAGATTGTTAGAAAGGATCTGATCAGTCCTAGATTCACCTCGCTGCCTTTCAGTTTCCACTCCTGATTGCATCATTAAGGGAAATCATGCCTTCACCTCAACACATAACTCAAAGGGAAGAACGAAACAAGAATGCTTCATGAGTCACTACATGTGGGATATGAACTAACCACCTTCAACTAGCGACCTCCAGCAACAACTACATCACACTGCCACAACTTTGACATCTGCTAAAAAGAAATACCACATTGAGTCAGCACAATCCATTATTGCTGTAGCTGTGACAGCATGGTTTTAAATAAAAAAAAATCCACTCAATTATGTTTTGTCATAGTGTTCTTAAGGTCAGGAGCCAAATTTGGTGAGATTTGAACAATTTATAGAAGGAGTAGCTCCCAAACTATGCTAAGAGCATAGAGTGTACAGTGTAGGACCATGAACGGTTCATACAGTATCAATAGGCCGAAGTTGTGATACACTGGCTAGGAATTATAAATGGGGTATTGCTGGAATTCTCATAACCCAAAACAGAAAAATGGGTGATCTTGTTTTATGTTTTAAACTGCTTATATGTTTACCGGGGTTACAATTACTCCTGGGTATTCGTAAGCAGACATTTCAAACTGTACATGTTAACCCTGGGCTAAAGGTGCAATGATATTACGCAGTGCCTGAAAGTAGTCCCCAGCTATATCGTAACTAATTACCTAGCTGGGGACTACTTTCAGGTGCCGCGTAATATCACTGCGCCTGCTGCACCCATGGTACGGCAGCAAAGTTCCTTGATTATTACGCCGGAATGAGAGTATAGTTCCTAGCCTTATCGGTCTAGAAAATTGCAACTTTTCGGTCAGTCTTAGTACACAATGTAATTACAGGAGAGTCAAGCTTTAAATAGGAAGATTATCGAAACTCTTTGGTAATTTTTGATGACTAAATGCAAACGGTCTAATCTGATTCAATGAACTATGCTAAGCTAAGCTAAAAGTGCTACCGCCAGACCCGGAGATTGGCTGAATGGATTCAAAAACGGTAAAACTCAAATGTTTAACTCTAGGGGAGTTGTAAAATGAGCCTATTTCCAAAAAAAGTGGAGTGTTCCTTTAAGCCAATATTAGCAATTTTCTTATAATTAAACATAAATTAAAACCACTGCAGGGTTTAATTGGAAGACCGCGAAGCTTGTCCTTTCCAGTCAGGAAAATATCACACTGAACGGTTCTAGTGGCACCCATTGGGTAGTATAACAATAATAAGAGTACTAGTGAATGCATAGCTGTCATAGAAGCTTCAGTGCTTGACCCCTAATGATGGCTTATCCTCATGTCAGGATCCACTCAGAACGGCAGCTTTGAAAAAGTCTCAAAAATACATTTTCTTTTAATGAAATGAAAGTGACAATTACTCAGAGAGCCAAAGAAATCAGCAACAGCACAAGTGGCATTACTGGCTTGTTTGATGAAATGTCTAAATTTTAAAAACCGATATAATAGCACTGATGCCCTGTACTGCCGAGATAATGGTTTTAGATATGATGTGCCTAAAGGCACTGCGTGGAGATTTCCCAAGTCGTTGTGTGTCTGCTCAAGCCTCTAGCCTGTAAGAAGTTGAATATATGGTCACTCAAATGATATTTGAATCAAATACTAAATTCAGACTTTAATTTCATCAATAGACTCAAATTCTCACAACAGCAATATCTGCAAGAACCGTTATTACATTTCCATACTAAAAAAGGGGCAATATTTAATGAAACAAGACAGTACTGTTATTTAGAGGTATTTATAGAGACATCTTTGAGTTAAATATGACTTGTCATTTTTGTTATGAGTGTCATCATTTTTGATCATATTGCACAAGACAGCTCTTTCTAGACTAGTTTTTCTTTTCATGTGTTTAGCATATACATTATTGGTAAAAAGATTGGGGTCAGTTAGATTTTTTAAAATGTTTTTGAAAGAAGCTTCTTGTGTCCATAAAGGCTGAGTTTATTTAAGTAAAAATACAGTTAAAACGGTAAAACTGTAAAATGTATTTTATTTGTATTTTCATTTTTTTTCTGCGATGGCAAAGCTAATTTTTTAGCAGCCAACACTCACGCTTTCATGAATAAAAAGTAGAAAAAAAATGTTTCTTCTTTTTTTTTTTTGAAAGACTGTCTCTTTTGTTCAATTATTGACTTACTGAACCCATGAATGATAATTAGCATAGATATATTTTTTTAACCTCTCAGAATTTTTGGACCTGCTTAATTGTAATTGGTTTAGCCCACCACTTTGGCAGTTTTTCTGACATACACATACACAGAGTCCTTTCGGCTCATGAGTTTGTCCTCAAGCAGACATGTATGGCTGACAGAATGCCAAGAGGTGAGAGCTGAGCCAGTGTGTTGGGCTAATGAGCTACAGTACAGGCCGGAGGATAGGAAAAGTGTGTATGTTTGTGTGTGAGGAAGCCCACCTTTCGTGAAGGTGAGTCTGTGTATCTGTGTTTGTGTGTGTTGAATCGTCCCCCCTCCGGCTGCTCTGAGTGGCTCTCATGGACACTTTGAGGTCAAGTCGGACTCAGGCCTGCCGACAGGTCTTAAGTGATTTCTGCAGGAACCAAGTGCTTGTTGCTCCCGAGGTAATTACGTCCTTCAAGTCTAAAGGCAGGCTGTGAATGTACCGGGTCCCTCAGAAGACATTTTAAAAACAAAGTCTGACAAACAAAAAATGTCAGCCTCGGGAGGACTAACAAAATAGCATAGTTGTAATTATTAAGCAAGGCAAACAGGACTGCAAAGTATTGCAAACGGAATGTGAATTGGATAGCATTTCAGTAAAAATTCAGTACAGGAAAAATCAATTGTTGCAAGACATACAGATAATGTTACAAATTACACTTAGAAGATTATCTTAACTTCTTATTTTACAATGGAATGACAACCAACATGTAGACTGATTAAGTAGCAGTTAATGTATGTTGGATACTTAATATGTAGGTTGCATATGTTTTAAATAATTAAATTCAATTAAATTTTTACTGAAGAAGATTTTTATTATTATTGTTGTTAATAATAATAATAATAATAATAATAATAATAATTCATTCATTAAACCTGTGACATGCACAGACTGTGCATTATTGCTTTAAAAAGCCATTTTTTAACCAACACTTTTTTATTCTAGATTATATTGTACAATAGCTTTGGAATAATAAAGATGCATTAGTAGTGTTTATTATGTATCCCTTTTCCCCAAGTAGGGCTCGCTGCAGTCCACAACATCTAGGGGGCGTGGTTGGATCCACATCTAGGGGGTGGAGATTGGTAGGTTTAGGGGTGGAGATGGGGTGGGTTTAGGGATCAGGGGGTGGAGATGGGTAGATTTAGGTAAATGTAAGGTGGGAGGAGTTGGATCTGGACCCAACCACGCCCCCTGGATCTTGTAGGCTGCAGCGAGACGCTTCTCCTTTTCCCTAATAAACTACAAAAGTAAGTGGAAAAGTTTCAAGTTGTAATGGGTTACGAGTAGTCAGAGGCTCTTATCAATTTACAAACATTTTCACGTACCTCTTAGATAACAACGCTATTGGGATACTTGCCATAGAGATTAAGTACTTGTGTGCAACTAATATCTTTCTTAGTGCTTTGGGAAGCCAGCCTGATTCTAATGGCACTGCATTTGAAAGACTTTGCAGTTAAAATACTTTTTTTTTCTTTTTATACTTCATTGACTAAAGATGAAAAGTTGAAAAAAACTTCAGAGTACTGTCACATGAAATGATCTGAAACAGACCTAAATTACTGGACCCCATCAGCTTTAAAGGAGAGCAGAGACACAGAGTGTTTTTTATCTGATTTACCTCGATTTTCCTCCCATCTGGGTGTCATTGTTCCTTTCTTGTTCTTCAATTTATTAAGCTCTCTGTGCTTCCCTAAATTAGATGTAATTCAGCCGTTTTACTCTGGCAGCATAAAATGCTTTCAGTTTGGCCAGTGTTTAAGCGCAGTCAATTAAATAAAATGTGCTACTTAATTTTATGTTTATTTTGATGCTTTGTATAATTTTATTTAGATTCATGCATTATCGCAAGACTGATGATACTTGAGAAAACAACACAATTGTGAGGGTGACATTGTTTTTATACAGCAGTTTAATAAACAGGAAATTAAATATCAAGTAAGTTACATTTTAGACCATTGCTAGTTATTTTGTCTGTTTTTGCTCTGCCAATGAAAATAGCTTCAGACAAAGTCACAGCATAGCTGTTGCATGAAAAGCAATGGTAGTGTTTTATTACGCAACGAATCAGCAATTTTAAAAATGAATCAGTGTGTATGATTCAGTGACTCACTCATAAAGATGTATTTTATTTCTAAAATAATTTGTGTTTCTAAACAAGTTAGTATGATATTTGCTAAATACATCTTATTGATCTTGTGCAAACAATTAATCAATGAATATGTTTAATTTAACTTTTTTTGGCTTGTTATTTTTTATCAAAATATCAGACTTCTCATTCAGATCTGCCTCCATCCAAATAACAACTGACAAACTGAACCCCTACAATTGTTTGTCTTTTTTTGATAATCCGTTTCACATTGATGTACGTCATAATAACACAAAAGAAAAGATCAGTAAAGCTCAACGAGTATGCTTCCAAACAGCCACAATCTTTATAATGAATAAAAAAAATGCATTCTATCCCAGTTATTGGCAGAATATTCATTCTTAACAGCAAACACTGCTCATCATTGCTTCTCCTACTTCTGCAATCAATTCTTTCCACTCATCAGGTGTTGCCCTGTCTAATGAATGCCAATACTGTGGTAGATGTGGCTTTTACATTTGACAGCAGTCGTGTCAACCGTTTTGTGGTCACTACAGTTTTGAAATGCATGGATGAAACTTTTGTGGGCTGTTAATTTTTAAACCGTCTTGAATGACAGCCAAGATCTGCCTTGAGTGGTCATCCGTCATTGTTAAAAACTTACATCCCTGATTGGAGTCTGGTCTGAGGCCAGCTCAACACAGGTGCTTGGCCCAGCATTGACATTAAAGCACTTCACGCTGAATATTGAGTAAAAGAGAAGCCAGGAAATTTCAGTTGATGTTGTACTGCTTACTAAAAACACTGGCTCGAAAAAAGTCTGTGGTTGAGACGCTCTTGGTTCATTTAGATTACATGGTTGCTGACAGTCCTATGACACAGACAGTGGCTCTTGTTCTTTATTTTCTATTTTCTACAGCTGTCAGGCCTTATGCAGGAAGAGACAATGCCAGAGATTTACAATGATGGATGCCTAAAGCTTGCTAAAACAGACAGAAATTCTCAGTATATGATTATTTTGTATGTAGTTAATTTTAAATTATAATATGCATAGATAATGTGTGTCATTGTATATACACTACCTGGCCAGTTGTTTAGGATTGGATCATTATTGCAAATAACATGTTTCCGGCAAGATGTAGTTTTTGCAATGATTCTTTTAGCCCTAACAGATAACGTACGTAGCTTTTCACTTCTTAAACAACCACGTCATATTCAAGGATGACAATACCAAGAGTCCTCAGACTCGTGAAATAGTAGTTTACTATACAGTTTATTGACAGTGCATAGTAAATTGCACTGTCAAGGTCCATAAATGTACGAAAAGCAGAATAGTCAGAATAGTCCATCTGCTATCAGTGGTTCAATCTGAATTTTATGAAGTGACGTGAATACTTTTTGTACGCAAAGAAAATAAAAATGACAACATTTATTCAATAATTTGTCTCCTCTCTGTCTCTCTGTGTCAGCGTAGCACCATTTTGAAAAGCATCCGATGGATGCAAAGAGCGTCAGCCTCAATGCATGGATATGTATTGTACGTTTATTTACGCTGATTTGAACGGAAACAGCGTATCCATGCGTTGCTGATGACAGAGAATAGCATACGTTCTTTGCATCCATCGGATGCTTTTCAAAATGGCGCTACACTGACACAGAGAGACAGAGAGGAGACAAATGATTGAATAAATGTTATTTTCTTTGCGTACAAAAAGTGTTCTTGTCGCTTCATAAAATTCAGATTGAACCACTGATGGCAGATGGACTATTCTGATGATGCTTTTCGTACTTTTATGGACCTTGACAGTGCAATTTACTATGCAGTCAATGGGACAGTCACAAGCCTCCTGGTTTTCATCCAAAATATCTTAAATTGTGTTCCGAGGACGAACGAAGCTTTTACGGGCTTGGAACAACATGGAGGTAAGTGATTAATGTCAAAATTTTCATTTTAGGGTGGAGTATCCCTTTAAGTAAATTTTACTGCTACTGCTCTGTATAATTTATTTGTTATTGTCGAGTAAAATCTACTTGCCAAAGTTAAGTAAGTTGAACAAAGAAAATAAGTAACTTTAGCTTGGCCAGTAAAAGTTGGACTAATTTTTACTTAGTCAAAGCTTACTTGGCATTACTTTGATGTTACTTAATGTAGCATTGAATTAAACCATGCTTTTAAAGGGTATGTGTTAGAAACATCTAAGTAAATAATACAATAGATATCATGTAGTCACCATATAGTATCTACATATTTTGTAATTCAGCACTTCAAAACTTGGTTTAACTTAATTTTATAACATTTATATTTAAGCTTTAATTTGTACAAGCTTGAATATAGTACTAATATAGAATTTGCTTTTTTTTTTTATTATTGACTGAACTAACGTTTAATTTAGAAATGACATAGTAGCCTATTTACTTCACCACAGAATCATTTTTATTGGGTATGCCAAAATTAAGGATAAAAGAATTGTTGCAAAAAATACAACATGCCAGAAACATATTTATCACTACAATACTAATTCAATCTTACAATTTACAATTTGCTTACTTAAATCTAGATGGTGACTTTTTTTGACCATGCAGTGTATGTATGTGTATATATACACAGATTACACCGTATATACATATCATAATATTCTAATCATATATAAAATAATTATTATTTGTAAATAAATAAATAAATACCACCTGCCTGTTTCTACAAGTTCAGTTCTGTTTGGTGAATCCTGAAATTATACACTTCACCTGTTTACATTGCACTATACTTTTCACTCTGTCATACATTTTAGAAATTCAGACCCTTGAGCACTATTTTCTTGTGGGGTCCAGATTAAAGAGTAAAGGTTGAGATTTTAGAGCCCCCAGAGGACATGTTTTTATAATGGTTTCTTTAGGGTTCAGATAGCACCAAGAACATGACATGTAATTGAATTATTAGCCTATCATTGCTATCCGACTGCTTGCTGTCATAAAATGTAATGGATAACTCTGATTAGTCAGAGAACATGATACTTTGCTTCAAAGTGTTATTTTTCCCCTCTCTCTCACCCACAATTTGTGCATGTGTGAGAGATTGCTAATTTGCCTCATGTCCTGGATTCGCTTATTCATCAGGCCTCTCTGTATTATTTATGAACGGGGTGAAAGACAAGGGCGAACATCTTTATTTTCAGATGTCTGTGGATAAGGGGCTTGCCAAGGGAGATGATTGGCCTTTCGCTCATCTACAAAGAACCTCTTTTCCTTTGATATTTCTATGAAATTATCACATCTCCAACGGTTAAATCACAGCCTTCTCCTTTGCCTGCCAAACCCTCATTTGACCCGCTTTGTGTCATCCACTGTCTATGTTTCAAAGTAACTTGTTAATTAACTTTGATGTTCACTTATCTTTAACACGATTCAACCCTATTTTGTCTTTTTTTTCCCCCACTCCAGTCTTCAGTGAGAGGAGAGAATATTACGATCTTTGGCTGCCTGAATCATGGGATGCCGCTGTCCCTTCACGACAACACGTCAGTCTCATGTGAATCTGGTAGGACAGTCTATGATTTAATCTAAGAGGAAGCTCATTAAGCCATATGTAGTCTGTATCTTCACCATCACATTTTTAAAGGGGTCATCGGATGCCCATTTTCCACAAGTTGATATGATTCTTTAGGGTCTTAATGAAAAGTCTGTAACATAGTTTGGTTAAAAGTTTTCAATGGTAGCGTAAAAAACACCTTTTTAAAAAACAGCTCTTGTCAGAGCAAAAAGTTTTGTAGCATTTTCCTTTAAATGCAAATGAGCTCTGCTGACTCCGCCCCTTTCTTCCGAGACGCTCTTCTACTCACTTGTTCTGTAGGTGAAGCTGGATCATGAATGATTCGTGCAAACATAGACACATTTAGGTAGATCAGGGCGCATTCCCTTCAGAAACAAACATAATCCTCTGCGTCTTCCGTGGCTCAGATGTCTGGAGTAAATGATAACGGCTATATTCATTTTTATATCCAACAACAAAACGCCTCAATCGCTTAATCTGAGACATTCTTGTCTTCCCCTGCACTGGAGTCGATAAATGGCGGACGGATGACAGCTCACTCAGGGCGGGTCTAAGGTAAGACGGTCTTATCAATCAACTATCGTAGGAGTGGCCTGTGCAGAACTACGTCATTCTGACTAAGAATCTCAGAACAGCCTGATTTGAGAAAGGGGATTTTAAAATAGGGATTTAAAAAAAACACTGGGTGGAAGTGTACACACACTTCCAACACACATTTGTGTTCAAAAAACTTATAACGTGAATTTTGCATCCGAAGACCCCTTTAAATATTGTTTGCAATTTTAATAAAAAAGGAATGCTAAAATATAATAGTAAAAACTTTTATTTTTACTATTAAAACATAAATAACAATAATAATTGTTATGTCACCATACGGTATATAGTGAAAAATTATTAAATGAGCAAATATATAGCTATAGTGGTATATTTTTTTGTAAAAATATTGATAATATACACTACATTGCCAATTGTATTGGGTCACCCCCTTCTAATGAACAGGTTTGACTAGTAATTTCTATGAGTACAAATCTTAATGTTTAAGCATATAATGATATTCTTGTGAATTGTGTGCTTCTAATTTTATAGCAACAGTTTGGACAGGACCCTTTACTATTCTAACATGACAGTGCCTCTGTGTATAAGGCACGGTTCAAGAAGACATGATTGATTCAGTCAGTGTGGAAGAACTTGACTAGTCTGCAGAAAGCCAAGTCCTGATCAGGGGCGGAGCCAGACGATGTAAACATTCGGGGCTTAGCCCAAACCTAGGGGGGTCCGGGGGCATGCTCCCCCGTGGAGATTTTTTCCCAATTACGTCAGCTAAATGCACTATTTTTCAGGCTGTTTGAGATAATCGAATGCCTAAAAATCTATACACTATCTGGGAAAATGATGATAGTTACTCAGTAAAAAAAAAAAAAAAATTCAATATAAATTCAAATTCATACAAGCTGAGTGATGACGTCATTTTTGCCACGCTCACCTTCGCGCTCGTGCGGACGCGTGGAGTACCGTCCGACACCACGCACGGTAATAGAGCTTTTGTTTAATTTTTTGCCGCTCCTGTCAGAAAGACTGAGAGGAAATGAAACAAAGTTGAAGTTATTTTAAAAAACCTAAAAGATTCGGGGCTTTTGACAAAACATTCGGGGCTTAAGCCCAATTAGCCACCCCCCCCGCTCCGCCACTGGTCCTGATCCCAGCTGAACACCTCTGGTGTGACTTTAAATGCAGACCTTGAGCCAAAAACTCATCACCAAACACCAATGACTTGTACATAAGGCTACTGTCATTTTAGACACGATGGAAATACAATTTTTATATACATGAATTGTGTTTCCATCTTTGTTGCCATAGTTTTGTTAGTGCCTTTTTCTGTTCTAAAGAAGAGGGTGTCCCAACACTTTTGTCCTTATAGTGTCTATATAAGTCATTGGTGTTTGGTGCTGAGTTTTTGCAGTTAAAAATAACTGCATTGACTATGTACAGATAAGTGCAACGGTAATATGTATTATGTTTATTGTTCTTTAATTCTAACATTATAACATGAATTGCACTGAAACTGTTATACAGTTGAATTTATTTATACCATAGTCCAGGGCTAAGTAGGACTAATTTTCAGCCCTGGAGTTTCAAGCCTTAGCCCATTTTTATTTATTTATTTATTTTTTGTGCTGGCCTTTTCAGTGCCTCCTTTGTGCTTTCTATTATCCATTTTTTTTATCTATTATTGTTTGCTCACACATCTCCAACAACAACTTTTTTGAGCTAGTTGCAGCTGTCAGGGAAGTCAACAGATAATTACGTCATCATTATTTTATAGCGAACAAAAAAAATGAAGGGACAGAGCTTTTTTTTGGAAACAATTCAGGTGAGACAAAGCAAGATGTCACCATTTCAATGCAAATGCAACATAAATTGCATCACATTGTTGCAGGTGAGATGTGGTAAACTTGCTTCTACCACATGAATTTTCTTTTATGGTCCATTTTATGATTGAGCACATCACTCAGATATGCACTTAGCAGGGTTTTCTTAAGAATGATCACAATAATAATTGTGAGTTAAGTCATAGCTAATGGTGGCACTAAGTTTTGTCTTGTCCTTTACCTGTTTGTGCTCTTTCTTTATTAGAATCAGTTTCAGGATTTCATCTCTCCATTAACACCACCGCAAATATCACCAAGCTGAGGATTCCCTACCCGCAAACGGGCACATGGTATCTGAGCCTGCAATCCCTGTGTGCCACTGAACACGGGTGAGCACATTTATATGTCTTTCTGTTTGTGTTTCTGCACTAAATTATCAGACTGCAGTTGCTGCGAAAAGGATGTAAAATATTCATAGCACTCCATGTATTTACCTTCTTCAACATTTAGCAACATTCAGCATGTGAACTGGGGGATGTTTCCTATTTGCTGCTCTGAAATACAGTACTTGTGAAACAATTCACTTCTATGTTTACCTAGACTCTCGTAACCTTACTATATCTCATTCAAAATGAAAATGAATTCAGACAGTGAGAGTTCATGTTAAGTTTGATATCTTCATTCAAAATTGCACACAGAGGCTATACAGTATGTATTTTCACACTACCATGGAGATTATAGCATCAGGTTCGACTTATATTCACATCTCATATTATCTTAAAGCAAGAGTTCGCCCGAATGCAGGTTCTGTTATCATTTACTCACCTTCATGTTGTTCCAAACTTTTTCTTTCTTCCACTGAACACAAAAGGAGTTATTTACAAAGATGTGCTGCTTTATATTTTCTATGAAAATACAATGAGGAGTTCAACTTCAAGAAAAGGACACAAAAGCACCATAAAAATATTGTAAATACATAGTTGTCTATATTATATATTGTGTTTTTGCTGCTTTGTACATTGCCTATTTGTATATTTGTATATTATTCTTGTATTATCTGTGTCCTGTCCTGTTGCTGTCTTTCTGTTGCACTGTGGAGCTTCTGTCACTACAACAAATTCCTTGTATGTGGAAACATACTTGGCCAATAAAACTCATTCTGATTCTGATTCTGATCCAAATATTGATCTATGCAACTTGTGAACTATAATTCTTGTGAAGCCATGTTATAGCTGTGTGTGAGAAACACAGAAGAGAACATCTCTAATTTTGGTCTGTTTCTCACACAAAACTTGAAAGCTTTTGCAACCCTAAAAGCTTCAGTCCACATTTATTGTGACTGCAAATTCAGAATTCTCAGAATGTTCAAAGAAATTTCATACTGTTCATTCTTGGTATTTTCCTAAAAGCTTATATTTGACATTTCACATTTTTCTGGTCATCTACATGTTCTTGTACATGCAGGTTTGAGATGTGTACTAATGTAACAGCTGAGGTGTACCTTCGCTCTTACCTGACCCCCTGCGTCAATGACTGTGGCACCTATGGCCAGTGCAAACTCCTGCGGACCAATAACTACCTGTATGCTGCATGCGAGTGTAAAGCAGGTGAGCACCCAAAGTCTTTCTTAACCCATGTGTTCTCTTTCTAAAATGATTGGTGTAACTTAGTCATATTTTTAACCCTAAAACAGGCAAGAGTGGACAATGATCAGCAAAAAAAACAATTTAACGTCACTTTTTAAATCATCTGAACTTAAGTAAAATATATGCAAAGGAATTTTTGTAATATTTTATATATTTTGGATTTTATGAGTACATGTTGGTGTACGTGATGGCTAGGTCAAACTGACAAAAAAAAAAAAAAGCACAGAAAAATACAGGTTTCACATTCCAGGTTTTAAAGGCAGAGAAATTTAAGAATGGAAGGCAGCATTCGTTTGATCTGAAACTTATTTGTTTATTGTTTTTTAAAATTAATTTTTAACTTGTAATTTATTTTAGCCTGAATTATTAGCATCCATTACTCCAGTCCTTCCGAAATCATTCCAATATGCTGATTTAGTGCTCAAGAATCATTTCTTATTATTGGTGTTGAAAACAGTTGTTAAATTCAAAATTTATAATTATTTGTTCTATTTATTTAAAATAGAAATCTTTTGTAACATTATAAATGTTTTTACTGTGTTCTTGCTGAAAATAAAAATCAATCAATCAATCAATCAATCTTACTGACCTAAAAACTGAAAGGTAATGCATTTTCTTCATAATGCTAAAATTTAAATTTGTTTTGTTTTGTTTTGCCAATAATCAACTCATGCACTTGCCATATTAGAAATATTAGATGTAATTATGTGTCATAAATCAAAAGTGGCGCCAAAATCCCCCAGTAGTCCTTAGACGTGGTGTGCAGGACAATTTTTGGTTCCTATTCTTATAATGTGACACATGTGCTTGAAAACTCCTTGAAACTTTATCTTTCAGGAAAATAAAGGAGCAGGAATTCTGTGTCATTTAATTAAGTGAACAAATCTATCCTCCCTCCCCAGAGTGTTATCACCCTTGTGCTTAATATGATGATAATCGCAGTAATATTTTATAATTCCATTTATTATTTTTCTCCTCTGCTGTCAGATGCCAATCAAAGTTAATTGTCATGTTAAATGCTTCAATTACACATGTGCCAATCATGTTGCTGTATAACTGTGAGATCACAAATCAAGTGGTTTTTAATTAGAGGACATTTGATGATCCTGAGAAATATGCTAATCACAACCTCTCAATTACAGCGCCATTATAAAGCTCTGGTACCTCGTTTCCCCTCTCCCCCTGGATTCTTACCCATAGTTTCTTTTGTCATTAGCATAGACAAATTTACCCTTTTAATGAATGATTTCTGGCAAACAGCTGAGTGCTCTGATTCAGCACGCATGCAAAGCTCTTCTCTGTTCTCGAGTGTCTGGTAAAGCTCAATTGACCGTCTTTGTCGACACTCAGCGAGACTTCAATCACGACATGCCTTTGAGGATTTTTGTTTGTGGTTTGGCTAATTAAGGCTTCGCAATCAGAGAGATTTGTTGTATGTTTTCTAGCATTTTCTATGAGAGGTTAGAGGTGCGGTACATCTATTTCCTTCATGGTGTTTATATAACAGTAGGTTGCCCGAATCCAATCTATATTTATGAAGCTGTTTACAACAGCTGACAGATGAGGAACAGAATGTGTGTGTGAACGAGGAAGAAAGTACATGTGTATTTTTGTGATGTTTTTTTTTCTTTGTTAGCTACATGCATTGCCAATGTATGCGTTTTATTATTTTGTTTTTTGCTTGCTTAGTTTGCTTTGGGGATATGGACAGGAGTATATTGTGCATACACTACCTTTCAAAAACTACAGTTAAAACAGTAATATTATGAAATATTATTACTATTTAGAATAGCTGTTTTCTGTTTGAATATATTTTACAATGTAATTTATTCCTGTAATGGCAAAGCTGAAATTTCAGCATCTTCATATTATTGTAGAAAGCATCATGCAGGATTTTTTCCCCAGGATTCTTTAATGAAAAGTAAGTTCAAATGAATTTTTGATCAATAATGAGTCCTTACTTCAAAATAAATAAATAAATAAATCTTACTAACCCCAAACTTTTGAACAGTAGTGTACCTGCTTTGAAAGAAATGGAGCATCCAAAAATGAAAATGCAGTCATCATTTGCTCAAATCCAGGTCATTCCAAACGATGACATGTTTTGCATGTTCATTTTCCATGTAATTACAGTGAACTGGGACTGAAGTTTTCTAGATTTATGTTTAAAACTGTATCTTTCTGGTTCATTTTGAGTCCAGATTACGACCATTTTGGTTAGTAATGCGTGTGTGCTTTTCTAGGTTGGGATGGCTGGGGTTGCACGGACAACACAGAGGCTTACTCATACAGCTTCCAGCTGCTCTCAACTCTCCTTCTGTGCCTCAGCAACCTCATGTTCGTCCCACCTGTGACCATCGCCATCCGCAGTCATTACCTGCTGGAGGCATCTGTCTATATTTTCACCATGTTCTTTTCCACTGTGAGTTTGAAGATATCAAAAATATACCAAAATGGGGGAATAGCATAAACATTTCAGTTACTACTACTTGCATGTTGACATTAACAGGTAATATTCTTCTGCTTTCATGAATCATCTGAAATTAAACAAAGATATGTACAGTTTCAAACATAATAAAAATGCATAATTCTTACTTGATGAGGTATGTTCAAAGCCGTTGTAACTTGTAAATCAATTTAATGGACCAGAACTGGAACTAACTGTTGTATGATTTATATTTTATACTAGACTTGCATTCTATTCCAGTTTTGAACAAATATACCTAATTAATGTAATAAGTGCTTGAAGACCTGCTGACTATCTCACAAACCCATCATGAGCCCTAATTCGGCATATCAGTGGCAGCTGAAGTATGGCGATTACAGTCAAGAACCAGTGACATGTCAGAGTGTCATATTTTATTCATGCCTCCTCTGACCTTTTGTTTTCTTCTTTCACCCCTGAACAGTTTTATCATGCCTGTGACCAGCCAGGCATTGTGGTCTTCTGCATCATGGAGTATGACGTGCTGCAGTTCTGTGACTTCCTCGGCTCGCTCATGTCTGTATGGGTCACCGTTATCGCCATGGCCAGACTCAAATCCATTATCAAACAGGTAAAAAATCACTCGGATGCAAAATCAGAGCAAATTTAATTTCCATAAACCTTGTGGTTCTTCACCCTGTGCCTCCAAATGTTTTGTAAGTGTGGCTAATATTCAAATTGAATGTGTTTGCATTAAACAAAGAAGAAAAACATCAAACCAAACTTAATCTTATACTACCATTCAAAACTTTGGGGTGAGTATGATTTTTAAAGCAATTCATTTAAATTAATTTAAATAATCTTTTGTTCAGCAAGGTAAGAAAGTGACAGTAAAGAATTATATAATGTCATAAATGATTGCTATTTTAAATAAATACTGTTCTTTTGAACTTTATATTCATTAAAGAATCCTGAAAAAATGTATCACAGTTTCTAGAAAAATATTAAGCAGCAACACTGTTTTCAACATTGATAGTAATAATAAATGTTTCTAGAGCACCAAATCAGCATTAGAATGATTTCTGAACAATCAGGTGACACTGAAGACTGAAGTTAAAGCTGCTGAAAATTCAGAATAAATTACGGTTTAAAATTTATAAAACAAATGGAAAAATATTTCAGAATATTACTGATTTACTGTGTTTTATATTAAATGAATGCAGCCTTGATGAGCATAAGAGACTCCTTTCAAACGCATTACAAATATTACCGACCTAAAACTTTTGAAAAGTAGTGTGCACATGCCCAAAATTCTCTTTTTAGGGCCACTGTATATAAGAACCACAATCTCATAGTTAAAATTACATACGAAAGCCCTTGAGCCCAGAAATGCTGTATATTTCTTGTGTCATCAATTTCTATAAATTCATTTTGTGTGATTCATGGAGGCCAGTAGTTTTTCATGGACTTTATTGCCAAGAAAAGAGCTTTCCAAGATGTGCAAGAGAGCAGAAATTTTGTCCACCTCAGTAAAGCGCTTACACAGAGTATAAATATACGAATGTCAGCAGTCTGTCATCTGCTGTCATAATGATGGTGACATTTCGCTGTGGAGCTGAGTAAATATAGGTGGACACTTATATAGGTGTGTGCATACTCTCTGTAGTTCAGTCTTCAGCCGCTCAACTGCAGAGGGAAAGAGTGAGATTTAAGAAAGTTGCCCACGGAGGACAGTAAGAATGTGATTAACTTTATGTTTGAGTAATTTAGAATCAGAAAAATAAAGTGAGTGGACTGCTGTTTGTGATGGAAGCGTCTAATGAAAAGAACAAGAAAAAATAGCTCTCCTCTAGGGAGAACGCTTCTATATGTGTTAGGTGATTGCGTGGGTTTTGCTGAGTGCTGCAGTTTGCAGACACTAATCAAATCACCCATGTCACAACAGTTCTGAACTTTAGGAGGGAAGGAAAGAGAGTGAGAGAGACATTTTTAGCACCACCACTCTTTACTTACAGTCTGTCTGACAGAGGGTGGCCAATGCAAGATGGCCCTAATTGGACTGGGGATGCACTATCGCCTCTAGACATGAGTTGTCGATGTTTGGACTAATATTTTTCCTCTTTGCCGCTCTCTTACCAGGTGCTGTACTTGCTGGGTGCAATGGCTCTGTCAATGGCCTTACAGCTGGACCGCCATGGCCTGTGGAACCTGCTGGGCCCCAGTCTTTTCGCTTTAGGCATCATGGCCATCGCCTGGGTAAGTAGCATTGTGCACATGCATAGATTCCATGTGTTTAGGACTGTAATGCATCCTTATTAAATGTTTAATATATCAATAAATCATGCCAGAATGGATTTGAGTTCTGTGGCTCAGAGCATAAAAAATTAACAGATGTTGGCGTTGTGGTTGCAAGATAGAGGCATTGCTCTTTGTCACAAGTGATTGTTAAATACGTTTTTGTCTTCTAAACCTACACCTGCTGAAACTCCTGGTGTAAACCAGCCAAAAGCTGGTGTGCTGAACTTTAATAGTTTGGTTTAAGTTGGTCTTAGCTGGTCTTCCAGCCTGGCCAAGCAGGTCATTAAATAGTTTAACCGGATAGCCAGTTGGTCTCCTAGCTGGTCTAGTCGGTCTTCCAGCTTGGCCAAGTAGGTTTTAAGCTGCCAGTTGATCTCCCAGCTGGCTTATCGATGCCTTGGTTTAGACTTGTCTTCAACTGTTCTGACTGTGCCTAGACTGGACAGCTAGTTGGTCCCCCAGCTGGTTTAAGCAGGTCTTAGCTGGTTTAAGCTTGTCTTGAGCTGGTCTTAGCCGGACTAGTCCCAAAATCCTTTTAAAACTAGCCAACAGACCAGCAAAACCAACTTTTGCTGGTTTAAGATATTTTTTTTTCAATGGGAAAAACAAAGCTTTTCAGTTTTGTAAGTGGATAAAATAAATTTTATGATTGTTTGTAAATGTAATGAAAACATCGTATTATAAGGCAATGTGCCTGTGTGTCCAAAAATAACCTTGTTCTTTCAGTCTGATGGATCTGGCAGTTAAATGCCAGTGCTATTTTTTTCTTTGGCTGTTGAGTGACAACAAAGAACCTTTTCAATATCTATAATTTATGAAGGCATTTCACATTACCTGGTCCAGCATGCACCCCCTCGTTCAAAGCTGCATTTATCTATGCATTAGCATGGTGTGGCATTAAAAGTTTTTCTGTTCTGTCAGTATTAGAGACGCCCTTGCTGTTCCATTACCAGGCAGCTTGTACTTTATGCTAATTCCTCAAGCGACCACACTGCTTTCCTGAAGTGAGATGATAATGGGTGTTGGACAAGGAAAAGTCTTTGCCAGAGCCTCTGGCAAATTACAGTTGAGTGTGAGAAGCACGTCCTCCCTTGAGTCGAATGTGCTTCTGGATATATACATGCAGAGAGAAGAGGAGCCAATGAAGTTCTACTGCAGCTACAAAGATATACTGTATTGAGTGAGAGAGAAATTATGAGAGAATAGCAAACGTTCAACAAGACTACGGCAAGCAGAGATCATTTTGAAAGACAAGAGTACAGATTACTCTAATTCTGTCTAAAATTCATTGAATGTGACATTGACTGTCAAATACACGTCTATCATCTCCATGGCACATAATGGCTTTGTAGTTAAAACATGTCAGTTGACACCTCTATTTCAAAGCTCCTCAAGCCTACGCAAACAAAGTACAAAGCATCCCACTGTGTGATTCTCACATCCATTTTAGCACTGAGGATAAAGCTACAATTTATCAAGCTTTTAACATACATCCACACAATTTGTTTATAGTGCAGTTGATCATTATCTATTGTGATCATCTTGTAGTGGTTTTGGGCTCTGCATTCTGAATGTACAACAAAAGCTTAAATTAGAGCAAGCAAAAAGTGATTTTCTTTGAACTTCTTTGCTGGTAAAACATCTATGTGTTGAATCACCCAATAATAAAATGACATTCTGTAGTTTTGTCTCATATTCATCTTTTAATCATATTTGTTAATGTCTTGACTCCACAGCCAACAGAGCAATTTTGACTTTACTGTTCCAATACTTTTGGAGGGCAAATTTTATTTTATTTATATTTTGCTTAAATTGATTTTTGTTTTAGTTTTAGTAATTTTAGTACTTCAACTCATATAATTTCAGTTAATAAATAATACAAAAATTAATTAATCAATTAATAATTAATAAAACAGAACCTTTTTTTTTTCATTTTTCATTGTTTTCATCTATTCATACTCATTTATTCAGCTTTACTTCAATTAAGAATCTAAGATCTTTAACAGTTTTATTTAACAGTGACAACTGTGATGATTTACTGTTGCTTGGATACATTTTATTTTTTTCAGAATACATGAATATTTTTGGGGAAATGGGGAAAGATACTCTTTGGCCAGATGGTGTAATTTCGGCATCTACCAACAGGGGCTACTGTAACTGAACCATGCTAACTAGTTTCTAACTTCTATTCTGTGCTGTGAATATACTGCCTGAGCTTCTTGCATGGCACAGCATCTCACAGACAGAATGATAAATAACTGCTGAACACAAACAATTATGCTGAGTAGTTTGTGGGCTAATAATACATTTTGCTTTGCATTTCAATGCTTCAGAAGCATGCTAACCAGATTTGAGGCGCGAAGCACCATGTTTCAGCTTGTGTCCAGGAATCATTGATTCAAGCGCATAGCATAATCTCAAGGCATATCCTGCTTGACTGATGAATTCTTTATACATATATTAAAGCATATCCCTCAGAGGTGGTTAAATAAGTGTGATTCATCTCAGGAGCAGCCTGTACTGTTTAAGGATGTGGTTAGGACCGTGGGTGTTGGATTCCAACCCCACTGTCAAAACAGCAGCCTTACAATGGGACATATAAATGACAATCAATTTCAATGTAAGTCAAAAGAACAAATGGGAGTCGAGCACATTTTGAGAATAATCCTCATCAATAAATAGCATGCGACATGAAGACCAGGACATCTGAGGTTTGCTGTGATGTGCACCAGTATGAAGAGTTGTTTTGCTGTTGTGTGGTTGGGTTGGTTCAGACTAGGCCCATCAGTTAATTTAGAGCTCATCCATTTTCCATTCTGTCCTTTTACAACATTCACCTGTTATGCGCCTGGAGATTAATGAGTGAGGAAATGTTGACAGAGGGCAGGATGTTTCTTTCTCCGAATGGTTTAAGCTGTAGAACTCATTATAAACTCATAATGATACTGATATTTGCATACACTGTAAAAATGTTTTGTCATCGGTCTAAATGAACTGTTTTTATTAATTATTTTGTTATTATGTATTACTGCATTTGTTTGTATTAGGTATTTAATATGACTGAATAAATGTGATTATAGGTTACACCAAAGAAAGTAAGTTTTAAGGGTCAGCACAGGTAGAAATACCACCATAATAACAATAATAACAAATGCACATTTTCAGCAAGTATGAATAAATAAATAAATAAATAATAGAAAAGATTAGTTTTATTTATTTTTTATGTAGTGTACAAATCAAGAAAAATATGCCTTTGTTACATTAAGGACTACTTCAACATGACCATTAATGTAGCAGTAGTAGTAATAATAATCATGGATAGGTTATTATCACTGTAAAAGAGAACAGTGAATGTGAGGATTGATTCTACCTCTTCGGTATATTCAAAGACCAAACTTTAATAAAAGAAATGGGTGTTGGCATAAATCGCAGGTTGAATCACCGCTGAACTGTCCTCAGGAATATCCATCAAATGCATTTTTGACAGAAATGCATGTAAAATAACTGTCAAGGCCATTTGAGCAGTAAATTCAATAAACTTGCACAATCGGCGTAAGAAAGGATTCAGTGAGTGCTCTTTCCAATGTATGGAAATGACAAAATATACATAATGGCTTTGAAGGCTTTCCAGGACATTTTCAGATAAGGATCTTCTGAAGTATGTGACTGTAATGTGACAAGAAATAAGGACAAGAAATGGAATTCCTCAGCAGTTATAAAGTTTTGCAAACTTTAGTAACTTCGGTTTTGAAATTGCACAGGAAGCCGGCAAAAGCTGGAGTCGAATCAGTAATCAGAGGGAATATGCAATGTCTCGGAGGACCCACACCTTTCTTTATGCAGGAGAAATGCAATTGAGTCGTCAGCAGTCACCTGAGTGTGTGTTTGATTGACTGCTGCACATGCTTGACGGCGGTAACAATGTAGAATCATGAGATTTAAAACATCCCGGCCATTTCGGGCCCCTGCTTTCAATCCTGTGGCTTGTTATACTGTCATAGGATATTAAACATCGGCTTTGAATGTGTGCTAGAGCTCCCATTGTATATTCCCTCAGCTGCACAGGACGGTTTTTCACAGTTAAAATTCATGCCATGGCTATAAAATTGTAACCTGGGGCAAAGTTCTAGTCTACATGTCGTCAACCAGTGGAACATTATAATTGAAATGTCAAGACAGACAGAGAGAAAAGCATAGCATTTCATTCTCTCTGCACTGTCAGGACAGGAGGAAGGTTAATAATGACTTGGAGAACATCTATAGGTGGTAGAGCAAATCTGATGGACACAAACTAGTGACAACTGTGCAAAAGAGCTTCTCCAGTTCTAACCGTAGAGTTTACATTTGTTAATCTGTGTTTCACATCTGTTAAACAGTATTTCTCTACTCTCAGCTGGTAGATTAATACCGTGTAATGGCATTAGTAGGAGCATGAGCGGTGTGAAGAGTGTTTGGTGTGAAGTGTGGGAGGACAAAGTGCTTTACAGTCTTCATAAATATCAGGATCCCTACAAGCTGGAGAATTGAATTCCTATGAAGTCTGTAAATTGTATGTCCAACTTTATAACTGTTTGCATTTGGATCCAGCTCAAATAGCAGCAGCTCGTGTATATTAGAGAATATTTATGGGTCTGCAGAAGCATCATGGGCATTAAATCTAATGGGGCGAGCTCAGATATCTGAGCCAGCTGGATTTTAAGAATTGTTATGTTGCACCATTATTGTAAGTACTAAAAAGGGTGTTTTAAATACTGTTAAAACATTACAGTTGTAACCTTGAATTTTGATTTGTTTTCCATACTGGCTGTTAAGTTCCATTGCAAATGTGTTTTGGTTATTAAATACTAATTAAATATTAGGTCAAGATTCATTGTGAATGCTAACAGCAATGTGAAATTAAACGTTTGAGTTTTTGCTACACTTAGACTGGGTTAAATCAAGTTACCTAACCTATTTCTGCCACATTAAAAAAGAAAGCTATACAAGTGTTATATTTCTGACAAAAAGTCGAAATGATGGCAGCTGGAATGATGAGACAAAGCGTCATAAATGTGACAAAGTATAAATTCTGACATAAAAAGTTTAAATTATGGAAGTCGAAAGAAATAAAAAGTCACAATATATACATTTTTAACTCATAATTTCAACCTTTTTTCTCATAATTATGACTTAGTGTCTCAATTAAACTTGTCATAATCATGTTTAAGTTAAGTAGTGGAAGAAATGGGCTTCCAGAAGTGTGTTCAGCTACTGGCCCAGATAAATAATTTTATGTACAGTACAATCTCAGTTTTAAATTTACTTTTCAAAAGTTTTTAAATGAGTTTTAAAGAAAAACAGTAATACTGTTAACTGTACTTCATTGGTTCAGTCTTTGAGACGACCACAATCGGTGAACTTGATGATACCCAGTTGGTTCGTGTGTCTTATTAATTCATGCATCTTTCTCATGCGTTTCAGACCATGCTGATTTATTCATGACTGACTGTGTCTCCCGCTTTGTGCTCTTCAGACTGTGCGCACCATCCGCCGGCGCCGCTGTTACCCGCCGACCTGGAAGCGCTGGGTCTTTTTCCTGTTCCCTGGCACCACCATTGCTACATCAGCGGTGGCCTTATACGCCTTCGTGGAGACGGAGGAGAACTACTTCTACATCCACAGCATCTGGCATATGCTCATCGCCGGGAGCGTCGGCTTCCTTCTACCGCCACGTGCCAAACCTGACGTGAAAGTCACTCCCCTGAAGCGGCGGCGAGGCTGCGGTTACCAGCTCTGTGTGAACGAGCACGAGGAGATGGGACTGGTGGACCCAGCGATCATTACCATCAACAGCATATGCACCAGCTGATGATGCTTAGCAACATGGACTTTTAGTTGCCTTTCTTCTCCTTCCTTTGGATTATAAAAACACGGAAAACAAAGCCAGAGAACTTACTGATGCACTGTAAATAACTTTTGACCGAAACACACAGACATACACACGCACTTGCATATACTGTACATACAAGTTTTTGTCATCGTTATTTGGATTACTATTATCGTTAATAATATGGTTCGCATTGTTAGTATCTGGGAATGGTTTGTGTCAGTACAGCGATGCACTTTTATTAGTGCATTATTTAAACCGTCTGAGCTGATTTTTCTGCTGCTATTGACAGTGACTGTAAAATTGAAAAATGTGTCATGTAATTTATTCATTGTTTTCTGGCACTCAGATGACCAAATGTTTTATTGTGTTTAGAGGATGCAAAGGAAGAACATTACGTGGATGTATCAAGGGCACTGCTTTTTTAGTTTTCTTTCTAAACATCTTTTGCACTGAGACACAAAAAATGTGATACTGTACATTTTTTAAATATTATGATCCAGTCACAATGTGTACATGTATAGTATAGTTGTTTTCAGTGGAATGTCTGATTGTACTTTGGATTGCATTGTATTGCCTTTGCAGCATAATTGATTGTCGATTTATAGAGGGTTTAGGAAAGTGTCCATTGCCAAGACCAGGTTTTAATACGAAACCTCAGATAAATAACCTCATTTTTCCTGTTGTATTTACCTAGAGGATCAGAGGGAGACATTTTAAAGCAAAAGCAAACGATAAAGCAAATAAACGTTTTATTTTTTCGGTATCAAATCAGATTCTTTATTTGGCTAGGTGCAAAAAAGTAATGTGTTACTACTTGAAATTGGCACACCAGACTACTCTCATACTCTGATATATTGAAGAGATGAGAAACCGCAAGCAGGGGCCTCTGAGATTCAAAACCCATTTTTAAATAAATAATTTCCTCCTAATTTCATATCATGACATCATCCTCTGTATGTCATTTGTTATGAGGATGTGTGTCTTAAAGTTCCTGGCATATGCGCTCTCATATCACACAGCTTAAGGACTGTTTTTCTGTCATGACATGACATTGATATTCTTCTGTCATATCTTCCTTTGACTGGGGATGAACCATGTGTCATGCTACTTGTTAATGAATAATTATCATCCTTCTCCAAACTAAACCCTAGTGTGCTCATTGTATACTGTGCCCTCCCACATCCACAAACAAATCAAGGCCTCTCTAAACTTGATCTTGTGTGATTTAGCGTTTTGTGTTGATATTCAGCTTTTTGCCGATGGGCACTGTGCTCATTTCTCCTCACATAACATATTCGCTAAGGCTCTGTCATGTGTCGGAGCAATCTTTTGCAATTTTTCTAGTCAAAATGGGAATGGATGAGAGATGTCACGCTGAAATGGGGGGACACGGTGAGATTGGCTGCAGTTTCTAGATGGCAAGTAGGTAAACGATTTAGGCCTCTGAGCTAATGAAAACCATTTATTTCACTCATTTAAAATCAGTTTTGATTCACAAAATGCCCTTTAACTCTGCCACAATTTGCAGTGTAATTAGGACATGGTATAAAAATTATGATCTAATCCATGCGCTTTCAGTAAATGTCTAAGTATCTGTATAGCAATGGAAGTGGCTCAGCTGGAGACTGGACTGACAGCAGCATTGCAAATGGAAGGAGCAGCGTAACGTGTTTTAATTAAGATATGCATATGAATTTGTTTGCAGCCACTGAGGGCAAAATGACAGGACATGAATTAGTCCAATGAATAAGCGACACTTAAGCCTGACACCCACTCTGACACATGAAGTGTAGTGCAGTTGAACAGGAAACATGGCCAGAAAAACTGTAAAACATTTTAATGCAATCAATTCAACACATACAGTAGGAATAAAGTCATTTTAAACATTTCAACAGTGAAATACGTAAAAGTGTAGTGCATTTCTATTCATCATTTACATTTTATTAGACATGCATGTTATTCAAGTCTTGCATTTTTGGCATCAGTGCATTTTATAGTATGTATATAGAGGAATCATCAAAACCTGCTGGTTTGCCACATGTTTTGTGCATTCCACACCTTGTGTGCTGTTATGATATAGAAAATACTGGTTTTAAAAGCAGCATAGTATTTAAATTTTCTTGGTGGGAATTAACTTACAGTTGACACACCTACATAATAAGCTGGTCTAGCAAAAAGTATTTAAAACAAAAAATGAACACAATAATGACAGATTCTGAAACAATAATTGGGGAGTCTTGATGTATTCTGCTCATAATTCCTGGCTCACAACCCAGAGGATGAGGGGAAGAGCAAAGGAACTTAAATAAAAACTGACAGTGCAGCAAATCAGCACAAAGACAGACAGACCACCAGATATTTTTTTACAATCACAAAATGTGCTTCAGCAACAGTGAGATATTTTGCATCGGCACAAAATATTCACCTATTGTAATCTGAACAAAAAAAAGATGAAAAAAAACCACTCACATCGTAACTATTTTTAACCTAATTGGTGGTGAATTCGTGTGAATTCTTATTCACATATTTTCATAGGCTGTATTTATACTCCACCTACAGTTTGGGGGGTGGCCCTTCACCCCACACCCCTCCCATCTCAAAATCATACATATATGATTCACATCGTATAAATTCATACAAAACTGTTGCCGCATAAAATAAGTATGTTTTCTTATTAGATTTAACAAACAAAAGCATTTTGTCCCACAAATTATAAAAATCTCACATTAATTAATCTAAATAATCACATAATTCTGTCATCAGCAATTCGAGAAACAAATAAACTTCACATACACATACTAGTCAAGAATTTTTTTAAAAAGTACAGAAAACTACATAAAAACATTGGTAACTGACCTTTTTCAAAATAACGTTATAAAGCAGCAGTCCTTCACTCATCAGGTTCATCAAATTGATTAACCTGTTAGGGTTTGTGCGCACTGCACAGGCTATGATTCACAAGATTAACATTTAGGATATAACTTCACTGGGGAGAAAAAACAGTATTAATAATTTTTTTTTTTTTAAATAATTAAAAGACGGTCTCTTATAACACCAGTAAACTGTTTTTGCACAAACAAAAATTACATTCACATACTGTACAGGTCATTCCCAGTATTGTGAGGCTGGACATAATGTAAGTCGTGGAGTGTGAGTGGAACGCTCTTAAAGTGCGTGAAGTATTTTTTTTTTACATGATGTGTCATTTGAGTCCAGATCTTTCTTTGCATTAGTATCCATCAGGATGGACCTCAATAGCAGGAGCTCCGTAAGATCTTACATGTTCTGCATACACTCGCAGCAGCATGGACAAAAAGCAATCTGAACACTCGCCCACCTCCTCTAAAGGCCCGTCTTCCTCTGAAAACAACCGGAAGACACCAGAGCTGTTTGTGACACCAGAAACACAGCCAGACAGAGACCCGGAACCCCCCTGATCTATATGGAGCAGAGGGCTGCTCATAGTCTCATGAGCAGACAGTCCAACGTCAGCCAAGTTTCTCAGCATAACCACAGAATGAAGCAGGGCAGAAAGCCCTCCGGTTACGGCAACAAACTGCTTCTCGTCCGGATCATCCACCCCATCTTCAGTTATACTTAGCACTAGAGGAAAACTAAAATAATGCTCCTGAGTAAATGTCTGAGGTAAAGTCATTGAGAATCACTCCGCTACTTGGTAAGTATTGCCCGGATCCCCACGTGCTGTTGAGCGAGGTGGAGATTACTTTGAAATTGCCGTGACTATCGAGGATCCCTACATGACTGCTTGTGGTATTTAATGTGAACATCTCTCTCTGACTTGTGTTGAAAAATTAATTCGCCAAATTTAGGAGGGCATTATAAGAGGCAAAGGCATTACTGAGATCTCCTTGGCTCGGAAAAGTGAGGTTTTGCTCTCTGACTCTATCTAATATATTGGATACCATTCTACCTGTGAGCTGGTTGGGGGCTGAAAGAATGCTGTATTTCTCCTCTGCCACGATAAGGGGCTCATTGATTTCTTCGCCGCTGGCCTGAGCGGCAGCAAGGAAAGCCGCGGTCTCTCTGCTTCAGAAATGTCTTGAGCCAATTTTGCGGCAAGGTTTTCCGGGAAATGGGAGCTATTTAGACTGACGCTCAGCAAAAGTTCTGATAGATTCCGGTTGGCAACATGCTCACCCTCTGATTTCACACGGCTGGTTGTATCGCAGAACAGATCGCACAGTCTTGACTGGAGTATTTTGTCCTTGTGGGTTTCTAAAGCCCTGGAGAGGATTCCATCGATAAGGAAACCCTCTTTAGCGAGTTTTGTGGTGCCCTCGAAAAGTCGACTCCATTCTAATTGCCCGTATTTGGAATGCAGCAGTCGAAGGCCCTGCAATAATGAGGGCACACCAAACGTAGGCCGCTTCTGTGAGGTGTCATGTATCGCTTTAAATGATCTTGTAGTATGATTGTACAAAATAGCAGAAAACACTCCACCTTGAAGAAAAGGGAAACACGAATGAATCATTCAGCAGCCTCAAAAAGTAGGCCTAGTTAATGCTTTTAGTAACCTTGTGAAAGGCAAATGCGGTGCTAATTAGTTGTAGATATTAACAACAAACAGTATGCATTTGAGAGTCTAAACTGCTCAAATATTCATGTGGAAGTGATTTTTTATTGCTAATGGGCTTTTTCCATGCTTAATTTCTATAACCTTTCATAAACATTATTTTACATCTAAAGAGACAGTCTTAAAAACCACTCGCTAAAACCATTTGAAATGCATAACACTTCAACAAAAATTGCTCATGGTATTTTTAGAGAATTACACTCAATACTGCAAGTTAAACATTAAAACTGCGGATTTCAGGAAATTACATAATGCATCAGACAAAGCTAGAAATCACCGATAAATCTCAAAATCAATTATGAATGCTAATAATACTAGCATTGTTGTATTTGAGACCAACTCATTCAAGTCCAAGTGAAGAGTTTATTTACAAAAACCAATAAATGCGACTTAAAAAAAATTATTGCCGTGCATTATTCTCCACAGCTATAGCGCGATCTGAACCCTAAACACGTTTTGTACAAAAAAGCCGGCATTGTCCACTTTCAAGGCATCACAAGTTCACGTTTCACTGCAGAAGCTGACAAGCGCTCTTGTTGTTTGTGAAAAGAAGTCGATAAGTGCATTTTGGCAAATCAGCGCGTTGTATTCGGGTCAGATGACAAGGCTGCTTTCACTTTGAAAAGACGTGCTAGCTGAGAGCAGTGTTGCCAATTTAGCAATTTTGTTGCTAAATTTAGTAACTTTTCAGACTACCCTAGCAATTTTTTCTTTCAAAAGCACCTAGCAACAAATTTAGTTATATTTAAAATTGATTTGGCAACTTTTAGCAATTGATAAGTGAATGATAAAAAGGAAAATTTACCATTTAAATTACACAAAAAGAGAAAACCAAAGATGCCTGGTAGTACGCACATCATGTGAATTAAGTTAGCTGATATTTGCAATGGTTTCATTTAATTATAATAGAAATAAAATAATTTAGTCATTTAAAAATGGTTCAATTATGAAACACTTTGTTAGTAGCTTGTTGTGATTGTTGATGGCACACTGTAAGAAAAATATCTAGACAAATGGAAAAGGTATTAGTAATTTTCCAGGACATTATACGTTATCCGTTATCTGCTGTAACCCGAGAACACAAAATACAATGCGTAATTAAAAATGCAGGTAAAAAACCTGTGGAAAAAGCAATCCTAATCTTATTAACATAGCCTAGTAGATTGTGCCCTATTTTACTGACTTTTCCTAGAGTCTAGCACACTAACTTTTAATACACTATTTAAAACTATAACTGTTCAGAATGTGTAGTTTTACTTGTTTACTAGCTTATAAAAAAAACTTAAATTGTAATCGTTCCAAAATGTGTTTTCAAAAATGTTATGTATTTAAAAACAGTTATTTACATTTAAATATATTATGCATTTATATAATTTCACAATCAAATCTAAATCAACATGTATAACATTTTTTTTTTTTTTGCTGAGATTTGATGCAGTGACATCATAATGTCAGTTAACAACTTTTAGCAACAAAACCTTCCTTCAGCAACTTGAAGGAAAAATTGTTGGCAACGCTGGCTGAGAGGAATTTCTGTGATATCTTCAGGGCGTAAAAGGAAAATAAAAGCTGAAACTTTTTCACGGAGACTAGCAAAAGCAGCACATTACAATGGTGAGGCAAAAGCCCCATGTATTGCGTTTGCCAGGCATCTTCATTGTCATCTGAGTGTTTTTTAAACTCTAAAACATGAAATGTGGAGTTATCCGCTTTTGCTATAAAACAAAGTTTTAGTATGTAAAAAACCATACTTTCAATTAACTTTAATTTTGTAAATGACCTGTATTTGTTTAAGTTATTACTACTTAATCAAAACAACCCAACTGCAGCTTGATTGATATTACTTGGAATGCACAAAAAAATTGGATTTCTGAAAATAAATAAAAAATTCAAGAGTTATCGGTTTTTGCAAACAAACTTTTCAAGTCAAGACCAAGACCATGTTTGAGTCAATGCCGAGTCCACAGGTTCATGGTTTTATCATGGACTCAGAACCATGTGGACTTATTCTTGACTCTGACTTGACAATTTTCTGGTCTCGGTCTCGGTCTGGTCTCAACTACAACACTGAAAATTGTACTTTTTGTTTTATCCAACCAAGACTGTGGCACTGAAACATTTGATTTGTAGAAGTGAAGTGATGAAAAGTGCATGGTACTATTACTGACCTAATCCAGCAGTGTGTGGATGAACAACTCCTAGGCAGAGTAAAGCAGCAATCCCTGCATCGACCACATTCCCTCTCTCCTGAAGAAGCTCCTTACCAAGAACAGCTTGCTATAAGTCACACAGGAGACATTAAATATGTTTATGGATTTTCTGCCACAATGCACATATTTGTTTGTATTATAATTATTAATGGAAGGAGTCTTGCCAGAGTATGTGATGATGGCAGCATTGTGGTACCACGATTGACTGTGCTCATGAGTGTGACTATCATGATCATCTCCGTCTTTGTGGTCGTGGTCATGGCCATTGTGGTCACCATCATCTTGATGGTGCTCGTGATGGTGTTTGTGGTCTTCATCTTCATCGAACTGTGGTTGGACTTATTACTTGTAAACATTTTTTTGTGATTGCTGCTTTAAAATTTATTTGGCATGAAAACATTAAAAGAGCATTTTTAAATAATTATATATTACATTAATTGTTAAAGAAAATGCATCGCAACTCTCCACTGGCAAGAATATCTTTAAGCGACATAACACTGACAACATTTATACCGGAATCTACTCTGCTAGCGACGCGACGCGGCAAAACTTGAAAGCGACTGGGTTGGATAAGCTGCTACTGCAGGTACTCGGCGAGTTTGTAGTGTCGCGTCGCGTTTTTTCAGGCTAGATTGAGCAGCAAAAAAACAAATAGAAGCCACGACATAGTAGAAAATGCACTTGACATTAAAGCAGATTGTTTTGATATTACATTTAACTTGCGCAACAGACGTCATGCAAATTTTACTTTCATTTTGTCACTTACCAATTGAAATCAATCGTAATTTCATCGTCCTCATCTTCGGTACAATCGTTGTCGTTTCCATCTCGCACATCGCTTGCAAGTACTTTATATTTAACAGTGCTCTGCACCATTTTCCCCGTGTGCATTTTGGCTCTCGTTAAAACATTGATTCCAGCAGTAGCCTAGAAATCTCCTACTTCTTGTTTGTCTTGACAGTCAGGCCAGGTAGAAACTGCCCAAACCTTACTGATGGGCGTGCACGGCAAAGTTATTGTGTTTCAAGACAGCTCACATTTGTTTCTACATTTGTTTCACCAAAATTGGTCTATTCAAAATATCCCAGACAGCAACATAGTGTTGGCCCAGATCCAGCCCACATCTGGCCCGTGTGAAATCCATGAGGGCCAGATGTGGGCCGGATCTGGGCAGACACTGCTTGCTGTCTGGGATGTAGTTCACTGTGCAGTGCAATTAAAAAGAGAAAAATGTCCAACCTAAATAAATAGAGCCAAGACTCTAAATAACCTTCAGAAATAAACCCACAATGAGAAAAATTCACTGGAGTAGGCTACAGCAAGTGACAGCTAACACTATAGTTTCCCTGATACCTGCTCAAACAGTAGCAAAAGCACGTACATTATGATAAAGGCATAATCTACTTTTAAAAAGCTGTTGTAGATGTTTTTTAATGTCTATGTAAGTCAGATGTGTCCACAAAGGCAGAGGCTCATGGTGAAGCAGTGGGGCCGGTCTGTGCTGATTCTCAATGTTCCAGTGACCTGGAAGCGAACTGAGAGCATAAGCCTCAATATTCCTTTCAAAGTAGCCTGTGACTCCAAATCTCCATCTTCAAGGGAATCACAGTGCACGACTTCCCACCTTATTTACTTTTTGACATTTACTGGAATGTTTTCAAACATGCAGAGTGTAATTGAATATAACATTCCCGCAGAGATGGTGAGAACCGCTGTCATATCAAGATACAGCTAGAGATTGAGAATCTCAGCAATACTGACCGGCTTAAATGTCACTCATGTGGCTATGACTCTATTTGTTTATACCCTCTGTTCTCTGGGTATCACTTGCCACATGTGGCTCTACAGCAGTATTCAAATACACCTGAATGTCAGCACATTAGAAGATTGTGTGTGTGTGTGTGTGTGTGTGTGTGTGTGGGGCAGGGTTGGCGGGGGGAGAAGAAGAGAAAAAGTAGTTTCCATGGAGTACAATCTCTTTGATCAAATTTATGTGTTTGAATAGACTTTGAAGTTAGGTGGTTTGTAAGATATGCTGTCTGGCACCAGTTCCTTTGTGAGTTTTGTCTCTTTTTATATTGCCTGGTGCTTTATTTATTTATAAGAAACATGCCATTATTATCCCTGTGGAGGGGGTTTAGGAGATCTGTATCTTTTTACATAAAACTATTTATATTGAAAAACAAAACATAGTTCTCAAGAGGCACAACTAAAAGTCAAAGATAGTGCCAACAGATTCAATCAAACTTCTCTCATTCATATTTGTTCATTTGAAACAAATGTTCCAATATTGTGAACATAAAGTTTGTTTGCATATCATTAATATTCTGCAAAATTTTAGAGTTGTATAAAGGATCAGGTTTACATTTTAGCATAGCCAATATTTTATTATAGTCCTTTTGCTATAAGGCTGTGTTATACTTATCAACAGAATATCAACAGAAAACCTAAAAATGCAGTTGTAATATGAGTCCCAAGAATGAGGATGTAAATGCAGCATTTACTTAAAACCCCAAGAATCCAGCAACAAGAAAGCATGAGGAAGAACTACTCACCAACAGCCAGTAGTAGTAGTTGTATGTATTTATTTAATGCCATGTCAGCATCTTAGGCTATTTTCATGGCAAAAACAATTAAAAAAATACAAGTATAACAAATACAATAAAAACCAGCAAACAAACAAACACAAGTTATATTACACAAAATTTGTTCACCAACAGCCAGTATGAGACAACACAAAAGAAACAATGACTTAATGAACAAGAAAAGCTGATAATAAAACAAAACGAATTGTTGGCAGATAAATGAATGAGAGCAACATTAACAGAGACATCACTAAGAACACTAACCTTTAAAATGAGATAAGATGCCTGAAAACAAAGAAACAATACTGACCAAACCTGTGCCAGCAGCATGAATCCCAAACCTCTGACACAAACATTTGCAAATATATATATATTTTTTTTATTTATTTATATAGCACAAATTAATACAACCATTGTTGCCCAAAGTGCTGTACAAAAATAGAAAACCAAAGAAAACCAAACAACAAAAGACACAAGAAATATAAAACTCAGCACTCAGAGAGATTAAAAGCCTGAATTAATAAATAAGATTTTAGCAATGATTTAAAACTATAGATAGTCTGAACTGATCTAATACTCACAGGTAACAAATTCCACAGTTTCGGGGCAGCAACTGAGAAAGCGCGATCACCCTTAAATTTTAATCTAGCTCTGGGAATTGTTAAAAGTTGCTGATCAGAAGATCTCAAGGATCTAGCAGAAGTATGACGTTTTACTAAGGCATCGAGATAAGTTGAACCTAGGCCATTTAAGGATTTAAAAGCAAACACTAAAAGTTTGTATTCTATTCGGAAACAAACTGGCAGCCATTTGAGAGAGAGCAGAATCGGTGTAATATGCTCATGCTTGCGTGTACCTGTCAGCAGCCTAGCTGCAGCATTTTGCACTGCCTGCAGACGCGCCAAAGCTGACTGGTTAACTCCTATATATAAAGTGTTACAATAGTCGAGTTTCGAAAAAATGAAGGCATGGATGAGTTTCTCAAGATCAGTAGCAGAGAGAAAAGGTTTTACTTTAGTAACAACATTGTTGATTTGCTTATCAAATTTGAGTTCTCTGTCAAACCAAACACCTACATTTTTCACAACTACTTTGCTGTGCACAGCCAGAGGACCCAAATGTACATTCACAGAGGCTAAATTTTCAGTTTGTCCAAATAAAATAATCTCTGTTTTACTATCGTTAAATTTCAGAAAATTTGAGGCCATCCAGCTTTTTATGTCCCTTAAGCAATTCAGAAGTGGAGTTAAAGCATTCTTGTCATTCTTTTGCAATGGCATATAGATCTGTGTGTCATCGGCATAACAGTGAAAAGAAACACCATGTTTTCTAAAAATAGATCCCAAAGGAAGCATATACAATGAAAACAAAAGGGGAGCAAGAATGGACCCTTGTGGAACTCCAGAGGTAAGTGAAACCGAAGTTGACAGACATTCACCAACTTTAACAGCAAAACTTCTGTTCGTTAAATAAGACTTAAACCACTGAAGGGCCATCCCTCGGACTCCAGCATAGTGTTCCAATCTAGAGATCAAAATGTTGTGATCCACGGTATCAAAAGCTGAACTAAGGTCTAATAACACTAAAATAGCTGAAGCTCCTGAGTCAAGAGTTAGTAGAATATCATTATGAACCTTTAAAAGTGCAGATTCAGTGCTGTGTGGTGCCCTAAAACCTGACTGAAAAACTTCCAGCACGGAATTATTTCTTAAAAAAGTTTGTAATTGAATAAAAACTACCTTCTCTAAGATTTTAGACAGAAAAGGCCGTTTCGAAATCGGTCTAAAATTAGATAGCTCTGTAGAATCCAAATTAGATTTCTTTAGTAAAGGCTGCACTATAGCATGTTTAAAATGAGCTGGCATGGAACCCGTAGCCAGGCAACAGTTAATTAGGATCAGAATACTATGACCCACAACATTAAAAACGTGTTTCAAAAAACGAGCCGGGATAATATCTTGGGGACTAGTGGAAGGCCTCAAGTGTTTAACAACCTCTGTCAAAGACGTGATGGAAACAGGCTCAAACTGGTGAAAGACAGCAGGGCATGTCACTAGAGGAAGTAAAAGATCATGATCAGATGGCTGAATCGAAGATCTAATATCGGAAATCTTATCCGAAAAGTATATACGAAAATTTTCACATGTTTGTAAAGAAACATCAGAACCCTCGGAAACAGGCGGATTAATAACAGCATTCAATGTAGAAAATAAAAATCTAGGATTACCACGGTTCTTTTCAATAAGACCAGAAAAATATTTGACCCTTGCCATTTTGACCGTTTTCTGATAATTTGACAACCGGTTCTTAAAAATCTCATAAGAAACTTGAAGCTTGTCTTTCTTCCACTTTCGCTCGGCACGTCTACACAACCGGCGAGCAGCACAAGTGGAATCATTTAGCCAAGGTTCTGATTTTGGTTTAAAACATCTAGTCTTCAAAGGGGCAATAGAGTCCAAAATATTAGAACACACAGAGGTAAACGAAGTCAATAACTCATCTGCACACAAATCCGAAGGAGAACAATCATAATACCAATTTGAAAAGGTAGCCTCATACATAGTACAAAAATCATTACTAGTTTCAGAATTCATAATATGATACCTGCGAGTAGACGGTTTCCCTACAGAGCATGAAAGAGACATATTAAAAACAACAGACTTATGATCAGAAAACCCAGTCTCCATAATCTCAAAATGACAAACAGTTAAGCCATACAATAAAACAAGATCCAAAGTGTGTCCCAGTTTATGAGTCGAGCCTGTCACAGACTGTACAAGGTTAAACGAATCAATAAGATTTAAAAACTCTCTCGCCAGTCCATTTGAGGGACAACAAATATGAATATTAAAATCCCCAAGTATCACAAGTCTGTCGTACTTCATCATAATATCTCCTAAAAATCCAGTGAACTCAGAAATAAAGTTCTTATTTACTTTCGGTGGTCTGTAAACCAGCACACACAGCACCGGATTTCGTGAATCAATTTGCATCAGCTTTACTTCAAAGCTTGAAAAAGTATCAGTCTAAATGCTACGACAGTCAAATTTCTTCTTAAAACCTGAAGCCAGACCTCCACCACGACCAGAAGTACAGGGTGAACTTAAAAAAATCACAGTCTCGTGGTACCAGCTCTGTAAAAGGGCTAAGGTCTCCAACATTAATCCAAGTCTCAGTTAAAAATAAATAGTCCAGACCTTGTGAGGTGAAGAAATCATTCAATATAAAAGTCTTATTCACTACCGATCTTGAGTTTACCAATGCCATCTTAACCCAAGTCGATTCATCCGCTAGCTGAGATACCTGACACAGCGGGCGAAGGTTCGCTGAATTCACACCTCCTCCATGAAGACGAGGCAAAAGCACCTGAGAAAGAAAGAGCCGAGTCGATAGCATGCAGGCACAACAGGCCGGATCCAACGACACCCCGGCACCCAGTAGCGCCGCGAGGAACATCGATCCGAAGCCAGCCCGCGCCGGAAAACAGACGAGCCCAAACGAGGTGCGGCCGAGGACGCCAGGTACAGCTTCCATCTAGTCGAAACGCCGCCTCGCTTTCCGCGTCTGCGTCGACGTTTCCTCCCAGGAGCAGCATAAGCCGACCGCCGTAAACTCTCCGGTATAGTGAATTCAAACGGAGGAGCGCAAGTGCTTGTTTTTGCTAGATTCTGCTTAAATTGTTTTCCAACAGAGTTTCGGATAGTCAGCAGTGTTAACCTGTCATAGACCAATGCAGCTGAAGCATGTTGAAGAATCATAGAGAAACATAAAACGATCACAAACAGCCAGACAAGCTGCAGACGGCAAGCCATACACGCCGGCGCCATCTTGCAATTGCAAATATATATGACAATGTAGCTTAGTAGTTATATTTCATGAGTTAAATGAAGGCAGGAAGCAAAAGCATGAGGGGAATGAATGTGGATCTAATAATAAATAGGCTACTGTCAGAATTTATAATTGCTTCTGGTCCTTGAAGTCAGGATTCTGTATCCCCTCTTAATTGGATAGACTTGAAGGCTTCCTCAGCAGTTTATCATATCATAACCCATGGACAGCCCAGAACGGCCTGTTTAAAGCCTTCTGATCTGACCTGCTGTTGCTCTGTTGCTCCTAAAGCTTTCTGAGGATGCATATGGTAAGTCAAGAAGAATAAGTTCCATGCTATGGTCGATATGGGGAATAAGGATTTGAAAATTATTGATGGGAAAAAGGTTTGGCACGTATTAAAAATGTCTTTTATCGGGGTTGCTTATTTGAAAAGCACTTGATTTTAAAAGGTTACTATGCTCTTCTGTGATTTTTTTTTTATTTTTTTTTATTTTATATACCACTATTAATGTGGTGGCAGGCTGTCAAAATAAAGATGCAGTTTGGCATTTGACAGCATTTTTCAAACTACTAGAGCGATACCACAAAATTTAGACTGAGTTCTGGCTATATTCATGAGAAATTCTAAAGCCTCCATAAACAGAGAGCAGATACTTACTCTGTAGATATAGACAGACAGACTGTCTAATAATCTAATGTAGTAGCAGAACCAATAACATGTTACTTCTATATAGACAGAGGGGCCAAATGTAAACATAATTGGTTGTGTATTGTGCCTATAGACTCTTATGGCATTAGTCTGCTGTTTTCCCTTACCACTGTATAACTATTTATCCACTAATATTTGATCAAATGTTGTTTTTATTATCATATAAACATGAATAAATTTGACAGTTGATTTAATCATATTGGGGAGATACACAATGAGCTACAGTGGTGTGAAAAAGTGTTGGCCCCCTTCATGATTTTTTTTTTTTGCATGTTTGTCACACTTTAATGTTTCAGATCATCAAATAAATTTAAATATTAATCAAAGATAACACAACATGCAGTTTTTGAATGAAGTTTTTTATTATGAAGGGAAAACAAAATCCAAACCCACATGGCCCTGTGTGAAAATGTGCTTGCCCCCTAAACCTAATAACTGGTTGGGCCACCCTTAACAGCAACAACTGCAATCAAGCGTTTGCGATAACTTGCAATGAGTCTGTTACAGCGCTGTGGAGGAATTTTGGCCCACTCATCTTGGCAGAATTGTTGTAATTCAGCCACATTGGAGGGTTTCGAGCATGAACCGCCTTTTTAAGGTCATGCCACAGCATCTCAATAGGATTCAGGTCAGGACTAGGCCACTCCAAAGTCTTCATTTTGTTTTTCTTCAGCCATTCAGAGGTGGATTTGCTGGTGTGTTTTGGATCATTGTCCTGCTGCAGAACCCAAGTTCGCTTCAGCTTGAGGTCACGAACAGATGGCCGGACATTGTTCTTCAGGATTTTTTGGTAGACAGCTGAATTAATGGTTCCATTTATCACAACAAGTCTTCCAGGTCCTGAAGCAGCAAAACAGCCCCAGACCATCACACTACCACCGCCATATTTTACTGTTGGTATGATGTTCTTATTCTGAAATGCTGTGGTACTTTTACGTCAGATGTAATGGGACACACACCTTCCAAAAAGTTCAACTTTTGTCTCGTCAGTCCACAGCGTATTTTCCCAAAAGTCTTGGGGATCATCAAGATGTTTTCTGGCAAAACTGAGACGAGCCTTTATGTTCTTTTTACTCAGCAGTGGTTTTCGTCTTGGAACTCTGCCATGCAGGCCATTTTTGCCCAGTCTCTTTCTTATGGTGGAGTCATGAACACTGACCTTAACTGAGGCAAGTGAGGCCTGCAGTTCTTTAGATGTTGTTGTGGGGTCTTTTGTGACCTCTTGGATGAGTCGTCGCTGCGCTCTTGGGGTAATTTTGGTCGGCCGGCCACTCCTGGGAAGGTTCACCACTGTTCCATGTTTTCGCCATTTGTGGATAATGGCTCTCACTGTGGTTCGCTGGAGTCCCAAAGCTTTAGAAATGACTTTATAACCTTTTCCAGACTGATAGATCTCAATTACTTTCTTTCTCATCTGTTCCTGAATTTTTTTTGGATCTCAACATGATGTGTAGCTTTTGAGGATCTTTTGGTGTACTTCACTTTGTCAGGCAGGTCCTATTTAAGTGATTTCTTGATTGCGAACAGGTGTGTGTGTGTGTGTGCGTGGGGGGGGGGGGGGCAAACACTTTTTCACACCACTGTATATTGGCTATATTTTTTTTATGTTTATTCTTTTTGAAAGAAGTCACTTATGCTCACCAAGGCTGCATTTATACTTGATTTATTTGGAAACAGTGATGTTGTAAAATATTATTAAAACTTAATTTTTTTCTTTTAATATATTGTAATTTATTCCTGTGATGGCAAAGCTGCCATTACTCCAGTCTTCAGTGTCACAAGATCTTTCAGATCTTTTCAAGATTCTTTGATACATAAAACAGCATTTATTTAAAATAGACATATTTTGTAACATACTGTTTTGCATATCAAAAGAGGATACTGAATGAAAATGAAATGAATGAAATGTCATCCTGGCATGGTACTGCTGATGTTAAAAAACAAAACAAAAAAAAAACATTATACTTAGACTATATGGATAAAGAAAATTGAAAGAAAAAATATAATTAAAATATAAAATGATGGCAAGCCTTTTTTAATTTAGTTTATGATTGTTCCCCCTTCAGCAGTGGCCCAAATATAGTGGGCCATATTGAGCAGGGATAGAGTATGGGTTATGTCCTAGATTTTTAATTTTTTTTCTCCAATAGGGTTTTCAGTCTCAGCACATTTGTTAAGTGCTGACATAGTCCAACCTTCTTTTGCAAAGTAAATTCTATTCTGAAACTGACTTTATTGTAGAGTCACTAAGAAAATGTCAAGTCTCCCTGTAGAATACCAAAAAGAACACTGACCCATTCAGGTCACATATTTATTATATTCTTTCACAAGCTACAACACTCCACACACTCCATTATACAGAGATATATCTGTTCATCAACACTCTGACATTATCACTAAAGCAAATCACATAAATAAAACATATTTTTAAAAACTTGGCATTGTCTGTTGTCCTATTTATAGAACGAATTCCTCCAATTCTTACCCTGTATGGTCTAGCTAACTGCAGTTTCATTTTGCTGAAGTTAAACTGCAGGTCGATCTCCATTGTCAGTATAGATGTGAGTCCATGAGACTGCGGTGCCAATGTTTCATTATGAAATTGTTCAGAAGTCAGAGGCAAGATGATGACTGAAGCACTTATCTGTTTCTATATTTCTATATATTATTAAGAATCCCATTTCAAATGCATTTCAACCCACCTGATCATTACACCTACATGTCACAAAGCTTAGTTTTTGTATAATCCCACCCCAGAACTAATTCTAAGTCTTAAAATCAGATTGTGCAGACCTCTAAGTAGCAGTTAATCACCTTTCATTCTGCAGCTATCGAGATTTCCTCAGAGAGTCTTTCAATTTCAGTTAAAGTTTTATTTGGGGAGAGTTCTTAGTCTCAACGCAATTACTAAATCACACAGACTTGTCTATCAAACTGTTACTTAGCAATGCGAATTTTAACCGGTTTCCCTTAAAGACAAACAATCCTTAATAATCATTTATTGTTGTTTGGATGTTTTTTGCTGTTTTTCAATTGAAAGAGAAAGTTTTTGTGCCATTTCAGTAAGAAAGAAGATGGCACCAAAGAGCCCAACAAGAAGCCGTTTTTATTGGTTGAGAAATATGCTGAAGGACATTGATAAAGTCACCTTGCCCCACACCCCAGCAAAAGAGCACCATAATTAACTTCATGACACACTATGTGTTACGTCCCATGACGTACATGTTGTGTATGTTGGGAGATGGTCACATGTTTTTCTCTCCTCCCTCTTGCTCTCTATCTCTCTGCCAAGCAGCGGTCCAAATCATCTGCAGGTGATTGCAATTAGCGGCAGCGTGGTTTCCCTGTTACACAGTGTGCAACAGATATAAAGGAGCAGAGAGATGCAGCTCGGGAGGAGTCCGTTATCTGCTATCCCAGAGACGGTGTTTGTTTAGTTGCTCTTGAGCAAGCTGTGATCTGTAAACTTAAAGTGTGGTTACAACAACGTTACTGTTGAGACCCTGTGTGAGTCTAGTTTTGTGAAACCGTGTAGGGAGTTGGGCGCCGATTTATTTGGCTTCTAAACTTTTCTCCTGTTTTTCATTAGTCAGGGAGAGAGGTAAGATTTTCTTTTATTTTGTTTTCTTTTGCTAGGGAAGTAATTTTGTTATAACCTTTAGAAAGACTGTTTTGTTTGTTAATTTGGCATTTGCTCTCTCCTGACGACTTGGTTATTTAAGTTGACTAACTACTCTGATATCGTATATTTTCAATATGTATTCTTTTTGGTTTGTTAAGCTCTTAATAAAACTAAGTATATTTCCGACATTTGATGTTCTTTTGTATCATGATGTTTAATAGAGGGTTTTGTGAACCTTTTATTGGAAGTGTTAATGGTGAAAGTGATAAGAGCTGGGATAGAGGAAAAGGAGATTTCTCAGCATTCACTTATTTAATCATCTTTTGACTTCGTTACTTCCGCTCTGAAACCCGTAGACTACAGAGGGGAACGTAACTGTTGAGCGTGCCTCATCGCTGTATGCAATGAAATCGATATTTCTATCCTGGTCTTCACTGCACTTATTTTCGTACTTCATTGACCTTCCTATTGATTCTTAAACCATTTACCTCCACAAGCAACAAATGTGTCTCCACCATAAGAACAAATAGTGCCATCTAAACTAGATTTAACTCAAAAATGTCATATTCAAATGGAAATACAATACTAAGAGTGTGGACAAACCTCAAACAATTTGTATTGATTCTCACAGCAAACAGACTAACAATTAATACGCAATCAATGTGGCTGATGCATTGAATGTATGTAACACTGGACGAGCAAGATTACTGTTGTAGCAAATTACTGTCAGTCACAGCTTTGAAAATTTTATTGGCAGTTACTTTGTATTTGCCAATGGAAATGGTTCCATACAAAGCCAATGCAGAATCAACAGCTATGCATCTCAGAGCAATAGTGCTGTTTTGAATGAAACAATGTATTTAACATACCTGTTTGTCCATCAGTGAATGTCCATCATGAATCAATGATGATCATAATTTTAGTTTCTGAATGAATCAGTGTTTTTGAACAAATTAGTTGCGTGAATGAATCAATGACTCGCCTATAATTGTTTAAATCCCGAATGAAACTGTGCATTTGAACAAAATAGTTGAGTGAATCAATGACTCACGCAACAAATTGATTTGTTCTTGAATGTATCTGTTTTTAAGCCAACAAGTTATAAAACATTCACTTTTCACTTGTCACCACCTACTGGTGTAAAGAGTCACTGAAAATCCCCAATTGTAATGCATAGAGTCTGCTTGGAGCATGCAAACACAGACAAGCTGAGTAATACAAACAGTGAAAAGTTAATAACAAAAACAATGCTGTATTTCATATGAGGTTATTTGAACAAAATATTGGATACTTTCTTGCAGTTATAGAATTATACAATGTATCTTCTCTTTACAAAATCAAAATCTGAAAGAAAAGCATTTATGTGGCCATTTTATTTTACTTGTTTCCTAAAAGATAGGTGTATAAATAATATGCATGAACAAACAAACAAAGTTTGATACCCAACTGTGATAACTGCCCAGTTTTTCTCCATAAATCATTTTCAAATTATCAGAGAGCACAGTAAGACCCGGGTGTTCCAGGGAAGTGGGAGAGGGTATAACACATTTCTCATGCTCTTATTCAGGTAGCTGCACTAAATAAATGATTGTCCAGTTCTTATCTGGCAGCTTAGTCTGTCAACCACACTTGCTAAGGTGAAGCCAAATGATTTGAGCCTCAGAACTTGCGGCCATGATATATTATCTTCACAAAAGAACATGGAGGCTGGTTCAGATCCTGCCTCTGCCATCACAAGATTAGACTCCCGTCCCACTGCCTGCACCTGGGATCTGTGTCACCTATTGTGAAGGCCTGCCATTTTGTATAATGTGTAGGTCATTGAAGTACTACTATTTGAGAGAACCCAGCAACATTACTACAATAATATCAATACTGTGACGCTTTTTTCACTTCAATCAATAACTGACACGTAAACATGCCGCCAGTTTCACTTGTATGAAAGAAGTGAGCGATACCAGAAACATGAACATTGATGACAGTAAATATTAGGAAATCTGTCTGCTAAATGCCATGATTGATCAGAATCCAGCATTCAAATGTTTCATGCAGCAATTCCTTTAAACACCTTCTATTCAGCATTAGCTCCTGTCACTCAAACAGCAGAGTAGGATGCTACCCATTATCTTCCTCTCACACTGTTACTGACCCATGTAGGTAGCATCATGACCTCACCCTTCCGGGAAGAATTTTGCGCTGAAATATCTCTGTTAACACAGTGCATGTCAGACTCTGACAAATGCATTTATCAGCTCTGCAGCAGTACTCAGTTTTCATGGCTTTGCTAATTAGAGCACAAAGGGCATCCATGTCTGCCACACTGGACACTCAATCAATACAAACTCGCAGTTCACGCCGGCATAAGAATCCTGGCAGAACTGCAAGTGGAAAGGTTATTGTGCTCCAGTTTTAGCTCAGCATGTCAAAACAATGTAGCCCTCCTCAACAGTGCTAACATGGGAAAAATCAAAGATAATAATAATAATAATAATAATAATAATAATAATAATAATAATAATAATGTAAAACACTCTTTAAGTGCACTATTAAAATGCAGAATCTTGTAATTCTATTAAATCCTTCATCAGTCTCCACATTTTTATATCCCATGAAAGTACTTGAAATATAAAAGGCACTGTACAAATATGTGTTATTACTAAAGGTTTGTTCCACAGGTAATATCAATGCATCAAATGATGAGGGCTTGTTTGGTTGTTGGAACATGACCTTCAACAAAACAGGCAGCTGTTGAGTGTTAATTTTGTTCCAGCAGACTGCTTGGCTCATTGATAAGATGCTACAATTTCAGAGGCTTGTGATATGTGATGTTCATTAAAGGCCTTACAGGTCAATTATGTTTTGAGTCACGATCAGGAGGGGGAGAAAAGCTTTTAACGAGGCCGGGCCATTAAAAGGAAAGTGATCCATGGCACCCTGTGGCATTTTTCCCCTTTGCTAGCCACTTCCCATTTCCTCAAATTCCTCTAATGGTTAATCTTTCAGAGCCAAGGAGAGCACAATTTTCCCCTTGCAATTAAACTCTCAATGTCTTTCCTCAAAAGGGCTACAATAAGAAAGTGTACCTTATAGAGAATGCAAGGCTTTTCGCCACATTTGCAGGGGGTGAATATGGGTCGATGATGAAAGACTTCTTTGTCTTAAAGGAAATGGAGTTGTATTGGGGTAAACTTGAACTGATGTGTTGCTGATGAAGCATTCCCGCACACAATCCAGCGGCTGAGTATTGTAATGCATTAGGTTTGTATAATGGAAAATGTGTTTCAGTCATATTACCAAGAATATTCATGGCTGAATTTCATGCATGTCAACTAAAACAATTTACAACTGCAAATGAGTGTGACTGAAATTTTAGCCATTATTTATGGCTGCAGAAAACAGGAAAATAATATATACATTTTTGACTTTGAAAAAAGTATAATGCTGACTGGTGTTAAACCTCAAAACAGTAGTGGTGAAAGAAAAAAGGGTTCTTCTGTTTAATGTTGTATAATTAGTAGCCTTATTGTATTAATGTTCAGATCAAGCTTTTTTGTCCAGATTGATTATTGTGATTGGTATGTATACCGTACATTTATGAACGAGACGCTTTGGGGACGACTTCAGCGCAACCAGCTCTGAATACAAGTGAAATTTGTCCAAAGGATGGGCGAGACGTCACGGGCGAGGTGAAGTAATGACCAGCTGGTATAAAAGCGTGCGCGGTGAAACCGGCGTCAGCTTCTAGAATGAAGCAAGCGCTGGCAGGGATGCCAGAAGTGTGGCCTCGAGACGCAGCGTCTCGTTCCCTCGAGGAACTGGGGTTACATACGTAACCTAAGACGTTCCTCTTCAGGAACTTGAGCTGCGTCTGGAGACGCTTTGGGGAACGAGATATCCACACTGCCAGACTTACCAATCCCTGCCCAGTGTGTATCCATGCAGAGCACATCTAGGGCAAGAGAAAGGAAAAGCATGGAGTGGCCCGCATGTCCAGACCGTAGAACCTGACAAAGGTCAGGGGCGTAGACCATCCCGCAGCGTTGCAGATGTCCTGTATTGGGACACCTGCGAGGAAGGCCTTGGAGGCCGCCACACTCCTAGTGGAAGGAGCCTTGACTCCCATCGGCGAGGGCAGGTCAGAGGACTCGTAGGCAATGTGTATGGCATCGACAATCCACCGACTGAAGGTCTGCTTTGAAGCAGAAAGACCTCTCTAAGGGGGACCATAGCAAATCAGCAGTTGGTCCGCCCTTCTCCACAGAGCAGCTCTGTGGACGTATGCGTCCACTGCTCGCTCTGGACACATACAGTTAAGCCTTTGCTGGTCAGGCTCTCGAAAAGGAGGAGGACTGAAGGCCTGCAGTACGACAGGCTGTGGCATGACGGGAGGAACTTTGGGGATGTACCCTGCACGAGGGTACAAAAAGGCTTTGGCCATGCCGGGCGCAAAGTCCAAGTGAGTAGGGGCCACTGACAGGGCCTGCAGATCCCCAACTCTCTTTAGAGAAGAAATCGCCAGAAGAAACGCAGTCTTCAGGGTGAGATGGCGATCCAAGATCTCCTCAATAGGCTCGAAGGGAGGCCTACAGAGAGCATCCAACACCACAGCCAGGTCCCAAGGAGGAATCTGGGACCGTACTGGGGGCCTTAGCCTCAGTGCACCACGGCGGAAACGTGTAACTAGGGGGTGTCTACCCACTGACTGTCAACCAAGAGAGGTGTGGTAGGCCGAAATCGCCGCCACAAAGACCTTTAAGGTGGAGTGGGTTAACCCTGCGGAGAGTCGAGCCTGCAGGAACTCCAGCACTGTACCAACTGGGCAGTTAACTGGGTCGAGCTGGCGATCTCTGCACCATGAGGTGAAGAGTCTCCACTTCAGGGCGTACAGTTTCCTGGTTGAGGGAGCTCTGGATTGGAGGATGGTCTCAACCTCGGTTGAGAGACCGGAAGCTATGAGCTGTGTCCCCTCAGGGGCCACACCCACAGCCTGTGAGAGGAGATCCCTCCTGACGGGAATCTCCCATGGAGAGCCGTCGAGGAGGGAAATCAGGTCCGAGAACCACACTCAGCCCGGCCAGAACTGAGGCTACAAGAGCAGCCAGACTCGCGCACTCTCTCCAGAACTCCGGGGAGCAGAGCAATCAGGGGGGAATTTGTACAGACGAAGCCTCGGCCACATCTGTACCATGGCATCCAGCCCCAGTGGAGCTGGATGAACTAGAGAGTACCAGAGGGGACATTGCGCTGTCTCCTGAGTGGCGAAGAGGTCCACCTGAGCCTGGCCAAACCCTCTCCAGATCTGCTTCACCACCTCGGTGTGAAGCATCCATTCCCGGGCCACGGCCCCTGTCTCGACAGGATGTCTGCTCCCACATTGAGATGCCCAGGGATGTAAACTGCTCTTAATGAGAGAAGTTTGCCCCGGGACCACATAAGGATCTGGTGCGCCAGCCTGTACAGGGGGTGCGACCGCAGACCTCCTTGGTGGTTGATATAAGAGACCACCGCTGTGTTGTCAGTGCGCACCAACACATGGTGATCTCTTAGGTCTGGGAGAAAGTGTTTCAGAGCCTGAAACACGGCCAGCATCTCGAGCCGGTTGATGTGCCAAGCGAGATGGTGACCCCTTCACAGACCACGGGTAGGGTGGCCACTCATGACCGTTTCCCAACCGGTGAGGGATGCATCCGTCGCTAGCGTTACACGGCGACACCGAGCTCCCAGCACCGGGCCCTGAGACAAGAGCCAAGGTTGTCTCCACATGTCTAAGGCACGTAGGCACCGCCGCGTGACCTTGATCATGCGAAGCAGGTTTCCCCTCAGGGAGAACCCCTGGGTCTTGAGCCACCACTGTAGGGGTCTCATGTACAGCAGGCCAATAGGTATCATATTGGACGCAGCTGCCATCAGACCCAGCAGTCTCTGAAACTGCTTGACAGTGAGTGACTGGCCTTCTTTCACTCTCCTGACCTCCGTGAGGATCGACTCGATCCGAGCAGGAGACATACGTGCCTGCATTGTGGTCGAATCCCACACCACACCAAGATAAGTGGTTCTCTGTAATGGAGAAAGAACATTCTTCTTGGTGTTCAGACTTAACCCCAACACTTTCATGTGAGCGAGAACAACATCTCGATGTTGAGCCTCCATCCGCTCTGATTGAGCGAGAATCAACCAATCGTCGATGTAACTGAGTATGCGGATGCCCTGTAGCCACAGCGGCGCTAACGCAGCATCCACACACTTCGTGAAAGGGCAGGGTGAGAGTGCTAGGCCGAAGGGAAGAACCCGATACTGGTAAGCTTTGCCCCCGAAAGCAAACCTCAGGAACTTCCTGTAAGTGGGAAGGATGGAGACATGGAAATATGCGTCTTTTAGATCGATTGCGACAAACCAGTCCTCGGACCTGATTTGAGACACGACCTGCTTGAGTGTAAGCATCTTGAACTTCAGTCTGCTGATTGAGCGGTTCAACTGACGCAGATCTAAAATGGGACGCAACCCTCCATCCTTCTTTGGAACTATGAAGTACCGGCTGTAGAACCCGGATTCTCTTTCATGAGGAGGAACCACCTCGATGGTCTCCTTCCTTAAGAGAGTATCTACCTCTTGTTCCATTACCAGAGCCTGCTCGGGGCCCACCAGAGTGGAATTCACCCCCTTGAATTGAGGCGGACGACAACCAAACTGGATTCTGTAGCCTCTCTCTACAGTGCGCAGAACCCACTGAGACACATTTGGCAGTAGTTTCCACACTGCGAAATAGTCTACTAAGGGAACCAGTCTCTCGAGACTGGCTTCTGGTGTAATCAGAGTGGCTAGTTCGGAGCCCTGGAACACCACACCGGCAGGGAATGGCCGAACTAGCTGCTCCAGAGACACCCGAAGGGGTGGCGAGAATCCCAGTTCCGCTACGTTTCCGGGCAGAAGAAACTGGGATATATGCTCGCTGGAGATCGCTGCGCCCTGGAACACCGAACGTGGCAGGGTTGGCAGAACGATCTCCTGATGGCACTGAGGAGAGACGGGCACCGAATATGGCGGTGTATGCCGCTCTTCCCCAGTGGGACCTGCCCTCATGAGTCCTGGGCCATGGGCACCAAGACTGCCTCAGCCGAAGTCTCCTATCGAATCGACTGTCCTAAGACCTGTCATCTTCTAGGAATACTAGACTGGTAGAACCAAAGCCTGCAATGCAAGATCCAATGAGACATGCTTGGCAGGGGCTCCCACACCGCCAGGTGCCCACTAAGGGACCCAGTCTCTGGAGACTGGCCTCTGGTGTAATCAGAGTGACTAGTTTGGTATCCTGGAATGGCACACCGGCAGGAGAAAGCCGAACTAGCTGCTCTAGAGACCCCTGAAGGGGTGGCGAGCATCTCAGCTCCGCTACGTTTCCGGGAGGAAAAAACTGAGATGTGTGCTAGCTGGAGATCGCTGCACCCTGGAACACCGTACGTGGCAGGGTTGGCAGACCGATCTCCTGAGGGCACTGAGGAGAGACGGGCACAGAGTACCGCGGTGTACACCGTTCTTCCCCAGAGGGGCTGGCCCTCAGAAGTCCTGGGCCATAGGCGGCAGGATGTTTTAGCCGAAGACTATCCAGCAAGAATCGGTCCGCAGATCCACCTTCTGCTAGAAAGAGCGCCACTCTGACTCCAACAATCTGGGGAGTACGAGAAGTGACGCCCCCTAAATGAGGAGCTGGAACACCAGTTGGGGCTGCTACTGCTGACCTCAGAGGTAAGAGAGGTAAAGCATCGTGCTCTCACTTGAGAATGCTTTTTTTTTCAAGAGGCTCCTATACACATATATATGTATCTTTTACATCATTTAATTCTTAAAAATTAAATGCAGAAAAACAACCAGATGAGTAAGCACAGTCTGATATGAAAAGGATTCATAATATTAAGGAGAATGATGTAATGTAGCGTCGCCTTGGCAAAGCACACTGCAACAGTGAGCTCTATCTCAAAGGGGGGGAAGAACCGCACTGCGGGCTTCCAGCCCCGAGCGAGAGTGCTAGCTCTGGGGAATGCCGGTGGAGATAGGGCAAACCCGTCTCCAACCCGTCCGTCAGATCTAAGTGCGATCCCCCAATCTCACTCGCCGCCGTGCCTCAGCAGTGGCGGGACCAGAACCGCGAGATCCTCGTTCACAATAAGCCCTCTCTCTCTGGGGGAAAGAAACCACGGTGCGGGCTTCCGAACCCAGAGAGCGGGCGCTGGATCTGATGGAAAGGAAGAAGATAGGGGATCGCCCGTGGATCAGGTGGATCTTCCCTCCACCTGATCCATCTGCGATCCCCATGAGCGCAGCCGCCGCCCCGCCCTTTTCGGCGAAAGCGGGGCCGGTACCACGAGGAACGCTGGTGAAAGCTCCCTCCTCAAAGAGAGCCCTCTGAGAGCAAGCATACGCAGTGACAAACGCTCACAAAGCAGGCAGTCAGCTCCCTCAAGAGCTGATTCTGCGTGCTCTGCTCTCAAGCAGACCACACACGGACTGTGTGTATCCCCAGCATTGAAGAACACACAGCCTGTAATGCGATCTGCTCTTGCCCAAGTGCTAGTTCCCTGCACTTAAAGACATTGTGGAGCTTATTTCAAATGACTGTAAAACAAACAACACTAAATAAGACTTACCTCATAGATCGACAGACACATACAGAGTAGCGGTAGCTGAATGACAAAAAGCTGACGCCGGTTTCACCGCACGTGCTTTTATACCAGCTGGTCATTACGTCACCTCTACCGTGACGTCTCGCCCATCCTTTGGACATATTTCAATTGCATTCACAACCAGTTACTAGTGATGGGAAGTTCGGATCATTTTACTGACTCTGACCTTTGAGTCTCGTTCAGCAAAATGAACAAATCTTATTTTCGAGTCATTTCGTTCATTTTAGCAAAATATAATTAAAATGTTACGTGCTACTTCGCTAACACATCTATTACTTATGCAAACGTTGATCACACTACAAACAATACAAAACTATAATGGTATAAGAACCAGAAAACAAAATAATTAGTTGTTTACCTGGGTCTTTAGTCTATGATTAGCTCACCTCACCTCTTATCTGACAAGTCTTCGGGTTTGAGTTGTTCGTTCATCACATGACAGCCTCATAAGCTAAACCAATGCAGTCAGAGCCGGAAAGAGAATTGATTAGTTCATCTATGAGTCTTCGGGTTTGAGTCGTTCGTTCTTTTGTCACGTGACGTGACAGCATAGAGAAATTAGTTAATTTGAATTCCTTACAAATGGGTGCATAGTTATTATTATTATTATTATTATTATTATTTACTCTTACAGTTACGCGTTTCTGGTCTCAAATTGTAGCTTTTTATTTCTGACAGTTTATAAATGTGTGAATTTCTGTCATGATGCTTCTTTTCCATAACACTGAATGTGGTAACAAAAAGGTAATAAACTAAAGAGTTGGTTATTATTATTATTATTAAGTCTTTTCCCCTCAGACTGCATCGGTTTAGCTTATGAGGCTGTCACGTGATGAACGAACGACTCAAACCTGAAGACTCGATAGATGAACTAATCAATTCTGTTTTCAGCTCTGACTGCATAGGTTTAGCTTATGAGGCTGTCACGTGATGAACGAACGACTCGAAAAACCCGAAGACTCGAAACAGGTGAACTAATTCAGTGCAGAACCTATAGGATGTTGCGCATGCGCGACTGAACGAATCACTCCCCGAGACGACTCGTTCTTCCCGAGTCACATTAAAGATTCGTTCAAAATGACCCATCACTACCGGTTACGCTGAAGGCATCCCCAAAGCGTCTCCAGATGCAGCTCGAGTTCCTGAACAGGAACTCTTTAAAGATTTGCCAGGCTATATTAGGACCTATGTGAGTTTGCTATGAGCTGGTCTGATGTGAACAGTCTCCATCACTCATCTGTGAAAGGCACAGGCCACAAAGGGAGCAGCCATGGGGTTTGACACTTGACAGAGGAGCTTGTGCCAAATCCATTGGCCTGTCAGCTTATCTCGCTTTAGTCTTCATTTATTGAAACCTGGACTATGATGCACAAGTGTTTTTCTCACTAAATGTGATGCATTCATATCCAACACTCATTGTCCTTCAACACTCATAAAATGTATATGAAATATAACAAGTCAAATCTTTATATTTTGCCTTGGCACATTCAATCAATCATTGGGGTGTTGTGAGATTTGAGAGGTTAATTAGGCCATTTCATAGCTTTCTTTCACAGGAGATCACTCTGTTCACGTCACCACTGGGAAAACACATCGTACATAATCTGTCTGTCTGTTTGGTCAATAACACAAGTCTATTTTAAAGTGTGTTTAATTTGACATGCTGTCAGCTGCCTGACCTTGAGACCATTATTTGGTTAAAATCAGCTGTTCACATATGGAAGAAAATGGGCATTTTACTAAACAAAACATCATAAAATTCTATATGGTAGACCTAGATTTTTAGTCAACTGCTCCTGTAATTAAAAACTGTCTCACTCTTCACCTAATGTGATGTAGAGTCCACTGAACCAGCCAGAAAATCAATTAACAAATTCTAATTAATCACTTTGAGTTAGGGGCAAAAGTAGATACCTCACACATCAACTGCGTCATTCTGCAGCCATCAGCACTGAAGGCCAAATGAATAATAATGATGGTGTTCTCACACCAGTCAAGTGGTAATATTGCTTCTTAAAGAATTCCACTGATGTGTGACAATTAAAGTCATCTTAACTTGGTACATTAATTTTTCAGTTCATCAACCTTCCCTGTACTGAATATAATATGATCCCTGTATATGTAGTGGTCCAAAAGTGTTTAGACACTTTAGACTGTATAAATGCCACTCCATCAGAATGTAAAATATCAAAGCAATATTAATAGCATGTACATGTAAGTAATCAGAAAATATTTTGACACTTTTGGTTGAGAAACATAGCTGAGATGAACTTCTCTGCTGGTAGACCTTTGTAAATTTGGGGGGAACTGACATACAGCCACTAAAAACCACTGGGATATCATGCGACTGGTTTGTTATTTTTGTTAAAATGTTTTTTAACAAAAAGACTGCTTGGTGCTTTTGTGTAGAAAAAGCAATGGTTTGAGCTGTATGCGATTATGATGAGAAGTTTCATTACTCATTTTAAAGCAATTGCATTTCATTCTCCAAAAATTTCCCACTGTGAGGCTTTCAAACTGCTCTCATTACCAGCACACCAACAGTAATACAACAGCAAGTATATTTCAAGCCTGTCTTATTGTTGGTTTGAAAAGCATAACAGATGCACCAGATGTAGGCTTCTATTTAAAACGCATTGTACCACATCATTGCCAAACGATAAGAGTGGCTGTAAGTGGAAAGTGATTCTGATCTGTCCATCTGTCCAGAGAACACAAAATATGAGAAAATTGGAACTTCTTTGACACTTTTGTAAGATGTCATTATTGACAACTCTTTTGAGTCCAACAGCAGGATATTTTGGTGCACATTTTCAAGTTGATTTGAGGACTGCAGACAAATTAAATCCAAAATGGAGAAAGAACTAATTGTGTTTTTGACAGTTCATGTCAAAAGGCTCTTCTGCTTGACATATTGATGGCAGCTATTAAAGGGTTATACACTTAGACCCTCACCACAATACAGCCAATTAGTGCAATTCAGGTTTTAAACAACAAATCTTACGCTGAAGAATGAAGGGCTCTAAAGTAATCAATATCACTGCAATAAACCTGAATGGCTTTTGAATTGTAGATTGATTGCCGTTTCAAGCAAACCATTGCTCTCCATAGCGGACTAAACACTTTCAGAAACAAATAATGGAGAAAGGGAATCAGTGGTCAAGACACAATATGACCAGTTGGGGATGAAGTTGTTAAAGGTGTTGATTATCTACTCAGGACCCGCAGCCTTGCATGGGCTAATCCTAGATAGGGTCTTCCTTACGTCGGCTGGAGACAGACAGAGCGCCCGGTCGTTGGGAGGTGTGGGTAGTTTTTGTGCAGGTGTGTCACTCTGCATTTCAAACGTGAATAAAAGTGGTTGAGTGCATCGGGGAGGGATGTGTCCTCATCACAGGCCTGTGGCGGGGGCTTGTAGTCAGTGATGGTCTGAATGGCTTGCCACAGGCTCCGTGTGTCTTTGCTGTCTGTGAAGTGATTGTTGATTTTTTGAGCATATGACCGTTTTGCATTTTTGATGCCACAGGAAAGATTGGCTCTTGCTGTTTTGAGGGCTGCCTTATCTCCTGATCTGAATGCTTCATCTTTGGTCTTTAGCAGCCCACGAACCTCTGCTGTCATCCATGGGTTCTGGTTTGCACGTGTGCTGATGATCTTGGTGACGGTCACATCATCAGTGTACTTTTTGATGTAAGCAGACACAGTTTCAGTGTAGGTGAATCTTTGTGACTTTTAGGATTATATGGAAGAACTATATTTCATAGAAAGTTTGACCAATTTGAATAAGAACTGTGGCTTATTTTTATCAGCCAGTCTGTTTCCTGCATCTGAAGTCTCAATAATTAAGACCTGTCACAACTTTGGCTCTATTATTAATCTCTGACACCAAGCTGTCAAGAAGCTGTAATGGAAATCTGAAGTGTACATCTGAGCCAAAGAAATTTCTTGATCAAAACAGCTTGATAAGAAGTTCAAACACACACACACACACAATCTGACTAAAAAACAGTTTTTAAGAGACTGATATATAAAATGATTCTTTTCTGAACTGATTGGGATGTCTGGAATATTTTGTTACATTTAAATAACGATTAAAAAAGAGAGATTCCTGTTATTTAAATTTTACATTCATAATTAGATGTTTATTTAGCTCTTGTTTATAATCAGACCACACATTTGCCCTCTGATAAAATAACCCAATAATTCAATATAATTTACATATTTTGTTATAAAATCTGTGATGACAATTACCTGAGATTAACTAACAAATCAACATGGTGTTTCACCATTTCAGAACCTACATTAAATCTACAATAAATTCAGCAAGATTGGTTAAACATGAAGAATTAAATACCTTTCACGTAATTAAATCGTCTCACATTAATCAATTACTAATAAAACATTGCACAGAAACGGTTTCTGACTTCGTCATAATTATCCTCACTAGTTGTTGATGAAATAAATATATAATTGTAAAAAAAAATAAAAGTCCAGCATGTTTTGTTTACTCAGTCTTGTGTTTGACTAACTTTCTGTCTTTCTATTTGTGTCCCCAAGGTTGATTAAAATTGCATTGCTGAATTTCAAAGTCAAAAAGCGGCACATGTAGAGCTTACAAACTTAGAGAATGTATGCTGACAGCTCACACTGACAGTCTTAGTGGGAGTGAAGCTGCACACTCACTGGACTGAATAAGTTAAAGCAAAAAAGAGGAATGCTAGCTTGTTATTTTCAGCTTTTCAGAGCACCGATCTTTCCAAATGTCATAAAAGGACAAACAAGGCTATACGGGAAGACAACTGGACACCATCAGCACAATCAAGCATTGAGAATTGTGTCTTCAGCAGTGGATGTAAAATTCACGAGGGTAAGATGGTAGATATCTGTGGAATGGAGGCGTTGAGGAATAATCAGAGCAGAGATACCAAGTGTTCAAGAAAGTGTGTGAATTAATGATATGACCAGAAAATGCAAGCAGTCCAACGTGCTCCAGCAGTAAATATCTAGGTTTATAAAAATACTTATTTACATGTGTTTTCAGTGTTTCATCAAAATGAAAAGGTCCAAAGGTCAGAGACCACTAGCAAAAAAAACTGTTATTTTGCATTTAACTTTCTTTCTTTTTTTTTTTAATTAGAAATGATATTCATCCATTTTCAAATAACATCTTGTGGAGGTCTGACCTTGTTCAAAGGGGTTCACATAGTCAATGTCATATTGATTAAAGACCTTGAAATCTTTTGATTTTTTTTATTCATTTTCTCACCATAACATTTCTTTGTATTCATTTTTTCAGAAATTTCTCAAGTACAGCTGTTTTTACTAACAATTATTATTTTTTTTACTTACAATTATTCAAAACTACATTTTCAGTGCAGAATCAGACTTTTCAGACATTCCTAAAACCAGTTGCACAGCGAGTAAAGTCAGACGTCATTGTCAAAGATTTTGTTCAGCCAAAACTGGTAGTGATATCTTGTAGTACATTTATTTACAAAATTTGTCTTTGTGTGTGGAGAAACACACAAGCACATCTGAAGTGGCTTTACTGACACCTGCTGTTTACTCTCATGAGCCTTTTTAATTTAAAGTGATAGTTCAACTAAAATGAATGTAGTCACTAATTACCCTCATGTTGTTCCAAACCTGTATGTTTTTTTTTTTTTTTTCATCTATGGAATACAAAAGATGCTATTTTGAAAAATGAATCAACAGTTTTTGCACATACAGTGACAGTCAGTGGAGTCCAAACCAACAAGGAACCACAAAGACGTTTTGTAGCTTATATAGACAAAAAAAATTAAATAAAAAAAACTGTCCTAAATTCAAATACAAGAAGATACTAAATTAGGTTTGGAACTTTCTTCACAACCATTAAAAAAAGTATGTTCTACTGAATATAGTATGAATGTGTGTAAAAGTAATGACATTTCCTCCACGCTGTCACTGTCACTTGACCTTTGGCATCAACTGCGTTACTTCGCTGTCATTCACAAATCATCTCCCGTGGCCTCATGGGATAATAAAGTGTCCATCAGATGCAAATTTCTGAATCTTGCTACAGTAGTTAGTCATCCAGGTCACATTTTATGAACACTATGAATTTGGACATACTAGTCGGCTCACGTACAGCTTTTCACCCACTATATAGAATGGAAGTAGGCATTTTGAATCTATATCTTCTTTTGTGTTCCAGAGAAGAAAAAGAGTTCATTTTGGGGAACTATCCTTTCAAGGGGAAAAATTAGGTGCAAATTAAATTACCTCTCTTTCTCAAATGCAAGTTATGAGCTTGAGCCAACTTTAGCCAAAAGCATAAAAGCAGCTTTGGACGGTAGGGGTTCCCAATGACACATGTTAAATGATGAACGGAGATGCTATTGAGAGATAATGTATTTTGGGGCAAAAACACAATTTTGAATCTTCAGTTTTAGACAACCAACTCTGGAAATGATATTTCACAGCAGGTGTCAGATTAATTTCTCTTTACGCCTAGACAGCCTTCCTCCTCGGTAGTCCCACACCCACCCTCTCGTTCATCTCCTCCTTTCCTCTCTGCTTAAAGGAAGGTCATAGGTTCATCAGGCCTGTCACCAGAACTGCACATGCTGAGCTATATGGATTGATCTGTCCTGCTGTGATGACAGTTACAGATACAGTCCCTGCTCTCACCACAAGGTGAGACACAAGGTTGCCAGCCCTACACAATCCCATCCTGTCACTGTAATTTGTTCATTTGCATCCAAAGTGCACATCACCCTCAGTCCTTGGTATGATATTTAAAGGCTGAGCATGTACCGCTGGATTTGAACAAAGGGCACCTGTTTCTGCTGACAAATACAAAACAAGCACATTGGGGATTCATGGCTACCTCTGCAAGAGTGTGTTGAAGAATGAGGAAGAATTTGGACAGTATGTGTGTGTGTGTGGGGGGGGGGGGGGGGGGGGTAGTTGGCAGGTGTTTGGAATGCTTTAGTTGCTTCAGGGCCTTGTATCCCATCATCCGCTGCTGATTGTGATGCTCCCTGGAGAGGAAGACAGATGAAAACAAACAGAGGGGAAACAGCAAAGTGAAGAAACAAGGAGAAAATCACAGAATACAGAACATATGGCCTTTATAGACAATGGTGTCCTATATCAGCGCTACCTGAAAGCAAGTCACTAAGTCATCCACATACAAGAAAGACATTAGGTGCAGCCCTCTGTAAATTGAACAGCATTTTTCTGCTGAAAGGTCCGTGTGAAGAGGACTCATTGTCAAAATGTCAAATCAGCAAATCGTTGTTGTGGTATAGTAAATTATTGTGATATCTTGTTTAAAAAAAGTTTTTCTTTACCATTCTGTGCAGTAGCCCATCACTGCAGAACAAAGATCCAGGGGCGGGACTGGACCACATCTAGGGGGTGGAGATTGGTAGGTTTAGAGGTGGAGATGGGTGGGTTTAGGGATCAGGGGGTGGAGACGGGTAGGTTTTGTAAGGTGGGAGGAGTTGGATCTGGATCCAACCTCGCCCCCTGGATCTTGTGTTCTGTAGTGAGGACCATCTCATTCTGTGCTGTACTAAACTGGTAGGCTATAACTGAAAACACAAAGAATGGGAAATGTTTAATTTGACCAAATTTAGCATTGTAATATAATGTGATATGAAACTTAAAAGACCGTTATTAAAATATTTTCATAATTGAGAATAAATACACCATAAAGCAACAGTGTAAAACCCGGCAATGAAATTTATTAAATAAAACAAGTTTGTTTTACTCAAATAAGTACTTTTTTAACATGAAAAACTCAGTAGCTGATTATATTAAGCAGAGCTTATACGGCATGTTGCTTTGACTTCCAGAACAGTGTTAACTCTGTTAGTTTTGTTTTTTACCTTAGCACATATGTGTTACTGTATTTGCTAATTGCCAAAATTTACTTCAAATCGAACTCATAATTATAAAGATAAACCTAGTAAAAAAGTAATACACTGTAAAAAGTAATTAGTTGACTTAACTTAAAACAATTGAGGGAATCTGTTGCCTAAAAATGATTAAGTAAATAGTAATAAAAAAATCAAAAAAGTTAATTGAACTTGATAATTCGCTTAACTTATTTTTAATTATTATTTACTTAATTTTAAGTCAATGGGTTAAGTCAACTTATCACTTTTTACAGTGTATATTTAAAATGCATTTATTTCATACTGACATATCGCTTGAGACGTACTGATATAAAATTATAATGAAACTTTATTTGGAGTACTACTTGTGCACAATGCACATTTCTTGATATGTGTTTTAATGTCACTATTGATGAGGACTGTATGATCTTTGAAAAATATTTGTCTTTAAATGAAAGATATTTAAAGTGTCCCTGTCCTGAAGTATACCTGCAATAGGTCCACTTCAGCAAAATCAAATATACTTCAGTATACCTTTAGTTACTACTTCTGCACAATTAAAGTGCAATAAGTACACAATTAGTTACGATTTAGCAGACTTTAAGTATACCAGTTTAGTACCAAAAGTATAATCGTAGGGTATTTCTATTAAGAACATAAATATGTAAATGGATTTGTAGTGTAGCATGAAATAAGTGTACTGTATTTTTCACAAGGGAAAACAATACATTTGCTGAACATTTTATTGCAACTTAATTTCGTTGTGTTCATTCCACTAGAGTACTGTAAAATTAAACTTACGGTAATTTGTCTTTGGACTACATGGATGATTTTTGCATTAATGGAAACTGCATGGGTGGATTTTCAGTTTTTCTTTTTTTTTTCCGTTTCTTTTTTTTTCCGTTTCTTTCTTTCTTTCTTTCTTTCTTTCTTTCTAAGTTATGCTTTAAATTAATTTGTGTTTATTTCTTCATTCAGTGAACCGCTGTGCTAGTGTCAGTGCAGTCGCTAATGTATGTCTCCAAATAAAAATAACTTATAATTTTGAGTAAAATGAAAAAAGCATGCGCTTATTCACTTCAAGTGATATAATTTTCATTTATATTTTCATAATTCTATATGTGAATTTAATATGAAAAAAAAAGAAAGCAAAAACTTGCAAAAGAAAAAATACTTATAATTTTTTCTGGGTTGTTTACGGTGATCAGTTACATACATAACTGAAAAAAGTTCACTTAACTAATTGGGTTTTTAAGTAAATTTTTGAACATTTCTAAGCACGTACCAAAAGATTACCCATAAAAACAGTTGTGAAAAATAGAGATTCTCTTACTACAGTAGCTCACTGTGTGGCAAATTACATAACACAATTCATGTTGGTGTTGATGTGTTAATGGTGGAAGTTTTTTGTGTTTATCTAATGTGTTAATGACCTTTCCATGTCATTGCTTAACTAACTCAAGAAACAGCAGCATATTTTGATTCGACACAAATTACTTGAATGCTGCTGTTATAAATATACAGCAGTCTAGAGAACACCCAGCAAACTAAACTAAAGCAATGCTCTCTAGACTGTGCAGATAGCACATTTATCACAGGCAGTTAATCCTAACCAGCGATGGCAACACCAAGCAAAATATGCATAAATGGCTCAGATCGGAGAAGCGATCACATAGTACAGCAGTGCACACAAAACACTGCAGCACTAGTCTCAAATGCAAGGATTTACTGGAATGGAGAAGCTCATTATTCAGCGAGGAGTTTTCATGTCAGGAGCGGCAGGGGGGCTTGGGATTGCCAGCGGCTTTTCTCTCATGCATACATCCTTGCTTTAATACTCTATCTTAGCCCCCCTTATTCCCTCTGAGAAGGTGTGGAGTTCATTCTTGTTATTGCTCAGGAGAGTAATGAGAACTGCGCTGCCTATGCATGTTTGGAGAATGCATAATGATTTTGTTAAACATCATCGATGTTGACCCTCACTGGAAAGTCACTGTTAGCATTTTTAAATGAGTATTGGTACATGAAATTGAATTTCACACTTTTCCAAACCTGACCAGGTTTTCAGATCCTCTTTTTCATGGTTAATTGAGTTTATATGCATCACAGAATGAGTCTCTGACTGTCATGCTTTCACGAATATTTGCACTTATTAACCTTAGTCCTGTTGGGACAGATGAAGAAATTAATATTCATAGTGAGGCATTAAATACATTTAAAGACAAACACTATTCGATGATTAGACAAGCCATGAGCCAGCTATTTGCACTTTGCTCTACATTGCAGCTTACAATAATGTACACAAATCACATTATAGCCAATTACAAGGACAGGTAGCTGGTAGGCCTGAAATACCAAGGCAAAGCCTGCTATTATTGCAAATTCAATGAACTTCTAATCATGTCACTATTAAGCCAATATACAGCCAGAATGCTAAATACCACTGTGGAAAAAGAACCACCCTGCATGGGGAATATTCAGTGAGTTTGTTCAATAAAGTCAAGAGAATGTGTCATTGTCTGTGTTTGATTAAGCCATTAATAATTAAATGGAAAATTTACTCTTCTTATAGTTAATGAATCCAAACATATGTTATACGGTGTCAATGCCATTGCATGCAAATGCAATATTTTGCTCCTCAAAGGAGACTTTGAAAAATATTAACTTACAATCTAAGGGGCATAAGCTCTCTCTTTTGTTACCCTCCCTGCTCGATAGGCTTCCAGAATGCTTCGGGTCTCACTCCTTATATTTGTCAAAAAAAAAAAAAAAAAAATCTCAAAGTTTCCAATATTTTTTTCAATATTTAAAATGTTTTCATTAACATTTTGCTAAAGACCGCATTTAGTTACACTAAGTTTAAAGAAAGGTAGCAGCCATTTACACTGAGTGTACTGTAAATAGTAGCAGATGCTGTACACACAAAGTTTAAACAGAAGTAATAGGCTATTTGTAGTTAAGTAAATATCTGAGCAATGCTGGGTGGAGTTAGCTATTAGCATTCAAAGTAAACAGCCACACTGAACACAATGAACAGCGTCTGCTTGTGTGTGCACTTTTGTCGGCTTGTCAATGTTTCTGTATGTCTGTTTAAGAGTGTGAAAAATAAGTGAAAAAGCAACAGAGCTGAAAGTGATCCAGTATTTTTCACATTTTACCATTCACACACATAACGGTATGTGTATGCAGTTATGAGTGTTTGAACTGTTGTAGGTTTTAGCATGCTTCTTGCTAGTCTTTATATGAATAGGGTAAAATTTTGAAGAATGAATGAAAAGTTTTGGTGACCGCTGACTTTCTATTGTATGGAAAAAAAGATACATTTCTCAAAATACTGTTTATTGTCAGTTTTGAGAAATTTAATGCATCCTTGCTTATTAATTTCTTTAAAGCCAAATAAACTTAACTTACACAGTACGTACATTTTAAAAGTTATTATGAAGTGTTACTGAAGTGCATCTTGAAGATTTGCTTGAATGCACCTGGGAGTGTCGGCTGGTCTGACCGTTACAGTGAGTTCACTGCACCACTTCTCACATGAAACTGTCACTGTCATTACAGCGGTCAATGTCAGGGAGCGCAGAGAGTGAGAGACATGCCTCAAGAATATGGGAAGTGTGTGGATAAGAAACCAGTGACCTGTGATTATGGAGACATCTTTAAAGCTTATGCTCAAGCCAAGGCTACACAAAAGAGTGCAACATTTGTCTGCAGAGACAGTCGGCAGAATTACTGCTGGCTCTCAAGGAAAGACTCCGTGGGCTGGATATACGAGTTGAGATCCTGTGGGAACAATCTTTTCCACTCGACATCTCACACAGACTGACAGCCCTCCTCTGTTGCGTGCAAACTAATGGAAAGGATGGCGACTGATCGATTAGGGCACTTTCTTGGGAGTTGCTTCTTTGTAGATTATCGGAGTGAGTTTGGGAGAGGCCATTCTTTGATGGATAATGTGATGGCAATAAGATTTCTTTGAAATTTACAATTTAACCTCAGTAGAGATTCTCTTCAGACCGCAAAGAAACTGTATCTAAGCTCGCCAAGATTCATTAATGTTCAGAATCCATCATTTTAAGTTATCTTGGGGTCGAATTTAAGAAGACACAAACATATAAACTCCCTGCACAACCGTAAAAGAATGTATTACCATTAAAGAGTCAGACCGTAAGAAACTATTTAAAAAACTACAATTCAAGCAGTTTCCCATTTACCACAAGGACATCACATCACAAGAAATAATATTCTGCATACAATTTGTTGTTGTCTTTTTTTTTTTCTTCTTCTTTGCGTCTCAGAAGCGTTTTCTCTAAGGCCAGTGGATGGGTTGAAGCCTGTGTGACTCCGCTAGAATAAATTACTGACATGCACAGAGTGAATTTGCATAAGCCATTGGCCTATCCTTTGAGAGAAGCGGTTTTTAAACGTAGATACAGACCCTTTGTCACTATGCGAAATTCATTGGAGTCACCTGTTCCACTCGGCCTGCTTGTGAATGGCAAACGGGTGGAATTAAACAAACAAGAGGAGGATAATCCAGACAATATTCATGCTTCCTTAAGAAAGTGTTTCTTTCTAGACTTAAAAATGTATGTCAGACATGTCCTTGACCTTCTTTAAATGTTATTTTTAAAATGTATTATATGATGAAACCTTTGTTTTGTAGTATACATCATTACAAAGCTATCAGTTCCATATTTCCGTCTATGTGTCATTACAGTAGTAACCAGAATATTGATGTTTGTGTTCATTCAATATAGTCTCAATATTTAAGACACCGATAACATTTGGTAAAATCTGCATTCCAGCAAATGTAAGGAGCAATTTAAAGGAAAATAATTATTTACAACCCTTTCATCTAAGAAACAGGAAGCATAGGCTCATCTCTTTTAAGAGAACTGAGAACTCTACAGTGTTATGGCCTCAAAATGCACTTTCTGGACCATGAAATTACTAGATATCTAATAGAGATCCTCAGGTCAGCCTGACACTAGACTCTTTTTAAACAAGTGTAAGGTCATGAAACCTGACCTGACTTTCACCTCACTTCTTTGCAGTTGCAAATGCAGTTCAGTGGGCTTACTTGATGCTATGCATCTAAAGTAAACCTCTAAAAAAACCCTGCAAAATGGGCTTTCAGGATTATTGCTTTCAGTACGATCAGTCTTCTGTGCTGTCTTTCTCTGTTTTATGTTATCTTGGTTCATGCTTCAAAAATGCATGAGAGTAGGTGGACGTGACAGATGTCCTCAAAAACAGTTTTTAAAAATTAAGTAGCATAAAATTTTAAGCGCTAAAAAAAAAAGAGAGATACAGCTGTGCATTCAAGCAGGCAAAGACCGTGGATGACACAGTTCCACGATTTCATTGCACCAAGGGTGCAACCGCAAAAAGTCCATGAGGCTTATTTTACACTGGCATTCAAAATCCAAAACACCCTTGAGTTTATAGGCTTTGTTTGGGCATGCTGAACAATTAGCTTTTCTAAATGAATATGTAAATCCTCCTCAATGGAGTATGAAGTAAATTTACATGCCCTGCTAATACACAGCGATAACACTGACACTAGAGCTCTGACCAGCATGTGAATAAAAAAATAAAAAAATAATATAGGGACTTTTAAAGCACTGTATTGAGGAGTTGATGCCTTACAAAATATGATCAGAAACTTCAAAAGAAGAAAAAATGGAAGAAAAATAGAAAGCTACACAAACTTAACTTTGCACACTTCAGTGTAAAGGAGAGTAATAACAAAAAGTGAATAAACAATTTAAATGTTCCAGTAAATCCTGATCCTAAACAAAACCCGTAGTTTTACTAATGACCCTTTTTCAGTTCCACAAACACCTCTACTTCCATTTGATAAAATATATGCTTTCCAGTCTACAGAGGCTTTCAGTTCAAGAGCCTTGCTTATAAATAATACGCTAAGTTAGAAGTAGAAGTAGTAGTTAGAGGTAAATAATGTGCCGTACCCAGCAGGTTCGCCATAAATACTCGATGTAAACAAATGCTTTTTGTATAAGTACCCTCTAAGGTGCTGTTTCTATACCACTGTGTCATATTATGTGATTATTAATAGTTGCGCTTCTCATTTTGACCCACTAGGTGCCACTAGAATGCATTGCTTTTATACCACAGCTCGAATTGAACCCCTTTATTTGTGTTAGAGGGGAAAGCCCACAGACATGGATACAACTTTTTTGCTTTAGAAAGCTTCATGTTGTTAACTTGACAAAAATTGCACATTATATTATAATTAGCAATAACATTAGAGACGCATGCAGTAAAAGCCACCCTGCACTCCATTCGGAAGGGCTCATCCCTATGCCCTAATCCCTTCAAAGGGTTTACCCTCCGGAGTGAGAGCTTCGAAGGGTTGAAGGGTGTAGGGACCAAACAACTGTTTCTTTAAGTGCCCGTCTGCGTCATTATACGGAGGCGGCGTCTTCATGCAAAGGATCATGGGAGCCCGAAGTGTCCATTAGTTGTACCGTTCGAAAACCTTCATTCCGAAGGGCCCTTTGAAGTGGCTAATTTTGAGCACTTCGGTTTGGAACGACACTTCAATATGGCGGTCATGATTGTTTTCACTCCGAAGGGCGATATATCCCGTTTGGAACGCACTGAGGCTTGTCTTACCTTTTATAGTATGTCGCTCGCGGTGCATCATCTTACTGCGCCAAAAATGCAATATTCTGCCTGATGATTGGTTTATACTTACGTCAATCACAGTGAATCACCAATCACGGACAACATTCCAAATTCATCACATTGTTGCATCAGCATTTGCCTCCCCGCAATATCCGGGAAACGTGTATGCCGGTGTCCTGAAGAAAAACTGTATAAATCTAGACTGTTGGATCGTGTTACTTGTTCGTGCTTGTGATATTTTTGTCCAGTTATGGCGGATGAGAGCGTTACCGAACAATTGAAGGATCTGAAAATGGATGAGAAGAAGGTATCAGATGTGCATGCAGTTAGCTGACTAGCTAGTGAACTGAATAAGTCCTCGTGAGACAGTCATAGCATGTTGCTGTCAAAACCCTTAATGCTTTATTTTTATTTTTAATTTATTTATTTTTTAGTTTTTGGGCCTTTGAAACACGTTGCTCTCGTTATTTGTCTGACAGCTGTGCAATACAGATATTTAATATGCTCTGTTTATTTATTGCTTTGCAGTCAGGTTTTGTTTCTGTATCACTTTACAGCGGGTGGAGTGACCTGTTTGAACTCTTGTCTTTGTTGACATGAAAAACTAATTGACAGTTGAATGTAATAACCAATGAACGTCGCACCATTTCTTTCAGAATAGCAAAGATGGAGGAAAGAAGAAAAACAAGAATGCTGGTGGAGATGCGAGTGGCAGGGCTGAGGTTTGTGCTGATATTATTATTTTATTTATGTGCTGATATATTATTATATTATAGTTGCTGTGTTGTGTAGGATATTGCAATCTATTGCAACACTTGCGTATTCCACAATGGATTTCAAAGATTCCATTCTCTGTATAAACTAATGCATTGTTAAGCATGTGGATAGTATCCATGCACATTATGTAACTAGAAAATATTTGGCATATGTGCAATTGTGCATTGATTTAAATTCCTTTCCAGAGGAGGATGGGCGTGGTTTGGTTCATAATTGCAAAGATAGTATATCTCCTGCAATGCTAAATTGTGCTATGGTTTATTATTTATGATGCATGCACTTTTGAAGCACCCTTAAAACAATGGATAGTGGTTATGTGATAAAAATATGAGTTTTGTCTCTCTTTTTTTCCTCTATAGATGAGTCCTCTACCACAGTACATCGATGAGCGTCTGTCCATTTATAACAAGCTGAAGACAGAACATGATGCCCTGCTGTCTGAGAAAGCAGCAAAAGATAGCAAGCCCATCAAGATCACACTGCCTGATGGAAAAGTAGTAGATGGGGAATCCTGGAAGACCACTCCTTACCAGGTGGCCTGTGGTATCAGGTTAGTGACTATCTAAACTATACAGGAAAGCTTTTTTAACTCTGGTGTTGTCAACTCTTGCTTGAACTTATTGACACAGTTAGCAATGACACCTGTGAAAGATTGGTAAACTTTTATTGTTTATTTTTTTAATAACTTATATTAGTCAGTGTATAAACACTGAGGCTTCATAATGCAATCAAAACATTGTTCTGTTTGTGTGAGTGATCTGGCATAGAAGCATTGACTCATCCAGTGGCAGCAATTTGGGATGGGACAATAGATAAAATCGACAACATTTACATGTATGCGTTTAACAGAACTCAAAGCAACCTATAATAGAGGAACAGAAGGAGTTTGTCTGTATTTATAGTGTAAGCTTCCAAGTTTATTAGAAATCTAGACTAGGCGCAATGCAAATAAATCAATAAAATAATAATAATTATAATGTATGAATTGTTATATAGAAGTTTACCTTAAACTTAAATGTCTCACTTTCACCGAAAGGCACCAAAAAAGTGTTTTCTTAGTGAACTGCTTGATTGCATTATGCTTCCAAATCAAGCAATAACATGTAATCACAATGTATGACATTATAATGTGTTTTAATTAACAGCCAAGGCCTTGCTGATAATACTGTGATCTCCAAAGTGAACAATATGGTATGGGATCTAGACAGGCCCTTAGAGGACGACTGCAGTCTAGTGTTTCTCAAATTCGACGATGAAGAGGCACAAGCAGTAAGTTTAGAGTTTTTTTTTTTTTTTTTTTTTCCTCAAGTTTGCATTTGCATTTGTAATATTCATTTTAATGAATGCTAGTCCAATAGCAGTGACCCCACCACATATGTAGTAGTGTACAGAGAAAATGTTTCTTATGAATTATTTTATTATATAGATGCTTGAAAGAGTGTATTTTTACATATTATATAAAAACCTCTTTCTTAAGGTGTATTGGCACTCCAGTGCCCACATAATGGGAGAGGCCATGGAGCGAGTCTATGGAGGATGCCTTTGTTACGGGCCGCCCATTGAGAGTGGCTTTTACTATGATATGTTTCTTGAAAATGAGTAAGTCAGACATACTCTCTGTTGTTGTTTTTTTGTAGTTTTTTTTTAAAAATTAGAATGATTTGGATTGCTCATCAACTGAACTATAGTAATACAGGGCAGACTACAGGCATCAAATTATAATATGCTTCTCACGACTGTTGTCACCCATGCTAATTCAAGTCACTATTGTGTCCGTTTACCATCTATTGTTTAGAACTGTCAGTCAGAGCTTGAAATTTACATGAATTCATCTGTGATTAGAAATTATGCTAAGTATCTGGGCAAGAAATACAACATTTCCTATTTTTGTTCAAGAGTTTTCATTCCTTTTTTAACAATGACATGACCTTTTGTTTGACCAGGATCAGTGCAGTGGCTTTAGATAAGCTGGAAGGAGCATAATAAATGCTGTAGTTTACTTGTTGAAAGCTAATATATGCAAATGTATTCATTTTGATAATATCACTGTCAAGCTCTGCCTTATTTTTTAGCATGGCTCTGTCTGGTCCAGAGTAGGTATTTTTCTGAAAATGCATTGCTTTGTCATAGAAGATGACTGCTGGAAGACTAAAGTTTCTTTAATTGGTGACATCTGTGAGATGTTTTGTAATTCTTTGCACTAGTTTTTATTTAAGAAGAGCTTATGTTTTTTTTTAATGAAACCTGTGCACCTTTGTGTACTTTACTTTCTCTATCCTCTCCCTTCCTCACCTGCCGGTTCTCAGAGGTGTATCGAGTAATGATTTTCCCTGTTTGGAGAACTTGTGTAAGAAGATCATCAAAGAGAAGCAGCCCTTTGAGAGGCTGGAGGTAAAGAAGGAGACTCTGTTGCAGATGTTCAAGGTAGGTGGTTCCTTTCTAAGAGTGAGAAATATAAGCTCATGCTATGAATAAACCCTGAACACCTGAGCGCCTTGAAGTTCAGAATCAGACCAGTGAAATCTGCTTCTCTCTTTCTTCTAGTACAACAAGTTCAAGTGCAGGATCCTAAATGAAAAGGTTACCACCCCAACAACTACAGTTTACAGGTATGATTTTTGGTTGAAAAACATGTTTGTATTATTTATTTTATTTAAAAATAGTTTTAAAGTCTATTTACACTGCCATTTAAAACTACAAACCGCAAACTTTTTAAAGATTTCTATTTCAAATAAATACTGTTCTTGTGAACTTTCTATTCATCAAAGAATCCTAAACCTTCAACATTGATTATAAAAAGAATTGTTTTGTGTGCACTTAATCAGCATATTAGAATGATTTCTGAAGGATCATATAACTCTGAAGACCGGAGTAATGACTGCTGGAAGTTTTGCCATCACAGAAATAAATTACATTTTTAAAATGCATTTAAATAGAAAAGTTATTTAAAATTTTAATATTTCACAATATTACAATTTTACTGTTTTTTTTGTTAGATTAAAACAGTCTTCTTTCAAAAACATCTTACAAATGGTAGTGTATATACAATGTATTTATACCTTAGTTTATTTACACATTTTACTGTTGGTTCTGTAGGTGTGGACCTTTGATTGATCTGTGCAGAGGGCCTCATGTAAGACACACAGGAAAGATCAAGGCCTTGAAGATCCACAAGGTGCACAATTAAGCCCTTTCCTTCATTTTTCCCCAGTATCCTTGCAGAAACGTTTAACAATTTAAATGAACTCTCAATTAAAACTCCCTTCCGCATTCCTCTGTCATATTATCCCAACTTGTACATTAGGCATATAATCCCTACAGCATGATGTATAATTCCAAATATGATGTACATCACAGAATTCTTCTACATATTGGGAGGGTAAAGCTGACATGGAGAGCCTCCAAAGGATCTATGGCATCTCTTTCCCTGATCCTAAGATGCTGAAAGAATGGGAGAAATTCCAGGAAGAAGCCAAGAACAGGGATCATCGCAAACTAGGAAGGGTATGTGTAGATGTGTTAAAATTTACTTGCATACGTGATCAAAGTCTACCGCTCATTTGAAATATGTAATGGATTTCTACTATAAACCATTTTACCGTAAATGCAGGTACGGTTTACAGATAAGCCAGAAATGTACATGAAATATGCACATGGCAGCACATCATAAAAACATGAGGAAAATGTATTCATACCATGGCCCCCAAGAATACGCAAAATGCAGCGTCAGTTGTAATCCTTGCCTATGGATTATGTAAATCATACCTTATTTAAGTGCTTTGATGACAGGAATTATATATAGGCTACTAATGGCGCACAGTACTGACTCAAAAAAAAAAAGTCTTAATCAAAAATGTCTTTCACTCACTACCGTCCTTACTCACCACCAACTTTTGAATGGTAGTGTAATTAAATCACAAATCCAGCAGCAACATGAATATGCGCATCTGTAAAACTGGAAGTGAATAATTATAAAAGTCAGCAGTGTGCAAATTAATACAAAAAAGCCACTTTCTGCTGAACATTTGGGGGACAAAACTGCTCACACTGGAGGACATGTGGACACTTCGATGTGCTAATGACTCAGCCAGCATCTCATTTAATGCACTGTGTAGGGAGTCTCGAATCTGTGTTGACTGAAGACAGGTCTGATAGGTGGGCTGGGTGGAGAGAGAACGGGGACTGTGCCCATAAAGAAGGCAGATGTCTGTCTCCTTAATGTGCCATCTGTTCATGGGCATGCTGATGGGTGCACAGGGAACACTTTGTCACAACAAAAGCAAGAGCATAATCAGCCATTTGTCCAATTTTTTTTTTTTTTTTTTTGTCTCTCTTGCTCATTTAAACTTCTGGTTCTTTTCCTTTGTATCCTCCTGTATTCTTGTTTAGATTTCTGACTTGTATAATAATTGTTTCTCTCACCTTTAATGTTTTACACACACACTCTCTCTTCCCCCGCTTTTATCTTTCCAGGAGCAAGACTTGTTTTTCTTCCACGACCTGAGCCCGGGAAGCTGTTTCTTTCTGCCTAAAGGAGCCTACATCTATAATACTCTGATCGACTTTATTAGAGTGAGTTTCCCCCTGTTTTGAATACATAGTTCATTCTGTTACTACAGAGCCAATATCATCCATTTGAAAAATTACAATAGCTGACAAAACAAGGGTGTGTTGTGGAGCAAGGTTTGCAGAGGACTATTAGGATATGCTAAATTGCATTTCATGGATGTCATGGTTCAGTAGACCATGTAATGGATAGGTTGGTCCACTTCAAGGACCCCGTTAATGATTGTGAGCCAACCACTTGAATATTTATGCATTTTCACAGTCCATTTTTGTTGCACTGTTCTAAATTGTATTGTGTAGAGTGAATACAGAAAGAGGGGATTCCAGGAAGTGCTCACACCGAACATCTACAACAGCAAACTATGGCAAACCTCAGGACACTGGCAGCACTACAGCGAAAACATGTTCTCCTTTGAGGTGGAGAAGGAGATCTTTGCTCTCAAACCCATGAACTGCCCTGGACACTGGTACAAAATCTTTCTGTATTCACTGCAACAGAAGTTTTGAAGTGTTGTTAATTGTAACAGACATCGACAGTATCCCTGAATGCAAAAAGTTGAGCAAGAATAATTTTTCATTATGTAAACATGTTCCTTATTTGCCAGTCTGATGTTTGACCACCGGCCACGCTCTTGGAGGGAACTGCCTCTGCGTTTGGCTGATTTTGGGGTCTTGCACCGTAACGAGTTGTCTGGAGCTCTTACTGGCCTGACCAGAGTCAGACGTTTCCAACAAGATGACGCACACATCTTCTGCTCTATGGACCAGGCAAGTTACTTTGGAATAAATTATGCTTTTTTTGTGACTTGCCATTTAGGGTTTCCTTTTTACAATTTATATTGTACATATAAATGTGTCAGGTTATGCTCTTTAAGCCATGGAAATGTGTTGGTTTAAAGTTGAGGAAGCCTTACATTTTTCAGTGTGTTAATGGACTATGTTCGTTTCATGAGCATATTAATGATTTGTTAATGTTTGAATTGCATCTTACCTCCTTATCCATTTGCCTATCTAACAGATTGAGTCCGAGATAAAGGGTTGCCTCAACTTTCTACGTACAGTGTATGATGTGTTTGGCTTCACCTTCAAATTGAACCTTTCCACCAGGCCAGAGAAGTTCCTAGGAGAACCTGAAGTGTGGGACCAGGCTGAGAAGGTAACATTTGACACTTTCCATAAACACAAAAAGAGAATAAGCAAATAAATGCAAATACAGTACTGATCAAAATTTGCTTTGGTGATAATTAAATCATGCATATCTTGTCTAGTTTGACTTCATTAAGTCCTTGTTGATTATTTTAGCAACTGGAGAACAGCCTGAATGATTTTGGAGAGAAATGGGTTCTGAATCCCGGTGATGGCGCGTTCTATGGACCAAAGGTGCAACTGGATAAATAAAGCATAATATGAAATATGTACATTTAGGAAATTACTTTACACAAGTATTTTTTTTATTTTGTGATTCAGATTGATATTCAGATAAAGGATGCCATCGGCAGATATCACCAATGTGCCACCATTCAGCTGGACTTCCAGTTGCCTATACGCTTCAATCTTACATTTGTGAGGTATGTTTACTCCAGTAAACATTACATGTTTTCCTGAAAAAAGTAATAAGAAGAAATAAAACCGGAGAGAACATCCAAAGCAATTTCTGTTCCCTGTACAACAGTGACATTTTGTGGTAATATTTGATTACTACAACCCTCATGCATTTTTAATTGTGCAAGTTGCTGACTTTGTAACCCAAACTTTGTCTCTCTTCAGCCATGATGGCGATGACAAGAAGAGACCTGTGATCATCCACAGAGCAATTCTGGGTTCGGTGGAACGCATGATCGCCATCCTGACTGAAAACTATGGGGGAAAGTGGTACGGCTTAGGAAGGGGACTCCCATGATAATGTTTAGTCACACGCCATATGTGCGCATACCAAATTCTCCTGCTTTTGTTTCCCATAGGCCACTGTGGCTGTCCCCACGTCAGGTGATGGTGGTTCCTGTAGGACCCACTTGTGATGAGTACGCCCAGAGAGTACGCTCTGCTCGCTATTTCCCATACACTAGTAGCTGTTAGCTCTCATTCCAGCATAAACAATATCAAAAACAATCCCTTGTCAATCTCAGGTACAACAGGAGTTCCACAGGGGAGGGTTGATGACCGATGTGGATCTGGACCCAGGCTGCACCCTGAACAAGAAGATCAGGAATGCTCAGTTGGCTCAGTACAATTTCATTTTAGGTGAGTGATCCAAATTAATGTTTAAATTAGAGAACCGTGTCATTTCGATAGATAATTTAAAAATCATGGTTTGTTCCTGTTTGCTACTGTAAATTATTTGTGAATTATTTTTGTGTATATATTGTTACTTAAATGTGTGAGGCTTCCAGTTATTTTACAAAAACAGTCTCATTTAAAAAGCACACTTATTTTTAAAGCAAGTAGTTTTACTGTTTGCTGCGCTTTATTCTTCGTATTTACCTATAGCAGTTAATGAATAGTCTTGCACACTCAAAGAAAACCGCATACTTCTACGTTGCAAATTAAGGTGGATAATTGTCTTGTTTCGTAACATCGTAAACAGCGCAAGTAAACCGTGATTGCTTCTCAGTAGCTTAAATTAAAATGCCATTCGCATTTGTTTTAACTGACAAATGTCAGCTGCAGATATGTTAACATGAATTCATTGTAATCCTAACTTTTATGGTTGATTCAATGACAGTGGTGGGTGAAAAGGAGAAGAGCAGTGACACAGTAAATGTTAGGACTCGTGACAACAAGGTGCATGGAGAGAGGAGTCTGACGGACTGCATGGAGCGACTCAAGGAGCTGAAGGCCTCAAGAACCCGTAACGCAGAAGAGGAATTCTGAACTCCCTAAACATCCTTCCAAGTCTTCCTTCATATACCATATGCTCAGATGCTACTGGGCAGCAGCATGCTGCTATTCTTCATTGATGATCCATAACTTCTCAACTGGAAGTTATGAATCATCCCCTGTGGTTCAGGGGCTCAGGTTTTAAAACAGTGACATTATTTTATAAATAATCATTCAATTGTCCAAAAGTCTGAAGACATGATTAATTGTTAGTACTTTGCTTTAAAAAAAACTGTAAAAAAAATATCCTGGGAATGTTTATTTGTCAGATATCCATTAGACTTTGTTATAGGAAAGGGTCTTTTCTATCAATATATGTGAATGGGTTAATGACAATAATGTCTGGTGGCTTGTCTGATGTTGGGGATGAAATAAAACGGTATATCTTTCCATTCTTTTATGCCTCACTTTTGCTATAACGACTTCAAATGCAGTTCAAAAGCTGTTATTGTTGGAATATTTATAATCGACATGAATAGTGGTGCAGAACACTGTTACAGTAGACGTAGTTGTTTACGTGTTTAAACCCAATGTTACTTTCACTTTCACTTTCACTTGTGTTGTACAGGTGATTTAAGAGAAATCGCCTGCTTGCAGTTTGCACGTCTAACCGGATGAACGAGCGAGTAGTAAACGACAAGCAGTCTTAAAAGTTTTAATATTTTTGGATATATTATAGCTTATTTTAATCGCTATAGTGAGAGCACGTTTTTCCATCGTGTACTTCTGAAGTCGGGCGTTTCAACTATAGACTTTAAAAGGTTTCGACAGCTGAGGTTGGTTTTGTCCGCAGGATGTTTATTCACAAATAGACTTGTTTTGTTTTTTTCTGTTCACTCATAAACAATTCTGTTAAACAGAGATGCTCTTTAACTACCATTAAACGGAACGGCGCTGCTTTAACGGAATTTTTTTTTTTAAATTATTTCCCTTAAAAGGTAAGTCAAAATCATTTTGTATGTATGATTGAGAACGAGTACTTTACATTATTACTAGTATCGTCGATCTTCTAAAAGAGTGGTTATATATAAGGCAAAAGAATCAATCTCAGTTTTTATTTTTAAATGTTCCTTTTCCTGACGAGCTACGTTATTGTAAAGAAAAACAAGATAGTAGACCGTTTAATTTCACTTTCGTTTATGCACAGTAAAATCTTGCTTGCTTGAAAATATGTACTTGTGCTGTTTTTCTTTCAAATCATTGACATTTGCTAAGATATTTTTCTGTCTGATGCAGACAATAAGTGTAATTTTTCGCGTCTGAAAGCATTTTTGGGCCACTATAGGCACGTAGACCCGACAGGCTTAGACAGGCCGTCAAACATAAATTAAAGTTTACCATTCATGCAATGTCTAACTTCTTTCAAGAACTTCTTTCATTATTAATAGTTTGCTATTGTTAATTGAGAAATTATTTACTGGTTTCAGTTCTGCGATGGAGTTTACAGACGAGGAGAAAATATGGCTGCAAAGTGTGTCTGCTGAAGTAAGAATACTGTTTTTAATTTTTAGATTTATCTATTATTTTATTTTTTTGTATATTATTCCAGCAGGGGGGAAAAATCATTGTCAAAATCTAAAGGTGAAAAAGAAAAAGAAAATAATTATTCAGCCACGCGATGGCAGCATAGGCTAGTACAGGGCTAAGTTCATCATGTCCTCAGTTGTTCTTCTTTATAATTTTCACCTGTACTTTGAATAAAATCCTCTGCTGCATACGTAAATGTAAATGAAAAAGTTATAATAATATTTCACTTATTTAGATACCTGAAGGAAATGAACTCACTCCAAAGGAGAAGCAATTACATGAGAAAGCAAAGCCAGAGACTGAACTTCAGGCCCAGCTCTTCCAAATTATGGCCTCCATACGATTTGCGCTGAATGATCTAAAAACCTCAACAATACAGGTGCAAAACCCTGTCCAGCAGAGGAGCAGCGTCTCATCACAATGTGGATAAACATAAAATACCAAGATGTCGATTGCCTTTAGGCCTACTTTTTCTTTTTGGTTAAATAACTGAGAATAAACTAACCTAAAACAAAATCTTCTGTACGTAACAGTGATGTCAAGTGATTTTGGCCCTTTGTAATTAGCCACAAGAATACAAGTTCTTCTTTTTCATGATCTCAGCAGGGTATTCTTATGTCATTAATGATTTATTGGTGGATGTCAGGTTTAGATCATAGTTACACCACCAGAGAATGTAGCAGCATTGAGTTTTAGTCACCTCAGCTCATGAAATGTTTCCTCAGCTATGAACAACAGGACGCTTTACTATGCTATGTAATGCTGACTTGGAGAAAATAATGCTATTGCTGTTTGCATGCTCTTTTATTGTTGTACCATCTATGAAATCATGAAACTTTTTTTTTTTAATGTTATTGGTGCTTTTTTCACGATACGCATTAATGCTTTTGAAATGTTTGCCATGCAAAGTTCTCCAAAAACTCAGTATGCATTGTTTTTATCATGTTTGCAGGGATGATAACATCTCTACCTCAAATACAATAGTAAACAGTACAATACATATTTTTTTTTTGCACAAATGTATAATAAAGTGGACCATGGGATTTTGGACAATTGCAGAGTTCTAATTTTCAGTTGTTTCAATATTTTTTATTTATATGATTTCTATCCATGGCTCACACAAAACTTATAAAAATGTTATTTCCAAAATGTCTGTGCATCTGTTTCCAATTTTAGCTTAATGTTTTGAAAGAATTTTACTGTATTTTGAAATGAACAAAATTGAAAATTAATCAATGGAGTTTATTCAATTTGTAAGATCTCAGTATATACAGTTTCAGTATGTTTTTAGCTTTTTGTGTGCAGAAAATACTTCACTTGTTGCTATTACTCTGACATGCACACGGTGGTGTTACTCTGCAAGATTACAAACACCACAACAAGAGAAAAACAGACCAAGTCAAAGTGACAGAGACAGACTGAAGTCTAATCTTCTCTTCAATTGACCCCTGGCCCCAAGTGATATATAGCAGAGAGCTGGTGAGCACTCCATGAATCTTCTATCTCCTGCCCGGGGTAAATTCTTACCATATGTTTCATTGGGCACCTGGCCATGAAGGGATAGAATGCTCCATTGAGCTAAACAAACCGAGCAGCTTCTGCACACAAAACTCAATGTAAGAGGACAATGAGGGCTGCATGAGTTCGGTGATCTGGTCTCCAGCACACATGAACAGCGACATGGCTCATCAGATAACCTCTGGAGAGAACCAGCTAACCTAGAGAGCCTTAAACAAATGAATGAACTTTCTATTCATTAGAGGATCCTAAAATAATAATAATAATTAGAATAAATGTTTCCTGAGCAGCAAATGAGCATATCAGAAAGATTTCTGAAGGATCATGTAACAATGAAGACTGGAAAAATGATGCTTAAAAAACACAAGAATAAATAGCATTTTAAAATATATTCAAATAGAAAACAGTTATTTTAAATTGGACAAATACTTCACAATATTACTGTTTTTGCTGTATTTTAGATTAAATAAATGCAGCCTTTGGTGAGCAGAAGAGACTTCTTTAGAAACATTAAAAATCTAACCAATCTAAAACTTTTAAACAGTTGCGTGTGTGTGTGTGTGTGTGTGTGTGTGTGTTTGCATGTGTGTATGATTATTACAATAAACAGTATATTTAAAAATTGACATTTAATCTAGTCTAATGAATACTGCAAAAAAAAAAAAAAATTCATGATGATAACTGTTAACTAATGCTCACAAAATTCAAATGATTAAATGTTACCAAAAGTATTTCCCATTTTCCATGTGGTCTTGCATTTTATTCTATTTATTTATTTATTTATTTTTTTATTCCATATTTCTTCCACTTCTCACATCAACAAATATGGATGTGAACAAATCCCTAAATTACCCCTATTTTAATCCCTAAATTCGGGAAACCGAACTGCCATCTTTCATATCATAATGTCACAAAATCGCATGGTTCTGCTTATGCATGTATGATGACATTCTGGCACATCTGGAAAGATTGTTTGTGACCTCAAGCAAAACCTTCCTGCAAAATCACAAGTATGACCTCTGCACATGACCCGATGTAAATTAAGCAAACTGCTGTACACAGGCAGCTTGACTGAAGAGGGCAACGACGCACTCCGCGCATGTGCAAGTATTTTTCAACTTTGAAGCATATAATATGGGTTTAACCCCAGATAGAACACAGTGACACCAAATATTTTCTCTCAGGCGCACCACATCATAAATTGTATATATATATAAATGCAAGGGACTTGGTCTCGCAAAGCTTCTGACTGAAGAATTAAAAGAGAATGGTAAATGTAAGATATATACAGACGAAAACAATACATGTTTTCAGTGTAGCTTCAATGTTTTCTGATTTATTTTATAAAAGGAAAGAGCATGTACATTTTATTTATAAGGTTATAGCTTTACCAAAATACGTTACATTGAGTTGCTGTGAATTTCTAAAAAGTGAACCAAGGGAATGGCCTGACCCCTTACATTGTTAAAGACTTAGTGTGTAAATGAGCCCAGTCTTTGTTGCCCGTGGCCTGGGCATTTTGGAAACTACCCCCTTAATTTGTGCCTTGTGGCTACAGAGGTCTGACCAATGATATGACATGAATAAATCATCTGTCAAGAAAACCTCCAATCAGAAAAACCTCCAAAACCTCCTCCACACAACATGCCACATAATGACCATCTGGTGCCCAATTAGTGAATACCCCGTGCTAGTGCTAACACCTTCCTCATAATGAATAGAGAAAAGAGACATGTGTTCTTCATAGTGTTGCTGATGTTTTATATTAAGCTGTGGTGAGATCAGGGCATTATTTTGATTGGTGATTAAGGCAGCATTAAGCGACCGAGAGTTTTGTGTTGCACATTTTCCCACAAGTAAAATAAAGGGAGGTGGGATGTGAAACGCTTCTTCTGTTGACGCTCACTTGTTGACCGTGTTAAAGGGCCACTATGCCAAAAAAACAAAAACTGGTATTTTACTAAACTGGTATTTTTCTGTAATGTATGCAGAAAGGGTTTGTCTAAAAGCAAACATTTGGGTCACACTTTATATTAAGTGGCCTTAACTACTATGCACGTGCATCAAAAAATAAGTACAATGTACTTATTGTGGTCATATCTTATTGCAAAACACTTTTGCTGCTATTGAGGTGGGATATGGGTAAGGGTAGGGACAGGTTTATAAGTATGAGTAGGTTTAAGGGTGGGTTAAGGTGTAATTACATATAGGTATTTTAAAAAAATATAAGTACAATGTAAAAACATGTATGTACACAATACGTGCTTTGTACCAAATGATTAATTTAAATGTAAGTACACAGTAGTTAAGGCCACCTAATATGAAGTGGGACCTGAAATTTGCCTCTTATTTAACATGTCTAAATACAGCATTGGTTGTGGCTTATGGCTGGCTGGAACTTGGCTTGTGCTCATTCATACAAATTACTGTCATCTCTCGGTCAGTTAAGTCATATGTCAATGTAAAGTGTTTGGACTGACAAAATGTTAAAGGCCTGTGGTGCCTTTTAAAGGGATAGTTTACCCAAAAATAAACATTCTGTCATCATTCACTCAAGTTTACCCAAGTTACTGAACATAAAAGAATGTGGGTACCCAATTAGTTGCCGGTCGCCATTGACTTCCATAGTATGGGGGAAAAAAATACTATAAAAGTCAATGGGGATCAGCAGCTATTTGTTTACCCACATTCTTATAAATGAATTGTGTGTGTGTGTGTGTGTGTGTAGCATGTGTTCAGCAGCAGAAAAAAAACATACAGGTGACTAACAGGTCAATTTAATACTGATTTAAGACACATAAGAGAATAAAAACTGAGTTATTGCTATTCGGTTTCTAAAACCACCATGTCTTATTGTACGGTAGCCTACATTAGAGGTCTTACTGAAAGAAAGAGAGATGGGCTAACAAATAAAAGTGTAGACTGCACAGAATTTATGTATTTGTTATTCGTCTTGTCAAGAGTCTTTTATTGACAGCAAAATGTTAAACGAATTTTGTGTCTTAAGACACAAAATTCGTTTAACATTTTGCTGCCAACACAGTAGGGAAAAAAGTGTCACAGAGAAAATAAATATGTACAAAAATTGTATTCCTTATTTTTATTCGTCTTGTCAGGCTACAATTCGTTTAACTTTTTTAACATAATAGGAACAAATTTCGCAAATATTTAACTTTTTTTTTTAAATGTAAAATATTATGTGGCAGCAAAGCTTAATTTTAGCAGTCATTTAGTGTCACATGATCCTTTAGAAATCATTCTAATTGGCTGATTTTGTGCTCAAAAACATTTCTGATTATTATCAAAGTTGAAAACAGTTGTGCTGCTTAATGTTTGTGTGAACTGATACAATTTTACAACAACATTACAAATGTAACATTATAAATGCCTTTTACTGTCACATTGTATCAGTTTAATATGTCTGTGCTGAATAAAAGTATTATTTTCTTTCTTAAAAAAATTAAATAAAATAAAACAGGGAGCATTTGCTGAAAATGATTGCAGATTGCAAGAGGGATACCAGATTGCATGAAAAAAAACAACTACAAAAAAACAAGACTGCTTGCTGCAAAGTAGAACATATATAAATGTTACTATTATTCTTATTTAAGCAAGAAAAACCCTTTTCACCGCCAAAGTCTTGAGATATTAATAACAGATGCCCCAGCAGAACATATAGCCAGGAATCCAGATCCGGATAATTGATTGACTGTAAGGATTACAAGTGTGGCGCCAGAGCTCAAGTCATGATACCTGCTTTCTATTCGAAGACTGTCTTTCTTGGCTAGCCAATGCAACCAGTGATGTCCTGTTCTGATTGGTTACAGCTGAAGAACAGTATTTAATATCTAAGACATTTTAATTTTGCACATTCATTTATTTTTTATTTTTTAAATTACGTAATTTAATGCATTTTTTGCTTTTGGCAAATGCAAAATGCATTTTTTATTCTGCAATTTTACTTAATTTGTTTCCTTCTTTCTACACCATGGTCTGCATACAGCTGAACAACACCATTTGATTTTTTAAATCATTCTTTTACATGTTCATTTTAATTTCATATTAGAACTTTTATGTAAAGAAATAATAAACAGGAACTGAAGATTAATTTGTTGTAAGTTCTGCAACATTATTTTTGATTCATCATGGTCTACATGCAGAAAACAAAAAAGTTGTGAAAGTGCAAACTCTCTATGGGTATAATGTCAACAAGCATATACATAAACTTACTTGGCGTCTACACACAATTATCACGCTCGATTTCAAACATCTTTTCAACTCTCTCTCTCTCTCTCTCTCTCTCTCTCTCTATGTGTGCCTCTCAACAGGCCAAACATTCAAAAGGGGACATAGTTCAGAAAGGAGACTGAGCAAGACTAGAGGTATGCACTCAGTATTTTCCTCTCATTTTTTCTTCCTTCTTTTGCTCTGCTTTTTCTCCCTCCCTCGAAGGAACGCTTACTTTAGCTTCTTAAGAGAGAGTCTGGGAGGCTCGGGTCCCGATTTGGGTGCCCACAACTCACCAGAGCCTGCAAGCCTGATGAAGTTCAAGCTGACAGCTGCATAAATCACAGCCCACTGGAGCTAATAGGTGGCAGTATAAAAATCCTCAGACCTCAGACCACCCAGGTAGCCTTTACAGGAATAGGAGCATCCAGTCATATCTAACACAACTGAAACTGTACAGCAATCTGAGGCACTTAGCCCCCCACTTGCCACCCCTCTGGCTGCTCCTCGACGGGTGGGGGCCTCTCTTAGCAACACAGGAGAGGCCCGTTTGGCATCCGGACTACAATGATTCATATTTGGCACTTCCATAAAGGCTTCAGTTTCAGGCCCAATATTGCATAGTCTGTCTCACTCACGTTCTTTTTCTCTTCTTCTGGAAAAACCTATAAAAATCTAAGCCAATAACCCAACAGAAGTTACTAACTTTCTTTTAAGAAAGAACTTGTGATGTTTTTGAGCCACTGTTAGTCTTTTAAAAGATGCAAATATACCATGTTAAGCTATTGGATGTTAAAATACATTCATAAAATAACAAGACACAAACAATATGGGTGTTAAAATGATTAAAGGGTGAAAGAATTGCTTAGCTTTTCTTTGTAAAGGTCAACCTAACTGGTAACACTTTATAATAAGTACGGGTATGTATGACAGTTAGCAGGAGTTAGAGAAAAGTGTTTATAATGTTTTAAATATGGATATTTTTCTTACAAAAATGCATTGATTTGCTACAGGAGGCCTTTATTCACCCCCCAGAGCCATGTGAGGTACATTTTAATATGGATGGATGCACTTTATTGCACTTCTTTGGACTGTTGAAAAAAAAAAAAAAACACCCATCCAGTGCCATTATAAAGCTTGGAAGCGCAAGGACAATTTTTTACATAAATCAGATTGGATTCGACTGAAAGAAGAAAGTCATATACACTTCGGATGCCTTGAAGTTGAGTAAAGCATGGGCTAATTTTAATTTACATTACATAACATATAAGATAACATTAACAATGAAAATTAATGTTATGAAGCACTTTATTGTTAAGTGTTTCTATCCAGTTTTGCTTTGTTGTCATGAAAATCATACCACTATTTAAACACTAAAATGATTTAAACAGCTTTCATCTCAAATAATACGCTTTTACCTTTTTATTTATATTTTTAATAAAGCTTTTTATAAAATGTTAGGCATCACATTTCTACTTTTAAATTGGTCCTTTTTTACTTTCATTGTATGTGCCTGGCTGTAACCTTTTTTTTATATATAAAAAGGGGGATAAGGAGTACCCCTTTAACCTATGTTACTTGAATGAACCAACACAGTATAGCCAGAAAAAGCAAAAGAATTGTGTTGCATAGTTACTGTATTATCCGGCTACAAGCAGTGTAAAAATGGGCCTCACTTTCCCTGCGGGCCCCCCACATGGTGGCTTGGCCTACACTCTTCACACTGCAGCTCTGTTTTCCCCATTTCAGAGGGTGAATCCCACGTTCTGTCATGCTGAATCTGAAATCAGACCTGACAGAATCACTTCTGTCCCTGGAAAGAACTCCTAATCCTACTGCTGTTCATCAGTGCACTGCTCACAAAGATCAATTTAGATTACACTGGGGATGTAAGACTGCTTAAAGATGACACCATGACTGACACACATATTTTGTGGTTGTCATTAGCTACAGCATATACTTACTGTTCACTATGAGCACATTAAGCCTTATTAAAACTAGTTCACAAGCATAAACCACACTACAACATGTTTATTTCCTCTCATGTTGGATTGTATGAAACATTTAAACAACTTCGAGCTGTTGTTTTAGCCTAGGGTGACCCCATTGTAAACTGTTTTTCTAGTCAGTTGTTGGGGGATTTTAGAATCATCTTGGAACAATTCAGTATACATTTATCATATGACACCTGGGATTCACCACACACACACACACACACACTGCCACCGCCACACACGATTATTTACCTTACAGGCAGCTTGCTCTGTTCTTGCCTTTTCACAAGATGCATCATCTTAAAGTGATTTGTAGTTGCCCTTTTTACAGTGTGTGGGATCTGGAAGCAGTACAACTGATTAAAACAACCTTAAATTATGAAGCCCTCAGAGATGGTGGAAGTTGCCTCTAGTAATGTGTGAAGTGGAGACAAAGAAACTATGAATGAAACCTTGTCATTGCTGAACTACAGACATTGCCCAAAGCTAGCAAACTTCACCACAAAAAAGCTCATGAAACACATGCCCTGCTATTACTATTACTGGTATAAATGATCAATTTTAAAATATAATAGTAATGTATTATTTCATTAATATAGATATATTCATAGTTCTAGTAAAATATCTGTATGTATATAGTACATATATATATATATATATATATATATATATATATATATATAAAATGTGTGTGTGTATATATATATATATGAAGTTTATTTGATAACTCCAGATAACTCCTTTTTTTTTTAAATGTAAAAAAATAATGTTTTTTATTATGTTAACCTAGTCAAAAAAAAACAAACAAAAAAACAACCTGCACTTTCATTGAGATTAATTGGAATGCACAATGAAAAAAACATTATTTTTGAGAACTGTTAAAAATCTCTTCATATATATATATATATCTGAAATGTACATGTGTATATGTAGATATATAAAAGTGTGTGTGTTGTGTTGTGTTGTGTGTGTGTGTGTGTGTGTGTGTGTGTGTGTGTGTGTACCTGGTATTCATTGTTACGGATAGTGGTTGTAGTAAAACAAAACCAAAACATCAGGAGAACCACGTAACATCAACACACGTATATCCTTTATTAAAACATTAAACAGAGACAAAGACAAGGGGAGAACTGAGGACTTATAAAGGGACAGGAACAAAAGAGCAAACAAGATGATTAATGCAAAACAGGTGACTACAATAAACAATGATTAACTAAACTAGAGCAGGAAAAACTAAATAAGGGCAAACAGGAACTAAACAGAAACCAATACGTGACAGATACCTTGGCATTTGGCCCGGCCACACAGGCAATGACTATATGCCCCCCCCCCCCCAATAAAAAAAAATTTCTTGGGGAAGTCCACCTTAGGGGGTTGTTCTGGAGGAGCGGGCTCTGGTGGGCGCTCGGGAGGCGCAGGCATTTGATGGCGCTCGGGAGGTGCGGACTCTTGGGGGTGCTCTGGAAGCGCAGACTCTTGGGGGCTCTCTGGAAGCGCAGAGCTGGACGGGACCAGCGGAGACGTAGGAGAAGAAGAAGGGCTGAACGGGACTAGTGGAGGCGAAGGAGGGCAGAACAGGACCAGCGGAGACATAGGAGGGGTCTTGCGAGGAGCTAGCACTGGAGGGCTCTTGCGAGGAGCGGGGCTGTGGAGGGCGCTTGCGAGGAGCGGGCGCTGGGGAGAGGACAGGAGCCGAAAATTCACGAAAATTTTCTTGGTCTCCATGAGGAAACAAGCTTATAAATCACACAGGATGGAGTGTATAGAAAATCTGAAATGGCAGAATGTTTCCTGCAAGGTGTAGGTTTAGGTGTAGGGTGATAGAAAATACGGTTTGTACAGTATACAAATCATAACGCCTATAGAGAGTCGCCACAAAAAATGTGTGTGTTTGTACCTACTAAACCATATTTTGGGGACAAATTTGTACCCAAAAGTGAACTAAACTTCACAAAATCTCCAAAAACCTTCCTTTGGGGATGTCCCCATTTGTAAAATTGGTATAAAAATAAAGTAAACAAAGTGTTTGTTTTTTTTTTAACTGTAAAAATGCAGAAAGTTTTCTGTATGGGGTAGGGTTAGGGGTGGGTTAGAATTAGCTTATAAAATCTATAACTATCTGTTTATAAAAACAATTGAAGTCTATGTAACATCCCGATTTAGACACAACACATTTTAAGTCCTGTATGTTGTATCTTAAAAAGGACAATCCTTTTAATCATTCTTGTAAAACAACAACAACAACAAAAATAAAGTAAATAAATAAATAAAAATAATTGCTAGATAAAAATAAGGGTGCAAGATGAAATAATGTATGTAATATTATTTTATTTTTTAAGTTTAATAAAAATAGGAATATTAATTATGTTTCAATAAATTCAGTATTTAATTCTAAAATCTACAGTTTCTTCATTACACTAATTTCATAATATGAATATTTTCTTATGCACCTACCACTAAAATATGAAAAATGATAAATACAGTAACTGAGTCTCAGCAGGTTATTGCTATTTTAATGTCACTTCCAAACAAAATTCAGCATGTATTTTTCATGCTGGTGAGTTGATGGGAGGAATGTTGCCTATATGCATGTCAAAGCCTGTCAAAGCACAGCAGTGAGTTGCATTTCAATGAGAATCTGCGTGCATTCAGCAGTCCCTTCAACTTCCATTACAGTGACACCACTCCACCCTTTCACACCATCAATACCACTCTTGTGCTCATGTCTGAAAAACAAAAATAAATAAACTCACTCAATTCAGAGCTAATGACCAGGCTCTTAGGTCATTGCTTTGGCGACCTCAGGATTTGGCCTGTTACAGGCACAGTATGTGTGTGTCTTACAGTCTGTAAAGAGTTTGAGGTCATAGTCCATTAATGACATTTACAGTAAAAGCTGTGTATGGGCGCTGATGAAGGGCGGTTTGAACATTTGAGGGAAAAAAGAGAAAACACAAACATTGTTCCAAACAGTGCTCACCCCAGGGGAAAATGAGACCCTCTCCCTCCTTCTGTACACATAAACATGACAACATATCAGAAAATATGACAAGCCAAAGGAACTGAGCTGCTGTAAAATAAGAAAAATAATAAATTCTTGTCAAGCAAAGTTTCAAAGGAGCACCGTTTTACTTCTCAAGAGCATAGTTTATCATGTCATGCCCCATGACAAATTGTCTTGAAGTAATGCTATAAGACATGAAGAATTCAGCAATAATAATACACCAAATAACATATCCTTGGGAATTTTCACAGGTCTATTCATTTTTTCCCAAAAGTTTTTGATCAATTTTAATGAAATAAGTAGGTTGTAATGAAATATATTATATTTTAAATTTATATATTAAAAGACATCACTGTTCAAAAGTTTGGAGTTGGTGAGATTTTTTTATATATATATATATATATATATATATATATATATATATATATATTTGAAATAAGTTTTCTTGACCAATTATTCAGTAAAAACCATGATATAGTGAAATATTACAATTTACAACTGTAACATGTTTAGCATGCTTTAAATTGTCATTTTAAAAGCTGAATTGTTCAGTAGCCACTACTCCAGTCTTCAGTGTCACATGATCCTTCAGAAATTGTTCTAATATGACGATTTCTGCTCAAGAAATATAGATTTTGGATGAGTAGAAAGCTTTTGTAACATTATACAGTACTGTTCAAAAGTTTGGTGTCAGAAAGATAAAAAAAAAGAAAAAAGAAATTGGTACTTTTATTCAACAAGGATGCATGAAATTGAGTAAAAGTGACAGTAAAAATAATGTACAAAAACATCCTGTAAATTTCAGATAAATGCTGTTCTTTTGAACATTCTGTTGATGAAGGAACCCTGAAAAAACTTACATAATATGAACTTGTTTCATATTATTTTTTATATTATTTTAATAATAGTATATGTTTCTTAAGCCACAAATCAGCATATTAGAATGATTTCTGAAATGATCATGTGACCCTGAAGACTGGAGTAATGATGCTGAAATTCAGCTTTGCCAACACAGAACTAAATTGCATTTTAAAATATATTCAAATAGAAATCAGTTGTTTTAAATTGTAAAAGTATCTCACTGTTTTTACTGTATCTAAAACTGGGTGGCAGTGCATATGGTTAAACACATACACAGTCCCTGATCAGTGATGACTGTAACAGTATGCTGGACATGAAGAGCACTGCAGCAGCAGCGTTGTGCCAGGGTTCTGTGGTGTTATTCTACTGTGGTTGCGGAGCAGGATTTGAAAGAAACTAAAACAGGGCTCTCCTGCAAGTGGCCAGTGAAAGCACGTAAGGCTGACCAGGGTGACCACAGATGAAACCTTAAGTGTGGTAATAGTTTTGAATTTTGGGAGTTTTTCTTCTTTGGGTTAAGAGGTTTTGCAGCTTTTACCCACCTGCTGTCTCTTTTTAATGAGGCACAGTGTCCGTATTCAGTGTGAACAATATTCATTGGAGAGCCTTTTGAAGAGATTCCAGTCTTTGCTTCTTGAAAGCTTCAAGCTGATTACAATCCCCGTCGTCAGCGAGTGCTGGGTCCAAGTATATGTCTGTCTTGAAACCTGGATTAATTAGACTTCTGTGATACGGGCGAGAGGCCAAATTAATTTTGTAATCTGTCTTCTAATAAACAAGAACCTTTGGGGAATGCTGCATTCCTAGGTTTTTGCTTAATTAGGACCATGTGGTTCTTTTGAGAGGTTTATAATAGGATTTCTATGGACTGAGAAGCACTCCGAGTGCTGTAATGTTTAGTACCGGGTGCATTATCCCATTCTAAGCACTTAGAAAAATTCACTCAACTTTATTTTTTTTTTCAACGCTAATGTCTGTTTTTCATGATCTCCCATTGAATACTTATGACCCTGTGACCGAATGTTAAATTTAATGCCCAATTTAACACGGGCTTTCTTGTCAGATGCCTCTTTGTAGTCGTGGTCCTTCTAATCCGCCAGCAGGAAGCTGGGTGTTGTTGATGTCTGAGCTACACCAGCGGAGCTCCATTGTGCGGCTGTGACAGCACGTCCCTGGGTCCGGCCCCAGAGCTGTCAGGTCTCTCTGTCACACTTCTCAGCGGGCACGCCATGGCCAGCAGTCAGGGGTCCTAAAGCCAGGTCCTGAAGCAAGATGCCAGGCTTGGCTGAGTAGCAACAAGCCGTGTCAGGCTCTAGGTTTCATGGGTGAAGTGCGGCTTTGTCTGTGTGTCATTGTATCAGCAGACGTCTCAGAATCAGAGGTTAAATAAATCTGCCATTCATTTGGACCACACCACACAGTTCAAGTGTAACAGTAAGGTTTGGATAAATATCAACATGAGTCCCTGGAAAAAAAAAATAATGCCAACAGTTGATTGTCAGATGACATGACATATCACAGCATGTAAACAGTTCAGGCAGCTCTCGTCTCTCAAAATGTCTTCAGTGAGAAAAGTAACACACTACTGTTCAAAAGATTTTTTGTGTGTGTGTGAACGAAATTTCTTTCAACACCTTAAGAACGCCTTAAATTGTGACAGTGAAGACATTTATGTTCTAAAATATTTTTATTACAATTATTTCAAATGATCAAAGAGTCCTGAAAAACTGTTTTCAACATTGATAATAATAAGAAATGTAACGCTGAATACTGGAGTAATGGCTGCTGAAAATTCAGCTTAGCTATCGCAAGAATAAATTACATATAAATATATATTACAATAGAAAACAGTTCTTATTTCTATTCTATTCTATTCTATTCTATTCTATTCTATTCTATTCTATTCTATTCTATTCTTTCAGGAGTGAACTGAAGGCCTCTCAGCCACCTCCTCTTCCATTTCTAATTCTTCTGGAATCTCTTCTGGTTGACAACGGCAGTTTCCAATTCTATTTTAATAAAACAAGTTTTTCTTTGCAGAGAAAGAGTAAGCAGTTTCTACTTCGCAAAATGCAGAAAATAGCAATTAACTCACTAATTATTTAATATAGAATATGGTGTATAATGTAATAGTAAAAAAAGTAGTTTTACTGTTTTACTACAAACTAATATTACTGTGAGATGAATTTATGTCTGGTCACATCAAAATTTCTATTTAACTTGGTCACCCAATCTCATTCTCATTAAATACATCGCAAAAGAGTTATCTTAGTTAATATAAACCAAAATCATAAAATCTCTATAATCGATCAACTTTTCTTACTGTCTCCCAGGGATAACAGGAAGACACATTCTAGACATCTTCAGAGGATAATAAAAAAAAAAAAAAAAAAAATACAACTATTCTATACTATACTATATTATACTATACTACACTATACTGTATCAATTTACTCAATAACTATAGACTGGCCTACCTGCAATGCCATTAACAAAAAAGAAGGAGTGTGTGAGGAAAATCCAGTGCATAATATTATCAACATGATATGAAATCACATGGTAGCCACAAAGTGTCACTGCACACAGTAGCACACATTTCATTCAAGATAAATGACTAACTGTTTTCCTTTCCTTTCATCTTTCACCCAATCCTTTGTTTGTGCAGCTCTTAGGCTTGTCATCGTGGTTTATTTAGGTGCTTTGCCAATCTTAACAGAAGTTGTCTCTCTGCACTGTAACAGTCCTTGGACAAGCCTGTTGCTGAGAGATATGAAAGGCCAAGTATTTGCAACCATAATCTTATTTGCTTTGTAGTAATGATTATGTTAAGCTTCACTTTTACACACCTAAACTAAAGGTTAGTTTAGAACCTATTTTTATTATTTAAAGGTTGAGAAAAGTCTCTTGGGTAGTTAGTTAAACTACACTCAGATTACATAAACTATACTGTGTTAATTTTATTTACAGGTGAGCCTATCAAAATGCTGAAATAGAATAATAGTAAAAGAATAATAGAGACGGTAATAATTTAAAATGACTTCTTTCTTCTTCTTTTTTTTTACAATACATGGATTAGATTAAAGTAAATATCAAATATTCACTTTTGTTGAGAATAAAAAATATATAAATATAAAATATAATAATTTTATTTTAATATAAATGATGTGACAAAACAAGCTGTATAAAAAGTTAAGTCATATTTCATTACAATAGAAAACAGCTCTTCCTAAAACTTTTAGAATATATATAATTATATAACAACAAACTGTATAAAAGTTAGTTTTCATTCATTTAAAGTTACTGGGTTGACTTTAATTGAGTAAAACCATCACCAAACTCAGCAGTCTTAGATTGATGGACAAATTATGCAGTCACATCTGGAAACATAATGGACGTTAATGACAAAATGAGGCAGGACTCTGAGCTGAATTGGTAAGTTGACAAATTTGGTCCATGTATATGACTTCATCTTCTCTGTCCAGAGGTTATATGGATGGCTCAAGAAGGAAATAGTTTTTATTTTCTCACAGCTGTGAAGATCAGTGACTCATACCAGAGCTTGTCACAAACGGTTGAGTTTTGACAGTTTAATATACAGGCTGTCAAGTCTTCAGAGAGACCTGTGTAGTCATAGAGGTGGGGAGCATAGGTGGGTGTATGGAGAGAAAGAGTACCTTTGTTTTGCTGGATGAAGCCATGGAATTACAACATATTTTTCTAGTAGTGCAACTCCATTACCTTAACCAAAGTGGTTAATAAAAAAAATATATATATAAATAAAAAAAATCGCAGACTGTGAGCTGGTCCAACTTGTCTTACTTTAACATTTGTGCAATGGACACATTTGAAATAATATTACAGCATGTTTTAGAACTAGTCTGTGTTGGCAGAACGAATTTGAAAATAACTGGACTATAAAATGGGGAAAAATGTAAAGCACTGCATTTTATACATTTTTTGAAGGACAATATTATTTCACAATATTTTGCTTTCACAATATATTAAATTATTTAATTTTCCTAATACCATAAAGTAAACTTTGAATAAAAATGCAAAAAAATGTATGGAATGTATGGAAAACTGCATTTCTATAAAAATATAAAAAAGCTATCCAGTATAAATTCCAAAGCCATCAAGTATAAATTATTTTTGATAATAATATGGAAACGTACCTCTAATTAAACATACTAACAAACTAATTAGCACCCCTAAACCACTTTGCAGTGGTGTCTTGCCAGATAAGAGAGTGAGGTATCTGCCGAACACTTCACCTGCCCTCTTCAAATGGAACCACTGGTGTGTACTGACATTTCTTTTAACAACATGATTATAAGCCGCAGGACAGTGGGGGGGCATTTGAAGTTTCCAGTTCTCGCTCAAGAGAGGGGCGTTCCTCTGTGCTGCAGCCCAGAGCGCTGAAGGTGGAACTGGGTAATTACAGGGAGACACGACCTGCGCTGAAATCACCACTTCCACTTGAACCATGTCATATCAGCCCTGATTTATTCAATAGTGAAAGGATTCCTTGTAGGCCTTAAATAAATTTTAATTGCAGTAAGCTGGTTAACACAGCAGTTTTATCGTTCTCACTGTCTCCTCCCCTTCTTTCCTCTTCTTTGGCTGGGAACTTTGAGGGGATTAGGAATTGGTGGCGGTGACGGAGGGGGTTGCTGGGAAAAATTGTGAGCGCAGCATGGCTCCCACAAGTCACAGAAAACTCATGCTGGACTGTTCTAGCTTTCAATGCAGCTGTCGGGAAAATCGCCATTAATGTCCTGTATGTTTCCTGTATAAATGCAAAAGCAAACTGAAAGGCACATACCAAAAAATTCCCCCTTTAACACGTATGCCAGTCAAGAAGCTCACATTATAACAAAACTGAGTGATAAATACATGCGGCTGTACATATTCAGACTCTGTGAGGACTCAACAAAGGCTGCATCTAATTTGTGACTAATTAACTATTAAGGAAGTGTGTGTAGGTAAGTGTGGCTCTGACAAAACAAATCCCTGATCAACATACTTAGTAGATATACATTTCCTCAGTTCTACCCTTCAGCTAAACTGCATTCTCAAGGTTCTTGTTTCGCTTGTTAAGTCATGTTGTGGCATTTATGGGTTTGGTGTCTTTGTTTTTGTTCCTATGGGGTTGAAACTGCTTAGCATCCCAGCTATTTCTGATGTCAATGGCAACCTTAATTGAAGTGGAAAGGAGCTATCAGAATGACTCAGATCTGCCACGATCAGAAAAAACCTATGATCTCATATCAAGCGGTGTTCAAAATCTCCAGACATTCAGTTTAGATTATAAATATGCCAGTATTCTAAATATCTATTATAAGTAGAATCAGAACTAATGAATGTAATGTGTAATGAGGTGAGTATTTATACTCACATAATTATTTATTCTTTTTGCAGAGGCTTTGAGCAGAAGATGCAAGAGCAATAACAGCCATTAAGCTAATAGCAACACAAACCGAGATTCAGCTTGTACTGTGCAGCTCTTCAAATTCCCAAATGATTCTGAGGGTGAGAAAGAGCATTTGGTTTCTGAGAAAGCATGTTTTTGGCTGGCCTGAAGGAGGATGCATTTCAAAGAGCTTCAGTACATGTCCAGGCCTGCTGGAGGGGCAGATAGAAAAGAGAGAGAAAAAGAGAGCCAAAAAAAAAAAAAAAGACAGACCCAATTACTGACCTCGGGAGGGAGTCAGAATTCCTCAGATTAGAGTCACTGGCAGTTTGCTTCACAAATGCATTTCTCGTAATTGAGTACGCAACCTGGCTCCATTAATCTCCTGTCTTCTGCCAATTGGTGAGATCAACCCATCCGAGCAGGCTAAAGTTATTAACAAGGACTGTTATATTCAATGCTAATTTCGTACTATTTTTGAAAGAAAGCTGTGGGGGTCTGTTGCATTTGTTAAGTTTCATTGGCTTACATGCAGGAGGTATTGTGTTTTTTTAAGTTAAGGTTTGGCATTTATTGCCTCAAAATTTCGTTATATCACTCTCAGCAAAAATGGTGCCAACTTATTTTCATTTAATGCATCTACTTCACCTTATACAGCAAGGCGTTGACTCGCATCTGCTTCCAGTTTAAATCAAAGAGCATTTTTTCTACAGCATATATATTGTTCAGGCCATATTAAGAGAGTTCCCTGTGTTGCAGAGCCAGCATATATAAAATGTAGTAAAACTGCATATGATGGAAAGCTTAATTTGCCAAAAAGTAAAGTTATGATGTTGCAAGCAAATCCATATTTAACTCAGCGGCGCATAATGTAATATTAAATGACACAGGAGAATGTGTTACAGAGCATATCGCATCATGCTTGGACATGAATAGAAGCATAATTTAACATAATAAATAGACTCGATTTACAAGCCTATAGCCCTGCAAATTGTGTAAAAAGCAATTATTATCAATTCTGAAATGATAAACTTCTCTGAGCTACCACAACAGAATGTGCTCAACCATAATCCATTTGGACATCAGTCAGCACTGTGACCCGTCACGGTGACATATGGCCCAGCATTAACCTTCGCTTGTATAAAGGTGGGATAGTGTCGTGTGGGGAATATGTGGCTCTCTGCCATTCTGAGATGAAGCCATCGATCCATGCCTTTTCAAAGCTTCTTCTTTCAGCCAGACCCTCAGGCCACAGTCTTTAACAGATGGGCCATTCTTCAGAGGCAGCCTTCCCTCAGATGGTGATACAGTCACATAGTTGGGTGTGAGCCCTTCGAGGCAACTGGCTATACCCTCTAATTAGGCAACTTGATGGCTTCTTTCACTCATTCTGCAAAGAGCTTGAGAAACCCAGTGAAGAAGACAATAGGAGCAGGTAATTAATTCATTTCACAATGATATTCATGGGAATGTCTGAGTGACTATGACTGAAACACAAGCCCTTTTAAGACGAACACCCAATACCCAAATAACAAACGTGTGCTTCAAGAAAATTTTACTAATGTTCTCATTAAGTTATGAAAACTGTATTACTCTCTGAACATTCGAAACATCCATTTTATACCTCTTATTTATGCACACATTGGAGAAAACATTAAGGGAGTGTTCTGTTTTATAATTTTGCAAGCATTATGGGGATGCTACTTTAGAATGTTCTCTTAACATTCTGAAACAAATAGTAAGTACAGTAATAACATTTAAAAAAATGTTTAAAAATCTCTAAACATGTTTCAGAAAAAAAAAAAACATCCCATGAACGATGTATAAATAATGTTTTAATATTTTTAAGCAGTCATGAACTGAGAAATCACATTTTCCTTGATGTTTTGACATGGAAGGGGTCATTGTACTATAAAAACAACCCTCTGAGTTTTAGAGCTTCCTTGTTAGTTCAAAAACAGCTTTTATTGAATTTGGTCACATTTTGACGTAAGAGACCTTTTTCACAATTCCGTGTGAAAAGTGGAATCTTTGAATAGTTGTGTAAAATAACTTTCGCTGTAATCTGAATGAATGGCAATGCCCATAGTATGGTATTGTGGTACTGATTTATTGATGAACAATTCTTCACAGATGTTTCATCAAAACATATTAACCACAGTTTACAATCATTAATCATATTTTGGTTTTGGGAGTCCCCAACAACAGGTTGACATGGATGCAAGGTCAAAAAACACTTTCATTTTCTTATAATATGCATTTATCTTTTACCTTATTTGCTCAACGAATCCCAAATGATTCGCTCAATGATTCATTTTACCAAACCACTACTTTGTGTGACGCTAATCTGCGGTGATTGGTCCTACTGCATTTGTGAGTGCAGTGCTGCTTTGTGTACAGCCGTTACCGGGAAAACAGCTATTTTTTAATGCTCCAAAAGCAGCATCTAGTGACAAAGAAGGTTTTTGCATTTTCAGTTAGACCAACGCGAAAATCAGTTTTCCCAGGTCTGCGCGTGCAACAAGTGGGCGTGCAATGTTTCAAGTTGATGTCAACATGAACCGGATTCATTTTAAAAACGACTCGTTTCAATGATTCAGAGTCGACTCTTTTGTTTTGAGAAATAATAACTTTATACACGGTGTACTTTCAGATTTAAAACTTTGCAGGATGTTTTCAAAGGTAATTTTCAAAAATCCCTAATAGCGGCACTTTACAGTTTTTTACAATTGTTTACACACTAAAATAAAAATTTCCACACAATTTGCAAAATTCTACTCCAATGAGCAAAACACCTCCACAGATTTGCACAACATTACACACAATGTCTGCTTCACCCTTTTTGTAAAACATTACACACAGTGATTTGTAAAACTCTACACACATTTTCACACCTTAGACACAGATAAGGATTGTGAGGTTACTTCCTTGTCATTACAAAGCCCCAGATTGCCAATGACCACACTATTGCAACACTTATTGACCATGTTATCAACCATGGACTGACACCGATGGAAGCTGGACAAAGAGTTCAACCAAATCTCAGCAGAAATACTGTTGCGTCAGTAATTCGGACATTTCATCGAGAAAACAGGTAAGCTAACCACACAGTACATTGAAACTGAAGCTTTCTGTACTTATCATTAATATTGTTTACTGTGATATTTGACAGTAGGCTGCATGTGTATTTTTTTTTTTTTTTTTTTTTTTTTACATAGGATTGAGGGTCGAGGACACCAAGGTGGAAGGGGCCCTATGTTCACTCGTGCACAAGAGGCCGCCATTGTGAACATGGTTTTGACCAATAATTGTATCAGGCTCCGAGAAATCCAAGCCAATATCATCAATGATGACCATATTTTCAATAACATCCAACGAGTCTCTCTGTCAACATTAGGTCGAATCCTCAAGAAAAATCAAATATACATGAAGCAACTGTATCGGGTACCATTTGACAGAAATTCAGAGAGAGTGAAACATCTGCGCAATGAGTATGTGGAGGTATGTATTGTTCATCTTACTATGGTGTGGTATTGTGCACTGCTCATAATGTTCTGGCACAAAAAAATACTGTGCAATAGATATTGAATAGCATCTTATTGTCTTTTACTGTGTTTCAGAGAGTCTTGCAAATGGATGCTGCAGAAATTCAACATGAATTTATATATGTGGATGAGGCTGGATTTAACCTTGCGAAAACAAGAAGAGGGAGAAATGTAATTGGACACAGGGCGATCACCAATGTGCCAGGGCAGCGAGGGGGTAACATCACCCTTTGCGCTGCTATTACACAAAATGGGGTCCTCCACCACCATGCAAATCTGAGACCCTATAATGCAAATCTAATACTTGCATTTCTTGAGAGATTGCACGAGCATTAAACCAAGTGGACCAGATGCGGTACATTGTCGTTTGGGAAAATGTCTCATTCCATCGGGCTGCTCTGGTCCAGAATTGGTTCCATGAGCACCCTGAATTTGAAGTCTTCTACCTCCCCCCATACTCCCCCTTCCTGAATCCAATAGAAGAGTTTTTTTCAGCATGGCGGTGGAAGGTATACGACCTGCAGCCCTATGACCGTTTGCCCCTCATTCAGGCCATGGAGCAGGCCTGTGATCATATCGAAGCAGCTTCTGTGCAGGGGTGGATTCGTCACACGAGGCGATTCTTCCAACGGTGCCTTGCCAATGAAGACATAGCCTGTTATGTGGATGAAATCTTATGGCCTGATCCAGCCAGACGGAGAGATGATGAATAGTTACAGTATTCTTGTTGCTTTTACAGTAGTTTTTCTTCAGAGTCAAAGTGTATGTACTTCATGCAGTAATTTTTATTTGTGTACAGATTTTATTGATTTCATTGTTGATTGATCACTGTAACTGATTAGGGTAAGAAATACTGTAAGTATTGAAATAAATACTTGAAATATTCAGTCTGTAGCATCAGTGTTGTGCAGTGCTTGGTAAGTTTATAGTAGGCCTATTTGTGTACATTCTCCCTATATCTCAAACTAATCATGAAGAATGTTGTGGGTTTGTCACTATTTTTTCATTTAAATTATCCCTTACATAAGAATGTCTGGCCAAAAATCTAGCACATGCTATTTCCTAAAATTAGTTTTTTTACAAATGTGTTTTTTATTTATCACAGCAGTGTGAAACTGGCTGCAATAGTGTCTGATCATTGAGGACTGTGTTGGTTAAATGAAAACTAATAGCATTTTCACAAATATGTGTATATGTTTTGACTGAAATGTGTCATTTTGCAAACAATCTAGGAATTATGCAAACTGAGTGTGGTGTTTGGATAATTGTGATTATATTTTGAAAAAATTAACCCGGTTTTCAAAATTGCGTGTAAACAATTGAAAAAAAATTGTAAATGGGATTGCACAAGTCATGCTGTTTTTGTATGCACAATACTTCATAGTCAGACCAGCTTTACATGCAAGAATTGCATACAAACAACATATCACATTAAAGAGCAATAAAATTGGACTTGGTTATACATCTCATAAAACATTAACCATGAGTAATGACTGTACAAATTAAACAGTAATAATGTTAGCATTGCTTTCATGTACCTACTTTTCTTTCCGATACGATAATCATATATTAGATCAAATTGGGGCTATTCAAATAAATTTATATTTTTCATAGTTGATTATTCAAAAATAACTGGTTTTATCTTCTTAAACTAAAACCTGCCTCTGCAGCATCAGATCAACGCCTACTGCTACATCATCATGTCTTTGACTCCGCCCACTGGAGCGTTTGTGAGATGCAGCTGTTTCTATGGGCTGCTATACATAAGTCTTCTTCCATATTGGAACAGTCAAATCGTAAGAATCAGAGGGCTTTTGATGTAAAAAAAATCATACTAACATTTTTAGTGCACTTCAGGAAACATGATCAAATAATTAAAAAAATGCAGATCATGGCCCCTTTAAGGGTTTTCAAAAATATTAAATACCAAAACTCTGAGCAAATGCTCTATTAATGTTACTGGAAGAACATCTAAGAACCTTATCAGAATGTTAACTAAAGTTATGAGAATATTCGCTGTTAGCTTGGTATGTACTTAATTCCTTTCATAAATATTCCCACAACTTTCTTCTTTTTTTAACTTCCACATTTGTATGTTCTCACATTCCTTTTCTTTATCTGCTAGCTCTCCGTTTTGTTTTACAATGTAATTTGTTCTGCTACTCATAATTCTACTATTAACATCTAAACTTTGAGTTAACAAGAAATATTATGGGTTTCAAACTAATTGTGCCAGCATAAAATGCTGATTGCAATAAATAAATAAATAAATAAAAGTGAGGCACTTACAACAAAAGTCATTTGTGTCATTTTTAAATAATTTAAATGCATAAATTCTTCTGTTCTTGTTTTTTATATATAACTGTAATGTCTCAAATTTTTACAGTTGTTGTAAAATGTCACAGGATATGTTGTCATGTTGTCAAAAATGAATATAACTTTAGATTTAAAAGATTATTAAACAGTTTTTCACACTGAAATCATATCTCATTGTGGCTATACTTTCATAACTGAGTTTTTTACTGTTTTCAGATGGGTCTCATTCAGTTGCATTGTAAGTGCCTCGTAACCCAGATTATTGCTTTTTTTTTTTTTTTAAGAATGTGTCAAAAGACTTTATAAACTGTATATGCAAAAGTCGGATTAACTCTCTATTGCAATAATACAAATTAAAAAAGAAGAAGAAAGAACGAAGAACGAACAAAAATAAACTGAAGCCTGTACTTGTTTAAATGCTAAACGAAACTTGCATGACATCTTTATGACAGATAATTACTGGACAGTATGCATCAGTTAATGATAAGCATGTAGAAACAAAGTTTGTGTTTTTTTTAATGATCAAGAGGAGACTAATCCATGCCAGAAGGAAAAACAAATCATATTTTTGAGCATTTTGAGTTTCTGCCAGCCAAGTGCTTCATTTGAGCTATTTCAAGACAGTTTTCTGCCTTTCCAAATTCACTAGGCCTATGCAGCATACCCTGAAAAATATGTCTGAACAAAACCAGCAACCTCAAGCAGTGATTGCAGTCTAACACTGTAACCTAAGGCCTAGCCGATGCATGGCGGGCCAGCTGGCACTGCAGAAAAGTAACACCACTCAGAGTCATGAGTAACTCCATCTCCACGCCGCTTCTCAGCAGCACTCCCGTACTCCAGATTCCATTTCAGTCAGCTGCGTGCTGACTTCCCAGAACTCTATCTGCTTAAATTACTCCTCACAAGCCTCCACAGCATGGCACACGTACAAAATGATAGATCATCCCTCAAATCCTTGCGTCTTTTCTGTCATCCTATATCATTCTTCCTTTCAGAGGTTTGAAACATACATTGTTCAACAGATCCCCACAGCAGTGATATGTCTGCAACCACGGGGTCACCTTAAGGTTGTTACGTTGTTATACACAGGGTGAATAAGGTGGTTTGGCTGAAAGTGAGTGTTTGGGAATGGAAAACCTCAGTGCATATGGTATAAGACATCTTAACATGGCTCAGTCTCAATCCTAAAGAACAATAGAGAGCTTTGATTGTGAAATCCACTCTCTCGTAATGGATGCCACAGCCCACGCCTTAACACTTCCCGTTTTGCTGTGTGGGGATTAGGAAGTGTGTTTTTGTGAGATTGCTTGTTCTGTGTCAGTACACCTCATGAAGAGAGTCAATGGTGGGAACAGTCCCACAGAGCAATATCATCTTCTGCTGTGCATTACATTTCCAATACATGGATCACAAATTTACACTTTTTTTGAATGCACAAATTTGCATGCATTTGAGAAGCCCGGAGAGAACAATTGGATCGCTAGTATACTTACATTTAACCCTCTACGGTAAGGTATTGTCTCCAGGAAACAATGAACACATTTGGCTTGATGTAACAAAGTACCAAACAACAAATTCATGCTCACTTCACCAAGAAGAAAGGATCCAATACTAAGAAATAGAAATTGATCATAGCATCCACTTACAGGATTTTTGGTTCCTCTTTCAGCATGAGCTTCAGCCATGATCTTTAATCTAGATTTAAACAGATAGAGTGTGTCTGAACCCCGAACATTATCAGGAAGGCTATTCAAGAGTTTGGGAGCCAAATGTGAAAAAGCTCTACCTCCTTTAGTGGTCTTTGCTATCCTAGGTACTACCAAAAGTCCAGAGTTTTGTGACCTTAGGGAGCGGGTTGGATTGTAGTAGAAGACAAGTTAGGTACGCAGGAGCTAAACCATTTAGGGCCTTATAGACAAGTAATAATATTTTGTAAATGATACAGAACTTAATAGGTAGCCAGTGCAGAGTCTGTAAAATTGGGGTAATATGATCATATTTTTTTTTGACCTGGTAAGAACTCTAGCCGCTGCATTTTGGACTATCTGTAGCTTGTTTATTGAAGATGCAGGACAACCAGCTAGCAGTGCATTACAATAGTCCAGTCTAGAGGTCATGAATGCATGAACTAGCTTTTCTGCATCAGAAACAGGTAGCATGTTTCGAAGCTTGGCAATGTTTCTAAGATGGAAGAATGCTGTTTTTGTAATATAGGAAATATAATTTTCAAAGGACAAGTTGCTGTCTAATATAACACCTCAGATTTTTGACTTTAGAGGACGTAACAGTGCGTCCGTCTAGCTGCAAATTGTAATCCAAGAGATTCTGTGTACTGTTTTTTGGTCCAATAAGTAATATCTCTGTCTTATCTGAATTTAATAGGAGGAAATTATTGGTCATCCAATCTTTTACATTTTTTACACAATCTATTAGCTTAGATAGTTTAGAAGTTTCAGCTGGTCTTGTTGAGATATATAGTTGAGTATCATCAGCATAACAATGAAAACTAATCCTGTATTTTCTAATAATATTACCAAGAGGCAACATGTATATTGAAAATAGCAGAGGACCTAGGACCAGGGCTGGACTGGGACAAAAAAATCGGCCCTGGCATTTTGGCCCAGACTGACCCACTACATACGATCAAAATACTACCCAACTTTGCACGCCCTTGAATATGTATACTAGCTCCTATTCCATAAAAGCACTAAAGCCATATAATAATAGGTAGGAAACAGTGAGAGTTGACACATTAAAAACTTCTAAAAAGTTTAATTTATTAATATAATAAAACTATAATCCACACTGATGAATCCTAAAACTATAGGCCTATATATTTATGACATCCATCTTGTGTGTGCCTGTGTGTTTGAGGGAGAAAGGGAAGAGACATGATAAATTGTTGATCAGAGGATCACTGTTTCCCATAGTATAGCATTAAATAAACTGTATGTGTATGTGTGTGTGTGTGCAGTGGTGTATAAAGTACCCGAAAGCCATACTCAAGTAAAAGTACAGGTATCTTACCAAAAAATTACTTTGGTAGAAGTATTCGTTTAGAATATTACTTGAGTAAAAGTCTTAAAGTATATGATATTTATTGATATTTAAACGTACTTAAGTATTGAAAGTAAAAGTACAAGTAAATGCAAAATGGAAAAGAAGCAAATAAATATATATATAAAAAAATATTCATACAGCTTTAGTAGCAAGGTTGTGTTCAGTTTTAACTCTTTCTTCCATTTTGTAGACACTTCATCCAGTGTCTTTCATTCCAACATAAGAAAACATTTCTGGAATCTGCATCTGAAATAGCATTAAGATGTATTTAATGTATCTCAGAGGGGACATGGATGCATTTAAACTGCAGTTACAGATGCATAAATAGGCCTAATGTTGTGTTTTTACCATAAAACGTCGAATACTGGTATTTGAAGTAATTTAAAACATGAAAAAAAAATGTGAAATTAAAACCGCTAGTAGGTGACAGCAAAGACTTTGGTGACAGAACGTGACCATTAATGAGTGAGTCATTCAGATTCAACCGATTCGTTCAAACGGCTGATTCATTCAGGAACAGAGGATTTGACTGTGTTAATGAGTGAATCACTGAACCATTTATTCAACCGATTCGTTCAAAAAGCGGATTCATTCAATAAGTACACCGTCCATTGCTCAGAGACGCAAAACAGTGCTGTGATCTTTGATTGGAACTATTTTCTTTGGAAAAATTTAGCAAAAACAAGCAATAAGTCTAAAATGTAAGTCACGTATTGCTTACTGGACTTGATGATTATTAAATGTGTTCATGCTGATATCTGCAGAAAAACGGTACTCTTTGTGTGATATAGATATAGAAGTTAACTATATTATATAAATATAAAAAAGCATACAGAAGCATTTTTGCCATCTACAATTTAGAATGGCTGGAATTTTTTAATACATTAATAAATCAAGTGCGTGCTCTCTGTGTGTGATTTGATGATATAGCCTACTTGATCATGTCAGATCACACATCATTACAACAACACTTACCCTATTATTGCAGAAGATATACTGTATATCACACACCCCAGACTCCACTTTGAGTGGAAAATGAATCATCCGCGATTGTGCGCGCACTTGTTTGCATGTATCAGAGTAAAAGTATACGTTTTAATTAGGAACTGTAGTGGAGTAAAAGTAAAAGTTGGCTGAAATATAAAAACTCAAGTAGGCTACAGATACTCCCAAAAAATACTTAAGTACTGTAACGAAGTACTGTATTATTACTTCGTTACAATACACTACTGTGTGTGTGTGCGCATGTTTATGTGGTTTATGAGGACACAAATTTGTGTGACATGGGTATGACAGAGGTATTACAATATGAAGGTGGATTATGAGGACACTGCCTATGTCCCCGTAATTCAAAAGGCTTAAAAAACATACTAAATGGTGTTTTTTTGAAAATCTAAAAATGCACAAAGTCTCCTGTGAGGGCTAAGTTTAGGTGTAGGGTTGGTGAAGGGCAATAGCACACACAATTTGTTCAGTATAAAAACCATTACGCCTATGGAGAGTCCCCATAAACCACAAAAACCAACATGTGTGTGTGTGTGTGTGTGTGAGAGAGAGAGAGAGAGAGAGAGAGAGAGAGAGAGAGAGAGAGAGAGAGAGAGCGAGAGAGCCCAAAAGGGGAGTTGTTTAAAGATGTGATTGGGTCAGCCCAATGTCAATTAAGAAAATAACCAATGGGCTGCTGATTAAATGTCTCATGGGCCGGTCTGTCTGGGGGGAAAAAAATCCTAAACCGACTTGACAAATACATTAAAGCCGCAAAGACCACAGCGCCGTCAACTATTTAGGCAGAAAAACTATAGGCTGCTAAGAGTTTTATGGGCCGATCAGACAAATATGGTATGAGAAGATGTATCGGCCCAGCCCAAAAAGTACGTCGGCCCAGCGGGAAAATGCCTGGTCTGCCAGATGGCCAGTCCCCACCTGCCTAGGACAGATCCTTGTGGTACTCCATACTTTACTGGTGATAATTGAGATGACTCCCCATTTAAATGAAAAAATTGGTAGCGATCAGACAGGTAGGATCTAAACCATCTTAAAGCCTCCCCTGGAATACCAGTATAGTTTTGTAATCGATCTATGAGTGTGTCATGGTCTATAGTGTCGAACGCAGCAATATTAGCAATGAAATGCAGCCTTGGTATGAAGCAAGAAGCAAGTCATTTGAAAGAAGGACTCCACTTTAATGGCACCTTTAAATGACGCAACAACAGTAATCCAGCTGCATGGGCATGCATCATATTTTCTCTCTTATTTCCCCCTGAGTTTTTCCCCTTGGTGTTCCTTAGGGGGTAATAGGAAAAAAACTTTAAGCAAGATGCAAAAAGGATTTGACATTTGAGCAAACCTGAAAAAGGCCTAGCCTGCCAGTTGTCAAGATAAATAAAGCACACATGCACTAAAAACCTGGCCATGTCAAGCAGAGTAGATTAGGTTGGAGGAATCAGGTCATAATTTTAACACATGACATCTTACCACTTTCCACAGCCCAGGCAACTTCAAAGGGAGAATATGGTATTTATTGATGGGCCCATGACTCCAGATCTTTTAAAAACGGTCAGGTTTCATTAGACAACGCAAGGAAAATAGAAACCAGATGAGAATTAGTCCACTGGACTCAACTAAGCCTTAAGGCAGATATTGTAAAGGTAGAGAGATAGTAGATCTAAAAAGTAAATATATAGAGAAGCTATGACCTATGTTTTCAACAAAACAACTTTTTATATGAGTACTATTACAAGTTGTGTGTGTAATCACAAGACAGAAGCAGAAATGCTACCTTGTGTAGCAGAGCACATATCAGGTTTCATTTGACCTTTATAAATAGCTCAGAAAAGAGGAGAGTTTACTTTGAAGGGACATAAAATGTCATTGGAGTAGAATACACATAAGAGAATGTTTCTTCTGAAGATTTTTTAGAAAATAAATTATCTTAAAACTCACATCTCACACTCTCACTTTGTCTAACAACAATGTAAACAATAATTAATAATAAATAATATTTTGCACATTTAAATTAAATATTTTGTCTTTCTAAGGTTATTATCTCATCTAGTATTACACACATACAAACACACACACAGGTTCTGTCACTCTGCTATTGATTGGATGGAAACTTGCAGTCAACTGTAAGGAGTTTAAGTGGACTAAATGATTGGAGAAATCCAACATCCATCATCAAGTCTGCTGCTTCCACAGAAGATCAGGGACATTTTGATTAAAAATCACAAGGTCAAGCTAAAACATTAACCTATATGCACAGATCATCTATTCGCAATAAGCTCCATAACATGCATTTAGAAAATAGATAAGGTGAATTTTCCCTTTTCCTAATAAACAGCAGGACATAAAAGTGCTCAAAGTTGAACAAACAGCTGCAAACATTTAAAGATGTGAAAAATCAACAGATATACTATATCTGAGACCCAGCTATGGCGTTTTTGCCTCTGTAGTGGACATTCTATTTTAGTGAATTTCTCTGAGACCTCACATGTCACAGTTGTGTCCTGTACAGAGCACATTCAGGGCTTTATAGAGATACTAAATGATTGGAAGTTTCACCATGACCGCACCCTCTCCTAGGTCTTTAAAGATGGCTAAATTTAATTTAGTGAAACATTTTACATCCTTATGGAAATATGATTATATTTTGTAATTGTCATTTAAATCTGAATAATTTTCTAATTGTTTGTCATAAAGCAACATCTCAGGAAAATGTTATGGGTTTTCAAATTCAAATATGACTTCCTGTTATGAAACAGCACATAATTTCATACATGTCCACTGTAGAGGACTCCAGGGCTAAAATTATGTTTATTATGCATTTTGGGAGACATTACAATTGAATAGGAAAATAAATTATATATCTATTTTGTTATGAAATATTAGATATTATTATGAAAATCTGGCCAATTATTACTCCCATTATGACAATTATTTTTTCAACATGCTGTCCCAACAGCAACTCATTAATATGCAAATTAGCTACAGTATAGATACACTGTGTTTAAAGGGAAAACCAGTTTATGGAAATTTTTACAGACATATTGCATAAAACAAAATGGTATATCAAATCATTTTGTTATATATTTTATAACAAAGTTGAGAATTATCCTTAAACAAAGTTTAGAAGAAAAAAATCCTGAAACCTAAAAATGTATTGGTGATTTAAAAAAAAATCCCATTGTTTTTGCCTTTTTGATGTCTATTCATGCCATTTTAATTTTAGAAAACTACATGAGGACATATAAAAAAATATTAATAAAATATAATTTTTCAAAAATGTTAATTTAATTTTTTTTTCTAATGCTCTAAACAATGTAATGACATGAAAAAATACTAAATTCACAAAGCTTTTTTCGGGGGGCCTCAGGAGGGTATATGACCTGTGTAAGTACATTACAAAACAATGGATTTTTTTTTCTTTTCCTAAAAAAAAATATTTGCCCTCATCCCTGTGGAGGCCATGAGTGAGACATGAGTGCAGATCTTTATCTTCTTCACCCTTATACATTCCACACACACACAACTCAGCAACCATGAGACTGATCCGTTCCATCTTACTCTACATGCCAAGAGGATTTTTACAAAACAAACACTGCTGGGAGCTGCTGTTGCCAAAGCTCTGGTTACAGTGTGTATGTAATAGCACATGTGTATTGTGTTCATCTGTGTGTATCTGTGAGTATGTTTCCTCCATGTGATCCTCCTTTAGGACCAGGGGTTCAGATAGTTGAGGTAATGGGTCATATTTTGGTAGGGCCTCAAAAATGCTTTGGGGGAGATAACAAGATGTTCTTCTAATATCACATTGCATCTCTGGGTTCTGTTATATGTGAACAGAAACAGAGTGTGATATATCTCACTCTGTCCATCTGTACTTCTCTTAGTCTGTCTGTCCATCCATCTATTTGTCCACCTGTCTATCTGTGCATCTATCATCTGTCTGTCCTTCTGTACATCCATCTATCGCTCCATATATCCATCTGTCTGTCTGCCCATCTATCCATTCATCTGTCTGTCTGTCATTCCGTCCATCTGTCTGGCTGTCCTTCTGTCTGTCTGTCGATCTGTGATTCCATCCATCGATCAGTACTTTCATCCATCTCTTTGGTCGTCTTTTTGCCTGTCTATCTGTCCATCTATCCATCTGTCTGTTCTTCTTTTTATCTGTCTGCCTGTCCATATATCCATCTGTCTATCTGTGCTTCAATCTGTCCACCTGTGCTTCCACCCATCTGTTTATCCATCTGTCTCTTTGCCTGTTTATCTATCCATCTATCCATTTGTCTGTCTGTCCTTCCGTCCATCCATCTGTCCATATATCCATCTATCTGTGCTTCAGTCTGTCCACCTGTCCTTCCATCCATCTGTCCGTCTGTCTCTCTGCCTGTCTATCTGTCCAGATATATCCTTCTATTTGTTCTTCGGTATGTCTGATCTTTCATTCATCAGTCCATCCATCTATCCTTCCGTCCACCCATCTATCCATCCTCTATAAGCAAATTCAATCAATGTTCTATCTAGATTATAAGAGGCCAGGATGAAGTATAACAACTATCTACAAGAAATCACCTCTATACCAATGCACTTCCACAAACCAATAATTACACTCAAAATCATGGATCATTAGGTTAATAGCATTATATTTAGTTTTAGTAGTTTTGTTTAAATATTACTGTAGCATCAATAAACTGTGGGCCTCTTAATGTAATGATGAATTACAACATCTGGAAATGAGTTGATGACAAAAGTATTCAGAATTTGCTCAGGAAGTAGTGATGCCTGATGCAGTGCTCTAAAAGATGTGGCTGGTGAGAATGTTTGCATACACATGCTTTTCTTTATGTATTATCCTGTACACCGTTGCCTTCCCTGGGTGAGACACTGAAGTTTTGAGATGTGTCAAGGCCCTCAGAGGTCTGTTTGAAGTCCAAAGTCCAGCCATATGGACATAGTTATGAAAATGACTGCATAAGGGACTTTCTCACATGATCATCATGTCACAGACATAAATAGAGAATGCCTTCACAAATGTAGCCATGATTTCCACCTAAAATTGTTCCTGAATGACTAAGTATTAGCACTTTGACTTAAAAAAAAAATATATATATATATTTTTGAGCCAACAAAACTCTCAAGCCTTTGTTTTGTTTTGCTTTGTTCATGGTAATACAATTTGAAAATTCAGTACCTCATACATCTTGGATGCATTAGATCTCAGGGTATTGAGCTTATTATTCACTCACATGACATTTTAAGGTCATGCTTTAAGGTCAGTGAATTTCTATACAAAACTCATACTATTGAGCTGCTGTCAAAGACGATAATACACTGCTCAAACATACAAACAATAATAGGTAGTTCTGCCAAAAATTAAAATTCCGTCATCATTTCCTCAAGTGCTTCTATATACATAAGCTTTTCTTCTGTGGAACACAAAAGTGCCCATTGTTGGTCCCCATCCACTTTCATTGTATGAAAAAAGAGCAGCTTGCACATCTTTTGGACTTCACACTAGAAAGAAAGGCACATTTGTTTGAAATATATGGGTGAATTAAAATTTTTGTATGGAAATGTATTTTCTTGTTCAGTTTAAATTCATTATTTTCTTTCAGTTATAGATAAGATATAGATTAGGCATAAATCAAATTAAAATGAATAGCTGTACTGTCTCACTGTATTTTAATGCTGTTGATTAAGGGGGTCATGAACAGCCTTTTGTATTTTGTATTGTTCACTGTGATCCACTTATAATGTTATCAATATTTTGACATCAAAAACATCATAATTTAGAATTAAAAAACTATTTTCTATCCTGTTTTTAATCCCCCTCATCAGAATGCTCTGTTTGAATAAGAGTGGCGGACTCTGAAGTAAACACCCACTGCTATGACTGGCTAATATCTGTGTATGTTTGACAGCGTACATTCCTCAAAGATGGACGCTTCTGTGATTTAGGTCAAAAACTGCATAAATAACTCAATACATATCAAACAATCTGTAAAAAGAGACAAATCAATAGTGATCACATAATAAAAACAGTTACTCACACTTGTGTTGCGGCATTACTGTCAGATCCAATATATTTGGCACAGCATTGTCTTTTACTTTCAATCTTTTTTTACCTTGTTTGTAAACGAAGCTGTGGTAAAATATAGTGAACAAAGGACCAAGTTCATTTACTGACGTGGTCTGGATCTTCATTAAAAATAAAGTTAATTCTCTCTTTTCTAATGTTGGCATCAGAAGGAAGGCAAGGCAAACACTGTTTGTCCACAACTTTGCACTGCACAGCGTCTTGTTGTCTTCAGAGCCATCTTTATTGTTTGGTTTCTGCAGAGACCTGCACATTCTCCTCTCTCGTAAAAACTACATACACAAATCAGTGGGCGGGGCTAAACAGATCTTCTTTTGCAAAGGCGGTGCTTATGCACACTATTACATCATAGAGTAAAACATTCCAAAAGTTGATGTTTTGGCAGCCTGCCTTCAATATAAGCTGTTTTGGAAAGACTTGGGGGGGAGTTGTGGCCTAGAGAGTCAGACTTGTAACCCAAAAGTTGCGAGTTCGAGTCCCTGTACCTGCAGGAATTGTAGGTGGGGGAGTGAATGTACAACGCTCTCTTCCACCTTCAATACCATGACTGAGGTGCCCTTGAACAAGGCACCGAACCCCCAATTGCTCCCCGGGTACCGCAGCATAAATGGCTGCCCACTGCTCCAAGGGTGTTCATGGTGTGTGTGTTTTCACTGCTGTGTGTGTGCACTTAGGATGGGCTAAATGCATCTGACTAATTCCGGGTATGGGAGACCATACTTAGCCACATGTTACGTCACTTTTTTAAAACTAATAACAAAGGTTTAAGTTTTGAAAAGTAGAAGTGAAAATTACAGGACGTTTTTACAGTATAATGACCTCTCATATGTCAAAAGATCAAGGGAATTTTAGTTTCTCAGTTCATGACCCCTTTAAGAAGGAAAAAAAAATGGTTTGGTTTTCTTCTGGATTTGCAGGTCACTTTTCAAAACTCTCCATACTGTGAACACAACAGAAGTCTATGTGGACATTTCTTTGACATTCAATGACTGCATAAAAACTCTTGAATCTCTCTTGAAATCTTTCAAATTAAATTAATTTTCTCACTTAAGCAACAAAAGCAACCAAAACTCACAGGCCATTTGTTTACATACTTTTTTCAAAAATCTTCAAAACCCGAATAACATAATATAAAACTGAATATGATGTCAATCTGCAACATTTCTACAGTAATGCCATATTGAAATGTATTCCAGATGAGAACAATTAGATGTAGCCGAACACCTACACAGGTGTTAGTCTTTTTTTTTTTTTTTTACCATCTATATAATTAGGGAAACTAAGGAATACTTTTGTACTCTCATGTAAACATGGACCATGTAACATATTGCATTGATTTATAACCAATCGATAGCTGTCAATGTTTGGTAAAGGAATTTTACAAATGAAAATATTGTATAATACTGCCTATGCCAAGCTAAAGTTGGTAAGTATGAAGATGAAACACAGAGAAAGTTTGAAATGCAGGAGTCATCAGCGTTTCTGTAAGCAGTTACTATAGAAGACTGGACTACTAGTTTCCAGTGTGCTTAAATATCTGCTCCTATGCATGTGAATTGCTTGGCATGGCTGCTTTAAACCGCTGGTTTGGCACAGCAGAGATGCTACTAGCTGAATGGTTTATGTGCGTCTCTGTTTGTTTACTGTGGTTTTCTGGTCATAAAAATGAGAGGAGTGGAGCGGGACAGCCCTTCCCTTGCTCTGCTCTCAGTCCTCTCACTTTTTTTCTTTCCCCTCATGCTTTCCTCTGCATATCTTTCCATTCCCCTTATATATTCTTTTATTCCAAGCATGCAGTGTGAGATGATTTGACTCCTCTTTGACAAATTTGAACAAATTGCTGAGTAATATCAGTCCTAGCAACCTTCTTTGTTGCTCAGCAAAACAAATCAACAGGTTGTCACATGCAATTTCTGCTGATCTGTTTCTCAGCAAATTAAACAGCAGACTCGGCATGTGGACGTAGGAATGCTTACCTTATCATGTTTAGGTTAAATGTGACATGGCAAAAAAACACTCAGTAGTTATCTGCCTCTCGTTCTCTGTTATTTGGTTGCCTTGGGGAATGACATTTTAAGGTCTTGTTTGCCTTGGGGAATGTATGGAAATGAAAGTTTGTGGTTTCAATGAGACTGGTAAAAAAAAAAAAAAGAGAGACATGATTTTGCATTTCTGAGGGTTCCCGCTTTGAAAGTTCTGATATCTTTTTCAATAATAGTGAAATATAAAAATGAGACTTGACCTTAGTAGCCTTTCAATTCATACCAAAATGTAAATGATAAAGATACACATTCCAGTGTCTGGGAAAGGAGTCATCTTTCACCCCCACAGAAAACACAGCACACTCAGTCATTGCTGTACATTGTTCCACATATGACTGTCCTTCTCCCCTGTCTTTTTCCCAAACATTAATAAAAGTCCAGCGTCCGGAAATCTCAGAACTGTGTCTGCTCTCAGTGATCCCTGGGCCTCCGCCAAGACTGTATATGAGAAGAGTCTCCTGCTCTGGAATGTGTAACGGAAATTGAAAATAGAGTTACACATTCAGGTAGAAGAGAGTAAATTGAACTAATAAAATAACTGCCTTGCTTCATAAGTCCAAACATTTTTATTAACCTGCTTAGCTAAAAACATATCAGCTGCAATGTGCAACTGTTGTGAAGGTGAACTAAATAGTCTTGGCCACTTGCAAATTCTTTCTTTCTTCCTTTTCTTGTTTCTTATTTAATTTTAGTGTTGCTTTTGGAACTAAAACTGTTCTCTGGAACTAAAACTGTTCTCTCTTGATATTAATACTGAAATAATTAACATACTGTACATACAGTATATATATATATATACACATACATACATATACAGTGGGGAAAAAAATTATTTGATCCCCTGCTGATTTTGTACGTTTGCCCACTGACAAAGAAATGATCAGTCTATAATTTGAATGGTAGGTTTATTTTAATAGTGAGAAACAAAATAACATTAAAAAAAAATCCAGAAAAATGCATTTCAAAAAAGTTATAATTTGATTTGCATTTTAATGAGTCAAATAAGTATTTGACCCCTTCGCAAAACATGACTTAGTACTTGGTGGCAAAACCCTTGTTGGCAATCACAGAGGTCAGACGTTTCTTGTAGTTGGCCACCAGGTTTGAAAACATCACAAGGGGGGATTTTGTCCCACTCCTCTTTGCAAATCCTCTCCAAGTCATTAAGGTTTCAAGGTTGACGTTTGTCAACTTGAAACTTCAGCTCCCTCCACAGATTTTCTATGGGATTAAGGTCTGGAGACTGGCTAGACCACTCCAGGACCTTAATGTGCTTCTTCATGAGCCACTCCTTTGTTGCCCTGGCTGTGTGTTTTGGGTCATTGTCATGCTGGAATACCCATCCACGACCCATTTTCAATGCCCTGGCCCTGATGGTACAAGGCCCCGTCTATCGTCCCTTTTATACAGTGCAGTTGTCCTGTCCCCTTAGCAGAACCCCCCCCCCCCCCCCAAACCTCCATGTTTCACGGTGGGGATGGTGTTCTTGGGGTCATAGGCAGCATACTTCTTCCTCCAAACATGGCGAGTTGAGTTGATGCCAAAGAGCTGGATTTTGGTCTCATCTGAGCACAACACTTTCACCCAGTTCTCCTCTGAATCATTCAGATGTTCATTGGCAAACTTCAGATGAGCCTGTACATGTGCTTTCTTGAGCAGGGGGACCTTGCAGGCGCTGCAGGATTTCAGTCCTTCACGGCGTAGTGTGTTACCAATTGTTTTCTTGGTGACTATGGTCCCAGCTGCTTTGAGAATTGACAAGATCCTCCCGTGTAGTTCTGGGCTGATTTCTCATGATCATTGAAATTCCACGAGGTAAAATCTTGCATGGAGCCCCAGTCCGAGGGAGACTGATAGTTATTTTGTGTTTCTTCCATTTGCGAATAATCACATCAACTGTTGTCACCTTCTCACCAAGCTGCTTGGCGATGGTCTTGTAGCCCATTCCATTTAAGAAAGTGTTTATTTGGAACAAAAAGTCTTGGCCATGGTGGAGAGTTTGGAATCTGATCGATTGATTGCTTCTGTGGACAGGTTGTCTTTTATACAGGTAACAAACTGAGATTAGGAGCACTCCCTTTAAGTAGTGCTCCTAATCTCAGCTACTTACCTGTATAAAAGACACCTGGGCAGAGGTGGGTAGTAACGAGTTACATTTACTTCGTTACATTTACTTGAGTAAATTTTTTGGGTAACATACTTTTAGAGTATATTTAAAAATGGGTACTTTTACTCTTATTCAAGTACATTTTTAGTGAAAAAACAGTACTTTTACTTCGTTACTGTGGGCGACGCTCCTCTCGTTACTTTATCTTAATGCAATACAAGTTAAAAATCCTTCAATTTATTCCAAACGCACGTCTACTTTTTTTCTGGGCAATGAGCGATGCCCGTTCGCGAATGATTCAATGATTCTTTTGAGCCAATTTTGTTCGAAGGCTTGATGAAACCAGTTGGCAAACCAGTGAATCGGTTCGCGCATCAATTTTAATGATTCGTTCAGTTCCCTGCCGCATGCACCGTGTTGTCTGAACTGAAGCGGTTCTCACTCAGAGTTGTAACATCAAGAGCGTTGAAGACATGGCTTTGGGTCTACAGTCAATTGAAAACAAATCTGCAAAGGCTATGGTTTGCTAGCTATGAAGATCTTTATTAGATGAACACCGTGTGTCGGTTCCACAAGTATAGATTTGATTACAGTACACGATACCATTATGACATTACCAGTTTATTGTATATGTACCTTACACATTAAATAGCTTACAATGTATAATTTATTCATAAGCTGTCACAGAGTATGAAATGAACACCCGCCAAACCCGCGTTAGCTCTGCGCAGAAGCACGTGACCTGTTCTAGGAGGAATGCCTTTGAGTAGACACAATTAATATTGATATTTTCACAATATTTACGCTTGCAGAAACATACACTATATTTGTTTACATTTTGCAGAACAGACGGAAGAAGATCCGTCAATGTGCTTTTGTTTCGTTATGTTCAGATGTTCGGTATCGGTCATGTGAGGAGTTTTCACTCTTTTCCGTGTCATACAAATATAGGCTAATACATAATTAATATAATTTTAAATATAATTTAATTCAGTGATGCAAATCAGAATTTTTATCAGCTGTTACTCCAGTTTTCAGTGGCATATGATCCTTCATAAATCATTCAAATAAAATGATTTATTACCAGCGTTGTTGAAAAAAAACAAAAAAAAAAACAGCATATGCTGGTTTTGAAGCTGGGATGCTGGTTTATTCTGGTCCTTTGCTGGTTTAAGCTGGTCATGTGCTGGTCTTAAACTGATCGGACCAGCTTAGGACCAGCACATGACCAGTTTAAACCAGCTAAGGACCAGCATAAACCAGCAAAGGACCATCTTAAATCAGCTCAAACCAGCATACCATGCTTCAAAACATACCTTACCAACATATGCTGTTTTTTCAACAGGGAACAGTTTTGCTGCTTAATACTTTTGGAACCTGTGATATTTTGTTCAGGATTCTTTTATGAATAGAAAGCTAAAAAAGAACATAAGTTATAATAAATCAGGCTGATAAAAATTCTGATTTGATCACTGAAATAAATTACATAAAAAAAATAAAAAAAAAAACACGGCAGTGTGTGTGTGTGTGTGTATAAAAAAAAAAAAGTGTTGGCCCCCTTCCTGATTTAAAATTTTTTGTTTGTCACACTTTAATGTTTCAGGTCATCAAATAAATTTAAATATTAATCAAAGATAACACAAGTAAACACAACATGCAGTTTTTGAATGAAGTTTTTTTTTTGAAGGGAAAACAAAATTCAAACCCACATTGCCCTGTGTGAAAAAGTGCTTGCCCCCTAAACCTAATAACTGGTTGGGCCACCCTTAGCAGAAACAACTGCAATCAAGCGTTTGCGATAACTTTCAATGAGTCTGTTACAGCGCTGTGGAGGAATTTTGGCCCACTCATCTTGGCAGAATTGTTGTAATTCAGCCACATTGGAGGGTTTTCGAGCATGAACCGCCTTTTTAAGGTCATGCCACAGCATCTCAATAGGATTCAGGTCAGGACTTTGACTAGGCCACTCCAAAGTCTTCATTTTGTTTTTCTTCAGCCATTCAGAGGTGGATTTGCTGGTGTGTTTTGGATCATTGTCCTGCTGCAGATCCCAAGTTCGCTTCAGCTTGAGGTCACGAACAGATGGCCGGACATTGTTCTTCAGGATTTTTTGGTAGACAGCTGAATTCATGGTTCCATTTATCACAAGTCTTCCAGGTCCTGAAGCAGCAAAACAGCCCCAGACCATCACACTACCACCACCATATTTTACTGTTGGTATGATGTTCTTTTTCTGAAATGCTGTGTTACATTTACACCAGATGTAATGGGACACACACCTTCCAAAAAGTTCAACTTTCGTCTCGTCAGTCCACAGAGTATTTTCCCAAAAGTCTTGGGGATCATCAAAGATGTTTTCTGGCAAAACTGAGACGAGCCTTTGTTCTTTTTGCTCAGCAGTGGTTTTCGTCTTGGAACTCTGCCATGCAGGCCATTTTTGCCCAGTCTCTTTCTTATGGTGGAGTCATGAACACTGACCTTAACTGAGGCAAGTGAGGCCTGCAGTTCTTTAGATGTTGTTGTGGGGTCTTTTGTGACCTCTTGGATGAGTCGTCGCTGCGCTCTTGGGGTAATTTTGGTCGGCCGGCCACTCCTGGGAAGGTTCACCACTGCTCCATGTTTTTGCCATTTGTGGATAATGGCTCTCACTGTGGGTCGCTGGAGTCCCAAAGCTTTAGAAATGGCTTTATAACCTTTTCCAGACTGATAGATCTCAATTACTTTCCTTCTCATTTGTTCCTGAATTTCTTTGGATCTCAACATGATGTGTAGCTTTTGAGGATCTTTTGGTCTACTTCACTTTGTCAGGCAGGTCCTATTTAAGCGATTTCTTGATTGCGAACAGATGTGGCAGTAATCAGCCCTGGGTGTGGCTAGAGAAACTGAACTCAGGTGTGATAAACCACAGTTATGTTTTAATGGGGGAGGGTAAACACTTTTTCGCACAGGGCCATGTGGGTTTGGATTTTGTTTTCCCTTCATAAAAAAAACCTTCATTTAAAAACTGCATGTTGTGTTTACTTGTGTTATATTTGATTAATATTTAAATTGGTTTGATGATCTGAAACATTAAAGTGTGACAAACATGCAAAAAAAAAAAAAATCAGGAAGGGGGCCAACACTTTTTATATATATATATATATATATTGTATATATATAAATTTATATCTAAATAAAAGTAGATTATATTCCGTATATGATCCAAAGTAACTAGTAACTAACTACTTGAGTAGTTTTTTTATCCGATACTTTTTTACTCTTACTCAAGTAATTATTCAGACTATTACTTTTACTTGAGTAAATATTTCTTCAAGTACTTTTACTTGAGTACAGTTTTTGGGTACTCTACCCACCTCTGCACCTGGGAGCCAGAAATCTTGCTGATTAATAGGGGATCAAATACTTATTTTACTCATTAAAATGCAAATCAATTTATAACTTTTTTGAAATGTGTTTTCCTGGATTTTTGTTATTGTTATTCTGTCTCTCACTGTTCAAATAATTTATTAGAAATTATAGACTAATAGTTTCTTTGTAAGTGGGTAAACGTACAAAATCAGCAGGGGATCAAATATTTTTTTCCCCCACTGTACATATATTAGGGCTGTCAAATTGATTAATCATGATTAATCGCATCCAAAAGAAAAGTTTGTGTTTACATAATATATGTGTGTGTGCTGTGTATATATAAATACAAACACATACATGTGTATGTTTAAGAAATATTTTCATGTATATATGTACATACATATGATTTATATTATATATAAATATAAATATATTTTACTTGCTGTACACACACACACACATAAGGCAAGTTTATTTATATATATATATATATATATATATATATATAACCATAAATTAGCAATAAATTTGTTTTCGATATGATTTTTAAATAATTGTGTATATGTAATATCATGTTTTGTGTTGTCCATTGGATGCTTCAGGAATGCTATGCCTCTTTGCCCCTGAGAAGAAAGACACAACAACCATTTTCTTATCTCTGGATCTCATTGGCATGAAAGTGTAAGCAGTGTCAGTGAATGTGTCAGAGAAGGACAATGGCAGCAAGTAAACTCTGCAATGGTTTGCCACTAAATGAGCCTTATCCTAGCTATAAACGTCACATTCAGCTCCAAATAAACATTTTGTTCCAAATAAACACTTTCTTAATGTTAGTCAGATAACACCATACTGATAGAGATCACCAGAGAAAAGCTAGATAAATAAACTGTGGACAGGGATATTATAGAGAGAGAAAGAGATAGACTGTTTTTATTTAAACTTTATTATAGAGGATAAGAAAAAAAGAAAACTCACACTAATAGACAAATAAAAAAAATAACAGCAATAATAATAATTAAATAAAAAAAATATTTAATGTTTAATGCTTGATTTATCATGTTGCACTTTAATAATAATTAAACTCGACAAGACAGAAATGACAGAATGCTGATTGAGGTTTAGTGGCCAAAATGTTTGAAAATCACACATGCAGTTAGTGTGATACTACCAAAAGCCACTGTCAAAAAGCTTTTGTGGTATGCAAAGGACAGGAATGTCCATAAACACAGAGCCTGCCTTCTCCCTAAACTCAAGTGGGGCTGCATGGCCGGCTGAATGGGTGTGTAAATCTTCCCTGGAACAGCACAGCACCGTGGGCTAAAGGCTAAAGTCAGCAATCTTGGCAAACATGTTTTCTCTGGAGCCCCTGTGGTGCACAATGACTTGGCTATTCCTCTAGAATGCCCTAAAGACAAATGCTTTGAACACTGTTATCCAATAAAGGCATTGGCTGAGACATGCTTCCTGTTTGTTGAGCTTCCTGTTTAGTGCTTATTGCTTAGCCTGAGGTCTCCTATAGTTGCTAGTATCTTGTCAGATCCTCTCTGAAGATAAATGACTACAATGCAATTGTTCTGAGCAGCTGTTTCCAATTTTCTCCACTCCTTGTCAATCTCCTTTTCTCTTTTCTAATCAGATGTTTCCTGATGGTCAGCTGTGGTTATGATGTTAATAGGGATAAGCAACTCAAACAGTGAGCGGCAAATCCAATGTAAACAGCCGTGTGGTTCTGGACCTGTCTCCACTGAAGATTTTCCCATCTGTTGTGGCAGCCAACATAAACTTACTGTAATTATAAAAATTACCGTATATCCGCCTACTGAAAAACTGCATGATTTATTTAAAGATTTTGGTACTCAGTTAGACGTTATGGGTTTATGGATGTGTTCAAGTTCAAGTTTATTTGTATAGCGCTTTTTACGATACAAATCGCTGCAAAGCAGCTCTACAGGAAATTAAGTTTCCACAATATATTTATATATTGCAGAACCTTAATATATTTAATTTATGGCAAAATTTGGTAATTCTGTATGTTGTCTGAGCGTTGGCATCCTCTGAGGTCCTCTGAGAGGTTGGCATTATCTTTTCTCAGGTGTTCGGTCATCTCAGATCATTTAAGGGTTAGATCCAGACTGAAGCTAGACATAATTAGCGTAGCTGCTGATCCATCTAAGCAAAAATGATTTGTTCAACCCAAGCTAAAGAATAATAATAATGTACATTTGATCAGATATAACTGCAGTACAATATTATAAGATGCATTATGTGAATGTTTGGCTGAAGAGATGTGTCTTTAATCTAGATTTAAACAGATAGAGTGTGTCTGAACCCCGAACATTATCAGGAAGGCTATTCCAGAGTTTGGGAGCCAAATGTGAAAAAGCTCTACCTCCTTTAGTGGACTTTGCTATCCTAGGTACAACCAAAAGTCCAGAGTTTTGCGACCTTAGGGAGCGGGTTGGATTGTAGCGTGGTAGAAGACAAGTTAGGTATAGTAATAATATTTTGTAAATGATACAGAATTTAATAGGTAGCCAGTGCAGAGACTGTAAAATTGGGGTAATATGATCATATTTTCTTGACCTGGTAAGAACCTGTAGCTTGTTTATTGAAGATGCAGGACAACCAGCTAGCAGTGCATTACAATAGTCCAGTCTATTACTAGCTTTTCTGCATCAGAAACAGGTAGCATGTTTCGAAGCTTGGCAATGTTTCTAAGATGGAAGAATGCTGTTTTTGTAACATGGGAAATATGATTTTCAAAGGTCAAGTTGCTGTCAATATAACACCCAGATTTTTGACTTTAGAGGACGTAACAGTGCGTCCGTCTAGTTGCAAATTGTAATCCAAGAGATTCTGTGTACTGTTTTTTGGTCCAATAAGTAATATCTCTGTCTTATCTGAATTTAATAGGAGGAAATTATTGGTCATCCAAGCTTTAAATTTTTTTTACACAATCTATTAGCTTAGATAGTTTAGAAGTTTCATCTGGTCTTGTTGAGATATATAGTTGAGTATCATCAGCATAACAATGAAAACTAATCCTGTATTTTCTAATAATATTACCTAAGGGCAACATGTATATTGAAAATAGCAGAGGACCTAGGACAGATCCTTGTGGTACTCCATACTTTGGTTCCATAAATGGAAGATTTGAAATGGGTCTGTAATTTGCCAGTTCATTAGAATCTAGTTGTGGTTTCTTAATAAGAGACTTAATAACCGCCAGCTTGAATGGTTTTGGGACGTGACCTAAAGATAACGATGAGTTAATAATATTGAGAAGCGGTTCTTCTGCTACAGGTAACAACTCTTTCAGTAGTTTAGTGGGTACAGGATCTAATAAACATATTGTTGGTTTAGATGCACTGATAAGTTTATTTACAAGACATACTGTTTTTCCACGCAATTCTAAAAACTTCTAAATTAGAAAATTTTTTATTAAATTTTCTCCATTTGTGCTCAAGATTACGAGTTGCTTTCTTGAGAGAATGGGTATAACTGTACCATGGCACAGTACGTTTTTATGGATGTGTCTTATAAATGAAACTGTGATGGCACCGTCTATTATTGCTGTATAAAGTATGTGGCATAGTTCAAACCTTACTTGAAATATCATTGAAATATCACTTGAAAAAACAAACTACAAATATAGATTGTAATATTTTGGTAACACTTTAGTATAGGGACCAATTCTCACTATTAACTAGTTGCTTATTAGCATGCATGTTATTAACATATTGGCTGTGTATTACTTATAAAGCACATATGAGTACTTATCAAGCACATGACCATATTCTACATCCCTAATCCTACTCAATACTATTAATAAGCAGCAAATTAGGAGTTTACAGAGGCAAAAGTCGTAGTTAGTAGTTTGTTAATAGCGAGAATTGGACCTTAAAATAAAGTGTAACCAATTTTTTTTTAGCAAATACATGAAACTTTTATAAAAATCCACACTGTGGAATTTCAAGTTAAATGGCCATATTGCAATCTGTTGTTGTTACGTTTCGGATTCAAACAACCTTTTATTCTTTTATGTAAAATAATAAATTTAAAAAAAAGGCAAGAAAAAAAATGTTCTTTACAGTTTGGGTTTAATTTAAATGCTCAATTATATATATATATATATATATATATATATACGTATGTATATACCGTTTATAACATCTTTAGGAATGTGGAGTTTAAAAACAGGAATGCAAAAAGTGTAAGTTAACTATCTCTTCAACTGATACTAGAAGCTAAATCTACAAGCGAGTGGCATTTCCAAGGGCCTGCAGAAACTCTTAACTGAGCAAACATATTTTAGCGATCATAATTTAAATGCCCAAAGTAGATTCAGCATATAGTTTGCTTTGAGGTTAAATTGTTATGCATGACTCTGCATGAATCTAGTTTTAGACTCTGAATAAACAACCACCAAATAACTAAAGAAGGTCAAGAAAAATAAACTCTTTTGTCACTGTTATTCTATTTCATTCTGAGACGGCCGATGTTTTGTCTTGGATGATGTTCAAGACTTTTCAGAGGAAGATGTGTGCCTCTAGTGTGCACTCGGAGAGGTTTAAGCTGTGGGTCAAACCAAAATGTCATCTTGGCAGATAGCTAGTAAGGATCTAAGCCACAAGCTGCTCCAAAAAGAATATTCAGTACTTTAAAACTAAGTATGGAAACCTAATGACAATACATGAGATGATGACCAACAAAACACCTGTAAATAATTTCTTTGTTTTTAATTTTCTGTTTGCAAACTTTAGTATAGGGACCAATTCTCACTATTAATTAGTTACTTAGAGCATGCCTATTTATTAACAGATTAGCTGTTTAAAGCACATATTCTGCATGATCACATTATACATCCCTAATCCTACCCAATACCTAAACTTAACAACTATTAATAAGCAACAAATGAGTTTGAGGCAAAAGTTGTAGTTATTGGTTTGTTAATATGAATTGGACCTTGAAATAAAGTGTGACCCTAACATTTAATATATTTTATCATGGTTTATCTATGGGTTTAAGTGCAGGCACGAAAGCTGTGTATGTTGAAAATATGGAAAAAATATGCCTTTGTAAGTGTAAAAATGTTAAATAAATTTTTTTTAAATAATCTATTTCTCACACTGGCACACGGTCTTTAATAGAGAGCTTACAGTGAAAATGCTCTTTTACACACTCCTCGATATGTCCGCACAGCTGGCAGAGGCCGCCGCAGACACAAACAGAGGGAGAGCTCCTTAAGCCACTCAATTGTAACAATAATAAACCCAGCACACGGTGCTCACAGGCTGTGGCTACCCGATTACTCAAACATGTGGTCGAGAGTCGGTCTGTGTTAACCATGCAACTGTTGTAAAGTGTGAAGTTTGTTTAGTACAGTTACATTAACACTTTCATTTGTGAATGCTGTCTTAATGCTTGTCAGGTCACTGAAGTGATTACAATAAACAAACAGAAGGTAATGACATTACTGAATGAACATGCCATTAAACATGCCATTCAGTTTTATTTATAATCACAAAAATTTTAGTGTTTAAAAGTCACTAAAATCACTTTTAACAGCTGGTTCAATACTGGTTTACTTACAAGCTTTATGTAGTTTTAAAACATCTTGATATAGCACACTGCAAAATATGAAATAGATTGATACCTAACAAAATGTCTTCATTTTTTAAACCAAATGTATTTATTTCTTAGTTCACCACATCAGTTAACAATCACTCAGTCATTAAACTGTCATGTAAACTGCCTCTCAGTACTCCAGTTCCAAGTTAGCATAAAATGAAAATTCACCATATCCATTTTTTAAATGCAAGTTATTGTGAATGATTCAGTGTATATGGTTCTTTTTTTACCTTCACAATGCCATAACTTGATCTTCTGGTTAAAAGACACTCTTGACAATTAACTGCAATCTTGCCATTGACATCTCCGTCCATCCTGATAGATAGAACCACAATGCCATCATTTTTTTTTTTTTTTTCTTTTTTGACAATCTGCTTGTCACGGTGCACACACAAGGGAGGAACCAGGAACAAGCAGACGAGGATATAAACTCAAATAACATACTTTACTGAGGACATCAAGGCAGGGCAAGACACAGACATCAAACACCGGGGAGTAACGAGTAGACCAGACGAAATGGCACAACACAGACAGGACTATAAATACACAGGTAAATTTTAGCTAATGAGAAGAACATGGCTGGACAAGAATTAACCGATGATTACATTTAACAAGGACAGGAAACAAACCAAATAAGGACACAAGGGGCAGGAACACATGACACACACGACAGAACCCTGACACTGCTTCACTCAAATGTACATCACAACATGGAAGAAAATATTTTGTCATAATATTGCATACGACACAACTTTAATCAATAATTGAACTCACCTGTATTAATGTAATGATTACTTCTTATAGTTCTAATTTTTTTACTTTATTTTAACATTTACTCAACCCCACATTATTTTCTTTCTTATGTAAAACTAAAAGAAATATTACTCATAAAGTATGTGCTGCTCTAAGACGGTCAAACAAGAAGCACTATAAAAGTACCATGACAAAAAAAAGTACATTTGACTTGTTCGTTGAATATTACATGTCTTCTAAAAACATACAATTGATTTGTGTAGTAAAAAGACAAAAATTCAAGCCATTATCCGATCTTCCCCTCTATCATCTCTGACAAATCTCATGTTTAAGTTTTCAAGATTCACATTCGATGACAATATTGTCTTTGCATTGCATTAGATGAGATTATTGTGATCAGATAATAAAGTGATGTGGGGATTTTAAAGGATTCTGACTAAATAGGGTTTATATGTGTCATTGACTTACTGTTTACAATGAGTTTAAACAGCATTCAGGCATTGAAGGGTTTAACATAAGATGTAGGGGGCTTTAATAGCTGTCAAAGTGTTTGGCTTGGGATAATCTCGTGACTAGATCCTTGTGCTTGTATTGACATGATTATGTCTTTGAATTTTCAAAGCTAACGGAGTGTTATCCTGTGAAGCTGTGGGCTAAAACCATGCACATACTGTACCTGACACATAACAGGCACAATTAGAACTTTTACTTAAAAAGCTTGGCAAAGTTGCAAAACCCACTTTCATTCCCACACACCCAGTTCCTCTCCAGACTTCTTAGTGAAAACTATTAAAGGACTGTTGACTTTTCTCTCAGCTGGATGTGCTAACACAGACTCCATGTCGAGGTTGAGGGGGAGTTTGGATTGCGCTCTCCATATGGACGCAGAGAGATGAAAAGAGAGATGGAAGGATGACCTACTGTGAAGGTGTGAAAGCGAGGACCAAAAGGGAAATTCTCAGCATGGTGGTTTTGATGGAGGTCGAAGTGACAACGCACACAGAGACGGCTAAGAGAACTGGAAGAAGCTGCATAAATCACCCGGGTTGTGATATTTAGCTTGGGTTTGACTTCTACATGTTCCCTAGTTACCGGTTCCTTCACCTGACTCTATTTGACTTCACTAAAACAATGAAAATATAAACCCTTGGGGATCAACATTGTCCAATAGGGTTGAAAAGCATAAATACATATAAAGACAAAATACATTCCCTTAACACAATCAGCCAATAGTAGAGCATTGGTGGAGACAAACAAAACAACATTGGTGCATTTTCTTTTGTGTTTTACATAAGAAAAAGGAAATGAGTAAATGATGACAGAACTTTCATTTTTTGTGTGAACTATCCCATTAAGTAGTATGTCATTCCTTTCTAAACAGTTTGTTTAAGGGGTGAGCTGTTTTGGTGCTCTGCACAACTGTTTCCTATCCAATGGCTCAGGGCAGAAGGGTTAAGCATCCCACAGATCTCACTGGCCATCTTAAAGCTCGAGCTGTGAAATGCCTGGAGCAAATGGATACCTCCTAAAATAAACAAAAATTAGGAAAACCAAAAGGAGGGGTGGAAACAGGTGCTCTAGAAAGAGCACTGAAATAAAAGGACGAAAAGGCAAATGTGAACAAATTTGACCCTTTAACCTGTTCATTGCTGGCTTATTTAGATAAGCACATTAGAGTGGAGTGGGTTCAGCATCAGTCTGAAGAGCTGAACTTTTAAGAAGAAAATAGCCTTTGCTTTCTGTACATACTCTCTGTAAGTAAAAGTGAATAACAATCTTTTAAATAGCAGAAAGGAAATCAGATTTTATATCAACATATAATTTCAACATTATATATACTTTTTGACTCACATGGGAGTTTTGCACTGTTCGACGAAGCAGATGAACATGTTTTCTGAAGATGACACAGAATAAACATAAGTGTAAAAGCACATGGCCTCGTATCCCCTGTTTGCACTGATCGAGAAACAACTTTCACTTTTTTGATGTTTTGAGCTTAACAGTTATGAATGAAACACTAAACTGGTTTCAGATCAATGGAAAAGGGCAGCTTCTGAGAGGGTCGCAATGGGATATTGACCCGAGACTTATCTCTTTTTAAAACACAGAGGTCATACTATAGTTGCAATAAATGGGAAATAATCCCCTGAGGAATTGTGGGTGCTTTTCACAGATTTAGCAGGTCCTTGCTTGCTCTTTGGTCCATAACATAACAAAAGCAGTGCACCTTGAGAGGTTATTAAGATGTTCCAAAGAACTGGCAGTCAGTAATTCATAGCACAAGGTGCCTCCAACTAAATCTACTGTTGCACCTTGGGAGATGAAAAAAATCATCTAAAGGCACCTGAAGGCATTTAGACTTTCCAGAATTTAGCACAAATGACTTTTTCCCAGAAAATGCAAATATTATTTTCCAGATATTTCTAACGAATTAAAGAAAGTGGGATGAGAGGCCATATGTTTGGATCACAGCTCTAAAGAGGAGAAAACTGAAGAAACTTGAAGCTAGGCATGGGTAGGAATGACTTGGCAAGGCATTCTGAGATCTGTCTTGGATATGCCCAAACATTTGTCAGTAGTAAAATGACAACATGCCATCTGAATGTGCGCTGTGGTTTGTCCCACAACCAAACAAGGAAAGCCAGAATTACGTGTAAATTAAAAATGATTTGCAGACTACTAATTGCCAAATGAAAACTTAATTACACTGTAATTAGTTCCCCAATGTAATATTACTTTCATGCCTTTGGCAAAAAATAATTGTTGAGAAAGATTTGTAGGATCTCATGGTCTTTAATTCCTTCCAAAGATGAAAGGAAAACTTTGTGAATAATAAATCTTAGACATACACATCACATCCAAGTTTATTACAACAAAAATGTCTCATCAGTTAACTGTAAGAAATTAAACATTTAATTAACATTTAATTAGTTTTTGGGCATATTTTGTACCATAAGCACAATCAACGTCCACAAAAAATAAACTTTCATCACTAAAATTGTCAGTTTGGGCACTATTGATTCTGAATTTAAGCAGTCAAAGAATTTGATCTTTGAAAGAAGTCATATAATCACATATTTTTCTTTTCTCTCTTGAAGAAAAGAAAAATATTTTTTCTTCTTCTCTTATACTTGCATTGTTGTATGTTTATCTTATGTTTAACTAGTACGTAGCACCGTGGTCCTGCGAGACACGACATTTCGTTCCACTATATGTCCACACATGTAGCAGAATGACAATAAAGCTCAACTTGACTTGACTTGACTTGAAAGAAAGCAAAAGAATATGATACATTTTAAATTTAGAAAAGTGCTTCCAACTTCCACTTTATTCTCCCTATTAAAACTAAAATAGTTCATGCCACTCTGAAAATTAAGGCCTAAAGCCTCAAGGCATTGAACCAGGCATGTTCAACGCTGACCTATTTGTCTGGTAAATAGACTAAAGTAAGATTGTTTTTCTTTTTTCTCTCCTTTGGAAGAGCATTCATCACATTGGGCTTGCACTTCTTCATATTGAGCTAACCTGCAGTAATTTGACTCAATCTAATAAAGCAGCATTGGCACTAGAAGATTTCCAGTGACACAAGACACACACCTGGCTCAAAACCGCTGCCCAGATGCAACAGAGCCTTGAGCAGGATGTCAAGAATCTCTGATTAAAATTCCTCATTTTCCCCCCACTCGCTCATCAAGTGTGTTGAGAGAGTGAGGTCAGAGTAGGAATAATTGTGTCGGATTCCTTCTCCGTCCTTCATCAAGGTGCCATAATGAAGGCTGAAGGATCCAGGCCAAAGATCTGATCTCTCGTAGCCCAATATGGGCTGTAAACCAATACTCTTCCAAAGAGAGAGACGGCGTGGGTGTATGGGGGATGGGAGGAGGGGCGAGGGTTGTTTCCTTGGTCACCAAGCCCTTTTAACTTTTGATGCTCTTTGCCATAGCAGGGCAGTGAAAAGGGTTCTGTGAAAACAACAGCTGTTGTTTCCTCTGTTTTTGTTAGGCTCCAAAGTACAAGAGTATTCTCTTAGTCAAGTCGATAGGGCTGTACGATAACAGGGGGAAAAAAAACAACAAGTTGAAAGAACACACTTCTGTTTCACTGATTAGGGCTGTGAAGATATCAGATTTTCACTAGACGATTATCATGGCCAAAATAATTCACAATAACATTACTGCAATATCAGGCAGAGAGGAGTACGAAAAGTACACACTGTTGATTTTTTTTTACGGAATTCAAAAAGCTCCCACGCTGATGAGCTAACTTTTCTCGGGAGTACATACTGTCTCTTTTTCGTCTGCCATCTTTCGTCTGCCAGTAGTAGCTACACACTGCATCGTCATCGTTTTCTGTTTTACAACAATTGGCAACCAGCATTAAGGCCCAAATACCACCACCTACATATGTTGAAGTGTCAACCAAAACAGGAGGAGGCAATAAGCACTTAGGTTTCATATTTTATTAATTATTCCCATCAAAATGAAAACACATTACTTAAGCATATCAGTACATTCCAATGATTCACTTACTCACCTCCAACCACAGAAATGTGTTAACAAATGACTTGGTTTGTAACTGTGAGGCAAATAAAAAACAGATCTAGGCTCAGTTCACACATCAACAGGAACATAGTGTTGCACTGAACACGGCATAATACTGATAAACAGGATTCAGTTTGTCATCGTTACCCCAGGCTTGTTTTGAAAATGCCAGATGAAGTCACAGACATTCTCCAAACCTTTTTTGGGACACAAACAAAAAGCTTGCAGTTAGCACGTTGTCTGGGAAAGAGCCAACTGGAGCTGGTTTATCAAGGAAAGTGATTATGAAAGAAAAATGGGGACTAGAGTCCAAACATTTTCTTTCCCAATCAGTCCTGTCCTCAGGGGATGTAGAGAGAGAGCACAAATAGGCTGTTATTTTGGCTCCTGTCTTGACAGAAGGGAGAAAGGGAGGGTGAGAAAACAGTGAAGGGGTCCATATATGTGTCCATGAGGAAGGATGGGGGCAATATTTGACCCTCTCTGCTGCAGTTTTTGCCCATTGGGAAGAGGTCTGATTCAAGGCAGCTGGCCCCAGAGCTATAGGTATCGCTCTTCTCTTATCAGTTTTTGGGTTTCTGGGGATTTTCATTGCCCATGGCAGCCAAAGTTCTTATGTCTTCCTTTTTTTCCAGCTACTTGATCTTTAACTTCCTGCTTCCTTTTCTGTCCACTATAAGAACCTAAATGCAGCCTTACTGTACAGAAGAACCCTCGTACAGCCGGACACAGAGATCGGTCAATCTGACATCTAAATGTTGATCAGCAATCTTTAAACCTATTGATTAAATATATACACTATATTGCCAAAAAGTATTGGGTCACCCCCTTCTAATGAACATGTTTGATTACTTTAGTCATTTCTATGAGTACAAATCTTAATGTTAAAGCATATAATGATATTCTACGGAATTGTGTGCTTCTAATTTAATAAGTAAAGTAAAAGTCGTGACGTATTGTCAAGTATGGTGACCCATACTCGAAATTGGTGCTCTGCGTTTAACCCATCCAAGTGCACACACACAGCAGTGAGTAGTGAACAAATGCGCGCACACACACACACACACGCGCACACACACGCACACACGCACACGCACGCACACGCACGCACACACACGCACACACACGCACACACGCGCACACGCACGCACACGCACGTACGCACACGCACGCACACACGCACACACGCACGCGCACACACGCACACACACACCCCCCGAGCAGTGGGCAGCCATGCTGCGGCGCCCGGGAGCAACTGGGGGTTCGGTCGTGGTATTGAGGGTGGAGAGAGCGCTGTACATTTACTCCCCCCACCTACAATCCCTGCCGGCCGGGGACTCGAACCCGCAACCTTTCGATTACGAGTCCGACTCTCTAACCATTAGGCCACGACTTCCCCACAATAATAGCAACAGTTTGGACAGGACCCTTTTCTATTCTAACATGACAGTGCCTCTGTGTATAAGGCACGGTTCAAAAAGACATGATTGATTCAGTCAGTGTGGAAGAACTTGACTAGTCTGCAGAAAGCCAAGTCCTGATCCCAGCTGAACACCTCTGGTGTGACTTTATATACAGACCTTGAGCCAAAAACTCATCACCAAACACCAATGACTTGTATAGACACTATACTGCCGTGCAAAAGCAAAAGACCGTAACTTTTTGTCGAAAATTAGTTATTGATATTTTTGGGACATTCAAAACATCCTTTATCATGTACATAAGTATCTTGAGTCAATTTTGTTGTTTTTCCGAGAAAATAATGGGTCGTCTCAACCGTAACTTCAAACAGCCCCGGAGAAACCTAGGCAGAACACCGTATAACACCAGTAACAGCTATTTCGCTTTGTTTGGAACGCTCAAAATGAGTTATGGCGTTCTGCCTTTGTTTACCCATGCTTCAATATGAAGGTACGGTGCCAGCTTCGAGTTACACAGTGTTCAGCCTTTTTTTCACTGTTCTGCCGCATTTTAATTACGGTGTAGATAAACGAATTAGATTGCGATCTACCAAACAGCTCCATATAACGAAGCACTGTAAAGACTAGACACCTTGGTAAATAACCTTTAAAATGTTTTTTTTTTCCTGTTTGTAATTATTCACCAGGCTGTCAGTTCTAGGGATGTAACGGTATGAAAATTTCTCATCACGATTATAGTGTCCAAAATTATCACGGTTATCAGTATTATCACGGTATTGTTAAAATGTGCTGGAGATGTTCAAAAAGTACCGATACATAAATCACTTCAACAAGTTTTATACTTAAAAATCAACAAACAGCAAATAAAATGACTTTTTGTTTACATAATCACTAAAACAATAACATTACCAATGAGGTCGGGATTTTAAATGACAACTTGACTGACACCAGTTTAATAGCATGTTCAAATAAATAATGTAAATGTTCAAATAAAGCTTTGAAAAAGTTTCATATAAAGGTAAACCTCAGCCTTTAAAGTAAAGAGTTAAGTCAAAATGATAATTGATTAATAAGGGGAATGGGAGGGGGGGGAGTGGTGTGTGGCCAAGTATGGTGACCCATACTCGGAATTTGTGCTCTGCATTTAACCCATCCAAGTGTACACACAGTAGTGAACATACACCCGGAGCAGTGGGCAGCCAATGTTGCGGCGCCCGGGGAGCAGTTGGGGGTTCAGTGCCTTGCTCAAGGGTCTCACCTCAGTCGTGGTATTGAGGGTGGAGAGAGAGTGTTGGTTATTCACTCCCCCCACCTACAATCCCTGCCGGACCTGAGGCTCAAACCCACAACCTTCAGGTTACAAGTCCAACTCTCTATCCACTTATCTGCTCCATAAATAATTCTATATAGCTTATCTGAATTGTTTAAATGTGTAGAATCCACATAAGCTTGTTTTTCATCAACCAGTTAAAATTTACAGCAGGACATGCAAATTTGGTCCGTTTTTTGGCCAGACAGAAACTGCACACAGGCTGAATGTAAATAAGTGTCTGTAAATCCACTCTCTGACAGCAGGTGGCGCTTTATATGGAAAGCTGAATTACAGCTGATTCTCGTGAACTCCGCGAACAAAGCAGTATTGTGTTTAAGAACACTTCCTTTAGGTATTACATGGAGCTGAGATGAAAACAAAATGCCATCGAATCGTTTCTGAAGACAGTCAGATCCTTCAGAGGTACATTCGTATAATTAATTCACTGATATATTAATTTGTATAATTCCCTCAGCACTCTTTTAAAACCTCCCAGCTTTTCTGCCCTGTTTTCACTCAGAATGAAACTACTCTGCTGCCGTGCGCTCGTGACACTGTTACACTCTGCTGTATGCTGGACAGTATTTATTTATCGTGAGTTGTTCAGATCGTGGTAATCGAATATGGTTTTAATGATAATTAAAATATGAAAGGGTAATACTAACCGTGGGGAATTTTATCATGATTTATCGTCAAACCGGTAATCGTTACATCCCTAGTCAGTTCTAGTTGGATGCGTGTGGACTCGAATACCATGGCATTTATCATGATCAATCATAAAATCAGAATTAGCCACCTTGTAAAATATGTACGAATAGCTGTGAGATCGGGCTGGCTGGCCTAACAGTTCGCCATTAAATCCATATCCTACCTTTTCTTGTAACCCGATAAAATCATTACATGGCGCTGAACGTCGTCGATGTTTAATCCACAAGCATTTCTGAGCATGCCTGCTTGCTGGCGTTCACATGAATCCACAAGTCATTCTTTTAGGTTAGGCTATTTCATTCAAGTCAATATAAGCAATAATGTTACGTCTAGCATTCTTTTACGTTACTGAGCATAGCAAATAAATTGATTGCAAAACTTGCAAAAGGGTATCCACTCACGTTTAACATTTAGTCTGCTTATTACCACACTGCTGGTGCCACAAGGGGACAGTGTGTCTGTAATTCTAAAATGAATACAGTCACATTACTATATGCAATAGCCTATATAAGATGATATAGCCCATAATAACTAGACTTTATACAGGTGTTACTATAACGATTTTGTAAATGTGATCAGCGACAAAATAGTGATAATGTGGAAGTTACTGCCTTTTGCCTTGGTGTGACTTCTCACTTTTTTCAGATAATGCAAAGGCAGAGTACATTAACTTCAAAATAGTGGTAAAAATCAAGATAATTTCATTACTAAAACATCTAATTGCCAAGTTTACACTGTCCTGTCTATAATTAATTTGGCTGGACAAGTAAAAAACTTTAAAGTAATTTTTCTCAGTATCACACTCTAGCGAGTTAAGGTCTTTTACCTTTGTAGGGCAGTATAAGGACAAAAGTGTTGGGACACCCCTTCTTTAGAACAGAAAAAGGTACTAACTGTCACAGATTGACCGGGCTCCATCACCGACCCATCACAGCGATCTCTGTCACCTGAGTTCTAAATCACATCCACCTGCACCTCATCAGCACCCAATCATCTCCGCACTACATAAGCACACATCCCTCACCAGTTCATTGTCCGATCTCGACAATTCGAAGTGGACTCTCTAAGCTCTTCACTGTTACTCACCTGATACCTACCTGCCAACGTACTTATCTCCTGCTCCTCTCCTTCGTGGTTCCTCTGTGTCTCTCTCGTCCGTCTTCCTCCAGCGATCATCCTCCATTGTCTCCATCGTCCGTCTGGGGTGTGTGATGCCTGTGTGATGCATCGTCCGTCTGGGGTGTGTGAAGTCCTCCATGAGTTCCTGGCAAGATACAACATCCATCAGTATATCCTTTCTGCTTCACCTACAGTCTCAAGGCTCTACTCACCGTCATACTGCCATATATTCCTCTGCTGAATCAATAAACCTCCTGCATTATTTACTAATCCTCTGTGTCCAGACCACCTCTGTTACAGAAGATAGGACCAACAACAGAGTGATTCAGCATGAGCCAATCTAACCCTTTCCAGGAACTTGTTGATCATCTCAGATGAGTTCTCACTCCTGCACCTCCTCCATCACCACCGGTCACTTCCGTATCCACCACCGCCACTTCTTCACCACCAGTAATTGCCAGTCCCATGGCCAAACCAGCGCCCTTCTCTGGTGTGGCGGAGGAGTGCAACGGTTTCCTGTTACAATGTTCACTCTCCATTGAGATGCAACCTTACTTATATCCCACAGAAAAATCCAAGATTGCGTTCATCGTCTCTCTCCTTTCCGGCAAAGTCTCTTAAGTGGGCTGAGACAATCTGGGCTCAATCGGGTAATGTTACCCACTCATTTGATAACTTTGTCACTCATTTCAGAGAAGTTTTCGGAAGGCCCTCTGGTGATGCCTCCGTTAGAGAACCAGCTGTAACATCTCCGACAGGGGTCCCTGTCCATCAATGAGTATGCCCTAAAATTTCAAACCCTTGCCGCTGCCAGTGGATGGAATGCGCGATCGTTTATAACCACATACCGTCAAGGTTTGGAGCCCAGATTACGTCTAGAACTGGCTGGTTATGATGACACCTATGGCCTGGAAAGTCTGATTCAACTCTCTATTCGCTGCTCCACACGCATGCAATCATGTTTCGAGGAACAAGCCATGCTGAACCGTTGCACTCCCTCACTACGTCACCCAGAGACCAACCATCCTCCAGAACCAGTGCCAGAACCCATGCTGACCGACAATATGCGACTGTCATCCACTGAGCGGCAGAGGCAACTCATGAGAGGACTCTGCCTATACTGTGGAAATTCAGGGCATATGATCTCCACATGCCCCACTCGACCTCCACAATTGTTGGTGAGTGCCATTCAACCTGTCCCACAAAATATGAAACCCCTCATTTTTGGCACCCAACGTCTCCATTCCAGTCCATGCCCTTCTCGACTCAGGTTCTGCCGGGAACTTCATATCCGGGAGCCTCTGCCGCCAGCTCAAGATCCCTACAACCCATAACTCCAAAATCTACCAGGTCCACTCAGTAACCGGAAAACCTCTCAGTCGGCACAACGTCAGACTCCTGGCCGGTCCCGTACACCTTCGAGTGGGTCTCCTGCATGAAGAGGATCTACATTTGCTGGTTCTGGAGGAAGCCATCACGGATATCATCCTCGGCAGACCCTGGTTTGCACTTCACGATCCCCAAATATCCAGGTGCTCAGGAGACGTCCTGAAGTGGGGTAACCAATGCTTTGGAGACGAACAGATCCTGTCCCTTAATTCCACGTCCATTGAAAGCTCCATCAAAAAACAATCTGTGGACATCCTAAGCTGTTACTCCCACTTCAGTGACGTCTTTTGCCCGAAGAAGGCCTCACAATTGCCACCTCACCGGCCATGGGACTGCGCGATAGATCTGTTACCCAAAGTCAGTGCCCAAAGGGAAGATCTACCCATTATCATTCCCAGAACAGAAGGCCATGGAGGAGTATACTGAACAGGCTCTTAAGCAAGGCTACATCCACCCTTCCACGTCCTCTGCTTCTTCTTCGTCGCCAAGAAGGACGGAGGCTTGCGGCCTTGCATAGACTACCGGGCCCTTAATAACCTAACAGTCAAGTTCCGTTATCCCCTTCCTCTCATTCCAGCAGCCTTGGAACATCTCCGTGGTGCAACCATCTTCACCAAACTCGACCTCCGCAGTGCGTACAACCTCATCCGGATACGTGAGGGGGACGAATGGAAAACAGCTTTTGTGACCCCTACTGGGCAGTATGAATATTTGGTGATGCCGTATGGCCTAGTCAATGCCCCCTCCGTATTCCAAGACTTCATGCATGAGGTGCTCCGAGAGTATCTCTACCGCTTAGTCCTAGTTTACATCGACGATATCCTCATCTACTCTCGGAGCCTGGCCGAACATCGCCACCACGTTGCGGAGGTCCTCCAACATCTTTGACAGTTCCAACTCTTCCTCAAAGCCAAGAAATGCTCATTCCACCAACCTTCTGTACAGTTCCTGGGGTATCATATTGAGAGTAGTGGCATCCGGATGGATGAGGGGAAGGTGGAAGCCATCAAGTCCTGGCCCAAACCAACCACCATAAAAGAACTCCAAAGATTCCTAGGCTTTTCCAATTTCTATCGTCGATTCATTCAAAACTACAGTACCCTCACCAGTCCACTTACTAACCTCCTCCGCAACAAGCCCAAGTCTCTGTCCTGGTCTCCAGGAGCTGACGAAGCAGTCGCAAGCTTGAAGGAGGCCTTCACCCAAGCTCCTATCCTTGTGCATCCTGATCAACAGAAACCGTTCATCGTTGAAGTAGATGCTTCTACAACGGGGGTAGGAGCTATATTATCCCAGCAGCAGCTCCATCCATGTGCCTTCTTTTCACGGAAACTCAGCTCGGCGGAACACAACTACGATATCGGCAACAGAGAACTCCTCGCCATCAAACTCGCCTTGGAAGAGTGGAGACATTGGTTGGAGGGGGCCCAACATCATTTTACCGTATTTACTGATCACAAGAATCTGCAGTATCTGAGGGAAGCAAAGAGGCTTAATCCACGTCAGGCCCGCTGGGCATTATTCTTCACACGCTTCAATTTCTCCATCTCGTATCGCCCAGGACCCAAGAACGCCCTGTCACTCCTCTTTGCTCCCGAAGAGAATGGAACCCATCATCCCAGAAAGTATGTTTGTCAGTCCCATCCAGTGGAATCCCGAATCCGCTCCCTCTTCCAATGCCTCCACTGCCACTCCGCCGGGCTGTCCTCCAGGTGCACAGTATGTCACACGGACTCAACGCACTCCCCTCATTCACTCTGTGCACTCATCACTGGGCACTGGCCACCCTGGAGACTACGCTACCCTCTCGCTGCTAAAGGACCGCTACTGGTGGCCCAATATGGCTAGGGATGTGAGAAGGTTCGTCCAGGGTTGTGAAGAGTGTGCCATCTCCAAAAGTCCTCGCCATCTTCCAGCAGGCAAGCTCCTCCCGCTGCCCGTTCCCAACCGACCATGGTCACACCTAGGGGTTGATTTTATCACTGACTTGCCAGCCTCTAATGGTAACACACGCATCCTGGTTGTCGTGACGGAGAGGAAGATCCAAGAAATCGGACGCTTCCTGCGAACCTTCTGCCATGGCCACCAGGACTCTTGGAACCAGTTCCTTGGCTGGGCCGAGTATGCCCAAAACTCCCTTCGTCAGCCTGCTACTGGACTCACTCCCTTCCAGTGCGTGCTCGGCTTCCAGCCACCCATGTTCCCCTGGTCCGGGGAACCCTTGGATGTCCCGGCGGTGGATTACTGGTTCCGAGAGAGCGAGAGGGTCTGGGACGATGCACACCACCATCTGCAACGAGCTATCTGCAGGTGCAAGGTGACAGCAGACCTTCGTAGGTCCAATGCTCCTCCCTAACATCCAGGACAGAAGGTCTGGCTGTCCACGAGGGACATCAAAATGCACCTGCCTTGCAAAAAACTCACTCCCAGATTCGTTGACCCCTTCACAATTCGCAGACAGATTAATCCGGTCACCTTTCAGTTGAATTTACATCCACATTACAGAATTAATCCCACCTTCCATGTCTCCCTCCTGAAACTGTATCACTCTCCTGTCTCCACAGAGCCCGGTCTGAGTGCGGAACCCCCTCTCCTGCTGATTCTGGAGGATGGATCCATCTACGAGGTCAGAACAATCCTGGATTCCCAACGCCCTGGTGGTCGATTGGAATATCTTGTGGATTGGGAGGGATACGGCCCAGAGGAGAGGTCGTGGGTTCCTAAAGACAACATCCTGGATCCAGCTCTCATCACTGACTTCCACACTAATTTCCCTGATCGACCAGCACCCAGACCCAGAGGTAGACCACCATGTCGTCGGGCCCCTCGGCCCTCTGGAGCAGGCCGTGGAGAGGGGGGTAATGTCACAGACCACTTCTGTTACACTAACAAAACTGTGGCAACATAGATGGAAACATAATTCATGTATTTAAAAATTGCATTTCCATCTCTATTGCAACAGTTTTGGACGTGTCTAAAATGACAGTACCCTTATGCACAAGTCATTGATGTTTGGTGATGAGCTTTTGGCTTAAGGTCTGCATATAAAGTCACGCCAGAGGTGTTCAGCTGAGATTAGGATTTGGCTTTCTGCAGACCAGTAAAGTTCTTCCACACTGACTTATAAAAAGGGTCCTGTCCAAACTGCTATAAAATAAGAAGCACACAATTCCCTAGAATATCATTATATGCTTAAACATTAAGATTTGTACTCATAGAAATTACTAAAGTAGTCAAACATGTTCATTAGGAGGGGGATGACCCAATACTTTTGGCAATATAGTGTAGCTAAATAAATATCTAACTAATTAAATAAGCAGGTAATAACATATTCTATCAGATAGATAGATAGATAGATAGATAGATAGATAGATAGATAGATAGATAGATAGATAGATAGATAGATAGATAGATAGATAGATAGATAGATAGATAGATAGATAGATAGATAGATAGATACTTATTAAATAAATAAATTACTTTCAATAAACTTACAAACAGGACAAAAAAAAACAGAAAGGTAAAATCTATAAATTAGTTTTTTTTTGTGCACTTGAGATAAAAAAAAAAAAATCTTGTTAAGAGTTTACTAAAAAAATTGAGATTTTGAGCTTAATTGTTTAGTATGAAGCTGGACCTGGACTTATGAGTATTTTAAGTAGGAGTCTCATCCATTTTCTGATTTCATATATCTTAAATACACAAAATTACAATATAAATAAAGTTAAAGGAGCTTGAGAGTGATGTGTGCAACCCTGATGTATGTCAATAATTGTGACCAGGTCAGCAAACACAAAATACAGACAAACAAAATATTTTTTAATAAATATATATTTATTATTATTATTATTATTATGTTTGTTGTTGTTCATTGCTTTTTGTGGATGTAAAATCATGAACGTTCTTTAGGTTTGAAATTTCTTTAGGTTTGAAATCTATTACTGGGTTTTATGCTAAAATAATCATTTCAAACTCAATTCCAACTGAATTCATTACACCGAAAGCCTATTTGTGCTTGCTATACAAAGCCACTTAAATCTGCACACCATTTTAACATATTTATAACCCCTCTGTGCACTCTCTCTCTCACATAAACACTCTCTCAGATTGTACCAAGTCAGTAACCCAAACCATGGGTACTCTGGCATGGCCTTTGCCATGAAAAGAGACAACATAATGGGGGAAATGAATGTGTGAAGGATGAATTCTTTCAGGAAAACAACTGGGTGCAATTTGGCCCATGGCCCTGGGGGTCGACTTAATAGAGTGAAACCCCCAGCCCCCATTCAGTTTCTGAGAGACTATTAACTCTTAACAACTCCCTTGCTAGGGCTTCATTATTTATTCTGTTCAAGCTTTTCTTTACTCATTCCTTCTCCCTGTTTGTGTTCTCCATTTTATTGTCTTTGATTAATATTGCACTTAGTTAATCATTTGATGATGTTCTGTTTTGTAATTCATGGTGACCGCTGCCGAGTGCGCTCTTGACTTTATGTAGACTGTTTGAGACGTCTGGCAATAAAGCATAATCGGTTGCTTTAAAACAAAGTTTGTAGGTTTCCTGGGAAGTTAACGCAACAAGTAGGGTGCTAAGAACTGTTTCTCAATGAAACACAAATACTCAATTTAAACTGACTGCTCCCATATTCAAAACCATAGCTCTGGGTTAGACTTCCAGCGTACACTGTAAAGAACAATTTTTCCAACTTGTAAATAAAACAATTATTGGTGTATGTTTATGTATGTTTACTTCATAATTACTGATGAAATGAATTTTTTTTATAATGTTTGTAAAACGTATTAACAATTTCTAAGTGAAAATTGTTTCTACAATTTTTGATTTTATTTATTTATTTATTTTTAATGGCAGGAGCACATTTAGTTTACACCAAATTCAGCTCAGGTCATAAATTCGCACATGCCAAAACTAAACTGACCAAAAAATAAATAAATGTTATACCATGAAACATACTCTAAGAAGATTATATGTTCAGAGGAATTGGCGTTTATTTTGGGAATGTGAGAATTAATAGGTTAACATGTATATCAAAGGTGTTATCCAGAGTTATAGGTAAGTTAGTCTGTAATCTAACAGCAGGGTAAACTGTCTGGTTTGAAAGTACAGATGAGTAATGGAATGTTCCAGAAACCCTCAGGTGTGATTCACATTTACAGTATGTGATGTAAATTTAGAAAATTCAATTTTAAAAGTAATTTTAAAAGCAGTATATATATACTTACATACACACAGTGACTCCAAAGGGTATATGTGGAAACGTTTGGACATGCAAGTCACACTTTAAACAAACAAACAAATATCACACCACATGGTAATTGTATCTGCAAACAAATGATGTCAATACAGGTTATTATTTTTTTTTTCAGAAATGCATTCTGAACTGTTTTTTCCCAGTGATTTTGCCACCTCTTATACATTAACATCAACTATTAACAAATAGTAATTATAATATTCAAAATTCTGCTACAAAATGCTAATAACACTGAAACAACTGGAAAGTTAGGGTGAGGTATTAACACAATAATAAAATAGAGAAAAAAATAAAATCTTTCTTATTACAAACATCCAAATGAATAGGGGTGTAAGAAAACATCAATATATTTACATTTATGCATTTAGCAGACGCTTTTATCCAAAGTGAGTTACATTCAAGTTTTTTTTATCAGCTCTTGCTTTCCCTGGGAAACCCATGATCTTGGCATTGCTAGCACCATGCTTTACTATTTGAGCTACAGGAAAGCTGTAGCTCAAATAGTAGAGATACACATGAGTATCGCGATATTTTGCTTGGAGATACTGTATCGATTCTCCAAACGGAATATCGATATTTAAAAAAATTAAAATAAATTAAAATAAAAAATCATACAAGATTCATGGCAGTTGTTTCGTTTTGAGTTCATATACCGACCGCTAGTCTTCATCTCTGAACTTAAACAGTGACAGGAAACACTAGCATCAGGGCACTCCACTAATGTTAGCGTTAATATAGTTCGCTGCCAGTAATGGAGGATGAAAGAATTGTTCCAGTTCTCGTTTCGATGTACAAAGGTGAAGCGTAACCTCGGTTCTGCCGCTTGCCGTGTCCCGTGTTGAAGAGCCTTTGCGCGGGGCGCGTTGGGCGGTAGAGTCGCCGTGCAGCTGCAGCTTTCTCTCCTGTTGGGGGCGTTTTGTGCAGTTGGGGCGGTGCTCGCATCGTGGTCTCGGCGATTCTACGCGGAACATAAATAAAAACTGAAAAACCTGTGAAATCCAAGTTGAAAAGTTCTGAGAATGTTTAACTTCTGTATTTATTTGATTGTTTTACAATTGTTTTGTTTTCTTTAGGAATCCTGCAAGCGCTTTATTTTTCATTGATATTAAGCAGATGTCATTTTTTGTTCAGATCAATTGTTATGACATTGCATGTCACAAGTGTAAACTTAAACTGTGAAACTTTAAAGTAGAGTCTATGAATGTATCTTTTTATCTTTTATAAAATACATTTTATACATACATTTAACTAAAGAATCATGCAAGCACTTGAATATTTCCCCCTTTACTCGTACTGCACAAAAAGTGGTTCAATAATGTTGAATGTTATAGGGACTGATTATTGCAAATGCAGATCCCAGTGTGTTCTGCAGTGTGTTCTGGTTAAACTATTTTTATTTATTTATTTTTTGCTAACGTTTGCATGTGGTGGTGTGTTCTCAATGACAGCGTTCCTAAAAAATTTATATCCTATTCCTAAAATAAGAAATATCCCAATATATCGCCTTGCTTACAGTATCGCAATGTATCGCAATGTATCGCAATATATCGTATCGCAACCCCTGTATCATGATACGTATCGTATCGCCAGATTCTTGCCAATACACAGCCCTACAAATGAACTGAAACAATCTAAACATTTAAACACAGAACGTCCATCTCATTCACTGTGCAGTCGAGCCTTTCATTCCTTAAACAGCGCTGCTGCTTGTTTACTTTCATCTCCTTAGGGGTTAAATCTCTAAAAGCACATACCAACACATACAGCTGTCTGCTCTCTTGAGGCAGAGGGATGATCAATAGGAAACTGCCATTGATGACTTGTTTTTTTTAAATCAGGCCTATAAATCCTTCTGGTCACTTCCTTCAATAGGAGTGAAGCTGGGATGAAGACTGAGCTGCTCTTCAGGGTCAGTGGAGCCATTGAAGTTAAAAAGGCCCTCCACAGCAGGCTGCTCCTGGCAGCTGCCCTGTGACCGTGGAAATTAAGTTATGTCCCGTGTCAGCAAGTTTTCTTCTTCTTTCGGACACTCTTTCTACCTCGATCGATCCCTTCGGTGCTCATTTTTTAAAATTTCTCCTATTCATATTTATGAGAGAGAATCTGTAGACACAAGGAGAGACTCTGAAGTGGAGTCTTAGCTGGAGTATTCAGTGTTGGTAAATAGACATAATGGCAACGACAGGACAGAATGAGGTATTGTGTGGTTGGTGAGAAGGCCCAGAGCGCTTGGTCAATGTTAAGTCAATGGCCTCTCGTTGAGAAACACAAACATACAAACACATGTTGCTTCTTTACCGACAGGTCTGCAGGGCTCAAGTGAAAAACCTCCTCTATTCCACCCTCTTTATTCGCTCAGCCTCTGTGTCCTTCCTCCTTCGACATGAGCTTGTGTTTTGCTTGTCTGTGGGATAGTTTATTTGTCCTGTGGTCGGATGAAGAAGCTGGATGATTACTTCTGCTTCTGCGGGTGCAATCGTGTGTCTGAAACAGCTGCTTGCTGCCAACAATTCAGAGCAGGCCATGTTATGCCTGATGATTTGAATACTGGGTCAGACACTCAGGCTTTGTACAGAGCGTTAGCAAATGTTCAAACCAACTGAAAGATAAGCTGTCATATTCGAACACCCTATTTGAGTTTTCTTAATGAATCACTTAATGTTCATAGCTTAACAAAATAATTCAGTTTTATTTATCTGAATGCCACAATGACAGAGGAATCCGCAAGAGAATGCAGCTCACGCGCCAGTTTTCTGCTTTTAAAATGCTGTTTCTCATACACAAAGATTATAATTCTTTACAGATTTAGTGCTGTTTCTCATTCCCTGGAACCATTACCCAGCATTCCTTTCTCTCTACCCAGTTTAGGGGTTTCTCCTCCTGTGTCTGCACGCTTCCCTCCCCTGTGCTGCCTGTCAGATGGATTTTATGGCTGTTGGAACAAAAAAATGGGCTATGGGCTGCTCTAGTAAAAAACACCTCTCCCTCCATCACCTCATTATCCTACTGAGTGAAAACAAGCGGCCAAACGTCTCCTTCATTTGCCATTATTCCCTTAAGAGTGATCGAAGTTCCTCTGTTCCACTAGAGCCAAATGTTACAGCATGCATGAATTACTTCATTATTCTCATTTACCTGTATAGCTGTTCAATAAACTTCATGGTAAGAATGAACAGTAATAAAATATAAAAGCACCTAGCTTCTCAAGAGCGCAGCCGTTACATATGGACATTGAACTTTGGTCAGTTTAACAGCTCACACAGATGTCATGTGAATTAATAGAAATGACTTGCAAGCTTGTATTATTAAATTGCCTATTAAAATAAACACAATGTGATCATGCTACATTATAGTTCATCAATGAGCTTTAAAGCATTAGTTGACCCAAAAATTGTCACAATTTTTTTTCACCCTCACGTTGTTCCAAAACTGTATGGATTTCTTTTTTCTCTTGAACAAAAAATAACATAGCCAAGGTAGCCACTGACTTCCATAGTTTTTTTCTCTTCTCCATACTACTTACGTCAATGGCAGCAACTGTTTGGTAACTAATATTCTTCAAAATATCTTCTTTTGTGTTCAACAGAAGAAAGAAATTCATCCAGGTTTGGAACAACATAAGAGTGAGTAAATGTCATTTTGGGGTGAACTCTCTCTGCACATAACGGTGACCAACTAAGGCAGCCTTAGAAAACCCAGTATTTACCAGCCCCCCTGAGATTTTAAGTTAACCCCTTACCATTGCTGAGAAAATTTAACTAAGCACAAAATGTACCACGAATGATACATTGAAATGCTAATTAGGTTACAATTTAAATAATATAACACTACATTAGCATGTTCATAGTTCCCCAATGTCAAATAATAGTCTGTTTTATTTGTTTATTACCTACATGTCATATATTCATGTTTAGTTTTTTTATTTTATTTTTAAATAATTTATTTCTATTTTATATTTTAAGATTTAATTACTAACTTTTCATATTTTTTTGTTTGCAAACTAAAGTTTAGGAAACTCTGAACAATGTCAATGCCATTTCAAAATGTTTTTTTATTATTGCCATGGAGAAAGAACAAAGATACTTAACTTTCAGCAATACTCATGTCAGTGTTTACAACAATGCTAACAAAAATGGTAGGAGCTGTTTCCAGTGTTCCAACAATATAAGAAAGGGACATTAAGCTTGCTCTATTGCACTAAATACAGTGTGCAGATTTAGGAGATGCTCTTAGCAAATTCTCAGGTAAGTGATCTCTTTGTGACCGGCTTAAGCACCCAGGGAAAAGCGTCAGACCCCTCGAGAGAGCCAGGACATAGGTCTTTTTACTCATTTCAAAGAGCCGTGAACTCAACAAAGGTCTTCCATGATGAAATTAAAGTGGCAGCTTGAAGAAAAAACCCTGATTTGTCTCTAAAGACCAAAGAACAAAGAAAAGACCAGTTTCTTCAAGTCAGAAAAGGGAACATATGCACAGTGTGGGTGGAAAAAGGAAAGAATAGTCAAAAATCCATATAGAATAACTAATAAACACACAAGATGTTTAAACACCAGAGACCAGCTCACACCTTCCGTCATATCAATTAGAAAACAACTGTTACTTAGGAATAAGACTACAGGGGGCCTCAGCCAGCAACTTCACTATTAAATACCTTGTGCTAACTTTAAAGGATTAGTTTAAATCCTATGCAATGAGCTTTCCATTTCAATGCTCAGCCCAGGCTCAGCCATACCAACTGTCTACATGTCTCATCACTTATCACATAATTTCTCAAGAGTCTGACAACAACAATTCTTCAGTCGAACCTTAAGCACTACAACAAAAGTATTGAAATTTTATGGGCTAAGGAATAGTTGCAAAACGTTGCTGAAATATAACTTGAAAGCCCTGCTGTGAGGTTTCCTGTCGTTTTCCCGTACCTCTTGGACGTGGAACAATTTTTTTTGCCAAGAGGTAATTGAAAACACAACAAGTGAAGTGTACGGTCTCAAGACAATTGGTGCATTATCCAAATTAGTAATGAAGCAACTATTAATGTAAATCTACATTTTTGTTTTGAATTTTGTTAAAATAAAACCTTCACTGAACGTGAACACTAATAAAATTTAAAAAAAAAAAACAGTAATGGCAACACTTTATTTTAAGGTCCATTTCTCGCTATTAACAAACACTTAACTACGACATTTGCCTCAGTTAAACTCCTAATTTCTGTTTATTAATAGCTAGTAAGGTAGTTAATTAAGTTTAGGTATTGGGTAGGATTAAGGATGTATAATATGGTCATGCAGGATATGTGTTTTATAAGTACTAATAAACAGTTAATATGTTAAAAATAGGCATGATAAACAACTACTTAATAGTGAGAATTGGTGCCTATACTTAAGTGTTGCCACAATAACAAAGATTTTAAATACATTTTTGAAACACTTAATTTCTTTTTTATTTAATAAAATCAGATTTATCATTTAAACCCTAACCATCAAACTCCAAAGTGTACACTAAGATAAAACATTGAGAATTAAAGGCATTAACTGCAAATGCATTACTTTGAAATACACTTCCACCTGCACTATGTTTGTACTTTCTGTACTGGAAGCTCATAACACCAAGACAAATTCCTTGTGTGTGCAAACACACTTGGCAATAAAGCTCTTTCTGATTCTGATTCTGAGTAGTCTCTTTCACCCACAATGTCACTGCAGGAGTTACAGTGAAAAAAAAAATCCATCTTTTTATTGAAGAGGCTACAATGACATGACTAGTTTAGATGCTCGATTTCAATTGTTCCATCCTATTGGCCATTCTGAGTGCTCTCTCATTATTTCATACGGCACATGCTGGGCTCTATTGCATGGACTTAAACTGAGCGCAAGAGGGAAAAAAATGTGGTCTTCGACTACCCCTCAAAGATGATGAAGTACATAGGCAGCAGTGGGGACTGCATAGAGTATGTGGACCGGGGGCCAGAGGATCTTTCCCACATGTTACCCCGTGGTTCGGCTCTGAAGAGGTGTCAGCGAGCTCTAGAGGAATGAAGTGCCTGGACATTGTGCTGTTGAACTATTATGTGCTTAACATTACCATGACAAAAGTGCCACTCGACTTCTCCTCCATTCAACTGGCTGAAGGGCCCTTGTCCCCACTCTAATAAAACATTTTGCAACCATCACCCCCATTTGAAGACCCTGGTGACAAGAGTGGGAGAATAAGAGTGGTGGGTTTTAACAGCATGGAGCTGAGAGACAGAGAGAGGCCTAGCCGCACATGATTAAATGACATGGAGGCAACAATATATCCATATATGCACCCTCAAGCCCCAGATGAAAACCCGCAAACGTAATTTTTTTCCTCGCGGAAAGCATTTACCAACAATCAAGCAAGCCATTACTTCTTACTTAGCACAAATTTGTTTATGTATAGCTTGTTCATGTATAAAATGGAAATACACGCAACAACACTTTATACAATCCATAAAGAAACAACTATATGTTATAAGACAAATTATAATTTAAAACGTCTGCAAATTTCTAATGGAAGAAATATTTAACTTAAAATTAGAGTAGTTCTCTTCAAGTCTTTCACCATTTATAAGACCAACTTGGGTGCTTGTATGATAGATGTACTGTACAGCTTATCCCAGATACATATTTTCACTCTTAGTCTCTCTTTATTAAGCCGGTTAAAGCAAGCATCACCAGTTAGATTGCAAATAAAATGAATTTGCTTTTTGGAATTTCTACTGGCTTTCCAAATTTGTATCTAAAAAGTTTAATCCACTTAAATATAGAACTTGTCACAACATAATCAATTTGCAGTTTGTATTGTTCTGCTACTGTCTCTGTTAGTTTAGAATAACTAAAGTCCTGCTTTATACTTGCAGTAGTGGCGTGCAGACAAAGGCCTGTAAGCAAACACAGTGATCGCAAAATAAATAAACCTCTGTCTGTCTTGGCCCAGATGCAACACGGACACCCCAGGGAAAAGCCACTCGCGCTTTTGTGTTCACATTCTAAAGATATCCAAATATCAGAGTTTATGCCTTCAGCAAACACTTCTGTTTGCTAAGTCGTGTGTCAGCGCTTCAAGCTCCTTATGTGTGCGATACTTAATCTGTTCCTGAAAAGCTCTGCTGTGCTAGCTAGTAAGTTCAGCATTGGAATCCATGCATGGGGTCAATACAGTGAAACTTCGCAATGACACTGAAATATAATGAACATAAAAAAAAAATTACACATACTCGGTTTGAGTCTTTGTACTTTAGTTTTTATGCCTTCTATAAAAAGAACATCACTGAGGCAGTCATACAGTGGATTTAGACATTTCTACACAGTAAATAGTTCATCTTAGATAACAATTAAAAGATTCTCTGAAAATCTGTACACTGTACAATATCTTAAAAGAAAAATAATTACAACAAACACTTAACTTCCCTTTAAAGCTGGAATCATCACCCTTTGTTTTGACGGTTATTCTATGACGAAAATAAAGTTCTCTCTCTTGAATCTCTAGGACTTTCATAAGATGTATATAGAGATCTACTCCTTATTCATTCCAGCATCCCAAACACTTTTTACAAAAGTTACTTATCCAAAGTCATTTGCAACTTTATAAAAATACTTTACATATTTAAAAAATCTAGTTTTACATCGGCAGTGCACAATTTTATAATTAAAACTTTCGCTGTTAAAATGTCTAGGTAGCAAAATAAACTTTTTCTATATCTTTAAGGAAATAAATTTGTCTTTTACAAAATAGCACTTGAAATAGGCAAGCTGGTGGTTAAGGCAGTTGACTGACCTAAAGTACTTTGTATCCCTGCTCTTAACTTCAGAATCAGAATTTTTGCTTGATAATTAAAACTTTCATTAGACAAGGCATTGTTCACCTGGGTCGAATCTGTAACTGTAAATTTGCATAGTGAAACAAAACACAAGTACAATGTGACAATTTCTGGATAAGAACTGCACCTCAGTGTCACGCAAAGCTTAACTTGCACTCTTTGGAGAAAAATCAGCTGTGTTTACACTTATTCCTTAAAGCTAACTATTTTTATTTTTATGTTCCTAGCACTTTTTTTATATACTAGCAAGTAATCCAACAATGACCTTTTCTTCAATTCACTCAATTCTTCAGGAATAGTAGGCTATTTATTCATTAGTTACTTGTAATTTTGCTATTAGCCTAGTTGCTATCCCAAGTCATGTCAGGTAACTAATCCGTTGTTACATGTATGACATTGTCTATTTTTTTGCCATTTTCATACATTCATGGGGAGCTGTGGTTCACAAACTATTCATAAACGTATTAGAATCTATTCAGGTTTTTCAACTGAATATACACACTAGCCTACTGGTAACCTTTCAGTAGCCTACGTTTTGTAATTTCATTTCATTTTTTATTGAATTTTACAGCTACAAAAGTTGCTAGTCTGACTTGTCATTACATATGATCAGTAAAAGCAACAGTATCTAGTGAGATAATAAAGTTTGCTGGGAAAAAAGTGGGATAGATAGCAGTTACTACTGGGAATGCCACTAGTAACTTAAAAAAGAATAGTAACACCTATGAACACCTAATAAAAGTTGAAAATGATAGTCACTAATGGATTGCTTGCTACACATAAAAATAAAAACTAGATCGTTTTAAGGAATAAATGTTTAAACAGCATGCCATAAAGGAAGAGGAAAACTGGAGAAAAATGACAAAATGCACTATTCCCGAACAGCCGTTGGAGCAGATCATTAACTCGACTTCAAAGTGATCAAGGAAGCGGCACTAGAGCCAAAATGGATGCCACCACAGTCAAAACAGAACATGCCACAAAAGCTGAACCTGTGTTCCTCGTGGGCTCTGGTTCTGGGTAATCCTCATCATCGGGCTCATCATCGTCCAACCCACTCGAGCCTTCTTCATCCACGGGGGGAGAGTCAAAGCAAAGCGTTTTCATACTATTTTTGATGAACTCGCAGATAGTCCGCTCTGAGCCATCACAGACGCAAGTATCCAGGAGTTGAGCTTTGGGAAGTTTGCGCATGTACGCGATGACATTGCGGCACGGGTTCGAGCAGCTAGAGCCGCTGAAGAGTTTCCCGCAGTGGAGTAAATAATCGCCCATGGCGCTTCGGCACTGGATGTCCCTCTCGCACTGGCGCCGGGCTTCGGTGCAACCCATGCTGCTCGTTTTGGGCAAGCACGGTTCGATGGCTCGCTTGATCTCCCGGCAGCGGGGGTCCGAGGCGCAGCTGCAGTCCTCCAGCGCCGGGCCGCTCTTGGTCAGGTTGAGTTGCACCAGCGACGAGATGCAGTGGCTGGGACACTTCTTCCTCTGGCCGCTCAGGATCGAGTCACAGGCGTGCAAATACTGGTCATAAGCGTAATGACACTCTGACTCCGACTGGCAGTTCAGTATCGCTTGCCAGCAGATCAACCGTCGGCCGTGGTGGTTTGAGGAGGCGATGGAAAAACAACTAAAACACACAAGCACACAAGCAAAACGCCAAATGAATGTGCGCGCGCCACAAACCAAACCTGCACAAGTTGCCATATCGAAGTCTGTAATCGTTTGGCTGGCGTCAGGTCAGTTTTAAGCATGCATATTTCATATTTCCATTGCATCTAGCGAGGGAAAAAAATTCCCCAGCTCAGATCATGTTTGCAAGGTCCATCCAAAAGAAAAAGTTTGTTCCACAATTGCGGTGAATCTATAAGGTCATTTTCCAGTAATCCATGTTCTTGAAAAGAAGCCTGAATTACAAGAAGTGCTATTTCAAGCAAAAGGCTTGTTCACTCCATCTTCCCGGTTTGTGTCCGTGTGACAGTGCGGTGATTCCTCCTTCCACCTCTTGTCTTTCTTGTGGGCAGAAGTGAGGAGCTCACGAGCTCGTCATCTCGCGTCTCTCGCTCACATCCGAATGCGCTCGCGAGCTACTAACATCACGCTTCCCCGACTGAACTGATACTTTCACGGGCGTGCGCTTGTCTTCCGTCATTAAGGACGCGAACAGACAATAACACGGCATTCAAATTCACACATTGGCCCCTTTCTGACCCGCTAGTTTTGCTTTATCCATTCTACTCCTGTAGAAGTTTTATGGATTCCTATTGGTCAGACCGTTTGTTTTTGCAAATCTCGACGTCAAGTTAGGGGCGGGAGAATGGGGGTGGGGCGTGATGGGTCAGAAATGGTTTCTCTCCAAAAGGTTTGGATTACCTCAAAGCAGAACGTGGTTTCTCAGACTTTGTGTAATATGTATTACATGCTCTCTTGAGCAGCATCACAGTTGATTTTGTGAATATACATGACTGCTTGATCAAAGAGACTCAAGAATCAGGCGTTTCTGTTCAACAACAAACAACCAGAAACTATCTACTTGAACAGGATTGCACTTTTGCACTAAATTTCAACTAGGCTAGTGTTTTTAGGCTAGTGTTTAGGTTTCTGTATATTCTGTATGTATACTGCATAAAGTAATATAACATAACATAAGAGACCATTTCCTTGTAGGCCTAAAGACTTCTGTAAAGTTACTTCTAATTTACAGTCAGTTGTTTATGAGTATTAAGTCGATCAAGTCAATCTTTTTGCAACTCAAGTGTGAGTTTCCATCCATGCTCATTAAATCTAACTACATGCGTTTTCATGAGGGAATGTAACAAATGTGTTGTGGAAAGTCAGATTTCTTTTATCAGATGTCCCTGCATCTGTAATGGATTTATTTCAAGAGATATATAATTAGCATTTGGCCTTTGCTGAAAATACAAAGCTGTTACCATGCCAGATTTCATTTTATAAGTTTCTGTCCTTTTGGACAAGATCTTATAAAATAAATTCTTACAGCAAGTTGAAAATGCTTTTTGGCTAATGTTATTTCAGCTTGCTCCAGGCAAGGAATGTGTTTGAAAATGATCGTTCCTGGCTCACTGCACTGTGTCTCGTCAATTACAATAGAAAAAGAGACATTGGCTAGCAGCAACATCGACAATGGGTTCAGATATAAAATGTACTTGTGAGCCGTTAAAAAAGGTGGACTCCTTATGTGTAAAATGATAACATGCAAGTTCACACTTGAACATGAAAAGGGGCATTTGCTGATGCTTAGGACGGAGGATCAGTGGTCCACCGAGCACAAAGAGGGTTTGTGTTTCAAACACTACTCTGGAGTTAGGAATGTACCTTTAGGCCACTGTGCAGTGAGCTTCTGACCTTAAACAATGAACTCAATGTCAGTTACGGATGGTCAGATCTGACAATTACGTTTTTGCACCAGTTCCAGGTGATGGATGTAGGGAACTCTATACCCCATGAGTCAAAAGTATTGAGAGCACAATGATTTGATCTAGAGATAATAGTTGCTTCACTCTGTATCTAATAGTGAGATCAACAACCACCTTAGCAACAAGTAACTATTCTAGCTTTACCATTAGGCATCAAACACCATTCTTCCAATTTTCTCTTAATACCTGAACTCACTGCAGTAACAGCTTCATTTAGATTTTAAAGAGGTCTAAGCAGAGGGAGGAAAACATTTATAAACAACTGTTTTCTTTGGCAGGCCAAATTTAAATAAGCCAGATGCCCACGCAAGAAAGAGCTCCATGCCTTTACTTTAAATAGGGATTCATTTAAATTAACAGCAAACAGCTTTTAAATGGTGATATATGCCTCAATAATCCATTTAATAGCAAACACAGTGAAGTCAAAGCACAGATGACATCCTTCCCTGCTCATTATAAGAAAATGTTCAATTGGTAAACATTATTAGCTTGACTTGTTTGTGATATCATGCCTAAATAGAATAATAAACAATAAGATAGTATTTTGAGCAGGGCTTTGGGAATTTTTAAAGTGTTGGGTGAGTGCTAATGTGTGTTGATGCAGCAAAAGTAAAGCATGCAGAATCCATTTATAGATGTGTATATTCCTGTAAGAACTTATTTGTATTATTGGTTAAAAGGTTAATTGAAATTAACAGGAAATTATTTCACATTTTAAAATATTAGGGTATGTTTACGTTTGTTTCTTATATTTTGTTCTGTGATCAAATGTTACCAGTTATCATGCAGTCATGAAGACAAAGGTAAAAGTCATAGATTACGATTATAATTTCATAGCGCAACATGTACCAAATTAAAATGTCTAAAAAACAACAACAACAACAATACACTTTATATGTCTAAAATAATGTGCCCTTGGCCTTTATTTTTTGCTCTAATCTAAGTATACCTTTCTTACACTTTTGGAGGCCTTAATGAGAAACAGATTCCTTAAAATAATCCATGGGGTGCTGTTGCCAAATTCCTGACCCTGATGGATGACCCAAAACAAAAACTTGCCCGTGCTGAATTAGAATAAACTCACATCACTTTTCCCCTTTTTCATTGTTTCATGGCAGTAGTGGAGGAACAATATTCACATAGCAAAACATGGAACTCATACAGCCAGAACATGAACATGAACAAATCAAACAACATAGCTATCAATAGTACAACATAGCAACATATTTTGAAAAATAAATAAATTGTTGTACATTTTAATTCATTAATCTTTTTTTCTGTTTAATAGATTTTAGGAAACATTGGGGTTCCAGCAGGACCAGGTCAAATAGCTAGAATTATTTTGCGATTCTTTGCCAAGCATGCTGCACAATTTTAGTGCCATTCAAAAACTGTAAATAAACACTAAAGTATTCCTAATGATTTCTGACATATTTTGGACCATTCTATATGGATCAAATATGAATCCTCTGAAAACCTGTTAAGATCCTACTGGATAAGCAAATTCCCAAAACAATTAAAACAGACTAAAATATCTAAAAAAAATAAAAAAAAATTATGAAATTTCAGTTTATACATTTGGATCCTAATTGATTCTTAGCTGGTTCTCATAGGATTCCAAATTATGATCGAAATTATAATAACAGGAAGTTGTGACAGCACAGCTGCTCTTTTTTTTTATTGGGGCTCTAAACACACCAACAACTGTTGTTAGCACCATGATAGAGATATAGACAGCTGCCCTATACTGTTGTCAAGAACTGTTTAGAAATTAGCTGCTGCTGGAGTCGACTGAGAAAGAAATTTTTAAAATGCAACAAAACATAACCAGTACTGGTTTAAAGTAAAAAAAGAAAAAGAAAGAAAAAAAACATCTTTTTAACCTGGACATAATTGTGCTTCATCATTCTTTTTCATGAATAATACAAAGCCAGAAACCAACACCAAGGCACTGAGGTTTTCAGGGAGGATAATCTCTATCTGTGTGTAGTGTCCTCTGGAATCCAGCCTTCAATATCACAGTCAGGGAGGATGTTGACTAAAAACCTCATTCACTCTCATTCCATTCCAGCATTGCCATCAGCTGCCATCCCATCTTCTGACTGACACCAGATAGGAGGACAGATAGTGTATCTTGCCAAGTCCTGTTTGAACCCATGGCCAAGTCAACTCCCTTGATCAGCGCGCACACACACACACACACACAGAGAGACCAGCTGTTCCAACACATGGCCCCCTTGCCTTTCCATACTATAAGTAACTATTTATACAGGCCTAAGGGCCCGTCATATCGTTGCAAAGAGGGGAAGAATGCCATGTGTGCATATGGGGCCGGCCAATAAAGACATAACCCCTCACAGACATAACCTTAATCCAACAAACATGGAGTGCAGCATGGAAGAATTTTACTGCATGAGACACAACAAAGCCTGAGAGTAAAAAATAGTGGCAACCACAAACATTCTTTACGGGCATTAATGATATTTAGAAATCAAAGCGCAATGTTAAAGTCACGCAAACGCAGACTTTTTTTCATTTCGATTAAAACTTTGGATACGAGGTCAGGTGTATAAATAATTCAGATGAGTAATTCCTTAAAACTTGCACTAAATTATTGGCGCATGTTGTTTCCCACACCCACATGCAATTATGCACTGCTCCGCTATTCTTTCATAATAGTTCATTCACCAATTTGTTGATGTTTTTGGCAAGCTGCATTCATTACATGAATTCTTCAAAAGCATATTAGTTTAGAGAGTATAAAATATTCACAGCCAAATAAAATAGAACCACACCTGTCAAGCTGTGGCTATGGTGGGAATATGTTTGCAACACCTTGCCTGCCCTATATTGGTATTTGGTAAAGAGGCATAGCTTGTAAAACACAAGCTCGCTGAACCTTTAGTAACCATGTGACGGTAAAGGGTAAGTGTCAAAAATCACCCTATTCTTTTGCCTTCTGCCCCCAGTTGTTGCAAAAAGCCTGGCCTGACTTGTCTGGTTATCGAGATGTAAAGAGCGAAGTGTGCAGGTAATGAGAAATCTTTGGCATTATTCCCCCTTTTGGTACATTATGGCCATGGCCCCTGCAGTGTGATGGGGCCACTTTGTTGAAGTGATCACTGTGGGCCTGAACGCTGGCCACCGCAATGCTTAGAATAACCGAATGACACAATGGTTTCTTCTCTAAATAAACAGATGTGGGGAGACTGTTAAAACTCCTAGCCCCCTTTTTTCTCCGCCAGAATGTTTTCCCTTAAGTCCCATCTGCGAGCTGTAAGAGCAATTTCTCGTTCTCTTCCCCTCTGAGAAATGCAAAGTTTTCGTTCTGGGCAGCTGTGGAGCTGAGCCCTGCCCTTCTTATTTTACCGCTTTGATTAGATGATATCAGCTATCACTTCAGGCCCACATAATTGAATCTCACTTGCTTTCTTTCTTTCCCTTTTTCTTTCCCACAGGCACATGCTAAAGAAATTGCATATGTCGAGCCCTCAAGCAATAAAGTTTCTGTTTTAGATTACAAGAACAGTCACATTCTCTACCTAAGAGTCTTCCATTAAATGTGTTTTACCTGTTGCTAAGAAAATTTAGGGGAGGATAATGATTATGTGGTAATAGACAGAAAAGGGGATGCAGATACATCTTTCAGGAGTCTGGGTTTAGTAAGTTTCTGTAAAAAAAATAAAAATAAAATCACATTATTCAGCGGTGATCCATTATTGATCAAAAGTGACAGACATTCGTAATGTTACAGAAGATTTCTATTTAAAATAAATGCTGTACTTTTGAAGTTTCTATTCATCAAATCCTAAAATATATATATATATATATATATATATATATTATAATGTTTCCACATAAATATTACGGACTAGAGTAAATTCAGCTTTCACCCCAAATAAATGAAATACAGTTTAATACCTATTCAAATAAAGTTAGCTAAAAGTGATATTAAATTGAAATATTTTACAACATAATTATTTTACTGTATTTTTGATTAAATAAATGCAGGCATAAGAGACTTCTTACAAAAACATCTAAAAATGTCCCTATAGACCCCCTTTTATTCTTTAGTCTTAAAACAATGACAAAACACTGTACATATTATATTATCATATGTGTTTTGAAATTAATGTTTTGCTCAAACTGTCTTTCAGAAAAAAAAACTCAGTAAAGTCATGCAATTGCAATGGATAGACACATAATCAGTTAAGAGCTCCGCAATCCACAATCATCTATAAAAAAATACCATTGTCGCAACTCCCATGAGAGGACTATGAATCATCTAAATAGCTTTGGGTTAGGAAATTTTGTGAGAACTTTGCTTTTACGGTCACTATGAAGTCACATTATGCATTGAGCTGAATAAATTCTGTTAAATAGCAATTAGACATTTAATATTTGGTTATTCATGGAATTACACATGGCAAATTATTGTGTAGGGTTATTACAGGATAGCCTAGTATAATAGGGTTCTGTATGTGTATGATTATCAGAACCTGACTGGTTTCTCTGTTATCTGTACTACCTTTAGCCCAACTAATCTATTCTCTGCTTTAAGCATAACCATGTGTAGAAAAAGCAAGACTGTGCTTGCAAAACATGACATTATTTTGACATAGGATGATTCTAGCTGTAAACAGAGTCTCAGGTTAATAACAGACAGCTGGGCAGTAACAGACAATGTCTAGCTGCTAACTTATCATGTCACTCTTTCATTTAGTCTTGACCTAGATAAATATATTTCCACATACAACTGAAATCCAAAAATGAAAATTTAAAACAAATAATCTTTAAACACTTGCTTTATAAAAGCATTTTAACACATGAATATTCATAACCATAGTTATAATACATAATACTTATCTACTATTTATTTTTACACAACACGTTAAAACAAATGACAAACAAACAACTGTAGATGCAACAAGGAATCTGCAACTATTATAATGCATTTTAACTTTGGTTACAATTATTTTTGAAAAAATATAATGCACTGTAATGTAAAGTATGAATACCTTTATTATGCATGAAATGCATAATGCTTCAAGTAAAGTGTTACCACAGAATTTATACGTCTTTCATCAGATGTCGTTTCTTTCAGCACCTACAAATATGTTGCCTATATGTGTCTGCTATTGACAGGGATGAAAGGAAATATGCAAGAAAGTGTCGTGTCACTGTAAAATTTTACTGCATCCATTAATAAAGCTGTTTTTAATTGTAACCAGATGTGACCTTATTAGCCAAGCGACAAACTCACAACTGCATAAATCTCACTTAGAGAAAACGCATGCTCAGCATTCACATAGCACAGTGTTTTATGAACCCTATTTGTTACTATTATAAATGATCAAGAATGCAAGCTGTCGCTAATCAATACGAAAAACACTCTTTAAATAAACTCTCCAAGAAACAGATGCTCATTTGCAGTACATGCCTAAAAATTCCCACACAACACTCATCACTTCACTCTCAGCTGAGCTCGGTTAATGACAATATCTATATGCTGGTATTTTGCAATAATGCACTCATTAGTGTCTGGTTTCTGCTTGTAATGCCATTTCTTATGACTCTGGAGTCCCACAGATGTCTTCAGACATATTCATCACTAAAGGTCATTGCTCAGTAATCCATCAGGAACTTCTTTTCCTCCCAGAGTACGGTTCAGGCTGAGGTTACAAACATCACGCTAGATTTATGTGCAGGGAGGTTGCACTTTTCTACCATGGGTTGTAATGTTGTGTGATTGCCCTGTCATGGTTGCCCATGGTAGTACATGGTTTTTAAAATCAGCTTGTCAAGTTTTAAGGCCTTATGGAAGACATGCTATCTTTATTACACTGAGAACGAACTTTGCGCAAGTGCTGGTTTTAGCCAGTGAACATTTGCAACAATTATTTTTTTTCTTGGTGCAATTTTATCTAAAATGAGAGGATGAATTAATAAATCAAGGGAACATATTCTAAATTCATGGACATGATATGTTGTTTTTTACCCCCACATATCTCTATTTAAAAACGTTTTTTTTTTTTGTAAAATTTATATTATTTGCCAATCATTTAAATGCTAAAAGTGAATTTATACATAGCAACATGTATATAATGTATATACACTACAGAATAGATATTCCTTTTTAAAATTTGTAATAGCCTATAATTTTAGTGTTTTTAAAAATTTACTTTAAGTGAGGATTATATGACAGGTCACTTCAATATAAAAATATGTAAATAAAAAATATTAGCTAATATAATATCATGCATCTCTAATAATTTATATAGATAAATATAATAATATATATACATTAACATTAGAGACATTAACCTTAACAATATATAAATGCTAGAGCTTTTTGAAATAAGTTGTTATGGTGTACCTTTGGCCTGGTTAGAAACATCAATAACAAATTAATATTATTTGAGGAATAAATTTACCGTATATTGTGTTTTTTCTCCTCCAAACATTAGAAACAGTCAAACTAAACGCTGCAGGAACCTGCTAATGCTTTCCTATGGTCATGGTTTTTCAGTGCCTGCAGCATCATGGTTGCTTGGTGCTCAAAACAAACAATAGGCCTAACAGGAGATCATTATTAGATACACTTATCATCCAGTCAAAAGAACACATGATATCAGTTTGGGTTTGTCCTTACATAAATGCTACTTTCTGAGCATTACAACTCATAAATATTATAAACATGCCAGTGTTGTTGTAACATGTTCAAACAGCAGTGCTAAACATATCACAGCCTCTGTTTGTCAAGAATTATCTCTACATCTTTATGTGTTTACTTCAAATTTAAAATGCTCTGTACATTGTGGTTTTTGCAGAGGAGCATACTTTGGTAACAGTTTACCGCAAATGACTATATTTTATGAAGAAAATAATCCATATTAATCAATGTTGGGTTTGGCAAAGCACAGCAGCCAATGTTACAGATAAGATAAGCAAGTCAAGATCAACAGTTTGACATAGTCACTGACAGCCATATTATTTGTATGAAAAACAACAGAAAGTCTTGTGTACAGAAAATACACAAATGTATAATCACATGCAGGTGTCTATGCATTGTCTGACCTAATTCAATCTTCATCAGAATACAGATAAATAACGAATCTATTAAGTAGCTTAAAATTAAGCTGTTGGGGGTTTTCCTCCATTTTTCTTTCATACACTCATACAAGCATATATTCACTCAAAAACACATGCACAGCATCCTGGTGGTCTTTCCTCTCAGAGAATATTTTAATCACAAGCTCTGACACACACACATATATACACACACCTCTTCGCTCCTTAAGGAATCAGACCACCTTCAGCCTCTGATATACACACCAGTGCTGCTCATAAACAATGGAAATCTCAGCTGCTCTCTTCTCCTGTAAGCAATATGAATTGTACTGTGATACAAACATAAGTCACTGGAAAATTTCTGTCACCAGTCTAAAGAGAAACAAAAGTATTCAGAGTACTTATACGGGTCTGTTTCCAACATACTCGGATCTGTCAGTGTGCAAATTTGCAAAAAACTTCCCTCTCATGAACTGAAAGTTAATGTTCTGTTTGTGGAGCATGAAACTAGCACTTTTGTGTACTGACCTGAACACTTGCACTCATGCAAGTAGCCATGCAAGTGGTCTGCTGAGAGTTTAGGATGACTTTAGCATTTCCATCCGTCTCGCTCTCCCTGCCTGCCTCGGAATACTTTAACCACTTGAGCTAAGACCGCAATGAAAACATTGCAGTATGATTTGGGTTCACAGTAGACACAATGCCCTGCCTCTAGACACTTGTGGAATGTTTGCATTGTGGCCTCCTGTGGAGACTATTAATTGGACTCATGTTATGATCTTGCCCCAGGACAAGGCATCCTATTGGCAAAGCTCCATTTAATTGAGTCAGACTGTGTGAGTCCACCACTGTCTCAAGATGAAAAACATCTATCATGACAATATTAATTTATAATACTGTGAAGCATTTACCAAAAATGGTCTTATGGATTTATGACCAACATTTTGCTTAAACATTTACCTTATGTGCTTTAACGGTCCCCATACATTTGTAGATTTGCCAAATGTTGCTCTACATGTAATTATACAGCACGTGTCTTTTTCTGCTACAGCACAAATATCAACTTTTGAGAACTTGTGCACCATTTCCCAAGTACATTTATTCATTTAGCTGACGCTTTTATCCAAAGCGACTTACAATTGCTATATATGTCAGAGGTCACACGCCGCTGGAGCAACTAGGGGTTAAGTGTCTTGCTCAGGGACACATTGGTGTCTCACAGTGGATTCGAACCCGGGTCTCTCACACCAAAGGCATGTGTCTTATCCACTGCGCCATCACCACCCCAAGTAGGGCTCGCTGCAGCCCACAAGGTGGAGATTGGTAGGTTTAGGGGTGGAGATGGGTAGGTTTAGGGATCAAGGGGTGGAGATGGGTAGGTTTAGGTATATGTAAGGTGGGAGGAGTTGGATCTGGATCCAACCACGCCCCCCGGATCTTGTGGGCTGCAGCGAGACGCTCCTCCCATTTCTTGTACTTGTTATCCTCAGCAGGGCGCCATCTTTTGGGGGGAGACTTTTTACAATTGTCAAAGTGTGCCCAGTAAAATTTGTCTGATACATACTTTTCTGTTGAGTGACAAATCCATGTACGGATCTAAAATATTTCATCAATCATATGTGGCGTATCTGTTTAGAATTAAAACTAATCAATTCGCGAATAAATAATTATTTTGAATCAGTTCTTTCTATGAATCGACTCAGAAGGTTTGCAATACGGTCTGTTCGCGATTTAGATCAGAATCATTAGACAGTTCACTCGTACCCTGAATCGTTTGGAGCGGCGTATATCCATAAATATTTGCCATCTTATATTCATGTCACAGACATAAACATAGATACCTTCATCTGATCGATTTTTGAAGGCAGCACAGATGTATCCTTCGCTGCCTTTGATATCAGAATCAGAATGAATTTTATTGGCCAAGTATGTTTACACATACAAGGAATTTGTTGTAGTGACAGAAGCTCCACAGTGCAACAGAAAGACAGCAACAGGACAGGACACAGATAATAAAAGAATAACAACAAATAACCAAATAGGCAATGTACAAAGCAGTAAAAACACAATATATAATATAGACAACTATGTATGTACAGGTCAAGTATGTGCAAATTAGAAATAAAAATAAAATTAGTGAGTGTGGTGAATGGATAGTGTATTATAGTTGTGTGTTCCACGTTTATTGTTGAGTGTTCATGAGATGGATTGCCCGAGGGAAGAAACTGTTCCTGTGTCTGGTCGTTCTGGTTCACAGAGCTCTGTAGCGTCGACCAGACGGTAACAGTTCAAAGAGGGAGTGTGCTGGGTGTGAGGGGTCCAGAGTGATTTTGCCAGCCCTTTTGCTCACTCTGGATGAGTACAGTTCTTGGAGAGTGGGGAGGGTTGTACCAATGATTCGTTCAGCAGTCCGGACTACCCTCCGTAGTCTTCTGAGGTCAGATTTGGTAGCTGAGTTATGGAAGTGCAGAGGATGGATTCAATTATAGCGGTGTAGAACTGTTTCAGCAGCTCCTGTGGCAGGTTGAACTTCCTCAGCTGGCGAAGAAAGTACAACCTCTGCTGGGCCTTCCTGACAATGGAGTCAATGTGAATGTCCCACTTCAGGTCCTGAGAGATGGTGATGCCCAGGAATCTGAATGACTCCACTGCAGTCACAGTGCTGTTCATGATGGTGAGTGGGGGGGGGGGGGGGGGGGGGGGTTCTCCTGAAGTCCACTATCATCTCCACAGTTTTGAGCGTGTTAAGCTCCAGGTTGTTGAGACTGCACCAGACAGCCAGCTCCTTAACCTCCTGTCTGTAAGCAGACTCGTCACCGTCCTGGATGAGGCCGATCAGTGTGGTGTCGTCTGCATACTTCAGGAGCTTGACAGAGGGGTCTTTAGAGGTGCAGTCGTTGGTGTAGTGGGAGAAGAGCAGTGGGGAGAGAACACAGCCCTGAGGAGCTCCAGTGCTGATGGTACGAGTGCTAGATGTGAATTTACCAAGCTTTACTAGCTGCTGTCTGTCTGTCAGGAAGCTGTTGATCCACTGGCAGACGGAGGTGGGGACGGAGAGCTGGGTTAGTTTATTTTGAAGTGTCTCCGTGATGATGGTGTTAAAAGCGGAGATGAAGTCCACAAACAGGACAATCATCAGGCCGTAGGCGCCCCTGCAGGCCTTTGTTGTAACGCGTAATCTACATTAGCTCTATTGTTTATAATACATTATGTATTTTAACAGTTTTGTTCAATAAAACCACATGATTTCTTGCTTTTGATACTTTATTTGAACTAATTATTATTACATCATTGCTATTATATATGTACTTTAAGTCATTTTAAAAGCTATTGTTCACCTAAATACATTTTTATTACCACAAAAAAATATATATATTATAATTATAGGGCCCTATGAAATCCGTTTTATTTTCAAATTCATTTTTTTAAATTGTATTAATCAAAAAGCCTGTCTAATTAATTGAGTTTTACAGTTTTTATCTTTACCAAATTCTGTTTTCCATTATTTTCTGGATTCCATTTGAATTGTTCCATTAAATTTTAATAATAAAAAGCATCTCCAATTAATTTATTTTATATTAAAAAAATGATTTTTTCAGAAATACTGCACATTTACATTTTTCACTTAAATTCTGGTAAATATTATTTCTGGTAAATACTCCTTTATAAAGTGTTCTTTGATTTTTATTATTAGACTAGAACACGTGGATATGTTGTCATTATTACACTATAATACTGAACTTTGATTTCAGTGATTTGGACTATGAGATGGAGACTTGCTTCTTGCACTCTATGTTGCACTTCACTTTTGCTTTAAAAAAGGATTTCATAGAAATTTGGATTTCATTTGGTGTAAAAAAATATTTTTAAGTAAAATTGTTGATTTTTTTTTGCGGGAAATTAATCATTTGGATTAATCGATTAATCAAAAAATTAGTCAATAGATTAATCGAAATAAAAATAGTCGTTAGTGGCAGCCCTAATTTTGTACAACATTTGCAACTGCTTTTTATCACTCAATTAAAAGCACTACAAATTAAATTGTGTCATCTGTTAGAGACTACTAAACAGACATCGTAAGTAGTCAAGTGGTCAAGTGCAAAGACCGCGAGTGTGGGTATTTGGACAGGGCAATTAACGTGAACAAAGTGAACTAAAACGATTGCTGAATTACAAAAAGTCCATTTAAAAATCAAACCCATAAATGCATTCTTTCGATGACAGCGATGAAGAATATTTCAACACTATTTGAAGCTTGCGAGCAAGCTTGCTTCTGCAGGTAATGACATTTTCCGATCAGAAGGATGAAACGAAGAGTACATCTTAGATCAGTATCAAACTGAAACAATGCATTACCGTGTTTCTAGACATGTACCATATAAATACCATGGTACATGAATATGGAGATTATTCAGTACCATAGCAAAGTGGTTATGGTAGTATTATCCTATGATTCTATGTACTGTAAAACAGTGACTGTACCATGGCTGTTTTTAATCTACCGTTTATGAAGTGAGTGAATCAAATCAAAGTTCTGTTTGTTTGTAAAGACATGAGTCTGTTAAATGATGCATTGTTTCAGTGTACATACTGTTTGAGAAGCAGGAGACTCAAGCAAAAGTTTCCATTCAATCTTAAAGTAAACTAATTTCTGTCTAAGAGAAATATTTGAAATGATAAAGAGAACACTTTTTATTTTATTTTATTTTTCTTCCCTCTGGTTAGCTTCAGTGTCATTTATCCACACCATTTCAATCAAAGACAATACATGCATTGTCATATTTGAAGTTGTTGATGTAGATAGTGTTTTATTGCACAATGATTTAACGGAGGAAACCATAACCTATATTTACATACATGCAAAAATGGGCTGTACAAGACATAATTTTAATGCCAGACCAAGCAAAAAAGAAAGAAAGAAAGAAACACTGGTACACTGTTGCATTTATAAATAAAAAAAAGGTATTGCTCTTATACTAAGTATCTTGCACTTGTATGTCCCTTCTAGTGTGTTTGGAAAATGTGTATATACAATGCTGGACATTGAAGATAAACCTTAAACTAGTAACCCTTGATATTCTGAAATGTTTAATGCCATTTAAATGATAGTTTTGGTATTTACAATATTAGTAAATACATACTAATATATGGTTTAATATATCAGTTTCTCCTAAAATAAAACTGAAGATATCTTAAGGCAAAGCTGATATCTCAGTGAGACATATAAGAGAATCTCCCCGTAGTATCCTGAGCGTATCTCCTAAGGAATTTTAGGAAAAACATGAAATGCTGATATGAAAATCTCATCTAAGTCTCCTGAGCTTAGGAAAAGCAACCACTGAGAAATAATTTTTTCCTATGGAAACTCTTATCGCAGTTGAAAAAAAAAGTATAATCTAAACTTTTGCAGACCAAGCACAAACGTCTGTCTATGGTGTATTTACATTTTACTTGTAAGCAATCTGTCTGTTGATTTAAATGAAGATATTAGTTGCGGTGTGATTTAGATGGTTCACACAGCTGTCTACAGCCTGTCATGGCAGATTCTTCCATCTTTGGCCTAAGAAGCAGATCTAATTTGAGTTTTAACACCAGGCATGCCTATAACAAGCATTGACCCCCACCCCCTCTACAGCTAGATGAAATCAATATGCCTAGTATAAGAATTGGGATAAGTGTCTCCCACTCTTTTGAATGTATTATGTTACTATGAGAACTAAAGGCTGCATTGAATGAAGGTTTACATTTTTGTCCAAAATTATAAAAGTCAAACACTCACAAATTCTTCAGTGAAGAGTAAAACTAGTTGCAATGATTGTTTTGCATGTTCAAGTGTATTCACACTGAGGACGAATTCCATTCGACAGTGAGCATCACTATGCCCTACTCACTCCATTCCTACTTTGGTAAACCCTACATGAATGTCAGTTGAATCAGAATGTTACCTTAATAGCAGATACAAGGAAACTCTTACTTTTAAGAAACTTTTGCTGCTTTAAATAAATAAAGTTTAGAGTCAAATTAAATATTATTCATTTCAGGAGGCCTTTATTAACCCCCCGGAGCCATGTGGAGCACTTTTATGATGGATGGATGCTGTTTATTGGACTTCTAATGGACTATTAAATACCAACACCCATTCCCTGCCATTATAAAGCTTGGAAGAGCAAGGACATTAATATAATTCTGATTGTATTCTTCTGAAAGAAGAAAGCCATACACACCTATAGGATGGCTTGAGGGTGAGTAAATCATGGGGTAATTTTCATTTATTGGATGAACTATCCTTTAGTTCTCCCTTCCTGTAGTGCCTTTCAAGTGTGCAAAAATACAATTGTGCTCTTTGTGTTTGTTGGCATATCTTTGTTTGGCTGGGTTTTGGCGAGTGACTGTGGTCTAAATCAGCAGAACCTGGCGGAAGTTAGCGAAATTCAAAGTAAAATGCCCTTAGTTACAGCACCTTTCATTTCTGTTGCTTTATTGTTCCATGAGCCAACTCGGAACGGCAAGCAGGTGTTCTTCTCCATGGGAATCTAAGGTTTATGTCTTTTGCTTCAGGGACTTTGGGTGAATGTGAAAAGAGTGAGCTTTACGCCCTTGGCCTCTAGCTGGGTTTTAACTTGATGGAATGCAGTGTGGCGCTGCAGTGGCCTGCTGGGGGATGTTTAACAACCCCTGGAGAGAAATTTGATTTACTAGCTTGTATTTAAACAACAATCTTTTTGATACAACATGTACAACAGCCAGTTCCGTGAGCTTTATCCATGCAGGTGGTGGAGAAATTATTATTTTGTCCCCAATTTTATTATTACATTTGGCTGTAATGCAGTTTGCCAGCACATTGTGTAAGAGAGGGAAATAACAGTCTGTTGCGGTTTTCAAGGACAAGCAAACAGAATGTAAGAGTATTTGACAGTGCTTTGATGTAAAGAAGACAAGAGACAAAAATTACAGATTCTGTTGACGTCTACAGACCAAAAGTCTAGTGAGTTACATTAGTCCCTGTGAACAAAATGGTGGGCTCACACACACACATATTCAAACACAGTTCCCTCAGAGATCCAGGAAAACAGAGCCGCCACTGGACAAGGAATCCCAATCAGTTTTAGATAACATTGGAACAATCCAGACCTTCTTTTGTCCTGTCGTGCTTACTTGCCATCACTCCTTAGAGCTCAATGAAGATGGATGAGGCTAGCAGAGGCACAGTTTGTCTGTCAACATGGAGGCGTGTGGACGGGGCAGATGACTGGATAATATCAGACTACAGGCCTCTCTGCCCCCCCCCCATCCCCAATACCCCATCATAGTCAGTTCTTCATCTCACAGGATTGAAAGTCTTGCATAAGCACAGAGGTCAGTTATTTATGGCACAGAAAGTCAACCTTTCTGTTCCCGGTAAGTGCAAGTGAGGCAACTGATGGTGAAGCACATGTTAGTTTAGATAAGGGTGTGAAGACTAACCAAGATTAGTGCTACTGTCAGTTCTCACCATCATGCTGTATTGTATCCTGCTTCAGTTTCAAACAAGATTTAGATAATATTACTGTTAAAATATCTCTTTTTTTGTCTCTTTTCAAAAATAGGACCTGAAAGTGAAATGAAAAAGGTTTTTTTTTCCTTTTAAAAAAGGAGATGCTTAAACTTTAAGACAATGTCTATAGCCCAACTAAAAATTATATGAACTTCTTCATTTCACGTGCCTTAAAAGTAAGCTCAGTAAATGGCAGTTTCACAAAGAACACGTTTTTGCATTCAACTATGCTACTGTTCCTTTGTTTTATATAAATCTGCACTAGATGGACATGTTTGAATGTTGTGCTCACACCTGGGGTCTTTGCAGCATTAGGTGCAAAACACAGGATTCTAATTGTTTTTTTGTTTTAAAGTTCAAATTTAAAAAAAAAAACATGTCTAGAGATCTTGCATTTTTGTTCTGTTCCACTACTCATGTCTCACATTTTTCATTGCAAAAATGCATTCCGTGTGAATGCCTCTAAGGCTAGTTTGAGAACAACTGTATATGGTTTGACATTGATTATAATTGTTGGATGCTGTCAAGAAGGTCAAGACCTTTGATGACGGGGAAAAAAATGGCATTTTTAAGGAGGATTTGTGTAATTCTAGTGTAATTTTTAATTAGATAATTGTTTCTAATTCTCTGAATAAAACATGGTTCTTATTTGTGGAAAATTCCTTTTAGACACTATAAAGAGTTTTTAGGAATGGTCAGGGAGTTGTAAATTCTGCAAACTGCCGTATGTTTTCATAGTACATTTAATGCTTTTATTTAAAAGATTTCTGAGGCTCCGGTTTTAAATGGTTCAGATGTTTATAATCAGTATTATTTATTTACTAATTAATTGAATAGGTGCCAAGAAACGTTCACAACACGTGTTCCCAACTATTTGCATTTTATTGCGATTTCAGTTGTTTTAGCCTTTGAGACAGCCTATTTTCAGTGTCATAGTAACAGTTTTTAATGGCACCAGAAAAGTTGATTTAAATGAAGCTGTCAGCTTGTGAGACTTTTGATGGGTCAGGGGAGATAGTACACGATGGCCCCTGTGCTCTCCCAAAAGAGCCAAGGCCCCAGCTTTCATCACTCACTAAGGAGGTCCTAGCACGTCTCCTGAAGGACCTTTGCTCTTAAACAATCGAGCCAACACTCTGTCCAAAAGACCTTTATCATGAAAGCATATTCAGAGGTTGAGTAAGCTGTTTTGGCCTTCTCCATCTCTTTGAACTTGAGATAAGGTGGCCTCCACATGGTCACCATGTGTCTTTCTATCCGGTTTTACTCTTTGTGTCAAGATGGAGACCACAAGAGCCCTGGAGATCTCCTGCACTTAATATTGAGTAAGTCTAAAGTATTCTCTGATGTCCAATAGCTGGAATGTTGACGGATGATTTTGGAGTTTTTTGGAAGGGTCACTGTGATCTAAAACGTTCTTCTTTCTAACATACGGCCAAAATGAATATGTTTTTTTTTTCTGTGACTGGGTAAAAATATAGATTATTTGATTACTCACAATCTTAATTTGAACATATGGTGTAGTTTGAGTCACATTCAGATAACTCTTTCAATCAGATTCTTTTTAGTGAATCAGAAAAATGAAGCAACAACCACTGTAGTCACATTCACAAACAAGCGACTCTTATGAGCTGATTCTTTTAATGAATCCTCTAAAAGAACTCAGGAATTACCATTTACCATTGAATCTGTCTGAATAGCATCCACTGAATGAATTCATTACATGTATTCTTTCAATAAAAAAATATTGTTGTAAAAATAACAATCTATTTGGGACATTTGTATCAATACTCAGCCCTATTGTTCAAATGCTTTGTTTCAGGTTGTCTGGCTCATTCAAATACCATACATACAAATATACCTCTGTTTCAGATAAAAAAAAATAATAATCCAGAAGCAGGGTGCATTTACAGTAAGAAAGAAGAATGTCTTTATCTAATAATTTCCTGCTTTGTCACACAGGCCAGTTTTTTTGCAGATGCAGTTGGGATTGAAAGTCGACCCCCTTGAGTCCTGAGACCGTTAACAGAATTCCGTTTGGCTCTCTGGTGAGGCTGAGGTCTGCTTTCCCCATCAGAACATAGTGAGGGAGAAACGAGCAGGCCACTCCCACCAGAGCGCACTGCTGATTTACCACAGAAGGCCCTACCTGACAGCAGCAGCTGGCCCTGCTCTCTGACAGATGGGGCCATGTCACCTTCAGGATCCCTCCAGAGCTCCTCTGCACTCAGCATTTCTGTCAACACTCAGTATGATGGGCTAATTTTACTGAGGGCCAACAGACATGTACATACCCACCCATCTCCAAGGCTAACCCCGTGCACCAGAATGCCAGTTGGCTAAGGCTCCAGGCATCTGCACCAAGGTGAAATACAATCTGACACCCGAAGGCCAATCATAAAATAACTGAATGCTAATTTGATTTCCGCTTAAAAGAAAACAACTCTAGGTACGAATATCACTTGGCAGACAATATGGGAACCAAGTATCTGATTCAGCATTCATATGACATTCACATAGATACAAAACAGTGTGCTTGGAGACAAAACAGGAAACAAAACACAGTCCAACAGAAAATAAATTTCCACTCCATCACAAATCAAAATCTTTAGCAAGTCTTCATGGAAATAGGTAAAATGGATTGGGGGGGGGTAGAATAAAAAGAAATATGCAACACAATCGATCATTCCAGAGAAGCAAGAGACGCTAATGCACAAACCATGAGGTGGCTGTGGGTTGTGTCCCTAAATTTCATTATTTTGCAGAACATGAAAACAGTTGGTGTCGACTGAGAGACTGACAGCGAGTCTCTGTCTGGAACTGTGAAAGTTAAATGATCTGTCTTTTTCCCACAATATACAATTGTTCGAAGCTTACTAAATGTGATGAATTCTTTTATTTGTGGTTATCTCTTGTATATTAAGTCCAGATGTTCAGCTGAGATTTTTGAGAGGACCTCTGGGGTTTGGGAGAGGAAGGAAAATTAAGTGTTACCTCTTTTCAGGAGACACCAACCTTTTTCACCTTGGATAGTGAGCATGGGAACACGGAGTTATTGTTTTTTTTCTTTCTCTCTTTGAATAGCCCTGGGATTTTGGAGCAACAAAAACATTTTTTTCATCTGTAGTTTAGCCTCTGTTGCTGCGTGAATTTCTTATTATAATGTTTGCAGAATTAGTTTCATATCTAACTGGCTGAAAGGAATCAGTGGGAAATGGGAATGTTTTAGTTTAATGATTTGTTTTTGGCCCAGCATAGTTGGCCAAGTTTCAAAAGCGTTTTAGAAAATAGACAATATGCAGGTTTTTGTTTTATATATATATTTTTTGATTCAGCATTTATTTCTACTGTTTAAAATGAAATGCCTGGTAAAACTGTAGGGTATAGGGACTGATTAAAATAATTTATATTAGAGTCACGCTTATGTGATTTTTTTTTTCAAACCAGTAGTCATATTGACATCAAAGTTTTGTAAAGGGTTGTGTAAAGGGTTCTGAGAGAAAGTATTCCAGTCCATTTCAGAAATACACGAAGTTAGACAAGTTTCTTTGTGGAGGGAAATTAGTTCTGCTCCAAAACTCAAACCCAAGATCATTTCATATGGGCACTTGGTTCCAAATCTTTATGTAAAAAGCATCGTAAAAGAGCCAACACTTTGGCAGGCATCCATCTCCAATGAGATTTTCTCAGTGTTTGTTATTCATTCTATTCTGTCTCCATAAAAACTCCAAAGCCATAGTTACGGTAATATTACTTGTTAAAACCATTTAAATAAGCCCTCCATTTTATGCCAGGACATTAATAAGTGAGATAATTGGGCCATATATCAGATGTGTAAAGTCAATTATTTCTTATAAACATAGAGTTTTTAATAGCTTTCATTTTACAAGCATATTCAATACTTTTTCCTCTTGTTTTGATTAGCAATAGAGAGAATGGAGATTGAAACCGTTCTCTCTGCAGCAATATATATGTTCTCTGACAAAAAGTAACAAGCTCATTTACTGTCTACCAGCTGAGATCCCATATCCCCGCATGGCACAGTAGATTTGAAACATTGATCTCTGTCATATTTTCCTTGTAATGTGAGCACACGGCCTGTCACTGCTTACATATGCAGAGATTGTTTGATTACCCTCTTAAGAGCTTCAAAGAATCCATTCTGGAGAAAAGTCTATATATAGTCCATTCTATGTAGTCATTTTAACATTTAATGTGTCCCTATAATGGAATATTATTTTTTTATTTGTTTTAGCTTTGCATAGATAGTCAGCAAATTAAATCACTGAATCACTGAGTGTACTAAATCAGCACCTGTCCGTATTGCATCAGCTAAAGGCAGCAAAGTACCCCTCACCATGACTCCATCTCTCCACAGATGCCCCATTAATCATAGGGGGAAAGTTCTGGGCTCCGAGCCAGTTTGGGATTACGATGTCCAGATATCTGCATCTTCATCACAGACAAAGACCAAAACTCACATCTGGAAAGACTCTGTTGCTTTTCCTTTTTTGACAGCAATATGATTAATTTTTACAATTCGTACTCCCACAACACTAACCGACCTCTCCATTATCAGTTCTGGAGATATTTTGGGTTTGAAGGAAGTTAAGGAAAATGTTAGGGGTACATATTTTGACTCCTTCCTGCCCCTGAAATTGAGTCATGAATCAAAACAGTCTTCTTGGTTAAAATATCAAAATGGGTTCATGTTGGATATCAGATGAGTTTCTTTCTCCTCAAAGCAACTTAGCCCAAGTTATGATGCCATTTTGTATCAGATATGTTATTGAACTTTCCATCCCAAGAGTTTTTCAACGTTTCATTTCTGATTCTGAATGTTTTTAACAGTACTGAATGATAAACTGCCATACTCTGACCTTCTCAACCTGTAACATCAGTCTACCAGCAGCTGCACACCTGTATTCAGGCCTCCTCCCTCGTTTTAAAAGTTTTGTGTGTTTCAAGTTCAGGCTCTTCTGGGGCCTCTGAGTTTTTCCTGGGGCCCCCAAGCCTGCATCCTGCCCTGGCCTCGGAGAGAGACAGCCATATTGAGCATGACAAAGTGGGCTCCCCCAGTTGAGGGGGGCAGGCAGCTTGGCAAAGGCCCACGCATTCAGAAACAGGTATTGATTTGAGGGTCAGTAAGTCTAGTGGAGAAACCTGACTCCCTTCAGCTGTGATAATGGCCCATGTTCCCTCAGGAAATACCTGCCCAGAGAGAAAGAGAGAGGTTAGGAGAGAGAGCGAGAGAGGGTAACAGCATTTCTATTGTTCATGTAGCCGGAGTTGATGAGGGCAGTTTGACAACCCTAAACAGCATCTCCACCCAGAGATAGACATGAGCAAGCCAAGCCTGAGATCACTCACCTTTGCCATTATCAACTGAGATCAGTACAACAGATATACAGAAATGTGACTTTATAGCCCAAGCACACCCAGAAAGGAAATATTTTACACATTTACATGCACATCACTGAACATTGAACGTTTCTTTTTAAAACTTAATGTTCAATGATGTGCATGTAAATGTGCAAAATATTTCCTTTCTGGGTGTGCTTGGGCTATAAAGCCACATTTCTGTATATCTGTTCCTTTTTCAGTTTTTTTTTTTTTTTTTTATAAATTTGGTCAAACCCAGTGTCTTAAGAAAAAAATCAGAAAGTTTTGCCAAATGCACTGAGAATCAAATGCTAATTCTAAATTGTGTAAATGAGCCATTGACATGTATGTTCAAAGAAATATTATGGTTTCACATGGTTTTGAAAAATGTTATTTTTCAAGAAAAAAATAGAAAAGAAAGGTTTTCAAGAAAAGTTTTGATTTAAAGACTACAGGTACAAAAAATATGTTTACATAAAAGTACAAGAACATAAACATATTTTTGAAGTGTATGCATATTATAATATATTTAAAGATTTATTTTATTTCCATTTTATTTATTAGATTTTTTCTGCCTAAATTTGCACGTCGGTTTCACCAAATGATTTTGCATACAAAAGTTTTAAAAATATTAAGATTTTTAAAACTTTTTTTTTTTCAGGAAAAAAAAGAGATTATGGCAAAAGTTTAAGAAAAGTTTATGCATCTCCTGTAATATCTGAAATTAATTTGAACACACACACACACATACACACACACACACACACACACACACACACAAAACTTGTTATTCATTAGAAAAAGTAGATGACAGTTAATAGATTTTATGCAGGTTAATACACAAATATTAATCTAGACTTCTAGATCTCTAGATTTGTTTTATTATTTTATTTTTTAAAGCTAAATATAGTTCTGCTTTTCTAACCATCAGCCAGAAACCTCAGAAATATGTCAGAAGTTTCAGATACACCTGTCACATATGTTTGTTGACACGCTTTTCACTTGCACTCTCAGTCTGCAGTTTTTAAGGCTGATGAATCTTTTAGGCTGATGAATGGCTTTGCTGATGTCTCAATTAACTGTGTGGAGAAACTTAATGAAAAGCACCATTAGACATAATTGAAGGTTTTGATGGGGCCATTGATGGAGAGGGGAGCAGTGTAACCGTTCATTTTAATCACAAATTGCTACACTGTGAAGCACTATATCATGAGGCCGTCTGATGATAGGTAGAGAGAAGTAGTTGTGTATGATACGTGTTAAAACTGATGTCTCAATCCTTCCCTTCCCATTTTATCCAGAATCTAAATGTAATTTGTTATAGCAATCAACCAGACTAACAGCTAGCGAAACTGTTGTTGGCCTGGCAGAAACTCTTGTGGTGTTTGTGTGTGTTGGCGTCTCATGGTGGTAATGTGGAGAGTTATCCCTCTGCGAGAAACGCGATACCAGAGTTTTGAGCAGTGACAGCTGCTGGTGTGTGTGTGTGTGTGTGTGTGTGTAATCGTGTATGTAAGAACAGGAATGGGGGCGGCTGCAGCTGCAGCTCTAGCAGATGATGATAAGGGTCAAAAACCAGATGCAGGTTCCTATCAAGCCCCTTCAATCTCATAGACTCTCTCACACACACACGCCCCTCAAAAACGGTTCAGGTGTACAGAGATATATGATCACACATGGGAGCTGATGTCACAGCATTATGTTTTGTCACAAATAACAAAAACTCTGTTATTCTATAGCATTGACCTCAGAAACCTACTAAATTTCAGAATAACTGCTCTCAGACCTGCGGTGTTGCTGCTATGCATTTATATGACACTGAAGTAAACATTATGATTACAAACATACACTGTTTATTATCTGAGAATGCCTCGTGTTTTAAAATCCAAATTAGCTAGTTGATTCAAGTCAAAATATTCTTTAGTTTGACTGAATTAACATGATTACTTTATTCCAACAAAGTACTTTTTAAGGGCCTATTAGGATAAGCTCCTAAATGTTCTGTCATTTACGCACCCTCATTTCTTTCTAAATCTGTATCTCACTTACTTAATTTTCTTCTGTGGAACATAAAAAAGATTATTTACAGAACGTTACAGCTGTTATTGTGTATATAAAGAGTCTATAACTGACTTTCATTCTATGGCAATTCTTCAAAATATCTCATTTTGTGTTCCAATGAAGAAAGAAAGTCCTACAGGTTCACACATATGTAGAGACAGACATTCCAAAGATCTGATGGAGAGTTTTAACTTTCCAAAAACAGTGGTGTTTTATTCACGGGGCTGAGAGCCAAGAACACAGGAGATATCTTCTGTCCAGTCCATTGCTGATTTGTGAAATTCTGTTTCATTCCCTGAAGCCTGGATCATATCGACATTGTAGTCAGCATATTATTTGTCATTTGCGATTATCGTTGATTTGTGTTAGTCTGATCTGGCCAAATTTTTTCTCCCCTATTGTGACGAGAAACTGCTTGAATGAGAAAAAGTCTACGGTGAGACTTGATGTTGTCCACTGGGAACTGATTGGATTATTGTAATTTGCTATAGTAACTGCTGCAATCTCATGTGATTGACAGGCTGCTAGAAAAGAGGAATTACAATCCCGCTCTCGCACCGGTCACACGTCATCAGAGAAGGGGAGGGGAAGTTAATATTTTTGGTTAAAGACCAAGATATGATATATTGTTTATAATTAACCTTTTAACATTCCATAAAAAAATAAGAATTTTCAATTTTGATTTCATGGTTCATGGTGGCCTCCATGTTAAGGTCACATGACCAGCTGTGTCTTGCAGCTCTTATCGGTTTTTATGAGGACGATTAAGGGCCAGTTAAGATTTAAGGGGCCAAGGTTTAGCTGGTTAGCATGGTTTAATTAACCCCTGCTGGTAAATTCTGTAATTACACCATTCTCCTGAGGGGGAAAAAAAACATCTTTGTACATTGGCAACTATTAAAAAGTAGTTGTGTATTCTAAAATAAGTTTATCTGCAAACAACACAAGACAGTCGAACGGCTGCAATTGAGATGAATGGGAGTACTAGCAAATGAACTTCTCCAGGTATTATAGAAATGGTAGACCATTTCATAGATCAGTTCATTATTCAATCTCCAGTCTTTTTCTCAAGGGAAGATCCAAAAGAAAGTGGAGACCTACCACCCCATATTATTTCAGACATGTCATTTGTCTTGTACTGGATTTTTTTGATACTTGGCCCTCTAATGTTTCCATGTTTGACCTCTGTGAAAAAAAAACAAGACACTGATATAAGTGAACATGGACTCACATCTGCTGCTGTCTGTATTTCACTTGAACTTCTAAATTTCAAGTAACACTCTAGTGTACTCATGATCAATTAAGATAATTATATTGCTTTATAGAACAGTAGACTAAAGTTAAAGTGGGTATCACTACTTGAACATGATTTACATTGCTGATTGTGAATTATTTCAGTTATAGTTGTTCTGGTTGAGGTGTACTATATAAAATATAAGAATAAAATATAAGAAATATAAGAAATATGGACAAGCAGCCTTTTGTTTTTATGCTCCTATGATTTGGAACAAGCTGCCCATAAATATTCGTCAGGCCTCCTCTCTTAATATTTTTAAAAAGCAGTTAAAGACACACTTTTATACTCTGGCTTATAGTTAGGGTGGTGCCGATTTTGATTTTGATTTTAAATTGCTGTCATTTTTCAATTTGTATTATTCTTTTCCTTATTGCTTATTGTGTTTTCTGTAAAGCACTTTGAGCTACATAAAAATGTATGAAAAGTGCTATATAAATAAAGTTTATTATTATATTATTATTATTACTACATTATTTATATTATTTAATTAACATTAGTGTATCAGAAATACTATATGATATGTCTGGCTCCTTCTTTAGGAGATATCTGAGATATCTTAACACTTTGATAGCACTTTATTAGTATGATCTTACACAGTTATTCATTTGTTTCCTCACCTGCATCCCGATACAAATTTACAAATTCACAGAAAGCTGTACAAAAATTTGGGGTCAGGAAGATATTTACTGTAATTTTTTATCAATTTAATGTGTCCTTGCTGAATAAAGTATTACATTTTTGAATAAATAAAATCTTACTGACCTCAAACTTACACAGTGAATCATGTGAAATGTCAGATGCTAACACTAGCCTTTATGAGGATGTACCATTTCTTGAATATATGCTAATGTGCATTTGTGAACCTTTTTTATTTTGACCCAGGTCCGGACTTGAGATACTCCAGATGGCATGGCACCCGCTTTTGTTTAATCACCCTAATTTAAAAATGTGACGCTTGTTTAAGTGCTGTCTTACACCTTTACAAGGCACGGGGGGAGGCAAAAACAGTACTAGTGTAGCTTTACAGTTAGCAAAATCCCTACAGCCCAGTAGGGGTTATTTTATTAAACCCTTTAAATGACCAGGGCCCGTATTGATCAAGCTTCTCAAAGTGCCATTTTAGTCTCAAGTGCTGAGAATTCATGAAATTTACTCCTAATTCCAAACTTAAGTATAAAAGCAAATTATCACATTTCTTAAAGCTAAGAATCGCTCTTACTCTCCCATTTATTTAAGACAGCTGGAGAGGTCTCTCAAGTGGTTAGGAGTTGCCAGTAGGGGCTTGTGATGGCGCTGAGGAGACAGAGACATGCGGAAATCTTCCAGGAGAGGAAGAAAGTTCTTGAAATGTTTGACGACGATCAGTTAATCAAACGGTTACATTTCCTCAGTTGTTCAAAATGAGCAAAGAACATTTACATTTACATTACCAAAGAATATAATAACTGACTTCATTCTAGCGTGAGTATTATATGAAAACATGTTATAATCAGTGAAGCTACCTACACCGTATGATGAATAAATCTCTTAGCCCTTATTTACACTGCACAAGTCTGTGGCGCGTTACGGCTCTGACACGGCCACCGGAGCTGATTGCGGCCACTCACCAGCTGTACTGCTGCAAGTTTCTGAAGCAGCTCTCCACGCTGCATAAGTAATGATAGGCGCCTATATTTTTGATGGATAATAATAATAATAATCATCTTGCTGTCGTCAAAGGCATCAGTCGATAAACTATACTATCGTCTATCAGCACAACCCTAAACTGAGTTGTGATGACGCTTCTTTTCCTTGCCATAATGTATTCTCTTGAAAAAAATTTATTGTCAAATTTGTGTTGAATGTAAACTCCTATAGGAATTTAACCATTCAATGTCAATTTATATGAGAATATTATTAAACAAGGAAATCTATTCAGTGATTAGTCCATGTGTATGTCCACATCCAAAATCCCATTTGCGGCACAGCAAAGTGTCGTGAATCATCTCTAAAGCCCGGCTCACACTGTGCGATTTTGGCCACGATTTGGTCGTCTGAGACAAATTTTGAAAATCCTAAAATCCTAAAAGATTCCTATAAAATCGGTTGTCTAGATCGCTGGTTTGACATGTTCACCGACAGCCGATTAATGGCCGTTGCGATCAATTTTTTCCTCCGATTAAATTCTGGCAGCGTAAGAAGATTTCAGACACTTTCCTGCAGTGTGACATCTCCTACGACGACCGTCAAACCAAGAACCAATAGGAGCACTGAACTTGATGACGCAATTAGAGCGACAACTTCAAACCATTCATTATTTGTAAAAACAACATATGTACAAAGTAAAGTTTACTTAAAGTTTATTTATTAAGGGGCAGGATGTTTAAACTCGAATAACAAAATTACCTCAAGTTCGCTCTGTAGAACTGGAAGTCCATAAAGTCCTCTTTTGCCCAGCCATGACTTGCTCCACACACGTCGTCTTTTTCGTTTTTCTTTTTTTAACATCAAGGCATGTAATTAATAAAACTAACGCTACACGTTGCTGTTGTTTGCTATGACCATTAAGATTTAGTCCTACACTTCACTTAAATTACAACTGCGATGCTTGATATCTAACTTTTAAGCGCAGCTTTGAACCAATAATTTTTTTACACTTCTTAGCAGTGTTCTTGAGAGTAATTCTTAGAGGCTTGATAAATACGGGCCCAGGCCAGGTCTGTAAACTTTAGTCGGTTCTGTGAGAGAGAAACTGAGAACTGCTGCCACTCCTGTGGTTGACTTTATTGGACACTATGCAGTAAAGCTAACTGTTTTGGGAGGAAATATTCAGTCTCAACCAAACTTGATGACAAAACTTGGTGATCCAGAGCAAAAACTCATTAAAAATCCCTTTAATTCACAGAAGCCTGGATCCTTTCCTGGAGTTCACATATGCTCACTTATGCTTCATACTAAGCTAGTGTGAGTCACAGCGTGTATGGTATATTACATCAACACATGCGACTATATATCTATAGACATACTTTTGAAGGCTTATGCACACAGGAGGGCAAGTTAGTGAAAAGCATGTTGTCTTTGGAGCCAGTGTGAGATAATAGGAAAAGAAAAAAGATGTTACCGTTTGAGCCTGGCATGCGTTCATGGAAACTGAGATGGACTGAGCTGTGCCCTTTGATGATTTTAGTGCAGATGTGACATTAGCAGCAGGAACAGTTACCACCTCTTGAGTACAGACCACTTTAATACAGTCTTTTTTAGATTAAAGATCCTTTGTTCATGAAGTGCCTCGTGACTTATGTTTTATTTAATAATACTATTTGATATTTTTTTAAGAAATTGATTTCCTGCAACTAAAACCTACTTTAAAAATCTTGTTTTGAAAGTTCACCAGAAGACTATAAATGTCTAAACATTCTTAAATCTTATTCTTAAGATAGCCTACAACTACTTGAGAAGCAAAATTACTTAAGATATTACATAAGTTATGTTTTCTGCTTTACTTTTAAAACAATAAAAAATGTCTGCCAATTTGGTGAGTTTATTTTTTACCCCACAGGCAGCTTAAAATCCCTTCATTTTGAACGATTTTTCAGAAAACAAGACAATTTATCTTAAGTAATATTACTCTTCAAGTAAATGTTTCTTGATTTAAGAATTTTTTGTTATTTGTACTGGAAAACAAGATGAAAATGATTTTGTCTGCATGCTCTGTCTTCCTCAGCCTTTGTGCTGCATGTAAATTTGTCAGCATGGTGTAAATTGTGGTCAGAGAAAATTTGTTGGGATTTGTACATCACAAAACATTTTATCTTATTACTAAGAGTTCTCCTAAATAGCAGTAAAAGTTTTTAGCTAAGAGTTTTCTCTTAAAACCTATTCACAAAGCTGCTGAGACAAACTTTTACTAAGGAATAGAGAAAAGTCTTAAGCTAAGAGTAAGGGCGGGGTTGACCTCGTTGCTATGGAACATGTCAGCATGCTTACTATGCACACAGTGATTGGCTGATTTGTGACTGCGTGTTTTGAGTTTGAGCTCCATCAAGTTGATTCTTTATTGTCTATTTTCTATCTTAAAAACAATTTTATACACTATCATTTTCATAACGTGTGAATATATCCCCTATAGCATTCTAAAACAAAACCAATCAGAGCGCCTTGTTATCACTAGTTTTATTTTGATTTCTCGAGTCTGCTATTAGCTTATAGCCCATTAGCATCGCCAGCGCGGCAGCCGCTAATCTCGCTTACATTGCTAATACTCTATTCACACACATTATCATTGTTTCCCTGTTACTTGCTTAAATGGCGGATTTGTGTCTACCTTTGAGTGCAGGTGAGGACACATTCGAGCTGCATTTGGTGCAGCAGGAGCTGGAGGGAGTGGAGAAGCAGATCCGCGACCTGGTGGAGAAGCAGGCCCAGCTGAGAGAGCGGAGAGCCGCGCTGGAAACATCCCGGGCTGACACTCACAAGTCCGGGGTAAGTATACAGCACGCTGCTAACACTCCCACCACCTCTACTCCGTGTGTTTCTCTGCACAGACCCTGTGCACCCAGGACGCAATCTTCCCAGATGTCCTTCACTCCGGTGCCGGGACGCCACGGACCCTGGGTGCACCAGCAGCAGAAGACGCAAGCCAGGCCCCGGCCGACGACCTCTCCCCCTCCGCCGCCTCCGGTCATCGAGATCTCCACCCGTAACTGCTTCGCTCTGATCTGAGATGACCGAACACCTGAGAAAAGATAATGCCAACCCCTCAGAGGACCTCAGAGGATGCCAACCAGGGCCGGCGCTCCGCACACGCACATCACGCACTGCGCGTAGGGCACCAAGTGCTTGGGGGGGGGCACCAAAAAATCTGGGTCGTGAAAATATCATCACAATATAGGCTACTAGTATAAATAACAAATAAAATATTTCTAGCATGTTAATATACAAAAGCAATACAAAAGTAATATAGGCCTAGACCAAATTAGTCGAGAAAAAGGTGAATCTCTGTGCCAGTCTCCCTCTGGTGCCCCGCCTTCCCCACCTCCCAGTGGTCTGTTCAATTATGCTTCAATCAATTTCAAATTTGGCCGACACCGACCTCAGACATGGCCTCGAAAAGGCACCAAGAGTCGGGGGCGGAAAAAAGAAGAGACAGCGGGATGATGCTCGCGCGTCGCTTGCAGGTAAGACAATGTTTTAAATAAAAATGTTAGTTTTGTGCGTGTAGTATGCATGTCCAGGGGCGTCGGCGCGTCCGCGTCGCTAGTAGTGCAAAAGATCCGGGGCTTTAGCCCTGCATGTTGAGTCTTTTATTTTAACGGGGTCCGGGGGTTTCTCCCCCGGGAAATTTTGAAACTTGGGCTGTTAAAGATGCAGTTTGTTTGAGAAGAAAGGAAGGCCAATCGTTGGGGTCCTCATCGTCATATTTTAATGACAAATAAAGCTAATTTTCCCCCTAGGTAGGCTATACGTTACAGATGTGTGTGCATATAGCTATTAGTGCAGAACGTTCCCTATTGTAATTTCTTCGCTTCAATATAATTCCTATCTGCCTCTTGGTAAGGTGAACTTTAGAAAAACCCTGCAACTGAACGTGATGTGATTTTGCCAAATTAGACCGCTTAGATAAAGTTTTTTCGTTGTTGTTCTATGCGGTCATTTTCAAGAGGTTCGGCCAAGGGCGACATCTGTTGGTGAAACTGAAATTAGAAAAAAAAAAACCACAATCTCAGTGTTTGTATATTTTCATATTCACAGAGTTGTCAAATTATTAGGGCTGGGAAAAGATTAATCTCGATTAATCGCATCCAAAATAAAAGTTTGTGTCTACATGATGTGCGTGTACTGTGTATAATTATTTTGTATATAGAAATTATATATACAAAATAATTATACAAAATTATATATACAAAATAATTATACAAAAAAATTTTTTCAAAGCTCAAACTCATCAAAACGTACCTGCGTTCATCAATGGGGCAGGAACGTTTAAGTGGTCTGGCTGTCATCAGCATCAATGGGGACGTGGCTCAGAAACTGTCATATGATGACCTGATAGCTGATTTTGCAGCTAGGAAATGTAGGCGTGTGCCTCTGTAGGGCCTCTGACAACTGATGGTAGTGAAAATGTTTAATATAGTTCTATAGAATAGCAGAATGGTCTCTTTATAGAGATGTAGTCCCTCTGTTGAGTAAATTCTACTGTGCAGTTATGTATGGTTATTTGCAGTTTAAAATGTGCACTTTAAAATTCATACTTCATAAAATTCATACACTTATACTGTTATTTGCACTTTAAACTTTTTTTGCACTTTTAACTTTCTGTGTTTACATTGTTCTGTTCCAATTATTTATTTGCAGCAGTTATTTTGGAAGTAAAGAGAACCTAACTAAGAAATTCTGAATGGTAGTTATTTCTTTGGTGGTGGTGGGGGGGGCACCGCCAAGCGTTTGTGCTTAGGGCACCCAAATGGCTAGCGCCGGCCCTGATGCCAACGCTCCAACAACATACAGAATTAACAAATTTTGCCATAAGTTAAATATATTAAGGTTCTGCAATATATAAATATATTGTGGAAACTTAATTTCCTGTAGAGCTGCTTTGCTTTGTAAAAGCGCTATACAAATAAACTTGATAGGGAAGGGGAGGGGTCTCTGTCAGAGATTGATTCCTAGAAATATTGTAGAGCCAACATTGTGTTGCCATATTCAAACAAAGGTTTAAAAATAAAATGTTAATTGCCACATTCAAATAAAGATTTTAAAATGCAGGCTAAGCCCACTAATTAAACCAGTATATGTTCAGCTAAATGTCAGCCTCTTGCATGTATGCTTCTCGTAGCGGATATGCATATAAACAGCTTTTTAATTAACAAAGTAGAATTATCATGGCTGATAGTAAGACATGCAAATGCAAAAGAAAACCAAACTGGACACAAGAACAGCTGTTACTGCTTGCCCAACTGGTTAATGAATAGGATATAATCAAAGGAAAATTTGGAGTTGGGATAACCTCCAAACCCTAAAGGTGATACCTTTTTAAAAGCTCATTATCGTCAAATGTTTCTAAAATGTTTATATTCTGAGGCAGATTGCCAGAAACAGCCATTTTAGGACAGTTGTGAGTTGGTCTTAGTGACTTGGGAGTCCTCTTCACTACTCCTAATGTTTCACAGATTTAGGAGCTAGTTTTAGTGCTAAAACGATTTGTGAAATACTCTTAGAGCCAAAAATTTAGGAGTCCTAAATTTAGGACTGACACGCCCATTATTTTAAAGATTTTCTCCTAAATCGGCAAGTTAGGAGCTACTTTTAGCCTTAAGATGTTTTGTGAATACGGGCCCAGAGTTCTGCAAGTGTACATGTCCTTACATGAACAATTGTTTCCAAACTGACTCCATCTTTCTGTGTTGTCTCAATAAAGTCTGAGGCCCTGATTTACTAAGATCTTAATTCTAAAAGTATGATTATGTGCTTGTGCAGTCTAACAAATTGCATACGTGTGCTTCATGTGAATATTTTGGGTGATTTATTATGAATAAATGTGCAAATAATGGGTTTGGACACACTCAAATTTAAAAGTGCTGTAAAAAATTGTTATGAAATGGCATGCAGAAAATGTCAGTTTTGCTTGACAGATATCACCGAAATAGCTGTTCTGAAATATCACCCTGGTCTTTGTGACAAGCTCTGGCTTTGTAAACTTTAAAATATGAGCACATGCTGCTGTCAGAGTCTTTGTTGAGCCAATCAGGAGCACTTTCTCCCTGTCAATCATTATGGATATTCACAGGCCAGACCTTATATGGAGAGTGTCAAGCAAGCACACTAACGTTGCTTTTGACAACTGACGTTACAGTGTTTATACAAGGTCAGTGTAAAGCTGAATTCACAATTTGGGTTTGCTGACATCAAATTTAGTGTTTATTTTATTTGAGATAACAGTCTCACAACATCTCTGTGTGTGTGTGTGTGCATATCTTTGGAGGGTGGAATTTTGGAAAGTTGTCTAGCAACTAAATCTAGTGGAAGTCTGATTACTACTTGCCTTTCATTTTTAATTGGTTTGCACATATGCTGTCCCATTTCAAAGGCTTCCCCCCTCAGAGGTCACATTTGTAGGGGGTGAGCTGTCCCTTTAAAGGAAACTGACATGTGTATCTGAAAGACAGTGCTATCATTTTGAATTTTCTTGCGTTTGCTATCAAGTTTGCACATGATTATATGAAAACCTTTTGTAAACTGGGTCCTAAGAGTGTGGAAAGCTGCTGGGAAGAAGCTTGTCACCAGGGTCCCATTGATTTATTCCATAGAGTGTCTCTCCCAGGACTGCGAGGCACTATGACAACCCAGAGGTTACATATTTCCCTGTGAGCTCTCTGATAGTGACATTAAAAACAAGCCTGCAAAGGAGCAATTTGTGTGTTTCTCCCCAAGCACATGAGGTCAAAGGAATGTTCCCCAACTGCCAGAGCTTCCATTTCAGACTGCTGTGAGGCAGTGTGACTTCCTGTAGATGGTGGGAGAAACTGGGATTGGCTGTATAAGCTGGTCCAGAAGGGAGTGGGCAAATAATGTCCCGGTGACTCACTTTAGCCTTTTCATTCACATTTGTTGAAATTTTTAAGTCTGGGACTGCTGATGCTCTGTGTTGTATCAAAACGTAAAGGGATACAGGGCTCGCAAAATTGCTAGCCTGACGTCCCGGGGCTATTGTGTCTTCCAGTGAGGCTACCAAAATATATCACCGCCCTGTCCGGAGGCCTATCTTAAAGGGGTCATAACATGAGAAATCATTTACCTTGTTCATTTGGCAAATAAGAGGAGTCTTTGTACCATTAAACATCCTACAAGTTTTATAGCTTAAAACGTCTCCTTCATTATAAACAAACCGTTTATTTAATCAAGCTCCAAGTTTTGGATTTGAGGTGCAAGATGACGTCACCTGGGCACAAACATTTGCATAAACACTGCCTCCAGAGCAAGGCATCGAGAAATGGGCTCGGTGCACAAGATGGCGCCGGTGAGCTTCGGCGACGCGAGTGTGTGCATACTTACTTCCGGTCTGTTCCAAATGCACTGGCACAGTTAACATTTATAGTATTGTAATAATAGGAATGTAGATCTTATTTGCACTTGAAGTAATATTATAAAATTATTAAATAATTTTGGGATTTCTCCGGTTCTGTGCACTGGCGTTTAGCACAACCGGAAGTATCTATGCACACATTCGCTAGACCGGAAATCCAAGATGGCGGAGATATGTAACTAGCCCATTGTCATCTTATCACCATAGGCCCCGCCCACTGGCATTCAGTACCTTAACGGCTGACACTTGATTATGCAGAATGCGAGTGTCACATCACGTCAAAAGCATATAGAAATGACAATCACTGCCACTATCTTGTCTACAGTGGATACAGTATACAGATGTGTACTGACACAACACAAGGGTGAGTAAATGAGGACTTAATTTTCTTTTCTTGTCTTTTTTTTTTGGGGGGGGGGGGGGGGGGGGGGGTGAAAACCAATTAGATGTATGTGATGTAGCTGGGGAAATACAATTAATGTGAGCACTTTAAGAAAGTTTAGAAGTTCCACCATCAAACTTTCCATTTAGGCTATTGTTGTGAAATGAAAAATAGATCATACACCAAATATCATACAGTTGCATTAGTAAAACTTTTTAACTGAATAATTTATGGCCTAACTTGACCGTTTGCACCCTTGAATGGCCAAAACCAGCTAAAAAGCGGCTTTGTTTCTCAGTCCAAAGTGAGTTAACATCACTTTTCCCCTGCAGTTCCATAAAAATACAAACAAGCTGACCCTCTCTCCAGAAAGGAAATTATGTTTGTCTAGACAGGATATAGTGTGGCACAGTAGGCCTGAGGCAAGCGCACCTATTTCTGAGGTCATCATATTTTATTTTCGAAAATTAAATGGTTTAGCTTAAAATATATATTTAACTGTAAGTAGCATAGTGTCTGTAACTTGTACATAAACAGAAATATTATTTTTGTTCTCTGTTTGAATAATCATAGTTATATATATTTATATAATTTACATCAAATATAATATTATTATATCAAAATTATCCAGTCTTCTCCTTCCTGGTGCAGGGTCACATAAATCTTTTATTCACCATGCAGCTTTCAAACCTTCATACTGTTTTTCAGTACACCTTTAGAAGATGTGAATATTAGAGAACGTTTTTGGAAATCATCTGATTTAATTTGTCAGTAAAGTTTACTTGACTAATCGTGGGTGACATGTAGCATCCCTTGTGTTTGCATTTATTCGAAATGGTCAGAACACAATCTCTTGTTTATTAATGCTGGTCAGAGTTGGCATAAATGCCAATGTTATTGTAAGTGAATCCCTGTTGTAGTCGCGCTGTCAAGATGGTGCCACATCAAATAAACTGCTTATAATTCCAGCTTTATAGTCTCGGTGTCCAAGCTTGTGGTCAGATTTATAAATTCAAGCTCGTCCAAATGAGCATGCAGCTTGAAATTCCTCTTTGGCTTGCGTGCTTCAAAATGGAGGTTCACATTTCGACAAACAAGTTCTTTGTTCATCTGACTTAAGGGATTCCAATAGATTGCTGGGACAGAACAATAAATGCAGTATTGCATTTACTGTATATTTTGCAATTGCTCATGTATACGAAATATAAATTACAGTTAAACTCCTGGGTATAGGGGCTTTTATTTAAAGAGATTTAATGGTTCGTCCAACCATCATAAATAATCGTAGTTATTATACATTTTGTGGGGGAAGTCAGTCTAGTTCCTCCTTTGTTGAAACTGATGGATCAGACATTTTCTTGTCAGCAGTACTTTGGCAAAGACCTCCATCCATCATGCCAGGAGGTTTCTGGAGGCTGTGGCGCCAGCAGGCCTTCTACGTCTCAATGAGGTCTTCAGTGTTTCTGGAAGCCCCTCGGGACTCTGACCAAACTTATGATCCGTGTAGCTGGTTCTGAAGCACGCCACAAAGGAGCAGACGGGAGAAACAACATTTTCGTGAACGCAGCCCAATTGCAGTAGGTTGTGTGTTCTGATTTTGGGTGTCAGTTAAATGATAGACACTGGTGATTAAGTGAATACAGATGCATGAGGCTCAGTTTATGATTGGGAACCCACAACAGGAAAATTAGCTGGGGGGAAACATATTAGTAAGAGCAAGAATAATAACTTAAATTTCAAACTACAAACCCGATTCCAAAAAAGTTGGGACACTGTACAAATTACGAATAAAAAAGGAATGCAATAATTTACAAATTTCATAAACTTATATTTTATTCACAATAGAATATAGATAACATATCAAATGTTGAAAGTGAGACATTTTGAAATGTCATGCCAAATATTGGCTCATTTTGGATTTCATGAGAGCTACACATTCCAAAAAAGTTGGGACAGGTAGCAATAAGAGGCTGGAAAAGTTAAATGTACATATAAGGAACAGCTGGAGGACCAATTTGCAACTTATTAGGTCAATTGGCAACACGATTGGGTATAAAAAGAGCCTCTCAGAGTGGCAGTGTCTCTCAGAAGTCAAGATGGCAAGAGGATCACCAATTTCCCCAATGCTACGGCGAAAAATAGTGGAGCAATATCAGAAAGGAGTTTCTCAGAGAAAAATTGCAAAGAGTTTGAAGTTATCATCATCTACAGTGCATAATATCATCCAAAGATTCAGAGAATCTGGAACAATCTCTGTGCGTAAGGGTCAAGGCCGGAAAACCATACTGGATGCCCGTGATCTTCGGGCCTTTAGACGGCACTGCATCACATACAGGAATGCTACTGTAATGGAAATCACAACATGGGCTCAGGAATACCTCCAGAAAACATTGTCGGTGAACACAATCCACCGTGCCATTCGCCGTTGCCGGCTAAAACTCTATAGGTCAAAAAAGAAGCCATATCTAAACATGATCCAGAAGCGCAGGCGTTTTCTCTGGGCCAAGGCTTATTTAAAATGGACTGTGGCAAAGAGGAAAACTGTTCTGTGGTCAGACGAATCAAAATTTGAAGTTCTTTTTGGAAAATTGGGACGCCATGTCATCCGGACTAAAGAGGACAAGGACAACCCAAGGTGTTATCAGCGCTCAGTTCAGAAGCCTGCATCTCTGATGGTATGGGGTTGCATGAGTGCGTGTGGCATGGGCAGCTTACACATCTGGAAAGGCACCATCAGTGCTGAAAGGTATATCCAAGTTCTAGAACAACATATGCTCCCATCCAGATGTTGTCTCTTTTAGGGAAGACCTTGCATTTTCCAACATAACAATGCCAGACCACATACTGCATCAATTACAACATCATGGCTGCGTAGGAGGAGGATCCGGGTACTGAAATGGCCAGCCTGCAGTCCAGATCTTTCACCCATAGAAAACATTTGGCGCATCATAAAGAGGAAGATGCGACAAAGAAGACCTAAGACAGTTGAGCAACTAGAAGCCTGCATTAGACAAGAATGGGACAACATTCCTATTCCTAAACTTGAGCAGCTTGTCTCCTCAGTCCCCAGACGTTTGCAGACTGTTATAAAAAGAAGAGGGGATGCCACACAGTGGTAAACATGGCCTTGTCCCAACTTTTTTGAGATGTGTTGATGCCATGAAATTTAAAATAAACTTATTTTTCCCTTAAAATGATAAATTTTCTCAGTTTAAACATTTGATATGTCATCTATGTTGTATTCTGAATAAAATATTGAAATATTGAATCCCATTATGACTAAGAATATCAGTCGCAAAGGCTGTGATTTAATTACATAAATACATGTGCTGCATGTTTCAGAGTGAAGCATGGCACTGTGTTCATTAACATATGAGCAGTTCATGATCCAGTATTTTCAGTGTTTGGGTCAATTGTAATGTGCATGTGATAACATGCTCCAAAAAATCTTCCAAATTTGTAATGGAAAGCACTTAAACAGTAAACTGGATTTTGTGAACACAAGAGAAGCTTTAAGGGCTCCCTACAGTCTTCTGCCAAAATAAAAGTTTGATGGTAAAAAAAAAAGACATTAAGAAATATTAGTAATATTAGCCAAACATATTAGTATTTAATTTTACACTTTTACTCTAAAATTAAAATATTACATATTTTTAAATACTATAGTTTTTCCATAATATATTACAAAAATAATCATTAATTTTAATATTTTTATTCAGCAACAACAATAATAATAGTATTATTATTGTTGTTGCAGAATAAAAATATTAAAATAAGAAATTATGATGATGATCATGGTTATTGTTATTATATGCCAAATTGTGAATTACTCTGCTACAAAAAGCACAATAAACATGGATATTTTTAAACTACATTATAAAACACAATTTTTATCAGGAAAAAAAAAAAATCACATTCATTGTATTTGTATGCAAAAGACCAACCAGCACAGTCTTCAAACATTCTCCTGTTGTGTTCTACGGAAAAAGGGGTGAACTACCCCTTTAAGAAGCGACACGTTTTATGGACTACGTGAAGGATCCACCCAAATGCTTTGACATCATGGTAATATTCAATGTCATCATAATTAGAACATCATGTGCACATGAAGACATCTGGAGGACTGCAAAGTGTTGAAAGTGAAGTTAAGTACTCAAAAAGTTCATTTCTCAGTTGACACCACAAGATATGATAGATGCAGGAACATGCATCCCTTGAAACACTCCAGGATCCAGTTCACAGGTTGGGATTCAGTCTGCTGTGTCATAAATTACAGCTCAGGGTGATCTGCAGGAGACAATGTTTGTTGTAACGTCATGAGCCAGAACATTCCTACAAGTCAAGGGATCCCAAATATAGGTAAATCGAAGGAGGGGGGACACCAGTGTAGAGCACGAGGGAGATGAAGAAAAAGGGTAAGAAGGCGAGAGAGAGAGAGGGAGAGCGCTCTGGATTGTATTATGTGCTATTCCGAGCCGGGTGGTCCAAAGTTGCTTGGTTGAAGCAGTAAATTTAACTATTCCTCTCTCCAAAACAATCCAGCCTCGGAGCTTTTATGCTACGTGCAAGGGGGTCATTAACCATTTATGGGATAAGACATCACAGGCCATGTCAGGAACACAAAGGTGAGGAGAGAGAGAATAAGTCGTAAATGTAAGAATAAAAGTAAGTAAAACAGGCAAAATGACCTCTTGATACTGTTGTGAAAACCACTAACTGTTACACAGTAGGCACACTAGACAGAGGCAAACTATTTCACTTCAGTAACATATAAATCACATTTACTTAACCAAATGCAGAGGTAACACTCAGTTCTGCAGAAACTGGATGGTTTCAGGGCTTTGTAAATACCCTCCAGATCGATCATGTTTTATATTACTGCCGTGACTAGATCTCAAGCTTATTTCCAGGAACCTGCAAATCATTATTTAAAATTGAAGTTAAGTTTGTAAAGCTTGTTGCCTACTCTAAATCTTAGTTTATGTGGAATGTCTTGTTATACTGTAATCTGTTTGTGTTTTCATGAATACCTTCTTGTTGATCTGATCCATTCAGCCATCATGTGATTTTCTTTGAACACAGCAACCTTTGATGCTAAAATAAGAAACCAGAGTTTTGTTGGTACTCCTGTGATGGAAGATCACCTAAAGTCGTGGCCTAATGGTTAGAGAATTGGACTCGTAATCGAAAGGTTGCGGGTTCGAGTCTCAGGCCGGCAGGGATTGTAGGTGGGGGGAGTGAATGTCCAGCGCTCTCTCCCCCCTCAATACCACGACTGAGGTGCCCTTGAGCAAGGCATCGAGCCCCCAACTGCTCCCCGGGCGCCGCAGCATAAATGGCTGCCCACTGCTCCGGGTGTGTGTGTGTGTGTGTGTGTGCGCGTGTGTGCGCGCGTGTGCGCATTTGTTCACTACTCACTGCTGTGTGTGTGCGCACTTGTTCACTACTCACTGCTGTGTGTGTGCGCACTTGGATGGGTTAAACGCAGAGCACCAATTTCGAGTATGGGTCACCATACTTGACAATACGTCACGACTTTACTTTTACTTAGTTAGATGCTGTAATTGAATGCTGCAAATATCGATTGAAATAGCTGTCGCAAGAAATATTAAAATGGTCTGTTTAACTCGTGTATTACATTGCCATAGTTAATATATACATATATACATACATATATATATATATAGGATAATATATATTATATTGGATTCAAATAATATATATATATATATATATATATATATATATATATATATATATATATATATATATGGATTATTAAATTTTATAATTGGAAGACTCAGTTTGAGACAAAGATAGTATTTTTCAGACTGAGAGTCTAAATCCGATTTAGCATGTATGAACAGCAAAAAAAAAAAAAAAAAATCATATGAAATTCGATTTTTACAAATATGTTTCAGGCTACATTTATATGTGGTTTAAAATACTATTCAAATCGCATTTCTGGAAATCTGTTTCAGTCCGACCACTCAGATCGGATTTAGCGATCACGTTCTCACGCCACGTAAAACATAAACAGGCGTTGTTTGTAGAAAACATGTTGAATGTCTTAGCAGAAACAAGGCTGTAGCCTATTGTTGCAAAGTGCAAGTTAAGCGGAAAATTACCATGTAGAGCTGATCTACACACATCTTTGTTTACACAGTTTTGAGACCAGTGGAGACAGCAGTATGGAATTAATCTGCACCATAAAACATAATATAATCCAGCACAACGGCAACATCTGTATTGCAAAGTGTATTGCTGTTATTGTTGGTTTTAGCGTAGACATACCAATGCAACATCATTGCCTTACAGAAACTAATGCAGATATTCAGATATTCAAATTGGATCTGAACAGTTGCGATACACAGTGTGGACAGTCACTCATTTAGATCGGATTACAATCGGATATTCACAAAAATGTGGGCATTTGAACTGACAGTCTGAACAAAGCTTCAGTCTTTAACCTGTATTTCATCTGTATTTTAGACTTCTCAATCAAGATCCCAGGGGCATCTCTGCAGTTTCACGTCATTGAGGGATGACAGGGGACCATGAATGACCTATTGTTCACCCTCCAACTGGGGAAAAAAATGAGTTGGAGAAACTGAGAGAGGAAGAAAAGAAGAAAGAGGGAGAGAGAGAACAATAATGACACTGTCTCATCTCTGTCGTCAGTGGGAAACAGGGGCTCAGAGGAATTAGGCATCTTTGGTCTGAGCCATCCTGGATTACACTGACTTGCCTCTTGTCTGTGAGAACTCACTTGGGAAACAATTGGTGGAACTAATTACAAAGTTCAGTTCAGGCAATCAAACTTTGTCTTTGGGTCTTTTGAGGGGGAAAAGTTAGATAAAGAGAGAAAGACATTTATTTCATCTAACGAATATTTGTTATTTTGAAACGTATGGAATTCCAGGAAAGATTATATTGGCAGATATTCAGTTTTTGGTTTCTTTTTTGCATTCACTAAGCGACTTTATCTAAGACATGGAGGAGTGAACGTCTCCCTCAGGTTGTTCATGCTGGCTGATGGCTTTTGGCATTTAGCTGTGCAGACGGTAGATTCGGTGCTGAGCAGATGAGGGATCGCCTCCCTTACCGGCTGCCAGTGATAAACACGATTTTGATCTGGTTGTTATTAGCACATTCCATGAAGCTCTTACCTTCTGATTTATCCTGCCTCTCCACATTAAATGGTTTAAAAGCTGTCAACCTTGTAGGCAGTTCTTTTGTTAAAAAAAAATTAAATAAAACAAACTTTGACGTAAACATCTTTAGACAGTGAAATCTGTTTTAAAACCTCATGTTTTCATGTGATGAAAAGGAAAGCATAGTTGAAGGCTTTGATTAAGGAAACGTGATGTCTTTTCTACTTTCTAGTATCAAAGCAGCTTAATTTTGTGTTTATCTTTTTGTCTATGGGTGTAAAATTGTATTTATTTCATGGTATACAAGATAAGTAATACTGTAAATAAAACAGGCGTTTCAGCTAAGAATGTGCTACGAGAGACACCAGATGAAGGCAAGACGCCTGCTGCGACATAAAAACTGGCCAGTTGATGATGCACTGGAGAGCTTTTCAAAGCCACAGGGCATATTTCAAGGGCAGAGGAGTGAAAGCTGAGGTTTCTGGTTTGGGGTCATCAGCGGAGTCAAGAACAAGAATCCCTCATGGAGCTCTGACAGGAAGTCATCATGCATCGCCCAATTATGAGCTTGTTAAGTGTCTGTATGTCTGAGGATGTTTCCCTAATCTGTTTTTGTTATGTTAGTATGGACTACATTTTGGAAAAATGCACATGGAAATGCTGTGGATGTAAAATTGTGTACAAAGAAACATGTGTGTGTGTTATTTAAAAAAAAATTGAGCTGGTTTTGCTTTCTGTTTCTTTTTAAAGCAGTTTAGCTGATTTGATTTCTTTTTAGTGTTTAGTGTTTTAGTATTTCTGAAGCCCTCCAGCCCACCCGAATTCCTTGTGACACTTCAAGTATCTTTATTAAGCTATGAAATGTTTATTTTCTTTAATAAACTTGTACAGATAAACACCTGGACATCAGAAAGAAGCACTCCTTTTCACTCACTCGTCGCAGAATGATGTTAGTAAAGACCCACGAGACGTTAACTACCCTCAGACACTGTTTCTGCTCCTAAATGTTTACACAAGTGCCATTTTTAAGACCTACCTAGCCTCAGCTGGCCCTGCTTGTTTAAAGTAATAAATCAGACCCACCACCTCTTAAGGGCACTCACTGTAGTCTGGGAGAGTTCACTAAAGTTCCCTGAGTGTAATGTGTATGTATTCTTACTGTAAATATTTCCTTAGCTGTACATGTGTCATGTGCCTCTTTTTCAAGCAGTCCTCAATACTAAACTGGGTTTATTGGCAGACATACAGTGCCTGTTTCCAATGAGCTGTGACATCTTGAGCGTACCATAGACACAATGAGCAGGAATCGTTACATTCACAAAATTAATGAAGCATTTATTAATCATGGTTAATGACATTTTTACATATACACTACCATTCAACAGTATGTGTAGAACATTATTTGTAAGTCACCAAATGAATGAATACAAATGTCTGTTTTAAAACAAGTTTTAAACACTCCCTATGTCTTTCATTGGTCGGACAAAGAAATCAAACTCCTCAAACTCATGGGGTCAGTGTCATTTTGAATCTCTTACAGTTTATAGTTCCATTTCTCGCCAGTAGTGGTGCAGAAATGGCACACTTCACTTTTACAACTCTAAAGGACATTGCAGACTGAGTCCAAAATTTTCCTCATCCTTTCCTATCAAAATGCAAACTACGGATGTGAAAACGCAAAAAATCAAACCTGATCCGAATTTATGACCGATGAAAGTGTGTAAACGTGATTGACACAACGTGAGGTCATATTTATTTTTTACCGTGCGAAAATTTCAGATTCAGTGTGCAATGACCTTAAAGATTTTGTCTTATGCTGTAGTTATCACACTACATCTTCAGCATCAGTCTCTAATCCCCCAGCAGACGCTATAATGCATGATTCAGATCTGGGCTGGACTCTCACAGGATCTGGAAACAATAACATCTCCCTACAGGACCTCAAGGTAATGATGATGATAACATGATACATGTGTGAATTCCCTGCCCCCCTCATTCCTGCACAAAGATCATTAACCCCAATGTTAGCTGCACAACATATTATACCAGCCTGATGCAACCACATGTGCAGTATAAATGTCCATACTGTAACTCCTTCTGAGAGCGCAGACAGATTATGAAATCTAGTCCACCGGCTGAAATTACAAGGACAGGGTGGAGGGGAGACCGGTTGTGATGGTAATATAATCTTTTTGGCAAAAGTGAAGGATGATGTGGAATGATCAGCTCCAGTATGCTGGCACCCTCAGCTCTGTGTCATTCTAGATGCCCTCAGAGTCCTGAGGGTTAACAGACAAGAGGAAATGGAGTAATGAAGAAGACATTATGGAAGACTTTATGGGGTGAAAACTCAAACATAGGGTTTAAACAATGTTCTCTGTATGGGCGGAGATTCATAACAAAGCAAAACTGAAGATCCACAATGGCAAGTCGCTCATTTTGGCAGTCTCTACTAAGTTGTATAACACTACACGCCAATATTATGAAATTATCCATAAATTAAGAGTCTGTTTGGAAAGCAGATTTTAGGGTTAGTTGCTGGCAGAATAATATTGGATATTAATTTCCTCATCCCTGTTCATCATATTTCATCATATTTTGTCACAACTGGACTCGCTTTTCTTTCTGAAGTTAGCATTATTCAGCAGCCCACTCAGCTGACATCACCAAAGGTTATTTCAAAAGAAGAGAAGAACTTTATAATCAAAGGTAAATTAGTAATCTGAATAAATATATCATAATTACAAAATTTCTCAGAATAACATGCAACAATGAATCATTCACATTAAGGCTAGGAACGTGCATTAGAAAACTCAATGGGTCAGTTTTGATTTCATGTTGACTTACAGCAAACTATAGTTTCTTTATAAGCAGATATTTTCTAGCAAAGACTACTGGGGTTTATGTCAGCTATATTTGAAATGGCCAAGTGCTGTGGTTATGTCTTTGCTTTATGAGTTTATGGCTATAACAAATACTTTTAGTTGAACATAAGTGTCCTAAAACAAGTCTGTCTTTATTCTTTATTGAGAATCCATACAGCTTCTTAAATATTCTAGGCATAATACGCCTCACAGAATATTTCCATTCCAATTTGGGATGTCTGAAAGCAGCAAAGGCCACGGAAGGCCGAGATGGAGTGAAGCTATATTAATTGCCTCAGTACAAGAATTCCATGAAGATAAATGATTAAGCACCACGAGTTGTCAGGGAAAAAATGATCTTACCACAGTGGAATGTCATCTTCTTCCCTTTGCCAAAAATAGGATGGAAATACTTAGCTGGAAAGCTACATGTACTAGAACAGCTAATAATTAAAGAAGCCACATCTGGTATGCTCCTTATAGCTAAGGTTAAGAGACTGACAAAACTAGAGCTCTAGGCCCTTGCCAGGCAGTGGCTGAGAATAGGCCTGAAGTTAAACAAAAATCTTAACTACAGGAAATTAGCCTGTTATCATAACAAAAGCATTTACATTGGCCAACGGCCAGTGTCACACATTAAAACCACTTGTTTACTATTTTTAATAAAGCCAGAAGTTTACATATAAATAGTGGAGACTCTTGCAAAGCAGCTGCGGATTTCAATGGTTTATTTTGAAAAATCTCAGCCAAAAAACTGTTGCACATTCGCAGAACAAGTGCAAAAAGAGTTTGTGGTGACGCTTATCATCAGAGTTGATGATCTTTAGAGTATTACTGCTATAAACCTACAAACTGACTGAATCTCTCAGCTGTGCTACAGAGGGAGATATAATTACATTAATTATTAACATATATAACTAAATAAATAATTATTTTGAGCATTATAAAGCACATTGCTCCATTTAAGCATCCCATTCCGCCTAACGACAGCAACAGTTTGAAGCAGGGCTTGGTGTCTGATGTGAAGGGAGTGTTTGGAAACCTGTTTGAAAGCAGTCATTATATTTGGAATTCTATTTGGTGCCACTTGTATTTTAGAAATTAAACACTTGAGTTGTCATCTGCAAATCTGTCATTTGTTGTACCATAGTCAGGGTTTTATTTCAGTAAAATCTGAGGTGAAGTTTATGCAGAGAGATATATTCAGATATTCCAGCCAACAATATGGACCAGATTCACCCTGTGTCTCAGCTCTGTGGTTATTAAATCTGAGCTTAGTCACCAGTGCTTGCATGCTGACTTGAATGGTGTGCAAAACAAATGTTGGGACCCAGGGACTGTGCGGCACCGTTGTTAAGACAGAACCCTGCCGAGAAAAGTGTTACGTAAAGGGGGAAAGCAGCTGGGAACACTTAGAGCAAAGTACGGAAATTAAACTTCAGAAAACAAAACAAAAAGGTTTTTCTTGTGTTTCCAATTCCACTGGTAAGAAAAAGGAAGACCTATTTCTGCTTCAGGGATGTTAGCTGATTCGTCTGCCAAAACGATATGTTTCTGTTAGTTCCTCATGATTTTTTTTAAACAAAACAGCTTTAAAAAGGTCAAGAAGGGAGTGGTCAAAATGGTGGGGATGTGACATCATGCCCAATTATCCACTGAGAAAATCTGTTTGCTTCCCAAATCAGGCACCAATTAAATTGCTCTCATTCAGCCTTATCTGAATACCAAGCTGCTTTGATCCCAAGTGCACTTAATGGCAGAGAGACTTGCAGCCTCTATCATAATGGCCAGTTGATTATGAATGGAGATCCAAACAATTATGCTTCTCCCATTGGTCTGTTTAACTTAATACCAGTTTTCCTGAACTATTACCATGGTATTATTAACCCCGACCCTATACATCAGCGAGACAATATAGAGTCCAGTCTTCCGGTTATTTTTAACATTTAAAGAGAGATATCAACTGCTGGGAAAGCTGGAAATGAACCTAATGAGACTAGCAATTTGAAAAACATCCTAATGTATCTTTCTTTCTGTTTAATTCTCACTGAAACACATAAAACCAATCTACCACACACACAGTGGACCTAAATTACAATGGTCTGACAGGGGACCCAGAGGAAGTGCATTATACTATCTTACTGTAATCCATGTCTCGTTTTTGGTGGTCTACAACATAGATGAGAGAGGCCTCATCAACATACTGTACACCCATCTGTCGAATTACTGTAATGAAACGGATAGCTTCTGGCTGCACAAGCCTCTGTTAATGCATTTTGATTTAAAACAATCAGTGCACCGTTTATGAAAAATAGCCCTGTCTGGGCAGTAACTCAGATTTTTAAGCAGGGTTGTGTGTGAATGTCTTATTTGTTTCCCTCCCAAAATGCCTCCATTATTCCAAAAATGTCAAAGGAAAACAAACCACCAGGAGATTTTCAGCACACAACAGTATCTCAGCATCAGAGGAAATGTAAGGCAGGGGACCAAACTCTAAGTATAATCTACAGTCTCTCCTCACTCTCATTTAACCCATTTTTTCCTGCCCTGCTTCACAATGAATTCCAGATGTGTGTGTGAGTTTAAGTGAAATTGAGTTGGTGGTGGGGGTTGAACTTATTTCCTGCATGTTGTTCACCTATTACACTGCAAGCGAAAGCAGGCATTGAGAGTTTGAGGAACCTTTTAGGGTGTTTTGGGGGTGAAGGGATAACTGGTGTATAAATAAAAACCATATATACATATCAATGTTAAACTTTGTGAAAATAACACCTAAAAGCCCTTTGTGTTCTTTGGCTTCTTACTGTAATACTGATTCATGCTGGCATACTGATTTCCGTTTTGCGTGACCACTTTTAGCAAATTGAAGGATTTCAATTCTTGTTTTAAAAGTGAAATAGTGTGTTCCCTAAACACTGAACTAATGCTTTAAATCCAAACTCACAACTGTGAGATTGAATCCAATTCACATTGTGTTCTCTCTATACATTCACCCAAAGTATTAATAAACTTGGCTGTTTTATAAAGTTATAGGGTTTGCCAGAGGCTCAAGAGTTTTCCAATGTTTTACTAGTTCCCTTTGTATCCTGCCATTACTGAAGCTAAACAGAATCAAATGAAAACTCTGGGAAAAGAGACTTGAAAAAACTATCAGAAAAGAAAACATACCCTTTTCATTCTAATTTGTGTGTGTGTGTGTGTGTTTGCCATAGTGTTCACATATGTCTGTATTCATGTGTATGGGTCAGAGCGTGTGTGGTCTGCTTGCACAGTGCAACCCCTGAAATAGAGTCATGACTAAAAGAAAAATACTCTCTCTATTTTTAATAAATCTTAAATCCTCTCAGCCTAAGGGCCAGAATGTAAAGTGGCGCAGAGTTTAACCATGATGTGTTATACAGAAACAGCCCTTATTGCATGCATCCAAGATGTGTGCACCTCAGGCTTATTTCAACATTTCTTTGACTTGCCGACCAATCGGTGTTGAACCTATTTAGGAGTCTTTATATAACATAATAATCAACAAAGTATGATAGGCTTTTTAGTATTGTGGTTTCGTATTTTCAGAAAATGACTTGAGCATTTGAAGTCACAACACAGACTGTACAAATAAGTAAAATGTTACTGATGCTTAAAAAATGTATACTTAATAGCAGAGTTATCATTTCATCTTACTGGTTTGTAAATTTGGGTGTCATTAGCACAGCAGTGGTATGACACACCAGATCTGCTTTGAACACTATAGTCCCCATCAAACTGGCATCTAAACTCACAGACCTCGGCCTAAACTCCTCACTCTGTGACTGGATTCAAGACTTCCTCACCGGCAGACCTCAAGTGGTGAAAGTTGGCCAGTTCACCTCAAACTCCATCACTCTGAACATAGGAGCCCCACAGGGCTGTGTCCTGAGTCCCCTGCTCTACTCTCTCTACACGCATGACTGCGTGTCCTCTCACAGCTCCACATCTATTGTCAAATTCGCTGATGATACTGTGGTTCTGGGCCTCATCTCCAACAACGATGAGACCGCATACTTGGACGAGGTAGAGAGACTCACATCATGGTGCCAGGACAACTGTCTCTCTCTGAATGTGAGCAAAACTAAAGAGCTGATCATGGACTTCAGGAAGAGACAGCAGCAGCCCTACACACCTCTTATGATCAGTGGGACCCCTGTGGAGAGGGTGAGTAGCTTCAAGTACCTCGGTGTAAACATCTCCGAGAACCTGACTTGGACTACACACATCCAAACTCAGGTAAAGAAAGCCAGGCAAAGACTGTACCATCTGCGACAGCTGAGGAAATTCAGGGTCTCACCAGCAATCCTGAAAACTTTCTATTCAGGGACCATAGAAAGTGTATTGACTCAGTGCATCTCAGTGTGGTATGGAAACAGCTCCAATCAGGACTGCAAAGCACTACAGAGAGTTGTGTGCTTAGCTGAGCGCATCTCAGGGTCTGCTCTCCCCTCTCTGCAGGACATCTACCTCAAACGCTGCAAAAATAGAGCTGTCAAAATAATCAAGGACTCAAATCACCCTGGTAACCAGCTATTCACTTTGCTTCCTTCTGGTAAGCGCTTCCGTAGCCTGATGACAAAAACTGAGAGACTTAGGAGGAGCTTCTTCCCCCAGGCCATCAGGCTCCTAAACTCTAACTCTGTGTCATAACATCACTTGACTCCATGTAAATATCACCATATCAATAAGCTATTCATAATTTTTCTCTACCTCATATTGCTGCTATTATATACCCTGTACAACTTTTTTGCACATTATTTTGCACATTCCTCTTAGTACTATTTAAGTCAACAACATACTGACCTGCACATTTATATTTATATTTTTTATCTATCTTTTTATTTTATTCTTTTTATTTTATTTTATTTTTTTCTACTTTTCTTCTCTTAATATTTGTATACTTTATAATTGCACTGTCCTTGGAGCGGACCTGACCTACATTTCACTGCTGGTTATACTCTGTATAATTGTGTATGTGACGAATAAAACTCTTGAATCTTGAATCTTGAATCTTGAATCTACCAAATATTGACCCAATAGGTAGCATATATAATTAGTTTAGTTTAGTTTATTGTCCTTTCGGGAATTCTTTCTGTATCTGTGGCAACCCTTCAGTCATCAACAACTACAGTTCACAAATACAAACAAACATCTACAGATTACAACGCATTACAAATACAACCAACAATAAACAACAACATCTCACAACAACAGAGTCACTGCCATGTAAAATGACAACTGTGATATCACAAGAATTTATTGAACAGATCAGATTTAAAAGATCTTTGTGCATGGGCAGTCCGTAATAATGGTACCCTATACCTTCGACCAGATGGTAACAACTCATATTCACCATAAAGAGGATGTAATACATCCCAAAGGATTGCATGGCTTTTCCTCACAGCTCAAGATTCACATTTTTGTCAGACTGTGTTGCTGTTTCCATGAAATCCTACTAGCCTTATTGAAAATAGTAACAATACCAGAATTGAGCACTGGGGAACATCACAAGTGAGGTGAGTTGCCGAGGATGCGTGGTCACCAGGTCACAGAAAATCTCCTGTTCAACAGGTAAGACCATAACTAAGTACAGTGCCTCTAATTCCAATACAATGTTCCAGACAAGATAAGAGAATCCCATGAATGTCAAAAACAGAGCTCAAATATAAAACCTCTAAAGCCATGGTGTTGCCAGTATCGGTAGTCATAAAAAATATTATTAAACACTTTTAAGAGGGCAGACTTAAGTGCTGAGTCAGGCTTTAAAACCATGTTGAAAAAATGCCAGGGATAAAAATTTTAATCACATAATGCTTTATATTATTTTTTTATATTTTTATATATTTTTAATTTTTTTATATTTTATATATTTTTATATATTTTTTTTATTTTAGATAGGAACAGCAGGTTAGGAATGGGCCTATAATACGATTATATGGGAGAATCAAGTGTGGGTTTGTTTAAGGATAGGATTCAAAGTTGCAAATTTAAAGCAAGCAGGGACAGTCCCAGTCACAAGGCAGTTGTAAATAATATTCAAGATGTGTAGGTCAACAGTATCAACAATCCTTTTTACAAATCGTGAGGGAAGAGTATCATGGGGCGGGGGGAGTAGGTTTCAATTTAAGAGTTTCTCAACAAAAAAAAATTCAATAAAATATAATAAAATAAAATGTACAAATAAATAAATATTTAATTTTCCTAAACCTAATGACCAATGCTATTTCAAAAGATTGTCATCACTTTATAAAAACATTATTTAGAAGAGCTAATATTTAATGCCAACAGACACAATGCCACCCTGTTTTACACAGCCTCTCTGATCTTGTTTGTTTGTCTTTATATTTGTCACAGTGGTGCACTTTTGATTTTTACACAGGCTTCTGGCAGCAGATGCTGGGAGAAGTGGCGAGAAGCAAAATATACTGACCGCCTGCAATCCGTCCGCAAAAGCTAAATATTGACTTAGTGACCTGTAATCAGATTCATGCACATGACAGAATGGAAATAAACACCAACATGTGCACTTCGCCTCGAACTTCCAGCAGCCCACAACAGAGGGAGAGTGCGGGATGCAGGGAGAGCGAGGCCGCCTGAAGCTGTCTGTAAAGTTAATCTGGTAATGGGTGCACAGGAATGGGAGTTAAATGATCCCATTCATTGCATGTATAAATATATATGCAACACTGTACGTTAAGGTTTTTTCTGCTTGAAGGATATGACGGATTGAATTTCAGTGTCATTGTTATCAAAAAATTAATTACGTGTCTCACAGTTGGAAACTGCTGGCTGTGAAACTCTGCTGCACATGTGGAGTCATACACAAGCTGTTATGTGCTGGATATGCTTTAATGTGTCAAGTGTTTTTTTTTTTTTTAACATTAATCTCTGCTGATTATACATAACCAACATCAGAACAAAGGGTTTAGTGGTGTTATTCATGCTCTTTGTTCTTTATCGATGGACAGATTTTTGGTGCGATATCAGGTGTGATTTCATTGAACTTCCAATTGCCTGTCTGGCAGAGAGAAAGAGAAAAAGAATGAGAAACAGTTGTCCTATTCTTAGCAGACTTTCATGTGGCTGAAATCTGCATGACTGAATTATTCATTAGCGCATACATGTGCATGGCTGAGGTCAGGTTGCCGTATTCATATGCCATTAGTGAACTAGAAAACAAGGAAATGTGATGCAGGCATATCAATGCATCATAGGGCTCAACTGACAAGGTAAGAACATAAAGGCAGTGGACATTTTTTCTGTATCAGGGTTGTTTCATTATGGGAATTTTTATGACTTTTTAGACTTAAAAAAACAAAAACACATTCTTTGCTATTTTGATGTGAAGAAATTAAGTATTGCTTCAAGACTTGATAGCAATGTCAGATTCACGAGTGACTTATTTTTAAAACCAATTCTTTTAGAAGAACTGGCTGAATTGGTTCACAAATTGTATTAAATAATTATTTTGTGATTCGACCAACACTCTCTCATGGCAAATTGCAACTTTTATGTTTTAACAAATTGATGGCTAATTCATATGAATTTGTACAACCTCATTCATACATTTTCATATGATCTGCATACGCCCTACAGATGGTTCATTTTAGGGATGGGGGTGGAACTTCATGCTTGCATCTATTTATTTTTTCTAAATTTTGTAGGTTTTTGTACTAATCACACCATGCAAATTCATATATTCCTATTCATTTTATCATGAGTTTGGCTTGATTCAATTGTAAAATGAGTTAATTGTCTGGTCGGCGCAAAACCTCAGTCAACAACTCACTGAATCTATATTGTGCAACTCAGAATGTGCCAAAAACCATGAAAAATGTCTTGAATGTGCCGTCTCATCTGTTTGAGCGGAACCCCTCTCTTTAAATATATATTTTAAACAGAAGGATGGACTATATCAATGCATCGAGACTTAATTGTACTTCTAAATGCTGCCACTGATTATGATTTCGGTTTACCCTGCCGCACCACCAGAGAACATTTCCCAAGCTTAATTTTTAATCCAGATGTTTATGAATTGTGATTTGGGCCGGTGCACTTTTCAATCTGCTCTTAATTCATTTTCTTTTATGTCTCATATGAATTGTACACCCGTAGAACTGACGTCCAAGACCTTTTATCACATGCCAAAACATTAAACGATGAAAGAAACAGAATCTTTTATCCAGATTGTTTTGTTTTGAATTACAGTGTCTCCAAGTGCTGGTAAGAATTCGCTCTGGGTTAAGGCCAATAGATGATGTGCTCTGAATGTGTAGATGAATGGCGTAATGGCTTTTGAAGTGCTGAGTTGCAAGTGTGCAGGGTTTTTAATGCAATGAGTCGGGAGCCCCAAATGGACTTAGCAGAGAGGAAGGCTGATCATGTGACACAAGCCATTAACATTCTGTCTTCTAAGAAATCTGGAACTGGTTTAGCGTAACCAAAAGCAGACAAACTGTTTGACGTAACACACACCTTTTTGTTCTGAATAAAGGGGGACCAATTAAAGATGCATTTTCATTACAAACAACATGTTGCCTCTTTGCTCTGAATGGCTCTAATTGGTGCCTGAGTAAACTGTTGGCCATACAGTGAGGTTTCTTAAAGCATTTTAATGGCCCATTTGTCTTGCATCGACACTAGCATGTTTTTGGCGGGACTACACATGAGAGCAGAGATAGCATGCCGCTGTCGCCAAGCACAATCCTGAGTATGTGAACAGACTTTTCTGGAGCTAATTGGAAGGGGATTGAGGCTAATCAAGCCCTGGGTTCATAGCCAAATATGACTGGACTTTTGGGACTTTGGCAACAGTGTTGCACAAGCGGAGGACACAAAAGACTATTTATGAAGTCGGTGAAAACTATAAAATGCCAGAGGACAAGGGTATGATCTGAATCCTTTTAAAGGTCTTCTTCAACTGAGACCACCAGGCAAAATTGAAGTTAAGTTATTATGCTCATTATCACATATTTTCCTGGTAGTTATTCATTTCTTGGCACCCATTTTAGATAATATAGTCCTCCTTGGTTCACTAAGCATGTCTGAGAGTGTTTTTCAATCTGTGGGAAGTTCTGGCTAATCCAGAATCATGCCTGAACTATAATAACATTGTTATTGCTCAGTATCAAGATGAATTATCTGAAGATAAAGCTTAATAGCAAAATAAATAAATAAAAAAGAAATTACTCATTTAGAAAATGTATGAGACCACAAATGAGACAGAATGAAAAACAATTAAATACATAGATAAAGCATCAATTACCCATGTAATTCTCATGATTTGATATTCATTTTGTTAAGCTATAGCTATATCTTTGTTGGGAAGTGAAAACGAATTTGATTTCTGAACTCAAAAGTAGCTTCCCATGAAAACTTCTGTTCTGCTTATTCTGTGCTGCTAGAGTGGTCCATCTATCAATCTTTTTCATTTTTTTTCTTAGATTTAATTAACAAAGTCCACCTGTTTATGTTGATGTAATCTACCTGCCCATTTGTTGTCCTTCTTGGAGGATTTTAGAATCTAATGCATTATCTTGCAGTGTCACTGAAAGCTTCAACAGTGTAGCTTATTATACTTGGATGTCATGTGGCATACCCACATAATTGCTATACTCATGTTTGTTTCAGTGCCCTGCAGTTATTCAATCTGCAATAATAACAGGTTTTGATGTGTGTAAGCTTGGTCATATTTGAGAGGAGGAAAATGATTATAAAACCCCTAAAGACTCCAGAGCAACCACAAGATTACTTAGAAATAGCAAATTGACACAAATGAAACTGAGATGATGCTTTAGGGGGAATGTCATTCAATCTGTTGTTCTGGTTGCTTGATCAGTGTTTATGTGATTAAACAATCTTCTGTATGTGTAAGTGGTTAATGATATTGAACTAATTAAAGTCATTCAAAGAAGAACTAAAATCCCCTAAAATTTCTACTGTACTACACTGAAGTGAACCGATTGCAAAATGTGTTATTGTATTGTATACATGCATTATGGTTTAAACATTTGGGGTCAATAATTTTTTTAGATGGTTTTGCAGTAATATCGACCACAGTAATATTACTACAATTTAAAACTAATTTGATATAAAAACAGTAATTTATTTATGTGATGGCAAAGCTGAATTTTTAGCAGTCTTCAGTGTCACATGATCCTTCAGAAATCATTCTAATATGCTGATTTGGTGCTCAATAAATATTTATTATTATTATCAATGCTTATCAAACAGTTGTGCTGCTTAATATTTTGGTGGAAACTGTGATACTTTTTCTTTAGGATTCTGATGAATAGGAAGTTCAAAACAACATTTAATTGAAGTAGACTTTTTTTGTGACAGTGTAAAAGTCTTGAAAGCATCCTTGTTGAATAAAAGTATTAATTTCCTTAAAAAACATCTTACTGGCCCCAAACTTTTGGACGGTAGTGTATATCACTAAAAAACAAGAAATGTGCATTAAATATGCATTAGTAATAATAATATGATAAAAAAAAATAATAATAAAAAGACAACATGCAAAATATGCATTAAAAACTAACTTTGAAGATAATCTAATCTAATATAAATTAATGAATCCATTATAATTATCTATATAATATCCAGCATATAAGGGTAAATATTATATAGGCCTAGCTTCCCAATTAGCTTGAATAGCTCAGTGATCAGATTAGGTCACAAGGTCATGAGTAGCTATTATCTCCTTCTCAGGCACCATATATTTGACTGTGGCGTCAGAGCTGTCAGACAGGCCGGGAGGCCTCATTGTGAGGGATTACTGCAATTAAAGGGAAAAAACTGGTGGAGAGGACCTAACAGAGACCCACAATCAGCCTTTATTCAGTGACTGTCTCACTGTATGGTCAGTGGCTTTATGTATGTATAATTTAGATTGAATTCTGGCCTATAGAACGGTTTGTTTTTCTATCTTCAGTTTTAGGAAAACACACGCTATGATCCAATGTACAGTGTTTTAGTATCAACATTCACAATATCTTTAAACCAGCTCATTTTGTTTCAGCATTTCATGCAAGGGTCTCTTGGTTTCGGAAAAAAACAATAAATAATGAATAAAATCTGTTTCTGTTGAGATTTGCTTGACTTTACCTAATTGCACTTATCTTAACCTTAGTTTACAAATACTTCTGCACTGGACTCTAGTATCAACAGAAACCCATTCATGAAAATCCCCATTCACCAACATTGAATAACTATAATCTAAAGGTCTTCTGACTTCCCTGAGTCTCATTTTAGCACAACGTGTTGATAAACGGATGTTTACTGAACACTTACAGTGTTGCTATTGTGAAAGCAACAGTTGTTCTTTGTAATGAAGCCTCCTGGAGTACAAGTTAAAGGACCAGCACTCTTCCCAAAGACTGGAATGGAATTAACTTGAATGCTATAGTGTTTCACTTTCCTAGACATGTCTGTCAAATGCCTTAAAATGAGTTTTGCAGCCAGACAAATGTCTTGGTGACAATGTGGCAGCTATCGGTCTGTAATCTCATAGATGAAGAATCTTGCATTTGAAAACATAACATTTTTGTGGAAATAAATTATGGACATTGTTTAACTTAATTCCTTATTAAAAAATAATGATTTTTGGAGTGTTAAAATACATTAGTACTTGTGTCTTCATTTCTTCCTCTTGATTTGGATGTGGTTCTGCGCGATTCACATATGTAAACAGCAATGTTTCCCCACATTTTACTCTGTAAACCCCAAATTTGTCAGCCTTACAAGCTATTTATTGTGTGTGGAGCCTTAAGGTGCCATAAAGGAAAGGTTAATCACACACCAGCTTGATGACCAGATGTAATTAATGGCACAGACAGAATTTAGACCAAGAAATCCTTCTGTGAGCATTGCAAAAGCTTAATGTTCTGAACTTGAAAAAAAATGCATTAAAGTTTCCACAAACATATTAGCAAAATGGTTTTCAGCATTTTTAATAATAATAAATGTCTCTTAAGCACCAAATCAGCATATTAAATTTCAGAATGTCTGCCAAGGATTTACATTACATTACATTTAAAATACATTAAAATAGAAAATAATTGTTTTAAATTGTAATAACATTTATCAATACTGGTATTTTTCATTAAATAAATGCAGCCTTGGTGAGCATAAGAGACTTATTTCAAAAAAGATAAAAATCATCATTCTTCCAAACTTTTGACCTATAGAGACAAGAGAAAAAAATTGTCAAATGGCCTATGCATGTCTGATGATTCACACGTGTAGGACAGTAAATCACAGAGGTCAGAGAGCCTGTGATATCTGTGTTAGCTGCTGCACAGGGCCTGTCTCTACAAGCTCATCTCTCTCTTTACCTTGCCCTTATGGCTGGCTTTCCCAAACAGGAAACTCAAATGGCTGGAATGCCTGCTGAGGTGAAGTGGCTAATTCTCATGGGATCAATCCCAAATCACGGTCTAACTCCTTCTCCTTGAATCCCATGCTGCATTTCAGATTTTAAACATCTGGACGGTTTAAGTAAAGTAACAGCCCTGCCATCTCACCACTCAGAGGCTTGTAGTGAGATCATACACAGATCATTATCATACAGTCTAGACTCCGGTATCAAGGCTACTCAACATCTACAAGCAGGCCTTTAAAGTAAACGGTTAAGGGCTGGCTTTGGATTTGGCTCTGATATAGCACGCTACATCACCTCTGTTGTGTAGCTAAAACAAATCATTGCCATACAGGAAGCTTGATGCATGGAGAGCTGAATAATGTTAGGAATGCAGATGATGGCGAGTGAATAAACAAACAAACAGCAAGCGAGCTATTACCTTCAGAACTTGTTGCATCATTAGAGTCGGTCTGATTAAGCTTTGACACGGAAAATGTGAGTGGGGAGGAAGAGGAGGTATTTCCAGAGCCTCATTAATGTGTCAGGTGCAGGGCAAATCTCCACTGTGAGGAAAGAAAAATGAGGCATTATTACAGCTGAGATGTTAAGAGACTTTCTGGCTTTAAAGCTTGCCAACATGTTTACAGCACCTGACCTGAACTTAATCTCAAGCCTAAAATGAAGAAAGCATAAGATATAGTTTGAAAAGTGATCAAAAATGACCCACCTTTTGAAACATGCCTTAATTTTACCTCATCAAGTTACACAAACAGTTAAACTGTGACACACTGGACTAAATGTGATCTTCTCATGATCTTAAAAATGGTTTGATCTAAATGCTTATGCTTTAACATATTCAATTAGATTTACAACCCGGAAATGTTGGGGGCGTTTTTTTAAATTTGAAGAAAATGAAAACTAAAAGACTTTCAACTCACATGAGCCAATATTTTATTCACAATAGAACATAGATAACATAACAAATGTTTAAACTGAGAAATTTTTACAATTATATGCACAAAATGAGCCCATTTCAAATTTGATGCCTGCTACAGGTCTCAAAATATTTGGGATGGGGGCATGTTTACCATGGTTTGACGACATCTCTTCTTTTCAAAACAGTTTGAAGACATCTAGGCATCGAGGTTATGAGTTTCCGCAGTTTTGGTGTTGGAATTTGGTCCCATTCTTGCCTGATATATGTTTCCAGCTGCTGAAGAGTTCGTAGTCGTCTTTGCACATTTGCCAAATATTCTCTATACGTGAAAGATTTGGACTGCAGGCAGGCCAATTCAGTGCCCGGACTCTTCTACTACGAAGTCATGCTGTTGTAATAGCTGCAGTATGTGGTTTTGCATTGTCCTGCTGAAATACACGTCGTCTGGAGGGGAGCATATGTTGCTCTAAACTCTTTATATATTTTTCAGCATTCATACTGCCTTCCAAAACATGCAAGGTGCTCATACCGTATGCACTCATGCACTCCCATACCATCAGAGATGCTGGCTTTTGAACTGAACCCTGATAAAACGCTGGAAGGTCTCCCTCCTCTTTAGCCCGGAGGACACGGCGTCTGTGATTTCCAACAAGAATGTCAAATTTGGACTCGTCTGACCATACTTTATACTTTTCCACTTTGAAACAGCCCATTTTAAATTAGCCTTGGCCCACAGGACACGACGGTGATTCTGGACCATGTTCACATATGGCTTAATTTTTGCATGATAGAGCTTTAGTTGGCATCTACAGATGGCACGGCGGATTGTGTTTACTGACAGTGGTTTCTGGACATATTCCTGGGCCCATTTAGTAATGTCAATGACAGAATCATGCCGATGAGAGATGCAGTGTCGTCTGAGGGCCCAAAGACCACGGGCATCCAACAAGGTCTTCGGCCTTGTACCTTACGCACAGAGATTTCTTCAGTTTCTCTGAAACTTTTGATGATGTTATGCACTGTAAATTATGAGATTTGCAAAGCCTTTGCAATTTGACGTTGAGGAACATTGTTTTTAAAGTATTCCACAATCTTTTTACGCACTCTTTCACAGATTGGAATCTCTGCTCATCTTTACTTCTGAGAGACTCTGCCTCTCTAAGACATCCCTCTTATGTTACAGACCTGATGTCAATTAACTTAATTAGTTGCTAGATGTTCTCCCAGCTGAATCTTTTCAAAATGTCTTGCTTTTTCAGCCCTTTATTGCCCCCGTGCCAAATTTTTTGAGACCTGTAACAGGCATCAAATTTGAAATGAGCTCATTTTGTGGATAAAAGTGTAAAATATCTCAGTTTAAACTTTTGTTATTTTATCTATGTTAGAGATGCGCGGTTGGCGGTTACAGCCGCGGATAAACCGCGGATCGGGCGGATGACGTGACGAAAAATAATATTTTAATATTGTACCAATCAAATTAAAAAAATATATGTATTATATAATGACGTCAATAATATAATTGCATGTGCAGGGTAATATTTGTGAATGTGTACGTGACATTGCAAGCGTAAAATAAATTCGCATGCGCAATATAAGTTTTGTAAAGGTGTAAATCAAGTTATAAGCTCAAGAAAACAGGACTTGCATCATTGTACTATGTTTTGTAAGTGTAAAACATGTGTTGAAAAACTGCAACTTCATATTAATTTGAAATAAATATGATCTGTATTCTTCTGACCTACATTTTTTCCGCGCTTGCTTTTTTAGCATGCGAATTTATTTTACGCTTGCAATGTCACGTACACATTCACAAATATTACCCTGCACATGCAAATATTATTGACGTCATTTTACCTTCATATATTTTGCCAGAATTTCTTTGTCGCAACTGTGATGGCGTAGTATTTCATTATGCTTCAAGTTTGAGGGGATGATCCTAAGTCCATGGGTTATTGGGGCATAGACTTGTCATACAGGCAATTTAGCCTGGTCAGACTTTGTTCGCTCAAAGAGTGATGGCATATTTATTTTTCTAATTTAAGTTTGTGGGGGTGACTGAGCCTATAAGGCTTAGCTACGATATGACGTTTTTTTATTTTCCAACTGTTTGTCAAAACATGCGACTATAGCCTATGCCTACATTAAGATATTTATTTTAATATTTTTTTTACTGCCTGTTGTTTCTTTTGGCAAATAAAATAGGCATTGTCTGATAGAGATATCAATAAAGGTTCATCTGTGTCGCAGAATTGGTGTCGTTTCTGATTTCTACAAGCTCAATAACATCCACAGCAAAAAATAAATAAATAAAAAAATATCGAAAAACTGTGCCCATTAATTAGATGTGCAAGGCAAGCAGGTAAGTTTTTGGGGTTGCTATGGACAACTACAAATGTGAACATAGGCTATAATGTAAATGACTTATTTTATTCAAACTTTCTATCTATTTGCTAAAAAATAAAGTGAAATGGGCATTTAGTAGTAGGCTAAATAGCAGCATGTTGAAATGATGTGCCAAAATGCGTTTTCTATTAGGCTACAATAAAAAAAAAATTGTACAGTACAGTGCGTTTAATTTAGGCTATTTATTTATTTTTGTCCCTGTGCGCTGATCGGAGACGGAGTTCACTGCTGATATTCTGAGAGCTTTATAGGGTGCTTCTCATTTCTTATTTGTGCATCCTCGTTTCCTTTCCTTGCTTCCTTTATTCGTGTCTTAGCTCCACCCCTCCAGGATGCGAGGGAAGGATGCAAGGAAAAGACGCTAGGACCGAGGAATCGAATCAAGTGAAAAGACACATCTTCGTATCCTTTAGCGTCACTTCAAAGCGTCGTCAATTAATGCTGGATTTGGCTTGCACGTTTGGATTAACTACATGTCTACATTAAAGTCATTCTCTATTCTCTAATAATCAATAAAGAAACATTCATTTAATAATAAAAATTAAAAATAAGAATAAGCCATTCAAATAAAGAGCCCAATCAGCAGATGGCGTGCGGGTGCGGTTTTAAAAATTGGTCAAAAACGTTGGTGCGGACGGATGGCGGACGGATGATGAGTTTTGTGATGCGGTTGCGGATGAAATAATAGCCCATCCGCGCATCTCTAATCTATGTTCTATTGTGAATAAAATATCAGCTCATGTGATTTGAAAGTCCATAAGTTTTCTTTTTATTCAATTTAAAAAAAACGTCCCAACATTTCCGGAATTTGGGATGTAATAACCAAATTAAATAATAATAACAGAATTATGAATTGTGTGTAAATGAATTTCCCATCTATTATAATAACAACAAAACAACAATTTTTATTATAATTGTTGTTGTTGTTGATGATGATGATGATGCTGGTTTGTTATTTTGTTGTTGTTGTTATTCATTAGTTATTGTTAGATTTTAAGGGTTGAGTAGGACCACATAATTATGCAACAGCCAACATGTGCCCAAGTGCAACTCATTCAATATGGTTATAAAAGATCATTTTATCCATTTATTTGTTTTAGTCATTGATTCCTTCCATTTGTATAATTTTTTTTTTTATTTCTGGATTTTAAATTCAAATATATACACAGAATTTTAATTTCAAATAAAATAATAATATAGAATTTTTGACTGGTAGTGTAAACTGATTGACATTTGAAACAGCTGTTTCAAACAGCTGTCTTAGCCAAGCTATGTCATGAACGCATTATTTTAGGCTTAGGGTCCTGTCAGTCAGAGTGTGAATGAATAGCCTAACTCCTCCACACCAGCTGATTCCTTCAGACCCTTTAGTGCTACATCTGTGATCTCTTCCTGTGATGTCTATGTGAAGAGAAACGGCTAAATGACTGTAATCATTCATTCATTTAATAGTTTAGCTGTAATCAAATCCATTCTAATTTAGCCACACTTAAGAAAAAAAAAGATTTTGTTGTCTGTACAAAGCAAGATGTTTTTAATAAATAAATAAGCACTGCATATAAACAAGACTTTGGATTCTATGTGTCCTTAAGGGTTTTGCAGTCTCAGCACTACTCCCATTCACTGCTAAACTCAATGGTTTAACTCGAGCCCCCTCTTGTGGTGAAAAACAAATTAAAACAGTTTTAGGGTGTACTCAAATGTTAAAAAATGATCTGTGTAACAATAAGTTACATTAATTTAGTAAAATTAACAAGTATAAACTATGTTTGCTTTATTATCATCTATTTTGCTCATACAGTAAATGTCTATGAACCACTGACTGTAAAATGCACATATATCTCAGAATTTTTCCCACTAAAAGGGGAAAGGGAAGTATTCACTCCCCCCCACCTATAATCCCTGCCGGACCTGACACTCGAACCCATGACCTTCGGGTTACAAGTCCGACTCTCTATTCATTAGGCCACGACTGCCCTTAAAAAACCCTAGTAAACAAAACAAGATTGGGGTCTTTCAAAAGAAAAAAAAGAAAAAAACAAACCTAATTACAAATTATTAATAACAATAGCAACAACAGATAATACAAATAAAGTGAAAAATTAAACAAATCAATAAATATAATAATCAAAAATGAATATATAAATTATAAAATATCATAAATATATATATAAAAAATTAAATTAAATAAAAAAATAAACCAATGTGCCTGAAAGTACCTTACTCTAATGTCCGACTTTTAAATTAGCATTTTGTATGTAAAAAATACATAAATAAAAAGTAAATAAAAAAACAGTCACATTCTTATGCCAAAAAACACGTTTAGAAAAGCAGACCAAAACAGCACACTAACTCAAGTTCAATTCACTCGGTGCCCTCCATGTCCTGTAAAACAAGTTCTTTACCATCAATGTACGCCTTTGGACCAACGAAGTAAGCGGCGTCCTTGCTGCCGAGCTTTCTCAACCAGAGGCCAAAGTTTGTTTCGCTGCTCTTGATCCTCGGGAGACAGATCTTCTGCGAACCGTAAGTGGTGTTTTGGCAGATGAGTAGAGTACTTTGCAGCTTTCCAGAGAGCGCCACGAAAATTACGCATTGTGAACTGTAAAATAATCCCTCAATACAAGACCGGAAATGATGTGAGCGTGACGGGAGTGAAAACGGGGGCGCATTAAAAAACGGGAGCTGGAGGTGCGCGCGCGCGACCTGCAGCGAAGCCCAGAGAGGCAAAGAGTAAAAATAAAGCCCGCTTATCGTGATTCCTTCGCGTTGACGTGGACAGCATTGGCGAGTAGAGGGGAGCTGAGGAAGAGCTGGACCGAGCTTGCTGTGCTGCTGCGAGTCTTATCACGGGACGGGAGTGTGATTGCTGTGGAACTGAATTGTGTGCCTGGGCGACACGAGAAGGGCGTTGCTCATCGCGTTTGCTGAGATGGCGTTTGCGCGAGTGTTTGTTTCTGTCTAAAGTGAGCTGAGGTACTGTGAGTTTTCTTCATTTTGTTCAACTACAGTTGACATCCGGAAGAAATGCACAGACAGTATTTTTGTGGTTCTTAAAACAAAGCTGATTTCTGAACGAGTGACTTCTGCTGCTATTGTTTTAAAAAATTCTTCACATGCCGTTTTTGACACGTTACTGCCGCTGTGTGGACGAGAACGGCATTGCAGACTCTTTTATGCTCTTTTTGACAGCACTGATTTTCCTGTTTTGGGTGTTAAACCATTGATCTGTTAGCAATGGTTTGTCACTTAGTATTTTTTTTCTCTCTTTTCTCTATTTCATAGTTGAACTTGTCGGACGTTCTACAGTGTTTTCACCTCAGGACTTTTGAAATGATTTTTTGGATGGACACTTGAATAGATTTCCTGAAATGGGAACAGAGCTTGCTTTTTTCCTTGATTCTTATTCTTGTGGGGATTACAGCAGTAAACAAAGAGACTCTGAATGCAAGTTTGAGTTAAGTAAAAAAAAAAATTTTTTGTACATTTCCATTGGTCAATTCTCAAGTGAAGAGTTTATTTGTGTTTCTTTACTCTCTGTTATTCTTGTGTTTTCTTTGTGCTTACCAAACACTGTCAAAATAAACCCAAATTTCTGTTATCTTGTAGTAGGGGCATTCCTCCTGTCTTGTGGGCTGATAGAGGGGAAGAAGGGTTAATATTATTTCATACTCCGGGAGCTACTGTGTACGTTATTAAATTCCAGAACCTCAATCCTCATCAGTCGTTGATACAAATGGTAAAAGCATAATCAGCAAGGCAGATAAAAACATACATAAATTACAGGAATTAAATGTACTAAGGGTTGAAGACCTAGACCATGTAATTTCCCTAGTCGTCCAAGATACATTGCAGAACATAATCTTATCCCTACATTGTAGTGAAATTTCCTGCTACAGAAAACTGGCGTCACAAACAGGATCATACTTAGCCTGATCTTTGCTGTTTGAAGTATTCTGTCCCAGGTCTGTGAGCAAGAAGAAAAATGGCAGAACTGGAAGAGCTGAAGAAGGAGTTCGCTGATATGCAGAGGAGGTTAGCGGAACAAGCTGGAGCCCTGGATCATGCCAGAATGGAACAGCGAGAAGCTCTGTCATTGGCAAGGGCTGTAATGGAGCAGCAAGCATCCGCTCGTGCACCCCCAGCAACGATTTACATCCCAAGGGATCATAAACTCACTGACTTCACTGGTACCACCAACCCTGGAGAAGTAGGTGTGGAAGAGTGGATTCTTTCCATGAAATCAGCATTCCGTGTCATGAAAGTGCCAGATGAGGATCAAGTGGAGCTGATTAAACAACACTTAAAGGGAGAAACTAAAGAAACCGTGAAATTTATGTTGAAAGAGGGGGATAACAGTGTGGAGTCCACCTTCAAACTGCTACAGGAAACCTATGGAGACAAGGTACCTGTTGGCACAAGGTTAAAGGAATTTTATGATCGAAAACAAGCACCTGGTGAGACTACATGTGCCTATGCTTATGACTTACCAGAGAAATTTTAAAAGGTGAAGCGCAGAGAGCCTGGTCGAGTTCCAGATGAAGAGAGTGTTCTGAAGGAGCAGTTAGTCCTGGGATTAAGGGATGATTTCTTAAGAAGGGAGATGAAACAAAGAATTAAGGAAGAGCGAAGTCTGACTTTTGCACAGTTGATGCAGGATGCTATCACCTGTTCTGAGGAGGAGGAAGCACAGCCAGAAGGTATTTTGAAACCCCCGGTGCGTGCAAGGGCTGCAGTTCACACTACAGTGGCAACTGGCGACAGTTCATCCCCACTGACATTGGAGAAATTGCACGAAGCAATCGAAAAGATAGCTACACATCAAGAAGAATTGTACAAAATAGTTCATAGTCAAGGGAGAGCCGATTCTCACCCTGGAGTTATGAGACGACAGCCACTACAGAACAGTGAAGGGGAGTATATCTGTTACACATGCGGTGAGCCAGGCCACACCAGTAGACGATGTGGGCGGAATAAATAAGTGAAGAACCGTGGCTCTGCACCATCACAATCAGCAGGAGTGACTGAGGTGTCAAGAGGGGCTTCATCGAGTGACATTATGAACACCAATGGGCCATCTGTAGTTCGGAGTCATACGGCTGATTGGAAGGCAGAAGAAGTTCCACATACAGTAAGGGACAGTGCGTTTTGTGACTGTTTGACTGTGGATGTAAAGATAGCAGGAGTTCCCACACAGTGCTTGTTGGACACAGGCTCTGAAGTCACCACCATCTCAGAATCTCATTTTAAACGACATTTCGGAAAATGGGAGAGACCGTTGTCATCTGCTAACTGGGTGCATCTTACTGCTGCAAATGGACTAGACATTCCAGTCCTCGGGTGCTTACAGGCGGATGTAGAGTGCATGGGGAGTCTGCTTCCAGGCAAGTGTGTTTTGGTGCTCCCAGAGTCCAACCCTGATGCGAAGGAGATGAAAAGATTGGATGGAATTGTAGGAATGAACGTGCTTAGTGAATTGAAAAACCTTGTACTGTCAGGAAAGGAGTTAAACAATGAGAGTAAGGCCAGCAGACACGCAGATGCAAATGTTAGGAGAGTGATTGCAAGAGTGAATAAAAGTGAGGAACTTTTGGGTCCACAAGGAAGGATAGGATTTGTTAACGTGTCCGGTGTAGGATATCAGAGACTGAATCAGACAATTTTAAGATGCAGCATAACATTGAAACCTGAGGAGCTGGAATGCAGAGAGGCCTTAAGGAACAGGACGTCATAAATCTAGTTGGAAGCAAGCAAATCCCAACTAGCAAGCCTCTGTCACCAAACAACTTGCAACACTGAAGAAAAAGAAACACTTATTGATAATTCCAATTCAAGAAGGAGACTGTCAAATTTGTTGCAAGTAATCAAGACTGATGTTCACACGTAAACCTGTGATAGAAAATCATTAGCTACAGACTCTTTCGGGCGTGTCTCCACACATAAAAGACCGTCCAAACCAACATTCCTTCTCTAAAGAACATGCATTCGTTCTCCTTAGAACTATACAAAACTTTCTTCTCCATATGCACATAAAATCATCCTAAAAGGACATTTTTATGTTGTACCCACATATCATGTTTTAATCAAATAATATGTATGTCTTTTTAATTATTATTGAATAGCTCGAGCCTTAAAGATAAATATTGCATATTTAGTATGTATGAGCTCGAAAATTCATGCTGTGAATGTTTCTTCCAATCAATTCTTTGTCAAAGGCATCATAGTCTTATTATGAAATCATGTTCAAAAGGGGATACTTTGCCAAAGCCTGTAAAATTCGGACCATGTGACTGATAACAAGCTGATTTATGATGTAAAGAACACACCCTAGCTAAGCAAGGACAGTTTCTGATTGGTCAAGACATCCAGATGGGATGGGTCCAGAAGCTGAGTTTAAAACCTCAGGACATCGTAAAATACTCTCTCTTACTTTTTACGCTCTCTCTCTGACTCTCGGACCCTTGTCCCTCTCACCGCGTGCGTGCTGCCCTTTGAGCATGCTCTGGCCTCATGTGCCATAATGAGAAGGAAAACAACTTAGTCTCGTTACATCATTTTATTTTATTATTTTACTTTAGTTTCTTTTCTTTCCGTGGAGTTTCGTGTTCTAATGTAAGTTTGCTACAAAGTCTAGCTCCGACCCGTTTCAAACTTCAACCAGAAAGAACTCCGCATCCTCAGCCAACGCCCAAGAGACATCACTTCAAAGACTACTGAACTTCCAGCCAATCAGACACTTCGGGGAACCCCGTCTGCAACGACGACACAAAGGAAACCCCGTAACACAGGCAAGCAAGCAATGCCTCCAAGTTCTGAATTGGTGACTTTAATGTAAATTTTAGCCTCATTGAGAAACTCAAAGCGAGGGTTAAATAAGTGATTGATGGTTGTTCAGGTCTATGCAATAGCACATATTGCTGTAAACTTGGGATTTCACATTTCCATTCTCTTAAACTCATCCTTTCCTCACTCTCTCTCTTTTGCAACGTGTGAATGCTGTGAATGCTTGTGTTCATGTGTTAGATTAGTTTATGTCTTAGGTTTATATAAATAAAATCTGATTTATATTTTAAAAGAGAAGTATCTTGTGTTTTCTGCTCACAAGTTAATGCCTTAATCTGTCGATTTCGTTACTGTGCTATTTAATAGTGTTTTCACTATATTTTGGATTTTAATATCCAGTACAGAGTTTGTCATACGGCTCGTTCAGTGAATCGCCGTAACACTGATTCTGTTCAAATCCCTATAAAATCATAAATGATTCCCTTTGAGCTAAATTAAACTATATTCATATTAATGTAATAAAACCCCTAAATTTTTTATTGGTGGAGGTTAATATTATATGTAATAACCTTACACCGGGAAGCAAGTTGTCACAATTCCACCCTTAAGTGAGAAGATTGTGGAAGGCCACTGTATTGTACCACCCCAATCGAAGCGTCATGTACACTTGGAGGGCACGGATTCTGTTACCCTTCCAAAAGGGATGTTGGTGGCTAATGTACTTGCAAGTCCAGAGAAAGGAAGAGTCCCAGTGCAGGTATTGAATCTCTGTCAAGAAACCGTTAAGTTGATGCCGAGGTCTAGGATTGCAGTCGGGTCCAAACCGCAGAATATAGTCCCAAAACAAATGGTGGAATTTGAAGAGGATGATGGTGAGCTGCGTGTTAAAAAAACCTGTTCAGTGCAGCATTAATATAGAGAGCCAGCCCAAACAACTGTCGATTCCAGTCCAGGTGAACCAGGAAGGACTGACAGACTAGCAATGTGAGGACCTAAATGCACTGCTGACCCAGTACAGTGACGTCTTCTCCAAAAGCGACACAGACTATAGATCCACAATGACAGTTATGCATAGTATACCTACGGGAGATGTACAGTACAGTCAATTAAGCAACGTCACAGGTGAGTCCCACCCCACATTTTTCAAGAGTTTAAGAGCTCGTCAGTCTAGGCATACTGAAGGAAAGTCGCAGTCCGTGGGCTTCATCTGCAGTAATTGTGATAAAGAAGGATGGGGTGGTTTGTTTCTGCTGCGACTACAGGAGACTTAAGGCGAGACACTACAGGTGAATAGGGTAAAATTTTTAACTAGCAGATATCACCATGAAACTTTCCCAGTTGATTACCTACATTAAGATGAGAAAAAAATGTATTACAAAGTTTCTGTAATTTTATGTTTAAATATGCAAATTAGGCATTATCTAATTAAATATGCGCTAATTTGCATATATTTTAAAAAACGAAATCTCAGAATTGGATAAAGCCAGGTTCAAAATTCTTTTTTCATTGTGTTCACATATTAGATGGGAAAAAAATTACAGAGGGATTTATGGATATCTACTTTTGTTATCCTGTAAATCAGAATATACTGTCAATAGCCTTAAAAAATGTATTTTCGCCATGTTTTTTGGAATAAAATGTTATATAAATCAGGTTAGGAATAATATATTTACAAATCCCTCTGTAATTGTCTTCATAATATAACTAGGTACAAGACAGGAAAGTTTGGTGTATATAGGTGCTACTGAAGTGGAGATTTCGGATTTGGAGTATGAGAGAAAAGTCATTTTGAGAAAACGGGCTTTAAAGATTTATATTGTAAAAATCCACACATTTTTATATGAAAACATTGCTAACAAGCAAAACAACTGGCCAAGTAATTGTTTATAACAATGTAGACCATGAACAATGACAACTGAATAAAACAACATTGCCAAATAAGACCTTCAACTAACCACAGAGAAGCACAAATACAGACACAAACTTATCATCAGAACTGCAACTCTAGTCATCTATGTCCATCGGAACACAAAGTTCAACCATGAGGGTTGAAAGCCTAGCTCTCCATGCCTGCACCATATGTAGGCCCCTCACCCCTCTCTTGCTGATGCCTTTTCAGCTTTTTAGCTGTGCTCAGAGTCTTTCTGCAACGTTTTACACTCTCAGACCGGATGGATTCGTCTGTGATCCTCAGCATGTCGGTTTCCCTGATGGTGGTGACGGTAACGACAGTGCTTTCCAGCAAAGCTTATCCATAATGGCAAGCATGGCAGAGGCCCCCTCATTAAAAGTGTGATGATCCCAATCCCATAGTGTGATGTGAACCCTCTTTTCTGCCAAGTGCCATCAAAAGACACTGATATTTATCACCGCATCTGCATCCTCTCTCAGCAACTCTGCCACATCTGCATCAATATCTGCATAGGCCTGCCTGACCTGCTCCCTGGTCCTGTGAAGTGACTCAAGACCTCTCTCAATTTATGCCACTAAAATTAAATGTGTATTGTATCAATAACTGTTCATTTGTTTTGTTTTTATAGATACAGCACACAGAAATCTGTACTGTAAAAGTAAAACTGACCACCTCAACACAACATAATGAATGAGATGGCACTTTATTATATTCTTATAAATCTTATAAATAAATAAATATTTCATCCATACAAAACAAATATTGTTACAGTAATGTTATAATATGTTACAAGGTGGTAACAGCCACACGTATTGGGCTATTTCTGACATTAGAAATTCTAAACCTCCCATCGACAGCTTACGTTCAGATGCGCTTCCCGAGGCGGGCATTTCACTGGGTAATCCATCACTAATTTTCCTTTTCCCCCTTGCAAGTGACAACTGCTGTACTCTTTTCGATGATTGACGCGAAGTCATTTTCATTAATTCACTCAAAAGATCCCGCGGAAAGCTTAACCAAACAAGGAAGCGTCAACGCATACCATGTCATGTGACGATTCTGAACGAATCACGTTGTCAGAAATTGTCTTCAGCCAATGAGATTGCGCATTTAGAGTTAAATCCCCTCTTTTACTTTCACGATTGGTTGCTGATAAAAAGGAAATGACCATATTTGGATCCGACAGCATTGTAGAGAAGAGAGAGAGCTTTCCAGCAGTATACGTGATGACTGGGTACAGGCAGAGATCGCGGAGCAGCATGTTGATTTAGAACGCCAAGTTTTGTTGAATTTATGAGAAATCTACAGACGCAAACAGACAAAGTGCAGTAAAATAAAGACCTAAATGTGTATTTCGGACTTTTTTTCACCACAAGTCTAAAAGAAGACATGTTATTGAAGACAAATATCCAAAAATCTCAAAATTGACCAATTAAAAAAAAACGATGTTTTTGCCTGCCGTGTCTCGCCTTAATCAAGTCACATTCAAGGATGCTTACCCCCTGCCCCGTGTGGAAGAATTGTTGGATGCTTTAGGGAATGCAAAGTTATTTTCCGCACTGGATCTCACCGCAGGTTATTTCCAAGTGGCAGTAAGTGAATCAGACCGGGAGAAGACTGCTGTCACAATGCCGTTCGGGTTGTTTGAATGGACATGGATGCCGTTTGGCTTATGCAACGCTCCGGCAACCTTTCAATGATTGATGGGTGCAGCACTAGGTGACCTGGCTTTCGATGTTCTCTTGATTTACCTTGATGATATTATCGTGTTCTCAGAGGACTTCAAGAGTCATTGTGAGAGACTGGAGCTTGTTTTCTCCAGGTTACGTCAACACTGCCTGAAGCTGAAGCCAAGTAAATGTTTCCTCCTGAGGCCAGAGGTCCGGTTCTTGGGACACATTATTTTGTCTAAGGGAATTCAAGTGGATATGGACAAAGTTCAGTGCTTGGAAGCCTGGCCGACACCAACGAATGTTAGGCAGGTTAGACAGCTGTTGGGATTGAGTTACTACCGCCGTTTTGTCCCAAGGTCTGCACAGCTGGCAAAGCCCCTGCATGCTCTAGTGGGAAAAGGTAATAAAGGCAAGCTGTCAGAACCGTTCATCTGGAGTGAAGAGTGTCAGTCCGCATTCAGCCAGCTAAAAAGTTGTCTGACGTCACCTCCAATTTTGGCTTACCATGATTTCCAGTATCCTTTCATACTTACAACAGATGGGAGCCGCAATGGACTTGGAGCCATACTCAGCCAAAAGCAGGGGAGTGTAGAGTGTGTCTTTGCCTACGCGAGCCGGGGCTTGAAGGGTTCCGAAAGAAATTACAGGAATTACAGTGCCTTCAAGTTGGAGTTACTAGCCCTTAAGTGGGCAGTAACCGAGAAATTCAAGGAATACCTGATGTTTGCAAAGTTTCAAGTGATCACTGATCACAACCCACTCCGATACCGGGAAACAGCCAATCTCGGAGCAGTGGAACAGCGTTGGGTCGCTCAGTTATCAGAATTCAACTTTGAGGTTTGCTACAAGCCTGGCAGACAAAAGTCAATGCCGACGTTCTTTCTAGGATTCCTTGGGGTATAGAACCTGAAAAATATGATACAGGGAAAGACTTCATTCTGTTGACCTCAGACGAGGTACGAACATGCTTGTGGCCAGGTAAAGAAGAGGAGAGTGATGAGTCCACAGTCCGAGTTGCCAAGCAAGCAGTCATAAAGAAGGGCGTTGATGGTTATAGCTGGTCATCTATTTGTGAGCAACAGAGAAAGGATCCTTGTATAGCACCTGTGTACGACGCTGTGCTTGAGAAAAAGAGGTTAGTGGCACGTAGTTTCCGAAGCATGGGAGCCCAACAAAAGAAGTTAGCTAGACAGCTTGAGTGCCTGAAACTGAAACATCAAGTGTTATTCAGAGTGATTACAGATCCGAGAGATGGAGAGGAACTTTGGCAATTAGTACTGCAAGAGTCCTTGCGAGCTAAAGTGTATGAGGGTGTGCACGAGCATGGAGGACATTTTGGAAGTAGGAGTACATTGGAGCAGATACGACGGAGCTATTATTGGCCCCCAATGACGTGCAGACGTGGGTAACCCAGTGTCGGAGATGTACTTTAGCTAAGGACATGTTTCCAAAAATTCGTGCTCCTATGACCTGCACCAACGTAACCATATCCCTAGAAGTTCTTGCCATGGATTACACCGTGCTGGAGAGATCAGCAGGGGGTTATGAGAATGTTCTAGTGCTTACGGCCATGTTTACAAGATTTACTGGGGCATTCCCGACTAAAAATCAAACAGCCCTTACCACTGCCAAACCCCTTGTACGAGACTGGTTTGTCTGTTATGGGTGTCCCGCACGACTGCACTTGGATCAGGGGAGGTGTTTCGAGGCAAGCGTAATTAAAGAGCTCTGTAAGCTGTATGGAATCAGCAAGAGTCGCACCTAACTGACCAACAGACAAAACGGCCAGCCTCATAGAAATTTATGTCCCTCTTGATAGTATTTTTCATTTTGTTGTGGTAGAGCCTCAACCCTGAGACCTCGTCTGAGGGGTGTGGGGCTGAATTAAGTGGGAAAACACTCTCATAAGACAAATCATCTGATTTTGTTCTCACACCTCAGAACAAACTGTGCACTGCACACACTAATGTAATTTGACCATATTTTGAACTTTACTCTAAGCCAAAATTTCAGAGACTTATTGTTTTAAATTAACACTATGAGATATAACTGTTTACCCATGCTCTGTTTCATCAAGAACAAAGTTAAACAAACTACAAGATGTCACAAAACCACTACATAATAACTCTGATTGGAAACCGAGAATGGTTTGTTTTTTTATTGCAATATTTTAAACCATGAACACAGAAAGGCGGTTACATATCACTTACATAAACTCAAAGTTGGGTTTTAAAAAAGTTCCAAGTTCTTTTCAGTGAGTCAAAAACAAAGTGTAACCAGACAAGTCCGATTCAAATGAACAAATGACTCTTATAAGCTGGTGAATCGAAAACATCGCAACCAGCGTATTGCGATTCTTGAACGAATGACTCTTATGATCTTGTTCTTTTTAGTGAATCGAAAACATCAATCGAAGAACAAATAATTCTATGCTGGTTCTTTTTAGGGAAACAAACACACATACTACTGTGCGACTTATTGTATTTATATGGCATTGTGCAGTTAAAGATGTCAAAATTAAAAATAATTCATGAATTGTTTATTTTATGTATAGATAAGTCCACTTATTGGGTTTCATTACAAAAAAAGTCAGTAAATGGACCTTTTTCAAGAATTATTTTAAATGTGCTCTTTTTTTATTGTTGCTCAATGAGAAGGAAGATGTCACTAACTACAGTGAATTCAGAAAGTAATGCATTTAGTGTTACATCCAAACAGTAATGTGATAACAGATAACACACTGAAAGAACACATCCACAGATAAGCACACTTATTATACTGACACTTGCAGCTTAACCTTGAGAATCTGTCTTTTGACTGAGTTCATGTTTCCAGTAAAACAACCTTCTACAGTGCAGTGAACACTTGGAGGTGAGCGTCTATAACACAACTGCTCAAACCCACGTGTGGCATGCGTCTGTGACTTTTTAAAGAAAAAAAAAAAAAAACACCCAGTGAAAATTACACACTGGCATTTTCAGAGGAGCATAACTTGTTACACAAATATGCAAACAAACAAAGCCAAAGCATAGCTAAGGTTTCCAAATTGCTATGTGTGTAACCATCAAATTACAAGGCAACATTATAGTTTATGCAGCAATAAAAACCGTAATTATGTATTGTGGGTTCAGTGGTTAGATCTCAAATTTAGGTCGCTGCTAGATGCTAAATACCTTTCTGTTAATTTGCTCTCTCTCTTAATTCCTTTGATATGCTTTTGTGGTGAGATAAACCCCATGAAATAATAGAGCCCTTGATTGGGGCACACTGCCAAAGCACATCGAGTGGAATATAAATATGTATTCTCCTAAAATATTATAGCATAATGGCAATAATGAAACATTCATAATCATAAGGGAAGTGTTCAGAAACCAAAATGGCTTTCACAGAGGAACTCTTGACCTCTGGGTTGTACTGACTCGTTTAGGTTTTTGTTTGAGGCCTTATTTAATGGTTTAAATCTTTTTAATCTTTTTATATGCTCAAACATTTCCTTAGAGAAAATATGACGTTGTCTAGAGACATGCAAACTTTGTAGTGCGTCATCATGACATACATAGCACTGACTTCAGAAGAGTTTGCGGTACCATTACTACCACATACCTCAGTACTAATTGGCAATTAAATCTACACCAGAAATAGTGTAACCACAACATTAGTTTGAGCACTCATATATTCACAATAAGGAGGCTTCACTAACCAGACAAATTTAATTTACAGCTTGTCTCAATCTAAATCGATCATGGGTTATAGACTGTTTCAACAGCAACAACATAAACAAACGTTACTGCGCACGCGCGCTTTTGTGGCCCTAACTTAACTTCCGGTAGACATCCAAATAGAATCAACAAGAACAGCTAAGTCCCTCTAGAGTAGATTATTTTTTGATAACAAGCAAAATATGTTTGCTGCGTTTGACTTATTAAAAATGCTAATTCATTCTCTGCCAGCAGTAGGTGCTTTAGAGCGAGAGAACTAGAGGTTTCTCCGGTAACGGCTGTTGGGCTGTACACACAAGCAGCGCTGAGTTTACAAATGCTACTTTATCAGGCATATAACAAGATAAAATGACATTGAACATTTTCTAAAGACAGTCTTCCTTCAGAAATACAGTGATATAAAAACACCCGCGCCTCGTTTTGACTTTTAAACGTGCATTACGTGCTCAACAAAGCCTTTTGGAAAATCGGTCAGTTTTAATATCGTGGCGGGTTGCCAAAAATAAATAAATGTATGGGAAACACATCCCACAGCACAACAACCTGAGCACAACTTCATTACTCATCACTTTAACTTTAACTGCGTTTGTAGCTGACGACACTAACCAGACCAATAGACAAACACAGACCGGAAGTTAACTTCGGGCCAGGCGCATGATGAAACCGTCTATAGGGTAAGTTGACCCACCCTTTGTATCTTGGTAACTGTACATTTTTACTGTCATGTGACCATGTATTTTGGAACCACCCTTCATTTCTGCCAGACGGTGAAAAGGAGAAACACATGGGGGAATGGAAGGCACCATTTACTTTAAAAACTGTTTTTGGCTTGTCAAAGCAATAACAGATGTAATGTCTGCTACATCAAAGCAAATTTATCCAGGTCTAAATATATGATACATATAGGTGATTTAGCAACATATAAAACAAATAATTTAACTAAATTTTAGCCTGAATCTGTAAGCTAGCAAGCTAGTCTCTTTCTCTCTCTCTCTCTCCAAAATGGCAGCTATGGGGCCATTTATTCCTTCATTCTAATTAAGTTTTTATTTAAAGTGCTCCTATTATGTTTAATGAAAGGTTCATGTTTTGGTTTTGGGAGTCCCCAACAACAGGTTGACATGCATGCAAGGTCAAAAACACTTTCATTGTCTTATAATTTGCATTTATTTTTACCTTACTTGCTCAACAACTCCCAAACAATTTGCTCAACGATTCATTTTTCCAAACCCCTCCTTTGCATGACCTAATCTTGTGATTGGTCCAACTGGTCTCATTTTCATTTCATCAGGCCTGTAATGGCTGATAAAGCAGTGTTTGTGAGTGCAGTGCTGCTTTGTGTACAGCCGTTACCAAGGAAACAGCTAGTTTAGCGGCACCTAGTGGCAAAGAATGAATTTGACCGAAAAGACTAACAAGTAGGTGGGCAATATGCTAATGTTTCATGCTAACCCAGGTTATAACTTTGGTGTTCAACATATTGTTTCAGAAATGTAAACAATTAAATATTGAAATTTAATTTGGTTGGTTTTATTTTGTTTAAGCTGGCTTTAAGAAAAATGACTGTAACTTGGAGCAAATTGAGCCACGAGAAACATTTTATAAGCCATATTTTTAGAACACTTTGTCATAGCCTACATTCTGGTCATTTAAAATGATAGGTAACATCCTGAAATTACTTTAGGTACTTTCATTGTACTTCTGCCTCATCTTGAGGAACACATAAGTTAAAAACTTACCCTGCTCTCCCATATAAAAAAAGACTTGAGTAGCAGTTGTTGACATTCATTCTGCCTCAACTCAAATGGCAGGAACAGGGTTATGCAGGGCCTGATTCTGTAAGTAGCATTGTGTTCACTGAAGTAGATTATAGAATTTATGAAAGCAATGTCAGATCCTATTTGGCCTGATGCTGCGCCTGCACATTGGAATCACTGACAGAGGCAAAATGAAGTTAATTATGTACAGGACTGCTCCAGCAGTGTGCTCGCTGAACTGTGGCTATGGGATCAGACTTCACTAATCCAGGTTTGGGAGGAAAACACAAGCTTGTGGTTCTGGACTGGCTGTGGTGCTTGGGGCCGACTGCATGCTGGAGAAAGTATCTGGGGAATCAAGAAGAAACATACAGCGAAAGATGGTTTGAATGGATCTAAAAATAGTAGATTTTTTTATTTAATTAATTTTTTTATGAAAGACAAAATTAGCAATTTATTTTGGCACTCACAACTTTCCATTGTTATTTTATATTAGTTCAGGTCCATTAAATAATCTGACCAGATATGACTTTATAACAATAATAATATATTTGCACATTTTGAAATGAACTAAGATTAAGTGCTTGAATGTAGAATTTTAATTGTTAGTTCATTTTAATGTAGTTAACTGTTGTTAATATTATTGTTAAGGGTTTACAATATTTTATTGCACACTGCAATTCAAAGTAAGAGTCAATAGATTTTTTTTTCAAATTGATCAAAAGTCAGAGTAACTTTCTGAGAACTTTCTATTCATCAAATAATCAAAAAAAAAAAAATACATATCACAGTTTCCGCAAAAATATTAAGCAGCGCAACTGTTTTCAATATTTATGATAATAGTTTGCTGAGCACCTAATCAGCATATTACTATGATTTCTGAAGAATCGTGTGCCACAGAAGACGGAAAAAAATCTGCTTTGCCATCACAGTAATAACTACATTTTAAAATATATTCAGATATAACACAGGTAATTTAAATTGTAGTAGTATTTCACAATATTACTATTTTTGCCATCTTTTTATCAAATAAATGTAGTCTTGTTGAGCATAAGAGACTTCTTTCAAAAGCATTTTAAAAGTCTCACCGACCGCAAAAGTTTGTGCTTTATCTTCTTTAGGATATGTAAACACCTAATTTTTGTATTAACAAGCGTGGTCAAAGTCTGTCTTGTCTCTAATGTGTGTTGACATGTGAAGTGGGCATAATGAGAGAGGTGGGAGGAGCACATTCTCCCATGACAGGAACACCATGGGGGATATAAGTAGGGGTGAGGAAAGTGGGGAGGTGTTCTGATTCTTCCACATCCCTGCTCTGGGCACCTACATCTCCAGAGTCAATCTGCTGGAAAAGAGGCTTTGAAGATTTGGCTTCTTTTTGCTTATTAAAAACCTTCATTTCCTCCATTTTATTTTAGTTCAATGCATACGAAAGCAAAGAGTCGTTTTAACACCTGTTGATCATGTGAGCACATTTGGGAATTTGTGTAGAGGTAAATCTATAAAGTTGACTTTACTGTAATGTAAGCATGGCAGCCCAAACCTTTTCTCTTTTTTCAAATAAATGCTTGTGAAATGAAAAGAACCAGACAATAAAAAGGGAATCTGGAGGTACTTTATTTATTAAAGGCCTCTCCCAAAAGAAATAGATGAATCGAGCATGCAAAAATGAGACGAAATTCTTGAACATATTGAAAATGTGTTCCCAGTCAAAGCTTGGATGAGTTCAGAACTGGCGTTCCTCCATATCCCCACACCCTAATCTGAAACACTGCGAAGGAAAGCTAAGGTAACACAACCAATGGCATTTCCATAAAAATACACAATTTCACATGTTTGTACTTATTCCTTTTATTATGTTAACGTGCTTTCTGCATTAGGTCATGTGATTATAACAGTTGTTTTTACTTTTTCCATCAGTCATCACTGTTGCATACAAAACAGATCACAAAGGAGTAAACACATAGCACTCGTATTTCACGCTCATACAAGCTACACTTATTTCTCAAAATAAATGGGTTGAAAAAGAAAATGGATTATTACTATGGTTTTTTATTATTGTGGGGCCTGGATAACTCCTTTAAAGAGAGTTCCTGTCTCTGTGCAAGGTGAAGATGTTGAGTGAGTGAACATGCCTGTGGCTTCTACATGGTGGCAAGAAAAGAAAGATTCTGACAGATACGGCAACGGAGATTTTACAAGTACAAGTTAAAGCCAACTTGTTTACACCTATCATTTGGCTGTCAAGACGGCTGTTTGCGTAACTCTGAGGCATAGATTAAAGACATAAGCTGTGGGACATAAAATGTGCAGGTACAGACACTTGTGGGTGTTTCCTCATGGTCATGTGCATGTCGCCCTGCTTGCCTTCATGAAAGCCTGAATGTGTGTGAACAGCTGTGAAAACAGCAGTGATTTAGGGGCACCGGTGGCCACACAGAGGACAGGGGAGCACTTTAGCTTCTGAGTATGATGTAGCTCATTCTGTCACCCTCTAATCACATTTGACCATGTGTTCTGACACTGACTCAACAGCAGAAATATGAAGTTGTCACAAGGGCTATATTTTAGTGACTATAAAATTTTCAGTCAGAAGGCCAGGATTTTATATATATATTTTTCCTGTGTTTTTTATTGGTTTACCATTTTTACTATTGTATTAATGTTAAACTTTGATGAAAAGCCATTGAATAGCCAAAAATAGTAATTAATACAGGTATATTATGGAAAAACGTTTTTCTTTGTATGTGTGTGTCAGTAAATGGGAAGTTCCAACATACCTCATGTAGTGTAATGATATTCACTGCTATAGGGATCAAGACTAACAAACTACATATATTCGTAATTATTATATATTTACTAGTGCTGTCAAACGATTAATCGCAATTAATCGCATCCAAAATAAAAGTTTTTGTTTACATAATATATGTGTGTGTACTGTGTATATTTATTATGTCTATTTAAATACACAGACATGCATGTATATATTTAAGAAAAAATATGTTTATATATTAAATATATTTATTTGTAATATAAAATATAAATATATACATGTAAATACTTTCAAAATATATACTGTATGTGTGTGTATTTATATATACATAATAAATATACATAGTACACACACATATTATGTAAACAAAATTGTTTATGTTGGATGTGATTAATCGCAATTAATCGTTTGACAGCACTAATATTTACACATCATAAAATAAATTAATTAATAAACTAAACAGAGAGTTATTCATAGATCTTTGTACAAGCAGCATCTTTAGAATATATTATAAATAGAAATACAAAGAAAATCTGAAAATTGCAACTGCACCTGAAAGTGTAAATTACACAAACAAAATACATTCAAAACCACTTTCGAATCAATTATTCATAATCATATCAGTATGGCCAGGGCTGCCAAAAACGGAGAGTGTCTATTTACACTAAGTGCAAATAGCCCATCTTGTTGGCAAAGGCTATTTACACTAACTCCGCCCACTCACGTGTGATTGGATTAGTCAACAATAAAAAAAGCAGCTAGTTCAATATTAGTTTCAGTGGCGTAGATGGTAAGGCACATGTTTTTTGACGCGATCGACTCGCGTTCGAGCCCACCTTTTGCCAAACATTTTTTTCCCCTTTTCAAATCTCATATCGCATCAGAAAGGCATTTATTTTCAATAAAAATGAAGGAAATAATCAAAAAGTTGAAAATAAAGTGTCGGGTAGGGTTAGGGTAGGTGTAAGGAGGGCTTTATTGTCCCAATAAGGTGGTATCCATTTAATAAATTTGAATTAAAATTATAATTACACTCAGTACGTTATTATTGCGTACTGTTTTATAATGTACTACAATACTGAGGTGCAGATAATTGCCACTATTTGCAGTAAGTAGTATAAATAGCAGAAAATCTTGCTATTTTAACATAGATAGGATCTATTGCTATTTGCACTTAGTGTAAATAGAATCCATCGCTATTTGCACTTAGTGTAAATAGAATCCATCGCTATTTGCACTTAGTGTAAATAGAATCCATCGCTATTTGCACTTAGTGTAAATAGCATCTGTCACTAAAAAAATATGCTATTTGCACTTGGTGCAAATAGCCGCTGCCTATTAAAAACAGGTCAGTGTATATCTGACTTTCCAAACTTAATAAATTGACAGTAATTTGATTAAGATTTTTCCTCATGTAAACTGGGTTAACATGAACTTTGGGCAATAAAAAAATGGTCAAGTTTAAAGGCCAGGCCTAAGGTAAATATACTGAGAACTCAGGAGAGATAGAGATGCAGGCTGAGCAGGTGTGAGAGAGAATCTGTTACTTCAGGTTAATTAATAGTTTTCACTTGCTTGTTTGATGTAATTGTCTAAAGCTCAGCCAAAACGGCCTAATACGCTGCACTTACCATTTTAGACACAAGATGGCGCACCAAAAGCACATGATTTTTTAATGCTTTTTTCACAGAGGAGTTATTTCAAATCTTTGACAGGACTATCTAAATGTGTTCACTATAGAAAATAAATATGTGAGATATTGTGTATAAAATCATAAGGTTGCAGCATACTATTTTGTAGAAGCTCAATAGAATACTCAAAGTTGCTATAGCCTATATTCACTATTCTGTCAGTTACATGAGACCATAAACAGCAAAACATAAACAGCAAATTATCATGACAGAACAAGTCTGACACTTTCTATAATAAGTAGGCCTAAGTGTGTGCAACATATGTCATCAATGCGGAGATGATAATAACCACCTTACTAATCAATATTTCATGAAGGCAGTCAGACATCAGTCAAAACATATAAAAGACTAACGCTAATGATCTGCTCTCAACAATGAGTTGTGAGGCATGTTTATTTCAACACACTGTGAGGTTTTTAGTGAAGAAAAACACTCCTTTGTACTAAACCGAGCAAAAAGTGTCTGATAAACTGGGAAAAAAGTCTAATAAGACCAGTATGCAATAAAATCTCAAATATTATTAGAGCACATGTATTAGCCATGGTTTTATTGTTGTAAAAGTGTAGTATGTTTTTTTGGCGTATTGATTACCATTTGTAAAACCACAGCAGTCTTCAAATACTAAATTTAGTATCACTTTCTAGAAACTGTGTTACCAGAAACTTTGTATAATAAATGTAAAAAAGGGTCACCATCCAGTTTTACTCAAGTGGCTTTAATTTTATAGCTTTTGCCCATGGAGATCAGCAGCACCTGCATTGCAGGCCATATCTGTTCCAGTAGATGGTGGTAGTGTATCAGTCAATCTGCAAATAGTCAGCCATTATAGAAAAAAGTGCTTTAAAATAAAATATCATAATACAGATAATAAAATATGACAGGTATTTATTTTTAATCAATTTATAAATTGTATTAGAAACATTTCATGAGACACTACAGCAGTCATTAGAGAATAATCACTGGAGTACAGGGAACATTATCAAGTATAGAATATACATTTTAAGAGAAATATGTTAACCGTTTATGCGGAAAACGTTAAGATTTACCGACAGACAGTCGGATAGATAGATAGATAGATAGATAGATAGATAGATAGATAGATAGATAGATAGATAGATAGATAGATAGATAGATAGATAGATAGATTCGGTTTTAGTTACCTTTTAACACGAAGAAAATTGATCAAAATGTCTAGACTCTAGACTATAATTCTGCTTATAATGAGCGTTTCTCCACAGCGCCCCCCTCAGGTGGACTGCTGGCGGTCTCATTACCCAGAGCCCCGCACCATCTACATTGTTACAATCCTCCCATTTCCTGCAACACAACACTTCAATGTCTCGCGTGAAGGGTATGCTGTTTTATCGCTTCGTACTGGATCGTACCTGCCGCCTGGACATTGACAAGGATGGAAATATAAAGGTAAGCTACTTTGATTCGCTTTTATCGAAGTAATAAGCATGTTACCGGTCAGAGCATGCTATACTCTGTTAGACCGTGTGAGCAATGGAGGAATACGACAGGTTTCTCTAACAATATGAAAGCTACAAGGGAGGGCGTAGGTTTAATGAAACATTGGCACTTTACTTGTGGTGTCAACCGTCAACTTCTCAGTGTGATTCGGTTATCTTGCCCTGGTGAGTGAACACAGGGGTTACTTACGATCACGAGTAGTTCCTCACACACACACTTCAAGCAGCGCTGTTCACTTGGCAACGCAAAGCCCCGTGGACGCCTTAACAAATCCACTGTTACCGTCTCCCGTGTGGGCTTGGCTAGTTTCTACCCACCAGGTTAAAGCAGCCTGAGCGTACACAAACACTGGCTGACATGCGGTGAGAGTGGTCACAGTCTCAGAAGAGGATTTTATGCTAGTCGTGAAGACACTGAGCGTTTTTACGCACGAGACGCGCGTTGCTCTCACGCGTCTCTCTCTCTCCGCAGAGCGAATATGAGAGGGGTTCGCCGCAAACTGTCATTAGGTTGACAGAGATGGGCTGCTGATTTGGGAATCCCGGAGAGCTGGAAGCGCCCAGGAGCACCATGACCGTGTTCAACCAGGAGAATGTGCAGGATTATTACGAGATTGGAGACGAGCTCGGGAGGTAGGTGATGGGTTCACCAGGTTTTGGGCGTGAGGTGAAATTTATTTCGTCCAGCTAGTTGTTTTGGATGAATTAGCTATATGCACAGGGGCTATTTCAGGTTAAGTGGGACATTTGTTTTCCAGTCATCTGAATGGCACAAAGTCTCCCAATTTACATGAATTCACCTATATTTGTTACACAGCTATATTATTGTGATTAACTTATTAAGAATAATGGTTCAGAAAGGAGGCTTTTCACAGTGGTGCCATAAGAGGAACCATTTTGGGATCCAGAAAGAACCTTTCAGTGAACAATTCTTAAAAGAACATTTTAATAAATTGACTTTTTCCATAAAGAATGGTTTATGTAATGGAAATGTTCCATGGATGTTAAAGGTTCTTCTTGGAACCTTATATTCCATTTTTGAAGAGTGAAGCACTGAATACACTGTCTAATGTTGTTCAATCTGCATGCATAAGTTGGATTTAAGATATAAGGTGGTGCATATTTCTCTCGGGGTGAGCTGTACTACTAAAAAAAAGTACCTAGAAGAACTGTGGAATTACTTTAGGTTGTCACGGCATGGTAATACTCTGGTTCTTTGATGTAGCTTACGCTGCCATGCAGGTACCATTCAGTACCGTGGTATATATCTTTAATGTCTGTATCATGGTACCTCCACAGTACTGGACACCCTGAAAGAAAGGGAGGGGTTGTTGCCAGGGTTGTCTCAACTCATTATTGGGTGTCCCAAACCCTCCTTCAGTCGGAAATATCACTGGTTTCACTCTAGACAGATGTTCATGCATTCCTAGTTGTAACGATCTTCAGTGGCATTTATTGATTAATGTGGTTCAGATGGCTGTGATGGTCTGCTGTGTAGATTTCTCTTCTGGGAGTCCCACTTGACAGACTGATCATGATAAATTGGGTTAGTCTGCTATGCTGAGATGCCATGACAATTACATTTTTATTCCATAATTTGGCTTTTAAAGACATCCAGTCAGCAACTGATTTCAATTTGCAGGGTATCGGTCTCACTGTACTTTTCATTTTATTCACTTCTGTATATGTGCTTGCAAATTGTATATTTGAACATTTTGGATTCATTAATATTTATAAGTTTAAAGAAATGCCACTGTTTGACATCATGTCACGGTTGCAGTGTCGGGTTGTTTGCAGAAATTTCACACTCTCAAAATTTATTGTGACCACCCCTTTACACATTGCATTAACATAGTGAGTTTGTGGTGGTCCTTTGACTCTGGAAATATCAGCTGTGTAATATTATATGTAACATTTCATCATTGGTGGTCAGGAGATAGACGTTCTTTTGAACTGGTTTTCATGAGAATGCAGTTTCTTGGATTCCCATTGACTGCTGTATGTGGGCGATAAATCACCACACAGATAGGGATGAGTCTTCTCCTTGTGTGGGTTGTGGGAAATCGGGCTCTTTTGTATTTAAGAAAAATATTTTATTTTATGCTTTTATGTTAGTGCTCACTGCTCACATAACAGTCTATAGGACGCCGATGCATCGCTCACTCTCAGTAAAATCGATTGCATAATGTGTAAACATACTGAGGGGACTTTGAATCAAATGTTGAAGATGTTCTTGTCATTGGCTCCTGAGGGATGACAGCATTTTTCGGTTGTTCTGATTACATAATTGACTCAATGTCTGCAAAGCTGACTAGCATACTCCAGTTAATGCTGAATTAAACTGCTTTTGTTATAGAGAAGGTAGGCAGCAGTGTTATTTTTCACTTAGGGATTCTTGCATCTGAGATTGGTTATTTGTAAAATATTGTTAATTTGCATATTCACGAGTGTTGATTTCATGTTTAAGTCTGGACAGGTTTTAATTGACAGTTACGTGTTTAACTATTTAAATATGCATGATCTGTCCCTTTATTTATTGGTAATCATTGTAATTTGAATGTTTAATTGAAGACGAGCTTTAAATAATTGTGACAAGTATATTGTTTATGCTGTCATTTTTATTCATGTTTAATATGACATTTGACATATTCAAAATTATTTGAATAGTATTGAAGACAAAACATTTGAATATTATGGTCTCACCATGACGACTATATGACTATCATGAGTTGCCAATCCCACTATTGACATTAAGCAATGAATAGATCGAAACTTGTTGAAGGAATCTACAACTGCGTCTAAAAAAAAAAAAGTCTGATATAAAACAATGGGACCACCAATCAGTGAAGCCCAGCAGCACATTTTAAGTACCCCATTCCCTCCCCCACAGAACAAAACCTCAGCAACTACACTATTCACTGTTCTCAATTCAGCCATTAATTTCTTTACCCTCCTCACCAATATTCAGTGCTTAGCTTTGATGCCTCATCAGAATGGTTAAGCGTAGCTCCCAGCACTGAAGCGTTAAATAACCCTGCATCAGACAGTGCTTGCGTGCTACTCGGGCTGTAAGGTTAAACACACAGGCTCTCTTCATGGGGCTTATGAGGCTCCAGCCCATGGACGCCCAAGGAGGTCTCTTTATTCTGATGGGAACTGCTCCGGGTGGTCCTCCTCAGAGTAGGAGGAGCAAGTGGTCTGTTGGCTAAATTTGAAACGGGGGGACTTGGCTGGCATTGCTTTTCATGGATTAACACTATGAGCTGCGGTAACTAAAAGGTGAAGTGTGTCATTTTTACTCCAGTAGTGCCACTGAACTAAAATTTCCCAAATTCCTCCACATCAGGGTTATCATTGTTTACTAAAAGTATTAAAATTATTGTTAATCAAAATATAGCTAAACATGTAAACACTTAAGTTCCACACTCACTTAAAACTAGAGGTGCTTTACAATATTTAAAGTACATGAAACATCACTGAACAACTTTTGAACAGGAGTCTTATCTGTTTCATGCAGTATGGATAATTTCTAGCCCACTCTCAGAAGATGAGCATCAGTTATAGCACTAATGCTGAAAGAGAAGATGAATTCCCAACCAATAAGAGGCTCATATTATTTTTCAGTTCACTGATATCTGTGTTCCTCTATTGCATTAAGTCTCCTAGACCGACTATAAGCTTGGCTGCTCCCGGTCTGTCCTGCCACTAATTGGTTCCCCTTTGTGTCTGTTTGCTCTGGCTGTGTGTGTGAAAGGGGAGGAGCAGCTTTTTGCTGGATCTCGCTTTCACTTCAAGAGGCAGTGCTTCTGACGGGGTAGTTTTGAAGAGTGTGCTCCAGAGAACTTATTACCCGGACCCTGATGCTAATGAGACTCCTCCAAAAAGCTGAAATCCCAAACAATTTTTTAGGAGCACCACTTTAACAATTCCTCCACCCCGTGTAATGATATGCAAAATATGCAAGTTGTTTGTTGATGACCTATATTTGTGCCCCAGTGAAATGTGTCAGAGGGTGCTGGTGCTGAGGTTTGACCAGTGTTGGATATTAACTGGATAAAACCATGGTGATTAGTGCGTGCCAGATGTTACCTACATGTACTTTTTATTTTATTGTTTTATGTATGTACTTTGTTCAACATATTTATCTTGTTTTTGACTTGCATTCTGACATGGCATACAGTCTTATCTATCTATCTCTCTTATCTCTCTCTTTTATAAATCTAACATTTTCCTTAATATATATGCATAATAAACACACACATATTATGTAAACAAACTTATTTTGAATGAGTGTGCATTATAATATATGTATAAAATATAAATATAATAGAATGTAATTATATTGCGTATTTATAAGTTAATTTATTTATTTTATGTAATAATTAATACTGTAGAATTTGAGATCTTATAGCTCTGGTATATCACTGTAGACCTATATCATGCTGAAGATATCTGCTGCAATGTGTGGCTAAGCACACATAGTGTCATTCTGAGTGCTGTAGTGCATAAATGTAGCTACTCATCCGTCTGTGTGTTCAGTGGGTGAAGTTTGGGTGTCTCTTGTGAAGCCTAATGAGATCTGTGGGGGTGAGAGTGTGAGAATGTGTATGAGATCAAGAGCATTTGTGAGCGAGCGTGCCGGGAGGGTCATGGTACACTGTAAGACAATCCTGCTGTGAAGTATTAGCCTTGACCAGTGAAGCATGTGTAAGACAAGAGTGAAAGTTAGATGTTTTTCCCCTCTGTCTGTCATTTTCTGTTTGGCATGGTGAATGCAGCTTTTGAGGATACAAAATCTATTCTCCCCCCAGCATCCAAAACTAACCATCTTAACTGGGCTTCCTGGATAGTACAAAGGCTAAACCGGCCACATCTGACCACAGCATGTTAATCAGTGCCGATAAAGAGCCAATGTTAGTCATTGACAAAAAAATGCCACAAAAATGTTTCTTCTGTTGTGGTAAATTAACTTAAACTAAAAGACAGAAGAATTGGGCATATCAAAGGCTTCAAGAATTGGCTAGTTAGCATGGTCCAGGCATTCTGTGGGCATAAATGGTCTCAATTGATAGCCACTCAAGAGCAGCTGTGTATTCTGCCAAAATGCAATTAATGTTTCTTGCAAAAAAGAAAAAAGGTAACAATTTATTGTCCACTTTAGACATTCTACTAACAGTAAGTAACTTTGCAACTACATGTCAACTAGCAGCCATTAGAATATTAGTAGACTGTCTGCTTAATATTTTCTAACACTTTATTTTGATGGGTCCACAACATACAGCATGCTGACTATGAGAAACTTTGCAAGTATATGTCAACTTATTCTACTAACCCTAAACCTACCCTGTCTACTCTGAGAGTTAGTAGACATGTAGTTGCAAATTAATGAGAATTACTTGACACGTAGTTACAAAGTTACTTATAGTTAGTAGAATGTCTAAAGTGGACTATCAAAATAAAGTGTAACTGAAAAAAAAAGGATTCCATGCATGACGGTTACAGACCAATTTTCTTTTACGTTTACATTTTTAATTTTTAAAAATGAATTGTTAAATATGCATGTTGCTTATCGTATATTTACATTACATAGATTACCTTTGCCTTCATCTTAGCCTTGTTCTAGTGTTTTTCTAAATAACTTTCCCCTTGTAGCATTTAAAATGGTCAATTTTTAGTCATTGTGTGTAATTTAGAAAAATAGTAAGAATTTTCTTTATTTATTTTCATTTTAATTCAGGGATTTTAACTTTTAATTTAGTTATTTTAATGCTTTAGTTATTAAAATAGCTTTAGAGAGCAATTTTAGATTGTAATGTTCTAATGTTTTGCTGTCATAAAACCAGAGATAAAGGCAGCATGGCTAGAAACTGTAAAAAAAAAAAAAGCCAAGTAATAGCATTCCTATTGGTCAGTGTTAGAGAACTCAGCTTAGTCTGACAGTTAACCTGCTTTAGACCAGGTTAGTTTCCCAGTATAAGTTTCCACAGTGACTGAGGTTGATCTATGTTAAATTTGCTTTATGGAACCAAATCATTTGACAATAAGTCAGACTAACTGAAATAAGCCTGGCTTATTTGGTAAACTTGTTTTATGAAACAGGTCTTGAGGCATTAAAAGTGATCATATTTTTTTCCATTGCATTGTATTGCATCAAATCGCATTGTGTTGAATCAGATTGAATCAAAATCAGATTGCACTGCATCGTAACGGGTGAATTGTATCGCATCGCACTGGGAGCTGCTTCATATGTATCTTTAATGTATCGTACTGTTGGCTATGCATCGAGATGCGTATCGTATCAGCCTCAGTCATGAGATGCACATCCCTAATCACTACATTATATTGCATTAGTGTAGGGTGATAGATATGCTCCAAAGTCATATCGTCAGCCTGTGAGCCCGCAAGATATCATCGTGTTAATATATTTAATTATTTATTTACATAGTTTAATAGCCAGAGAGTGAACCAACTCCAGGGTAAGGCTAAAAGCAGCCTGAATTTGAATTTAACATTATCACAATTTAATGAATACATTTTAAGTTACTAATTATAATGCTTACATTTCCCAATTATTCAAACAGCAGCTATATATATGTGTGTGTGTGTGTGTGTGTGTGTGTGTGTGTATATGTATGTATGTATGTATGTATATATATATATACGTATATGTATGTAGCAGTAGAGCTAATACAGTGGCTGGAAATCCTCGGTATATCTCTCGGCTCCTCATGCTTCCCCATCTTCATAGAGAACGCGGTTCATGGTTGCTTAGAGCGCTTTGGAAAGAAGGTGGAAATGGCGCGGCTGCAATTTCCCTGCATTTTTAGATGCTGGGAGCAGGGAAATCTATTTAGAGCGCCTTATTGTGGTAATTAAAATATCGATATTTGGCTCCAGATATCGATTCTCGTATCGCATGGAGAAGGACAATGATATATCGCCATAACTATTTATACCGATTTATACCCTACTTGATACCTTCAAAGACACAATAACCACAGGCGATATCGCTGACTATCGTCGATACATGATAATATTGGCTATCGGCATAGCCCTAGTCGACATTTTAAGTGTGAGAGATTATTTTTGCCTAATTTTCTTAATGTTAAAACAGACTTTCACATCACAGCTTGGGATAGTCTGAGTCACTAGTAAAAAAAATGGTAACTATGCATTTTTCCAATACCATTAACCAATCAACATCATCAGCCATCATTTTCCTCATTTGTGGCTTCAGAGTGAAAAGTCCAATGGCATTTCCAGCATTTCCTAATGTGCTTCCTGTGCCAGCTGAGCAACTACCACAGATGAATGATAATGCTAACGGGTAGATTTCTCCAGGTAATATAGACCTCCTTGCTTGTGTCTGGTTCTTGTTTCCTGTGATTAACAGAAACCTGGTCAACAGGAGAATGCTGTGAGCTTGGATACAGAGGATAATTAATGCGTCATGCAGCTGATGGCCTGCATTGGCAAGTGTTTATACACAATTAAATGTGTACAGAGTAACCTGCCTATTTTTTGTGCCACTCCTTTGATAGCTGACTTCCGTGGACTGTGAGATTATAATATTCATCTTAATAACAATAACTATTTTTTTCATTTAATCCTGTGAGGCATGAGTGTTTTTTTTATTACACAATGTTTATAATTTAACAGTTCTTATATCATAATGAGCATGACATTTAAATTTTGAAACCATCATGCCTTATATTCTAACCACCTGCTAGAGTCGTTGCCACTGTGGGTATAATTATGTTTCACCTTTAAATACTGTTTTATTGCAAGAGTTAACGTCCCACGGTGTTGTCGTACACACGAGACCCCTTGCAGAGTCCAGGAAGTGTTGCTACAGCGAACCATAGTCGATTAATCGACTTCATGTGCACAGCCAACACTTCTTCATTCATCAGGGCCTGGTTTTATGATGCAGTCACCGTAATGATTACTCGCATCAGCCATGATGGGGCTATTTAATGTCAAGTGTTAGCATAAATATGAATAATGGGAATTCCCATCCTGAATCATGATTCTTAATAGCAAACTGCTGCATCTTTGTAGTTAAAAGGTGGCTTGACCAAGAACTGTGAAACAGCATTTCCTCAGGCTCAATTGTTAATATTCAGCAGTAAATTTGTGTGAACATGTTATGAATTCTTATCAGAGATCTCAGAGCAGCAGCACTGTTAATGCTGTTGCTAAGCTACTGGCGGAGTGATGTCGTGGAAGGAATTCAGACGCCCTGTGCTGCTATCAAGTGCTTTATTTCATATCTTATAAGCCTTTGTCATTCCCTTGTTCATTCTGCTTGCATCTTTTTATTCTTTGTTTTCACTTTAGACAAAGTATTTGACCCTATTTAAAATGGCAAGAGATACTTTGTCACGGTTCTTTAATATTGCTCCTTGAAGCGAGTCCAGACTAGTTAATGCTGGCTAATCACATTCCTAAAAGCTTTCGTCATAATTGTTCTTTTATGGAGGGGGTTGAGCTACTGTATCCTCAGTTACTGTTAAGTGGTCAATACCAAAGCCGCAGAATATACTTTCAACACTCAAGTTTTGACAGTAAGCAGTACGAGCATTGAAACCAGGTGAATGTCAGTTTCTGTCTACATTAGGGCATTTGGAAGATAAGGCCTACAGCAGACTTTAAGTCTCCTCCCCTGAGTTGCTATGGGAACCACCCATTTCTCCGGTTCTCTCCAGGCGTAGCTATCAGTTAGGCTCGGTCATCTGTAGGGCTTCCTCCATTAGCAACGCTTCCCCAAATGAGTTCTGATTGACTGAATGCATGACACAAAGAGAAGAAGTCCTTCATGCTCATGGGAGATGGCCAATTAATCGGACAATGCTGATTTTCTGATTGGTTACACCGTTTTGATTGAATTACAAATGCAAGCTTGTGTTGCAGGTGGATTTTGAGGACTCAAGGAGTAATGGTTACTTCAGACGTGGTTGTACACTTCCTCACACAATGTGTGCTTTGTGTCTTTAAATGCTCTGGAAAGGACAAAATTACATTTCACTGACATGTCAAATGCCTTTCATGACAAATCAAAGAGAAATGTCATGGTGTCGTGAAGTTTCTGTGATGTTTTTTTTGGGAATGCCAAGCATTAAATGTCACCGTTATCTGACCTGATAAGTTACTGATTTCAGAGATCACTGAAATAGGTGCCTTTACTTACAGCCCTAGACTATTTCTAGAAAAAAAGGGTCCCACCCTTGCCTTCTCAGTGTTTACCAAGGCTGGATTTATTTGATCAAAATACAGTAAAAACAAGCTGTTTCCTTCCAACGTTACGAATTAAACTTATGCAAAAAATTGGAATATTGCATAACAGATGGCAAGGCTGAATTTTCAGCAGTCATTACTCCAGTCTTAAGTGTCAAATGATTCTTCAGAAAGCATTCTAATATTGTATTATTATTATTATTATTATTAACTATGCTGAAACATTTAGGCTTCTTAATATTTCTGTGGAAAAAGAACAGCATTTTTTAACAAATATTTTGTATCAATTTAATGCGTCCATTTTTTGATAAAAGTATTAGTCTCTTTCAGATGTTTTTTTTTGTTTTCACTCCAATTCATGTGTTTCCATCACAATCGGACATTTTCCCCCTAAATGCTGAATCATCTGTTCATATGCGTGGCGTTTCTTTGACTGTCCAAACGCACGTGAATATGAGGCACATTAATTGCGTGTCTGTTGCTAAACATCTAGCCATAACATTGTTTCACACTGCACAAGTTTGGCACTGCAGTGCAGGGTTAACACCGCAAAAGCCATGCAAACCCTGCACCAGGGTCAGGGTTTCATTACCCCTAGGTAACCTATAACTCAGAATTGAGCAAGAAGCCTGTTTAAGAGTTTGGAGCTGTTTTGAGTCTGGAGCTGGTTAAAATGCCTTCAGAAGAGGGGTGAACACTTCTCCTCATGGTGCAATAAACAATAATAAAAAAGACATTAGTCATGTACTTCAAGAAAAAAAAAAGAGAAGGTGCAGAGAGTTTTTGCTTGGTGTTGACCTTTTGTTTCTCCTTGTGTTTGTTTCACTTCCTCTGAGAAGTTTTGTTTCATTAAACAACAGAGCGGTGAAGCTTACACTATGTCTATGGGTTGTAACACTCCTTAAGTTAACAGACACTTATTTTTACATAATATTTTACATTATTTGACTGTTTTGCCATTTTTAAATATTATGTAAATGTATATTTAATATAAAAATAAGGTTTTTATACCAGTGGATAAATTAAAGTTGAAAGTAAACTACTAGTAATGAAGTTTTGTTTTCCTGTTGCTGAAGTCTAGCCCTGAGTTGATTTGGCTTGTCAGTGAACTGATGTGCGGTTGCGACATGTCCAGTGTAGACGTTTTTTTTATTGAACTATAACTATAGGTAAAAATATGATGTTATGTGGCTTTTGTGCACATCTTAGAGTGGATGTTTAGCAGTACATGCAGTGTGAATTGACGAGCAAACATTAATCGAAGTGTTACCTGTCTCTGAGAAGGATTGCTTATGAGCTCCTGCAGATTGTACACACACAAACGCAGACAATCTTCCTAAAAGCCCTAATATCTTCAGCTCAAACCTCAGAGTGTGTCAGCTCTACTCCAACCACAGCTCTGTTTCCTTGGTTACTCCTGTGTGGCACTACGGCACTAAGAGATATTGCATAACATGTGCAGTTTGGGCGCTAAAGATTAGTGGGCTCTGTTCTCTGTGAACTGTCCACCCACATTCATTTTTCACTAATGAACCAGTATATGACTGACTCGCATACACACATTATCATTTCAAATTATGCACATCTAAACGGGCTTATTTCTTGTGTTAAGATATATAGATCTGTGCCCACCATTGCTATTTAGCATATATGAGTAACCCAGCACGTTGCAGACTTGCTTTGATAGTTGATACTTCTGGTCACTTCACTCTGCTGAAGTGCTGAGAAATATTGAGAAAGTAGGTTGATTTTTGTGCAATGTGTCTGGGATTTGGTGAGTTTTTAGACTGCAACACAGTTCACATTTAATTGCCTGGGATGACACAACAAGGCTTATTTAATTACACTTGGACTGGATCAGCAGACTAGAAAAGTCAGTTCAGACTCTGCCAGATTCCTTCCAGCAGACTATTCTCTGACCCAAACAAAACTCTGTTCACCAGCGGAAAATAGGATCACTGTATTTTGAGAATAAAACTAACTTAGTTGAGCATGTTTGGCATTGCATTACCAACCCACCACTTGCTTTTTGTTAGATTTAATATTTGTTAATGTAAGACATTTTAAATGTGATGTAAAACCTGAAATGGGGTTTAAAATCAAGTTCAAATGTATGCTATCATCATAACTGATTAAGCAAAAGTTTAAGGGATAGTTCACCCAAAAATGAAGACTCTCATTAATTACTCACCCTCATGTTGTTCCAAACCTGTAAGACCTTTGTTCATTTTCGGAACACAAATTAAGATATGTTTGATGAAATCCGAGAGCTTTCTGACCCTGCATAGACAGCAATACAACTGACATGTTCAAGGCCCAGAAATGTAGTAAGGGCATCGATAAAATAGTCCATGTGACATCAGTGGTGCAATCATAATTTTATAAAGCAATACTTTTTGTGCACAAAGGAAAAAATAGGAAGGTCTTATGGGTTTGGAACTACATGGGGGTAATGAGTAATCAATGACAGAATTTTCATTTTTTGGTGTACTAACCTTTTAAAAATTAGTCAGAAAATGTAGTCAGATTTTGTCCTTGTTAATTTTTAATCCAAGTTTGGGTCTCAACTTGAGATCAAAACATTCTGGAGTCTACAGTGATAAAAGGGATTTGCTAAATGCAACTTATCGATGAAAGTGTTCTTTTGGTTCCTGGAAAACTGGCAGATTGCCTGGCCTAGCCTGTGATCTTCATGCTGTTTTACACTCTATTGATCTGACAGCATTCGCATTGGTCTACCCAACCGGTTTGTATGTGCATAGTCAGCATTTCTAAACTAATTCTTTATTTTTTTCAGTTGGATGACAATGCTGATTAATCATATTAAAAGCTGAAATCATAGAAGGTTGTATTTTCAATGATGCATTTTTTTAAAGCCATATAATGTAGATTGGTGTCGATTATCGCTGTAGGAATGTCTATGCATTTGTGAAATCATTTGATTGTGAATGGCACAGTCACATAAGCTGTTCCATCACTAGTGATCTGATGTAGCTGGTGGTAAATAGCAATTAATTTTTCAGCAAGGAAGCTTATATCTTCCTCTTTCTCTTTAAAAAAGAATTGGGAACAATTAGTCTTTCCTGTTTCTAAAAGTGTACAGCTAACAGATTTTTGTCATGTTTAACGTGAAATTGGGGAGAAGTAGAAATGTTAGTATTTTAAAAAATGCTCTTCTTTCAAACTTTGTCAAATGATACTGAAACGCTGTGAATGTATCACGGCTTCCACAAAAATATTAAGCAGTACAACTGTTTCAACATTGATAGTGATAAGAAATGTTTCTGCACCAAATCATGATCTTATAAAAATCATTCTAATAACATGAGACACTGAAGACTGGAGTAATGAAGCAGCTTAGTAACATGCTAATGGCAAACTCTATTGGAATATTTCTAGTTTTGTGTGGCGCACATGAGTGGCAGGTTTGAGTTCACTGGCCTTGTATGATATTGGCAAATCACTGGCAGCCTTTTAATGGCTCAGTGCCTTCATCATTTGTTACTTTCATGCCGTTTTCACCTCAGTAGTCAACTCATGCTCAATCTACTCTCTGTACAGGTTTTGTAATTAATTAAGCCCCAGCCAGCCAGCACAGCTAATGTTGTGGCCCACCATCTGAAGCACACCAAGTTACACTCCATTCCTTTATGATGGTTCAAAAAGTAGATGTTTGGCAGGAATGCAGGTTGCTTTAGGATCTGCTGCCAGGAGGCAACTTTGTCTTGCAAAAGAACAGCTTGGACTGGAGACATGAGGAAGTGAGAGGAAATGAGGGTAAGCTGAAAGAGCACCATATTCCCAGGTGTGTCTCCCTCAGTTCAAAAGTTCAGGGCTTTCAATAAACGGTGGGATAAAATGTATGGTAATCCCGATACTGTAGTGCTTTCAGAATCCAAAATTGTTTATGGATCAGGCCGGCTTAAATTATGAGGCACTCTTATCGCGGCGCTCTTTGGGTGTAATAATACGGGGGTTGTTGAAAGCAATCTCAGGGCTGGTGTTGTGCTAACCAGTCGGGCACCCCACTGAACAGCCTGACGAGCCAATGGTGGGCCGGCACAAAAGCTGCTTTGTCATAAAGCTTGCAGGGGTCGAAACCCAGCCGACATGATTATACAGAGTAGTTATTATCAGACCAAGTCACAGGCCAATCTGAAATGTACACTGTAGTGTTCATGTGAGTCTTTTGTTTACGGGTCAGTGACCTGTTTTTTTTATCTATTAATTTATCCAGAAATACTTTTAAAAATAAATTGATACATACATTGACTTGAATACAATTGACATAAAATACATTGACTGGAATTCCAAACCAAACCTTTATTGAAAATGGATTGAATGGTTTGAAAGTCAAAAAAAAAAAACGATAGAATAAATTTTGTATAAGGCAAAGAATTAATTTATAAAATACAGCACATTTTTCAAATATGTTAGGTTCCTTTTTTATTGCAGATTTATATGATTCGATTATATTAACTTTTTATATTCTACTTTTTATACAAGTTCTGTGTTGCCGTTCTTATTTTTAAAAGGTTTAATTCCTGAGAGTTTCTCGTCTTTGGTTGTTGGATCCCAGCTGAGTTGAAACCCTTGGTTGGATTTTTCCTCTCACGCATGTGGATGGAGGCCTTTGAGACCTCGTTCATCTCGTTGCTGCTATTCTAAGCTTGCGTGACGTTGGTTTGGCACCAGGTGAAAATGCATTTCACAGTGTAAACATACTGATGGGAGCAAAATGGGAGTAAACACATTCCCTGAACAACCTGACAATGACTCCTTGAGGTGAGACCATAGGGAATGAAACCAGAGCTGGAAAAATCCAGCAGTCCACTTCGAGTCATGAATTTGCTGGTGAAAAATTCTTCACCGTCAGAGTTCATTATCTTTTTCTTTCCGGTAAGCATCACAGATCGCTCTTGTGAATTATACAAGCTTTGATTTGTTCCAAGGTCGATGGTCTGCCGGTTTTTTAGAGGAATACAATACTCGGCGTCTGTAATATATCGGTGTGTGGTTTGTATTCTGAAAATGAAGAGAGGAACTGTTTCTTGAATTTGTGTCTCTGTTTCTGCTTCCTTGTTCTCCTTTGGCTTTTTCAATTTCCCGCTCAAATGAGCAAGCTAGCGTGCAAAATTGGTAGGTGTCCTTCTTCGTAATCGACAATGTGTACACTCTGCATTTTAAAAAGTGTTGACAGCTGTCTCATTGTGCACTTTTCTGACCCATAATCTGCAGTCATTCAGTATGGAATTCATTTTATGCAGTGTTTAGGATTTACTGTTGTGCGCTTGCATTTCCCATGGCTTCAAATAAGATGGAAAATTAATTGTCGGTCCCAGTGTAAAGTGGCTGGGTCTAGTGTTTCCTCTTTGGCACACGCATAGGAGTCAGCAGTCAGCGATGAGGCTGAGTGATGGGTTCGAAGGTCACTGTTCGCGGCACGCTGACATTTTCTCTGGTATTAAAGTGTTTTGATGGGCCTATCACTCTTTTTGATGTGGATTACAGCAGGATTGGGGACAAAGATTAGAAGGATGGCTATCTTCTGCCCTCCAGCTGCGTTTTTCTCATGTTGCTTCACTGAGCCTGGTCTAAGAACAGCAGGAGGGCGGCTCATCTGAAGTCTCTTACTAGAGATCTTCAATCAGTGGCAGTCTTAGAACCCAAGCAGGTATTTTTTAAAAGTAGAATCGCTCGACACTTGTGTGCAAAAGCTATCAAACACTGCCTTTTGTAAGCTATATTTAGAGGAAGGAAGACAACATGGCAGGAATGAATAATTTTTTTGTGCGACATGTTGTTCAGTATTATGATGCACACTCCTCTCACACAGAAACAGAGACGGCGTATGCATATAACTGTTGTTTGTGTTTCAACGGCTTAAAATCGGTTTTGTAAAACTGCAGTTCTTAAAAACGCATGTCCATGCTACAGATGTAGTCTCTCGTTTAGGAACGAGCTCCTCATTTTGTCCTGGCCGGTCGTTCTCCACCTGGTTCTGTCTCCCCTTCATGCCCCGTGGTGGTGTGTAAAGATCGCAGTCATGCAAATGATAAAAAAAGTATTACTGTAAACAATGTATTTTGCGACACCGTGAAATAAAAGATAGAGCATAATACAATAGACCTTTATTTTGTCCATCCTATATATAGTCATATCGCACAGCCCTATTTATAAATGTTCTACGAAGAAATAACCATCGACGTCTTTAAATATTTGCTTAGTTATTGGTAAAAGCTCACTTGAGTTCTACATCATTTGACTTGACGTCATTGTGCCTTGGAAGACTTTTCTAAAGTTTACTTATAAGGTAGCGTAGAAAAACATGAAGTCACTGACTGACTGGCTTATTACTTGCATAACTAAACTGTGTATGAACAGAACTATATTAAACAGATAATTCATTCAAAAACAAAATAATTTACTTACCCTCATATCGTTCCAAATCCTTCAGACTTTCTAAAAGATATTTAGCAGAATGTTTATGCTTCTCTCTTCCATACAATGAATGGATGGAGACCAAGAGTTGTCAAGCTGCAAAAGTATAAAAGCTTTATAAAATAATCCTGGGACTAAATCTCAAGTTTTCTTAAGCCAGAGTTGTTTTTCACTGAAAATATTTCTTGACATTGGTCACCATTCACTTTCATTTTATGGGAAAGAGCAGCTTGGATATTATATCTTCTTTTGTTGTGAAGAAGAAAGTAATATTAGTTTGGAATTGCAAGAGGTGGAATTAATAATGACTGAAGTGTTATATCTGGATGAACTGTCCCTTTAAATTCTTCAAACATGACTAGAAACTTTTTTTTTTTCTGCAGTGTGAAGGTATCCTCTGAATGTGTCTGTCTATAAATTAAAGACAAATATATCAAACATTATCAGTTTTTAATGGTTTGTGACTTTCGTGTAAATATGCAATAGAGCAATAATGTATGCTGTATCTTCTTTACATATCATTTACAAATATTCCCTTGGTCAGCAGGAGATGAGACATCTGTGTGTCTCTCAGTGGATGAAATGCTGCATAATGGCTGTGCAGCACAGCAAAGGTGCTCTGAATCCTAATGGCAGCCTGGACTGGTGTTCAGCAGCGCACTGGAGGGAGGGTCATTTGGAAGAAAATGCATTAAATAGAAAAAAGACAAAATGTACAATAGTGAAACCAAGAAAAAAAGAACAAGCCCCGTAGATAGTGGCATTTGATTAAGCCCTCTGTTCATCAGTCGCCTATGTTCATTACTTCTTGGTAGTCATATAGCTGATTTTGCCATGACACAATGTCAGGCTAATGCTGAGGATTTTGACAATGACATTCAAATCATGAAAAGCTTGCTCAAGCACAAGGAATCTGTATTCAGATCGTGCTAACCCACTTAAATATTCATCCAGAGCAGTGCCGGCTGGTTAGGACTGTCTGTGTGTGTTACGCTAATGGTACTGAGTGCACCTGGCATTGGGTTTTCAATAGGAGCCAACCACTTAGTGAAGGATCTCTAATTTTTTTTATCGTTTCTTACCTCCCATCCTTTTATATTTGCTCTTTCATGCACATTCTCAACCCATTGTGACACAATAAAGGCTTCCTATCTGACAGTAACACCTCTGACCTTATTTGCACACCTTATAAAGCTTAATTTTATACAAAATGTAATTTCATCACAACCTGGAATTGCTTTTGACACACACTTGAGTATTGAGTATTCAGAAGATAGCACCTGCAAACAAAGTGCTCCCCTCTGGGAATACGTGAAATCTTACAGCCAAAATGATCATCCTGAAATCAAATTACTTGGAATTAAATGTGTATATAAAATGATGTATTATATTAATTTAATATGTAATGCGTTTAGGTGCATATGCATTTGTTTTAGTCATTTTTTTTAATTGCGTATTGTGGTAGGAGAAGAAAAATAAGAAAATTAGGAAAAAAAAAGTTATAATATAAACACTGGATTGAAAAATAGTGTAATGATGCTATGATAATTTGCATGCTTCTCAGTTTGAATGTGGATTGGACTTTAACAGGTGATAGAACACATCAATAATTAACAGTGATCTTTATAATAAAGGCATGCATGTGCCTAAAATCATAAATGTGGCACTGAATCAAACATACTCTGCAAATGTGGTTTTCCAGATCAGCATAACAACCCCATGTGGGTTGAGTAATGCAAATCTCTCTCTTGGCTCTCCTGGCCTAAAGATCTATTCAGTCGGGCCTGGACTGCGATAGGTACACAGAAAACAGGACGCAAAAGAGAAACAGAGGCTGTTCACATCCCTCCCTCTAGCCCTCCTCCACAACCTGGCTCAAGTTTCACTGCAAAAGTTGGAAGCCTTTTTGCAAAGAAGTAACAAAGAACAACATGATCCCTTGCAGTAGCGTGTCTGGGAGTAAAAACTGAGATGCTGGCCCTCTTTGTTTACATAATTTTTGATGTGTCCTTTAGTTATAAACATGCAAATTAAGTCATTATTAATGATAGACTATTTTACCTCATTGAGGTTGAGCGGGAGTGTAACTTGCATTTAAAGCATGTGGGGTTTCTCCTTAGTATCCTATGGGAATAATTACAGAGCGGGATTTTCTGCTGAATGGGTTGTTGACATTTAGGCTCGTTCATAACGTGGGTCATGGAGCATTGCTTCAGGGCAGCCAGTTGCATTACAGAGTTTATTCTTTAGTTTTTATTGTTAAAAACATAATTTGACCAGTTGACATCTGTATAATATTGTCTCATGATGAAAAATGAAAATCTGAGAATTGCTATAGAATTGCAAAGAGATGGTGTTAATGATTCTGATTCTGATTTATTTCAAATACTTTGTTACCAGACTATAAGCAAATGTTAATTGTGAAGGATCAGGGTAATAATCCATCATTGATAGTGTTACTGACCTAATTTTTTATGCTTTGCTTTGTTTCATATGTGATCCAAGTCCCTGGTTGTAATCCTGATTATGAATGTGGAAAGCTTTATCAGAGATTTTAATTTATCAAAGCCTTCTTTATCTTTATCTTGTAAAGGAGTAATCAGCCCTCTAAGAACTTGTGCCTTCTGGTGCACAATGTAAAAGGGGTCACGTGATGTGCTGTAGTTGCATTTCCCATGACTGTGGAAAGTGTTTTAACCCTTGTAGGCTGAAGGGCAAAGTCCAATGACTGCAATTAATGTTGATGTGGATTCAAACATGATTAGGGTTATTAAACATAATTACTCAAAAACTGCACTGTACTTGATTTTTCTGTTCACACACATCTACTGATGCCTAATGCTGCTTTTTGTATTCAGAAAAAAAACATCCTTTTACACAGTGAAGTTTCATTTATATGCTAAATTTTAAAGTAGAAAGACTGAAACAGTATTTTCTTAAAACATGCTCCAAAAATGTTCATTTTATTTACAACTTTCAATGTATTTACAGACTTGATGTTGAATTATGTAAAAACATTACAAAATACAGAGCTGTCAAACTATTGTGATTAATCATACAAGCAAATGTTTCTTATAATATTGGTTTGTCGTGTCAGAAGATTATTTTTAATAAGCTTTTTCTTCACTATAGGGCGGATGGCTCGCTTTATACCATCAAGCATATTGCAACCACAATGACAATAACTAGGCCCCTAATTAAAATGTTTAATTTATTACACATACTGAAGTGTCCGTGATGCTCGTGATGCTTTCAGCCTCCTCTGCCTTAATATTTGAGTACATGAACACACAAACACTTCACTTCATGAGCATTTTACCATTTCATTTGAGAAAAAACTAGCCTTATATCATATACTGAAACTTAATAACTGAAACTTAAATATTTTCACAGCAACCCGTCAAAATAAACGTTTAGTTTAACTTGAAGAAACTGTGACAAATGTTACTTAGTGTAATGATAGTACTACTACTACTAATAAAATTACTAAAACATAATTTTTTTAAAGAATAATCAAACAATTCTTTTTCCATGTTTTAATTTTAACCATAAACCTCTGTTGTGCATCACTTTGTTAGTGAAAAAAGGAAGGGTTTGTTTAATTTTCATTTGATTAGATTAGATAAATTAATGTTTTATGCTTTCATTTATGTACTAGAAAAATTTAAATACACAACACAGTGTTTAAAAAATAAAAAGAAATAATTTTTTTTTTACATATATAAAATGTTAATTACTTTCGATTATTAATTTAATTGAACCATGAAAACGGAATCCAGAAAATTAAAATGGAAAACACAGGATTTGATAAAAAAATAATAATAATAATAATAATTGTATAGTAATAATATATTGTTGTTAAATTGTGTAATCGTCATGATTTCTAGTAATTATACATGCTTTTTGATTCTTAAAATTTAATTTAACCATTAAAACAGAGTCCAGAAAAAATTAAATGGAAAAAAACTGATTCCAGAAAAATTAACATGAAATAAATGTAATTTTGAAAAAAAATAAAACGTATTTCATAGGGCCTTAATAACTGAACCAAACTCACATTACTTCAGAACAAAGCCTGAGTGGCTTACAGCACGCCTAACACTAGATGCATGCCATGTCAGCTTCACCCTTGAAAATGGGGGCTTGTATCTTGTCCAAATCTTGCATCTTGTGCCCACCTTGTATGTGTTTCTTGTGCCCATTCTGAAGAGCGCTTCCTCTTTAATGTCCGCTTTGATTGCCGTGGCTCTTCATCACCATGGCACTCCAGATTTCAAGAGCCCTGCTATACTGACATCTTGATACACACATTTGCCCCATCTTCCATTCAGAGCGGACAGAAACAGCACTGAAAAGGACTTTGGGAACTGCCTGACTCGTATAAGAGAAAAACATGCCGTATCTTTTGTCGGCTGGTTGCCGGGCTATGTGTGACGATGTTTGCTGTGGACCGTTGTGCTCCGCAGGCCTCTTTCTAGCTGACATGACCCCCTCCTCTCCCACTGCCCTGCCCCCAGCACTGCTATGGAAACTGGCACAACTGAAGACCCATGAACTGCTCTCACTGAGGAGTGTCACTGACAAAAGAGTTTAGACATGCCTGAATGCCAAAAGCCACACTGTCAGAACAACTAGGCATGACTTTCTGATTTTCCAGACTTTTTGATTCAGTTCCTGAAATGTGAAATATGACCACGCCTGTGCAATATTATTTGTTTATTTAGTATTATAGTCTACAGAAAATAACAGTGCGACTTAATATAAGCAATCTAAGAGAGTTTTGGGGGCAGTGCTGGTCCCTAATTAGTAAAGTACTTGAAAATGGAAATGTTCCAAACCAGTTCTTCCGTAATGGAAGTAAATGAGGACGGGTGCAGTCAAGCTCCAAAATCTCCAATAAGTATCATAAAAGTGATTCATATTACTTCTTCTGAAGCCATACAATATTTTTGTGTTAGTTCATGAGAGAAGCAGCAGTGTCTTATATGTAAAATATATATTTTTTCCAGTAAGATCTTTTCATTGAATTGGTTGATTCAATTCATAAAACTGGTCTAAATGTTTTGGGTCAGATGGATCAAACATAAAAGGTTGAATAAGTGATGACAGAATTTTCATTTTTGTGTGAACTATCCCTTTAAAAGTCTGCTGAAGGTGAAGTTTAGCAGTGAATTATGATTGTTGTTTTAGTCTGTTTGTTACACAGGCTGTCCAGTGGCTTTAGAATAAATGAAACTGATTTGATTGTACGTTTTTGTCTTTTTTGTGCTCGTCAGCCCCAGTCATTATTCACTTTTAGTATGTGGAAAGAAGTGGCCAGTGCATTCTTCAGAAATTCATGTTTTGTGTTACATAGGAGTCGTCAAATGCATTTAAAACTAGCATGAAGGCAAGCAAATGATGACACTGTTTTCATTCTTGGGTGAACTACTCCTTTAAGATTACTCAGGGAGGATGTCTGCTTTCTCTGAACCTTTCAGGCCCCAGATAAAACCCCAGATAAAATGCAAATGTACTGTCTCTCGTTGCTGTGGGGCCTGATTGCTGTCTGGGTGACAAAAGGTGGAGCAGTCAAGAATAGAGGCCCTGCATTTTGTATTTGCATCAGAAAGCCCCATCCCAAGGACTATTTTTCCTTCCCCGTGTTGTTTAGCTTTTTGTTTCTTTGCCCAAAAGCGATTGTTATTTCCGTCGAAAGAACCCTCCCAACAGCTGTATAACAGCCACATTAAAAAGAGCCAGAAATGTTGCAGAGCTCTGACATTTTGAGAGAATCCTATTGGGAAATTCCTCACAATATATGCTGCTTGTTTGGCAGAGTTATAAGCTTCAGGGTACTGAATATGCTTGTCGGTGTATTATACCGGTGTGCTTGTTGTGATGCTTTTGAATGACATGGCGTGGGAGTCATTGTTATCCACCCCGATAATATTATCCATAGAACAGCACTGAATATCTGCAGCATGTGGGAAAACATAGCTATCATGCTGTTTTGTTTAATCTGCTGAAGTAATAGGCCTTCATTCAAAAGAATTCTTATATTCTCACACAGCTTGATATTAGTGATTAAATGTGGTTGTGATGTTAGCCTGACTTGATCTTGTTGGCGATTTGCGACCGTTCAGCTTGGGTGACTGTTGGTTTCTGGCAGTGGTTCAGAACGCATGTCGTGACTTACGGAGACTGAAATGGGAACATGTCAAAGGGGAATATGGAGTCCTGCCTATTGGCAATATGTTATAGAGGAGCAAAACTGAATGAACACATTAAAGATTAATCATCTCTTCTAATTTTAGAGCATCATGTCATTTTCGGAATATTACAAACCTCAGATTTATGTTAAGACTATTACATTAAGATGTGTAGTGAATTTAGTCCTATTTTGTAAAATATGAATGACTTTGAATGACTTTGAGCATTTAGTTGTTAGTGCTTAAATATGACAACAACCATATTAATATCTATATTTGTTTTCAGTGGTCAGTTTGCCGTGGTGAAGAAATGCCGTCATAAGAGCACTAGAGTGGAGTATGCAGCCAAATTTATCAAGAAAAGGCGCAGCAAATCCAGTCGGAGAGGGGTCTCCAAAGACGACATTGAGAGGGAGGTCAGCATCTTGAAGGAAATCCAGCACCCCAATGTCATCACCCTGCACGATGTATTTGAAAACAAGAACGAGGTCATTCTCATCCTGGAGCTGTGAGTCATTGTTTTTCCTTGCATTTACTGAATCATGAAATCATTATAGCCTCCATTTCTAAAAACTAACTCAGACTGGTATCAGACGCTATAATACATGATCAACTGGCTCTTGTAGAGCTCTGGAACATGATAGTATAAATAAATATATAGAAGAAATTTTGAAGGGCTTCTCACTGAATTCAGTAGCACCAACCTTTACTTGCAAAGCAAACACTTGACAAGGTCAACAGTGGGGGGATGAGGAGAACCAGTTCATTGAGTAGCTGAACCAGTTTTGCCTGTTGTACCGTGCACATTCATGCACTACTGCCAATGTGTTCAAAGAGAAAAGATATGCATTGATGTCTGTACTGTTTTTAACTATACTGGTACACAAAGACAAAGACCTTTGACTGATAAAGCAAAGTTTATTTTAAGTAATATGTGCATTAAATGTAAAACAATGCCGATATGAAAGCCATTTTACATGTAACCTCTTGATGAAGGTTATGTCCTGACTAGACTGGTTGCTAATAGAATTGACATTACATTTTTTATTTTTTCGAACATCATTATATATGTGTGTGCATATGTATACATGCAATTATTTCCATTTGATATATAAATGGAAAAACTTGCACTCTGTTGTTGCTATACAATGTTAGGATGTAGTATTACCCTATTGTGCTTCAAGAATCACTTCCTAGAGTAACAAATCTGACTTGAAAACCAACATGAAGTCTAACATTCCAAGCAACTTAAAGTGTGACCCAAACGACAAATAAAAAAATAATCAAACTGAGTCACTCATCATTACATTGTGTGTAATTCCTCATAATCTGAACAGAATTGGTTTTGAAATATGCAATTATTTTAAGGAGCCTTGTAATTTGATATTTTGAAATTTAGTAAATACAGTAAGTACACAAGACAAATGTGCTAACTGAATCAGTGTGTGGAATGTTAAACCTTAACCTTTTCAGCAGAATTGTTTTGTTACACACAGATTATGTGAAGGAAGTGTCTTTACTCAGGACCTCTTGAAGTGTCTCTTCACCCAACTGGTTAGGGCCCAAGCCAGTAAGGCGCAGGGCCCTATTGTTCTTCTAAGGATTATTATTAGGGCCCAAGCCAGTAAGGCGCAGGGCCCTATTGTTCTTCTAAGGATTATTATTTTTTTTTTTTTTTTTTTTATTTTTTATTTCAATCATCCGGGCACTTTTGGGGGCCTTAACGTGCCCGAAAACTCTCGAAAATTGGCACGCACATTGGAACCTGCGGCCATTAGGACGCCGCTGAGGCTGGGACCCGGGCGTGGCACAGGGGCTCTACGGCGCCCCCTGGAAAATTGTCAGAAAGCTTGATGTATAGCTCACACATACTTGCACGTATTCATATGAAACTCGGTACACATATAGAACTCATTGAGCTGAACAACTTTCACGCTGCATGTCTTAGGGTCCGCCCAACAGGAAGTCGGCTATTCAGGGCTGTTTAAAAAGCGCATGCTCTGGAATTTGATATACTCCTCTGAGGATTTCCATACGATTGCCACCAAACTCGGTGAACATGATCTCAAGACATTGGGGACGCTAAATTGCGAAGATATTTTTGATATGTCGAACGGTTTGCCCGTGGCGAGGCGATGAAGTTATGGCGAAAAATGAGACCCAGGAAATGCCTAATAACGTCCACATACATTGTATGATGTAGATCAAACTCCAGTGGTTTGTTCGTTGTATGATGCCGATCGGATAGATGTGACTATTATGACTGAAAGTTATAGCGCCACCAACTGGCTGCAGGAAGTGTGTCGTTTTCAAAATGATTTGAATTCAGCATCTTATTTTTACTCGATTTGCTTCAAACTTCACCAGAATAATGTCAAAACACGGCCGATGTAAAACTGTGAAGGGAATATTGATATCTAAAATTATGTTGCCATGGCAACGTGTCAAAGTTGAAAATTCGTTTCTGGTGATTTTGAGGCAGATAACATGTTTAGAATGTCATGAAACTCAACACACATATCCATTTTAATGATAGTTAGACACTGGAAAAACCTCATAAACGGGCGTGGAAGAGGCACTCTATAGCGCCACCTTTTGTCAAAAATGGGGGGGATAGTTTTAGCTACAGACACCAAACTCGGTACATAAATTGTTCTTATTAATCCGGACAACTTTCTAATTTGCAGTCATTAGCTACGACCAACAGGACGTCGGCTATATTTATTTTAATGTGTTTTTTTTTTAAAAACGGGCTGTAAACAAATTCATACTCCTCCAAACAGAAACACGTAAATCACACCAAACATTTTTTCTCATGATGCCAAAATACTGACGATGCTAAATTGCGGACGGATTTAGGATATCTTGAACGATGATTTAATGGCAATTTATTAAAGTTACAGTAAAAAAGAGAAAACCTTTTTTTTTTTTTATCTTTAAAGAGCAGCTTCCAAACAATTCATAAAAAATTACATACACAGAACAAGACAGTCTGAGGATATGTGATTAATTTCATGAATTTACAATACACTATGCAGAGGAGAAAATTAAAAAACTATCAGAGCTGCTTCTGAGTGAGAGCTCCCTGTCACTGCAGCTGAGTGAGGGGTGGGGGTGGGGTGGGCTGTCAGTGACTGTGTGAGTGACTGTGTGGATTGAGGAGCTGGGTGAGAGAGAGAGAAAGAGAGAGAGGGTCTGTTTTTTAAAATCTTAAAAAAATGCTTATAAATCATTAAAGATTTTGATAACACTTTATAATAAGGTCTCATTTCTTAACATTAGGAAATGCATTATTTAACGTGAACTAACAATGAAAAATATATTTTTACAGCATGTTAATTCTTCCATGATAGTATGAACTAACAAAGAACAATTTTTTTTAAAGCATTTATTAATCTTTTTGATGTTAGAAAAATAGTCATGTTCAAAAGATAAACTTTAAAATGTAATAATATATTAACACATTTTGGAATTAATATTGATCAACATTAAATGGTATATAATTATTAATGTTTATATATATATATATAATGATAGCTACAGACACCAAACTCGGTACATAAATTCTTCTTATTAATCCGGACAACTTTCTAATTTACAGTCATTAGCTACGACCAACAGGAAGTCGGCTATATTTATTTTAATGTGGGTTTTTTTTTTTAAACAGGCTGTAAACAAATTCATACTCCTTCAAGCAGAAACACAGAAATCACACCAAACATTTTTTCTCATGATGCCAAAATACTGAAGATGCTAAATTGTGGACGGATTTAGGATATCTTGAACGGTGTTTTAATGGCAATTTATTAAAGTTACAGAAAAAAGAGGAAACTTCTTTTTTTTTATCTTTTAAGAGTAGCTTCCAAACACTTCATAAAAAATTACATACACAGAGCAATACAGTCTGAGGATATGTGAATAATTTCATGAATTTACAATACACTATGCAGAGGAGAAAATTTTAAAACTATCAGAGAGTTGTTAGAATGCTTCTGAGTGAGGGGTGGGGGTGGGGTGTGAGTGACTATGTGAGTTGAGTGTGGATTGAGAGGCTGGGTGAGAGAGGGTCTGTTTTTTTAAATCTTTAAAAAATGCTTATAAATCATTAAAGATTTTGATAACTCTTTATAATAACACTTTATAATAATATATATATAGCCTGGATCCAAACTGGAGCTCGAATAATCTCAAGTTAGCTCAGAATTAGTATCCTGAGGTAGAAGTAGAAAGCAATAGGAAAATAATTAGCGTAGCTGCTGTTCATAATATTTTAGGAAATCTTGTGTATTTGATCACATGTAACTAAAGTACAAGGTTATGAAATGCATTATATGTATGTTTAGTTTAGATAATGCAGTTGTGCATAAAATACAGCAACTTCTTTTTGCATTTTATGTTGTGTAGTATTTATAATAATAAGCAAGTACACCGCAGGGACTTGAACCCCATCCAGGTGAGGAACCTGGAGTACCATTACCAGTGTATTTTTGCTTTGTCTTATTATTTAGATTGTAGGTAAAGCAAAAAACTTGTATTACCAACAGCATGTTTATTTATAAACACATTATTTAGTATTTATTGTGAATCAAAATGACGTCAAAAATGGCTGGCAAGCTACATATACATTTGCATTAATATATATTAAAACACAACCTTTTGATTTAAGAATCACAATAACAATATTGCTTAAAATTAAAATGCATTTATGCCTAATTGTAAAAGTAAATTTCATACAATATATTTAACAATTTTCACCTGTAATTGCTGCTTATGAGTTTTACTTTATTTATATTTTACATGTTTATTTATTTTTAACACATGCTGTTGCAATGCAAGAAAAACAAAACCTTTTTTGTTGTTATCTTACTGATGTATTTAAAAAAGAAAATATGATATTTATTAAGGAGTTGTTTATTTTACATGATTACAAAACAGTACATTTTTGTGTATGTATAAATTATGGATATTCATATTACAATGAACAGAAAAATATTTTTCTTTTTGAAATTCTGATACTGGCTTAACAAGGATCCAGAGGATAAGAGATAAGCTCTTTCAACATGGTCCTTGTTTCTTTCACCAAGTAACCAGAACTACATTTAACTGATAAAGAGGAGCACATAAGAATGAACTTAACCCAGTAATGTTCTCATGAAGTAATATGGACAGTTATAATACAATGAACAAAGCAGTATGCTTTTTTAATATATTTATTTATGTTTAGAAATTCTGATACTGGCTTAACAAGGATCCAGAGGATAAGAGATAAGCTCTTTCAACATGGTCCTTGTTTCTTTCACCAAGTAACCAGAACTACATTTAACTGATAAAGAGGAGCACATAAGAATGAACTTAACCCAGTAATGTTCTCATGAAGTAATATGGACAGTTATAATACAATGAACAAAGCAGTATGCTTTTTTAATATATTTATTTATGTTTAGAAATTCTGATACTGGCTTAACAAGGATCCAGTGGATAAGAGATAAGCTCTTTCAACATGGTCCTTGTTTCTTTCACCAAGTAACCAGAACTACATTTAACTGATAAAGAGGAGCACATAAGAATGAAATTAACCCAGTAATGTTCTCATGAAGTAATATGGACAGTTATAATACAATGAACAAAGCAGTATGCTTTTTTAATATATTTATTTATGTTTAGAAATTCTGATACTGGCTTAACAAGGATCCAGAGGATAAGAGATAAGCTCTTTCAACATGGTCCTTGTTTCTTTCACCAAGTAACCAGAACTACATTTAACTGATAAAGAGGAGCACATAAGAATGAACTTAACCCAGTAATGTTCTCATGAAGTAATATGGACAGTTATAATACAATGAACAAAGCAGTATGCTTTTTTAATATATTTATTTATGTTTAGAAATTCTGATACTGGCTTAACAAGGATCCAGAGGATAAGAGATAAGCTCTTTCAACATGGTCCTTGTTTCTTTCACCAAGTAACCAGAACTACATTTAACTGATAAAGAGGAGCACATAAGATTGAAATTAACCCAGTAATGTTCTCATGAAGTAATATGGACAGTTATAATACAATGAACAAAGCAGTATGTTTTTTTAATATATTTATTTATTTTTAGAAATTCTGATACTGGCTTAACAAGGATCCAGAGGATAAGAGATAAGCTCTTTCAACATGGTCCTTGTTTCTTTCACCAAGTAACCAGAACTACATTTAATCAAACCATGAATTAATTAACAACTAATTAGATTAAATAAGCAATCTAAATTGTCATTTAACTTATAAGCCATTATCATTTAACACGTTTTTCAACAAATTCAAATGTGTATGTCTTCAAAAGTACAAAAAACAGCCTCATGTGTGCTAAAGTAAACTGGCACAACATTTGCATGCACTGAAAAATGTTCAATGTTTTTTACATACACATGATCAATTAAAGTTCCTTTCTCGGTTGTTGGTTCTTTAACGTGTTGAATATATCCCTTGTTTGCCATAAAAGAACAGAGGGATTGGGAATTTAATACGTTATTATTAAAATCACCAACAAGCACAACTTTATTGCAAATTGTTGATACCAAATTAATCAACTTGTCTAAGTTTTGTTTAAAAACAGACAATGGATATGTTGGAGGTCTGTAAATAACACCAAGCAATATGTCCTTTTCAATGAAGTGTGTTAACATGCATTCCAAATTAAGATTTGGGACTGTTATAGTATTATTTGCTACACCACATGCTGTATACAACCCAACTCCACCATGTTGTTGTGCTTTCAAATCTTTGAAAGGAGGAAAATTGCTTGTGTAAGCAGCACAACGAGAAAGACCCACAAATGTGTAGTTTTCTAAGTGCACATTTTCATATGATTCAGGCAGCCATGTTTCAGTTAAAGCAATACATGCCGGTTTGAACTGTTGAACACAAACATTCAAATCTTGTTTATGACAATGCAAACTTTGTACATTCAGCAAAAACAGTGAAAAAGAATTCTGTTGTGCTGTCAAATATAACTCATCATGTACCATAAAACATGGCATTTCTTGTACAGCCTCAAAAACTTTTTCATTACAATAAATACTTTTTTCTTTAAAATCTTTAATAGTCAAACCAGACAAACTTCTTACTCGACTCAGTGCAACATAAGCCTGGCCAGTGGAAAAAACTTTTTTTAAACCAACAACAGCACAATCCACAGTTAAACCCTGTACTTTATGGACTGTGCACGCCCAAGCCAATTTCAAAGGAAACTGTCGTCGAAAACCACCATTCCTGCACGCATTTTCCTCTTCTACGTGTAAAGGAGTTGAGTTAAGCAATTTTTCTGCCTCAGCCAAACATTGTTTACGTCTTTTAAACCCTACATGACCATCATCAAAATGGACGTACACAGCTTTGGGTAATTTATTTTTATCGGCACGCACAATGTGTGTCACTGTGCCACAAACCCCATTAACTAAGCCATCATTGACATCAATATTTTTAATTAACATGACACGTGCATTTATGCCTAAAAGCAACTTTGCTGGCAAGCACGTATTATAAACCTTTACATGATGACCAGCGATTAACTCTACTTTGCCAGACTTTTTACTACGGGCAAAATCTTCTGCCTCTATGGTTTCAACCTCTGAGCAGATATTAATTAACTGCTTTAAGTTGTGCTCATCTACTTCATCATTAGTAGCAAAAATGTGTAAAGCATCATTATCACTCTCACCTGTGTCACATTTTGCTAACATCTCCAAATCTTCTTTGCTCAGTGGAGATTTTTTACTTCGTTTCCTTAAACGGTTTAATAATTCAGCAAATTTGCTGTCTTTTTGCCTTACTACCTGTGTTAATTCCACAACACTAAAACAATTACTCCACAGTCCGAGTCCTGGTACTTCCGTATATAATGGTTTCCCCTTCACAGGTGGCAATTGGAAAAAATCCCCAACTGCTATAACACAAACATTACCAAAAGGAGAAAAGTCTCCAGTTTGTTTAATTTGACGTAATCTTCCATGAATGTATGCCAACAGTTTATGATCTACCATTGAGATCTCATCTATGATTAAAATCTGAAGGCCATGGAATTTCGCCCGCAAAGAATTTAACTTCTCTTCTCCCAAAGGTGTGTATGGCAACTTCACATCTGTGCCAATACAAAATGTATTATGAATTGTTGAAGCTTGCAAATTAAATGCTGCAATTCCTGTAGGAGCAGTTAATACAACACACATGTCATCTGGGTGTAGAGCAATTTGCGACAATAATCTTGTTGCTTCATATTTTATTGCTTTAATTAAATGGCTTTTGCCAGTTCCTGCTCCACCAGTAACAAAAACATGAAAAGGTTTAGGGTTTTCACCTCTAATTTTACTTAAACACCATTGTCTAATTTTATAGAAAACAGAAATCTGTGTTTTGTTTAAAGAGCGAATTAAGCTTAACCCATCTGAGCGACTCAGACAATTGTCCTTTTTGTCTGTTTGAGACACCGGTGCATTATCAGTTGCTAAATCTGGTATAGAACTTTCATATTCTTCGCTTTGCTGGCCAATCTCCTGTCTAATCTGTTTACATTCCATACGGTCTAATTGTTGTTCAGGACAAAGTGCACACCATGCATCTTCTAATATGCCGTCATTATCAACAGCTGTTTGTGCAGTATCTAAAACATCTGCATCCTTTTCAAAAAGTGCTCTATTCATATCCACTATATTTTTAACCAAGTGAACAGATCCATCACTAAAACAAACATTACCTTCCTTATAAAATTGTTGATAATTACTATACTGCTCTGGTTTTAACTGATTATCTACACGATAAGGAAGAAACAATTGTAATACACTGAGATAAAATTTTTCAGGATTCTTTGTTACTGAAAATCGAGCAAATCGCACAACAGCAGGCTGAGTACGAGTTCTTTTTACAATAAAACCCAAATTGTTTTCCAACCTAATTTTATTGGTGCAAGACTGACCTTTGTATACAATGCGATATTCAGACGCAAATGTAGCCAAACACATATCATCAAAAATGCTCTGATTTGGCCTGTTCTTATAGCGATCAACAAAACTTGTCATCCACATTTCTTCAATGTTCAGATTCTGAGCTTCTAACTTGTTTTGTATAACACTCAGAGGCAAACTCATACGTACAGTATCTTCACCTGTAGGAATAAATTGAACATGTCTCGAACACTCTTTTAAATGCATATTTGTTAACCTATAAACTGCTTCTTGTGCACTAACCTCACGATTATGTAAATACACACTGCCTAATTTCCTCAAAGCCTGTCTTGCATCTACATTACCCTGAGTTGCTGATTCTCGCTGTGCATTAGCTAACAATAAACCCATTTCTCGTTCAGACTTTGAAATATATGAAATTATGTAAACAATACAGGCATAAGCATCTGTTACATACTGAATGTCCATATTAGCATTCCAGCACTTAAGGCTAAACTTGTTATATTGATTAACCCATACTTCATGCAATTGTCGTTTCAAGACAATGTGTGTTCTATTATTAATGCATCTATATGCCATTTCAAATAATTCCTGATTTATTCCGACACCATTAAACAAACTTTCTAGAGAATTAAACTGCTCTTCTGAAACCGCTTTCTTAAGTGCCGTCATTATGCTTTGAGAATATTCTACCAATGTGTTATCATTTACATTTGTACTTTTACTTTCACTTTGACTATTACCTTTATTGGACAGGTTTTCCTCATCTTCTACTTTTCTGTGACATATGAATGTTCGCATTGATGGTGGTTTAGGAAAATTAAAACGACAAACAGTATTTTTCTTTTTACACGTTTTAGAATGATGTTTACTGTGACACTGCACAGATGTAACAATACTCTGCAAATCATCATCTTCACTGGACACCTCGCATGTAACATATTTATCTATAAATTTGACAACTTCTTCATCAGAATTCTTGCCTATTTGTGGAGCATTTTTTATCCAGAACAAACAATGGACATGGGGAGAACCACGTTGTTGAAATTCCACCCTATAAAAGTAATCCATAATTTCCCCTATGGGTTGAACAGGAGACATAAGCACCTCTTTCAAAAAACAATGCCACCTAAAATCAAACATGCGAGCTGCAGTAACAGGATTACGACGCAAAAGCTCACATTTTTCAGCCCATTCTAATTGTTCTAATGTTTCATTTCTGCCTTCATTTTTTAAAATAGTTGTCATTATATTTGTCCATCTCATATCAGCAGATGAGAACGAGCAAAACCAAGTGGGAATACCTAGCTGTCTGACCATGGCAAACAAATCTTTTTGCACACCTTGCCAAAATGCTGGAGTGCCACGAATGGGCTTCAAAAATCTATAGCCTTCATCAAAATTAAGCACTTGCCTCAAGGACTCAGTGTCTTTAAACATTTCACTGGGAATGGATTTACTACTTCCTTGCCCTTTTCTTAAAGCAATAGATACATTAGACAATACCTTTTCAATTTCTGATAGATACTGTGCATAAAAAATATATTCAATATTTTGCGCAAATCTACAATCTGCATGCAAAATTCGATTATTAAAATATCGTGACAATGTTAATCTCTGTGCCCTTTTGTCACGATAAGTTGAAAAACCATTAGGAAATAAAACAGGAAAACATTTAGCTTCATTTGTCTCATCAGCAAGCATTTTCACTGGATTATTCCCTTCAGCAGGGGCAAGGCTCAAAATACCATCAAAATACTGATCAAGTACTTCTTGCCCAATGTCTACAGGTTGCAGACACGTATCCATAAACACACAGTGCTGTTGCCTATCATGTAACCCCTCATCAACATTTATGTTTTCCAATTCAGTCTCCGCAATGTGATTTGTATCGTCATCATTATCTTGTCTAATAAACTCATTTAACCAATCATCATTAAAAACAATATCTGTATAGTATTTGTTAGATTTTTTTAAGTAACACAGTGCATGTTTAATATTTGTTGTATCTACATACTGATACTTATAATGACCTTTATATGTCAGCTTCCGCTTTAACTTTACACATATTAAAGAGCCTTCAGTTTCTGTTCTTGGCAAAACATTTGTTGTGTCTTTAACATTAGCTGGTACACACGTAATAGGGCCATGAACTCCATTTTGCCCACCTTTTGGTAGAGCTAACATTTTCATGAATGGAATATGCAATGATATCAAATGTTGCTCTAAACTATTGAGACAATGCAGTTCTTTAGGTATGGGTTGTAGTTCTAGATTGTTAACAGCACTTTCAGCTGGCATTTCCCTTTTTTTCAATTTAGAATGACAACTAAAGCAAATCCAACGCTGACCTTTACATGAATCTGCCATTTCGCAGGGAATAACACAATTATCACCACACTTATGCAAAAAATTATCTGTAATACATTTATTAGCCACAAATAACATTGCTGAATCTTTATTATAATTTTTTGTTTTACAGCATAATACTTGCTGTTTAAATAACAATCGGTGGCAAACACAACAAACAAATTCTGGGCCAAAACTAACCTTATCTATAAACTGCTTTTTAATAAAATCACAAACCTGTTGCTTTTCTTTTAATTGTTGTCTTCTCATCTTGTTAATTCTTTTTACATTTTCTTTATGTAATGAACTATTATGATATTTTAACTTACTACTTTGTTTTACAGCATGTCTATGTGTTTCATTGTCATAGTATTTCAGTGTACTATATTTCTTCACTCTACTTTTATATTGTTCATTGTCACGATATTTCACTTTGTTGTACTCATTTACTTTGCGTTTATATTGCTCATTGTCACGATATTTCACTTTGTTGTACTCATTTACTTTGCGTTTATATTGCTCATTGTCACGATATTTCACTTTGTTGTATTCATTTACTCTTCGCTTATATTGCTCATTGTCACGATATTTCACTTTGTTGTACTCATTTACTCTACGTTTATATTGCACATTGTTCAAGTATTTCATCTTGTTGTATTCAATTTGTTTACATCTGAATTGCTCATTTTTTTCATATTTCAACCGATTGTACTCATTCACTTTACATTTATGTTGCTGGTTTTCAACATATTTTTTCTTACTTGCTTCTTTTAAAGACTCTTTATATAAAATATTGCTATGATATCTTGTGCTATTAACATTTTTCATGTGTTTTTGAAACTCTGCATTGCAATGATACTTCTCCAAAACACGTTGATTGAAATAGTCTTTATGCAAACTTGTGCGCACTAGAACTTTTTTTTTTACTCTTTTTAATAAATAATACCTTTTAAAATATGCACTCCTTTTATCTGATACATCCTTATTTGTATCTCCAGAAACAGAATCTTGCTCCTCTTGATTCACATAAATTTTGTTTAGTATCTTTACTTTCTGTCTTGTACACATATGTTCTCCATCATTGCGCTGTTCATTCTGACACAGCTTATAACACATCTGGCTATTAGGTTGTTTCACACAAATAACAACTTCATAGTGATTTTCATTACAGTGCTGTAGATATATACCTTGATTGCACGTTTTTTCATACATACAACTGTACTTTAACCATTTCTCATTATGATATGTATAGATATCCACCCCTAGATAATTAGCCATTGCTTGTATCTCTACTTCTGTTGCCCATGACCCGACAAACCTCATTTTGGATCTAGATAAATAATCTTCCATAGATGAATACTGGCATCTTAACAGATTCCTATATTGTACACTATGTAATTCCATATGTTTCACAATTGCAAGTCTAACTGCCCGATGAGCTTTTTGTGAACCACTTATTCCTTGTGCCACTGCCCTAAAAAAACAATTTCCATCACCTTCAATATTAACTGTTTTACAAGGAGGGCCCATTGTTCTGCTGGTTGTTGGAAAAAGTACATTTTCACCATTAAACTCTATGTGAAGTTTACTACTCAAGTTTTGTTTTACTTCAGTACACAGGGGACTGAAATTAAAAATTATTTTATTCTCATTACCTAAACAAAGTACATCTGAACTTGCATCAGTTTTGGAAATACTTTCAGGTATTTCAGTCTTTTTCTCTAAAGATAGTTTTTCTTTCTTAATAACCACACTTTCTGTCTCTTCTTCCACACTCACATTTGTACATTGATGTCTCCTTTTCTTACCCACACAGCTCTTTTTTTGAGTTTCATAATTTATGTTTTCTGAGTGACTACTAGATATTTTTTGGCTTTTTAGTAGAACACAAACACCACATATTTCAAAGACCTTCACGTTTCCTCCAAAACAGGAAGCCAAATTTTGGATGTGCCTCAAAACACAGCTCAATGAATTAAAATATAGAACCACACTGAAGCCATTACCATCAACCATCCCAGTACTGCTACGTGCATGAGAATCAACCACAGCAAACCGATCATTTTGCTTAATAATAGCACAGGTACTACTATTCAAGGTAAAAAAGCATGTGTCATATTTTGCAAACATTGTTTGCAAACCATCGACTAATGTCACACATGCACCAGATCTAATAAATTCTCCATCAACCACATCTACATGTCCAGAAACAAAATCGCCATATTCAAATTTGAATGCATTTTTACACAACACATATTCTTTAGGAAGATCTTGAATGCACAACAACTTGTCCTTTGAATCGCTTATTAAACCACTTTGACGCAAAGTTCTATATAAACTATCACCAGTATTTACAACATTATCTAGATCTATATTTTCCCATGAGAACACACTATGTACATTATGCATTGCCATAGCAGACAAACTAATTGCAACACACTGTTTTCCAGGCCATTTGAACTTACGGTCACCCTGATGAAATGATCCACGAACACAAGTAATACTTTCTGCTTGATTTAATTTAGATGCTAATATATCTTCACTCTCATTTGCTGTACACACATCTATTTCTCCAACAGTATCACCATTGCCAATTTGTGGCATATCTAATGAGGTTACGTTTACACTGATGCCACACATACTAAAGTTTTCAGCGCTCAGACTTCTCATTAAATTATCAATGTGCAAAAATAGGTCTTGCCAATTTGTGTTGAAAACAATAACTGATGTTCCAATGTCTGATCCCAAACCACTTGCGTTTCGAACATTACAGTCAACAACGACATAAAAATCATTATGTCTCACAATAGCACATGTGTCTCCTTTTATGTTGACCAAACAACATTCATGAATAAACAAAATCTCCTGTAATTTCTCATACAAGTCACACTTTCCTCCATTTACTGATTGCTCTATTGTTACTTGGCATGTTTTATTGAAAACAACATATTGCCCACCAAACCAGTGAGAAAAGCGACTGTCTCCATAACTCTCTGTCATTTTTTTACAGCTAAGCACATCATTGACCAGTTTATTCCCCTCACTACGAATATCATGAAGGTCAGATTTTGGCCAAGTACACACATTATGTATCTTGTGCTTAACAACTGAAACTACACTGCAGGCTACTCCCACAAACTCCTCATCCACCTCTGCAGACTTCAATCTAACCTCATTCCCAGCTACAATGCCCACCACATCTGGACAAATACAAGAATCAGAATTAGAAACATCGGTCTTACTCTTGTTGCTCAATGGCTTACGCTGCATTCGAAATCTCTTCAGCTTAGGCATCTAAAGACAAAAAAATTAAATCACAATATCATCACACAATATACAATCATTTAAAACATTACATATATGTTAACATCTTTATACATTTAGAATATGAAAATTGTATGTGCATAAAAATACCAAACTTACAAACAAAATATACATTTTAAACTAATTACATAATACTCTTAATCTTAGACATGCATATTTAGTTGAACTCAATATTTTTTATTATATTATCTCAAATATATTGTATAATTCTCAGTAAATTTGAGTCTCAATTTTCAAGTAACATTAAATATTTGGTAATGTTGTACACTGGCATATATTAATTGAATTACATTATAAAATATATTACAATAAAAAATGAAATATTACAATTGCAATCATACTACACAATATTATTCCTTTACTATATTTGAGGTCAAATAAATGCTGCATTACTAACCATAAGAGGCTTGTTTTAGAAATATTTTAAGGAGCTTATAAAAAAACAAACCTATGCATACTTCTGTATATAGAAAAACTTTCAGTATACAGCATTGTAAACATAGTATATGGTATTCTTCATTCATGTAGTCCCTAATAAACTAACAACAAACTCTGCAGTTCAGTGTTAACCAAATTGTAAACTTCAATGTCAGCTAACTACACATTAAACACTAACAAATGTTTCCGATTGAAACACATAACAAGTATTGAATACATTTTCCTCTATTTACTATACACTACAAACTACAAATTATACACCCAGTATTTACAAATACTAGTTAGTAAATAAATTTACAATATTCAGAAACACAGCTGACATATTTATTTTCTTCTTTTTTGTAACTCTGACCTGCTTGTAAATTCACCTCTTTTAACACAAAACAGTAATCCTTCCAACAACAATGTCAACAGCCACACCCCTTCATCACACCTATTTAAACCATCCACTTAACAGCTACTTCAGCTAAACAATTACAATTCTTACACCAATAATGCTTGTATTATTCATAAAAATACACTATAATCAAATAGAAAACTTAAACTGAACAAAAGTACAACATTGCTCAAAACTACCATTAAAGACGTCATGTAACAAAAATTTTTTTTTTTAATTCTACATATATATTATACTTATTAAAATATTACAAACCAATGCCATATAACAAATTCACATAACATATTCTAAAACTATTACAGTACTTTCAGTGCAACACGTTTTCTCAAACTATCAATCACATTCCTATCCCTAAAAGTATTTGCTTTAAATATTTAATTATATTACACACAGCCATACAAAAGTTTCAGCTGTTTGCAAGCTATTTAAAATACATTAGTGCTTTTCTTTCAACAAAAATACATAAAAATACTTAAAAATACCACTCAGTTTTGACATCACATGAATAATATTTATTTTTAAATATATTTAAATGAACATATTAAAATAGCGAATGGACATTCTCATAATATTTTGTAAAATTACTGCTTCTATTTGGATCAAATGCATGCAAGCTTGCTGAGTATGTCTTACAAAAAACATTTTTCAAATCTAAACAACCCCAAACTTATAAATAGTAGTGTAAAATAAACAGACATTCAGTTGCATGCATTGCAACTGAAATGACAACTATTTCTTAGTGCCTGGCACAGTTACACTATTCTTCCTATAATCACTAACTACATGCAAACTCTAAATACATAAATAAATACAAAAATAACACACACAACAAATTATGTTTTAAATGTCCCATAACTCTAAGGACTAAAAACACAGAAAATAAGACTTAAACTCAAGACTACTTATTGAAATATCATACATTTAAAATTACAAATCATTCTAAACAAATAAATTTATTTTAACTTATTTTATAAAACACCTGAGATATTTTAATGCCCCCATCTTTAACCAATGACCACTTAACCAATCAGCTTTACCATCTCCTTTCCACAGCACAATTTCAATCTATACAATATCTATTTCACAAAAATACAAATGTAATTTCATTAAGTAAAAGTTTTACTTCCAACAAAATATCTTTATAAAATAAATATATAACACAATCATAACAAACAAAAAACAAATACAAGTCTACCTCTGTAAGATATTTATAACCAAACAGTCCATACCATATATCCTACATTCAATAATAGCATATAACCTCATAATATATAGCCTACATTCAATGGCATAAACACCTTGAGTCTTACCTCTGCGTTTGCTCCAAATAATCTTAATGCGAGTTAAGTTTTTGCAAAATCTTCACCCCTCAACACTTAGACGATTATACTCAGTTTAAATAACCAAACCTCTAGCACTTTATCTGACTGAATATACTTAAGCCCTGCCCATAAAACCTTACAGCAAATCAAATTAACCAGTTCAAAAAATGCCTACACATTGGAAACACCCTTAATTACTTAGTTAACACCCCCTCCCTTTCTACCAAACCACATTGCTCAAACCAACAAAAATAAACCTATAAAAATAGTACTATAATATTCTATTAAAACATTACACAAAATCAATACTACAAATTCTCTAAATAACTACAGATTTTTGGAATTACTGTATTGTATTATATTATTATATTTAAATTCACAGATTATTTAAGTTGGCATTTGTTTGTAGATAAACAAAATACACAAAAACACACTACATAAATAGCCCTTTATTGATACACAACTATATCATTCCTTCATTCTGAGAACAGGGTTAAACAAAAACTGTATCCATCATTAGATCGTATCCATGCATCTGTCTAAAAATCTGTTTGTTTACATATAAATGTCTCTATTATATGTGTATGTATATTTCAATCTATTCTATATACTTAAAGCATTTGCACTTTAACTCTTTAAAACTGAATTCTTTCCTCTACATTAAAAGACAACAAAATATATTTTCCATATATTTTCCAATTTGTTTTCATAACAAACTACATGCATAAAATTCAATTATTATTTGTACTCTAATAGCATAACAAATTTCTTAACACTCAGGGAAAATTCTAATCATATAAATACAACGCTGAGTATATGTATATGTTCTCAACTATATAATATTTTTATAATTTTCTATAAAAGTAGATTACTGCTATTTGGTTATTAAAAATACTTTTGTTACCAAAAAAAGCCAAAAACACTTTCAACAATATTCCTACTTTGTATTCTACAACAAAATACTAGAAAAAATCTAAATAATGTTACCTTTGAATCCCATATAACCTATTAAACTTTTTTATGAAATTAAAAAATCTGATTTATCCTACTTTGCATTTCTACACTTAGACAACTGACATCTCTTTTACATACATTAACATATAATACATACTATCAAAAACCACAAAACATATACACATCTCAAAACTTACAAATGTATTTTTATTTTGTTCGTTATGTATAATTTCCATATTACTTTTTACATACAGCAGCAACTACTGCATTAAACAAAAAAACTATACACAAAAATGACAACAATGCTAAAGTTGCCTTCATTCGCCAACATTCTCTTCTTCCACAATATCCAATTCTCCACTTTCACTTTTATCTTCTCTGCTATTCTCCAACTCATCTTCCAGGATAACTATGGATTAAAAACAAAATGTTACCAACTTTAATATATATTACAAACAAACCATACATTGCATCATCACACATTCCAACAACAAAATATCTAACAGAATTCACAGCATCATAAAACCAAACAAACAAAAAAATCTGTATACACACCATCTCTCTCAAAATCCAGGGAAGCCCTTGCCACTTCCAGCTCCTTTTCTATAGTCTCCATCCTACTAACTCTACCTGCCAACTCCTTGCGCAGAAATTTTCTTTCTGAATCCAATGCAGCAACTTTCCTCATGACTTTCACTCCTAGTGCTGTCAAATCCTTCTGCAGTTCCCTTCTGCAGACTGTCTCATCCAACACCGAATACTACAAAAAAACAAAACAAAAAAACAATAAACAAACTACCACCAAACCACAATTTCCACACAATATTATAAATAAACCTAATACTTACTGCTATCAAACAGAACTGCTCTCTGATTCTTGAAAATTCTTCTCCCTCCACATGTGGGATTTTAGTAGGACTACTGAAAGCCATTCTTCCTGCAAAAACACAACACATTTAAATCCATTACTAACTACTCACTACAAAAAAAAAAAAATCCTGCAACAACATATGAACTACAACTACACAAAATAAATTAACTTAACTTACTTTACAGACTAATGTATTCGAAAACTAAACAAAAACTGCTTGATTTACACCAAATATCATACACCTATGAATACAAAAGGCCTATGAAAGTCTATGAAAGGCCATTACCTTCAACTACTCATATATACCTTTAAAACACCCCTACACACAAAGACACACCCCTTTTATACCCACACATATAATTTCCATAACTTTTAAAATTGCATATAAAACAAACATATAAAATATACAACAACAATATCAGTTTAAACATTTTCAATAATTTAAAATATAATAATACCATTTCTTTACATTTTTCTCTAAATTCTAAAATACATTCGACCCGCAACAACACAAAACATATAATTGCCTAAAAAAATACGAACTATCTACAGAAAAAAATACATTATTAAATGTATTACATCAATGTACACTAAAAGTAATGTTTGCAGCTCGAAATGCCTGTACTAACCAAAATACATTAAAAAACATAAAAAAAAATCTACACTTACCCTTCAAAACTGCACTGCTTTCAGTCTCCTGGACATAAACAGCTTTGACACCAATCAACACTCTATTGTTTAGTTCCACGAGCCAGACCTTTGATGCCCCATAAGTCCACATCAAAGTTTAATGTGCGCCAATTACTTTCTCAACACACATTCCCAATTCACTAAATTAACTTGATTTTGAATTGCTTCACAAAATATAAACCTATTTCTATGCTTGGATTTTTCTATATATCTTACCATTTTTATATGTCAAGTCAAGTCAAGTCAAGTCAAGTCAAGTCAAGTCAAGTCAAGTCTGCTTTATTGTCAATACACATTCAACTGCACTGCTTTCAGTCTCCAGGACATAAACAGTTTTGACACCAATCAACACTCTATTGTTTAGTTCCACGAGCCAGACCTTTGATGCCCCATAAGTCCACATCAAAGTTTAATGTGCGCCAATTACTTTCTCAACACACATTCCCAATTCACTAAATTAACTTGATTTTGAATTGCTTCACAAAATATAAACCTATTTCTATGCTTGGATTTTTCTATATATCTTACCATTTTTATATGTCAAGTCAAGTCAAGTCAAGTCTGCTTTATTGTCAATACACATTCAACTACACTGCTTTCAGTCTCCAGGACATAAACAGCTTTGACACCAATCAACACTCTATTGTTTAGTTCCACGAGCCAGACCTTTGATGCCCCATAAGTCCACATCAAAGTTTAATGTGCGCCAATTACTTTCTCAACTCACATTCCCAATTCACTAAATTAACTTGATTTTTAATTGCTTCACAAAATATAAACCTATTTCTATGCTTGGATTTTTCTATATATCTTACCATTTTTATATGTCAAGTCAAGTCAAGTCAAGTCAAGTCAAGTCAAGTCAAGTCAACTCAAGTCAAGTCTGCTTTATTGTCAATACACATTCAACTGCACTACTTTCAGTCTCCAGGACATAAACAGCTTTGACACCAATCAACACTCTATTGTTTAGTTCCACGAGCCAGACCTTTGATGCCCCATAAGTCCACATCAAAGTTTAATGTGCGCCAATTACTTTCTCAACACACATTCCCAATTCACTAAATTAACTTGATTTTGAATTGCTTCACAAAATATAAACCTATTTCTATGCTTGGATTTTTCTATATATCTTACCATTTTTATACGTTATATATGCCTAGTATACCCACTAGATTGCTATATATCTCTATATTGAAATAAAGCTGTAACAACTCAGTGTTGCATAATTATACATTATTAATTTTCAATTGTATATCTGTTCATCTGTTTCAATTATCAATCAACCACAAACATTTTACAACAATTACAATTAAACTACAATCTTTATTCTCCTTCAACCACTTCAACCACCCCCACCACTCCCACAACTCCTCCCATGTATTTTAACTTTAACTCTACCCTTTAAAAGCCACACTATACATATACATATGTAGAAAGCTACATTCCTTACCACTGAACTACCAGCTAAAAACTTTCTGTGCAATCTACAGTTCCAGCCAAACTGCACATATGGATCTACAAGGTAAATAACATAATTCCACATTTAATAATCTCTGTAACACTATATTCTATTCTGTTTCTAAAATATTTACAAATGTATTCTTTATCTCCTTAGGTCACACATCCAACACAAATGTAACAACTACTATCTCCAAAAGATCCTTTACCATACCCGAAGGTAAGCAGCAAATACAACCTTTCAACTTTAATAGCACATCATAAAACCATCCTTCCCAGGAATTACACTACAAATAATAATACACATTTTTTCTCATTTTCTCTAATAGGGCTGCACGTCTGCTTCCTCACAGACTCAATATGTCGAAATATTAAAGATTACCTACCAACTGCAAAATGCTGGGTGCACCCAGGCACTACACTTGTAAGATCTGCTATACAACACATAAACCACTTCAAGACAATACACAGCAACAGCATTGTTATCCTCCACATTGGAACAAATGACATTGCAACTGGAGCACCTGCATCAGTAGTCGTTCAACGTATGAAAACTCTCATAAAGAGAATCTCCCTCACAAATCCTCACATTCTTTATTTTGGCATCAGTGCTATCTTACCACGTCCTACAGATAACTCTACAACAAAGAACACAGTCAAAGAATTCAACAGCTGTATCCAATACTGGACTAAAAGCACAACAAACATAATTTTTCTAAACACAACAAAACCATTCCTCAAAAATGGAAAAATACTCCATTACCTATACAAACAAGATGGCCTGCACCTCACTCCACAAGGAAAACAAAGACTTTTTGCCTACTTACAACGTTTCCTCTGGCATTTTTGCCACTTTCCATCACCCTCAAAACATGTTTAACTATGTATTATGAACAATTTCACACCTGACTTGTTCTCTTTAATTACATTTGACTTGTTGCCTCTTATTGAAAATAAACTCATTTTCTATTTACAAGACTTCTGCCTTTTCCTTGAAATTCTTTTGCCTCCTAAGTAATCACTAAATCTTTAAAAACTATCAAATACAAACTTAAAAATACACAACTACACAATTTGTATTATATATTATATAATTCCTTTCATCCACTACAACAGTTATTATCACCCACCCACCCACACTCAACACACACACACACTTGCACCATAAACACAATAATTCTCATAAAACTTAACATACTGTATATAACTTTAAATACGACAACTCAAAGCCTACTCTCCACCCCTTCATATCTTCCTTCATCAAAAATAATCTTACACCTCTTTCTGTTCAGAACTCCTTATAATAACTGTCAAAAATCTTACCTTTACACAAAAATTACACTAATAGCTAGTTACTTCTTTAGCTTATCTTTTATCAAAATAAAATGATACATAATGCAAAATATCCATTTTTATTCTTGTTTCCCTCTCAAAACTCCATATAAACCAATGTTAACACACAAATTACATTTCCATAATGTATTATAACTTCTGCACTGATTATTAATAACCTTACTAAAAGCTATAAATTCTGCATGCTCATTAATATAAATAAAGACAACCATATAAAATATGCTATAACTAAATCGGTATTGACAGTTTCAGTCCTTCCACTAACAACATTTCATTTTAATTCTTTCTTCAAAAACATTTGTGAAATAGGAAGTCGGCTATTTTTTTTTTTTAATGTGTTTTTTTTTTTTTTTTTTTTAAACGGGCTGTAAATAAATTTATACTCCTCCAAGCAAAAACACATAAATCACACCAACATTTACTGAAAATGCTAAATTCCGGACAGATTTAGGATATCTTGAACGTTGTTTTAATGGCAATATATTAAAATTACAGTAAAATAAGACCACTTTTTTTATCTTTTAAAAATAGCTTCCAAACACTTCATAAAAAATTACATACACAGAACAAGACAGTCTGAGGATATGTGATTAATTTCATGAATTTACAATACACTATGGCAAGCATAAAATAAAAAAACTTATCAGGCCTATTGACACTGCTTTTGTGTGTGGGGTAGGGGTGGAGGGTTGGTGACTGTGTGAGTTGAATATGTGTTAAGGAGGTGGGTGAGAGACAGAAAGAGAAAGAGAGTGTCTGTTTAAACTTTTGCTGCTTTAATAGTGGTTTAAAAGGAACAGTTAAACACTTCTGCTAACAAATGCACACTAAGCTTTAATGCAAGAAAAATACTTCACAAATGCTTAGATAAACAAAATCATTCAAAATGCTTATAAATCATTAAAAGTTTTAAAAACACTTTATAATAAGATCTCATTTCTTCACATTAGGGAATGCATTACCTAACATGAACAAACCATGTAAAATATATTTTTACTGCATGTTAATTCATCAATGATAGTATGAACTAACAAAGAACAATTTTTTTACATCATTTATTAATCTTCTTAATGTTACAAAAATAGGTTCAAAAGATACAACTTTACATTTTAATAATGTATTAATACATTTTGGACTTAATATTAATTACTACTAATAAATGCTATATAATAATTGTTGATGTTAACTAATAACATTTAAATAATTACTTTTATTTAACATTGGTATGAACAATATATTTTTACTTAATTTATTTGTGTTACTAAAAATTATTCATGTTAGCTCAATGAAAAATAAATAGTTATAAATCATTAAAAGCTTTCGTAACTATAATAATGTCTCATTTGTTAACATTAATAAATGCATTAGCTAACATGAACTACCAATGAAAAATATATTTTCACAGCATTTATTAATGTTTATTGATATTAATCAAAATGTTGATGTTAATTCAAAGTGCATTAACTAATGTTAACAGATAAAACTTAAAATCTTAATAATGTTTCAGTTTTGAATATTAACTAACACTAATAAATACAGTAACACTTTCTATGAAGCCCGTATTTATAATACATTATAAGGGTATTCTTAAGGCATTATAGGGAAATCATAATGCATTATAAAACACCTTATAATGTGTTATAAAATCTCATGAATAATCATAACAACAATTATAATACATTATAGGGTGACACTTTATAATAACTGCACGCTATGAATCATTAGGTAAACATTAGTAAATAGTTAGTTCATCCTTTATAAAGCATTGTGGCAACATTAATAGTCATTAGTAAGCAGTTTTTAAATACAGATATAAATGGCTTGTTCTTTATTGATTAGGCATATCTATGACAAAGAAGATTTAAAGGCTCAGTCATCTTCCTAAGAGAAAAAATAAACAAACACAACACAGAGGGAAACAGAACAGAAATATTTTTTCAAGATGCAAAAAATGAAACTGTACAACTGTACACTTTAATTTATATTTATTTACATTTTTCAATGAAATTGCAGATGTTAATTTTTCTTTTTTTATCAAGTGTCAAATTGTTTCATTTTTTGCTTCGTGAAAAAATATTTTTGTGTTCTGTTTCTCTCATGAATCTGCTCCATGCATTTCCAGTTAATCACCACCAGAGGTCACCCACTCACCGCATGGACTCTTGCACTTCACTACAATCCCCATCATTCATTGCACTGACCACACATAGCTGTTTTTACTGATTACACATCTGATAAAACTAATCACTCAAGATATGGTATATATCTTATATATCCTAGCGATAGCTACTCTATGGAGCCCTCTCAGTGATTATAGCCTTGCCTTGCCTTTTCTAGTGTTTTGATATCAAATTCAAATTCAAATTCAAATTTTATTTGTCACATACATATACATACATAGTACGACATGTAGTGAAATGTATTGTACGACTGTCCAACAAATTGTCCAACAAAATTAAGAAAAACCTCAAGTTTACAAAAATACAAATAGAAAAAGTACAGTAAACATATATACAGAAATAAACTAGCAATAAAATAAAATAACAAATAGATATGAGAATAAAATAGATATGAGGAATAAAAAATAGAATATAATTCTATATAGATTCTATAAAAAGTAAAGTGTAAAGTGTATGTCAGTGTATGTCAGTGTATGTCAGGCAGATATCTGCCCGTGTTTCCTGGATTAACCCTTTGCTTTACCGTTCGGACTCTGTTTGCACTTCGTTTGGATTATTGCTTGTGTACCTGGATTATATCTCTGCCTTGCCCTATTGGATATTGTTCGCCGATCATCGACCCACACTTGCCCTAGGATCTCTCTTGTGTCTTGAGCCCGTGCCAGATCTGTTTGCCTGTATCTTGACTATGTTTATAAATAAAAGTTTGCACATGTATCCGCATATCTCACGTCTTGTTCGCCCCATTACAGTATCCCTCTGTGTTGTGTTTGTTTAACTTTTCTGTTTGGAAGATAAATGAGCCTTTAAATCTGCTTTGTAAATGCTTTATAAGGTATAAATAGTCCTCACTTTAGATGAGCTCACACAAATAGATGGCTGGCAACTGCTAAATGTTTTATAACTACCTGACTTAATCATTAATTACAGCAAGAATATATGTTAATAAAGCATTTATTAACACACTGAGCAATTATTATGATGTGTGTAAATAATAATATTTATAAATGTACATTTAAATAGTTTATTAATAATTTACTTACACTTTCTAACTGATCATACGATCCACTGAAAACTAAATAACTAGTTTGAAAATAACATAATTTAGAAATGTTAAATTGATCATTAATAAAATATGAACATACAATTATTAAACATTATATATATGCTCAAGAACAAAACATTTATAGCTGCATTTATAAAATGCTTACTAATGCCTATTAATGCTGGAACAATGCTTTACATAAAATTGATTGACTATTTACTAACGCTTTAGAGTATGATTGTTTCTAACATATAATGAACACCATATTAAATCATCTTAATTTATAATGGGCAATATCATAGCTTAACATTGTTTATTTAAGATCTGCACAGTACCTTACAACATCTCTTGAGTGCATGAATGTTTATATAAAACTAATCATATCAGTAGACTTGGGTAGGGTCGGTAGAATGTTCACATACTTGCAAAGTATCCTATACTCAGTTTGTCTGTCGCATGCAGTATATTCAGCAGACACACTACTAATACTCTCATGACTGCTAGTTGACATGTAGTTGCAGAGTTACTTATCAACAGCTGTCTAAAGGGTGCCATCAAAATAATCAAACAGATATTACAATAGAAATGATTCAAAGCAAATGTGTCATATTACACATTCATCTGATCAGACATCTGATCTTATGGCTGTATGAAAATATATATATATATATATATTGTTATTATTATTACTTATAAGTGGTCTTTGTCTACTTTAAGTAAAGTAACATAAGTAACGCGGCAAGATATGAGACTTATAATACATTATAACTATGAAAAATATAATCCAATGCAATTTAAACGGATAGATCGTGTTCATTCTGTGCTATAAATAATCATACTCTTAAAAGCTACAACCACAAATAAGTAACTATTATAATACACTAAAACTGTTCTTATGAATATTCTTGAGATGATATAACATATTATAAAGTTATTTATAATGCATTATGCATTCATTATAATGCCTTAAGAATACCTTTATTACGTGTTATAAATACGGGATTCATATAAAGTGGTACCATAAATACTAGATACTTATTGTTCATGTTAATTAATATAGTTAATGTTAAAAACTGAAACCTTATTGTAAAGTGTTACAAAGTTATAAAGTTTTATATGTTGTTCTGTGTGTGTGCGTTTCACAGAGTTGATGGTTTGGATTAACCCTTTAATTGCCGTATCCCTTAAAACCAAACTGCCAGAGGGTTACTGTAATGCGTGTGCTCACCGGACACCGTTTTATCGATGCCACCAGGGGTGGCGTATGCTGACGGCTTGGGCCCGTCATCGCTGCTTGCAGCTATATTGAATCATTGTTCCCCTAAGAATTTTTTTTTTATTTCAACTATCCGGAGGGTTTCGGGGCCCTTAACGTGCCCGAAAACTCTCGAAAATTGGCACGCACATTGGAACCTGCGGCCATTAGGATGCCGCTGAGGCTGGGACCCGGGCGTGGCACAGGGGCTCTACGGCGCCCCCTGGAAAATTGTCAGAAAACTTGATGTATAGCTCACACATACTTGCACGTATTCATATGAAACTCGGTACACATATAGAACTCATTGAGCCGAACAACTTCCGCGCAGCATGTCATAGGCTCAGCCCAACAGGAAGTCGGCTATTCAGGGCTGTTTAAAAAGCACATGCTCTGGAATTTGATATACTCCTCTGAGGATTTCCATACGATTGCCACCAAACTAGGTGAACATGATCTCAAGACATTGGGGACGCTAAATTGCGAAGATATTTTTGATATGTCGAACGGTTTGCCCGTGGCGAGGCGATGAAGTTATGGTGAAAAATGAGACCCAGGAAATGCCTAATAACGTCCACATACATTGTATGATGTAGATCAAACTTCAGTGATTTGTTCGTTGTATGATGCCGATCGGATAGATGTGACTATTATGACTGAAAGTTATAGCGCCACCAACTGGCTGCAGGAAGTGTGTCGTTTTCAAAATGCTTTGAATTCAGCATCTTCTTTTTACTCGATTTGCTTCAAACTTCACCAGAATAATGTCAAAACACGGCCGATGTAAAACTGTGAAGGGAATATTGATATCTAAAATTATGTTACCATGGCAACTTGTCAAAGTTGAAAATTCGTTTCTGGTAATTTTGAGGCAGATAACATGTTTAGAATGTCATGAAACTCAACACACATATCAGTATTAATGATAGTTAGACACTGGAAAAAGCTCATAAACGGGCGTGGAAGAGGCACTCTATAGCGCCACCTTTTGTCAAAAATGGGGGGGTTAGTTTTAGCTACAGACACCAAACTCGGTACATAAATTGTTCTTATTAATCCGGACAACTTTCTAATTTACAGTCATTAGCTACGACCAACAGGAAGTCGGCTATATTTATTTTAATGTGTTTTTTTTTTAAAAACGAGCTGTAAACAAATTCATACTCCTCCAAACAGAAACACGGAAATCACACCAAACATTTTTTGTCATGATGCCAAAATACTGAAGATGCTAAATTGCGGACGGATTTAGGATATCTTTAACGGTGTTTTAATGGCAATTTATTAAAGTTACAGAAAAAAGAGAAAACTTTTTTTTTTTTATCTTTTAAGAGCAGCTTCCAAACACTTCATAAAAAATTACATACACAGAACAATACAGTGTAAGGATATGTGCTTAATTTCATGAATTTACAATACACTATGCTTAGGAGAAAAATTTAAAACTTAGAGATCTCCTGTCACTGTGCTCCTAATGTGTGCGGTAGGTGACTGGGTGAGTGACTGACTGTGTGAGTTCAGTGAGTGTGGAGGGGGAGAGAGAGAGAGATAGATAGATAGAGAGAGAGAGAGAGAGAGAGAGAGAGAGAGAGAGAGAGAGTGAGTCTGTTTAAACTTCTCAATAAAATCCTTAAAAAATGCTTATAAAGCATTACAGGTTTTGATAACACTTTATAATTAAGTCTCATTTGTTAACAGTAGGGAATGCATTAATTAACATGAACTAACAATGAAAAATATATTTTTTACAGCATGTTAATTCTTCATTGAAAGTATGAACTTACAATGAACAAAATATTTTTAATATTAGAAAAATAGTCATGCTCAAAAGATAAAACTTTAAATTTTTTTAATATTGATCACCATTAAATGGTATATAATTATTAATGATGTAAATTAACAACAGTTAAATAATGTTGTTTTTTAACATTGGTTAATTCACAAATAACATTAAATATTAACAATATATTTTTTACTTTATTTATTTGTGTTAGTAAAAATTATTCATGTTAGTTAATGGAAAAATAAATCATTAAAAAATGCTTATAAATCATTAAAAGCTTTGGTAACTAATAATTTCTCATTTGTTAACATTAGTAAATGCATTAACTAACATCAACTACCAATGAAAAATATATTTTGACAGAATTTAAAGTTTTATATGTTGTTCTGTGTGTGTGTGTTTCACAGAGTTGATGGTTTGGATTAACCCTTTAATTGCCGTATCCCTTAAAACCAAACTGCCAGAGGGTTACTGTATTGTGTGTGCTCGCTGGGCACCGTTTTTCGATGCCACCGGGGTGGCGTATGCACTGGCGGCTTGGGCCCGTCATCGCTGCTTGCAGCTATATTTTTATTTTTTTATTTTATTTATTTTTTTTTTTATTTCAATCATCCGGGCACTTTTGGGGGCCTTAACGTGCCCGAAAACTCTCGAAAATTGGCACGCACATTGGAACCTGCGGCCATTAGGACGCCGCTGAGGCTGGGACCCGGGCGTGGCACAGGGGCTCTACGGCGCCCCCTGGAAAATTGTCAGAAAACTTGATGTATAGCTCACACATACTTGCACGTATTCATATGAAACTCGGTACACATATAGAACTCATTGAGCTGAACAACTTCCGCGCAGCATGTCATAGGCTCCGCCCAACAGGAAGTCGGCTATTCAGGGCTGTTTAAAAAGCGCATGCTCTGGAATTTGATATACTCCTCTGAGGATTTCCATACGATTGCCACCAAACTCGGTGAACATGATCTCAAGACATTGGGGACGCTAAATTGCGAAGATATTTTTGATATGTCGAACGGTTTGCCCGTGGCGAGGCGATGAAGTTATGGCGAAAAATGAGACCCAGGAAATGCCTAATAACGTCCACATACATTGTATGATGTAGATCAAACTTCAGTGATTTGTTCGTTGTATGATGCCGATCGGATAGATGTGACTATTATGACTGAAAGTTATAGCGCCACCAACTGGCTGCAGGAAGTGTGTCGTTTTCAAAATGCTTTGAATTCAGCATCTTCTTTTTACTCGATTTGCTTCAAACTTCACCAGAATAATGTCAAAACACGGCCGATGTAAAACTGTGAAGGCAATATTGATATCTAAAAGTATGTTGCCATGGCAACGTGTCAAAGTTGAAAATTCGTTTCTGGTGATTTTGAGGCAGATAACATGTTTAGAATGTCATGAAACTCAACACACATATGAGTATTAATGATAGTTAGACACTGGAAAAAGCTCATAAACGGGCGTGGAAGAGGCACTCTATAGCGCCACCTTTTGTCAAAAATGGGGGGGTTAGTTTTAGCTACAGACACCAAACTCGGTACATAAATTGTTCTAATTAATCCGGACAACTTTCTAATTTACAGTCATTAGCTACGACCAACAGGAAGTCGGCTATATTTATTTTAATGTGGGTTTTTTTTAAAAACGGGCTGTAAACAAATTAATACTCCTCCAAGCAGAAACACGGAAATCACACCAAACATTTTTTATCATGATGCCAAAATACTGAAGATGCTAAATTGCGGACGTATTTAGGATATCTTGAACGATGATTTAATGGCAATTTATTAAAGTTACAGTAAAAAAGATAATTTTTTTTTTTTTTTATCTTTTAAGAGAAGCTTCCAAACACTTCATAAAAAATTACATACACAGAACAATATAGTCTGAGGATATGTGATTAATTTCATGAATTTACAATACACTATGCTTAGGAGAAAATTTAAAAACTATCAGAAAGCTGTTAGACTGCTGAGTGAGAGATCCCTGTCACTGCAGCTGAGTGAGGGGTGGGGGTGGGGGTGGGGTGGGGTGTGAGTGACTGTGTGGATTGAGGAGCTGGGTGAGAGAGAGAAAGAGAGAGAGAGGGTCTGTTTTTTAAAATCTTTAAAAAATGCTTATAAATCATTAAATAAGGTCTCAATTCTTAACATTAGGAAATGCATTAATTAACGTGAACTAACAATGAAAAATATATTTTTACAGCATGTTAATTCTTCCATGATAGTATGAACTAACAAAGAACAATTTTTTTAAAGCATTTATTAATCTTTTTAATGTTAGAAAAATAGTCATGTTCAAAAGATAAACTTTAAAATGTAATAATATATTAACACATTTTGGAATTAATATTGATCAACATTAAATGGTATATAATTATTAATGTTTATATATATATAATGATAGCTACAGACACCAAACTCGGTACATAAATTGTTCTTATTAATCCGGACAACTTTCTAATTTACAGTCATTAGCTACGACCAACAGGAAGTCGGCTATATTTATTTTAATGTGGGTTTTGTTTTTAAACAGGCTGTAAACAAATTCATACTCCTCCAAACAGAAACACGTAAATCACACCAAACATTTTTTCTTATGATGCCAAAATACTGAAGATGCTAAATTGCGGACGGATTTAGGATATCTTGAACGATGATTTAATGGCAATTTATTAAAATTACAGTAAAAAAGAGAAAACTTTTCATTTTTTTTTTCTTTTAAGAGCAGCTTCCAAACACTTTATAAAAAATTACATACACAGAACAATACAGTCTGAGGATATGTGATTAATTTCATGAATTTACAATACACTATGCGGAGGAGAAAATTTAAAAACTATCAGAGTTCTCCTGTCTCTGTGCTTCTAATGTTTGCGGTAGGTGACTGGGTGGGTGACTGACTGTGTGAGTTCAGTGAGTGTGGAGGGGGAGAGAGAGAGAGAGAGGGTCTGTTTAAACATCTCAATAAAATCCTTAAAAAATGCTTATAAAGCATTAAAGGTTTTGATAACACTTTATAATTAAGTCTCATTTGTTAACAGTAGTGAATGCATTAATTAACATGAACTAACAATGAAAAATATATTTTTTACAGCATGTTAATTCTTCATTGATAGTATGAACTTACAATGAACTAACAATGAACAAAATATTTTTTATATTAGAAAAATAGTCATGTTCAAAAGATAAAACTTTAAAATGTAATAATATATTAACACATTTTGGAATTGATTTTGATCAACATTAAATGGTATATATTTATTAATGATGTAAATTAACAACAGTTAAATAATGTTGTTTTTTAACATTGGTTAATTCACAAATAACATTAAATATTAACAATATATTTTTTACTTTATTAATTTGTGTTAGAAAAAATTATTCATGTTAGTTAATGGAAAAATAAATCATTAAAAAATGCTTATAAATCATTAAAAGCTTTGGTAACTATAATAATTTCTCATTTGTTAGCATTAGTAAATGCATTAACTAGCATCAACTACCAATGAAAAATATATTTTCACAGAATTTAAAGTTTTATATGTTCTGTGTGTGTGTGTTTCACAGAGTTGATGGTTTGGATTAACCCTTTAATTGCCGTATCCCTTAAAACCAAACTGCCAGAGGGTTACTGTGATGCTTGTGCTCGCTGGGCACCGTTTTATCGATGCCACCGGGGTGGCGTATGCTGACGGCTTGGGCCCGTCATCGCTGCTCGCAGCTATATTTTTCTTTGTTTCTTCATACCATGTGACAAAGGGCGTCCCTGCAGCGATGTTCTGAGCTCATATTTGTTACAAATTACTCCTCAGTGAAGCTATTTTGTTTACTAACTGAGGCATCTGGAGTTAAGTACCTTGCTTAAGGATATAACCACACAATCCTGACCTCGGAACTGGAGGTCAAGTTTCATTTTCAGGTCATTTGGCGTCCTCTCAAAACCTTTGTGCTGCCAACTAATACTGTGAAGTGAGATGCTACCAGCTATAGTGTGTGTTGTTGTTTTTTTTTAGTCTCAGATGGCATACTCATGGACTGCCCACAGTCCGTTCACTGACCGTCTGAGGCATACAAAAATGGCAAGTGCTGGCTGAAATCTGATTGGCTGGCACTACGCAACTTCCGAAAGTGAAAACAGGGCTTTTTATCAGTTTGCCTGGAAACAAATTCACGATTACATGGTAGCAGGTTGATGCAATGAGCACTTTTGAGGAAGAACTAAGATCCACTCTAAATGGCGGTTTGTTGCTTTACATGTTGTTCACATGGTCTTTTCTTGATTAAGTGGCTGGTTCTTTGCCAGAACAAGCTGTAATGAGGACTAGACGAGTCAGAAATCTGGCTACGAGACTTCTGTTGTTCAGGGTGGGGGCTGGTGTTTTTCTTTCTGTTTCTGTGAAGGGAATAGAGACCTATCTGCTGCCGGTGTTTTTGCAGCTGGGTGGCTCGTCTCTGCACTTGCTCAACCTCACCATTAACAGCAAGCGTTATCGTGTCATCAGAGTGCAGCTGGTTTGCAGCTTCCTTCTGCTGAATAAATATATGCCCAGATCCTGTTGGTCCTCTCCCAGAAGCCATGATTATAGCACTGGCAACATCCATTTCTGTCAGAGAAAATCGCTCAGAAAAATTAGAGAAAATGGTTCATCTGTTTAATTAGCTGGACTCGGTGTGGTGATTTTTATTTCTGTTTATTTATTTTATGTTACACTATGGTGAGCTCTTATTTAATGAATTCTCCAGTAATTAAATTGATCTTTTTCTTTCTGCTTTATTCAAGGAAAGTTGATTTCTAGGGTTTCTGATTCTCACCTAAATCACTTTTTTTTAACCTATTTATCCATTGTCTGTCTTCTATCTATTGTCCACATCTGACTGTTCCCTGTGTTAGTGTAGAACTGGTTTGAAAGGATATATTGATATTTGAATTGCAAATGTTTAGATATTTTTTGTTGTTGTGTGCAACTGGTTATTATGTTCTTTGCTGCTGTCTCGGCCAAGTCACTCTTGTGTTTAAAGGAATAGTTCTCCCAAAAATGAAAATTTTGTCATCGTTTACTCACCCTCATGTCATTCCAAACCTGTATGAGTTTCTCTCTTATGCTGAACACAAAAGAAGATATTTTGTAGAACCAAACAGTTGTTGGTCCCCATTGACTTCCATAGAAGAGAAAGAAATCCAATGGAAGTCAATGGGGACCATCAAATGTTTGATTACCAGCATTCTTCAAAATATCTCCTTTATGTTCAACATAAGAAAGAAACTCATGCAGGTTTGGAATGATGTGAGTGTGCGTAAATGATGACAAAATTTTCATTTTTGTGTGAACTATCCCCTTAATTCTCAATTGGTTTGTCTTGGTTAAATTAAGGTTATGAACTAACTAGCTCTATTGCAAGTGTCAACATGTATCCTCTCTCTTCACAGTGTGGCAGGTGGGGAGCTCTTTGACTTTCTAGCTGAGAAAGAGTCATTGAGTGAAGAGGAGGCCACAGAGTTCCTCAAGCAGATCTTGGATGGAGTCAGTTATCTACACTCCAAACAGATTGCCCACTTTGACCTGAAGGTACTGAGACATGTTTGAGTTTCACCCCAATGGCAAACTGTGGCGATTAGCATCATTGCGGACCAGCCACAAAAAATCAATTGAGGTTCTTTTATCCTCCCTGCTGGTTATCCACTTATTTCCCACCCTTTACATAATTGCTGGGATGGTCATAAATTCAGTCCTTGTAATTTTTGACTGGTTTTATTGCAGAATTGCATTAATATTCTAGTAGTCTCCGTTTTGAAAGTTTCAGATGTAGATGGAGTTTTTACCTCCCACTTAACCTGAATAACCAGTCTAACTGAAAAAATTAACTTCAAAGCAACCGGCATCCACATTAACCAACTTAAGTGAGACCTAAAGAATAAAATAAAATAGTCAAGCTGTGATGGAGTTGCTCATTATTAGCATTTTACGTCTAATCCTTCATGTTACTCCAGCAACGGCGTTTATGTAATTAGAGCCACTTCTTTCAGAGCAGTCATCCACACAGCAATCCCCAACATTTCTGTTAAATATTTTGAAGTCATTGGAGCTTTTAAGAGATTAGTCCGTGCATGAATAAAGCCCACTGAAGGAAGTATTGTTTCTATGGAATGTCCAGGCAGGGATCTGTTACTGCCTGGCTTGAGTATGCCTGTGCTTTCTAGTGAACATTTCTCTAGCTTTGCATGTGATTTCCATGTGTTATGGCAGATTTCCTGCTTGCTCTCTCTGTCTCTCTCTCACTCCCGCTGTGTTTTTGTTCTGCACCTATCATTAGTTCCTCTGATTCTTTCTTTTGCATTCTCCCTCCAATTCTTTCTCTGTTCTCATCTCTCTCAGCCGGAGAACATCATGCTGTTGAACCGGCGTGTGCCTCACCCGCGCATTAAGCTCATTGACTTTGGCCTGGCCCACAAGATCGATTTTGGCAACGATTTCAAAAACATCTTTGGTACCCCGGAGTTTGTAGGTCAGTGTCATCCGCTGGTCAGTCTATAGAGATGTGTTGTAATTACACCTGCTCTTATTGTTATGGTCCTCTGTTCAATCCTCTCTTTTCTTCTTTCATGTGTAATCTGAACCACAAGCCTGACATAACTGTAAAGAAACACCATGCATCACTGCTTTGTGACCCAATGAATCCTGCAAATAGTTACATAAACTTTCAAGTGTAAACAAATGAATTTTACATACTAATAATAAATTTTTACATATAATTATTATATTATAATTTCATATATAATAGTAGTATGGTGAATTTTACTGTTATATACAGGTATTTGTTTTTGTTTTTATGTTATTATTTTTATTAAATATTTGTATATTCTTTTAATATCTTTGTTACATTCCTATCTATTTTACAAGTTGTGGAAAATTAGTTACCTAAACTATGAAAAAAATACAATTGGAAACAAATAGAAACTAAAAATGTTAAGCAAATCATAACTTAACTTCAAAGTAGGAAGAGGCATGTTGGGTTTTTATTGAAGAAATGCACATGTACACTTGGCAGTTTTGTAAAGATATGCATGGCATATATTTTAAGCATAGGCTTTTAAAGCAACAGGTTTTTAAGAGAAACATTATTTCAGGCAAGTGTGTCCATCCTTGTATGTCAATGTGTTTGGGTTGGTATTTTGCACACAACTACAACCTTCCTTAAATCTTACTGCTTTAACTTAACAATAGAGTCAGCTCTGCTGTTTTCAGTCACATTTTACATAAACAAGACCCCAGCCATCCCAGAAAACACACAGACATGCACACCCATCCCTCTATGCCATTGGCATCACATCCAGTCTTACCTGAAAGGCAGCCAGTGATGATACAGCAGTCTTAATAGAGATACAATGCTAAAGGCCACGGTCAAGCATCAGCTACCCCACAGTGCAGTCTATTTCAGTGCTCAAAGTTACGATCGGGCTTCATGGAGGAGAATCCGGTCAAGATAGACACCTGGTTTTAAAGATACTAATCCAATCCAATCCCAGAATAGTATTAGCCCTTTACTGAGGCATGACTTCATTGATTATTTTTTTTTAACCTTGGGGTTAAGGAGCAGCTTGCTTCCTCCCAACCCTGGTCAATGACCAGATCTAGTGCATAATAGTATAAGTAGTAAATCTAAGTTAATTCTCAGGCATAGAGAGCAGCAGCATCTCTCCCACCTCAGACTTATTTCCTCGTTTCCTCATTAACACATCAGCGATTGAGATCCTCTGAAAGCAGTGACTCATTTCACAGCTCATACGGTGAGAAACCACCAAAATATATTACCATCGACTTAGCATTTCTAGACATTTTTGCTGGCATTTTTTAATGTTACAGAGAGTGGGGTAGGTTGTTGCTCCCTTCCTCTTGCAAACTGTGCATTATATTTAGAAAAAATTTATCATATAGCTGCCATATATAACTGTTTGAGAGGTGTGTGCAAGTTATAAGCATTGTTTTAATGCTTAAACACTGTATTTTGAATGCCTAAATATATATTCTGTATGGCAGATAAAACATGTAAATTACTTGGCTAAAGATTAGTCGTTAGAAAATTGAAATTGAAGTATTTTCCCCAAAAATGTGTCATTTTGATCTAAATGCAGACTTGAACTAAAAATGCTAGTAAGCTTCGCCTCCAAAAGCCTAAAATACTATAACAAATATTATTGGAATTATTTCATTGCATTCAAATATTAAAATTGTCTTGGTTGGTTTGTGAAAATGTGAAAAATGTAGGGCAAAATAAGACTATTAGTATGTTGTTTTTGTTTTTTTTTCATGTTCATATTTTATCTGAAATCTGATGTTGCAATATTTCGGGGGGGGGTTTGTCATGTTGAAGCTTAATTTGGTGTATTTAGGATTTGATTCTCATTTTTATACAAAGACGACAAATTAAGCTAACTCTGTCATGGCTCACCCCAAGCTCTTCTGTATTGTAAGACTGTATTGTAAGTGATTTTTGTTTTGTGGTTTGCAGCTCCAGAAGTTGTAAACTACGAGCCGCTTGGCCTGGAGGCAGACATGTGGTGAGAATGAACATTATTTCATTATCTGACCTCGCTGTTACCTCACTTCCTGTGCTAATCATGTGTTTTTATTTCTGTCTAACTCTAGGAGCATTGGGGTGATCACTTATATTCTGTGAGTAGTCATAATCATCCGTGTTGTTGTGATGCTGTAAATATAGTTTATATCATTACAAATTAAATCTATGTGCATTTTCACTTAGGCTGAAAATAGCATCCATTTTCGTAATTGCATTATTTTTCTCAAAGCATAGCTGTAATCACATTCTGCAGTAAAACAAATTTAGCTGAATATGAAGCAAATTAAGTTGAACTAAGAGTTTTCCAGTCATCTAGTATCACAGAATAAACTCTCGTTGTGCAACAACTGTCATAATGATTGATGTTTGAAGTAAAAGGATGCTTAGTAAGATCTTGCATCCAGCCAAATGCTGCATCAGACATTGATGTTTCCATGATCTGCACAGAGATTGCATTGAGTTCTGGTCAATTGCATTTCCCTACTTTACAAGCATTTCTACAATAAAATAATCTAATAGGATTAGAAGTGAAGAACGGGCAAAGATTTGAAGGGGAGCACAGAAAAGATGAGGATTTGGGGAGAGAAATCAGAATGTTTCCTAGGGGGAATAAAAGAACAATTCAGCACTTGATAAGACTAAAAGAGCTCTTACCACAGAAACTCTTGTGATGCCAGTATCACATTAAAAATACCAAGCACTGTAGTGTTTTACTGCCATATAAAAATAGAGCAAGACATGGAATTTATATCCCAGTCCATCAGTGTGATGGATAATGATTATTAGCGCAACCTCTGGGTGCAGTGTCTAATTGTAAAGCTTGTGTTGCTCTTCCTGTGGAAACACTGAGGTTGCTTTCTGTCTCTCTCTATATGTGTGTGTTTTTGTTCATGTGAGAGGGAACTAAGCACATCACAGAGCAATGTAAACAATGGAACTTGCCTGTTGCTTGTGATAAGACCTGAGGCGACCCTCCTTTTTGATGGGAACCAAATCCTCGTGCCTCTGACGTAAACCGTTAAATGAGTGAATCTCACGAAAACTGGAAATATCCAGCTCATATTTCATCCTATGCTCAAAAGAAGGGCAAAAAAAGAAATTTCATCACATAAAGAACGTTAAGCCTACTTTTAGGATTGTTAGAGTCATGTTTGATCCAAAAATGCCTATCTCTTTTCTTCTCTATCCTATCTGTCCATCACTATCTGTCCATCAACGTGTGCTAATATTAGCAGTCCAAACAGAACTGGAAAGTTCAATGTCTATCTTAGGGCTGTTCCTTACACTTCCCTTTCATCATAGGCAAATAAAAATAGAGCTTCACATCAGGTAGATATCGCACACCATTTTCACATCTAATCCATTCCTATTCTACCTTTATTTTATTTTTCTCACACTTTTGGAGACTGCTTCTCACCCATAGGGAATGACATTAATTGACAGTGTGAATTTAAAACAGCTCTAATTTTACATTAATTAATAAAATGTATCTCCTGACAGTATTTATAAAAGCCATGCACAGATTTATCACTTCAGATTTTTAATTAGCCACAGCAATAATTTTAGAATTATTATAGAGGAAAGAGAGCATGCTGTACTAGAGTGTTACTCTGGTACTGTGGTCTTGAACAGTGTTTTATCACAAAAGAAAAAATGGAATAGAGCATGTAAAATAAACTTATATTGAATGCTAAATGTCCTTTGCCTGTTGTCTCACACTTTAATAGTAATGGTCAGGAAAAAAAGCTGGGCTGCAGCTTATAATATCACAAATATTGTTCACATTAACCTTGACTTTGTTTGAACACTACTATACTGAAGACCTTCACGTCCAATAAACGGGAGATAAAATGGTCTTTTTTTACTGCATCTTCAGACTTAGTGGGGCCTCACCTTTCCTGGGTGAAAATAAGCAGGAGACACTTGCCAATGTGTCAGCTGTGGACTACGAGTTTGATGAGGAGTACTTCAGCAACACCAGTGCTTTGGCCAAAGACTTCATTGCACGGTTACTGCTCAAAGATCCAAAGTAAGAACCACTGAAGAAGCTTGTTATTGTTTGAGGTGGTTTGGTAGGGTGCTCCTTAGCCACTGCTTGTTTCTTTTATTGAGTATTCCTTTTTAGAAACCAGCTGGCTTGAATAATGTCTTATTGTATTATCTTATTTTTGCTTGGTTTTTTTTACTTGCTTAAAAAAGTAAAGTAAGTTTTTTTTTTTTTTTTTTTTTTTTTTTCTTTTTTTTTAGAAATACTATTGAATATCATTCAACTATTTGTTAACTTATTATCTGTGGTTATATTGAATCAGTGAATCCTGCAAAGAACGTTCGTCCTAAATCATGTCGCTTATTAACTAGGTAACTGAGGAAGTGGATTATGTCAACAAACAAGAACAGGTGCTTTGCACATGAATGTGGAGAAATTAATAATTCCTGTTTTGGTTCCATATTGGTCTACCAAGTTGCTTCAGTGCTGGTTTCTTGCTCTCATTTAGTCTTTATCTACGTTGACCTCATTTACTTCTGATGATATTTAAAAGAGAACTAAAACTAGTTCTGCAGAAGTCCTGTCGGTACTTCACTAAAATGCGTCATTCACAGCATAAATGCTGTTTAATCTAAACGTTGTCATGAAAGCTGAGATGCAACATTCCAGAGCCCAGTCCCACAATTCCTTCTGTGTTTTCCGCAATGCACACTGTGATAAATATCTTTCGATTTGTATACTGAATGCCTTCTCGTTTACTCTGAAGGTTCTTTTAGGTGCTTATTTGTGGGCGCTTGTTAAGTTAAATGAAGAGTGGTTCACAATCTGCCTGCCTATGTTCATTACATTCTGTGTGTTAAAAAAGTAAATATAACATCATGTGACAATTATGTTTTCATGTTTACAGAAAAAGAATGACCATTCTGGACAGTCTTCAACACCCCTGGATCAAGGTTTGTCCAGCAACCACTAGATATGGAGCAGTTATCAAGCACATTATTATCTTAACACTTGGTTAAAAATGTGAATGTCTTCTTTTAAGCCAAAGGACACACAGCAGGCACTGAGTCGTAAGGAATCGGCAGTGAATATGGAGAAATTTAAGAAGTTTGCTGCCAGAAGAAAGTGGAAGGTGCTTTTTTTATTTGACTTTTGACTGTTTTCTGTTTAAATGTTCAGCATTCAGATAGCAAACGTCATGTTCTGCTGAGAAAAATGTAACTATTTGACATAAAGTGTGATCAGTGTTATGCCCTCAGTAGTGCTTTCTGAGGAATCAGCATTTTGTGCCACACCAACAAGTCACGCTATTTCCACACACGCTTTTAAAAGCATGCAAAACAAACTCTTGGAGCTATGAAACAATAAAGAACTTAATTCTGCCCTCAAGCGCAGAATTAAGCTCATTTCATAAAAACAAATAATGTCCGGTTAACATGTCATTTGAAGAGTTGAAATATCATTTCATCTATTGAGAAGAGTTTTAATCGTTGTTTGATGCTTTAGATAAAAAGTCTGTTACAAATTCTATAGAATGTCATGAATATCATCTCTCCTTTAATATTGTTTGTTTGTTTGTTTTGTCTGACTTCCTTAGCAATCGGTGCGTCTCATCTCTCTGTGTAACCGGCTCTCCCGCTCCTTCCTGTCTAGGAGCAATATGAGTGTGGCTCGCAGTGATGACACACTGGTAAGAGTTCACAGTTAAAATCATCATTCAAGAAACTTATTAAGATTACAGTCATGTGTTACACTTTAAAAAAAGCTTGTATTAAGGATTTGCTAAGATGAGGTAGACTTCCAAAACACTTTTGTATTAAAACAAAGCAGCAGGAACTGGCAAAAAGAACAACAAAACCTAAAAGACATGTGATGAGCCTGGCAACAGCAGAGGATCCCCCGTATCCCTGAGCTCTGCCATGGTCTGTATTTATGGGATGAACAGATCTAATGAGCATCCCACACACCTGAGAATAGAGGCAGACACACACATGCAAGACAACTCCACACAAAATGTACTTAGACAATAATGAAATACTCAGATTTTGGAATGATTACTGTTTAATACATTAATATGCATGATTGCTAATTGCAGTGAAAGTTTATATTGAAGCTTTCCAACCTCATCCAACCTAATATGAACACATTCATTGACACTTGTACAGCCATGTGGGGTTTTGCATGGTCTTTATACTGGCCAGATATTTGCTTACTGATGTGTGATAAGCCTGAAGAGTGAAGAGTGTTATTGCCGTTGTGCTGTATAAATTATCTAAACTTTTACAGCTTACGATCTCTCTTTTTTTTTTACCTGCTTCTTACACGTCACACATTGCCATAAAATAAATATTTTTACCTAAACTGAAGTGATCATATAACTTAAAATGCATATTTAATATTACCTGCATTATGATAATATTTCAGCCTTTATAGTGCACTTAAATCTGTGAGAAATTTGGGGTTTCTGAACAGGAAATGGGTGTGTTTCAGACAGGAAGGGTGTCAGCAACAATAATAAAGATGTAACATCCTTTATCATTCTAATAATCCATCTATGCACTACTATTAAAAAGCTTTGTTTGTTTGTTTGTTGTGGATAAATTCCACTGAAATTATTCAGTAACAATGCGTTTAATTGATCTTAAGTGACAGCAAAGACTTTTATAATATTACAAAAAATTCTGTTTCCAATAAATGCTGTTTTTTTCTTTTAAAACTTTCTATTCATTAAAGAATAATTTTCACCATTGACAATAATAATAATTGTTTCTTGAGCATATCGGTATGTTTCTGAAGAATCATGTGACACTGAAGACTGGAGTAATGGCTGCTGAAGATTCAGCTTTGCCATCAAAGAAATAAATGGCACTTTATTCAGACAGAATAATAATATTTCAAAATATTGCTGTTTTATAATATTTATTCTTTCAAAAACTTTATAAATTCTTATTGACTAAACTAAATTTGAACTAAAGCACCAGTTTTTATTTAAAATTGAGAAAATCCCTTGAAATCCATTTTAAATTCCATTTTTAAATTAATATTTACATTTACATTTACATTTATTTACAATATGGCTCTCAGTACCATATTATATAGTGTAAAGTGCATGGTATTATCATCTGATACCATCACTGCGTCATAGTCCTTCCACAATATTTGTTTTTCCAGGAACAGAACAAATTTAGACCCAAATCACCTAAAGGTCACATAAAATGACACAGTCACATAGAAGTCTTGTTTTACGCTCCATGAGTGACTCCAGCATCACTCTCTATTGAAGCCTCTGGCTGTTTGTAGAGTGTGTTCAAGTGTGCGTTCTGTGTAATTGGATACACTCGTCTAGTATGAGATGTGCATGTGGGTGTTATTCCAGTGCACGCCTTCATTAAACACAAGCACACATTCTCTCTTTTTCTCTTTTCTGTCCCTCACGGCCAGTCCAGTTTCCCTCTATAGCTTTGTATTTGAGTGTTTTGTCCAACACGTCTGAACTGTCAGATGCTGTTTGGAGGTGGTTGGGTCACATAGCACACAAAGCAGCGGTCGAGCGGTGAAGAGAAAGCACGGTCTGTGCTCCACCCCTCGTCTGCATTATTCAATAGGATTAGGACTTCACGCTGTGTATTTGCTGATAAGACCAACTGTAGTACTACTGAGCATAAAAGGATTTGCTCAAAGTGTGACTGTCAAAGGGTGCTTGCTGTTGTTTTTCCTTCTAAATCTTGTTGTATAGTAGCCTAAATACGGTCATGTTAGCAGTTTATCATGAGATTTTTATCACAGTTGAGCAACATTTCAAGTCACAGCTGTGCAAGAGACATTGGAACTGTGTAACTCACATGGTTAATATAGGTTTAATTCTTGTGACATGATCTTACGGAACTATTTTAATGTCAAAAATCTTCACTAAATCTGACCACTGAAAAGCACAAATCTATACAACAATGAATCATTAAATTTATTTGCTTAAAAATACAGTAAAAACAGTAATATTGTTTTACAATTTGGAAAAAATCTATTTTATATATTTTAGTATTTAAGTTATTGATGGCAAATTAGCAGCCACAGATAATACTTTTCTTATGTTCATCTTCATAAACTTTTCTTGCGATTTATCAATGTTGAAAACAGTTTAAATGTGAAATATCTTTAAATACTTAATATTAAATGCTTTTAAATATTTTTGTGGAAACTTTGAAATAGTTTTTGTCAAAATTCTTTGATGAATAGAATGTTCATTAAAACAGCATTTATTTCAAATACAAATCTTTTGTAAGGATATAAAAGTCACTTTTGGTCAATTTAATACATCCTTGCTGAATAAATGGATTTATTCAGCCAAAAAAAGTCTTACTGATCCCAAACTTTTGAATGGTAGTGTATCATACTGATATATGTAATGTGTGCATGTAGTGTGTGTTTGGGTCCGTTATCATGAAGTTATTGTTCATATTCAATAATTCACCGATTTTGTTTTTGACAGGATGAGGAGGACTCATTTGTCATGAAGGCTATAATCCACGCAATCAACGATGACAATGTTCCAGGTCTAAAACATCTGCTTGGATCTCTAACCAGCTATGATATTAATCAACCTAACAAGGTAAGGAGACAAAACAAGACTCATAGAGGTGATATGGGGATGGCAAAAAATAGAGTGATAGTCATGCTTATGGTCTCTGCTTGACTCTGTCCAAGTGATCACTAGCCAACCCGAGCTCGATTGAGCTGATAAGTGTATCAGTGTCACCGTACACTAATGGCGTCTGAGTTTACATTGTCGTTTTCAGCAATGACACTGAGATGTGCAGCGAGTGACTGACAAACAGTCACTGGACCACAACTCATCCCATTTGTGTGAGGCTGTGCTTTGTATAGTCATAGTCACAAAGGGAATTTTGCATTTAGAATGAAAGAGACTTTTAAGGGTTAATTGCCATTATTATGCTAATCATTTAGGATATTTGCAAGGGAACACTGCAAAAAATGTCTTAATCAGTCATTTTGTCTGTTAAAAAAAATTTAAACATCTTTATAGCAAGATAACTTTTAAAGACATTTTTAATTAATAATTTTTATTAAACAAAATGACACATTTTTAAAGGAACACTCCACTTTTAAAAAAAAATAGGCTCATTTTACAACTCCCCTAGAGTTAAACAGTTGAGTTTTACCGTTTTTGAATCCATTCAGCCGATCTCCGGGTTCCTAGCCATATCGGCCTAGAAAATCGCAACTTTTTCATTTTCCCTCGGTCTTATTACACGATGTAATTACAGAAGAGTCAAGCTTTAAATAGGAAAATTATCGAAACTCTTTGGTCATTTTTGAGCGAGGTGCTAATGGTCTAATCTGATTCAATGATCTATGCTAAGCTAAGCTAAAAGTGCTACCACCGGACCCGGAGATCGGCTGAATGGATTCAAAAACGGTAAAATTCAACTGTTTAACTCTAGGGGAGTTGTAAAATGAGCCTATTTTCAAAAAAGTGGAGTGTTCCTTTAAATAACACATGTTTTTAGAGAGACTATGTAGATCTGAACAAAAAAAAAGAGGTGTTTTTTAAAAAGAGGTTTTGAATGTTTTACTAGAAAACAAGACGTTCTGGTTAAGTCTTTTTCAGTGAGTGTTTCTGTAAATGTTGGAATGTCTTGTGTGTATGGCACATGTGTGACACAGGAAAAGTGTTTGTTTAGAAGGAGGGAATGAGGCTGAGGTTGATAAAACCGTAATCTGCTCATTGATGTGAAGAGACAAGCGTGCTTTTAACTGTATTGCTCAGAGCTGTCCAGTGCTATCTATGTTTTTGTATGCACAGTGAACACTATTCCCATGATTCTCATGCATTTATTCATTCAGAGGAGTTTATCACCATTCTTGAGAAACAATTCCAGTCTTGTGCCTGCAAGAATTATTTACCAACCACCGTGATTGCTCTTCGCCAATTAAAACTGCTGTGCGAACAATGAAAAATGAATCGGGCTAATTTGAATTGGCATGTTCATACTGATTCAGAATGATAGGCTTAATTAAAGCTGCTTTTGAATGCTTCGAGGAGCTATTAGTGTGTTGTTATATTCAATAAAGTGATTCCTGTTTGTGTGTGTGTGTACATATTTCAGCACGGAACCCCTCCGCTGCTGATTGCTGCGGGCTGTGGAAACGTCCAGATCATTGATGTGCTAATGAAAAAAGGAGCAGAGATTCAAGCCTTTGATAAGGTGTTGTACTCCATTCTCTCAGATAATTAATGTACAAGAAAATAATGTACTATTCAAAAGTTTGTGGTGGGTATGATTTTTTTATGCTCACCAAGACTAAATTTAAAACTGTAATATTGTGAAATAATATTTAAATATTGATAGGATATATTATAATATATTAATATAATATAATAAATATTACAAATTAGTATTTTCTATTTTAATATGTTTTAAAATGCAATTTATTCCTGTGATGGCAAAGCTGAATTTTCAGCAGCAGTTACTAACCTTCATACTTTTATCATTTTAATGTGTCTCTTCTGAATAAAAGTATTAATTGATTTTTAAAAAAAATGTATCAACGCCAAACATAGAGGAAGACACTGAATACATGTTTCAGGAGTAGTTTTAACAGAGTTTAAATGGTAAATTTGGGCATGATAGACACCAAAACAGCTGAAAATACGTACAAGTCCACACAACATGCCATTCTCTTCCTCAGACTGGAGCCAACGCGGTCTACTATGCTGCCCGACATGGTCATGTGGGGACCTTGAGATTCTTGCATGAAAAGAAGTGCCCTCTGGACATCCAAGATAAGGTGCCTTCATCTTTCTCTATCTCTCTCTCTCTCACACACACACACTCAACAATCACAACCCCAGGGAGAGGACAGATTTGATTTTTCAAAGGCTTTCCCCATCCGCCACCTTTTCTCCAGAAAACCTTTCCTACAGAGTTCACACGCCTCTATACTTCCCATTGGTAATTTGCAGTTGCTATGGTTACTCGCTGGCCTGAGGTTGAGCCATTGTATGAAATAACTGTTGACTGTTTGTTGACTGCCTCACTAGCCAGTGAAGTGCGCTCAGTCAAGCGAATTCATAGGGTAAAGTGTTGTCGAGTTTGTCGGGAGTGCCATACGGAATCACACTTGGCGTGTCCGCAGCTTCATTACGGGTGTAAAATGAGTTCTTGAAACGTCCGCCTCAGCCTGAACTGATTCCAGGAGGAAGTCCAGCGCAAAGCTGATTTGGGAAGGGTTTTGGCAGTTCTCAGCACACAAAGATCTCTCTCTTGAATTGGTCACATTCTGATTATGAAGCCTTTCCAGTTGCTATAACCCTACTTTGACAGCAGGGAAATCCTTTAATGAAGTTCTTAGCTGTTTCTTGTTCAGCAGTTGTGATAGTTTCCCTTATGTACACATACACATGATCGTTACATTTTTTTTGTTTTGTTCAGATCATCAACGTGTAATCACATTAATAAAATGCTTTCTCATCACTGACTTATGGGCAGACGTCAGCATGTAATTTGTAATGTGAGTAATGTTTGACATTTTCTGTTCTAGTCTGGAGAAACGGCTCTGCATGTGGCAGCTCGCTATGGTAATGTGGATGTAGTCCAATACCTTTGCAGCATCCATGCCAACCCTGACCTAGTGGACCGGGTACGTATCAAACACACACACACAAACTGATCTACACCACACTGTACAGTCCAAGCCATTGTGGACTAATATGACACTTAGCGGTGTGGATGTAGCATCACACAAAAGTTCTGTTACCATTGTGCAAATGTGATATTAACAGTAAATTAATTTAATAGATGACTGATTAAATGCAGGTTAGGTGATTTAGTTAAAAAAAAAAACATTTTTTTGTTACACTGCTTGAAAGTCTTTTCACATCCTGATAGCAATCAGTAACTTAAGTTACTGAAGGCGTAGAACCATAAAATGTTCATCCAATCATATTCCTTGGTTCAAAGGATTACGGCGTTCCTACTTGACTGTCAGTGTATGTATTTACATATCTCCGCACACCCTGTTTGTGCAGATATAATATGTCATCAACCTACATTTAAAGGTTAGTTATAGATATAAAAAGAGTAATGTTGGGTTGGTCATGTGATCTTAGTTTTCTCATCATTCATGAGATGTCTGCCCCCATGAGGCATGTAAATAAAGCCACTCTTCTGATATGACTGGAGTCTTCATCTCGTGTGAGTCCACATGAAGTACTATTTTTACTGATGAAGAAATTGAGTGCATCTTTTGTTAAGTATTACTTCATTATTATACAATTCATAATTATTTTAAAGTAGTTTTCAATAAAGATTAATTTTACAAGGATACATTAGGGCTCGCAAAATTTCTAAATCCCTGTTAGTCCTTCGGGCAGGTATTCTTCAGATTTTGGTAGCCCGAAAATTAATTTAACTAGCCCAAATAAAATAAAGACCATAAATGAATCAATCAATCATAAATGAATAAATCAAAAACATTTTCAATACACAAATATCAACGAATAAAGGAAAGAGTTTTATTTTACTATTTACAAAGTATCTGCAGAATTCTTAAAAATCTATTTAAGGCAATTTGACAAATTATTTCTTATACCATTTAATGTATTTAAAACTGTCTAAGGCCTTAAAAACTCTTCAATTTAGTTGTATCAAATTTAAGGACCCGTGGGAGCAATGTTTCCTCTAATTTTTTTTCTTGCTGAGCAAATCTTTTCTCTATTGGGCGGACATTTCGGGACCTGAGCAAAAGCATTCTCTATACCAGACCTCTACAGCACGCACACTAAAAAGTGTGTAACTTTAACTTTAATGTGCTATTTATATTCGATTTGACCCTTGATGTAAATAAATGATGTAGATTTTAGGTTACCTGAGAAAACATTTTTACTGCACAATACACTGCCGTTCAAAAGTTTGGATCAATAAAGTTTTTTAAAGAAGTTTCTTATGCTCATCAAGGCTGTATCTATTTGATAAAAAATACTGAATATTATTTCACAAAATAATATTGTGCAATATTATTGCCGTTTAAAATAAATGTTTTCTATTTTAATATACTTTAAAATGTAATGAATTCCTGTGAAGCAAAGCAGTATTTTCAGAGTCACATGACCCTTTAGAAATCATTCTAATATCCTGATTTTAATCAATGTTGGAAACAGTTGTACTGCTTTTTTATTTTTTTATACTGTATTTTTTGGGACCTGTGATATTTGAAAAACAAAATATATATATATATTTTTAAAAAGAACAGTGTTTAGTCAAAATAGAGATTTTGTGTTACAATATTAACTATTCAAAAGTTTGGGGTCAGAAATGATTTTCTTTCTTTTTTAAAAAAAAGTTTAAAGAAAGTTCAATAAACTTTATTCAGCAAGGATGTGTTAAATGGATAAAATTGATAGTAAAGACTTCTATTGTTAGAAAATATTTCTATTTTGAATAAATGCTGTTCTTTTAGACTTTTTATTAATCAAAGAATCAAAGAAAAAAGTAACACAGGTTCCAAAAAAATATGAAGCAGCACAACAGTTTCAACACTGATAATAAATCAGCATATTAGAATGATTTCTGAAGGATCATGGGACACTGAAGACTGGAGTAATGATGCTGAAAATTCAGCTTTGATCACAGGAATAAATGCTGTTTTAAAGTATAGGTATTAAAATAGGAAACCAATATTAGAAATTGCAATAATATTTCACTATATCACTGTTTTTTCTGTATTTTTGAGATGAATACAGCTTGATGAGCAAGAGACTCAAAGTCAAAGACTCAAAAACAAGGTCAATTATTTATCAGGTTTATAATATAGCCCTAACATAATATATTATCAAAACAAACTATTTAAACCGATAGAATAGAATACAAACTGAAGCAAAACTTAAGCTGAGATCTGTAATTTAAATATAAAAAAGTGAACATATGAATTATTCTATAGCTGTCGTTATGAAGTACAGTTTGTACAATACTCTTGTGTGTGACTGTACATGTTTCAGAGTTTTGTTACCGTTCTTTGCCCATCCTCTGCTATTTCCAGCACTTAATCAAGCCTCTCTTCTTTAATACATGAGGACGTTTTATTTCACATGTCATTGCGTTTGCGTTGGCTCTCGTGTTGAGCGCACTGCAACCATTGAAGTATTCAGTTTCTACAGAGACTCATTTGGTGCATATCGTTCTCTTTCTATGAAACCTGTAAACCGCATTCACTGCTTCTAACTCTGTCGTGACATCAGCTCTATAGCGGTTTGCACTTTATTTCTTTTGAGCGGCCGCGGTGGAAGAAGAGCGTGGTCGCGCGCGCGCTCAGCTTAGAGGGAATAGTGCGTGGGAGCCCTGTATTTAAGGTAGCCCATCAGGCAGGGCAGTGATACATTTTGGTAGCCCGACTTGAAAACACAATAGCCCCGGGACGTCGGGCTAGCGATTTTGCGAGCCCTGTACATTAAGTTGTTTAAAAGTGACAGTAAAGACATTTATAGTGATATATTTCTTTTTAAAATAAGTACTGTTCTTTTAAACTGTCTAATCATCAAAAAATGTTTCCGCAAATGTATTAAGCAGCACAACTGTTTTCAACATCGATAATAATAAGAAATGTTTCTTGAGCAGCAAATCAGCATATTAGAATGATTTCTGAAGGGTCATGTAACACTGAAAACTGGAGTAATGATGCTGAAAATTCATCAGATAAACAGACATTTTAAACTAATAATACTAAAAGTAAATTCAGTATTAGTGAGCATCACAGTATTGCTCTCACAGTATTAGTGAGAGACTTCTTTTAGAAAATCCCACCAACCTCAAACTTTGAATGCTAGTTTATTTATATTTGTAACTTTCAACTTGGAAAAAAAAGTTATTTTATAAAAGAAAATGCTTAATCTCAGATGTCTTTGATAGTGGGAAATGTAAATGTAATAAATAGTTTTGCAAGTGCTGAAGAGTGCTGAAAATGAATCATGCCCATACCTCACTTTATTTATTCAGCACTATGAGCTCACAGCAGTAAGGTTCATAGGCAGATAGTTTTCTGTGCTTTTAGAAATATTGCTTACGGGAGCGTCCATCGACCAACAAGCAAAGGTGTCGTAGTTGATCGATTTCAGGAAGGAGTCACTATTAAAAACATGCTGTAAATGAATGAGCCTGAAGCACCACTCCAGAGAAATGCAATAAAGAAAATCATTTTAGGATAATGTGTGAGTTAAATTATTACTACAACAATCAATATTGTGCACAACCAAATTATTATTTAATAGTGTTACGGATTAATTTAATAGTGGTTGCTTTTGTCATTATCACAATATTAGGTTACCATCCTACTTTTGCGTTTATTATAATATTGTGCTCTGAAAGCCAGTATTGCAAAAGAAAACCAATATTCACATTGCATCCCCACGACACAGCCACGTATTGTGTGTTAAAAATTGTTACATTCATTGGTGGTGTCAGGGTCACAGGCTACTTCGTTGCAATTCGTCATGTGAAATGGCCTTGACACAGACTAATGTTGTTTTGTTAGCTCCATGTGTTCAAGGTTATTTATGAGCTCTTGGTCTGAATGCCAAAGACTGTTTGCATGCCTCCACAGGAGCAGGAGACACCTCTCCACTGTGCAGCATGGCACGGTTACTCTGCAGTGGCCAGAGCCTTGTGCGAGGCTGGCTGTGATGTTAACGCCCGGAATCGCGAGGGCGAGAGCCCGTTACTCACCGCTTCTGCTCGCGGCTTCAAGGACATCGTGGAGTGTCTGCTGGAGCATGGGGCGGACTTGGACTCTGCTGATAAGGTGAGGAGAAACACTTATTAAATATGAACCTGGTAGGGTGTTCTATTGTTCTTTAACAGTGGACTGTGTCATTTTTTAAAATATTAAAACAACTTCTATTTCTTCTGATGCATGCTGATTTTGTTGTATAGATTGATAGCTTACCATTCAAAATAATTATTGATTACTCTTCACCCTGGATCATGGTGTGTTTGCATGTATATATTTCAGGACGGTCACATTGCTCTGCATTTGGCAGTGAGGAGATGTCAGATTGAAGTGGTGAAGTGTCTGCTCAGCCATCACTGTTATGTGGACCACCAGGACCGCCACGGCAACACACCCCTTCACATCGCCTGCAAGGACGGCAACTTGCCTGTGATCATGCAGATCTGTGCGGCTAAAGCCAATCTGGATATTCCTAACAAAGTGAGTTTCAAACAGGATGGGTATAACCTTGCTGTAAAATATGCTTGCTTTTGACCTCTAAATGTGTGTTTTATCCAGTGTTATTTTAGTATTATTTATGTGTTATTATATTTTTATTCATATTTTGTATTTTTTACAGTATTTTTATGTTAATTTTTGTTACGTTTTTAGTAATTGCGTTACATGCTTGTCATTTTTATTAGTATTTTGTTTTAAAATATTGCTATTTAGGATTATATTTAGGTTTATTTATATTTAAATTTTTATTTATTTCTCATCAGTAATTTTAGTGCTTCATCTTTTTTAGTTATTTTAGTTTATAGATTTTCATCTAATATTTATTTTATTTTATTTCAGCTTTATTTCAATTAACACAAATATTTTTAGTAGTTTAACGGGAAAACCCCTGATGTTATCCTATATACCAGTTGTTGTTTTTTTTTTTATTAATTTATTTCAGTTTTTATTAATTTTGTTGTTAGAGCCCCCATGAACCCCCCATGATACTGTTACAGAATACAATTTTCCCACTCCAACATTTATCATTAAAAAACACTTAATAAGCACTTAACGTACATATAAATAATAGTGTTAAAGAAATAAATTATGAAATAAAGGAATACAAAATGTTTATATATACAGGTTGAATGACATATGATAAATTACCCTTAAAAATAAATAATATTTTTACGTCTAATTTCAAATTACAGTCAACCCAACTTTATCTACCTATTAACAAATTGTAAAAAAGGGGACCATATTTTTAAAAACCCTCTGCTTTACCTCTAGTTACATATGTTCATTTGTCAAGAACAGGGTTATAAGTCATCTCTTTGGTCCACTGTGAAAGGACAGGTCTTTGAATGTTTTTCCGTACTAAAGCCATTACACGTTTGGCTTGTAACAAACTAAAATCCTTTAGCTTCCGTATGTTTGCATTTAAAGAAACACTTTCAGGATATATATGCGATAAACATAGTTTAGGTTCCAATGGGATTTTTTTTCTTATTCAAGTATCAATATGCTTTTTCTTGTCAGTCTTGAGTCATCATCCACTCCTTTTTCAGTTCTTAAAGTCCCCTCAACTGACCCCATTTACTTGGTTGAAATTCTTGAATTTTTTACATACCAGTTATGCATGCTTGTTAAATCTGTGTGAAATTTTCAAATGGCACTTCCATTACAGCTGGAAGACGATTTGAGTTCCTCTAACTGAGGGCTTTATAGGTCAAGATGAACAGAATTACATTAATTTGAAATTGAATCATCAGCATTCTGCAGTGTTATACACTTGAACAATTTTCTGACAATTTTTTCACCTTTTGTTTTCTAGTTAGCATTTGTGATTAATCATTCTCAGAAAGAGTGTTTCTAGAAGTTCGCTTTCTATTTGTCTGTAGTTTGGGAGAACACCTCTTCACCTGGCAGCTAGTAACGGTGGTCTGGAGGTGGTGCGTCATCTCTGTGTTACAGGAGCCAACACTGAAGGCATCACTAATGTAAGTTCAAGACCATCAGAGTCGTGATGTGAATAAATAAAATATCATTTGTAACAGTATTATACATTTCTAAATATATACAGTGCCTTGCGAAAGTATTCACACCCCTTCATTTTTTTCACATTTTGTTGTTGCTGCCTTATGTTAAACTGCTTTAAATTTACTTTTTTTTTTTCACATCAATCTACACTCCATACACTATACTGACAAAGCAAAAACAGAATTTTCACAACTTCGTAAATTTATTAAAAATAAAAAAACTGGAATAAGTACATTGCATAAGTATTCATACCCTTAACTCAGTACTTAGCTGAAGCACCTTTACAGCCTCAAGTCTTTTTAGGTATGATACGACAAGCTCTGCTCATCAGCATTTGGCAATTATCTGCCATTCTTCACCTCACCTCTTCACGTCTCAAGCTTTGTCAGGTTGGATGGGGGCAGACGCACAATTTCAGGTTTCTCCAGAAATATTTGGCTGGGTTTAATCCCAGGCTGTGGCTGGGCCACTCAAGGACATTCACAGAGTTGTCTATAAGCCACTCTTGCTGTGTGCTTAGGGTCATTGTCCTGTTGGAAGGAGAACCTTCTGCCCAGTCTGAGGTTCTGAATGCTCTGGACTGGGTTTTCATTAAGGCTTAATCTCAATTAATCTCAATAGTTTGGTGCATTGAGCTTTTCTTCTACTCTGAGTCCCTCAGTCCCTGCCTCTGAAAAACTGCTACCAGCACAGTTTACTTTTGGGATGGTACTCCGCAGGTGATGAGTAGAGCTGGTTTCCTTCAAACATGATGCTTGGATTTGAGGTTCATCAGACCAGAGAATCTCATGTCTCACAGTCTGAGGTTCCTTTAGGTGCTTTTTCCAAGTTTGTTTTGATGTGTCTTGACTGAAGAGAGGATTGAGTTTGGTCACACTGCCATAAAGGCCAGATCATTGGAGTGTTGCAGTGATGTTTGTCCTTCTGTAGGTTTCTCATGGAGATCATGGAGCTCAACTAGAGTGACTATCAGCTTCTTGGTCACCACACTAACCAAAGCCCTTCTCCATCAGTTGCTCAATTTGGTACAGGAAGTCAGCTCTGTGAAGAGTCCTGGTTGTTCCAATCTTCTTCCATTAAGGGGAAAAGAGACTACATGATTCTGTGAACCTTCAACGAAGCAGAATTGTTTCTGAACTCTTCCCCAGATGTGTGGCAAACCTGTTTCTGAGATCTACAGGCAGTTCTTTCCAAATCATACCCATTCAGTTGAATTTGCCACAGGTTAACGTCACTTGAAGTGCCGTAACATATACAAGCAATATGAATGCTCCTGAGCTAAATTTCAACAGTCCCAGATATACTTTCAGTCCCATAATACTTATCCAATGGAATCATTTTGAATTTTTATTTTTAATAAATTTATTAAGTTGTGAAAATTCTGCTTTTGCTTTGTCAGTATAGTGTATGGAGTATAGATTGATGTGGGTAATTTAAAAATTAATTGATGGAATAACCTGGTCATTCAGTATATTCAGGTAGTCAGCTGACCTCATTCTTTGGGCACATAATCATCCATGCAGTAATTATCCAATGGGAGGATCTTACCTATTTGCTTAGTTAAATCCAGGCGATGACTTTTTTTTTTTTTTTTTAGACGGTCTCTCTCTCTCTCTCTCTCTCTCTCTCTCTCTCTCTCTCTCTCTCTCTCTCTCTCTCTCTCTCTCTCTCTCTATCTATCTATCTATCTATCTATCTATCTATCTATCTATTTGTCTATATATATATATACACACACACACACACATATATATATATATATATATATATATATATATATATATATATACACATACATACATACATACATACATACATACATACATACATATACAGTGGTGTGAAAAAGTGTTTTGCATGCTTGTCACACTTTAATGTTCAAAACAATTCAGGAACAAATGAGAAAGAAAGTAATTGAGATCTATCAGTCTGGAAAAGGTTATAAAGCAATTTCTAAAGCTTTGGGACTCCAGTGAACCACAGTGAGAGCCATTATCCACAAATGACAAAAACATGGAACAGTGGTGAACCTTCCCAGGAGTGGCCGGCCGACCAAAATTACCCCAAGAGCGCAGCGACGACTCATCCAAGAGGTCACAAAAGACCCCACAACAACATCTAAAGAACTGCAGGCCTCACTTGCCTCAGTTAAGGTCAGTGTTCATGACTCCTCCATAAGAAAGAGACTGGGCAAAAATGGCCTGCATGGCAGAGTTCCAAGACGAAAACCGCTGCTGAGCAAAAAGAACATAAAGGCTCGTCTCGGTTTTGCCAGAAAACATCTTGATGATCCCCAAGACTTTTGGGAAAGTACTCTGTGGACTGACGAGACAAAAGTTGAACTTTTTGGAAGGTGTGTGTCCCATTACATCTGGCGTAAAAGTAACACAGCATTTCAGAAAAAGAACATCATACCAACAGTAAAATATGGTGGTGGTAGTGTGATGGTCTGGGGCTGTTTTGCTGCTTCAGGACCTGGAAGACTTGTGATAAATGGAACCATGAATTCAGCTGTCTACCAAAAAATCCTGAAGGACAATGTCTGGCCATCTGTTCGTGACCTCAAGTTGAAGCGAACTTGGGTTCTGCAGCAGGACAATGATCCAAAACACACCAGCAAATCCACCTCTGAATGGCTGAAGAAAAACAAAATGAAGACTTTGGAGTGGCCTAGTCAAAGTCCTGACCTGAATCCTATTGAGATGCTGTGGCATGACCTTAAAAAGGCGATTCATGCTCGAAAACCCTCCAATGTTATTGAGATGCTGTGGCATGACCTTAAAAAGGCGATTCATGCTCGAAAACCCTCCAATGTGGCTGAATTACAACAATTCTGCCAAGATGAGTGGGCCAAAATTGCTCCACAGCGCTGTAACAGACTCATTGCAAGTTATCGCAAACGCTTGATTGCAGTTGTGGCCCAACCAGTTATTAGGTTTAGGGGGCAAGCACTTTTTCACACAGGGCCATGTGGGTTTGGATTTTGTTTTCCCTTCATAATAAAAAACTTCAATTAAAAACTGCATGCTGTGTTTACTTGTGTTATCTTTGATTAATATTTAAATTTATTTGATGATCTGAAATATTAAAGTGTGACAAACATGTAGAAAAATAAAAAAATCAGGAAGGAGCCAATACTTATTCACACCCCTGTATATATATATATATATATATATATATATATATATATATATATATATATATATATATATATATATATATATATATATATATATATATATGCTCTCTAAAGCTTTTTGTTTAGTTCGGCTGCTGTCTTCTTTTAGTGTTAGATATTGAGGTGTAACACTGAGCCAGTGTCCTGCCCTCTTAGGAAATTGCAGTCTCTTTATCTCTTTAAATAAGTATTCATTTATCATTCATGGCAGCCTAGATTACCATTCTGTCCTTAATCCTTAATCTTTCAGTCAACTGTGTCATGCCTCATATAGTGCCTCTCCCATAGAACGTGTGTTGGTTCCTGTAGGTTTGCATGATCTTATGTGATTGTTTGGGTGTCCCTCCTTTGAATGACTGATTTTTAATCTGACTCATTGTGAGTCTTAATGTGTGTTTGTCAGGATATATCTGTCTGGTATTTGTGCATTACTTTGGTCTGTAATATAAAGATGTGCCTTCTCCAGAAGTTGTTAGACTAGTGCATTAAAATGTTCTTTGCCAGAGTGAAGGTTTTTAATGAAAATGTGCCAGTGTAGAATCATTGATTCAATTTCAGCAGCAGTGAAGGACAGCATGCCCCAATGAACCCCCAACCTACTCATCCTAAACAATGCGTTTTCAATCAATAACCCCGGCATCCCTCCCCTCCGCCGGCCCACACGGCCCTCGCTCACACCCCTTACCTCAACACCATCTCAAATCGCTCCTCCTCGATGTTAATATTGTATAGTGGCTGATGCACAATGCATGTTACAGCACACAGGAATTTTGAGAATCCATAATTCATTGCCAGAGGCTTATGGGTCGGCGGCTTAAGAAAAAAACAAATTGCTTCCGCATATAGGATGCCATTGATTAATGTGGCCTTCACACTTTATATTTTGTTCCTTTTCTCACTGTTTTGTCAGGCTATACGTTACTGTTCAAAATGTTTGAGGTTGGTAAGATTATTTAACTACATTAATCTACTACATTACATGAGCTAACAATGAAAAATACTTCTGAATGTTAATGTTAATTTCAACATTTATTAAATGTTGCATTATTAAAATAAAATGTACTGTTATCTTTGGGGCCCAGGCTAACTAACAATGTACAGTTGTATTTTATTAACAGACTTTACAAGATTAATAAATACTTTAATGCATTAACTAAAGTTAAGTAATGGGACCTTGTTGTAAAATGTAAGCAATTCTTAGATGGGTCTCATATGCTTTCCAAGGCTGCATTTATTTGATCAAAAATACAGTAAAAATTGCAATATTTCTATTTTTATGCTATTTCAGTATATTTTAATAAGTAATATATTAGTCACACGATTTTTCAGATATTCTAATATGCTGATTTTCTGCTCGAGAAACATTTATTTTATTATCATCAATGCTCAAAACGGTTGTGCTGCTTAATATTTTTGTGGAAACTGTCATATATTTTTTTTAAAGATTTTTTGATGAATATAAAGTTTAAAAGAACAACATTTTGAAATAGAAATCTTTTGTACTTTTATTTACTGTTCCTTTTAATCAATTCAATATATTCCCTCTGAATAAAAGGATTAATTTCTTACAAAAAAAAATCATGCTGACCTAAACAGTGGCCTTATAAACAGTAGTGTATGTAGGTTTCAGACTATGATTTTCACCTGTTTTATGATAAAATGGGGGGGGGGGGGGCATCTAGGAACCAGAATATTAGAGACTTGGGCGTGGCCTCTTTTGACTTGGGCCAGTAACCAATCACATTGCCACTTTATCAACTCTGTAGACTTGGGCTAAAAGCCCATGCACAACACCCAAGCATGATGGTTCACTGTCTACTATGTCATCTCTTCATATATTTTTCATGTCTCCCTTTCCAATACTCTAATGATAAGCCTCAGTCTCGATGTGTCAAGCAAACACTAGATTTGGTTCCCTCACATCAGGATGCTCCATTCAGCCTTGAGATTTTTAGGCATCTTCTGGGAGACAACCATAAATCAATTAAATGAATTCAAGCACATCCTCACGGGGACACACAGCTGAGCTGGAGGAGACGTGCAGACAGACACAAAAAGAGTCTGTGAATAAGAAAATGGGCTGTTTTGTGCAGAAGATTTTGCAGTCATATCTCATGAAATTGGCAGGAAAGCTTTTTGTTTAATCAAGCCACGTTAGATAAGAGTAATTACGGTGCAGCAAAGCTTTCCCATTACTATCCTTTTCATTGGTGCTTTAACACCTCGTTCACCACATCCACTTTCGCTGTCGTCTGCGTGGGGTGTGCGGGGGCACTCTTTCAGAGGGAGGCTGGTTAATTTGCCCCCGTCGGTTTGAGGAGGAACACAGCTGTTTCTGGTTGTGTGGTTTGCTTGTGCTTGTGGCCCCAGGTGTTAGGTGTGGGTTTGTGTTGCTGTGTGTGAGATTGTGTACATGTATTCTGAGGTGTTAAATCATTAATGGTTTTGGTCGAGGGCTGTGACTATGGTGGGTTTTGGGTAAACAGATTTTTTTTTCAGGGAACCAAGACTGCCCTGAGGTTTATGTACATAGTTTCAAGGTTTTTCCAATGCTCTGATTTTGTATGATTTTACAGCATTTTTACATATGGCTTTTCTATGGAATATACTTCCTTCAGGCAGGTTCTCTCTGATTCCCTCTCATTCCCCCTCCACAGCTGGTGTTTCCTAATGCTGATTTCACAATCACACATGTGCTGCCGTCACAGCCTCCTGGGACGTTGCCATGTGCGTCATTTTGGTTGTAATAAAATGAACACAGATTTGTATTTTTGTTTTTCTTTTTTTTCAAATCTAGACAAAGACAAAAAGCTTTTATAGAGCTTGTGAAACAAGACAGCATAGGAGGTGCAAGAGTTGTATAATTGATGCTTTCATTATGTATTTTTGTCATTCCAGTGCTACCAAGTAAAATGATGGGAAATGTCGATTGGTTGGTTCTCAAAAACTGCCTTAAATGAGAACCATTTTCCAGGGGGGTTGCTAGATATAAATGACATCTGGGGTTTAGCCCCATTAGTGCCGTATTATAGAGGCACTAATGTTATATATCACACATACACACACACACACATACATAATGTATGTATATATATATTATATATACATACATACGTATATACATATACATACATACTGTATATACATACACACATATACATACATGCATACATACACACATATACATATATACATACACGCGCATATATATACACACACACATACATACACACACACACACACACACACACACATGTTGGTTTTTGTGGTTTATGGGGACTCTCCATAGGCGTAATGGTTTTTATACTGAACAAACTGTGCTATTGCCCTACACCAACCCTACACCTAAACTTAGCCCTCACAGGAGACTTTGTGCATTTTTAGATTTAAAAAAAAAAAAAAAACACCATTTAGTATGTTTTTAAGCCTTTTGAATTACGGTGACATAGGCAGTGTCCTCATAAACCACCTTCATATTGTAATACCTCTGTCATACACATGTCATTATACAAATGTGTCCTCATAAACCACATAAACATGCACACACACGCACGCATACATACACATATATACTTTTTTTTTTTTTTTTTACATACATACACACACACACACCACACATATACTTACACATATTAAGCAGCACAACTGTTTTCAACTTTGATAATAATAAGAAATGTTTTTAGAGCACCAGCATATTAGAATTTCTTAAGGATCATTTGCAATGAAGTCTGGAGTAATGGTTGCTGAAATTCAGCTTTGTCATCACAGGTATTAATTACATTTTAAAATATATTAAGGCTCTTGTATTGTAGCGTTAGGAAAAAAACACCAATTTTGGGTCAGTGGATATATATTAAGAGCCAGGCAATATTTTATTCCGTGGTGTAATTGACATCACCTGAACTGTATGGCGCTAAATAGACTAGCAGCTGAAGAGACTTTTTCCATGGGCGGACAGACAGATCGCAGCAGAAGTGAGAGGTGGTGGGTGAACAGTTGAAGGAAAATATTACTCACTATATCATAACTCTTTTTCAACAAGCGCCACAGTCAGGCAGAACGGAATCACATGCAATCCCATGAAACTGTTGCAAATGAGCGAATGACTGTGTGCAAGGACGCCACGCTTGTTCTGACTTACTATTTTTTGGACTGATAATTTCATTTTTTGTGGCGTCTTTTATATACACCCATTTCGTATATACAATCATCTGATACGTCTTGAAGGCAGCTTTACACCTGTCATTAATTTCAGCAATAATATCAGTGTACCCGCTATTATATGTAATGTACTGTGAGTCATGCTGTTGAGCTGTTAGGTGATATTCTCTCTCTTCTTTCTTTCTCACTTTTTCTTGTTAGCTTCTCACTTTCTCTTTTACACCCTTCCCTGCAAACACACTCTCTCTGTGTGTGTATCTCTGTATCTATCAGAGCTTTATTAGTGCGTTGTCTGGTAATACTGAGCAGATGAAAGGCTGACAGACTTTTATTCATCTAGCTTTACTTATTCATCTGTGTCACTGGACGCTGACGGGCCCTGCATTGCCTGTAATGTTCTGTAAGCTGCAGTTTATCCATCACTGTCATTGTTTCTTGCAGGATGGGAAGACAGCGGAGGATCTCGCGATTGCAGAGCAGCAGGAGCATGTAGCAGTGCTGCTGGCCAAGCTGAAAAAGGTGTGAGTCTTTATTATTCATCTCACCGAGACTCAAGAGGCATTCATTTCCATTACATGAATGCTTTGTGAAGGCTTATGAGATCCTTGTTGTATTTTATATGACACCTGCAGGAGATGTCAGTTTTACTCAGTAATGACTCTCATCCCACTGAAATGTATGCTGATTTTGATATATTTTAAATAGATATTTGACTTTCAGAATATATTTTAACCCATTGATCTGCTATTGGTCTGAGTGATACTGGGGGTAACCTCCAATTGTCCAAAATCCAATTCCATGTAGATATCAAAGTTTGTAAGATGTCGTGAAATGAATGGGAAAATACTTTCAGAACTAAAAGTGGATAGGCGTTGTTGCACTGTATAGTGTCATATGGATATGTACTGTGTGGTATTCATTAAAGTACCATGGAATAACATGTAAATATGATGGTGCAATAATATGGTAGTCAATCAGTCAAATACATTGGTATTTATTATAACTGAAGCTTGCAGCCTCTCAAACATGGCATCCTATCTGCCAATTAATCACACTAAAATCACAGATGGTGTTTTGAAGCTCTTGCGTAGTCCTTTAATGTGGCGAAAACATTTTCAACGTGACTAAAAATAGATTTTCCATATGCTAAGATATTTCATATCTAATTTGACCTTTACTCTACATTAGTTTTTCTTTTTTAAATCTTGCTCTTTTTTATCATTCAGTCTCTCAGATTTGATGTAATTTTCAGATTTTCTGTTTATCTATTAACCACAGACTTGACTTTAGATTTTGGAAGTCTTTTAATTTGATTTGGTCACACAATTTAATATATAGCATTTAGCGTCTTGCTATTTGCTGTAAAAAGTGGATTATGCTCAGCTAGAGGACTCTTAATATTAATTACTATTAAGAGCCTATTAATTACACTTATTAGGATACACTGAACATTCTCAGACACATTAACATTGTCATTGGTCCATATGTCATATTGTAATGCCAGTGGATTGTGTTAATTTACATAGCCTTTGTGACTGGTCTTACAGGACAACCATAAGAGCATTTACATCCAGCAGCTGCGGCCTACACAGACCCTTCAACCTCGCATCAAACTCAAGCTGTTCGGCCACTCGGGAGCAGGGAAGAGCACTCTGGTGGAGTCTTTGAAGTGTGGCATCTTGCGGAGTTTCTTCAGGAGGAGGAGGACCAGATTGACCAACCCTGTCCGGCACCCAGCCTCACCTGTCACCTCCAAGCCTGCAGGTAGGGTGATGTGTTTCCCTTTCACATCAAAATCCACCAACATATTTTGTTAAGAACTGTTTTCACTTGTAAATAATGCTTGATCTGTGCATTTATTCAGACAAGATGACTTTTCCATTGGAGAAAGCAATGGTTTGAAGTTAAAAACAGTTTTAAATTACAAATGTCTTGATGGATTTGTTTATCCTAGGGCATTTATCTATCCACTAGGGCAGTTGTGGCCTAGTGGGTAGAAAGTTGAACTTGTAACCCGAAGGTCGTGGGTTCGAGTCTCAGGTCCGGCAGGGATTGTAGGTGGGGGGAGTGAATAACCAACACTCTCACCACCGAACCCCCAACTGCTCCCCGGGCGCCACATCAATGGCCACATCAATGAGTATGGGTCACCATACTTGGCCACACACCACTTCCCTTTACCTTTATTACAAACATGCAGCTTTTTGCTTCATTTGACATTAATTGATGGACTGGAGTCGTGTGGATTACTTGTTGACGTTTTTATCAACTGTTTGAACTCTCATTCTGGCGGCATTCCCATTCACTTCAGAGGATCCAATGGTTAGCAAGTGATGTGATGCTAAATTTCTCCTAATCTGTTCCGATGAAGAAGCAAATCTTGGATGGCCTGATGGTAAAGACATTTTCAGCAAATGTTCATTTTTGAGTGAACTATTCCTTTAAATTTGGTAATTTGGAGTATACAGATTTTTCTGGGCCAACTTTAATTTCCTCACTCATTCCCAGATTAACACACACGTCATATAGCACTATCCATGGAAGGCGCAATCACATCAATGTAATGCGTTACACATGAAGCTAACTTTTTTTCTCACAATTACTGCCACAGCCAAATTAAGGAAGTTGTCTCTAGGTTTCTATGAGAAAAGTTTTTAGAAAGAAACAAAGTTCAGTGGAAAGCGTTGATTGTGCGAGACATATGCATCACAGTGTGACTAACACGTTTGCAAGGTATAAAAAAAGAGTTTGAGTCATCTGACTCTCTCATGTTATTTCTCCAACTAAAATGGCTTGTAGCACTTCTGTGGTTTTTTGGGGAATTTTGTTATTCCCAGCTGAACTATTTTAACTATGTGTTTATGTGGTGATACTGGCTCATCTCTTGTTGAGTTTAACATACAATCTTTGTCCATTACCAGTCCATATCTTTATTCACTAGGCAACAGTTTTTTTTTTTCTTTTTTAATCTCCAAAAATATATATCAGAAAAAGAGAACCTTTACTAAATATTTATTTTTCTTTCAACACTGGGAAAGCTGGAATCAGGCCTTTAGGAAAGAGCCCCCCCATGTGGTCGGTTTCCACATTTTAAGAATTGATTTTGAACATCTTATTTCATTACATTTTATAAACCCTCAAATAATACACATCATTTATCCTTTAGCTACAAATATATCCTTAATTGTATATATTGTTATCTATTATAAGAAGTCAATTCTTCTTTCTTTTTGCTTCCCTGTTTGTGTATTGTGTGCCTGTAGTGTCTGTCAGCATCTCTAACCTGTACCCAGGCTGTGAGAACGTCAGTGTGCGTAGCCGCAGTATGATGTTTGAGCCCAGCTTGACTAAAGGAGTGCTGGAGGTCTTTAGTCCTGTTCATAACGCTCTCTCCACGGCTGACGACACCGCCACCAAAGCCATCGACATCCAGAACGCCAATGTCAATGGTAAAAGTCGTTTATGATAAATATTAAACAAGTCTCGCCAAGGCTGCATTTATTTGATTGAAAATACATTAAAAGAGTAATAGTGTGAAATATTAATACCATTTGATTTGTATTTTAATATACTGTAAAAAGTAATGTATTCATGTGAAGGCAAAGCTGAATTTTCAGTAGCCAATACTCTAGTTTTCTTTTTTTGTGCTCAAGAAACATTTATTATTAATAATGTTAAAAACAGTTGTGCTGCATAGTATTTTTTGTGGAAACTGTGATACATTTTATGTATAAAAAAGAACAAAAGAACAGTATTGTTTTAATAGAAATGATTTGTAACATTATAAATGTCACTTTTGATCTATTTTGCTGCTTTGCTGAGTTAAAAAAAACTTTCTTTCTTTCCCAATCTTTTGAATGATATTGTGTATTTTATGTATTGTATTATGCAATATTTTTTTAGGTGTTGGAGACTTCAGTATATGGGAGTTCTCTGGTAATCCAGTCTACTATTGTTCATATGACTACTTTGCTGCGAATGACACCACAGCCATTCATCTGGTCTTATTCAGCCTGGAGGAGCCTTACGAGACTCAACTGAACCAGATCACATTCTGGCTCAACTGCCTGAAGGCTCTCACGTTGCCAGAGGACAACATCGGTATGTGCAAGTGTGTGTGTGTCTCCTGAGACTACAAGTGTACAATGTATGGATTTGTTCTCGTCCTTTGTAGAGGACTTTCCATTACAGTAATTACAGGGATCTGCTGAAGCTGTGAAGTGTGTGATTAAGAGGTCTAAGGAGCAGTTATACTGTTTTTCTATATTGAAATTAACATTTTTACTTGGTTACTATATAGTTATTTTGTGTAGCGTAATTTCTTTCTTTCTCTTTATTTTATTATATTATTTATGCTTTTTTAATCTAAAAAAAAATCAGAAAAATTGAATCTTTACAAAATATTTATTAATATCTATTAATATTTAAAGCAATAACCAACTGTACAATGAAGTTACTCCTTAGTTGATTGACACATTTTTTTAAATGCATTAATTACACAATATCGTGTTATTTTGGCAAATGAGTAAAGCATTAAATGGACATGACATAAAGTCTGGCTTTAAAAGTCAATATATTATTTGTTTTATTTCCATGTCATTCAACACAAGTCTATAATTGGCAAACAATTTTTTTTTCATCATGTCTTGCTGTTTTCGCACCATATAGGCCTATTTGTTCTCTGACTAGTTAAAAGCATTTCTACTTTTGAAAGCTTGTCTTGAGACCCCTTGCATTCCTCATGTGCTTGTTTTTGAACAAATTTTAAATAATGTTAAATATTTTGAACATATTATTTTTAAAATAAATTTTTTGTATTGAATGAGCAAGTTAAACTGACATGAGCTCAAGCATGCAGTTTTGTTCTCTGTGTTTCACTGTTTCACTGTTCTCCATTCTGTGTGCTTCATTAATGCTGTTTGTAGTTTTCTCATTCTTGTCTCTCTCAAACTCTCTCAGTAATTTCAGCCTGGCTTGCCTTTGCTTTCACTGTAGTGATGGTTGATGAATTTGTGTAAGTACTGTAGCTGGCGCATCCATAGTGCTATGGATAATGCCAAAAGAGACTTCATTAGAGTCGGTGCATCAGTCTTAATCTAGGAATCTAGTTTTTGCTCTGTGGTTCTCGGATATATTTGAGATTTTGAGTTTATTTGAGAGTTGAGCTTATGCATAATGATCCAAGATGTTAAGAACAGTCAATAAACTGCCTCTCTGTTGTATCCACAGCTTTTGGAGGGAAGATCAGGAATCCACTGCGTGTGGTCCTGGTGGCCACACATGCTGACATTGTGAATCTGCCCCGATCGTTTGGGGGAGAATTCAGCTATGACAAGGAGAGATCTCTATTTAAGGAAGTCAGAAACAGGTGATTAAATCAACATAAAATGTCAGTTTGAAGCTATGAGACCTATAAGTACATTAAGTGATCTTTTTTGAAGGACTGACTAGATCATACTGATTAAAGTGATTTGATGGATAAGCCAAACCACTAAACTGATTATAATGTTTGTTTGTTTTTTCCTCTCAGGTTTGGGAATGATCTGCATATTGCAGAGAAGCTCTTTGTCATGGATGCAGGAGCGTCCAACTCCAAAGACATGAAGCTGCTGAGAAACCTTCTTTTAGAGCTCCGCAACACCGTCATCTCTGTAAGATCAGTCTCCATGCTACAACACCTCCCAGCACTTTATCATTTCAATTACCTAAATGTAGCATTGGCATTAAAGGGATAGTTCACCCAAAAATTCAAATTCTGTCATTAATTACTCACCCTCATGTCGTTCCAGACCCGTGAGATCTTTGTTCATCTTCGGAACATAAAATAAGATATTTTTGCTGAAATCTGAGAGCTTTCTGACCCTGCATAAACCGCAAGGGAACTACCACCTTCAAGGCCAAGAGAGGTCATTAGGACATTGTTAAAATATGTGCCATTAGTGGTTCAACCTTAATGTTATGAAGCTGTGAGAATACTTTTTGTGTGCAAAGAAAACTAAAATAATGACTTTATTCAACATTTTTTTCTCTTCCCTGTCAGTCTTCGCCATGTGTTCATGAGAGTACCACAATGCACGTGTTGAACCACTGTATGTCACATGGAATATTTTAACAATGTCCCTGCTATGTGTCTGGGCCTTGAACATGTCATTTGTGTTGCTGTCTATGCAGGGTCAGAAAGCTGTGTTGTATTACAAAGATTATGAATGTCTTACCGGTTTAGAATGACACGAGGATGAGTAACTAACCTGTTAACTAGCACCAGGACGCCAGTGCACTGAATGCTCTTTGTTTGCACGTGTCATTGTTTACAACAGATTAAATGAAACCGGACAAAGTTAATCTTGATAAACTATATATAATTCTGAAGGTCTAAGCCTCAAGCATCGATGGCAGATCGCTGTTTTTCGATGGAAAGCTTATAAGGAATGTATTTGCAACATTTGTGTAAGCAGTACACATCAAAACATGCAGAATAAAAAGCAGTACGTACATTATGATTGTAATAACGAGTCACAAACGCGTCCACTGCTGAAATCCCGGTTTAGTTAACACAGAACAACATCCCATAGAGCACTTTTAGTCCAACGAAACAATAACGTTGTAATATGGATGGATATTCCTTTGTTTACGTTTCATTTCTTCAGAAGAGTTATTGTTTGTGTTCGTTATGGAATAAATTATGCTCAAAAACAGCATTTGGTGGTAAAAAAACAACACGGTTTTTATAGCATACAGTGTCACAAACCGAATGAGACCATCCACTGGAAAAAAGTCACAGATATGCGGAATATTGTTATATATATATTTGATATATTTAAATATTGTTATTATATATTTGAATTTGGCGCTCTCTCGTGACAGCACCTGTCATCTGACGTGGGTGGAACTTAGCGATCGTCTTTTTGAACTCTTTTTCTTTTCTTCAACATTTTTCATATATGTATGTGTGTGTTGTGGGGAATGTGGCTGTATCTGCATGATTATCATCTCTATGGACGCACATCAGCGTGTGATTACCGGGCTATCAGTGTGCTGTCAATCAGCTGTTGTTGATTATATGGCCCATCTGTATGATTATCATCTGTATGGACGCACATCAGCATGTGATTACTGACTGCAATCAGTGTGAATGTCTGGCAATATCAGTTTACAGTGCTATGCATAAGTTTAGGCACCCATGCTAAAGTTGACTAAAAAGAGAAATAAAAAAATCATCTTTTGGAAATTGAACTTAATGCCTAAATTAAAATAGCCCCACATTATCACATAGCCTTCACCATACCTAGAGATTGGCATGGTTTTATTTCAGTTAGCCTAATAGCTGGTTTGATTTGCATTGAGAGATGATCTTATGGAAAGTACTCCATGCCAATCTCTAGGTATGGTGAAGGCTATGTGATGATGTGGGGCTATTTTAATTCCAAAAGCCAAGGGAACTTTATCAGGATGCATAGTATCCTGGATCCATGAAGTAACTGGCCTTTAAAAATAAAAATCTGCCTGCCTCTATGGGAATTTAACATAGGGGTGTCCAGACTTATGCACCCTGTATTTTAAGGAAGAACATTTATTTATTTACGATACATTATTCATTCACAAAGAAAATTGGTGTCCTTAAAGGTTGGATTTTTCCTAATTTTTTTAATCAAGGCATTAAGTTCAATTTCCAAAAGATGATTTTTTTATTTATCTTTTTAGTCAGCTTTAGCATGGGTGCCTAAACTTATGCATAGCACTGTATGTCTGGCAATCAGAGTATATACTTGAGTATGTACAAAGCTACATACAAAGCAATTTTTTTTTCTTTTTTTATTACTCAAATAATTATTTTTGTATATTTTATTGCTCAAATAAATCACTTATATGGTGTCACTTATATTCTGTCTATTATTTTATAATTGAAAAACTATGCAGGAGTATGTATAATGACTAAAATAGTTTGTATAATTCTGCAATACATTTGGTGGTTGTTTTTCGTCAAACGTGGGGGTGGGGGGGCTAGAAATATTCTCAGAGAAATGATTGCAGGAATCTCATTTTTCATGGTATCTTCTTCAAATTTGAAATATAAACTCATTAGACATATGACTTTCAACCCATTACTTTTCTGGATTGCTCCAGGACTTAATGTATTTGTATATTAAATAAAAAAAACATTCAGTGTGGAAAAACATTTTTCAAGGCACTTCAGTGTCTATAACTTTTTAATCTTTTTGAGTTGATTATCAACTCTGGATGATGGATGGTAAAGAGTGTTTTCTTTCCAAAGATACCTAAATTGTGTGTGTAGCACACTGTTGGCAGGAACTGTTGCCATTTTAATTTAGATATGTCATTTTCACCTGTGAAAATTTGTGAGGCCCAGAATGGGGGGTGCTGGCTAACAGGTTTTAATGACAGAATTTCTTTTTTTTGGGGGGTGAACTAAATGCCTTAAATGACCAGAAACACACATTTTTTATTCTGATCTCTATAATAAAGCTCTCTTCTTTTCTTTACCATGCACACACACACACACACATGTTCTCTCTCAGAAATACACAATATCAAACACTGACACTCAGATCCCTCGCTAATACATTCTGCTCGTTCTCCTCCTACATCTCTCTTTCTGACTCTCTCACTCCTACACATACCTGTACAGATTACTTTCTCATCCGCCGTTATATTGTGTCTGGATTTTTGTGTATATTGTGAAGAAAAAAGAAGTAATTACTATAGTTTTAAATATCTAATTTCTATAGTCTTTGACATGTTAAAGGAGACTTTTTTTGTTTATCAGTGATGCTCCTACTTGCAATTAATGGGGGGAAATTTCAGCACGAGACAATCATAGATACCTGGGGGTCTGTTCTTTTGACTTGGGCTAGAAAATAATTACCTAGCAACGACTCAGAACAATTTAGGAACCCCATTGGCATTTTTTTCAGAGATTTAAAATTGCTTTTCTCTCTCTCTCTCGTTTTCACAGACCTGCAGGCCGATGACTCAGCTGGCAGAGAAGCTGTTGTCCACTCTGCCTTCCTGGCGGAAACTGAACGGGCCAAACCAGCTGATGTCATGGCAACAGTTTGTTGTGGATGTGCAAGAACAAATCAACCCTCTAGCCAGTGAAGAGGATCTGCGGGAACTGGCTTCACAACTTCACAGCATGGGAGAGGTGTGTGTGTGTGTGTGGGCGGCCCAGGGAATGTGTGAGAGAGAGTGTGTGTGTGTGTGTGAAGATGAGCAGATGAATAAACAAGTATGAATGTTTGAATTATGGCTATATTGCTGTGGGTATAGCATAAGTGTGTTTGAAATAGATGCACTTTATCATTAATTAAAATGATTGTTTTCATACCTTATGCTATACTATCGTACACACCCCCGCTATTAATGCCACATCCATTACTTCAAAATCACTCAAAGTATACAATGCAGAACATCTACAAACATGTTTTTTTATGTGGATTCAAATGAGTTGGTGGGTGTCAGCAACTAAATTGGGGCCTTTGCAGTCTATTGACCACCCACAACCATTACAACAACAGCTTCACCGATAGAGAGTGCAGGTGAATGAGTCATTCTCATCAGTATTAGTCGTGTGTGTTTTCAGCAGAAACACTTAAACGCATTTTAGGGAATGTTTTGATGTTGATGGGCTGAAATGCCAAGCTGTGATTCAGCTTTATTAACATTTACTTACATAAGATACTCTGTTTAAGGGGCTTCAGCTCCCCAGTGTTTAACCTCGGCCCTTTTAAAAATCTGTTATGTCATGTCTCTTCAAAGAATAAGCCACACAAATATAACAATTCACATCAGCTTGTATGACTGAGTTGTGTGAATCAAATTGAAAAATGTTGAAGAAGGTACTGAAAGTGCATGAGAATCTGGGCTTCCAAGCTCCAAAATGACAGAAAATCACTGTATAAATCATATTTCATAAATGTGTTTGCTGTATTCCAAGTTTTCTGAATTCATAAAATAGCTCAAAATAATGAACTGACCCAAATTCAAGGCATTTCAATTGCGTCCCATAACTACTGATTTCCTGACATCTATACTGATGATGTATCACATTTATTTAAAAAAAGAATAAATGAGTTTAGCACCAAAATTGACAGTTTAGGTCGACACATCTGCTGAATTGTTATGGAGCCCACACCAACACAAATATTCAACATTAACTTTTGGTCCGATTTTCACATGTGATATGCCTATTCAGGCCAAAGTGTATTCAGATTTTGTATTTTGTATTCACTGTGGTCTTTTATCACACAACATCAAATACAAAAGTAAAGAGACTAGAGAACCGGTTTGATTCACTGGTGCTTTGCACAATTATCTGTTTGTTAGTGCCACCTTGTTGTATTTTTATGTAACAACAGCGGTTCTGGGGATGTGACCAAAAGCATGAATCTTACTGGTTGGCCAGTTTTCTTGTTAGTATGATGGAAAAACGGATTAGAACACCATTTTAGAATTTTTATGACTGTCTGAACAGATGCATTAACAGCCGTTCATTTAAATTAAAATTTCATCTCGCTGAATATTTATCTTGGTGTCTTTGGAATCTTACAATCACTCATTTGCTTGCATTCAATTCTTTTTATACCCTTCTTTCTTCTAGATTAACATTATGCAGAGTGAGACTGTCCAGGATGTTGTCCTGTTAGATCCTCGCTGGCTTTGCGGTAACGTACTCGGCAAGCTTCTCTCAATTGAAACCCCCAAAGCAATCCACCACTACCGTGGCCGCTACCGTGTGGAAGAACTCCAAAACCTTGTCTCTGAAGGTGACATCGATGAACTTCTCCAGGTGCTCGATGCTATGGATGTATGTGCCCGTGACTTAGCCAACCCGGGAATGGTTGACATTCCTGTCCTCATACGCACGGGTGGCCTACAGCACACCTGGACGGACGAGGAAGACATCGAAGGCGAGGACACTTTGCTTTACGGTGGTGTGCGAGTTGTCCCTGCGGAACACTTGGCGCCATTCCCTTGTGGAATTTTCCATAAGTTTCAAGTGAACTTGTGCAGGTGGAGCCGGCAGCAGAAGCCAGAGGTCGAGGCTGAGGATGTGAGGTTATGGAGCGGCGGAGCTCGGGTTGGACTTGGCAGCGCTGAGGCACTGGTTCTGCTTGTGAACCACGGTCAGGGCTTGGAGGTACAGTTACGAGGACGTGACTCGGATCCTGGGCGTTGCTATGCTTTATTGGACACATTGTGCGGCATGGCAGAAGGTCTGTTAGCTGCTACTTTACCCGGTTTGCTTACCGCCCGGCATTATCTTAGCCCTCAGCAGCTGCGGGAACACCACGGCCCTGTTATGCTCTACCAACCGAGAGACTTTTTCCGCGCTCAGGCACGAGGCGAAAACGCGCTTTCAAACACCATGGGTGGCTATCGTGAGAGCTTTGTCAGTATCGTAGCATTAGGTTGCACCCAGGTCTACAAACAGGGCAGTCTTGGTGGGGAAGTGCCCGTGGCGGAGGTCAGTCACCTGGCTCGACGCAAGCTCTGCCGCCTGCTGGACCCACCCGATGCCCTCGGAAAGGACTGGTGCCTACTTGCCATGAACTTGGGCCTTAGCGAGCTCGCTGCTAAATACAGTTCTGGCACCAACGGGACTCCGCCCGCAGACCCCCTTTCCCTTCCCAGTCCCACAGCCACGCTCCTGCAGGAGTGGAGCCAGCGACCCGATTCAACCATAGGCATTTTGGTCGCAAAGTTGCGAGAACTCGGCCGACGGGATGCGGCAGATTTCCTCCTTAGAGCTGCACCGGTGTTCCGGGTCAACTTGGAAATACTGGGCACCCCACCGGAGCCCTACAGCCCGGTGTGTAATGGAGGAGGCACATCCTTCAACTCCATCAGTTCCGTGATCTCTCGTTAGGACGTCACTTGTGTCTATAGAGAAACGTGCAATTGACTGGTGGAGCGGTGTTAAATCTCAAGCTCCCTGGTGTCCTGAGACTGAAGTATTTGAATCAGATACTCTGCTCATGTCCATTTTGTTGCCCTTCACAATTTCTGAATGTTCATTCTTGGTGTCTTTGAAAAGGTGCCTATGTGCTTTTTTTCTGCAAATCTTTTATTGACTGTCTCACATTCCCAAGGTGAAACTGCAGGCGGCCTTTTTGTAAATGCCCTTACTGAAAGAAAATTCTAATACTTTTATAAATTCGGACAGCTGTTATAGGGGAATTGCGCTAAATTTGATGACCGAATGATAGATCACTAAGTGCTTGGCAGCATTATTTAATAAATGACTCAAGCTATTGGGTGCCTTGAAGATGGTAAGTTGTTGACAAAGAGCCATCGTTATAGATTTCTAAACTGGATGTGTACCTCTGCAAGTGTTTGGGTGTTTACCTGTCTTAGGAAGCTTTTAATGAACATATATATTAGATTTACACTTTTTCTCAAACATACATGATTGGGTAATTTGCATTTACTACCTGATTGTTCCATATTGCAACTAAAACACATCATTTTTCAGACAGGATTTTATTCAAATGATGAAGCACAAAAAAAAACTAAACATTCCTTTAAAAATCAAAATGCATGGTAAATTGTTTTTAAGTCTGGTTTCTAAAATCCCTCACATTTGTCTTATTCACACTTATAGCCTACTTGTCACATTCACTTTTGTGAAATATTACGGTTCTGGCTACCTGTCAAATGGAAATGATGAAATATTCCACGCACTTACATGACAAGTAAGATTTAGTTTTTCTTCATAAAACTGATGTCTGCTGCAGTGTCTTGATAAGCATGATCTTTGTTACAATTGTTCAGCTTATTTTAATATATTCTGTTTCACACATTTACACTGTTGTTTAGTGTTTAAGACATTTCTTTTAAGCACGTAGTCATGTGTATTCTTTACACTGGAGAATTAATCATAAAGTACTATTCTAAGGGACTTAAATTGGGCAAAAGTGTCGTAAAATATGTTGACATTTGCATTGAAACTGTTAAAAGCGATGCCATTCTTCAGTTCTAGGAATACCTGTCTGATTGTACTGAATGTGGTATATTGGACACAAATGAAGTGACAACTTGAAAACTGTAGATGGTAGCAAAGACTCTGTTACATCTAACACATGCTATAACTCTTTTGCTCTCCTTTGTATGAGACAGTTGCCGTTTCATCATCATCATCTTTTTTTAATGTCTGAAAGTCCAGAGAACTGTTCCATGTTATATTTTGGGGCAGGTCTACTCTCCAACCTTTCATCATTTCCCTTGCAGGCTTAAAATCACAAACTTTTCTAAAAGGGAATTGGGCATATTGTGTTCTCTTATTCCAAAAGGCACATTTTTATATTGTGATTAAGTCTATGTATTATTGAGCTCTTTCGCTGTTTAGCTGTGGTCAAGGTTCATGATTTGCCCTCTTAAGACTTTAGCAGGGTACATCAGAGGGAACTTATCCTGGTGTATTTAAGACTTGTACAGTCATCTCTTTGCACAAGACCTTCACATTATTGCTTTATTTATATTATGCCCGCATGTCTCTGAATGCCATGTCCTTATTACTTCCTCAAACTTTACAGTGTACTACATTTTTTTATAATAAATTTACTCAATGAGTCTGTTCTTTTTGAAAAATATATTTTACAGTGTTGTTCATGCAATATTTTGCCAATTACATTTCTCTTTTTCAAAGATTTAGCACAATAATAATAATCAATAAAGTGCATTTCCCAAGATCAGTGTTAAAGACGTTAGTTACAAATATTCACAAATAATACAATAAAAACCTACATAAAAGCTAGACAGCAGGGAGCTGGAAAAAAGTTTTAGATGAGATTTGAAAGATGACAGATTTCAGTACATTTTATCTTACAAAATGTTAGATTCCTTCGTCTAAATGATTTAATTTGTAACTTAACCTGTCCTAATAATAGCCCGTGTATTGTAAAGTGGCCTCCAATTCAACCATGAGAAGCAGAGCCCGTTAAAATGAATCGAAAATGACAATGATGACATTGCTGTGGATGAATAATTAGTCATGTGCTTTTTTTTTTTTTTTTTTTGAGGCGTCAGTGTGTGGCATGACTGAACTTGCATTATTCAGCAAATGGAATTACCGCACCTTTATTTCAACATGACCTATATAGAAGCTTTCCTGTTCTATTCTTTTTACAGCTTTGTTTATGAAATGGTTTACTTTACTTATGGTTTAAAAATATGCTAACTTACTATTTAGTTAGAATGTAATACTGAATGCAAATACAGCAATCAGAGTCACGAATGCTCAATTGAATTCAAGCTTGATCAATTGTACTTCTTTTAACTGCTCCTTTTCGATCATTGCAGGAAGCACTGGGCTGATAGGCTTAACTGATAATTGAGCAATCGTCCCATCTATAGCATCTGTGTGCTTCTTGTGACAGACGAGCCCATTAATCAGTCTGTTTTCCCCTTTGTTTGTATGTAGATTCAACAGCAATCTAATTCTGGCCTGCCACAAATCTTAACAGTGAATGTAAACAATGTGGAATGTTGTTACACAGTTATAGAACCAGATAACCTGCACTGGCGTCCTCACATAGACATACTGATAATAAATTCAATATACATTGGTTTTGGTGTTCTTTTGATGTGTGAGCAGTGTCTTGCAAGTTCACTGCATTCCCATTATTTAGGCTACGTGTGTTCCTTGTGAATATCTGATAAGACACCCTTTTGTTTTATAATCTTGTGATTTATTATTAACATTTTAAATTTACTTAAATGTGATTAAATCTCACATTCAATCAATTGCAATGTAGATTATTTCTAGTTGTGTGAAGAGCTTGTATTTGAACACAAGACATGAGCTCTACTGGCTAGTTAATAACAGGTATAATAACTGAAACGCCTATGATTTTCCGTATGGCAGTGCTGTGAATGGATTAAATATATCTAAGAAATAATACCATTGCAAAGAAAACCGATCAATGTATGTGCATTCTAATTTAGAAAGTAGTTGACAAGCAGTAGGCTAACTCATACAGTACTGGCTTTTAACTTGTGCTTTTTAAAATAACAAATAATATACATTATTGACTTAAATGCAATATTTTATGTTGATTGTGCGGTTTTTTGTTTAGATAGTAACATTGTTTTTCTTCATGACTAACACCATCTGTCGGGAAGTCATCATGTGCTGGTGGGTCACATGCTCTGACGCGTTCATCGGGGGGCGGGATCGATAAATCTATAGGCAAGGATCTCGACCAATCAGAACTTGAGGAATTTGCCTTCAGATGCGCTATAAACCAGGGGCCCCTCTGCAGAGCAGAATACTTCCTTCTGGATTCAGGACCGCTGGGTGAGTCAGGAGTTTTTAAAGCTTTCGGGAATCTTGAGTTGTTTTTACATTTGTTTTGCTATAAAACCGTCGATAAAACCGCATTTTGTAATATGCATGTTTGTTTTAAGATTTTTTTTTTAGCTTCATACAAAACAAAATGGAGCTTTTTAGGTCGTTTTTTGGTGACTTGTACACAATACGTTCTTATGAATTGACTGTATTTTTTCTCGGTTTTACCATCTTTTGACGGATGAGTAAAGCGTAACGATTTTTTCCCATATCCATTCCTCTAAAATGGCTCCAGTTGTTTCTTTTTCGATTTCCGTGGCCTGGTTTCGGTCTTTGTTTTCTTTTCCTGGGAAACGGTGGGCTGCAACCACCCAGATCCCGTGACCATCGTATCGTCTGTGTCCAGACCAGACCCGTGTGTCTGTCCGGAGGCCCGTGTAAACACACATATTTTTGGAAGATAGACAGACAATGATATAGGTTCGGCTCTGTAGGTCAGCGTTTGTTTCACGAATCTCCCTTTAGATTACTCACTGGTTTTAATTGCCATTCATTATAATGTAACTATCGCTGCCTGCCGGTGGCTCTGTACACGGTGTAAACAAAGATGTCGGAGCAGTAACCTGATCTCATGACACTGCAGAAATATAAGCCAGTACTTTTAAATATACATATACGTTTAATTATACAGCATTGAAGTGACTGAAAGGAATAACTTGCATGACATGAAATTTCAAGTAATTTTAGCAATCTCTTGCGGTGTGACAAACTTCGTTTAAAAAACTGAAACCGTTTAAAATACGTTTATGCTTTACTTGGGGACATGCAACATGTCTGACCTGTTGTTGTTTTCCCCCTCAGTGTTTTCATCATGAGGGTGTATTTGGCAGCGTTCACGTTGTGCGTCAGCGCGGTATTTGCTGCTCCAACATTGGACAAGCAGTTAGACGACCATTGGGAGCAGTGGAAGAACTGGCACAGTAAAAAATACCATGAAGTAAGTGTTCAATTTTACATTAACAAGATGAAAAAGGAGCAAGAAGTGGAACTCAGCGTGATCTCTTTCAACACAGAAGGAGGAGGGGTGGAGGCGAATGGTCTGGGAGAAAAACTTGAAAAAGATCGAACTGCACAATCTTGAGCACTCCATGGGCGAACACACTTACAGACTCGGAATGAACCACTTTGGTGATAAGGTAAGACTGCAGAAGAACTTCTTTTGAGGTGTTTGCGTATTGATTTATGAAATTCCTGCAGCTTTCATCAAACTATTCTATACCTACAGACTCATGAGGAGTTCAGGCAGGTGATGAATGGCTACAAACCCAAGGAGAGACGATTCAGAGGATCTCTCTTCATGGAGCCCAACTTCCTGGAGGTCCCAAACAAGTTGGACTGGAGAGAAAAGGGATATGTGACTCCTGTAAAAGATCAGGTGAGATAGTTGCCCGTATAAAAAAAAAAAATCTAGAAAAACGATGCCTTTGAACATGCCTTGTAGCTCAAACAGTAGAGCACGGCAATAGTGATGTCAAGATCATGGGTTTGATTTCCAGAGAAAGCAAGGACTGACAAAATGTGTACCTTGAATGTAAAGCAAGTCACTTTGGATAAATGTAAATGTATTTCCATAGGAGAGAAAAAAAAATCTATGGGATCTCTTAGCTTCTATACATAAAAAAAGTAACTAAATATTTTAAAAAAGTATAAGATATAATTATTTTTTAAATAAAATACATTTTCGTGGTTACATATTTTTTGCTCACCCATTGAACCCATTGAACAAATATTTTACATATAACTAGTAAAATGCCATAACTAGAAAAATGTATATTCATAAAATAGCCGTGGTGTAATGGCTTTAAGATTTTAGAAATCACACATTTAAAATTAGACTACCTCATATATCCAGGTTTTCAACCTCCTTTAAAGAAAGAAACCATGTTGAAGAGGAGAATCAAAATGAGAGTTAGATTTTTGCTTGTAGCTTACTTTGATGCTTGCTTTATCTTATTTTAAGTAATCTTGAAGCCAACTGGTTGATAACTAGTTTTAAATGTGGTATTTGCAGGGTGAGTGTGGTTCTTGCTGGGCCTTCAGCACTACTGGAGCCATGGAGGGTCAGATGTTCAGGAAGACAGGAAAAATGGTGTCTCTGAGTGAGCAGAACCTGGTGGACTGCTCCCGTCCCGAAGGCAACGAGGGCTGTAACGGAGGTCTCATGGACCAGGCTTTCCAGTACATCAAGGACCAGAATGGTCTGGACTCAGAGGAGGCCTACCCCTATTTGGGAACTGTAAGCTACATTACCTTTTATTCCTATGACCCTATACTGATTAATTATATGAAGGATTACCATAACATACATGCTGCTTATCATTTTCAGGATGACCAGCCTTGCCATTATGATCCCAAATACAGCGCCGCTAATGACACTGGATTCGTTGACATTCCCAGTGGAAAGGAACATGCTCTGATGAAGGCTATAGTTGCTGTGGGGCCGGTATCTGTGGCTATTGATGCCGGACACGAGTCTTTCCAGTTCTACCAGTCAGGTATGTATATTTGTCACCATTACTTGTTAAATCCCATTGTTCTGGGTGTGTTCACAGTGTGTGTGTGTGTGTGTGTGTATACACGTAGATGAGTAAAATGCAGAGTATGGACCACAAATCACATCCTTTCCTGTCCTTTAAGCCAACTAAATGACAACTAAGTGAAAAATGCCCATTGATGTGCTCTAATGGATGTATATTTCTTGTTAGGCATCTACTATGAGAAAGACTGCAGCAGCGAGGAGCTAGATCATGGCGTTCTTGCTGTTGGTTATGGTTTTGAGGGTGAGGATGTTGATGGAAAGAAGTATTGGATTGTCAAGAACAGGTAAGATCATCATTTATACTCTAAAATTCTGAATGGGCAATGTTTAAAGCCAGTTTTTTTTAACCTAATGTGCGTTTTCTGTATTCTAGCTGGAGTGAGAACTGGGGTGATAAAGGATATGTCTACATGGCCAAGGACAGACACAACCACTGTGGTATTGCTACAGCTGCTAGCTACCCTCTCGTCTAAGGAAGATGCCTCCAGTATCAAGACATAGTAGCAGAAGGTCACATTTGTGTCTCAGTGCCCGAGTGGTTCACTGAAGCCCACTAGTGTAGTGAATAAGGAGTCACCTGACACAGGTGACTGTGTCTCACAGCCTGGTTGAGACTGTGAGCGAGAAACCTCAAGCTCTAGGTATTGTGTGACACTATTTTAGGGAATTCATGCAATTGTTTTTGGTCATTTTAATGCCACTGATTTAGTTGATTTTTGCCTCAATGTAAATACATATTCTTCAGTGTCTAATTGTACAAATTAGTTTTTTTTTATTTCAACATTCTGTACGATCAATAAAACTTTTAAAATGTAACTTCTTTTGTGGCTTGGATCTATATTCTTCTGTTAGTTTTGTATCTTTCATTTCAAATGGTTCATAATTAATAATACACTTTTTTTTTTTTTATTATTATTCAGCAAGGCTGCATTAAATTGATCAAGTGACCGTAAAACATTTACAATATTACAAATGGTTTCCATTTTAAATAAATGCTGTACCTTTTAAATAAACTCTTTATCAAAGTATTCAGAAAAAAAATTGTTTCCACAAAAAAAACATTAAACCTCACAACTGGTCTCAACATTGATAAGAAATGCTTCTTGAACACCCAATCAGCATATTAGAATGAACTCTGAAGGATCATGTGACACTGAAGACCAAATGAAAACTGCCATCATAGTAATAAATTACACTTTAAAATGTATAACAATGGTTCTAATATTTCATATTATAGTTTTAACTTTTTTTGATCAAATAATTGCAGCCTTGAAACTTTTCAATAACTATCCAAACTATTATATTATCAGCTCCAAAACATTTATTCCTATCACCTCATCATGATGTTTTGTTGACAGAGATGAGCAAACCGAAATCAAAAGTAGTGTATCAGCCTACAGAAACAGGAAGTTGGCTGGTTATGATTGAATGGTTCTGTATTTACAGTAATGCTTTCTGAAGCTTTTACCTAAGCAGCATATTCCGGATAAGTATTACTTTAATAAGAGTTTTAAAGCAGAAAAAAAGTTTTCTGGAAGTGCCACAAAGGTTCTATTTTTCCTTCCCTATGCCTGTTGTAACCTGGTGAGGTGAAAATTAACATGGAGGGCTGTTCTTTTGCTCCAGTAATACAAAGTGTCCTATTTGTTTATCTCTTGGCACGTAGCCATTACATGGGCCGTCATCATGACCAGCAAACTAAGGCTTGCAGAGTGGAGATTAATGGGGTTTTGGCTCTTGTACTAGTAGGGAGGGCTCTGTTCAGAGAAGAGGGAGTAAACGCTTTACCAGCTAACAAGCAATACACTGCTGAAGGCACAATATGTTCACATAAAATAAGTGAGGAAGAAAAGACACAGAGCAAATCTAAACTGAAAAGACCTTGAGTGAGTGATTTGAGAAATAAGGAAAGAAAATATTTACAATACTGGAAATTTAATGTGATTCTCTTTACAAAAGCAGTGCAAAAAAAGCTACTGTTATGTTTTGTATCTCAATGTCATGTGGACTTTCAATTGATCTTATCGCAACCAAAACCTTTACTTTTTATATTTCTTGACAAAGGACAAGTACTCCTCTACATCGTCTGAGGATCCCACCACAAAGGGCACCCTCTGGTGAAGTGACTCAGGAATAACATCCAAGACACGCTGGGTGCCTGTCGTGGCGATGCCTCCGGCCTGCTCGATCAGGAAGGCTATGGGGTTACACTCGTACAACAGCCTTAGCTGGAGAGAATCAAACATGTGAGAACCTTACAAGTTACATAATGCTGATTTGCACATTTCAAGTTATTTTTCAAAGGGTCCATTTTATGCTAAACCATGAGAGCAGTTATAATAGTTTTACCAACCAAAATGTTTCATTTTCTCTTATCAGTTGTGGATTTGGGTCAACTAAGAAGCATTGAACATGTCCGAGTTAATTCAGAATGGATTCATTTTATTCTTATCTACCAGGCTCACTGCTTTCATGCTATAGTGTGTATTTGTTCCAGTCTAGGCTCATGTCATGCGTTTTGTCACTGCCCATTATCGGGAACAACACAGCCCTCGGCTGTGAAATGAGCGGTTATCTCTTATCAGAATATGACCTGCCTGTACCTGCTCTAAACCATAAAGTATTCTACAGTATAAAACACAGCAGAGGCTTATGGATTATGGAAGCGTTCTTATGCGTTATGACGTAGTGACCTAGTGAACTAAAGTCAACTAACTTGGTGGATGTGAAGATTCGTGTTGTATACAAATGGAAATTGTATTTAAACAGAATACGTGTGTTTTTAGTGATTGAACATTGATTAATAAGTGATGACATCAATATAATTAATGATTTTAAAAAGTGGGAGGGAGGGATTGATTTGCTCGACATTCTGAAGAAGGTCTTGAGCCAAAACATTTGTGTTTTGTCCTATTGGGGATTAATGTAAAATAAAACTATTTTTGTGAGTGCGGATCATGGTCTCATATATTAACTAAAGCCAAAACTTAACTGTTAATTGAAATAAAGCTGAAATAAAATAAGTTTAATTGTAAGTAGTAAAATTATTCAAACTGAAATAAAACTAAAGCTACTTAGAAATATTAATAAATAATAGCATATAAATAGTAATAAAATAACACCGGTCAGCTGAACACAACAATAAGATTAATCTAACAGTGTATGCTGCATGAAACACTTTATGATAAACGTTTGTAATTTTTCATTATATTCAATATATTATTTCATTATGTTACTATCACCAGATGTGCTTTTTTTTATGACCGGATTCCACTGAATATCTTAAAACAGGGAAGCTAAAAATGATCTGTCATAAAACCTTATCCGACTCACCTTTCCTTTTGGACTCTTCTCATTGGCTGGGTACATGAATATGCCACCATAGGCAATGGTGCGGTGTATATCAGACACCATCGACCCAACATACCTGGCACCATATGGGGCACTGCCATCCTAGAGACAATCACAATTTGTCAAATATAACATCAGGATTCATATAAACAAAAATAGATGAAGAAGGATTGAGGTTGAGTTTGAATGAGATACTTTGTGTATGCATGATCTTTCTAGGCTTGGATCTCTGAATCCAAAAACAACTCTAAATAATTTCCACGACAGTTGGCAAACAATCTAAAACAAAAATTGTCAGAAGCAAAGATCACGAGTGCTTCAATAGAAGAGGACAGGAAAACAGGAAGTAGTGCAAGAAGTTCTAGGAAATTGAAACCCATCTGGACAGCTAATATCAAACATCTGTGATCTAATATAATGCCTTTTCCTTCAGAAAGATGTGAGCTGTAAAAACGACAAAAAGGAACTACAAAAAGTTGTAATGTTTGGCTGTAAATTTGGATTTTAAGAAGCAGCAGTGTGTTCCCTTATCCAACCCCCACCTCAAACAATGACAGACAATTCAATACGTCATAAGGTCAGAGATAGCAAGTTTCTGAAAACACTTCTAAGAAAACAACATGATATCCCACATTAAACATGACTGATAACAATGTACTTGATTAACAGGTTTTCAATTTCCTAATGCATTATTTTATCCAAGTCGAGCTCTTCAGTCTTTACTCTTGTTTACTTTTTACCACCATCAGAAGATTAAGATGATCTTCAAAAATGCACGAAAGACAAGATCTCTCACGTATTCACTAAAAAACAGCTAACTTTAAAAATTAACCACCTGACCCACGGAAAAGTCTTACTCAGTATATTTTATGAACACACTGCACCCGAGGCTTGTGATTAGCAAAGTAACATGAATCAGTTACATTTGCTGAGTCTATGTTCTAGTTCAGAAAACAGAACACAAATTCCTGCAGAGGAAGTCGCTCATCACTTTCCAGCATGTAACGTGTGTAAACATCAGCTGATGCTGAGCACAGCCATGCAATCATGCAAGCTTCTGACCTGTCAGTAAGCATTATTCAGACTCGCATTTGTTTGAAACTAGGCGTTCTTGAGGCCAGCTAAGCAACATTGCTTATTCTGTCGCAACATGTCATGAACTTGTATGTTTGCTGGATCACATGATGTGGTACACAACAAATCACAGTGTGCCCAACGGTTTGATTTGTGCTGTGATCTTACAGTCACATTTACAATTTTAAAAAAAATGGCTAGCAATGATAAGACTTTCCCAAAATAATAAAAATAGAGCGATACTATGTGGCTAGATCTGATCATGTTTCTGAGCAGAACCCACCTCTGGGTATTTCTTGTGCTTTAAATACTCATTCACTGCAGGCTCAAAATATTTGGCGTAGCCCTCGTTGATACTGTAAGTCTTCCCCTTTTTCTTGATCCTCACATTTCTGTCTGTCAGAATGAATTCTCCAATTGCCTAAAGAGGAACATAAAAAATTATAATTCTCATGAGCTCATTTGTTACACACTGACACACAACTGAATTATCACAGAGTAACCAAATATAAAAGGGCTAAAGATGAGGAATAAAAACTAGTTCACTACAGCCACAAAATATTCAAGACTTTAATCCGAAATTGAAAAAAAAGAAGTGTTCCCCTGAAGCATCCCTTTTACTGTGTAAAAGTAACCAGAAACAGAAGTGAAACATACAACGTTATAAAAGTTTCAGTTCACTACATAGCTATTTTTGTTTTTAAGATAATATTATTTTTGGCATATGTGCACTTTGTTCATACAGTTGTGAATAAACTGTAAATGATTCACTTGAATCGTTAGGCGTGTCTTCAATGAACTGATTTCTTCCTAGCACATTGAAACCCTGATCTCAAAGCAGCATAGATACTCTAACATTCAGTTTGTAAAGCCCTGGCATTATTATTCATGCTTAATCGATCATTTCAGCAGATTTAACTGTTTGTGCTGCTTACTGGATCCAGCATGAAGAAGTTAACTCCAGCTCCTGTACTGAGAGCCACTAGCGTGGCGCTGCCGTAGAGAGCGTAACCCGCACACACGATCTGATTGCCCGGCTGTAGGGCGTCCTTGTCAGTCGGTTCTCCTTCAGAGGTCTGAAACAAGGAGACAACAGAATCAGGCGTCTGCCATTGAAGCCTCATATAAACACAAGCTGTCAATCAAAAACTATTAAAATGTCTGTTGTGACTTTATTTGTTTTATATATTAATATTAGAGCGAGAATGAATTTAGGCTCATCGTGATTAAATGAATGTTACATTTCTGTTAAACTCAATGTCACCATCTAAAGTGCATTTATGTTACTGCAGTATATAATCTAAAAGCACAATAAAAGTGACGCAATAAACTAATAAGATCAGTTGTGCCGTTGCAATTAGTCACACTCAAGCGCACGCAATAATTTTAAAATAATAAAAAATAATAATAATTTTAAAATTAAATTAAAAGTTAAATTGAATTTATTGCTTAGCCAATATTTGTCATCAGGCAGGGTCAAATGCAGTCAGCTACCTCGTCAGTCTGTGTAGGAAAGTAGCACAAGAACACCAATCAAACCAGGCCTTTTCACACACCACGTTTACATGAAAATACAATTATGTTATATTATTAGTGTTATTTTTAGTTTGTTTATGCATCGAAAAGTACACAAAATGCACATGCAACTCCAAACATTAAATTAAATGCCGCCCAAACACTCACTCTTTTGTAAATGGCAAAGATGGTGCCAATGGGGGCCAAACAGTCGATGTTGGAGGAGCCATCCAGAGGATCAAAACAGACCACATATTTCCCCTATAACAAACAAACTGAAGTGAGTGAGTGAGTATGCAGCTGCGGCGACCTCATGTGGTAATTATCTGAATGAACTCCAATATGCATTGTGCATTAGCAATTAGCCTGATACAAATAGTTTACCTAGCAGCCATAATGCATTTGAAACCAAACGTGTCTTAGGGTGTTTGTGTATTTATTTATTCAAGACTTGTAATTTTATGTTAAATACCTGACTCTTAAAGCTTCCTTTCATTAAACACATTGCAATTTTGACTGATGTGTGATGGAAACTACCAGGAATTTATTCTAAATATCAGAAATAAGTCTTGGATTTAGTTGTCTTTAGATATTATATATTGTTTCCTTTTCAGCAAACACATTTTAAGCCACATTATTCTCTCTTTTATCTAATAACCACGTTTAAAAAATCTATATTTAATTTTTTTATTCCTTTTAATCAGAAGCACCTATTGTCATATGCTTAATATTTACCAGTTAGACCATGTCTAACTCAGATAATAACTCCAATTCATATATATAATTTTTCTTGTCCCTTTGGTTCATTATAAATGATACCACATATGTAAAAAAACATGTGTTAAAGAAATAGTTCAAATTTAATACATGAAAAGAGTAGGCTAACATAAACATCCTGCCTGTTTTGTGGACAGAAAGAGCATCCTACACGTTTGGAACGACATAAAGATGAGTAAATAATGACAGAATATTCATTTAACAATAAATATGTAAAAAGTATTCATAAGCAAGCCTATTGAGAATGATCATACTCTTTTCTCAGCAGGTGTGTAGATGGCATCCTTGTTCTCCTCAGAAACCATCAAACAGGTGCCATAAGAGGCCTGCAGCATATTGATGACCAGATCATTGGAAAGCACATCCAGCTTTTTCTGCTCATCACCTGTCACATTCACCTGTCCCGCAAGGCCTTGACTGTGTTTAATGAAACCAGAACAAATGCATTTATTATTCAAAAGCAACTACTGAGGTTCAAATGCCAAAACAGAGCGAAAATGGTGAACTGGAAAAAAAATGGTGAAAAAAGGATGTTTTTTCACTCAGAAATTGCTAGTAAAACTCATAAATAATTATAATAATTATAAAGAAATGGCACGTAGAAAGACTTAGACTTAGTAGATTTCCTTGTTCTCACATAATGCTGCCATGAGAACCACTGATTAGCGAATTAGAAATTAGCAGCTTCAAATCTAATGACTCTTTTTTTTATAATTATGATTATTATAATGATTATATTGATATTATTTCTTTACAAAGACAACTGCATTGCTAACTAAAAGAGTTTATTGCTTAACTAACCATACCACAAGTGTAACTTTAACTAGGACTTTCTCAAAAACCATAACTATGTCTGTCTATTTGATCTCGCTTTTTGATTTGCTGAGCTGAAAGAACTTTCGTCCACTTCTATTTCATACAGTCATAGCATGTTTTATAGTAAAACATATTCATTTACTCACATAATGCAAAAGAATTCAATGAAACTTACAGGTGAACGAGTCCTGCTTTCCTGACAGCAGATGAAATAGCTTTAATAGCTGTTAACAGGGAGTTAATGAGCTGTGTGAATTCTCCGGTGGCCCCCTTTGCCTGCCGCCCCATCTCCATGACAAAGCGTGTGAGGGTCCATACGTCCACATCAAAGACTGACTGATCCGACATCCTTACGGTGTCCGAGTGTACGAGCAGTTGGACAGGCAGAGACTAACTAACTGTAGAGCCACTAAGCAGTCTTCTTACATACACAGTGAGTGGATGAAGGCCAAGGTTATATTGGTGAAGCAGATCAAGTGACAGTAGTGTAGTCTGAATGCTAGCAGAGCCAGAGCTCTAAGGGCCCAACTTATAAAGCACGTTCCTTGGCTCTCTGCTAATTATTTATGACCACTATTGACACATGACATATACTCAGAGGTTACAAGGTTATGGATCATGAAGCAAAGCTCACGATTGTTTATGACAGTCATGTCCCAATGAATACTGAAGGCCTATTAAATGGATCTCATTAATAATAGTGTATTTATTCATACGTAAATGTGTCCCCTATAACTTAAACTCAAACCTGTAACCACATCAAACATGTTTTAAGAAAATAGATATATAGCATGCTGCTTGTGCATTATATTTGATTCACAGCACTGAAATGTGCAATTAACATGCTTTCTGAAAACATCATTTAAATTGTAATCCTCAACTTGCACTGTTTATGCAATATATTTCAGTATTGGTATAGACGCCACTCTTTAGATTCAACAGGTTGGCTGACGCATTTCCAAACAAGCACTCAATCTATTGCCTCCTGCTCTTATTGCCCTAAACGTGGGTGCCTCCTCTGCTACAGAGCCCAAAATAATAAACTCATTAGGATCAGAACCTTCCAGACAACATTTTGCTCACAGAAGAAAAGCTGAAGAGATCACTGAACAAAGGCAAGCATTTCTCTGATAATTTCGATGCTCAAACGTAACTTAGTATGCAACAAATACTAATCACCATTAGCTTTTTTTTTACTTTAAATGAGAGTATAATTTATAAACAGATATGCATGTACATATTTTGACCAAGGTCGTGTAGAGCAACACCCCAAAATGTGTCTCAAATGTCAGCAGGGCTCTTTGCGCCTACTGCCCTTTACAGAAAAGGTCACATGCTCTTCATTTGGTTGCTTGAACTTGTACAGCATGTCTTGTATAAAAATCTCTGTTTATATAGAAATACATTAGGTACGATGAAGGAAAAGTTGCATTTTTCATATCAAAAATTATATTATTGTATCCTCAGAGGCTTACCTAAATGTGAGAATTGTACAGAATGTCAGTAGTTGTAATGTTTAGTGTTTGCATATTATAAATCATGTATGAGTTGTTAACACAGCACATATCTCACAAAGTCTGGTTTTGCCAAGAACTTTATTCACAGCTTCCCTCAATAGGGTGCAATAAGGCACAAGTGATTATTTGGTCTCTACAGACAGAAACAAAAGCAACTTAAATTCAAATCATCCTCATTGCCACCATGAACTTGCTTCTTGTCTTTTTGGCCATCAACAATTTCAACTGCTGATAACACTCAGATAGATTGTCTAATGCGGAAAACTGTGTTTCTCTAAAAAACAGCTTCAAAATAAATCATCTACTTTACTGGTGTAAAGTTTAGATAATAAAAAAAAAACACTGTCCTCAAAAATTCTTCTTATATTTCTTCATGGAGGTATAAACTGTATAAAAACATTTGGTTTTATGGGAAGTGATTTGATATAGAGGTATTTTGAAAGTAAGAATATACTTTGGTATCTTATTTTGGAGTGTCAAGTATATGTATCTTCTTTATAATATCTCATTCTGACTATTGCTTTTCATTTATGATGTTTCTGAAAGATAGAGATGTACTCTTGGACATCATCAAGGGAACCCATGACCACAGGTACCCGCTGATGGAGGTTCTCGGGCTGGATGTCCAGGATGTTGGTGGTCCCTGTGGTGGCCATCCCTCCGGCCTGCTCCATGATGAAGGCCATGGGATTGCACTCATAGAGCAGTCTGAGCTGAAGAGAGTGGAAGACAAACTAAGTTTTACAAGTCTCTGTCAACCCCCTCCCATATTTATTCAAAAACATTTAGTTAGGGCTCCCTTCTATTAGCAACTGGGTGCTACAGCTCCCTCTACAGGCCTTGCTGTGGATGTGATGTGTGTCAATGAAGACTAGCAAGTTTTGAATCATGATATTGTGTAATGATAGCATGGCACAATGGTTTTACACAAGGATCTACAATGTAACTGTAACTGATCCGTTTTCAGCTCAGGTCTTGAGGGTAAGAGAGAGTAAACACTGACACACCTGTAGATGTGACGCCAAACAAAAGAACTGGAGCAAAGGTCATATATATACTTTTCATGTCTTTACTTCATTCATGTGCTTCACTGAATAGTAAAGTGTCCCTAAAACGATACGGACACTTTTAAGTGAATATATGAACAGCACATATCAATTACCACATATAGTCAAACATAGTGGATCATGTGACAAACTACTGTGGTTACTCTGTATGAACTTGAGAGGAACTCCTTGGAACCTATAGTTAAAACCAACTGCAAACTGGCTCAGAAAAGTATTTTGCTAAATGAATTAAGACATTTTAGTCTTTAGTAACTTTCTACTTTTTTAGGCTGTTGAATAAGATTTTTATCAAGACCTGAGGGCAATTATGCTATATATATATATATATATATATATATATATATATATATATATATATATATACATAAGCAAAGTCATGTAAATGTAAACAATGTTTAGATGAAGTACCTTTCCTTTGGGGCTCTTCACATTTGCAGGGTAAAGGAAGATTCCTCCGTAAACAAGCGTTCGATGCACATCTGCCACCATTGAGCCTACATAACGGGCCCCATAGGGTGCACTGCCATCCTGGACACATTTGAATAAATATACTATAAATGTGTCCTCTAGTAGCTGGATAAAATAGCATTATTCATATTTATTTTTCTGATGGACCATGGTTTTGATTATGCAAATGTCTTTGAGGTGTATTTGAAATGTGTACGTTTGAAATGTATAATGATTTGATTTGTTATAAATGAAAAAGTTTATTTAATTGCATACTGAACCTCCGGAAACTTTTTCTTCTGCAGGTACTCTGTGACAGCAGGATCAAAATAGAGGGCATAACCTTCATTTAGACTGTAGATCTTGCCTTTCTTCTTAACCTTCACATCTCTGTCAACCAGAATGAACTCACCAATAGCCTGAAGTTACAATAAATAACACAATAAATTAATTTAGAACTTATTACCTATAGACAGGACATGCTGTGGCATGCTGCCATTTACCCCAGCAATAACACAGATTCGTCCTTAAGAAGAAGACACATTTACTGTAATATACTTCATAAACTATGGCAAGTTGGGAGCACTTAAAATAAAAAATAAAAACTACTAAACTGTTTCGAACAATGTCTCCTAGCTTTATGAATCATATCATTTCAAGCTAGAAATGATTTGCTACACTAAGAAAAAATTCTTAGTTTGCTTTGTGTAGACTGAATAAACTGTACCAAATGATTCATTGCTAAATGATCCTACAACTGATAACTGTGTATGTAGAGTAAAACTGACTCACTGGATCTAACATGAAGCAGTTGACTCCCTGACCAGTGGAGAGGACAATCATGGTGGCACTGCCGTATAGTGCGTATCCAGCAGCCACTATGTTTCTGCCAGGTTGCAGGGCATCCTTCTCAGACGGCTCGCTGTCTGTACACTGTGAACACAACAATCACTTCAGCAATGTATTTCAGCAAATATATTAAATATATGCAGTCATACCTTCCTGTAGATGGCAAAGATGGTCCCAATCGAAGCAAGACAGTCAATGTTGGATGAACCATCAAGAGGGTCAAAGCAAACGACATATTTACCCTTGAACACATGGAAGAAGCTTTGGTTGATTAAATATTACTAAAGTGGTGCATCTTAACTTACAGTACATAGTCATTTAATGATTAATGATGATGTTGCTCAATTATATGAGGACATTTGACCTTTCCATAACCTTACTACACTCAACTCCTAATTCAATCATCACTCATCCTTAAAATAAGAAATATTTATGCCTGGCTTATGCATGATTTTAAGCGATATAGGGTTTCTGAAGCTTTTTACTAATATATTTCCAAGATTTTATCAGTCATTCATGATTACTTGACAAGGATTTTGTAATCATTTTATAGAACATGTTTTCTTGAGTTGAGAACTAGAAACGTTTTTATCCAAAATTTCATCTCCAAGACTTTTTAAGATTTTATTAACTTCTGTGTAATATTTTTTCTGACTATTCATAATACATCTTAGCATGTCTCACAGTGTCCTTTCCTTAGATGTCAGATTAGATTCAGGATAGGTTTCTCTCCAACAATGCTACAATGTTCTGAATTTCACTATATGTACAAATTAAGACCTAATCTTAGTTGGCAAAATCAGTTGGAGTCACGTGACTAGGTCTCCACAGGAAACACACACTTTTCCATTCTTGGAATCAAATGTGAAAAGTTACCGTAAACTCATTGGCAAGTTTTGGCTAACACTTTAAACAAAACATATCTTGATCAAATGTTTTGGAGTGATTAAACACTTAAAGTATAGTTATTCCTCAGAAATTGTGTTTAATGTCTTATTCATGCAGTTCTTACCCGTCTATCTGGCTCAACAATGATTGCGGTTTCGTGTTCCTCAGTGACCAGCACACATGAGGTGAATGAAGATTTGATCATGTTTATGACGAGGTCATTGGAAAGGATGTCTAGCTTCTTAACCTGGTCACCTGTCACATTGGTACTTCCAGCAATGCCGTACCTGTCAGACATTTTCCAGTCATGAGCTGAATCAGATCAGAGGGACTGAAAGGATTTTTTAGGTATTGTTTCTCAACGCTTGTTCATAGAACTGCAATATATGTATTAGAAAGCAATATCGCATAGTACAACAGCACTGTTTGCTTAACATTTTTAATGCACTTTTATAAAAACAACCACTTTGACCAACAAATCTGAGCGTCATACATAACTGACAAAGTCCTATTATGCGATGCACATTTTCTGTAGCTGGCACTATTGACCAGCATTGGCAGGCAGTATAATAGCCTTTATGCGTGTGTTTTAGGTAAATGAGCAATTGTGCAAGAAAACCACATTTTTCATCAAAATGTGTAAAACCTGTTAAACCTGTCAAGGTTTAAATGTCCAGGTCATAGTTCATTCAAAAATGAAAGATAGAAGAAGTGATATTTTGCAGAAGGAAAAGAAACTTACACTGACAACCCACGTGATACATTGTGACATTATTTTCAGAACAATTTTAGCATAATGTTCATAACCGTGTTACATTATTTTTTACGCTGTTATACATAATGTTTTTTTTTTATATTAAATTATATAAAACTAAATCACAGTAAATGCAACATTGATGTATACATTTGTATTATGCAAAAAAAAAAAAGGAAAAATATTTATTTATTGATAACTTTTTTCTATTTGACCTGGACATTTTCTTGCATGCTTCTCGTGCTTTTATATTAAAAATAAAACAAATAGATTCGTTTTGCAGCTGTTTTCATCCCAAACTTTTTGGAGTCCCAGTCGACTGTGTAGGCTATAATATACTCACAGGTGCGCGATACCTGCTTTCCTGACCGCGGTGGAGATGGCTTTCACAGCCGTGCACATCGCGTTCAGCAGGGTTGTCAGCTCACCCGTGCCTTTGGCTTTTCTGCCCTCTTCAAGCAGAAATCTCGTCAAAGTCACAACGTTAGTGTCGAAAGACCCCCGGTCTGACATGACTGCAGATTTCAAGATTCTTGCTGATGTAAAAAAAATAAAATGAAAATTCTTGCTGTCAATAATACTGTATCAATAATAGCCTATGTCTAAATCGTGCAACTCATTCTCTCGCGGAGACAAAAATATGAAGGCGGAAATGCTGCGGAAAGGGGTGTATGGAGAGCTAAACCAATGAAAAGTGCACTAGAGGTGTGACTGACTGAGTGCGTGGAAGTTTCAAAACAATGATGCATTGTGGAAACAGGGGTGTGGATGAAAGCCCCCTTCCTCGTGCCTGGTCTGTGCTGTGTCATCATGATCATGGATCTGACCCAGCGAAGAACTGAGTTACTGCTACACAACGAGTGGAAGCAGTTAGGGGGAATGGCGGCACTTCTGTTAACTCATTTAATCTCAACTGAAATATTTCTGACCAAATTTTTGCATTTGAGCGGGCTAAAAAGAGTTATAACTAAAACTAAATGCAAGTTCACTCTTCACTCTGCCATGTTTGTTGGTTTTAGCTTGTATCCCATACTAGTCAGGCTTGTTTGTTAGCTTGTTTTTACTTTTTAGAGAGGCTTTAGGCACTTTTGCCTCTATTTTTCAGTTGTTTTTCAGTTCTCATAAGCTTAAAAATAAAGGCCAACACACAAATTGAGTGGTTCCCCTTAAGACAAAACATTTGCATACATACTCATATAGACAATATAAGGAATTATCATTGCAGAAACATTTAAGAAGAGAATAATAAGCATTTGCCTCATAATGAGAAAGATGCAGTGATGGGTGTTTTGTAAGGATAGCTGTTACAAATACTCAGCCTTGCACTTCATGAAGTTATGATTTTTATTGAGACTCCATACTGAACTACCCAAAGTATCCACTAGAGGTCAGTCCTGATTAATTGTTCTGAATTCAAATCTTTACTAATAGCCAAAAATGTATTAGTAAAGAGCAAGATACAGAACTCATGGCGGTTGGCAAGTTTGTTTGAAAGCATCCAAAATGCTGTTAGACTTTTTAATATTTTCTGAAATTCTCTCATACTGTGTAAAATGTTAATGTCCTACATGAAGCCACACATCCCTCACCCCTCCAAGATTAGCCACATCATATGAAAAAAAGTGGATAATCCATAATGACATTCATTTTAAATAGAGCATTTTTTATTCTGTGATTCAAATGTCTTATGTGAAAGTGCTTATTCAGGAGAGCAGCCAAAAAACAACAGCAAAAGTCAATGTTATGATCCCTCTTATTTAGTTAATTATTATTAATTATTATTATTTTACAGATTCTGCAAGGTGCATGTCAACTTTTGACCATGACTGTAGCCTATCGACAAGCAAGGCTCCTGCCTGATAACTTGTTCAGCCACACATTATCATTCAAAATCCCCGTAAGTTTCCAAACAGTACTAGTAATAGTGAGAACATTCAAGATAAAAGTTTGGGTCCCATTTAAGGCTTAACATTTAGTAAAACCAACATTAAAGTCACGACTCTGGAGAGTTAGCCTATTGTTAGCAATGCATTGAGGAAAAAGTGAAAATGCCCCAGAAGAGATCTAGAGATAAACAGTTCAACTTATAAAGCATTATAATCCTTTACTTGAAACATCTAACATGTGGGTGTCTTTCAGTAAGCAGTAAGAGGAGCACCTGCCTTTGTGTACTCAGTTCTTTGCACGTCACGCTCTCAGTCTCACGTCAGGGAACATGTATTGTGTCTCGGGTCGAGTTCAGAGATTCGTGCTGCTCTTGTGCGCATGAGCGAAGAGGACACTTCACCGGGACTTTTACAAAGGGAGCACAGGGACTGGAGAGGGACGTATAAACAAACTTCTTTGGAAAAAGGTAATTCATTGTTCTGTTTTAATAACCGCCGACCGCATGCTTATAAACTAGACTTTATCGCTCACTTCTGGGCGCGTGGAAACCTGATCCACCTACAACAGGTCAGCAAACACTTGTCTTCCAGTGGTGTATGTTAAGCTGATATATTTTTCTCTCAGGTTAAATAAATGAGAAAATAAATTAGTCCTGGCGATGATATAAGAAACACTGAAGCTGAGCTGCAGAAGTAGAAATAAATGCTGTGGGGGATTGCGCGTGCATTGGTCGCGCGATTCTTGTTACTTGTTGCAAGATAAGAGATTAGCCACAGTATAATTTTAATGGTTAACAGGGTCACATCTTTGTAGGCAAAAGTGTTTTCTTCTTTCATGTTATGTGTCGAGACTACTCAGTAATCTGATGTTTTGTCACACCCGTTCAATATACTTAATGTAAACAGTTTTTTGCAAATATTTTAGCGTCTTGAAGCATGCGTGCTTAAATTTTTGTTACACTAATAGAAAACATTGACACTTTGTGCAAGAAGTTAATATTAAAACTTAGTTTTCTAAAAATAAATTTGATATACTAACCTTTCAGGCCTCAGTCATGTGTGATACAGTGGTCATGTATAAAAGTGAATGAGACACATGTAGCCTATATGTATTTATTTATTTATAACCCCTTTAGCTAATTTCTGCTAGCTTAAAATGAGTGTTACAACACTCCCCACTAGTAAAAAATATATTGCCTCATATACATGAAGTCAAGCAAATTTTGAAATATTGCCTCATATACATGAAGTCAAGCGAATTTTGAAACACTTCAGATGTAGCTACAAGTCCTCAGGTCACTTGACAGGACGTAATTATGATGGTCGCCCTTCCTGTGCAGATTTGAGGAAGTATGAACTGATTTTCATGATAACCTTAGTATAAATTACTGATATCCTAAAGCTTGTGGTTTGAGTCATAGAATAGCCATTTAATGAAATGGAAGTCAAAAAGTCATTATCCATGTATATGCAGAGTTGTAGAACCAAAATCTGCTTTGTCCCTTAAATGATACTAAAAACCACCCTAAGAATACAGATCAAATAAAAGGCCACATAATGAATCAAAGTTCATCCTAAGGGACCTATCAATAAACTGTGGCAAAGACTAGACAGTGTACAGTGCCATACAAAGGCAAAACTCCATCAGGGCAACTCACGTGACACTGAAGTAATTGCATAAACATTCAGAAAACAACATAAAATGTAACACACCTTAATGTAAATAAGGAAAAAAAATATAACTTAAAAATGATCATATGTGACTTCTGAATGTCCTGTTATTTATTTTCAGTGTAAATTATAAGGTTACTCCAAGTATTTTACTGTAACGGTACATGTATTAAATACTTGCAGTTAAACAATTAAATTAATTTTTTTTCCTGTAGCATTTTTTCATTATTTAAAAAAAAATAATAATTTAAATTAAGGTCTAACAGAAGGGTTTTAGTCAGAAACACTGCAGTATAGCGTGCATTGTGTGTGCTGTGTTAGCATGCCCATTCTTCCAGGTTGGCATCAGTGCCATGCAGTCTGTAAAAGACTCTCACAAAGACATTATTATGCTCTAGTGAAAAGGATTGTCAGCGACCTACAAATATCACTGTCAGAAATGAAACCTCTGTTTGGCATATCTGAAACAAGGGAGCCCTTTCCCTTTTCAAACATAATTTATTGGATGCATTCACCCATCGTTTCAACAGCAGACAATTTTAAAATTCTTCTTTGTTGGCTTCCTCTGATATTCCAGTTGCACTCCTCAAGAAGTCTGTGACCTCTTAGACCACAATAAACCTGTGATAGTTTATTTTGTATGGGGCTAATCCAAAGGAAAATTGGCATATCCACAGGGTGTCAAATGTGTGCAGTTCTGCTCTGAGACTGTGAATGGAAGAAGGCTTTGTGATGCCGAGACATCTTTTGGAGGTAGTCCCAGTTGTTTAAAGAGGGAACTGTTTCAAGATTAAAGTCTTCTAAAGCCTCCTTTCACCAATGACATAATGAAAGACCATATTAAAGAATGTGAGATCCCTGTCTGCCTTTATGCTTGCTTTGCGGATGGATTATTATTGTTAAAAGTGGGATTGTTATAAAATTTCTTTGAAGTTTAGTGCTGTTCATGGGTGGCAATGTGACTGTTTCTAATGAGAAGAGGTTTGAAAGTGTATATAGTGTGCAACTGTATGTGAATTTCACTTCCTGTCCATGTGAACAGACTACATGCTACTTTCAATTTGAAAACAATAGGAAGGGGCTATATACACATTGTGTCCCTCATTAAATATTTATCCTGTTCTATTTGTTTTGTACCAACATGCATTAATTGGCAACAGTGGGCTTGGTTTCTGAAAAAAAAATAGCTATATCTACTGTTAAAAAGGATAAACCGAAAAATCATTTACTCACCTTCTTGTCATTCCAAACCTGTATGAATTTCTTCTATAAAACCTGAGGGGAAAAAAATAAAAACAAAAAAACTTTTTTTTTTTTTTTTTTTTTTTTGGTCCATACAATGAAAATCCAACAGGTCCAGATTATGACATTCTTCAAAATATCATATTTTGTGTTGCACAGAAACAAGGAAATGCATAAAGGTTTGAAACAGCATTTTCCAGTGTGAAAACATTTAGATGTGTACATTCAAGCCTTTGTGGACATATGGCAGAAGCCTCCTCAATTTGCACCTTGCTGAGAAAGCTTTGCGCATGGGGATCAAAGCTCAGTTCATAATGAAGGGAACTGTCACCTACATCTCTCTCTCTCTCAGGCTGTAAAATCCACACTGCTGCCTGTTTGTACAGAGGAAATTACTTCCACTTTGCTGCTTGGTTAGAACTGTTTGCAAATCTAATCTACCCCCTTTAACTATTGCTCCAAACCTACCAAACATCTCTAGCTAGAGAATTGCTCACTATATTGTAGATGGGTTACTGTAACCCTGACCTCTTAGGTTGGTTGTACATAAAGTTTGTTTTTGACCATGAAGATTTTGTAATTCTGTTTCATTATATATTTCTGGTCTATCATTCAAAATATAGTTTTAATGTCTTCGAAAGAAATAATTCTAATTTGCTGATATGTGCTCAAGAAACATTTATTATCAGGGTTTAATGGTTGGGCTGCTTAGTATTTTTGTTGAAACCGTTGTTTTTTTTTTTTTTCAGAATTTGTTGATGAATAGGAAGACCAATAGAACAGTATTTATTTGAAATCATAAATGTCTATATTCTTGAATAAACAGTAATTTATTTATAGTAATTTATAAATAAATAAAATAAAAAATAATCTTCAATGTCTTCAGTTTCATTAACTGGCTTGAATATGCTCTATTGTCACAGTTCAACTTGTATATTGTTTAACAATATGCAGACAAAAATACAATCCTATGTGTTTAAATGATTTAAGAGTTATAAATTAGAGTTGCTCGTTCAATGAAGTGCAGTAAAATAAAGTTAATAACTTGATATTAGTACTTACTACTTGTCCTCTAGTAATCCTTATAAGAGTAAATGCTGCTTTCTATCTCTTCAAAGTAGAACACATGATTCTTTATGACTTCCTGGTGGAAAATATGAGTTGTTTGTATTTAAAATGCCAATTGCCTTCTTTTCCTTGTAGTGTTTTAATCACCTGCATTTGATGCCTCATTAACTCTTTGTTTTTGTGGAACAGCATGTGCATTTTGAAATCAAATCAGTCATTTTCCATTAGATGCAGTAAGTGTGCCTTCAGTTAAAGCTTTTTCCCGTAATAATGCACCCATTGTTGTCCCACTAGCATGAAGGAGGGGTATATTCGAAGAAGAAACTGGGGTACAGGGCAAATAATGTCAACAGACAGGAGGTGCTGGTCTTTTGTTGTTGTTAACCGGTTGTATCCAATCAGGGACCATCACACTGGCTTGTTGGACAGTATTCAAGACACTCATGCTGACTCGAATCAAGACCGACTCCAGAATGACTTTTTGTTTAGGATGCTGTCTAGACATTCATGTTAACATATTAATTAGGAATTCATTATCTAGACAAGTTCTGTGGGAACTTCCTCTTATTATTTCCTGTTATTAATTTAATGCTTGGAATGATTACAAGAACAAAAGTCAAATGGATTTTTATGGAACACTGCTTTGGGTTTTGTAGTTTCTTTAGTTTTTAATTAATTACCTAAACTTTCCTCACAGCTTTGCCTTGAGAACCTAAGAAAGGGCTTCAAAAATGGTTTTAGTCTTTGGTCAGTAATCGTATCCGTACATTGCTTTCCATTTTGCTTACGAGAAATAATTAGTGAAGACTTTTAATTAGAAGAGTAAAATAATTAATTCAGTATTGGTGATGTATCAAACCTGTGTATTACTTGTTTAGTTTGACAGTCACTATATGAATGGAATTGGGCCACAGACTTACACTGCTTTGTAAAATTTATCCTTTACTTTTGTAGCCAGAATGGTATGGAGGACCAAACCTGCATAAATTAAATATGAATGAATGAATGAATAAATAAATATATTAAGGAATAAATAAATAATGTGATAATAGGAAAATAAATAAATGAATAAACGACTTGATAAAATAAATGATTAATTTGTAATAAAAACAAAATTCCCCCCCTTAATTTATTTTCTGCTTTTATACATTTATACATTTTTTTTTTACATTTATACAACTTTGAATTTTTCACAAATTCTTTTTTAATGTATTTTTATTATTTATACATTTATTTTTAGATTTATTTATATATTTATGCATTCATTTATTTTTACTTTTCCGTGTGTAACATGGAAATGAGGAAGGTGGTCCTTGTGCAGCTTCAGTGCATCATTGGTCGAATCATCAGGCCAGCTATGCGCTAGAGATTAGAGTTTTCAAAGAAAATGGCGGCAAGTAGTAATTCATTGTCCAGTTTGCTATGGGATGTGGCAGATCAGCTGGAGAGTTGTAAGTTATTTTCACCTAACATTATTCACATTAGTGCCGAAATATTTAAAATATTTTTCAGAAATAAAAACAGGAAGCTGAAGCTACTTATGTAATCTCCCACAGCATCGTCGACCTCGAGTCTGGAACCATCGACTTCAGACCCTAGGGTCTGACGTCGATGGTTCCAGACTCGAGGTAAATATATAAATACATCTAAAAATAAATGTATAAATAATAAAAATACATTAAAAAAGAATTAGTGAAAAAATAAAAGTTAAACAAATGTTTATAAATGTATAAAAGCAGAAAATAAATTAAGGGGGGACAATTTAATTTTATTAGAAATTAATCATATTTATTTGATCAAGTCATTTATTCATTTATTTTCCTATTATCACATTTATTTATCTATTTACTCTTTAATATATTTATTTATTCATTTATTCATATTTAATTTATGCAGGTTTGGTCCTCCATAGAATGGATAGACTGAATGACGTCCTGCATTCTGACACTCAATCCAAAACACTGGATTAGGAGGAACACCTGGTCATTTGACGGTCCTTCTACTTAGCTAGAAGCATTCCAGTAAAATAGACAAACAAAGGATCAGGTTTAAGGTTATTCTCTTGGGATTATGTGGCTACCTGACACAGTGACTTTATTGTAGTCTGTTTTGAAGTTTTGGATTGAGTAGGAGGTCGAGAAACACTTGAACCATCCATCGGCTCATGTTTACATGTTGAATGTGGATAAATATGAATGTAACCATTTACAAAACAAGGTGTTTAACAGTTTATTTTTTTCCAAAACTCCTACTTTCTCAATGTGCTAGTTGTTTCACAGAAGTCTTTTTGTTTGTCTTGACCTGAGACATTTGCAAGTGACATTCTATTTTGTAAACATGGTTAACTCTTTAGATAATTTTTTTGATGATGAACAAAAGTCAGATTGTAGACTATTTTGTACCAGACTGTGCCACACTTGTGTCCCCTTACATTCAAAATTTTGACATGCACAATTATAATTGGGTTATACTTGTGTACATGACAGTGTGTATAGAATATTTGAAGGGATACATGTCGATATGGCCTTGTCCCAAATCAAGCCCTAAACCCTCGCAGTCTTACTCAGTCCACACTTTTATGACATAATGCCACTTTGACTGTCAGATATAAGTCTGTCATGGAGCTCGCCTCAGTGCGATGGCGCATAGCTCTCGAAAAGGGCCCTTCTGAAAGCTAAAATGACGAATGGGACACCCTATGATCTCGGACTTAACAGACATGCGCACGTGGTGGCCATTGTAAGTTCAGAAGACCGCAAGTGCATGTGAAGTGTGCCATTTGGGACAGAGACTATGTCTTTAGGAGCATTCCAAGGACAATTGTAGCACAATTAAAACCTGAAATACACTGCACAGCTTTTGCCCAGATTTACAGTTTGGCCGAGTCAATACTATTTGCCAAGGGTCAAGTCAGCTCTACTCTTGATGTATGAAAAGCTTAGGTGCGTGGTCCAGACATCGCAGCTGAACATATAAGTTAGAAAGCACAACATAATATAAAGAGAAACAATATGCAATAAATAGTATAATATACATAAACAGTGCAGACAGCAGAATCAATGCTACAGCATACATTACAACAGATGTTATACAAGTAAATAGACTTCACGGCAGTGGTATAGTCAGAGCCACTCGACCAGTCTTAACAGACAACTATATTTAGGGCCCAAGCCACTAAGGCGCAGGGGCCTCTTGTTTTCCTAAGGATTATTTTTTATATCGACTATCCGGGCACTTTTGGGGGCCTTAATGTGCTCAAAAACTCTTGAAAATTGGCACGCACATTGGAACCTGCGGCCATTAGGACGCCACAGAGGCTGGTGACTGTGTGAGTTGAGTGTGGGTTGAGGGGGTGGGTAAGAGAGAGAGATAGAGAGGGTCTGTTTAAACTTTTGATGCTTTAATAGTGGTTTAAAAGTAACAGTAAAACAGTTCAGCTGACAGATGCAAACTAAGCTGCAATGCAGGCAAAAATATTTCACGAATGCTTAGATAAATAAAATCCTTAAAAAATGCTTATAAATCATTAAAGGTTTTGATAACACTTTATAATAATGTCTCCTTTGTTAACATTAGTAAATGCATTAACTAACATGAACTACCAATGAAAAATATATTTTCACAGAATTAATGTTTGTTGATGTTAGTTAATCAAAATGTTTGTTATTTCACAGTGCATTAATTAATGTTAACAGATAAAACTTTAAATATTAATAATGTTTCAGTTTTGAATATTAACTAACACTAATAAATACGGTAAGACTTTCTATGAAGCCCATATTTATAATACATTATAAGGGTATTCTTAAGGCATTATAATGAATGCATAATGCATTATAACAAACCTTATAATGTGTTATAAAATCTCATGAATAATCATAACAACAATTAAAATACATTATAGGGTAACACTTTATAATAACTGCACACTATGAATCATTAGGTAAACATTATTAAATAGTTAGTTCATCCTTTATAAAGCATTGTGGCAACATTAATAGTTATTAGTAAACAGTTTTTAAATACAGCTATAAATGGCTTGTTCTTTATTTATTAGGCATATCTATTACAAAGGAGATTTAAAGGCTGAGTTATCTTCCTAACAGAAAAAATAAACAAACACAACACAGAGGGATACAGAACAGAAATATGCAAAAAATGAAACCGTACAACTGTACACTTGCTAAGACAAAAACGCTGCAGTGTTTGGGTGCACCCCATACTTAAAAAACGCAAAAACCATGGGGAATTTCACCAGTTGATTCAGTTGATTTTTCTGCTGAGGTTTCAAAGTAACGGAAAAGGTGAGGAAGCTGATTAGTTGGTTCTTGTCACATGACCTGCGGTGCGCTTGCGGCGTTCTGAAAAGTTGAGATGTTTTTATCTCGATGCGGCGCGGACGCGCCTGGAAAAAACGAGCACGTTGCATCGCGACCGTGTCGCTTCCATTATGAGCGCGCATACCACGCGTCTACATTTGAAATAATGAACTTGAGCGCGCAAAAGACGCGATATGTGAACGGGCCCTTATAAGGTATAAATAGTCCTCATTATAGATGAGCTCACACAAATAGATGGCTTGCAACTGCTAAATGTTTATAACTACCTGACTTAATTATGAATTACAGCGGGAATATGTGTTAATAAAGCATTTATTAACACACTGAGCAATTATGATGTCTAAATAATATGATTTATAAATGTACATTTAAATAGTTTATTAATCATTTACTTACACTTTCTAAAGTGTTCTTAAGATCCACTGAAAACTCCTAAATAACTGGTTTGTAAATAACATAATTTATAAATGTTAAATTGATCATTAATAAAGTATGAAAATACAATCATTAAACATTATATACACTCACCTAAAGGATTATTAGGAACACCATACTAATACTGTGTTTGACCCCCTTTCGCCTTCAGAACTGCCTTAATTCTACGTGGCATTGATTCAACAAGGTGCTGAAAGCATTCTTTAGAAATGTTGGCCCATATTGATAGGATAGCATCTTGCAGTTGATGGAGATTTGTGGGATGCACATCCAGGGCACGAAGCTCCCGTTCCACCACATCCCAAAGATGCTCTATTGGGTTGAGATCTGGTGACTGTGGGGGCCATTTTAGTACAGTGAACTCATTGTCATGTTCAAGAAACCAATTTGAAATGATTCGAGCTTTGTGACATGGTGCATTATCCTGCTGGAAGTAGCCATCAGAAGATGGGTACATGGTGGTCATAAAGGGATGGACATGGTCAGAAACAATGCTCAGGTAGGCCGTGGCATTTAAACGATGCCCAATTGGCACTAAGGGGCCTAAAGTGTGCCAAGAAAACATCCCCCACACCATTACACCACCACCACCAGCCTGCACAGTGGTAACAAGGCATGATGGATCCATGTTCTCATTCTGTTTACGCCAAATTCTGACTCTACCATCTGAATGTCTCAACAGAAATCGAGACTCATCAGACCAAGCAACATTTTTCCAGTCTTCAACCGTCCAATTTTGGTGAGCTCGTGCAAATTGTAGCCTCTTTTTCCTATTTGTAGTGGAGATGAGTGGTACCCGGTGGGGTCTTCTGCTGTTGTAGCCCATCCGCCTCAAGGTTGTGCGTGTTGTGGCTTCACAAATGCTTTGCTGCATACCTCGGTTGTAACAAGTGGTTATTTCAGTCAAAGTTGCTCTTCTATCAGCTTGAATCAGTCGGCCCATTCTCCTCTGACCTCTAGCATCAACAAGGCATTTTCGCCCACAGGACTGCCGCATACTGGATGTTTTTCCCTTTTCACACCATTCTTTGTAAACCCTAGAAATGGTTGTGCGTGAAAATCCCAGTAACTGAGCAGATTGTGAAATACTCAGACCGGCCCGTCTGGCACCAACAACCATGCCACGCTCAAAATTGCTTAAATCACCTTTCTTTCCCATTCTGACATTCAGTTTGGAGTTCAGGAGATTGTCTTGACCAGGACCACACCCCTAAATGCATTGAAGCAACTGCCATGTGATTGGTTGATTAGATAATTGCATTAATGAGAAATTGAACAGGTGTTCCTAATAATCCTTTAGGTGAGTGTATATGCTCGAGAACAAAACATTTATAGCTGCCTATAAATACCTTACGACATCTCTTGAGTGCATGAATGTTTATATAAAACTACTTGTATAAGTAGACTTAGGTAGGATGTTCACATACTTGCAAAGTATCCTATACTCAGTTTGTCTGTTGAGGAACCATCAAAATAAAGTGTTAGCATACAGTATATTCAGCAGATATACTAATACTCTCATGACTGCTAGTTGACATGTAGTTGCAGAGTTACTTATCAACAGCTGTCTAAAGGGTGCCATCAAAATAATCAAACTGATATTACAATAGAAATGGTTCAAAGCAAATGTGTCATATTACACATTCATCTGATCAGATATCTGATCTTATGGCTGTTTGAGAAAAAAAAAAAAAAAAAAAAAAAAAAAAAAATATATATATATATATATATATATATATATATATATATATATATATTATTGTTATTATTACTTATAAGTGGTCTTTTGTCTGCTTTAAGTAAAGTAACATAAGTAATGTGGCAAGATATGAGACTTATAATACATTATAACTATGAAAAAATAAAATCCATTGTAACTTAAACGGATGGATCGTATTCATTGTGTGTTATAAATCATCATACTCTTAAAAGCTATAACCGCAAATAATTAACTATTATACATTAAAACTGTTCTTATGAATATTCTTGAGATGATATAACATATTATAAAGTTATTTATAATGCATTATGAATTCATTATAATGCCTTAAGAATACCTTTATTATGTATTATAAATACGGGCTTCATAGAATATTTATGTTACCATAAATACTAGGGCTGGGTATTGTGACCAATTCTGCGATTCGATTCTTATTTTTATGGATTCGATTTCGATTCGATTAGCTATCAATATTTCATTTAAAATGTTAGTTTTGCAGATATGGGATCCATATTTTGATATAAATGCTGGTAACTGAAACTCTCCTACTTAAGTTTATTACTGAAATACACATCTACATTAATAATAGGGTGCACACAGTTGTTTTTTTTAGTGGAGCAATTCGAAAGATGGTGACACCTTCAGGACGAGAGGTGAATATTCATATCCTCTTACGTGAAGCACGCGCATTAAGAATCGATTCGGGGATTTCCCGAATCGATATCCTTGTGTTAAACTGAAGATCGATTAAAATCGGAGAATCAATATTTTTTACCCAGCCCTAATAAATACTATATACTTATTGTTCATGTTAATTAATATAGTTAATGTTATTGTAAAGTTATATTATATTATAAATAATGTTAATGCTATTGTAAACCTTATTGTAAAGTTTTACAAAGTCATAAAGTTTTATATGTTGTTCTGTGTGTGTGTGTTTGATGTGAGTTGATGGTTTGGATTAACCCTTTAATTGCCGCATCCCTTAAAAGCAAACTGCCAGAGAGTTACTGTAATGCATGTGCTCGCTGAACACAGTTTTCCTGATGCCACCGGGGGTGGCGGTTGCACTAACGGCTTGGGCCCGTCATTGCTGCTTGCAGCTTTAATTTTTTTAGATTCATTCTGTGGATATCAAACATGTTTGATATTTTAAACCAATATTAGGACACTAAACTTTATTTGTCATGCATTTTCTTGCAATGATTTTCATTGATTTTCAGTCATTTAGTGTATGATACCCAGCTTTTCTCTGTAAGCATTTAAAGACAGCACATGTAAAATGCATAAGCCTCTTTCACACAGCCATTCTGGAAAATAAACAGAAAAACATGTCCTGTGATTTGTTCCAGGATGGTCTGATTTTGGTTCATTCACACTGCCTGTGATTTTCTGGAATCTGTGTGTGCGTTCACACACAACCCGTAAAAATCCTGTAAAGACACGTGACATTTCATGTGACGTGTCTTTACAGGATCTTTACAGGTTGTGTGTGAACGCACAATATAATGAGGTGTATAATGCGCCTCGTACCGTTTCACTAAACTGACGAACGATTTCAGCTTCAGTGTGGTTAGTGAGGAGCTCGCTGATCTCTGCTTCATTCCAGTTTACACATTTTTCATCGTGAACGTTGATCAGTCCATACAGCACGTTTGACATCAATTTCATTTTGTGCCGTCAAATCCACACTAGAAAGATTGCCCCCTGGGAACTCTTAGAAATGTTGTGCTTGATGAGGCCTGTTCTAATTGGTTGTTTTGATGGCTGTTCATGATGAAGCTTATGTAGACATGAGCAAGAAAGACACTTGAGTCGTTCATTAGCTGTAGATGTTTTATAATAGGATTCCTGCCTCTCACTGAAGGTCTTATTGAAGTGAGTTAAAGATAATCAGGGAGTGAACCTTTCCCTGATCTCCCCTATGCTGCCTTCTAAAGTTCAGCACTCAATGGAATTCAGTGAAGGGTAGCGTTGATGAATACTGAGCTGAAGGTTTGGGGCAGGAACAGGCATGTCTGAGGAACGTAGGTCTTTACTAAGGAAAGGCAAATGCCAAATATTCCTGGGTGTGAAAAATTCTGAGAATGGTATGTGCAGGCACTGTTCAAGTGTTCAAAAGTGCCCTCCATTTATGGAAGTCTGCCCTTTTTTAGATCTTTTGGGACATGTTTAAGGCTAGCCATGAAGCAGCTAGTCTTTTCCTGTTGAAATCTATGGCTGTGTCCAAATTCAGGGTCTGCATCCTTCGGAGTACTCATTTGAAGGATGTTACGTCACAGCGCCGCGACGAAGGCTGTCCAAATTCGTAGGATCCTTCAAATGCGGCCCACAAATACGTCCTCCTTTTCCCCGAATTGGAAGGATGGGTGTGGTGGATCCTTTCCCGTCCTACCTATCCCATAATTCTTTTCGGCAGAGCGTAATGGCGGACGAAGCGAGCGGTAGCGGAGTGGGAGAGGAGTTTCTCTGACAAAACAAGCTAAAGTTTATGCTTCGGCTCAATGAATTTGTAGGAGAAATTAGTAGAATACTTAAAAACAAATAAAAATAGGCTATAATGGCTTACCTGGATGTGACTGTCTTGTAGTCTGATATAAAAAACTCTCCGACAACGAGCAAAGAAAGTATTTAATTTATTTAATTGCTTTATTTCTTCCAAAAGAATTAAAATGAGGAGAATAACTCTTTGTTTGTCCATTTTCCCGCTTCTTGCTTGGCGCTGTCACGGTTGCTAGGCAACAGGATATGAGCAACGGGTAAGGGAGGGAACTGAAAGAAGGGTAGGCTGTCCAAATTCACTAACACCGACTTCCGGGTTTTGCGGACGTCGGAGGATCCCTCCTCCTTCAACCGGGTAGGAAGGATCCTAAGGAAGATGCAGACCCTGAATTTGGACACAGCCTATGTGTGCTATGAACAGGTGTCCAATCAGCAATTGGCACTCTTGTCAGCTAGAAACCAAGAAAATTCCAAAAAACATCTAGATTTCATTGCTAGCAAGACCTGATTGGTTACAAACAAGAGGTCAAGGTTTGGCAGGTTAGCATGGCCTGTTTAGTCCCTGCTGGTAGATTTTTATTCTTGATGACATTGAGCAAAGAATTCAAATTTTATCTGCTGGAAAAGTGCCATTGATATGAATGGGAATGGTAAGAGTTTTTCCAGTATTATTGACCTCCTTGCTTAAAAAGTAACAAATAAGCCATTATTTATGCAATGTGTATATGTAAGCTCGAATTTATTTAACCTCCCTCATTTGACTGTATGTGTTGTGGCAAATTGACAGCCTGCAGAGAGCTTGGTTGACTGACCACTGATCTCCTCAGGTTTCAGGTGAAGGTGTCTACTGCTGCCTGTCAGACTGCTTGAGTTACTGCTTGAGTCAGTGTCGGCATACCCAGTGCCTACACACTACCTTTAAACCCAATTTATACTTTTGCGTCAAACATACGCCATAGTCTACGCAGGGATGCACAGGCCTGCGCTGTAACCTACGCCGTACCTGACGTGCACCTCTCCAAAAATCTAACAGCATGTCAATTCTACGTGGACCGCAAGCGCTGTGATTGGTCTGCTAGAACCCCTCCCTCCGTATGTACTTGAGTTTTGTGTGAAACAAAATGAAACAAAGCAAAGAACAAGTGTCTTGTCTTATTTATTATAGTACATAGCGTTATACATCAGTAGTTGTCCACGACAAACAATGTTGATCTGCCGTGGTACACGTCCTTGTGGAGATTGAAAGAATGCCATCTTCTTCTGTTCCGTTGTGGTCTCCTTTTTGTAGTTTTAAATAATGATTTAATGATTTGATATTTATTTGCCGCCATCACGGCTATGCTTCTCCAACGAGCTGCTTCTTCTTCGGCTTTTGCTGTGGTACTGCGGGTTCACAAGCAACATACCCGTGGACACTGCAGACTAATGCAGAAGTATAAATGAAAACCGACGCACAGCTTACGGCGGAGAGCAGGGGTGCCCAAGCCTGTTCCTGGCAATCGACTGTCCTGCAAAGTTTAGCGTTGGAGCAAAAATTAGAGTTGGAGCTAAACTTTGCAGGACAGTCGATCGCCAGGAACGGGGTTGGACACCCCTGGCGTAGAGGCTACGGCGTAGCTCCGACGCAGAAGTATAAATTGGGCTTTAGTTGTCCAGTGGTCACATGCTGCCTGACTTGTCTGAAAGCAGTAAAACTCTTTTTAAGCCTGTATGATATAAAGAATATTTGAGAACAGGTAGTTTTGAGTAACTTATTTTTAAAGATTGATGTTTATTGTGTAGACCAGGGTTTCTCAAATCTGGCTCACAAGATCCACTTTCCTGCATAGTTTAACTCTAACCCTAATCAAACACACCTGAGCATGCTAATCAATGTCTTCAGGATCATGAGAAAATCACAGGTAGGTGAGTTTGATCAAGGTTGGAGCTAAACTCTGCAGGAAAGTGGATCTCACGAGGCAGATTTGAGTATCAGTGACTACGTTTACATGGACATCAATTCTCCAATTTTAATACGATTAAGACAATACTCTGATTAAGAATCTACCATGTAAACAGATATTTTTGATTACCTTAATCCGGCTAAAGTCATCATCGAAGTAAACAATCGAATTAAGACATGTGGAGTATTCCTATTTTAATTGCATTATTGAAGTGCAGTACAGACATGTAAACACCTTAATCAAACTATTACAGGATACACACACGGCATTGATCAACCGTTTGATGGCAAATAAAAGAGCTTCAACGCCGCCATCGTCTGTATGCACGTACAAATAATTAACTGCACTTGAAGCTTTCATAATATTAAAAATGAAACACCCAAAACTGTATATGGCATCATCACAAAGACAAACTATGTTTATAAGTGAAATTCTAATTAAAATTATAAGTGTAAACACCTTAATCATAATATTGTCTTATTCAGAATAAGGTAAATAATTAGATTACTGATGTCCATGTAAACGTATTCACTGGTGTAGACTGTCGGAAGATTAATTAATCTATTAACGTGAATCACCATAATAGATGTGTTTAAAGTTTTAGAGAGAAGTCTACACAATGATTCTTTAACTTACTGGTCCAACAAAAAACAGAAACAACTTAGCATCACTAGTCAGGATTTTGTCTGTCATTCAATTTTGTATATGGTGTACCAATGTTTGCTTTTTTTTTGCGGTCTTTCTGTCTTCTGGTTTAAAAGCTTTTCTGCTGCTTTGGCCACTGATTTTTTTTTTTTTTTTTTACTGATTCTCCCGTCTTCTCCACTGGTAAAGCACGATAAGTGTTCCATTGTCAATTTTTACTCTTTGCATTGCCAAGAAACAACAAGAAACACTACACTATTAACTACTTAATCTCTTAATCTCTTCTTAATCTCTTATTTACTTGTTCATTCTTGAAGTAAACTTTTGCATTGAAATGAATGTGGTGTGTCTTTGTCCTAGCCGAGGTGTACCATAGTGCTTCTTATCCAGTGTTTGACTGTCTTAACTGTCTTTCTTTTTCTTTATATGTAATCAGTAGATGCTTGCTAAATTTAAATCAGGCTGTCCTTTTCCTCTAAGCCATGCTTTCTATATGCAGCTGTTGGCTGCTTTCCTCCCTCCAAAATAAGCCTGTAGATATCTGGCTAACAAAGTTTTGGCTAACTTTCTTATAGTAGTTAATGGGACAGTTCACCCCCAAATAAATTCTTTCTTTACCTCATGTTGTTCCACATCCCTTTTAATGTTAATTAAACTTCCTACAAATGTTTGCTGTGAACATCCTGTTAATTGCTAAACATTAAGCAATTGATTGATTTCTCAATGATCTTATCTTAACTAGTACAAGCCTGCAGCCACAGGCTTGCTCTTTATGTTCAGACATGCTTCTGTTGATAACACATGTATAAATATTCTAACATGTGATTAAACACCATCTGACATCAGCCTCATCTGACTCCCTCCCCAATTTATCTAACAAACCAAATTTGCTAACTTCATATTTCTGCTTAATATTAATCAGAAATGACCTGGCTATCTTTGTCTGTGTGGGATTCAGTTCTTAGCTTCTCTGAGCTCAATGCTGAGCTAAAGCAAAGCGCAGTTCATAATAGTCCTCTCAGGTTTCTGTTTTCACTAATAGGGGCAGGTTCACCTAGGTAACCAAATTTCCATCTGGATTCAACCTTCTAATCAAGTTCAAGATTACTTGTATAGTGCTTTTTACGATACAAATCGTTTCAAAGCAGCTCTACAGGAAATTAAGTTTCCACAATATATTTATATATTGCAGAATCTTAATATATTTAACTTATGGCAAAATTTTGTAATTCTGTATGTTGTCTGAGCGTTGGCATCCTCTGAGGTCCTCTGAGGGGTTGGCATTATCTTTTCTCAGGTGTTCGGTCATCTCAGATAATTTAAGGGTTGGATCCAGACTGAAGCTTCTGTAATTCCTAGTTACAGAAACAGAGAAACAAATAGAGACATAATTAGTGTAGCTGCTGTTCCATCAAAGCAAAAATGATTTGTTCAACCTAAGCTAAAGAATAATAATAATGTACATTTGATCAGATATAACTGCAGTACAAGATTATAAGATGCATTATGTGAATGCTTGGCTAAAGAGATGTGTCTTTAATCTAGATTTAAACAGAGAGAGTGTGTCTGAACCCTGAATGTTATCAGGAAGGCTATTCCAGAGTTTGGGAGCCAAATGTGAAAAAGCTCTACCTCCTTTAGTGATCTTTGCTATCCTAGGTACTACCAAAAGTCCAGAGTTTTGTGACCTTATAGGGAGCGGGTTGGATTGTAGTAGAAGACAAGTTAGGTACGCAGGAGCTAAACCATTTAGGGTCTTATAGACAAGTAATGATATTTTGTACATGATACGGAACTTAATAGGTAGCCAGTGCAGAGTCTGTAAAATTGGGGCAATGTGATCATATTTTCTTGACCTGGTAAGAACTCTAGCCGCTGCATTTTGGACTATCTGTAGCTTGTTTATTGATGCAGGACAACCAGCTAGCAGTGCATTACAATAGTCCAGTCTATTACTAGCTTTTCTGCATCAGAAACAGGTAGCATGTTTTGAAGCTTGGAATGTTTATAAGATGGGGGAATGCGGTTTTTGTAACATGGGAAATATGATTTCCAAAGGACAAGTTGCTGTCTAATAAGACACCCAGATTTTTGACTTTAGAGGACGTAACAGTGCATCCGTCTAGTTGCAAATTGTAATCCAAGAGATTCTGTGTACTGTTTTTTGGTCCATTAAGTAATATCTCTGTCTTATCTGAATTTAATAGGAGGAAATTATTGGTCATCCAATCTTTTAAATTTTTTACACAATCTATTAGCTTAGTTTAGAAGTTTCATCTGGTCTTGTTGAGATATATAGTTGAGTATCATCAGCATAACAATGAAAACTAATCCTGTATTTTCTAATAATATTACCAAGGGGCAACATGTATATTGAAAATAGCAGAGGACCTAGGACAGGTTCTTCTGCTACAGGTAACAACTCTTTCAGTAGTTTAGTGGGTACCGGATCTAATAAACATGTTGTTGGTTTAGATGCACTGATAAGTTTATTTAGCTCTTCCTGTCCTATAGTTGTAAAGCACTGCAGTTTTTCTTTGGGTGCGATGAATGAAGCTGAAATACTAGACGCAGTAGAATCTACATTTGATATTGTATTTCTGATGTTATCTATTTTATCAGTAAAGAAATTCATAAAGTCATTATTATTAAACTGTGAGGGAATATTTAGATCGGGTGGCGTCTGTTTATTTGTTAATCTAGCCACTGTGCTAAATAAAAACCTTGGATTGTTTTGGTTATTATCTATGAGTTTGCGGATATGCTAATGTGTCTTTTCATCCACCCTTCATGCTTTTGAGAAAAATCAAACAAGTTAGTTTTCTGACAGAAAAATCACACAGAGTTTTGGTGCATTTGTTTAAACGACAGAGGAGGATCTCACCACCTACTTTGTTTATTGAAATGAACAGGCCACCTGCACATCAAGTTGACCTTTTTAGCTTATTAAATAGAAATGCTTGACATATTGAATTATCTGTGGGACATAATATTCAGATTATCGGAATATTAATAAACATTCTATGTATAAATTTTTGTTACTGATGATGCCTGAAGTTTGTTGTGAGAGAGTTTGGGGTTACGTATATGAAAATGCATGTAAATAAAACCTGGGGGCAGTTGGCGGCCATAAGTTACCAGCCTGATCTCATGTGTCTTTTGATGAATTGGTGGTTTATGAATTAAAGTATTCCATAAGCATGTCCATACAAAAACATATGGGTTCATATGAATTTGCCACTAATTTGTACAAAGTAAAAAATGAACTACAATGAGTGTGTTGCAAGTTACAGGTGAATGTGGTAGATCACATCTTCTCAACCTTTTTATCAGTTGAACTACATTAAGGGATGAGAGGATATCTCACACGCCTCTTGTAAATTCTGCGTACACATAACCAATACAACCAAACATTTCATGTTAGTTAATTTGGCTCACTTGTTAATGTCCACTCATGCTAATGGGGCACCTGATGTTGTCAGGAGCTGAGTTTGCCTCCAAGTGCGTGACTGCACAGTGAATGCTGATTCCAAGTTAGAGTCCAAGCATGACTTGAATCGCGACATTGCAATGAAAGTTTGTGCATGAACGTAAGTGGATGCAAATAAGGATATTGCTTTCGTACAATAATCTTAAGGTATAACTTGAGCCTACAAGATACATTCTATAATGCATTCTAATTCTTAACTTTTCACAGATTTATCAAAGATACATTTGTATGGCTGATTTAGTAAGTGTAAAAATAAAATACAAAAGACGCATTGGAAAACACTTTCAGCATATTTAGTTAATACAATTACCATGTTTGCCTTTTGAGGCAAAGCTGCTTGATTTTTTTTTTTGCCTCTTATTTTTTGGGATCAAATGCACTGGTGTGTGTAAATGTCTTGTGTGAGAGTGCTCGGACTGTGTAAAACTCTTCCAGGGGCTTGTGGTGCGATGACTTGATTAAAAATTCCTTGGCAGACAAGTATGCTGTACAGTGACAGATCTCTCCCTGAAAGGAAGATTAATACTGTCTTGATCTGGCAAAGCCTCTAAGCAACAGAGTCATGTTTAAAAGGATTCATTAGCTTTGAATGCAAACATTTTGCATTCAAGTGTTTACCTTTTAGTTTTTTCAATTCTTCTTTATAAGATTCACAAATCTCCATCCTTCTTTTGAACAGTTTAGTAATCTGCTGTAACCCCCATTAAACAGCCTTAGGGATAAGATGCAGGATTCTTACATTCTGATCCTTATTTATTTCTAATTACCCCTCATTCTCTCTCTCAGTAATGCCAGATTACGTGCAAGTCCCTCTGACTGCTGCTCCAAACCCAAACATTACGTGTTTGTGTGGCTATGTGACAGAACTCATGGGCTCTATTTACAGGCTCTTCTGCATGTCCACAGTGAAAGGAGGGTCCCTGGAGTCAGCTTTGCAGTCGATAGACAATGCTTCTCCTAATTTGATCAGTGCTCTTTGATTCGTTAAGCCATGCTCGCAATAACTGAGCTCATTCCCAGGAATTCCACTGGTGTCAGAGTCATGAACCGAGTTGTATTCTGTAAGATCAGTCCACTTGGGGTGTCATGTCTAATAGACACAACCAGCTTGTAGACCAGAAAGAGCATCTGACTGCTCTCTGGCTGCCCACTGTGTCCTAATGCAGATTACAGAGTTCAGTGTTTTGGAGCAAAATGAACGAAAATTTGGAAGGATTTATTTATTTACTTGTTTGCATTTCTGACCACATCTCTGCATGAAATAATATGAAACAATAAATACAATAAAAAATAGTGCTGTCAAACAATTAATCGCATCCAAAATATTTTTTTTGTTTACAAATGTGTGTATGCTGTATATATGTATGTATATATAAATACAAACACATGCATGTGTGTGTGTATATATTTAAGAAAAAAATTTGTTTATATATTAAGTATATTTATATATAATATAAAATATAAGAATATAAATATATGAATGTATATACATGTAAATATTTTCCAAATATATACTATATGTTTGTGAATTTATATATATTATGTAAAACTTTTATTTTGGCTGCGATTAATTGTTTGACAGCACTAAAGAAAATAATAAAAAAATATATATAACATAACATTGTGAGGAAAAAGTTATGATGCATATGGTTGCTGCAAAGCCTTATTCATGTATTCTCGAAATTCTATATGTGGAACTCCAAGTTTTCCAACACATTTTAATAGATTATTTATTTATGTTTACCTGTAAGACCTTCGTTCATCTTCGGAACACAAATGAAGATATTTTTGATGAAATCTGACAGCTTTCTGATCCCGCATAGACAGCAACGCAACTGAAATGTCCAAGGCCCAGAAAGGTAGTAAGAACATTGTTAAAAAATAGTCATTATGCGTGGTATTGCCGTAATGAGCATCGAAGACTAACACGGAAGGGAAGAATTTGTTGAATAAAGTCATTATTTTAGTTTTTTTCACTCAAAAAGTATTCTCATAGCTTCATAACATTACAGTTGAACCACTGATGTCACAGGCTATTTTAATTATGTCCTTACTACCTTTCTGGGCCTTGAACATTTCTTTTGCATTCTGAAGATTAATGAAGGTCTTGCGGGTTGGGAACAACATGAGGGCGAGTAAGTAATTACAGAATGTTCATTTTTGGGTGAACTATCCGTTTAAATGTGTAATTGTTAAGTAGAAATACTGAAATAATGTATTTAACAGCTAATGAATGGTTTAGATTAATGAGATGCTACTGAATGCATCTATAATAGTAAGTTTAAGTAAGATTCACACACATTTTTATAATTTTTAGGCACATCTTCATATTATTTTTCCTCATGAGTTCCTCCTGTTCTCAGAGCTCTTGTAATTATAGGGATGGGTCAGATGTGGGATTCCTGTTTTGATGTGAGTGTACAGTGACCTAAAGGGTCACAATGCCACTGTCTGTTCTCCTCCAGAGCTCACTTATCACAGCTCTCAACTTCCTGTGGAGAGCAGAGCTCCAGTGATCTCCACATAATACAGTGCATTATCTGCAAGAGGGTGCGCTAGTATTGTCATAACCTTATGACCCTTTGACCCCTAACACCATAAACAAAAACACAATGTCAGTCACGAAGAGCTAATGGTCCCACGGAGCTCAGCTGAAGTTGTCCAACTGTTTCTGGTGTTACTTTTAAGGAATCTGAAGCAATTTTCCTAAATTCTATATCTCTGAAATATGTAATGATGAAAAATAATACTTAATGGAGCGGACTGGCATGTAGAGAGTAGCCTACTAAGTCTTTAATCGCTGTGTATTCTATAGCTTTGCTGAAAGCTCTTAAAGATACTTAAAGATTTGTTATACGAGTTGAAGGTTTTGTTTGCTCATGTCTTTCATTAAATTAGATGCTTTTTGTGTGTATGTTTATTTTTGATCAGCTGCTGATGAATAGTTTGAAAAACTAGTCGCAGCTGTCAGCACTGTTCAGCTCTAATAACATGTCTGAACATTAAATACATTAAACAGGCATCATCATGTCCATGTGCAAAATCAGCTTTAGCTGTAGGGGACAGTTAAATTCATAGGTTGTCAGATGTCATGGATAGTGACTACAGCAGAGCAGCAGCTGCTGCTTCATCCATGTATGTTTATACAGTACATTACTTATGGCTGTGTTTGTGTTTTTTTTTCTCATTCTGTAAATGTCAAAGGATACGTTTACATGATCCTATTGATCTCAGTATCTCTTTCTCTTTCTTCAGGCAATGCTTGTCATCTGTTAAAGGGTTTCCTGCTCCACGTTTTATTTGGAGAACGTAAGCTCTGAAAACTGTGGGCCTTCTCACCACTCAACAGCAGGTGATGTTTTGTTTGTTGCTTCTCACTGTCATCCTTGTTTTGTTGAAAGGGTCTGTTTAGCCAACAACTGAAATTCTATCATCATGTCGTTCCAAACCTGTATGGCTTTCTGCTGTGGAACACAAAAGAAGATATTGTGAAGAATGCTGGGAACCAAACACTTTCGGTTCTTATTGACTTCCATTTATATATATATTTATTTTTTTGTCCATACAATGAAAGTCAATGGTAACCAAAATTGTTTAGTTTACTACAATTTTCACAATATAGTCTTTTAGGTTACACAAAAGAAAGGTCGTAGAGTCAAGAAAGTCAGGTTTGGAACAACTTGAGGAAACTATCTCATTGGGCACAGATTTTAATTTGTATCTCCTGACTTCACTTTCTTTTTCTTCTTTTTTGAGTTTATTATGAAAGGGCATTTTTTATTTTATTTTTTTCCTGAATGAGCTAGTGATTTTGGCCATGGTGTATGCATGAATACATCGATTTGTAAACAAATGCCATTTTAACACATTCCATCGACTGTTGTTTTATGAATAAAGGGCCTTTTGGTCTCAACTTATAGAATGTTTCCTTTCCGTGGTGTTCAATTAGAGGCTTGTTTGTGATTTACTTTGGTTGCTTGTGTGTGAGTCCTCACACAGTGGCCTTTTGTGAACATGCTGGATTTGTCATTGGTTTTGTAGATGCTGCTGACACATAGTCAACCACAACACTCATTTTACCTTTCAGTTTAGGCAGACAGAAGGGTCCATTTACAGACTATAATGTCTCTTTCACAAGAACTAGGGAAAGTACCGCACACACAAGGTGTTAATCTGGTAAATTATTATTTTACTGTCCTTGGATAACCATTTCAGTCATTAGTTTTGTAGGGGTGTGCGATATATATCGTCTGCGGTTTAATATCGTAATTGTTTTTTTAACGATGTGCAATTTGTCATTATCGAGTGTTTTGCAAAAACCAAACAGTACGCATGCTTGCATTACATGATGGAGTCCAGACTTGAGCACGTGAACATTTTTAGAGTGTGTTTTTTCACTGCATGATTCAGTCTAATAAAATGCATTAAGAATGATCACAAAATTCAAGATACAGGGCCAGAAAATGCATATGGTTAAAATCACATGAAGAGTGACATTTTCTTTTTCTTCAAAAATAAGCATGATTACAAATGTGATATTGATTTTATACAACAGTTCAATCAACAATAAGTTAATATTAAGAGCCTTACATTTTAGACACCATATTGCCTGTTTTTGCTCCATTTCGTCAACAAAAAGTAATTCCAAACAGCTACAGCACTGCTTTGCCTCTCTGAGCTACATGACGATATTCGGTGCATTCCAAACGGGATGTATCGCCCTCCGAAGGGCACTTTGGAGTAAAAACAATCATGGCCGCCATATTGAAGGGTCGTTGCAAACCGAAGTGCTCAAAACTAGCCACTTCAAAGGACCCTTCGGAATGAAGGTTTTCGAACGGTACAACTGATGGACACGTCGGGCTCCCATGATCCTTTGCGCAGATTCTTTGCATGATGACGGCGCCTCCGTGTGGGCACGGGAAGCTTTCACTCTGGAGGGTAAACCCTTTGAAGGGGTTAAGGCATAGGGATGAGCCCTTCCGAATGGAACGCAGTTTCATTCCTGAATGAATCAACCGTTTAAATGATTGGGTTCAGTCGAAATGACTCGCTTGTTAACAGTGACTTGCTGCCACCTACTGGCGATTTTTAATTTCACATTCAAAGTATCTTTTCATTTTAAAATAATTTCAAATATCAGTATTCAATGTTTTATGTTTAAAATATCAAAACATTATGCATTTGTAACTGCAGGTTAAAGCACTCCATGTCTCTCTGAGCTGCATTCAACAGTTTGTAAATACATCTAAACACAGTAGCCTAAATGTTACTTCAGATGCAACTTCTGCGAAGATTAATTTTGTTGATACTGGTTTCATTTGTTTGGTAACAGCCTAAATGTCTTATTATTCTAATTGACTGATTAAATGTAACAATTTGATTCAAAAGATGCACACTTTTAGGAAAAAATAGCTTTTTTTAAAAGGTAAAATTGCCCATAAAAGGTAAACATTTATTTAAACTTATATGAAAAGATTAATTTCTATCACTGATGTGAACTGATCACGCAGAATATGAAGAATATTAAAAACTGCAGCTGTCCACAGCAGTCAGATATCAGCACAACAACACACTCGGCAAAATATCGTCTAATTATCATTATAAAATCTCAAAATATGGAGAGATAATTCTTTTCAATATCGCACACCCCTATCATTTTGTAGTATAAACAGCTTCTTTTCATGCCGTCTTTAAAAATCTTAGTTGATAAGAATATGGGTTTCTACTAATGTACAAAAGTATGGGGTTGATACAATTTATTTTTAAATGTTTTTTGAAAGACATCTCATCAAGGCTGATTTATTTGTTTTAAAATACATTGAAACAGTAACATTGTGAAATAGCAATACAATTTATTCCTTCAAAAGCTGAATTTTCGGCAGCCATTATTCCAGTCTTCAATGTCTCATGATCCTTCAAAAAATCATTGATTTGGTGCTCAAGAAATATTTCTTATCATCAATGTAGAAAACAGTTGTTTTTCAATCTTTTTTTGTGTAAACAAGATTTCTTTAAATGGTTCAAAAGAGCAGCATTTATTTGAATTCTTTTAAACAGAAAACTGGCCTCAAACTTTTAAATATTAAGTAAACAAGCACAAATGTACCTTTTGTTCACCAGAGTGATGATATATGCATTTTTTTACAAAAGGTTTTTAAATCTACCTTTATGGGAAACAACTCAAAGCCCTGTCTAAGTATTCATGCACCCCCCTCTCACTATTGTTCAGTCTATTCCTGCCTCAGTCGTTGTACAGGAAGCAATTAAAATTTCTACTGCCTAATTGTGTCTACTGCATTCGTTCTAGTCATGAGAAGTTTTACAGAGCATGCTTTAGTGCTCTGACAGTCCAACAGATCCCATGGGGAGAATGGGACGGGTGGAAAAATGTGTGTGTGTGTGTTGGATGGCAGTTACGTAGCATAAATGTGGGGGATTCCTCAAACTGGCTTTGTCTACCAGTGTCTAACCCAGATGGGATCCTCACAGTTTCTCTTCCTTGTCTGTGTGGTGAGACAAATCACTTCACTGTGACAACCACCATTATCTATCTCTCTCCCACACTTGCTGCCAGTAAACAACCGACAATTTTTAGACAACAAATAGCTATGCTGGATTGGTGTCTCGTTTTGTTTTCTTATTTTTAACCTAACACTTCTTTTGGCTGAAATTTTATTTGTTGTCTAAATTGTCAAGGTTTCTACTTAATCAAATTACTGTTCCCACCAAGCTCTCCTCAGGTCTTTCATTCTCAGATAACATTATACGGCTTATCGTTCAGCTATGGGAATATGTCCTCTTAGCGTATCTGAAGACGTTAAAGAGCATCTCTCAGTTCCCGCTGATAAGCTCATGCCATATTGGTCCACTTAATAGCATGAATGGCTGAAGAAAGCCAGCCTTGGCCGTGACACCTCACCAGTCTCTCTGGACCATCTCTACAACTAGAGACAAAAGGCTACCAGGATAGTGACCAGCTAGTGGAGATTCTATCATATTTAGAGACTAAAATGTTGGTGTTGGACAGCTGGTCCAGTCAACGCTCAACAGATGGCCATGCATAAACAGTGGAGAAAATTAATTCATTGGGAATACATTAGGCCACTAACAAATCCTTTGAAATATTAATGTTCGTTTGTTGTTATTACATCTCTTTTTTGATCTGGAAGCTGAGATTGAACCAGTTGTTGCTTTCCTTCACCTGTGTCTACCATTGGCATCTATTAGAGTGAGTTTTTACAAAGCGTATCTGAGTACCTCCCTGAAACGTATTGCTGCCTGCTTTACGGTTGCTCACTCGATTGAAAGCATAGCAGATGAATGATTTCCCAAACTTTCACAGGGGATGCTCTGGGTCTTTGTTGTGCTGATTTCGGGCAGGGCGACAGCTGTGGATGTGGCTTCAGGATCATAGGGACCCGTAGCGTGGGGAGCAGAGGGAAAATTGATTTTCAATGCATTTTCTGACAAAACCTGGTGGGACGCTTGTGCTAAAGCCAACGGTTCTGATGTGGGTAATTCCTTAGAGATCAGAAATCACTGTGAAAAGCTCTGGTGATGGATGACACTTCTGATGAAATGTGCCTGTGAGTTTGTGTATGTTGTACCAGTTCATTCTACTGGTAATAGCTTTTTTAGAGGGTTCGTGTCCGTTGGATGCCAAGGTCTGCCCATTCCATGCATTTCCCAGCCTAATCCATCCCCGCCCTTCCCAGCCCCCCGGAATGGGCCCTTTCTCATTAGCACCATTATAGCCTAGCCAGCTCAAGTGGTTAAGCCAAACAAAACTCTTTAGCCTTTAAACGCAGCTCTAATTGAGGCTGGCAAGGTGTGTTTAGCATTGGAATTTCTCTTGCTTCTTTGTAAATGCTGTCTAAAACATTCCTGTAGTGTCTGTCAACAAGGAGCACCCTTTGGGTTTCCAATGAATTCTTTTCTTTTTCGTTGTTTCTTTTTTTTTTTCTTTTTCTTGTAAACAGTAAGTCTTCATTTGACTTTAGCATGTAGGTGGGAACTCTTTTAATATATCTTGTGTAATAAATATAATATATTAAGAATATATGAAATAAGTATAACATATTAAGTGTGTATAAAACAAGTAAAACATTAAGATATTAATGACTAAAATATAATATTTGCTTATATAAATGTCTATTATATTTTTAATATTATTTATTGTTATTTTAATTAAAATATACTTTTTCTGAATAAAACATTTTTTGTATGAAAACATTAGTGTAGCTGTAACTAAATATCAATGTATATAATGCATTTAAAATGTTATAATAAGTTATATTATTTTAATAATGAATGTTAATAAATTACTAAAATTACAGCATTACTTGACTAAAATTAATATCGTTTTTATTATTTGTAGCAGTAAATATTTTAAATGTGTATTAAATATTAAAAATATATTATGATAGTGAAGACATTAAAATATAAAATGTGTTAACATATAAAGTATTAATATTTAAAGTAACAGCCTAATCAATCCATATCAAAGCAGAAGTTTAATACTCATCAGAAATATTTAATTCCTGTAAACGGTTCTCCGGTCCCTCAGTTGACTTTGAAAGCTGTCTGGCTGAGGAAACCAAAAACCTTGTTTCAGTCATCAGTGTCAGTGGATTTCAAACCAAGCAAGTGTGAACACAACTAAACATTTTTAATCCTCCTCTCAGCCATTTCACAAGTTTTTTTTTTTTTTTTTTTTGAAGGTCAGTTGTCTGACACAAAGAAACAAACTATTTAATTTTAATCTTGCAGTATAATTTGATATGCGTTTTAATAGATAAAGCATGGTATTCAGTGGCCGTAACTCTGGGAGGCTCTCTTGGCCTCCAGCCCTCTCAAGGCTCTTTATCATGAGAAGAACGGCCGCTGGGCCTCTCAGTCTGCCTGGCTCCACTGGAGAGCAAAACAAATAACTGGCTCCAGTCTGTCCTTGGTCAAATGCACAGTTGGACAGAGGTGAGGAGATAGATAGGATGGGAACGAAATATAGAATGAAAAAAATGGACATTGTTTCATTTAGTTACACAATTAATAGAACGATATGAGTAGAAATGAGGGGACAGATAGTGAAAGAGTGTGCGGTCAATAGGGACTACCCACTCTGTGCCTGTCCCCTCTTTACACCCCTGTGGAGTGAAAGGGTTGGATCATTGTTAAATGAAGCGGTGAGTTTGCTCTGCAGCGCTATACGTGGAGTGAACCGTTTCCCCTCAAATGCTTTCATGCATGCTTTACATGACTTTTTTTTTCTCTGATGGAAACACTGAGATACACTGAGAGGACTTATTGGATGTTTTTTGGCATGTATGTTTTTCTTTCCATTTTGACTGTTGGTGGTTTGATTGATATGGAAGAAAACTTGTATTTAATTGTATTTGTTCTTGGGGAAAATCTTGATTTGTTTATTAATTTAGTTTTATTGTTTTTGTGTGCTCATGCACTCATTCACTGAAACTGTATGTTGGAAGCCTATAGATGGCAGTGTTGTCAAGTTTGGAGAGTTGGACTGCACTGGACTCACACAAAAGCCTTGTAGTATTGGCTGGCTCAGTGTAACCCCAATTTAGTCTGATAGAGAAGTTGATACAGTCCACAGTGTCTGTTGACATCTTTTATGTTCTCTGGCTGCAAGCAGACAAAAGTGGAAGTGTATTCACTGCACTACTTTTCCGCTAAAGAGAAGAGGTAGAAGGTGAATAGAAAGTATATCGTGTTGGATGCTGCTGAAGCTGTTTGGTTCAAAGAACACTCTGCTACAGGCACTTTTGAACACATGTTGGCTTTTGTGGGTTTATGGGTTCATATTCTTATCTCTTTGAAAATCAGTCTGTTGCTAAAGTCAGACAGGCCGGGCACATCGTGATTCAGTTTAGGGAAAGAATAATTTTGGAAAGACAAAACAAGGAACTGTCAGACTTTCCCCATTAGCTTAATTGAACATTTAGTTTAGTTTCAGACTCCTGAAAGTGCAAAAGAAAAACTTGTGTCTTCGGGGTTTTTGTAGTGCTTACCCATATTTTGGGGGCAAATTTGTACCCAGAAGTTACCTAAATCTGACAAAATCTCCATGTGGGGATGTCTTCATTTGCATTTTTTTCTTTTTGTAAAAATGCTGAAAGTTTACTGTATGCTTAGGTTATTATGACTTCAGATGTTCTTGTTTGGTGTGTTTGTGTGTGCTTTGTGGATTTGGCCCTGTTGTGGTAGAGTCCTGTTTTAACAGATGAAACGCATTCCAAAAATAGAGAAGAACTGGAATCAGAGGTGCATTCTGAATCAGCCTCTAAATCTGTCCTCAGGTTATGAATAGACACCAACTATTAGCAAATAAGTATAAAAGTATATGAAAGTTATTGTATTTATTCTATTTGGTCAGCTTTTTACTTTAGAAAGTGTTTTTTTTTTTTTTTTTTTTGTCCTTGTAACATGTCCTGCTGTTTATATTAGCTCATGCAACCTTTTCTGTTATCAAATTTTTACTTCGCAATTAGACAATTGATTTTTAGATGATAAAGGAAAGATCTCAGCTATTTTTCAAAACCAGCTATCATTGTGCAAGTCAGTGTCCTACTCTACCAGACCTCTTGAAACTAGACAGTTCAATAGAACAAAGGTGGTGTTTCTGACAATTCATGCAAATAAAAATGAACTTTTATTAAAGTTTATCAAATACAGGAACAAGACTGGTCTTACTATATACATTAGTTCACATTGTGAGGTCCGTAAGATTTAGTTAGTTAGTTGGTTGGTTAGTTAGTTAGTTGATACTTTTATTTAGCAAGGTTGCTATAACTTGATAAAAATGTTACAGTACAGACATTTATAATTTTGCTGTTTATTTGAACTTTCCATTCATTAAAGGATCTTGAAAAATATATAATATATCATTTTCAACATTGATAATAATAATAATAGGCCTAAATGTTTATAGAGCACCAAATCAGAATAAGTTGCATTATAAATTACATTGTAAATTAATAAATTACATTGCAAAATGTTCAAATAAAAAGCAATTATTTTAAATTGTAAAAATATTTCTAAATATTACAGATTGTGCTATATTTTTGATCAAACAAGTGCAGCCATGGTGAGCATAAGATACTTTTAAAAAAAGTTTGACTAACCCCAAACTTTTGAACAGTAGGCTATAGTTTATCTATAGTCTTTCTTTAAGGCATTCCACAACAATCTATTTTCTACCATGTTAAAAATCTCTTTAACCTTTGACAACAGTAGATAAGATGGTTTGGAGAGGCACAAATGGACTCTTCATATGGTCTTGATTGGAGTCAGACTAATTTGTTCTAAATAGTCTCTATTTCATACTGTTTGTTGTCTTGTTTTGAGATATAAAGTAGTTTGTTTCCAAAAGGAACAGAATGCATTTGTATATTTCCTGGATTCCTAATATATTGCATAGGCCTATATTTATGTTTCAGAGAGAATGTGAACAGGAGGAGGCTGTAGTAGCTTAGAGCGATGTCCTTGTTGCTGATAATCAAACACTTTGCGTTTCTCTTAACGGGTCTGTGGTTATGATTAAGTCACTTTCTCTTTGGGGTTCAAATGAGTCTTTATATTTAGCTGACCTAGATCAGGTTTAGGACCTTTCAGTCCGATCTTCAGTTTAAAACTGGTCATCTGGTGTATCAGTCGCTTACAGGAGTTTGCACTCACACTTTGAAGGTTGACTTTTACAGCAAGTTGATGTCGGGTTCTTGGAATATTCTGGATACAGTTGATTCAGATGAACTGGGTAATGACAATGTGGTTGATTTTGTAATTATTTGTCAATTATTTATTTAATAAACCAATGCAGCACTCTTAATATGCTGCAATGTTTGTCTACCTTTGCATGTAAAGATGGTTTCTTTACGTTTCACATTGCTTAGGCTGAAAACCCAAAGACAGAATAAAAAAGGTCTGCGGTTTCAAAACCCCCCTGTGCCTGTCAAGATAATTATAAGCTTTGAAGCTGGATTTGGAAGAAGGGGGATCAGCATGGTTGTCGTAAGTAATGGTTGGGGGCATTTGAGCCTGGGTCAGACCTTTGGCCCTCTGCCAGAAGCTAACACGAATGCACAGGTGTGTTCAGCCCCTCGCTTTTCTGCAGTTCTTTAGTTCTGGTTTATTTAAAAGCTCAGCGCTGTAATGAAATTCAGCTGGCTGCTTTCATGGTCAAGTTGCTGCTGACAAACCCTCCTTTTCCTCCAACTCTTGTCTTCATAATGGCTGGTGTTAAGTGAAAAATTGTGTTTGAGTGTATTTGGCTGTTTTTTCACTCTCTAAAACATTGGCGTGGAAGATCAAAATGGAGTTTGCGCATGTGGGTGTGTTTCTGCCGTATAGTTTGCAAGTTTCAGAGGGAAGTAGAATGATTTGGTCATCTGAATCGTTTCACTTGAGCATATACTCCTGCACTCTCCATATTCTTGGCTTTAGGCTATGTGACATTATGAATGTCAGGAGTCCCTCGTTGAAAATCGTCAGTGGACACACCTGCAGCTCCACCTCCAACTACAACAGCAATATCCGAAATGGCCTTGTGGCCTCTCAAATGCACCTCCTCCCCTGAGGACATGAAGATCATGTTACTTTGACCCATTATTTGCATGAGCAGCATGAGGCTCTATAGGTGGTCTCATGTTTAGAATGTGGTTAGTTTGAAAAGCTCCTTGGATTTAGGAAACTAAAAATCTTGCATTTACTTACCCTATATGACTTGTGCGAAGAAAAAAGCCATACAGTGACTGTAGCCTTTCAAACTCCTCAATAGATAAAAAGCAGCGTACAAGTAGCCCATATGACTCCACTATATTTCAAGATTACGGATGCCATATGATAATGTTTTATGAGAAACTTCATCTTCCCCTCCAGTTCAGCTGTCATAGCTCTGTCACACAAATATTGTTCAAAAGTTTGGGGTAAGACTGATTGATTGATTGAGTGATTGATTGATCAATTTATTTATTCATTAAGAAGTCTGTTTTGCTCACCAAGGCTGCCCTATTAATGAAAAATAGAGTAAAATCCATAATATTGTGAAATAATATTACAATTTAAATGAACTGTTTTTTATTTAAAATGGAATTTTCAGCAGTCATCAGGGTCACACGATCCTTCAGAAATCCTTATTTGATTTGGTGCTCAAGAAACATTTCTTATTCTAATTGTTCTCATGCTCATTTCTCATAATTATTGTAAACTTTTACTAACCCCAAACTTTTGAATATTTTGACGTTTATCTCAAAGTTCTGCATATGTAAACTTGGCACTTTGCATTTTTAGAGCTCCAAAATCCAAGATTTTAGAGCTCTGGCAGAGGTAAATATTTTAACTTGATCTGCTTTGTATGCTAATGTATAAACTGCTTTCACTACACTTTAAATAGAATGCAAGAATCTTCTACATTCCTCTAAATTTTTCCTTCTGTGTTCCACAGAACTAAGTCATACGTTTACAGAAACAACACAATTAAGTAATTATTTAACTTTTTTTTTCTGCAAATGAACCATTTACATTGAATTCTGTGGAAGGTGTGATAGAAAGAGCAGTTAAATGAATGACAAGTGACAGGGAAACTAGTGTTTGTGCATTTTTCTAAAGCAGTACACATTACCATTCCCATTTTAGATCTGTCTCCAGCAGTTGTGTGCGTGTGTGTTTGAACGCAGAGCTTTGTGTGGACCTGCACTCCATGTTTAAATGCTGCCTCTAGCTATGGTGTTGTGTCAGGTGACTGCCTCGTCATGCTACCCTGCCCTCACCACTGGAGGTGTGCAATACCTCCCACTAGCATGCCACGTTTCTCATGCAAGATTTTCTGTCACATTCCCTCTGTTTATGAAACTGTCTAACATAAAATATAGATTGCAACAAGACTTTCTAGTCTCTTTTCTAGTAGCCAGAACTGAATATTTTAAGTGTAGCAGTGCAGATTTATAAAAGGTATAAAACTGCTTTCTTTTCTCATCAGCATTAATTTTCATGCTCTGTGTATACCTGTTAGAAAGGCATTATGTGTCGTCTTTGATTACAGATGCCTTAATTTTTCAATGATTTGTTTTTCAGAAGTTGTCAGTCTATTTGACTCTCACTGATGTACCTGGAACAAATATGAGGACATCTGTCCTTGCTGTAAGCAGTAGATTATTTTAAATGGCATTTATGTAATTCTAAGGTATTTGACTGTGTATCTCTTTAATTTTTCTTTTTGAAAAATCGCTTATATTGTAGTATTCAAGTACAGACTTTGCTAACAGGATGTTGAGAATAGGGAGTGACACTGAATGAGTAAAAATGATAAAACACGCCTTTCTGATTCTTCATGCTATCATAATTATCTACCTGCAGTTACATGTCAATCTGTGTTGGGCTGACCCTGTTTGCTATTAACAAGCAACATTGTTGATGCCAATAGAGGACTTAACATTGTAGGAGTGTTTGATTAGACGGCATCTATACCTTTTTTGCAGAGGGTCTCCTGTTAATGGTCTGGTGACCAATGGATGGACCAACTTTCCTCTTATAGGATCTCTGAAATCTGAGCAAGTTAGCTAATCTTAGCTGTAATATACACTCCACGGTGGTGCATAGAGGTTTTGGCTTATAGGTTACTGCAAGGCCATAGTAACACCATTCTCTGTGACAACGTTGAAGAAGTTTAAGAATGACTGAGCAAGGTAGGTGCACTTTTTAGTCTAATGTCACATGTGCATCTAATGTACGTGTGCGACAGATACACATTTTTATCTGAAACTGAAACTGTTTGTAGAGTTTGTGATGCAAGCTAGGGCTGGGCGGTATGAGCAGAAATTCATATCTTGGTATTTTTTGTCTAATTTGCGGTATATGGTATATATCTCAGTATTTGGATTAAACAAATAAGTGAATGTAAGCATATATTATGTACAAAAAAGGGTTAAAATCACATTACATTCTAACATTGTAACATTACAATCTAAAAACAAAAATAATGCTTTTAAAGCAGGAGTTAAATTTACTAAACTAAAAAAGCACAGACCAATTCAGTAAAAAGGCTATTTTAATTACCCCATTACACTTTATAGTTAGTGCTATCATACAAATACACTTACTTGTAGGTTTAAAATTCTACATACAGTCCCCTCCATAAGTATTGGAACAATGAAGACAAAATTGCTCTGTTGGCTGTGGAGTCAAGACATTTGCAAATATGATTAAAAGATGAATATGAGACAATAATGTCACATTTTATTATTAGCCATTTCAACACGTTTTACCAAATAAAAAGAATGGCACTTTTAGAGTTCATCCCACTCATTGATGTGAGCATAAGTATTGGGACAGTTGAACATAAGGCAGATATAAAAGATTAAAAGCTATAATTTAGTTGCAGATCCCTTGCGCACAATCACAGCAGTGAGTCTGTGACCCATAGACATCACCAGACTCTTGGTCTCATCCTTTGAAATACTTTTCCCAGCCTTTAATGCAGCCAATTCCAATTGATGTTTGTTTTGGGGAGTTTCTGCCTTTACTCTCCTCTCCAGCTGGTCAAATTCATGTTCAATCAGATTCAAATCTGGAGATTGACTTGGGCAATCTAAGACTTTCCATTTCTTTGCCCTTATAAATTCCTTGACTGAACTGGCAGGGTGTCTTGGGTCATTGTCCTGATGCAATATGAAGCACTTCCCAATGAATCTGGTGGCATTTTCTTGAATATTGGTAGGCAAGATGGTTTTGTACCCTTCCAAATTCATTCTGCTACTGTCATCATACATTAAGTCATCAGTAAAGTTTAGAGGGCCTGTTCCAGAGACAGCCATGCCCATGCCATGACACCACCTCCACCATGCTTTACAGATGAGGCTGTATGCTTGGGATCATTTGCAGTTCCTTTTTTTTTCTCCACATTTTCGCTTTCCCATCACTTAGATAAAGGTTCATCTTTGTCTTATCGGTCCATAAACACAGTTCCAAAACTCTTCTGGCTCACCTTTGTGCTTTTTTGCAAACTCTAATCTTGCCTTTCTATTTTTGGTGCTGGTCAGAGGTTTGCATCTTGCTGTGTAGCATCTGTAATTCTGTGTCAAAGTCTCCTGAGGACAGTAGATTGTCAGAGCATCACCCCAGCTTTCTGGAAGTTGTTGGTGATTTTACAGACATGTCTTTTAGGGTTAATTTTCACAGCTTTTATGATTTGTCTGTCATCAACTACTGTTGTTTTCTCAGCTGATCAGGTAGTTGTTGGTTGCTGGTGGTTTCCAAACTCTTGATTTCCCCATGCCCTTTGTTTTTGCTATAGGTCTAATTGACTTCCTCTTTTCTTTTAGCATCCAAATTGCTTGCTTTTCTCTCAAAGTCAGCTCTCTCACCTTCATCCTGGTTTGTGTGTCTCATCATCAGATGCAAGATTCAGAATGCAGAAATAATGGATATAACTGATACGACACATTCCCTGCATTTAATATCTGAATTAATGCAACAGGACACAGCTGATCACTTAGAAAGACCTGTGAGGCAACTGTTCCAATACTTATGCTCACATCAGATAGAGGGATGAAACTTTAAAAGTGCTGAACTTTTTAGCTGGTAAAACATCTATGTGTTGAATCACCCAATAATAAAATGTGTCAATCTGTAGTTTTGTCTCATATTCATCTTTCATATTTGTAAATGTCTTGACTCAATAGCCAACAGAGCTATTTGGTCTTTACTTTTCCAATGGAGGGCACTGTATATCACATTTATGTATATTTTAATCTGAGTTATTGCGCTCCTATTTCATTGTGCTCTGTCTATTTGGCGCGCACGACGGCACTCGTTTTGAATGAAGTCTGTGAAGTTTAGCAGAGAATCGCAAAGCTAAAGCTCATGCACTTCTGATAGCAAAATTAAAATATTAAATGTATATTTCTAACATTTACAGATGTAGAATATACCTGTGAAATGTAAGTTATGCATTTAGGAAAACAGCACATCTCAAACACATTAAACAGCACGTGTAGATACTAGCATCTCTGTCAGCGGCATGTGCAGCCTTTCGGGGCGAGCCGCTTTAAACTGAAACAATAAACTAGGCTACTATATCTTACGAGTTTTTTAAAGCCCTTCATATAAAGCTTGTCACATATTTAGAACAAATTGTATTATGCACTTTCTCCGCAGTAGTTCAGTCTGTGTCCTCCCTAGATATTCTTTTTTTCAGATGCGCTTGTATCAAACTACTGTATATTTATATTAACGGTATTGCTTCATACCATATCGATATATCATACAAACTCGATATACCGCCCAGCCCTAATGCAAGCTAATTTGTGTGGCATTTTTAAGTGGTCAAGCATTCTGGGTTTAAAATATCTTCTAATTCAAGCCACACATTCATTTTAAATAGCAGCTTTTTAGCATGTTTTGACAAGCTCAGAATTGACTTTCACCCACATGTGCATATTTTCATAAAATTAGCTTGGTACATGCTTGCATCTTTTGAGACTGAGTGATTATATTTGTTAAAACTAAACAACTATGTACAAAGTGTTGAACATGTCTGCATTGTTTGCAGACTGAAGCGATTTATTGATGAACTCTTTTGCTGTGCTTGTTAATGGTGAAAAGGAAAAGTGTGCTTTGCCTTCTATTCAAACAAATATCGAAACTTCACAAATAAGACATTTGCACAACATATCTGAGTGGTAACATCAGTTTGGATTAGAACTTTGGCCATGCTGTGTCTGCCCAAGAAAAAAAAAAAGGACATGTTGCTGTTATTGTTGATGGGAGTTTGTGTTTTTGTGCAAGTTGGAGGAAATTCCATAGCATGTCCTGTGTTTCATAATACTCAAGACCGCTCCAATCATTGTTTTTACTAGTTTCCCAAGTCTGTGTTCTTCAGAGAATATGGCAGACCTCCCACTGGTCCTTCTTCCTGCCGTTCTTCCACTAGGGGTTTATGAGACCTACCACTATATCTGCTGCACACATGCATGTGCTGCTCTGCTTACACAGTCCCAATCTGCTGTCTTTTGTATCTAAATGGTTGTTGGTAAAAATGCACAGCTTTTTTCCTTTACACAAAAAAAGTTTGGCACCAGAATCAATATGAAGTTTGAGATGGTTACAGATGGTGTGCTTGTTGCCCCACATCAGTATTTGGCCTTATTGCTTTTGAGGTTTGTTTGTTCCTTCCAGTTCCTTTGCTAATTTAGAATGAGTGCAGTTTTATTTTAGAGCTCTTATAAGGTGCAGGAATGTGCAACCTTGTTCAGCTATATAAGGCTGGGCCTTTCAATACATGGCAACTCAAATGGAAAAATATATAAAATTAATAGTTCATCCAAAAGTTCTATCATACATTACTTACCCTCATGTTGTTCCACACCTGTATGACTGACTTTCTATCTTCAAAAGTTGAATTTTTGAAGAACATCCTTTTCACTTTTTTACCATTTAATGAAAGTGAATGATGACTTGCACTGTCAAGCTCAAAATGTAGAAAAGCATAATTAGAAGCATCATATAAGTGTCAGTGCTCATGAACTAAGTGTTTTGAAGATACTATAGCTTTGTGTGAGAAACAAAATGACACTGTTCCAGTCTTTGGGTGAACTATAACATCTCAGATTTGACACAATGTTATTTCTATATCCCCACCATTTGAAGGTTAAGATTCTATTTGTTGTTAAATATTAAATGACCTTAATAAAAAGTTCATGTTTTGGTTAAACTTCCCACAAGGTCATGCACACAAGTACAAAATTGCAACACTAAGGTGCGTCACTAAGCTTAGGTCTCACCTATATCAGATCAGAGCCCATGATTTGTTTCACAAACTTCATTTTTTCATAGTGTGCACTGTAAAAAAATCCAATTAACAAAATGTTGGAAGGGCAAAAATATTTCAGTTGAACTAATTGTATTGCTTGTGCTAGCACAAATACATTTAAAAAACATTAAACAAAGGTTTTTTTTTTTTTTCAAATCTAGTCAACATTCAGAATGCAAAATGCTGACTAAACTAATAAAAACAAATCCAACCAACACTGAGATCATTTCGCACGCGCATGAGCCTGAGTGACTTCGCGGGAGAAACAGCGCCACCATCTTGTCAAGTTCATGCGTCAGGTAAGTTGCACTAAATACATTTTTTTAGACTAAATTTTATGGAAAATCATGCAGCATATTTAGTTTATATAATGTGTTTACATATTAAATATACATACATATATGTAAACATATTTTTCTTATATACATGCATGTGTTTGTATTTATATACATAATTAATATACACCATATACAGGCAAATATTATGTAAACAAAAAACTTTTATTTTGAATGCGATTAATCGTTTGACAGCACTAATTTATACACAAACATACAACCTATATAAAAACATCGAATAAACCTTGTATGATATATGTCTGGGGGAAATTTAAGTGAAGGGAATGTGGTCTTTCACTTTGTTTAATCCATAAAACACAATGTCAAAAGCTGTGTTACTATAATTTATTTGAGCTAATTTTGGCGTGTTGTATGATATTTTTTGTGTTTCCGTGACGTGAAAAGATATGAAGAAATCGCACTGTCTTTCTCTTTTATAAGGATTATGTTTAATACGACTAATGTTAACCGAAATCTATGAAACGTGTAACTAAATGTAAACTTTTTTTCCACTTCAAGCACTGTTAGGTCCTGAATTTCGTTGCGGGATTGCGCAGGCTAACCTATATCGCATTACTCATTCCTGCAACTTTCAGCTTTAAAATGAGGGAAACTCCTGCAAAACATTTATTCAATATAGCGTGTAGGTTAGATGAGTAAATAAATCCACACAAACCATCAAAGTGTGGTTGGAGTGATTCAGCTGTACCACGTCTTCTCTCTTTGACCTTCTTTTCACATCACATCGGCGCATTTAGAGCTGAACGCTGCGATAAAAGACTTTAGCTCGCATTTTGATAGTTGACAGAATCGTCAATTTCCTAATCGGTCATTGTTGCATCGTCACAAAAATGTATTATTTTCACGTCTTTTTAAGCCATTTGGTACTCGTGCGCTCCAGAGGCACTTTTCTCTGCAGTCACATCCAAAGCGCGCGATGCGAGTACCAAATTGAGTTTGCAAGCAAATCTTATTGCGCTTAAGTGGCCAAATACACACAAAATGACATCAAAATGGTCGTCCTGGCGAGTCTCCTTCATAAGCAATCAAACAACAAAAGACAGAGGAAATCCCTCACTGCTCTTGACTAAATAATATTTTGTTGAATAGGCTAACTTTAATATTTCTGTAACCTATCTAACCGCCATCCGCGCATCACTAATACATTGTAAATGATTCAAAAGGCATCATTTAATTTTTTGAACTTAATGTACTTTTCTTTCTCCATCAGGGTGTGGCCAAAGGTTTCATTGGTGCTTTGTCATCGTTGCAAGATTTCAGATGCAACCCGGTCAGTTCTTCCAAGACACCAAACACTGGCTCGTGACCAGACCACTCCACTGCAACTACATACTGTGTGTACTTTCAAGACGAGGAGTTTGTTTTCATTCCAAGTAATGTGTGTAAATGTTTATAGTTTTTACTACAATTATAATGTGCTTTACTGTTCTCAGTGGCATCTACGCTAATATTAGTCTGTTTCATTCTTATTCCGAGCTGAATGTAGCCACCCAGATCCAGTCTGTATGCAGATCAGATGATCACTGCAGTCACCCGGATCCAGATGGTGGATCAGGACCTAGAGATGACCTCTACAGCCCTGAATGTCAGCTAGATGAGCTCCAGAGACAGATCCCATCCAAAGACCTCGTTGGCCATCGGGACAAGACTACGAGAACCAGACAAGTCCTCTGCTCAATCTGACCTGTGTTGCAGCCTAGAATTAAACCATGCCATGCTGGTTTCGTCTAGCCAGATGAGAACTGCAACCCGACTGTGTTCTACTCAATCTCTGACACCGATGGATTTTTCGGTCCTTGCAGGTGTCACCTTTGGCTTGCTTATTTGGAGACACTTGGCTGATTGCACGGACACTATTGGAAGAGAGCTGAACTGGATGATGTCAACACTGAATCACAAATGAGCTGACTTTAACTGGAAAAATTACTTTTTGTCCTCTTGCATTATTGACAAACTAATTTCCTCTATGACTCTGTAAAGCTTATTTGACACAATTAGTATTGTATAAAGAGCTATGTAAATAAAGGTGACTTGATTTGATTTTATGTACTGTAACACCTGGTTCATTTTTTTTTACTTCTCCCTCATTTTAAAGATGTAATTGTGAAAAGTAATAATATTTGTAAATGTTTGTTTTTTTGTTTAGCTTGTTTAGTTTTTCTTAGTTCATTAAACAAAGTTTAAACTGAATTTTGCAATTGTATTACAGATGTAATGTTTGTCAACTGGAGCTTTAAAGGGATAGTTCACCCAAAAATGAAAATTTGCTGTTAATTTACTGACCCGCAGGCCATCCAAGATGTAGGTGACTTTTTTTCTTCATTCCTGTATGTTTAGTTTGTATGAAAAATGTTATAAATGGAGTTTGCTATTAAATAAAGGCTATTATGTGTTGTAAAGTGTGTTTTTAGTGATTTGATCAACACCAGTTAATCATGTTTAATCATTTTGTTAAACTATAAAAATATACACTCACCTAAAGGATTATTAGGAACACCTGTTCAATTTCTCATTAATGCAATTATCTAATCAACCAATCACATGGCAGTTGCTTCAATGCATTTAGGGGTGTGGTCCTGGTCAAGACAATCTCCTGAACTCCAAACTGAATGTCAGAATGGGAAAGAAAGGTGATTTAAGCAATTTTGAGCGTGGCATGGTTGTTGGTGCCAGACGGGCCGGTCTGAGTATTTCACAATCTGCTCAGTTATTGGGATTTTCAAGCACAACCATTTCTAGGGTTTACAAAGAATGGTGTGAAAAGGGAAAAACATCCAGTATGCGGCAGTCCTGTAGGCGAAAATGCATTGTTGATGCTAGAGGTCAGAGGAGAATGGGCCGACTGATTCAAGCTGATAGAAGAGCAACTTTGACTGAAATAACCACTCGTTACAACCGAGGTATGCAGCAAAGCATTTGTGAAGCCACAACACGCACAACCTTGAGGCGGATGGGCTACAACAGCAGAAGACCCCACCGGGTACCACTCATCTCCACTACAAATAGGAAAAAGAGGCTACAATTTGCACAAGCTCACCAAAATTGGACGGTTGAAGACTGGAAAAATGTTGCCTGGTCTGATGAGTCTCGATTTCTGTTGAGACATTCAGATGGTAGAGTCAGAATTTGGCGTAAACAGAATGAGAACATGGATCCATCATGCCTTGTTACCACTGTGCAGGCTGCTGGTGGTGGTGTAATGGTGTGGGGGATGTTTTCTTGGCACACTTTAGGCCCCTTAGTGCCAATCGGGCATCGTTTAAATGCCACGGCCTACCTGAGCATTGTTTCTGACCATGTCCATCCCTTTATGACCACCATGTACCCATCCTCTGATGGCTACTTCCAGCAGGATAATGCACCATGTCACAAAGCTCGAATCATTTCAAATTGGTTTCTTGAACATGACAATGAGTTCACTGTACTAAAATGGCCCCCACAGTCACCAGATCTCAACCCAATAGAGCATCTTTGGGATGTGGTGGAACGGGAGCTTCATGCCCTGGATGTGCATCCCACAAATGTCCATCAACTGCAAGATGCTATCCTATCAATATGGGCCAACATTTCTAAAGAATGCTTTCAGCACCTTGTTGAATCAATGCCACGTAGAATTAAGGCAGTTCTGAAGGCGAAAGGGGGTCAAACACAGTATTAGTATGGTGTTCCTAATAATCCTTTAGGTGAGTGTATGTTTATTTAGTTCCCCAGCAATTTCTTATGATGCCCAAATAATAAATCTTAGTTGAGGTAACATATAATACACATGGAGTAAACGGTTAAATTTTAATTGACATAACTTGCTATAGTCTTCTAAATGTCTGACCAATTAAAACATTTTAGTTGAATGGACTATAAAACTAGTTCAGTAAAGATTGAGCCAACTTAAAAAAATAAACAATTCAGATAACACTTTGAAGTCAGAAATTGACTGAACGTAAAATTCTGTGGAACTAGTTACTAAATAATTAGTTGAAACCGCTTGAATTTTTTTACAGTGTGTTTGTTTTTGTGAATCATGCACGTGGCATTGTCTGACGTTTTGTTTTTTTGTTTTGTCCAGTTTGCAGGTTGCATGGCAAGCTGATTTGATGCATAACACTTGCATGAGTGCATTCAGGCTCTCTGTGGGATTTCGTGCGAGTATCTGCAGCAATGGCCCAAACCATGCACGTTAACAGCAATGCCTCAGGTAACACCCCTCCCTTTTAATTAGTGTAATTGCCTAATCTGTTCTCTAATGAATCATCAGTGTTTATGCCTACAATTATTCTCAGTTAAAACTGAAGTGGGTATTTTTGACACCACTAAAATCACAAAATGGATTTGCAAAAATAATAATTGCTGTTAAACAGGTTTCCCAAACACTCCCCCGTCTTCTAAAAGGTCCCACCCCAAACTCACGGCATTGACTGAACCAATGTTGGGCTTTGTTCTTTGTTGGGATGCTTAAAAAACTAAGATGGAAATAGAGAGAGTATTTTAACGTCAAAAAATGTACACGCTTCAGTTTTATCTTTGCCAAGTGAAGACCCAGGTGAGCATTTGAACAGATATTGAACGTGGATGTACAGTATGAACAACAGACTGTTGTGTGTTTTGAGATGTTAAATCTGTGGTATGCAGTGCTGGGAAAGTTACTTTGGAAATGTAATGGGTTACAGATTACAATATTTAAAATATAAATAGTGTAACTATTTCGATTACTTTATTAATGTAACTAATTACATTTGATTACTTTTCTAAATGTCTAATGAACGTTTTCAACTGTCAATCATTCTAAAACATTTAAAGCATGCCAGGTTAACCTTACAGTAGTACTCAACACTGATTACTGTCAGACTTTTAAAATCCTTCTTCACTTTAATTAAGATTATAAAAAAAAAAAAATACTATTCTGTGTCCTAAACTCCTGAAACATCGGTATCTCATATTTTAGAGCAGTCGATGCAATTTGGGAAATGAATCAATTAAATCTGTGTGTGTGTGAAAATATTCACATGTAACCCCTTTTGTATTTGTTTACATTTTCATAAGTACCTGTAATTGAATTGCACATTTTAATCAGTAACTGTAACATTATAGTTACATTTGTTTTGTAATTAAATTATGTAATTCTGCTACATGTAACTAGTTACCCCACAACACTGGTAGTATGGTATATGTTCTGTCATTGTTTTTTTCTATGTATTCTGTCACATTAATTTCATATAGAATGTAATGTCTTTTTAAAGACTTTTCCAATTGTTGAGTGCTGTTTTGGGGTATAAGTCCATGCTTCTGTTTAGGACCTGCACAGTCCTGCAGGTCTAACACAGTATAGAAGCGTGACTTTCGCAGAATGCTGTGAAATATTGCTTGTCAGCCTTGCCATGTTCTGAACACTCAACCACAACATCAATACATTCCACTGTGCATTCCTCCTGACAATAAAGTGAAAGAGCAACAGCATGAGTAGTACACTCTTAAAACAGATGTGTTAAAAACAACACAACCTGTGTTATATCTTAACACACCTGTGTGTCTAGTTAAGGACAACACATTTTGTGTTACTTTTAACTCAACCAGTGTGTTATTCTTCTTTACACATTCAGTGTGTTAAAATATTTAACACACTAATGTGTCATTGATAACACAATTTGTGTCATAGATGTGCTATTTTTTACCAGTTACAATGAATGCAATACAAAAAACAACTTTTTTCTTTCAAATATATACATATTTATTAAAACTTCACTTCTGAATTTTCACAAAGGCAATATTCACATGTCATTTGAATTTCATAAAGATTTTTAAACAATTTTATATCTTGGATTTACAAAAAGGTTTTCTTTGTTAGAAATCATGTGAAGTGGTTTTACATCAGCAGCATTGCTTAAATTAATGACTTTATATTCATTTGTTCTTTGGACAGCATATGCATACAAGTGTGGGTGAAAATACAGTTGAGATAGAACTAAGAAAAACTACAACCCTTTCTTTTTCACATTGTGGAACTATGTGTAAAACGTCACCAAAGAGACGCTCTTCTCTTAAGTCACGGTTTAAAGCAATTACACAACCAGTTTGAAAAGTCTGACCGAACGCATTAACAGAGTGAGAAACGAGAACAGTGCTACATGTGTCAAGTTCATAGCCAAAGCTTGAGTATATCTGCTGTACAATTTGTGATTTCTAAAATGTGAGCCATCACAGTAATCACGCAATTTGTCGTCACTTTCGGTTGAATCCACAAAGAGCTTTTGCATTTGTTCATTGTCAAAAAGAAACTTCAGAGTATCAATAATAGATATGTACTGACATGTATCTGCTATTAACACTTGAGTTAATGTACCTTGCTTTCTTGCAGTATCACCTCTGTTTCCAAGGAAGATTTCTATTGGCTTGATGAAAGAGTGGTTTGCTGCAAAATATTTGGTCATTTTGTAGGGGGTATCAACTTCCTCAAACATATGTCGTCCTCTTTCAAATTCATCCATCAAAGTCTGCAATTCATCACTGGGTATAGAGTAACGATTAAGCAGAGATGTGGTTTTCTCTTGCAAACAGTCCAGGGTTTCGCAGAGCAGTTCTTTTGTGCATGTGATGCTTCTTTGCACATCAGTCAGAGTACAATTTGAAGAGGAGTACATTTTTGCAACAAATGCTGCTGCACAGCTTTGGTAGTCAGAGGTGCTGCAAGTACTGGAGCCATCAAAATTAGTTTCTGGAATATCAACAGCAGCAGAGCAAGATGGAGCTGGAAAGTCCTCACTCGTGCTGGTGTCACGGTCTTGTTCTAAATGTAATGGGTTTGCAACCTGAGCATGCTCTCTATTGAGATGTTTAGTATAAGAATTGAAGTTATGGTATGTTCGTTGGCAATTGTTTTGACTACAAACAATTGTATAATCCTGTCCATCAGAAAGTGCATGGACATGCCCAAGATGAATTATGAGTTTCCGGACGTCTTTTGAAGTTGATTTTTTACACCTTGGACATATGTACATGGTGGTACAATTTAGGATAGTGCTTGAAGCTTCGAAATAAGCTCCACAACTTTGGATCTCTTCCCACCAGAGAAAGGAATGTCATATACATTTTCAAGGAAATTAAAGACCGATGTAAGTTGGACAGGATATTGTACATTGCAAACCCAATACGTTTTGAACAGCTTGTCAATGGCACACGTCAGACTGTTATCGTTGAGTGGAATGGTGACTTTGTCATTCTCGGCCACAATGATGTATTGCGCTGTAGAACTGCGGGCTCCTAAACAGACAATGTGGGGTTGATGGTTTTCCACCATTGTCTGGGAATGATCCAGGAGGCTGGAGATGCTGGTTCCAGCCTGTAAACATAAAAGTACATTTTTTAAAAGCTATTATTAAAACAATTCAAGTGACTGAAGGTTTTCTTAAAGGGATAGTTCACCCAAAAATTAGAATTCTGTCAGTAATTACTCACCCTCATGTCGTTCCAAAACCGTAAGACCTTCTATTATCTTCGGAACACAAATTAAGATATTTTTGATGAAATCTGAGAACTGTCTGACTCTTCATAAACCGCAACAGAAACAAAACTGACACAAAACTGAAATGTTCCCAAATGCAGAAACGTAGAAAGGACATCAGTAAAATTGTCTGTGACATCAGTGATTCATCTGTAATTTTACAAATTCAACAACTTTTTCCTCCTCATTCCATCTGCTGCCTGTATGCCGCCATTGTGAAGAGAATATCATGACGCATGTACTTGCTTCCGCTTGATGTAAACAAGGCATGCATTTGCTGTCCTCTGCTCATAAACAAAACACGACGAGTGCTTTGTTTACATGGACAGGAAAGCCTGTGCCTACGTCGTGATACTCTCTCCAAAACTGCAGCACACCACGGCAGATGATAAAGAGAAGAGTTGTTGAATAAAGCTGTTATTTTTGTTTTCTTTGAGCACAAATGTATCATAGCTTCATATCAGCACAACTGAACCCCTGATGTCACATGGACTCTTTTACCTATATCCTACATTTCTGTGCTTGGGAACATTTCAGGTGTGTTGCTGTTTATGGAGGGTCCGAAAGCTTTTGAATTTCATCAAAAATATCTTAATTTGTGTTTGCAAAGTTGAATGAAGGTGTTACGGGTTTGGAACGACATGAGGGTGAATAATTACTGACTAAGTAATAAAACTTTTTTGGATGAACTATCTCTTTAATTCATTTGCATTCATTGAACTGAAGGCCAGGGATATTTTCTTATTTATGTTCAAAAGAAAATAGGAATGCACAATATTATCACTTCACTGTTTTGTATCACTGCATTTCATTTGAGAATGCACATACAGAATGATGTGTTTAGTGTGATAGCGTGCAGTGACAACAGCCTCCCTTTGGTACTAATGTTCATTCGGTAAGGCGTTTTTTTTTTTGTTTAGTGGCCGCTGTTGGTCTATTTATAACAAAATAAAAAGTAAAATGCACAAATAACCTTAAGATACTTAGCCAAAGTGAGCTAAAAAATACTGACAAAAACCTAATATTGTGCATCCCTAAAAGAAAACAAAATGAAAACAGTATAGTTTTATGTAAATTAGAGAGTCATGTAATTAAGTAACATCACAAAGTGCTTGCACAGAAAACTAACAAACTAAAACATAAACATATTAGGGCAATCAAGCTGCTTACCGGCTTAATGTCCAAGAGGTAAGAAAGGGCTGACTTTGTACTGCATTTGGCCCAACCTTTGCTCCTTCCGGACGCAGTGGGGGGCAGCAGTGTAGTAAGAATTTGAAGAGCTCTGTAACATGACTCTGTAGTATAATAAAAAAAAAAACACAAAATATAATGGCATTTTTCAAATGGCTGAAATAATGGCAGACTTTGATCTCCAACTTTGCCTTCAGAGAACTAGTAAAACTAATGGTGTCCACTGAAAGAAAAACAACGGTTTGACAGAACAAGCAAAGTAGCCTACCTTCACTCTCATTATCAGTTGGCATGACCAGAGGATCTTTCACTGTGGACATCTTTTGCAACTTCGGAACAATATTTCCTTCCCATTTTCGAAGAAAGAGGTCAGCCTTCCCAGGAAACATTTTTCCAAACTCAGTGTCAAGCTACAACATAGGATACAATACACAATTACAACACTACCGTGTTTTCTCAGTATGTTCACAAATGATCAAATCTAAGTTTATGCAATCATAACAGTAAAAAAAAAACTACTATACTTCAGTTTTATGATTTGAATTAAACTGATTGAAGTAAAATAAATGGTGGAGCTTGATTTCAGTGCACCTTACAATCTCTAGCTTGCAGCAGACTGATGGTTGGAGGGGAGTGGTTAAAGGATGTTTAAAGGACTTTATTTTATTTTATACTTTATTTTAATTAAATTGCATAGAATTTTTCATCACAAGATTAGTAATGTGCACTAACAAAGTATATAAAAAAAACATTTTGAATTCATTTGGACTTTAAATGTTAATATTTAGCAGCCTTGTCCCTGTACTGACAAGTCTATTTATACCTAGCTAGAAGAAAAAAACACAAAACACAAGATGCAAAACACAAGATGTTCTTACCAAGTATGGCATGTCTACAAATCGAGGATATTGTTCAAAAATCTCTTGCACTGTTGGGGACGTGTTTGCAATCCATAACCTGCGATTACTGTATGTTTTCTCCATGCCCAATTTGATGGTATTGAGGTTTTCTGGAGATGGTTTCATCCTTTTGATCACAGTCATCCACTCCTGAGTGGAGTCCTCCTCCCCTTCAGCATATGTTATATCCAAAGTAAAAAAGGCAAAGAAAAACACCAATCTGTTATATACATATACTGATTACACATACATTCATAATGTAAAATGTAGTTAACAAACAGTGTTATAATGAATATTTATTACAAAAACAGCTAACAAAAGCTAGATAAACCTTCAAGATATAAACCTAAACACATCCTTTTTGAGATAAAGACATGCGAATGTCGAAGTCAATCAAATGTTAAACGTTACAGTAATACATCATAGTATTATTTAAAGACATTTAACAAGACATCAATACATTATGTTGTTTAATGAAAGAAAGGCGACGGATAGCAGTGAAAGTGATAAGAGTTAGCTGCTAGCTGCTAGCAGCTACCGCTTTGTCAAACTCATTAACGACAATCCTGCCATGGCCGCAGCGTTTTATCGGACGTCATATAATTGGCAACAAATCAAGCAAAGAAAAACATAAAACTCGTTAAAAATAAGTTCTCTCCAGAAAGCGAGGAACAAACTTACCAAAATGTAAAGAAATAATAATGTGTGAAGCATTAACTATCTGACGCCGTTTTCGCCCTGTTCAACACCGCCTCTCGTGACTACCGAAAATACCCGTATGCACGACTAGAGGCTGCTAACTAAACGCACATTTGACCGTCTAAAAAATTCACATTAAACATATATATGACAGTTTCTAATAATTAAAAATAATAAATCCAAATACCTGACATGTGCATCCAAGTCACCCATGGATGGAGATAGAGGCGCGAAATTGCTTAACGGCTTGCGGAGTGACGTAGCAGCAATGTGATTGGATGATAGTTAACACATGTTGTGTTGGACACACTGTGTTGTTTCTCTCTTTCTCTCTCTCTCTCTCTCTTACACATGATCAACTTAAAATTACACAAAATGTGTTAAAATAGCCATAACACAAAAAATGTGTTATTAATTAACACATCCTTTTTGAGAGTGTAGGAAGAGCTGATATGTCAATCACGTTATATTGAGCAATTCAATGGAATTTAATTGAATTATGGGTTTTGCTCTTTTCCGGCCAGCTTGTGTTGACAGAAGGTCATTTTGATGATACTTTAAATGTCAAGCAGGCATGCTTTTGTTGTAGATTAGGGAAATCATCTTAATAAAACCAGTCAATAGATTCTTTCTTTAAGATTTTGTATCTTCTTTGGGTGTTTTGGTTGTCTGTGTCACTGAACCTTCACCTTTGATGTTTACAATGAAAATTCAGGTCAGTAACAGCCTAAAGGAGATTTTGTGTTGTCTTGGACCCTTTCCATATGGCAGTTCCACAGCAAACTAAGGCCAGAGCACTTGATGTTAAACAAGGCTGTCAAGCTGTGCCATTATGAAGTCTAGAGTTCTAGTTGATTAGAATGTCAACATTGAAGGGGTAATGGACGTGCTAAATAGTTGTATGCTAGTGTTACGGGTACTTGATTACTGTTGAGTTACAATGGTCGTCTCTATACAAGTGATCTGGTACCTCATTAACATTTAAACATCTTTTTAGTTTCTTTGTGTATTGACTGTCAGCAAAGTCAGGTTTTCATTCTTATCTACAGTGTACAAACTTTCAAAGCAGATGTGTGACTGCTAATATATTTTGTGTTAGAACAAATTTGAGTAGAGGGCTCCTTTAGCACAAGCTCCAGCATCAGTGAGGTGTGGCATGGAAGCGATCAGCCTGTGGCAGTGCTGAGGCACTATTGAGCCTTCAGCTCGTCTGTATTGTTGGATCGACTGTTTCTCATCTTTCTCTTGAAAATATCCCATAGATTCCATATGGGGTTCAGGCCAATCAAGCACCTTAATATCATGGTCAACAAACCACTTGGAAATGGTTTTGGCAGTGTGGGGCAGGTGCTACTGGAAAAGGAAATCAGCGTCGCCATAAAGCTTGTCAGCAGATGGAAGCATAAAGTGCTCCAAAATCTCCTGGCTGCATTGACTTTGGTCTTGATAAAACACAATGGCCCAACACTAGCAGATGTCACAGCACCCCAAATCATGACTGACTTCGTAAACTTCACACTAGACTTCAAGCAGCTTGGATCCTGTGCCTCTCCAGTCTTCCTCCAGACCTTGATTTCCAAATGAAATGCAAAATTTACTTTTACCTGAAAAGAGGACTTTGGACCACTGAGCAACAGTCCAGTTCTTTTTCTCCTTAGCCCAGGTAAGATGCTTCTGACGTTGTTTCTGTTTCAGAAGTGGCTTGGTAGCCCTTTTCCTGAAGACATCTGAGCGTGGGGACTCTTGATGCACTGACTCCAGCTTCAGTCCACTCATTGTGAAGCAGGGCCAACACCAAGGGGAGGGGCACTCACGGGTCGTGCCCCCCCAAACCAGTTACTGTGCCCCCCCAATTTCCATCCTGAACAATTGCACGCTTTAGCGAGCGTCAGCAACTGCACGCGATCACAGATCGCCCCCCCGCCCCCCTTGTGCACCTTTTCCTACCCGATTTCTTCCTTCCAGTCAACTTTGCATTTAATATGCTTTGATACAGCACTCTGTGAATAGCCACCCCTTCCAGTAATGACCTTCTGTGAAGTACCCTCTTTGTGGAGGATGTCAATGATTGCCTTCTGGACCATTGCCAAGTCAGCAGTCTTCCCCATTATTGTGGTTTCAAAGAACAAGAGATACCCGGAATTTATACTGTAGGGATGGTCATTTAATGAAACTCAAATATAAATATTCTAATATTTTGATATACTGGATTTTTGACTTTCATGAGCTATAAGCTCTAATCATCAAATTAAAACAAAACAAAAAAAACTTTGAAAAGTTTTACTTTACGTGTAATGAATCTAGAATATAGAAGTTTCACTTTTTGAAATAAGTTACAAAAAAAGAACTTTTTCACAATATTACTTTTTTTTTTAGATGCACCTGTATACTTTGCTTCCATTGTCCTCATTTGTAAGTTGCTTTGGATAAAAGCGTCTGCTAAATTACTAAATGTATACTAAAAGATACTAAATTTACAAAAGTTACACTAACACAGAAAAGAGAACTGAAGTCCTCAAGCCATTTCATGGACTATTTAAGTTCTTATCAGAGCATGTCTGAAAACTTCTGCAGTCTATTACGAAATGAGTGATGAGTGAAACAGGACTATGATTCAGCCTTACTAATTGTAATTAATTTGAAGTTTATTGTCTACAACAACAACATACTCTGCATATACTTTACCGCCATTCCTTCTGATATTCTTGGTTCAGTTACTGTTAATATTGGCTGAATTATTCAGTCTGGGATGTACTCCAGGTTTAGTTAATATGAATGCTTAATACTGAATCTGTTCACTGTTTTGTCTGGGTTTCGCTCTGTTCTTTCATGGCAGGACTATTCTTAGAGAAGCTTCTGTATCTGTTCCAGCGTTGTTGTTGTGCTTGTTTAATGGCTCCGTTTATGTTTGTTAGTGTGGTCTTGAAAATGACGTGGATTTCTGGGATAATTAAACTGGGAGACTGACGTGGTTTCCATGGGCCGGGTCAGGAAATACCAGGCCAGAGTGAGAAAAAGGGCCTCTGTTTTCTCTTCTGTGTGTGTGTGTGTGTTTGAGAGAAGACTGATATGCTCAGATGAGTAGTGCTAGCCTGCTACAGTACTATTTGTCAAACTCTTGCCCAGTAAGTAACAAAAAAACTTATTATATTCAGTGCTCTAGGCATTTAAAGGTAGACTGGATGAATAGCCACTAAGTAAATCAGATGAAGTGTTGTAGAGTTACTAAATGCATGTCAACTGTGTTTTGCTGCTTTGTTTATAGAAGGGAATGTTAAAGAAGTTACATTTGTATGTTTCATGTTTCAAGCTATTTACTTTATTTAAAAGAGTTTCCATTTAAGTATCTTGCACAACAGATTATTATTTATTTGTTTTTTGTGTGGAAACATGTTTTCCGTCGGGCAATATCACGTCCCTTGTCTTATTCTATAGCACCAGTACAGTAGGTAATGTTGTAACTTGCATTGTTAATGTTTTAGACTGTTTGAAGAAAACTATTGTACAAATCTGGAGGCCATTGATGTGGGGTTTAGTTTTTGCAGTGTGCATGTCTGAAATGCCTTTTGAAAGACATCAACTTGTTCCAGGTGCATGTTTCAAAGATGACCAAAATATTCATGTTCACAAGCTCCAGCTGGGGCTTACAGGCTTCTTTTATCATAGTATTTGCATACTGAATTGTAATTGGTCATGTTTTCTCTGTATATATTTAGCTATTTACAGCTGCAGCCAAATCTTTATTTGGTCTTTCTTTGTTTACTTGATCGTGATATCAAGTGCTCATTTATACATTTTTAGGTAACTTTTTCTTCTTTTCAGGTAAAAATAAATGCAAATGTTCCTGCAAACATATTGTAGGCAATGGAATGTTCAGGGTTTAGCTGTCGTTAAATTGATTCTGTCTGGGAAATGGCTAGCATATTCTTTGAGTGTGAATCTTCACTGTAGAATTTTGAAATAGTAAATTATTGGATAACTCACACACACTGGATAACAAAGCTTTCATGCTTATGTGAATCGCTTGTATTTTCCTGCTGTGAAATAACTTGGGTTTATGAAGGTCATTTCTGACATGCTAATCTCTTAAATTTCCATATAGGTTTTGTGGTTAGCAAAACAAGCTGATTTATGAAGTTTGCTTTTCTTCCCACATCATGGATTTGGGCATCAAAGGCCAGACATTCAAATAGATGTTTATTTTCATTGCTAACATTCAGCAGATCCGTGCCCAAGGTGATCCTGGACTCTGTGAGAGATCCGCTGAGATTTCATTGTTACATGAGAACTGAAAACATTGTCCTCGGGGGTTTGTAATTGGTAATGAATACTCTCATAAGTGTTGTATTGGAATAGACCGCAAGTGTAATAGGCAGAACCTAAAAGAGGCAAAAAAACAAACAATCTAGTTAAAATGTTTCTACTTTCGCAAAGCATCATGTTGTCTGGTGCCAACGTCATGCTGATCGCTCAAATATTTAGCAGCTACTTGCTGACATGTCTTCAGACATTTAGTCAGACAGTTTTTGTTAGACACAGAAGATAAGCCATGACCTTTTAAACTCAAAGATTGTGAGATACACCTGTACTAATGCCTTTTAGAAAAAGCAGTGTACAGATCAAGCAGGAAAAAGAGCTGGGCTGTCTGTGGATGTCTATTTGCAGATGTTTAAATGACACTAATGTTACATTTGGTCAAACATGTCGTGTGAGACCTTAGCTGAGAGAAATCACACCATCCTGTCTGTTTGCAAATCCAAGTGAAAAAATATTAAAAAAAAAAAGAAAAGAAGAAAACGCCCCTTGTTCCATATTTTAGAAATATTCCCATGGGATTTTTCAAACCATTTCCCCTCTACCAAATCAGAAACATTTTTTTGACCTTTTTAACCTGTTAACTGTCACCCCCCCCCCCCCCCCTTTTAAAAATATACTTGAAAGTGCACTATTTAAAGTTAAATTGTTATAATTCATGAACGCTTTGGAATACAAACCTAACGTTGGTCTCTTTTTAAAGATGGCAATCAGCAGATTATTGCAGATGTGAAATCATTTAAAAAAATTAAAGTAAAAAAAAGTTCTAAGTTTAAATTTATTGTAAATAAAATGTATTGTACTATGTTCTATTTTTATTTTATTTGATATAAAATAAATATTTTACAAAATAGGTTTTAATCCAAATTTGGCAGAACATTAAAGCCATATGTCTCAATAAGTTGTGTTCCAAATTTGAAGTTGATATGAAAAAAATTGAGGTTACTATACAATTTTGTTTAGGCGTTATACCACAAACAGCCACCGGGTGCCATTTAAACCCCATTGAATTTAAATGCATTTTTCTGTCACAAATGTATAAATATCTATCTCTGTTTTACTCCTATCACAAAATAATCACCAAATATGGAATATTGAGACTCAGACCTTTCCGATGATATGTATTTTGTCAAGATTGTAAAAAGTTTTGATTCTATAAGACCGTAATACATTTTGAATATGACACCTCCCACTATGGGGGAGGAGCCCGCTAAAAGATTTTAAATGACAATTTCTATGGTAACGCAATATCCGATTTCAAAACGGTTTTCTCAGAATGCATTTTGAGGTTTTTAGCTTTCAAATGATATATAATATATGATGATTACTAAAACATGTGATAGGAAAAAAGGAAACGAATAGAATTTTTGTGTCAAAGTTCAGAACTCCTGTTATGGTATATATGTTTTGAGGTGCACTCTTGTCATAAATTAATATTACTGCTCCTACTAAATTTAACAACAAACAATGGTAAAATATCTATTTAGGAGTCTTTGACCTTTCCAACGATATATAGTTTGTCATGATTAGATTAGGATTTAATTATAATATATTGAAGTTAAGTTAGGCGTCCCGTATACGGGACGGTGACAGTTAAGGTTAAATGGTCTAGACAGACTGGACAGTCATTTAAATCAAATTTGTCATTATTGTTTGAACAATAAAGCTTCCTGTAGATATGGCGCACTTCCATGCCTTTTACAAACACCATTTACATGGTGTCTCTTTCTGCTAATTTTGTCCACAAATAACTTTGTGCCAATAGACATGCCAAATGATCGTGTGTCATGTTTGTTTGTCCACCTGTCAGAACACTTCCTTTTTCTGGTCTCTTACTGGCCAAATGCCATATCCTTGCATTTTGTTTTAGCCAATCACATTGTTTCTTAAAAACAAATTGCGTCACCTGCAATTGTTTTTTTTTTTTTCTTGTGTCAAAGACTTTAACTTGCAGTCTAAAGCAACCTAGGAGTAGGAAACCTACACTCAAAATAGGAGTGGACAACCATCCATTTTAAATTTACACAGGTTGAGTGTGAATATTTGACTTAAGGATATATTCTATAAGTACTGTCACATTTTTGAATCTTTAACTTGCTGCCAGCTGGTTGCTGAACTTCAAACCAGCCTAACTCATTCCATTCAAAGTGCTTTCCAACATAAAGTAAGCTTGCTTCGGTACGTTGCCCGTAGCATAAACTATTTTGATCTGAACATCCTCAAGGCTGTTTTTGTCTGATGGTAGTGTAATTTTAGACTGCTAAAAGAGAGCGTGGGTGGATTATTCTTTGGAGCTGCTCCTCACACTGCTTTCATTCGTTTCCCTCGCGTCTCGCTTGCCCCTTTAGTGTTGCAGGTTTACCCCCCCCCAACCAGTGAGGTCAGCATTCAGCTGCCCAAGTGTCTGTTACTCGTACCAGACAAGCCTGTCTCGCTCTCCATGACATTGCTGTTGTGCTCTTGCTATAGTCAGCAAAGCTAGCTGGTGTGTTGAACAAGCTAGAAATTGTTGCAGTGCAAATACAGTAAAAGAGGTTTTGTCAGTGGTGTTGAATGATTGTTACATGGTTAAAGAATTAAGCTTTTTAGTTTAGTTGGAGCATTTAGAAAAGGTCTGTTGTACACTTTTATTATTTAAAAAGTCATGTTAATGTCACAATATATTAGTGTTTTTATCTGTAACCCTGAACATCAAGAAGCAAATGCTTAAATGAACCTTGTATTATGTGTCTGGTGAGTTTAGGCTCCTTAATATGACACAGACATGCCTGCAAAGAGTACTTAAAACGGGACCACTGTTTGAAGGGGTTACGAAGTGTTTAAAGAGCACTTTGTTAGAGGCAAGACAGAAGAAACAGTTTAAGCGCTGCATGATTGGTGGAGGCATTTAGCCTATCACAGGCTGCGCTGAGCTAGGCTAAGTTTACACCAATAGTGGAATTTTTTTCCCCTTATGGAGTGAAGGTTGAGAAAGTGCTCAGTGAGTGAGGGGAGGCAGCCTGCAGATTGTTCTAGTTATAAAACTCTATTACGGCTTGTAAGGGAACAGGCGGCGCTGCATGAGGACTGCTGTTTGACTTTGGGTAAGTGACGCATGAACAATGAGGGATTAGTTCCCTTAATCTTCTCAAAACCCTTTTCAGTTAAGTCTATATAAGGGACACGGGAGGCAGTGTTACATGGTCAAGGAAACTTTCTTGCATTTTACACATTTAATTAAAATGTACCAAGAAATGTGTTTAATGGTTTGTTATTTGTTCTTAATGCACTGTCTGCTCTCTAAATCATCTGAAAGTGTGTTGGCTTCCAGAGAGTTAATCTGTCTAACTGACGGGAGGAATTCTCTGTCTGGTGTGGAATTTGGACTGTGATATAAGCTCTGTTGATGGATATTCCTTGGCTTCTAGCTGAAAAGAAACCATTAAAGTTTTTACTTCTCTGTCAATGCATTTCTTGTCAGCTAGGTAGTGAGTGAGTGAAATGTTTAAGATATTGCCAGTTGCATTGGACCGAATAGATCTTTGGGTAGAAAGAAATATTTGGTCTCCTTGTTTTCCCTTAACCCCACCCCCAGTTACCCTCCCCGTGCAAATGCTCAGCAAACACATGGAGTTTGTTTTGCCATGAAATTGAGTAGAAAACATCTTTACAATCTGGTGTTGGAAATCGATAGATGTAAAATTAAATTTTTGTTAATAGTTTAACTCTGGAAAAATCTTAGCAATTTATTGTTTAAGTGTGAAGTGGTGTTGGAATGACACTCACACTGTTATGATTACTGGGTAAAACCGTTATCACTCCTTTAGGCTTGCAACCATAGGAGTGACACCCTTTGGCAAGAGAGTTACACACTGTATGTGTCTTAATGTACCAGGCAGTCAGACTGGAGAAACATTGTCAAAATTAAAATTTATTTTTGTTTTTACTAGCTGGCTGTCTTAGTCATTTTGGGGATTGCCTTGATGAATGAATTTGTTGTTGTGTTGCTTTTGGTTCAGTACCCTGCATTGGTGTGTAATAGTTGTATGATATTGCAAGGAAATTATCATATTTGGGGAACTAAGTTGTATGGTGTTATAATGCTTTAAAAAAAGAGTGTAACTAATTTTAAGGACCGTTTACACATTTTCTTCTCTGTCGTTATTTTGAATATTTTAAGGAAATAATTGAACTCTATAGTGATTAGATAACTTACTCAACTAATTTCACTTTTTGTTTTTTTCAGAAAAAGATGATGATGAAAAGGACCCTTACTCTTTGGAAACCCCGTATGGTTATCAGCTAGACCTGGACTTCCTTAAGTATGTGGATGACATCGAGAGGGGCAACACCATCAAGAAGCTAAACATCCAAAGGAAGCCAAAAGTGGTCAGGTCTGCGCCGCCTCCTCAGAGTAGTTGCAGTGGCCAGACTGAGTGGACTTCAACAGACTCCTTATCCTCTTCTAACAGCGATGAGTGCAAACAGTCGCGAGTCTACTTTACACCTCAGAACCAGGTAGCCCCCCCTGGCCATACTGCCCAAGTCCATGAAGCTCCCCAAGCCTTTGTGAACGTCCCTGAAACCAAGAAGCTGCTGCCTCCACCTTCTCCCCGCCTTCACCATAACCCCCAGGTGGAGAAAACACTGATGGAGACCCGAAGGCGACTGGAACAGGAGCGGCTCCTGATGCAGCCACCAGTCAATGAGCCGCCTCGTCGACGTCTAGCCAGTTTTGGAGGAATGGGCTCTTCCAGTTCCCTGTCCTCTTACAGTGGCTCCTATGGGCCAAGCCAGATTTCACCCAGTTCACATTCTTTTCAACATAATGGACATCTAGTCAATGGTGAGTACAACCCCTACTTCACATCCTCTATGGGCAGTTCAATCCGCCACAGTCCCCTCAGCTCAGGCATGACCACACCAGTGACCAATGTTAGCCCAATGCACCTCCAGCACATTCGAGAACAGATGGTAGTGGCTCTAAAGAGGCTAAAAGAACTGGAGGAGCAAGTAAAGACCATCCCAATCCTTCAGGTCAAGATCTCAGTCTTGCAAGAAGAGAAAAGGCAACTAGTGTCCCAGATGAAGAACTCCAAAGTAGCGGGGCAGAGTCCAGGTGGAGGTTTCAGGAAGCGCTCCTATAGTGTTGGCAGTGCCGATCAGTATGAGCCCCTGACCCAGCTCAGGACAGGCTCTGAACTCCACATTGAGGAAATGGAGAACACCGAGCAGAGCACTCAAAGTCTACAAGAGTTCAGGCAACTGACGGCTGAAGTGGAGGCTTTGGAGAGAAACCTGCAGGATAATGGTGAGGAAAGGAAGCACAGCTTACACCAAACAGAGGAAAAAACAAACCAAAACGTCCAGCGGTGGAGGCATGAGAGCAAGTCCATTGGTGTCGGAGCTGATGAGAACATGAACAATGTGGTTGTTTATCGGAGGTCACCTGGGCAAAACAGAGATGTGGCAGTGGGAACAGAACAGGATTTGAGAAGCACAGGAGTTGGTGTGACTGAAGCCATGCTAGGTATGAGCAGTGAAGTAGAAGCTGAAATCGAGATGCAGCACCAGACCATCGAAGCCCTGAAAGAGAAGATCTACAGACTGGAGGTTCAACTTAAGGAGACCACCCACCAAATGGAAATGGGAAAGCTAAAGCTACAGCTTCAAGAGGCTGGATCAAGAAAAAAGGCAGACAAGGGAATGATGGCAAGGCCAGAGATGTACAGCACTTCAGTGGAGGCCAGAGTGTCCACACACTGCCAAGGTGTGGGCAACCATGTTGAGTTTAGCAATGCAAGCACAAATCATGCCCAACAAATGAATTCAGTAGGCATTATTTGCAAACCAGAGGCAAGGCATGTTTCGGTGGGTCCGGAGTTGCCAATGGAGCGGTGGGTTATACGAGAACGTGTTGAAGTTAAGGAACAATGTGTTGGCAGGCAGGTTGTGATTTGCAACCAGGGTGTGGGAGTGGAATTAAGTGTATGTGAAATGGGGATCAACACTGAATTAACGGCCGAAGGTTTAGGACTATGCAAAACCGAGGCTGAACAAGCCAAGGAGTTCAGGTCTATTGGATGTGGAGATTGTTTAGTCGATGTAGTGGTCAGGCCTATCAAGGAGATGGCAACCCAGAGCACAGCAACAGATGAAGTTCACAGAACTGACTTTGGAGTCATGGTCTTACCCATGTGTGCCTCACAGTACACAAATACAGAAATTGAGACAATAGGCAAGTTAACCAATACAGACAAGGTAATTCTTACTGATTCCTGCACTACTACACAAACACACTCAAAAGACAAACAAGTTAGCACTGTACCAGTGGAGACTCGTACAATTGCCATTGGCGATGGACTTGTGAAAGATGTGCCGGCCACATTAAAAACGCGCTCAGTTTCAGTAGGTACAACAGCATCTGAAGAAGGTATGCATGACAAGTCGCCATCTTACAAAACCAAAGAGACTGGGGTTGGCCTCACAAACATAAATGAAAACTTTTTACTCGGTCACAAAACACGGAACATTGCATGTGGCCCTTCTCAGTCTCCTACCTTGATCCAAATTGAGAGTGTTCCTGTGGGATTAATGTCATCAGCAGGACCCATCCACTCGCAGGCTGGGGCAGGTGTTGGACTTGATCACTACATAGAGAGAGTGCAGAAGCTCTTGCAGGAACAGCAGATGTTGCTTGCTCAGAACTACAGTGAGCTGGCAGATGCATTCGGCCCACCTCAACAATCCCAGTTTAGCTCCATCAATAGTGAGCTGGTTACTACTCTGTCATCTATCAATTCCGTAATGAAGTATGGAAGTGCTGAGGAACTCTCCAATATGGATCTTCTGAGACAGAAGGAGAATTCAGACCACACTGTAAAAGGTAAGTTGCAGTTTTCTTGATCCTATATGCAATATCAGGGGTGTCAAACTCAGTTCCTGGAGGGCCGCAGCCCTGCAGAGTTTAATTCCAACACGCACACCCATCTAGTTTTCAAATAAGCCTGAAGGACCTGATTAGCTGGATCAGGTGTGTTTAATTAGGGTTGAAGTTAAACTCTGCAGGGCTGTGGCCCTCCAAGAACTGAGTTTGACAACCCTGTTCTATATGAACCAAAGAACATGCATGCAGAAGAAGAAAAAACATTGTTGCATGTTTAGTATAAAGCGCTGCTGTACTCCAATTGCTATATTTACACTCAGGCCCCCCTTTCCTGCTGAGTATGGTGAGGAAGAGGAATGAGACAAAAGGGTACATGATGCATTTGTGTCTGTAATGATGCCTGACACGATCTGACAGGGCAAAGTTTTCTCTGACCCTGAAAAATACATAGGGGCTTTGGATATAATCCAACAATGATCTCATCTCTTTTGGAAGGCAGCAGCTTGTGCTAAATGGCTAGTTGTTGTTGTCTTTGCTGATGCTGATTCATAAGTCCTCAGTGTTATGTAATGGAGAGAAGCTTTGTGTAAAGACTTTCTCTCTATAAGACCAGACTCGGGGAGCATATCAAAAGTGTCTTTAAGTATGAGCACAAGTACTTTGTTTTTATTTCTAGGAAGGCTTAAAAGTCTCAAGAATCTAAAAGTTCTTAGTTCAGTGGTCTCATATTCATCTATCATCTTTTTGTTCGAAATACCAGGCTTTTAGCCTGAGTTTTTATGGAATGCTCTGAAATTATAAATAACAGTTGCTTCTACTCTGCAGGGAATCTCGAGAGAGAATTTTTTAGACATGCACATCAGAGGATTATGGCCAATGGTCAATCAAAATTGCTGCCAAGATTTTAGTGTTTCCATGTCTGCTGTGAACTGATTTGGCTCTAGATAAAGCAGGAGATGTGCACAGGTATTCTCCATATTGGACATTCTTTTGCAGAAATATTTTTATTACGTTACTACATTGGGTTCATGACAATGAAAGACCATCTGATGTGAAGAATATATAGAGGCTAGAATTCATATTCATACCATAATCATTGCACATATTATCTTAAACTCTGAGAGAAGCCGTAAGCACACTATTCTGATTGTGTGGTTTCCAAAGTTGTCCTTTTTTCAAGGAACTTTGTTTTGGCAGCAGCTATATTATAATGTCTTGGAGGTATAATTTGAGAGTGAATTATTATGTACAGTATCATACCTTGTTTGCAGCTGCACCTAGAAAACCCATACCTTATTGGTTGATTTGCAAGGCTTCTATCGGTGGCGTCCTACAAGTCTAAATATAAGCAGCTACTGACATATACCAAAATTTGGTGTTATTTTTGTCTGCAGCTGTGTAAATTTGAAGGCTTTTAGCTTTATTGCCGAGTTGTTTGCTTTTATACAGCTGAAAGTTTTCCTTCTTGTTTTTTTTGGTCATTCATGTTAAGAATGTTCTTTTAAGCTCTGCAAGGATGAATTTCAGATTTTCAAGATACAAACGGCAAAACAATTTCCTGGTATTTTTCTTCCTTATCACACTCAAAACCATAAAATGCAATTAGATGAAAGGAACTCTGTCAAATCACACATCTTATATTGAGGGGTTTCAAATGACCTTTTAATGTGTTCCTCCTTTTTATCAGCAAAATGCCAATAAAACAAAACAATTATAATATTTTAAGAGTTGATTGTCCTGAGCTATTAACAAATGTATTTTTTTTTAAATGCATTGTTGGACCTCATGAATGTCTTTTTCTGTCTTATTTCTTCCTGTTTATCCAGAAACACAGATGGTCAGTTCCCACTCGAGTAGTTTGAGGACAGAGGTCACAAGGATAGAAAATGTGTGTATTGATGACACACATGGTACAGCAACACAGAAAAGCCGCATGGACCAGCAAATGTCCACAGCATTGCATGGTATGCCCAATTCTGTCACTAAACAAACAAGAGTGTACATATATTTTTGCAGTTACAGTCAGTTGTGGTTGACAGTCAGTGTGTTAATATGAAGTTCTTGCTACTGTGTTTCCATGTGTGCTGTCAACTGATTTGGCTCTCTAGATAAAGCAGAAGATGTGCTCAGGTATTCTCCATATCAGACATTCTTTTGCAGAAATGTTTTTATTACATTACTACCTTTGGCTCATTGCAACGAAGGACCATCTGATATGAAGAATATCTAGAGACTAGAATTCAGATTCATACCAAAAACTGAGAAAGAATCAGCAAGCACACCATTCTGATTGTATGTGATCTTAAGTTGTAGTTGTAGTTGACAGTCAGTGTGTTGATTCGATGTGCTGTAAGACTGTGATTAACCATCATAAAAGAAGCCACTTATTCATGTTGAACTTCCCTTGATGATGGCTTTTTTGATGAAAAAACCCTTGTGTGACTGTCTCAGGAGAGCATGTAACAGATTAACAGCTTTAAGACACACTTCCCAGCATACATCTGCTCTCACCTGTCAAAAAAAGGGAAACATAATGAGTGCCTTCACCGCATACAATGTTAGAGATACAGACTGTTAGAGGGAGTGTGTCAATCTGTAGGGCATGTTCTGGCAGTTCTCAGAACTGTTCTTTTTTCAGTCTCTGTGGAGAGGGGCGGCGATCCTCTTCGGTATTTGGCAGTGCGAAGCCTGTACTTAACATGTTTGCCATAGCTTTAGGCTGTGGGTTGTGTTTCTTTTGCTTCACATTCAAAACTCATGTTTGATATGCAACTTTTTTTTCTTTTTTTTTTTTTTTTCAAACTAGCAGTGCTTGATTATTCTTTCTTCTGTTGAAAAGGACAACAAGAGTTGGACATTGTACATGTCTGTCATATTTGAACATGTAGCCATTTCTTTCCATTTTAAATGGGTGTGTAGATTTTGGTCAGTATTTTTGATGGAAACAAAATATTGTTTGCAGATCTATATTAAAACAATTTTGTAACAGTGTGTATGCAGGCTTGAATATACCTTACCATTATTTATACCTGGAATAATATTTGATTTAAAATGTAAACATTTTGGTTCCACTTTAACAATATAAAAATAATTGATCACCTGCATTTCTCTTTTCTACTAGGCAGTCACAGCACCCTGAAATCCATCATGAAGAAAGATGGTCATCAGGGGCCTAATGGCACAAAAAAGAACCTGCAGTTTGTTGGTGTAAATGGAGGGTAGGTTCTCTTTCACAATATGAGGAGAAAACACATTTATTATGTAAAAATTCTGTCACTAAAAATTAAAAAGTAAAATAACAAAACTGAGGTTTCCCAATGCAAAGCTTATTTACCAAATGCAATATTGGTTTGAATATTTGAGATTAAATAATTGTATTATATTAGTTCATAGTTTAGCTTAAGCTGCAACAATATTACAATACAAATTTATATATATTAGTAACCTGCAGTGAGTTTTACTTGTTTCTATGGACTGGGTAGCCTACCCATTTAGTTTTTCATTTTTACTGCACTAGCTAACTGTTTTCAAACACAAAATGATGACAATTAGCTATATTAACTTGTGCTGAAAGGAAAAACGAGACACACAAAGTGATATAAAAAAGTAGCTATGATATGATGTCATGAAGAACTATGAAATATAAAGTTTAGCAGTCATTTTACAAAATCAGCGCTGCAGTTGAACAATCAGAATCAAGTATTCCGGAGCGTCATGTAAACATGCAGTGATTTAATTATGTGCATATCTGTGCTTTCCATGTCTAGCTATGAGACAACATCGAGTGATGACTCAAGCTCAGAAGAAAGCAGCTCCTCTGGGTCAGAGGATGAAGAGGAGGACAAAGACAAGATGGTGAATGTGAGAGAAAGGAGGAAAGAAGAATTCAGGAATAATGAAGCAGTGGATGAAGACAGAGACACTGAAGATTTAGGCCAGGACAAAAGGCAGAGGCAAGTATTGACAGTAACTCTTCAGTATTGCACCATTTTTGACTGTAGACCAATACATGAGTCTCTTGCATCAGAAGGAGAGTTTAAGGTATTCTGGATGTTATGTCTGCATATATATGCATATATATATATATATATATATATATATATATATATATCAATATTATTATTATTTATTTTTTAAAGGAGAGTAGACTGTTTGGAGACACAAATGAAACATCAGATCTGTATTATCATGATTAAAGTATCCTGCATACCAAACCTGACATGAGTTATGAGACCCTTCATAATCTCAAAGAAGTCCTCTTTCCACCTGGAAATAATATTATTTCATATCTGGATAGTATCTGGATATTCTTAAGCTAGAATGCTAAACAAAGTGAAAAGTGAAAGTGACGTGAAATACGGCCAAGTATGGTGACTAGAGTCCTGCACAGGTCTAAAATTTAGGCCCTGGCCTGAGACGCTCAGGCCCTAGCCCGGCCCGTGTCCGACATCTTATCAGAATTCTCGGCCCGAGTCTGATCCCTTCACCCAAAACAGCTTATACTACTGTTTCAACTATTAAAATACTTCAGTTTTGTATGAAATGGCAAAGTGTATTTCGTTTCATTATTTTAAGTTAATTCAGAAAAATGTTTGGAGCATTTTTTTATTCGTTAAATGTAAGTTTTTGTTTTTTAAAGGAACGACCAAGCGGCCAGCGGCAGACAGTGAGTTGATCATAGCCTATTTTTTTATAAATTTAGCCTTCTCAAATCATCACGACTTGTCTAAAATTAAATCTAGAGTTATAAAACAGCTCCACAATGTTAGTTTAAATGCTTAACCTAGATAAAAGTGTACTGACGCATATCCAGTCGTTTGTACGGAGAGTGGAAGCTGAAGCGCGCCAGAGCTGTCACTTGCATTGGAAACATTTCAAATTACACCTTATTTTTACTCATAAAGGTAAGAGTAATAGGCTACATTGTTCGGAACTGTAAAGGGTCTACTTTTATTTGTGTGCACTCAAAATATCAACAAAACATGCTTTTTATAAAATAAAGGAAAAAAAGCAGTTTCGGTTTTGAGCAGGAGCGCTTCTGAAAAACTCTAAAGGCGCATCCAATGAGGAGACGGCGAGTCAGGATCATCATCAAATGCATGGAAGATCCAAAATGCAGCTTTTCCTGACGCATTGGGAATTTTTTAGTAACCAAATTCTCCCTGATGCTCTGCATGGTCAGCGGTCACCTGTATACTAATGGTGCAAATATGCATTGCGTAGGCAATGTGTAATATTTATAATATAATCAGTATTTCATACAGTCGCCATGTGTGCTCTGTGCGTAGGCCTATATTGGCATAATTAAAGGAGAGAAGCTAAATGAGCCCGAGTCCAACCCGAGCCCGATCTGTAAAAAAAAAAAAAATGGCCCGAGCCCGGCCTGAATGGACTCAGCATGTCTCCATCGGGTCCCGACGGGCTTGCAGACCTCTAATGGTGACGCATACTCGGAATTTGACCCATTTAACCCATCCAAAGTGCACCCACAAAGCAGTGAACAGACACACACCGTGAACACACAACCGGAGCAGTGGGCAGCCATTTATGCTGCGGCGCCCGGGGAGCAGTTGGGGGTTCGGTGCCTTGCTCAAGGGCACCTCAGTCGTGGTATTGAGGGTGGAGAGAGTGCTGGGTTGTACGTTCACTTCCCCCACCTACAATTCCTGCCGGATCTGAGACTCGAACTCGCAACCTTTGGTTTACGAGTCCAACTTTCTAATATTAGGCCACCACTTCCCGTTAAAGAAACGAATGCTTCTTTAGCTACACTTTGCATTCCAGTGTGTATCTGGTTTTAGATAGTTGAACGATTATACTGAACACGCAAAATGGAAAATGCCAGTCATTACATTTTCAAACATTTACTAATTTAAAACATTTACAGAGTTTTAAATATATTCATTTCAAAAGAAAAAAAAAATGATGTATCTGGTCTATTACGTTTCCCTACTTTACAAGCATTCCAACAGTAAAAGGTGCTAATAGAAATTAGAATTGAAAGGGAGAAAAAGGTTTAAAGCACCAAATTAAAAATAAACTACAAGAGCGATGTAAAGATTAGGGGAGAGAAATAAGAGACTCCTAGTGTAGTCCAGTAGAATAATTAATAGGATATTGTTCATTAAATTGTATAACCTGATCACAAGACTATAGGGTCTGTTGTCTTTTTCACATTGTGAAAGCCAAGAAGCCACAGTGCAACATACAAGACAAAAAGAGCTCTAGCCACAGATGTTCTTAAAACAAATACCAAGCAGATTTTTTTTTCTTATGAGTAAAAATAGAGCATTACGGAAAACTGAGTCAGAGTTGTGGATAATAAATATTTTTAGCACAACCTCTACATTACGATTACCTACTTGAATGCAGATAATGAAAATACATTAGCGTCTTTGTCAAATGTGTTCAGTCCAGAATTCCCTGACCACTTCCAAGTCTGGTTTCCTCTTTTGATTCAAAAACATGTTTATACACAGGGTTCTTTGTCCGATACTCAAATGAGTCATGCATTTAATAGTTTTGTTTTTCCTCAGGTATGAGTTGAATGAGAAGATGCTTTCTTCATGCAACATGCTGAAATCCCACCTCAATGACCCCAAGGCTTTATCTAGTAAAGATTTGGTAAGTTTTAGCCATGTCTAAACCCTCAGTGCACAAAAATAATATCTGTGATGCCAGATTAGTAAAATTATCCTCAATTGAAATCCTCTATTTTCTTGATGCCTTTGATGGTTTTCCTTAGTCAGCAATCTTGTCAAACAAACGACTCAGAGTTTTAGATGTTTCTTCAAGCTATGCTTCAACGCACCTGAAACAGGAAGGATATTGGCTCCTTTGTGGTTAATGTGGTGTAAAAGAATGTTGGATCAACTCTTATTTCTGCTGACCTCCGAACAGAGGGTCTGTGACTCGCCCAGCTGTGTGCTGACTGGGCTACTTTTAAGTCTTGGCTTATGTCAAAGCTGTATTTGTCCTGAATGTCAGAAAAGCTGAATCTGATAAGTGAATGTAATTTAGACTAGTTAGGATTATTATGTAACAAGATCCTGGATGTTTCTCTTTGTTTTACTTCTGTTTACAAATTGTATTTTTTTACTTTGATTTGGAGGTTTCTGAAGGGTTTCTGAACTGTTACTACACAAATAGCACAATCCGTGTACAGTAAATCTTCTATAATACATGCTGATCTTTCTCATATTTATAATTTTGTCATTTCAGAGGTCATATGTGAACACAGTGCAGCACGAGTGGTTCCGAGTGTCCAGTCAGAAGACGGCCGTGCCGGAGATGGTGGAGGACTACCTGAATGCTTTCAGAGGCATCTCCCCTGCCCTGCTGCAACACATCGTAAACATGGCCGATGGCAACGGCAACACTGCCCTCCATTACAGTGTGTCCCATTCCAACTTCCACATTGTGAAAAAGCTGCTGGATGCTGGTAAGTATTTGACAAAATTTCCATATTTTTTAAAGCCTCTTACAACCAGCTTTTTAGCACAGTGGTGATTGACGTGTGAAGGCGGCATGTTGGTGTTGCTGGGGACGCATCAGCATGAATAAAGAGTAACGTTATCACACGTGATCAGATCAAAAAATACTTTGGGCCCATTTAGCCCTGTAGTTAGCGCTGTCCATTTGCGATTCGATCAAGAGAGATAAATGTTAATAACAGTTGTAAACATCAGTGGTCTTTTGAGTTGAACCAGTAAGCAACCACCTAGAAACCACCTTTCCACCAAAATATTAAGTGTTATTTTGAGCACCATATCAGCATATTAGAATAATTTCTGAAGGTTCATGTGACACTGAAGACTGGAGTAATGGCTGCTGAAAATTCAGCTTTGGCCTCACAGGAACAAAATACATTTTAAATATATAAAAATAAGGGCTGTCAGTCATTAAAATTGTTAATCCCGATTAAAATTAATGTTTAATTAATCTAATTAATCACAAATTACATTTGGCTGCTAAAAAGCTTATTTAAAGGCCCCCAAAAGCTTATTTAAAGCTATTTTTGTGTTAAATGAGAAAGTATTAAGTAAATATTACAAATAGTAGCTTTAGAAAGAAATATTTTATTTGATTCAACATAAAATATATTACACATAAACGTTTAGGCTACAATGATCTAACATAAAAGCAGATCATTTGAGAAACATCATTTTTCATTCATGCAATGAAAGTCATTGGTAACCAAAATAGCTCTGTTACCAGCAATCTTCAAAATACCTTGTTTTATGTGCCACAAAAGAAAGTAAGTAATAAAGGTTTCGTAAATGATGACATAATTAAAATTTTTGGGTAAACTATTCCTTCAAAGCCCCCCCTTTTTTTAAATGAAATAATACTCTAAATAAGAAACTTACAGAAGCTCACAAACTTACATAAACTCACAATTCTGAAATAAACGCGCAATTCTGAGAACATTTCAGTCTTTTTTCCCCCTCAAAACTGAACTTTGACTCGCAATTGCGAGTTTATATCACGCAATTCTGAGAAAAAAAATCCGAATTGTGAGTTTATATCTCTCAGTTCTGACTTTATAACTCGGAATTGCAAGTTTATATCTCAAAATTCTGTGAAAAAATTGTGAGATAAAAAGTCACAATAACCTTTTTTTTTTTTTATTCAGTGGCGGAAATGGGCTTCCATAGAAACTAAAACTGGCAGCAAGTGGCAGTAAATATCTTCATGAGTCATTCATTCGATTCGTTCAAACGGCTGATTCATTAAGGAATTCAGTAAATGGCTCACTTTATGAATGGGCTTTTGAATAATTGATTCACTCGATTGATTCAAAACGCAGATTCATTCAGAAACTAATCACTGCTGTATAGCTCGGAGACTTTGTATAAATTCACGTTTGCACTTGTTATATTCGGAACAAACAGCACCCGTGAGATATTGCTTATCATATGATATAAATATGAGACAAAAACTCAGAGGAGCATTTTTGCCCCAATATCTTGAATTTTAGGGCATAATTACATTTATGGAATTGTTGTCCTGCATCATATTTGTCAACTGTATGAAATTTATGATGATGCACAAGTCTGGGGGCAGGGCAAGTGTGTGAACTGCGTTAAAATATTTTAATCAGGGATACACGATATTATAGGACTGATATTGGAATCGCCCGATAATCGCTTTAAATGTAAATAAAGGCATCGGCCCGATATGAAAAATTATTAGTTAAGAGGATTTAACTCGCATGTGCTCAGGGTGTGCTAGTGATTAGATCACGTCAACAGTGTGACTCATTTTTGAAGTAAAGTTTTGTCTGAATGATGATTAGATTCACTCTTTTGGATAGCTGCATTTAATCTGTGAGTTCAGTTTGTGATAGGGTAAACCATATAGCACGTGCAGCGGCAGCAGTGACAGCCTCCCCTGGGTCCTATACCCGTTCGGTAAAGAGTTTTAATCTGTAGGGGGCGCTGTTGGCCTACTTCTAATTAAATTAAAAGTAAAATGGCCTACACAAGTAACATTTAGACTGTTTCCTGATTAGATAAGGCAGTAATTGATGTCATAAAATTATTATATTTTGATTTTAAGGTCAGAAGCTATAGCTTACATGAAAAAAAAATCACAAACATGACACTTGTAAATTAAATAATTTTATATATACTGATTTATTCATATTTTATATATACTGATTTATATACTGTTTTACTTTTTAAACAAATCATAAGCGCTAAAAGATTTTCAGAATTTTTACAACTCTTTTTGCTTTAGACAATCTACAAATGTTAAATCTTAAAATAAAATGTTAGGGTTAACACTGCATCTTTCAGGGGGGGGAAATGGAGCGAGTAGATTAGTTTATTTATAGTTATTTTCAACGCTTCAATGTACTGTCAAAAACCTTCATTATTGTTTATTTAATTCTAACAAATAAGTTCTTGTTAAAAACTAACCAAAATTTTAAAAAATACTTTGGTTATTATTTCTGCACAGGAGAGACTTGGTGTTGTTTCCAAACAGAAGGAAATATATCGGTATCGGCCAAAATGATAGGAAAAATATCAGATATCGGCAAAAATCCAATATTGTGCATCCCTAATTTTAATCACGTCGTTTTTCATAACTAATCAATTAAGTTAACATGGGTAAACTGACAGCCCTAATTAAAACAGAAAACAATCAACATAAATTTAATTTGAATTGCAATAAGAAACTTTCAAAAACATAAAAAAAATCTTACTGACCCCAACTTTTGAATGGTAATGTACATGAGCTAATAGCTAATCCTCCAGCCACATCCAGACTCATGCAGTTTCCCACTGTTCCCCCTCCAAAAAGCACCAAAGAGCTCTGTGAATACCACATGATGAGGTGCCTTGACTCCTGAAAATAAAAGCCCATTATCCCAATGCCTTTGTGCTCCTCTACTATCTGACTCTTTTGGTGCGGCCCCCATTGTCTAAATTGTCTGCTTCCATTCTCAGACCCTCTAGCCATCTTTGCCCCGTTGCCAGTCAGTGAATCCCTGCTTTGGTCCTTCTCTTCTTCCACAACCCATGACTCTCAGTCTGAATAGCCTGCATGTCCCCTCTCTTAAGTTCAAACAACAGACGGTCTCCTTCCAAATGCATTTACTACAAGGGTGGGCTCAACGGTCTCTCTGATTCCCTTGTTCTCTCTGTTTCGTCACAGATGTCTGCAATGTCAATCAGCAGAATAAGGCAGGCTATACTCCCATCATGCTAGCAGCGCTTGCCGCCGTGGAGGCCCAGAAGGACATGAAGGTGGTTGAAGAGCTGTTCGGCAAAGGCGATGTCAATGCTAAAGCCAGCCAGGTTAGTTTTATTCTACTGTTGCACTTAAGCATTGCTTTAAACTAAACTAAGCACATTTATTAGTAGTATTTTTTTTTTGCATAGATTGAATGGTCAGTTAGATAATACTTGAAAATAGCCTACACTCGTAAAAATAAAGGTTACAAAAGGGTGTCTTTGCAGTGATGCCATAGAACCATTTTTGGTTCCCCAAAGATCCTTTTAATGAACAGTTCTTAAATGAACCATTTTGAAGAACATTTTTAAAAAATCTGCATTTGAAAGGTTCCATGGATGTTCAAGGTTCTTCATGGAACTATCAATGCCAATAAAGAACCTTTATTTTTAAGAGTGCATGGTCCATTTCATTGACATTAGTTAGGCATCATGATGAATTAATAAAAAATAAATAAATGTTAAAATTGAATAAATATAAATTGATTAGTACATTTAAACTAGATTATTTGCTTTTAAGGCAGTAGTCTGTTACATTTTAAGTCTCTAAACTGATCTCATTGAACCTGTGAGTACAGGCTGGTCAGACAGGGCTAATGCTGGCTGTCAGTCATGGCAGAATGGACATGGTGAAGGCTCTGCTCGCCTGCGGTGCAGACGTCAACATCCAGGATGATGAGGGATCAACCGCACTGATGTGCGCTAGTGAACATGGCCACGTTGAGATAGTCAAGCTACTACTGGCTCAGCTGGGCTGCGACGCCACACTTAGCGATAATGTGAGTGAACAGTCTCAATTTAACCTAGATACTCCACCAAACACGTTCAATGAACAAGATGTATATTTATGCGATGTGTTCAACTCATTTCTCGTAGTGGATACTGCTGTTGTTATCAGAAAGCAAGTGAGGCTAATGAGGTGTTTGCCATTTGTATGTTTGTTTTCTTGTCTCTAGGATGAGAGCAATGCCCTGTCGATTGCTCTGGAAGCAGGTCATAAGGATATAGGAGTGTTGCTGTATGCCCATATGAACTTCTCCAAAGCTCAATCACCAGTGAGTGATCGCAATTCACATACAGCTGATACACAGTGCATTCATTTGATTTATTTGTACATTGTGTTGATTTAGAATTTTTTTTTTTTATTAAGTTGGACTGTTTCAGTGGATGATCACAATTTATTTTGTAATATGCCTCCTTCTGACTCTAAACTCTGCTTATTATAATTTTGCAACTGACTCATGTTTGGCTCCGTTAACTGTAAATCATATCTTTTATGTCTGTCATCTGTTCACAGGGTACGCCTCGACTTGGGAGGAAGACTTCACCCAGTCCTACAAGGAAAGGGCATGTTTGATCGTAGAGCTTCAACCCCACCCTGCCTGAGCTGCTATTTTTCAGGTTCTGCCATGCCTACCGTTTTCATCAGCTAGAAACCAAATCTACAGCTAAAAGACTGAAAACGTACTTCGAACCTCAACTAATGGATAGAAGGCAATTATACTGAGCACTTTTTTTTTCAAACTTCTCCTGGGCTATGTCTTTCTCCTTGGCTTTTAGATTATAATACAAATGGACTTGCTAGCTAAGAGTCAGTCCCTTAAAGACCTCAAATGTGTACTCACCCTGAATGTATTTAGAAAGTATTCTTCTGCCTGAAATCACCAGCGTAATGATGTCAGAGTTAGACGACAACTGGAAAGTGGCTATGGAGTTGCCTTCAGAATATTGTTATTCTCATATAAATGTTTAATTTGATAATATATGGATATATCTTTGTATTCTTCTTCCTTTGAGTGGTCTAAAGCTTAAGTCAACATTTTTTCCCCTCTCTCTTTTTTTTTTTTTTTAAATAATCAATAATTTATAATTCCAAGATGTGGCCAATGTTGCCTGACAATGAGCTTTATTTGAACCATGTATATGCTGCCCAATATGTTCAGCCTTTGGGGTTAAAATCTTTTCTCCTCCATTAAATCCCCAGTATAGATGTCCAGTGGGTATCAGAGGTTGAAACACAGATTTTCAACGTGTTATTTTACACCCATGTTTCTAGATTTGCATTTGGTCCTTACTTTTATACTTGCCATTTTATGGCTTGGACATTTCAGATTTACTTTGTAACATGAAGTTATATATGTACCTATTAAAAGTTTTTATCAGAAATTATTGTACTTTGATTGTATATATTGTATGTTTGCGATAAGTGGATGCAGTAGCTTGGCCTTCATGTAATAAACTTATGTCGTAGGTCTAATATGTGGCTTTGATGTAGTCACAAGTAGAATAACAGATAACTACAGATAGTAACCAATAACTTGATAATAAAGTACTAAAATGACATGGCTTGTGCCCGTCTCTCTTCTGAAACTCTTCTTTCTTACAGGTCAATAGTACAATGACTCCCTCTACTGGAATCCACAGCTAATGTAGGCCTGGCATGATGGCTTGAACTCTTTTCTTATTAGGCATTGTTATTCAAATAGTTGAAAATGTCATTGTATATATTAAATGGATACTTGTATTTTGACATGTTAATTTAATATCAAGCATTTTAATTGTACTTTAATTTTATTAAACTAATTAAAATTGTGCTTACAAGTTAGCCCGACTCCTTGCATGTGGGGAGATCGGCAGGCATTAAAATATGATGAGCAGCTTTTCAGCTGTATTTAAGCTGTATTTTAGATTTGGACAATCTAACAAAGAAAAGTTAGAAACATGATCAGTGTCCTGGTTTGGCACGTTAGCCCCTGCTGGTCGACCCCGTAACTGCACCATTATGCTGCAAAAAGTGTCTTTCTCCACTGGCCGTCATTCTTGACAATTAACGTTAGTATTGTGATAATTAGCTAAGCCTATGTGTTTCTGCGAAACTGCAGTTAATTTAGTCTCATTTTCAAGTAAATATTACTTCAAGTATTTTTTTTTTTTTAAAACACCTTGAGAATATTCAGTTTCTGTTGACTCTGCCTTTTTCTTCCCAAAATCAAAGTACTTTTAGACATATAAGCCTGAAAAGAAACTATATAAAATGTTGACTATAAAATAATAATAAAAATTCTCATAATTTCTTTACCCCATTTTGGCCCCTAGCACTTATCTTACTGTTTTATGTGCAAATAATCACGTTTTATGAATCATGGCATTTTTAATTTTGCGTTACTTCGATACCTAAATAAATGCCAACAACTGACTGGAGCCCATATCGAATCTGTGACACCCTTTCACTTAGGCCTATTTCAAAAATCTTATTCCAAAATGTAATCACCCTTTATGCTCTCATTTTGTTTTGTGTCTTATGATGCATGATTTCATGAGACAGTTTGGCAGTCACCTAGTCTCAGTGGGAGAAACTGCACATCATCTCCCACGCGCGCGCTGGAATGCACAGGTTCCTCGCGCCAAACTTGAGTATCAGACCTCTGTCCCCCCTTTATAAGCGCTTTACAATCGGCTCGCGTGACATTTTCTAAGCAGAAGCAGCAGCATCTTTATCACCTGCCGGCATGAGCGAGGGAGAGCAGAATAACGGTTCGCTGTCTGTCACGAAACCGTCTCGTATGCCGAAGTGTTCTCGCTGCAGGAACCACGGCTTCGTGTCGCCGCTGAAGGGCCACAAACGCTTCTGCAATTGGAGAGACTGCCAGTGTCAGAAATGCAGACTGATCGCTGAACGACAGCGGGTCATGGCCGCCCAGGTAACGTTACTCTAGCCATCCTCGACGGGATGCCAGTTCAGCTTGTCTCTCTTTATTTTATTTTGTTTATTTATTTATTAATTCAACGTTCGTTGCATCTTCCGCTCTCTTGTGCTCTAATTTCCCTCTTTAGCTTACTTAACTTAGTTGTTTATAAATATAAAAGTAAACCAACTCCATATGTTATGCCTTGCCTTCTCAATTGATTATAAATTCAATGGTACTTAAAGAGGACTAAAGTATGTTTTAGCCATGTTTACAGTCGAGTTTACAAAAAATGTGATTGTTTGCTACAATAATAAAGATAAATTGTTTATAATCATAGTAACGTTTTGTAGCTAGTTACATTGTTTTTCTGCTAGCTGCAATTTGGCGCCTCAAACGAGATTAGCGAGATTCTTTTTTTTCAGAAATATGGAGGACGGTAGAAAAAACAAATTGTATTCACTTTAATTGTAATCAAATTATAATTCAAATGCCTCGTGGTACTTTTATTACGTAGAGAGTGAAGTGGCCCGGGCGTTTCAGGCCTTGAGGTGACTGTTTGTCATTGTAGGTGGCGTTACGGAGGCAGCAGGCCCAGGAGGAAGAGCTGGGCATTTGCAGTCCGGTTAACCTGTCTGGTTCAGACACTCTGGTGAAAAACGAGGCCGCCGGTGATAACGTGTTTACTATCATCTCAGAGCCGCCATCACCCACCTCTCCCACCAACCTAGGTGAGTAAACCGCATTCATTTGATTAAAAAACAAAATTGACTCAAAAATACAGTTTTCACAATATATTTGTTTCAAATAAATAGCTAAAACATTATTTTGGGAATTAATTTTAGCAGAAATTTCCAACATCAGTATTTGTAATAACTGTTGGGTAACAAGTCAGGTCAGTAAAACCTCACTGAGATATATTTTAGCAAGAGTCAACTATTTTTAAGATTTTAACTGTAAGGGCATCTTTCATGAATGTGAGCTTGGGGCAAGTTGTCATGGGTTACAGCTCTGTCACACCTTTTCACCTTGCAGAATGTCAAAAAATGTTAATTATTTTAATAAAACAATAGGGACACTCCAGCATATTTAAACAATTGAACTGGGTCATTTTTATGAATTCAATTATTTTGTCTTGTGGGCTATGTTAACATATATTATGTCTTTTTGAGGACAGAACTAAAAAAAAATGCTATTTTTTTTAAAGATAATTCTTATTTTGTTAAAATAATTAACATTTTTCAGATTCCTCAAGGTGTATGCAAACTTTTGACCACCGCTGTATACTGTATGTTGTAATTTTATGGAACTTGTTTAAATTTTTTTGTTCATTAATACGATATCTGTTTGCCGAATCATTTTTCCATACATTGTATATTAACTTTGATAACTGTTTTACTGAAAATCTGAAAAGCCATTAAATAGCCTGTAATACATTTTAATTAGAGATATGTTGTGTAAGATGGCTTTTATCTACTTTAGAATATTATATGTAATATTACAACAACAACAACAAAAAGATTGCTGACTTTATTACAGCAGGTTACCACTTACTGTGACAACGTACCCATACAGTGTTAAATTAATGGTATATTTCATTTCCTTTTGAAAATAATATAAATATTCAGTATAGATTTTTGTAGATAAATGGTACCTGTTATGCGTCGGTGGTTGTGGCAATAAGGCGCTCGACGACGGAATCAACCAAAAAGGAGTATTCTTTATTAGACAGCATCAACTCACATAAGACATTACTAACTTAAGAACGGACAAACACTGAAGGGAAACTCAAGACTTATAAAGGGACTAGAACAAAGGAGCTAACTAGATAATTAATCAAACACAGGTGATGGGGATGATAGATAATTAACTAATGACTGGGAAAAAACAAATATGGGCAAAACAGGGAACTAAACAGAAACAGAACCGTGACAGTACCCAAAGTAGCTATAATTTAAAAAAATGACCCTGAGAAATTAACTGAAGCAAAAATGTGGAAGCTAGACCTAGTGTTCGCTAATCAAATGTAAGCATACTTTTTGTTTTGAATTTGCTTTTGAAATAAATTTCACCAAATTGTTATCATAATTGCCAGATAAAGTATTAAAAAAAGCGTACTTCAGTTTATTGTGGAATAAATGAGTTCTTGATTTATTGTGTGTGATATGTCCTTGCATAGCATTAGAAGTTATTTCACTACAGTGACCTTCAGTATTTTTTCGCTCTCATTATTTGTCCATCAATTTACACCCTCTTTTATTAAAATAAAATCTAAGCTCAACTTGTTGCGGGAAGTTTCTGTGAATCAGGTCCTTGAAAATGAGGAGATAAGCACCTCTTCTTGACCCCCTGAACTGTCCATGACTGTGTGAGTGGCAGAGGGGGAAAAAAACGAAAGGATCCGTGACCATGGACATCTTGTACCCATCCCATGATTCTCCATTCTGCCGCCCTCCTCAGAACACAATACAGTCAGTGAGGTGCACCTCCATTCTCATATGAGGGGAGGGGAGGCTCTCGGCATAGATGGCCATTGTGCCATGCCAGACCATATCCACGGAGGGCTGTTGTGTTCAATGAACATGAGAGACATCCTGTTCCTAGTGCTCCGATAGCACTGGGGAAGGAGTTTGGATATCAGACAGGTCAAGGCTGCATATGCTCTGTAATTGTACTCCACTGCCTCTTTGGTTGCTGACAGATGAAACAGGAGTTACTGGAGGTTTTCAGTAATTGTCGTCAGAGACAAAGTGACACAAGGCATAACACATGCTGAGCCATCTGTAATAGACAAAGTAACTTCTTATATTACTGTGAATCTGCCATCACGTTCACTTAAAGCACTAAAGCGTTTTGCATTTGTTGACTATGTATTTTATGCCTTGCAAACGCACAGTAGATTAGGCTTGTTGTCAGAGAAACTGAGCAAAGTGAATAATTTTAGTTTATGCTTCAAACAAAAATGGACGTGTCAGTGGGGTATGAAAAATAATTTTGCTTTAAAATTAGGTAGATTTTTCTGAGCCCATTGGCAGATATTTGTTTTTGTGTTAGACAGAACTTCAATTTTGATCAATTTATTAAAACAAAACTATTGTATTTTTGTCATTTTGCTTCTCAAGTAAATGTATCTTAATTTAAGGATTTTTAGACATTTGCTCTGAAAACAAGGCAAAAATACTGATGAAGAACATGTGGTTTTTTGCAGCTTGATCAGAGTACAGTGAAAGTTATTTTCATATTCTAGTGTTTTTTTGTGTGTTTATTAATTTGTATATCTGGTACAATTATATAAGCTGTAATAGGTTAACTATTATAACATAGCTATTAACATAGTTCTGAATTAGATTTTTTTATAATTTGAATAATCCAAAGGTTGCGGGTTCGAGTCTCAGGCCGGCAGGGATTGTAGGTGGGGGGAGTGAATGTCCAGCGCTCTCTCCACCCTCAATACCACGACTGAGGTGCCCTTGAGCAAGGCACCGAACCCCCAACTGTTCCCTGGGCGCCGCAGCATAAATGGCTGCCCACTGCTCCGGGTGTGTGTTCACGGTGTGTGTGTGTGTTCACTGCTGTGTGTGTGCACGTTGGATGGGTTAAATGCAGAGCACAAATTCCGAGTATGGGTCACCATACTTGGCAGTATGTCACTTCACTCATATTGAACATTTGAAATTTAACACAATTAAATTTTTTAATGGTGGTTTTTTAATAAGCGCATATTTTCAGACAGCTGATTTTTTTTTGTTGTTGTTCTGAATTCTTTGACTGGAAATATTCAGTTTTTAAAAATACAGCTTCAAGATGAAGAAGAAATTCGGAACATCAAATTCAATATTTAAAATTCAAAGCTCAGAAATTCAGAAATTAGGTCAGAGGTCATCGGGAGGGGACATGTTCGGTTCAATTAGGCTAGTTTTGTCCTGGCCATGACATTTTACTCGTGGGAGTGTGATAATATGTTAATGCCACGAGATCATTTTGTCGAGGTAATCCTGGATCTCTGAAAATCTTTTGTGCGGTCTCACATTGCCATAGTTTCATAAAGTAACATAATGGAAATTTATTATATGTGTAATTTGCTATTTCTCATTTCATGGGATTAGCTATAGCGTAGTTTTCATGTCAGACACAGTTAACTATGACATTTTACACGTAATTGTATTTTTACCTGGCAAACCAACTTGTACACGCATGCTCTGGATTTAGTTTCTTTCTTTCTTTATATCTCTGTAAAACATTTTTAATGTATCATCCAATGGGAATTCTATTACATTTTAAATGATCTTCGTCATGTTTTCAACACTACCTACATGAGCTCAGTGAAATGTTCTATTGGTTTTTAATAATCTGCCCGGTAATTGGTTAAAGACGACAAAAAAATATATATATTTTTTAAATTAAATTAAATTTATTTTTCTCTGGTGGTGCTTGCCGCGAAGAGCCGTGGAAACGGCAGGATTTTGGGTGCACGAGCACCGCCTATTTCCTGCTATTCACAATTTGAATAAAAGTTTTAATAAATGAGTTTTGTCTACCTCATGTAAGAGATTTAATGCGGGTGTGGTTCGGGTCGGATAACGGGTTGGGTGTTCTGTCAATTACTGCGGGTGCGGGTCTCAAACAGGACCCGTGCAGTACTCTGCCTCGAGATGCTATGTTGACGGAACCACACATTTTTCTCGTGGCCACGAGTAGTTTAATGCATAAACAAACCTGCGTGACCATAGCAACCTGAGATTATCAGAGATGGATTTATTAATATTTAATTTTTAATTAAGATATTATTATATTAATTATTACAAATTGTAACATTATTAAATTTGAACCGTAGACCTAGGCTACCGGACTGATGTAGACAGCATTCGAATGAAGTTTATCATGAATAAATTACATGAAGTACATCAAATAAAATAGGCACAAGAAAACATTTTTATTCATCCCAAATCCATTAACTTATTGTCTTTTTCCATAACATTTCTTTATTATTATTATTATTATTGGTTATATAGCCTACTGTAAATGCCGACATGCCAATAGAGCTTTGATTATGCTATATGACCTACAGGAATATTTTACTGGAAGTGTAGTTTAAAGCTTGAATTTAACATATTTAATTTTATTTCGGCTAATTAATAGACTATTATAAAAGTCAAGTCAAGTCACCTTTACTTATATAGCGCTTTTTACAATGCAGATTGTGTCAAAGCACTGCACAATATCAAAAAAAAAAAAAAAAAAGGAAAATAAAGTGTCAATAAGTTTGAATAGTGTCTTTGCAATAAGGTCGGCGATATCGCTGGAAATGAAGCGTCCCCAACTAAGCAAGCCAGAGGCGACAGCGGCAAGGAACCAAAACTCCATCGGTGACAGAATGGAGAAAAAAAACACGCTCATTGTCACATATGGGTGTAAATACAATCATAATGTCAAAACTTAATTGGCATAATTGTCAGGCGCTTACAGTATTTGCAAAATATGGTAGCATATTAATAATACTAGCATAATTATACAGTATGTTAATTAGGTAAAGCTCTACACGAATTGAAAGGGAAATAAATATATATAACAATAAATCTAAAAATATAACCCTAACCAGTTAATATAATAATATAATGATAGTATTATTATTAGCCTACAGTTTTATAATAATAATATACAAATATTAAATAAAGACACGATCAGTTAACGGATTGCAAGACTGGGATGGAGAAAAATGTGGTTTTATCCATCTCTCATAATCCCAGGTTGCTATGGTCATACAGGTTTGTTACTTAAACTTGTGGCCAGGAGAAATGGATGTTGTTCCTTCAACTTCACATCGAGTGACCACGACATAAGGATGTCCTTACCTCGACAAAATGATCTCGTGGCGTTAACATATTATCACACTCCCACGAGTAAAATGTCATGGCCAGGACAAAACTAGCGTAATTGAACCGAACATGTCCCCTCCCGGTCGCAGTCAATGCTTCGTTCAACTTTTCAGAGATCATCTACTCTTCCCTGTGGATGACCTCTGACCTACTTTCTGAATTTCTGCGCTTTCAATTTGAAATATTGAATTTGATGTTCTGAATTTCTTCATCTTGAACACTTGAAGCTGTATTTAAAAAAAAACTGGATTTGCAGTCAAAGAATTCAGAACAAAAAAAATCTGCTGTCTAAAAATACATGTCTATTAAAAAACTGCCATTAAAAAATTAAATTGTGTTAAATTTCAAATGTTCAATATTCAAGTTATAAAAAAATCAAATTCCGAACTATGTTAAATGCCACATAATATTCAATAAATATGCCAATAACTCAAATTTACACAATTCAAATTCAAACTGTTTTGTCATATTATAAGCTCCATCCATAAGCAGCTATCCGAGAAGAGCCGTGTTCTTCAGAGTGCGTTGCCATTATTTTACTAGTCATTAGAATGGGAAATGTTACATTAACCTGTTAACAGAGGTTTTCTGTGTTCATATATTTAAGTAAAGGGTGATTATTTCAATAAGTACCGTGTTTTCTTTACTCGTCTTATTTTTGTATTTGCAATCAATACGGCCTGTGTGTAGTAACACTTAATTTCTTTGTTCAGATCTGTTAACAGTTACACGATTAAAACTGATCTTGGAAAAACTGAGCGACCACATCGCTACATTAAACTCTGTAAAATGTTCAGCCTGGTTGCAGTGCCATTCACTTAATGCCTCATCTGTGGTCGTTCTAGACGCACATTAATACTGAATTAGCAGCGCTCTTACTGCTTGACTTCAGTGGCTACTGAAGGTTAAAGAGCTTAAAATACGGGCACACAAGTTAACAGGTTAAATAATCAGTTTAGATGTTAATATGGCAACACTTTACAATAACGTTCATTAGTTAACATTAGTTAACATGAAAGGAGAATGAACAATACTTCCACAGCATTTATTAATCTTAATGTTAATTTCAGCATTTACTAATGCATTATTAAAATCACAAGTTGTTAGTAAACTTTAATGCACTGTGAACTAACATGAACAATGAACGACTGTATTTTTATTAGCATTAACAAAGAATAATAAATTGTGTAGTAAATATATTGTTAGTTAATACATTAATGTTATCAAATGACATCTTATTGTAAAGTGTTACCAATAATATTTATTCATCATACTGTTGAAATTGACTATTTTCTCTCTTGTTATTTGATAGGAGCTCCAAAGAAGACAGAGAAAGCTAGAGTCTTGTGCCCCGTGTTTATCAGTATCCTTATGTTTGTTGGGTGAAAAAGAAAAACTCAATAAACAAAGTAAAAAAATGATTTGACTCAAGGTTTCTATAGATATTGTGAATTCTTATGGCCACAATATCTATGACAGCCCTACTATATAATTTCCAATTTTGCACACTGTTAAATATGTCGTCTTAAGGCATAAGGCTAAAGCGATGAGCTTGCCAGAGAAGAGACCTCATTTTGACCAATTGTCTGATGTTTCAGGGAGCCGGTCCATGCTGGCTGTAAGTCCTGCAGCGACCAGCAGAGGGCACACTGAGGGCACGTCTGACCTGATGGTAGATGCCTCATATTACAACCTCTACCAACCCACACCATACTCATCCTACTATAGCAACCTGTACAACTACCAGCAATACCAGGTGAATGGATATTATCCTCATGTCAAGTGCAATTAAGCACCCCTTTTCAGTTTTTTAATTAATATTATAAATTTATTTGATGATAATATGTACGACCATTATATGCTAATAATACATATTATTATTATTATTATTATTATTTTAAACAGGACTGGATAGTTTAGGGTTAGTTCACCCAAAAATAAAAATTATATCATTATTTACTCACCCTCATGTTGTTCCAAAATATCTTAATTTGTGTTTCGAAGGATAACCAAAGTCTTACTCTATAAATGTTTTGGTTACACATTATTTAATGGTGTCCTTGTTACAGTATAATTATACATGTAAGTACTGAGTAATATTAATTACCTACAAGTACTTACTATATGGTTAGGATTAGGGTTCGTTTTAGGATTACTTGCACATAATTATGCATCATTTATTGTTATTATATTGGTAAGTACAAGGACGTGTAACAAGGCCACCTTAAAATAAAGTGTTACCTATTTTTTTATATTTATACCAATGTCGTCTTACATTTTTGATATTTTCTTTTTTCAGAATATGTATTTTTGGTGAACTACCACTTTAATACATACACATATTAGGTGCAATAATAATAAAAATAGCAATAGTAGGAAACCTGATATTTGTAAGATACCCAGTCCCTTTTGAACCTTCAGGCACCTTTATTGTGCATGCAAATTTGTAACCAGAGTTGTTACACGTGTTGCATTACTTTAATTCTTTTTAGCACTGAAAATAGCATTGCTTTTCTCCTGCTAAAAGTAACATGTCTTATAGTTCTGGCTTTACATTAGGTGAAAAGTGTGGTTCATAATGTTTCATAATTTAACATTTTTATATTATTTCTTACACATTAGCTGTGGTATTTTTTAACTATAAAATGAGTTGTGTAATAGTAAAAGTAACAGGAACAGTTCATGACAAAGATTTTTTTTTTTGTGATCTTTATATTTCCAAAAATGATTTACATTTATTTTGAATTAATCTCCTGACCCCAAACTCTGCTCCTTACTATATATAGTATCTTCAAACCAACCTGTCAGACATACAGTACCTCACACTAGCACTTTAGCAAACGTGTGAACGCCAGCATGGTGCACACACCTCCACACTCAACCAGTCTGCATCCCATGTAGCCCAGGTCACGGTAATAAGGTGATTAAGTGTGTTGCAGCAGTGTTGATAAGGGCCGCTGTCATTGGACCCGTCTGGCTTGTTGAAGTTGGCAGGCCGTAGTGAGCTTCTGTCCTCGGTGTACAGTGATAATACCTGTGCCATCGTTCCAAGCCACTGGCCAAACACAGCAGGAAGGTGTGGGGCTTTCATGCATGCTACACCTCTTACATGCTGTTTACATTTCCCCGCTCCCCCCAGCCGGAACTGCAACTAATTCTGTCATTGGAGGTTTTTTTAACCCTTATCCTTGTTGTACAGCTAACTATCACAAGAAGACTGATATATCAAAGTCTAAATAATCACTGCTTTTGATTAGTTTGACTGTTATTGCTTTATAATATCAGTTATATATGTTTTTGTTAGTTTGATATGATATTTAAATAAAAATCTAATCTACGAAAATGACAAGGTTCCAGTTTTCTCATCATGCTGATCAGGCATCGACTCTCTCACTATTCTGGCAGTAAAATATTCTTTTAAAAGTAGCTTACGGTTATAGTTGTTGTATTATAATTCCTTTATAATGTAGTATAATATATTGCTAGTGTAAATTACCATTCAAAAGCTTGGGGTCCGTAAAAATTTGGGATGCACCGGTATCGGGCCCGATACTGAGCTCATGTACTCATACTCCTTAAAATGCCCCGATACCATGATAAGTGCCGTATTCAGACAAAGAAACACTGACAACAGACAGCAGAATGGAGTTATTAGAGATTAAGGATGTCTACGAAGTATATGCATGCAATGAATATAATGTTAAACATCCAGTATTAGCTGATGTGCACGAGCTGATAAGCAAAGCACACTGAGTAGATTGAGCGCTCTGTGGTGCAGATGCACAAGCTTGTCGAGTGAATATCCCTTTCTCGCAGACATCACTGGAAAGTTTGTACTTCGGTCGGATATATGAAAAACAAGTAAAAAAATGCAGGAGTTACTTAATGGTAGGGAGAGAGAGAGAGCACTTCTGTTGTGTGAACTTTATTGATGTTCACTCACAGCACACATCATTTGAATTAAATCCTAAATATAAGACAACTTATAGGGGAATTCAATATAAACATCATTTATTTTCAACCTTAAGCATACAAGACTTTCTAGCGAAAGTGAAGCAAGAAGCCAGTGTGAAATGCGCTAGGGTGTACTGTACTTGTCCCTCTCATTCTGCACCAGTACAAATACGTGCACACGTTGCACATGTTTTGCTTGCTTCATGAGTGTTTCTGCATTACATGAGTGGCTTTGAAATATAAATCGCAGCATGTTTCAGATGAAAAAAACGTGACTTTTATTTCTGAAAATAACACAGTTAGGAGATTTATAATGAGTGGTTCCCTGCATTATTACAGCAAAACACATGATTACAGTACTAAACCGCAGCAATGGATCAGCTTTAATGCTATTAAATTAAAGATGATGTACCATAGAGCAAAAAAAATTAACAGTGAGAGTAACAAAAACTTGTAAAATACATTTTAATGAGTGTAATTAAGTGTGAAAATAACCAAAAGTATAAAATAACCAAAAATTAGATTAGAAAATTAGACCAGGTGTAATTATTTATATATTTTTTACTAGTGGGTGCAGGACACTATAGTTCATTTATGTAAGTGAGGATAGCAAAATAAAGTAAACTGTGAAATATTATACACACAAATTCTTCATACAGTAGACTACCAATAAAATTTGGAACCAAAAATTATTCAGACCGAGTCTGGGAAAAATTGAAGTTCAGGTTTGCATGAACCTGGCTGACAGCATGCCCAGGAGACTACAGGCTGTCATCAAGGCTAAGGGTGGCCTGACAAAGTATTGATAGTTGTGTAAATATTGTCATACTAACAGCTGTCTGAATAATTTTTGGTTGATTGTAATCCATTACCTTTCTATCAAAGTTATCTGACATTATCAAGCTGAATTTGTTCTGACAGTTTAACTATGAATTCTGAAATATTTTATTACCATTTTCTAAACTATAGCGAATAAACTGTGATAATGTGAGAGATGCTGAAGGTGTCTGAAGAAATTTTGCTTTGACTGTATCGAGTTAGATAAATTAAGTTAACCAACATTATTTACACTTTTGGTTTCTGTACCCAATAGTTAAAAAATGAAAAAATACAATGAAAATATCGGTATCGGTACTCTGTATCGTCAAGTAGGGTTGTGCCGATAGTATCGACGATAGTCAGAGATATCGACGATAACAAATGTCTTTGTCGATAGTCAAGACGATATTAGGCTCATTCTCCTATTAATGTATAAAGCTATTATTATTATTGTTAGGCGGCCTATTATTTATTGGGTTATCAAATTGCCCCGCTATTTCACACACGCGTGCAAATGAGGATCAAGGCCAAAGTATACTTCGGCCGTCCACGTCCACACACTGTCCTTATTACGTCATTTTCGTCATCAAGAGGGCTCGCAGACAGTCGCGCACCCAGTCCGAGTGCAGGCAATTTTTTGAGACACGCAAGTCAAGTTGGTGGTTCTATGCATGTGTTGAGCTCGTCCGTCCGCACTCTTCTGCGCCAATGCGGCAAACTTGTTGTAATGTTAAAACTGTTAAAGGAACAGTTTAATGTTGTAATGTTACAAGTTGTAATGTTAAAACTGTTAAAGGAAATCTGCTCTTTTGTACAAACAATTTATGTGGTCAGTGTCACAAATTAGCTGCATAATAATGGGGTAGGGGTTTCAGTTTGTAATGATAGAGACATTAACATATTTTAACTGTATGGTTAAAGATTTACGCCAATGTATATTCAGATCAGTGTTGGGTAAGTTACTTTCAATAAGTAATTAATTACAGTTACTAATTACTTCATCAATATTGTATTTAAATTACTTTACTAATTACTCTATCTGAAAAGTAACTTAGTTACTCAATAAGTAACTTAATTATTCAAATCGCTAATTAGGCTACATCTTAAAATCCCTATAAACCTTAATAGAAATTAAACTGTATATTCTTTCAATTCGAGTCAAACATAGAATAGTTTAGCCTTTTAGCTTTAAAACAACTGTAATACTTAAACATTTTTATGAAAAAAATGTAACCACCTTTGGTTAACAAATAGAAATACTCTGCAAAATATCTGAATAACAAAAAGGCTTAAAAGTTAAACAATACATTTCAGTTTGGCAAGATGTTCAGGAAAAGCCCAACTAGTAAAATCTGGTTTATGTCAAAATAACACGTTAACTAATGTAGGAAAGAATAAATTACAGAAATGATCTTCTCTGCTGCATAATGTCAGATCGCGCTGTTCTTATGAGGTAAATTTCTCATAGCAGGTCTTCTTTCAAAAATGATGAATATTAGATGATTTTTTTTTTTCTTAATATTTTACTTTTTTTTTTGTATCTAGGTGAGGGCATATGCGCGCAGGTGACTGCATATAATGAGCTCAGACACGGGAAAGACTGTACCTTGCTTTAGTTTCATACGGATTGCATAATCAGAAACATTAGTTTTTAATTTGAATTCGTTCAAGTGTCAAGTAGACACTTCAAGATTTTTAGATTCTATTGATTTTAGTCTTATATGTATCTGAGTCAGAGCCGGCGCCAGGGCACCTCCATCAGAGGGGCATTTGAATTTCTGGGGGGGGGGGCACAAATCACGTTTTGTGTGTGTGTGTGTGTGTGGTGGGTGGTGGTGGTGGTGGGGGGGTGGGGTTTCGGGGTGGGATGGGAAGCGTGCAATCTGTGATTGCGTGCAGTTTCTGACGCTCGCTAAAGCGTGCAATCGCTTTCTTATGTGCGCTGTTTTACCGGTTTCACTTTCGCTTTCGAAACGATCACGTTCAGCAAGAAGGGGAGAGGATGGAAAGTGGGGGGCACCGTAACTTTGCCCACGAATGCCCCCTCTTGGTGCCGGCCCTGATTTGAGTATTTAAGGTTTCTCTGTGAATCAGGAAAATCTGAAAGTGAACGCACCCGCACGCGGAGGGTTAAAGCCGCTGCATTCAATATCTTTAGACGGTAAATTTAGATTTCAAATTCAATATTGCTTTTAGAACTGTTGAAATTATTTACTGTATGTAACGCAAGTACTTTATAAGTAACTGTAATTAAATTACCTAAAAATGAACAGTAATCCCTTACTTTACTTTTTCAGTGGATAAGTAATTTAATTACAGTAACGCGTTACTTAGTAACGCGTTACACCCAACACTGATTCAGATGTACATGAAGTCCAGGCACATGAATCTGTCCTGGCAGCAGCTCTCCAGTGTGGAAGTTGTCTGCATCAGACCATGCTGCACAAGTTTGAAGATGACTGTTAGAAGATATCAAACTGGACAGCATGAAATTGAGGGCATCCTCAAAGTCATGGCCCGTTCAACTTTGATGTACCATCATCACATTGCAACAGTTTTACAAGCCTTTATTAATCAGCCATCACCCACTGACAATAGAAAGAGTCTTCATACCATGACATAATATGATTTTCATATGGAGATTACCCTGTGTATATGGACTCTGATTTATATGGCAAAGTATCCTCATTGTATCAAATCTGATCCACTCAAGTGTGAAGTAAATTAAATCTATATTTCTCCAGGGAGTCGTTCCTGAGTGTTAAGTCAGTGATGGGGCCATATTTTAGCATATTTGTGCAGTTGGGACCCTGATGGCGACATACTGCTCCAGGGTCACCACCTCTATCTTTTTAGTGTGTCCCGGGGTTTGAATTGCAAAGGTTAATGATATTGCTCATATGAAGATACAGCTCTGTAGAGGGGGAGTTACTTTAATTCTGATCTCCCATTGCCAGAATTTGACTACTTGGCAGATGATTGTAGGAAATATGCTATGATTCATTTGGTGTTTTGTAGTAAACTGTTGTCCTGGTTTATTGTTTCATTGTCTATTGGTTTGTTTTTAGCTTTTGAAAGAAAAAGGTTCATGTATTTAACATTTAAATTTAGCAAGTTTTATTTGTGACAGTGTCATTATTTTATGATCAAAAATACATAAAAAAAATGCAGTTCATACAGATGCTAAATTAAACGCATCTACTATTTTCTAAATGTTTCTCATTTCTGAATTTAAAATCCAGGTAACACTTTATTTTAAGGTGTCGTTGTTACACATGTTACACGTAATTACTATTATGATAACAATAAATTATGCATAATTACATGCAAGTAACCCTAGACCAAACCCTGATCCTAACCCTAACCATATAGTAAGTACATGTAGTTCTAATAGATGTAGAATTAAACTGTAACAAGGACAACTTAAAATAAAGTTTAACCAAAATTCATTAAGCCTTTTTTGTGGAGCATTAAAATTGCAAAAAGTTGTTGTAGCAGAAGAAAAAAATGTCCCATGTAAAAGCTTAACTTCTTAAATAGTAAGTACAGTATGGTAGTTTAGTTTTTGTAGTTTCATAAATATTTCATTAAAGAGAAGTAAAGGAGCAGTTTACAAAATAATGTTTTAATGGCTTGTTCATCAAATCAAAGATAATGTAATTCAAGCCATTTAGGAAATCACACAGGACCTCACGATCCTCACGACTGTCATCCAGTTTTTTTTATTCTTTTATTGGTTTATTAGATCTTTTGACATGAAGGCTACAGTAATTCAGTTGTCGCGTCAAATGGAATTACCACAAGAAAAGTTGTGATGTCCATGATTGAAAAATGTATTATTATAATTATAAAAAATAGTTAATCTGGTAAAAAATAAAAATCTGGTAGTCAATAGAAGCATGAAGCTTGAGGTCTTTTGTTTCTGCAAGAACAATGAACCTGTAAGAAAGGTGTTATTGTGATTTAGGATTTAGGTCACTTAAGAAGGATTTCTCTTTCCATCAGGCTATTTTGTAATCCAGAAGCTTCACAGTTGTTTGTAGAACATTATGATGTATTCTATCTTATGTTTACAAAATCATAACTTGTTCCATGAAACTTTCCATCATAGCTTCTTCTCTTTATTAGGGTTCATTTGATAAGGAAGTAATTGGGTGAGGAGCTCATCTGGCTTTTATCTTGGTGTGTCCATCTCCCGCCCTCTCCCACCTCCAGTGAGTGGGGCTCCGCTGCACTGCAGGTGGAGAATGAAAATATGAGGGTTGCGCAGAGGATCCAGACAGCTGATGGTGCCAGATAAGAGCTCACTCAGGGAGGTAAAGGACTCCAGCCAGCCCTTATTAATGAGGCTGCTCTGGATCTAACACAGCAGAGGTTGCACTACGCTAGCAGGCCTGGTCATTTCTGTGGGCAGTTTTTTATTACATGAATTGGAAATCACAATGCACTTTTAAACTGCTGAAGCTGTGCTAAGCAAGCACTATGCAGTGTTACCAGATTTTGCCTAGATATGTTCATACCTGAGATAGAGATCGGAATCACAGGGAATGACGTTGAATGATGCATGAATTTTATTCCACATGGACTTATTTTGATATAAGTGTTATGGTAGGTTAAGAGTGGCATAGAAAAGGCAGGAAATAGTTGAGTAGCATAGCAAACATTTGGGCACATATTCAAGGTTTGTCTCTTGCTTGTTGTGGCACATGCTTTTTTCCCACCTCGTTTTATTTCATGTATGCATTGGTGGGGGTACTGTTGAAAAAATTAAGTTCAATTTGTATTATATTTGTCATAGGCAATACAAGAGGCTGACATTGTTTAAATAACAGTTTATAAACCTGTCAAGAGTTGATGGGGTGGACAGTAAATGGTGACATATTACTGGCTGACAGAAATCAAATTCCATAGAAGTGAAATTGAAAACACCCTAAGGCCTCTGTGCCGTCAAGTAGACAGCTTATTTTAAAGTTCTCGCAAGAGGGAAGAAGACTTGCCAGAGCAGTTTGTTGCAGTTTATTTAAAAAAAAAGAAAAAGAGAAATGAAGCAATCTAGGCAGGAGGTTAACCATAACACATACTGGCCATTTTTTCTCCTCCTCGGACTAGAGGTTTATATTGTCACATACAGAATGTATAGACTCTTTTACTGAAGCACTGAAACACTTGATGAATGCACCATGCAGTGTGCAGATAGAACTCAAGACCTGGTTTAGGACCGTCACTGTTGAGGTACCATACACCTGGTGTCCAATTATATGGGTAAGTATGTCTTCTGGTTCAAACAGGGACTGTATGAGAATGAGAGGATGGACCAATTGTATATAAACAAATAAAAGGAAGAAATTGCAAAACTCAGTATAGCATCTGTAATAAAGGATGTTCAGCCTTTCAAGTAAGACTTATCGGTAAAGCCACTGTATAGTCTTATTGTTTTGCAGTGTACATGAATATTAGCTGGATCAACATTTTAAAAATAGAAAGAGTTCAAGTTCAAGTTTATTTGCATAGCGCTTTTTACGATACAAATCGTTGCAAAGCAGCTCTACAGGAAATTAAGTTTCCACAATATATTTATATATTGCAGAACCCTAATATATTTAACTTATGGCAAAATTTTGTAATTCTGTATGTTGTCTGAGCGTTGGCATCCTCTGAGGTCCTCTGAGGGGTTGGCATTATCTTTTCTCAGGTGTTCGGTCATCTCAGATCATTTAAGGGTTGGATCCAGACTGAAGCTTCTGTAATTCCTAGTTACCACGGGATATTAATCCTGTGGCAGAAACACAGAAACAAATAGAGACATAATTAGCGTAGCTGCTGATCCATCTAAGCAAAAATGATTTGTTCAACCCAAGCTAAAGAATAATAATAATGTACATTTGATCAGATATAACTGCAGTACAAGCTTATAAAGATGCATTATGTGAATGCTTGGCTAAAGAGATGTGTCTTTAATCTACATTTAAACAGAGAGAGTGTGTCTGAACCACGAACGTTATCAAAATTATTGGGAAATTACAGGAGGAAATTATTGGTCATCCAATCTTTTACATTTTTTACACAATCTATTATCTTAGATAGTTTAGAAGTTTCATCTGGTCTTGTTGAGATATATAGTTGAGTATCATCAGCATAACAATGAAAACTAATCCCGTATTTTCTAATAATATTACCAAGAGGCAACATGTATATTGAAAATAGCAGAGGACCTAGGACAGATCCTTGTGGTACTCCATAATTTACTGGTGATAATTGAGATGACTCCCCATTTAAATGAACAAAGTGGTAGCGATCGGACAGGTAGGATCTAAACCATCTTAAAGCCTGCCCTTGAATACCAGTATAGCTTTGTAATCGATCTATGAGTATATCATGGTCTATAGTGTCGAACGCAGCACTAAGATCAAGTAATACTAGCAATGAGATGCAGCCTTGGTCTGAAGCAAGAAGCAAGTCATTTTTAATTTTAACAAGAGCAGTTTCTGTACTATGGTGAGGCCTGAAACCTGACTGAAATTCTTCATAGAGATCTTTTTTTTTGCAAGAAGGAGCACAATTGAGCAGACACAACCTTTTCAAAATTTTTAGACATAAACGGAAGATTTGAAATTGATCTGTAATTTGCCAGGACATTAGAATCTAGTTGTGGTTTCTTAATAAGAGGCTTAATAACCGCCAGCTTGAATTGTTTTGGGACGTGACCTAAAGATAACAATGAGTTAATAATATTGAGAAGCGGTTCTTCTGCTACAGGTAACAACTCTTTCAGTAGTTTAGTGGGTACAGGATCTAATAAACACGTTGTTGGTTTAGATTTAGCTCTTCCTGTCCTATAGTTGTAAAGCACTGCAGTTTTTCTTTGGGTGCAATGAATGAATCTGAAATACTAGACGCAGTAGAATCTATATTTGATATTGTCTTTCTGATGTTATCTATTTTATCAGTAAAGAAATTCATAAAGACTATTAAACTGTGAGGGAATATTTAGATCGGGTGGACTCTGTTTATTTGTTAATCTAGCCACTGTGCTAAATAAAAACCTTGGATTGTTTTGGTTATTATCTAGGATTTTGTGGAAAGAGTCAGTGCATCCTAGCAGAATAAAAAAAAAAAAAACACTGACCCCAAACTTTTGAGCAGTAGTTTACTTTTTTGTTTACTTTCAAGTGAACTGTCTCGCAAATTCGTTGTTGCATTCATATTGCTCAGCATTCATCGCTTCATTCATTTTCACTGCTTAATCTAAATTATGTTTTACTATTTTATTGAAAAGTAGAAATTAGACAAGCTGTATTAAAATCTTGCGGTTTGCTGAGCCTTGCATATTGACATGCTTTACAAATTTGAAAATTATGTGTGAATGTGTGCACCTGCAACTTTCAAAATGTGATTGTCTTTCTTTTTGATTCTTAACTGTTGATACGATAAGATTCTTTGTGTTTAGCTAATTTGTCTTCTTTTTTTCTCCACCTCCCCCTAAATCATACCCCTTTGAAACAGATGCCAAGTGGTAATGGTCGCCATAACGTGTCCCCCCAGTACCGAACACACTCCTACTATTCATCCTACCTGAGTCAGGGGCTCGGCACAACTGCTTGTGTGCCACCCAGCACCTGCCCTGAACCCAAAGGAGCAGGTCAGTCCCACACACACACATACTCTTGGGGCCATAAACTTTTATCCAGAGATTATCAACAGTGTGGGCAAGTACATCTGAGGGAGGTTCATATTCTGAGTCAAGGGCGCTATAAAATTTATAAAAAATAAATAAATTCAAAGGTAAAATTTTTATGAGAGTAATTTGTTCTGGTGACTTCAGATTTAAAGAGACAAGGGCCATGTGCTAAGCGCTCCAGTCTTAGAACATAGAAATCATAAATTCTATTTTCAGATTTTTCCTGTGCCTTTCACTTTGTAAAGCTATGCAGTTTGAACTGACACGGTCTAAAATTATTTATAAATTTTAGAAACAACATATGGCTTAGTGTGCACCATTTTGAACAAATTTAGAGTGTTGAAGGACATTTTAGTATGATTATGGTCTTTCTGTGATCCACCATTCCCGTATCCCTCCAAGCTTGCCACCTGCCCTGGCTGTTAATGATTTTTACATGCTGATTTCCAGTGGTTTCAACATGAGGGTGTCTGTCACCCCCACTATCACTGCAGGGGGTGTTATGTTCCATTACACGCAAAAGACTCCAAGCTGGGTGGTCCCATCTCCAAAACAAACTTACTCTGAGCCCAGTGAGGAGTTTGTGGTCTATTATTTGTTTCCTGTACCTTTAATGCAGGGTTTTTGGGTTCTGGGGATTCACTAAGGACTCTGAGTGGGAAAAAAATATGATTTTACCATTGTTTTAGCAATGTCAAAGTTAACGTGTTAAGATATTGAAAAATTATTATTAATTAAATATGCACAGTATATAGTGGTGTAACAATGCATTCCGAGCCAGTTCAAAAAAAAAAATTACCCATTCAAGTCTGTTGAGATGTTGAATGAATCACAATATAATTGGGGGTCGGAGTTTAGGAGATTACATGAATGTATCTCTTCAGTCTTGAGAAGTTTATGTAGTATTTTCTTTTCATCATGCCTCTGTATAATGCTTATTGAAGTAGTGTTTATAAGCACAGCTGCTTTGTTTACAGCGGCAACGAAGGAAACGCTATTGCTGCTGTTCCATAAGTGCCACCTGCTGTCAGAGAGTGAATTTGTGTTCTCATTCTGCCAGTCTACTGTTTTTGTTTTGTTCAGATATGTTTTATGTAGAGTAAATTCACACAGTTAAAGTCAGACTATTCTGTTTCTGTTTCAGATTTTGAAATTATACAATATCAGGGCTCGCAAAATTTCTAAATCCCCGGTAGCCCTTTGAGCAGGTACTCTTCAGATTTTGGTAGCCCGAAAATTAATTTAACTAGCCCAAATAAAATAAAGACCATAAATGTCAATCAAAAACATTTTCAATACACAAATATCAATGAATAAAGGAAAGAGTTTTATTTTACTATTTACAAAGTATCTGCAGAATTCTTAAAAATCTATTTAAGGCAATTTGACAAATTATTTCTTATACCATTTAATGTATTTAAAACTGTCTAAGGCCTTAAAAACTCTTCAATTTAGTTGTATCAAATTTAAGGACCCGTGGGAGCAATGTTTCCTCTAATTGTTTTTCGATTTGACCCTTGATGTAAATAAATGATGTACATTTTAGGTTACCTGAGAAAACATTTTACTGCACAATACACTGCCGTTCAAAAGTTTGGATCAATAAAGTTTTTTAAAGAAGTTTCTTATGCTCATCAAGGCTGTATCTATTTGATAAAAAATACTGAATATTATTTCACAAAATAATATTGTGCAATATTATTGCCGTTTAAAATAAATGTTTTCTATTTTAATATACTTTAAAATGTAATGAATTCCTGTGAAGCAAAGCAGCATTTTCAGAGTCACATGATCCTTTAGAAATCATTCTAATATCCTGATTTTAATCAATGTTGGAAACAGTTGTACTGCTTTTTTATTTTATTTATTTATTTATTTATTTTTATACTGTAGGACCTGTGATATTTAAAACAAAAAAAAAAAGTTAAAAAGAACAATGTTTAGTCAAAATAGAGATTTTGTTACAATATAAACTATTCAAAAGTTTGGGGTCAGAATTTTTTTTTTTTTTTTTAAAGATACTTTAAAAATCTTTAAAGAAAGTTAAATAAACTTTATTCAGCAAGGATGTGTTAAATGGATAAAATTGATAGTAAAGACTTCTATTAGAAAATATTTCTATTTTGAATAAATGCTGTTCTTTTAGACTTTTTATTAATCAAAGAATCAAAGAAAAAAGTAGCACAGGTTCCAAAAAAATATGAAGCAGCACAACAGTTTCAACACTGATAATAAATCAGTATATTAGAATGATTTCTGAAGGATCATGGGACACTGAAGACTGGAGTAATGATGCTGAAAATTCAGCTTTGATCCCAGGAATAAATGCTGTTTTAAAGTATAGGTATTAAAATAGGAAACCAATATTAGAAATTGCAATAATATTTCACTATATCACTGTTTTTTCTGTATTTTTGAGATGAATACAGCTTGATGAGCAAGAGACTCAAAGTCAAAGACTCAAAAACAAGGTCAATTATTTATCAGGTTTATAATATAGCCCTAACATAATATATTATCAAAACAAACTATTTAAACTGATAGAATAGAATACAAACTGAAGCAAAACTTAAGCTGAGATCTGTAATTTAAATATAAAAAAGTGAACATATGAATTATTCTATAGCTGTCGTTATGAAGTACAGTTTGTACAATACTCTTGTGTGTGACTGTACATGTTTCAGAGTTTTGTTACCGTTCTTTGCCCATCCTCTGCTATTTCCAGCACTTAATCAAGCCTCTCTTCTTTAATACATGAGGATGTTTTATTTCACATGTCATTGCGTTTGCGTTGGCTCTCGTGTTGAGCGCACTGCAACCATTGAAGTATTCAGTTTCTACAGAGACTCATTTGGTGCATATCGTTCTCTTTCTATGAAACCTGTAAACCGCATTCACTGCTTCTAACTCTGTCGTGACATCAGCTCTATAGCGGTTTGCCCGAGCATTGCTATTCTTTCCCTTTTACTGGCGGCATTCAATCAAATGGCTTCCCAACTCATTGTTGTGTGCGCGAGGCACATTATTTCTTTTTCACGGGTGCGTGCGCGCTCAGCTTAGAGGGAACAGTGCGTGGGAGCCCTGTATTTAAGGTAGCCTGTCAGGCAGGGCAGTGATACATTTTGGCAGCCCGACTGGAAAACACAATAGCCCCGGGACGTCGGGCTAGCGATTTTGCGAGCCCTGAATCTAATTTAAAGGGTTCTGTCATTAATTACTCACCCTCATGTCGTTCCAAAATCATAAGAACTTTGTTCATCTTCGGAACATAAATTAAGATATTTTTGATGAAAACCTCCATATACAGCAAGGGTCCTACCTTGCTCAAGGTACAGAAACGTAGTAAGGACATTGTTAAAATGGTCAAAAATAACAACTTTAATTCAATGATTTCTTCTCTCCCTGGACAGTCCATTGATGTGTGTGATGCTGCTAATGCAGAACACACATGCGCTGTGCCTTACAAGCAGAAGAAACCAGTGCGCATGCGATGATAATGGGGGATGATTGTCCCAGGAGAGATGAAATTGTTGATTAAAGTCATTTATTTTAGTTTTTTTTGCACACAAAAAGTATTCTCGTAGCTTTGTAAAATTACGGTTGAACCATTTCATCAAAAATATCTTGTTCTGAAGATGAACACAGGTCTTACGCCTTTGGAATGGCATGAGGGTGAGTAATCAATGACAGAATTTTCATTTTTGGGTGAACTAACCCTTTAAATCAAAAACTGCTCATGTGGCATGTATGTAGCATCCTTGTTTTAATCATAATTAAAATGCAGTGGTTGACTGTATGGAAAGAGCACAGACAAAGCCTTAGTTTGTTTAAAAGCCGTCTTTTATTTATAATATTTGTTTTAAATTTCAATTTGCAGAATTTTGTCAGAGTAATAATAAAGGGACACCTTTTCTTTAATTTTTTGCCTTAAACCTTACTTTGTTAAAAAAAAATTGTGAGAAAATCATATTGTGAAATCATCGTGAATCATTACATCCCTACTATATGTCCAGGAATTTTAACACGTATAAATAATTTGGCAATAATTATTTCATTCATGCTTTCTATCCGGTTACTTTTTCGATTGATAGCCCTATAACATAAAGTAAATCTGCATATACAAATATGTATGTCTTTTCAGGTTTTTAATACATCTAATATTACTCTAATTGTAAGTAGGAATAAAAGATATCTGAAGTTAATGCAAAGTATATATTTTTCAGGTAATATTTAAATTATTTGCTTCAGTACAATGACATCATAAGAGCCACTTATTTCATTGCGCAAGCAACATCTGTTGTATGTATCACACTTTTATTTTATTCACACAGTAAATTAGCCTGTGTAATGTATGTTGCTAGCAGTCTTTATATTTCTTGGCGTGGGTCTCCCAGAACAGGATCATCATATATATATTTGGAGGCCCTAATGAATCTTTAATCAGCATAAACAGACATTTTTATTTCTTTATTTATTTTGGTGAATGAAACTGGGCTAATAATTTTTAACATCCTGTTCCAATCCTTTGATTAGTGAAGATGGCCGAATGACACTGAGTGACCATCCAGGCAATTATGACCTGATTTTGATCCTTTACATGGAAGTCTGCAACTCCCTCTTCAGTCAGATCCCTAAACATCTCATGGTATTGTTTTAGTGTCATATTAACAACTTTTATAGTCAGACCTAATTTGCTACCACACTCAGGATTTTGTTCCCTTAATTGTTGTGTTCCAAGTAACCATCGTACTGTTAGGAGATATTTAAAAAGAGGCAGCTCAATAAATGACAAGCATTCGAGTTTCAGTATTTTTAAAGTAACATTACAGTGAGATACCCTGCGGTGTGGTTTTCACATGACTTGTCTCTTGAGTTCTCTGCACTCTATCTGTGCCTCCAGTGCTTGTGCGGCATTTATTTATTTTCCCTAGCGCTGGGGTAATCAGTTGGCCAAATATGAGGCCAAATAACCTTCAGGAGTGCGACGCTGTCCTTTCCGAGCGGCCCCCACAGCTGTCTCTGGAAAATTGCCTCTGAGGTTAGTGAGCGGGAACAAGTTAAGATTTACAAACAATGATGAAGCTTGTCATGCGTCTTTCTCCATCCGTCACGAGCGGCGGCCTGCCGGGGCGTCGAAGTGTTCTTCATAAAGCTCAGCTCGCTGTGAAATACGCCCCTGTGTGCTCTTTACTGCTGGGAGCTCGTCAGCAGCGCTCCGCCATAAATTGCCTGGGCCGGAGGTGACACTGCACTCCATCACCCGCCAGGGCAGCCTTACCTCCGCCTGCATCCGCCCCCACCCGCGGCAGCCGCCTAGCCCGTGAGATGATGTGCCCGCTGTGAGTTATGTAGGAATTTCAGTGTTATACGAGACAGTCTATGGGTTTTACCATTTTCCCTTGTGGTCTGTTTTTTCTTTTTGTTGTTGTTTATTATTGAAGGATTAGAAGTTAGTTTTGTTTGCAGACAGGGCAAAGTTTACAGCCTTAGAGAGAGTAGACAGGTGCTTTTCATTTGCAAACAAAACATATTTAAAGATAATATGTGGCTTTCAGAATAAATTGTAAAAACATTGTTTTGTAGTGCAAAGCTTTATTGCATTCTTTAGTTACACTTTTAGGTAACACTTTATTTTAAGGTGTCCTTGTTACACGTTACATGTACTTACTATATTAAGTAAAGATCATGCTCCATGAAGATATTTTGTAAATTTCCCACTGTAAATATATCAAAACTTAATTTTTGATTAGTAATATGCATTGCTAAGAACTTCATTTGGACAAATTTAAAGGCGATTTTCTCAATATTTAGATTTTTTTGCATCTATGTATCTTGGCCAAATAGTGTTTGAAAAATTGACCCTTATGACTGGTTTTGTGGTCCAGGGTCACAAATGTGTTGTTAGCGTTATAATAACTATAGTGTTATTACTGCAGTGAGTACAATTAACATATGTAACTACATCACCTTAAAGTAGTGTTTTAATTTTTTGGACATGGTACTATGGGTAATACAGTGTTTTATTTGGCTTATAACCAAGCTAATGCCATGCTATTCTTTGAAATACCTTCTAGAACCCTTTAGATATAGCATGATGCTTATTCAAGACCATTGCACATTGTAAATAGTGCATTATCATCTCATACGTCAGTACTTTTTTTGTTAGACGTTCTAATTTTTTGTCGCTGTCAATCAGTAATGCTTTTATTTGAATACAAATATTTATTTGCCGGTAACTAATTACACATTCAAGTCACATGGATACTTGTGGAAATCATATTTAATGTGCTTGTGACATATATTGATCAGTCTGATGCTGTTTACAAACCACAAATTTAATGCATGTAATTCTTCTCAGTCAGAATGTGATATCATTTTCAGAGGTGGCAGACCCCCAATAAAAAGTTCCAGGAAAACACAAAATCTCATAGGAACCATCAAAGAGCCCATTCATTTTCTTTCAGTGGAGAATAACAAAGGGCAATAATGATTCTCTGCAAGCTTCAAGCACAATTGAGAGGAAGCGCTTGAGCAGGAAGAGGTGTAACGTCTCATCTGACAGAGAAGCCGTGGAGCTTTTTTTTTTTTTTTTACATTTAATCCGTCCTGTTTGAATTACATAGAACATACATAGAACTCCGGCACAGCCTGTGCCCTCAGGGTTAAGTTCTGTTACATGTGTCCCTTTATTTGGTTGTTAAACAGTTTCACTAACCTGGCTAGGGTTATAGGAAGGGCAAGAGTTCACAAGAAGCTGCATACACTAAATGCATTGCTTATTTTAAAGGAAAGCTGGTTAATTGCTGTATGATGTCAGTTGGACGACAGATTATACTGCTGTACTCTCCATATTTACCTGCTGACAATTGTCGATTTTTCTATTGCAGATCAGTTGGAAAAAGATTTTCCCTTTTTCCCTACCTACACACACACTTTTGTAATCTTGACAATAAGTATGTTAGTATTACAGATGACAAGGCTAATGTGCCACATAATGCATCCCAAATAATTTGAAAGGAATCTGTAAAGCCTGACGTGTTTCATTCAAGTAAATCATAGGGTGAATCAGTAGCCTGCAGGCAAAATCTCTGGCTGGAGTGTTATTTAACCGCACAGTCAGTAACTCCTCCGTGTCATGCTGTCTTCCCTTCTCCAGTGCTGATGCTAAATGCTCTGTCTTTTCTCGCTATGGATCGGTTAAATACCAGTGTAATTGGCTGCTCCAGGCTCAAGCACTGTTGTAATGTGTTGTACAACATTTCCATTAACACTTGCCCGAGGCACAGAGGAGATAAAATGGGTAATGACTGCTGCTAAAGGTTCTGCTCTCTTTAGCACACTGTCCTCCTCAAGAGACTGTCTGTGTGAAAGAAAGCCTAGAATCTCAGTTTATATAAACTATAGTGTTCAAAAGTTTAGGGTGGACTTTTTTTTTTTTTTGAAGACATTCAGCAAAGATGCATTAGCTTGATTAAGTTTGACAGATGAGATTATAATGATACAAAAGATTTATATTTCAAAATAAATATAACTATATATTAGCGCTGATACAAGCGCTGAACAAATAAATATACGCTTTCCTGTAGTTCAAATAGTAGAGCATGGCGGTAGCAGGTCATGGGTTCGATTCCCAGGGAAAGCAAGAGCTGATAAAAAGAGCCGATAAAATGTAAAAACTGTAACTTGAATGCAATGTAAGTCGCTTTGGATAAAAGCGTCTGCTAAATGCATAAATGTAAATGTAAATAAGTGCTGTTATTTTTAGCGTTCTATTTACCAAAGACTCCTGAAAAAATGTATTATGGTTTTCACAAAAATACTGTTTTCATCATTGATAATAATAAATGAGACACCATATTAGAAATAGCTAACTTACAAATGGAAATAACTTACAACTGGCTTATTTCCCAGGTGTTATTTGATGTTTTTATCAACAAATAAAATCTGTTTAATTTTACTAAACTTAACGGAAACATGCTGTCATAGTTGCTGCAGAGAGCTTTATTTTATGGTAATCTTAGTTATTGAACCTAGTCTAAATTGTTAAAAGGCAGGCATGTTTAGTGTCTTTACTTAATTGCTACTAGTTTAATTAACACTTCAGTATAGGGACCAATTCTCAATATTAGTTGCTTATTAGCATGCCTATTATTAACATCTTGGCTGTTTATTAGTACTTATAAAATTACCTAAACTTAAAATAAAAAACCTTACTAACTATTAATAAGCAGCAAATTAAGAGTTGGAGGCAAAAGTCATAATTAATGGTTTGTTAATAGCAAGAATTAGACTTAAAATAAAGTGTAGCCATGGTGCCTTTTCTGCACAGATTTTTAAGAATTAGTTATTTGTGGTAAGATTTTATTCGTTTGCTTACTAATGAAAAGTGGATATTCATTGTTGACCAGAATGTTTTCGAGGTATGGTCATATTCAAACCCGGAGCGTAACATAGTTAATTCAGCTGAATCTATTAAGTCATTTATTTCACCCAGGGGGGCTTTAGTCTCCCTCACAGCCATGCTAACTGATGCCTGCAACGCTTATTCTGCACTTGTCATTATTTTCTCTCCCTTAAAGATAATGACACAAAATCCCTCAAATCATCGATCCTATGTCTCAAGTCATTATAGTATATCCATAATGTTTCGACAGAATGGAGCGCAGGCCGGGAGAGACGGACAGGTCATTTGCAGGGACGGCAAAGCGCTGTATCAGTGCCACTGATTTAACAGGGAGGAGGGCCTGTCAATTCTCTCAGAGACACTTTGAGACTGGGGACAGATTGGGGAACAATACGGGTCTGGAGATGCTTATGTGTTTAATTAGCCTCTGACCCTGGCATGATGCCTCCTGTCAGACGTTACAGGCCACTCATGCAGATCTCTAATAGACCAATAATGGGGACTGAAGTGTCCGATGTACTCACATGTGAGCTGAATTTTCAGCAGCTATAACTCCAGTCTTCAGTGTTACATGATCCTTCAGAAATCATTTTGATATACTGATTTGGTATTCTATTCACAAAAAATTATCGATGTTGAAAACCATTGTGCTGCTTAATATTTTTTATAATACTATAGATGTGCCACCTATAGATCTCTTTTTTTTATTGAGTTACATTATTTAATACACAGTGCACATTGATCAGTTCATCATCATAAAATATTATACATAAATTTAAATTTTATTTGTGCTTGGTTTGTCATTAAGTGTTAAACACTTCTGCGTTCACTTCCTTTGAGTGCTTCAAACTCCAGTGCCAATGTGATTATCAATGAGAGCTCCACTCCGAGAACAACATCCGTCTCTCTGCAGCAGCCACGGCTCTTCACTCTTTGAGGAGTCAGCAGCTGTTTAAAGTGCCGCCTGCTTGCTGTAGGCCTGTGTTTTCTGCGCCATTAAGTCCTGCCACGACTCTAATGATTGAGAGAGACGTGCATGTCATTCCTTGAGGGAACTCCATCTCCCCCCAGCACATCTTCAGCCAAGTCATGTCGTACAGCTGTGAGTGTTTGTTTCTGAGGGTGCTTTCATAGCTTTTGGTGCCAACCTGAGTTCCTTTGACATCAGAGTTGTTCCATTTGGTTATTGGTTTTTTTTTTTTTTTTTTGAGAATGCTCGAATGAAGCACACCCAAGTCCACAGGGCAAGGTTTAGGAGTATGGTTCATGTGGTTTAGTAGAGGGATGCAGTGATATTACATTTCTCACTAAAAATCTATAACTTTGACTAATAACCGCTAAATAAAATAAAGTCAATTGTTTTCTATTTATTATCATATTTGATGATGTGCAGTATGAAAATGAATATTCATTTTGAGATTGCCTAAAGATTACATTTAACAGTCTGTTATTAGTGGTTGTAAACAATTAAGTGTAAAATGCAAAAGTATGAATGAATGAGCATGTTCAATTAAATGTCCATATCTAATAATATTGTTAATTAAAAATCTCTATCAGCCCCACTTTTCTCTTAAACATGACTTGTTGAACAGTTTTTAATGCAAGTAGTTTGAGATTTTCTATAGTAAGCTCTCTTAAGAACTTAATAGAATCTTACCAGAAATTGTTTTAGAATTTTACACCATGTGTCATTTTTATTTATAGTATTGATTTTATTGTGTCGTAATTATACAGGTTATGTAATTGGTTAACAAAAAAAATAACCTCAGCTGCAGACATGGCATCAAAATATCAACTACCTACCTACGGCTAATATCAGCCTATAACATCATAACTCTCAGTTTAGACTGATTTTCATACTAATACAACTGAGATTTAGACTGATACAATGAAATATTAGTTTTATTTTTAATGACTACAAGCACATGTGTGTATGGTTGCATCTTTATACACGTTTGAGCATGTATGCCTGTGTGTGTGTGTGTGTGTGTGAGCGCCTGTGTGCGTTATCTCTATGCAAATCTGTTTTTATCTAAGTGCAGGCATTATGGACCCTCATGGCCCAGCGCTGGCAGTATATGAGTTGCAGAGGAAAGACCTTATCCGCAATAGATCAACCCTGAATTACCATCTTCTCTCACATCTGGGCTTTTGTTCACTTTTTCCAAACTGGCAGAAATGATTGAGCTTCTTACACTGTTTCCCCTCCCCTTTTCATGCTCTTTTCTATTTTTTTTCTTTTGTTAAACTACACAAAGACTGTTTAATAGTTTGGAAATCTAAGATAGTCAGTCGAACAAGGGTGAATAGGGCAAAAGTTCAGATGGGAGAAAAGTAAATCCTCTCTTGTTTCAATACTGTTTTAGACTTGACAGACGTGTGATTTGGGGGGGGGGGGGGGGTAATCTGCCTGGTTTAATCTGTAATAAATGTTATTCTTATTGAATATGTGCCCTGCTGAAACACTTAAGTTTGAGCTGGTTTTAGCTGGTTTAAATGGTCTAAGCGGCCAGCTGAAAGCCCTCTAAAAACCGGCCTGGGAGACCAGCAAACTAGGTTAGCCTGGTTATTTTATTTATTTTTCAGCAGGATGGTGTCAAAAAATCAATTATTTTGAGAGACATTTTTTCAAAGTCATAATACAATAATGAAATATGCTGTATTTTACAAGTCAAGGAAATCCATTTAATTGTTTCATATTATAATTAGATTTTATCTGCACATTTAAAGGCCTGATTGTCTGTATTACAGAGTGTTTACGACCGATCTGACATTAGTTTATATTAAGCGCTAATGCAATGATAATCAAAGGCAACGAAGCCATGACACAGAACATGTCCGCTTGCCAAACAGCACCACAGCTGATTTACCGTCCCTACAAACGACCTGTCCACTCACCCGCGAGATCTTCCCTTTAATTACACCATAGATTTCCCCCTGATGAACTCCCTCAGAATTAACACAGCCACGGCTAATTCCAGCCCCTCCTCTTTCACCCTCACTCCATGTATTATTGTTGTACAGTGAGCGCCGGTGCAGTTTAGCTACACAAACATTAGTATTAACGATTGGCCAGTTTGGAATTGATGACAAACTGCGGGCGGAGCGCAAAGTTTTGTAGCCTGAAACCAATCAGAAAGTTAATGAGGAGAAAAATTACTCCTTTTCGCCAGCACCCCTTAATTACCTCCACGCCAGAGCAGCGCAGATGAAAAAGAGGGAGGGCAGGAAGGTATGAGAGGCACAGTAAGATCCTTTATGCTCCTTTTCTCAGGTTATGAAGGTCAGGAAAGCAGATGAACAGGATTTGCGCGTCACCCCTCCTGACACTCGTAACTTTGATAGACTCGGTAGAGATTGTAATGAATTAGAATCATATGCATATTGAGATGAGCGGAGACCTGGCTCAATGCACAAACCACCATGCATGTTTATAGGGAAGTATAACGCTTGTGCTGCTAGTGTTTCGGTTTTACATTTACATAAAGTAATTTATTTAAGGTTGTCATAGGGTGCCCATTTTACACAAGTTGATATGATTCTTTAGGGTCTTAATGAAAAATCTATAACATACTTTGGTTCAAATTTCTCAATGGTAGTGTAAAAAACACCTTCTTTACCCTGTCAAAATCAGCTCTGTTTTCAGCAAGCTGTTTTTAGTCCATTTTGTTTTAAATGATAGTGAGCTCTGCTGACTTCGCCCTACTCTTCCGTGGAGTGACGAGCAGAACATAGATATGTGTAGAATCTCTATTAGGCCGCTCCAGATACATTGACACTAGGGGTGGCACGGTTCGCGGAAAAAAAACCGAACCGCACGGTTCTCCACACACGGTTCGGCACGCGCTAGGACCGCGGTTCAACTTAATTCTGACAATGTATGTGGTTTGTTATAAATAACAAGTAAAACAAATAGGGTTCGGCTAATGTATGTTTCTATTAATGGATGCGCATTCTGGCTTCCCAGTACATTACAACAACAGCGATGAGAAAGAAGAAAAAAAAATAAGTGGACAAATCATTCACTCGTTCAATGCGAGTGCCGTATGCTGGAATATGAGCATTTATTCCGTCATCACCCGGGTGCTGATAGCGCGCGCACACAGGTGAGACCTGAACAGCACACGTTGATATCGGTGTTTAAACTAAAGTCATGTAAGCTCTGCCAGTTCAAACATTTAAGAGCCAGAGGACGCGAGCTCGCGCGCGCAGTGAGAAGATTTGTGCGTGCGCTCATCAGAAGCGTGCAAACCTGCGCCTCAGAACGCGGGCAAATATGAAGCTCTCTCTGAAATTGTGTTTGAATGGATAAATTCACACAAAATTCTGTCAAAATGCCCGTCTTGGTAAGTATCCTATAGCAGATATAGCCGGCTGAACGTACAGTATCAGTGCACTGGATCAGTGCTTTCTCTTAAAGTGACAGCACTTTCTTAATATTAAATAAACAGCAACAACAAAGAAATCACTCACTGCTCTTGATTGAATCGCTTTTGTAACTTTAATAAAGAGTAATCTTTAATTTATAGTCAAATATGCAATGCTCTTTTACCTTTGATTACTTTATTCAATTTATAAAAAACAAAAAACTGAAAATCACTGATTATTTTATTTGTATCTTTACACTATTGTATTTTTATTTGTGCTGTTGCTTGTACTTAGATAGATTATTCTTATGTTCTTTATTGTTATTTGACAGTATAGTGTTTCCCTAAACATGCCGAACCGTACCGAAATCGTATCGAACCGTGACCCCCGAACCGAGGTACGTACCGAACCGTGACATCTGTGTACCGTGCCACCCCTAATTGACACGTCAGCCATCTGTCCTTCACCATAACAATCAATGAATATTCAAAGATATACAAGCGTATAACTTGGTGTTGTAGACGCACACAGTCAATGAACTCAAAGATTCGCAGACCATTCCAAAAATAGCGGATGGCTTACGTATCGCAGCCCGTAGAAACGGTCTCTAATGAGGCATCTAGGTATATATACCTATGGAGCAATGTTAATTTCGTTGACGAAGACGATGATGAAAAATATTTGTCAACGAACCTTTTTTCTGTGACTAAGACGAGACGTTGACGAGCTAAAACTAATATCTGATGATAAAAACTATGACGAAATTTATGTCGCGTCTTCATTAACAAGACGAGACGGGACTAAAATGTTATTTGAGGACTACCGGACATTCAAAATACATCCTATAGGCTAAGTTAACTGTCTTGTCTTTCAAAATGTGCGTCTCTGTCATTGGATAAGGTGCGTTTGCATATCTAGTCTCAGTATGGCAGCCGCAGTGGACGGATAGGCTACCAAAACGCGAACTAGCGATCTGAAACAATGGCCTCAGCACCCAAAGGGTTAGGGAGTGGGTGACCAGACGTCCCGTTTTTCCCGGGAGTCACAATTCATTGTCGATTAACTTAAAGTTAGTGAAGGTGCGATAGGCGGAAACGCGCTGATAGAAGTGCTCTCTCTCGCGCACGCTCCACTTCTTCAGTTCTCATACAGCGCGCGATCAGTTCTCAGTGCTCAAATACACACAGCAGTCCACATGTCTCTCATGTAGAGCATCTCATGTAAATACAGTCCGTTGTGGTTTAAGTGAGCTTAAACAGGTGGGTGAAAACTGAATGTATGTCAGTAGGCTATTACATGCATACCTTCCGTCTTAAATGGACAGCATTCCTAATTATCTGTCATAAATGTTAACCAACAAAAGATGTTAAATGTATACTTGTTAAGTAAACCTGTATCTGAAAAATTTGTTTAATTTATATCTCTACCAAAAAATTAAAATTTATTCCAGTTTTTCCAAATTCAATCCTTGATTCAAATTTCTCATAACTAAGCTTAATTGATTTGGTCTAAAGAGAGAAGAATTGATGACTATTTTTGTTTGAATACTACATATATAATAGCTTCCAAAATAAATGTTGGTAACTGCAGTTTGACTAAAAGTAATGACTAAAAGTTGACAAAAATGCAATGACTTTTCGTCGACTAAAACTAGACTAAAACTAGACTCAAATGACTAAAATGTGACTAAGACTATTAACCATTTTCGTCTCAAGATAAAGACTAAGACTAAATCAAAAATGCCTGCCAAAATTAACACTGCTATGGAGCATACTAAACTTCAGCCGCGAAACTGGCTAACTAGCACATTAATAGGAAAGGCGATTTGCACCCTTATACTCACTTCTGTAGATAAAGCTGGATCACGAATGATTTGGGCAAACATAGACGTATTTAGGCAGATGGGGGATCGGCGCATTCCCTTCAAAATGAAAGTAACGTTAATCCTCTGCATCTTCAGCGGCTCACATTTCGGGAGTAAATGTCAACTGCTATATTCATTATTACATCCAACAACTAAACACTTCAATCGCGGACAGCTCTCAGCTCACTCAGGGCAGGTCTAAGGTAAGAAGGCGTAAGAGGGGCCTGTACAAAACTACATCATTCTGCAAGGAAACTCAGAACAGCCTGATTTGAGAAAGGGAATTAAAAAAAAACACTGGGTGGATTTTTATCATTATAGGATGGATGTGTACACACACTTCAAAGACACATTTATGTTCAAACAACCTGTAAAGTGAATTTTGCATCCAATGACCCCTTTAAGCAGATGATTGTAATCCAATGTAACCCAATAAGTATCAGGGTTTATTTAATGCCAACCAGAGCATATTTATATTTTATATTTACATTAATATGAAGTTTTTCGCTGTGTACACGGGCACTGGAGAAAGTCAGGGCAGTACAGACTTGTCCTGAGCTATTTGCTCGATAGCTGTGTGCTCACTCAGCAGTCTGTCTTGCTCAATACGCGTATCTTCAGCTTGAGTAAGTTTGCCAAAGTAGCCAGAACACTGCAGTGTGTGATTCACAAAAGGCAGCACCGTCTTTACTTTGTTGTCATTTGATGCTGTTTGCTGTTTCTGTTCAAAGAGTCAGCTTGTTCACAGATAGTTTTTGTTGGCAGAACTCAAAATGGTAACTTTTATGTTGATGAGCTTTTAAAAACAATGGCCTCCAACATGTTTGGACACTTTAAATATGTGTATAATTTTTGAGCCATTTTTACAATTATTTTAATTATTTAATTTTTAATCTGCTTTCAAAATGGTTGTTATAGGGATGTATATTTCTGTTCAAAAGTTTGGGGTTTGTAAGATTTTGTTTTAAAGGAATTAATACATTTATTCAGCATGGATGCATTCAATTGATCAAAAGAGTAAAGACTTATACATTGCTATAAACTATTTTTTCCAAATAAAAGCTGTTCTTTTGAATTTTATATGCGTTGAAGAATTGAGAATTGATTTTCCACAAAATATTAAGCAGCACAACTATTTTCACTTATAATGTTGAGCATAATGTTGTACTGTTTCAATCAAATAAATGCAGCTTTGGTGAACATAAGAGACTTCTTTCAAAAACATTTAAAAATCTTAGTTACCCCAAACGCTTCAACAGTAGTGTATGAAAATGATTGCCCTCAAGTTCACACTAGTTTTCTGTCACAGCAAGCACAGGTGTATGATCAGGTCTATTGTTTATTGTTGTTTAAACCTTAAGATTCAGATAAATGCTGCTTGGATTGATATTTTGTTTCTAATCCAAAGACATTCAAACACTTTTATGTGAGGCTTAAATGTCCAAATACTCTTTGGCACCATTGTACTTTGTTAGTAAATGTGAAAATGTCAGGAACCAAAATGCTCATGTTACATGCATGCTTCAGGTTTCATTCATCACAGATGCCTTAATCAGATTATGCTCTGGCACAAACAGTCTTCAATGCTAAACAAGAAATAGTTTATGTCATGATCCATCTCATTTCAGTTTTCTCTGATGGAGCTCAAGACGCAGTGTCAATCAGCTCAATGATCAACCCTGAGAACAAGCTGGAGTGTGAGAGCAGCTCAGAGTCAGGAACCTTCTCTGTCGACTCCATCATCGATGGGCCAACCAAATGAAAAACCCTCACCTGCGCCAATCTCCCATCTAATTGAATTGTTTCTGTATTTTAACTAAACGTATTATGATTTTGAAAGCAAACCCTACCTTATTGTTCAACAGTTTGTAGTTAGTACTGATCAGGTTGATCATTGTGGTGTTTTTCAACTTTTCAAGATTTTCATAGACATGGGTTATGTTTTCCTCTTAGTTTCTCAGTGATCAGAAATACAGTTTACAAGGCTGACTATGTTTCATACTGTTTGATAGCTTCAGTTTGTTTACTTTGATGCTGCAGTTTTTAAAGATTACAATGATTCATTTCCACTCTTATACACTAGTGAAAGAAATAGCAGAGAACAACGATTTATTGTCAAATATCAGCTGAAGCTCAGTATTGCTGTCATTGGTCTAATGGACAATCTAACTTCTTTCCATGACCTTCAAGATGCAAAGTATATGAGCTCTTCTCCAGCATCTCCATAGTGGCTGTGGGACAGTTGAGTTAGAAGAGATACTATTAAATTATGCTTCAATCTCACCGTGAACGGCTTGTTTATTTATGGCCATCACTAAAGAACATCATTTCACTTTTGATGATTTGCATCTACCCTGTTCCTATGCAGGATCCAGCTAATGTTCAGTACTCTTCTCTGCTTTCTTTGTATAATACGAAGCTGTGCCCTTGATTTTAATAGTGTTGGCACAGATAGTGTCCTCAGTCAAGTCACAAATAAATGGTAAAGGAGAAGAGGGACACAGAACTTTCTTTCCTTTAATGCTCGGTTTGTTGCAGACGTATTTGTTATGACAGCGTGTTGAACTAAAAATGATATTTTTCGATCTGATAGAAATGAGCCATATTCATGTTAAATGCATTTTGGAAATTTCTCAGTGTAATCAAATTTTTACATTTTATTTTTTTATTATAGTGGAGGGCAATTTAAGATGCTTGCATCTGTATTTGTTTTGCACTTACATAGAGCTCAGTGTTAATAAGTAGGCTTTAATTAATAGCCTTTTTCTAAAAATGAATGTAAAATCTTGTAGGAATATGCATACGGTATGTTCTAATATCAAACAGTCAAGCAGTTTTGATTTTGAGATTTTGTACAGTTGTTAGACTAACAGTTCACAGTTTGATTCATTTCTTAATTAGTTTTTTTGTGTAAACGCACTGTATTTTGCTCATGATGTGGTGAGCTATTTTTCACTGTTACCATGATGTTACAAATATTTTTATTATTGTTATGATTATAAAACAATACAAAAGCTAATTTGCAATGGTTGTGTGTTTATATGGTCTCATGTTCAGTGGAAATAAAATCATTCTTGATGACCGACTTTCACAAGGCATGCCTGTTGAGAGCGCGTGATAAAAAAATCCAAAATGAAAATTACTTGTATTTTCTTTGCTCTGCACCCTGAAAACATTCATTCGATTCTGCCCCATCTGCTGTAATCAATAACCTGACCATCTTGTTTTTTTGTTTTTTTTATTAAATGCACTTACTCTTAATTTCATCCCCCAGTGGTTTTAGTGAGAAGAATGTGGAGTTACCTATATGGCTTCAGCATTATAAATCACTTCTGGAGAGCAGATTGTACAGCAGTATCGATTGATCCTGATATATCACAGAAATTTACTGTCACTTCTGTTTTCAATTAAAGATACAATCAGTCAGATAATGACTTAATTGGATTTTACAGAAGATTGAGTTTTATTGTCCCGTGCTTTACGAGTTTAGTTAAGGAAGGCCGCTTTATCATAGGCTGTCAGCGCTGGGATCCGCCATGCTGCCGTGTCCTTCTGTTGCTGCTTCAGGTTTGTGTTCCAGTGACAGCCTGAAAAGTGTCTGTGGATTTGTTTTCCTTGAGCTGCTATTGTGCCATCAATCACACTGGCTGCATGAAAGATAAAGCCGCCCCTGTCCCAAAGTCTCAGTGCATACTGGGACAGGTGCTAGAGCTGCATTTTCTTAAGTCAGGGCTTTTGGATTTAAGAGAGGAAGAGCTCATCATAAAAGTGTTTGATGACTGTATGGTCTGAAACAAGGCCTGGTTTAATCTGTAATAATACATTTATTTGAATTGAATGCATTTTATTTCGAAGGGGTTGTAAAGACAAAGAAGATTACTGGACAGTGAGAGTAGAAATAGCAACATTAATAAAACCTTGACAGTCAAATTTATGGAGAACATGCGGTTGCTTGTTGTTTTGAAGTACTCAATATTATGTATTTTTGAAAAATCAATGATCAAATATCACCATACTTGACATATAACCATCTGTTTGGATGACTAGAAATACTGTGCCTGAGTACAACAATATTATGGTTGCATATTATTTGCCAACATACCAATGGGACTAAAAAAAAAACAATTAGGGTTTTAAATCATTTAGAAATAAACTGATTTGGGGAAATTGAGCATTACATCTCTTGCTCGTCAATGGATCCTCTGTAGTGAATGGGTGCCATCAGAGTGAGAAAACGGATAATAAAAACACGACTCCAGTCCATCAATTAACATCTTGAGAATTGAAGAAGCTGTGTTTGTAATGAACACATCAATCATTAAGGTGTTTTTAACTTCAACACTTTACTTCTGGCTAAAGGCCCGTTCACACCAAGTAAGATATTAGCGTCCAGCAAACGGATGTCTGTTTATTATAAGCGCACGCTCGTCTGCCGCTTTAAATCCTCGAGATGGATTCTAATTGGGTGTCAATGTTTGTATCGTTCATCAGCTGGAAAAAAAATCATTCTGAAAGTGATTTCCAACGATATTGTTTCTCTGTGCCTTTATCGTTATAGCTGTGGTGTGGACTCTATTATTATGTAATATTGAGTAAAATTTTTAGAACTATATATTTATAGTTATCTATAGTCTTTGGTGTGAAGGGGCCTTAAAATATGAGTCCTCCATCCATAATATTACTTTCTCCAATGAAAATGTCTGAATCAGGAGAGAAATATGCACAGATCAAGCACCATTTACAAGCAAAAACAAATATGTCTGTGAAGTTTGATGTGAATTATTGTAATGTTTTTAGCTGTTTCATCTGTTTGAACTCTCATTCTGACGGTACCCATTCACTGCAGAGGATCCATTGGTGAGTAAGTGATGTAATGTTTTCCCCATTTTTTGTTTCCCCAGATTTCCCCATATTTGTTCCATTTGAGAAACAACTCATATCATGGATGGCCTGAGGGAAAAGGCATTTTCAGCAAATATTTATTTTGGGTGAACTGTACCTTTAATATGATTCATTTAGTTCATGCCCAACTAATGTCAACAATGTGATCAAGCACCTGTGAATGTGACGACATAAATATGAAACCCCTTTTCCCATGCACAGAAGTTATAAATGAATACACTAACTGCAAATAAGCTGTAAAAAGAAACGGTCAGTCAGTGTCAATGTCTTATTTGTTGTTCTAACTTAAGAGTTTCAGTTGCACTTAGCTGGATAATTCAAGTCCCATTAGACTGGGTTATAGAGGCAGTCTTTGTTCATGTTGAGATGGAGAGGGTGTGGCGGGGAGGTGTGGGTCCTGTCAGAGTCTCAGTGATTTGGGTGCCCTTGGAGGCTCTGTCCATACAGAGAGAATAACCAGACATTTCACTGGACAGATGTCCTGTCATTACTCACAACATTGAAACTATTGGCTGCCTGTCAGAGAGCCGCAATGAAAGAGCAGCCGATTGGCTCTCAATGCAGCTCACAGACTCAACATTGAGTCTATACATAATTACCACTATAAACCTCAATCAAAACCGACAGGAAATACAAAAAGAGCAATCAAATTAAATAAAAGATCATTGCTGAGTTAAGTGCAGAAATCAAACTCTATAAAACATGTATACATGTGTTAGAAAGGTATTCAGTCAAAACTGCAGTATCTGTATAATAAAGTGGAAATATTTAGATTAAACAGATATTACGTGGGTGGATGTCAGTGCTCAATGGCTGAAACCTTAGAACTTACAAGCAGAAATAACAAGTAATCTTTTGTGTATGTAACCTATATATGGTAGCATTATTGTTTCCTCTCTGAGATTAATCTCTATTATTCTCATTTGTAAATTGCTGGGATAATTTGCTAAATTAATTATGCAATTGTAAATTATTAGTGAGTAAGTACCTCCCACACTGAGTGGTTGACCATAGGTTTAGTTTGTCATTTACTCAGTTTATGGTTTCTTGGACCGGAGACATTTACTGGCTTTATTCTGTCCTTCAGTTCAATATAAAACAGCTTTTGGGCTCCACATTGATAGCTGCTATCAGTGGTTCACTGAAAAGTTTCATACTAATTGTAACCGTTACCATTAGAAATTAAATCACTTTTTAAAAAACTTATTTTATTTTTAATTAGTGGTATTATAACTTTATTACTCTTAGGAGTATTGTTTCTCCAAACATCAGACTTTCCTTCTCTATTCTCTCCCATGTCTGACAGAAATTGTTCTTTCAGACGCACTTACTAAAATGATCTTCCTAATGGATTTAATCAGAAAGAAGATGCCATATGTGTATAGATACATCTAAATCTGAATTTCACTGGTAGGCATTTGGCTTCATTCATTTTCTACACCACATGTAGCTATACTGTATAAATAATTACCTTCATTTCATTTAACATGTTTATATCTCACACAAGACGAAAGGCAAACAAGTTTATCAAAAACACTTCTTCATTTCTCTTTATTCTTTATATGCCCATTGATGCCAATAACATTCAAAAAATATATATTTTACATAAAAATACTTTTAATGTAAAATATATTACATATTTTTTATGTAGCTTATTCGTTTTCTGCAGTGTTGGTGAGAGACGTAAATAATTGTATTAGCATTTGTGTTGTCCTCCCACTCCTCTTGCTGTGAATTCCCCTCGCCAAACACAGACTGCATGCCGCATTATCGTCACCTTGAAATTTCATCTGCTATTTTCCAATTAAAAGCTTAATAGCCCTGGAAACCGAGTTCATGTGGTGAAGTTTACCGTGGCCCCCAGTTTTCAAAGTTGTGCTGCCGGGATCCCATTACGTGCTTGAATAAACCCATTTAGGAACAGAAACGGGACTCGAGGGTGCCCGGTGTTGAGTTTCACTGGACTTTAAAAGCGATGGGCATCAGTTTAAGAAAGGTGTGCTGCAATTTACACCCTTACATCGTGCGCCAAATAGCATTTAAAGACTATGTATGCAGTGTGTGCACAAAAACAAACAGACTTGTTTAATGCAGTTGACATCGCCCAGTTCGCTTGATTCAATTATTTTTTTCCATCTGATCCTTCCAGAATTCATTTGGTACAAGTCCAAATCATATTGTTCAATTAACTCTTGCTGCATGTCGGACTATTCAACATGTTTTCATGGGAATAAGTTCAGAGCTTATTCAAATGCAAACCACCATATTATTGTCGCCTGTGTTTAATTCGAATTCACAGCGTGAGGTTAAACCAAATGCCAAAGTGGTTGCAGGATTTTCATGAAAAGCGCACAGCAGTTATGTGAATTCTTCTCTACACTCCCAGTTAATTCTTGAAATTACTGCACTCCTTAGATCCTCATACGATGTTGAAAAATTGCTGTGGGTCCGAATTCAAACAACCAGTGAAAATTAGAGATTATTATTGTTTATTTTATTATAGGCTAATTATTTTTATTTTTCCGCAGTTTGCGTATAAAAATTGAAACATGTTAAAACCTGTAGGCTGTGAATTGAATTAGTTTAAAGTAATGTAAATTAGGCCTATTCAGTTATTTTCGGTATTTTGCTATAATTAAGCAAATTCATTTCATGGAGCCGATTTGTTTCTGGTAGCCTATAGTTAACAAACGCTATGAATGAATGATGATGACTAACTTTTTGTTTGTGATATATCCTACTTGTGTTGTGTACTTGTAAAAATTTAAAAAAATAAATGGATAAATAGCCTAAATAGCTGTTCTGTTGATGTACCATCCCATACAGTTTCTATGCAGACTATTAACATTTGCTGTTGTTTATAAACGTTTGAAAACTTAATGAAACAGCTGCTTGTAAGTACAAACAATACAAACGTTTGAAACCCCTGAAGCCATTTATATGTTGACTTCCTTGGGAGGGCTTCAATCTTTCACAGGTCAGACATACGGCTAATTAAAAAAATTATAATAATAAAAAAAAGCCAAATTTATGGCTGTTTGTATTAGAAGGTTGCATGTCGGCCAAGTAGCTCACAAAATTCTAACTGTAATTATAAAAGCGAGACTTCCTCCCTCCATCCATTCAGTGTCAGGGGAATGTAAATTGCTCGTGACCGTGATGTGAGAAATAGAAGTCACTCGTTAGTGCGTGTCAGATCGCCTGATGCACTTCTTTATTGCGGGGCGAAAGGTGGATCCTCGTCTTAAAGAGTCAACACCTCTCATCACGAGTGTAGCGAGCAGCAGAGGGGCTTGATCTCTTGACAGCACTCTTCCTCTACATCTTATCTGATGCACTTGCGCCTCTGGCACCTCTGGAAACGACTTGAGAAATGAATGGCTACGGATCGCACTACCTCTACATGGGGGGCCCGGTGTCCCAGCCGAGAGCGCCCCTCCAGAGGACCCCCAAGTGTGCCCGCTGCAGGAACCACGGGGTGCTCTCCTGGCTGAAGGGGCACAAGCGTTACTGCCGTTTTAAGGACTGCACTTGCGAGAAATGTATTCTGATAATCGAGCGACAGCGGGTCATGGCGGCTCAGGTGGCGCTGAGGCGGCAGCAGGCGAATGAGAGTTTGGAGAGTTTGATCCCGGAGTCTCTGAGAGCGCTACCAGGCATCACGGTGGGGAGCGGAGAGCAGAGCGCGAACCCGCGACCAAGCGACATAGACCTGCGCTGGAGCTCAGAGACGGTGACCCCTAAACCGCCGCAAGGTAATCGCTTGTGTTAGTTATCTACACAATATTTGAGACATTGTAGCCTACTCTTTTATACTTCGTTTTAAGAAGACAACGCGTATTGCGTTTTGCATGCGGGAAGATTCTCTCAAAGTAATTATAATTCATTTATTCGTTTTATTTTTATTTATAATAATTATCCTATTATTTTTATTATTGTTACAAAATGTATTATAAAAACGAAACGGAATGATTTTAACTGAGAACACGATTGAGTTCTCCTGAAATAACTTCACAACTTTAATATATATATATATATATATATATATATATATATATAATCTTTGCAGTAGTTTTAGCAACAGTCTTACTGATCGAGACAACACTTACGGTCTTACATTATCGAGACAGATAATGCAAAATGCGGGTATTTTTGTTTCCTGGAAGTATAGCCCGTTTTCCTAAACCGGCAAAAATACACTTATAATAAGAACTGTTATTATTAATTTTGTTCTAATTAAAAATACCATTTATTCTTCTTATTATGATGTTGTTACTGAAATTTTAACCATCACAAACACGTTTATAACACCAGGCACAGTTGTTTTTTTTGTCAGTGTTTGCGTTAAAATAGCTACATCCCAAACCTGAATGTTCTGCTAAATTATTTAGTCCGAATAATTAAAACACAAATATTTAGGACAATCCGCCCACCATCCGTCATTAACTTGGAGCCTTGAAAGATTATTATTATTTTTATTCTGTGATCGACAGTGCACATCAGGTAATAGGGTAGGCCCTGTCGGTCTTTTCAGAGGAAGGTCAAGCTGAAATGCAAATTTCCGAATGAATGCAAAATGTTTCTAAAGTAATCAGTTTGCAAAACTGTAGTTAAGTGGAATCGACGAGAGATTTTTCAGAGTCACCGCGTCAGCGTTTTTATGTGAACAGCTAATAAAGTCGCCCATTATAAATCACAGCAGTGCTGACAGGTCTATAACCTGAATGTTGCACTTCTAGTCTGCAGAATCAGACAGTGTTTGAGTATAGCAAGTTAGCTGGACTTTAATGTGTTTACATTTAAGCTATTATCTTTAGCTATTTAGAAAAAAAAGAAGGTCAGGCCTTAGAAGATTTAAATAAATGTTACAGTTAGATAGACAGTTCTGTAATTATGTTGACTGTATAACATTTTAATTTTGCTGCAGCATCACTGTATTACCATCTTTGATAATGCTCATGAAGTCTTTGCTCGTGTGTTTTCCAGACCTAAATGAGGACTTGTCTGGTGAGCAGTCTGGTGGAGAGAACGGTGGTAGTGCAAGTGACAGAGAACCAGAACCAGCCAGCTCCCCTGAGGAGTCTAAACCTAACCTTTGTTGCACCCCTGACACCTCAGACCCAACTCCCCAGGTTGAGGAGTCCCGCTTTGGCTTGTCTAAATCCTGCACCGACCCAGAACCCAAAGCTGACAACCCCAAAAACTCCCCTGAGCCCAACATCCTCATCGAAGGCCTCTCAGGCTCTGTATCTCTCCCTTTCAGCCTGAGGGCCAACCGACCTCCACTGGAAGTCCTGAAGAAGATCTTCCCAGCCCACAAACCAGCAGTCCTGGAGCTCATTCTGAAAGGCTGTGGTGGGGACCTGGTCGGAGCCATTGAGATCCTGCTCTCCAGCCGTTCCACGATGAAACCAGAAAAGGTTCTGTCTGAGAACTCAGATACTCTGGTTCTCCCCTCAAACGGCCATCTCTTTGAGCACCCGCTGAGTTCGTACCCAGTCTCGTCTTCCAAATGGTCAGTCGGTTCGGCCTTCCGTGTTCCCGATTCTCTGCGCTTCTCCTCAGAGCCTTCTGCTGGAGTTGTACCAGGCCCTCTTAGCATGCCACTCCAGCATGGCTTTCCCCAGCCGCCTCGATACCCCCTCATGCTGAGAAATTCATTGAGCCGTGGCCAAGCCGGGCCCTTTGTGCACAACGATGTGACTCTGTGGAATACCATGACATTACAGCAGCAGTATCAGCTGCGCTCACAGTACATCCCTCCGTTCTCAGGCCCCTCGGCCGGAGTGATCTGCAGCTCACCGCTCCTCACCAGCAGGCCCACCGAGGAGCATCGAATCAGCATGCAGGAGGAGAGCTGTCCTGCCATTGCCAAACAGAGCATGTTTGCTGCAGATGAGGAGTATGATGAAAGATCTGACTCCTCAGACTCCAGGATCCTGAACACTTCCTCCTAACTCCTCAGCGGTTTGAATAGCTGGATGGGAAAAAAGCACTGAAATATGTTTCAAATGGGTTCTTGAAATGATACAAAAGAGACACTGCTCATCAAGGAGCGCATTGAAAAGATATACAGTGCATTACTTGAGGTATTATATTTCTAACAGATTTGAGGTTGTTGTGCCAACTTAATCATGTGTGGAATAACATTAGCTTTAATTGGGGGGGGGGGGGGGGGGGGGGATCATTAAGGTACTATTATTTGACCAAAAAAGTCTGAATAACTTAATATATTTGAGCACAGTGATCTCTATTTCCACTTTGCATGAAATGTACCATTGATAACAGTTTAATGTAGAAATATTCCAGCAGTCCTGCATGTAAAAGTATGGCAAATAAACCTTCTATGTACTGTTATTATTGTCAGTTTGCCTCAGTCAGATACCTAGGCCTACATGTGTTAAATATCAGTAAAACGAAACAAACTCTTTAAAATACAAGAAAGAAAGAAAGAAAAAATAAATGTGTCTTCAAAAATTCAATAGCAACTCTTTAGAATAAAAAATAAAATAAAACTTCAAGGGACACCTTGTTTTCTCCTTGTATTAAATCCCCCACAAATTCAGTTTTCATGCCTCCATTTATGCAGTAAGTACAGCTGTAAGGTGTGCCACATTTTAATATATTTTAATTATGTAATAATTAACTCTACCATTAACAATGCTAAAACTTCTCTTCATCGTTCTCTTTATTTGTTTATCATTCCTAATTATTGGAATCACTCTGATGACTTACGTTATTTAACGTAAATGTGAAAAGCGTGATTATAAAATTAACAGTGTATTTTTCTATTTGGAAAAAAAAGTCTTTCAAATGGATCAAAGCGTTTATCATCGATGAATTGAGCAGGAAAATGAGCTAACTGCGCCATCTAGTGGACATTCTTAACAATAGAGAAACTTTCAACAATGGTCCTCCTTCCAGAGTGGCATTAGTCGTAGAAACGTTATCCACACACCTAGCCAACATCAATACACTATGTTAGACAAGATGTTTTGAATGCGTTATTTTATAGAATTTTTTTTTGTGTTAAATTTAATAATTCATACTGTATTATTATTATTATTATTAATGGAAATATATTTTTGATGCTCTGTTGCCTCAAGTAAATTGGTTCTGTGTGCAGGAATACCTCACTTTGAAAGCATCAATAATGACTCCGTAGGCTACTGTCAACTTGTGAAGTTGTTTGCTATCTAAGCCTACAGTACGACACAGCTAAAGTAATGTTAATTATGCAAATGTAAAACAGAACATTACTCAAGTTCTGATGTAGACCTACGTGATAAAACGTAACTTTTAGGCTACATTCATTCAGAACTAAATGGCGTTTTGTTGTGACTTGTTGCTTATTTAAGACACCCTGTTTAGGTTTCATAGTGTTTATAAACGTACAATGTGATGCTAAACAAGCGGTCGCTGAGTTTGCAGGTGTTGCAGTTCTATTTAACACATCTGTTGACTTAACCGAGCGACAGCTTTTAATGCTGACATTTGAATTTGTGCCTCTAAGTCAACAAGGCCTTGCGTTCTCGAGTACATCTGCCAGACATGCCAATTATGAGTGGTTAAGCATTCAGCAGGTTGCACGTGTTCCCAATCCATCAAGCGTCTTCAAATGTATAATTAACATAACAGGGAATTGAGTGAACTCACAAATCTCTAGTGTACACTGCGATCAGGTTACATTGCAGTGTGAACGTGTGACACACCCTGAACCAAACCGAAAGGCCTGTCACTGATCATTGGTTGTAAATAAATATCCTCGAACGTGTCTGAGGGCGTTTTGACCATGATGGACCTGCATTTTCACTGTAATGGAAAGTAAACTATTGAATAACCTGACTCCTGAACAATGCAGGCCACTAACAGGCCTGGCTTCTCAACAAGCTAGTCAGCAAACAAATATATCCTGTAGCCTACGTACTTGGGGGAAATAACGGGATGACAAAGAACCGAAAAAGTCATTTTTGGGTAATAAAACAACCACTCGCGTGGGATATTCTATAAATCTTAACGCATAGGGATTGTAGCTAAACAATAAAGACACTGCGATTTTTCTCCGTTTGGCATTGTCATGTGTTTAGAAGAAGGAAAAAGAGAAGATCAAAGCATTCCTCATGGGGAAATTGCACCCTGGGTAGCAGTTAGGTTTGCTGGCCGCAGCCTTGCTAATAAATTAAGAGGGAAAAGAAGGACGAGTGGCAAAGCTGCACCTGCACGGCAAACATCTTCACCACATGTGAGTAACAGATATGACGGAGACAGACAATTGACCCAAATCACCCTATAAAACACCATCCTACTTACCAATTAAAGAAACATGTGTTGCCAAATCCAAAGCGATCATTTCCCTGGATAGCCTAATATAAACTAGTATGAGCATTTTATAAATCCTTATTAACTCTTTTATTTATTTGATTTATTACATTTGGTTATTAATTTATTGTTTTTAATATATAGGCCTATAAAAAATATAGCTAGCCTGGACGAAAAATTTAATGAATGCATTGACCATATTCTGGCGCCAATTTTATTATTTGTATTATTTTTTCACGAATGAAAAAGAGGCTGTGAGAGATGACAGCTTGTTCTATGCATTGTGTTAGACCTGGGTGTCGATTAAGCTGACGCAATAATAAAAACTGCCCCCAAAAATAATAATAGCTAGTAGGCTAATCATTATTTCATCTTTTTTTTTTCAATCTATATATTTTTAAAAAGGCTATATTTAAATATATAGGCTATCGACAAAATAGGTTACAGAAAGCCTAAAATGATGTGCAAATTCCAACCACAGGCTATTTGTTGTTCATTTAAACCAAACAAGCTTTACTCTCCCACGTCCCGCATCTGCTGCAAACCCATCACGAACAGTAGCTGTGGCATTCTTTAGTGTCAGTTGATTTTACTTTGTTTTGAGAAACATCACACATGCTAGGTCGATCGGGACAAAGAGAACTGTGTTTTATGTACCCTTCCCGCATGCTTAGTCAATGTTTTTTAAGTATGGCTTGTTGTGTCAACTGTCATATCACGCTCTATCTAGAGCTGAAAACTGTGTGTAAATGCATCCCCGAAGGGTTGTGCGTTGTCAACAGCAACTCAGAAAGATATTAATTGGTGTAACAAGAGATCTAGTGTCTTGTTAACAGCCAAACTAATTTGTCAGACAACCGCTATATCATTAAATTATAAATTGGTCTCTCGGAACTGCAATCTTTATGTAAATAATTATAGCCTAGCGTATTGCAATGTAGCCAAAATATAGGCTAGACAAATGTCTTAATTAACAAGATGAGCAATTTGAAAATATTTAGGCTATTTAACGTTTTAAGATGTGTTTTAAGATAAAAAAAAATTATATATATATATATGAACACATTAATGGTCGTCCAATTCATAATTAGCCTAATAATTATATAATATTTATATCTTAAAGGGAATGAACAAAAACAAAAAACACCTGTATGGCAACGCTGTTAGGTGCATTTGAATAAAAATGAAAATCCATCGCCAGTGTTTGCATTGACCAGCTGTAATTTGAATATTGTCAATTAGTGGTTACTTTAGCCACTGCAAGCACATTAACGAAATATTACAACGTAACTTGCAAAACGCCTTTGCTATGAAATTAAACATCATAATTTTGTTGTCCAAACATGCAAAGGTAATTTAATAGCTAAATGTAAACCTCTCGGTAGCCTAATAATCACAAAATATGAACGCGTCAAGTTTTTTTTTTTTTTTTTTTAATACTAGGCTACTCAGTGCCGTGTATGAGCTGGAAAAATAATTTAGCGTACATGATAGTATTAGCAATAAATAAAAGTCTATATGAATGAGCCGAGACATGGGGGTTTGAAACTAGACGCATTAAACAGCTGAACCCCCGTTGTCCTCCGTGATTAATTGATAGTTTCCTAGGAATGTTTTATTTGTAACTTCACCCCATTAAGAACTTCCTCAGAGTGATTCCAATTCCAGCCAATGGGTAAGCTCCGTTCACATCAAGCCAATCTGGACATGCTGTCACACGCCGTCTCCTGATTGGCTCGTTGTGAGCGGAGCTTCCCCATTGGCTGTGGCAGATTTGCTGCGCGGATCTTAGAGTTGAAAGGCTGAGAGAGGCTCTCATCACATCGCAGTGACAGATCAGGTAGAGTAAATGTCGCTCACTGATGTTTATGTGAAGGTGGCCTAATTTCCCCTGGAGTAGCACTTCAACAGCTCTGGGTTGTAGTCTTATAGAGACTCTTGGATAGCCACTCATCCTGTTTTGGTCTACATTGGATAGGTAAGTGTCTCTGAAAAAACGCGGAATGCCACTGATTTTTATTAAATACTCTGTAAAAGTAAGAACATAAGTTTAATTGGTGCTCTAATTTTTGAAAAAGTCAAATCCAAGTTACAAGCTGCAGTGCTAAATTCATTAAATGTTCTGAACCATATGCAAATCGAATTTGTCTCTTTGAAACCTCAAGTAGAAATGACAATAATTAATTGACACATTAAATTGTTTAAAAATATGTATTATAGACCTCCTAAAAATAATTGACTAATTAGTCCTATTTTCTTCTGGACAGCATCTATTTAGACGCGTCCTGAAAATGACGGATCTTTCCGGCTCGGAGTTTGAGATCGACGTGGAGGGCCTGGAAACCGAGAGCGATGATCAGGCGGTGTTCACCGGCACCGGGGAGGACGACGTGGGAACCAAAGACGACGACAAAACCAGCCGATTAAACCTCGGCTCTGGAGACCAGCGCAAACTGAGCCGCACACCGAAATGCGCCCGCTGTAGGAACCACGGCGTGGTGTCTTGTCTGAAGGGGCACAAGAGATTCTGCCGGTGGAGAGACTGCCAGTGCGCGAACTGCCTGCTGGTGGTGGAGAGACAGCGCGTAATGGCTGCACAAGTGGCACTGCGGAGACAGCAAGCGACTGAGGTGAGAGCACGCAGACTAATGACCCTTTATTGTTATATCAGTATCAAACTGAGGAAAACAAAATGTAAGCCTAAAATCTTGAGTAAGTGAAACAAAACGGAGGGAAGGCAGACTTTTCTCAATATACTCAATATCAGGTCGAGACATTACTGCGTTGCAACAGTGAATAAAAAACGGTTTAACCCCCCATAATCTAATCCTAGATGCTACGCTATAGAGTAAAATTCATTACAATTATGTATCATTCAACTTTAGGACAAAAAGGGAATATCCGGGAAGCAAATACCGGTGGAAAGACGAAGTATATATCAGCGACACATCCGCCCATCGACCATGCTGGCAAAAAGTATTTTAGAAGGTGGGTTTAGAACAATTCCAACAAATCGCATGCATAAACTGAGAACTCTTCCTTGCTTCTTATTAAAAGCTGATGGTTGATCTTTCTGACCTTTTGCCCTTTTCCTTCTTTTTAAAACCAATTTTACCCCTCTTTTTTCCTCTTCTCTCAGCCTTTCTTGGACTTCTGTCTATTTCATATTAATTCACTTGGTTCCTCTCTGGATGTTTTCATGGCGTAAGCTTCTCTCAAATACAGCACATGTTTAGCTTCTTGTTACACATAATAATTAAACAAATATTACAAATTAAAGCTGTGCATGATATTACTGATGCTCAAAATTTAATAACACATTTATGTGCACAATAAAAATTCCATTGGGAAAAAGGTTTAAATTACTTTAGAAATTCTTAACAGAAAAAGAGGCATAAATCATGTCTTTTGTTATGTGTAAATAAAACCAAATTCATCATCTTCATTAACAGGATATCGTCCAGTGCAGAACGAGCCATTTCTGGGTGCCAGTCCCGCTCTGCCCCCTCCTCTGAGCGACCGCATGAGGAAAAGACGAGCCTTTGCCGACAAGGAGCTAGAGACCATCATGCTGGAACGAGAATATAAAGAACGAGAGCTTCTCGAGTCCAGCCAGCCCAGCTCTACCTCGCTCTTCCTCCCTGGTAGTATGATCCATGCTGCTGAGTATAACTCCTACAAGACGGCTTTCTCATCCTCCTCAGCCCCTTCCACGGTCGAACCTTCACCCAAAGATCTCTGTGGCTTTCTCCCCGGCTGTCTGGATCTCTCTCTGCAGTATGCCGCCACAGGTGGGACAACAGCTAACGTGGAGCTCATCTCCTCCAATGTGAGCGTAGCTACCACCTACCGCCAATACCCGCTCTCACCACGCTTCGTAATGTGGCCACGGGGCAGCAGCGGTATCAGCGATGCCCTGTTATACCAGCAGTGTCTCCTGAATGCCACCGCAGTCCAGAACTTGAAACCTGGGGCTGTTTGGGATCCAAAGATGATGACCTCCACTGAGAGCCACCCGCCCGAGCAGGAGCCGGCCGCGTCTAGGCTAGAGGGCTCTCGAGTAGCTCCAGAGCCGTGTGAACTCCAGCCGGGGCCCAGAGAGGCTCAGACAGGACTTGGCCAGAACGGAAATGCCCGTTCAGCCTTCTCGCCTCCTAAGAGGGTGTATGGACAAGCTTTCCCTCCGCATGCAGGGAGCCATGAGCATGTGATCAACAACATGAGCAAAGACACTGCCAAGCACACACTGTCCATGAAGCTCAACTCCTTCCATTCCCTCATACAGCAGACACTCAATGACAAGAATCCAGAAATGAGTGGGCCATACTGTAAGGAACTGCTGGAGGAAGCGGCTAAAAAGTTTAGGGAGGGTACCGCCAAAGACACAGTGGGACTCAAAAGCTCAGAAAGAGCGGGAAAGGACCTTGTAGCAAAGCCTAGGAGCAGCAAGGTCACTGCAGGAGAGTCTCTGTCATTCTCAGTGGAGGCCATATTAAAAAGACCCGCACTTTCTTTAAATCGGACATCCCAGTAAGGCTTCCTGTAAAAAAAAAAAAAAAAAATCCTAAAAGTACTTGCTTATTTTGTACTGACTGTATATTTATTCACACACACATACATATATTTGGAATTTTAGCAGAGAAAATGCAGAAAATCATTAATCTAATATTTTTTTGACATCTGTATAAAAATGTACATACCATTTCAGACATGCATGTTGTACATTATAATACATCATAATGTGTAGAGTATTTAAATGTAAATGTTAATTTTGCTACTTTAAAAGTGTCAATAAAATGAAAAAAATGTTCCTATATTATTTTGTAATTGTGATATTATTTTCACAAAATAATTGTTTATATTAAAGTAGTAAAGCCGTAATGATCAATATTATTTTATGGTAGAACCTTAAAAGAACAAAATAAAAAAATTAAAATATATAAATTGTTAATTTAAAATATGAATACAAAAAATGTAAAATATTATAGAACAATAATGACTGGTACATTTTAACAAACAATTACTGCTTGAGATGTTCATGCTTTTAATTTCTTATTTAGATCGTGTAGTTCCACAAACACAGCCACTATATTGTTAGTGTCTTAAAAACTAGTGTGACCAACTAGCATTTAGCCAAGTGGTAATCAGTCTTACTTTTTAGATTCACATTAGACGATTTTTTATGTAACATTTTAAAAAGGAAATATTTTAAAAAGTTACGACCAGTCTTTAAGAAGAAATCAGATGACTAACTTATAAGACTTCTGTAAGCATTTTAGCAGCTGACCCCAGGCTGGATTGTGGCTTTTACAGAACAGCAGCAGCACTGTTTGTTATTACTATATTCTAGAGTCAATGTAAAGATTTGCAAATACCGAAACTATATATGTGATTCTAATTGAAGGTTCAATTCTGGACAGGAATGATGATGGGTATTTCGTGTACATTTTTTATAGCAGTGACAATTTACATTGGCCAATACGTTTATAAAGTAACCGTGAAAAAAAGGCAAATGATTCTGTTTATACTTATTACACTTTATTTGCAAAAATGGAGCACCTGCTCAAGACATTAGTTATGTCTACATGTATCACAGATGTCGTTGATGGAAACATGAGAAGCCCATAAATTGTAAAATACCTTTTACAATTCATTTTTTTAAACATTTAACTTTAGCTGACGTCAGATTATGCAGCAATTGTATGAAGACGACAGATTCAGGTAAACCAGACAGCTAAATGCAGAAAAAGAAAGTAAACAAATGATCTTTTGCTGCATTAAAGCTTGTGTCTGATTTCTTTATCCTACGAGAAATGACAGTGTTTTTTTTAGTGCGACTAATAAAGTGAAATTTCCAAACTAATCATACATTAACTACAAATAATTGTAAAATTGAAATAGTAAATGTGAACAATATAAGACTTAGGCATTATAGTTTAAACATGCATTCATTGCACAGTTCATTGGTTCAGATGGAATCATTTCTGGCTTCAAATGGAGCAGGGAATAGTCTCTTAGGAAAGACCTCTGCACGATATCTCCTAAAACGACTGAGAGGCTAGCATGAAATTATAGATTAACTGCAGCTGTTCTGTTAGTCAAATTCTGCTTTTTTCGAAAGAATTTAGATCTACAACCCTCAAAACATCCTGCTTAGACAATACGTCTTAAGAAACAATCACATCGGTTGTTCTGTGCTCATTTTACCTGTTATCTCCTTACTTATTTACTGTAAACAGTTTTTTTAAATACCTTGCGACGTGAAAAACGGGTCAGTAATTATGCAACAGTGAAGTCAGTGAGGGTACGATTGTAGCAGTAGGACACTGGATCTGCTGATGGCATCAAGACTGATGAGCCCAGTTCCCATAGTGTCAGATTTAGCACATTAGCAAAGTGCCATCACTAGCATTGCCAGCATGTTTGTTTAGTTCCTTTTACTAGGCCCTTATGTCAGTCCAAGTTAACTTGTCTGTCTAAACACTGTTGCTACTGTAGCACATGAGGAAGGCAGGTCAGATTATGTTAACATTGGCTGTGCAATCTTTTAACCTGTTGTTCCACATTTACATTTCTTTAAAGGAATAGTTCACCCAAAATTAAACATTTGCTGAAAATTTACTCCCCCAAGGCCATCCAAGATGTATAGATGAATGCATTTCTTCTTTAGTGCAGATTTGTTGAAATTTAGCATTACATCACTTGCTCTTCAGTGGATCATCTGCAGTAAATGGGTGCCGTCAGAATGAGAGTCCAAACTGCTGATAAAGAAATCACAATAATCCACAAGTAATCAAAATGACTCCAGTATATCAGTTAATGTCTCTTGAAGTGAAAAGCTGCATGATTGTTAGAAAGTAGTTTGGACTCACATTTTGACGGCACCCATTCACTGCAGAGGATCCATTGGTGAGCAAGTGATGTAAAGCTAAATTTCTCCTAATCTGTTTTGATGAAGAAACAAACTCTTTTACATTTTGATGCACTTCAGGTGAACTATTCGAATCGGCGGAGTTTGGGAGCAAGTATGATAATGAGGTTTATGTGAAAAAAGCAGTTTTCTTTTTCAGCACTAAAATTTCAAGAGCTCAGCAAGAGTGAGATAATAAAATCAGATTTTGATAACAGACAAAACATTGTTTAAGTGCAGAAAAACATTCACCGCAAAAAAAAAAAAAAATCACATTTTTAATCAGTATTTGTTTTTAAATGATATTTAAAAAAATATAGCACCCGTAAAAAATGCTTTTATTGAGAAGCAATCTTTTAAGAATAAACCTCACTAAATGCAGTTAGATTTATGCTTAAAACAAAACAAAAAGTGTGTGTTAATAGTTAACAGTGTGTACGGAAACATCTCTTTTTCACTTCTCAAGTATCTTGCTAGAAGAATGTGTAGAAATTTTTACTGGAAAACAAGGCAAAAACGCTGATTAAAAATGTTTTGTGCAGCGCTAATAAAGCAACGAAAATGCATATTTGTTCATTTGCATTGCTGCATGCTTTACACCCAAAACATTTGTCTGTCCAGAGTGAGGACAACTCACTCGCCAGGCCACGTCATTGTTCCGACTAACACCCTCTTGAACTCGTTGCTCCCCAGGTGCAGAGCAAACCCATCTCTCAATCTGTTGACTTTGTCGCCTCAGTTACTCAGCACACTGGCCAATGCCAAGCTGCAAGACGCTGCACCTTTAACATACAGATTAAACCGAAGAGAAGTCACAAGTCCACAGGTTTATTTTGACATATGAAATAAATGACATACTACAAATTTTGCATTGGCTTTCAGCAATGCATGAACGAAAGGGGTAGGATCCCAATTTTGTTACCCTCATTTCAGTACCAGCAGCTTTTGTGTGGAATTCCTGCAAGGCAACTTGTAATATAATAAGAAATGTGTAGCGCAGAAGCTTTTGTCAAATTTGCGCCTCTTAATTACCATGTTTGCTAAACTGACAGCTGATGAAGTCAATGCGGGCAGTTGAAGTTATGTCTGCTCACACACACTCACACACACACACACACTACCATCATCCTCTAGGTTTCCATGGTGGAACCTTGTCAGGCAGGTTTATACCATTAACACCTGTGGGATGTTTTTCTTTTCTCCTTCCTTTCACTTACCCCTCTCTGTCAGTGTTTCACCACATGTGCAAAGGTCTTTGTTTTACAGCACTCACTGTATTCTCCAATAAATACACAACAGCTGAGTATATCAAGAGTGTCACCCCTAAACAAACGATGCTGAAAATCTCACCTCCCTCCTTTCATGACAGGTTCATAAAGTAATCAGCCAAAGTGACAAGAAGTGGAGCGTGTGAATTGTGAAACAGAGTAGCAATGAATATCACTTTCAGAAGTTCATATCGAAGCCAAGCCATGTTGCGCTTGTGGTATTTATTCAAAGGGATTATTTACATGGATCCAAACATTAGTACAGTCCTGACCTCCTCGCTGTGCTCCTGCGTTTAAGCTCTCATTTTTCATTGTACTTTGTTCGCAACATTTCCAAGACGTTCAAGTAGATAAGCAAATCGCCTCAAGTTCAATGCAAATGCTTGGAAATCCAAATGTTTGTGAAGCACGGCCTGTAATAACATTTCGTCTTGATCTGCGCTGGTTGGCCTTGGCACGTATGTCTATTGCATGTTTTTGTATTGCTTATTCGACTGTTATTGTTGAGGGACATTTTGTGTGATTTTAGCGTGAGTGTTTTGTATGTACAAGAGCAGCAAACTATCTTCTGTATCCAGCAATGCATGGTCTTAATTTGCTTTTCTGAAAGGAACATGGAAATTGTATGGAAATCCTTGGAGAGAGGCATCAGATTTTACTGCAAAAGTCATTTTCGAAGATCTTTGTTTAGGCTCATTTAAAGTGTCCTAGCAAGAGAGCCAAGCAAAGATGCCATTGCCAAAACCACAGAGAACAACATAATCGAAAAATAAACTTTGACCTATTCTACTGAGCTTTTATGGTAATAACTGCATGCTCATTTTGCTGATTTGTTGCAGATAATTGCTTGGCTGTAACCACCATAGTCACTGGGATAGTGAAAATAATTAAAAGTGACAGTAAGGATTTTTATATTGTTACAAAAAAGCTTTAAAAAATAATGTTCTTTTAAATGTTCTATTCAATAAACTTTCCTGAAAAAAATGTTTCACACTTTCCACAAAATATATATATTTTTTGAAACACTGAGACAATATGTTTGAGCAGCAAATCAGAATGATTAGAATGATTTCTGAAGGATCATGTGACACTGAAGACTGGAGGAATGGCTGCTGAAAATTCAGCTTCGCCAACACAGGAATAAATAAAAAAATAATATATTATATTAAAGAATATCTGAAAAAGAAGACAGTTATTTAGAATTTCTAGTAATATTTCACAGTATTACTGTTTCGATGTATTTTTGATCAAATAAATGCAGGCTTGAAACTTTAAAAAACATTTAAAAAAAAGTCCAATTTGTGAATGGTAGGGTTCATTCAAAATAGTGGTTTTAAATGGCAGATTTTGAACTCTATGATCCTGAATATTTAGTTACATCATTGGATAATCCTTTTAATTATCATGAAATATATTTAGGGCCATTTATTTTTCTCAAGCACATGTAATGCATTCAGTGAGGAAACATTAAGAAGTCATTAGCAGAGGGGGCTCAGCTCCCACAGGGGCTCTCATGCGGTAGCTTTGCTAAAGAAGTTACCACCCATTACTGGAGTCCAATGACAAAACATAGCTCTGTTTTCCCAGAGTGCATGCTGCTGGCTTCCCAACTCTGTCCACAAACCCTCAGCTTGGGGTTAAGAGTCCGGCCCCTGAGGCTACTTGACATCTGCCCTGGCCGTGGCTCTCTGATTCCTCCTCTCTGAGTATTCTTGGGGTGCTGCCTCCTGGGAGAGAGGTCTCGCTTCCAAAGTCTTGCTGAAAGATCAGGCAAAGGGGAAGAGATTACATGTCAGGTTAAGAGTGGGTGAGAAGAAACACACGATCCCCTGATGAGGATGTGAAGAGGCTCTGAGGGAGGAATGTACACAGGGGATTGTGTTTGGGTTTCTTCTGGGGTTGTTCAGTGGCAATGAGTGGTGAAATAGGGGGGTGAAAATGAAAATGGTTATATAGAAAAATGTATGAATGTACACAATATTTTTTTCTAAGGCTACGTTCACACCATAACAGTATACTTTTTTATTTTATTTTATTTTAATACCATCTTAAATTAAACATCATACACATACGCCATACTCATGTTTTTGTAAATTTGATCTATGTGGAAAGGAAACAAAAAACAGAAATTATAGAGTTAATAAGTATATTATTCATTATATATTTTCTTTTTTTTTTTTTTACACAGATAATTTTATTTTATTTTAAATTAATTAAATGACTAAATAAATTACATTAAAAGTATTTACATTAAATTTGATTTCATTTTAAATTGCAATGACCAAAGAAATACAACAAATTGTATTATTGTATTTGTATTATTTTATTTAAGATTGTATGATCTCAGGACTACAACAAATAGGAATCAGAATCAGAATGAGCTTTATTGGCCAAGTATGTTTCCACATACAAGGAATTTGTTGTAGTGACAGAAGCTCCACAGTGCAACAGAAAGACAGCAACAGGACAGGACACAGATAATAAAAGAATAACAACAAATAACCAAATAGGCAATGTACAAAGCAGCAAAAACACAATATATAATATAGACAACTATGTATGTACAGGTCAAGTATGTGCAATTTAGAAATGAGAAAATAAAAATAAAATTAGTGAGTGTGGTGAATGGATAATATATTATAGTTGTGTGTTCCACGTTTATTGTTGAGTGTTCATGAGATGGATTGCCTGAGGGAAGAAACTGTTCCTGTGTCTGGTAATGCACATCCACATCATAATCATATATTTGTCAAGCTGATCTGTGACACAAACAATATAAAATATATAAATTATTTGGTCACACTCTATTTTAAGGTCCAATTATCACCATTAACAAACCATTAACTACGACTTTTGCCTCAATAAACTCCTAATTTGCTGTATATTAATAGTTAGTAAGGTAGTTGTTAGGTTTAGATATTGGGTAGTATTAGAATATGCAAAATATGGGCTTTAGAAGCACTAAAAACATCCAATATGTTAATAATATGCATGCTAATAGTGAGAATTTGTCCCTATACTAAAGTGTTAACTAGTTTGAATTTTTTATTGCATTTTATTTTAGTTAGCAGGTTACATTATTCTCTTTTCTGCAATCTTATAAAACGTCACTCACTTTCACTTCAAACAATAGGAGCCTGTTAAACTTGATAGCCATTGCTGGCTACGCTAGCACATTTACACAGCAGCGTCAGTGTGGGTAGCATGCTAGCCTGGCAAGATGGTAGCTAGTTGTTGCCATAATGGCGGATATCCAGTGGAGGACTGATAGAAGCACTTTTTACAAGTCATTGAATGACTCCTTTTATGTGATGCTGCTTATAATGCAACACACTATACAAAGGAGTCATGATCACATTTTGAAAGTCATTAAAGTGGATTTCTCGTGCAAAGAAACTTGTTTGGACACACACCACAAACTTAACCTTGCTGGAGGGTAAAGACTGAGTCGTTGCTACTCTGACACTTAGACTCTATTTAGCCAACAATATGTGTGCTAATCTCTGTGTTGCCATGTAAACACAGATTGTTTCCTGCACAGTGTTGTGCAATAAAACTGGTTCATACCTTTGATCCGCTCTGAACATTAGGGACGTGATGTCTAAATACCAGCCAGCAGGGGATCTTATGACGATCCAAACATCTGCAGGCTATTTGATTTGACACAACAGGCGCAGACTGACCACTATACCACTTTTTCAGTTTTTGGCCACAATCAGCATGGGCTGACCACTACAATAGCTGATTTGAATCGATTTGAATAACTCATTATCGCTAATGTGGTTTGGGCTCCTATTATATAGGAAAGTGAAACAGGGAATATTTGCACTGGTCTAGAGAGGTAAACACATTTGTAAACGATTGAATTAACTGTGTCTTATTAAACATTGTTCCATATATCTACACTACCATTCAGAACATTTGGAGGTTGCTCAGATTTTTTAATGTTTTAAAAAAAGTGTCTTTTATTAGATTAAAAACACAGAAAAAATATTAATATTGTGAAATATTATTACAATTTAAAATTATTGTTTTCTATTTGAATATATTTTAAAATATTATTTATTCCTGTGTTGGCAAAGCTGAACTTTTAGCAGCCATTACTCCAGTCTTCAGTGTCACATGATCCTTCAGAAATCATTCTAATAAGCTGATTTGCTGCTCAAGAAACATTTCTTATTGTTATCAGTGTTGAAAACAGTGCTGCTTAATATTGTTGTGGAAAGATTTTTTTCAGCATTCTTTGATGAATAGAAGGTTCAAAAGAACTATTTGTCATTTAATTGCAATAAGGAATCGCGCAAAACACAAAGACTTTAATGATAATATAAACATGATACTTGTACAAATTTGGGAAAAACTATGAAATCATGTGGCTTTCAAAGACTTGGAATATACAATTACAATCCAAAGAATTTCCAGTCACACTTTTTATTTTAAGGTCCAATTCTCACGCTTAACATACCATTAACTGATCTTTGCCTCCATAAATTCCTAATTTGCTGCTTATTAATAGCTAGTAAAGTAGTTGTTAAGTTTAGGTATTGGGTAGGATTAGGGATGTAGAATATGGTCATGCAGAATATGTGCTTTACTAGTACTAATAAACAGCATGCTAATAAGAAACTAAGAGTGAGAAATGGTCCCTATACTAAAGCGTTGCCGGATTACCTCCCTATTACTACTGTTATAACTGCACTAAAACTAATACAAGATAATTGTAAGTTGCATAGAGAAAATACTGTTATGACAACCTGCATCGTCTCAAAATTCCATCAAATTAAATTCCTTTGTGTCCACCTGTTTCTTTTAAAAATAAATAGCAACAGTAAATATCTTGATTTGTGTGCTGTGTCTAATTCTCTCACTGAAGGCCTCTGCATAGCGGGGAAGTTAGGTGTGATGAGCCGTCACATCACAGATATTTAGATTTAAGACTCAGACCTGCCTTAGAGGGGAAAGACTACACAGAGGAGCCTGTTACTAAACTGATCCATACCATATCTGACAATGAGGAAGAGCTGTGAACATATCATGTTTCCCCCTCTATCCAGGTGGCATTTCCTCTGCCAGCCCCTGCCTCGCTCTCCCCCACACCATCATCTGGCAATGGGCTACACTGGACTGGGCTGTGCAGGTTACCTGAGATGGGCTCCTCTGAAACAGCACTGTCTCAAATCCAGTCGGTACTATGATGCATTTATACAAATGATTTTAATACAATAAAATAGTTACTTTGAGAGTTTGGTAACTTTTATTAATTCAAAGTTTGTAAAAATGTGTAAAAACCATTTGTGATTTAAAATACAATATATTTTTTACGCATTTCACAGTCAAAATAGCAAGTTATTATTTCTTCAAAGTTGTACGTATTGGTTTCTGGCGCACAACAGTAAAAACACTCACTTGACTCCTTTAAATTTCACAAGATGTGTTGTCTTTTACACAGCAACATGAAAGACTTGAGCGGGAACCTGAGAGACTGAGGGGTGATGCCCCTCATGTCAGTTTGGACACTGAAGTCTTCAGATATATCTCTTGAAACACAGCTACACCCTTACTTTGAGGTGTAGGACTGAGATAATAGCTGTCTGATTGCTTTGAAAGTATTATGACCTCATAAATACAACAAATCATGCACATTCACATCATAATTGTAAATATATATAAAAAAAAAGTATTGAAAATTAATTATATATATATTGTTTTGTATTTATTTAACAAAAACAATTTTAAAGTTGTTAATACAATGAGAATTTGTTTCTTACCTTTGTGCATGCTCTATATTTCAAGAAAATAGTTTATCCCTCACATTAAGGGTTACTAGAGTCTGATACAAAATTTGATCAATCACACAGGGACGTCTACATTTCTTGGTGCTGTCACTTTAAGGTTGGTTTGAATGTGTGGTAGCAAATGATTTATGTCTTAGAGCTCATTATAGAAAATTGAGGAGTCTTAAAGTACTCTCACCTGCAAAACAGCTTTTGGAGCATGGCTATCACTTGATCAAAGGCGTTCTGGTGAAATCTATGAGAAAAACCCTCATGTTTTCTTAGAGGGAAAAAATTATATCACCCCTGTAAAAAAAGGACTGTGTGCAGTGCTCCTTGCTGAACAACTGCAAGATCACATGTTAGGACATTACCATTACTGATTTATAGGAATACAATATTTATATTTGCCCTTAGTAGTGAGTGTTTTGTTCAAAAATGATAATATGATAATTAAGTATATTGTAAAGTTTTTTTTTCTCCTCAGAAATCTATTAAGAGGTCGTTTGAAAGGCATGGGGTCTAACATGTGCAGCTCAGCTGTTAGCGGCAGCCAAATGTAAGACTTCCTGCACACATTACAGTAACAGAGTGAAAGATTTATATCCGCTGCACCAAATATGACCCCATGAGGCAACGTTCAAAACCATCATTATTAGTCCCACACCCACAGGTTATATGCTTAAACAGCACATATATGTTTGCCATGATAATTACTGCACTTTACAAAAGCGTCATGTTAGGAAATTGTATCAACCCATACACAATACATCTCTTCTGTTTGCTCTGTTGCAATTTGTCGTCACTTGAGTCATGACAGTGATTAGGAAAATAAAGGGTGTGTTCAAGCTTTAAATCCACACAAACTAATTGGATTCAAATGAGCTCTCTTTGCCAATGGCAGTTAACAATGTCATATCTATAGTCCTGCTTATAATAGAAACATCCAGAAAACTAATTCACAGGTTTAAGTGCTGTTGATTCTTAAAGGAAATGGGGTGGATCACTCTTTTTGATGAGAGCATGGCTATAAATAAGAGAAAGCAATGACCAAGTGCCAGCTTCACTCTGTCATTCATCACGTGGAAAAAGGTACTTCATCATACATGTTTCTGTGCGCCCCCTTCAGTAAAGTTCTTCATAAAGACCAACCCTTTCTGTGAAACTAAGAAGCATTATCTTCAAGTAATAGTTTACCAAAATACACACATATACACAAAACAAAACAAAAGAAAATCATTTATTTACCCTCATATCACACTAAACCTGTATGACTGTGTGAAACACAATAAGAGAAATTTAGGACAATGTCCAAGATGCTCTTTTCTCTGGTTCCCATCCAATTTCATCATACACTCTCAGAAAAAAAGCCATCAAAAGATAGCAATATGAACAAATATGGACCTTCAAGGTACAAAAGTGCACCTTTAAGAGTGTAGTGGACATTCTTCGAAGTTTCCCCTTTTGAAAAAGTCATACAGGTTTGGAAGGACATGAAGGTGTGTAAATGATGAAAGTTTTTTTTTTTTTTTTTTTAAATACCATTAAAATAAAATATTTATTTCAATATAAATATTAATGTAAAAGAAAATTACTTTAATTATTAAATAAATAAATAAATAAATTGTCAGTGTTGGGAAGGTTACTTTGGAAATCTAATAGGTTACGGATTACAAGTTACCCTGTTTAAAATGTAATTAGTGTAACTTTTTCAGTTAATTTTTGAAAGTAATGTAACTGATCGCAATTTGTTACTTTTTTGATTACTTTTCTAAATTTCTAACTGTAAAGGATTAGTTACATTTATTTTGTAATTAAATTATGCAACACTGTTACATGTAACTCCCCAACACTGATAACTGTAAAGGCCTAAAGTATCTCTTGAATCTACAAATCTTCACACTAAATGCAGTGGCTTGGCAGTGACCCAGCAGAACTGGAGGACAGATGGCTGTGTTCATAATGAATGACAACAGAGCTGGTCACATTTAAGAAGCGGCCTCCATGCAGTGGACGGCCCGTCAGCCATGCTTGATGTGATGGAAAAGCCAGACCACTAGTGCAGTCTTTTACTGTTTCTTCCTCAGTGGAAAATCCTCATTTCCACCGAACATGTTGGTGTCTCAGGCACTGAGTGACCAGGGAACGTCTATATAGGGCTATACCATGACATGTGTAAGAGGATATTGGTGCATTTGAAGTTTTAAAAGCTTCTGCCTGAAAGATTTAGTAGGAAGAAAGAAAGGGGGATTGTATATGACACCTTTGTGAGAGGAGTCATATAAATTGGAATCAATTTTTCAAAGGAAATAATAAAATATTTTAACCCCTCCCACCCACTGCCATACTGATAGGCTCCTTTCAGGCTTGACAATCCACATTTTTTACAATTACTGCTAAGTATTCACTTCCAGGCCTGTACCTTCAATGGTTGCTCTTACAGTCCAAGCGAACGTTTTAATGGACCAATTCAACCATTTTTATATCACTGCAGAAAATATGGGCTATTATTTTGGAGGAAACTCAGAATGTATACTGGACCGTAGAGAATGACAAAAGCATCGATTTGGTTTTAAATTGACGAACTGATGGGAAAAGCATGTTGAAAAAGGAAAAAGGAAAAAAGGATACTGTTCTGGTGTGTCATGATTGACTGCGCTGGCTTGTAACAAACTTGACCCAGTTAAGCTATTGATGACGCAAGACAGACGCAGCGACATGTTCACGACGACTTGTTTGAATGTTCCCTGCTTTCATCAGGACTCAAACAGTCTTGCCAAAGCTATTGGATTTACTTGATATCATTTCATGAAGTCTATTTCAGCTCATTAACATCAGTTACCTGACCTAAAGTTTAAAGGTCATGGTGAATATTTTGTTGGGAAAAATGATCAAATAAATAAATAACATTTAAACGTTTGCAGTCAGTTTGATTTTTGGGTTACACTTTATTTTAAGGTGCCCTTGTTACAATGCAATTATACATTTAAGTACTGAGTAATATTAATTAACTGCATAACTGCATATATATATATATATATATATATATATATATATATATATATATATATATATATATATATATATATATATGTGTGTGTGTGTGTTTGTGTTGTGTATTCTATTTTAATGTATTTTAACATTTTATTTATTCCTATTCAACCAACATTTCTTTTGAAATAAACAAATAAATACATAAATAAATTAAATAAAAAAATCAGACTAACCCTAAACCTTTAAACTTTTTTTGTAGTGTATATATTTTATTACGATTTTTCATAAGCAGTCTTACTGTAATTATAGAATTCAATTCTGAGTCATAATTAGGACAAAACTCTTTAAACGAACCAATTAGGTGGCTGCTTGTAACCCAGCAGTGAGAACCTAATGAAAGTCCAGCGTCAGGGATTGTAGTATTGCCGCCACCCTCTAAATCTCTTTCAATTTTCAATGCATCTCACATCTGTTACCTCGGTGCGAGAAACCCCAACCTGCTGGCCCTGTGGACCAAACATGCATAACCTTCTATTTCCAAGCTTGACCATTACAAATCTCATCCAGAGGCTCTGTTGTAACAGCAGAAAGAGTTATTCATTCATGTAGACGAGACCTGTGCTTCAGTCGATCCATCTTCTCCACAGCCGCTGAACTCCATTACCTTGTATGTACAAACATGGCTAATAAATACATCAGATGGACAGTGCAGGGATGCTTTCCCCTTGTGATCAGAGAGGTCGTTAAACCCAGTTCTGCTTTATCAAAATGAAATTTTCTGCATCTGTAATAAGTATCAAAACTCAGCCGCTCTTCCTGCCTCAGCTGCTTCCCAATGGAGAGGGGTTATTTACGAGTGGCCTGGCGCAGAATCCTTGTTCTTTTGAGGGAACTTGAACACAAGCGGTTGACAAGTTCTAGAGCAGCATGACGGTCCGGAGGTGCCCAAAAGATGGCATGCAGCTCTTCAACCTCACCCTCCAGCCTCCATACTGGTGGACGTGTCCTTCAGAAGGTCCCAGGAGGGGTTCTGACTGTCTGCATCGTCTTGAAAGGCCATAATTGTAACCAGACCTTTCAGTCAATCTATATTTCTTTCAATGTCTTTCAGCTGTATTTGTCTTCTTCAAGATTTGAATGATGAGCTATTGTTGGGATGATTTTCACATATTCATTTGGTATAAACAGATTTTTTTGCTCTCTTGGTCTATTGTAGCGGTCCATAAAAGCCATTTCTTATGTAACCAAAGGGCTTGACATGGCTCTCACTGGATATCATTTGGCCCTTGAAACCTTAGTTCGCTCAAAGCCTGACATGTTAAAGCCTTCCAAACACTTTGTTGGATAGTCTTACCGCTTCTTAAGAACATTTAATCCATATAGGCCCTGGAAGGTAATCCATGGGAGACTGGCAGGAGAGGTCCTGGAACACGGGTCCTTTTTTTGGTATAGAGACTTTACAGGTCTCCACAAGTCCTCTGCTTCACTCTCACTGCGGCTTTGCCCTTATGCTCCCCATGACTGCACTATTGTCCTTTTTAGAGTTCAGATCTCACACCCTCATGTTAACCATGCCACAGCACCAAAAGCACCAGATTACAACGCTTCATGTGAGAGGAAGCTTTCCTAAGAAGAGACATAAAATGAGAAGCAGGGGTGGGAATATGTTTTAGCTCTGTTTGCAAGCAGGTATGTGGCTGCAGCTCTGCATTACGAATTGGTTATGTTGTTTATTCAGAGTTACAGGAAGGCTTTCATAAAAAAGAAACTGTAAGAGTGGCTTAACCCATGAATCATATAATTTACAAGAAGAGATTAACTGAAAAAAAAAATAGTTTAACTCACTCTTAAAAATATTAAAATAAAAATAAAATAAAACAAAACATCACCATAACACAAACAGTTTTGTTTTTAAAGCATAAATCACACTTATAGTTAAAATAATAATTACAAAAATTGCTGGGGTAATGAATCAAATAAATTCATTAAATGGGAAAAAAATGAATTAAATTCAAGATATTGGAAAACTATTTTTCTTCTCAATATAATAGCTGTTTTAAGGATGTTTACTGGAAAACAAGACAAAAGAAAAAGATGGAAATGTGAAATGGAAATTCTGAAGGTCTAAAAAGGAATGCAAAGAAATGTTCTGACATGTCCCTAAATATGTCAAACTGTTTCTCATAATGGTGCCCTATCAAAAAGAATAAATATGATATTACTCTTTTTAGCGTCCATCCGAAAGTGGGATTTCATGCAACACTCATCCATCATGGGATCAGTTACTGAGTCCAATATTATCCTGGGCACAGGGAAGAGTACACAAAATACAGCACAAGAGACACACACACACACACTTAGTAATCGATGCAATGGAAACTTACAAGTCTTACATGTTTGAACTTCTAAATGTTCTTGTTCACTAATGTTCTATTTATCTTTCTACTTGGGATGTCAAGTGCATTTGTACTATGTTTCCCCTGGATTTGTTTGTCCTTTTGGTGTGCTTTCCCCTGGAGGCAGACTGGTCGTTTAACGGCAGAGGACTCAGCAGGACACAGCAAATGTCCACTTCCTCTCACACTGCCAGTGCTTTACCTGGGAATGTGATATACTGTGGTTTTGAAGGTATAGCTCTTTTACTTGACCCCTCCATAGAAATGATTAAACAGGCTCTGGCACACAATTAAATAATGTCACTCTTGTTTTAACCGTCATGTTGTGTTCTGGTCAAGTTGACCCTGAGAGGATTTTCTTTTCCTCAAAAATACTAGTTAATGTTATTGTATTGGACTGTCATATTGACCCATTGTTACACTTGTGGTATTCCTGGTCAAAAATGACCATTCTACAAAAAAAAAAATTCTTGCTATTAACAAACCATTAACTATGTTTTTTTGCCTCAATACTCTACTAATTTGCTGCTTATTAATAGTTAGTAAGTTAGTTGTTAAATTAAGGTATTAGTAGGATTAGGGATATAGAATATGACATGCCGAATATGTGCTTTATAAGTGCTAATAAACAACCAATATGTTAATAATAGGCTATTATTGCAACTAGTTAATAGTGAGAATTGGTCTCTTTACTAAAGTGTTACCAAAATTGCTCATAAATTTCTTGTTATACATTTCTAAAAATTATATAAAATTCTCTATATGACCTAATATTGGATTCAATCTTTTTCTCAATTTAGACTTAGAAATTAGAATAAGTTTAGTATTGATCTGAGCTTGTTTTTAAGTGTTTTTGAGTGAACATTGCTAAAGTTATCCACAAATAATGATTTTTTTATTTATTTTTGGCTCAAAAACTGAGGTGCATAAGCTCAGATCAGTGAGGCCTATGATCAATCATTTACAAAAAGCAATACAAAACCTGTTCAAATGGAAAGAAAACAAGTTGACAAAAAAGTCTCAATCCAAGATTTGGTGATAATAAAGGATAATCTGAGATTTAAATCAGTTTTTAAAAGTCACAAAACAAAAAGGTTCTATCTCTCCAAAACAGTACTGTTAACCATATTCGGCAGCTGTGAACATTGCTTTTATGTTCTGTGAGCACAAAACACTCAACCTCAGTGTAAAACCCTGCCCGAGGACAAGAGAAGTGTAAGGCGGTGTCCCTGACCCTGCATAAACACTTTCCATAAAAGTTAACGCAAAGATTTGAAGAACCACAGGCCTTGAGGTTTGTGTGAAGATGAAGTGGCCAGATCCGCTTTGCTTGAACACGAGCAGATCCAAACGGACTGCCTGCAGTTACTGCAACGCCCTGCCGAACAGGGTGATGCAGCTATTTCCGTGAGCGCACAATACCAAAGGAATGCACCGAAAGCCATAAAAGAGAAGCAGATCTGGATTCTAGATTGGACTATATAGAGGAGAACATTAATCTCTGCTAGAGGTTTTCCTTTTGTTTCTGGAAGACTCTTTCCAGGCTGGACAATTCAGTCCTTCATCTGTCCACTGCTTTTTTTTTTTTAAGCCAGGAGCTCTTTTCCACCTCTCAGCCTTTTGTAAAAAGATTTGGGAGGGAAGCAAATGTGTAACGGATGTGGGGTGATGTGATCTACCGAACTGATCTGTTCTTAGATACACTAACCTTTACGGATTAGAATAAATCAGAGGTCTTCAACCCCCAACCTTCTTCTTTTATTCTCTCTTCTCTCTCTCTCTCTTTGTGCACTTCCACATGTGCTCAATATATCACTTAAAGTATATCACCTTATCCTTTTGTTTATCATCTCCTAGGATAACCGTGTGGAATCCTCATGCTCATGCGTTCCATGTCTATAGTATTTCCAAGCGCATTTTACAAGAGATCAGTTACTGAGCTTAATGCTTTGCAGCAGCAGCGCTGGTTGCGCACATGATATCTTAAATGTAACAATCAAAGAAGCATGCAAGATTTCGGTATTTCCGCTGGCCTACAGATGTGCCCATGATTCTCTCACCCCATCGTCCAAAAGCTGTAATGTCAGTTTTGGTGTCAAAAAAAAAAAAAACTTCAAACACACTAACATCTTATCACCATGTGTCAATATGACGTTGAATACAGAGCAGATTTATTGTGGCAAGCTATTTCTCTGACCTCTGCTGGTGTGACACAACGGGCCAGATTTACTAACATTATAAGGTTCTATCTGCATTCTAAGCAGTTTTAAGATATTGAGCTTCAAAGCTTTTGTGTTCCATAGACTTCTGTAGATAGAACCCTTTATGCTTTCAAAAAAGGCTCAAAAACCTTATTGCATATGTACTTGTTGGATTTATGCTTTCAAAAGCGACATTTATGGGAGGAGTATTGTGATTTACTAAGGTTTGCAGTAGTCAGTCTACTGGCATTTGTACCATTATTTTTACCATTTTGCACTGTGTCCCTGATTTTTAATTTGCGCACTGTCAGTTGATCAAGTGCAGACATTTCCACTCCGGTTGGTGCTTTTATAGGATTGCTTTCTCATCCTAATTCTGTATATATTTTGCATACTGATGTATAGAATTAGGATGAGAATAAAAAAAAAAAAGAAAGAATACAAAAAAAAAAAAAAAAATCCCATGTAGACAAAATAAACACTGTTGTTGTATAATTTAAATAATTAAATGGTACACTATTTTAATCAATTTTCTTGCTGCGGTTTGAAATGCCACGTTAGCAGGCAATTTACCCATATTCAAGATTTTACTTTCTTTCATTTAAAATGTTTTAAACAAAAACTGTTTTCTTGATATTGTTTTGTTTAGTAATAATTTTTATATACAATTAAACAAACAAACATACCAAAAAACAACAACAGATCCTTATGACACCATTCTTCAAGAAGTGACATTATTTTTTTATATTTTTAGAAGTTAAATTATTTTTGCTGGGAAAACAATAGCACAAACATTTGTAGATATTAAAAACAGATTTGATTAATTCTACATTGTTTTGTAGTATTAGTTGGTTTGTCTTGCTCTAAAACATTCCATACAATACATCATATTCACTCAGTATGTTAATATTAGAATTGCTTCAAGGTGACACCCTAATCTGGGCAAACTCTCAATCCCTGAGAAATGGCAAAACATTTAGAACTTTATTTCCAACCTGTTAGGAATCATGCTAATTTTCTTGCCATTGTTTAAATAATGAAGCTATCATTAAGTTTAAATGTTTAAAGGCATGTTTTTTTCTTTCTTACTGGGCACATACATTAAGGTGCTGCATAACAGAAATGACCCACCAAATACTAACAAAAACATGTTTTATGATTAAAAAATATGATCCACCATGTCAAGTATTTCATTATATTGAAAAGAATGAAATCTCAGGCTATCAGTCCTCACTGCACATGTGGAAATTATCACTTGGTTAAACTAAGTAGAAAATGAATGTGCATGTACATACTCAGTTATTCATTAGTCATACCATGTAAATCCTCTACGGAAATTATTAATCTCTAAAGATTATTAATGACCAGTGACCATTTTCTAAAATAGCATCTTCTTGACATTTGAATGAATGAAGGCTTAGAGTGACTCACAAGCTGTATGTGCATGAACGGAGCCAAAGAAAATGAAGGAATAAAAAAGGAGTGACACTGGAGATAAATGAGCTTCCTTTCTGCAAGCTGAGAAATGAATGTGGAGTCAGAGAGGAGTAGGACGTTCCATCCCACACGTCAGCCAATCAGTGCCTTCACAGAGAGACCGGCGCTGTCTGCTTCAGTACGGCTGGCTGATGGGATAAATGAGCTTTTGACTGATGACGAACAAGTGAAAGACACGTCTGCACCCAGTCGGCTCTTGGCCAAACTGCACCAATAGCTGCCTGGTGACTGTCTAGTGCCTTCATAAAATTGTTCTCGATTGTAAAGCTACGACCAAAACAATTTACATTCACTTGGCCAGTATTTAGATTTCTATTTGGCTGGAAAAAAACACACATTACAACTCAGGCACGGGCCTTACCAATATTCAGAGACAGGCCCTTATGATATCATCTTGTATTAGTAACTATTTTAAAATATAGCTTACAAATTTACAAACAGAAGCGCAATCAGTATCAGATTTCATTGTTTTTAAGAACAGAGTAAAGTTTTTGTTTTACAATGCTTGTCCACATTTGTCTAATACTTAGACACACACACACACACTCAACTCAGAGAACGTCTATCCAGCTCTCTTGGGGAAAAAAAAGAATGAATATGGTGTGTTAATGTGACCAGGAAAAGTGGAATTAGTTTTAATGTTTCACATGCTAATATTTTTATAGTCTCCCACAGTTTTGTATTACATGACACTATAGAGAAGGAGGGGTGCACCTTTCAGATATTGAAACCTTATGAACGCTGCTGTCAGTGCTCCAGCTTCATGTCTGCTTGAATGGAGATGCACAGGCAGCGCCCCCCTCTCTTTCTCTAGCAGTGGCTATTTTCACATGCACCTGGGTGAAAATGTTCATATGTTTTTGAGTGTAGTAGGGATAAGAGGGTGTAAATGTTTTAGGAAACAGAGTCTTGTTTGCAGAAAACAAAGAGGGTGTTTAAGTTCTGATAAAAACAGCAGCAGTATTAACAGAGAATAAGTTGTTCATATCGGAAATTTCCATGAACTGAAGAATGGGCTGGTCTGAGATGGAAAATGTTTGCTTTGTGTAGATGATAAACAGCATGTGTGTGTGTGTGTTACATTAAAATATAATTAATACATTATCACAAAAACTCAGTGTTTGCACCTGTCAGTGAATTGAAATAATTTATCAACCAAAATATTTACATTACAGTTTAATATGAAAAAAAATCTTGTTCATGTGACAGTGGGACTAAACACAAACAAAAAAGATTTAATGGCTCCAAAAAGTAACAACACTGTTAAAAAAAGAAAAGTTGACTTAAAACTTAAAATTTTAAGGCAACCAGCTTCAGCAGATTTTTGAGTTTTCTCAACTTGTTGTTTTAAGTTTATTCTGACATTCTGTAGTTTTGTCTCATATTCATCTTTTAATCATATTTGCAAATGTCTTGACACCACAGCCAACAGGGCAATTTTGTCTTTACTGTTCCAATACTTTTGGAGGGCACTGTATAATGCCTATCAACTATTTGGTTACCAACAACTCCTTAAAAATATCTTCTTCTGTTTTCAACAGAAGAAATCAATTCATACAGGTCAACAGGTGAACAAACTGAGGGTAAGCAAACGATGATAGCATTTTCATCTTTAAGTAGCTGTTGATGCTATTGATATTTTGAAGGAAATCATTTTTCAATTATTAATAATATTTCTTAAACATAAGCGGTGAAGCAATTTTTGTTTTAAGACATAATATTGTTTTTCACTACTATTTTTAGATCTGTGACCCGTTTCTGGTGACCCACGAGCTGACCTTTATTCTAAAGCATCTAATTGTATAACATTCAAAAAGTTCAGCAACACCTGATCTAACACAAGGCCTACTGAACTGAGGGAAAGCTGCACAGCAGCTTGTGAGACAATGAGAAAAAGAAAAAAGAGAAAAGGAGAGCAAGAAAGCGGGACAGAGCAGTAGATGGCCAGATAACTCATCTATCCTATTGCGGACCTCTTAAAGCTCCAGCAGCTCAAGAAAGCAGTCGATCATATAAACAGATAGCTCTGCGTCAGTGAGAATTCATCTTCATGCATACCTTTCTCTGAGATAACACAGCAAAGCACAAGACAAGTCCTGTCTGTTAAGTATGATTTGTTTAGAGAAATACATGTAATACTCTCTCATTGAGGTTATTCATATGTAGGACTCTTAGGCAGCAGAACATTTTTCAGTGGGGGCCAAAAAACCAAGCAATCCTTAAATTCTCCAGAACAGAGAGCACATTTAACTCGCTTCGTTATCAGCCGTCATGACTTACACTGTGAATGAAAGCTTGTATCCGCACTTAATATTTGTTTTACAGCCAGAGTCCTTAATTCAGAAAAGCTGATCCATGTTTGAAAGCTACAAAGCAGCTCCAGTTCACAATATGCCGACCATCTGATTAGACACATGTTGAAGTCATTGCTGTTGACTTCCACTCCATCCAAGAGTTGCATCAAAGAGACGCTGACAGTCCTCATATAACATAATCCTTGGCAGGTGGAATAAACCAACATATCGGGCTCAACTGCATGGATTCTATGTGGTGAAAAAAGAAAGAAAAAGAGGGAAAAAAGAAAGCAAGAGAGAGATGGTGAGGAGAGACAAAGTGAGATTTATAGATTTTCAAAAGAATCTGATTTGCAATATTATGGATGTTTGCACTGTGATTTGATCATCTTCACATTGTAACATCATGTTAAATTATTAATGTTGGAAAAAGTATGCATGGGCAAATCCTTTAACAAGATTGGTAGGAGAACATTGCTGAAGAATCAAGTGACATTACTTCATCACATCACAAACACAGATGAACTGCACAGTCACAAATATGTCAGGCCCTCTTGTTTGTCAGCCACATGATAAAGAAGTAGGAAAACTAATCATGACCAAAGGAGCGAAAGGTTATGCTGAAGCAATTAGACCTTGGTGGTGGTCCATGAGTCGGCCCATAAAACAAAAGATCTAAACCAGACACAGAAAGCAGGCACTGAGTTACAAAAGGAGGAAAGATGAGTCAAATCATCTGTCACTGTTGAAAAGCACTGAGCTGAGGAAGTCTAAATCAACTTTTACAGTCTGCGATAAAAGTGTAGCACATTAGCTCTTTTTATAAAAATTTAAAAAAGTTGCTAATCCTTGACGAATCCTGGCATGCTACTTACTGAGATTTTACTAGCCTAAGTGATAAAAAAGAATATTATTGTTCTAAATCATGTCATGTGCATATGATTATGTGTTAGGTGCTGTTAGGGTTACAGTCTCTATGTTAGCGCCAGTTATCTAGCTTGTAATTGTAAAACCATGCTCCTGAAGTTAGTGAATGATATCAAAGCAAACTGAACAAAACTACAAAATTGAGACCAAAATTACCTCATGGCACAGGCCTTATAAAATGTCACCATTTGGCAATATCAAAAATATTTTATGACGAAATGGCATACAGTGTTTCAACAGGACTGAGGAGCCAAAAGGTTTAAATCATTCATGTGTTCTTTCCTTTTTGCGGTTTCTCACAAAGAGTTGATTTCGCATATGATGTACAGGAAAATTGTGCTCAACAGAATGGCTTTTATCACTATTAGAAGTTGTCTAGTCAATAAAATGATGTTTATTGTAGGTATTTTTGATGTTTTATATAAAGAAATCACATTTGCATGCATGTGGGCAAAATTAAATAACATAGGCTAACACTTTATTTTAAGGTATCCTTGTTGCATGTTACATGTACTTACTATTATAATAACAATAAATTATGCATAATTACATGCAAATAACCCTAAGCCAAACCCTAACCATATAGTAGCCTACATGAGTTAATTAATATTACTCAGTACTTAAATGTATAATTACACTGTAACAAGGACACCTTAAAATAAAATTTAACCTAAAATAGTAATAAAATAAATACATACACACTACCATTTAAAATAAATTCATTACTTTTATTCAGCGAGGGTGCATTAAATTGATCAAAAGTGATAGTAAAGACATTTATAACGTTACAAAAGAGTTCTATTTGAAATAAATGCTGTTCTTTTGGACTTCTTTTCATCAAAGAATCCTGACAAAATAAACAATTTAGAAGTTTGAACAAAAATATTAAGCAGCAACTGTTTGGAGCAGTAAAACAGCATATTAGAATGATTTCTCATAATGTAATGACTGATGAAAATTCAGCTTGCATGAATAAAATTTCATTTTAAAACATTAACGTATTAAAACAGGTTTTGAAAATTATAATAATATTTAGCAGTATTACTGTTATACAGCATTTTTGATCAAATAAATGCAGTTTTGGGGAGCATAAGAGACTTCTTTCAAAAACATAAAACTTTATCAGCACCAAACTTTTTAAAAACTTTATTCTTGGTGCATTTCCACACAATCCCTGTCAGTTTTGAGGGACACAGTGACAGAAACAAATGCTAAGACTTGGATGTAAAAGGTCAGTGACATGATCTCAATGGGAAACATTCCCCACCTCCGTCCAATATATCCTTAATTTGGGTGTAAAACTGACAAAGGCACTTTGGAGATTTATATGCTTCTTTGTACTGTTGACTCCCATGTGTGCAGCCTGTTAAGATGGTAACTGGACAGGCTATCTAAGATTTTTTAACACAGACCACAGAAACCTTTAATCTACCTCACAAAAACCCCTCACACTCACTTCTTTGGATTAGATGTGGCCTCCACACATGGAGAAAGCATAGAGGGCAATTAAAAAAAACACACTATATCTCTGCCGGTGGCCTTTTGCACTGGCGATGGCTTCCACACTTTTGAGCGGGGTGCGTCTGCTAAACAGATAAAGCGTCGTTTGGCTTCTGTTACACTTTGCCCGCCGTCAAGCAGAAGTTACACATCTGTCCACTTGAAGCCGCACTCTGTTTATTTGCTTATACAGCTTGGTAGGAGGCCATACGTTTGGTCGTTAAGACTTTGATTGCCACCTGCACCTGTCTCAGACAACGCTGTTTGTTACAAAGTCTGCTACTTCATTCGGAGCTGCAGGGGAACATCTGATGGGCGGAGAAGCTTGAAGTGAGGGATGACTCTCTGTTTCACAGCCTTTCACTCTCTCTTACCGGTCTGTTTGAATCAGCCTTTGTACAAAAGATGGAGTGAGTGGCCATAGGGTAATTCTATACCGCATTTACCTTCAAATGAAGCAGCAGGATGAAGTGAGTCATTTGGTTCAGATAAACAAATTTGTGCAAACCTCAGCTCTGCCTGGCACTGGCCTCAGATGTGTCTTACAATGCAGCAGAAGTACTTTAACACGAAATGACCGAAAGTAAACTACTGGTAGATGATACTGCTTGTATTTATTTTAAGAGAGTGATTTACACAGTGAAAGCCATCTAATCCAATTTTTGAAGTGTGAAGTGTGCAATCTTTAGTTCTTGATTTAGTTCTGAGTCTTAGTCATACTTTATAATCTTAGTCCTGTTGACATATGATTACCTTTTAAACATAAAAGAAAAATGACAATGATCTGATTCATGTAATATAATTCTACATCATTACCCCCCCTTTTTACATGCCATATATATATATCTTCATATTTGTTTTGGTCTGAATGAACTTTTTTTTTTATTCAATTACATTCTTCATTTTTCAATCTGAGAGAATGGGTTTCCATATCTGACGGCAAAACATGCAGAAGGCCATTTTATATTAACCAAAATATTTATTGCAGCTGCAAAAAGTGGTTATTTTTCTGGCAACATATTGCGATATAAAAAGTGGAACACAAGTAAGAACAGGTCTGTTTTGTTTCATTCATGGTAAGCCACGCCATGCTATGCCTGAGTGCACAAGCTATCTAGTGTAGGAAGACGCTATAATGACATCTAAATCAGTGATTCTCAATGACTGCTGTTGTTTTAGCATTTGACTTGCTTCTGTTTTACTGCCAGACCGCTTTTGGCTCCGCATTTTCCTCTTCAGAGGCCAACAACATGCACCAAATGTTTCACATTATCAGTGTGAAAATCCCCCAATTCTTTCGCTTTTTTTCCTTACAAGTCCATGCATCCGTGGAAACTTGATATTTCATATTTCATTCTGGTTTGCGGATGTCATCACGAGAGATGCTGGTTCACATGCAACCGGCCGCCCAAGGCCTTTGATCAGTCTGACCACGACTAATTATGAATGGAGAACAACTGAAAGAAATATCGAGAGATTTCATGGGAATTGGCACAATGGCCCGAGCTTCCTAATTCCAAATGTTCACTGAATGTTCACTGAAGAGATAATGCGTTTTTTCAAACTGTGTTATGGTGTAAAATATAAAAGAAACAACACCTCCGATGACATTCAAGTACATTTGTCAATGCCAAATAAACATCACTTGACACAACATATATATTCTGTTCTAAAACTATGGTCGGTTTCAGATCCAAACTGAAAGTGATCGTACTACAAAGTTAATCTGTCGAATTTGAATTTATAACTAAAACCATGTTGAAATTTTGACCAGGAAAGGCGAACATATGTGAGTCAGAGCATTCGAAATAAAGACCTTCAGCTCTGGAAAACAATATCCCTGAGCTGAGATATCAAGGGAAAGATGTAAAAAGGAAATTTAAAGCAGCATAAATGTTCTGAGTGTTTAAGAGTGGTGCAAAGGTCCCATGGGTCTCATCTGGCAAAGGCCTTTGTTCACAGGGCAGGATGTATCCAGCAAGATAGTCTCCTTTCCATAACATTCCTAATCTCAGATGTGCTCCTTATCAGTTTACAGTAAAACTACAAACTACTTTATTTGAACACAATTGGGATGCTAAGAATGTTCAAAAACTAAACTGGAAAATGAGCAGCTGAGATGGCATGTTAGTCCACATAGTTTCTGTGAGGCATTTCTAAAAAGCTACAGATTTTTTTCCAGAAGAGATGCCAGGTCAAGCCTGGTCACAGCAGCAGGTGACTCAAGTGAGGTCATTATGTGGTCGTTAGGGTGATTTGAAACCAGCGAGCAACTGCTGGGCTCGGAGGTGAGAGCTGTCATACATCCTGCAGGAGTGTTTTTGTTTTCATTCGGCTTTCTTTTTTTTCCTAGGGATGCTGTCTCACACCAGGCTTTTACCTTTTCCTAACAAGCGCGAAATGCACGTTATCTTCAAAATAGAAAGAAATTAGTAAGACTAGGCACTTCAGACGAGCACTTGGCCCCTTATTGACAACAGTGATTCATGCCATTTAAATAAAAAAAAAAACTTAGTTTGAAAGAAGGATTTTTCATGGACGTCTTAATCAACACAGCTACACTGCTGCTTTTGTCATCAGCGTTTCCGTAATAAATCAGAAAATTACAAATGCGTGTCGTACTTTTGTTTCAATTGTTCACACGGACAAATTCAAAGCTTTTATGGATCCATGAAACCCATTCTTCCATGTTTTGGCTGACTTTCCCAGGCCATACTGTGATCCGCCTGGATTCATCTTACATCTCTTTCTCTCCTCTGTTTACAACAGGTTCACTGCCATAGAAAGCTAACTGTTCCACATTAAATCCTCTCAACTACCTGTCTGATAGTATGCCAGCTGTATCAAAGTCAGCCAGGCCTTCCCTGCAGGGCTGGAGAGCACAGACAGCCTTGGCCTTCATAGAGCTTCATATTGACTCTGAAATACACTTGGGGTAGTATTTAGAAAGGTATTTTAGAAAACATAAGCAAGTTTTTAGTATAAAAGTCAGCATTTTTGTCATTTTTGCTCTTATTCGTTCAACTGTCATGTACAAATGTTCATAAGTGATAAAATGAAAATTCTGTCATCATTTATTCACCTTCATGCTATTCTAAACTCACATGATTTTTTTTTTTTCCTATGGGAGCACAAAAGAAGAAACTTCGCTTATCAATACATACATAAAACACGTGCATATACACCTATAAATTACTCACATATACATTTATACAATTGGATGTTCAATATATATATAAATACACGTGCACACTAATATGAAATCCATACCAATACATATTATGTTAGTAATGATATACACTTGTGAATAACTTGCGTATACATATAAACTTGACGCATACATACACCTATAGACACTCCCTTATAAACACGATCCATGCATATACACCCACAACAACACACGCACATACATATAAACTCACTGTGCGCATACAGATGTATATATGTATATGCAAGTGATTTCATATGTGGATGTGCATCAACTTTTCAGTGCAAACGGAAGGCATTTCAGTGTAAAAGAAACCTGCGGCACTTCCGGCGGTACATTTGAAAATGCTTAACGTGGCTTAATGGTTAGAGAGTCGGACTCGTAATCCAAAGGTTGCGGGTTCGAATCTCGGGCCGGCAGGGATTGTAGGTGGGGGGAGTGAATGTCCAGCGCTCTCTCCACCCTCAATACCACGACTGAGGTGCCCTTGAGCAAGGCACCGAACCCCCAACTGCTCCCCGGGCGCCGCAGCATAAATGGCTGCCCACTGCTCCGGGTGTGTGTTCACGGTGTGTGTGTGTTCACTGCTGTGTGTGTGTACGTTGGATGGGTTAAATGCAGAGCACGAATTCCGAGTATGGGTTACCATACTTGGCCGTATGTCACTTCACTTCACTTAATGCATTAAAACAGTGTTTTTAAAAGACCAAACTCAATAAACACATTATTAATAAAGCATACGATGTATAGACAAGCAGATGAGTCCAGAATAAGAACGTAACGGTTTAATTAAATATATGTAAACAACGTATGTATGCAGATACGTTGTTTACATTCAGATCAAAGCGTAAACGTCATAAACAGCGTATCCGCGTACGGTGCTTCTGACACAGAACAGCATACGTAGTTTACGTATGTGTTACTTTCCAAAATGGCTCGACAGGGTGAGACGAATTGTTGAATAAAGTGGTTATTTTTTGTTTTCTTTGTGCACAAAAAGTATACTCGTAGCGTCATAAAATTACGGTTGAACCACTGATGTCACATGGATTATTTTAACAATCTCCTTGCTACGTTTCTGAGCCTTGATCATGTTAGGATCCTTGCTGTCTATGGAATTCATCAAAAATATCTTAATTTGTGTTCCAATGATAAACGAAGGTCTTACAGGTTCGGAATGACATGAGGGTTAGTAATTAATGACAGAATTTTCATTTTTCAGTTAAATATCCCTTTAAAGGGAACTACAAACATGTCTAAGAAAATCCAAGTTAATTTTAAGAAAAGCTCTAGCATAATTTGCTTGCAAAACTATTTAAAAATCCTCTAATCGCATTACACAATAAAAACAAAGTCTTATTTCAGGCATGACCTGTATGTACATTCTTCAACATGTTATTTCCTGAGCATCAGCTACATCTTCTTCTGTTTCCTGGACTTCTGAGAAAGCCTCTTCAACAAGTGCAGACATCACATGCCACACAAGTATCTAACTACTGTAACCAAGTCAGAACACATGGGCCGATGAGAGCACACTGGATCTGAATATCGCAGAACTATGAAGTTTGTCATGCTGGAAGATTATCAGCTGGGGAGCGAAAACACATGTGAAGAAACAGAAATGTTGATCGATTTAGAACACTGCGCGTGATTTATTAAAAGGTAAATAACACGCAATGCCAAAACTCTCTCTTTTATATCAATTCCTACACCAAGTAAAGTATGTTACAGTACCATTTCTTTTTTAAATACAGTTGTTGGGATAAAACGTGCTGTATAGGAGCAGAAAACATGCCAAGTTCTTCAGACAGACGAGTGAAAAATGTGCCTCTGTTGACACTTCTGATTAAAAGTAGCCATGGTTTGAGGTAAAGAATGACTTGTGTTCAAATGGCCTCCAGAATTCCTTTCTAAAGACATGCGAACCGATTTGGTTCTACACAGCGTGGCCATATAACGGCGAGCCACCTGGCCTTGGCGCTTTTAATGTGGGAAATTTCAAACTAATTTCACTTCAGAACATCAGCTGGGGTTGCCAAGACAATGCACCTGATACTAAAAAGAAATTCACAGGACTCTACAGAAAGACAGATCACTCCCTTGAAGATGATCCTCACTCTCCATCTCCAATCCACTGGCACTCTTAGATTCTCACTTGGTCTCATCAAAGTTAGTGCAGTAGGTGAGTGTGTGTACAGATGGGTCTCCTCAGATGTGTTGACCACCTGAAGATGAGGAGGATTAGGGTTCAGGGCACCTACCATGGAGTTGTCTATGTTCCAACTCGCACACGACACTGTTTCGAATGTGGTTAGCAATGGAGAAATGGCTGTCGTATTCTCCACAGACCATGTAACTTGAGGAGGCCGCCGTTTCTGCCTGCAGACATGCTGGATCGAGGCCACAGGTTACTTGACTCTTTCAGAGTGAACCTGTAGGTTGCAGCCACCTCTTGGGTCCTTCAACCTCAAATGCGAGCTCCATCAAAATATCATCTCTCATGTGCCAGAGACACCCTGCTCATTTCGTCAACCCTTAACATCTATGAAACCTAACAGCCTAGATACCTCCACAGGCCTTTATTACTGCTCAGTTTTACAAAGATTTGACACAAAAGAGTCATAAAGATTACAAGATCCATACACCTTTCTATAAAAAGGTAGCAACCAACCCAAAAGTCAATGCTATTATTTCAGCAGGTCTTTCTCATTCCTGCTGTAACAGAACACTTCTTTTATTAACCTGGTTAGTGGAAATGCAGAGCACCTGCTCTAATGAAAAAAAAAAAAAGTTGGAAAGTCCAAATCATTACGTGAATCAGTTCCTTTGTATAGTTGTGTGTAAATGAACCAATTAAAAATGATTCATTGAATAAACTCCGGTGTGCCACTTCTGGAAAGTTTACATTTTTTTAAGAAAAACAATTCATGAATTCCCTAATTTGCCACTTCAACTTGTCTTATTATAGTGAAAAATCTATTAAATGCTGCAGTTCATAACGATGACTTTGATGTATGCATACTAGCTTTATTTAGTTGTATTTACAGTAAATTCCTCCAGTAATTATCTGCTCAAATTTAAAGCTGTCATCCTATTTGAGATGTTTTATCCAATCAGCAACCCTCATTGTGTTTGTGCAGGAAAAAATGTTTCTAATAATAATTTGAAGTAGCTAAATACACTGACTACACCTACTTAAAGGAATAATTCACGCAAAAAATGCTTTTTATGACTTACTTTGTTCGGTGGAAATATAAAACGATATTTTGATAAGAAATATCTCGGCGTTTAGGTTTTTTTTTTGTTTTTGTCTATACAGGACATCAATTGGTTCCCCACATTCTATAAAATATTTTAATTTGTGGTCTGAAAGAATGACACTGGAATGGCATAAAGGGTTGTAAATTATGAAAGAAGTTTCATTTTTGGGTGAACTATCCCTTTAAAGGTAACTACAAACATGTCTAAGGAAATCCAAGTTAGAACTATCCCATCAATGTATTTGATGCACATACTCAAATTGAGTAGTTTGTATATAGTTTAGTAAACTACAGTTATAAAGCAGCTTATCCAACGCTGATTTTCATGCTTCAGAATTTGCCAGAATAATCTATTAAGAGAATGACTGAAGAAAAAAATTTAAACTTTGAATTACTCAGTATTTCTGACAATATGGGTGGGCTTAGGAGAAGGGTGCAAGTATGCATACTCATGACACATTGCCGAGGAAGGGGGAGAGAACCCATCAAGCCATCAATAAAATGCAGATCTTTCACATGTAGAAATACCAGACCATCCATCACACAGCAGGTAGTCGAGACTCATGTGCACATCCTCTAAACCAAATCACACCACCATACGGAACATGTGTTCTCAAAATGTGTGACATCTTACCCACACTGCACCTCAAAGTGCAGGATTTCAAAGGCCCACTGCGACATTTATTGTGTCTACCTGGACTGTATATTTTTTCACAAACGCAGTTTAGTTTTTATCAGCTTGAGAAACAGTTTAGACTGCTCTAAAGCACGTCCCACATAAACTCTTTGTTTAAGCTGTAAATGTGTAGGCGTATATGTGTCCCGTCACGTTACAGGTGCTTGTTGCGATGATGGTGTGATGATTTAAAGCAGTCAGAGTACTGAGATAACATCTTAAGTGAGTCAGTTGCAGTTGTGTCTGTATCTTTTGGAATCACATCAACTACAGATTGTTATAAGCTACGCGATTGTTGGGAAAGATTGCATTGAATTTCCCCAGATGACCACTAGAAAGTCTAAATATGCGGGCATTAACCCACATTGTATAAGAGTGCAGATAAGAGTCAATAATATAGCAGAGAAACGATACAGAACAGAGATAATGTAATGTTAGATGACCACTTTCATTGATCACATGCATCATGGGTGAATGCAATTCTGACACAAAAATTATGTTTCCACTCACACTGCTAAAAATGCTCAAATAAGCAAAGTTTAAGATCAAAATGCCTCCATCGTTTTAACAGAGGCGTGAATTTTCATCCCTTATGGTCAGAATCTCGCGTTCGATCAACAGTTTCTCAGGTAACTTCTCTGATGTGCCAAAATGCAGCAAACAACACCTGCATCCCAAAGTATTTTGCCATGCTTCGTCGCTGTGACAGATACACCACCACTGAAAGAATGCAGGGACTTTCTCAAGAAAGAAATGACCAATCAGACACAAGGAGCGCACCGAGACCGACTCCATCTGTCAAGTCCATGGCCGAGTCATGAACCCTCCTCCTCTTCCTCGTGCTTTGAGCGGTGAATGTGAGCTCTTGTAAAGGTACCTGCTGCACTGCAGGTCTGATTAATGCCTCCAGACGTTTGACAGGCTTTGAAGATCTCTACATCCATGCATGCAGCGGGTCATCGGTGGAGGCCGTGTTGGTGGCGTGATGTAATTTTGTTTGTGGATGTTATAGCTGTCTTCGTGTCCAGCGATTCTCTTTACTTTCACGATTGCCCTGATAGCGGTTCTGGTAGGGGAGCAAAATGTAATTCAGGATCAAAGCAGAAAACACAACATAGAGATAAATACAGGTGGTGTTCTGTAGTGCTCAGTCAGCTGGTAGATAAGACACATAAGAGGTTTGAAGGCAAAACATTGAAAGAAAAAAAAATACAATCTCAGTGCTTTGTGGAAATTTCATTAGTGAATTGAGTCGATAATGACTATGTTATTTTTGAAGTAATAATGACAGGCAGTTGTATGCCTGTATTATTAATTTTAAACAAAAACAATGCATGATTTGTGTAGCACAATGAGAAAAGCTGTTTTTTTGCTGATGGTATGAAAAATGGTATGAACAGAACATCAGCCATAAATGGGATACATATGCTAAAGTACTTTGGGAATGATAGAACATACTCAATAGGCGCACAGCCGCTGGGGAATTATTAAGACTTCCTAGAGTTCATATTTGTACTTGAAATGGCCTATAAAATGCCAAATGATATCAAGCTGTGCTGAGGTATATTTTGTGGCATCCATTTCTGGTTGAAATATACTTAGGCCTATATGAGTTTAGTGAAATGACATGCATGCAAGAGGAATGATTAATTGAAGGTGCAATGTCTGTTTACATTAACAAACAGACCCAGACACAAATTATGTAATATACTGTATATGTAAATATACTGAACATATAACTTTTTATACATTCAATATGTAAATAAATAAAAAATGTCTACAAGGTATTATTTGTATACTATATCACATTATTCAATATTTCTGACATAACTAATGAGTAGCCAGAGGAAAAACTCCCACTAATGAGAGCACTGCAGCACTGGAATCATCTTACCTGTTATGTGTTGTTTTGTCATCGGTTACAGTTTATCTTTGAAACAAGATTATAAAGTTTGTCTATACCAATACAGGCAGCCCTTGTTTATGTAACAGACTTTTTTAAGAGGTACATTTTCTTTTATCAGAAATCAGTATTTGCCAACAAACACTGCTTAGCTGTTCAGTTCATTGTTCGGCTATTAAGCTTTTTTTCGTGGGTGTGTAAATACAAGGTCAAGGTGTCTAACACCTTTCTGAGAAATTTATTTTTACTACACTGGTAGTTGCAGTAAACAAAAAATAAACAGTAAATATTAAGCATAAAATGAACCTGCTGTAGCCTAACATAATCCTAGACATTTTTCTTATTTTATTCCTAGCAACTGAGCAACAGTCATTTATAAAAGTGACAAAACAAATAAAAGATTTACATATTTACCACAAATACATATAATATTCCAATTACCTAAAAAAGGCTGCTTCTAACTCTATTTCTCTATTATAGATCAGTGGGTTCTATTGAAAAACAGATAAAAATAAATAAATTATGACATGATAAATATGCTAAATAAATTATACAAAAAAGTCTGATAATTAATTGTACTACAGTGCCTGCATATTTTAAACATACCTTTGTTTACTCCTGTAAGCAGTTGTCAATAATGTGACTAATCAATATATGAACATTTGAGATTCAAAGTAGGTCTAGTTCCATGTAATAGTTACTCGGTAACTGCCACCTTTGTGCCCTTGAGGGAAAGGTAAAGCTAGCCATGCAATAAGTGTGCTTCAAGTCACTTTGGATGAAAAATGCCTGCTAAATGGAAACCAAAACAGTACACGTCAAGTCAATTATTTCAGGAAAAATGACTGTTTTCTTCAAAGCGTTTACTGTGACGTTGTAGGTCTGCCTATATTTGCACTTTTCAAAGGGTCAACTTTCTATAGAATTTCCTTGTATCAGTTAAGAAATAGCTATAAAAAGTCAGAAACAATAAAGAAACTGACAGCACACATAATATTTAAATAGGAATCCACAAGATTGGAAACTCTGAGTGAGCGCCAAAGATTTCACCACATACGCACATTAAGAGAAACAGAGTAACTTAGTTTAAAAGCGACGTCTGTGTGAGCGGTGCTTTAGGCATCATGTGCTTTTATCCCCACAAAATTTCACCCAAAATTAGCTAATGTGACCATATATCAAGTCAGCTTTATTGTCAATTCTTCCACATGTACAGCACATACATACAGAGAATTGAAATTGCATTACTCTCAGACCCTTGGTGCATACAGTTAACATTAAACACGTTCAGATACAGATAAATACAGTTTAAACATATGTACATACAACTATACAAATATACAAATGAGGATATTGTAGAAAAAAATAAGAATTAGATCGATAAAGTGGCATAAGGCGCATGGCAGATAGAGTGCAAAACCAGTTAAATAAAAACAACACTGTGTAGATATATTTGTAGTGCAAAAGAGCTTATCAGTCTGAGGACATTGTAGAAAATAAAAAAAGAGAGATAGATAAAGTGCATAAGGCACATGGCAGAATAGATGGAGTGCAAACCAGTTGAATGTACAAAAACAAAACTGTGCAGATTTGTTTTGTTTTGTTTTGTTTTGTTATGAGTGTAGTGCAAGAAGAGCTTATCAGTCTGTTAAAGTGACAAGTCGAAGTGACTGTTCGGATAGCTTTTTGTCAGACTATCCGAAGAGGTAATTTGCAGTCAATGTTGGATGGGTAGTGATCAGCCAATGCTGCACAAGTGACAGGTGCCGGTCACAGTTTGTTGGTCGGTGGGGGGGGGGGGGGGGGGGGGGGGGGGTGTCACAGAGTCAGAGTTCCTAGTGTGTTGCTGTGTTAAATGGGGGTGAAAGAGGGGAGGGGGGGCAAGGACGGGAGGGAGTTCAGCTTCCTGACAGCCTGATGTATGAAGCTGTCCTTCAGTCTGCTGGTCCTCGCCTAGAGACTCCGCAGTCTCCTCCCTGATGGCAGCAGACTGAAGAAGCTGTGTGTCGGGTGGGTGGGATCGCCTGCAATGCGGAGGGCTTTGCGGGTGAGACGGGTGCTGTAGATGTCCTGGAGGGAGGGGAGAGAGACACCAACGATCTTCTCAGCTGCTCTCACTATGCGTTGAAGTGACTTGCGGCAGGATGCGTTGCAAGCGCCATACCACACAGTGATGCAGCTAGTTAGGATGCTCTCGATGGTGCCTCTGTAGAAGGTGCACATGATGGGGGCCGGGGCTCTGGCTCTTCTGAGTTTGCGGAGGAAGTAGAGACGCTGCTGTGCTTTCTTGGCCAGTGCTACAGTGTTGTTAGTCCAGGAGAGGTCCTCAGTGATGTGCACACCCAGGAACTTGGTGCTGCTCACTCTCTCCACAGTCGCACCGTTGATGGTCAGAGGGGCATGCTGAGTGTGTACTCTCCTGAAGTCAACAACAATCTCCTTCGTCTTCTTCACATTCAGAGAGAGATTGTTGTCACTGCACCACCCGGCCAGGCGACTCACCTCGCTCCTGTAGTTTGTCTCATCTCTGTTGCTGATGAGACCCACCACAGTCGTGTCATCCGCAAACTTAATGAAAATGTTGGAGTTGTGTGATGGTGTGCAGTCGTGGGTCAGCAGAGTGAAGAGGAGGGGGCTCAGCACACATCCTTGGGGGGCCCCAGTGTTCAGTGTGATGGTGCTGGATGTGTTACTGCCGACCCGTACTGCTTGAGGTCTCCCGGTCAGGAAGTCCAACAGCCAGTTGCACAGAGAGGTATTGAGCCCCAGCTGGGCCAGTTTGTGAGTGAGCTGTTGAGGGATGATTGTGTTCAATGCTGAACTGAAGTCTATGAACAGCATCCTGACATATGAGTCTTTTTTCTCCAGATGTGTGAGGGCTGGGTGGAGGGCAGTGGTGATGGCATCATCGGTCGAGCGGTTGGACCTATATGCAAACTGGAAGGGGTCCAGGGAGGGGGGGGGAGGGGGGGGCAGACTTGATGTGGTGCAAGACTAGCCGTTCAAAGCACTTCATGAGGATGGGAGTGAGTGCTATTGGACGGTAGTCATTGAAGCAGGATGGAGATGACTTCTTAGGGACTGGAATGATGGTGGTAGCTTTGAAGCATGTGGGGACAACAGCCTGATTTAGTGAGATGTTGAAGATGTCTGTGAAGACCTCAGTGAGTTCCACTGCACAGTCTCTCAGTACACGCCCAGGAATGTTGTCAGGACCCGGAGCTTTGCGTGCATTGATCCTGCTGAGGGATCTCCTCACACTGTCCGGGGACAGCGTCATCACCTGGTCACCGGGAGGAGGTGGAGTCTTCTGTGCAGTGGTGCTGTTTTGTGCCTCAAAGCGAGCAAAGAAGGCATTCAGCTCGTTCAGCAGGGGGATGGTGTTGTCACAGGTCTGTGGTAGGGGCTTGTAATCCGTAATGGTCTGTATCCCCTGCCACAGGCTCCGCGTGTCTCTGCTGTCGCTGAAACGATGGGCTATCCTCCTGGAGTACTGTCTCTTGGCCTCTTTGATGCCGCGGGATAGGTTGGCCCTAGCTGTCTTCAGGCCCTCCTCATCTCCAGCTCTAAAGGCAGCGTTCCGAGCCTTCAGAAGTCTGTAGACCTCCCCTGTCATCCACGGCTTCTGGTTGGCCCGGACAGTGATGGACTTTGTGACTGTTACATCATCAATGCACTTGGAGATGTAGGCAGTAACAGTCTCTGAGTACTCTTGGAGGTCTGTAGTATTGTTGTATGTGGCAGCCTGTTTAAACATATTCCAGTCAGTGGTGTCAAAGCAGTCTTGAAGTGCCTCTGACGACCCTTCCGGCCACACTTGAATCTGCTTGTGAACTGGTTTGGTGACTTTAACGAGCAGTCTGTATGCAGGCATTAGCATGACAGTGATGTGGTCTGAGGCTCCGAGGTGGGGGAGGGGGAGGGCCTTGTAAGCTCCTCTCTGGGTGGTGTAAACAAAGTCCAGAGTGTTTTTTCCCCTTGTTGGAAAGTCTATGTGTTGGTGAATTTTTGGGAACACACTCTTTAAGTCTGCGTGATTGAAATCCCCAGCCAAGATAAGAAAAGCATCTGGGTGGGCTGTCTGCTGCTCACCGGTGTGCTGGTACAGATCATTTAGTGCCTCACTCCTGTTGTTGTTGCTGGAGCTGGGAGGGATGTATACAGCAAAGAGCAGTATGGCTGTATATTCCCTCGGTAGATAGAACGGCCGGCACTTAATAATCATAAACTCCACCAGGGGTGAGCAGTGTTTGCAGACCACAACAGCGTCGCGACACCATGCATCATTGATGTAAACACAGAGACCGCCGCCGCGGATCTTACCTCCCTCGACGAGAGCTCTGTCAGCTCGATAGCATGTTAGCTGGTCGAGCTGTATGGCGCAGTCCGGTACGCTGTTGTTAAGCCATGTTTCCGTAAACACAAAAACACAACAGTCTCTTACAGTCCTCTGAGTAGAGCGGAGTAGTCGGATGTAGTCCAGTTTATTGTCCAAAGAGCGTACGTTCGCCAGTACGATGGTGGGGATAGCTGGCTTGTGTGGGTTGGCCGCTAGCCTCGCTCGGATACCTCCGCGCTTACCCCTCTTCTGCTTCCTCTCACGCCGCTTGTAGCGCCTCCGCTGTGGGCGAGATGCAGTAGTGAGGGTCGGTGATGGAGAAGGCCTTCGGAGCAGACCGAGGTCCCGCAGCTCTTCAGCATGCGCGGAGTTTAACTCTAAAAATGTGGTTCTGCCGACATCGAGCAGAAACTCACGACTGTATGCGCGCTTAAAGACAGGTAGACGAGACGAAGATGTGCAAAAACATTGCGACTTACAAGACAAAAAACACGAAAACACCGGTTTGTCGGGAGAGAGAGAAGCTGCTGCGACTGCGCGCGCCGCCATCTTAGGCACTTATGTCCCTAATATATATATATATATAGTGAATACTTAAAAAACTATGTGCATTGTGATTTCCCTTAAAAGTCCATACAATTATTATATTATTTATGGGTTTTTCTTCACAGAATGTTGTTAGTCATTGTCTTGCCAGATTTTTTTTCTTTTTTCTAATATTGTTTGACAGTTTAAAATGCCTCAAACACAAAATAAAAAAATTCTCAACATCCGCCTCAGTTATAGTTATACAGAAGCCTAGGTTCAAGGACACTGAACAGAAAAGAGCTCTTTATGCCTCTTTTAAGAGCAAACACATCCAGCATATCTCAGATGAACGTTGTATAGAATTGCTGTTGACATGACAACTTATCTCTTTGGCAATGAGCTGAAGAGGCTTGTTACATGCTTCTGTGACATTTCCAATCAGCACTAGCACTAAAGTGATAGTGAAAGACAAGGAGGCAGAGGCCCAACCCAGTCACTTTGCCTGGGCCCATTCATCACTGGAACCGCATCATGCTTTATTCCAATAAAGCCTCGTGAAACAAGAGCTGATTTCTTGCTAAATTCCAACATTAGTCACAGGTCCATATTTCAGGATTAGCAAAGTCTACGGGGAGTAATTGTTACCCTAGGAACAAATGAGGCCTGCCTGGGTTACCGAACTACTCCATTTAAAGACATTTGTTTAGACATTGCTTTTTAAAGAAAAGTACTGTTATGCTACCAGATCAACTGCCACAAATTCCAGTCTTTGTAGCTGTCAGTGAAACCTTGTGAATGATGCCTGAGTGGCAAACAAAAAAAGAAAAGTTACGAAAAAAAAGTTAGGTAAAGAGGCTTCAGCGTGTGTTGGAGTTGTCTAATGGTTACCTTGCAAGAGCTTAATTGTTACCTAAGTACTTGAAAGCTCCAATTTCACAAGTTTATATGAGGAGGATCAAGACGGGAGACCTTTCATCAGAAAAGCACTTAAGATCTGTGCTGATATTTGATAGAACTTAATCACTGTTTAGAAAAAATGGCACCTGTCTAAGCACTCTTGGATTGGGTTCCTTCATTTCCATGAGTGGATTGGGATTTCTTGGGAGACCTGCATTGACTCGTATATGATCCCCAGACATTCCAGATCACTCGTTCATTCATTCGTTTTCAGCACTGTGCTAATGCTCAATGTGTCTCTTGAGAGTGTCAGTTCTTAACAATTCTACATTAGCATTTTACGTCCAACCACATGCTAACATTCTCACAACATAGCTTCACTCCTAGCATTTTAACCATAATATTTAGTCAGCCCATCTTCTGTGGTTAAACTGAAAGTCAGCTCCTGTGACCCACGATTCCTCGGTTCTGCCAGCGCACAGTGAACTCTGTGTGCACTGAGAGTTAATGAATACAGCGCTAATACACTGTACAGGTATAATGTAAATGTGACTGACTCTGGGTGTTCTTATGTCACTCCATGCACTGCAAGAAAAATATAGGCTATATAAAAAAAAAAAGAAAAATATAAATTCTCAAATAACCAAGCACAGCAATCTGACAAGATCTTGACAGTCAGAATAAATTATTTCATAGTAATATATATCATTAAAATTTGACATTTATGCAAATGAGAATAATATTTTTCAGCAGATTAAGCAATAAATGAATCAATTACAAAAAATGTATAACATCATGTTATTGTCAAACACTTCTTAAATCAAAAGAAAGAATCAAAAACATTGGTTAACGTTATTTATATCTGTTAAACATTACATGCAGAAATAATAGTAAATTATGCATAATTACAAACAACTAACCCTAAACCAAACCCTAAGTATATAGTAAGTACATGCTGTTAAATAATATTACTCAATACCTCTTGGCGTAATTAGACTATAACAAGGACACCTTAAAATAAAGTGTAACAAAACATTGTTACTTGGATCAGTGACTGGGAAATAACAAGTCAGCGCAACCCTGCATTTGTAGCCTGTAATAACTTGTGATGGACGAGAAATAAAAGTAATGTGTGTGACGAGGGCTGATATGATTAATGATACAATCTTGACAGTGTAAACTTTGATTCAGACATCTGTGGAGAGCAGATCTGTTGTTATCAGACAATCGGGGGAAGTTTCTCTCTGTTTGTGCACACTTACCAGGTGAAGTTGAGACTTGTAGAGCGCCACGGCCATTGAAAAGCAACAGAAAAGCTCATAAGGACTGTTTGGAGTTTGGACACATGAGATCTGGCTGTGAGGGGATGTTGCTGCTTGGTAAAAGGAGAGGAAAAGATCATCAGCTTGAGCAGGATGGGGTGCACTGTGTTTGGTTTGTGACTTCACGGATTTGACCTTGAACAAGGTCAACTGTTTAAAAGAAACTTTTGCAAAGTAAAAGGTTGCACAGTTTACAATTACAACAGACCATTAAAATACTACACAGAAATAAACTGATATTAATAAAATACTACAATTTATAACAATACCGATACTGAATTTTTAGTAGCACTTTAGTTTAGGGACCAGTTCTCACTATTAAACTAGTTGCTTATTAGCATATTACTAGCATACTGGCTGTTTATTAGTACTTTTATTTGTACTGCTTAGAGTTTATTTTTAAATAATTTCTAAAGTTATGTTTGTTTATCATCACAGATATGAATTTTGTATGCTGATATATATTTGTGCCATTATAAAGTATAATGTTGCAAAATAATGCAAATATGCAAAAAGATAACATCTAAATTAACAGGTTTAATAGAAGTGAAAATATTATTAAACATCACTGAATCAACCTAAATACATAAATTTATACCAATAAAACCAAACATTAAATCAGGTAGAAAAAAAGTTATTTAAGGTAATAAGTGCAGGTCACCACATTTTACAGTGATGTAGACAGTCATCATTATAAGAGTCACTATATAACACACATATTTAGTAATCTGTTGTGCTGTGACAGAAAATGACCAAGTTTCCAATGCTTCCACAAAACAAATGTAAATACAGCATTTTTAAGACACAACTATTAACAGTGTGCAGTAAACAATTACAAAGAAGTAGCACACTGAATTAAACATTACATTTCGAAAACTGAAATAGTATACTCTAATAATCTTTGTTTTTTATTGTATGTGGGAGTAAGTATTAATAAAACATCAACAAAGCCTCAAAGAATTTCTAATCTCCAAGCATTCAAAATAACCCATTATTGTATTCTTTAAGCAATCAACTGCAGACAAACATATTTTAGATTCAGTAGATAAAACACTGGTGATAAACTACACAGGTGCACCCACAGCTTGCATTTAGGTCAACAAATGAAGCACATAATGTGAAGTCTATTCAAGTCTGTCAATCAGCAGAGTATTAATTTTGCAACACCTTCCACTGAGAAACACAAATCAGTCATATCACTCATATGCCAAAATTGTTTCAAGTGGGTGTTGTTGTTTCAACAGTATAGAAATACTCCTCTCTTGTGAAGGGTGGACAAGTTGCCACTAGCTAGCACATAATTCTCTTTATATGTCTTGTTTAAAAAAATAAAAAAAATCACAATGAACTGAATACCAGCACTTAATACTATATATAGCCTACATAGAAACAACTCGCCAATCCAGTGCTCTTTGCTGGAGCCAATCCTTGTGAATTTTCTCAGCCATCAATCCATTTCTTAAATTAATTGAATTGTATTGAATGTCACATATGAGTTAATGTCAGCTGCACTTGTTTTTTTCACTTGCCAATGTGTTGGCCCTTAGTAAACCTGAGGCTTTTTCGAGCAGAACTAGCCATAGCTCAGCATGCCTGAACTCTGTCAGAATCTCCCATGCATTTATGATGAAGAGTATATGATTACCTTTTGTGCCAGAACGATTTTATTATTTTGCACAAGTTGGAGACCGAACCACTTGTTTCATTGAAAACAGGTGTCACATTTTACCACTGGTTTCCATCGAGGGGCAGCTGCCCTGGAAATACTGTTCATCTTGCAGATTTAGAACGTTCACGTGTGTGATTTATTGACAACAAATGACAGACAATGGGAAACAACATTGTGAACCAATTACAGTAAAGGTCTGACTCCATGGCATGAATACAACTAACAGCTAAGCATTTTTTGTTTTAAAGAAGTTCACAGCACTGCCTTATGAATATAAATTATATGTTAATGCATAATCATTAGCCGAGAAAGACTGAAACACATTTACCAGCTATAACACAGAACGTTCTAGCAAGGTTCTTCCGGTAACATTAATAAAATGTTTGCTTAAAGTCATCTGGTCTTTGACAATTTTCTCAATACATTAGCACAAAACCGTATAAAATGCCAGTAAAAAATGGCAAGTAACGCATTATAATCAGTTTTATTTACTAACTTACATATTTTATACAGTGTAATTGTTTCTGAATGTTCAGAGACTATTCAAAATGAATGGGGGGGGGGGGGGGGGGGGTATTTTTATGTTTTAAATAGGGCTGTCAAGTGATTATTTTATTAAAACAAATCTAATTAATTACATAATGTGCTGATTAATTAAATTAATCTCAAATGAATGAGATAGATTAATTAATTATTTAATTAATTAAAATTAGTATTAAAGATAATATTTATCATTGTGTTAATTTAGAAAAAAAAAACACTGAATAGACATTACAAAAAAGTAGCTTTAGAAAGAAATATAAGTAGCTTTAGAAAGAAATATTTTAATTCAACATACAAAAATACAAATAAATAGTGAAAGATGAAATTATTTTTAAAAATAAATGATACTCTAAATATAAAACTAAAAGCACCTGTAGGTGGTGGCAAATCCCTGTCTTAATAAATGAGTCATTCGTTCAATCGATTCGGCTAATTCATTCAGAAACGAACAAGTGACTGCCTTTATAAATGGCTCACTGAATCACTCAGTTCGTTTAAAGATTCATTAAAGAAACACCGCTGTGTGTTGATCAGAGACATACAACAGTTCACCTAGGACTTTATTTTCATTGGCGAAATTACTGACAATATGTCTAAAATGTAATTATTCACACCTTTACCTTATCTTCATTTGTAGGTTAAAACTCTTATGCAACCTATTTTTGTCTTTCTACCAACCAATGATGATTCTTAAAGAAAACACAGGGTGTTAGCAATAGGCTAGCATTCATCTGACCACCCTTACATCTAGTTTTGATGTCAGGAGGGATCAAGCTTTCTTTAACCCCCCCCCATAATTCACACCCTGGTTATGCTTGACACCCATTAATGATTAAAATGGACACAAAATAGCTCATATGCAGAATGTAAAGCACTATCAAGAAACATACTGAACTTTCTCCTGAATGAATCAAATGAAAAAAGAGGCTGTATCATATACTAGTTGTTGCAGGTGAGTGTTTGCTTAGGCCTTATGTCAAATGCCATTCACCTGATGACTTCTCTTCTCGCAACAAGTCATCACGAGCATAAAAAAAGGTGAAAAAGTTACATACACACCCGTCCTACACAGCAAAAACCCCTTCATTGTGTTTCCAGTGCTGAAAAATGAAAACAAAGATTTGCCTTCTGAATGCTAACGTGAGAGGGCAAGGACGCACAAAATGATGTCTATGTACATAGGAATCAGAAATGAATTACAGATGGGGCAGCTGTCATTCTGCCAGTGGCAGCTCAACAAAGCTGAGCGGAATACCTGAACCGTGAGTTTAGAGGGGTAAACACTTAACTTATTCACTATGCCTTCATATGGCATCTGAGCTTCTGTCAGAAAAAGACAAGCACTGTTATGTCTACAGTCAATTGAGAGGCAATTACATGGGACTAATCTGTCATTACTGCTAAAACGAACTAAGCCCAGAGACATTGTATCAAGTCACATACATCTGACAAAGCATGCCTGTCAGATAAGCTCGTTGCATACCAATGAGCGCAGCGCTTGTGTACTCAGGCATTGCATGAAAGAGAGAAAAGGTCAATGTTTACTGTATGTGGCATGCGAAAGGCCGATTAGCCCAAGTTGTCAATGATACAACAGATCTGCCTTCTTCAGAGTGGATTTAGTTTACTTGTCATCAGAGTGCCTTCGCTTATTAATTGTCTTTTACTGCCATCCATTTGTTGGCTTGATGATTCAATAGGCTCCGTTATGGCCATCAGCGTTGGGCCCCTGAGAATATGAGACTGACAAATTAAGATAGAAAGTCAGGCCAAAACAGTTTCTCACCGCAAGCTAAAGTGTTTTGAAAACCCGAGATCTCCACTGACATGACTAGCTTATGTACGAAACTCCTCCTCTACTGCCTGTATTCATTACATGGTTCAGAACAGCCAAAGACACTGACCAGTCTTGTGCTGTCTTACTCTCTGAAAACAATAACAATACTCTCTTAATCCAACAGAAGTCCTCAGAGGGCCGGACAGGATGTGCAATTGATTTTTTTTTCTCTCCATATGCATGTGTATGTATGCCCTAGTGAAAAATAAATAGCACTAAATAAATGTGTTTCACATACTTTTTAGTACAAGTATACTACAAATACATATTTATGTAATAAAACTACTTTCAGTATACTAAATATGTTAATAAAACTACTTTCAGTATACTAAACTGATATACAACTTTAATTGTGCGGAAGTACTGCTGAAGTCCAACTTAAGATATACTGAAGAATATTTGATTGTGCTAAAGTGGAACTATTGCAGGTATGCTTTAAATATCTTGCATTTAAAGGCCGATATTGTTCAAAGATCATACAATCCCATCAATAGTGACATTGAAACACATTTTAGGCTTAATACTAAAAAATGTGCATTGAAGTATACTCCAAATACAGTGTACCTTTAAGTAATATGCCAGTAATTATGTTTGTATATTTGAACTATACTTAAATGTATTTTAAATATATTACTTTTGGACACTGCAGATGTTCAAGATATCAAGATATTACATAGATTTATGTCATTTCTATAGCATGTGTGCTGACATTTTAACATTTACAGTCTCTGTCTCCCTCTCTCTCTCTCTCACACACACATACACACACACTTGACACTAAGGGTGCAAGAATAAAGTAGCTCTAACTACTCCCAGATGCTAGTTGGTCGTTGGTGTTAGTCAGGTATTTTGCTGACATCATCCCTCAGGAGTTGAAAGTATTCAGTGTGACAAGTTAAAAACACATTGTGAGCTTAAATTGCCAAGCTCATCGTGGTTTGAAGCTAAAAGGTAAAGCCAACACACTCTTTTCATTGCTCCAGACTAAAGAAAATGTCTAGGACTGACTCCTAAAATCAAATATTTAGGAGTCAATAGACATCTTAGTTGACAAATTATAGAACCATGCAAATAAATAAATGAATAAATAAATAAAATAAAAGAATTGTTCAGAGGCAATTTATTTCCTATTAGAGGCTGCCATTGTAGTGATCCTGATCGTATTTGTGCTATATAAATATCCATTTTACAAGAATATGTATGTGTGCTTTAAAAATAAAATTGGAGGTCCCAAAGTGTCTTTTTACTGCCAGTCAAAGATTCAGTCATTATAATAGATTCAATATAACAACAACTGATTTTTGTTAAATATTAGATTTTTTTTCTTTGATACTGATTCATGATTCTTTTTGACCTTCCTTCACAAAACAGATATCACAGCTCATCACAGCGCATGCAAGAAATGACTACTTTATAATGGCGACTATACAGTTTTAAAATGATTGGAAACAATAATTAATTACTGTTTCAATTATTTTGGTGACCAATTAGGCACAGTTTGTAAAAAGTTAAAGGAACAGCCTAGTTCACACAAAAATGAATTTTTGTCCTGTGGAACATGAAAGAAAGTATTTTGAACAATGTTGGTAATTTTGGTGACCATTGACTTTCATTATAGGGTCGCACAGTGTCGCAAAATATTTTTTTATGGTCCACAAAGAAATCATTTACCTTTGCTTGTTGGATCAGCGTTTACTCTCCTTAACAACTATTTGCAGATGTTTGACTATCAGACAATGACTTCAAACCTGACTGGAGGCCAAACTTCTGATTCTCAGTAAACCAAGACAACATGTTAAGCGAGCAACTACCCAGTCCATGGACCTAATTTTGTCGATTCTCTGTATTTTCAGTGCAGATTCTCTTTCCTGATAGTCATGTGTCTTAGTTTAGCAGATGTCACGCAGGTAAAGATGATGAATAGACAGCAGAGAATAATAGTGAGTGGCAGAACACCTGCAACAAAGGCAACTACAAAGAGGTCTCACTGACAGTGCTTCCTTCCCCCCAGCCTGTATCTTGACCCCTCTGGAATCCCGCACCATCTTGGAAAAAGATTTTCAGCACTGCTCTTTATCAGATGCTGGTCCCAAGAGCCTGTTAAAAATCCTGGGGTTCGCAAATCGAGTACCAGAGCGGCGAAATTAAAGGGTCAAGTGATGGAAGGTGTCCCACACCTGCGGATAAATCCACTTTCAATGGGACGACAGAGGAGCAAATAAACATTGGCCAGAGCGTGCGAGATAAAAAGAGAAGGATGTAGCCAATTGGCCAAGAGGGATCTTTAAGAAACCGTTTATTGCCACGGATGGACAAAATACACACCGCTTAGATTCGAAGAAGTCAGATTTAGAGGTGCTTGACAGGTTCATTTGTATCTCTGGATGTTTTATTTCACAAGAACAGACATATATATAGTATCTGTAGGATGATAAAAAATAACTCCAGTTCATTAGGCCACAACTTGAAAAACAAAAGAGCCTGGAACCAGAGAGTGTCATGCATTGAAACATGACACGAGTATATTCAAACTTTTAAGTATCCTCCACAAACTGATATTTGTTTTAGGCATATTGGGTGTCAATAACATCAAATTCAAAAGTGTAATGGCTCACGACAGACCCCTTTGCCATGTGGCTTCATTTAAATACGAAAGGCTTAATAAGGAAAGTTATCCACCTGGGACGCTCAGAATACCAACAGCACCACGAACAAAACAAACAAGCCCCCGAAACAGATGTCACATGTAAAACTAAATATAACGTGCCTTTGGTTGGGTCACACCTGGAAAACACAGGCAATTAGCCAAAGCAGCCCATGAAAGCCGCACCAATCCATGACATATATATTTAGCTGTGGCCGCTGTGCAAATACAGAGCGTGGTGAATGCCGATACTGCCGTGGAGACTGTAATAACCGATGTGTTCATATGATGTCCACACGAGCTAAAATTGTCTTGAATACATTACATTTTTGTTAAAACACTTGGGCCTATTGCAATGCACATGGGATTGTTATTATAAGACCTATTTCCATAAAGCATAAAACCTATATGTGTTTATACTGTTGTGCTTATTTGACCTGGTAGTTAGAAGGCATTTTTGAGATTTAGGCCCGGTTTCACAAACGGGGCTTAGCTTAAGCCAGGACTAGGCCTTAGTTAAATTAAGATATTTAAGCAACTTTTACAAAAATGCCTTAGAAGAAAACATTAAGGTGTGCATCTTGACACAGAACAATGACACTGACATATTTTAGGATATGTCAGAGCAAGATATTTTCAGTTGAGACAGCTCAAACATGCATTTTAGTCTGGGACTAGCTTAAACCTTGTCTGTGAAACCGGGGGTTAATCACTTGGAATTAAGCTGCTAAGTGTCATTTAACATGACCGACTAATTCAAATATGTATATTGACTGAACACCTGCCTATATATAGGATGAGTACAGGTTAGGCGAATACGCATGCCCTAATTTGGACAGTGGGCAAATTTCATGGTGGGCAGCCTGAGGAGGTAATGGTTTTAAGGCAAATTGATTTTGAAACCACTGTCCACTGTCATTTTCCATGTCAAATGAACGCTGGTCTGGTCTTTCCTGACCAGTGAATCTGAAGTGGAGGCACTAACCATTCAGGTTATTTAGAGGCTTTATTTGGATGAATTTACATTCAGGAACCTTGCACACATCCTTTTTAGAAAATGGCAAGAAAATAAAGGATTACTAACAAAAGGAAGCAGAGACAGAGCCAAAACCATATACTTTGTTTACCTGTCCAAAGGCTATTCAAATGCAACCTTTAGTTTGTGCCTTGCAGTCCAACAACCTTTAATTTGATTCATTACACTTATATGTCTATAGTTGATCGGATTTGAGAAAACACAACATTAACAGACAATTCATAGTAATCATAATGGACTTAAATACTTTGCTCAGTATGACCATTTTACATTCTTTGTGACCGGTTAATTATGTTATAAATCAAAATTGAATATACAACTTGAATATCAACCTGTATATAATCTGCAGCATGTTTTAAAACATCTTAAAAAACGTTATTTTTGTTGTTTGTTAAAACCACCGAATCATGTTCTGAACAGTGCATATAAAATCTCCACCTGTGTGACATAGGGTCATTTATTTTACCATGCGGTTGGAATTGACTTGATAAGAGAAACAACCATAAGAATACAATCTGTCATTCCAACAGTGAGGTCACATTCAACAACATGCCTATCTCACCTGATAGCATCAGCCAGGTGTCAGAGAAAGCTGATGGGTGATAAGGTTACACTGCAACCCAAATTACGTTTCGTTAGGGCTGCTGTTACAATTTGTAAATACATGATTGCTATCCAAAAGAAAAAGTATCATTTTAATATGTTTTAGATATTTTAATTAACTGTATAATTTAAGAGAAAAAAATAAAAATAATTTATTTACAACTACATTAAAGGCAATTTCAGTAATTAAAAAAAAAAACAACTTAACTTTGTATAAACGTGATGGCTTCCAGATTACAAAGTTAACGTCATCATAACTAAAACCTGTTAGAAATGCTCCTCTGCAAACAAGATACAATCAGCACTTTTCAACTTAACAATTAATTTGACAATTATGTCATAAATTATATCAACATCTAACTATCTATTAATTTAACCTTCAACAGGAACAGCACAACAGAAGTGCAAAAAACCAGAGATCTTACTCAGAGCCATTTTAACTTCATAAAATCATGTTCCTCCATTAAAGATAGAAACCAATTCCATTCAGAACAATAGAATGCAAACTAATTTGCATAAGTCCCTCAGGGACAACTGAGGGCCAGTCAGAAATTTTTATATTAGCAAATTGTCTTGGCTTTCCTTTATTACTTGGTTTGTTATGGAACAGAAGTAGAGTAAACAGCAGTGTAAAACTATGACAGCACTGATACTGTTGTTTTTAGGGCTTCGTGGTTTAACCTTCATCTCTCAAGCACTCAACACCACTTGTATCTGTACCTGTAGCCTACTGTGTTTTTAAAGACATTTGAGATTTAGTCAGTTCTTGATTTCAAACAGTGTGCTTTATTTAAAGATGCTAAGAAAACATTTACCAAGAACATGAATATAAATGTATATTTATAATTTCACTAACGATAAAATCAACCATTTTAGAACACTGATGCTATTTCTAATGACATGAAAATTATTGTAGGCCTATTAAACAATAATGATATTATCTTTTTTTATTATTGTTATTTTAATAGATAATTCCGTCTGCATTATTACATAGTTGGCAAATTCGATCATTAATGAACTGATTATAAAAATGAGTTACAATGAATCAGGCTGTTAACACTGAACTGACTGGTGACTGACGCATGTGGATTGCTTCTGAACCTCATTGAATTCTTGAGCACTGCCTCCCTCGTGTGGTTACATTATAAAACTGACGTTTTACCACAATTTTACACCAAAAAGCTCGCGTTAGAGACATTAAACGGCCCATTAAATCTAACACATTAAACAACATATTACAGGCTTTTCAGAACATTTTTAAGCAGTAAAAAGGAAATGCAAATTAATTGTAAAACGTAACGTCCAAAAGAAAACATTTCGGTCAACAAAATATGAATGAATAAATTGCAGCCTACAAATATATAAACAATATGACAACTTGCCTCATAAGGTGACATTCATGAACAATAGTTACCCTTGTCCTGAGAGAACCGTTTAACATTTTGTTAATCATTCTTCTTACCCAAAAGATGTGATATGCAAAACTATGGTGATGTTAAATCATATTTCGGATTCACTATATTCTAATTAAGAAGCTTTTGTTGTTGGAAATAGTTACGATTAGGTATAGGTGTGGACTTCAGAGATGGGGGCCAATCAGGTACAGCCCTCCAAGTGTACGAACCAGTCAGAAGCAGACGAGTTATTATTTTACGGGGAGTAAATTTTCTATCCAATAATTAGTAAATTATCGTTACCACTAATTTAAGGAAGAAACACCTTTTAATTTATCACGCTTGCTTTACACAGCAAATCAAATGCATTGTTCAGCAAACAACTACATGCAACCTATGTATATATGCAACGCAAGCAACCCGTAGTGTAGTGACAGAAAAAACAAAACGCTTCAAATACGTAGGGATTAATGCAGGCGTGTGTCTGTGCGAAAACGTGATCATTTCGAAGCGTGCGTCCCCAAACGCCCCAGCGGACGGCCAAGAGCTCCGGCACTTTCACTGCTGCGAAGTGAAAGTGCGGTTGAAAGGCCCCGCCCCTAAATATTCCACGAGGGGATCGATGTGTTGCTCAGCCAATCACACCAGAGAGTCGACTGTATTTCCTGCGCTCTCAACGAATCAGAAATGGCAGAACACAAAAAAAAAGGCGAACTTCAACTTGTCAGCAAAGCAGAGGGGGAGGAGACCAACATATGGCAGTCATATTATTGAAGCTGAAATAATGTGCTAGACCTTTTATTGTGTTGTTTACCTCGCAGAAGGTAATTGAGTTTAAATAATATTTGCTTGGACATTTATACCAATGTATATATGTCAGTGGGCAGCATTTTTGGCATTTGCTGATGAAATGTAGCGGACTAGCATGCTAACATAACTGTACAGACGGTTAGCGAGCTGCTGCTCTATTATATTAGACAGGGGTCTTTACTGCTTGCTTGCTTTTAACTTTGACAGCATAAAAGCGGGTGAATAAACGGCTCCTAGAAGAATACAAAACTGTTTATAACGCCAGAAAAACGAAGAGCTGTTAATAAACGTGGATTGATAGTGTGCTGTGGTGGGAAGGTCCCAGAAAGTTTGAGATTTCAGGAAACTGCAATGGCGTGAGGGGGAGACAGTCATGACAGCAGGTCGAGGAAGCCATGATCTCTCTCCAAATTACAACCCTACGCCGGGCTAGATGTGCACTTATTAATGAATTGCAATGATTCTGTTTTTAAATAAGCTTTCCCCCCTTATAATATTACAGGTGACGTTGGCCACTCTTAATCATCAGTTGCTTTTAAAAGTTTTCGTCATTCTGCTTTGGACAGTAAACCTAGGCCTGCATGAGCGCATTTGTGCATTCAGCAACGGATTGATTGTTTATTCCGTTTGTTCAGTTTTGCGTGAATGAACTTAAATCGTTCATAGATACGCGAATAATTACTGTAATTTTCAATAGAGTGTGTAATTAAATGTTAACGTGTTGTTACATGATAAAAGAGTACCATTATCTCACCCTGTGCCTGTTTGTTTGTTTATTTGTTTATTTTTAAAACCCCCTACCGTCATTATTGGCGTCCTGTGATCCAGTTAGTATTCCTGGAGCGCTGCACGGGGGGCGTGTCAGATCCGCGCGGGTCATTGTTATGCAAATGAAACTGGAAGAGTTTGCGTAAACTCTGTTTCAGGCCTCTTTGTTTGTATGTCCCCTTAAATGAGGTTGAGACCGTTTCCTCTTCTTTTTTTAAAATAACAATATCAATCATAATAATAAAGCAAAATTACAGTTAAGCAATATTAGAAAAAATATATAACTTGTTTCATTTAATTGTGTGGGCATGTCCATTGTTAATAATAATAATAATAAAGCAATATTAGAATATAAATGCTGCTTATTTATTAAAAATGTTTTGGGCTTTTTCCCTCGTGGTACTACCTCATATAATACTTATCATGGTTTCCACAGTCATGGAAAATTTAAAATGTTTTTTTCAAGGCCAGGAAAAATATGTTTGAAATTCATTACTCAAAAATGTGGATCCTGAAATATCATCATACAACTGCCTATATTTCCTTATTATGACAGAACTTGGCTTCAGGTTATTTATATGCAAAGATGCAATAAGCCACAAGAGACTGAAATGCGCAGCCTCTCTTCACTTATTGCTTTTTATGATAAAAGGCAACAGATGTGCATAGTTTCATATATTAATAATCAGAATTTAATTGAATTCATGAGCCTAACTAGCTTTGATAAACAATGCAGCAACTTGCTAAATTCTGATATAATTTATTAATATTAAGTTTAATAGCAATGTTGTTGTGGCTTCTTTTTCATAAAATGTCTGACTTAATATATATTTAACTTATTTACTTTTTTGAAAAATGCTGTCATTTGGGAGTCAAACAATCTTTAGAATATGAAAAATAGTGAGAATCATCTACAGTAGGTTCAAGCTTATTTCCGCTCCTTCCCACAGACTCTCAGCCAATAGATGTCCACCCCCAATGAGCCACCAGTTGGGATGTCCCACGCAGGTCCCTCACCAGGTGCTGGCCGGTCTCCGGGGCCCATCCTAGGGCCCAGCCCTGGACCTGGCCCCTCTCCTGGCTCTGTACACAGCATGATGGGCCCCAGCCCAGGGCCCCCAAGTGTCCCACATGCTATGCAAGGCCAAGGGGCTGGAGACTACTCACAGGACATGCACCCAATGCATAAGGTAGAGAATGGCTTTTGGCACTGATTATATTAAAATAGATCAATAGTTGTCTAGTAAGTGCAAAACAAAAAAAAACAAATAATATAAAAGCACTTGCTCCAGGTGCATTTTGTTTGCAACAGTATGTTTGAAGTTGCTAGTATGTCAGCAGAATGTATGACTAATCTCCTGCCTCTATTCAGCCTATGGAGGGAATGCATGAGAAGGGGATGGGAGACGAGATGCACTTTGGCCAGATGAAGGGCGTGGGAATGAGATCCCTGCACAGTGGCATGGGTCCTCCACAGAGTCCTATGGATCAACACAGTCAAGGTACAATTACACATTGGCCGCAATTTAATAAAGTAACACTCACTGGTTATAATTTCAAAGATAATTGTAGTTCACCTTGTTCTTCCGCTACTGAAGGAGGTAAGTCTACAATAGCCTAAGAGGTAATTAAGGCAATTATCTCACAGTGTTTATTTATTTATTGCTTATTTTGTGTACTTATCTTTGGGGCTGCCTTTATGTTACACTAATTATCCTCATATGGTAATACATAAGATCTTTTGTACTTTGCTTTCTTCACACCAAACTTTTCTTTGATCTGTACCTTTTACATTCCTAAATGTATCTTTAAATATTCATAATTAAATATTTTGCAATTAACAGTAATGGATTGTTGAATGAAAATGTAGTGTAAATGTTTATTTGTAATTGTTATTGGTAGTCTAAAGGTGTGGTCAGTGAAATTTTGTCTGCAAAAAAGGTCCATCGTCAATAATGTAGAGATGCATGAAGCTGAGTTCACACAGAAGTTTCTTTTCAAAGCAAACAGCTTTCTTTCAGTCAACATGGTAAATTTGTGTGACCAACTTAACCCTGAGTAAAATCTTTGTGGGGAACGTTTTCACCTTTATACAGAACTTCCAAGCATGCAGATTCCCATTGAAGTGGATTTCACAACATTTCACAGACCGGCAGCAAATGTGGCCACACCATAATTTTTGAAAATTAAAATTAAATTATGTATATAAAAAAAAAGGTTTATTCTAAAAAAAGAAAAAGACAAAATATCAAAAGAAAAACAAATAACTTTGGTATGGCAGCGATTACCAAGTACACTTTTAATTTTCACCTTTGATAGCAATAAACTTCATAAATCTTTCCTTTTTTGCTGCTTAGGTTACATGTCCCCTCATCCCTCGCCAATGGGCCAGGTGTCAGAGCATGTGCCCAGCCCTATGTCAGGAGGAGGTCCAACCCCACCACAAATGTCTCAGGGTCAGTCGCCCATGATGCCCATGGATCCACAGGGGATGGGACAGCAGGCCAGGGGTCAGTCTGCCTTCAGCCCGGTCCAGCTACAGCAACTCAGGGCTCAGATCCTGGCGTACAAGATCCTGGGCCGCTGTCAGCCTCTGCCTGAGAATCTGCTGTTAGCTGTGCAGGGCAAGAGGAGCCTCCCCACCATGCAACAGCAGCCCATCAACACCGGCCCCTATAATAGACCTCCAGGTGAAAATGCTTATGGTCATTTTGGTGTTAGTCAGTCCAATTCCCTTATGTCCAAATTACAGTTGTGCAATTTTTTCTTGTACTTGTAATTTTTTACAGTGTTTTAAAGCCTGAATACAACTGATGATATTCTGTATGAATTCTGTTACTTTTTTGTAATTCTTTTTTGGCTTTTTATGTTTTCAGGGATTAAAGATCTCCGTCGCTACGACGGATTTCCGTTAATTGCAACGAGTCTATGACGGATTTCCGTCAATTGCAGGGTCCCGCCTGTCCTTAATGTCTTAAATTCACTTTTCACAATTTTAAGGCCGTAAATAGGCTTACATTCCTCAAATAGTGTAATAAATGTCTTAATTTCAGTTCTTAAATTAAGGAAAGATGAGGTGTATTCAGCCTGCTGAGGGGGATGTGATCAAAGCCTGGAGTGGAGTAAAAGCATGTTCCTCTCTCCTCTCGAAGCGTTCTGTAATCACTCCGCTCTGGATCCACTTCGGGTTTTCTTTTCCCGCTCACGGAAAAAGTGCTCCGTGTGTTCAATCCATTTTAAAAGTTATTCTAATGTGTTTTTTTTTTTGCATGTCAGGCTACAGCTGAGGTAGAACTGAGCAATTCCAGCGTTATGGACGTGACATTCGCAGTCAAAACCTGAAATATAAATTCTCATAAATTGTATTCTTTACCAATATATTGAACCATCTCTTTATATTTTTCTAAACCCCTTAAAATTTAGTCCAGATATCAGAAAAGTATCAGTCTATAAACCTGTTTTATATTTTAAATGAGGGAAATACACATGCGTGACGGACGTGACGAAAAAAGACACGAGTTTCTGGGAGACAACATATTTTAGACTTTCTGTGAATTACAATACACAAACCAGAAGCAACAATATCTGCAGAATGGAGAAGGGTTGGCCATTTATAAAACCTAAAATATCAATTTTGTTTAAGTTTTCGTTTTTGCGTGTCAGAGGAAAAATAAATGTTACGGACGTGACATCTCTCCATTACGGACTTAATTTATGGAATTAATTTATTTCCGACTATGGAAACGCGTATAAAATGCTTTAAACACTTTAACGGAAACTTCTAGAGGGTGTTTAGTAGGGCTGCCCCCCACTAAGGATTTTTCTAGTTAACTAGTCGTTCGTTTAAGTCATTATTTAACTAATCACACATTTATATTAAGTCAATAGACCTATAATCCATAGGCTATTCCGCTCAAGCACACGCGTACAATTTTCCACAAGCAAAAGTAGATTAAATTAATGATTATTAATGTATAGAAAAATGAGACATTTAAATCATTTATCAATAAACTAATGTTTTCTTGTCGGCTGCAAGATGAAATTCACAGTGTTCGTCTCCACAGTAGCCTACGTGCCTTAGAGAGAAATGTAACCTTCATACAGATTATATAATCAGGGAGTATTTCATTTAGTTTTTAATTGATTCATTTAACAGTATACATTTCAAGCTATAGCTGTTTCTCTTGTAGCCTATGTGAGAGAGTTTTGTATAATTTTTTGAGACGTGCTCCAGTTCAGTGACAGACGGCAAAAAGCATATCCTGTTTGTTTTCATTATTTTACAAAATCACGTTTTTTTTTTTTTTTTTTTTTTTGTCATTATGAATTTACATAAAATCAGTTTCGAGCTGATTTTAATTTGTTTCATTATCAGGAAAAAGTGCAAGTGATTGCACGGGCGCCTGCCTCCCTGTCATGCATGCTCATTGATATTCCGCACAAACACTTAAATATGGGCCAAAAATGTAGCACATTTATATAGGTTAAAGCTAGAGTTTGGAATCACATTAAAATAAATCTTCACCAATCTACATGAGACAGATGCAGTTCTAACCTGCAAATAGAAGGCTATTTGACATTTTAAAATGATCTAACAGACCAACGCAGCTCCAATTCGTTGATCAGTTGTTGATCAAGATTAAAAGGATGCCGCTGAAAAAAAAATTTTTAATGACTTGCTTATGCATTAAATAACTAAGATAAAATACAGGTTAATTAAAATATGCTGAACATATAGGCCCGCCTGCTGTACAAATATTTATGAAATAGACCGCGAATAAAACTGCAGATTCACGTTTTGCATCTGCATAAAGTGAATTAATGTAATATGCAATGATATGAAATTGAACCAAACAAGATATGTAATGAAAAAAAATATATATTTAGACAATAAAATAAATAATAATAAAAAAGATATAGGCCTAACCGCAGCATGCTCACAGAACACACACAATCTTGCGCATGAATGCAGCGCAGATAGCAAACAAGTGTTATTTGAAACACATAAAATGTTTAAATAAGATAATATTGACAATGAAAATTAGGCCTATATGATATTTAAAAAAATAATAGTTTTGGCGATTTGTCATCGGCTATACAGTCCGCCTGTGCATATTTATATGCAAATGCTTAGGCTATCTTCGCGAAGTTCTCGCAGAGAATGCGATCTCTAAAATGTTATTAAAATGGATTTCTTTATAAAATGTTATACGGTAAGCCTGAAACAGCAGTATAGCTTTATTAGTCATCAGCAACGAGGTAAACATGCGCGCCGGTATGCTATGAAGCATCCGTAGACTACAATAGATTTACAATGCACTAACCAAGCAACAATATCTGCCGAATGGAGAAGGGTTGGTCATTCACAAAGCATAAAATATAAATGTTATTTTAATTTTCGTTTTTGTGTTCAAGCACACGCATAAAGTTTGCCACAAAGCACAGACGATAGCCTAATGATTCTGAAAAAAAAATGAGACATTTTAATTATTTAATATACTAATGTTTGAGTCCTTGTCGGCTGCAAAGATGAAATTCAGGAAATCTCCACTGGACGTTCCTTTGCAGAGAAATGCATTCACAGATTACATAGCCTAATCAGAGAGTATTTGATTTCATTTTGAAATGGTTCGTTTAAAAGTAGACTTTACTTAGATACAGGGCTCTACAGTGCTACCATTTCAGTCGCATTTGCGTCTGAAAACTACTGCGTGCGACTATGAAACATATTTAGGAGCACCAGTGCAACTGACCCGATCAGCGTATTTGTGTTTGTGCTGAGGGAGCTTTAAAGGTTTCTAACGTAGGCCTACTTTCAACGTGTTTTTGCAGCGTTGAGTAATGTATCAGACGCATCCTCTCATTATAACAAAAAAAGTGTAGACAGCGTAAATAAGAGATTCATTGTGCAGTGTAAGGAGCTTCGTTGATTATAATGGAGTTTTGTGAGATCGCGATGAACTAAGATGAGGGACAGCTTTTAATGATTTTTAAGAGTTTGCAAATGTGATATTAATTTAATATAACAGTTCATTAAACAAGACGTTAATATTAAATGACGTATATTGTCTGACTACAACACTATTGCCTTATTTTGCTCCATTTCATCAACAAAAATAGTTTCAAACAAAGTCCCAGCCAAGCCGCAGCGCTTCTTCATTCAAACACAGCGGTGTTTCATTTATGAATGAGCTGTGTTTTTAAATTAATCTAGTAAGTCAATGAATCAATTATGAAAAAAAAAAATTTCAGTCAGAAGAATTTTTTTCACTTTAATCCCTGTGTTTTGCTAGGTATGCCAATGCCTCATGGAGGGCCTGCAACGGGCCCATGTCCCTCTCCAGCCATGCAGACTCATCCCCAGAGTTCTGGGCCAAAACCATGGCCTGAAGGTGAGTGTGGGATATTATTTATTCTTAAGCAGTTGCATCTCTGCCTTCCAGTAGATGGCATTGTTTTTTTTGTCATCATTTACTCACCCTGATGTTGTTCCGAACCTGTATAAGTTTCTTTCTTATGTTGAACACAAAAGCAGATATTTTGAAGAATTTTGAAGAACCAAACTGTTGTTGGTCCCCACTGACTTCCATACGAGGGAAATAAATACTACGAAAGTCAATGGAGACCAACTATTTGTTTACTAACATTCTTCAAAATATTTTCTTTTGTGTTCAACATATGAAAGAAATTCATACAGGTTTGGAACAATATCAGGGTGAGTAAATGATGACAGCATGTTCATTTTTGGGTAAACTATCCCTTTAAGTGACTATTTTTAAGTGACAAATTTTAGTTTAAGTTTTGGTACTTTTGTTGTAATTTTATCATTTTTATTTGTTTTTGTGTTTTTAATATTTCTTGCTATTTCAATTTTAGTTTCAGTAATTTTAGTTCTTCAACTTTTTATTTCAGTTAGTTGCTGTCCAGCATCTCAGACCAGATGTCAAGTTTGACATTTTTCATCTAATATTTATATTTTATTTTAGACAGAAATAAGAATTCTAATAAATGCGATAATATGGTAAATATGTTAATATTTGTATAATAAATAAGAGAAATTATGGCCTCATTCATAGCCTTTCAGTCATGGAGGTTATCATGGAGGTAATCAGCATATTTTGAGCTTTAGAAGTCATGCACTTTCTAGAATTTCTTTTAATCTTTATTTAACTAGGCAAGTTAATTAAGGGCAAGTTCTTATTTTCAATAACAGCCTGGCAGGAGAATTAATATCTCCTGAGCAACATACAAACATGTGTTACGATACATAAATTACATACGGTATTGCTGCTCTAATCTGCTCAGTCTTACTTTATTGTGTTCAGTCTTACTTTATTGGAGTAATTGAATCAAAACATCTCATTTATGTCCATAAAATGGCAAAGGTGAATTGTGAATGTAAGCCAGTAACCTTTCTGAAAATTAGACATTTACAGTGCTTTTTATCCATCTGTATATCGATTTGTTCATTTCTTAAATGTTTGTATGTAATGTAATGTTGTCTTGTATTTGCTCCAGATACTGCTTAAATAGGAGCAAATTCAGATTTTTGTACAATATTCTTGTGCACATAAAAATCCATAAAAATTCCATATTAGTGAAACTTTGAAAATGGTTAATTCCCCTCACTAACATGCTTTCAAATGAGAGTGAATAAATTCATGGATTGTTAGATCTTTATTCAAAAGTCACTGAAGTTCACACAAATTAAAGGTCATTGTTAATTTTTCTTTCCAAGTGAACTTGATTGGTGAGTCAGCTTGGTTTAATTGTAATCCACTGCTAATTGGCTGTACTGTTGCATGCCCTCATGGCAGTTCAACAACTGATTGATTGTGCCCAGCTAGAAATAAAGATCCAGAACTTTTTCTTTTGAACATGCTCTTGAATCATCTCTTGTGGTTATGTTCTCGCTTGGCGATTGCATGTCTTTTATAAAGTTTCTTTAAAGGCATTAAACTTGACTTGGAACAGGTCATGTGAGTACTTGAAAAGATTTTTCGTTTCAGGGGTGGACGTCAGTTCACACTGTGCTTTGAAATTCTTAAAACCTTCAAAAACAGCTTTGATGAACTCTTTGAGTATGATGAAACATTGTAACGACAATGGGCTTCTGAAATATAAATGATATTACTTATGCCGTTTCATAATGGTGCATTATATTGATTGTACTGAGAACAGCGTAATGGATCACTGGAAGCTTAATGTTTTTTTCCATTCAGGAGCATTTCTTTGACAGACATGACATTTTGATAAATCTCACAAGATGTTCACAAAGAGCATCTCTTTTATTGTCAGGTCAAGGCTCAGAGACCTCAAGCGCTCCACAGAAGCTGTCGGTCCCAGCTCCCAGTGGCAGACCCTCTCCAGCTCCTCCGCTGGCCCCCACTGGCACACAACCTGTTCCCAGCAGCTCCCTCACCTCCCAACCCCAACCTCAGCCACCGGCAGGACCAGGCCAGCCCTCCCTCATCATCCAGCTTCAGCAGAAACAGAATCGCATCACACCAATTCAGAAGCCTCAGGGTCTGGATCCTGTTGAACTCTTGCAGGAGCGGGAATACCGGTATGTAATGAGTAATTAAATTCAACTTAATTTACACCAAGCAGTCTACACTGGTCAAAGGGGTCATGAATTGCATTTTTTATTTTATGTTGTTTCCTCAGAAACACTTAGGGCCCTATCATACACCCGGTGCAAGGCAAGTGTTTTTGATAGTTTCAGCCCGACGCAGTCCTCATTTTCCCGTCCTGCGCCGCATTGTTTAAATAGCAAATGCATTTGCACCCATTTGTGCGTTCATGGGCATGCTGGTCTAAAAAAGAGGTGTGTTCAGGCGCATTGTTGGTGCGTTGCTGTTTTGAGGAACTGAAAATAGACTGTGCCATAGACCAACTCAAACCTGGTATAAAGTCTAAAGTCAGTAGCACAATATTATTATTTTTTTGTTATTTAAAGAACGCGTTAGTAGAAAATGCACCTCTGGGTGGGTCCACAACACGCGTTCACTTTGCTTATTACACACAGGGATGCGCAGCAGCACACAAACATGCCAAATATTAAAAATTAAAGGATTACAGTGTAAAAGAATATTATTGTGTAGGCTACATATGTATAAAAGTGTCATGCATGTCATAATGGATAGTCATTGCGTGTATCAGAATTAACCTACCTATTTGCTCTCGCATGAGCAGATCCGTTTGCTCTCTGGATATGCGTTCAGTCTGTGCGCTTTAAATAGCGGATCCGCCGTGGTGCGAGTGCAACTGGCTCTTAAAGGGAATGGGAAATGAGACTCTGATTGGTTTATTGCACTTTACGCCCAAAAAACACCCATTACTCATTAAGAGAATAGAGAAAACTCTGAAACATCCTGTAAAATCCGTGCTGCAAAGTTTCTGCACCTCTTGTTCATTCATCATTGGTATGGCAAAATGGTATGGCAGAATTGACGGCATCGTTAATATTTGCAGTTAAGCAGATGATACTCCCGGTTATGGTAATGGGTAAAGTCATTTTCTGAACACGCTCTAAGCAGTTTGCCAATCACAACTAAATTTTGATGTGGATTAAAGCAAAACAACCTGTCTTTCATTTCTCGTCTGTTTTTAAAATATCACCAGAACTATGGTTGTTGTTTTAGGGGGTTTTGTGAGCTGTAATGAATGTTAGAGGAGGGTGAGGAACCCTCTGAGGTTTCTGAAAGTTCCTCAGAACTTGGTGATTACAATGGCTTGCACTGTCTGAAGCAACAGGAATGTGTTGATTGTTTGATGTACCTTGAGGTCACCAAGACATGTTTTTTTTTTTTTTTTTTTTTAACCGTCTGTGCTATCCATTATTTACGGAGTGAGAGGTTCAGATCTTGCAGGTGATTTATACTTCTGGAGAACTGTAAGGTAACTAGAAATTATTAATGCCTTGGAAGTTCACCTTCAGAGACATCTCTATTCAACAATAAATCTGACGATCTGTGCTTGATTGACAGTTTTTTAATTTAAAGGGTTACTCCACCCCAAAAAATTAAAATGTTGTCATTAATCACTTACCCCCATGTCGTTCCAAACCTGTAAAAGCTTTGTTTGTCTTCGGAACACAATTTAAGATATTTTGGATGAAAACCGGGAGGTTTGTGACTGTCCCATTAGCTGTGTTTCCACTGTCAGGCCAAAAGCGGGCGTGCTAGTGCGTGCCAGGGCCAGTTGCATTTCCACTGTCACTTTCAGGGTTTGATTGTGCCTTGTCGGTGCTTCCACGGGGCCAACGGCCAGGTTTTTTTGGCCCAATGAAAAACCTTGGGCCAAAGCGAGCCAACTGGGGCTAGAGGAGTGGTTATGAACAAAGGCAGAGTTTCTCCGCGTCTGGAGAGCGTCAGTGCCGCGGATCATTTCATAAAGTTAACAGCCAGAACACCAGCATTAAAGACTTTTAAAATAATTTCACTTTCAGATAGCAGCTAGTGCTTGAAATAACTTCTGCCTGAGATCCAATGTGGCTTATGATCACCATACAAGGTAGAAATATTTAAAAGCGTCAAAGACTATGGACGCTAGCCATTATATCCATGAATAAACATGGTAAACACAACCGCTTGAAGAAATCAGACGTAAGCCTCTCATTCAGGCTATCACAGTCGTGTATTTATTTAGTAACCGTCTCGAGACTTTAGCTCCGCGATCGCGTATGTCATAAAAATAATAATGGTTTTTGTTTGGGAGCCTCCTCTGCTATTCAGGTTGTATTTTGATGGGAAAAAAATATAGAAATGATCATTCTTTCAAAATGTGGCATACTGTGACTATAATAAACAGAAACAGACTCGACTGAATAAGTTTGGGTCCTCTTTCTTTTGTGAAATAATGCTGCTTTATTTCGGTGTAACTAATTTTCAATCCTGATAAATTAATTAATTATGATCGATGTAGCATTATTATTGTAAAACATTGATTCTTTTGGATTTAAATATTTAACAAAACATGCAAACAAACGGCCGCTTTTATCATATTCGTTTTGTGATCGCACTAGTCCCAGGGACTTATTTCTTATTAGTTTTCTGACAGTTTCTCTTTGTTGGTGAAATAATGGGGTTGCGTGACGTTGTTCCTGAGAGGCGTGCAAAGGGTGGGTTGAGTGAAGCACAGCAGAGCTTCTGGCCCGACGGTGGAAACGCATTGTGATTTTGGGGTCGCTGCGACAGGTCCGAGGCTATTAGCCCTGCCCGGCCCGTTTATAGCACTGGCTACTCACTAGACAGTGGAAAAACGGCTACTGACTGCCAAGTAAATAACATTGTCGAGGCCCAGAAAAGTATGAAAAGCATCGTTAGAATTGTCCATCTGCCATCAGTGGTTCAATCTGAAATGAATGAATCGACGAGAACACTTTTTCTGCGCAAAGAAAACAAAACAACGATTTTATTCAACAATTCGTCTCCTCTGGTTCAGCGTAGTGCCATTTTGGAGAATATCTGCTGGATGCAAGCAGCGTATGCTCTTGTGTGTCAGCTGCATACCGGATACGCTGTTTTCATTCAAATCAAAGCGTAAACAAACGTATAAGAAATATCCTTGTGAGAGCGTACTCTGCGGTTTTCATCCAAAATATCTTAAATTGTGTTCTGAATTGTGTTCTGGGGGTATTACATCGGGATTAATGACAACATTTTCATTTTGGGGTGGAGTATCCCTTTAATGACCATTATAAATGAGTTATTCTTTAAAACAATTTGGACACCCGTCATTTTCATTTCTGTTCAAAGTCTTCAGGCCAGGATTGCTCACAGAATTCAGGAGCTGGAGAATCTGCCAGGATCGTTGCCACCTGATCTGCGGACTAAAGCTACTGTTGAGCTGAAGGCCTTAAGACTGCTTAACTTCCAGCGGCAGGTGGGTTATTGACATGGCATTCGTTGTTTGTCAAATTTCTTAATTTATTCAACAAAAAAAGCAATTCATACAAAGACTTAACGTACACCTTTTTTATGATGAGGATGTTTTTAATTTATAAAAATATATATTCAAGTGTTATTTAATTAAATATAAACATTTACTATTTTTTTTTTCAATAGGTGCTTTCAATTTTTTTTTGTGTGTGTGTGTGTTGGGGGGTGGGGGGGAGTTAATCAAGGGGCTATTTTCTGTGTATTTTCTACACCCCCCACCCCCCATAATCACCAAAGGGGAACGCCAAACCCCCTCAAAACACTCCACCCCATCCCTGACGCACTCGCCACCCCAGAATTCACAGTAATGAAATAACCAGAATAGCGCATAGTTTACCGTGTGACACCATTGATTGTCAACATTGTGGATAATACTTTTTTTATACCCTAATCATAACTCAGGGGATACACATATTTCAAAGTGTGATAGAAAACACCACGAACAACATATGACTTCATTTTCTTTTTCAACATTTCAAGACAATGTTCACAATTAATACTAGCAGTTGTAATGCATTTTTTTGCTGAAAAAAGTAGGATTAATATATGCCTACTTTCTACATTTTCTGAATGTCCAGTCCCATGGGTGTGCATGTTGGCTTTAGGTGGCAACTGACAAAACAAGCACAGAAAATTTGATGTGTCATGTGTCATGTGACCCCATACTCCAAACAACCTCAACTGTGATAATGATAACAGTATTGGATGAAATCTTCCTCATGCCTCCTACAAGAGACTAAATATGTATCCTGTGGTGCACATTGCTTCTTTTAGGGTTAAGATGTAAGGACAATATTACTTTTTTATTGATGGTTACACTACATGATGTTTTTAGAATCATTTAAATGAAACTTTCCTTCAAAATGGTATAAAAACATTTCAAATCCCTTGATACTCTTATATATTATTGATCCAGGAATAAATTACAAATAAATGTATTTAAAAATAAAATAAATAATAATAATAATTATTATTTAGTACTCAAATGATTCTCACTTATATTGGTGCACATAGCTGATGCAATGTTTGTGAAGGCATATTTCCACAATTTATGGAAATGTATTACTCATAAATTACACATAAATTGGCAGACACTTCTAATGAAAATCACTCATGTTTGCCGTTTTTTTACAATAAATAGAATAATTTACAATAAACCAAGTTGCTCAAAAATTGCTCATTCATATCTTTAATTCCATTGAGATTTGTCCTATTCACATTGAGTGGAAGGTGATGGTGACTGAAGTTGTGCTATTAATATTTAATTAATGCTGTACTTTGGAACTCACCATGAGAGGGCACCCTTGTTGTATTTGTAGCACCGTATCTTCACAATTCACAGCCTTGATTTGCTGTAATTAGAAACAATTATGAAATCAAATGTGTGAAATGCATCAGAATATGATTATCATTTGATGAAGCTCATTAGCTTAATGCATTTTGCCACAGATAACTATGATTAAATATTTTTTTTCTCTCTCTCTCTTAGCTGAGGCTTGATGTTGTAGCATGCATGCGCCGAGACACAACTCTGGAGACGGCCCTGAACTCCAAAGCTTACAAGCGCAGCAAGAGACAGACACTTAGAGAAGCCCGCATGACAGAGAAACTAGAGAAGCAGCAAAAGATCGAGCAGGAGAGGAAGCGCCGCCAGAAACATCAGGTGATCAATGAATAATCATTGTATTGTGACGTGTGGCCAAGTATGGTGTCCCATATTTAGAATTTGTGCTCTGCATTTATCCCACACAAGTGCACACATACAGTATTGAACAAACACACACACACCTGGAGTGGGGGGGCATCTATTTTTGTTGCGGCACCCTGGGAGGAGTTGAGTGTTCGGTGCCTTGCTCAAGGGTCTCAATCGTGGTATTGAAGGTGGAAGATAGTGGTGGTCATTCACTGCATCCACCTACAATTCCTGGCGGTACAGAGACTTGAAGCCGTGACCGAAGCCCGACTCTTTAACCATTAGGCCACAACTGCCCCCAACTATTAAATGTAATCAATTCATTGGACTAAACAAACTCAATGCATTGAAAAAACAGTCAAATTCCCACAGCAAAATGCTCATATACACGATTTATGTGCTTACATATTGACAAACTGATAAAGATGTTTTTAGAGGGGTCATATCATGAGGAATCAAATTTCCTTGGCATGCACAGTCACGGTGTGGCAATCACGAGGAAGTATGATAGTGCTGTTATTTCTAAACACCAGAAAAAACTGAAAAATGTTCCTCCTGGAAGTGTGTAATACCTGACGCTTTGTCTGACCTTCTGAGGGTGGCTAGAGTTAGAAACAGTTGGATAAAGTTTTTTAAACATTTTTTTATTTCAGTCTGATTTTAACAGTTTGTGCAGCTAAAACTCTGAGCACAGAATTTTTTTATTTTTATTATTTAAGACACAAAGGCAGTATTCACATAAAAGTCTTCAAGTAGCAAGCTGTTTTATTCTTAGCGACACAGAGAGTTTGGTAATTATCAACTAAATATGATTAGAAAACTTGATTAGCGTGGACACTGGTGCTGTAAAGTGGGCTCAGTCATTTAAAAAATATAATGTTACAGAAATCTTCTATTTCAAATAAATGTTGTTCTTTTGAACTTTTTATTCAGCAAAGAATTCTGTTGAAATGTTGATGTGTTTCTTGAGCCCCAGTTTAGCATATTTTAATGATTTATGAAGTATCAGATTCATGTGGCATTGAGGACAGGAGCACTGTTGCTAAAAATTCAGCTTTGCCATCACAGTTATTTTAAATTGTAATAGTATTTTACAATATTACTGTTGATCCAATAAACACGGCCTCAGTAAGCACAAGGAATTTTGTTTTAAAACATCTCCAGATTTTGCTTTTTGATTCATGGTGTGTTGTTCTCTTATTGTTGTAGGAGTATCTCAACAGCATTCTGCAGCATGCAAAAGATTTCAAGGAATATCACAGGTCCATCTCTGGAAAAATCCAAAAGCTGTCTAAAGCAATCGCAACATGGCACACCAACACAGAGAGAGAGCAAAAGAAGGAGACGGAAAGAATTGAAAAAGAGAGGATGAGGAGACTGATGGTATGATGATAGTTTCCAGTATATATATATACATATACATATACTGTATAATACCTTTTTGCATTGTCTTGCTGACTTTATTCCAAAATGAGCATAAAGCACATTATGTAGTCTAGTTCTTGAATAAATGGCCCTTGTATTGATCATCAATTCATTATTTTTAATTATTATATTAAACATTTTACGGATTGGTGAATCAGTCTGAATCAGAGTCATTAGACTGATTCATGGATGTGTCATATAGTAACTTACTTCACCTGAGAACAAGTGTGGAGTACTTTTTGAATGCAATGTAAAAAAAAAAAACATTTTAATAAAAATATAATGTCTATATATTGTTCAAAATATATTTAAATATGTAATTACAATAAATAAATATATATAAGGTGGAGCTCTTATGGAAGAGGCTTTCCTTAAAAGTTCTCACAGGCTCTCCATCTGTTTTCACTAGGCTGAGGATGAAGAAGGTTACAGGAAGCTAATTGATCAGAAGAAGGACAAGCGTCTGGCCTACCTTCTTCAACAGACAGATGAATACGTGGCCAACCTGACTGAGCTTGTCTATGAACACAAGGCTGCTCAAGCTGCAAAGGAGAAGAAGAAGAAGAGAAAGAAGAAAAAGGTGTGAGGCGACAAAGAAAACATAAAATCACTTTTGTTGATGTATGATGTTGTTATTTTAGATATTTTAGATATGTTTTATTTGGTTCAGTCCCTTACAGTTTATCCCCCTGTAGTTTTGTAAATCTCAACTCCATTGCTTTACTTTACCAATGCTTGAGGACTCTATGATCATCAAGCAATCAATGCTTGTTTATTTCTTTCATGTTTAACCTTCAGAAGGAAGCCGGTGATGCTGAAGGAATGGGAGCCATCGGGCCTGATGGAGAGGTAAGTAAATCGCTAAAAAATATGAAAGCAGAGTAGACATGAATAACCAACTGATGTAAGTCCCTCCAGTAAACTCACTCTGTCAAACCTAATCTAACACAGCTTATCACAGAAAACCTGCTTTTATGTTTACTTATTCGTGCAGCTCATAGATGAGACCAGCCAGATGAGTGAGCTGCCAGTCAAAGTCATTCAGACAGAGACGGGGAAAGTGCTACAGGGGACAGATGCCCCCAAGTCCAGTCAGTTAGAGGCCTGGCTCGAGATGAACCCTGGGTAAGCTGTCTTTACATTGCATGCTCTGTGTGCCTGGTAATTGAAAACATTTCCATAAATATGAGACCAGTCACTTGCAGGTGAGTTAAAGGTGCTTGAATTCCTTGAAAATGCTTGAATTTTAATGTAGTGTTTTCAAGGTTTGAAAAATACTTGGATTTTGGATAAAGTGCTTGAAAATTCAGTTGAATTGGTTTCGTAATAATTTGCTTTCTTACTGAATAGTTCATAATTTTTTACATAAAATAAGCCTAACAGCTCCGCACGAGTCTGGGCGTGTGGCTGTAGTGTGATCTGCAGGTGTCTTGATTGACACGTGTCCTCTGATTGAACGGAGCAGGAGATAAAAACATGCCAGGAGGTTGCCGCTTCAGTCAGTGACGGCTTGAAAACGACAAAAACATATTATACTTAAAACGAGATCTAAATACATGAGTAGCCTCCCGTTAAGTCTGTTTTTTCATGGAAGAGTCTGCACTTTCGAGCCATATAAAAGGTAAACAAAAAATGCCCCTGCTCAGTTAGACTAAATCCTTTAAGACTGTTGCGATTCAAGTGAAATGTGAAAATGAATGAAAACTTTTCATTTGCGGCATACGTTTAGATCTGCGCACAATGCATACAATTTCTTTATGCATGCTTTTTTCCCAACATTTTGAGGATTAGAAAAAATTCATGCAAAAATCCAAAGTTCATGCGCTCACTGAATGCATTCTGCACACTTGCAAATACTGTCATCATAAATGCTGTAAACAAGAAATTCATTTTGCGGTTTAGACAGCGAGTTCCACTGAACTTGTGCTAGACTGAAATCATCTGTTTCAGTGATGGGTCCGAACGTTTGTTGCTCATTTTCTGTATGTTTTATTCCCAAATTGAATAACCATTTTGTTTTTATGCTACTAAAATAATCAATGTGAATAATGTGTTGCCCCCAATCACCCACCCACAAAAACGTAATCGACATTAATCATCGTCACTTCAAGTTTAAGTACATAAACAGACTTAAATGACTTAAAACTTCTTTTCTTTCACCTTTTAAGTTAAAAGGTACAATAAAAGACTTAATTATAATTTCAAGATGTCTTAAAATTTGAGGATGGAAAGACAAGAATCATGATATGGCTTAATGTGATGGTTAAAGGGTTGGTTCACACAAAAATGACTTACTCACCGTCATGTCGTTCCAAACCCATAAGACCTCTGTTCATCTTCGGAACACAAATTAAGATATTTTTGATGCATCCCATGAGTTCTCTGAGCCTCCCATAGAAAGCTGGTGTCCTTACACGATCAAAGTCCAGAAACATTACAAGGACATCAATAAAATAATCCATGTGACATCGGGGGTTCAACCATAGTTTTGTGAAGCTACTTTTTGTGCGCAAAAGAAGAAAAAAAACGACTTAATTCAACAATTCGTCTCCTCCGCTGACACAGAACAGCATACTCTGTTTACGTTCAGTGGATACTCTCCAAAATGGCGCCATCTTGAAATTATTATATGGCTTGCGTCCCAATGTGCATATCCTAAATTCTATGTGATATTAGTAATTTTCAATACTATTTAGGGCAGGTAGGGTGGATAGTATGCACAATGGGATGCAAGGAATGTGTTTTCTTGTACTTTTTAACCTAGGAAAATTAGATTTTTGCATCGGCCTGAATGAAAATGAAAATTCATTCTTTGCCACTAGGTGCCACTTTTGGAGCGGTAAAAATGGTTATTTCCATGGTAACGGCTGTACACAAAGCAGCACTGCCCTCACAAAGGCCTGGCCTGATGAAATGAAATTGAAATTGACCAATCCGACCAATCACCACAAATTAGCATCACACAAAGAAGGGGTCTGAAAAAATTAATCGTTGAGCGAATCGTTTGGGAGTCTGAGCAAATAAGGTAAAAATAAATGCATAGTATAAGACAAAGTGTTTTTTTGACCGTGCATGCATGTCAACCTGTTGTTGGGGACTCCCCAAACCAAAATATTAACCTTTCTATTAACCTTTCACAACCCATAATAGGGGCACTTTAAACTTCATAAGGGTATGATTTCATTGAATGAACAAACGAAACAATGTCAAAACGTGGCGCGGGTGTTTTGATATGAAAATATCTCTGAAGGAAACTGCCTGCCGTCAGAAAAGTTTTGATGGTATTTTCGTTTCATCTTGCCTACGCATATTGTAGTAATATAAAATAAAAGCATGTAATATAAAAGCATGAAATAAATGCATGTTATAGATCTAATATTAATTGTAAACTTCATCTATTCATATGTTTCTTTTTTATATGACCTCATAATAGTCACAAAATCCAAACAACAGTTGATGAATAGAACCAATTCCCCCATATTTATCTTTTTCTATAATGTGTTATGCACATCACAATACAGAAGAAAAGATCTGATGCTACTACCATTTCATTGTGACCTCAAAACTGCTGATTGCTGCATTTGACCAATGAAAATCAAGTATCCCAGAAAGCTGGGTGAAACAAATTCAGCATTGAACTTATCAACATTTTGGTTTGTGTAATTATTTATATAATAATATAAATTTATAAAATTTATATTGAAAAAAAAAATTATATTGAAAGGGGTTTAAAAGGTTCATTTATAATTAGCATTTTCATGCTTCTAGACTTTTTCTCTTTGGCCGAGATTATTCCTTGTAAGACATATTAATAAGACACTGCAGCTTTGTGCAAGCCTCCTTTGTAATATATTTTTAATTTAACAGTGGGGGAAAAAGCTTTGATAACAAGCACCTTTTTGAGCTTGTGTTGTCAATAAACCATTCTAAGGCTTCGAGTGTTTACTAGTGCATTATGCCCTTTAAAACAGCTATGAAGTTGCTCCACGGTCAGACAGCGAAGAGAGTGGCTCGGAATTTGAAGAGGAGGTGAGTGCCCTCTTATTTCTGCTCATTAAGCTTTTCCAGCTCCTTGGTGTGGAGTGAGTCATACATGAAAACACAAACTCTCACACATTATTATCCTTTTCTCTGAATCCATAAAGCATTTCCCATAAGCCTTTTGCATCTGCCTTAGTAGCTCCTATCTTTTTTACTTATGCTGCTATGTTGTGTAATTCAAGCAATCACTGTGCGTTAAATGAGAGTAATCCTCTAATACTTCCTTTTAGGATGATGAAGAGGTGGTCTCCAGAGCTGAATCGGAAGAAAAGAAAGTCATCGATCCCAACAGTGATGAAGTATCTGAAACGGCAGCCAAGCACATCATAGAGTAGGTTGCTTGTTCTCACTTCAAAGCAAAAAATGCCTTGTTGAGCTGAAGTGCAAAAAAAGTAGGACGGCAAGATTCGAGTGTCGATAGCTGTTATGTGTTCTTCTTTTCTTCTTCCTTTTGTTAGCATCTGCCTTAGTTGGAGTTCGTCTTTTGCTGGACAATATAAGTACTATATACAGTGAGGTTCAAAACTCCTGTGAAAATGCTTGTATTTTGCACGTTTCAAATTTTATTGATTTTATTTTCATCGCAAATTATGTTATCAGCTTAACGGTTTGAGCAAAAAGTGGAAATTCAGTATATCTCTGAGTATTCACTTTGTATCTCTTTTACTTCAATAACAGCAGCAATTGAGTTGCAGGAACTTAACAAGTTTACTTAAGACCTCATGGTCATGATATGACATGGTTAGTTAACTAAAACAAAGGACATAAAAACTTTTTATTACTAGAATAAAATAAATGCTAACTAAAAATAAAAGATAAATAACTCAAGCTTATTTTATTTCAGATGATTTCTAAGGCACCATTTCTCATGCTATAATTATTAGAGCTGTCAAGAGATTAAAATAATCTCAATTAACCTTGAGCACTTTATTAGCTTCACAGTCACACTGCTTCTTAATACAAATGTATAATCAGTCAGTTTTAATAGCAACTCACTGCATGAAAACATGCACATATGGTCAAGTGGTTGAAACATCAGAATAGTCAAGAAATGTCACTCAGACCGTGAAGTGATTGTAGGTGCCAGATGGGGTTACAGTGTCTCGGGAACTGCAGATCTCCTGGGATTTTCACACACAACAGTCTGTAGTTTCCAGAGTGTGGTGTGAAAACTAAAAAGCACCCCGTGAGCTGGCAGTTCTGTAGGTGAAAAGTCCTTGTCAATAAGAGAGGTTGGAGGAGAATGGGCAGACTGGTTCAAGCTGACATGAAGATGAACTGAAATAACCATACATTTAAACAGTGCTGTGCAGGAGAGAATGTCTGAATGTACAGCACGTTCAACCTTGAAATAGATGGGCTATAGCAACAGAAGAGAACATCATGTTTCACAACATAAATCTATAGATCAGTTTCCAAAAAAGGAGGGCCCCATAGGGGCAGTTATAGATCTTATCAACATTGACCATAATCTCTACGGATTGTTTCCAGCTCCTTGTTGAATTCTTGCAGTGAGGAATTCAGTCATTTACAATATCCAATGTTGCATTGCATTTTATACATTTGACCTGTACATGTGTTCCCTTGGAATTGGACCAAGGTCCTTTGCATTAATAGCACCATGCTGACCAGTGAATTTACAGGAAATAAATACAGGCTTAAATTTACAGAAAGTTACCTGACACGGAAAAAATATCTATGACTGCTACATTTTCACAATTCAGCAGGTATGGTAATACAATATGTTACAGGGATAGTACGTACACCCCAAAATTATTATTGTCATTATTTACTCACTCTCATGTCATTCATCACTCTTAAGGCTTCCATTCATCTTCAGAACACAAATGAAGATTTTTAAAAGATTCTTTAATTATTTAATTTGTGTAAATTTGTGTTGTCTTAAATTTGTGTTACTAAGAGGAATGAAAGTCTTTTGGGCTAAATGATGGCAGACAGAATTTTCATTTTTGAGTTAACTATCCCATTTAATGTTGGACCCTGTATTGCAGGTCTGCTAAGCAGGATGTGGATGACGAGTACAGTGTTCAGGCGGGAGAGACCAGCTCCCAGTCTTACTATGGAGTGGCCCATGCGGTCATAGAGAGGGTGGAGAAACAGTCCACCCTACTGATCAATGGGACCCTCAAACAGTACCAGGTAAACTAAACTCTAAACAGACACCTTCACAGATACATTATACTCAGAATCCATCTTCTCTGAAGAGAGCTTTGTAGGTATAAATGACATTTCAAGGGATGGAAGAGGCTGCTGGAAAGAAATCACACAGAGTGAAAATATCAAAGAATGAGTGGTTTGTATTGAATCGGTTATCCCCTTTGGGCAGTAATGGATTTCAAAAGGACACAATAGGCCCCTTTTCTTCTAATTTTATTTTCTTCCTTGCCTGATTGCTGGAGTGTTTAAAGAAAACTACAGGGAGACTGTTGTTTATCCTTTGAAATAACTAAGTGAGCACTAGGATTCATGCTTTGACTCCACTCGGTGGCTGTGAAACACAGTTGGGTATATCTATAGTCCCATGTTGGTCAATGAACTGTTATGTTACTATTACTATGTGTCTAGCATGTGCTTGGTTCTCTGTTTGTAATGATTTATGTAATATCACTGCCATATAACACAAGTCTTTTGTTCAGATCCAGGGTCTGGAATGGATGGTGTCTCTGTACAACAACAACCTGAATGGTATTCTGGCTGATGAGATGGGTCTGGGGAAGACGATTCAGACTATTGCACTTATCACTTATCTGATGGAACACAAGAGACTCAACGGGCCGTACCTCATCATCGTACCGCTCTCGTAAGTCTAGCAAACAAGCTGTGAATAACGTGAAAAAAGGTGTAGGTGAGCTGCCTGAGAGGATTTGCAGTGTAATGGCTTCATTAAGTAGCTAAACACTGTTACACATAGTTCAGTTGACCTCTAATGACTGAAAATTCAATAGAGATTCATGATAGTGATTTGTGATCTTGCGTTTTAGGCAACATATCGCAGCGCTACAGGTCACTGAACAGTCGCCCTATTGATCATGCATGGTTGGTTGGAGATTGAGTTAAATGGATTCTCTAATGGCAGAATATCTTGTAATAGTTGAATATCTTTGTGTTGCTATGGGTGTCTTATATTCTCATTAATGTACATTTAGGCTGCTCTAGCATATTCTTCACCACTAATGTCACAGGGACTTCCTGTCTGTAAAAGCCCCTATGGGACATGGTGAAAATGGCCATCAGTGCTGTTTTAGCTTAAGTTGTGACTGATTTGTGCAAGTGCCAGAAATGTGCTCAAACCGCCTCACCTCACAACCATCATTAACTCCTCATTGTTCCACGATCACACCATCACATATCATTTTACAGATGTGATCTCATTTAGAGGTAAAACGTTTGTTTCATGTCATTGGCTTCTGGTATAAAAATGACAATATTGATTTTTGTTCCTCTTTTTTATAGGACCTTGTCTAACTGGGTTATTGAGCTGGACAAGTGGGCACCAAGTATTGTGAAAATTGCCTACAAGGTAGCCATTGATTTTTATTATCACTGTGTTTTGTTACTGTTGGCGATATAATTTTATGATGTAATATAGTATAAAGGTAATAAAATCAGAGGTAATAACGGTTCTGGTTTAATTTGTCTAAGGGCACACCATCAATGCGGAGGTCTTTTCTGCCGCAGCTCCGCAGTGGGAAGTTTAATGTCCTTATAACCACCTACGAGTACATCATCAAAGACAAGCAGATTCTCGCCAAGGTAAAGGCCACATATTTACATTTATGCATTTGTAGACACTTTTATCCTAAGTAATTTACAATGCATTCTATATATAACCTTCTGTTCAAAAGTTTGGGGTCAGTAAAACTTTTTAATGTTGTTAAAAAGAATTTTACGCTCACCAAGGCTGTGTTTATTTGATCAAAAATACAGCAAAACAGAATATTGTGAAATTTTGTATTTCAGTTTTCTAATAGAATATAGAAAACAATCTAATATGCTAATTAGGTGCTCAATAAACATTTCTTCTTGTAATAAATGTTGAAAGCTGTTGTTTTCTGCTTAATGTTTTTGTGGAAACTGTGCTACCTGTTTTCAGGATCCTTTGCTAACTAGGAAGTTAAAAAGAGTAACAATTATTTAAAGGGTTAGTTCACCCAAAAATGAAAATTAGCCTATGTTTTACTCACTCTCAATAAAGGTTTCCTGTAGGGAATTGATGCATTTTTGTAAGAAAAATATCCATATTTAAAATGTTATAAATACTTTTCTCTCGCTTCCGCTAACTGTCATATGCGCAAGCTGTTCCGAGCAGATGACGCAGATGAGCAGAAATCGCTAGCCCGACTATTTGACTAGGTGCTATTGTGTTTTCCAGTCGGGCTACCAAAATATATCACTGCCCTGCCTGACGGGCTACCTTAAATACAGGGCTCCCACGCAGTGTTCCCTCTAAGCTGAGCGCGCGCGACCGCGCTCTTCTTCCACCAACCACTAGATACAGCCTTGATGAGCATAAGAAACTTCTTTAAAAAACTTTATTGATCCAAACTTTTGAACGGCAGTGTATTGTGCAGTAAAAATGTTTTCTCAGGTAACCTAAAATGTACATCATTTATTTACATCAAGGGTCAAATCGAATATAAATAGCACATTAAAGTTAAAGTTACACACTTTTTAGTGTGCGTGCTGTAGAGGTCTGGTATAGAGAATGCTTTTGCTCAGGTGCCCGAAATGTCCGCCCAATAGAGAAAAGTTTTGCTCAGCAAGAAAAAAAATTAGAGGAAACATTGTTCCCACGGGTCCTTAAACTAAATTGAAGAGTTTTTAAGGCCTTAGACAGTTTTAAATACATTAAATGGTATAAGAAATAATTTTTCAAATTGCCTTAAATAGATTTTTAAGAATTCTGCAGATACTTTGTAAATAGTAAAATAAAACTCTTTCCTTTATTCGTTGATATTTGTGTATTGAAAATGTTTTTGATTGACATTTTTATGGTCTTTATTTTATTTGGGCTAGTTAAATTAATTTTCGGGCTACCAAAATCTGAAGAGTACTTGCTCAAAGGGCTACCGGGGATTTTGAAATTTTTCGAGACCTGCGTAGGATGTATGTGCAGTGCACGTGTCTTTGAGATATGCTAGTCTCGCAAGTTTTTTTTACAGGAGCAAGGGAAGCAAAGTTTCCTTACTTTACCAAAAGAAAACCAGTCTCCTCTTGACCGGCTTTTTGTTTTGCTCTCTCCTCCGCGCTTCCAAGTTTGTCACTTTTTACGGGAGCTTACGTTACGCCAACGTCCTGCGTCATTAGCCTGGAATGGCTTGCCCATATGACAGTCAGCAGAAGTGAGAATATAACTCCGATTGGATTCGTCTGAAAGAAGAAATTCATATACACCTAGGATGCTTTGAGGGTGAATAAATATGGGCTAATTTTAATTTTTGGGTGAACTACTCTTTAAAAAAACGATACTTTACTACGAAGGCGTTTTTGGTCCATGTAAAAAAATAAAGGATCGAGAATAAAGTCGAAATATTATGAGAATAAAGTTGAGTTTTTGTTTAATAAAATTTTCAATAAAGTCAATAAAATTTTTGTTTACATACTATATGTGTGTGTACTGTGTATATTTATTATGTATATAAATACACACACATGCATGTATATATTTAAGAAAAATAAGTTGTTTATATTTTAAATATATTTGTATATAATAAGTTATATGAATATAAACACATTTAAATACATGTAAATATTTTTTAAATGTATACTCTGTGTGTATATTTATATATAAATAATAAATATATACAGTACACACACATATAGTATGTAAACAAAAACTTATTTTGGATGCGATTAATCGCGATTAATCATTTGACAGAACTATTTTTAATATAACACAGGTCAGCTTTCAAATTCTGTAAGTTTTATCATGAAATACAAATTATAAATATGTTTTATAATATCCTCTTTATTTCACATCAGAAAATCAGAAGGCATGAAAAAAAACAGTATAGCCTAATTTATAATCTCTCATTATTGTAATCATAAATATGATTGACTCACATGCCGCTTAAACTGAAGCGAGTTTGAAAGCTGAGACTTTGGAATAGGCATATCTCCTGGTGCTCCCAATCCGGGCCATTTGTATGCGCAAAAGGCTAGAATTTACTCTCAAAATATTACAATTTTAATCTTTATTCTCGAAACATTTTGACTTTGTTCTTGAAACATTCCGACTTTATTCTCGTAATATTTTGACTTTATTCACCATAATTTTGACTTTATTCTCAAAATATTTTGACTTTATACTCAAAATATTTCAACTTTATTATCATAGTATTTCGACTTTATTCTTGTAATATTTCGACTTTATTCTGATAAGCTTAGATTTGAAAAAAAATAACTAATGTGGCACTAAAATGCCTTCGTACTTTACTGTCCCTTTTGATCAGTTAAATGCTTCCATGTTAAACTATTAATTTCTTTCCATGAAAAAAAAAAATACTGGCTCCAAACTTTTGAGTGGTAGTGTACTTTTTATATGTTCATTCATTCCCTGGGACTCAAGCCCATGACCTTGGAGTCACTTTTGCCAATGCAAAGCACATTTGTAGAAAAATCAGCACCTTTGATCAGCACCTTGCTCTAATAGTTCAATCTTTTCTAATTCCCAGATTCGCTGGAAGTATATGATAGTGGACGAGGGCCACCGCATGAAGAACCATCACTGCAAGCTCACACAAGTGTTGAACACTCACTACGTTGCTCCTAGGAGGCTGTTACTTACTGGAACACCTCTGCAGAACAAATTACCTGAGCTCTGGGCCCTGCTCAACTTCCTGTTGCCCACCATCTTCAAAAGCTGCAGCAACTTTGAGCAGTGGTTCAATGCTCCTTTTGCGATGACAGGGGAGAGGGTAGACTGTTATATTTCACCCTTGTAGACTTAAATGGCTGTTTTACATGTTGCATTGTAGCTTAATGAGGTTTCTCTCTATTCCGGGTTGCATTGGTGTTTGTTAGGTGGATCTAAATGAAGAGGAGACCATCCTTATCATTCGTCGTTTGCATAAGGTGTTACGTCCCTTCCTTCTACGCAGACTGAAGAAAGAGGTGGAGTCTCAGTTACCTGAGAAGGTAAGTCGCTGCTCTGTTTTTTTAAACCGTTTTTATTAGACATTGTTGATGATAGTAATTTGGATGTACTGAAATGACCATACAGTGCCTTGTCAAAGCAAATAAATGGTTTAATATATGAATGGAAAACAAATCAAGCCACAAATCAGTATGCAAATATAATAGGGATGCACGATATTTATCGGACCGATAAATTATCGACCGATATGAGAGAAAATTATGTCATTATGCTCCGATAAATAAATTAAATCCGATAACTAGATCCGATAAAGTATGCTTGCTGGTAAATCAATCAATCAGTCTGATTTATCTGCGATTCATCTTCTTTCCGAGTGCAAGTGATTGCAGCTTTATACTGCAGTGACTCTCAGCATGTGTTGTGCTCATTACGTCATCACTTGCGAACATGTCTTCGGCGGTCTGGACGTTTTTCTCGTGGCAGAGGAGGACAATGCCATTGCTATTTCCAGCGCGTGTTTCGCAAGGATTCCGAAAGGAGGAAAAAAGGCATCAAGTAGGGTTGTGACAGTGAGGAAATTTTCCCAATGGTTAATCGACGTGTGTCAACACCTTACCGGTATCACCTCGGTGGATGGGGGGGGGGGGGGGTGGAAGTCGTTTGAGTCTTCACTCTTTTCCTCGCTTTCCTTCGGTTTTAAATAGCTTGTAAGCTCTGTGCGCGTTTTATTTTCACTTTTAAATTAGTGGCAATTCGGCGTCAAGCAGTTGTTTGTTTTAGTTCGGTTGAGTTTTCACACTTTCCTTTGCTTAAATAGCTTGTAAAAGCACCGTGCGTATTTTATTTTCACTTTTAAATTAACGGCAATTCGGCATCAATTACAACATACAACATAGAACATATAGCTAACTAAATATTGCTATTAACAAAACTAATAAAAATGCACCATGCTATATGCCTAATATAAAATAACAGATAACTTACAAATTTTAAATATGCATGGTAGGTCTATACAAAACTGAAAATCAGTAAAGACTGAGGAACAAATAATTATAAAACGTAGAACGTTTATTAGTGAGATGGAAAGTTTTGAGGCACGGACTGCATACAACTTGATGTAAAATAATGGGAAAAATATCACAGTTTAAATAAAATAAAAATCAGCAAATACTGTGGAACCAAATAGGCTAAATGAGAAACGAATGTTTAAAAAATAAATAAATAAATAGACCTTCCAATATCACCTTAGATAAATGGCAGGTCAACAGGCTTTTCAAAATCCAAAAATATTTTTAAAACAGGCGCTTTTACATTTCGTTTTGAAACTCTTCTGCCATTGTCGTGTCTTTTTCACCTCACTCTTGTCAGTCAGCTCGACTCACTCTCGTCATGTGATAAAATGAAATCTGATCTGTGATGCGCGACTGTCGTTCGTTCACAAAAATGAACCGAAATACATGCCTTACAGACATGATAAATATATCTAAAGAAAGCTTTAAATTGCTACTTAACAGAATAAATAAAAACGAAAACAAAAACTATTTAATACAATCGTTATTCGTGAAGATTCACTTCTCTCTAAAGGCGCGTCTAACCAGGAGATGGTGAATCCTTACTATTTACCCCAGACACATTCATGGTAATTACTTTTGCTGGGGCTTTTTCTTTATTGTGTGTATTTGAAGCAGAACTCTTCATCTGTGCTGACGCTGCTGCTGCGGGACACTAAACACCGTCAAGTCGCTCTTGACAGTCGCGGCACGGACTCATGTTGTTTCCACCAGCGCGGCAATTTTTTTCATCAATAATTGATGGATGTCTAAAATATAAAGATAAGGAGAAGCCTAAAACAGGCCCGAGGTCCAGCCCCCGTCTGAACTATGACGTTAAAATTGGCCCGAAGCCCGGCCCTAGGGACATAAAAAAGTAGGAGTCCGACTTTAAATTAAATTTAAAATAATAATAGTAATAATTGGGGGCTAAAAGTGTGTTGTAATGCAAGCATTACTGAACATGTACCGAGTAAAATATTACTGAAAATTGATTAGTAATGCCTTACACTACTGCGTTACAGCAAAAAGTAATACGTTACTGTAATGCATTACTTTTGTAACGCCTTACTCCCAACACTGCTTAAAGACTATATAACTTTCTCATCCTCGTGCACTAAAAACGTTGAATAGATGCATTTCTTTATGCATGAAATATTTGAATGTAAATTTGTTGTTAATGAGTTGTTAATTGCAGATAAACCATAGTTCTGTCATAATTCTGTTAAACCATTTCTGTTACAAAGTATTGTGGTGCCTTACACAAAAAATAAAAAACATTTGAAGAGTCAGGACTGATGTTTGCTATAGTTAGGCCAGAGCTACTAAAATATCAGTTTAATCAGTGAATCTTAGATTTTGTATTCTCCTGGGTGCACAAACTGCAGATTATATGAAAATTATAATATAAAAATATGAACTTATCGGTATCAGCCATGAGAAGGACTTAATTATCGGTTATCAGTATCGGTTAAAATTTTTCATATCGTGCATCCCTAAAATATAACTATAAATATTTTTTAAATGTTACATTTTCTTAGCATTTTTTTTTTTTTGCAAAAAAGATAATTTACAACATTCTTTTCAAAATTATTTTATTTATTTAAAAAGAAAAAAGAAAAGCATTGTCAGCCCCCCCCCCCCCCCCCCTTTTTTTTTTTTTTTTTTTTTTTTAAAGAAACTTAAAAACAAAGTTTGAATGAAGTCTGTATGCCATGCGATTCAGGCTATGGTGATGCATTGGCTCTTCATTTGTCACAGGTGGAGTATGTCATCAAATGTGACATGTCAGCTATCCAGAAGGTTCTGTACAGGCACATGCAGGGCAAAGGCATCCTGCTCACTGATGGATCAGAGAAAGACAAGAAGGTAAAGAGAGAGGCTGAATGCTAATTCACTGTTACGCTGCTGTGCAGATTGAGCAGATCTTCAGTGCACTGTAAAAAATGGAACGGGCTATTTACTTAAATTATTGTAACAATATTACACTTAATATTTTTGAGTAGTTTTTACGACTTAATTTTTTATGGAATCTAGCTGAAAAAATCATGTAAAATCTCCTAAATTAATTAATCTATGACACAATGAATTTAATATAATTAGTGAAATATGCTAATTTATTTTAAGTTGATTCTCAAAATTCTGTGATTTTGAGTGAGGCCTGTTTGTATTTGACTTTGAGTTATTTTGTACATTTAAAAGACTGTATACAGCCAAACAGCTCAAGTAGGAAAATACTTGAGAAATACTGGTAAGTACTGCACTAGCAAAGCTACTGCTCATTGAACAAGGCTTAATGCCTTATAGGAGTAGTATCCATAACCATAAATTCTACTCTTCTGCACAATGGTGACTGTTGAACTGTGCAATGGAAACTTCAATGTAACAGAAACTCTTTCAAATGTCAAACATAACCGAACATTAAACATTAACAGATGTTTCCCTTCACTCAAAAGCACATAAAATAGCATTTAATTTCAAAATTTACTCTCCATCCAGCTATGTGCAAAGCATTCTGGGAACTAACAGTCACCTCTAAAATAAAACCGCAAAATTGAGCTAATGCTCTTAAAATAAATAGGTAGTCTTCTTTCCTTAATTTTTTTAGTTTAATCAGTTCCTCAATTCAAGCCTCAAAACTGCTGAAGTTTCCTTTAAAAAAATAAGGAAAACACCTCTTGGTTTTATTAGTGAAAAGTCCTCAATATTTTCTATACAACACTGATTCACCATTTCTTTAAAGAAATATACACACTATTTTTAAGTATCACCTTCATTTTTTTAATGAAAATTACAAGACCCATGATTCATTTTCTACAGTGTGGTTCATTTTTTGTGGTTCATTCATATATGGTTCATTTTTTACCTTAATGTGTTTTTGTCCACAGGGTAAAGGAGGAGCCAAGACCTTAATGAACACCATAATGCAGCTGAAGAAGATCTGTAATCATCCCTACATGTTTCAGCACATAGAGGTATCAGCATATGTTATAGTACACTGAAGTGTCCATCAGTACAGGGCACTTTCTGTTTCCAATGAGTTAAAATGTATGACACTTACATTTCAAATTAATTCAGATACATTTGAAAATGCATATTTTTCTTTATAGATGCTTTTCCACCTAAATTACGCAGTTCCTGGGACAAATTGTTCCAGGAAATTTTTTTACCCCAGACCTGTTGATGTCTGCGTTTCCATCGCGGTCTAACGTACCGAGAAGAACAGGCAAATAGTCTGGTGACCAGTGTTAATTTTGGCAGGCATTTTTGATTTAGTCTTAGTCTCTATCTTGAGACGAAAATGCTTAATAGTCTTAGTCACATTTTAGTCATTTGAGTCTTTCATAGTTTTAGTCTAGTTTTAGTCGACGAAAAGTCATTGCATTTTTGTCAACTTTTAGTCATTACTTTTAGTCAAACTGCAGTTACCAACATTTATTTTGGAAGCTATTATATATGTAGTATTCAAACAAAAATAGTCATCAATTCTTCTCTCTTTAGACCAAATCAATTAAGCTTAGTTATGAGAAATTTGAATCAAGGATTGAATTTGGAAAAACTGGAATACATTTTAATTTTTTGGTAGAGATATAAATTAAACTAATTTTTCAGATACAGGTTTACTTAACAAGTATACATTTAACATCTTTTGTTGGTTAACATTTATGACACAGATAATTAGGAATGCTGTCCATTTAAGACGGAAGGTATGCATGTAATAGCCTACTGACATACATTCAGTTTTCACCCACCTGTTTAAGCTCACTTAAACCACAACGGACTGTATTTACATGAGATGCTCTACATGAGAGACATTTGGACTTCTGTGTGTGTATTTGAGCACTGAGAACTGATCGCGCGCTGTATGAGAACTGAAGAAGTGGAGCGTGCGCGAGAGAGAGCACTTCTATCAGCGCGTTTCCGCCTATCACACCTTCACTAACTTTAAGTTAATCGACAATGAATTGTGACTCCCGGGAAAAACGGGACGTCTGGTCACCCACTCCCTAACCCTTTGGGTGCTGAGGCCATTGTTTCGTTTTGGTAGCCTATCCGTCCACTGCGGCTGCCATACTGAGACTAGATATGCAAACGCACCTTATCCAATGACAGAGACGCACATTTTGAAAGACAAGACAGTTAACTTAGCCTATAGGATGTATTTTGAATGTCAGTAGTCCTCAAATAACATTTTAGTCTCGTCTTGTTAATGAAGACACGCATACATTTCGTCATAGTTTTTATCATCAGATATTAGTTTTAGCTCGTCAACGTCTCCTCTTAGTCACAGAAAAAAGGTTCGTTGACGAATATTTTTCGTCGTCGTCGACAAAAAATTAACACTGCTGGTGACGTAGGTCTGCACGCGTTTTTAAATAGGTGCTGTCTTTATAAGTAAACCACAGATTTGAGTTTTAAACAACTACATTCTTGCCTGAAATACTTTTAAAACCACATTTCATGACACAATAACAGTAATATTTAAAAAAATTATGCGAATATGGTGGTTGAAATACAGTACTGCGTGAACTCAACCAATCAGCATGCTCAGCGCCCAAGTCCCGCCCCCGAAAGTTCCGGACCTTTGAAAAAGTACTACCTCGCTAGCAGGGACTTTCTGAGGGGCAAATTTGTACCTGGAACTTTATTTAGATCCTGCGGTGGAAACACAGCGAGTACCGGCCCAAAGTCCCTAGTCCCTGGGTAAAGTTCCTGCGGTGGAAAAGGGGCTTATGTTTTTGAATTTATCCACACTGAGACAGAATTTTAGTCCAGCAAAAACTGAGCTTTAAATTTATTTTCACATTATTTTCTCCTGTCCAATCATGAGGTAATTTTCATTTTTGGGTGAACAATCCCTTTAAGGGGTTAGTTCGCCCAATAATTAAAATTAGCCTCTGTTTTACTCACCCTCGAGGCCTCCTAGGTGTATATGATTTTCTTCATTCAGAAGAATCCAATCGGAGTTATATTAAAAATTGTCCTGACTATTCCAAGTGGTAACATTGCAGTAGGTGGGTGTTTCTGTTGCACATCTATAAAAAAAAGTGCCTCACACGGCTCCAGGGGGTGAATAAAGGCCTCCTGTAGCGAATCCATGCATTTTGTAAGAAAAATGTCCATATTTCAAACGTAATAAACACTTCTCTCTCACTTCATCAAAGTGTTATAAGTGGAAACTGTTCCGGCGGACGTAGAATGTCGGCATAGCGTGATTAGTGACGAACGTGGAGAGAGAACAAAACAAAATGCCAGTCACGAATTAAAAGTACAAGCCAAGGATTTGTGAAGAAAAATGTCAGAGGATTTCAATATAAGCCAAGAGGAGACTGGTTTTCCTTTGGTAAAGTAAGAAAACTTTGCTTTCCTTGCTCTCCCTTGGTTTTTTTATTTACTTAGTACTTCTAGTATTTGTTTTTAACTGAAATCTTTTTTTTTTTAAGTCTGATGAAGAGCGTCTAAGAACATAAATAAATATTTTTCTATTTCTGGAGCTATGGTGTGCCCACTTTGATTTTCTGGTTCTTATTTTTTATCCATACCATGAAAGTCAGTGGGGTCCAAAAAACATTAGACCCCGCTGACATTTATTGTATAGATATAAAATATCTTCTTCAACATCTAAAGCTATGGTGTTCGTGTAAGGTGTTCATGTAACGGAGGCCAGCGGGTAGGTGCTGTGCAGGTAGAGCTCACTCCACAGATCTCAAGAGGCGCACTAGCGACTGATGCTAGTGGCTGTAGTCTTTAGCCTCCTTGTTAGTGTGCCCGCCTCCCATGCCGGAGACCCGGGTTCGAAGCCCACTCAGAACAAGAACGAGGTGTGGCGATACGGACCCAGGGGGGTTACATTAGACCTTAAAACATCTGTCAACAATCAAAACGAAGCATTCAGCAATTCCATGGTACAGTATATCTGAAAATGTCTATTTTGTACCTATTTAGGAATCCTTTGCTGAGCACTTGGGATATCCAAATGGCATTATCAATGGGTGAGTAAATTGTATACCTTGTATAATTTATTCAGAAAATGCCATGAAAATAGCCTTGATGCTGGCATGGCGTTAAATAGTGAATAAATAAATATATTCAACGACGGGTGAGTACGGATCAAATCGACCGTTACTTAACCATAAGACGTAGCATGATGTGTTCATTCATGTCAAATATGGATCATTAAACACACCGCAGGCCTCCTGCGCTACATGACCCAGACAGTGGAGGTGCACCATGATGAAGGCATTGACATTATAGACATGCTTTTTTCTCTTGTCCGCATAGCCCCGACCTGTACCGTGCCTCTGGCAAGTTTGAATTACTGGACCGCATCCTGCCTAAGCTGAAGGCCACCAATCACAGGGTGCTCCTGTTCTGTCAGATGACCTCCCTCATGACCATCATGGAGGACTATTTTGCCTATCGTAACTTCCTCTATCTGCGTCTGGATGGTCAGTAATCATTTCATTCCTTCTTTAATGTTTTCTTGTCCTTTGGGAACTCAGTTCAGGGGATTTCCAATTTGTGGTTCACCACTTATTTAATGAGTTTGATCACACAAGTAGGCTGCCCTTTCTCTTTCATTAACGTGTTTGCTGCTGGATGTGTCCTTCAGGATCTACGAAGTCTGAGGATCGTGCATTGCTTTTAAAGAAATTCAATGATGAAGGCTCACAATACTTTATCTTCCTGCTGAGCACCAGGGCAGGAGGTCTCGGCCTCAACTTGCAAGCTGCAGACACTGTTGTGATCTTTGACAGCGACTGGAACCCCCACCAGGTTTGTGTGAATCACTTCAGTGATTAGAGAGAAACGAGAGAGTTGCATTGCTAGTTTACAGTTCAGCAGTGATCTGTCATTTCTAGATCAGACTTCAAAGACATCTCGTAGTATGTGATAACACCTTGATTGAGGTAGCTCTGGAAGTTGGTTGTCCATTAAACAGAAATAAAAAGATAATTTTGTATTTCTTACAATTGCAACCTTACTGAAACTAACTAGAAATCACAAATTTGTGACTATTTGTTGTAATTATGATTGAAAAAAAATGGAAAAAAGTATGCTGAAAATCTGAAAAATGAAGATATTTGTAATGTTACAAAAGATTTATATTTCAAATAAATTCTGTTCTTCTGATCTCATATTATTCATAAAAGAATTCTGAAACAAGTTGCCATTAAATGACTAAATTAGATTTGAAAATATATTAACAATGATTTTAAATTGTAATAATATTTCACAATATTACAGTTTTTATTGTATTTTTGATCAAATCAATGAAGCCTTGATGGTGAGCAAAAGACTTATTTTCACATTTTAAAAATCTTACCAACCCAAGCATTTGAATGGTAGTGTATACTTCTGAATTTCTTAATGATTTTTTTAATAGTTCTACATATGGAAAAAATATATATATTTTTAAAAAGTATACCATGTAGTCTCTTCAAATATTCCATGTAGTCTCTTAATATGTAGTCACTCTCTTATATATAGCAATAAAAGCTACATGCAGAATAATTTGAAAAAAGCTGTTTAAAATAGTTTTGAAATATAGCATCTAACACCACAGCAATTTTTCATGCCGGCTAACCTAGAACAAGTATACATTTTGATTTTATGTTTGATGTCTGTGTATTTTTTGCTTCATTTAGTTACTTTATTCATTTATCTATGTGATGTTGGTTGATTGGATTAATTGTATTTTATACAGCAGCATTTAGTTTGAGCCTTTTCTGCACACATTTTCAGCAAAAAAAGCCATCCACCTCCACACAATAGTGATCTTCAGCCAACTTTAAATTTTTATTTTTCCTCTAAAGATCAAGTCAGAAAGAGTGCACTATGCCCCTTCTTAATAGCATTCTCTCACTTTGATCGTAATTGATGTAACCACATTGTTAAACACACATAACTGTGTTTTTAATCACCAGGACTTGCAGGCACAGGACCGAGCCCATCGTATCGGCCAGCAGAATGAAGTACGCGTACTGCGTCTGTGCACTGTTAATAGTGTGGAGGAGAAGATTCTAGCAGCGGCCAAGTATAAACTGAACGTTGATCAGAAGGTCATTCAGGCTGGCATGTTTGATCAGAAGTCCTCCAGCCATGAGCGCAGAGCCTTCCTGCAGGCTATTCTGGAGCATGAGGAACAGAATGAGGTGAGTCACTTTAACAGGCACAGATGGCCGTAAAGTTTCACTCTGACAGAATTAAACTGGCTAATTGTATCCAGAGGTGAAAATTATTGAAAAGAAGGGCCAACAACAAAGTGGCAGATACATGTGAATATATTTTTGGGCCAATTTATACTTAGTCATTTGATCAATAGGATTGCTATCCAGTTGGCCATGCACATTCAAATCACTCTTTGCCACATAATTGTGTCCTTGCAAAATGGATATAAATCCAATCTACTATTGCCGAAAATATATAAATGTGCAAATATAGCAGAGTTCATTTCCGAAATGATGCCAAAACTGTTTGAGTTTTAGGGCTTCTCCATCCACATGCCTCATCCATGTTAGCTCATTCATGTGTGGATTTGTGGAGTAAAGTTTATGTATATGTCTTGAACAACCAGAGGCATTTCAGCTTAGATGAGAATTTTCTTCTATGATGGTGCTTTCATTTACTGGGTTGCTGTTTGCCTCAGAGGCACCATGGACAGCATTTACAGTCTAATCTTCAAAAATAAGTTTTTAAACATTGAAGGGTTATTTCACCCAAATATGAAAATGTTGTCATTACACACCTTCATATCTTTCCAAACCTGTAGGAATTTCTTTCTTATGTGGAACTGCTGAGAAATGTTTGAAAATTTTAAACAAATTTTCAATCTTTTATTAATGTTCCATCGAAGTCATTCAGATTTGGAGCGACATGAGGGAGAGTAATGACAGAATTTTCATGAATATTACAATTTTTTATAAGTTAAATTTCTCTCTCTCTTTCTGTAAATAAATCCTTTTTTTATTGATCTTAGGAAATAGTCTAATATTTTGAGATACTGGATTTTTGACTTTCATGAGCTGTGAAGTTAAACCAAAAAAATACTTTTGAAATGTTTTACTTTACATGTAATGAATCTAGAATATATGAAAGTTTCACTTTTTGAAAAAAAATGTTTTTTTACGATATTGCAATGCACCTATAAATGCACCTATAATATAAATATACATATATATGTATGTATGTATGTATGTGTGATTGTGTGTGTGAGACCATGGATCACAAAACCAGTCATAAGGGTCAATTTCTTGAAATTAAGATTTATATATCATCTGAAAGCTGAATAATTAAGCTTTCCATTGATGTATGGTTTATTAAGATCGGACAATATTTCACTGAGATACAACTATTTGAAAATCTGGAATCTGAGGGCAAAAAAAATCTAAATATTGAGAAAATCGCCTTTAAAGTTGTCCAAATTAAGTTCTTAGCAATGCATATTACTAATCAAAAATTAAGTTTGATATAAAAAAAATATATATATATACAGGTCCTTCTCAAAAAATTTGCATATTGTGATAAAGTTCATTATTTTCTGTAATGCACTGATAAACATTAGACTTTCATATATGTTAGATTCATTACAACACAACTGAAGTAGTTCAAGCCTTTTATTGTTTTAATATTGATGATTTTGGCATACAGCTCATGAAAACCCAAAATTCCTATCTCAAAAAATTTGCATATTTCATCCGACCAATAAATGAAAAGTGTTTTTAATACAAAACAAAAGTCAACCTTCAAATAATTATGTTCAGTTATGCACTCAATACTTGGTCGGGAATCCTTTTGCAGAAATGACTGCTTCAATGCGGCGTGGCATGGAGGCAATCAGCCTGTGGCACTGCTGAGGTGTTATGGAGGCCCAGGATGCTTCGATAGCGGCCTTAAGCTCATCCAGAGTGTTGGGTCTTGCGTCTCTCAACTTTCTCTTCACAATATCCCACAGATTCTCTATGGGGTTCAGCTCAGGAGAGTTGGCAGGCCAATTGAGCACAGTAATACCATGGTCAGTAAACCATTTACCAGTGGTTTTGGCACTGTGAGCAGGTGCCAGGTCGTGCTGAAAAATGAAATCTTCATCTCCATAAAGCTTTTCAGCAGATGGAAGCATGAAGTGCTCCAAAATCTCCTGATAGCTAGCTGCATTGACCCTGCCCTTGATAAAACACAGTGGACCAACACCAGCATCACTGACTGTGGGTACTTGACACTGGACTTCAGGCATTTTGGCATTTCCCTCTCCCCAGTCTTCCTCCAGACTCTGGCACCTTGATTTCCGAATGACATGCAAAATTTGCTTTCATCCGAAAAAAGTACTTTGGACCACTGAGCAACAGTCCAGTGCTGCTTCTCTGTAGCCCAGGTCAGGCGCTTCTGCCGCTGTTTCTGGTTCAAAAGTGGCTTGACCTGGGGAATGCGGCACCTGTAGCCCATTTCCTGCACACGCCTGTACACGGTGGCTCTGGATGTTTCTACTCCAGACTCAGTCCACTGCTTCCGCAGGTCCCCCAAGGTCTGGAATCGGTCCTTCTCCACAATCTTCCTCAGGGTCCGGTCACCTCTTCTCGTTGTGCTGCGTTTTCTGCCACACTTTTTCCTTCCCACAGACTTCCCACTGAGGTGCCTTGATACAGCACTCTGGGAACAGCCTATTCGTTCAGAAATTTCTTTCTGTGTCTTACCCTCTTGCTTGAGGGTGTCAATGATGGCCTTCTGGACAGCAGTCAGGTCGGCAGTCTTACCCATGATTGCTGTTTTGAGTAATGAACCAGGCTGGGAGTAAAAGCCTCAGGAATCTTTTGCAGGTGTTTAGAGTTAATTAGTTGATTCAGATGATTAGGTTAATAGCTCGTTTAGAGAACCTTTTCATGATATGCTAATTTTTTGAGATAGGAATTTTGGGTTTTCATGAGCTGTATGCCAAAATCATCAATATTAAAACAATAAAAGGCTTGAACTACTTCAGTTGTGTTGTAATGAATCTAAAATATATGAAAGTCTAATGTTTATCAGTACATTACAGAAAATAATGAACTTTATCACAATATGCAAATTTTTTGAGAAGGACCTGTATATATATGTGTGTGTGTGTGTGTGTGTGTGTGTTTAACACTGCTGTGAGGGTGTTTCTAATACAGCTGCTAAGGTCTTCTGATCATAATCCATATGTCTATATATTTTTTTTGGCAAGTCACTGAGAGGCAATATTGATTTTTTTTGTTTTTTTTTCACCTTTATTGCAAATTATATTTGCTATGGTCCCTTATATACCTCTGTGAAAGTTTACCCAGTTTATTAAAACCCAGAAATGTAAAAAGCATCTAATATTCATTCATATACTGTATCTCATATAAGCATTCTTGTATTCGCATAGAAGTGATGTGCTGCATGTGCAGGTCAAAAACGTGGAAAAGGTCTTGAAAATGGTATTAAAAAGCTTTCAGCTGGAAGTGATGATACCTGCAAATAACCTGTGATGATTTTTGTCATTCTGGCCCTTATGTGCTAACTGCCTTTATTTCAACTTTTCAGAAAACTTTAAATGGCAAACAGAGTTATTGTAAGCGTGACACAATAGTAGGTTGCTACAAATTTACCCATTACAACCACACAAAATCCATTTACAGCTGCTTCAAAAAAATTTAACATTGTTATATGCAGGGCTCCAGACAAAAAAATCGAGTAAGGAGCCATTGGCTCCTATAAAAGAAAAACTTAGGCGCCAAATAATTTTTTTAGGTGCCACAGAATAAAAGTGGTTTATTTTATTATTATCATTTTATTTTTCCCCCCTATTTTAACATTTCAATCATTTTGTCATGTGTTTATGTCTTATCTTTTCTAGGCTTTATCAGCATTTTAATCCATCTTGTAGATGATCAGGTCGACCGGGGGACTAAGGTTCACTTAAAGTGTGAATTAAATGTCTTTTACAACTTGAAATATACAGTCACAAAGAATTGTTCGTTACACAGAATCTGTACCAATATCATGGACCATAAGCATCACTTGGCAACTGAGTGCAGTGCATCCTATAAATGTTGTCACGTCTTTCACACATTCAGTCTGTTTTTCTTCATTAGTAAAATGCTATTTTATAGGAGGAGTTGAATCATGTACAACAGAATAAGTAAAAATATTAATATGCAACGGCGCATAAATATAGCAAAACGCTCCTCTTTATAGTTATTTTTCTAGCTGACTGATGAGTTTATGGACACTGAGTGGTTATTCTGAGGTAAATGTATTACAATGCAATGTTTACAAGCTTTATACATTTCCTCAGTTTGAAACACTGAATGAGCTTTTACATAAAACAGTTCAGTACTATAGGCTTTCTTATTGCCTACCTTTTGATCATGTTCATTTCATACTATAGTAGTAAATCGAAATATATAATGGGTTCACTTGCTGCTTTAACTGAGGTGCTAAAGAGATCGCGCCTGAGCATTAAGTGCGATACTCTCCGCTCGCACGATCCGGACGCATACACGGACCGTGTGGACGCGGGGTACTGCTGTTTATATTACCGAAAGTGTGCGCTTGTGGTCCGCATTAAAGAGCACCCAAACCGCATCATTTGAATTTCGTAGCATTTTAAAGCTGATACTTTGTTTATTAAAAAGTAAGACAGCACAAAGCTTTTTGCGATTACTGGATGGCAAGTGCGCTTCAAATAACAGGAAGTCCATGCATTAACAGAACACAGCATATAGACTAAGATCTCGATAAGAAGATCGACCGGACAAGTGTAAATGCATCTGGTTGTTGAAACCACATATGGTAATTTTACTCCTCCCATAATATTAAAGTAATAGACGTGTGAGAGCGTTTTATAGCCTATATGGCATGTTATAGTCAGATATGACAGCGCAATGCAACAAGCATCACCGCGGATGAGTAGCGGAGTATTTCTTCAGCAAGCGACGCGCAAACTGAATGAACCTGAAAGTAAGCCGCAGACGCTCAACACACAATCTTCTTCATTAAAAGTAGCGAGACTAGCCTATCTTTCCAGTGTTGATGCCGCGCGCTCTCTTGTTGCGGTCTCTGATATTGAAATTAGCTGATAATTAATAAAATTATCCATTGCTTTCATTGACGTGAACTCCGTTATATTTGCATATGAAGCGGGAATTGAAGAACGGATTTATATCCGTTTTGCGAAGACACATTTATGTGGCCAAGTGTAAATGGGGAAACGTTTTAACAAATCATATAGATATCCGATCAGAGAAAATGCATGAAGTGAGCAGGTGTAAACAGGCCCTTTCAGGTCTCTCTCACTGCGTTCAGCAGACTGTGTGCGGCAGAGACGAGGACTGTTTGAAACCCATTTCAGTAAAACTTTGATGCGCATCGTCTTATGTAAGTTTAATACGTGAACATAACAAAAGATGTGAGCGCAAAACAATCGGGAAAAAAGTCCTTTCATGCAAATTATATATAGTCATTTGCGACCAAAAATATTAATTTGCGAGTGAAGTTTTTGCTGACATTTGCGACCATTTTAGTCGCAGTTTGGAGCCCTGTATATGTCAGCATTAAGTATTGGTACACAGCTTCAAAGAATAAAATGGCATTTCATCATTCATTGCCTGTCCATTATAATGTCACTGCCATTTATTCAACAAATTACAGTTTATCACCAACACAAATTAGTATGCTTTGACCCATAAGAGAATGCAATTCATCAGAGAGCAAAGTTTGTTTCTCTACTGATTTTGACTGTGACAAAGGCTGAAAGAAAGGCATTGCAATTTTGGTAGCCTAGCCAGAGTGCGGTTAAGTTACTTGCGGGAAAAGTACAAAGCATTTCTTGGGTGTCTGGTAACGTATGTTCTGGTGATATTACGTTTCGACAAAAGCGAAATCTAAAGCACCCATGTGTGATGTTAGTTTAAAATCCACTTGTTGCTCAATTCAAATGCTAGTTACTCACAACATAAATGTGTGCTAATTATGTTTCTTGGCATATGTGTGTGTGTGATAATAGGAAGAAGATGAAATTCCAGATGATGAAACTCTCAATCAAATGATTGCTCGTAATGAGGACGAATTTGAGCTTTTCATGGTAAGACTGAAATTGCACAAAATTTGCAACTTGCACAGAGTCCTTTGCATGGTGATTCACAGTAATTGTTGTCTCTTTGAAAAGAAAGCCATATATTTTTGTGAATTTGTGCGTTTTGGATCTGTTTAGAAGTATAAGAGGAAACACCAGTTACTTTCAAACTTACGTAACCCATTAATGGCACTTTCAGCGCATGGATTTAGACCGCCGTCGAGAGGACGCACGCAACCCTAAGCGTAAACCTCGGCTAATGGAAGAGGATCAGCTGCCATCATGGATCCTGAAGGATGATGCTGAGGTGGAGCGACTTACCTGCGCGGAGGAGGAGGAAAAGATTTTCGGCCGTGGATCCCGTCACCGCAGAGATGTCGACTACAGCGATGCGTTGACGGAAAAGCAGTGGCTGAAGGTATGATGCTTGTGTTATATTCAGTTCATTATAGTCCATGACAGAATGACACATGGCATAAACATAATCCCATCCATATGCTGAGAGCTCTTGTTACCGTAGCAACAGGTAGTCTTCCGCTCTTTCTAATCAACTTCTTGATCTAATCTTTATATTTTATTTATTTCAGTTTATTTCAAGTATAGAGAAATTGTTGTTAGTTTTAGTTATCAATAACCACACTGGTACAGAGAGAACTACTAAAGCATTGAAGGGGTCATGAATTGAGAAATCAAAATTCTCTTGATCTTTTGTCATATAAAAGGTCATTGTGTTATAAAAACATCCTGTATGTTTCAGAATTCAAAATTTTATTTTCTTCAATTCTCAAAATTTTAAATCTTATATTGAAGCAGTTTTTATATTGAAGCAGTTTACAAACAAGGCACAATTTGAGGCAGGATTTTCAGACAGATTGAAACTAAAATGCCATGCCGACTATATTAGATGCGACAGTAATGTTGCACCACACAAGTGTGAGTGACTGTTTTCATTATGTGGTGGTCACTACTGCTTTGTTTGATATTACAGATCTTTTAAAATGTACTAAAACATTTTTAACCTAATTCATAGCAGCATCCATCTGTGAAGGATGTAGGCTGACAAACATGCACAACTATTAGCCAATCATAGCAGTGGGCGTTCACTTCCGAGTCTACAATCCGCCACGCTTATTCAAACAGAGCATTCAGATGAGGGAGGACAGAAAATAACCTATTACTTTTAAATCATGATGTGTTTTGATGCAAAAATCTTGATGACATTGTGGACCTCAGAGAACCAGTACAAAATTTAAAAAAACAAAGGCAGTTCATGACCCCTTTAAGGATAAAAGTGTTAACTTGAACTTAAAAACTGTAGTGAAACCATAACTCATGATGTGTAGACAATAATCATACAATTTTAAAGCTATTAGTATCAAGCCATCATTTATAAAATGTAGTTCCCTGTATATTCATTTATAAGATATTTTGGTTAATTTGATATGCCAAAGGTTTGAGGACCTAGAGAAGTAGACAAAATTATAGCAGCGATCAGTTTTGGTGGGATCTTCAAGTCAGTGGCTTCATTGGATGTTTTGATCAGTTGAGCATGAATCAAATTTCAGTATAAAGGTCCATTAGAATCAGAGCAGAGCCAGTACTGTATGTGCTGACTGAGGTTACAGCTTCAGTCATAGTGAGGAGGACTTGTTCATTAAAATCAAATAGGTTCTTGGAGGTTTGACTTCACTGGAGTTCTAATTAAGTTAGAAGTTAAAATTATTTTAATCTGTGTTGATGTAGAAAGACAGTTTTGCAATGTAAATGTTTGACATAAAAAAGCATCACAATCGAAACTCAAAAAAGAAAACAAAGTTTCACTCCTTAGTTTTGAAAAATGAATGAGTACATCTTAAGAAAGACACTTCACCATTTCTAATGACTGCACATCATATAACCACAAGTTTCCTCTGCAAGTTTTTTATGATCTGTAGAGGGTTTTGATTGCAAAGCATTAAGTGGGTTGGAAAAGTTTTGAAACAGCAATGTCTATTATATTCTCGGTTTGCTCATCTTTTTTCCTCAACATATCCTCAGCTTAATCGGATTGATAAGACAACAACACAACAGCCAAGACAAATACAGCCCTCCTCTCTGTGTAACAATTCAGCTCGATCAATGAACCCAATTGCATTACACTGAATCTTCCAATCCCAAATAGCTCGTTTTCTTATTCTCCATCCAGACACAAATTGACTGTTCCTCACTCTAACAAGCTTTTTCCTCTGTCATTTTCTTCCACAAACCAGTCTCAGTACAGTCCTCCTAAACAATTTCAAAGCTACCCAGTGGATTGTTCCGGTCGATAATGAGTGACTAAACTGTTTCCATAGGGCATTGCGGTTGTTCTTTGGTGAGGGTTTGGCTGGAAGGTAACAAGAGCAAAACTGTATTTGAGCACAGAGGCTGAAGGTGTAAAGCAGCAAGGGAGGTAATTATATGTGGAGCCAGTTCCTGGTAAACACAGAGCCACTGAGGAGTAAACGTATACTGAGAGGGGAAGGAAGTTCGACACATGGCAGTCAGATCTTTCGGAGCAACAATGTGGGGTCTGTGAGTTTTACGGGGTGGAAAAAGACCACTTTGATTGAAGCTATCTGAACCACCTTGCTTTTATTGTGGCTTGACCAGTGATTTGGGCCTTGAAAGTAATCTTATTTAGTGTCTCACTGTTTTTCACCTTTTCTAAGCTTTTTTGAGTAAAATGCACCATGAAGGTGTGGGTAAATGTCTACCGTGTGATAGTCTCCACACACAGAAATGGTTTCTTTTGTAACTTATGCTTGAGTCATTCTCCAAGATTGCTTTTACACAGGAAATTATGACAGAGCATCTCCCCATCGGCACAGCTCAATGGCTCAACAAATTGATTTTGACGCTTGACTGCACAGAGTTTAGCAAACAGGTCAACTGTATTGGAGAAATGAAGTCTTTTGCGAGGTATGAGAGAATACGTTTCAGTCTAGAGCAAATAAATACTCTGGCCAATTTCTGTCTGCCTTCAACCTAGAATCGGTTTTTACCTTGTGCGTTATAACATCTAAATAGCATATTTGCATGTACATTATTTGTTTGTTTCAAGAGAGAGGTCAGTCACCCATAGCACATCTGCTGCTGAAAAGGGATCATTCACACTGACAGCCAGGTCATTCATTTTCAGTGTGAAATGGCCACTTGAGGCAACTTTAAGATGACGTGGGTGTCTCTAGTGACTCAGCAAAGTTGAGAAAAGATAACTTTATGGTAATAAGCTCTCTGACACCACTACTAATGGGAATAAACTAACTGGAACTAATGTAATGCGTCTCCTGTGAGATATTGTAGCCAAGTGTGGGCAAGTCAAAGGAGAAGTATGTTACTTTGAGCGATTTCACTCTTCTCTTTGTTTTGTCCATGCCCATATCAAGGAAAAAATGTATGAATAAAAAAATCTTATAGAGTAACTTTGATTTGATGCATTATGCACTACTCAGCTTTTCATACCATATAATAAACTTTCCTGTCCTATATATTAATATATAGCTGCAAGATTTGGAACTGCACTGGCATCCATTAAGCTCAGTTCCAAGCGGTCATGAAAACGTGATAGATGATCATATTTCCAGAACACCAAACATTTGGAGTAAAGAGAGAGAGGAAGATGAGACCCATGTAAGCACCAGAAGTCCTGGGGCCTCATTTATAACTGTTGCATGCGCACAAAACCTGCCCTGAAAGAGGCATATGCCACTTCATACGCAAAAGGTGGGATTTATAAAAACAAACTTGACGGGCAAATTTGCGCACCTGCATGCAAACTGTGACCCATGCGTACAAACTCTTTTTCCAGGAGTGAGAAAATTAATGAAGTAAACAACCATTTTAAACTGTGTTTTCATGTCGATATACACATTTTCATTAAATAGGCTATTCCACTCTCATAATGGGAATAAGCACTGAAATTACATAAAGTCATTATGTAGAAGTTAAATCAAAATTATATGAATTTAAACATATTTGTAGTGGATGCACTTGATCACTTTTCCTGTGGCATGCTATGTTTTAATGACAGCGAGGAGTGCTATAGGTGCACAATAATGCATCTTTAAACTGAACTGCAGATGAGAAAATATTTTTTTAGCGAGAACAATGATCAATGATGCGCACTTACTGCGATATTAAGGTGGACTGCTGGATATTCGGTGGTCGAACGGTCCATTGTCCGGATGTGTTAATGTGAAGGCATCTCCACAACATTATGAAAAATACCACTGTATTTGAAGGATACAACTGAAAGTAAACAGTAAGATTTGCACGTTTCCTTTTTATAATACGTCAGTGACGCGCCGAGTCAGACAATTGTATTTACACTGCAATAAATATAGCCTAGGCCTATCTGTTTCCACTTAAAAAAGCTAATATGTTCACATTATCAGCAAAACTGCATAAATTTACTTTGATTTGAATTGTTTAAACAACTGGAATACTATTTGGCCAGTGGAAAAGAATAAGATCAACTTTATTCTTTATAACTTTAAACTTTATTCTAAAATATTTATTTGATAACTATTTTAAACAGTTTTGAATATCTATCTATCTATCGATCTATCGATCTATCGATCTATCGATCTATCTATCTATCCTAAAAAATAAGGATATTGGATGATTTTTTGCAATAAAAATTAATGTTTGCACAAATGGCATTTATAGTTTGTATCTCATATTACCTTTGACGGTCTTAAACATGGTGTCACGTGGATGGGAATATGCACGGAAATGATATGCAGGTGAGGTTATGCATCATAAAACTATTTAGGCATTGTAAGCTACATATGTGGTTATTTCTGGGAGGAGATGGGGTGGATGTACGCACAATCTTCCCCTGATTTTTGCGCAGGTTCTGGCGCATGCATGGTTTTATACATCTGAAAACTTTTGTGCGTATGCAAAATCGAGCCGTTGTGCATACATACACTTTTAGGATGAAATCTACAGAGAGTTTTATAAATGAGACCCTTGGTGATCAGAAGCAATGCACAGGTGCAGGTATTTTGTTTTTATTTGTTTTAATAAATGAGACGCATCTTAATGCTCAACCTGGCAAACAGTGTCTGTCCCCAGTCTCCTGTGAATTACCTACCATCATAAGTTGCCATGTTTTTTGTTTTTTTTAAAAAAAAAAGATTAATACTTTTATTCTGTAAAGACGCATTGAATTGATCAAAAGTGACGTTAAAGACGTTTCCATCAATTTCAAATAAATATTAAATTAATTTCAAATAAATGCTGTTCTTTTGATCTTTCTACTGAATCATGAAAAAAATGAACACAACCGTTTTAACATTGATAACAATAAGAAATGTTTCTAAATCAGCACTAAATCAGTATATAAGAATGATTTCTGAATGATCATGTGACACTAAAGACTTCGTAATGACTGCTGAAAAAAATTAAATTAAATTGTAATGCTATTTCACAATAATACAGTTTCACTGTATTTTCGTTTCAGTAAATAGACCTATAGATTATACCCACAGTCTATGATTTTGAAGTCTGCTCCCCCAGTATCACGTGATGTCAAGAGCAAACTTCCTTTCACAGGTACTGCTGAGCTCTTTTTTTCCCTGAGATTAGTTCGATACCCATAGGTGCGTCCTCACCATGACAACAGATGAGGTTATGGAGGAAAGGTTATCCATTATTGGCTCAGTGTTACTAAAACACAGCCAGAGGCATCTCTGCAGACAGCTAGTATTTGAACCCAGGATCTCAGCCATGGGATGCATCATTTGAGTGCTCCGGACACAGCGTTTAAAAGGATAATGTGTACCCACTGCACTGACCTGGTGGATAATGCACAAAATAGATGTGGTGCTAAAAAGCATGCATAATATTTTTCTTTGTGATTACATAAACGTACAGTAAAGGTGAAGAGCATAAATTTATGTACACTACTGCTCAAAAGTTTAGGTTCAAAAGAAGTCTCTTATGCTCACCAAGGCTCTATTTAATGGAAGAAAAATACACTGCTCAAAAAAACTAAAGGAACACTTTGAAAACACGCCAGATCTCAATGGGGGAAAATATCATGCTGGATATTTATACTGATATGTACTGGGTAATGTGTTAGGCTAGAAAAGAATGCCACATTGTTTGATGGAAATTAAAATGATCAACCTACAGAGGGGTTGAATTCAAAGACCAGGGAATCACTGAGCTCCTGGACAGTCTGAGGTGCATCCTGGCGGTGTCGGATGGACCGACACGTACTGACCGACACATAAAACTGCCTGTATACTTGCGCTACATGAGGGCAGGCATTGTCGTGCACCAGCAGGAACCCAGGACCCACTGCATCAGTGTAAGGTCTGACAATGGGTCCAAGGATTTCTTCCCGATACCTGAAGGCAGTCAGGGTGCCATTGTCTAGCCTGTAGGTCTGTGCATCCCTCCATGGATAGGCCTTCCCAGACCATCACTGAAATTGATGAATTTGTTCAAAGGAATAGAAAGGTCAAAAGAGTAGCATTTGTTTGAAAAAGAAATCTTTTGAAAAAAATTTAATCCGACAAATTCATCATTGTAATAGAAGTATTAATTTCTTTACAAAAACAAACAAATTTATAGACCCCAAAGTTTTAAATGATATGGTACATTGGATTGTATTTCAGATGTTAATGTAATATAACTAAGTGGATGAAGGCATCGTTTATGTGTCTTAAAACAGGGCATTAGCCTTTGAATTTGCTTGCAATGGCAAGTACAAATTTAAGACTGATGGTTTTATTTATTGATTTGATTTGGGAATTCATCCAAATATGCACTGTTAGGTTGGCTATAGGCCTGGACCCTCTTTCATAACATCTTGGTAGCGAGTCAAAATCATAATTGCACCACTGAAACTCTCACATTAATTTGTTTTCATGTGTGAGTTTTGGTTTCAAAAGCAGATACTTTTTAAGGTCTATTTGTTTGTTCATTGTTCATTTCTGGTTCTGTATGCCCACATTATGCTCAAATGAGGGCTCTGGCTCAGCTGCATAACAGGTGTGGTGATTTACTTTGCTCTGAGAATCAAGCCTTCCATATTATGATAACCGACCTTCGAGTTTTACAGCAAATCTTACAGAAACGCTAAAAACAAAGACAGATATACATTTCTTGCTTTTCAAAGAGAGTGGAATCGTCTCTTGAAGTTGTTGGTTTTACTGTGGATTTCTTCGGCTTCGCTCATTCGGTAGTGGAATTACAAATGTTTTTGGGCATAGTCAGAGAGTTTAAAGTCCTACTGTGCAAACATAACCCAGCAGGATCACTTCTGCATACTTCTGCATTACAACAGGGGCAGGCATTAGGCCAAACTCAACAGCACAAATGCAGTGAACCATGCAGTACATTCACGGAAGGCAAATGATTCATCCTTTGTAACTATATTCATGCTAAATGTGTGTTCTGAGGAGACTAAAAGATGAGAGAATACTTCTATATCCATCTGTGTAACAAAAGGAAGAGCAGGATGTAGAAGAGATGCCAGACAAATGGATTTAATTAAGAGCAGTTCTGCACAAATGCTGATCTCAATCACGTCATATTGTGAGACTGATGAAAGTCCAAACGGACTTTTGGAAAAGTCCATAATCAGGGCCCATAGTCAGTTTCTATATAGTCTGTAGTTTCTTTCTAGATGTAGTTTATGGTAATAAGCATGGCTTTTATGGCTGTCTATAGGGAGGTGAAGTCCTCAAATCACATTTTCACAGTCATACAGAGATGCCTCATCAGTAAAATTTGCATTTGTAGAATCACAACTATGGCATTTTTCTGTTTGGCATGTATTTGATTTAGCTTGTGATGTAGATGAAGAGGCTTCAGTCCCAAATGCTGTATGTGCCTGGCCAAGTTTTCTTTGGTGGATCAAATGTATAGAGTGAAATAATCACATACATCTAAATGTGAATTGCCAGTAGAGCATAAATATAATCTAGCGATCAACAATTGTATCTTCTTTACTTGTTTATCAGAATTTCTCTTGAAATTGTGTCTTCGTGTCATTAACCCAACTGTTGAACTTGACTTCTGGCAGGCTGTAGAGGATGGCAACCTGGAGGAAATCGAGGAGGAAATACGGCTGAAGAGGCGCAAGCGTAGGAGACACGTGGACAAAGACATGAGGCGTGAGGATGCAGACAAGGCCAAGAAAAGAAGAGGACGTCCTCCAGCAGAGAAGCTCTCCCCAAATCCACCCAAACTTACAAAACAGATGAATGCCATCGTCGATACAGTCATCAATTACAGAGATGCGTAAGTGCTGTTAAACTTCCACGAATGGCTCATTGTGCCAGCTCATTCCTCAACTCACTGTGTTGTTACAGGTGATTCTTTGAACTGGCTGCTCATGTGTAGTGGAAGTGACCTGGAATATCTGGAATGTAATTATGTACCGTTGAACTCTAAGTGGCTTTGTGCTGAACACGCTGTTCTCAACTTTTCCAGGAATTCGTAATGTGGAGATAGACAAATAGTATGTTGACAGGCACTGTTAATGTATTCAATACTATTCCATGTAGAATGACTCCTGACTGGGGTAACAACCAGAAGTAATGTAAGGTGAAGTAATGTGAGAGCAGTCATGAAGGATGTAGGCATTGTAAAATCTAATTGCAGCAGGCTAAAAAATCCTGCATGGTGTTTTACAGGTATATTGGTCCTTTCTGTTGATAACTGTTAACCATTGAAAATGAAGATATTCCTGTTTTCAAGAATGTTTATTACCATTCGTCATTTCAAATTAAAATCGATTAATCGTTAACATTAAAATTGCAAAATGCGCATTCAGAATTTAAAAGCACATTCACAGAGCTATTTATAATCTACAGATTTAAATAAATTTACTTGAAAAAGTTATAGGAATTTCCACTATGAATGCAATTACTTGTATATACACTTGTTGAAAGACGTCTCTTATGCTTACCAAGTCTGCATTTATTTGATTAAAAATACAGCAAAACGATAATACTGTAAAATATGTATTACAGTTTATAATAACTGTTTTGTATTTTAATATATTTTAAAATGTAATTTATTCCTGTGATGGCAAAGCTGAATTTTCTTCAGTCACAGTGTTACATGATCCTTCAGAAATCACTCTGATAAGCTGATTTGGTAAAAAAATACATCAGATCCTGTCTGTAAAACTGAAGGATGGTCAATGCTCATTTTTGTACTTTTACACACTGTCAGAGTATTTCCAACCACCGTATACGTTTTTTATATATATATAGTGAAAATCTCCTATGCCTGAGTTCGTCGAGTCCGTTTTTCAAGCTGAGTGTGCGCGAATCATTTCTTGTATGCATGCATGTGTACGCAGCTATGCAACTGTGTCAGGGATGTGACATGATGGGGATGTGACTTTACAGTTGGAGCTCTAGTTAGTTCTCCTTCACTGCTCAGATGATTAACTGAATACATTTGCAGTGGAACTGATGTATTTGCAATTACTAAACTTAATTTAATCAGATGGTTTTGTTGAGTAATCAGTGTTCTTATTTGTAGCTGGCTGAATGTCACACTCGTGATGCACTGGGATGTTGGGTAATGGTATATTGACTGTCATGCCCCTCCGAGAATTTCATATCAGCTTCAGAGTGACATTCAAATTGTGGTGCAGCTGAGAAAGTCTTGTCACACTCACTATGGTTTGATTTCGAGTTGAGGATTTGGAATTACATGGGTGCCATGTAAAAAAAAAAACGTAGCTGGACGTGTCACCCAATTAAGCTGTAGTCCCACAAATTGAAGGCATTTCATCAGATTGATATGCTGGGTGTCTCTTTTGGTGGTCCCCATGACAGCCTTATAGTTAACAGCATATATCAGTTGTGGAATAATAATATTGCTGTCTGAACATGGCAGTAATTTTACATGATAGACAAATCTTTCTATTCTAGCCCATATTTAAGCCCAAGACATCTAGAAATGCCAGTAAGGTAGTATTTAAGCACTTATGAAACAGACGTTCTTGGCAATTATTTCAAATTTATGACGCTGTGGAACTTGATGAGTCACATAAAGGGAAAACTAAGCATAGCTGCATTTGTCCTCGAGAAACCCAGTCTCAGTGCCACACTCTCATGCCTAATCCCAAACAAGAGAGTCGAAAATGCTTTCCAAAGTGTGTCATTTCTGTCACTAGCGCAGCAATGACTGTTTTCAAACAGGTTGCGTGAACGGAGAGTCAAGGCAATTGGTCGACAGATAGAAAGTGATGAGTTTGTTTCTTCATTGATACAGAGTTGGAGAACATTAGCATTACATTACTTGTTTAGTTTACCATTCCTCTGCAGTGTATGGGTGCTGTCAAAATGAGAGTCTGGTAACACTTCATTTTAAGGTCTCTTAACGAGTTGCTTATTAGCATGCATATTACTAGAATATTACTATTATTATTATTAGTAGTAATTGTTCTCAAGATCGAGCACTGGAAGTGGTGGTTTAAAGTTAAAACACTTTAATGAGGGATTTGTTAGTATTGACTGATGGGCTGGAGTCCAGTTTCAAAATGTAAATTATAATGTTATGATTATTTGGACAAAATAACATACATTTCAATATTGGATAAGATAAAAAAACAAAAAACAAATCTGATAACATGTTTCGGATATTAATATTGGTACATCCCAATATACTGATAGCTTGCTTGTGGTTCTATTTGCATATTAAGTGAAGATAGGAGAAGATATTTTAACATATATATATAAAAAGACAATATTTTAAAATTGTACCCCTTATATTTAACTACTCCCAGGTTATAGCATTGAGTAGAATTTCTCCAATTAATTTTGCAACAGTTTTTTTAGTTGATTGATGTTGTCATAATAATGACACAGTTGACATGCGGAGCTGCCAATTTAGAAATGTTATACTAAGCTAAATGCTATGAGTTCGTGCTTCATTGAAATCTGTTTAGCATTATCCGTAGTCTGCACCCCGAGACTAACACTAAACATGCATCTGCTGCAAAAACTATAAATTGAGGTGTGTATGAAGGTCGACACACCATAATTGCACCAATTTGAGCCCTGATTTAATCACTGAATGTGTAATGAATCGTCTGCGCTGTGAATATTTAGAGTAACTGTTACAGACAGATATGGGCAGATGTCAGGGTGCTGTGAAACAGAAAAAAACCCCAAAAACACCCTTGTTGCTAGTAAGCGTCAAGAAATATTGCTTCTGGAGGCCTTTATACCATTTCCTGTTGTCCTGGATTTAGACTTGTGCTGTCTCCTGTTGGCTTGGGGTGAGCTTGAGGGTTAATGGTCTGTAGAGCCCCAATATGATGATAATGTCCCAGTCTGATCGCTTAGTTTATCTCTCAGTGTGCGGTCAGAGGAAATCAGGCTAACCCTCAATCTCTGCTTCTGTTCACAGATCGGGACGTCAGCTCAGCGAGGTCTTTGTGCAGCTGCCCTCCAGGAAAGAACTCCCTGAATACTATGAACTGATAAGGAAGCCAGTGGACTTCAAGAAGATCAAGGTACATCTTTTATTTCAGTGTGATATTTAAGCCTGCACACATTTGAACATCACATGTTACCGCACAATCCGGACTGGCACACTCATTACTCCAGCTGGCCGATAATAGGATTCCCCTGCATCAGAGAATTGGTTTTTGATGCAAGGCGAGATAAACTGATGTTTCCATGCTTCTAATGGGCCACTTCACTCACCTTATATGTTTTTCGTATTAATTTGATGATGTTGGTGGCTCATTTTCCATTGCAAGTCTAATTGGCAGTTTCCTTAGTTGTTGAAGTTGAACTCTGGTGAAGAATGTTTTGGTGCTACAAATGTTCTTGTTCTTGCAGGAGCGTGTGCGTAACCACAAGTACAGGAGTGCAAGCGATCTGGAGAAAGACGTCATGCTTCTTTGTCACAACGCTCAGACTTATAATCTAGAGGGCTCTCAGGTGAGTGAATAAATGGCTTGAACACCCTCCATTACTGTCTAAAGTAAGAATTGCCTTGTAGCACTACACCATTATTTTGTTGTGATAATATGTTGCATGAATTCCATGAAGTGCCTGTCATAGATTTGCACATTATATTTCAGATGTATTTATGCAAATCTCTTTAAACAGTACTTACATTGGGATGTGTATGTATTGGGGTTGTATTGTGTATGGGATTACATGATTACTGACCAGATATTGTCTGTGTCTGAAATCAATATTTCATCTTTTCTGAAATGAGCACAATCTTGTGATGCTGTCCAGACCACTGCAAAAATATAATAAACGTTTTATCCTGACGCTTTAAACAGTTGGTAGCATCACTCTTTGAGTGTTGCAGCTAGGTAATGCTTTAATTATTTTATTTTCTTCACTTCTCCAGGTTTGAAAAATGTTCAGAAATGTATTGACATGCAAATTGCTGGGTTATTTCTTAACTAGTTTGCGTTTTGTTTGTTCAGGTCATTGCTTTTTAATCACCCTTTGTTTTTTGTAGATCTATGAGGACTCCATTGTTCTCCAGTCAGTATTTAAGAGTGCAAGACAAAAGATTGCTAGGGAGGAGAGCGACGATGACAGCAATGATGATGACGATGATGAGGAGGAATCAGATGAAGAGTGTAAGATTTTTCATTAACAAAGGACCAATTTACTGATACTGATGAAACTAAAGCTCTAGATGACCCTTAAAATTTCTTAATTGCAGTTTTCTTTTGTTAAAGTAGGATGTTTGTACGGCACAAATCAAAGTCAACACTTTTTTCAAATAGTCATAAAGCCGCATTATCTCTAAAGTCAATCATGCTTTTTTGGGTGTTAAATAATGGCGCAAATACCAGTAATTTGATGCACGCAAACATTACTAAATTTGCGTCTGAAAGGGAAACTCTACAAATGCGTATTAAATAAGGTCAGGCGCGAAAATAACTGTGTCCAAGCCTTTTCAGCGCTAATTTTTCACTGCAGTATCCTGACAGTACTCTTTTAATGCTAAAAGACGGTTTGCATGGGTGCAAGCTGTTAGTAAATCTGGCCCTAAGGATTTCATGATGTCTTTAACGTTTAGTATTTAGTTTACATTTGATTAAGCAAACAAGTTAACAGCAAAGTACACTGAGAACAAGACAGATGTAGATGGCATTTGAAAAGATGGGCTTTTAATAGATGTGAGTCAAATTTAAAACAATAGGGGTTCTCAAATTCTCATAGTGTTATCCAGTAAAAATTACCATTTCTATAGGCTTTTTGTAACATTACAAATGTCTTTACTGTTTCAAATAAATTTAATTCTTTTAAGCTATTCTAAGCTTTTTATTCAGGAAAAAATTCTATTCAGCATTCTGAAGGATCATGTGACACTGAAGACTTTTTTTTTAACCTGACCTTTAAATGGTAGTGTATTTAGCTACCTTTATGTTACAGAAAGGGGTCCCGTACAAAGAGGTCATCATTTTTCAGGGTACTTAGACAACCAAACGTTTCATAAGAGACTTGGCTGTTGGGTTGCCATCACTCCTATAGCTCAACACATATATGTGATTTACAATATTGTACTGACTTCAAGAACTCACATCTCTTCTTTGTTGTAGAGTTGTGTTGTTTAATATAAATTACATTTTTTTTTTTAATCCAAGCTAAATCGGTGAAGGTGAAAATTAAACTGAGTAAACGGGACGAGAGATGTCAGGACAAAGGCAAGAAGAGACCAAGTCGTGGAAAGGCCAAGCCCGTGGTCAGTGACGATGACAGCGAGGAAGAACAGGAGGAGAACGTAAGTCCACTATTCCTTTCATCAATTAGACCTGTCATTGATACAGTCTGTTTAGCTCGTTGACATTTAGCTTAATTAGACATCTTGTAATCAAAATCCTTAGGTGCATACATTGACATTTTGATTGAATATGCTTGAGGAGGATATTATCACACAAAAAAACAGGCTTTGATTAAGCGCTTATGGGATGGCTAACCTGCAAAGAGGTGCTTCCACTCAAAATGTAACCCACAGACAGCCTCTAAAAACCATACAAAGAGAATTATAGATACCTAGCTATATGTCCTTATCTTTAATCTTCTAAGAGGCGATTGAGATGTTACACAGTTCCCTGAGGGAATCGTTTAGCGAAAAAAAGATATACTGTGCCCTTAAATTTACCTTTAATTCCTCTCTTTATCCCACCCGCTGCAGTTCAAGAGGAAAACGTAAGTCTGTCTCTCATGTGCTTTCTTTCTATTTTGTGATTGCGTCATGTCTGAACACAAATCCTCATGAAAAATCAGTGTGAATATTTCAGAACTGTGTGACCAAGACCTATGAGTCAGTGTTAGTATTGTCTCATTATCCAGAAATATGGAAGTGCATTCAGTAACCAGCTCAGTTCACGAATAATGAGCCTCTGCGGAGCAGCGATCAGTCAGGTGTGACATGGGGTTGATGTGACGTGGGTCGCTGGAACTCTGCCACAGGGCGATCTGTGGCCCGCATGTGAGTGTAATGTTGTTGTGTGTTTGTTTTCAGGAGCAGTCAGAGGGGAGCCACAGCGACGATGAGTGAGGAGGAGTTGAGCTGATCATCAGCATTCCCTTCACACGTTTATTTGCTTCTTTTATTGTCTTTCCTCACCCAGCTCAGTTATACTGTGCTTGCTAAAAGATTGATTATTTTTCTCTGTTTTATTTTATTGTATGTTTAAACACTTTGCTCTATCATTCTGTTTTGGATGTAGCCGACTGAGGAATAATCTACAGTGAGGAAACATCTTTTTTGCACCTTCAACGGCTTACAGTTATTCTGAAATTTCCCTACATGTAGTGAGGTATTTTAGAGATGATTTCTGTATGCTTGTACATAATCTACATTTATGCAGTGTTTAAAAAAAATCAAAATAAGTTTGATTTGCATCAAAGAATGTCATTTATAAGCTATTCAAACCTTTTTTAAAACCTAACCTAACCCTTAGTTAAACAATTTGTTTCAAATTTACAAAGCATATCATAAAGTATTCAAGTGTTACTTCAAGTGAAGTCCTCATTGCATGAGCATTTTGTAATGTCTAGATTAGATCATATATTATAGCAACATTTATATTGTATTGCATGCAGCACAGAAGCCAGCAGAGATTATAAATGTGAGAGCGCTAATCAGCCCTTTACCGTTGCAATGGTATGTGAAATAAAATACGATTTCGATGAGCTTTCTGTCATATCCATAGATGTCTTTCATTCATTGCTTTTGATACTTCAGAGTCTGACTTGCCGCTTTTTCCAAGGACATATGCACATTTGTTGGTTGCAGTGTCATTTGCTTCACTTTAAAAAAAGAACAAAAAAACAAGTGAATAAGAGTGTCTCACAGTATTTCGATATATATCAACAGTGTATTTTATGTCAGACTATAAACCAGCTCAGATTGGCTACCTTTTTCATCTATGGATATTTTTCTATTTTCATTGAAAACAACAACAACAGTGTTATTAAGGAATGGGTTGTTTTTAAAATGAGTCTTTGCACTTATATTGTATTAGTAGAAATATGCATTACATTTTTTTTATTGAATGTTATTGCTTTATGTACTCAACAAACTTGCATTATTGTCAATGAGAAATCTTTTTGATCTGTTCTCCTGTGTGCCATTGGTCAATTCTGACATCTCTTTTGTACGTGCTTGTTCTTGGTAACTCCTAAAGTGTCATAATCTTTATCCTCCTTGCACACTGTCTTTGTGGTTGTAGCTCCTAGCACCAAGTAAACATTGCCATTAATAAATCTTTGTTTGTTGGTCTGTTTCTTTTTTTTAGTGTAATGTCATGCTGATTGTCTTCATGAAATAATTATGACTCAATTGATGTATTTACATGTTAGCAATGCTCCTTCGAAATAGTGAAATTAGTCCTTGTGCACTAGTCATGATGTGCTAGGAACAGTTGCAATATCTCCTTTATGTTTTAGTTGTGTATGGCTTCATCTGCTTTATTAAAATGGAAGCTTAATATGCCTAATAGTCATTTGAGATAATCACTTGTCACTTTGCAGGAACTATTTACCTAAAGCCACTAAACTACAGTAATTGCAAGCAAAAAATTGAGATTAAGTACCTAGCTCAAGGGCACTTCACCTACCCACACATATGCAGACATTTTCAAACTGGTGTCAAAGGGGAGATGCTCTGTTTAATATATCATCCTAGGATATTAATTAAATATTTACTTTTAATTTCATAATGTGGTCTTTATTTCACGATTCAAATTTTTATACAGTAAAAATTAGTTTATACACTGCCACTCAAAATATTTGGGGTCATATCCCCCCCATACGTTACATTAATTAAAAGAGACAGAAATCGTTTTGTAACATTACAAATGTCTTTACTGCTTCAAATAAATTTAATTATTTTAAGCTATTCTAAGCTTTTTATTCAGGAAAAAAATTCTATTCAGCATTCTGAAGGATCATGTGACACTGAAGACTTTTTTTTTAACCTGACCTTTAAATGGTAGTGTATTTAGCTACCTTTATGTTACAGAAAGGGGTCCCGTACAAAGAGGTCATAATTTTTCAGGGTACTTGACAACCAAACGTTTCATAAGAGACTTGGCTGTTGGGTTGCCATCACTCCTATAGCTCAACACATATATGTGATTTACAATATTGCACTGACTTCAAGAACTCACATCTGGTCAACTGTACATTGTTCAGTCCACTTACCCTCCAGAAATGACAATCCAACTTTTAAAGCAAACCCCATCCTAAGTGTCCTACCTCATACGAGCACTGAGAGGCAGTGCAGAGGTCCTTTGTTGGTTCTTTTTTTCCCTCAGAGATCAAAAACACCTTTTCTTTCAGCACTTCAGCCATTTAAATGGAGTTCTGCTAAGCTTATTCTGTCCGAGAGTACACAGTCCATTTCTACCCTGTTTGTCTTGCACTTTGAAGTGGCAAGCTGTTTAGATAGCGATAAGCCTCAGAAGAAAGAGATACATTGGACAGTAATCCTTGTCTCTGTGCCAGAGATGTCAGCTAGAAATAGTCAGGTGCCAATGCAACCCCTGCCATTCCTCTGTAGCCTTTGTGAGTTCTTTTCCGATCATCCGAGTGCCCGATGTGGTGATAACTAAGACCGTTTCTCAAACAATCTCTCTCAGAAGTGCATAGAAGTTATTCATGTATGATTGAATAAAAGGACCAGGTGCTCCTTATTATTAGAAGTTCTGCTGCTTATCACGCTTTATATCACATGTTTAAGGTCTCAGGCATATGAATACCCAAAATGCGTCACTTAAAAGGGCTCGGAGAGAATGCATTGATCCCTCTGGCATTCCAGAGTTCGTGATCGGTTAACTGCATGACTGAGGAAGCCTCTCTGTCCCCTCCTGCTGAAATGAATTAAACTTTACCGTATATATCAGCTTAACCATAATCTGACTGCTGAGACAGCATTTATATAATTTGACTGAAGCATTACCACCTCTGGGGAGCAAGATCAAAAGACGTGGTCAGCAAAATGTCCGTCATTCATTCAAGAAACTCAACACTTGTATTGAATGAACTTTATCGACTTTTTAACCAAAGGAAGATTAGGGCAAACCCGAGATTAAAAGGTGCTTTATAGAGAAATCTATAGTGTAATTTATTCCATGATTAGGCCTTATCTGGCTCTGGTATATCTAATTTGCTTAGATAAAAGACTCTTGGATAGCAATAGCTCAGCTCAATATCTTCTAAAGTGGAGAGTGTTTAAAATGAAAAAAGAACAGTAAAGAAAACTCAAAATCATGCAGAAACATTCGTACATTTGAATGAGATAAAACCACACTAGGGGACCTGCCAAAATCGACTGCCTTTTTCATTTCCCTTGTGTCTGAAACCAACAGAAAGGTGCTTTATTCAGATCCATCTGTACCAGAATAGAAGATGAGATCCTGTCTAAATCAACACATCTTCGTTCACAGACTGCCATTCTGTACAAAAGAACACTTGAAGTGGCTTATCTGGAGTGCTTATGATGATTGCATATCAATTATGAGCCATATGTTATGTTTAGGATGAGATCACTGGATTCTTCTATCATTGTTTCTGCTATGTGTGTTCATGACCATGAAAATGGACAATACTGTTTGAGATGCAATTTTTTTTATAGCATTTCATTTGATTGTAGGGATACAATTCCTCTCACCAGGCAGGATGTGGATAAAATGTCACAGCTTTCTGATAATTGCTTTTTTAAATCTACAACTAAGCATGTTCAAACTTGTAGTTCAGTTCTTTTGGTTGTGACGAAAAAAGAAAATGATACATTTAGGGAGTTACAACAAATTTGGTTCATTTGAGCAAATGTGAAATCTGCTTTCTGACATGAATCCTAACCTTGGTGTGAACCAAATAAGCAGACAAAGATGAGAACCATTTTTCAGGGGTATCGTCTACTTCCAAACTAACTCTGGTGTGTGGTTTGATTTAAATATAAATCCAAGATTTCTCTTCCCCCCACCTACAATTCCTGCCGGGTACAGAGACTTGAACCCAGGACATAACCATTAGACCATGACTGTTGCAGAAATGCAGTGTAAATAATGAGATATTCTCAATAAAGTGGTTTTGATGGATCATTTGCGACTTCAGAACAACTGAGATGTGCACCTGTTTAATTCAGCTACAACCCGAATTCTGGAAATGTTGGGATGTTTTTTTTTTTGTTTTTTTGTTGATTCGAATAAAGTGAAAACTTAAAGAATTTCAAATCACGAGCCATTATTTTATTCTCAATAGAACATAGATAACATAACAACTGTTTAAATGAGAAATTCTACCATGGTGTAGCATCTCCTCTTCTTTTCAGAACAGTTTGAAGACATCTGGCCCTCGAGGTTATGAGTTTCTCGAGTTTTGGTGTTGGAATTTGGTCCCATTCTTGCCTGATATATGTTTCCAGCTGCTGAGCAGTTTGTGGTCGTCTTTGACTTATTTTTCATTTAATGATGTGCCAAATGTTCTCTATAGGTGAAAGATCTGGACTGCAGGCAGGCCAATTAAGCACCCGGACTCTTCTACTATGAAGCCATGCTGTTGTAATAGCTGCAGTATGTGGTTTTGCATTGTGCTGCTGAAATACACAAGGCCTTCCCTGAAATAGACGTCATCTGGAGAGGAGCATATGTTGCTTTAAAACCTTTATATACCTTTCAGCATTCACAGTGCCTTCCAAAACATGCAAGTTGCCCATACCGTATGCACTTTTGCACCCTCATACCATCAGAGATGCTGGCTTTTGAACTGAACGCTGATAGCACGCTGGAAGGTCTCCCTCCTCTATAGCCCGCAGGAAACGGCGTCCATGATTCCAACAAGAATTCAAAATTTGGACTCGTCTGACCATAGAACACTTTTCCACTTTGAAACCGTCCATTTTAAATTAGGCTTGGCCCACAGGACACGACGGCGCTTCTGGACCATGTTCACATATGGCTTCCTTTTTGCATAATAGAGCTTGTTTTTACCGACAGTGGTTTCTGGAAGTATTACTGGGCTCTTTTAGTAATGTCAATGACAGAATCATGCCGATGAGTGATGCAGTGTCGTCTGAGGGCCCGAAGACCACGGGCATCCAACAAGGTCTTCGGCCTTGTCCCTTATGCACAGAGATTTCTCAAGTTTCTCTGAATCTTTTGATGATGTTATAAACTTTAGATGATGAGATTTGCAAAGCCTTTGCAATGTGACATTGAGGAACGTTGTTTTTAAAGTATTCCACAATCTTTTTCCACATTCGTTCACAGATTGGAGAGCCTCTGCCCATCTTAACTTCTAAGAGACTCTGCCTCTCTAAGATCCCTTTTATATCTAATCATCTTACGGACCTGATGTCAATTAACTTAATTAGTTGCTAGATGTTCTCCCAGCTGAATCCTTTCAAAATTGCTTGCTTTTTCAGCCCTTTGTTGCCCCCGTGCCAACTTTTTTGAGACCTGTAGCAGGCATCAAATTTGAAATGAGCTCATTTAGAGGATAAATGTGTAACATTTCTCAGTTTAAACATTTGTAATGTTCTCTATTTTCTATTGTGAATAAATCATTGGCTCATGCGATTTGAAAGTCTTTTAGTTTTCATCTTATTCAAAAAAAAAAAAAAAGTCTCAACATTTCCAGAATTCCGGTTGTAGAACAATGTGAATAATTGGTTTATACTTGGGTAAATAAGTACCAAGAGCAAATGTCAACAAAGGAACAGAGAAAGTTTTATAATGACATTTGAGGTAAGGAACAAACTGCTTGCAATTCACTGCACTTCTGATCTCAGGATATGTAAATGGAAAGAGTGATATAGATTTGTGTATTTAGCAGACAATTTTAAATTGAGTGCAATTAAATTAAATTGAACTACATTCAAACAATCTGGATGTTAAGTAGTCTGATGTCACACCTCACTGTTTCTGAGCCCAAACATTCTACATTAAAGGCAAACAACACTATAATATACTCTCGCGGTGTGCTGTAGCATCACTTCAAATCATGATCTTAAAGTTGGCATGAAACGGAAGTAGTGATTGTCTTTTTTCTCTACTGTGATGTCTATCCGAGTGAAGCGGCATCTGAAATGAGAGGGCGACTTCATTTCGTCCTTCCAGAATTGGATCATTGGAAGTTGGGGCGTTGCTAACAAAATGGAGGCAGATCTGAATGCCAGTTTTCAGTTAGTTGTGGGGGGATTTCTCTGCACTGGATTCACCGCCGACACCCTAGCATGAAGAATTTTTTTTATTTATTGAGGATGACGGCGATCAACAGCACAAAACATGCCTAACAGTGAGAGAGGGAGAGAGAGACTTCAAATTGCTCTCGCGATACTTTGATGTCATACACTGATCATTCTGTGCAGCGCCGCTTCAAGTCGAACACGCCTGATGAGTCGTTTTGAGGGGGAAGGGAGGTTAACATTTTTGATTAAAGATTACAAAGGCACATGAATTAAAAAAAATAATAAAAAATTAAAGTGCACGGATAAATTATTTATAATAAACACTACAGTATTCCATTAAAAAGTAAGAATTTTAATTTTTGATTTCATGCTGACTTTTACCTTTATCTCCAGACCAAAATATCAGTTGGCCAGACAGTGATTCATCTTTTCTGAATCACTGTCATGCATATATAATATATCTGTAAGGTTGCAAAGTCTAAAGTCTCCAACCCAAAGAAATAGAAGGCAGAGAGGAGCAACAATAATGTACGGTATGCGGAACGTAATGTGTTTTTGAACCTTAAAGACAATGCTTCACCTGTGCCCTGATCTTTATTAGAAACTGAGACTGAGAAACTGACAATTGATAATACAATTATCACCAAAAAAACTGAAAAAACCCCCGAAGAGTCTGCATTTAAAATTGAGAAAAAACAGGTTCTAAAATGAACATGTCGCTAACTAGCTTAGCCGCTAGATGCCGAAATAATACATTAGATTAAACTATTTGTGCATATAATTCAATATATTGTGTTTGAATCCCTTGTTTCGCTTGTGTATTGGAGCAGGGGACCAGGCATTAACGCGAATGAAAACCGGAAACTGATATCCTGACTTCTGGCGATAGCGGAAGTTCGTCTCTACGCTTGTGCACAGTCTATACCTTACAACTTATCAAGCAGATACACTTCGAACCTACAAACTTAGCGTTGGTAGCACCATGCTGTACCACCCTAGCAGCTAAAATGTCAGTGTGCTGTGGTGTTTTTCAAATTATCATGTTAGTTTTAGTAGTAGTTAATCAACAACCTGTTCCTCTAACTTTTGACAGCCAGAAAGTGTCCAAATATTTGTTTCATTTTGAACATGTACACTATCTTTTTAAACCTACCAACGCTTTTTTTTTTTTCTTTAAAATAATTGGCATTTGATGTTTTGTTGTCTAATGCAGTACCATTAAGATGTTTATAAGCGTGTTTCAAGTGTATATATATATAGACACTGAATTTAAGCTGAAATCAGTGTGTGTTCCTCTTTGGAGCAGCTGTGCTGACATGGCTGACTGCTGACAGTGCTGGAAGACCCTGGGATATGAGTTCACTTTGGGTAATGTTGAAGTATGGCATGTGGAGGGGTGCCACGGCAGGAGTCTGCCCTCTGCTTGATGTGCTGCAGAGGAATTTAAGTCTGAAAGAGGGGGCCGGATTAAAAGCAACAGTGCCAGCAGGTGGTTTTATTGTATGGAGGTTGAGGGAATATGTGAGGTCTGTTCTCCTCCCTCTCATTCTCTCTTTTTGCCTGCCGTTTTTTTTGTGTTTTTCATGTTCACATTTTCTCCGCTCTACTTTCTTTCTTTGTATGTTTTAACTTTTTTTCTGAAAAGTCTTTGCTGAACACACAAAGTAAAATCGAAAAACAGAAGGATTTGAAAAACAAATTTAAATGCTTTGTTTTCCACACACTTTTTAATTCTAAAGTCATACTTGAAGCAAAATACAAATCGAATTAAGACGTGGAGTTTTCCTAGTTTAGTCGCATTATCGAGGTGGAGTATAGACTTTTCTTTCAACTTTTTTTTTTTTTTGAACCCTCATGAACACAACAGAATATAAAATTATATTACATTACAGAGTATACTTTCCCACTCCTACATTTATCAAACTGAAAATAACATTTAAAATAATAAGTTACAAAATAAAGTAATATACAAATACAAAAATGAAATAGAAATAAAGATAATGAAATATGAATGATGAAGATGAGGAGAAAAAACAACGTTTTTAAATATTTACAGTACGACACCTTATGTTTAGCTTGTATATTCTCATTTTCCCACACTTCCCATCTGACCGGAAGAGGTGGAGGTACTGGTCTGCTTATCTCTAATGATTGGAAATGTATTCCTTTACCTTCTCTGGGTATTAACATCTCCTTTGAATCACATTCAGTCACTATTACCCACCCTTTTAAAATCTATTTTGTAGTTGTTTATCGACCCCCAGGAGCACAAGGTAACTTCTTGGAAGAATTAGATGTTCTGCTCTCAGACTTTCATGAGGATGGTACTCCCCTAGTTATGCTTGGAGACTTCAACATCCACCTAGATAAACCTCCGGCTGTAGACCTCCACACTCTGCCTCTTTTGATCTCAAGAGAGTGTTAACTACGGCAACTCACAAATCAGGTAACCAACTGGACCTTATTTACACACGACTGCTCCACAGATCATGTACTGGTTACTCCACTGCACACCTCTGATCACTTTCTCCTCACTATTAACCTCAACATGGTTCCTGACACAACACATACATACACATATACAAGCAATTTGTCTAACTCTCGCATGCTCTTTAAAACAAACTTTGTCCCCCTTCTCCCCCTCCTTCATCAACTCTAACAGCTGACAACTTTGCCATGCTCTTCATTAATCAAATTAAAACCATCAGTGCACAATTTTCCACACCACAATCTGTCAAGCACATCTTTCCTGCAAACATACACTCGTCACATCCTTCTCTTCACTCTCTGAGGCAGAATCTCCAAAGTCATCCTTTCTAATCAGCCTACTACTTGTCAGCTTGATCCTATTCTATCTCATCTCCTTCAAGCCATTTCTCCTGCAGTTGGACCTGCACTCACTTACATCAACACATCCCTTCACACTGGTGTTTTTCAGCATTTAGACAGGCTAATAACCCCACTACTTAAGAAATCCATCCTTAACCCATCTTTTTTAGAGAGATGGATTTCAGATGGGTTTCCCTTCCTTTTGTTGCAAAAACACTTGAACAAGCTGTGTTCAACCAAGTCTCTGCCTTTCTCACACAGAACAACCTCCTCGACAGAAACCAGTCTGGTTTCAGAAGTGGATATTCAACCGAGATTGCCTTGCTCTCAGTTGTTGAAGCCTGACAAGAGCGGATTCCAAATCTTCAATACTTATCTTGCTGGATCTGTCCACTGCTTTTGACAAGGTTAACCACCAGATCCTCCTGTCAACCCTATTGGCAAAGGGCATCTCAGGATCCGCACTCCAGTTTGAGTCTTACCTCTCAGATAGGTTCTTCAAGGTATCTTGGAGAGGTGAGGTGTCCAAGCCGCAATATCTAACTGGTGCCTCAGGGCTCAGCTCTTGGACCACTTCTCTTCTCTGTGTACATGGCATCAATGGGCTATGTCATTCAGAAATATGCCTTTTCATATCACTACTGTGCTGATGACACTCAACTCTACCTCTCATTCCATCCTGATGATCTGGCGATAGCTGCTCACATCTCAGCTTGTCTAACAGACATTTCTTGCTTGATGAAGGACAATCACCTGCAACTCAACCTTGCCAAGACAGAACTACTTGTGGTTCCATCAAACCCATCGTTTCATCACAATTTCACCATCCAATTAGGCACATCAACAATAACTCCTTCAAAAACAGCCAGAAACCTTGGAGTTATGATTGATGATCAGCTGACTTTCTCAGACCACATTTCTAAAACTCACCTTATTAATGTTCTTAATTATTTTGTTCTGTACACACTACACAGTTTAAAAGAAAACATGATAATCAGGTGTGTGAGAAAAAAATGTGAATTCATTGCTTAAAAGAAAAGTTACAATCGTCTTTTGTGTACATGACAATATAATGAGTGCATGTAAACATTAGATACACTGGAAGGACTGAAAGCAGTGATACATTTTTCTTTCTGTGTTCTTTTTCTTTCCTAATCTCTAGAAATCTATTGTCTCGCCAGTGTAAACTGGGTGCACTTTCTTGGAACTGTCTTCTCTGTCACTCAAATTTAAGAATCCCTTTGGGAAAATGTGTTGTAGAGATTCAGATAAATCCTTGGTTTGTTGTGATGGTGACACAGCCCCTAAAACACTCAGACTGCACATTTGCAAAGTCAGATATACTATACTTGTAATGCGGTATTGAATTTTACTGAACCATAATCACAGACCTATGCTTTGTAGTCTTTATTACTCTTGAGCGAGGGATGCTGCAGGGAATTGCATTTCAAAACCATCTCACACTGAAAGATTTTCATCTGTGGTTAATAGTGTGCTTTTGCTCTTATAGGGATAAGATATAGAAATAGACTCTTTTAGATTGCTAGTGTGTTCAGGTATTTGGTGGATATTTCACTGGGGAAAACAAATCACTAAATGAAAACAAATTGGTGGGTGGGATTTTTCAAATTGAAATTTATCTTCACATCTGTTGGTCATGCTGGCACTCGGTAATCATGCATAGTAAAGCAAATATAATATGATTTATTTTTTTTGCTTGTCTGAACTACATTAACCATATTTTGATTGGTAGTTGACAATAAAACTTAAGTGATTGCTATCCACAATGCACTAGAGCACAATCAGAATTGTGCTCCTTTTCAAGGGCCAATGTCACAATTATTTGGCTCATTTAGCTTTGACTTCTGAGGAAAAATCATTATCTGCCTAATAACATCTCTGAAGACATCTGTTAGAAGAGCTGTTAGAAAAAAAAAGTTACGCCAGTTTTTCTCAAGCTATTTACATTTAACTTTTGACTTAATTCAATATTGTTTCACTGTACAAACAACTGAAACAAATGAAGGCATACAATCACAAGGCCATTTGTGATTAAACTCGGAGGCTGGCGAGCTGCCCTGTTTCACCACAATGGTTATGACGGTGCATGTTGTTCTGAGGGAGTCTTGCCAATGAAATATTTCAATGTGCTTTCTTAAATATGAGGCAGATGACAATGTCTGCGGAAATGTGGGTTGAACAATAATGTACCTCTGTGTTCATTAGAAGCATGTATTGTACAAAGCTGCTACACCATCTCCAGCTGAGCAAAAAAAGAATGTAATTCACAGTTCACAGTGGTGTCATGGAAAAAATATAGGGAGATGAGAGAATCTATATTACTTACTATTGGAGAAAGCATAATTGCTTAATAAACAGCTAAATTGGATCACATGACCCTTAATAACCAATCACATTACAGCCGTGATCTCATTGAATTTCAGTCAGAGTTGTGCAAAAACACGTTCTCACTCTCAACTACTCACATCTGGACTGCGTTCTACTCCACTTTTAGACACGCACTCATGAACTTCCCTTGCATAAAGGACCCTGCATGTCGAAAAGTGACGCTAAAGGTGAGCACTTCTCCTTTGTGAGCACTTCTCCTTTGCCGAGATAATCCATCCACCTCACAGGTGTGACATATCAAGATGCTGATTAGACAGCATGATTATTGCACAGGTGTGCCTTAGGCTGGCCACAATAAAAGGCCACTCTAAAATGTGCAGTTTTACTGTATTGGGGGGTCCGAAATCCAGTCAGTATCTGGTGTGACCACCATTTGCCTCACGCAGTGCAACACATCTCCTTCGCATAGAGTTGATCAGGTTGTTGATTGTGGCCTGTGGAATGTTGGTCCACTCCTCTTCAATGGCAGTGCAAAGTTGCTGGATATTGGCAGGAACTGGAACACGCTGTCGTATGCGCCGATGCAGAGCATCCCAAACATGCTCAATGGGTGAAATGTCTGGTGAGTATGCTGGCCATGCAAGAACTGGGATGTTTTCAGCTTCCTGGAATTGTGTACAGATCCTTAAAACATGGGGCCGTGCATTATCATGCTGTAGCATGAGGTGATGGTCGTGGATGAATGGCACAACAATGGGCCTCAGGATCTCGTCACGGTATCTCGTCATGGTCTGCAGTTGTGAGGCCGTTTGGATGTACTGCCAAATTCTCTGAAACGCCTTTGGAGACAGCTTATGGTAGAGAAATGATCATTCAATTCATGGGCAACAGCTCTGGTGGACGTTCCTGCAGTCAGCATGCCAATTGCACACTCCCTCAAAACTTGCGGGATCTGTGGCATTGTGCTGTGTGATAAAACTGCGCATTTTAGAGTGGCCTTTTATTGTGGCCAGCCTAAGGCACACCTGTGCAATAATCATGCTGTCTAATCAGCATCTTGATATGCCACATCTGTGAGGTAGATGGATTATCTCGGCAAAGGAGAAGTGCTCACTAACACAGATTTAGACAGATTTGTGAACAATATTTGAGAGAAATATGCCTTTTGTGTATGTAGAAAAAGATCTTTGAGTTCAGCTCATGAAGAATGGAGGCAAAAACAAAAGTGTTGCATTTATAATTCTAGTCAGTGTATGTTACTGATAAAATTACCAGAGTAGCGCTAACAACATTAGCACGTATTTTAACGTCTGTTAATGTATGTTAACTGACGGCTGAAGGTCTGGAATCCATGGCAGCTTTCATTGGCAGCCAAGGCCCGCCCATGAGTCCATTTGACCGAAACAACAGATCACAGTTCATTTCGTAGATAGTCACGTTTCGGGGCGTGGCAATACCAGACCTGTGTGTAAAGCTCTCAGACATATTTTAAAGATTCCATGCTGCAAACTTTAAATATGTCACATACTTTTGAAAATCCAGTGTTTAGTTGATCCTGATAAGCGCTCGTGTCACAGTTGTAAACACAATGGCTTTCTTCTTTTGTGTGGGGGTTTGGCATCACGGCATCTTTGTTTTCAGGTGGAACGTTAAAGAACGCGACACATACGTCTGCCGGAAATCCTGTATAATTTAACCAATCCGATGAAGACTTCGAAACTCCTGAAGTGTTTCCACTTTTGTGTGCCATATGCATCTGTGGGCGTGACGTCTGAGACTGAGACTATGTTTTGTGTGACTGTGTCAGTGAATTTGAGGTGGATCAACAGTGCATCTAAGTATGTCAACAGACTTTAGAGGATTGTGGTTATCACTTACATTTTCCTTTCCTTTGTCCTCCCCTCATCTTGACTATAATGACTAAAAATTAGAAGTGTTCTAAACTAATGCGCTATCTTCACTGTACGTCACGCACACACGTTTAGTCACAGAGATCACGCTGCGCGCGCACACAGGCATTCTTTTTAACGCGCAAACATTTGAGCGCTGCCCCGCTATTTTATCATTAAATAGCTTAATCGCTGAAGAGCTACATTATCTTTTTCAACAAGGAGCTGGTAATCGTTTCTAAAGCAATTAAAGCCACAGCTTCACTGCTAATAGAGAAACATGGCAAAACGGTGGTAATTCATACACAAGCTCTCTCTCTCTCTCTCTCTCTCAATAAGGAACACTTGATAAATTACACTTTTCTGAGAATAGGATATTAAAGTGGAGATCGCTAAACTGCAAGCTAACCGGTGTTTTCAGAAAGCAAGCGCATTTATTCATAGTGGAGAGAAGGCCCCTACTCATGGCACCCAGGTTGACATAAAAAGTAACACACTTAGCAGATATTTTCATTGCGCAAGTGTTTCGAGGATTCTTTACGTTTCTTTATATCAGGCAACACTGGTTGTGTTCATCTGCGGCCAGCCAAATTAAACCTTGTTTTAACATCGTCGTAACAATGTATCGAACAAAGCAATATACATCAATTACAGTATGAACAATGATTGAGGAGAAGGTCATGGCTCTATCTTCTTGGCAGCTGTTTGTGGTTAGAGGGAGAGGTACCGAACAACGGACACAAAAAACTAAAAAGATGTTGCATGTCAAGTTTTTGGCAGGATATTTACTGTGTGAGATGTAGGGCTGCAGGACTCTCCAGGTGCTATCAGCTGTTGTGGAGACGGATGAATCCTTGGTTTGTGCCTGGCAGCTGTTATACTGTATAGCAATTACTTTTTTTTTCAACATAAGTATCTGTGAGTCACAGACTCTGAGAAATGTACTTGGAATCTATATAAAAACATAACAATATTCCAACAGTTTCTTATTGAACAATGTTGGGCGAGTGAGTTCCCAGCAGGAATTGCAGCTGGAATAATTATGTGGTTATTGTTATATATATTTTTATTGTCTGCTGTTTCCTGGTTGTAATTATGCTATTGACTTTTATTGTTATGAGCTTATCCTTCTAATTGTAAGTGTCCTGGACATGTGTTAACTGTTGAGGCGCATGTACTTCTATGTAAAACTGTTACATATGGTATATGCTTTGCAAGTTGTTTCCTTTTTTCAGAGGCACAATTTACAAAGCCATGTATGAAGCCATATATAGGTCAGACCTTATCAAGGACTATTTTTAATTTTATTATTTCGTAATTACCTAATGTAATTCGTAATTTAATTAGTATAGCAAAACTGTTGTTGTCAATCTGTAATTGACAAGAATTTATGGAGGGAACTTGGTAACTATGCAAATTTAATATAGACTTTGTAGACTTACTTGAATAGTGTATTATGTTATTTTCATTTATTTGAATAGTTTATAGTGACATGCAGTTGAGAAAAAATAAATTAGAAACACTGTGTGATAGATTTTTCAATCAATTATTGACAAGTCTATTGTTGTTTTGAGGTTGCTTGTCAACACTAACCTGAAATCAATATTTTTCTATTTTGCTGTTTTTGCAACTGTAAACAAATTAACAATGGGATATTCTGAAAGGTTTCGTAGGCTAAGTATGGATTTTCTGTCATGTTTTGTGTGACTACTGCATCAGTGAATTTGAGGTGGATCAACAGTGCATCCTATGTATGTCAGCAGACTTTGGAGGATTGCAGTTATATCACTTACATTTTTCTTTCCTTTGTCCTCCCCTCACTTTGACTAATGACTTGATGTCCTCATGGTTTTCTGATTATTGATCAAAACCATCATTAGCCAGATTGTTATTAAATGTCTGGCAGCAGTGAGTGTTTTGAATGTAAATCATTGAAATGCAGGGCTCACATTTGGTCTAATCTGTCAGTAGTCTCTATGCATGGCCTAAATCGATTTGAAATATTTAGATTTTTAATGACATTACCTCACTGAGTATTTTACAACTTACAAATCAAACATAAACGTAACCTTTTGCTCAAATTTTTGAAATGGACTAAAAGAAAACATTAGCTATGTTTAATTTATAAATGCACAGTAAAAAAATCAAATTAATAAAATGTTGGAAGGGTAAAAATACTTAAGTTGAACTAATTTTATTGCTTAGGCTTAGTTGAGAAGACAAATTATATTAAGTCTACAAAAATTAAACCAATAAAAACAAATCCAGCCAATAGTGAGATCATTCCGCATGTTCACGAGCCTGAGTGACTTCGCGGGACATACAGCAGCCGCCATCTTGTCAAGTTCACAGTGCCACTAGAAATTTTATTTTTAGACTAAATTTATCGACAAAATCGTACAACATATTAAATGTTTTTGAGTGGATATTTAGAAGTGTTTTGTAAGTTATATATCTAAAGAAAAGTGGATATTTATGTTAAGTGCACGTCAAGATCACGCATCAGGTGCCATGGCACTGCACAAATATTTGTGACTTAACTTAGACTGAATTGATCAAAATGTAGGCCTATACATTAAAAAGGTGTAACCTCTTTATTTAAAATATATAGCCCTTTTTCTGTTGGTAAACTTTGTGATATATTTGTGTGGGCGGAGCTTAGGTGGAGGCAGAAAGATTCCCCAGACTGCTTCACTAAAGCTAGCTATGAAGTTTGTTAGCTTGTTTTTTTTTTTTTTACAATGACTGCAGAAAATCTGATTGTACCTGCATATGTAAGGTCACTCGCTGTCCGGGACCATGATTGTTAGTTGAAAAGGTTAACTTTAAGGGGCGAAACCAGATTGGCTGGCCCGTACACGCTAGCTCAAAGGATTACCTCTGGTTGAGTGACTCACATCTAGGGCTGCCCTCAACTAAAGATTTTTCTGGTCAACTAGTTGTTCATTTGAAGCATTAGTCGACTAATCGTAGCTCCACTGGGGAGCTACAGTTCATCGAGGGAACCATGAATGCCAACATGTACTGTGACATACTGAAGCAGAGACTGGGCCGCAGGGCAGTATTCCAACATGATAACGACCCCATGCTTGGATTGGCCAAGTATGTCTCCAGACCTAAACCCTATTGAGCATCTATTGAGCATCTCAAATGGAAGGTGGACATCCACCAGCTCCGTGATGTCATCATGGAGGAGTGGAAGAGGACTCCAGTGGCAACCTGTGAAGCTCTGGTGAACTCCATGCCCAAGAGGGTTAAGGCAGTGCTGGAAAATAATGGTGGTCACACAAAATATTGACACTTTGGGCCCAATTTGGACATTTTCACTTAGGGGTGTACTCACTTTTGTGGCCAGCGGTTTAGACATTAATGGCTGTGTGTTGAGTTATTTTGAGGGGACAGCAAATTTATGCAAGCTGTACACTCATTACTTTACATTGTAGCAAAGTGTCATTTATTCAGTGTTGTCACATGAAAATATATAATGAAATATTTACAAAAATGTGAGGTGTGTACTCACTTCTGTGAGATACTGTACATCCCCAATAGTGACCTTTTTATTATTATTGCTAATTTTCAGTGATTTTCTTATAGTCCAGGTGATATGTGCAAAATTTGAGTTGATGTTCCCTTTTTCATAAAAGCATGAAATTTGGTACACTTGTGTAGTTTGCGGTCCTAAACATTTTAAGAAATGGAGCCATTGCAAAAACGCCTTGTGGTTGCCATGGCGACCATTTTACTTTACGCCATAACCAAATTATGTATTTTGTGTCATATCTCCTGAACCAAATATGATAACACAGAAAAGGTGCTGTCTACCCCTATGTTTTGATGGTCAAGGATTACAATGATACCATATACAACAAGATTAACTGTTAATGGTGAAATCAGCAATGAGCATCACAGTTTCACAGCATTTACAAAAGTTCTTATTATGGCTATGTTTTTTTCTTTGATAATTAACTAATATTTTATTTAATAGTACAATAAAATGATGTTTTAATTCATTATTAATTTGTTACATTTAGCACTTTTCAGGGTACTTAAAGTGGAAGTGAAGCAGTCAGTTAAGTTTACATTATTTAGTAAAGTGTTTTCCAATTTGATTAAAAAATATATAATATTTATTAAAAATATAAACATTGTTTTCATAATGCCAGGCGCAACTTGATGTAAACAAACAATGCTTCATACAATATGTTCACCTGCAAATACAATAGAGAATGAGGAGTTATGTCACATTCTTTTAACTCCGCGTTGCATCTCGGGAAGGCGCCGCCATATTAACAGGATACGCTGTCCGTTTCCATGGTTACTTCTCATTCTTTAGAGGGATACTGCTTAACTTTTTTGTTTTTGTTAAGTTAAACAATTATTCATTTTTCATTGTATCGTTTACAGAGAAGAGAAGCTAATTTATCGCAGTGCATGATAATTCAATTTTTTTTTCTTTTAGGTTTTGTAGAATTTCATTTACTGTGTTGATTTGATTACCGTGAAAACATTGTCGCCTGCTGGACGCTCGCTGCTGCTTCAGCCGTCATATGGTATTATCCAAATAAAAGTGTGTTTAACAAGCGGTCAGAAGTCGATCCATTTATTTGTTGGAAACTTTTAAATGACGAAGTATAATTGTTGTCATTATAAATATTAATTTTTCCATGGCCACGGAGGAGAATCAGAGATTGTGGGTCACATTCAGCGAGTCACAAACTCGCTGTATTTTTATATTTATGTCAACAAATGACAAGAAAAAACATAATCCCTAGGAGCTTGTGAACAGTTTTATAGCATTTTAAAATGCTGGTTTAATGTACTAAGACTGTGATGCTAAAAGACATGCAGGTAAGCCAAAACATTAACGCGACATGTTTAAATGTTAAGCGTTTTCCTTTCTTTAGAAAACCGTAATGTAGAAAGCACTTATGGATTAAGACAGTGATATTTAATGTTCATATTTTGGGCTCATCTGTTTTTCTGCATATGATATGATTTATTAGTAAGGTGTGTACAGAATGTGGTCTTTTATTATCACTGTCTCTGTGCATTAAGCGTGTTATTTTGAGAGGTAAATGCTTAATGTAAATAAACGCGTTGCGTTCATATTTTGAGTTGCATATCTGCACATAGTATATGCTTTACAATTTTGTCTTTATCACTGTCTTGGTACATTATGTGGTATTATGGAATAATAGTGTGAGGAATGCTTTTATTTTGAAGTAGGAGGAGAGGTGACGTCTGTACGGGGGGGGGGGGGGGGGAGTTATAAAAAAGAAACACGGGTCAATTGCTGCTGTACTAAGTTGTGGTTGCTAATAAAAGACAAGCTCCGAATACGTCGTTGTACGAACCTCTTTTATGAATAACACGACATGGTGTCAGAACGGGGCGACTTGTAAGCGGAGAAGGAAAAAGAAAAAGAAAAACAAAGCGTATCGTTTTGACGGAGGAATAGGAGACGAGCCGGCTGATATGGCGCAACCCACACCAACTGCTACGTTCACAATACAACCTCCAGAGCCATTCGATTTTTCCAAGCCTCAAGAATGGGAGCGTTGGATTAGGAGATTTGATCGCTTTCGGCTTGCAAGCAATTTAAACGCAACGTTGGAAGAAAACCAGGTAAACACGTTAGTGTATTGTATGGGCGATGAAGCCGAAGATGTGCTTAAGGGGCTAACGCTAACTGCAGATGAGAAAAAGAAGTACACGGATGTTAAGGCGAGCTTTGATGCATTTTTTGTGCCTAAAAAGAATGTCATATACGAAAGAGCCAAGTTCAATCAGCGTGTGCAACTGCCGGGAGAAACGGTGGATTCTTTTATCACTGCTCTATACGGATTAGCTGAACATTGCAATTATGGACAATTACAGAATGAGCTGATACGCGACAGGTTAGTGGTCGGGCTGAGAAACGTCTCGTTGTCAGAAAAGCTACAGCTAGACAGAGACCTAACCCTTGAAACTGCAATAACAAAGACAAGGCAGTCTGAAGAAGTTAGACGACAGCAGTGTGACTTAAGAGGAGAAAATGGCGGTGCTAGCAAGTGCTCCAATGTTGATGCTGTGCATGCTAAAAGCTACAGAAAACCCAAATTTCCCTCAAAGCCTCAGCCACAAGCACAAACACCAGGCAAATATAAACTTAATGCACGGCCACAGCAAGGTTCAAAGGCCTGTTATAGATGTGGGAAAATGCCCTCACATGGAAAATCAGAATTCCCTGCTACAGATGCTGTGTGTCACAGCTGTGGCAAAATGGGACATTATGGCAAAGTGTGCAGAAACAGTGCAAAATCTCTGAATGCTGTCTCTACAGAAGAAGAAGGGAGTTTATTCCTGGGAGCCGTGGATGCTGGAAAAGACCCGTGGACAGTGCAGCTACAGGTGAGACAAAAAAAAAGAGTGCTTTAAAATTGACACTGGTGCTGATGTCACCGCCCTGCCAGCCGAGGTGTACTATGACATTACTGGGGGACTGGATGTGAAGCGCCTGGCAGTGTCGACACGCCCATTGTTTGGGCCAGGTGGCAATGTACTCTCTGTCCTAGGTGTAGCCAGAGAAACACTGCGCAGAGGCAAAAAGACAGCCACAGAGGACATATATGTTGTGAAAGACCTGCACACTGCACTGCTGGGAAGGCCTGCCATAGAACAGCTTCAGCTTGTGTGCAGGGTTGACAGCATCACCATGGAATCTGTGAAACAACAGTATCCGAAGCTGTTGTTTCACAGATTTCACAAGTCACGGCTTGGGTCTTGTTCGGAGGCCATACTCAATTAAACTAAAGCCAGAGGCTGTGCCCTTCTCTCTCCACGCACCACGCAGAGTCCCTCTGCCGCTTATGGGACAAGTGAAGGAGGAGATAGACCGTATGGAGAAGATGGGCGTAATCACCAAGATTGAGGAGCCAACTGATTGGTGCGCCGGGATGGTGGTGGTGCCGAAAAAAGCAGGTACTGTTTGCATTTGTGTGGATTTCACAAGGATGAATGAATCAGTATGCAGAGAAAAGTTTATCCTGCCTTCTGTCGAGCACACTCTGGGCATGCTAGCTGGCGCAACAGTATTCAGCAAATTAGATGCCAATATGGGCTTTTGGCAAGTACCATTGACAAAAGAGTCTGCCAAATACACCACCTTCATCACGCCTTTTGGGCGCTACTATTTTAACCGTCTACCCTTTGGCATAGCTTCAGCCCCCGAGCACTTTCAAAGGATGATGATGACAGAAGTGACCGGTGGCCTGGAGGGGGTACTGTGTCACATGGATGACATCCTGGTCTGGGGACAGATGCAGGACGAGCATGATATGCGGCTACATGCGGTGCTAGAGAAGGCACAAAAGGCCGGCATTACGCTCAACATGGACAAATGTGAGCTCACACGCCATACAGTCAGATTCCTGGGCCATGTGATTTCAGCAGAGGGAGTGAAGCCAGATCCGGAGAAGACGAGAGCTGTGCAAGAGATGGACGCACCCAAAAATGTCAGCGAACTCAGGAGTTTTCTGGGCATGGTCAATCAGCTGGGCCGCTTCCTGCCTAACCTGGCTGAAAAAGACAAAGTGCTAAGAGATCTGCTGTCCAAGAAGAACCACTGGTACTGGGGGACAGAGCAGCAGGCTGCCTTTGATCAGTTAAAAACAGAGCTGTCATCCACACCAGTGCTCGCACTATACAACCCAAACAGTGCACTAAAAATCTCTGCTGATGCCTCTTCCTTTGGCCTGGGGGCAGTCCTGCTGCAGAAGAGCGATGCCAGGTGGTCACCTGTGGCATATGCGTCCAGGTCAATGACACCAACAGAGCAGCGCTATGCTCAAGTAGAGAAGGAGGCATTAGCTGCAACGTGGGCTTGTGAAAGGTTCAGCTGTTTCATCCTGGGAAGACCATTCGAGCTGGAAACTGACCATAAGCCGTTGGTGAGTCTGCTGGGCGGGAAGGCTCTGGATGACCTCCCACCAAGAATCCAAAGATTTAGGATGCGACTCATGAGGTACAGCTATACAGTCAATCATGTCCCCGGCAAAAGCCTGTGGACAGCCGACACCTTATCTCGTGCTCCCCTAAGAACCGCGAGAGCACACACAGATACAAGCTTACTAGAGGACACCAACATCTATGTAGACTCTGTCATCAGCAACATTCCTGTCAGTGGAGATTATCTGAGCAGCTTACGCGAGCACCTGAAGACAGACAGCACATGCTCTGCACTGATGGAGTACTGCACAGGCGGCTGGCCTGACAAAAGCCAACTGCAGGGAGAGCTGAGACATTACTGGCCTGATAGAGCAGTGCTGACTGTGCATGATGGACTGCTGCTGCGGGGCACAAGGCTCGTCATCCCATTCGTCTTACAAGGCGATGTGCTGCAGAGACTACATGAGGGACACCTGGGGGTGACAAAGTGCAGGGGCCGGGCCAAACAGACGGTGTGGTGGCCAGGGCTCAGCAGCCAGCTGAATGACATGATACTGAAATGCAGAACCTGCATTCAAGAGAGAGAGAACGTCAAAGAGCCGCTGATGCCAACGGAGATGCCAGACAGGCCTTGGCAAACTTTGGGAGCTGACCTGTTCACGCTGAAAGGCAAGACCTATATACTAGTAGTAGATTATTTCTCACGGTATGTGGAAATTGCGCTGCTGTCACCCACAAGGTCCACAGATGTGGTGGTGCACCTGAAATCCATGTTTTCTCGTCATGGCATTTGTGAAGTTCTTAAAAGTGACAATGGGCCCCAGTTCTCTGGTAGCCACTTTAAAGCCTTTGCAGCAGAGTATGGCTTTGTGCACATCACGAGCAGCCCCAAATTTCCCCAGAGCAATGGGGAAGCGGAACGCGCTGTACAGACTGTGAAAAACCTGCTAACAAAGGCATCAGACCCATATCTTACATTGCTGGCCTACAGAGCAACCCCTCTACAGAACGGCTATAGCCCAGCCGAGCTGTTGATGGGGCGCCGCCTCCGCACTACAGTTCCTGCCCTTCCAACCCTGCTGAATCCAGTTTTGCCTGACTACTACGCGCTGGAGGCCAAAGAAAGGGTGAAGAGGGGGAACGATGCAAAATCCTTCAACAAGAGACATGGCGCGAGAAACCTGGAGCCACTCGTACCTGGGGAGGATGTGTGGATCACCGATGCACGAGTCCAGGGCACAGTGCTATCTACACACAACATCCCTCGCTCTTATATCGTCCAGGTGCCCCAGGGCACACTGAGGAGGAACCGGCATCACTTGGTGCCACTGCAGACCAACAGTGGGGTAGTCGACGCTGATGAGCCACCGATGGGAGAAGATGCACCAGCAACAACATCACCAGAGCCAGCTCCACCAGTGACAACATCACTCAGCAGAGAGGGCCCCACCACAGAGACTCTGCGGACCAGGTGTGGGAGAGAGGTCAGAAAGCCGCAGAGACTTGATTGGTGATTTATTGATTTATTTTCACCGGGAAAAAAAAAAAAAGAAAAGAGTTGAATGTGATTGTGAAATTGTTCTGCTTTACTGTTTACATTTACCTGAAACATGTGAGTTTAAGTTTTGAAGAACACAGCCTGCTAAAGTAATAGTTCACAGTATGGTAATGTGTAAGTTATTTATTTCTGTTTTGCATGCTTGAAACAGGGACAGATCAGGGACAGGTCTTCCAGCAAAAGGGCAGAATAAACCCCTTAAGACCTGCAGAGACAAAGGTAGTCCACCCTTTGTTCTCAAAGAAAGGGAGATGTGGTATTATGGAATAATAGTGTGAGGAATGCTTTTATTTTGAAGTAGGAGGAGAGGTGACGTCTGTACGGGGGGGGGGGGGGGGGGTTGGGGAGTAGTTATAAAAAAGAAACACGGGTCGATTGCTGCTGTACTAAGTTGTGGTTGCTAATAAAAGACAAGCTCCGAATACGTCATTGTACGAACCTCTTTTATGAATGACACGACACATTAAGCCACTTTAAGCATTTCAGAAAGTCCCCTGTTCAAATTCTGCTAATTCACAAGCCTAGTGAGAGTCATACTTGCGAAGAAGGTAACGTTAATTATTAAACCAACAAAATCAAATCTTTCAAAAACACACAGAAATGTGATTCTTTTATTGAGTGAGAGGCAGTGGGTTTAATCAGTGACATTAACAGATTTACTATTCGGCATCTTCTCCACGACCTGCTTCCTTTGATGTTTTTACACAGAAAAAAAGGCGAAAAAACATACTGCATTGTCCAGTTTTCTCTCAGAAAGATGATATGAGTTACTATTGCAATTCTCGATGCAGCATGAATGACATACAATGGTGACATTTTTCACAATCACAACAAAAAAATCAAATACTGCCCTAAACTCAATAGCGGAAAGGCAGCACTATCCTGCAAATATGGCGGATAAACAAAGCAGTTTCCCAGAAATCAACGCAGCGTTACGTCACATTCTCTTTCTCTATTAGCTTTCCTGCTGTTAACAGGCCATAGTGTTTAATCACCTCTCTGAACGATTGGGGCAGTGCTGCTTCCTCAATAAAGTTTATCATTCTCACGTGTTTTAAGCTTTGTCAGTTTAAATATTAAAGTGTTTTAAGCCATTCAAGCATGAGGCAGCACGAAATAGATTTCAATGCGGTACTTATGATAGACATTTTCTGAAAGAGATCTAAATGTGGTACTCGCGCATTGTGATAAATAATTTCTGTTCGTGCCGGTGGCGCCGCACACACACAAAAAGCCACAGCTCGGCTCGGACAGCACGTGAGTACCAAATTGAGCTTTCTTTCGCGCATTCATCAGCAAATGCACACAAAAGCAAATCAGAATGACAGTCTTGAGGATTATTCACGTAAACGAGTATTGTTTCCGATCCGCACTTTACCCCAAACCAGCAGGTTCATGACTTCTTCAACCCCTACTGCAGTGCTTTCAAGGTAATCGTCCTCCATTTATAAACAAGCATGTGTTCAAAATGTAAAGAAATGCTTATATTACTATACCTGGCCATCAGAGCGAACCAACCCCATGACGTCACACGCTGTGGTACTGCAAGATGGCGGCACCCTTGCCCCAAAAGCTATAACAAAACAACCGTTTTTCTTTAAAATAGTTACATTAATCATGTTCGGTATATATTTTTTAATCAAAGTGGAAATCACTTTATTTAATAATGTAAATTTAACTGACTGCTTCACTTCCACTTTAAAGCACTTTACATGGAAGGGGGAATCTCAATCTCAACTGTGCAGCATCCACCTGGATGATGCGACAGTAGCCATATTGCGCCAGAACGCCCACCACACACCAGCTAAATAACATTTTATTCAATACAATAAAAGATTGTTTTCAAGAATACAATAATTTATTTCAGAGATACACAAAATATAATCTCAAGTAAGTGGATTTTTCCTTACCTCTCAGGAAGAGTAAGGTAGGCGGTAGTATGTTTCCAATACATTCTTGTTCTCTCTCAACAATGCTCTAACATCACAAGCAAATGGCAACGCAATCTTTTTAAACTGTGTCCTTTCTGCACCTCTTCTGCTGCACCTCTGTCATTTTCTCTGGGTCTCTGGAATTGTCAGTCAGCAGCGGTCAACAAGCTTCATTTTGGCCATTGCTTCTCAGTCTACTCTTAGTATCTTGGGCTTGACTGAGGCCTGGATTCATCCAGAAGACTCATCAACCACTGCTGTTCGCTCTAACAACTTCCTTTTCTCTCACACCCCCCGGCAGGTTGGAAGGGTACTGGTCTTCTCATTTCTAATAATTGGAAATACTCAACCCACTCTTCCCTATGCATTAACAATTATTTTGAGTTTCAGCTACTGATTAGTTAAACTCCATATTCTAATGATTTATCACCTTCCTGGTCATATATAATCCTTTATAGAGGAGCTGTATGGGCTGCTGTCCTCATGGCAGTCCACTTGTAGTCTTTGGTGACTTCGAAATCCATCTGGAGAAGCCTTACACAACAGACTTCCACTTAGCTTCATTCGATCTCAAATGGCTTACCACCACAAGCACTAACAAATCAGGCAACCAGCTTGACTTAATTTACACATGCAATTGTATCACAGACAACATTTGGTAAAACCTTTAGACATCTCTGTTCATTGCTTTATTATATTTAACCTACATATTACTACCTGTGTGCCACCAATTCCTCTACCAGTTACTTTTAGGCAAAACCTACGCTCCCTTTAACCCTTCCATTTTTTCCCTGTAGTGTCATCCTCTCTTCCCTCACCCACCTCTTTCTCATCTCTGGATGTAAATACAGCAAGTGACACTTTATCATTCACGTTAACTTCATTGAGAAAGTGAGGCAAAGCAAACACACACCTATAGAGGTGCAAGTTGAAGGAAAAAAATGTGATCTAATTGAAAGAGAACAACTGCACACTCACTTAAGCATAGACTATGTATTATGCTTAAGTGAGTATGCAGCTGTTCTCTTTCAATTAGTCCACTTTAACTTCATGTCAAGACAATATCTGTCTAGACAGGCCAGTGCATACTACCCCTTCTAACCTAAAAAATTGTTCTATGTATCATCATCTTTACTGTATTTTTGCTGAGGAGACTTTTGATTGGCTCACCAATGTAATAGATTTCTCTAATATAAAAAAATTAAGTATGTTTGACAAAAAAAAATTTGGGGAGAAGAATTTATTGAAGATGGTAGTGTAGCAGTTCTTCAATAGCGATGTTAGCATGTCTTCCTTCAAACAATCTTAACCCTTGTATGAAACCTAGCTTCTCCCAAAGTTCTGACTGTGGGATATAATTGTATACCTGAAGACACAAGGGCCGGAAACAATACTGTTAGGACCTTCCAACTGGAGATCCTTCAATCTACAAGACGTTCCCGAGGAATGCTGTTCTTTTGTTATTCTAATAGAATGGACCATTTGTTTCTCCCCTTTATAGACACAGTAACATTATTTCTTTCACAGAATGACTACCTGGACTTTCAGCAGCGGACATTCAACTGAGGCTGCTTTGCTGTTGGTCACTGTAGCCCTGCAGATAGAGAAAGCTGATTCCAAATCATCAGTTCTTATTCTGCTGTATCTATCTGCCACTTTTGATACTGTGAATCATCAGATTATCCTGTCTACCATCACCGGATCTGCACTCTACTGGTTTGAATCCTATCTCACAGGTAGGTCTTACAGGGTTTCCTGGAGAGGAAATCTATCCAAAGAACATCAACTGGCCACAGGGTTTCCTCAGGGATCAGTTCTTCACCATATACACTACATCACTGGGACCCATTATACAAGCACGCGGTTTCTCCTACCAAATTGTACCATTGATGACACACAGCTCTATCATTAATTTCAACCAGACAATCCAATAGTAGCTGCATGGATCTCAGGCTGCCAGACAAACATTTCGGCATGGATATGTTTGTCAACATCACCTGCAGTTCACTCCAACTCTACAGCATTATTTCCTCATCCTGCTAGATTCATCAAAAATTATTCTTTGGTGACCAACTAACCTTCAATGACCATATTATAAGGACAGCTTTGCATTGCACAGCATCAGGGGGATCAGGCCCTTCCAAACAGAGCATGCTGAACAACTTCTTGCCCAGGCTCTTGTCATTTCTAGGTTGGACTATTGCAATGCTCTTCTTGCTGGACTTCCATCATGTGCAATCAAACCTCAACAAATGTTTCAGAATGCAGTAGCACGACTGGTCTTCCATGAGCCCAAAAGGGCCCACTTCACTCCTCTATTTATCTCCCTGCACTAGCTACTGGTTGTGGCTCGCGTAAAGTTCAAGACACTGATGTTTGTGTACAGAACAGCCACAGGCTCAACCCCCTCCTACTTCCTCCTCACTCTTACGAATCTACATCCCCTCCAGAACCCTCCACAAGTAAGTGATGCCTTGTGGTAACATCACAGAGAGGCATTTTCATTCACCTTTCCTGGCTGTTGAAATGATCTTCCCACAATCACAGTAATTAACAGAACACCTGATATGTTATCTGACAGCAACACTAATTTAATCCTATACCCGACCCATTTGACATAAAAACTGCAACCTGAACCAAACCTGCATTAAATCTCCAACTCGAGGTATAAAAAACTCATTTATTAAAACTTTTATTCAAATTGTGAACAGATTAAATACAGAAAGCATGCAAAGAGCGCCCCCTTATATAATCAGTACAGCTGTCAATCAGAGGCAGGGCGATTGGCTACATTGCTCAGCGTGTACTGGACAGGGTCGAAATAGTCTTGGTTATTGGACCCGCAATCCGCCCGTGCTTGTCACTGTCTGGCCCACACCCGCACCACACCCTACACATAAACATTATTCCACCTGTTACATCAAATATTAGTGGTTCACCTGCATGTACTCGCCCGCATGCAGGACTCTGGCTTCCCCCTTGTGGACAACATAATAGGCAACTCTGGTCCCAGAGAGTGATTGTAAATTAAATTTACACGAAATATGTTTAAAATTTCATTCTGCATCTTCTGAAATTTCATTGTAATCCTTCTCATGAAGTCACTAATTTAATCATTAACTGTTCACCTGATTGCTTTGCCGTCGGGGTGTGATATTAGAGCGTTGTTGAAAGAGAACAAGAATGTATTGGAAATTCACTTACCTGAGATTATTTTTTTAATATATATATATATATATATATATATATATATATATATATATATATATATATATATATGATAGCATTCTTGAATTTTTTTTTAATGTATTATTGAATAAAATATTAGTTAATTATGAAAGAATGAAAAAATGAATAGCCATAATATGAACTTTTGTAAATGCTGTGAAACTGTGATGCTCATTGCTGATTTCACCATTAACAGTTTATGTTGTTGTATATGGTATAATTGAAATCCTTCACCATCAAAACATAGGGGTAGACATCACCTTTTCTGTGTTATCCAGTTTGGTTCAGGAGATACCATTTGGTTATGGCGGAAAGTAAAATGGTCGCCATGGCAACCACAATATGTTTTTGCGATGGCTCCATCTCTGAAAATGTTTAGGTCTGCAAACTGTACAAGTGTACCAAATTTCATGCTTTTATTAAAAAGTAAAAAAAAAATTCACATACTGTATCACCTGGGCTATTATATGACCAATTAACAATAAAGTTCTAACAATCAATCTAATTCAATTAGAAAACAGAGAAACAATGTCTTTGGAATCAGTTGCAACCTTTTTTTTCTTCTTTTTTTTTAAGCTGAAGAATGACAAAACTATGGAGAGACTCAGAATCCACTCAACTTTTAGGAGCTGAAGGAATTAAAGTGGCAGATATCAACTGCAGCACTCACTTGCAATAAACATAACAATATTATGCTTTGGTGTAGATGCTAATATAGTTATTAGATATCTTTATAGTTAATTTTCTATGTGTGTTTTAAGAATAAATGCACACCATATAATTTTATACTAAAATTACATTATTATTTTTTTTTTATAATGTATGATTTGATATTGACTTGCAGCTCTGGGTAGCAACACTAAACTGTTTTAGTTGACCTGAAATCCACTAATGCATATTCCACATCTCACCCTAGTGAAAGTTCTAGTGTATTGCATAACCTGAGCAGTGCTCTGCACTACATTTATAAAAATTGCACTTCCATTCACAACAAATGGCACATCTGAGCTGGTCTGTGGCAAAGTGTGCCACAGAATTTTCTCCATCTGATTGTGAACTCTTTAACAAAGCTGACACTCTTGTCCATAATGTAACAAACCAGCAGTGAAAATGTTCAAGTATTGGACTTTCCTATGGGGCACAGGCTCCGTGACAGAATGTTCATGCCAACATCAACAGAGTGGGATGGTGTCAGAGAACATGTCTGTCTCGTCTGCGGCAAGTGGCTGAAGTGCCATGTGTTTGAGTGAGAAAGAATACCACCCCATCTTGAATGTACAGTTTCCCATTTTCATCCAACTCAAATGTCTTAATTGTACTCTTTTTTTTCCCCTCTGATTGTCAACTCTTTAACAAAGCTGACACTTTTGTCTATAATACAGAGACCTTTCCTGTGGGGTTACATACATACATAAGTACACACACACTGTCACAGAATGGCCCGTCTTCCCCGTCACTCATCACTATCACCTGTTTATCTCCAATCATCACCCGCACCTGCATCTCATCAATCTCCAATCACCACACTCATATAAGCACTTCCCTCAGTTCACTACTTTGTCTGATCTTGAAGTGACGTGACAAGCGCTGCAAAGTTCCGATCCGGATTGCTACATGGACCGTCTCTGCTTTCTATAAGCGGAGTATATCTACCTGCAAATACTTATGTCTTTACTTACCTTCTGCCTTGTCCTCTTCCAGTCCTCCTCCTCGTCTGTCCCCGGTGGCTTTGTCGAATCCTCGGATGCCTCTGCCTCTCTGACGCTGCCAAACTCCAGGATCTGTCAAGACAGAGAGACTGTTTGTGATTGACATTCCTATTACTTTAACCTCATGAATTGACACTCACCCAGTCCGAAGAATCCACACGATTGCTGTTTGCTGTTCACCCTGTAAATAAACACCTTGTGATTTCACTTACCTTCTGTGTCCGACCCGTTCCATTACACACACACACACACACACACTTTTGTCAACCTTCTGCATATGACCAGTGAATGTACAATAAGCAGTTTAAATGGGTCGAGTAAATGTAAAGTTTATTTCAAAGCTTATTCAAAGAATAGTGAATAAGGGGGAAACATGCAGAAGATAAACACCATGGATCTGTGCAAAATAAACTTTTGACTGACTAATATTTCATCATCTATTTAGTGAGATGTTGTGCATTGTCATCTTTTGCTTGCTCACTGGGGGTTGCAAGGTGTTATTTTTTTAATGTACTGTGAAAACGCTGTGTTTATAAATAAATCAAATTAAAATAATAGAATTTATATTACATTCCATAATTTCAGTAATTGACTATATATCTTTCTTATAATACATTTCATAGAACCCAGCCTTAATGTAACCCCCCCCCCTACACCCACACACTCAAATTTGGTCCTATACGTCTAAAATTTGGCCAACTCACATTCTTTATAATTCAAATATGGACAATGTTATACTGTTATATGATTCTGTAATCAGTGCAGAGTGGAAACCCTGAATGATGCTATTGAGAAATATGAAAAATTGACTTATGGCACAATCAGCATAACTAAATAAGTGTTCTTAAATGCAATCTTGCCCTTTTGTGATGGGTTAAGCAGCTATCAGACCTTTGTTATGCTCTGCTAAGAAACTTTGATTTGACCATAGCTAAACTGAAGAGAGGTTCTCTGTAAATGTCACTGACTGACATTAGTTGGTAATTACTTTAAGCATCCTTACCCAAGCAACTCAAATTTTGTTATGGTACTTTAAACTGCCCTCTTCACCACTGCCATCCAAACAGACTGTGGGGCATTTTCCTTTCCGCCAAAATGGTTGATTATGTGAATTGTCCAGAGAGCTTTAGAGAAAGGAAGCTCTCTCTCTCTCTCTTCCTAATTTCTTCTTCTACTACATTTATTTTAAGAAATGCCACGTTGTATGATCAAAACTTACAAAGTGGGACTTCATCAGTCTGTACATGTTCAAGCATCCTAAATCCTTCTGTGATATACACTGGGGTGGCGGTCTAGTTTTACAACAAAACCTATGCACAACACTCTTAGTGAAAACAATCTTGCTTGTATCCCTGATTTTATAGAAACATGGTACCTAAATCAGAATAACAACACTATCCCACATTCTTAAATACTGGACCTTACAACATGGTTTAAATGGATTCAAACTGAACATATGAAACTGTTTTCATCTAAAGTACAAGATTTAATATTGTTCGCTTATTGTAAGTACCATTTATATCAGCATGAGATTATGAGTCTGGCTTTTCTTTGGCAAAACATCACATAATATACTAAATCAGAGGTCATCAGCAGGGGCCTGCAGCAGTACTGTGGTGGCAAGTATTGCTTAATCCTACAGTAATTTTTGTGTGAAAAAAAGTTTAAATATGCTAAACTAAAATGCTAATTAATTAACAAAACTGAAGCTAAAGTTGAACATTAAAATGCATTGCACAAGTGCATGACATTAGTAATGATTACTTAAATGGTTTTGCATTGTAGCATCATAACAAATAATAACATAACAAAGAAACATATATATAATATCTATAGTATTATAGGCATTAATATCATATGCAAGGAGGTCCATGCTCTATTTCTCTATTCATTGATGGGCCTAATGTCTCAAAAAGACCCCTAGGCTACTGTAATTCATAGTAAATTGTGACATTTGTCAAACTTTATTACCCTCATTGTAAACAGTCAATGCCATTATTTGGCTATAAAATATTTGTAACAATATAAAAACGGTCATTTGAAACTGTCCTCAACAAAGAGTTCATGAAGCACCGTGTAGCCTATTGAGCTCAAAACATGCATAAGACAGGCCTAAACTTGAGCCAGCTTTAATGTTCCTCGCTTCTGTCATTTTCCTTGGATATTATTCTCACAAAAGTGAGGTTTTGGAAGATTCTGGCAGGTTTAGCTCACATCTTTGTACATAGTGTACTTTTTTGTACAAATTTGTCCCCAACATATGCTTAACACAGACACACAAAGACGGTGGAAACATTATTCCTCTTAATTGTTGACTTTGATGTTATCTATTATATTACTATAATAATGAAATTATTAAAATAACATAAAATGCATGTATTAAAATAATTTTTACAGATATAAAATGCATGTACAGTGCACAGATAAATAAATATATATATAACAAAATATATAAATAAAAATTTGCCGATCTTTTCAATCTTGCACTGAATTCCTGCTCATCTAGATGAGTAGGTATTGCTAGCACAGTTGTTGTTTCGGTTTGGGTTTCTAAGTATCATGACAGCAGTCTGCTGGTAACTCTGTATATGCTTACTTTCAGGTAGACAGCTTTACTGAAAGCAACTGAGACATACATAGATGCCTCATTAGCAGCTGTTTCTACTGGCCGCTATATATATAAGATGTCTGCCATATTGAAACAGTCAAAACTAGTCTGTGAACTCTTGATAGCAAGTTGCCTGTGTGTCTGTAACCATAGTTATTTACATGTATTAATATATCTGCAATATACATTATTATTTGATTTTTACAGGATTTTAGTTTTATCACTGTTCTAAGATCATTCTGCATCTGGATGTTGCATGCAGTTAATACACATAAAACACAAATCAACACAATCTCATCTAAGGTTATTCCAATTCATCTGGAATTATTAGCTTAGTGATTATTACAACCAAAATTTCTATAGAAAATTCATTAATTGCTAAACAGTGTCATGTTGACTGTTATGGGGGATGCATTAACATGTCTGGAGCAGTTGAATATGGTATCTGCATAATACATATCTGTGTGTGGCACGCTTCCAACCCTGTGTATCCTGAAACAGTTTCAGGATACACAACACAAATGTTATAAAAATGACAGTAAGTATAACGTTATACAGTAACAATCTATCTTGCTTTTTAAAATATCGTAGAACGGTACAAATTAGCACAAACAAGAGGATAAATGGGGCCGTAAAAATCGTCTTGCCCTCAGAATAGGATGAGTAAGGGTTAAAATGTAAAAAATGTATTGTCCTTCCCTTTGTGAAAAGGCAGTTTTTTATTGCTGTATCTTTTCTTTAACTCAAAGATGTGCATGGACAAAAACAACCATTCAGCTCTCAGGAGGTCAAAGCACTAATTAGATGCACACTGTGACTTCAGCATGCCATCAGTTGCTATTGTGCTCCTAACGTTTTGTTTGAAAACAAAGATGGAATGGCAGCAAGTGGACAGCGTGACATTCAAATACCTACTTCACAGCCATCAGAATGACCTTTGTGATGTAAGAAAGGTCAGTCCGTTGCAAATTGCTGTTAGGTGTGGTCTGGTCACTGTGTCACACATTAGACAAACCACAAGAAGAAACAAAGCATTTGAATTGTTTCTGGAAAAGGTCCTTACTCAATTCCTCTTTTTGCATTTACCACAAAATGCATGACTGATTGCTTACAGTTTTTGGTAACATTTCTCATTTATGTCTTGTGTTTAAAAACAAGTTGAGAAATGCTTGGCTGAAAGGCGAAACATTAGGCAATGTGACAACTTAAGGAGTGCCCTACATGAACAGTATGGTTCTTAACGTCAGCACAGTTGCAAATAGTTTATTGTTTCATTGACCACTTTACAACATCATTACTCAGCCGGAGTCTGGCTTTACAGAATCAAAGCTGAGGCATGAAACAAAAGGGTTGCTGACATTCAATTTTACCTTCCAATAAAAGCTTTAGAGTGCATGGACCTGAGTGCAGACAGATTCTCAGGACCTCCAAGCACCTCTTTAATCAACGATAACAATACAGCTGGAATTTCATATACCATTTCAGCAGCAGACTGGTAACACTTGGAGAGAAGCTAGAGTTTAGGACCACGGGGAGAGAGAAATACTGCCATTCTATGAGCGTTTCTCACGGGATAGTCACATGTATCAGATATTTTGTTGAAGAAATACATTCAAATATTTCACAAAAACTGATTCATTTTTAAATAAATTTCATTAGTAATTAATTTTACAACTATACACACTCCTAAATTCCTAGATTAAAATAAGATTAAACTGGTATGTGTTTATAAGACATGCTAAAAATGTCACCAGATGGAAACTGCTTTTATGTTGACATTAAAGGTGGGCTATTATTGAGTGATATATTCTGGGAGCGGACCCAGCCTAAACAAGGATGAGGGAAAACATGAGGCATACAGATGTGAAGGTGATCAGGTTACCTCTGCTTAAAACTCACCTGTAATGCATTTGAACTGACACATTAAATACAGAATCAGACCTCAAAGAGGTCAAGAGAAACTGAAGAAAAAAAGATTGTGTTATTACACTCAGGACTGGAAACTGAGCCAAACTCTCATCCAAGCAATAATAATCTTTTATTTCATATCATCTGAAGAAATGAGAACACAGCAAAAATTTGTTGCATTAGCAGAATTTAGTTGCACCCGGTATTTGTGTCTTATATAAAGACCTTGTAGAAGGCCATTAAACAATACGTAATTGATTGAGATGGGAGAGGATTGTATTCTTTGTTTTGTTCCTCCCTTCTGTTCCTCATCAGAGAGGGAGGAAAAACAGAACACATAATTTTCAAACCCTGCAAGCTGTTATTATCTCTGTTTTAATAAAAGCCAGTCAAGTCACTGGAAAAGTCAAGTTAACTATAAAAATTAGCACTAAATAAATGTTAACCTCATGTACACGTATTGAAATTAAATCTATTGCCATTTAATGCCATGCAATAGTATAACATTATACTACTATTACCTGCCAAGTAACAGGAGCCGGTAGCAGGAATATCTCAAACCTCTTCTGACTATCGTCACTCACATTTTCACACTATAGCTTGCTTTGAGAAAAGCATCGCCATGTGTTTTCTTCCCATATTCCCTTTCTTTTTTTTTTTTTTTTCCACCATGTGCTTTGCTGGGAAAGGGTAGAAATTGACGTCACTGCAGGGCTGGCCTGTAGTTTATTAGTCAGCGCGGAGTGCTAGGTTAGAGCTCAGACAAGGCTCTGTCCAGCCAGCTCAACTCAACTTACCCTCCACAACTCTTCAGAGGGATGTCTTTCCTATAAGTTTACTAAACTGAGGCATTGTCCCAATTTGTACAAACTTAAATTTTATTCATTACTCCTTGCTTACTTTTAAGCAGTTTTCAAGCTCTCTTGTTTGAGGTTAAATAGTGCGCGACACTTTTAGAGAAGACAGGCGCGTGCTGAAACATCCAATTTTGGATTATAGTTTCTGTTTCTCGTCTTTCAGTTGAGAAAACTCGACTCGTGATGGTTGTCCTGTCACTTAGGTTACTAATGGTAGGAGTTGTTGTAAGTCTGACTTCAGCTCATCTGGTAAGTGTTAATGATTTACTGTTTGTGCACGTAAAGTTGTAGTAAAGTTGTAATAGTAAGTGAAAGCTCGCGGGAGATGTGACAGTCGCCCTCCCGTTTAGAACATGATTCGAATTCATTTAAGCCGGTTATACGAATATTCATACCAGTATATTGGGTTTGTTCTATCTGTTCGTAATATGCAGAGTACTTACAAAAAATCTACTAACCAAATACTAAAGAGAAGCGTGCGCATTTTAGGAGAGTGTTCCCAGCTGTCAAACCAATAGCCAAACTGTCTGAAAAGTTGGCATGGCAGAAAACACGTGAAATATGGCAAGCTGATTTCACATTTACTCCTTTACAACTTTAGTAGTATCATGTCAGGTACTAGTACTTGTTGAGCAATTACTAATTCTTCAGATACTGACTATTCATAGCAGTTTATTAATCCTACTTTTAGTTATTTTAGTTACTATTCCAGGATACTAGTATGTATTTGTTAAATATAATTTTTTTTAAATTTGACAAAAACTATAAAGTAGCCATTCTGACTAGTAACTATTTAAGTAGAAAAGAAATGTTACTAACAACAATTGAGATGGGATACTAATGTCTCTAATAAGGTACTAGTCTCTAATAAGTACCAGGAAAGCGGAAATAGCTATTTGAATGGTTAGAAATAATAATAATAAAATGTACTGGCACCTAATACTAGTAAACAGAATAGTTACCAGCAATAACTTTAGCACATTCTTGTTGGAATTTAATATCTGAGCCACAATAGCAATGGATGAGTTGCTTATTCCTCTGCCACCGGTCACTATTTCGTCACTATTGGGTTACATCTTAGCAATTAAAATGAATTAGTAGTAACAAAAATAGATGCTAATTTGTTTGAAGAAATACATGTTAAAAATGCCACAATTTAAATTGAAAGTTGTATTCTTACATCGTTTATGGTTTCTCTTTTCCTATAGTAGGCTTAATTTTTCATTTGTTTTGTAAATGTCTTGGCTGCATGTTTCATGCAATGTCTCTTTGTTCTCTTTTTTTTTCTTGCAGGCTGGTGAAAGTATAGATAAAGAAGGTAAAGTATATAGCGTTGTCCTCAAACATTTCCACTATTTGTATGCTCTTTTTGTTTCTTAAACTTATTTTAAAGGTGAAAAAGTCATTTTATAACTTTTGACGCATCATTAATAATTTATGTAGCCAGCTGCAAAATGCAAATTAGAGTCACACTCTGCCAAGTCGTGTGGGGTTTAACTGTTATCACTTGCATCGCCTCTCAATGTTTAATGACAAGTATTTTAATCAGAACTGTTTAACAGTCAGTACAGAAAAAACCTTAAGGTTACCCTAAGAGATGAAGCAAATCAATCTCTAAAGAACTTAAGACATTAAAACCGCAAATAGTTTGGTAATTAAAGTTGGGAGTGACACGCAAGTTGCACAGGATAATACATTGTTTAGTCAGTTAGACTTAACTGAATAAATTATTCTCTCTCTCTCTCTTTAATAAACAGTGGGAGAATTTCAAGAAGTTAATTGTACACTGTGAAAACTCGATCCTGTACTTGTTCTTGTAAATTTCAAAATTATGTCAAAGTCACAACCTGCAGTGATGAGTTTATTGAAATTTTCAAACACATTCAGTTTAATTACAGGATGCAGTAAATAATTTTGAAACTGACAACTCATTAAATCTAGTATGGAAGTGACAGAAATTAATGTATTAAATTATTTTATTGGTTTTGAAGAACCAACATTTTATGCCTTATTTATATGACCAAGTTTGGATATTTATTCAATTGAACAGCATTCGCATTCAAACGTCTTCTTTAAGAAGTGTCGAACAGATGTCGAACAGTATTTGAAGAAACCGAATGAATTGTTTTATTTTTTATAAACCCTAAAACAGGCAGTCATCGGAGGCAGTTTTATTTCTGGCTTAGCCAAAACTGCCATAACAATTTGCAAGGCAAAGAGTTTTTTGGCTCTGGCACATTTTTTGGTTTGAAATGTTTTCCCCTGTGCAAACCATCATTCATATGTCAAGAGGCAGACCAAGAGCTCAAATAAAATAGCTTTGAAACATAAGAGGCAGTTTAATGGCTATAAACAGCCATTCATTAGACTTCACAACCACACATTGCTAATGTTTTTGGCTACTTTTTTTATTTAAAATAAACCCGTTACAGCAATCCTTTCTCCCTCAGGACTTGAAATCTAGCATGTATTTACAAGTGGCATGAGATGTTATTTTTAATTATTTTTTAATATAATATATAATAAAATAATAAAGAAATTCTACATGTGTATTTTTGTTTTATCAGACTTGTTTAAGAGCCGTCTGAAAGAATATGGCCTCATTACTCCCATCAGTACCGACGCAGAGGGACACTACCTCTCGCATCTTCTTTCGGCCAATCACAAACAGCGTGTGAAGCGAGAGGTTTTGGAAGGGTCAACACAAGCGGTAGACAGGCTGTTCTTTAACATCACTGTCTTTGGCAAGGAATTCCACCTCCGACTACATCCCAACCAAAGATTAGTAGCTCCAGGAGCCATGGTTGAATGGCACAATGAGATCGAAATAGCTGGAAATGCAACTGAGAATGGAACCCATTCAGAGAGAATACTCAGAAGGGAGTTGCTGAAAACGGACTGCACTTTTATAGGGGACATCACAGATGTGCCTGGAGCCTCTGTCGCCATTAACAACTGTGATGGGCTGGTGAGTGTTGTTTCCTTTCCTAGTGTATTATTTTTTTTAAATAAACTTAACAAGCAAGGTCTGGGACAACTGACAAAATGTAACAGAAACATGATGTTGCAAAGCAGCAGGTTTGTATAGTTAATATCATTGGCTTACAAACTATTTTGGCCTATTTTCGTACTTCATAATGCCAATGCAGTTCGGTTTCTAAATTTCTATGCAAATCCTCCCTGGCATTGAGTGAGTCATGCCCAGACTTTTCTAAACCTGCAGGGAACCTGCTTCTATGACCGTCATTTTCCCCCCATAATATTTGCAGTTTACTTATGTTTGACATTTTCTTTATTTAAAGGGACATATCACCCCCTCACTCAATCATCTTCTAACTCTCATGTCTCTCCAAACTACTAATGCAGCAATATTAAAATTCTAATACAGATTAAGCCATTGATCATTTCCTTCATATAATTTAAAATATTGTTTTTCTTAATAGTTTGAAATACTTTTTTTTTTCTTCTAAATAACAACTAAAATTAATTTTTAAATGGGACAATTTAGGTATTTTATTAAATTATTAAATTTTATTAAATTATTAGTGTTTTTTTTCTCATACAACCAAAGTAGACTGAGACTAGTGACTGTCAGGCTCCAAAAAATAGTCCAGACGAGTCATTGATTATTGACTCTAGCCCTCTAAAAGCCGTGAAGTAGCTTTGTGTGAGTAATGGTTCATTCCCCTTTTAGCACATGCTGTGCTGAAGGTGGTACTAATTCACTCACCTGCCAGTCTTCTGAACAGGTCATTCAGGAAAATTGTGTATTGTACTGCGTATCTTTTGGCCTTTCTACTTCATCACAAAAGACTATGCAAGCTTGAGGCAAGTGTCCAGAATGAAAGAGTTCAGTGAACTGTTGGTCACCCCAGAAAGCTGACAAATAGCATGAAGCTGCTCTCCTCAGGACCTGTCCAACATCAGAGAAAATAAGAGGAAAGATTTACTCTTCAACAGTAAATACAGAGGTCAAATTGGGAAACTGATTTTGCATAGACTTCCAAAGACTTTGTATAGACAAGCATGGCCAAAGGAGTGACGTCTGTATTGATGAGGCTCTCAGTGAGAAAAGACGTTTTTTTGGAATCAAGCGATGGCATTTAGCACAGGGCTTTATTCATCTGAGCTTAAATTGGATGCTTTCTCTTTCTCCTTGGAATCAAGTAGAATGTGTCAGCGTTTCTACAAGTGAACTATATAGCGGGAAAAAAGTAACAATAAAAACTCTACATTGTAGTCAGCAAGCCATATAAAGGACGCTGTTTATCTGACAGTTTGTATGGTTTTATTATTATTATTATTACTATTATTTATTTATTTATTTTTGATGCAGTAAAAACATTTACAACTCGAATTGCGGAAATGTTGGGACATTTTTTAAATTTGAATACAATGAAAACGTCTTGGGTTACGTATGTAACCCCAGTTCCTCGAAGGAACGAGACGCTGCGTCAGGAGACACTTTGGGGGATGCCTACAGCGTAACCGGCTCTGAATAACAATGAAATCTGTCCAATGGATGGGAGGGACGTCACGGGCGAGGTGACGTAATGACCAGCTGGTATAAAAGCATGTGTGGTGAAACCGGCTTCAGCTTCTAGAATGAAGCAAGCGCTGGCAGGGATGCCTGGAATTGTGGCCTCGCGACGCAGCGTCTCATTCCTTTGAGGAACTGGGGTTACATACGTAACCTAAGACGTTCCTCTTCAGGAACTCAAGCTGCGTCAGGAGACGCTTTGGGGAACGACATACCCACGGCATCAGACTTCCAAGTCCCTGCCCTGTGTGTATCCAACGGAGCACAGCTAGGGCGAGAGAACGGAAAAACCTGGAGTGGCTCGTATGTCTAGGCCATAAAACCTGACAAGGTCAGGGGCGTAGACCATCCCGCAGCGTTGCAGATGTCCTGGATAGGGACACCTGCGAGAAAGGCCTTGGAGGCCGCCACACTCCTCATGGAATGAGCTCTGACTCCCATGGCGAGATGAGGTCAGAAGACTCATAGGCCATCTGAGTGGCATCCACGAACCGACTGCCTCAGTGCACCATGGAGGAAATGTGTAACTAGGGGTTGTCTGCCCACTGTCAGTCCACCAAGAGGGGTGTGGTAAGCCGAGATTGCCGCCACATAGACCTTCAAGGTGGAGTGGGCTAACCCTGCGGAGAGTCGAGCCTGCAGGAACTCCAGCACTGTATCAACCGGACAGTTAACTGGGTCGAGCTGGCAATCTCCGCACCATGAAGTGAAGAGTCTCCACTTCAGGGTGTACAGCCTCCTCGTAGAGGGAGCTCTGGATTGGAGAATGGTCTCAACAACCTCGGTTGAGAGACCGGAAGCTATGAGCTGTGCCCCCTCAGGGGCCACACCCACAGCTTCCACAACTCCGGGTGGGGGTGCACAAGGGTGCCTCCTGCCTGTGAGAGGAGATCCCTCCTGACTGGAAGAGCCGTCGAGGAGGGAAATCAGGTCCGAGAACCATACTCAGGCCAGAACGGGGCTACTAATAGCAGCCGGAGTCCGTCCCGGCGCACTCTCTCCAGAACTCCGGGGAGCAGAGCGATCGGGGGAAAGGCGTACAGACGAAGCCTCGGCCACGTCTGTACCATGGCATCCAGCCCAGCGGAGCTGGATGACGTAGAGAGTACCAGAGGGGACATTGTGCTGACTCTTGAGTGGCGAAGAGGTCCACCTGAGCCTGGCCAAACACTCTCCAGATCCGCTTCACCACCTCGGTGTGAAGCATCCATTCCCTGGATAACAGCCCCTGCCTCGACAGGGTGTCTGCTCCCATATTGAGATGCCCAGGGATGTAAACAGCTCTCAGTGAGAGGAGTTTGCCCTGGGCCCACGCAAGGATCTAGTGTGCCAACCTGTACAAGGGGCGCGACTGCAGACCTCCTTGGTGGTTGATGTAAGAGACCACTGATGTGTTGTCGGTGCGAACTAACACATGGTGACCTCTCAGGTCTGGGAGAAAGTATTTCAGAGCCTGAAACACGGCCAGCATCTCGAGCCTGTTGATGTGCCAGGCGAGATGATGACCTCTCCACCGACCGTGGGCAGGGCGGCCACTCATGACCGCTCACCAGCCGCCATCAGACCCAGCAGTCTCTGAAACTGCTTGACAGTGAGTGACTGGCCTTCTCTCACTCTCCTGACTTCCGTGAGGATCGACTCGATCTGAGCAGGAGACATACGTGCCTGCATCGTGGTCGAATCCCACACCACACCAAGATAAGTGGTTCTCTGTACTGGAGAAAGAACACTCTTCTTGGCGTTTAGTCTTAACCCCAACACTTTCATGTGGGCGAGAACAACATCTCGATGTTGAGCTGCCCTCCGCTCTGACTGAGCGAGAATCAACCAATCGTCGATATAATTGAGTATGCGGACGCCCCGTAGCCACAAACTTAGTGAAAGTGCGGGGTGAGAGTGCTAGGTCGAAGGGAATTACCCAATATTGGTAATCTTCGCCCCCGAAAGCAAACCTTGGGAACTTCCTGTGAGAGGGAAGGATGGAGACGTGGAGGTATGCGTCTTTTAGATCGATCGCGAAAAAACCAGTCCTCGGACCTGATTTGAGACGCGACCTGCCTGAGCGTGAGCATCTTGAACTTCAGTCTGCTGACTGAGCGGTTCAGAGATGCTGCGATGTATAATGGGACGCAACCCTCCATCCTTCTTTGGAACTATGAAGTACCGGCTGTAGAACCCGGACTCTCTCTCGTGAGGAGGAACCACCTCGATGGCCTCCTTCCTTAAGAGAGTATGTACCTCCTGTTCCATTACTAGAACCTGCTCGGGGCCCACTAACGTGGAATTCACCCCGTTGAATTGAGGCGGACGAGAATTGAACTGGATTCTGTAGCCTCTTTCTACAGTGCGCAGCACCCATCGAGACACATTTGGCAGTAGTTTCCATGCTGCGAAATAGTCTACTAAGGGAACCAGTCTCTCGAGACTGGCCTCTGGTGTAACCGGAGCGGCTAGTTCGGTGCCCTGAAGCGGCCCAGCAGCCCCGTGAGCTAGAGAGCGGCGAGGGAGAAACCCCCGCCCTCATCCAACTCCTTGAGCAGGTCAGCCTGGCCTGCCCGCAACACCACCATGGCGTGCAGACAAAAAAGGCAGGCTTGGATGTGGAGGCGAGTCTTAAACCGCAGAAAACCCTCTCTGCGGTTCGACAAGCCACTCCACAAGCTCCTCATATTGGGGTGACAGAGTGGGTGCAACATGCTCGACGCTTCCCATGTCAACCTCCTCGGAGGAAGACACGAGAAACGCCGACGCCGCTGCCCGAGGGGAAGTAACCGCGAGGCGGGCTTCCGAACTCGAGGAGCGGTCATGGGATCTGACAGGTGAGGATGGAGATAGAGACTCGCTCGACGCCGATCCCTCCATCAGATCCCGCCGCGAACCCCATGAGCGCCGCCTCCGCTCCGCCTTAGCGGAAGCGGGCAGCGCCGCGGGGAGCGCCAACACACACAAGCTGTGTGTATCCCCCGCATACACAAAAAAACATCTGCAGGGAGGAACACACAGCTCGTATTGCGCTTCTCCCAATTTCAAGCCTTAAACTGGCTCTTCTTAGCCATAGCTAAAGACAGACAACTGTAAATAAGACTGACAGAAACACAGAGCGCTTGCTGAATGACAGAAAGCTGATGCCGGTTTCACCGCACGTTCTTTTATACCAGCTGGTCATTACGTCACCTCGCCCGTGACGTCCCTCCCATCCATTGGACAGATTTACATTTACATTTATTCATTTAGCTGACGCTTTTATCCAAAGCGACTTACAATTGCTATATATGTCAGAGGTCGCACGCCTCTGGAGCAACTAGGGGTTAAGTGTCTTGCTCAGGGACACATTGGTGTCTCACAGTGGATTCGAACCCGGGTCTCTCACACCAAAGGCATGTGTCTTATCCACTGCGCCATCACCACCCGTGATTTCATTGGTATTCAGAGCCGGTTCCACTGTAGGCGTCCCCCAAAGCGTCTCCTGATGCAGCTCGAGTTCCTGAAGAGGAACTAAACGACTTCCAAATCACATGAGCCAATATTTTATTCACAATAGAATATAGAGAACATAACAAATGTTTAAACGGAGATATTTAGCACTTTTATACGGTGGCAGAGAGAGCTTAACGTGCTGCAAATAGAAAAAACACCTGCAAATAGAAAAAGCACCAGCAAATCAAGAAAACATCTTCATCAATTTGACAGCAGATGCTGCAAATGCTCACAACACAACCAAATAAAGGAGTATTTGCAGTACGTTTCTTTATTTGTTTGCGTTGTGAGCATTTGTAGCATGTGTGTTGTCAAATTGATGAAGTTGTTTTCTTAATTTGCAGGTATTTTTTTCTATTTGCAGTGCATTTCTTTATTTGGTTGTGTTGTGAACATTTGCAGCGCGTGTGTTGTAAAATTGATGAAGTTGTTTTCTTAATTTGCAGGTGTTTTTTCTACTTGCAGCACATTGAGCTCTCTCGACCGCTGTACTTTTATCCACTAAATGAGAAATTTAAAATTGGATGTCTGCTAAAGGCAACTAATAAAGTTAATTGACATCAGGTCTGTAACATGATTAGCTATAAAAAAGGATGTCTTAGAGAGGCAGGGTCTCTCAGAAGTAAAGATTGGCAGAAGCTCTCCAATCTGTGAAAGAGTGCGTAAAAAGATTGTGGAATACTTTAAAACAACATTCCTCAACTTCAAATTGCAAAGGCTTTGCGAATCTCATCATCTACGGTACATAACATCATCAGAAGATTCAGAGAAACTGGAGAAATATCTGTGCTTAAGGGACAAGGCCGAAGACCTTTGTTGGATGCCTGTGGTCTTTGGGCCCTCAGACGACACTGCATCACTTATCGGCATGATTCTGTCATTGACATTACTAAATGGGCCCAGGAATACTTCCAGAAATGACTGTCAGTAAACACAATCCACTGTGCCATCTGCAAATCATGAAAAAAGGAAGCCATATGTATCCTGTGGGCCAAGGCTCATTTAAAATGATGAATTCTTGTTGGAAATCATGGACGCCGTGTCCGCTGGTCTAAAGAGGAGGGAGACCTTCCAGCGTGTTATCAGCGTTCAGTTCAAAAGCCAGCATCTCTGAAGGTATGGGGGTGCATAAGTGCATACAGTATGGGCAGCTTGCATGTTTTGGAAGCCACTATGAATGCTGAAAGGTATAAAAAGGTTTAAGAGCAACATATGCTCCCCTCCAGACAACGTCTATTTCAGGGAAGGCCTTGTGTATTTCAGCAGAACAATGTATACTGCAGCTATTACAACAGCATGGCTTTGTGGTAGAATAATCCAGGTGCTGAATTGGCCTGCCTGCAGTCCAGATCTTTCACCTATAGAGAACATTTGGCGCAGCATTAAAAGTCCCCTGAAATGCTTTGAAACATGCAGCGTTATTCTATGCATTGACGTAATTTTAACTGAAACAGGAAGACAGGGCGGGACATATCAAGCAGCCCCGCCACTTTTAAAAATAGCCAATAATGTTTGTTTATATCACAGCTTGGACTAAAGCCGTTCAGAGCCGTTGAGCTACGTAAAGCCGCATTTGACATGGTATGACAGCCACAATCTCATCCATATTGCTATAAAATATAGCATTCTGTGTAGAATTCAAATAGGTCCGATACGTTTTGTGGTCTGCACTGACTCGCGCATGTGATCCACTCCGTGCTATCGTGTCTCTGGACCGGAGCAGAGTGTGTGTGCGTTGCGGTGTTTAGCGTGACATAGCGCGAAGTGACATAGCGCGAAATGACATAGCGCAGACTTCTTCTTTTCCTCAATGGAAAGCATATTTACACTGTCTAATTCGTTCCCTGTCCCCTATATAGTGTATTACCATTCACTGTACAGAAAATACTAATTCTGTGAACAAGTGACCTATTTCAGCCGCGGCTTCAGCATCTATTTATAGTGTAGGGGGAGGGCGCTTTGAATTCTAGAGAGCATTTGATTGGACAGAAAGTTTGATGAGAAGATGAAGAACGATGTGACGTCAAAAAAAATCGTTGAGCCGTTTTGGGGCACACTGGATACAGATAACCTTAAGACTAACATATTGATACTAACACCCAAAAAACTTATATTTTGATTTCATGAGACCTTTAAACGAAAATACGTCAAAGGTGACCACAAACTCTTCAGCAGCTGGAAACCTATATCAGCCAAGAATGGGACCAAATTCCAACACCAAAACTCCAGAAACTCATAACCTTGATGCCAGACATCTTCAAACTGTTTTGAAAATTGTAAAAATTTCTCAGTTTAAGCATTTATGTTATCTAAGTTCTATTGTGAATAAAATATTGGCTCATGTGATTTGAAATTCTTTCAGTTTTAATTTTATTCAAATATAAAAGAATCTCCCAACATTTACGGAATTCGAGTTGCACTGTAAATAGAAATTCATAATTTGATTGAATATGTCTGTGGGAGTTTTTTTAAAAGAAAGGGATATTTCTTTTATCAGCAGAACAGAAATTATTTCTTCAAAATTATTCAAACTAGTAACTCATGAGAGTCTTTTTGAATAATTCATTACAATAATCACTCATAAGGGTAATCTGAGAACTCTCTGTGTTTATTTTTGCTTATAGCCAGCAAGAACAACTCAAGTGAAAGTTGTGTTTTAGATGTTTTAGTGAGTCAGCTGCTAATTCAGTATCTGCTTCAGACTGTCATCAGACTGTTCAGTTCATCAGACTCATACAAGCTGTGGCTCCTGAGTCTAATCAGTCTAATTCATTCCTGAGTTTGTGATACTTTTTGAATGATTCAATAAATGAACCACTCAACTTAAAGACATGTTTTCTCATTCATAAGTCATTCAGTTGATTCAGGACAGTAGCTGATTCATTCAGTGAATTCATCGATTCAAGTGGTGGCTCACGTGTTTGTGAGTCTTTTTTAACAATTCATTACAAGAACCACTCATAAGAGTTATAAATGTGTGAATCAGACTTGCATCCCATGAGGCCAGTTCATGAAAAATACATTTGTTCATGAATTGGTCTATAATGTTTTCAGTTTCAGTACTTATTAGAACCTCTGAGTTAATCTGCTCTGAGACAAGCTGAACTATTCCATTTGAAGCTTTAGACATTTTCCTTCAGCTCTGAATGTTTAAATTGTCTTAGTGTTGATGTGTGACCTTTGAAATCTTGACTGTGTATTTCTACAAGACCCACTGAGGCTTTAGATTTACACTTTCCAGCAAAACTCCACCACTTCCTTGAAACAGGCTTTGATGTAAAGTGGCACATTGAGTCGACACCAAGTTATGTTTCATTGGTCTTAATTATAGTCATGGTGGATCTTGAAGTCTTCATGTGTAGCCTGTGAAGCAGATATTTCCTCTCTGAGAGGTTGTGGGGGATGGAGGGATGATTTTAGCTGGGGGAGGAGGAGAAGGAGGAGGAGGAGTGGGAGGCTCGCTTACATGACACAGGCATGTAGGCTTGTGAACATTCCTCTGAAAGTGGAGAAAAGATAACGGTTCTGTTTCTGCTTAGCAACTCAACAAGGTTTCGGAATGCTCTGCTAATCTACGCCCCTCTGTCACTCATAGCTTGGCCTCTATAATGCATACTGCTGTATTCTGTGGCCAGGGCGCTGAATGAGGCTCCTCACTCATTGATGATCAGAGCTGGCTGCGTTACTGAACTCCTGGCTGAGCTTCACACGCGAGGCTGGCCCTGAGCCAGTACTTCATCCCCAACGTACCTTTGTCAGGAGAATAATGACATTAATGGTCAGAGTAGTCTCTGTTCTTCTGCCCACTCTGCCACTAACAATCTTACATGTTCACAGTCTTTCTCAGATCCATTTCACAGCTGTGATGACTTTGAACTTCTCTGTTTTTTTCCCATCATGCCTTGAATTTCTCTAATAATTGAGTTCTAGTGTTAGCTCTGTTTCAAATACCTAGTGAGCTGCATACTTCTTAGGCACTAAGAAGTCCTAATAGTGATTTATATTGCTCTACTGTACAAAGACAACAAGCAGCAACTAACAATCATGTGCATGACACCAGTAATTTGAAGTTATTTTTTGTTGAATGGGCGAGACTTCTGATTCGTTAGCTGCAGTGTTAATTTCGTTGACGAAGACGACGACGAAAAATATTCGTCAACGAACCTTTTTTCTGTGACTAAGACGAGACGTTGACGAGCTAAAACTAATATCTGATGATAAAAACTATGACGAAATTTGTCGTACAAACATAAATTCATTGCTGTATATATATATAGCAATGAATATATATACTGTATATATATATATATATATATATATAGAGCAATGATTGTGAATAAACACTGAATGAAAAAAAGAGAGTTACACTGTTACAAAAAATTCTTTCAAATAAATGCTGTTCTTTTGAATTAATCGTCAATGAATCCGAAAAAATAAATAAAAATCATGGTTTTAACATGAACATTTAAAAAAAATTAAGCATCATAAACATTGATAACAATAAGAAATATGCACCAAATCAGCATATTAGAATGATTTCTGAAGGATCATGTGACACTGAAGACTAGAGCAATGACTTCTGAAAATTCAGTTTTGCCCTCAAAGGATAAATATTTCATAATAGCAATGTTTTTTTTACTGTATTTGATTAATTAAATGAATGAGAGACTTCTTAAAAAAACATTAAAAATATTTCTCCAACCTCAAACTTTTGAACGGCAGATGTATGTATGTATGTTCATTCAGTGAAGAATTTGTCAAACTGATTCAAACAGGTACAGTGCCCTCCACTAATATTGGCACCCTTGGTAAATATGAACAAAGACGTCTGTGAAAATAAATCTGCATTGTTTATCCTTTTTATCTTTCATTAAAAAAAAATCACAAAATTCCAACCTATCATTGAAGTAAAACAATTGAAAGTGGGGGAAAATCTCATTGTGAAATAAAAGCTTCCTCTAGTTCATGTTGGCCACAATTATTGGCACCAAATTATTGCAACGTCCTTTTCCCAGAATAACAGCTCTGAGTTTTCTCCTATAATGCCTGAAGAGTTTGGAGAACACCTGATAAGAGATCAGAGACCATTTTCTTCATAAAGAATCTTCCCAGATCCTTCAGATTCACAGCTCCATGTTAGTACTTCTTCTCTTCATTTCACCCCACTCATTTTCTGTAGGGTTCAGGTCAGAGGACAGGGAAAGCCATGGTAAAAGATTCATTTTGTGCTCAGTGACCCATTTTTGTTTTTATTTTGATGTTTGTTTTGGATTGTTAAGATTGCTTACAGAGGCAGTCAGGTTTAGATTTTTTATCTATTGGTATTTGATAGAATCCATGAAGCCATGCATCTGAACAAGATGTTCAGGACCTCTGGCAGAAAAACAGGCCAACAACATTAAAGATCCAGCAGTATATTTAATCGTGGACGTGGTACTTTTTTATCCCTGTTTGTACTAAACTCATCTGGTGGGTTTGCTGCCAAAAAGCTTTTTTTTCAGTTTCATCTGACCATAGAAGCAGTGCCATTTGAAGTTCCAGTAGTGTCTGACAACTGAATATGCTGGAGTTTGTTTTTGGATGAGTGAGGAGAATTTTCCTTAAAACCCTGCCGAACAACATGTTTATTATGGTGTGTCAAGGCAGGAAGGCGCTGGAGACAACGGAGATTTCGTAAGAGGTAATATTTAATAGAAAACTCAGGATATCAGGAAAAACACACTTCAATATAACTAAGATCGGACAAAGACTGCAACGAAACTGAATGCATATAAAGAATAGGAAACAAAGGAGTAAACGAGATGATTAATATTAAACAGGTGAAAGGAATAAACGATGATGAACTTAACTAGAACAGGAAAACCCAAATAAGGATAAACAGGAACTAAACAGAAACCAGCACGTGACAATGTTGTGATATAGGGGTGATATAGTTTGATATATTTTTGTTTTTTAGGTTTCTGACACCAAGACTCAACTAATCTCTACAATTCTTCAGCTGTGATTCTTTGAGAGTCTTTAGCCACTCAAACTCTCCTCCTCACTGTGCATTAGGACGATATAGACACGTCCTCTTCCGAGCAGATTTTTAACATCTTTAGTTGATTTGAACCTCTTAATTATTACCCTGATGGTGGAAATGGGGACTTTCAATGCTTTAACTCTTTTCTTACAGCCACTTTCTATTTTGTGATGCTCAACAATCTTGTTCTGCACATCAGAACTATATTCTTAGGTTTTACTCCTTGTGATGGATGATTAAGGGAATTTGGCCTTTGTGTTCCTCATATTTATAATCCTGTGGAACAGGAAGTCATGGCTGGACAATTTCATGCTCCTAGTCACCCTGGTGTGCTAAAAAATGTAAACATGAATGGGAATATACTTCAGAGATATTTTACTTTTAAGAATTTCTAGGGGTGCCAATAATTGTGACAAACATTCATTGGAGAAAAACATTTATTTCATCATGAGATTTTCTCCCCACTTTTAATTGTTTTACTTCAATGATAGGTTAGATAAACAATGCAGATTTATTTTCACAGCTGCCTTTGCACATATTTATCAAGGGTGCCAATATTAGTGGAGGGCACTGTAACTGGTTTTTGTGTTTTTAGACCATTCTTTAAGGGTTACGTTTGCTCGTAAGAGTCATTTGTCTGTGAATTGGATTACACTGGTCACCCTGTATGTTTATTTGTACATGCAGCCTGTGAGACACGTTTTCTCACTAGACGTATCATATGTTGATTCAGTAACCGATCTGATGGATTCAGTGAGTTCATTCAGTGAATGATTCATCAGACTCATTTAAAGTAAGTCTTTTTGGGCGATGTATTAAAAGAACTTGTTTGTTCATGAACTGGACTGCACTGTTTGCACCGTATATTTGTTTATAGTTTGTGTGTAGCCCATGTGAAGGGTTTTCTTGCCATTATTTTATGGTAAATATTTGGTAAATTCAGTTGTGGTGCAGGGTGCAGGAAACACTACTGTTATCACATCCTAGCTAGGATGTACAGTGGAGCTGCAGTTCAGAGAGGAGAACTGTCATTTTCTATGAAGTTCAGACACAGTGGCTGCACAACTTGCATCAAACAGAAGTGCCAATGACCAAACTGTGAATGAGACATGAACTGTCACAAGTGGGTGTTCTCTGTTTAAAGAGTAAACACATCTCTGCTTTCTGACATCTCTGGCATACCAGTGTGTGTCCCCCACCCTTTACTCAGTGGATCACTCAATATGCCTTGTTCTTAACTTTCCAGACTCTCATCATCTGTAACTGCCAGCGTCTAAAGACAAACTGGAAAGTAACAAAAAAGATTATTGAGCATGTGAATTTAATACGCAATTGAAGAACATAATGTTTCAACCAAAGTGGGTCAAGAATGGTGGAAGATTCCGTAGATGCACTTGCATGGAATTCTGTATCCCGTTTACATAAATATCTTCCTTGCTGATGCAATGCGTTACCAGTTAAAGAAGTCATGTCGTCATTTTCTCTGTTTCATGTACTTCAAATATCTTTGACTTTATTTATTGTCACAGAAAAGATTCTGAAGATGGTGCCGATCTGGGACCGAAGCTTTTTAGCTTAAAAAAATAAAAATGGACTTCATGACTCTTGAGTCTTCTGAAGCCATATAAGCTTTGTGTGACAAAGAGACCAACATTTACGTCATTCACTGATAACCTTCCACTTCAGAGAGCTGTAAAACATTCAAGACAGTCAGTATGTTGAACTTGAGAGCTGGATCAATTAGATTTATGAACGAATCAGAAGGTTTGGTTACACTTTATTTTGATAGTCCACTTTAGACATTATACTAACTATAAGTAACTTTGTAACTACATGTCAACTACATGTCAAGTAATTCTCATTAATGTGCAACTACATGTCTAATAACTCTCAGAATAGATTGTTAGGTTAGGTTTAGGGTTAGTAGAATAATTTGACATACACTTGCAAAGATTCTCATAGTCAGTATATTGTATGTTGTGGACCCATCAAAATAAAGTGTTACAAGATATAAAGCAGACACTCTACTAATACTCTAATGACTGCTAGTTGACATGTACTGTAGTTGCAAAGTTACTTACTGTTAGCAAAATATCAAAAGCGGACTATCGAAATAAAGTTTTACCGAACATCGCTACCTTTATTATGAAATATCTTGAGAACTAGTTTGGGTGTAAAAGTATGAAGTGAGCAATGGCATCATGTTATTTCATAAATATGGACCATTACTTTAATCTGGCGTTTGTGACCTTTTTGAAGCTTGAAGTCTTTAAACCCTGCTCTATGAAATAGCATCGGAAAGAGCTTTTTTTTCCTCCTAAACAGAAAATTATGTCCGGAATTTTGTTGTTGGTTGAATCTCTTTAATCTCTAGTTGAACAGCTATATCAAGAGTAAGAAAGTGTTTTGAACGAAAAAGAGTAAAGTAAGCTTTCTGAACTATCAGAAGTAGTTACTTTTCTTTGGAAGGAGCAGCACTGAGTTTCACTCCTTATGTTCAAACTTTGCAAACTCAGGTGAGGCCCTTATTCAGTCCAACACCAGTTAAAACTCAGAAAACCATCCATCTGGGAACACAAACATTCTTCACCAAATATTGGCTGAACTCAATGACTTCAGCTTCAGAATCTCAGCTTGAAATCAGGTAACATTTGGATCATAACAGGCTGTCCTGATTTTAACTGTTACCTCTGCTTGTGTTTTTACAGCTAAAGGATTTTAGCCATGCAAAAACAAATTTTCCCCTTATACACGTATGAACCTCTGTGTCTCTAAATGAACTTAAAATGCACCAAAAATCGCAAATTAGCTGGCAGTAGTCCCAAAATATTTCACAATGTTCTGGTTTTACTGGCAAGACTTAAAATACAATGTTTTTTAGATAATGTTTTGCCATTGCGCAAAACATTATCTAAAGCGACAAAGAGAGGCTGGAGAAAACAGATGCTTCGATGTTTTGGATTAGACTCAAATCCCCACTTTACATTTAATAAGACTCTTGTCCTCTCTTAAAATTAAAGGCCTTTACTCCATCTCCAGTAGGATTTTTTAAGTATTTGCGAAAAAAGGCTGTAGATGCTTCAGTTATACCAAAGAGGGCATGTTGGGGATTTAGCATATCCAGAAAAAAAGGTTGCCTTTGATTGAGAAAGAAACCGAGCCAGTTCCCTCCCCCTGAGAAGTGCACCCGGACACAAGAGTTATATTCACTAATAGTTATTGATGTACTTTGTTGATTCAGCCAAGGACTTGCCTGTTGCAGAGGCTTGACCCCTGAGCTGTTTTGGTATCTGGTTTGAGGTTGAGGAAGGGAGGTGTTGTAGGATATGCAGAGGCAATTTATTGCTTTAGGTCTGCTTTAGGAGAGGCCAGAGTCTAGCAAATCCAGCCGTGTTTGTTTGGCTGCTTTTATTGATTTATTAATATATTTATACATTTTTAATTATGACCAGCTTAAAGCCACATTTTCTGTTGTCATTGCTCTGAACAGTGGGGCCTGTTCACCAGCAGCTTGAGTTTTATTTAGAGTTAGATATGCAGGTCTTGCCACCACTCAAAGTAATGGGTACATTTTTGCTTTGGGTGCTTTTTCAGATCGGCACAAAAAGAAATGAGTGATTCTGATTTGATTTGCATGTTGTCTTTTTGAATTAGATTGAAAATTACGTCACATACTATTCTTTTTTTTATTTTTTCAGAGTTCGTTTGGGCTTGCCACATACAGAAATTTAGAAAAATCATGTGGATACTGCTCAAGTATACATTTTCAGTTTATTCTCTACAGGAGCAGCAGGTTCAGCTGTTGGATTGAACATAGAACAGATTTTCAAATTCAGTTTTCACACTTTCATCATGATTAGACTGTGGCTGGGACAATAAAAGTGCAATAAATTGATACCTTGTGTACATGCCAGGCTTTCAAACATGCGGGTTACATTTTTCCTACTGTAATGGCGCATATATATGAAGACATTATTGACTGTGCGTTGAAAGCAATTATTTCTCTCGCTACCGCACATTTTATAGTGATGTGATGTGTGATATATTGTTTTGAGCTAAATACTCTTTTATCAGACTAAATACACCTTGCACATCATTAAAGAAACTGAAGAACAATAAGCTGACATGTTGTGCCTATTTTTTTTCTTTTTTTCCTGCCCTTCCTCCATAAGCACCTATAACAGTATTTTTGATGGTTTTCTTTGCCACTTTCCTTTGCTTACTGGAATTAGTTATAAACTTTTCTTTGTAAAGCTGCTTTACCATATGTATCGTGAACGAGCAACAAATAAATTAGCTGGTGTGTGACATACAGACCTTTTTCTGCTTGGTAAGGAATTTATTTAGGATAAAGATCTGTTAGCCATTTACATTTTTTAAAGTTCTTAAATACCATCATTTTATGTAATGACCAGTATGCTTTAAATATTAATACTAAAAAATAGTAATAAAAAGTACAGAGTAAATGTGATTATGATGTTCATTTTCCTGAGTACTCAGTTTTTCTTGAATTCATTTATTTAGAATTTTCTTCCTTAAAATACAGAGATTCCTCTTTTCCTCTCTGGTTTAGATGACTTGTGAATTTTTCTTTTTTTTTTTCTCCAAGTGAAAGAAATTAACTGGTGTAACTTTTTAAAAGTTCCTTTTAAAGGAGGGATGAAAATGGCAGGTAATGATGACGAAGGTTTACACACATTTCTAAACCAAACACACCTTTAAACAACATGGCGGGTGAAAGGTACCAGTGTGTCTGCTGAATCCACGCTGTTTTGAAAGTGGCAGTACCTTTTTTTAAATAAAGCACGTTCAGACCGGCTCCTTAAGAAGTGTAGACTGGAGTGCCGTCTTAGAAAACTGGACCCCTTCAGCTGAATCCCATATGTTTGTCTTGGCCAATAGCTGGTGTCTACTTGGCGGCCACTGATGCTGGGGATATTAAACTGATGGAACACAGGACTCTTGATCCCTTTCGAGGGCTGCAGTTTAGGTAAAGGCAAGAGGCTCTGTCCATTAGGGCTGCACGATTTTGAGAAAAAACCTAATTGCGGTTTTTCTGACAAATATTGCGATTGCGATGCGATTTTCGATTTTTGCGTGCATTTTGATGTGCATGCATCATATTGCTGTTGGTGGTGATTTTTAAGATGCTGGTATAGATTGGTAGTGTTTCCTCTGGATCTGGCCACGGCACGTCGACATATTTTACATTTAGCACTCTTTTGCTCCACGTCGTTCTTCGCGAATCCAAAATAAGTCCAAACAGCTGAAGTACCACCCTTCTTGTTAACCAAGTGCTCCCCCGCTTCCTCTCCCGTCACCGAAGAAGTGCCTTCGGCCATTTCTGCGTAGTTACAAGCTTTTTCTATAGACCCTTTTTCTGTTAGTAAACATTGTGACGTTTTTCTGTGGGCGGAGCTTAGCTGGAGGCAGAAAGATTCCACTGACCGCTTCACTAACGCTACCTATGAAGTTTGTTAGCTTGTTTTTTAACAATAACTGGAGAAAATCCGATTTCACCCACATATGTAAGGTCACGCACTGTCCAGGACCGCGATTGTTATTTGAAAAGGTTAACTTTAATGGACGAAACCAGATCGGCCGACCTGCGCACGCTTTTCCTCGAAGCATGGACGATCTGACAGGATTCCCTCCGGTTGACTGACTCACATCTAACCTGTGTAGTTAAGACAGACTCACAGTGTCTATCTAGTCATGAAGATGTATTTTCAATTTCAGCAGGCAACTATTTTTACAAAAACATTATTATTCCAAGCCACAATTACTCATAACAATACAATTACAAATGATTAAGCTTATAAGTTTGTTGTTTTTACACACATGCACACAGACATTATTTCATACACAACATAATCGTGAGATGCATAAGAAATCTATAGACGCACTCATAACAACAAAAGACAATACTTTATTGAACCTTTTCTGACAAGAAGTGTGCGTTGCAAACGCGAGCATTTTGACGGTCGTTTCTGTCCAGTCCTCTGGTTTTATAGCGTTTTAATCACAGTCGTCCGTTTTTGTCTGGCAGTGGCAGCAGGTAAGCGATAAAATTTCAAATCAGAGCCTGTAAGTTACTATGTCGATTCTGGCACCCAACATCACAACAAGACTATATTTAAAGGTGCCATAGAATGAAAAACTGTCTTTACCCTGGCATATTTAAATAATAACAGTTCTGTACATGGAAATGACATACAGTGAGCCTCAAACACCATAGTTTTCTCCTTCATATGTAAATCTCGTGATTAAAAAAGACCACTGAAAAACAGGCGAATCAGAACATAACACCGACTGTGACGCAACAGTCAGGATCACTACGCCCCCAACATTTGCATAAACCCGCCCTTGTTCTAAGCCGGCCGAACCATCAGAAGCTCTGCAGGTATTGTAAATAAACAAGCGCGGACAACAGCGAAAATAACACAATAAATGTTATGTTCCAGGCCGTGCAGGGGGTGTGAAGTGCAGGGATGGGTTGGTGTCTGTATTCAGAAAGGCACAAAAAGCAAATAACGCGAGCCACTAAAGGGACATGGTTAGCTCCTTGCTAGCGGTAGCCTGTTACAGTACATAAGATTTCACTCTCAGTAAGGAGAGATGAGGATGATGGCGAATGACTTACAGATCCTGAGCACCACTGACAAGCATCTGATCTTGTGAAATGTGTGGTAAGTACTGTTGCTCCATAATGTAAACATAGTTTGTGTGATCGCGTCTCTTGAAAGTGAACTATAACGCGATCGATGGATCGTTCAAAAGCAGTTTCAATGCCTCGCATATTAATAACGGCTCCCTGATGCCCGCGTTTTATATACAGTATAATTACCCGACGATATAACTGCGAGAGAAAGTATTTAAATATATATTTTCCTCCCTGTGCTTCCTTCTTGCTGATGAGCCGAACTGTGAAACAGCCAATCAGAGCAGAGCTCATTATTATTCATGACCCTGCCAAATAAGCCAATAACAGACCGTTTCATTCTAGGCAGAAATCCTAGGGTTGTAAATGGACATGTAAAATCGTTTCTGGAGATTTTTTGCCCTTACCTAAGCCACATACCTTCTGTGTAGATATCAGAGAACAATTTAAAATACTGTATCAAATGCATTCTATGGCACCTTTAAAGCTCCTTATGTTGCTGAATCTGCGCTGGTTTGAATGGGCCGCCTTCTAGCCTCCAGTTCTCCCTCTGTTTTGCCTCCAGCTTGTGCTGTGACATAATCGTGACGTCGACTCAAAAAGGGTGGCACAATTCGAGGCACGTTGTGTGTTAGCTGCTTTGCTGCTGACAGAAAGCCGGTGCACTGCATACAACCTTGTTTCCATTGCCATTTCTAATTGGCCAGCAAGCCAGGAACGCGAGATTCGACCATTTTGATTGGCTAATAGGTTTGTCACTCAAATGTCAGAGGCGGGGGAAAAAACCTCAGTCTCCTGAGGTTAGGTTATTGCGGGAGTTAAAACCTCAATATCGATGCGATAAAGGTTAATCGTGCAGCCCTACTGTCCATCCTCCTGTGATTGTCCACTCCACATAGCCAGCTGCGCTGCGCGTTGGTTGGTGTTGCTAATGGAGCGGTAATAGTGTTGACCACCCTGTCCTCCATGTTTAACGCTGGCACTGTCACCTCAGAGATGTGTTTAATGTTTTTAATGAGGGCTGAGTATAAAAGTTTGGTTATTGGGAATGGCAGTAGTTCGTTGAACATGATAAGCTGCGATATTTTCTGATCACAGTGTCCAGCCACAACCTTATAATGGTGGACTGTTTGTTTTCTGTGCAGTCCAGTGAAATGGATTCTTGGAAGAAAATTGTAATGTTAAATGTTAATGAAAGTCTTTTTATTTCCGTTTCAACATTCTCTAAAATAGTTTCCTTGGATAAAATGAGCCTAAGCACTTGTGTATTAGAAAAAAAAAAAAAAATTTTACAAAACATAAAATTTATAAAGATAAAAATGTCACAATTATTTTAGCGCTTATTTTATTATTTGCAATTATTTTACCAATGTTTCATTACTGTACCCTTATTCAGTAGTGCATTATGTATTGTGCGTTGAAAGCAATTATTGTTAGTGTGTCGACCACACTTTAAAATATCACAGCCTTGACCACAGTCTTTTTTTTTTTTCACCTACTGTATGATTTTTTTTTTTCCTCCACCTACTGCTCTGGGTGTGTGTTCATGGTGTGTGTGTGTTCACTGCTGTGTGTGTGCACTTTGGATGGGTAAATGCAGAGCACAAATTCCGAGTATGGGTCACCATACTTGGTCGAATGTCACGTCACTGTCACTGTCATATTCTCAGGCTTAATCATACTCTTTATTTTTTCTCCTTCTTTTATCTTCCTCTTTTCCAGAAGTCTTTTCCAAATGATCAATTTGTACTTGAGGTACTGTATGTGATGCCTCAGACTGACAAATGATAAATGTTCACTCCTAAAAATAATATCTGAAGTATAAGCAATAATGTCTCTGCTAAAAATACAACCTTAGACCAGCATGAAGTTCCTGGTTAGGACTGGCTTGGCATGTGTATAGTTGGTGGATCACCATGCCCATTATAATGATGCTGGTTGGCCATAGAACCCCAAAATGAAAATTCTGTCATTAATTACTCACCCTCATGTCCTTTCAACCCGTAAGACCTTTGTTCATCTTCGGAACACAAATTAAGATGTTTTTGATGAAATCGGAGAGCTATCTGACACTCCATAGACAGCAACACAACTGAAATGTTCCCAGGTCCAGAAACAGTGGTTCAACTTCAGTTTTACGATGATAAGAGAATACTTATTTTGCGCAAACAAAAATAACAATTTACTCAACCATTCTTCTCCCCCGAGTTACGTCGTCCGCCATTTTAGAGAGTATCACAACAAATACGCACGCTTTTCCCAAAGCATAAACAACGCTTAATACGCAGATTATGTTCATGTGCGCGCTTTCCCCCCGAACATAAACAACGCTGCACGTCAAATACGTTCTTAGGTACTCTCCAAAATGGCGGAAGACGTAACTCGGGGGAGAAGAATGCCAATAGAACTGTTATCCCGGGTTATAACGAGTTTTTACAGTCAATCCTATGTCCTACAAATAAATACACACACAGTCGGGGACAAGGTAACAAAGATGGCAATCTCTATTTTTTTTGTGTGTGTGTTATTCATATGCAAGTTAAATCCCTGGACTCTGGAGATAGATCTAATGGCTAAAGACATACCATCCATTCCTTTACGAGAGCGCTCTCTCTCTCTCTCTCTCTCTCTCTCTCTCTTTTTGAGTGTTTTGTATTGTATCAGACGATGTGTGAAAAGCAACTAATAAAACATTTATGTTACCTGACTGAGGCGTTATTAGCGAGGTAAAGTCTTAATATAAATTTAATGTTTTTTTTTTATTATTATTAGCCTATTGAAAATGTTTGTAATAGTTATATAAACAAAATGGATTAACGGCATTAATTTCATATACCCTATTAAATTTAAATAAACATGACGGATAGGCTACAATCAAAACAATCAAAAAGACATTTAGGCTCTGTCATAATTAGCTTTTTACAGTGCAACGTCTGCATATGAAGAGTTCATTTGCAAAAACAGATAACTCCGTTTTTAACAATTCTCAGAAATCATGTTTCTTCATTTTGCATTCCAGTTAATCTCAATCAAACTGCAGTTGGGTTATTTTGACTAGGTTAAAAATAACTAAAAAACTGCTAATTAACACAAAACACAATAAAAACATAATAATATTTGACAATTTAAAAAAAGGGAGTTATCTGTTTTTGCAAATATACTCTTCATATCATGTTACAGTGCTTATTGTATCCTTATAATAATGGATACAGCACTGATATGGGCATCCTGGCGATAACATATGAAAAAAAAAAAAAAAAAAAAATTTTGAAGTCGCCAGTAAAGACAAAAACATTGTGGATGAATTTAGACATTAAAGTTTTTACATTGTAATATAATGTAGGTCATCACGTATTGTAATGTAGGTCAAAACCCCTTAATTGCTACATGTTAGACTTCACTTAGACTAAGTCGTTAGACTAAGTCGCTTTGGATAAAAGCGTCCGCAAAATGATTAAATGTAAATAAAAATATGAATTTATTTGAGACCAATACTGCGCATGCGCGTAAAACATCCACTACGTATTGGATCTGATCCAGTACGTCATCGTGCTACAGGCTGCAGCGAGGACCTCTTGTCTGGTGTGGATACCAATATCTAACATAACATAACCAACTTTCCTGGTGATTTCAGCAGGTGTATGGAAAATAATAGCTGAAGGGCTTTAATTAAAACCTCCCGAGCTCGTCGGAATCAATAGCTTCATGTTTAGTGTGTTGACATATAGCGCAACTACACTCACAGCGACCCGAGTTCGATTCCTGCCTCGAGGTCCTTTGCTGATCCCGCTTCCCTCTCTCCACCTTAATATTTTCCTGTCATCTCTCTACTGTCCTCTCAAAATAAAAGGCACAAAAAAAAACTCCTGAGCTCTCACAGTGTTATCTGCCACTGACAGACATATTATTCAGTTTTTCTTTCTTTTATCATAAAAAAAAAACATTAACATACATTGACCTCCAAAAGTTTGGAAACACCTCAGGCAAAGTGCACAATCTCTGCATAAATCCAACATAAATACTTATTTTGTTCCCAAAGCAACTTGCAATCATTGAAGAACAGCAATAATGATTGTTTTTTTGTTTTTTTCATAATAATGGCCGTGTATACATGTCAGACAGGCTTTTGGTTGTGGTGCATGATTAATAGATTACATTGATCTAGGTTTCATTTTTAATTATTATTTTTAGGTGACTTTATTGATTGATTGTCAGTTAAGGTTAGTGTACAACAGACCAAACAATAAAGTTTAGGGTTAGATTTGAGTATTTCCCTATATTTACATGCACACAGAGGCAGCAGCATTTTACATGGTTAAAAAGCAGTTGGGAACAATGCTGTCTTGCACTCTACTGTCATCAGGGAATTATTCCTGCAATAAATGGGCATGAATTCACTTGTTATTTAAGTTATTAAAGTGCAAAGATATCTCTTCCAATCAAACAGCTTGGCTCAGGTGGTCGGTGCAGTGACCTGTGTCTGCAGGGGAGAATCAGGGGTTTGGAACACGTATGTTTGGCGCATACTGATTCTTTACACGTGCACCTGCAGTGCACGGCATATTTATATGCATCAGGCAGTTTAAAAAAGACTGGGTATGAGTTTTTATAATAATACATAAAGATCTAGTTTTATTGTGGCAGAGTGATTCACAGCTTTAGAGAACTTATCATACTTTGGTTGCATTTTAAAAAGTCCTATGAGCAAAATCTGACTATTGAGGCATATGCACTGTTAATCGGAAATGGATTTAGGCAGCAGGCATTAAGAGAGGTAAACTGTGTGCTCTTGAGTGCACAGGATGGTGCTGAGAAGGGGTAGCCAGGTTATGACTAGGGAAGAGTGGGCTGAGAGAGAGCGCGCGAGAGAGAGAGAGAGAGTGCTAGTCTTTCAGTACATTCCAAAGCATGGCCTTTGAGAGGCTGCTCTGTGTCCAGGAGGCCGGCTCTGGGGCTGGAGGTAAAACTGAGAGGCTGTTTCAAAAGAGCAATCAGGTCGGTCCATGCACAAAACACACACTTGACGTACTGTACATTTGAACACTCTCGTGCAGAGACGAATACACAGTTGAGCATATGAACAGAAGTGAGCACGTGTACTTGTAGGATCACATATTGCACTTCAAGATGATTTGGTGTGATGTCAGTATGATTTGTAGTGACTCACACGTGTTGTACATAAGTTGAAACACACAGGATGTAATAATATATAGTGGTGTAATGAAAAGACCACTGGTGAAAATGCTTTTGTTTTGCAGTTTTATTTTTTGCCTTATTTTGTTTATTTTATTTTTATTTCATGAGTATATTAATTTGAAAGATTCTGAATGATTTTGTGTAGTACAGTTAATAAAACACAAATAATGTAGTAATATACAGTGGGGTCCAGTGGTGAAAATGTTTTTTTTTTTTTACCAATATTTCAATATTGCAGTATTTATTGGATTATCAGTATGGCAATTTGAGTGAAACATTGAATTGTTAATATATATTTTTTTCATTCCTTGATGTTTTATTTTATATTATGTTTTCTTTTGAATTCTGATTCAGATTCTGATTCTATTATATATGCTAATTTATTTTTTCACAATACCAAAACTTTGAATTTCTATTATATTTTTTAATATTTTCAGATCTAAATTATTCTCACTTTGTTGATTTCTGAATAATTCTGAATAATTTTGTGTAAATTTGTGTCAGGGGAAATGTAATTAGTTTATTTAGTTATGTAGGAAAAACAAATTTTGTTTACAACTGTGTGTGATGGTGCGTTTTGAATCCTGAAAGCATTTTTGAATTAAAGATGCCTTTGATTTTGAAACTAATAGGAGGCTGAGAAGAAAGCAGAGAGGACAACAAATGCATCAAACATTGAACTCTCTCTGGTGTTTTAATTTGTTATCAGGGCTTCCAAAATAATTGGTTGTGAAGGCACATACTGGATTGTTTTTTATCAGCATAATTTGATAGAATTTTCATGAAGCTGAAAAAATGTATGATGTGTTGCTTAAATCTGCACAAAAATTAAAAAATGATCCGAAATAAATGTTTACAAGTACATAACCAGCCAGTGTTCAAAACCATCTCCTTACCTTAGCTCGATTCACGATAGAAAGCTTATAATAATAATGTTTTCTAAGATGAGAGGTACTGGTAGGTATTCACAGGAAATTCGAGCATGTCGCCGCGCTATTACATCACATCTGTAAACATAAAGAAGGTATGCCGGCTAATGGGCTATTAAATTTGAGGATGCTGCAGGTGGTGGATTGTTCATGACTTTTTCTCACAGCAGCTAGAATAATTAAATATATCATTTTGATGGCAGATTGAAATCCCAAAAGGATTATATGTTTATGAAACACGTGACTGAAAGTAAATTATATTCCAGTTTTAAATGTGCATCTAATTACAGATAGCTTCTGTGGGATTACACAAGACTTGTATTTTAAAGAGAACCAGTTCTAAAGAAGAAGAATTTGCTTTTTGGGTTAAAAGAATTTCTCTATATGAAATTGGAATGGTATGACAATTAGAGATTAGATTGTACAGAAATTGAAATCTACACGCTAATACACACTACATACACATAGTCACACAATGCTGATGTTGTTAACATTAACAATTTGAGAAAAAAGTATAGCATGGTTTGATGTGATATGAGCTAAACGATTGTTATATTTAATCGCCACAAGTAGTGTGATTTATTGTAATGCTTTTTTCCTCATTTGGTCAGAACAAAAGTGGCAGACTTGTTACTTATATTTATTTTTTATTTAAAAAACAATTATTTGAAAAGGGACCATGTACAATTTCATGGACAAAATTTATCACTAATAGATGATGATCTAGTAGATCTTACAGAGACTATAGAGCAAAAATGCACAAAATCACGAAGGATGGAAGAGGCTAAACCATTTAAAAATGTATATACCATAAACAAATTCAAGAAGTCTAAAATGACCAAAACTCAAAAAATTATTTCTCCAGAACCCTACAGTGGTGATTTGGTTAGGCTTTTTGTCCCGAGTTTTTAAAGTCTATTTATAAAGAGCCTTTCAAAGTTTAATAACAGTTTCTCCTGCTTGACCGAAACATGTCAGACAGTATGACAGGCGAGAAAAGATTGTAGCATGTATAAAAGCCTTAGCTACATCACTGGGTAGACATTGCCTAATATCTCTGAAATTTATCAAGTTATATTTTATAGTACTCAGTATTCACCATTTTCTTTACATATTTTTTAAAACTAAGATTTGGATCCAACGTTAAACCAAGATAATTAAACTCAGTAACAATTTCTATCTTTTCACCATTTATAAAAATATCTGCACTAGAACAACACATTCATTTTAGAAAAAAACATCCCTTTTGTTTTACCAGTGTTCAGGTGAGACACGATTGCCGTAACCACTGTGTAATCCTTTTCATAGCAACATCTAGCTTTTCATCGGCTAATAAAGAATAAAATAACAGTATCATCAGCATACATTTCCACTTGTATCCCTTCGCACTGCTGTGGCGGGAGATCATTAATATACTAACTAAATAATAAAGGGCCTAATACTGATCCTTGGGGTATGCCCATTGTACAGTTTAAGTTATTGAAATGAACCCCTTTAATTTTTACACATTGCTGTCTATTTGATAAATATGAGGAGATCCATGCTAAAGCCCCAGATGAAAATTTGAACTTAGATAATTTAGAGAGAAGAACATTGTGATTAACCTAGTCAAAGGCTTTATGCAAATCTAAAAATATAGCACCAACTGTTCCACCTTTATCAAGCTTAGATTTTATTTGCTCTGTTAAATGTAAAGTAGCTGTTTCAGTAGAATGATTTGCTCTGAAACCAAATTGCATACAGTGTAAACCAACCTTAGCTGTATTAAGATAAAATGTCAATTGTTCAAGAACTACCTTCTCTACAACATTTAAGAGTGAGACTATTGGCAGTATGATGATAGGTCTATAGTTGCTAACCTCAAAATGATCCCCAAATTTAAAAACAGGAGAAACAATGGTTTACTTCCATGCAGTAGTAAAAACACTGTATTCAAATGATAAATTAATGAAATGAGAAATAACAGGAGCTAAAGTATCTTTATGAGTTTTGAGAAACTTAGTGTCAAATTGATGAACATCCCGACATTTACAATTTCTTAATGAGCTAGTAACTTTATTAACCTGCGTTTCGTTAGTCATGGCTAAGTTAAAACATTGGCTATCAAATCAGATTGTAGAATATTTCTTTCCCTTTTTGCACCCCCCCCCCCCCCAGTTCATTAACAGAATTAATTAAAAAAAATAAAATAAGTTAAAAAGAGTAGCAATGGAATAATCATCTAGAATTAAATTTCCTTGAACTTTAATCTTAAAATCTCCTTCAGAATTTGTCTCCTTCCATAGCAAGGCCATTAACATTTTTCCAAATCAATTCTGTAGAAGGCTATTTAACATTTTTTCCAGATCAATTCTGTAGAAGGCTATTAACATTTTTCCAAATCAATGACTTGTTCAGATGAAAATATCCGGTGAAAATTCTCCAGTGAAAATACATGATTGCATTGTAGCAATTTTGTAACAGTAAGAAGTGTTTGCCAGCAAGTATTAGTCACTACCATGACAACCATGTTTAACCCTTCTATGTGAAAAATATCTGTCTGTCTATACACATAAAGTGTATAATTGGAACACAGTTCATTGATGGAACTGACGAGCTGATGATCTGAATGAGAGAGAGAGAAAGAGAGAGAGAGAGAGAGAGAGAGAGAGAGAGAGAGATGCAGATGCAGAGCAGAGCGTGTGCAGACCAGGGTGACGCAAGGAACAGGATTAGAACATTGATTTTGAAACTTGTGAAATAGGGCTGTGCAATTAATCACATGCGCATCTCATCAGTAAAGGCAGTTCAGTGATTAGTAGTAATCACAGTACTACGTAGTCACAGCAATCACAGTATACAACACAGTATTATTAGTACTACGGCTCTGTGTATTAAATGTCGCTCCTTCTGAAAGCACGTGATGGAGATTTACTACTAATCACAGAACCGGCTTTACTGACGTAAATATGACAATGACAGTCGCATGTGATTAATTGCACAGCCCTATTGTGAATCCATTAGAATCGTTAGAAGACAGAATCGCGATTCATATATGAATCGATTTTTTCGTGCACCCCTAGTTTTGACGGCATGGCAATAACGCTTCCTCTTCTCTAAAGCAGCACAACATGTCCTCGCACCCTTTGTTGCATGTTCCCGGGGGCGGGGTATATGTAACTTTCAAGGTATGTGATGTCACCAACCCGGGAAGTAGCTCGCTGTAGTTCCAACCAACCGTAACTGTAGGCATTAAACTGCCATAATTTTAAAAGACTATGGGCCCTATTTTAACGATCTAAGCACAAGGTCTAAAGCGCAAGGTGCAGGTGCACTTGGTCTGAATCCACTTTTGCTAGTTTACGACGGGAAAAACGGTTGGCGCACCCAGCGCATGGTCTAAAAGAGTTGTCCCTATTCTCTTAATGAGTAATGGGTGTGTTTTGGGTATAACGTGCCGGATTTGCTATTTACACAGCGTAATTTGCAAGAGCAAAGACTGACTCGTCTCCAGATAGAAAACAGAGCTGCTCGTGTGCGAGCAAATAGGTAGCATCATTCTTATACATGCAATGACTATCCATTATGGCTTGTTGGCATTTTTATATTTATGTAGCCTACACAATAATAATATTTTACATTGTAGTCCTTTAATTTTTCATATTTGACATGTTTGTATGCTGCTGTGTAGCCCTATGTGTGTAATAAGCAGAGTGTATGCACGTTGGGGACCTGCCTATAGGCGCATATTACAAAAAAAAAATAAAAATAAAAAAATATTTGGAAAATTTTACCCGTGGCTGTTTTTCAAATGTACATAACAGATTTTCAATGAAACATTCAAGTCTCCCAGTCATTGACTTTTACTAAAATTGTGTGATTTACAATCCCCTGTTGTTAAAAATTGTTTAGATAAAACCACATAAAAAAACGGGGCATTTATACCTATAAGCGTCAAATTTACCCACTATATAATGCCTGTATTGTCGCTGTCATTTTCTTGCCGCGTATGCCGTTGTACATTGCTAGGCAACGCATTCACTCACTGAATTAGCGGTTATCAGATTCATAAATAAAGACAAAATGAGTAAAAGAAGGCGATTTATGGATGCTGAAAGGGTATAAGAAGCACTAAATACCATGAGCGATGGAGAGTCTGATGGTGGTGAGAGGAAGTGTCCTGGGTCAGCTCAGCGCCTGACGGCTCATCTGACAGCGATCAAGATTTGTTGCCTAATGTTACTCATAATATCATATTTATGTAGCCTAATGTTTAAAAATGTTTAGATAATTTTTTTTCCAAAATTTAGTTTGTTTAATTTTTGTTTTGCCATTTCTATCGTTCATTGTGCATTTCTGTGATGCTTTTTAGTCTGCCCGTTTCCTGAAGAAAAAAAAAAAAATCCAATCTATTATGTAATGAACAAAACCATTTTTTGATATTACCCGAAGTTTATTGGTGTTGTTCTCTTATTCAAATGATATAATTAAACAAATTAATTATTAATTAGGTGAAGCTGTGCTTGAATTTGTCATCACATCATGCAGTGTGGTGAATTATTGCTCATCATTGTCTATTGGCTATTTTTGTCATTTAAATAACATAGGTTAATATAATATCTAATATGATTATATTATCTATATCTTAATATATTATTTAATGACATTGTAGTATAATATTACACCACCCAAATATGTATTTACTTCCTTCTAATTATATTGACCGATATGAAAAGTGATTAGTGGCCTGCATAAAAAAGCCTTGAACATAAAACAGGACAAAAATATAGTTGATGACTAGACAATCATTTCATTCTAGACACTTCTTTGTGAAGACAGTGGCATATAATACAGTGAAATAATATGTTCTTTAGCCATATAAAAACAGTTGTAATATGCGCGGGTAAAATTTACCCGCTGGCGGTTTTAGGTATACAGCGACCCCTGGCGGTTCTAGTGTTAAGAACTAGTTTGACCAACTAGCAGTTGCCAAGGGGTAATCAGTCTTACTTCTCCAATACAAATAAGACCAGTCTAGATTTTCATAACTGAATTTAATTAAAGACTAGTCTGAACAGTTTATGCAACCGTCCCCAGGTTTTAGTTGGTCAATGGCGTGGTCTATTTCAGTTGCCTCAAAATAGCAATGCGCCAACAATGCGCCTGAACACACCTCGTTTTCAGACCAGCACGCCCATGGGTGCACAAATGGGTGCAAATGCATTTGCTTTTTAAACAACATGGCGCAGGACATGAAATTGATAACTGTGTTTGGCTGAAACTAGCAAAAAACACTTGCGTCACATCTGGCGCCACATTGCACCGGGTGTATGATAGGGCCCAATATCTTTGTTTGCATCGCAGATATTGTTTATGCTCAAACAGCAAGATTACACACTAACTAAAGTTAAAAAGGTAAAATCTAACCACCCCTTTAACTTTGAGTAGAAGGAATGTTTGGAAGTGTGCCATGTATTGTGTGCCTGTACATAATATGTTGTGACTGTTACCGTATGTTAGTTTAAAAGATAATTCAGGCAGGACCACTTTATGTTGAGTTTATTGAAACAAAAGTTGTCTTTGGCGGTATGGTTCCTTATGGGGGTTCTCACTCCATAATTGTATGCACATACGAGAGCATTAGCATTAACCCCCCAGAATCATCAGCTGAGTGAAATACAGATAATAAAGAACATAAGTAATGTCTTAAATGAAACAGTGGTAACGTGTAGACATTGTGGTGAATCCCGGGACAGCTATACAGTAGCTTGCTATGAAGAATGAATGTCTCTCGGCAGTGAGGTCCATGACAGCTAGGAATTGAAAGCCTTGGTAATCTGAAACAAAAAGAAGACAACAACCAGAAAGTGCACAATAATATGCTTGAAACTTATAGATGGGAGTGAGGGAGGGTTGCGAGCAGTTTGAGCATACTTACCGAGCTTTAATGCCACGTACTGTATATATCCCCGGTCTAATAGAAGAATGGTAGTGCGGTTGGAGCGATTTGTCAGCTGACTGCAGCCCTATACCTACGTGGCCTGACTGAACTATTGCTGCGCTCGATTAGTAAATGAGGGGATGAGAGTTGGCTGATAAATAGAGCATCTGCCCATCCAACAAAACCATATGATGTGTTTTTGCATTTAGTGGTGAGATTTATTGTCACCTACATTTATGAACATATTTCATTTTACTGTCAAATCTGTATCTGTCATTCTTATTTATAGGTTTATTCTCTAGATATGTCGTTGGTTAGACAGACTTCAATTTCCCCTTTATTTCTGTCAAAAGTTGTTCTTATTTTTGTTTTTCCAAGGCTGGTATGATTCGAACTGATTCTGATGAGTACTTCATTGAGCCTCTGGAGCGAGGAACACAGGAACACGAGGAGAGGGGAAGAGTGCATGTGGTGTACCGAAGGTCTGCACTATTGAAAGCACCTTCAGACATCTCTTTGGATTACCAACCAATCGGTACGTACCACTGGATTATTGAAGACTTCTGTGCATCTGTTCAATCTAGCCTTGTCCCATTTCCTGTGTTTGCCCTAGGTTTAGGATTTTATGATACTGGTAGAATATAGCATAATGGTTGTAACTGTTGTATAAAAATATAAATGGCTAACTCACATGTTGATAAGTTCTTTAAAAACAAGTAACATAATTTTGTCCTCTATCAGATACTACCTGACCTGAAATTAACTTAAAAGCACTTGTGCTTTTTTGTTGCTTTGGAATGAATAGTAGAGATAGGAAACTGTTTGTTTGGAGCAGATAAATTCCTTTATCGTGTTTTGAAAAGTTGTTTTAAATTGCCTTTTGTTAGAAATATACAGAGTACTAAAGCATGCTAGAGAGTCTGAAGTCAGACATTTTTTGTAAGTGGGCATTCCCATTATTACTAAACAGCATCTTCTCAACCAGATCACACAAAAATTTTTTATAAACCACCACTGGGGCTTGTGAATGACTGAGCGCTTTCAATTCATAGCCAACTTGCTTTTTTTTTGTTAAAGTAATTTTGTAATCACGTTCGAACAGTGGGAGGCTCCAGGAAGTAGAGCCCTTTGTGCGATCGCGACCTTTTGAGATTTCCTCTCAATTCAGTCGCTTCTATAGTGTCAAGTGCTTGTGTGGCAGTACCGGTTGCCATGGCAATGTGATGGCATTCCATTGTCCCAGGTGGGGAACATGCCATAAGCAGAGATGATTACGCTCTCGCTCCTGTTGCTTAGATAATCACAGCGTGCTACTGATAAGATGAGGAAAGCTTTTCTCTATCTGGCCAGTGGACTTTAAATTTATTGCCATTATCAAACCTATCGCGAATACTACTTGTAAAACCTGTCAATGTTCAGCTTTATGTGAATTCCAAAAATTACTTATGACCCATTTATGCAGACAAACCTCTCTAAGGGTATTAAAGGGATAGTTCACCCAAAAATGTAAATTTGTTGTTTATTTACTCAACTTCAGGCTTTTCAAATAGGTGACTTTTTTTCTTCAGTAGAACAGTAAAGAATAATTTTAGCTGAAACCGTGGTCCATGGTGATTCATAAAATGTAAATCAACTGCTACCATCACTTTTAGAGTCAAAAAAGCATAAACAGGCAAGACACAGACAATACTCCTGATGATACATTGAGGTCTTATGAAGCGAAGCGAAACAAGAAATGGAACATTATTTACAACAACCTGTAATCCATAGCCTAAGGCAAATGGAGTGGTGTCTGGTTTGCAAACAAATCGTTCTTTTAAAACTAGGGCTGGTATGCGATTAAATGTTTTTGTCTAATTAATTACATGACGTTGCAATTAATTAATGTAATTAATTGCAAATTAATCGCACATCGAATTTGGCTGAGTAATTACTCCCAAAATATAATTTAAAGTCAATGTTGTGTAAAGCATCAAATATACATTACAAAAAGTAGCTTCAGCAAGAAATGTTTTGTTTGATTCAACATAGAATTTATTACATAGGCCTATACTCTTTTGGACCATGAGGGTGAGTGAATGATGACAACATTTTCATTTTTGGGTGGATAACTATATCTTTAATAATTCAGATTATTATTATTACTATGGAATATGAAATTATTTATTTAATGAAATTATACTCAAAATAATAAACTAAAACTGCCAGTAGGTGATGGTAAATGTCTTAATTATTAAATCATTGAGACATTCATTTATTCATTTTATTCGTTCAAATGTCTAATTCAGGAGTATAGTAAATTATTATCTTTATGAGTCATTTATGAGTCTTTATGAATCATTAGGCTTGTTCGACTTGAAGCAGATCATCACCATCAGATCGATCGGTGTGACATCAAAGTTCCGCGAGAGCAGATGGTCTGCATGCTTTTGAACTGCTCTCATGGTATTTTTGATGTCATAAACTAATTGGTCTGTGCAGTGTCGCTTAAAATCCAATGAGCCTAATGGTTCACCCAGTTCTTTCAAACATTATTTAAGAAATGAAATGTAGCTGCATTTTGCTCGGAGACAAACAGTTCTGCTTTATCTTTATATTTTCGTTGGCAAAACGGAACAAAACAGATAACATTGTGTCTAAAATAACACAATATTAACTTCTTAATTATTGAACTGTTGTATAAGATCAGTATCACATTTTCACTCGTGTGGTATTGCACTTATTGCTCGTATGATATTGCTTAACTATATGATGTAAATATAACAAAAACTCAAACAGGGGCATTTTTGCCCCATATCTTGTATTTTAGGGACATTCTAACCATGTTCTCTAAGCTCCATCATGCAGTGAGTTGTTGCCCTGCCTCATATTTGTCATCAATCAACTGTATGAAATGTCAGATCTGAGGCGGGGCAAGTGCGTTAAATGTGTTAATAATTTTAACAAGCTAATTTTCACCGTAATTAATTAATTAATTAAAAAATTAAACTTTTTTACTGACCAAATCGGACTGAACTGTCTTGTTCAGTTTGTGGCTCAATCAAAGATGTGCCAGACAATCACTCCAACTCAAAATGAAACAAAATACCAGCATATATGATCCTATGATTCTGGTTTGGAACAAAGTCATCTGTGTCCAGATTTGTCCGTTCCTGTCATACTTGTCAATTGGCAGGTAACCCAAATCAAATTGTTCCCCCAGTCCCACTTATTCCGATCCCAGTTGTTGGTGAGCCATTCGGACAGTTAATCATTGACTGTGTAGGGCCCTTGCCAAAGTCAAAGTCAAAGTCAGGGCATCAGTACCTCCTTACTTTCATGTGTGCTGTGACTCGTTATCCTGAGGCAATTCCTTTACGCACCCTTAGAGCTAAGACGGTTGTGTAAGAGCTTATTAGGTTCTTCTCCATCTTTGGCTTACCAAAGGTGATCCAATCGGATCGAGGTACTAATTTTACTAATTGTACCTTGATTAGCAAATACCCAAAACGTTTTACTGATTTACCATCACAAACTACAGTAATATGTCATGATATTGATGTAGGTGACAGTCAGCCAATCAAGCAACACCCTTATCGTGTAAATCCAAAAAAACGTGATGTCATGAGAAATGAGGTTCAGTATCTACTGGAACATGGTCTTGCCGTGCCTAGCCAAAGTCCGTAGAGTTCCCCATGTATATTGGTACCTAAATCTGACTCCACCTATAGATTTTGTACTGATTATCGTAAAATTAATGCAGTGACCAAACCAGATTCCTTCCCACTTCCGAGAATGGAAGATTGTGTAGACCGTGTTGGTAGTGCACGTTATGTCACAAAATTAGACCTGCTAAAAGGGTACTGGCAAGTCCCTCTAACATCTCGTGCTTCAGAAATATCAGCATTCGTGACACCTGATAACTTCCTTCAGTACTCTGTCATGGCTTTCGGCTTTCGGCATGCGAAATGCCCCTTCCACCGGCTTATGAACAGAGTATCGTCAGGAGTATCAGACTGTGAAGTGTACCTGGACGATGTTGTAGTGTATTCAAACTCATGGGAGGCCCATTTGGCTAAGCTGGATGTAGTGTTTGGCCGGTTGGCCAATACTTCTTTAACTTTGAATCTAGCCAAGTGTGAATTTGCAAAGGCTGTTGTTACATATCTTGGCAAACGTGTCGCACAAGGTCAAGTGCGACAAGTGGAGGCTAAGGTTTTGTTTTTGTTGAGTTTCCTACCCCAACTAACAAGCGTGATTTGCGGAGCTTCTTAGGAATGACTGGGTACTATCGGGGTTTCTGTAGAAATTTTGCTGCTATCGTTTCACCCCTTACTGACCTTTTAAGTACATCTAGGAGGTTTGTGTGGACTTCAGAATGTATCGGTGCTTTTAACTTTGCTAAGGATCTACTGTGTACTGCTCTCTGCCCCCAATTTTTCATCACCGTTCAAGTTACAGGTGGATGCTAGCGCTACCGGAGCCGGGGCAGTCCTGCTGCAAGAAGATCAAGCTGGAATTGAGCAACCTGTATCTTTTTTCTCAAAGAAGTTTTCTAAGACCCAACAGAATTACAGCCCAATTGAGAAAGAAGCGTTAGCTTTATTGTTAGCACTTCAACATTTTGAGGTGTATTTGGGTGGAAGTAATGTCCCCATTATAGTTTACACTGATCACAGCGCCTTGGCATTTCTTTTGAGAATGTCTACTTCCAACCAACGTTTGATGCGTTGGTCTCTTATTGTGCAAGAATATAACATCGAGATCCGGCATAAAAAAGGAGCTGATAACGTTGTTGCAGACGCTCTTTCTAGAACCTATGTTCGGGATAATTAAGACTGGTCCAGTGGTATATTTTTGTATTACAACCTTTGGCTGTAAACTTTTGTGGTGAGGGTGTTACTTCCAAGGACATATTTTGTTTTGTATTTTTGGAGAATTTGAAGTTGCAAACTTGAAGTTTTCAAGTTTCACACGAAAATCAAGTTTTCCCAGGTCTGCATGCGCAACAAGTGGGGGGGCAATATGCTATTGTTTCATGTTGACGTCAACATGAAATGGCTTGGGATTCGTTTTAAAAACAGCTCATTTAAATGATTCAGAGTCGACTATTTCTTTTGAGAAACAATAACTTTATACACGGTGTACTTTCAGATTTAAAACTTGGCACAATCTTTTCATTCACTTAAAGGAACACTCCACTTTTTTTTTAAATAGGCTCATTTTACAACTCCCCTAGAGATAAACAGTTGAGTTTTACCGTTTTTGAATCCATTCAGCCAATCTCCATGTCTGGCGGTAGCACTTTTAGCTTAGCTTAACATAGATCATTGAATCAGATTAGACCATTAGCATTTGGTCATCAAAAATGACTAAAGAGTTTCGATAATTTTCCTATTTAAAACTTGACTCTTTTGTAGTTACATCGTGCACTATGAAAAATGAAAAGTTGCGATTTTAGAGGCTGATAGGAACTAAACTCTCGTTTTCCTTGATTTCCTTATTACGCAGGGACGAGAGTATAGTTCCTATCCATATCAGCCTAGAAAATCGCAACTTTTCATTTTCCGTCGGTCTTAGTGCACGATGTAACTACAGAAGAGTCAAGTTTTAAATAGGAAAATTATCGACACTCTTTGGTCATTTTTGAGTGAGATGCTAATGGTCTAATCCGATTCAATGATCTATGCTAAAATAAGATAAAAGTGCTACCACCAGACCCGGAGATCGGCTGAATGGATTAAAAAACGGTAAAACTCAACTGTTTAACTCTTGGGGAGTTGTAAAATGAGCCTATTTCCAAAAAAAAGTGGAGTGTTCCTTTAAAAGCTGTGTTAAACACTGCATGAAAGGTAATTTTCAAAAATCCATAATAGGGGCACTTTAAAGTCCGCATGAAATCAAAATTTACAATATTTATTTTGTTAGTGCACATTGTTAGTCTTAAGGTGAACAATTAATCCGCGCAAGTTAATCCTCTGAAAAAAATAGTTTTTCTTGGTTATCTTTAATCAAAATCTGATCTTTTGTTTCCACTCCGGAATGGCACTCTTTCTCTGATGATGTCAGTTTGACAGCTTGGGCCATGGCTTGGGCAAAATTTGCTTAACCACGCCCCTCCAACTGTTAGTTTGCTGCGAGTGAGAGATGAGAGGAGGAGCGCTAAAATAAAACCCCACCCTCTACTCAGTATTCCGTTTCAGTTGGAAATTCTTCACCATACAGAAATAAAGGTGGCAACAACTTCCGGTTCACACTGACTTTAAAGGGACTTCGGTTTGGAAACAGATAAGCCGGCAATAAGCTGATACATAAAGCAAGCACTTGAAGGGGCAAAATTAAAGTTTTTATGGTTTCTCATTGTTCATGTAAAAATGTGAGCTAATGAAGACCCGTTTATTCACTTTATGTGCTTTAGACATGTAAAATATTTTGCATTTCACATCATTATTGGGTACTTTAATAATATAATTGCGTGTAAGTTACGCCATTGCATTATTACATAAACGAACTAGTGAATTGTTTATTTGTACCATTGAAACTAACGGCCCGAAAGAACCAGTTTTAAAAAGATTTCCAGTTTAATGTTGTAAATAATGTTCAGTTTCTTGCACAGGCTGATCATTTTACTTTACCTCAATATATCATCAGAAGCAACAGGTATTAATTTAGTCTTTCCTATACAGTATATGCTTTTTTGTCTCTAAAGTGACAGGAGCTGTTGACTTGCATGTTATAAATTACCAAGGACCACAGCTTCAGCTAAAATTCTTTTTTACTGCTCTACTGAAGAAAAAAGTCACCTACATCTTGGATGGCCTAAGGGTGAGGAAATGAACAGCAATTTTTTAAAGCTCAGTCAGCAGTGCGGTTTTTGCCTGTTGAATGGGCATAGCTGCATTTTCAGCATAGTATCCTCTTCATTGGGGTTTGGTTTCATGGACACAAGAAATTCAAGGATCTAAGAGTAACTCTGTCCAATTCATCTAAGGATGTTATCGATTGCGTGCCCGCATTCAGCTGTCTTTCAAAAACATCACAATTTGAATTGTGGTCTGGTACTGTGGCAAGCTGTGTTGTCTAATAGAGGAGAGAAAGCTGATGTGATACTTAGCCTCATGGTGCTGTTTCCAGCCATGTGTTATTTTAACTCCTTCCGTGGTACACAGGTCAGGGCCTCTGCTTGCCCTCCTGACTAAAAGAGAAGTTCTCCTTCCTTAAGTGAATGTGTCTAGAGCTCTAAAAAAAGACCAAAGCATCGATCAGGTTACATTTGCAAGTGTACAAGTGTCTTTCCTGTACCTCAAACAGTATAGCACGGTGACGCCAACACCAACGTCATGGGTTTGATTCTGTATGTCTTGAATGTAATGTAAAGTGCTTTGGATAAATGTGTATGCCTAGTGCTTAAATGTAAGTGGGTTTGTTGCACACTAACACAACAATTTGAAAAACAAATATTGAGTCAGGGTTCTAGACTGAAATAGTATTGGAATAATAAATTCATATTTATATACTTATTTTCATATACTTATTTTATTATTAAATCTCCTGTTTAAAAAATGGGAAATAGACGCATTATTTGAAATGGTTGCATTTTATCATTAAGATTGTCTTGTATTTTATCTCTCAAAATGATGGTTGCCATTAAAAATTTAGTGCAACCTCTAACCTCTAAAGTTAATGCAACCTCTTATTTACACAAGATAAACAAAGCTGCTTGGTTTGTATTTTTATGTAATTGTAGGCCTATATAAAGAGGCCTATATGTACATATTTTAAAAGTGTGTTGCAGATCTGTTGCTGGCATAATAATTAATTATTTTAAATGTTTAAATGCTTTTCTTTGCTTTCTTCTTTTTGTTTTTAACAGCTCTCACTCACTGTTGTGGAGCATTTATGAAATATTGTTCTTGTAAATACTTTTCAGCTATTCATTTTTTTGATTTTTTTGTTACTGTACAGTGTTCGGCAATGGACATAATGAATTTAAACACTGAATTTTGAATCAATTTCTTCTCAGATGTGGATCCATTGGATGACAATGAAATTACCTCATGACCTTGGTGTTTGTAAAAAACAGAAGGTAATTCAACAGGGAATTTTTAAAGTTATCGACTAACCCCTTGTAAATGATGGAAATCGCTTATGCCCGAGAAACAACTACAGTCTAAATCAGGCTACAGAAAATAAAAATAAAAATAAATAAATAAAAAAAGCACAAAAATCGCTCATTGTTGGTTGCATAGGTATTCACAGGTTTTTACAGATGAATTTTGAGTGTCAGATGTTGGCAAAGTTAATCTAAATGTATATTAGCATTAATTTCCAGGTGTTTGAGAGCCATATATCGTGCTCTCCTCTGCCTACACATTATAGTCCATAATGAGATTAGTAACAGGCCGTCCCTCTCTCAGTGTACATAATCCAGACCATGCTGTTCAGAAAATCACCCGAACGATCCTTCTTATCTGAGCCGTACTATACAAATAAAGTTTTGGGTGTAAATAATAGTAAGCGTTCCTCAAGGCCACAGAATCGAAAGAGTCTCTTAATGATTTTTGCTTTCATGCAGATAAATTCCAGCATGTCAAGGAGTATATTAAAAGTGGGTGGAACAACTCCATTATCTGCTTTACATGGTTACCGCATGGCTTTATCAACGTGTCTGTGCAGTGTCTGTAATGGATGACAGGAAGGCTCCTTAATGACACTGGAACAACGTGAAGCACAGCTGTGAGATTATAACAGATTTGCCACAGAGTTCTCGCTCTCGATAATAAATCTGAGATTGCCAACATAATCTAGATTCAGTCTCCCTCCAAAGACTCTGAGCCATCTATCTGAAAGGTCATGAGGTCTGTGGGAGCAGATAACATCAAGACATTGATGAACCCATTTAGTGCAAATTGCAGGCCAGGCTGCTGGACTTTGTCTTGGTTGCAGTGCATGTTTCAGTTACTCTTCAGGTGATTTGTCACTGGCTGTAAAGATTGGCTCCAGCCCCTGGAGAGATGAGTTTAACCAAAAGGAATAACAATTCCGGTGGTCGACCGTGCTGGGTAAGGCGTCTATTAGCATGCTGCAGTTGCTAGGCTTTCAAATGAAACATTTTAGACCAAGTACAAAGGAAGAGACGAAGAGACTGCGCAACCTCTGAGAATCCCTGTCAGATTTGGTCTGGAAAGTGTAGAGGTGTAGTGCTTTTGGCTTTTGTCTCTGACCCGACAGCATCTCAAAGGGCAGATCCAGATTTGGTGAATGGAAAACGTTTTTTGTTTAAAATGGACCCTGCTGAGCTCGAAGGAACTGGGGGGAGCCTTTAATACAAACAGCTGAGGAAAATGAAAACAGCCACTTAGACACATAATCCATCCATAATGCACAAGTGTACGATGTAAGAAAATGTCAAGCCAACTATAAAAGACAGACATAGTGAGATAAAGAGAGTTATCTGAGGATGACTTAACTGAAGTTTGAGACATTTTGTCAACATTGATCCGCTTATCAGTGGTAGTACAACGGTTTTCCTTTTTGCAGTTTAAACTCTTCAGATCAGGACTTAATTGATTTTATTGTCCTTTTTTCATTGCTGTGCTGCGTGAGGATGCACTGAGATTTTGACCGTAAAAAAAAAAATCCTTATCTGATAACAGAAGCTGTAAAGCTTCTAAATATAAATTTCAACCAAAAATGAGAATTCTGTCACCTCACTCACTTGTATTGTTTCAAACCTTTATGATTTATGTGTGAACTATTCCTTTAACATCAGTCATATTAAATGCAAATGGCAGTTGATGATTATCATGTTACAGGAAAAAGCAATTACAGTTGTACATATTGTGGTCAAAATTCAAACATGGTAGCAAATTGAGTGTGCACTAACTGTTTCACCATTCAAATAACTATTTACTGGGTTCTAAAGCTAATTGCCCATCTGTTGTCTCCAGTGCTTTAGACCTTGAATTCACTTAGTGAAAGCTACACAAACAAGGACAGTAGGCTTTTCTGACACATTAGGGATCAGCAGAGTAAAGCTATGTGGGTAAGCAGTCAACACTAGGGGCTAAATTGTGAGTAATGACATCCCTCAAAGAGCCATTCCAAAGTCCCCTCCTCTTCCATTGTGCTGTCAAAGACGTCAACATAAATATTTTCCCACATCCGAAATAAAAGGCTTTAAAGTGCCTTTTCATTGGACTAAATAGAAAGCTAGCCTCTTTCCCAGCCCACATGATCGCAATAAAAACCCACCGCTGACGCATGAAAACACACAAGCAAGTCAGATTCGTACCAGCAATTCTGAGTAGGAATTTCTTAGTGTTAATTGGTATAAACAGTGTCATAGGAGATGATTTTTACATCTAGAGATGTCTGGCGTCCTCTTAGAAAACACTTTGTAGTTTAGCTGATTAGCAGTCTTTAGCCGCCCATGTGCAGTTGCCAGAGATTTCATCATGACGCTATTGAAAATTTCTTGATCAGGGATCTTGGCAAAGTAGATGATAAAAGCAACGTCTTGTTATTAAGCCGAATTCTTATATTCATGAGGTAGGAAACATTTTTTAGGCTTTTAGCCTTTTTATTCAGAAGCAAGTGAAGGGACTTTTGATGTTCTCACTTATCTAATGTTCTAGCCACTTAAAATTAACCCTTACAAATGACTCTTGTTTTTTTCTGTTTTAAATAAGCCAGAGCAAAAATGGACAACCAAAGGGATGAGATAAAGCTGTCAATAAAATAATGTGGTCCATCACTGAATGAAATAAGGCTTCTAGCATCACTTGCAGGCCCTCTATGATGGGTTAAGATAATGTTATGTCTAATAAAACCTAGAGCCCTTTGATCTGAGTATTGTAAATTATAGCACTTATATTGCATAATAGAAATATGGCTTACATAATTAATGGTCTTATGAGTACATCTTATCAAGTCACTGCAAACTTAAGATGTACTGTATACTGTTTGGTTTGAATATCCTACAAGTTAAATGGGATAACGCAGATCTTGCCTAGGGCACTTGGCTCTTTAATGCTTTAGTTGAAGCAGGAAACTGAAAATTTATATCTGCTCCTATTATCATATTGTATGAATAGAATTAATGGATTTTGATTTTGGTTTCCATAATTCTTCCTGCAGGTTTGTACTATAAATGATTTTGACACCTGAGTCAAAAAGAGAATTACGTGCTTCCATCAGTTATTCTTGGCTAAAGCCTCCTTTTGTAATGCAATATTAATGTTTTATTTCAACCCTGCATGGTGGGAAATGGGTTCCTCGGCTGAGGAGCTACCCACATTTATTAAACTATAATAAATAGAATTCTGATGAAATTGCATGGCTATAATTAATTAGCACATAAATATCAGCTATGGCTCTCATTTAGCAATATATACATCTTCTCACGAAAAATTGGAAAATCGGAAAACCCAACATGTGCAGCCCTCCAGTTCTCTATCAGAGTCTCTTTCTTTTTGAAGTTCAACTCCAGCCAGTCAAAAGGAGAATATTGTGTGTTATGTGTAGCGAGTTGGCACAATTAGCCTCTCAAATGAATTGTTCTGTGAAATGAATCATTCAGGCACTGTCCTTTCCATATTCCCTCTAAGAAAAGAAATCATAATAGTTGATGCATTTATTCCATGAGCCATTTTTATAATTATCCTCCAGTCTTGGCTCTGAAGTGTGTCAAGTTGAGGACAACCTTGAAAGCATTTTTACATAATTTGAATGTCTCATTAGAGTTGGGAAGTTACTCTGTGAGTCTCCGTTCCACCATGCCATCTGGCAGTCAAACAGGACTGGCTGTATTACCGTCCCACAATACCCTTCTTTTTTCCTGTCTGTGCAGGGTTTGCTGGAAATAGACTCCGGCAAATGGACAAAATTCTTAGAATTCTTGGCCTGCAGAATGATGTCATAACTGCTGCGTATTTTATTCCATGAGTAATTTATTAACAGAAATAAAAGAAAAGAGGGAGATCTGGCAGAGACCATGCCCAGTGACTGGGGTTATCATCCAAGAATGTATTCCTCTTGAGATACTCATGTGGATATATTATGCAGTGAGTTTCTTTTCATGCCCCACTTATGTAGTTTCTGGCTTTTATGCAGTTTTAAATGAGTAAAAACCACCTGCAAGGCACTAATATTATGCATTTGTGCTGTTACTGGTTTACTCTGCAAATGTAAACGGACAGTTTTAAATATTTATTCATTTTTTTTTTTTTTAACGGACTAATGTTTATCATGTGCAGCTCCTAGTGACATTTTCTTATTTGTAATGTTTTATTGTTTGCTTTCTAACAAGAGCTTTATGTTTTGAATATACCTGGCTTAACTTATCCTTGGCTTATTAATAGGTCATTAGCTGCCTTTCCATCAATTTGGACACATCTATTTTTGTTTTGGGGTGGCAAAATGTTGTCTGGGAAAGAACTTCATGGCTTGTTTCTCTCTCTCTCGCTCTGTGTGTGTGTCTGGGGTGTTTACATCTGGGTTGTTAAGAGGTCATCCCCATGGGCCAGTCAATGTTGGAAAACAAAGTGCAACAGGCAATAGAAGAGGCGCAATGCCTCTGTGTAGGAATGAAATACAACATGTCCCATAATCCTTCAAACTCCCTGCACTCACTGAAGTGTAATGGGCAGTATTTGTGAAGGATATCACACCACATGAGGTTTTCATCCTCATGAATGAATTACAGACATTGTCTTTCACTTTCATGGTGTCCTGTGCAAGGCTGAGAGAATGCCTTTGAGAGTTGAACCCACTGATATCAAGTGTTTTTGTATTATATTACAGTATAAACAAGAACAATACATCAGCATGACAGGAAAGTGCTCTCGTCTTCCCCCTCTTGACACTAAAGGATATTGTTCTTTGAGACAGCGGTGAGATTTAGTTGTCTAACTGTCCTGTCAGTTTCATGCATTTCATGCATGATTTCTGAAGGATCATGTGACACTGAAGAGTAGGGCTGTGCTATTTATTGTGCATTGATTATGCTTTCAAGTGAGAAATTTTCTGCTGGAGACTTGTGAGGCCAAAACTACAAATCATACCTCATTATCAGACATGACAGCCCTGGGTTTGCCACGCATTGAAAAGCCTTGAGTAATTGAACTGCCAGAATGAACTCACCAGCCTAATGTATGATCCACAGTTGGCCAGCGGCATGTGTTTTAGTAACATCTGAGAGTATAAATTACATACAGTATTTTTATATATACTTTATTTATGTATTCTTAGACATCCTCTGACATTCTGTTCCTGTTGATTCTGAACTACAGAGCCATTAATAGAGAAATTTTGACATTCAGTCTGCGTTAGTTCTGAACTGCAGGCTGGAGGACATGAATGGGATAATAATTAAAACTGATTTGTGTCATAACTGCATTCACTGTGAAATAGAATGAATTGACACCAGAGATCACAGATGGAATAAAGTCTCAGTAGGATAAAGAAAATGTTTTTTCTCTCTCATCTTAATGGGTTCAGTGTATTTGATAGCTTAACAGTAGATTCTGTTTTATCTGATGTCTTATGAGACTTTTCAGCATAATGGATATAAGCTTTAAGACTGCCATGAAGATATTTAGAGTCGCAATTAAAAGTAAAAATAATTTAGTCTCAAAGACTGTGGAGCATGTTCATGAAGCCCACATACAGTAAGGCCCCTGCTGTCATACTCCAACTTTAGGAGGGCAACGTTTGCTAACTCAGCTGCTCTTGTTTACAAGAGCTCTCTTATGTCCTAATAAAGAGTTAAAGTAGCTCCCAGAACATTAGATCACAGCTAGTGGTGTTATCCTTGAGCGCCACGTGGAAGAATTCCACCGAATCTGCCCCCTGTTGCATCTTTTGATCCCAATGCTGTTTGTTATTAGCACGCTGTTGCCTGCTAATTGTTTATGCTTCCAGGGAGGGAAAACCACCTTCACCCATCAAAGAAATGGTCGTTAATCTTAAAACATGTTTTCTGTGAGGAGAGCAGAGGGACCTATTTTCTAAACTGAGATAGAAGATGAAAAAAAACAGTGAAATCCAGTCACATTGCTATTGTCAAGATACACTGCGTTGAAAGCTTTTATATCCTTGTTTAAAAATGTAATTGGATTCCTAGGTGGTTTTAGCATTCCCAATTTGTTTAACAAATAACATCAGAGTAAGCGGATTTCATGATAATAAAGGAGCCGTGTACTGTCAATTCAATTAATTCATTTTGTCCCACTAAAAATACTTTCATCTTGACAGCATGTGCAATTTTACATTACAAATACTATATATGTAATCATGTGAAATTGCGCTTTTATGTTAACTCCTAATCTTTTAAGTAGACTTTTGCTCTGGGAGAAAAATGAATGTGATATTTATTCAGCACTCTGAAATATGGAGAGGCTGTGTGTAAATTATCTTAGTAGCATAATAGAATGTAAAACCAAAGCGTTAAAGCTCAAGGTGCTCCAAATGTTTCATTGTGTCATCGTTTTAAAAGATGCCATTTATGCATCCAGTTTTTATTGTTCAGAGTGAGGCTGGCAAGGCTAACTCACTGTCATGGGTCATGTTTTACGAGCGAAGGATCGAAATGAGATTGAGAGGGGTTCAAGTTCAAGTTCAAGTTTATTTGTATAGCGCTTTTTACGATACAAATCGTTGCAAAGCAGCTCTACAGGAAATTAAGTTTCCACAATATATTTATATATTTCAGAACCTTAATATATTTAATTTATGGCAAAATTTTGTAATTCTGTATGTTGTCTGAGCATTGGCATCCTCTAAGGTCCTCTGAGGGGTTGGCATTATCTTTTCTCAGGTGTTTGGTCATCTCAGATAATTTAAGGGTTGGATCCAGACTGAAGCTTCTGTAATTAAACAGAGAAACAAATAGAGACATAATTAGCGTAGCTGCTGTTCCATCTAAGCAAAAATGATTTGTTCAACCTAAGCTAAAGAATAATAATAATGTACATTTGATCAGATATAACTGCAGTACAAGATTATAAAATGTATTATGTGAATGCTTGGCTGAAGAGATGTGTCTTTAATCTAGATTTAAACAGAGAGTGTGTCTGAACCCTGAACATTATCAGGAAGGCTATTCCAGAGTTTGGGAGCCAAATGTGAAAAAGCTCTACCTCCTTTAGTGGACTTTGCTATCCTAGATACTACCAAAGGTCCAGAGTTTTGCGACCTTAGGGAGCGGGTTGGATTGTAGCGTGGTAGAAGACGAGTTAGGTACGCAGGAGCTAAACTATTTAGGGCCTTATAGGCAAGTAATAATATTTTGTAAATGATACGGAACTTAATAGGTAGCCAGTGCAGAGACTGTAACATTGGGGCAATATGATCATATTTTCTTGACCTGGTAAGAACTCTAGCCGCTGCATTTTGGACTATCTGTAGCTTGTTTATTGAAGATGCAGGACAACCTAGCAGTACATTAAAATAGTCCAGTCTAGAGGTCATGAATGCATGAACTAGCTTTTCTACATCAGAAACAGGTAGCATGTTTCGAAGCTTGGCAATGTTTCTAAGATGGAAGAATGCTGTTTTTGTAACATGAGAAATATGATTTTCAAAGGACAAGTTGCTGTCTAATATAACACCCAGATTTTTTACTTTAGAGGACGTAACAGTGCATCTGTCTAGTTGTAAATTGTAATCCAAGAGATTCTGTGTACTGTTTTTCAGTCCAATAAGTAATATCTCTGTCTTATCTGAATTTAATAGGAGGAAATTATACACAATCTATTAGCTTAAAAATAGTTTAAAAGTTTCATCTGGTCTTGCTGAGATATATAGTTGAGTATCATCAGCATAACATCAAGTAAATATTTATATATAGTATACTTATAGTTAAATCTGTTAGTAGTGTATAGGTTTATAATGTTTTTTTACTTCATTGTTGTATGTCTGTATTTATGTAGCACCGTGGTCCTGCGAGACACGACATTTCGTTCCACTGTATGTCCCCACATGTAGCGGAATGACAATAAACTTGAACTTGAACTTGAACACTGACAACTAATCCTGTATTTTCTAATAATATTACCAAGGGGCAACATGTATATTGAAAATAGCAGAGGACCTAGGACAGATCCTTGTGGTACTCCATAATTTACTGGTGATAATTGAGATGACTCCCCATTTAAATGAACAAAGTGGTAGCGATCGGACAGGTAGGATCTAAACCATCTTAAAGCCTGCCCTTGAATACCAGTATAGTTTTGTAATCGATCTATGAGTGTGTCATGGTCTATAGTGTCGAATGCAGCACTAAGATCAAGTAATACTAGCAATGAGATGCAGCCTTGGTCTGAAGCAAGAAGCAAGTCATTTTTCATTTTAACTAATGCAGTTTCTGTACTATGGTGAGGCCTGAAACCTGACTGAAATTCTTCATAGAGATATTTTTTTTGCAAGAAGGAGCACAATTGAGCAGACACAACTTTTTCTAAAAATTTTTACATAAACGGAAGATTTGAAATGGGTCTGTAATTTGCCAGGACATTAGAATCTAGTTGTGGTTTCTTAATAAGAGACTTAATAACAGCCAGCTTGAATGGTTTTGGGACGTGACCTAAAGATAACGATGAGTTAATAATATTGAGAAGCGGTTCTTCTGCTACAGGTAACAACTCTTTCTGCCCAGACAATAACGCAGATTCCATGCAATATAATTAAATCTAGCGTATGATTAAAATGATGAGTGGGCCCGGTGACGTTTTGCTTGACTCCAAAAGAGTTTATTAGGTCAGTAAACGCAAGTCCTAACGCATCATTTGTATTATCAACCTGAATGTTAAAATCGCCGACAATTATCACTTTATCAACATTGACCAATAGATCTGAGAGGAAATCTGCAAATTCTTTTAGGAAATCTGTATATGGCCTTGGCGGTCTATACACAGTAGTAGTCGATACGTGGGAAGCTGTCCTGACACGATGATCGTCGTCGCAGGCGATGTGCTGCGTACCGGTTCGATCAGGCTCCTGAAGTCCCTCTTCAGTGTCTCTCTCTGCCGCAGTTTTGTGTCGTTGACCCCCGCGTGCAGCACGACAGCACCGATGCTCTCGTCACCCTACAGGATCGTGGGTATCTGCGCAGAAACATTGAGAACACGAGCACCGGGGAAACAGTGAGTGTGCACTTTACCTTCAGCTAACGTAGCACGGACGTGCCGGACGATGGAGTCTCTGACGTTCACAGCGTCGCGTTCCGTCTTGCGGAGGGGAGCGAAGCAGTTCCGGCTGGAGATCTCGAAGACCGGAGGCCGTCGCCCGGGGCCTGGCTCGCGTCTTCCGCTGCTTGTGCACCCAGGGTCCGTGGCGTCCCGGCACCGGAGTGAAGGACATCTGGGAAGATCGCGTCCTGGGTGCACAGGGTCTGTGCAGAGAAACACACGGAGTAGAGGTGGTGGGAGTGTTAGCAGCGTGCTGTATACTTACCTCGGACTTGTGAGCGTCAGCCTGGGATGTTTCCAGCGCAGCTCTCCGCTCTCTCAGCTGGGCCTGCTTCTCCACCAGGTCGCGGATCTGCTTCTCCACGGCCTCCAGCTCCAGCTGCACCGAATGCAACTCGAATGTGTCCTCACCTGCACTCAAAGGTAGACACAAATGTGCCATTTAAGCAAGTAACAGTGAAACAATGGTAATGTGTGTGAATAGAGTATTAGCAATCTAAGCGAGATTAGCGGCAGCCACGCTGCCGATGCTAACGGGCTATAAGCTAATAGCAGACTCGAGAAATCTAAATAAAACTAGTGATAACAAGGCACTCTGATTGGTTTTGTTTTAGAATGCTATAGGGGATATATTCACACGTTATAGAAACGAAAATGACAGACGATAAAGAATCAACTTGATGGAGCTCAAAACACGCAGTCACAAATCAGGGCACGCGTGAACACAAACACACACACACTCGTTTGTTTTTTGTCATGGTGGGGACCTATCTTTGATTTTGGTTGTAGTTACACTGAGGTAATGACATTTTCTGTCCCCTAATCCTACACCTGAAAACCCCCTTTTTTTCAGTAAGATATTTTTTGTATTATGTTTATTTATCTATTTTCATTTGAGACCTGGTAAACCTGACCAGAAAAAACTTGACTAAACTTTCTTACCTATTAAAGGTATAGTTAACTTTTCGTTTGTAAAGAAAACAAAAAGAACACATTTATTCAACAATTTTTTTTCTCTTCCGTGTCAGTCGCCATGCATTCACAAAACGTGATGCTCCTTGTTTTCAATCAGTGGAATGCACATGCATGCATCGTGGTATTTTCATGAATGCGTGCCGAAATCTGACGGAAGAGAAGAAATTGTTGAATAATGTCATTATTTTTGCTTTCTTTGCACACAAAAAGTAAAACGTATTCTTATAGCTTTATAAGCTTAAGGTTAAGCCACTGATGGCACATGGACTATTAACAATCACTACCTTTCTGTGCCTTGAACATGGTAGCTGCTTTGCTGTCTATGCAGGGTCAGAAAGCTCTTGGATTTCATCAAAAATATCTCACTTTGTGTTCCGAAAATGAACAAAGGTTTACGGGTTTGGAACGACAAGAAGGTGAGAAATTAATTACAGAATTTTAATTTTTGGGTGATCTGTCCATTTAAATAAATACTGTATATATCATCTCCTTAAAGGAATAGTTCACACAAAAAATTAAAATTCTGTCATCATTTACTCGTCGTTGCAAATCTGTATGACTTTCACTTTTTTATCCTGCTGTGGAACATACAAGAAAATATTTTTTAAAATATTTTGCATTCATGAAGTCAAAACACACACACACACGCACACACACGTTGGTTTTTGTGGTTTATGGGGACTCTCCATAGGCATAATGGTTTTTATACTGAACAAACTGTGTGTGCTATTGCCCTACACCAACCCTACACCTAAACTTTGCCCTCACAGGAGACTTGTCTACTTTCCCTCCAAAAAACTCACTCTGTATGATTTATAAGCGTTTTGAAAAGTGGGGACATTGGGTAATGTCCTGAAAAGTCACCTTCACCTTGTAATATCTGTGTCATTATACAAATGTATGTCCTCATTTGTCACAAAAACACGCGCACACACAAACACACACACTTCAAATGTGGAAAACCTTGAAATGCTTGAAAGATTTCTGGACTAGCACATTTTGCTTATAACCTATTATTGGCTGCAGTGAGACTCTGTTTTGCAGTCTAGACATGGTAGGTTTCCACTGGTGATCTGAATGGTCTCATTTGCCATCAAAATTAATTTTAGAATTGAGGCCAGCGGGCTAGGCAGGTTTGTCATGTGTGTGTGCTATCCTCACTTTGCCATTTGTGAATGGCAGCCCCTCAGGACAATGAGGGTGTGCATGGAGACGCTGTAGACCGGAGAACCTGCAAAGGGACACACGGCACGTCTGAGCGTGAGAGGAAGCCCTGTACTTTTTAAAGTGGAACTTTAGAGACAGTGTTTACTCTTCTGGGATCTGGGCCACACAAGAATGCGTGTGTCATGACGGGATGTAAGAGCTGAGGAATGTTCCTCACAATCCCAACACTGTAGACCAGAGCCAGCCAGAGAGCAAGATGTTTGAAATATTTATTTTAGCATCAGTGTTTAAAAAAGACATTGGTTCATAGCCTGGATTGATGTTGGATCATGAAGAGCCCTTGTTTGGATTGCTTTCTGTTGTTCTTGGCTGGCATCCACTTACACTCTGTGAAAAAATGTGCAAGACGCTAGTTCATCATAATGCAAAGAGGACTTTTTTCTGTTTAATATGTCGTTGTTGCCAAATGATGAAGATAAGGTGCTGTCTTGAGCCTAATCATCTTGTCTTGCAGAGCCTGAATTGGATGCACCAAGGGTGCTGGATAATATTGCTAAACAAGTCAACCGGACAGTCAGGAGACGGAGACACGCTGGTGATGATGACTACAACATTGAGGTGCTGCTTGGAGTAGATGATACTGTTGTACGTTTCCATGGGAAAGAGCATGTGCAGAACTATCTCCTCACCCTCATGAACATTGTGAGTATCCCATTGTCCTTAGCAGGACTCAACAGGAAGATTTATTTATCTATTTTCTGGGTGCTAGCTTTACAATATTATTTGCAATATAATTTGTATTTTATATATTTACAGTATTATGTATAAAAATAAATGAAATAATCTATATACATTTTTTCTGTGATGGGGCTATTACAAGCATAATACAGGATTATTCGGATTATTAATACTATTGGTCACACTTTATTGTGTCCAATTCTCACCATTAACAAACCATTAACTACTTTTGCCTCAATAAACTGCTAGATAGTAAGGTATATATCAAGTTTAGGATTAGGAATGTAGAATATGGATGCAGAATTACGTGCTTTATAAGTACTAATAAACAGCCAAGATATTAATAATAGACATGATAATAAGGAACTAGTTAATAGTGAAAATTTGTTCCTAGTCTTACCCTAACGTTATTTTAATATCATTAATATTGGCAATATTATATTGATAAAATTATTTACTTTTTTAGTCAAAAATATTTGATGAAACTCTTAAGAAAACACATTCTCAAAATTCGGATTTCTCTACTAGATTTATATTCCCCAAATCCCCTCAACTTCCCCTCAATCCCCCAAAACTCTCTGACCATAAGGCCATCTTTGTTGAGCAATCAATTATTTTCTTCCTCATAAACCTTATTAACTCTTCTCCTGATTCAGTCCTCTGATATGCAGGTAAATGGAAGGCACAGGTGCTTAAGTGTCCTTATTTTAGGAATTCATTTCAAGAAAATTTACTGATGACAAAACACCTTTCTGCCAGACTACAGAAAGTGGATGGCAGCAGTCAATGTTTGCATATATGCAAATATGTCATTAAGCTGCACCTATAAAGAGAGTGAGCTCGTATGAGGCGTGAAATTGTCCAGATGTGGTCATGTCTCTGACATTTTCTGTTTTGGGAGGAAAAGCACATTATTAAGCTAGCGCTTGAGAAAAATCGAATCTCCTCTCTTAAAATAGAGGACCCCACTATGTCTACAAGATTGACATATTCTTCTTTTAGTAAATGGTTCTGTTCTGAGGAGATTTATGAAACATGACCACAGATGCGCTGAGTAATCTGTGTAGATAATAGCATCAGTCATAAGGCTTTAGTTTAGCGATTTAGCATATATACTATGGGCTTTAGCTGTAGACGCACACAATGCCTGTGAGCTCTTTATGTCTGAAATATTCATGTTGCCCTCCTATTGATTGCATAATTTAACAGGATCAAGTACAACCTAACCCTTAGTTTGCTTGAACAATTTGCAAGAATTAATGTCAACTAGGGCTGGGCGATATTGCCTGAAAAAAAATCCCTGACTTTTTCACAAAAAAATCCAATTTACGATTTAAATAGATTTTTTTCCCCTCTACTTAAAATCAATCTGCAGATGACAAAGAAATTGTTCAAAACAAGTTCTAACTTTTTGGAGTGTCTATTTACACTAAGTGCAAATAGCCCCCCTTGTTGGCAAAGGCTATTTACACTAACTCCGCCCTCCAACGTGCGATTGAGTTAGTCAACAAAAAGACGGCCATATAGCATCAACTTCAATGGTTTAGATGGTAAGGCATAGGCCTATGCTTTTTTTAATGCGATCGACCCGAGTTCGAGCCCGCCTTTCACCAAAGTTTTTTTTTCCCCTTTCAAATCTCATATCGCATCGGAAAGGCATTTATTTTCAATAAAAATTAAGGAAATAATCAAAAAGTTGAAAATAAAAGTATCGGGTAGGGTTAGGGTAGGTGTAGGGAGGGCTTTATTGTCCCAATAAGGTGGCATCCATTTAATAATTTGAATTAAGTAAATAAAATGTATTAATATAGCGCCTTTCACAGACAAGGAGTCACAAAGTGCTTTACAACACTATCAGTAAAACAAATATTCAGTATTCATAAAGGCACAGGAAACATAACGATTGCTAACGGTTGCCTGTTACATTACCAGTGTTTCCCACAGACTTGGACTTTACTTGTGGCTGCATATATGCAAATTAATTCTCTGCCAGCAGAAGGCGCTTGTAGAGCACGGAGAAATAGCGGTTTCCCTGGTAACGCTGCTTTATCAGACATTATACAAGATGAAATGAAAATGACATCCAACATTTTATGAAGACAGTCTGTTTCCTTCAGAAATGCAGTGATATAAAGACACCCGCACCGTGATTCGATTCTGAAACGTGCAGCGCTTGCTTATTCAAGTCAAAGCTTTTTGGAAAAAACAAAAATCTATTTGTGTTGGTCAGTTTTGATATTGTGGCAGGCCGCCACAAATAAATCAATGTATGGGAAACACTGCATTACAGAATATAAAATTTCACTTAGCCTACCACATAGAGTAAGGAGAGATGACCGAGGACGATGACGAATGATTTGCAGATAATGAGCACCATGACAAACATCTAATCTTGTAAAATGTGTGGCAAGTAGGCTACTGCCGCTCCATAGTAAAAACAGAGTATACTATGACACTCTTGTTGGTCTGAGATTCAGTTTTTGCATTCATTCATTCATTCATTCATTCATTCATTCTCCATAAACTGGAGTGGGTTTGAGCTTTAAGATATAATGAGTTCGGTATAAAAATGCAACATCGCTACAACTTTCACACATGCAGACTTCTTTGATTAGGTCCCTTGCATGCTTATTTAAAGCTGTTGCTTGAAGAGGATGATTTTAAGCATTAATTTCTGCAGAGCTTCTGTTTAATTGTGTGAGATGGCTGGGAAGAAGAGAGGGGGCAGTTGGTAAGAGACTTACCGTCCTCTGCTGATTAAAAGCGTTGTTGAGGCAATCTGTGTTCATATGCCAGAGAACAATTTAATCATTTGCACTGGTACATTTTTTGCTGCTGCTACAGCAACACAGATCTGCTGAGGCATAGTTTTTTCTTTCTGTGCCCCTCCCCTTCTTTTAAAAGCTGTCCAAACATGCATATAAAACTACGCAGTTTTTTCTGCAACATAATTGGTTTTTCTCACCTTTCCCTCCTGAGTGCAGAATTTGTGGCAGTCCTGACAGCCTCTGCAAGATTTAGGGTGAAAAAAATCTTTGCAGTACATTTTGTATGCAAAATATTTTTTAGGGGGACACTGTAAGATCAAAGTTTTTGTAATACACTTAAGAGTTTATTATACTTTTTTTAATCTTGTGCTTTAGTTGGTTGATTGTGTTTTAGGGACTTTAAGCAACAGTGTACAAAATGTACATACAGTAGCAAGTATAAAATTGTATTATTATTATAATTAAAAATGGTGTGATTCTTTTTCCAGTGCAGTATGGCAGAACAAAGTGATGTACATACACTAGCCAGTATTACATTATTATTATTATTATTATTATTAAAAATGGTGTAATTCTTTTTCCAGTGCAGTATTACCAGTGTACCATATGGCAGATCTCCAGCACAACTGGATATAATGCTCCCTCTGATTGTTCATGCTCTTTACAAGAGAAGAGATCTTGGCACAAATTGAACACAGATGTGCATTTAGATCCACCACATTTGTCTCCCCTCTGCCGTACAGATCTGGACAACCTAAAATTTTGTTTACAGAATCATATGCTAGTCAATGTCAAGAGAACAACAGTCATATTTTCAGGTGTTTGCACCAGAACTTTAAAATGTTTAATTATTATGTCAGTTATTTGCTTAATAATTGTATTATTTGCTGTGTTATATCTGCATCACAGCAAGAAAACAACTTTGTGGTATTCAATTTGACAGATTCTTTGGCATGTAGTATATATGTATTGGGTAAATGTGAAAATTTGGTGTGACTTGGACATGTGTATCCAGTTTTTGAAAATAGCTCTAGAAAGCTATGATGAAACATTTGTACCATTTAGGATATAGACATTTGGTACAGCTCTACACCCTGCATTCAACCAGCAAAACTATGCCTCCAAAACGCAGCACCCCACACAGCAGCCTTTTAGCTAGGTGGGGAAGGAAAAACATCTGAACCTTTAAAAGGCCTCTGTATGACCAGCTCAACACTGGGTTCTTTTCATTTACCAACCTTTCATAGGCTTTTCCATGCCAACCGTGGCCCCAAAACCTGTCTAAAAACGCCTTCTGTGTCTAAGAAATTCACTCTTACGGGTCTGAGATCCCATTTCCTCCTGCTCTCTTTATCTTGATGCTGTTGTAGAAAAGACTTTGGTCTGTCTTGCTCATTGTCAGTCATAGTGAGGGTTTGAAATGGGATAAAGCAGGATTGTGTATTTTTTGCAGTCCCTCGAGTTTATAAAATCAATAGCTGTCATAGATGACTAGATGGAGAATGACAAAACTTATATCCTTGCCTGATAACCTCCTTTCCCCCCCTTTGTGCCAGGATCAGTGTTTTGTTGTTTTATTATGTTGAGTTTAGGGGATAATAATGTGTTTATTTCATCATGTGTTTACAGGTGAATGAGATCTACCATGATGAATCATTGGGAGTGCACATTAATGTTGTGCTTGTGAGGATGATTATGCTTGGATATGCTAAGGTATATTACTACTAAATATCTGTATCAAAGCAAAAGTCATTTATAAACTGTAATAGTTCATATCATTTTTTTTATAACTTTACATAAGATATGTTTTATGTAAAAAAACAAAAAAACAAAAAACAAAACAGATGTAATGATTTATGTCCTTTTAATGTTTTTATGACCATTGCCCTCTCTTTGACCCTTTATTAACAGCAATTAATGGCCAGATGCCTTACTTATAACATTTTATACTTTTGCAATTTTTACAGTATGTTTTAGGATCATTTAAGTAAGACAACTGTACTTAAATCGTTTATAGAATCTCCTATAGAAGGCTATGCATAGATTGATGTAATAACCAATATTTCACCTACTGTCACTAATGCTGCAGAGTTTTTTTTTTTTTTTTGGTCACACTTTATTTTAACCTGTTAGCCAGCACCTCCCATTTTGGGCCTCACAGGTGAAAATGACCTACCTAAATTAAAAGGGTAACAGTTCCTGACAAAGTGTGCTACACACACAATTTAGGTATCTTTGGAAAGAATTTTACCTTTGAAAAGGTATCTTTGGTCCAATTCTCACTAAATTCTTAATAATATTAAGTATGACTTTTGCCTCAATAAACACCTGATTTGTTAGTGAGGTAGCTGTTAAGTTTAGGTATGGGGTAGGGCTCTATTAAGGGATCTAAAATATGGTCATGTAGAATAAGGCATTGATATGGGCTTTATAAGTACTAATAAACAGCCAACAGCCAATATGCTAGTAATATCAGGACTATTTAATAATGAAAATCCTTAAAATAAGGTGTAATAGTTGGTATGCATTTTTATTTCAGTTTTATTTATGTTAGTACATCAAGCTAAACTAAATGAAAATGAGAAATAATTAATTGGCAACTAGCTGATTTTTTTTTTCTTTGTTTTAGTTAGCAATAATAACACTCTAATGTTGCATTTTAGGTAAACACCCATAATTGGCAGCAAGAATTAAGTGCAACCACTTGACAGCTCTTGCTAAGGTTGTCTACTAGTACACCAGTTGTTTTTAAAACATCCGTAGCCACCTAAAATAATTACAGATGGAAAAAGAGAAGTTTAGTTGCCCAGAGTGATAAACGGGTTAAATGGGACAGTTTTTTTTTTTTCCCCACTAGAGCTAATGTGACATAAAGCCCTCCCCTGTTTCAGCACAGGCCACTTACCACAACAGTTTTGAAAAATGTGAAATAATTAGCTTCGAGGAAGAGCACAACAACTGTCTGCAGTCTAGCCACTTATATTAGTCCAATTATGAGATTATTAAAATCTCTCTCTAATGCACGCAGCCATTGCACGCAGACACTTCCATGCAATAACACATAAATATTTTGTAAGCCCATATTACAGTTCACAAATACACAGTGTTAATTTCATGTCTAGACTGTAATACACAAATACTTGCAACATTAGAAATACATATTAATGTGATTAATTACTGAAATGTAATAGGAAAAAGCGGCAACCCGCAAAATGCCACTTTAGTTTAGTTCACTGTAGTTTACAAATAGAAAGGTTCGAGTTTCAGCTTTAAGGATCTCAACTACTCTCTTGACTATATGTAAACAGGAGTTTATCTAGAAGACATTAAATAAACAGACCTACGGTGATCGATGTGAATCAGTTTAAGGTGTTTTATAGATTAATGAATGCTGAAAGTGTCCCCTAATGAGTCTCTAATCTTTTTCTCAGTCCATCAGTCTCATTGAGGGTGGCAACCCTTCGCGAAGCCTGGAAAACGTGTGCCGCTGGGCAGTCATCCAGCAGAAAGAGGATCCAGAGCACTCAGAGCATCACGACCATGCCATCTTCTTGACCCGGCAAGGCTTCGGCCCCACTGGCATGCAAGGTTTGACCTTTGGTTTTTGACATGCCTCTGACTTTCAAACATTTTCAACCCTGTCATGTCCTATGTGTTTTCCACACACGTAAATTCTTAAAAATGTTCGTATCATGAAAAAGGTCAGTCTTTCTCCCGCCATCTCTCTACCTCACTAATACTCCCTCACAGTCCCCACGCGATTCTGTCAGCACCTCATCAATACTGTACGAAAACCGGCCTGACAGAATGCTGGTTGGTGTACAAGCTCTTCTTTAGACATATTGTGGATTTGTAAAGAGGTTCACAGCATTGGAAAAGGATAGCAGAGAAACATGAAAGCGTACTTACATAAGCACATAGGAAAAAGGGATTTTGTTTTCTAAGGCTGGAGGCGGCCGCTGAAGCAGCAGTCCTCTCAGAGCATATCTCCTTCAGCACTGACAAAGTTCATACATTGTACATTTGGCATCTGTTCAACCTGACAGGAAAACTCTAGCTTTTCCTGAGAAGAGCACTGATCTCAGCAAGTGTTTATGCTGTCACTGCTACTCTCACATTTCCCTTATCATGCCACTCTATGTACTCACGGCCCTCTTTAATCATCGGAGAAGAGCTGTTTGGCCTCCCCATCCACCTGCAATGCATTCAGTGTCTGGCAGTGGCGATATTGAGCTAATCAGAGCTGATGTGCTTTATTGGCTTATTGACAGCAGATATGAATTTAGCTTCAGAGCTGAGATCTTCAGTTGAGTATCTGTCACAGTTTTGTAGGCTTGCATCAAAGGATTGTTTCATTCTTAGCAGTGCATGGTGCTTATGATTGAACAATCATAGCCAACGTCCCTGCGGTCTGATACCAGTCACAATATACTGTGTCACACTGTATACTGCACTAAAATTTTTTTGTTTGTTTTTTAAACATCCAAGCAATGCTGCTTGCTTTGAATTATAATGCACTTTTCAGAGCCACTTGAGCATTCAAACACTCTCACTTTCTGAAAAAAATTTTTTGTTTTACTTTTGGAGTTTTAGCTTTAGTTTACCTAAAAATGACCTAAAGATAACCTTTCAAACCTGTTTGAATTTTTATTCTGTGTAACATTGAAAAATAATGTTTGGAATGACATGAGGCTGATGTGACAGTTTTTATTTTTGGGTGAACTATTCCTTTGACAGTAAAGTAGTTTGTGTACCTGAATTAAGAGGATTATTTGGACAGGTCCCAAACTCAGGCCTTTTGTTCAACCAGTCTGATCGGAATGCCTAAACAAATAAAGCAAAATTGATAAAGGATCAGTGTATCAGTGTTTACTTTTTGAGGAACATAAAAATCCTGCTATAATGAATGTTTTTATCATTACATGTTAATTTTTACGTAGTCTCACATAGCCAGACCTACAGATTGACGGCTGAAGGTCTGGAATCCATGGCAGCTTTCATTGGCCAAGGCCTGCCCATAAGGCCGACATGTCAAACAGTTTGTTTCATTTATTGTCACGTTACGGGGCGTCGAAATGTCACCACAATAACAGACCGGTGTGTAAAACTCTCAGACGTATTTTAAAGATTCTGTGCTGCAAAATTTAAATATTTCACATACTTTTGAAAATCCAGTGTTTAGTTGATCCTGATAAGCGCTCATCATCACAGTTGTAAACACAACAGCTTTCTTCTTTCGTGAGGAGGTTTGGCGTCACAACGTCTTTGTTTCCAGGCAGAACGTTAAAGAACGCGACACACGTCTCCCGGAAATCCTGTATAATTCAAATAATCCGATGACGACTTCGAAACTCCTGAAGTGTTTCCACTTTTGTGTGCCATATGCATCAGACATTTAGCCAACTGTTCCGTGGGCATGACATCTGAGGCTGAGACTAATTTTTATGTGACACTATGCAACCCCGCTCCCTCCACACAGACACTTAAAAACCAACACAATTATCCAAATCACTTTGCACAACAGTTGCCATTAACAAGAATAAAAGTATGTTTTACAAACTGAGAAATCTCCATTTCACATGACTCGTTTGCATGTTATCTGAATTTTATAAATTTATATGTTTGATTAACACTTGCCATTAATTGTTCTTGACTGGATGCCAGATTGTGAGTAGGTTAAAACAATTGCACACTTCACTGTATTATACTAGAACAAAGTGGCTGTCTTTGGTCAACCCAATGAAATATGGTGTAATGACAGATGGTAGGTTACATTGTTTTGGCACATACTGACACATATGTTTCTCTGCCCCTCTAATAATGGTATTTCAAATGTGAATTGTTAATGCTAAAAGCCTACTATATCACATTTGATACGCACATTTGTAAGGCTTCTAAATCATGTTAAAACATGACTGTCAAATATGATACATATTACACACACATACACACACACACACACACACACACACACACACACGCACACACATATATATATATATATATATATATATATATATATATCAAATATGTATATTGATAAAAAATAAATAAATAAATATATATATATATATATATATAAATTGATTAATAGTATATATATCACACACATATACTGTATATGTATGTGTGTGTGTGTCAGCGTCACTCTGCTCAAAGTATTACAATTACACCAAGCAGCAAGCTGTCAGAATGTAGACGCAAGTTATGACAGTATAAATAAACCCTAGTAATTGTTTCATCCTCTCTGTCTTTCTCTTTCACTCACTCACTCTCAGGATATGCCCCTGTCACCGGGATGTGCCACCCTGTCCGCAGCTGCACCCTCAATCATGAAGACGGCTTCTCTTCTGCCTTTGTTGTAGCCCATGAGACAGGACATGTGTAGGTTTTTAAACGTCGCCAGGTGCTTCTCAGCCTTTTCAGATTGCTGTTAGCTTTTTTAAAGTGTTTTATGTCACATTTAATATTTATGGTCGACATTTAATTCAAAAAAGTTTTGATACTGATTTTATAAACCACAAGAAATGCAGGTTTCCAGATAAATTCCCATTGCCAATGTCCTTTATGCTCTCAAGGTGAGGGCTCTATTCAGAGTAATATAATGGACACAAAAATGTCAATGTCTCATTCAAGATAGCTTACAGTATCTTTTGAGGATATTTTATAATACAGATGGCAGGATACTAGATGTCCTTACTATGCTCCTTAATATTAAATCAGTCTCTTACATTGTTAAAAATATCCTTCATGTTCATTTTTGAGCTCAAGCTTAAGAGTCCTTGGCCACTGTTTTAGCAAGCCTAATCAGCCTTGCCAGGTCCCTTTTGTGGGTTTCAATTCCTCTTTTGACAACAGTTGCTTAGAGTCTGTGGGCATCTAACGTTCAAAAGGGTTTCAGAGAAAATCTCGCCACCTACACATAGATTAGTCATGGAGTCCTCCTTATTTTCTTCTCCATATTGAAACTATTGTCAAGGACTTCACCCTCTCGAATGTCTGACTCTATCTATCGCTTTATTTCAAATGCAGTTTTCATTGCGTACATGACAAAGACTGGTAAATTATCATTACTCCACTGCTGTTATGTAATGCTCCTCCAAGGAATACGGGAAACAACAGGTAAAGTAAAGACAGGCTTTTAATGAATCAAAGCTTTCCAAAATACAAGAAATTAACATCCATATAATGTTAAGACTGGGCGAAGACTTGAACAAAACTGAATGCTTATAAAGAAACGGAAACAAAGGAGTAAATGAGATGATTGATTAAACACAGGTGATATGACTTAACAATGATAAACTGAAGAGAACTAATGAGGGAAACCGGAACAAAACCAAATAAGGGCAAACATGAAACTGAGGAAGAACACACACGTAACAACTGCATCTTACCACCATCCTATTGATAGATTTTGATTTAGTTTGGCATTAGCACAGACTGAAATAACATTTTATTTAATTCAAAGTGAGATGTCAGGGCCTCAGAGATTGTCTTTTTTATGGCTGGCAGTCACACAGAATTGATTCCCTCTGAAGCCTCAGTCCTTCCTGTTTTCGATGTTTGTGATGTAAGAATACATTTTCTCATTAAATAAATTATACTTCATTTCAGTTATGCAGAAATGTTGAAACCTACAGACGGACATTACATTACTGGAGTCAATAAGACTTTAAAGACAAGAAACAAAAGGATGCATTAAATCAGGGATCCTCAAATCTGGCCCAAGAGATCTACTTTCCTGCAGAGTTTAGCTCTAACCCTAATCAAGAACACCTGAGCATGCTAATCAATGTCTTCAGGATCATTAGAAGATCACAGGTAGGTGAGTTTGATCAGGGTTGGAGCTAAACTCTGCAGCAAATTGGCCCTCCAGGGCAAGATTTGAGGAACCCTGCATTAAATTGATCAAAAGTGACAGAAATGACATATCTTTACTATATCAAATAAATTTAGTAATTTTGAACTTTCTATATATCAAAGAATCGTGAAAAAATGTATCATGGTGTCCACAAAAATATTAACGGGTTAGTTCACTCAAAAATTAAATTTTGACAATGTTTTACTCACCTTCAAAGCATCCTAGGTGTATATGAGTTTCTTCTTTCAGACAAATCCAGTCGGCGTTATATTAAAATTTTTCCTTGCTCTTCCAGGTTTTAGAATGGGAGCAGGTGGATTTTTTTGTTCAACAGTCCAAAAGTAGGCAAATAAAGTGCGCACATCCATAATAAAATGTGCCTCACATGGCTCCGGGGCATGAATATAGGCCTCCTGTAGCGAATCAATGCATTTTTGTAAGAAAAATATCCATATTATATTATAACATCCACAAAGAAGTCATATACACCTAGGATGCTTTGAGGGTGAGTAAAACATGGGCTAATTACATTTTTTTGGGTGAACCCTTAAACTAACCCTTAAACTAACCCTAATTAAGCAGCATAATTAGAAATGTTTCTTGAGGAGCAAATCAGCAAATTAGAATGATTTCTGAAGAATCAAGTGACAATGAAGAATGGAGAAAGTGCCCTTGAAAAGTGCTATATAAATGTAATTAATTATTATTATTATTATTATTATTATGAAACAAAGGTAACACTTTATTTCGATTTTAGACATTCTACTAACAGTAAGTAACTTTGCAACTACATGTCAACTAGCAGTCATTAGAGTATTAGTAGACTGTCTGTTTAATATCTTCTAACACTTTATTTTTATGGGTCCACAACATACAATATACTAACTATCAGAAACTTTGCAAGTATACGTTAACTTCAACTTCTTCTACTAACCCTAAACCTACCCTAACAGTCTACTCTGAGAGTTAGTAGATATGTAGTTGCAATTTAATGATAATTAGTTGACATGTAGTTGACATGTAGTTACAAACTTACTTATAGTTAGTAGCATGTCTAAAGTGGACTATCGAAATAAAGTGTAACCGAAACAAATCCAGTGTTTTGCAAATAAACAATCTGCTTTGCAAAGAAAAACTCAACTTTCAAACAAAAGCAAATACAAAACTCTATTTGAGAGAAAATGCAGATGTACGGACAAATATATGTATTGCGTGTTACAACTGTGAGATTCATTTGACTTTTTATGAGGAAACTTGGCTTTTTTTTTCTCAGACACATGCGAGTAGATTTTCTCACACGCACAATTGAGCAACTTTCTTTTCCAAAAACAGCAGATGACGCTGTCGGTCAGTTTATGCTAGTCTCCCTAGACCCGAAACACCTCTTTACCTTTTCAGACCAATATGAGTGTGGAACAGGTGAATTTCTGTCTTATTATAATTAACCATTTAGATGTTTTCACAAAGCGACCCTACTACAGTGTCAGTGAAATTCACAACAAGTGCTGTAAAGTTGTTTACATGATTGATTAGTTCCAAAATCAGTAGTGACATGGCTAAACATTTAACTTGGTAGTCTTTCCCTATAAAAACTAATCCATCCGTACCTCTTATCCTCTGTTGGATCACGGGATATAGAATATACATATATATTGATACAGTTGTTCCACATTCAAAACAATGCAGGGGTATAACAATGTATCATGTCACAATATATTGTAATACTAAAATGCAAATGTATAATGGATAGCAACAATATTGTGTACTAAAAATTAAAGCTTAGACAATTTAATGTAGGATCAGCTATAGTAATATCACCCAAGAGGTAATTAATTATTAATAAAAAAATGAAAACAAACCACATTATGTTTAGTGCAATGTCTAAAACTTTTTAAAATGACGTAACACTGTGCAATCATTTGTCTAAAATAATTACGTATTTTTTAGCTAAACAAAATGATGAATATTTATCTTCTGGTGTCACTCTTTTCCTGTGAATTGGGAAGAACGATCAAGTTCACGCTGATGTAATACTAAATTCAGCATTTTAATAAACGCCTCAGCTTACGTATTTAACCCTGGTTCCTCGAAGGAACTCGAGCTGCGTCCGGTAAGACGCTTTGGGGAACGTCTCCAGCGTGAGCGGCTCTGAATATCGTGTATAATCAGTCCAAATGATGGGCGAGACGTGAGTCCCAATGAGTAGGGTCCACTGAGAGGGCCTGAAGATCCCCCATTCTCTTTAGAGAAGATATTGCCAACAGAAATGTAGTCTTTAGAGTGAGATGACGATCAGAAATCTCCTTGATAGGCTCAAAGGGAGGCCTACAGAGAGCTTCGTGCGCCACTGCCAGGTCCCAAGGTGGAACACGGGACCGTACTGGAGACCTCAGCCGTGGAGGAATCGTGTAACCAGGGGGTTTCTGTCCACTGACTGTCCACCAAGAGAGGCGTGGTAGGCCACCACATAAACCTTGAAGGTGGAGTGAGTCAACCCTGCGGAGAGACGGGCCTGCAGGAACCCCAGAACTGTACCAATCGGGAAGTTGACTGGGTCGAGCTGGCAGTCTCTGCACCATGAAGTGAAAAGTTTCCACTTCAGGACGTACATTTTCCTCGTTGAGGGAGCTCTGGATTGGAGTATGGTCTCAACAACCTCGGTTGAGGGACCAGAAGCTATGAGCTGCGCCCCCTCAGAGGCCACACTCACAGCTTCCCTAACAGGGGTGAACTGTTAGGGCCTGTCTTCCCACAGGCAGGGGTGAAAGACCCCTGCCTGTGAGAGGAGATCCCTTCTGACGGGAATCTCCCATGGAGAGCCATCGAGGAGAGAAATCAGGTCCGAGAACCATACTCGGCCCGGCCAGAACGGTGCTACCAGAAGTAGACCTCGTCCTGGCGCACTCTCACCAGAACTCCCGGGAGCAGAGCGATCGAGGGAAAGTGTACAGACGAAGCCTCGGCCATATCTGTACCATAGCACTAAAACTATGAACTAGAGAGTACCAGAGGGGACATTGTGCTTCGCCCCCAAAAGCAAACCTCAGGAACTTCTGTCTCTGTGCCTCCCTGTACGAGGAGCTGGCATGCGGTTGGGGCTGCTCCCGTCCAGCAGCCGCCTGAGATGGAGGGCGACGAGGCAAGAACCGCTGGAACGCCCCAAACGTCGCCGAACAGACCCAGAGGCGCAAGCGGGGCGTCCAATAGGAAGACCCTGTCTTAATCTTTAATGTCAGACAGGGTCAACCAGAGATGCCTCTCCGCTGCCACCATGTCTGCTGCCATAGACTGCCCAATAGCAAGGGCTGTCTCCTTGGTGGCGCGGAGAGCCAAATCAGCGGTTCTCCTGAGCTCTGTGATGTCATCGGAGCTCAAGGCCTCACGCTCATCCATCTCCTTCAGTAGGTCAGCCTGGCATGCCCGCAACACCGACATGGTGTGCAGACATGCACCAACCTGACCCGCGTACCCCTTGCCCACAAGCGCTGAAGTTCGTAGTGGCTTGGAGGGCAAGGACGGAGCCTTCAGAGACATCTGTTCTACTCGAGGCATCGCATCTGTAACCGCCAGCACCCAACCCCACCACATTACATAATAATCTGAGGTGGGGATGAAGGTGCGGGCCGAAAAAGGTCTTGTCCACGATCTCGACACCTCGGTGTGGAGATCGGGGAAGAACGGCAGGCTCCGTGTTGGAGGTGGTCGCTTTGCTCGCAGAAAGTGTTCATCAAGTTTGCTAGTCTGCAGCTCAGCATGCTCCTCGGCTTGCCAACTTATGTTTAGTTTGGCCACAGCACGAGTCATCACCTCCAACAGCTCCTCATACTGGGGCGACACAGGGGGCGAAGCCTTGAGGAAGATAAGAGAAGCGCCGAGTCCGTTCCCCAGGGAGAATTAACCGCCGAACGGGCTTCCAGCGGAGAACGGCCGCCGAATCTGATGGGTGGGGAAGGAGATAGGGACTCGCCCATCTCCATTCCCTCCAACAGATCCACTTGCGATCTCCACGAGTGCCTCGGCGGCAGCAGAACCAGCACCGCGGAAACGCCGGTGAAATCTCCTTCAGCATCAAAAAGAGCCTTCCGGGAGCGGAGCAAATGCATCAGAAGACCCTCGCAATGCACACAGTTGGCTCCTTGTGCGTGCGTGCTCGGCTCCCAAACAGACCATGCACAGATCATGTGTATCACCTGGGACCGTGTAGTGTCCACAGGGAGGAACACATGATTTGAAACGTGAGCTACTCTCGTCCTCTTTCTTAGAGCGATCAACTAAATATCTCTTTGACATACTGCTTTCTCTTTTCGTATGCAAAAAGATAAAGTCGACCTATGTGGAGCTTATAAAGTGGCAGGACAGACAACACCAAATAAGACTCACAAAACAGAACGTTTGGACAAAACACACAGAGCGCTTTTGCTGAATGACAAAAAGCTGATGCCGGCTGCATCATACGTGCTTTTATACCAGCTGGTCATTACGTCACCCCGCCCGTGACGTCTCGCCCATCATTTGGACTGATTACACACGATATTCAGAGCCGCTCACGCTGGAGACGTTCCCCAAAGCATCTTACCAGACGCAGCTCAAGTTCCTGTAGAGGAAGTATGGTTTAATAAACAGGGTGCTACAAAACAGGGGACGAACTTCCGTTTATATCCGGAGTACATCCGCTTTGTAACGTTCGCTGGTGGAAGTTGGGAGGACATCCACTAACGTCTGCATTTGGCCCTCTTTTTGACGCTCGCTGGCAGACGTTCGGAGGACGTCCGCATTCTGTTCGCATTGTAACATTTGGAGACATTCCTCCGAGCCAGTTTGCGAATGTCGTCCCTCATCTTCATCATTTTGCTTAGCTAAAAAAATGCAATTATTTTAGTCAAATGATTGCAGTGTTATGTCAATAAAAAAAGTTGTACTAATTAAATAATGTGATTTGTTAACATTTTTTATTAATAATTAATGACCAATTTAATACAAAATTAAATTGTCTAAGTTTTCGTTTTTGGTACACAATATTGCTGCTATCTGTTATACATTTGCATTTTAGTATTACAATATATTGTGACACAATATATTGTTATACCCCTGCATTGTTATACCCCTGCAATGTTGAACAACTGTATCAAAATGTATATTCTATATCCTGCGATCCAACACAGAGATCCAATTTTAGAGATAGTAAGACAGAAACTCACCTGTTCCCCACTCACATTGGTCTGAAATTATAAAGAGGTGTTTCGGTTCTCGGGAGACTAGCATAAATTGACCGACAGCGCCATCTGCTGTTTTTGGAAAAGAAAGTTGCTCAATTGCATTTGTGAGAAAATCTGCTCGCACACGTGTACGGAAATCAAACCAAGTTTCCTCATAAAAAAGCAAATGAATCTCACAGTTGTAACACACAATACATATATTTGTCTGTACCACTGCATTTTCTCTCAAATAGAGTTTTGTATTTGCAAATCACTTTGCGTTTGTTTGAAAGTCGAGTTTTTCTTTGCCAAGCAGATTGTTTATTTGCAAAACACTGGATTTGTTTGATGAATATTGGCACAAAAATAGCTCCATGGGCTGCTAACTAATTTAGCTCTTAAAATATAAAACAGTTATTTTAAATTCCATTAATATTTCAAAATATTGCCTTTTTTATATTTTTGTTCAAATAAATGTTGCTTTGATGAATGTAAGATTTCAGCCTAGACAGAGCTACCTGCTGCAGTGCTGCAAAAATGACTGAAACGACGGTCAAATCTAGTAGGCAAAAAGATTTAGATTAACATTAAAACACTGGATTTGTTTGATGAATATTGGCACAAAAATCGCTCCATAGACTGATAACTAATTTAGATCTTAAAATATAAAACAGTCATTTTAAATTCCAATAATATTTAAAAATATTACCTTTTTACTGTATTTTTGTTCAAATAAATGTAGCTTTGATGAATGTAAGATTTCAGCCTAGACAGAGGTACCTGCTGCAGTGCTGCAAAAATAACTGAAACGACTGTCAAATCTAGTAGGCAAAAAGATTTAGATTAACATTAAAAACATAGCTTCTGTTGCTTTGTTGTGTCTCGCCTGGTTAGGTCACAGTATCATATTGTAATTTCATACCCAGTAATAAAGCAGGGAGGCACATGCTAATTGAAGTAGAAAAGGTTACTTCTGGGCATTGCTGCACTCAAATGTTCTTGCTTACCATAATTATGCCTTGTCTGTAGGCTTGGAATGGAGCATGACGGTCAGGGCAACCGCTGCGGTGACGAAACAGCCATGGGAAGTGTCATGGCCCCTCTGGTGCAAGCAGCCTTCCACCGTTACCACTGGTCGATGTGCAGTGGGCAAGAGTTGAAGAGATACATTCAGTGAGTTCACACTTCTGTCTTTTCATACCTCACTATGTTTTATCAAAAAACTGGAAGGCCTTGAACTTATGTGTATGTTTTAAATTGAAATGTATATCTTCATAGGTACGCCTATGATAAATATTTATCATGGGTTACTTGAGCATAAATATTGGCCCTTGTTTTGATTGGAGCTCTGCTTTGTTTGGTGTCACCTTAGGGTCACTTGACTGTTTGTTTACCTGAATTAGAGTCACCAATAGGTCACTTGCTGCAAAAGATCAAAGGGCTTTAATTTAACTGGTCAATAGATTGTTGTGATATCTTATGGTTTACAGGCAACATGAGCCATGGGAATTAACTCTAATGCAACCCATAATTGCTGCTATGAAGATGATGGTGTTTGCTCCAACAGCATATTTACTAAATACCATGCGCAATGGTTTTGTTTTTATAAGGACCACTTTACAAATGTGTTTGAATTCTTTTTCATTTCTGTTTTGAATCAGAGCCTCTTTTGAAGTCATAGCCAGACGATTTAGAAAAAATATTGTACATTTGGACAGATAACTGTTTCATCTGCATGGATACTTTTGACTTTTGCTGAAAAACAAAATACACACACACACTCACTCACACACACACACACACACACACACACACACACACACACACACACACACACACACACAAATAGACATTCACGGTTTGTTTCACAGACTGATATGCTGTGTTCTGCACCTGGGACACTTTGAAGTCATTATGTATTATTTGAAGTCACATAATGTGAAAAGGCACTTTTTTTTTCTTTAAAGAGATACTTCACATTAAAATGCAATTTTTGCATCATTTACTTACCCTCATGTCATCTCAAGTCTGTTTGACTTTCTTTCTTCTGTGGAAACACACACACACACACAACATTGCCATTTGAAAAATGTCTCTGTGGAATTTTATTAAAAAAAAAAAATTATGTTTAATAAAAGTAAATGGGGTCCAGTGCTGTTTTGAACCCCACTAACTATCATTATATGGACAAAACATGAAACAAAATCAGAATTTTTATTTTAGGCAAACTATCTTTTTAAGAATAGACAAGCATAAAAGTATGAATTATCAAAGGAAAAAATTTAATCAATGAGATGGTGTTTTCCTACAGCAAACCGAGACCCGTTATACACATTCTATTCTAGGCTAGGGGATTTGGGCTGAATTTCTGTAATAGACCTCTTAATTTGAGGTAATTTATTCATTTGAGCATTGATTCACTCAGTCAGTTCAGAAGACATTAGTGCCACTTCGAGTTTATATACTGCTCCATGTTCAGGGTTAATCCTGTCATGGCTAAAGGCTGACGGGATGAAAATTACCCATGAATCTTGGCAATTTACTGCAACCAGTACAAATTAGATGTTAAGTAGCTCTCTATGGCAGGAAAAGCCTTTTCAGCTTTGTCTATTGAGTTTGAGGTGATCACTATACTCAGTAGCCTTTGAGCTGTGTCAAATAAATGACACAGCAAGAAAATCAATAAATTTTCAAAAGCTAAGTGGGGCATGCATCTGCATTTACTAATACATTTTATTTGTGCTTTTTTAAATTCAAAACTCAACTCTTGCATAACCTTTAACCTGAACGTTGCTCCTAAAGAAATGCTGATGATTAAGAGCAGACACAGATTTATTTCTGATAATAAAAGGATTCACTTTCACTGGAAATCTTTGAACAGCTCATCATTGGGTGAAGAAAATCTCTAAGGAGAGTTTGGAAGTTCAAAATCTCTTCTTGGGTTAAAAGTTTGAAAGCACTTTCTCTGCATGTCCTGGCCTCACTCAGCACTTCAGAATTTTGAACATTTATTCTAAATTATCTATTGCATGGATATTAGGAAGTGTGATTGATTCAGCTCTTTGAGTGTTCAGAAAGAGCTCAGTTTAATCATATGAATCAACTAGAATGTACGAGTCTCATTTTCATTACACCATATATCCACTTTAGGCTTGCTATTTGCTACTAACTTTAGTGGCTTCCAAAGTTTATAGGGTCTCTTATTAAAACATTTATTAGGTTTACTTAAACAACTGTAGTAACTTTGTTTGTTTTTCACAGTTCTTACGACTGCTTGCTGGACGATCCCTTCAAACACGACTGGCCGCAGCTCCCTGAACTTCCTGGCATCAATTACTCCATGGATGAGCAGTGTCGTTTTGATTTTGGAGTTGGATACAAAATCTGTACTTCAGTGAGTATGGCTAGAGGCTATATTCTCCCTTTACAGATCTGATAAATCTCAGTCATTAAACCAAGCACCAAAAAGTTTCTTTCTTTTTTTAATTTTATTATTATTTTTAAATTTTAACAAATGCCTCGTTGAAGTCTCTGTCCAAGGTCATTTAACGGGAAGTGCTTCAGGTATTTTTCAAATGTTTCAATGCCAGGTTTCATTTCTGAATGGGAACATTTAAAAAAAAAGACATGTGTCTGTTATAATATTTCTGTATTAGCTTCTGGCCTTTGAATTACTCAGTTTCACAGCTAAATATGTTCTTTTATGTTCTGTTAACCTCCCAAACCCGCAGTCCAAAACACTTTATAGTGCGAAATGAATAAGTGCTGCAAAGTCCCAATCACATGTAGTGTCAGGGAAAATAGCTTCACACCTGGTTTATGGCCTGACACTGAGAACCAGCAGATGGTAAGATGTTTGGCGTTCTGTCATCAAAGGCTGTAACACTAGTAAACAAGAACAGCATGCTGTGATCCTTCCTTCCAGCCTAAACAACCTGTGCCAAGCTGTGCATCACAGCCCAGCAAAAACTCACATCCCTGTGAAATGTTCTATGACCCACTAATCATGCTTTAAACAGTTGGTTCTCTGAAGACATGATAAAAATGGCCCCATTGTCAGTGTAAATAGAAACAATTAGATTGTAATGGGCTTGTAAACTAAATATTTATTAGGAACTATCTGGTGCTTCTCCCATCTGCAGAGTGACATTTTAATTAGCTCTCTGAGGAGTTTGTTGTACAAAAAGGTAATTTTTCTGTAAAGCGTTGTTACTGTTTGTTAAGTTAAATTGTATTCATCAAAAATTATGTCTAATTCATTGAAATCATGAAAGCAATTTAACAGCAATTTATTAAAAGTTTACAAAAATCAAAATTTTAGGTCCCTGTTATTTATTTATTTATTTATTTATTTTCCATTTCAGTTTTTCTGGATTCAAATTGTTCTGGATCATCAAAACTTACCGAGGTTTACTGTTAAAATGATTAATTGTTATTAAAGTTATTAAAGACTATTTATGTTCTTATTTCATGAGATGGCAGACGCTGAAAACACCTCGCGTCACGTGCACTAAAGTAGGTGAAATGAGTCTGCATCATTCATTCACACAGAGACATGGGGGACATGCAGAATTAGTATTTATATAATCTTTTTGCAGTTTAAAAGTCCATATCGCAATCTGATTTAAGTACTGACCTACCTTTGATTTAGTCCTTCAAATTTGTATCAAATTCTGTGACATTCCACGTTATACAGTAAATTCCATTTTTATGACTGGATTCTGTAACTCTTTCTGCGTTTTTCATATTGCGAAAATCATAGGGCCCAACTGATGAGTTACCAGCGTAAGCCTATGTGCCGGGGGTCAGCCCAATTTAACCCCATGTTTAATAAGCATATCTTGCAATTAGCTACATTTGGGACGCATATGAATTTCTGTCAGTTTCTTCATGTTGATTCAAACCTTTATGACTTTCTTTCAGTAGAGCACAAAAGGAAGAAAAGAACATACAAATCAGAATTTTTCTAATTGTGTTTTTATGTGCAGTTACAATGAATGCTGAATGAGGTCTTGAAACTTCAAAAATGTTTTATATAAACACTGTTATGAAAAGCTATAAAATCTTAAAAGCTATGTTAAAACTAAGTCATGCAATAGCCATAAAAGAAAGAATGACATATGGGTTTGGATCAAAATGTAATTAATGGCATTAATTATTATTTATTTTTTTTGTTAACTTGTATGTATTAAAGATGCAGTGACATGGAAACAGCGACAGATTTTTTTTTCTGTAGTGTGATGCACATTCTGTTAGGATTATGGAAAAATGGTTAGAGAAGTTTACTGTATGACATTTATAATAAAAAGGCAGCAAAAAGTAAAAAGACACATACACATATTAATTATTCACAATAACAAGTCAATAACTTGCATTTAGAAAATAGATAGGGTGATTTGAATTTCATGCTAACTTTAATAACATGACAGAAGAATATCCAGTAATCGAAACTGGCTTCACCTAGAGGGCAGTGCATAAAAGATAAAAGCATAAAAGCCTTGAGCCAGAAACAAAGCTAAAGACAACTGATATCCTTTAGTCCAATTACTTGCCAAGGGACTTGTTAGAGGCTTTAAATGGAAGTTCATTTTACAGAAACAGTCTTCCCCAGCTATGCCTACAACATAGTGCCGTCTCTCCCTTGGGCACATCTGTCCATTTATTAATCGTATGTCTGAGCCTTTCTACTCCACGCGGCATTGCAAATAAGCAGCACTATTCTGGTGAAGAACTCTCCCATTCTTGTATTCCAGACTGCCATTTTAATTATTTGTTTACATTTCTGTTTTTTTTTTTTTTTTTTATAAAATATATCCTGCAAGAAAATACTGCTTCAATCCTTTGTATTGTAATATGTGTAATAAAATGGCAAGCAACCAGTCTCTTAAAATTGCAAGCAACCAACCATGGGCGCTTTTCTGTCTCTTCAGTTTCGCACGTTTGATCCATGTAAGCAGCTGTGGTGCAGTCATCCAGATAATCCTTACTTCTGCAAGACCAAAAAAGGGCCTCCATTGGACGGGACTGAATGTGCACCTGGGAAGGTAATTTAATGTGTTCACATTTTGCTAGGCCTAATTTGTCCTGTTGTTCCCAATTTGATTCTGTCTCACTCCTTCCACTTGTAGTGGTGTTATAAAGGTCACTGCATGTGGAAGAATGCCAACCAAGTGAAGCAAGATGGAGCCTGGAGTGCCTGGAGCAAGTATGGCTCCTGCTCTCGCTCCTGTGGGACAGGTGTCCGCTTCAGAACCCGCCAGTGCAACAACCCTGTGTATGTTATCTACTGTACTCACAGTCAGGATTGCTAATGAAGATCACTGGCACCCTAGTGTACTTTGCATAATCAGGTTCAGTCATCATATGGATGGTTTCAGTTTCTTTGAAATGAAAATAATTAATTGTCTAGAAATAAAGCATACAGGCAGCAGGGTTGGACGTGATTGATTCTAGTCAATGAGACGAAAGGTCAATCACAACCTTAGCATTTCTCTGATGTAAAGGTTAGTTTGTCCTTTATATCAGTATTATTCCATTAACTCTTAATATTTCAAACCACATAAACTCTGCATTGGGCCTGATAATTTTTTATAAAAGTATTTTATAAAACTTTTATAAAAAAAATATTTTATAAAAGTATGAAATAGCCTGATTACCTGTTTACATTCATAAATCTCTTTTAATGAGAAACATCTGCAAAGGGTGTTTTTAATCAGAGAAGCTGCCATTTTTGCTGCCAATGTAATTTTCTTTTTGAGGAGTATTTTTTGTGCTTCTGCTTCTTAATTAGCATGCATGTGCATGTGAGAATAAAGGAAGCAAGAGAGCAATGATTTTTTTTTAATGCCAGTATTGCTTGTTAAGGACTTGTTAAACAGCATTCCAGTTGAGCAGATGCTCACACTTAAACGACTGAGGTGCCCTTGAGCAAGGCACCGAACCCCCAACTGCTCCCCGGGCGCCGCAGCATAAATGGCTGCCCACTGCTCCGGGTGTGTGTTCACAGTGTGTGTGTGTGTTCACTGTTGTGTGTGTGTGTTCACTGCTGTGTGTGTGCACGTTGGATGGGTTAAATGCAGAGCACAAATTCTGAGTATGGGTCACCATACTTGGCTGAATGTCACTTCACTTCACTAAAGAAAATATGCATGATTGAAAATTCAAAGTTAGGCTTAATATAAGACGCCGAGTATTATGTAAATACTGTAAAAATGTAATGCATCTTTTGCATTCCATCAAAACATTGATTAGGTTGTCTGAATCCAGACCTAAATATTTAATTTGGTGAAAGAAGGCATAGATGTGTTTCTAATATCTGTAATATTAACTTTGTTTTGATTAACCTTGGTTATTGACTGCTTTTTAAACCACAGACTTGAATATTTTAAGTAATTTGTTGACCTTTGTTTGAACATTACCTGCTATCTGTTAGTCCATCTAATGGAGGTCAGGACTGTCCAGGGGTGAACTATGAGTACCAGCTGTGTAACATAGATGATTGCCCCAAACACTTTGAGGACTTCAGAGCTCAGCAATGTCAACTTCGCAACTCCCACTTTGAATACCAGAATGCCAAACACCACTGGCTTCCCTACGAACACCCAGACGGTGAGTTTGTTATAATGCAGTGTCATTTGGGGATATGTATTTCAATAACAGATATTTATATTCCAGGTTGTTGTGGTGTTCCGAGAGCACTAAAATAGAGTGCAACAATGCTTGCCCACTTTTTTAGCAGGCTTTTTCTGGAAGTATTTCTCCTGTAAAAGAGAGAGATTGTACTGATTCATTATATGTACCTGACATATAATGAAGTACATTAATTTTGCTGAAACACATTGTTTGGCAACCATATACAACTAAACTCTAAAATGCACGTCTTTTCTTGTTTGTATCACAACCAGTTTTCACATTGCTTCATGTTTCTTCATGGCTCTTTTGAGTAAATTGAACAATATAAACCAACCAATTTTGCCAAGCCCTAATTTTATTCCCGACACAGTAAGACAAAAACAGATTTTCTCTGCCATACATTCACAAATACGAAACTGGCCCTCTGTGTTTTGAAGGAGCAGGAACAGCGTGTATACACTATAGCAAAATCAGCCGAGGCCAGCTTAGCTGTCCACACACAGAGCTTTTAAATGTGTTCTCCCTCCTGGGAGAAGCACAGCACATCCATTCCAATTGTGGTCAAGTCCACTTTCCACAGAGTGTTCTGCTCAAGAAGCGAAGGCATTTAGAGTGCCCTCACATGCAGGGTGACAAAGTGTCATTTTGAGTAACATTTTTTTCAAACTTACTGCAGTCACTTTATGTGATGTTTTCTGTCCATTTATTTTTGGGCTGTTTATACATACCTTTGTTATACTTTTGAGTGTGATAAAAAATTTGCTTTTGAAAAGCCTACATTGCTCAAAGCCAGTGAAAATAGTCACTAAAAGCCATGGTAACACTTTATAATAATGTCCGTAAGACATTTATAAGTGATTTGTTAATGATGAACTAATCATTTACAAAACATGAATATACAATTACAAATGATTAAGTAACATTCTAACGATTTATAAATCTGCCGTAAGTTATCTTTAAAAAATACCATCATGAAATAATCAGACAGATCCTTAGTAAATGGTTAATAGTTACTATAAGTTACTAGTTAATATATTATGAATCACTTATAATTCATTGAAATGTCAACATTGTACTATTATCTCAATAAACATTATACATCATTTACAAAGCTTTCTGAATCCCCTAATCTAAAATGTAAACTACTCATCAGTTGTAAATTTATGCACTTTACATAAAATATATATATGTTATGTAAATACACACACACACACACACACACACACACACACACACACAAACAACCTAGAACCAGAAGGTTTGTATAACATTTACAGCAGTTATAGTCTGTTGTCACAACAATATTTACCCAGCACTGGGTTGTATTTAACCCAGCATTTTTTACAGTGTACAAGTTTTATTGGTTGAATATTATCATCGCTTTCCCTATAATTTTATCTTAATGATACAGCAAACAACAGTGCACATAACTGTCAAGCTGTAATTTGCGGTCTCTTTTATTAAATAATATTTCTTTATGTTTTTCTATATTTTTAGCCAGCAAAAGATGTCACCTTTATTGCCAGTCAAAAGAAAAAGGTGACGTGGCTTACATGAAGCAGCTGGTGCATGATGGGACAAGGTGCTCTTACAAAGACCCATATAGCATCTGTGTACGTGGCGAGTGTGTGGTAAGTATTTGAGTTTCATTATGGATTTCAAGTATTATTTTATAATTATATGCTTCCTTTTCAGATTTTTGCATAATTATTTAGTTCTACAGCAAGAAAATACAAGCAAATACATAATTACCATTTTCTCCCACCAGCACAGAGATTGTTATTTTTAACTTCCTGATTTTACTTTATTTTCATTAATATATCTTAAGATAATCTGTTTTGGGGAACTAATTTCTTGGCAAGATGCACTTAGTAGATGCTCACAGGGCAAACAAAATATCTTCCCTTTTATTAATTGCCTTAGTTTTGGGCCTAATTATGCCGTAAAACACCAACATTCAGAGTAGAGGGACATTACCTAGCCTGAGATTAATGTACACATCTGACTCACTGTACTTGCATACTTGTGTTGACTAAAATGCATGTAAGACCAATTTGAAACTTATGACATACTTCTGGATAGGTAAAAATTAGTCTACACATGTAATTAATTGTTATTGTAAGAGCAGGCAAATCTGTCGCACTGTATAGCCTTATTATTTACTGTTATAAATTTGTGAGTTGCCTTTGTGGTTTGTCGTTGAGCAACTGAGTCTGACAGTGCAGTGTGTACAGGATGAGTGCCACGTCACAGTGAGGAATGGATCTATCTAGATGGAGTTGATAGAAGTACATTGATTTTTGTAGATGGAATAGACAATGAATAGTGATTAGCTTTTGGGAGGAAATGATTGATAGTGTGTCAGCTAGTGTACAGAAGCTTTAGGATTTATTTGCAGATATACATCACCTTTTTAAAAGTTTTGTTTAGCAAACTGATGCAGTGTGTCTCATATTTGTCAATGTCATTTTGTAATTTTGAAAGAAAAATAACTGTTTCTTGGTTACACTTTTTTACTGTGACCAAAATAGCAGCACACAAGATACTTCAACCATCACAAGCAGCTATAGTTTCATGTTATCAGATGCAGACATATCCAAAGATGAAAGCTTGAAGTATTTCTGATAGCACCTCGTGCCTCTTTTCTCAGTGTGTCTTGCATATCCATCTTCCTCTCTCTCTCTCTCTCTCTCTCTCTCTCTCTCTCTCTCTCTATCTTTTCTTCAGAAAGTGGGCTGTGACAGGGAAATTGGCTCCAATAAAGTAGAGGATAAGTGTGGTGTGTGTGGAGGTGACAACTCCCACTGCCGAACTGTAAAAGGAACCTTCACCCGTGTGCCTAAGAAAGCCGGTAAGATACTTTCCTCATTCCTGGGCCATTGACATGCAGTATTTTACTTATATGAGACAGTTCTTTATTCTAGACTGCAGCCCTGTCATTAAGTTTCAGAGTCTTATAGTTTAAGGACACATCTGGAGTTCACTTTACTTTTGGGGGAAAAGTTATATAGCAAATTTATAATGCTGGAATGTAGCGTGTAGGTTAGATGAGTAAATATATTCACAAAAACCATCAGATCAAATCAGTCATTTGAAAACAGCGTGAGTGATTCAGCTGTACCGTGTCTTCTCTCTTTGACCTTCACTCCACATCGGCGCATCTAGAGCTGAATGCTGCAATAAATTAGCTTCTCTTCTCTGCAAACGATACAATGAAGAATGAATGATTGTTTAACTTAAAGGCAAAAACAAAACAAAAGATAAGCAGTTATCCATATAGAGAATGAGAAGTAACCATTGAACGGACAGCGTATCCTGCTAATATGGCGGCACCTTCCCGAAATGCAACGCGGAGTGAAAAGATTGTGACGTAACTCCTCATTCTCTATAGCAATTTCCTTGACTCCATTTATAGCATATGTTCATTGTCGACCTGAATATGTTAATTCGTATAAATTTAAGGAAAGCTGGCTATATGTTTGTGGGTTATAAAAACCACATCACATTAGTTTTTATTGCTAAATAGATCCATGATATTAAATGCAGTTTTTCATTGGAGGGATCTGCAGTAAATGACAATGATACCTCTCATTTTAGTGCACACACACACACACACATAGTGGATAAAAGCAATCCCACATGGTTATCTCAGTGAAAAACAGCATCACTCTCATGTGAATCCAAAAGGAAGGGTAAATGATATACAGCATGCATAAAAAAATAGAGGAAAAAAATACGTTATACAAAATTGATCTATTAAAATAACAAACCAAGAACATTTACATTCAGGACCACTTGGCTGCTTGTGGAGGGAGACGCTTGCCTCACCTGTTAACACAAACAGACAATAAACAACATTTATTGCGTTTATGAACTCAAAGCTTCCCTCAGGACTCACATTACTACTCCATCTCGACTCTCTACTTTGCTTACAAACTGCATATAATTTCTACTTAAATTCTGCCTCTGTGTTTCCCAAGACATGCAAGAGAGGATCCTAGTATTGTTGCAAGCCTCACTCCTTTCGTTTGTTCTGGTTTCCATTATTCAGGGATTTACCCGATCATGCTACAGTAATTGCAGATCAGCCAATCTCTTTCATTGACACTATGTGACAGAGACATAGAGCCAAGTACCATTGGCAATGAATTCAGTATGAAGTGAACATCATATTAAAAACCAGGACATTTTGTACCCAGAGAATCACAATAGATGTTCTGCTACAGACAATGCAGAGCAGCCCATTACAGAACATTCCTCAGGTTTTGGAGGGAGGCATGTCATTATTATTGAGCCAACAGCAGTCAGGGATGAAAGCATGGTAGACATTTAATTGGTTTCCTTAAGCAACCATCACTTTGCTTTTTAATAATATTTGCTAGTTGTGCAGCCCTAGTGAGCTTGAGGCTTGAACTAGAATTCATGGATAAACATATTCCCCCACTGTGCATACTGTAGCATTTTTAAAAGAAAGTTTTAATTACAGGATTATAATTTTAGGATGTTTTGGCAAACTGTCACTGTGGCTGGTAACAGGTATTCCATTAAAGTATCAAGAGTTCCCGTCTCAAAATTTCCTTCCCAACAAGGGTCTGAATAATCATAATTTGATCTTGTGTTCAGATGGCCTAATTAAACTTGCAGGCTCTTTTGCTCTTTGATTCTCGCTTTTATGTTGAGTCTATCCTACTTTTTTATGTAAATATTGTAGTAAGAATTTGACATTTTATGAAACGAGCAAGCCATTTTTGCTATTTAAAAATATAAATGGAATCAATTCATATTTTACTATTATAATAACAAGAAAATTATGTATATTACACACAAGTAACACTAAACAAGACCCTACTACTAACCCTAACAATACAGTAAGTACATGCAGTTAATTAATATTACTCAGTACTTAAATGTATAATTACACTGTAACAAGGGCACTTTAAAATAAAGTGTAACCTTAGCTTTTATTTAGTTTTTAAGCACTTCTGGTTAAAGGCCCATCCAGATCTTATTTTATTTATTTATTTTTATTGAATGCACTTATTTTGTAAAGATGCATTAAAAGGAACAGTAAAGACATTAATAACCTTACCTATGAGTTCTGTCGGCGGCTGCTGTTTTTTTGCTTGCGGACCTTTCCAGATAACGCCACCCCACTCCACTTCGGGTTCCAGTTTCATTACTGTCCTCTCATAATAAAGGTAAAAATGCCAAAAAATAAATCTTAAAAAAAATGTATATATATATATATTTCAAATAAATGCAGTTCTTTGAACTTTCTATATATCAAAGAATCCTGAAAAAATATTGTGGTTTCCACAATAATGCAACACAGCACAACTGTTTACAAAATTGATAATAATAAATGTTATATTAGAATGCTTTCTGAAGGATCAAGTGATACTGAAGATTCAGCTTTGCCATCACAGGAATAAATTGTATTTTTAAATATAGCCTATTAAAACAGAATACAGTTGTTTTAAGTTTATGATCAAATAAATTTGAGCTAAAGAGACTTTTTCCCAAAAACATTAAGAAAAAAAATCTTAATCGCTCCACTGTACATCCCTGTAGCACAACTATGGTACTATTGAAGCTAATTCTTTACACCTGCACGAAACTATGACTCTGTGCAAAGCCTGTCACAATATTGTCACACTCCATTTCATAACATAACATGTTCTTGCTTGTTCTGCCCACCTGCATGTTTGTTGATAAAGATGCCATGTCTCAAAGCAATGATTGTATATGGGCCTGATCAGTCACTTAGCAATTCATGTGGAAACAAAACACCTCCCCTGTTGTTTCAAAATCAGTTTTTGGGCAGCTGCTGGCTTTTATTGTTTGTTTTTAATATAGCAAGAATCCTTCTGCTATTTTGTCCACATTTATTCCTTTTCCAATTGGCAGATGATGTAGTTGATTTAATAGCACATAATGAAAGAATAGAACCAAATGGAGAATATATTAAAGGACATAATTTTCATATTAATCCTATTCATCTAACTTCATGGTGTATTATACGTGTGATTACTTGTGATTATACTTGTGCCTGACATCTTTATTAACCCTGCATGCACATTAGCTCATTTGAATGTAATGTGGAGGACTATACTACATACAATACTTCAGGGATGTGCCTGTTCTGAACCCAAAATTACATCATTCCTCATAAGATTATTTAAGATATGTCAATTAGCATAAATATGCAAATCACGTTCTGAGGGTAAATCTTCTTCAGAAACAAGCATTAGCCATGTGACTGGCACAATGTTTCATTGCAATACTTTCCAGAGCTGCCTAATTGTACTCTTACATAGATATATACAATCACAACAGATCCTCAGTATGTCTTCATATGACCTGCTGTTTATTAACAATGCGGCATACAGGCCTATACAGTGACGATAATGCACACTCATGCTAATGCATAATAAAACTCAGCCCTCGCACAGATGGCAGGACAAATGTGTCTAAGAGTATGGATTCAAGTGTGTGTTTGTATTGCATCTGAAAGACATGGCATGTGGCATAATTGAGCTGATATTCATTATTATATAGGGCTGTCTTGATTTTGGCAAACTTCCTAGCTCTATTTAAGCCTTCCACATGTGCCTTGTGTGTTATGAATGCAGAATGTGCAGTTAATTATGAAGGTGTCACTTGTGTTATATTTGATTGTGACAGTGAATGAATGTTTCATTCTGGCTCTAACCAGAATTTGCATGATCCTGATTTTGTCATACAATATGTGTCATATTGGGTGATTGTATACATTTGTGATGCTTTATATCACAAATTTTAATGACATTTCTTATATTGTATTACATTCAACTCATTGTTTGCATGAACTAAATCAGCATTTTGACCTTTCTCTATCTAACTCTACTTTGTGTTATTGTCAATTGATCACTTTTTTAACAGGAAAAAAGTTAAGCAAGAGATCCCAAAAAGAAATGTTGGAAAACACAACATGCAAGTATCTTGTATTGTCTAATCCTACACTTCTCCTTCCTGTAGTAGTGCTGTGTTTTGCAATAACCGTAGCTTGTAGATTTAAAGCAATATTCAACAGTTGATATAAATTAACTAAGTGCAAATAGCCCACCTTGTTGGCAAAGGCTATTTATACTAACTCCGCCCACTAACGTGTGATTGGGTTAGTCAACACTAAAAAAAAGACGCTAATTCAGCATCAGTTTCAGTGGTGTAGATGGTAAGGGCGCATACTTTTTGACGCGATCGACCTGCGTTCGAGCCTGCCTTTTGCCAAACTTTTTTCTCCCTTTTCAAATATCATATTGCATCAGAAAGGCATTTATTTTCAATAAAAATGAAGGAAATAATCTAAAAAGTTTCAAATAAAAGTATTGGGTAGGGTTAGGGTAGGTGCAGGGAGGGCTTTATTGTCCCAATAAGGTGGCATCCATTTAATAATTTGAATTAAAACTATAATTTACACTCAATACATTATTATTGTGTACTGTTTTATAATTTACTACAATACTGAGGTTTAGATAATTGCCACTATTTGCAATAAGTAGTATAAATAGCAGAACATCTTGCTATTTTAACATAATGTATATAGAATCTATAGCTATTTGTACTGTGTAAATAATATCTATCGCTATTTACATTTAGTGCAAATAGCCTCCCATAAACTCTATTGACCACATCTGAATAGTCAATTACCACAGAAAATAACTTGTGATTCCCTGGCTTAGTTCATAACATCCAAAGAAAATCTTGTTGCATTAATGCACTTACAATGGATCATGGGCAATGGATAGGGCAAATGTATTGAATAGTTTAGAAGCAGAAATTTGAAGGTCATGCTTTAATTTTACATATTATGAATTTGAATTACTACAAATTAAAATGTACCTGTTTAATTCATCCTCTTGAAGCAGAAACCTTTGGTTCAGCATTATCAACAACATTCCTGTGTGACATTTGTTCCATGTAAACAGCATTTTGTGGACAGTTACATCCTTTGCTTATATTCCTGTGTAGATATTATGAAATATTACTATTTGAACTTGGGTTTACCAACTTTTTAAACCCAGAAATTTTAAGCAGTTCTATGTCTAGCAGTCTTGTGTAATTATTTTTTATTTTTTCAATTTTTTCAATTAATTTGCTTGGCTCTACACTATAGGCTTCCATTGTAAGTTTTTTTCCCCCTTTGCTTTCTTCAAAATGAGGGACATATTAAAATGATCTTCTCAAGTGATTTAACTTAGAAACTTTCCTAAATATTTGACTTAAAATAGGTTTGTGGGGCCATATGCCAACTGAAACTATTATTACATTAAAGTATAGTTAATCCAAACATTTCAATCATTTACTCACCCTTGTATCCTCTTTGGAACATAAAGATATTTTGAAAAATGTATCAGTGTTTTTGTCCATACAATAAAAGTGAGTGGGCTTCAATGTTGTTTGGACCCCAACATGATAGGATTAGTATATAAAAATGCTCTCTCTTTGTCTCCCTCACACACATACTGTACCACATCCCTCCCCCGCCATCAGCACACACCAGCCATTATTTCTGTCCATTTTCTTTAATCCCCTTTTCTCCTCCCTCAACCATATTTTATTCCTGCTCCTTCTAGGCATGCACTCTAACATCATCTGAACTCTATTAGGATTACCCAGCAGCCCCATCTTTCTCTGTCAGTGTCTTCCTGCCCACATTAATCGATGATAAAACCTCCCAGCAGACGTTGCCTGAAATGACTCGATCCACCATTGCAACGTTTAGACTCCTGGCCATTTTTTTTTACATCACACCTGTATTTCAGACAGGCGCAATGCTGCTAGAGACTGGTTCAAAGCCTAGCTTTGGTGTAGAGGCATTTAACATGTCAATGACAAAGAGTGCAGGGCAAAATGACATAACAAACCCTTCTTATCCTAAAGGGAAAACAAGAGGAGCCTTCTTGCTGCCAAAAGGAGCTCGCAATGTGTATCTGAATGAAACGGAGGATTCTATAAATGTGATGGGTGAGTGGTATCAAGCTTTGCAGAGCAATGGGCATTGGTAAAGAAGGCAATATTAGTATTTTTTTTTTGTTATTGTGTTACAAAATGACTTAAGGAACTGCCATTCAGCATCCTTCTTAATTAGCCTTACATAACAATTGTTCATAGTCTTCATTGTTATTTGAGCTTCTGAAGGATGTCATCTATTCACATGGGTGTGAATGGATGAAATGAATGGATGAGGAACCTTCTGTCACGTTTTGATGTTTGTCTCGTAGGCTTGTCATGACCCTGTTTGATGAAGAGTTGAAAGAGTCTTGACTGTTCAAATCTGAAAGCTTTAGTAATGTACTACTGTAGAAATGCCTTCTAGTGATGCCCATCTCTGCAAAGATCAAACTGTAGTAAAACTTCTTAGCTAACTAATTGCTTCTGCCATCTCTCCCTTTGCCCTTTTTCACCATTGCAAAGGTTACCTAAAGATGTTTCTCATTCCTCCTGGGGCTAGACATGTGATCATACAAGAACATGAGGCTTCTCCTCAAATTCTTGGTAAGTTATATCTGTCCTCCTGTTTCTCAAGCTTAACAGCAAGAAGATCAAATGCATGCTTATGTATTCTGTGCCTGTTCCGGGTAACTGAGCATAATGGCTCCATATCACTCCAATACCTATCCATTGCACCAATGTATTCACACAAAAGTGCTTGTGCGTTTGCCTGGTGCATTAGACAGAATTAGACTCGCTGATTTTAGAAACAATAACTACCTACCACAATTTGTCTGTGGCATTGTGAACCAAGTCTGAAAACCTGAAGGAGAATTGGCGTTTTTAAGCCATGGGTTCATTTAGAATAGCATTTTTTGATTTAAGAGTAAAATCATGTTTCAGGTTTTGTTCCACAATATAAAGTAGCTCGAACATGATTTTTAAAACCATGTTGTGGTTTTAATGCAGAAGTTGCTAACAGGTTATACTACAAATACCCAAATACGTGCTTTGAGTTGATTAATCTTAATGTTGTAGATCAAAAGATGAACCTTTCTTTAGCTCAAACAGTAGAGAATGCCACTAGCAATGCCAAAGCTATGGGTCTGAATTCCAGGAAAAGCAAGAACTGATAAAATGTGTGCTTAAATGCAATTTAAGTTGCTTTGGATAAATGCGTCTGCCAAAAGCATAAGTGTTAATGTAAAGGAAAGTTTATTAAAGTGATGTTAACCACAGTTTTATTAAACTCATAAATCAAAAGCACTATTCTAGAAATGCATTAGAAATCCTGAGACAACCCTTGGAGAATTTTCTCTTTCTCAGTTGACCTGCTAATTCACATTGTGACAGAACAGCCCAATTTGCCATCGAAATGTGAGCATTACTCCGTTGCATTTCTGGGCTTTATGTGATATGAATACTGGAGGCAGTGACATTGCAGAATACGAAAAAAGTGCTAGTTCTATTTTTTCTAATAATGCTTACTTTCTTTGAGGCGCTTTCTTGATCAAGGTTTCTTTTTTCCTCTGAACTATAACAGTAAGAAAAAATTCTAGCTGTTAAATGTTTCTTTACTCTTTTCTTTTGAAAAGTCCATACAGGCAGCAATTATCACATTGTAATGCACATAACTGAACAAGTTGCTTTTATTCCAACAATATTCCCCTTCTTAGGAGTGTCTCTCCCTAAATGTAGGAGTTTGAATAATACTTCTTGCTAGTTTAACTTTTAATTAAATCTAACCTTATTTTAATTAGTTTGATAAGATGTTCAATGCTTCATTTTACTGCCCCAGTTAACCTTCCAAGAGGTCTTCCAAAGGTAATTCTATTTCAATTATAATTTCCCTTTTGGGGTGCTTAATAGCTTATTAATACAAATTTCAGTTATCCATATATTTAACTTAACTGATTGCAATTAGATTCCTTTGTAGGTCAAAATGCTATAGTTTAGTAATTTATATGAAGCTTATGTACAGTACATACTGTATATGTTTCTGTCTCCACTCATTTTTAGACATTTTAGATTAATTGTTAAGATAAAAAGCATTTATTTGCATTTAAGTAATATATGTTTTGGTGAATTCCCATTCCCATTCCCATCATGCTTGCTCTGATTCATTTTATGATTCACACCTTGTTATGATTCACGCATTTATTCTAACTAGTTTAGTCTAATTGTCAGTCATCAGAAGTGCAGGAAAAATTAGCTATTTTTATTTAAGAAATAATTCACACAAAAATAATCATGTTCATGTTTAAAAAAACGAGACATTCTTTTTTTTTTTTTTTTTAAAGATCACAAGTTTCAAGCTGAATGGTGACCACAATTTTCAAGTCAGATTTTCAAGATATGTAGTAAATAACAACTTAAATTTTAATCTGCTGTATCCTTACACAATGCTCTGATATGGTTTGTAATGTAGCATACAAGAAGAAATTTTCATTCTTGGGTGAATTATCCTTTTTAAGGTTAGGGTTTTGTGTATATGGTGACAAAAATTTACACAAACTCATCACGCTAAACATGTAGGAAATCAAAGGTCAACTTTGATTTCATTTCATCACACCTTTTGCGCAGTCCTGCCTTATATTTTTCTCATTATTATTTTAACATTAAAGAGTACTTCATATTTAATGTTCTGGAACCTAATGTCATTTTTCACATTATAAGTGACATTTGATGACTTGTAGCAATGGTGATTGTCTTGACGTGTGCGCTGCTTCTTGTAATCACCATTGACATTCAAACAAATGACCACCTAATCACTCTCCTGCTCTGAGCCATGTACTTTATGTCAGTATGTCACACAGTCCTCATACCTGATTTAATGGCTGAGACAATGGCTTAATTGAACAGAGTGATCCAGATCATTCTGTTAACTTCTTATCCACGAACTGTTGAAGAGTTTGTTGAATTATTCACTGATTGCAGCTATCAAGAACCAGGCAACCGGGCATTACATTCTCAACGGCAAAGGCGAAGATGCGAGATCTCGGCGCTTCATCGAGATGGGAGTGGAGTGGGACTATCTCATTGAGGACAATGTCGAGACTCTTCATACTGATGGTCCTCTACATGATGCAGTTGTTGTTCTGGTAAAGAAAACTTTCTATTTTAGGCTTAAAATGAGATATGTAATAATGTGATAAATAATCTGATATATATAGTAGGTACCATATTTATTACTGGCCAATATTTGTGTTTTTATTTATTCATATGTAGTGTAAACCGGTACTGAATATTTAATTTAGAATCTCACTTCTCCTATTTTGACATTTAAAATGTCTTTGCTGTCATCTAATGTTTATTTAAAGTTGATATTTAATAACACTAATAATTTAATAACTGTTAAAAAGTCATCCATCGCAAATAACAAAATAAATATATGTAATGCCTACATTTATTTGTAGCATTTAAAAGGATTGATTTTAGTCTTTTTTTGTTTGTTTGTTTAGTTGTTTAGTGTTATTTATGAACGTTTTAAGCATGAATTTCGTAGCCATTTCCTTTATCCAACACATCTTTATGTCGAGGAACTTCTCTTTCCCTGAAGGAGGGAATGGAGACGTCACATCGCTAATGACCGACAAATTGGGATCTCGCTTAGAGAGACCAATGCACATTGGCATGTGATGATTGCATCCAGCTGCCATTGATTGCAGCACGAGTATAACTAGGCAGCAGGTGCAACACATACTCAGGTTTTCACTGAGGAGCCGAGCCGGTGGCCCGGCCGCTCGGCGGTGGTACAGCTGCTGTGGCGACGAGATGTGACGTCTCCGTTCCCTCCTTCAGGGAACAAGGGTTACATACGTAACCGAGATGTTCCCTTTCAAGGGAACTTCGAACTGCGTCCTCTAGAGGTCGCTATGGGGAACTCCATCTACGTGACCCGTGTCTGAAGCATATATACAAAAACACCAAATTTTGGCCGGCGACAGCCTATGACGTCACTCCCGGTGCGACCACAGTATAAGAGGGCGCCGGGAGAAAGCATCATCCTCTTCTTCGTCTTCAATGACTGTTTGTTTGAAGCGTGCACCTTACAAGATAAGTATGGTTTACTTTTGTAATGCAAGCACTAGCAAGGCGTTAAGAGATGTGTGCATCCGTATCCACGTTATCTGATGCTTGATGACTCACATGATCTTTGCGTCTTTTTGTTTGCGCGCTGCGCGTACTGCGAGCGTTTTTCTAAAAGCTCTGCTCTTGTCTGTCTCTCTTTTTGAGGAAAGAGGGGCAGCCGTCTGCTTCCCGCGGTTCAGGACCCTCCGCTGCTGAAGCACGGAGGAAAATGAGCTCATGGGGTTTGCAGGTGGTTCTCGCCAATGCGTTATAGAAGGGGTTTTCCTTCTCGCGCTGGTCAGTCGCGAGCGAGCTGTTGAATGACAATGACACGATTTCGCTGACGTCATCTGAAAAAAAAAAAAAAAAAAAAAACGCTGGAGTGGCAATGCATACGCAGCAGCAGGTCAGGCTGCCGCTTCAATACACACTATGGCAGTGTTTCAGGCATACCAGGCTGATCTGTTGAAAGACCTGGATAAAAGGTTTGTAAAAATATATAATATTTATTTAATATATATATACCTGATGAGGTTGCTGAGCTGTGCCGCACCGCCGATTTGGCTGTTTGAGCCACTAAGCAGGCCGCCTCTGCTATGGGCAGTTCTATGGCGGCCAGGGTGGTAACGGAGAGACATCTGTGGGTGAACCTGGCAGATATTGGGAAGAGAGAGAAGGGCTTTCTTCTCAATGCTCCGGTTTCGCCTTCTGTACTTTTTAGTACCTCCGTCGAGTCGGTGGTTTAAAAGTTTAGGGAGGCAAAGGCGTGTTCAGCGGCTTTTAAAAATCTTCATTTTAAATGAGAAGGTCCAGGTTTGAGCCCAAACAGCGCAGGGGTCCTGGCCCATCCCGATCTGAGGATCAGAGATGGGCACAGAAGGCTAGTGTCGCAATCTCGGCCAGGGTAAGAGTTGAACATCTCTCCTTCCCTCAGGGGGCCTGTACATCTAAAGTCCTCATCTTCCCCTCTCTAATTCCCCTTCAACCTCAGTTTTCTACCACCTGACTGAGGTTAGGTGAGCACCTCCTGCGCCCTTATTTCAGCCCCTACACTGGACTGTTCTTCTGCGCGGGTTCCATGGATGGGTGAGTACAATGCTTTGGCTCTGAGGAGCAGCATTTTCTATGTCTGGCCCTTTTGTTCTTCAAACGAGGCCATAATAGGCGCATGAGGTTTAGCTTAGAACTGCCCACCCTTATTAGGGTTTTAAGTAGCAGTTTCCCTGAGCCCTAGTTGCCTTCTGTTCAGCTACCTATTACCCTGATACTTTTTCCAGCAGCTCGTTCGGGTTGTTAGGTATCCCTCTGTTTGTAGGTCGAGCTGGCTTTGCTCCCCTCGCCTAGAATGTGGAGGGCTATTTATGAGCATGCCGCTCCCTCCTGAGTGTCTGAGCTCTCATGCTAGATTCTCCGCTCTCTAGAGCTTTATCATGGTAGAGCTAGTTTTTGCTCCCCTCACTGTTGAGGGTCACCTTGAGTATACTGCTCTCGTATGAGCGTGTGAGTTCCCTCTTTTGCTGTAAGTAGAGTTCCGCTCCCAGAGCTTTGTTACTTAACAACCTGCTCCTCGTTGCTGCTGTACCCCTCCGAGCTCTACCCTGTTAGTTGAGCTGGCATTGCTCCCCTCGCTATAGAGGGTTGCCTATGAGCATGCCGCTCCCTGCTGAGCGTCTGAGTTTCCTCTCATATGAGAGTCGAGTCTCCGCTCCCAGAGCTCTGTTATTCAGAAACCTCAGCACGTCAGGCCTTTCTTTAGGCCTCCTTGTCAGGTTGCTCTCATAATTGGTCGAGCTAGCATTGCTCTCCTCACTTTAGAGGGTTATTTATGAGCATGTTGCTCCCTTTTTGAGCTCTCTTTGTTGGCTGAGCTGGCATCGTTCCCCTTATTTAGAGGGTCACTTATGAGTGTGTCGCTCCCTTCTGAGCGTCTGAGTTCCCTCTCATGTTGAGAGTTAAGTTCTCCGCTCTCCAGAGCTTTTTCTTGGTAGAGTTAGCATTGCTCCCCTCATTTTAGAGGGTCATCTATGAACATGCTGCTCCCTCCAGAGAGCATCTGACAATACGATTTCTAAAATCCATATTTGGTAAGTGCTCACGCTAGTCTCTGTGCACTTTTCTAAAAACCACGCTGTGGTAAGAGCGCATACCGAGTGTTTTGCGGTCTTTTCCTAAAATCCTGTATGGTATGGGTTACGCGCTGAGGCTTCGTGCCCATTTTTTGAGTCGGTTAGGCCCGTTTTTCACCTTGGGCCCCACCCTACTTATATATATGTGCTGAGTATCCTCCCTGTCTTGGTAGAGCTAGCATTGCTCCCCTCATTTTAGAGGGTCGGCTGTGAGCATGCTGCTCCCTCAGGAGCTCTCTTTGCTGGTCGAGATAGCATTGCTCCCCTCTTTTAGAGGGTCACTTTTGAGCATGCCGCTCCCTTATGAGCGTCTGAGTTCCCTCTCATGCTGAGAGTTAAGTTCTCCGCTCTCCAGAGCTCTTTCTTGGTAGAGCTAGCATTGCTCCCCTCACTATGGAGGGTCTATTATGAGCATGCTGCTCCCTCACGAGCTCTCCTTGTTGGTCGAGTTGGCATTGCTCCTCTCTCGAGAGAGGGTCACCTATGAGCATGCTGCTTCCCCCAGAGAGCATCTGATAGAGAAAAACGTTATTAAAATCCATGTTATGGTAAGTGCACACGCTAGTCTCTGTGCACTTTCTGAAAGCCACGCTGTGGTAAGATCGCACACCGAGTGTTTTGCGGTCTTTTCTAAAATCCTGTATGGTATGGGTTACGCGCTGAGGCTTCGTACCATTCTTTGAGTTGGTCAGGCCTCGGTTTTCACCTTAGGCCCCACTCTGCTTATGTATGTGCCGAGTATCCTCTCATGCTGAGAGTTGAGTTCTCCGCTCTCCAGAGCTCTGTCTTGGTAGAGCTAGTATTGCTCCCCTCACTATAGAGGGTCACCTATGAGCATGCTGCTCCCTCACGAGCTCTCCTGGTTGGTCGAGCTGGCATTGCTCCCCTCATTATAGAGGGTCACCTATGAGCATGCCGCTCCCTTTTGAGCGTCTGAGTTTCCTCTCATGCTGAGAGTTAAGTTCTCCGCTCTCCAGAGCTCTGTCTTGGTAGAGCTAGCATTGCTCCCCTCACTATAGAGGGTCACCTTTGAGCATGCTGCTCCCACACGAGCTCTCCTTGTTGGTCGAGCTGGCACTGCTCCCCTCTTTTTAGAGGGTCACCTATGAGCATGCCGCTCCCTCCTGAGCGTCTAAGAGTTAAATTCTCTGCTCTCCAGAGCTCTGTCTTGGTAGAGCTAGCATTGCTCCCCTCATTTAGAGGGTCACCTATGAGCATGCTGCTCCCTCATGAGCTCTCCCGGTTGTTCGAGCTGGCATTGCTCCCCTCGCTATAGAGGGTCACCTATGAGCATGCTGCTCCCTCCAGAGCATTTGGAGAATAAAATTTGCAAATCCATGATTATGGTAATTGCGCACGCTAGTCTCTGTGCACTTTCTGAAAGCCACGCTGTGGTAAGATCGCACACCAAGTGTTTTGCGGTCTTTTCTAAAATCCTGTATGGTATGGGTTACGCGCTGAGGCTTCGTACCCATTTTTTGAGTCGGTCAGGCCCCGGTTCTCACCTTGGGCCCCACTCTACTTATGTATATGCTGAGTATCCTCCCATGCTGAGAGTTGAGTGCTCCGCTCTCCAGAGCTCTGCCTTGGTAGAGCTAGCATTGCTCCCCTCACTATAGAGGGTCACCTATGAGCATGCTGCTTCCTCACGAGCTCTCCTTGTTGGTTGAGCTGGCATTGCTCCCCTCGCTATAGAGGGTCACCTATGAGCATGCCGCTCCCTTTTGAGCGTCTGAGTTTCCTCTCATGCTGAGAGTTAAGTTCTCTGCTCTCCAGAGCTCTGTCTTGGTAGAGCTAGCATTGCTCCCCTCATTTTAGAGGGTCACCTATGAGCATGCTGCTCTCCTTGTTGGTCGAGCTGGCATTTCTCTCCTCTCTGTAGAGGGTCACATATGAGCATGCCGCTCCCTTATGAGCGTCTGAGTCCCCTCTCATGTTGAGAGTTGAGTTCTCCGCTCTTCAGAGCCCTGCCTTGGTAGAGCTAGCATTGCTCCCCTCAATATTGAGGGTCACCTATGAGCATGCCGCTCCCTTTGAGCGTCTGAGTTTCCTCTCATGCTGAGAGTTGAGTTCTCTGCTCTCCAGAGCTCTGTCTTGGTAGAGCTAGCATTGCTCCCCTCATTTTAGAGGGTCACCTATGAGCATGCTGCTCCCTCACAAGCTCTCCTGGTTGGTCGAGCTGGCATTGCTCCCCTCATTATAGAGGGTCACCTATGAGCATGCCGCTCCTTTTTGAGCGTCTGAGTTTCCTCTCATGCTGAGAGTTATGTTCTCCGCTCTCCAGAGCTCTGTCTTGGTAGAGCTAGCATTGCTCCCCTCACTATAGAGGGTCACCTTTTGAGCATGCTGCTCTCTCCAGAGCATTTGGAAAAGAACGATGTTTACAAATCCATGTTTTGGTAAGTGCGCACACTAGTTTTTGTGCACTTTCTGAAAGCCACGCTGTGGTAAGATCGCACACTGAGTGTTTTGCGGTCTTTTCTAAAATCCTGTATGGTATGGGTTACGCGCTGCGGCTTCGTACCCATTCTTTGAGTCGGTTAGGCCCATTTTCACCTTGGGCCCTACTCTACCTGTGTATCCCCAGTGATACTACTTGAACAGGGGCTACTACTAAGGATCTGTTGATACAGTTCCTTCAGCTAGCTCTTGTAGGAGCAAGCAGTAGCCCCTGGGTGACAGACCAGGCTTAGTTACTATCCTAAGCGCTTGGTCGTGTCCCCTTAAAGGAATCCCTTTTCTGATTCCAAGCCTTGAGCTCTACCCTGGGTCCAGGAGGTCCGGCCTCTATCATGTGAGTTCCGGGGTATGCAACTCAGGCCTTTGGCCGAAGGGGATAATGTCACTGACAGCCGTCAATTCATCCCAGGGACAACTCCCTTATTCTTTTTGGTAGAGTTGATGCTTAGTGCTCGCCTTTGTGGAATGGCATGCACTCCCCTCAGCATGGCGGCGTGGGTATATCGTTCCCCATAGCGACCTCTAGAGGACTCAGTTCGAAGTTCCTTGAAAGGGAACGTCTCAGGTTACGTATGTAACCATGGTTCCCTGAGAGGGAACGAGACACTGCGTCCTCTAGACTTCAGGCCATGCTTCGGATGCCGCTTCAGACGAAGAAGTGGATGATGCTTTCTCCCGGCGCCCTCTTATACTGTGGTCGCACCGGGAGTGACGTCATAGGCTGTCGCCGACCAAAATTTGGTGTTTTTGTATATATGCTTCAGACACGGGTCACGTAGATGGAGTTCCCCATAGCGACCTCTAGAGGACGCAGTGTCTCGTTCCCTCTCAGGGAACCATGGTTACATACGTAACCTGAGACGTTTCCTTTCAGTCGGTCACTCTCGACATCACGTCGGTAATGGCCGACAAATTGAGATCTCTACCAAAGTGCCACAGATGCTACCCCTTCCAGTGTACTGTGCGACCCTCTTGCGCCCCGTTTTTGGAGTAAAGGGAACGTGTTGGGGGTCGTCCAGCCCGCAGCTCTACAAATATCTGTCAGCAAGGCTCAGGGCTTAAAGTTCTCCGGCACCGTGCCGGATCTCCTCTGTTTTTTCCTACATTTAAAAAAAAAACTTGTTGAGAGAGGAACACAGCTTTCACTCTTAACCAAACTAACATTACTAGCCAATCTTTTTTGCTCTTATAAACATGAGACATCCATAATAGTATCCAATTGCAGAGTCGCAGCCCTGATGAATGGAGAAGCACGACACGTTGAAAAAGCTGCAAGGCACAATGGTCAAAGATGTCCATCTAGTGCATATTTAGATAGAAAAACTAATTAAAAAGCAGTGGAGCTTTGTAAACAGCTCAGAGTAATCAAGTAATCTCCAGAAGAACGATATGATTGCCAGAACAAATTTACCAGGATTTTTGAAAAGGTCCTGTTCACAAATGATCTCTTAATGGTAACTTGCCAATAATTTATTAGTAAAGACTGTATGTGTGAAAGGAGCTAAACTCTTCCTCTGCATATGCTGTGAATTTGAATTGCTTGAAGTTCAACTGGGAAAACAGTGTACATTATCTCACTAGATTTATAACATAAATGATTTATAAATCTTTGCCAACACAGGAGAAAACATCAACCTATTTCTATTTCTGAGTGTGCATGTAGCCAAATATTAAAATTAAATGGATTTTAACATTGTTTAACCCTCTGGGGTCGACAAATGCGCCAACGCGTTTTAATGCTTTTTTTTAAAGCCCCTAAAAGGAACGTAAATTACTCTGTAAGTTTTAATCATACAGATAAGAGCAATACATCAATCGAATATGTAAAGGGTCTACTTTTATTCTTATACACACATAATAACAACAAAACTTTGTGATTTTATAAAATATAAAATATAAAACACTTCTAGTAGAGTGAGCTTGCAACCTGAATGGGCAGGGCACACCCTGTGCCTGATAAGCCAAGGGTGATGGCATCCACTATCCAGTGGGCCATCCTCTGCTTGGAGACCGCCTTCCCCTTCTGCCGGCCTCCATAACAGACAAAGAGCTGATCTGGGGTCCTGAAGCTTTGTGTCTGGTCTACATACCGTCTCAAGGCTCAGACAAGGACAAAGCAGAGCTAGGGCTGGGTCTGCCTCCTCCAGGGGTAGCGCTGACAGGCTCACCACCTGATCCCTGAAGGGAGTAGTGGTAACCTTGGGCACATAGCCGGGCCGGGGCCTCAGGATTACCTGGGAGGTAGGTAGTTTACTCTAGGTAAACTCTAGGCAAGAATCGTCGACTGAAAATGCGTGCAGGTCCCCTACCCTCTTGATGGAGGCCAGTGCAAGCAGGAGCAGAGTTTTCATTGATAGAAACTTCAGCTCAACTGACTGCAAAGGCTCAAATGGGCCCTGCTGTAGTGCTTTGAGCCCTAGAAACAGGTCCCAAGAGAGTATAGAAGGGGGCCGGGGAGGATTTAACCTTCTCGCCCCCTTTAAGGTACCTGATGAACAGGTCATGCTTCCCTACCAACTTCCCTTTCACGGGGTCGTGATTAGCAGTAATCGCAGCAACATAGATTTCAATCCCCTGGGGTCGAAGCCCGATATTACCGACGTGACGTCGCGAGTGACCGACTGAAAGGGAACAGAGTGAAACTTGTGTGTGTATATTCATTTTTGATATGCCTATTGTCTTTGTGCCAAAGGTGTTCCCTCCTTATGTTCCCTCATTTCATTTTCATTATTCATGCTTCTAAAAGGGTCCAGCATGATTCAAATTAAGTGCTGATTTACTCTTTGATAAAGGGCTGTTGCGCGGCAACATATATATTCCCTCGGATTTCCTTAATTAAGTTCAGAACTCAATGGGATGGAAATTGTTTGGTTGGCCATAGCAACCCATTGTGTAATTTAATTTTCTCTAGTTGCACGTGTGCAAATAATGAATGCCTTTCTTCACATTCACAAAATGTTCAAATACAAAGAGGCAACATGCTTTTCCTTCCCTTTCTAGTATTAAAACTTTCATTCTTAATTTTTTGATTAATAAGAAGGAAATAGATGGAATAATTATGGATTATGCAGAACAGTCGATCATTTGAATTAGTATGTTAATGAAAATGTAAGGCTCGCTAATCATGACTTGCATGGCAAGATAAAAATAGAATGAAGCTGAAAAAATACAACACTGCAGAGTGTGAAGTAGAGTAAGCGCAGTCTTAAGCTCTAAACACACTGCACGATTTTTGGCTGTCCCAGTCGAAAGACTTTGGGCAGCATTCTCTCCCAACTCCTCTTCTCCCTTTACACCAGCGACTGCACATCTAAAGACCCCTCTATCAAGCTCCTAAAGTTTGCAGACGACACCACACTGATCGGCCTCATCCAGGACGGTGATGAGTCTGCTTTCAGACAGGAAGTTAAAGAGCTGGCTGTCTGGTGCAGTCTTAACAACCTGGAGCTTAACATGCTCAAAACTGTGGAGATGATCGTGGACTTTAGGAGAAAACCCCCTGCTCTCCCCCACTCACCATCATGAACAGCACTGTGACTGCAGTGGAGTCATTCAGAATCCTGGGCACCACAATTTCTCAGGACCTGAAGTGGGACAATCACATTGAGTCCATTGTGAAAAAAGGCCCAGCAGAGGTTGTACTTCCTTCGCCAGCTGAGGAAGTTCAACCTGCCACAGGACTTGCTGAAACAGTTCTATTCCGCCATCACTGAATCCGTCCTCTGCACTTCAATAACCGTCTGATTCAGCTCAGCTACCAAATCTGACGTCAGAAGACTACGGAGGGTGGTCCGTACTGCTGAGCGAATCATTGGTACAACCCTCCCCACTCTCCAAGAACTGTACTTATCCAGAGTGAGCAAAAGGGCTGGCAAAATCACTCTGGACCCCTCACATCCAGCACACTTCCTCTTTGAACTGTTACTGGTCGACACTACAGCGCTCTGAGAACCAGAACGACCAGACACAGAAACAGTTTCTTCCCTTAAGCAATCCATCTCATGAACACTTGACACTAAACTTGGAGCAAACAACTCTATTATACATTATTTATTCACCACACATACTTATTTTTTCATTTCAAATTTGCACATACCAGACCTGTACACACATAATTGTCTATTGTCTATTGTGTGGCGGGAGGAGCAAACAACAGACACAGTGGGCGTGGCGTCAGGCCTCGGAGAGGTTTTTATTAAACAATAATCAACAAAAATAGTGTCCAAGGGGAAAAAGTGTCCGAAAATAAACAGGGGATCTGGTGTCCTCGTCGTGCTGCGGGGTTAGTGAAGGAGGGCAGTGTTCGCAAAGGAAGGGTCCAGGGAAGGGGCGGAGTCCGGTGGCCGCACGTGCTCCCCTCTCGGGTCCGTGAGCGAGTGGCGGCGGCTTCTTCCAGCGGCGTCATCCTACTCCTAGGCCCCCGGAGCTTTTGGGGGACTCGACGGCCCGGCATCCTGGCTCGTCAGCCGTCTAACGGGTGCGGCAGTCCTCCTACTCGACGCGCCCTTCCTGGACCCGTGAGGACACCAGCGTGCATGCACGGGGAAGAGACCGGTCTCCCGAGGAGAGGCGCGCTGGGCATTTAAACGGCGGCGGTGATGAGGCTCTATTCACATCAGGTGCGCCTCATCACACACCGCCAGCCCTGGCTGTTTCAGCACCCCTCCTCCCTCACACACCCACTCCCGTCGGGAGCCTGGTGAAGGGCGGCGAATACGGGATGGGGTGGTGATGATGATAAGGGGGGAGGCAGCCGACTCGTCACAATTGTCTATTGTTGTCTTCACGGATGAATTCCGGTTTTCACTGTACAGGGCAGATGGCAGACAGCATGTATGGCGTCTTGTGGGTGAGCGGTTTGCTGATGTCCTACATTGTGGATCGAGTCGCCCATGGTGGCGGTGGGGTTATGGTATGGGCAGGCATATGTTATGGACAACGAACACAGGTGCATTTTATTGATGGCATTTTGAATGCACAGAGATACCGTGGTGAGATCCTGAGGCCCATTGTTGTGCCATTCATCCACGACCATCACCTAATGTTGCAGCATGATAATGCACGGCCCCATGTTGCAAGGATCTGTACACAATTTCTGGAAGCTGAAAACATCCCAATTTTTATATGGCCAGCATACTCACCGGACATGTCACCCATTGAGCATGTTTGGGATGCTCTGGATTGGCGTATACGACAGCGTGTTCCAGTTCCTGCCAATATCCAGCAACTTTGCACAACCATTGAAGAGGAGTGGACCAACATTCCACAGGTCACAATCAACAACCTGATCAACTCTATGCGAAGGAGATGTGTTGCACTGCTTGAGGCAAATGGTGGTCACACAAGATGCTGACTGGTTTTTGGACCCCCCGGAATCCCCCAATGCAGTAAAACTGCACATTTTACAGTGGCCTTTTATTGTGGCCAGCCTAAGGCACACCTGTGCAATAATCATGCTGTCTAATCAGCATCTTGATATGCTACACCTGTGAGGTGGATGGATTATCTCGGCAAAGGAGAAGTGCTCACTAACACAGATTTAGACAGATTTGTGAACAATATTTGAGCGAAATAGGCCTTTTGTGCACGTAGAAAAAGTCTTAGATCTTTGAGTTCAGCTCATGAAAAACAGGGCAAAAACAAAAGTGTTGCGTTTATAATTTTGGTCAGTGTATGAAAACGAGACTAAAATGTTAAGACTTTTAATCAATCAATTTATTTGTAAAGCACAATAAAAACAACAGTAGTTAACACCACTGTGCTGTACAACCTTATATAAAAGACAAATAAATATGAACAGTTTTTGACCGCAATACACCAAAAAAAAAAAAAACTCTAAGGACAATTATAAGCCCTTAGATAAAAGGTAGGTTTTTAACTTGGATTTAAATTCAGATTCAGACGAAACTAATCGAAGGGAGACTGGAAGATTATTCCATAATTTTGGCCCAGCAATTGAAAAGGCACGGTCACCCCTCAACTTCAGTCTAGATCTGGGGAACATCAACACTCTTTTCTATATTAGATATTCAGGAGCTGTTCCACTCAGAGCTTTAAAAACAAACCATCAAATTTTAAACTTGATTCTGTAACAGATCGGCAACCAGTGCAAAGAGCATAATACAGGAGAGATATGATCAAATCTGCGGGTGCCAGTCAAAAGTCTGGCAGCCGGATTTTGAACCATCTGGAGTCGATTTATATTTGATTGACTTATTCCCATATAAAGGGAATTACAATAATCAAGCCTTGATGACACAAAAGCATGAATAACTCTCTCTAACTCTTTAAATCGACTAAGGGTGCTTCCACACTTGGTTCGATTACCTGGTCCGAACCCGAGTTTGTTTGCTCCCCCCTCCTCCTGGCTCCGCTAGACTGCGTTCATATTATAATTTTTTTTTGGGGTCCGAACCGCGGTTCGTTTGCGTCATCAAGTCAGCAGCTGTTTACCCCGTTGCTTAGTAATGACGGCACGGGAGAAGACGGGAATATGCATAAGATTGCTCTCTGCGCTTTTAAATATTTAAGTTTTTGAACCGTTCGTTTTTTTTACAAAGCTTTAGTGCATAAATCACTTACGACTGTCTTATGAATGTACTGCTAATGCTCTAAAGAACACTGAAGGCGAACATAAATGAGACATACAGCTCTCTGCCTGCAGCGTGTCAGTGACGCTCGTCAGGAAAGTGAGTGAAACGCACATAAACACAAATTTTTATAAAAAAATATGGCATTAATAGCGGTTCACTTCTGTGGTTTGGTACTGTAGCGGGCTGAAGAATCACACGACAGGTTGCAGTGCAATAAATACCCCGGAGGGTGTGTTTATTGTGCCAGACTTGTGAATAAAAGGAAATAGGTGAAGGTGCCAACGTGCTCCGTGCTCGTCCACAATCTCCTGGTGATCTTCTCGGCCGGCCGGCTGCGTGCAGGGTGCTCTGGATCCTGTACGTGGGTGGCGGGCTGTGCGATCAACTGGTGTCTGTGGAAATCAGAGAGACAGGGTTAGTTGGCCTTCTCTTGGAGACATCGCTCCCCAGTGTGTGCCAGCTCGGCCCTTTTCTAGCCCTCTCCAAACGAGCCGCAGCTGTGATCGCTCAGTCCGCTGTGATTGTGAGCAGGTGCAGCTCCTTCGTTGCCAGGGCGACGCTGATAGGTGCCCGGGACACTTGTCACAGTACGATTGTGTTCACATCAGCAGCGAACCGTACCGGAGTTCACATGAACCGAACCCCAGACCACCCTTTTTAAGCGGAATCATGTGTGGTTTGGGAGTGCGCACCAGAGGTCGGATGACAGCGTTCACATCATCCAAACGAACCGAACTCTGACGTATATTCGAATCCAGGTGCGCACCAAAAGTGCTAGTGTGAAAGCGCCCTAAAACTTTACTAAAACTAAATAGGATAAGATTGACTAAATATGATAAAAGCTAACAAGGACATTTAACATGGAACTAAGAAAAACTGAAAATAGCTGACACAATTAACATCACAATAATCCAAAAGTAATCCACACCACTCCAGTCCATCAGTTAACATCTTGAGAAGACAAAAGCTGAAACAAATCCATCAAGATTTTTTAACTAAAATACGAGTCCATGATCCATAATAATGCTTCAACATTTGGTCACTATTGTGATTTACCGTTTAAGATTAAAATTTTAACATGATTTTCTGACAAATTGTTCACATGCACACCTTTACGAACTACCAAAAATCAGTTTACATGCAAATAAATAACCTGGCAAGGATACCAATCTCAAGAAAGAGTTGTAGTTTGCAAGATATTTCCTCCTATTCTACTGTGAAACACTCGGCTTGTTTCTATCTGACATTGATTTGAGCTGTGGTGTGAACTAAAGGTCCTTAAATGAATATAAATGAAGATCACCCCTCTGTAAATGTGTCAGTCAAAGCTTAAGATTTTCGTCTTTCGAAACTCATTCTTCAGCCTGGAGATCAGAGCCTAGTGTGAATATGGAAGGTTACTAGGAAAGAAAAAAGGGAAATTGTACTACATACACTGACAGCTGAAATGCAATGCAAAGTGACATCAGCAACATTGGGTTTTAAATGGGGTTTTCAGTCATGGATTAAAAAGCTACGAGTGAGAGCGCTTGCTATATAGAGATGAATGGAGGCGTCGAAACGAAGACGAAGATGAAAAATATTCATCAACGAACCTTTTTTCTGTGACTAAGACGAGACATTGACGAGCTAAAACTAATATCTGATGATAAAAACTATGACGAAATTTATACCGCATCTTCATTAACAATACGAGACGGGACTAAAATGTTATTTGAGGATTACCGGACATTCAAAATACATCCTATAGGCTAAGTTAACTCTCTTGTCTTTCAAAATGTGCGTCTCCCTGATAGCACACATACATCTATTCGGTTCTCATACAGCGCGATCAGTTCTCAGTGCTCAGTGATCAAATACACACACAGCAGTCCACACGTCTATCATGTAGAGTCAGAGTATCTCACCTAAAAACAGTCGGTTATGGCTTAAGTGAGCATGAACAGGTGGGTGAAAACTGAATGTGTGTCAGTATTACATGCATACCTTCCCTCTTAAATGGACAGCATTCCTAATTATCTGTATCATCAATGTTAACGAACAAAAGATGTTAAATAAATGTATACTTGTTAAGTAAACCTACTGTATCTGAAAAATGAGTTTAATTTGTATCTCTACCAAAAAATTTAAATGTATTCCAGTTTTTCCAAATTCAATCCTTGATTAAAATTTCTTATATTACATATAAAATAGATACCAAAATAAATGTTGTTGTAACATAGCGAACGAGACGTGAGATTTGCGGATCCATGTGCAAGCTTTTATTAATAGACATGGTCAAAAACACAGGCAGGGTCGAACAAATGGCAAACAGGTATATTGAGGGCAAGACAGATGAGTACTCAAGTAAACGGGCGTGGTCTTCGATCGGTGAACAATATCCAGAGGGCTTGACAAGAGAGGTAATCCAGGTACACGAGCAATGGTCCAGGCAGGGGCAAACAGAGTCCAAATGGAAGGCAAAGGGTTAATCCAAGATACAAGGCAGAAGATCAGGAACCAGACAACAAGGCAACATGAAAAGACTAGACTTAAACTAAAATAAGTAACAGAAACTAGGAATGGCTCCGTAAAGCAGCTAACACTCGGAGAGTGATAAACGCAGAACAATACAGGAGACTGAACACAAAACAAACACGGAAAGGCTTGGTACGTAGCTAACACTAGGAGAGTGCTAAACGCTAGACAATACTCTGCGATCTGTGAAAGGAAGTCCATGGTTTAAGTAGGGTGTGTGATTGTGTGATCAATGCATTCAGCTGTGTCTGTGTAATCAGTGCAATCAGCTGTGTGTGTGTCATCAGTGCAATGGATGATGGGAAATGCAGTCCAGTGTGATGTGTGGTGTCAATATGATGGAGAGGCGACCTCTTGTGGCAGTTGGACGAAAGACCGGATTTGTGACAGAGCCTTCGTAGACGGCCTCCATAGCCGTGACAGGGCAGGACAGGAGTTCAGGGACAGCCCTTTTGGCTGAAACAGGACAGGTAAAGAGTTCACAGACGGCCTCCATAGCCGCGACAGGACAGGACTGGAGTTCAAGGACAGCCCTTTTGGCTGCGACAGGACAGGCAAAGAGTTCACAGACGGCCTCCATAGCTGCGACAGGACAGGATGAGGATTCACAGACGGCCTCCATAGCCGTGACAGGGCAGGACAGGAGTTCAGGGACAGACCTTTTGGCTGAAACAGGACAGGCAAAGAGTTCACAGACGGCCTCCATAGCCATGACAGGACAGGACGAGGATTCACAGACGGCCTCCATATCCGTGACAGGGCAGGACAGGAGTTCAGGGACAGCCCTTTTGGCTGCGACAGGACAGACAAAGAGTTGGTGAGTGGATACCACTGACACCTGCGAAGGTTCTGCAGAGGCAACCGTCTCTTTGACCGTGACATGACAGGCTGAGAGTAAATTGCTGGGCGCCACCACCATACAAGGAGCTGAAGCGGCGGTGCTCCATGTGCCACCACCTCTGAAGAAGCTGCAGTGAGTGCCATCGCTTCGGAGAGCACAGCAGCGAGTGTCAATACCCCAAGAAGTTCTGCAGCATCAGCCGCCACCTCTGGAGACATCACAGTGGACGTCGCCACCTCGGGCAGTTCTGCGGTGGTGTACACAGCCCAAAAGCAACACAAAGCGATCCCCATCATGGGAAGCGCTTCGGGCAGGGGAATTAGTGCAGGAATAGGAAGGTTAAAGTGAGTTGGTTTGGGGATACCAGCTGCGCGTGCAGGCACCAACGGTGCATCCCTCATACTGGAAACCAGACTGGGAAATCGAAGCACTGACCTTGAATATCTGGGTGTGAAGGACATGATGTCACAAGACTCTGGATGATTAGCCGTGACATGACGTGGTTCTGGTCAGCGGTGACGTGAAGAGACTCTGGAAGATTCGCTGAGATGTGATGAGACTCTGGAAGATCCATGGCGACGTGAAGAGACTCTGGAAGGTCGGCGGAGACGTAAAGAGACTCTGGGAGGTCGGCAGAGACGTGAAGAGACTCTGGAAGGTCGGCAGAGACGTGAAGAGACTCTGGAAGGTCAGTGGAGACGTGACTTGCCTCGTGAAGATTAACTGTGACTGGGCCTGACTCTGGATGATTAGTTGTGACGTGGGGTGACTTTGGATGACCTGCTGTGACATGGTGTGACTCTGGATGACCAGCTGAGATGAGAAGAGATTCTGGAAGATCAGCTGAGACGTGACTTGACTCGTGACGATCAGCTGAGATGTGACTTGACTCGTGACGATCAGCTGAGACGTGACTTGACTCGTGACGTTCAGCTGTGTCGTGACCTGACTCGTGACGATCAACGGTGACTTGACTAGACTCACGACGATCAACTATGATCTGACTGGATTCACAAAGATCAACTGTGACTTGACTTGGCTCTTTAACATAAACTGCGACTTGACTTGGCTCTTTAACATCAATTGTGACTTGAATTGACTCATGACTGGCAGCAATGACATGACGGGGTGTTGTTGTGGCTGCCATTTTGTGAACGGACTCTGCTGTCGCAGCCATTTTGTGAGCGTGCTCTGGTGCGTCTGCCATTTCAGACACGGTGTCGCATTCCTCTTCCGCGACACCCACAAAGAGTCGGCACACAGCAAAGCATAGTCCATAAAGTCCTTTAAACTACAATTAAACTTCCCTTCAGGTAAACATGCAGTTACCAACATTACAGTTGGTAACTGCACTTTGACTAAAAGTAATGACTAAAAGTTGACAAAAATGCAATGACTTTTCATCGACTAAAACTATGAAAGACTCAAATGGCTAAAATGTGACTAAGACTATTAAGCATTTTCGTCTCAAGATAAAGACTAAGACTAAATCAAAAATGCCTGCCAAAATTAACACTGGAATTAATATTAATATAATTTTACTTATTAACACAAAGAGAAAAACATTGATGCAGTGGGATGTGATAAGATGGAGAAAAAAAAAAACAAGGCAAAAAATCACGTATTACAGCCTTTGTGAAATAGAGTTGTTCAGTAACTGTCACTTTGCATACGAATGACACATTAGAGAAAAGAGGGAATACATGATTGTATCTGTATGAATTATTCCATTGTAGTTGAGTTGAATTTAAACTGGAGATGATTGGGAAGTGTTTAAGTGCTTTTTCTCCAATTTTCATACATCCAAATGCTCAGGTTATGAATATTCATGTTTTGCTGTTTGTAGAGTTGCTGTCCGTTTGTAAGCCTTCTGAAATGATGGTAACACTTTTGAATAGGGAACACATATTCACTATTAACTATGACTTTTCCCTCAATAAATTCCTAATTTTCTGCTTATTAATGGTTAGTGTGTTAGTTGTTAAGTTTAGGTATTGGGTAGGAATAGGGATGTAGAATAAGGTCATGTAGAATAAGGCATTAATATGTGCTTAATTACTACTAATAAATGGCTAATATTCTAGTTAAGAGACCTTAAAATTAAGTGATGATTATTTATTATATGATATGACCTTCATCTAAGCCATTGCAATGTATAATGAGGGTTAGATTAAACATTTGCATTACAGTTTAGTTCCTAACATGTTTTTTTTCTAAAACCTAATGCGCTCTTGTCACAATTTCATTTGTTGGGGTTTGAGACTAATTTCAGGACTGTAAAAGATTATTTATGTCATAGAAAAATTCTGCCAGTCCAAGATAAGTTGGATCACGTTGTCATTGACATTGTCAGAAATTTTGGGATGCAGCTGAGGCCTGTCTTTTGAGGAATCAAGCACAGCAGCTGATAATACAGTGTGTTTGTGTTCATGAGAGCGCAGCAGAGAGATGTCTGTATTACATAGTCTATATAGGATATACATAATAAATATTTAGTGAAAGAATCCTGATATGATCATACTTCCTTTAGTTACATGGCTATAGTTAGATGAATATCGTACAGCTTTACATACGTGACGGTTGACTTTTACCCAGTGCTTCACTGAATTAATATCAAGCAGTCTGTCATCATTCCTGTGGCTGAGACAGTACAGCATGGAGCAAGTAACAACACAATCATGAGTTCAATCACCAGGAAATGCTTAAACTGATCCAATGTATGCATTAAATGCAATGTACGTCACTCTGGATAAAAGCCAAATGTATACAGTACATGCAACTAATAAATGTAAATTCTAAAGGACAGAAAAAAACTCGGTAGCACTTTATTTTAGGGTTTCTTAACTAGTTGCTTATTAGCATGCATATTACTAGAGTATTAGCCATTTATTAGTAGGAATTAAGCACATTCTACATGATCTTATTCTACATCCCTAATCCTACCCAATGCCTAATAATAACAACTACCTTACTAACTTAATAAGCAGCCAATTAGGAATTTATTGAGGGAAAAGTTGTAGTTAGTAGTGAATAAACGTTCCTTATTCTAAAATGTTACCAAAAACTCAAAATGAGGAAAAATATTTGTTGCATGCACTAAGAATGTAATGTGATTTAATATAATACATATGTAACATAAATATCAAACACTAAGACAATGATGTGAATAGCATAGGCCAGATTATTTATGCAGAATCTCTCAATTAGATCACAGTTATGTCTAGTAGAAACAGCTGAGATATTCAATACATTTATTTGATCAATTGCTTGATACGAGGAGAAAAGTTTCCTTAATCATGCTTAATCAATCTTAATCATGGCATCTTTTGTAGAGGTCTTAAATTCATGAATGAATTAATTAATTGTATGCACATACAATTTTAGGATTTAGAAATGGTAAGTTACAGTTTCTCTTTACAATCTTGCTTCAGGCCAATCTGATAATTTAGCTGTCTCACATGAACTCATTTTAGGTCATGCCACAACAATTCAGCTAGATTAAGTTGAAGGCTTTGACTTGTCAAAGCACAACAGTTCTTATACTTCCACTTTGCAATTCCGCTCCATTATTTCTTTGTTTAGGATCTTTTGTGTTGTATGACCTACTTTCTATAAAACATAAGCTCATGGAAAGACACATTGACATTTTCCTGTAAAATGTATTACAGCAGTCCATAATTAATCAATTCTTTAATGACCATAAATCATCTGGGTTCTTCTCAGGCTGCACAAACCCCAAAATCCTGATACTTCTACTACCAAATGCCATTGCTTGAATGAAGCATCTGCTAAAAAGGATTTAATGTGAATGCTGTGATTTTTGTTTTTCTTTCTTTGATATCCTTCCTTTACCCGCAAGGTAAATTCACGAACACTGACATCAGGCAATTTGGAAGGTACATGGATATCTTTAGATGTGCTTTAAGCCTTGCTTGAAGATAAATTAACAACTTAGGCAGAGAAATGTTGTTTGTCTTCCGCTTGGACATATCAGTGGATTTATACAGGCTAGTGATTTTAGTAATGATGTTTTGACCTTTACAAACACACAAATTTGTTTCTGATCAGTGTGTGATTCATACAAATGCTGTTTCAATTTACAATGACAAATGGGAATGTATTCAGAACTCAAAATACACTGTCTGATGTGTGTCTAATTACATCCTTTTCATTAGTTAATGCAGAAATTTTAGCATTTTAATTGGTTCACCACCTTTTTGTCATAATCAAAAAATGCAAAAATTACTTTGAATAAGTTTAAAATTGAGTATGCTTGCTTCTGAATGCTAATCTCTAACCTGCATATTGATTTTGGATCAGGTTGCAGATATATTATAAAAATGAGAATCACTATTGGAATATGAATATCTAAAGCATGCATGAAATTACAAGTTATAAGATGTAAAATTAATGCAAAATTAGTCGTCCTTGTAACAACTGCACAAGCGTGTGGAATAAAGTTGGTCATGCTTGTTTAGTTTTCAAATGTAATTAAACAGATCCTCGTCTGAGTTATCTCACAGAGAGGACAAATCTGCATACTCTTACATATGCATGAACAAATGCCTGTAAATATCACTTTGCTTTTTCTAAAACTTTTCTCCTATTGTTTTTCATCTCCATTAGATTTTACCTAAAGACAACGAGACAAGATCCACGCTAATGTACAAATACATCATCCACGAAGATTCAGTGCCACTTAACAACAATAATGTCATTCAGGAGGACACATATGAGTGGGCACTGAAGAGCTGGTCCCAATGTTCAAGACCTTGCGCTGGAGGTAATGTTCACTTTGTATGATCTTTCAGCTCTTCCAGGTAACTCGAATATATACATTTAATTGTATAGCACTTTTAAAAGCAGCTTTTCAGAAAATCATGATGTTACAGTTTATAATATATTTAGAGCTGGGCGATGATTTTATATATATATATATATATATATACATATATATATATATATATATATATATATATATACATATATATACATACATATATATATATATATATATATATATATATATATATATATATATATATATACATATATATATATATATATCAAACAATACAAGCAATCAAAAATGAGATGAGATTTGCTAAGTAGTACTATATTGCCCTATGTGAGCATACAATATGTATGCATTGTGAAACAGGCATTAGATATGATAAACTATTATCTAACATTAAATTAACCTAGTTTTAAAACTGGTCTCAACCTTCTCAATTGTATGCTGTAATTCAGATCAATGTTATTACAACGTCATGATATTGACATAACCAGTAAATTTATATTCAGTTCATTATAAATGGTTATTACTTATTAGCTAATTCATTTTTACTTAACTAATAATAGTCACACCCAAAAAACAACATCAGGGTCTATTGAGGTGGATGAGGGATTTTGTTCTGGTAATCCAGATTGTTGATGACTGGTAACAATACGCTTCATGTTTCTTTTCATTCTTTTATTTTATTTAATCTTTAGGATTCCAGTACACTAAATACGGGTGTCGTAAAAAAGGTGACAACAAAATGGTGCACAGAGACTACTGTGACATCAATAAGAAACCCAAACCTATTCGAAGAATGTGTAACTTACAGGACTGTACGCAACCACAGTAAGTCAAAATGAAACTGTTTTTAACACTTCGCAAAATATCTGTAGTCTTTTTCACTGAAATGAAAGATAGAGTGGCTTGTCATGGCACAGTATGTGATTTCTTATTTAATCGTATTTAACTCAATCTAAACATCACTAAATAATGTATAAGCACTCATGCTTTCCAGTTTATCTCGGAGAGCTCAGAGCTGGGTTTTGATTGTTTTATACATTGGGAGGTCTTGTTTCATTCATTTATTTTGCCAGAGGCTATGAAGAAATATCTGAGTGTGATTGTGCATGTTTCATAGCTGGGAATAATTTGCCTCAGCCTGTAATTTCTACTTAATGTGTAGCCTTGAATGATTTTGAACTTTTCTGAAAGAAAACCAGAAATATAGTTGCAGCTGCTTTTATTCTGTTTTTATTTAACATATATCCATGGTCAGCTTTTATGATTAACACAAGGAATGTATATATAAGAATTATTAAGATCCCTCTGTATCAACTTACACAAGTCACTGAGCGCACATCATCTCCACACCATGAACTTTTTTTTTCATTTAAATACAGTATGCACAGTAGGGTGTAAATGGTGTATAAATCCTATCACAGCATCACAATCCCATTTCCTTTCCACCGATTAGCTTTGATATTTTTTTAGTAGTCTCTCAAGCAGTTATTCTTCTTTTGTCAATCATAGCTGCCTATGCCAGATTCGCTTGATTGAAATATTAGTCATGAGGATATATCAATGCCTATTTGAAAGCAGCAACAAAAGCAGATGTTTTTTTATGCTCTGCACTTTTTGCTGTTCATAGGCTAATAACATCTATAACAATCTTCACAACAGATCCAGCTGTTTAGTAAACATATAACATGAAATATGTTTCTATGAAGCATAATTATTTGTAAATGGAAATTACATTTTTACTTCTATTCAATCTTCCAACTGAATTACACTTGAACTGTAGAGAATTGTTGTACTGTTTGATTTTTATCTATTTATATTCAGATTTGCCATCCATTTCAATTGTTTGCTCAATGGTTTTATGTGCGCAATAGTTTCTATATGTCTGGAAAAATTTGTGGGCATTGCTTTGTTTTAAAAAATGATTGGGACAGTTGAGGTTTTGCAGACATGCTGGTTGTGATGTTCCAGAATAGTGAAGGCATAGCCCATAAATGCATTAATTAGGTTATGAATAAATATTTTAATATGATCCTTTACTGTTTTGATACATAAATAATAATATTGAGCTGTCATTATATCACTTATTGTAAGACATAATAAAAAATGTAAACCTGAAGTGTTGGGTGGAAAATTGGCCAGAATAAAATATGTCCCACCCATCCCCACTGTAAATGTAACACAGTCTCATCCCAACTCGTCACATATTGACGCTTGGTTTTTGCGTCGCTTTTTGACGCTCAAGGTACCCCTTTCGCGTCACTTTTCGACGTGAAGGGAAGGTATTTTTTTTAAATAGGAAACACTTAGCGTATATTAATCATTTTTAAATAAATTATGCCAGTACTTGCATCTGCCTCCTATATCTTGCGTTTTCTTCACAGATGGTAGGTTTAGGGGCAGGGGTTGGGTAAGTCACTATTTTGACTGTTTACATTCAAAAATCACACCTCTACATATATGCAATAATGGCAACCTTATTATGACGATAAAATTCCCAATAGCGCGTTAGCATATCGACGCCGAAAAATTACGCTTCCCTTCACGTCGAAAAGTGACGCTAAAGGGGTACCTTGAGCGTCAAAAAGCGACGCCAAAACCAAAGCGTCAATATGTGACGACTTGGGATGAGACCGGGTTGGTAAATGATGTCAATAATTACGTGCAGAGATTTCATCAACTATTCTATATACTTGTGTGATTTATAACATTCACATTAAGCACTTGATCAGTCAAGGACATAAACAATATCTGTGAAAGCAACATTTCAATGAAGCCACACTGTTACTTTGAAATGACAGAATAGGTGTACTCATCATTTGGAGTGAATCTCTCAAATATGTTTTATCAAGACACACTCAATCTCTGGGAGTACAAGTCGCTCTGTTAGTTGGTTTTCAGCATTTAAAAATCCACTTGTATTAAGAGTGACAGAATAAAGTGGATTCCACCACCTGCAACAGATGGCTGAGAGTTATAAATCATCTCCTATATTTGAGACTGCAGTATAAACTAAATGAACGTCTCAGGTTACGCATGTAACCATGGTTCCCCTTCGGGAACTGAGCTGCGTCGGAAACGCTTTGGGAAAGCCCCTGTGTTTCCATGCTCTGAAACGTGTGTGTAATCAGTCCAACGGAATGGTGAAACGTCACGGGTGGGGGTGATGTAGAGACCAGAGAGCTTAAAAGCGCATCCGGAACAAGCAACGTCAGCTTCTGTGTTTTCAGCAAGCGCTCTGTGTGTCTTATTTACTGTTGTTTGTCTATCAGTCACAATCACCTCTCATGGTGAGCTACAGACAGCACTTTAGACCTTGTGTTCTCTCTGTCCGCGCTAACTTAACGGGTGTGAACACACGCGGTCGTTGTGTTGTTTGTTTGGGAGCGGAGCACGCACAGTCAGCTCTCGAGGGAGTTGATTGTGCATCATGCTCCCGCAAACGCTCCGCTCCGCTCCCGCCGGGCACACTTCGAGAAGTGTGTCCGTGTTTGCAGTCTTTGCGGTGGCGACACGGTGGCGACTCCCAGACAGCAAGCAGTGTTGGCCCAGATCCGGCCCACATCTGGTCCGTGTGAAATCCATGCGGGCCAGATGTGGGCCGGATCTGGGCCAACACTATGTTGCTGTCTGTGTGGGTTCGCGGGGATCGCATTTTCCTAAACGCGCTCTCTCTGGGTTCGGTCTCTTCCCCTTTTGAGTGAGAGCTCTGTGCTGCAGCTATCTTCCTCCGAGGAGGTTGGTGCTGTTAGCATTATTGTGGATGAAATTGAGTACTCGCCATCTCAGTCTTTTGCATATAAAAGCATACTACATTTTAGATTGCTCGTTTCTCTCTGCCCTCACTATAATAAGGGGTGGGGATTCACGCGATTTATGTGTGGTTTATTTTGGAGCCGAGCAGGCACAGTCAGCTAGCTCTGCTCCAGCTGGCGTTTCTTCTTGAGGGAAGAAAGTTTTATGCGATGTAGAATAGAGTGGCTTGCGCGTGCATTAGGGGTCTGCAGCAAAATAATGCTGCGGGAAGTTCTTTCTCTCTCTTTCCCCAAACACGTGCAAACGTATAATGAGTTTGCAGGCCGTTATTTGCCATTCTTTTATATTGCATCATATATTATAATCAGACTGTATTCACTTGTCTGGTTGTTAGGCTGCGTTTAATTCTGATGAATTAAATGATGTATATTCATTCGGCTTTGAGGAGTTAGATCATGGATATATTTTATGTATTTATTTATATATATTATTCAGCACAGGGATCGGAGACGGGCTCCCCTTTCTCCTCCCTCACTCTCTATACAGAGCTCTCTTGGGATAAAATTCTCGAGTGAGAGCACCGTGTTTTCTCTCTTCTTCCGAGGAGGTTGATGTGGTCAGCATGTTATTGAATAAATAGCATTCTACCACAATCTCCATGTCGGGACCTGTGCTTTTCCCGGTCTCCACACTGAGGTGTTGAGAGCATGGGTTTAACAATTTTTCATTCCAGCTCTTTTGCCCTTAATTAGCGGGCTGAATGAGTAGGTTATAGGTCGACGTCTAAGATGGGACAGACACTTACGGGCTGTCTGTTCCATTGCAGCATCAACCTTAAGGCACCGACATTTTCCAATGCTGGACACAGGCCTAGGGGCTGCTGGGCGGGAGCAGCCCCAACCATGTTCCAGCTCCTCATTCAGGGAATGTCAGTTCTTGCACTCCCCAGAAGTTTGGAGTCAGAGTGGCGCTCCCGGGCCGAAGGCTTCTAGCAAGAGGCGGATCTGTGGACCGTCATTTTCGCTGGATAGTCTTCGGCTAAAACGTCCTGACGCCTATTGCCCAGGATTTTTGAGGGCCGGCCCCCTCTGAGGAAGAGTGGTGTACACCTCATTATACGGCGCCCGTCTCTCCTTAGTGCCCTCAGGAGATCATTCTGCCAACCCTGCCGGTGTTTCAGGGAACAGCGGTTTCCTGCGAGCGCTTCTCTCAGTCTCTGCCCGGAAACGAAGCAGTACTGGGAGGCTCGCTACCTCTTCGGAGGTCTCTAGAGCAGCTAGATTGGCCGTCCCCTGCCGGTCCTCCACTTCAGGGCACCGAGCTAGCAGCTCTAAGTATACCAGAGGCCAGTCTCGAGAGACTGGTTCCTTTAGTAGGTCACCTGGCGGTGTGGGAGCCCCTGCCAAGTGTTTCTCGTTGGGTCCTGCCTAGCATGCTCTGGTTCTAACAGTTTAGTCTTCCTGGGGGGGCAGGCCCCTCTGGGGAAGAGCGGTGTACTCCTCATTATACGGTGCCCGTCTCTCCTCAGTGTCCTCAGGAGATTGGCCGTCCCCTGCCGGTCCTCCGCTTCAGGGCACCGAGCTAGCCACTCTAGTACACCAGAGGCCAGTCTCGAGAGACTGGTTCCCTTAGGAGACTATTTGGCAGCGTGGTAACTACTGCCAAATTTGTCTCGATGGGCCCTGCACACTGTAGAAAGCAGGCTCTGGTAATGGAAGTGAATATTCTCTTGAGGAAGGAGGCCATCGAGGTGATTCCTCTCAACAGAAAGTCTGGGTTCTACAGCCGTACTTCATTGTTCTCAAGAAGGATATGGGGTTGCATCCTATTTTAGATCTAAGTCAACTGAACCGCTCATTCATGCGATTGAAGTTCAGGATGCTCTCTTCGAGCAGGTCGTGTCTCAGACCAGGTCCGAGGACTGGTTTGTCACGATCGATCAAAAAGACGCATACTTCCCATCTCTGTCCTTCCCCATCACAGGAAGTTCCTGAGGGGCTTTGGGGGCAAAGCGTACCAATATCGGGTTCTTCCCTTCGGCCTTGCACTCTCATCCCGCACTTTCACGGAGTGTGTGGATGCTGCTCTGGCTCCCTTGCAACTCCAAGGCATCCGCATACTGAATTACATCGACGATTGGTTAATTCTAGCTCAATCAGAGCAGGTAGCAGTTCGGCATCGAGATGTCGTTCTCGCTCACGTGAAAGAACTGGGGTTAAGACTTAACACCAGAAAAGTGTGCTTTCTCCAGTACAGAGAACCACTTCGCTAGGCGTTGTGTGGGTTTCGACCACGATGCAGGCACGAATGTCCCCTGCTCGGATCAAGTCGATCCTCACGGCAGTCAAGAGAGTGAGAGAAGGCCAGTCACTCAGTGTCAAGCAGTTTCAGAAACTGTTGGGTCTGATGGCAGCTGCGTTCAACGTCCGATCTTTTGGCCTGCTGTACATGAGACCCTTGCAGTGGTGGCTCAGGACCAAAGGGTTTTCCCCGAGGGGCATCCCGTTTCACATGATCAAGGTCGCGCGGCGATGCTTACGTGCCTCAGACATGTGGAAGAAACTGTGGTTCCTGTCACAAGGCCCCGTGTTGGGGGCTCCGTGTCGCCACGAAACGTTAACGATGGACGCCTCCCTCAAGGGCCCCATCTCAGCTGGCACATCAACTGCCTGGAGATGCTGGCAGTATTTCAAGCATTGAAGCATTTTCTCCCAGACCTGAGAGGCCATCATGTGCTAGTTCGTACAGACAATACGTCGGTGGTCTCTTACATCAACCGCCAGGGGGGTCTGCGCTCATGTCCCCTGTACAGGCTGGCGCGCCAGATCCTTCTGTGGGCCCAGGGGAAACTGCTCTCCCTGAGGGCAGTGTACATCCCTGGGTACCTCAATTAGGGAGCAAACATCCTGTCGAGACAGGGGCTGAGGCCCGGGGAATGGATGCTCCACACCGAGGTGATGGATCAGATTTGAAGGAAGTTTGGTTGAGCCCAGGTGGACTTGTTTGCGTCTCGAGAAACCTCACAATGTCCCCTCTGGTTCTCTCAGACTCATCCAGCTCCACTGGGGCTGGATGCTATGGGACAGATGTGGCCGAGGCTTCGTCTGTACGCCTTTCCCCCGATTGCTCTGCTCCCGGGAGTTCTGGAGAGAGTTTGCCGGGACGAGGTTTGTCTCTTGTTAGTAACCCCATACTGGCCGGGCCATCCATGGTTTGCGGACCTGGTAGCCCTGTTAGAAAACTCTCCATGGGAGATTCCCGTCCGTCAGGATCTCCTCTCACAGGCAGGAGGCACCTTTTTCACCTGTATTTTGCATCTGTCTTAGCTGTGCTCGTCATGATTTCACACTAGACAGGCATTTGTCAGTATGGTGGCGTGGGCATTCTCGTTCCAAAAGCGTTTCCGACGCAGCTTGAGTTCTCGAAGGGTACATCCCAGGTTACGTGTGTAACCATGGTTCCCAGAGGGAACGAGACACTGCGTCGCATGTCATACTTCCTGCATCCCTATGAGCGACTTGCTTCAATTTCTCAGAAGCTGACGTAGCTTGTTACGGATGCGCCTTTAAGCTCTCTGGTCTCTACATCACCCGCCCGTGACGTTTCGCCATTCCGTTGGACTGATTACACACACGTTTCAGAGCATGGAAACACAGGGGCATTCCCAAAGCGTTTCCGACGCAGCGTCTCGTTCCCTCGGGGAACCATGGTTACATAAGTGAGACACTGCATCTCGAGGCCATACTTCCGGAATCCCTGCGAGCGCTTGCTTCATTCCTAGAAGCTGACGCCAGTTCCACCGCACGTGCTTTTATGCTTCCTGGTCGATTACGCCACCCGCCCGTGACGTCTCGCCCTTCCATTGGACAGATTACACATGTGATTCAGAGAGCGGTCACGCTGGAGGAATTCCCCTAGCGTTTCGACGCAGCTCGAGTTCCTGCAAGGGAAAGAATTCTACCATTGTGGTAGATTTTTCAAATGAGTAATCGGTTCCTTTGATAAACTAGCAGCAGAGTGAATAGTGCTCCACAGAATAAGAACACTTTTAATGGGATTATAATTGGAGCCTTTGTTGTGTGCTAGTCAGTTGTTTACCCTCCCATGTCACATTGCATATTTCATGCTCGGAGGAAAGCCACATTATTTTGATTATGCCTTAGACTTAGATTATCCTTCTAATGTGGCACAGGAATGAAAGCTCTATGCAGATCGAGGTATGATGTCTCTTTGATAAAAATGAACACAATTAGCATAAATAGGGTGCTTAAAGGTGCACAACAGGAAAAAGGAAAAAAGACAAATATGTAAAACTGTTAATGTTAAACAACAGGAGGTGCTGCAAAAGCTGAATTGTTGCTGGAGAGTCTGCTGCTGTGATGCTTTCCTATTTCGATTCTCCTCCCTACACCCATCAGTCACCAGTGCACCTACTCCTTCACATCTGCAGAGGATGAGATTGCGCCTGCAGTTCTTCCTGCATTTCCTTTTTCCCATTCCCTTTGCATTCACTTGTCATAATTTTCTCTTTTATCTTCGTCACTCTTGAAGCTGTCTCTGCAGGTGGTGGCCATTTTAGTTCCCCCTGCCTCCTTTGCTTCCCTATTAGTAAGCTTTTTTTTTGCTGTTAAATCTGTGGGGAAATAATTAAACATGGTAAAGTGTGTGAACTAAAACACCTATTTTTTTATGCAAATGTGTTCATTAAATTAACTTAAATTTTTTTAAAACATGCAAGGAATGTAGAATATATACAGATCAGCCTACATATGACCACCTTCATGTCATAGTCTACATTCATCTCATTCTTCTCACTGTCTCATTTTTACGGTGGCCTTTTTTTTTTTCATAGAAACTCATACAGGTTTGAAACAACTTGATGATGATTAAATGATGACAAAATGTTAATTTTTGGGGGAATTATTGCTTTTAAGGTGTGCTATAAATGAACACACTGATAACATCTATTGTGATTTGTATTTTCATTGGAAACTAAGTAGAGATTTAGACAGGAAAACAGTATTCGAAACATCACAATTTAACAAGAAGATTAAACCACATTTCATTTGTCTGCTGACAGGTGGATCACAGAGGAGTGGGAACACTGCACTAAAACCTGTGGAAGCTTGGGATACCAAATCCGCACTGTGCGCTGTGTCCAGTTCCTTCATGAAGGCACAAACCGCTCCATCCACAGCAAGTACTGCAGTGGGGAAAAGCCTGAGATCAGGAGGCCATGTAACAGAGTTCCCTGCCCAGCCCAATGGAGAACTGAGGCCTGGTCAGAAGTATGTTTTCTTAAGATCAAGTGATGTTTTGTTGCAATAAATACAAAAGTGGATTTTTAGAGTAACATTTTGGGAAAGTGAGAAGATTGGTTCAATTATATTTTGCAAAGCTTTAAATCATTGTGAGATTACAAAATCGTCTTTAAAGAATGTGTTTACCACATCAGAGGGATTTTTTTTTTCTGTCTAGAAACGCCTGGGGGAAAACAAATTAGCACTAATTTCCTTTCAGCTTGTACTTTTCACCTTGAAATTAGAATCATTCTTCCTGCACTGATGATGTCCAAGTGAGGTCTGACATGTCAATTGATTTTATGTCAATATTGGTTTTAAAATTCACCCTGTGGGATTGTTTGATTACAGTGACCTCATTACCCAACTGTGTAAGAATTTGAAGCTAAAATCCAGGCTTTTTTTATTTTTTGGAAGTTTTTGTTGAGCTTTTGTCTTTTGTCTTAACCAGCCATGACCACAGCAAGCAACAGGACATTGATCTCTCTGTTTCTGTTTCTGAAGTGTCACTATTTGTTGCCACGTCCACTTTGAAATCTCATTGGTCTAAAGTTTCGCTGCTTATAACGATACATTAAACATCAAATATCTTCTGCTTGATTGTGTCCTATTGTGCAGCCTTTTTGTGTTCAGCGTGGACAAACAAATTGCGTTGTGTTTAGGACACAGTAAGAGATGTTTGAAACCATATGCCAAGTCATGTCAAGTCAACATTATTTATATAGCGCTTATTATAATGCAGATTATGTCGAAGCAACTTTAGAGTATTAAACAGGGAAATAGTGTGTAAAAATAGTATTCCGTTCTCCTCTGGCCTGAAGAAACCAGCAGTTTAATTCTAGCCTGCAACATGTGTATTAATGCATTTATGTGTATTTATCTATAGTGTGGCTCCTCTAACCAACTTACTTATCTCTCAGTGCTCAGTGTCCTGTGGAGAAGGTGTGGTGCGACGTCTGGTCACTTGTCGTATTGGAGATCAATGCACTGGTGAGAAGCCCGAGTCACAGAAGCCCTGCAGGCCAGGACCCTGCCATGGTAAGAAGACATTGCAAACCCTGAAACACAAAGCAGAGAATTGGTTTTGTGCAGAAAGCAGCACAGGGACAAAAATCTGCACTCATCAGGCGATTTTATGGTGTCTTGAAAGGCTGAACTGTTTATGTTGTTCATTTAACAAAAGCAAGCTTGTTAAAGAAAATGGAAAATATTACACAATGCACAAATTCATCTACATTGATGACATTATTCATGGTGCTCTTAACCACAGTTAATTTCCCAGAATGCTTTTGTGGTCTGTGAACTTCTCACCTTCTCTCTGGAGAAGCTTGTTTACCCCGTCTCAGTTGACTGTTGAGAGCTTTTATTTAGACACGCATTACATATGATAAAACTATTAATTAGGTCATGTAATGCCTACAAGCTTAAAATGAACATGAGGTTTTGGCAGCATTTCTTTTTTATGAATAATATACTCTTTTTCAGCATTTCTTCCCAAAGCCAGACTTTTGCTTTTCAAACCCCATAAGCTATAAACTGTACATTTATCTTTGTATTTGCAACATGTTTTACTGCTGTGATGTGTAGTGCCTATAGCACCAAAAAATCACAGCTTCTTTACAAACATGAAAACCTGACTTTGTTCAAAAGAACTCTACCACTGTTCTCCTCCAATCTTTTATTGCTAACACTCAGCTGGTCAGCATTATTTGTTAGAACACAGTGTGTCACGAGTCCAGTGATAAGAAATCCAAAATCTCAGCAGACATCACTGTGAATAGCGCTCTCTTTATGTCTTCCTGCATGAAGCTTGCTGTTGTTTCCTTTTTATGGCTTAAGCCACACCTGGATGACATCCATCTCAGTGGAAATGGCACTCTTGTGGCACACTGCTTAACTTCACCTTAGGGAGCTAGAGGCATTTTGCTGATTTTCAACTGTAATAGACAAACCAGTTGGTCCTTCATCTGTTGACAAATAGTCTGTAATCCAACTTCAACTGGAATGGCTCTTTTCATGACTTATATTCATTGAAAGACCTCATGACCACTGTATTTTTGTGGGGTTTTGCTTTTGTATTGAATAAGACAGTGAGAGGAGAGAAGAACAATAAGTTAAAACTGAGGGGAGAAGGACATTACACAAATCCAAGTCAGCCACACATAAGTGTCACAATGTTCTCTGCAGCTTATTCTGCTGATTTATGACTAATAATGGAGACTAAACGGAGAGCTCACCCAAAAAAGAAATTCTGTCGTCAGTTACTCACCCTTTTGTTCCAAAACCATATGACTGACTGAGTTTTTTTTTTCCCCCTGTGGAACACGAATGAAGAATACAACAACAATAAATGAGGACTTTTTACATTTCAAAAAGATTGCAAAAGCACCATCTTATGAGTAGTGTTGCTTTCGTCAACGAAAATTGTGACTAAATATCGTCGTCAACGAACCTTTATCACATGACGAAAATGAGACGAGACGCAACGTAAATGCTGGTCATGTGACGATGACGATAATTAAATATATTAATTAAAGATATATAAATATTCGTCTTTGGGAGATGTGTGTGTACTTCTGACATGTTTGGTTGGTAAAATAAATGTTGTAAATTCAAGTCAGAGCGTCTTCCGTGTCTGGAATGGAGGTATTCTTGAATCTATAAGGTAACAATAATATAATAAGATAACCTTGTTTGAAATGGGTTTGGCTAAAACAAAATTTTGGTTTTGTCTATACTACTAGGTACTTATACTATATTGACTGGGTTAAATAGAATTGTATTACTAAAAAGAGACTAAAATAAAATTTTCATTGACGAAAACTAGACTAAATGTCATCAGTTTCCGTCGACTAAAACTAGACGAAAATAGTCATGGATAATTCTGACTTAAACTAGACTAAAATGTCATCAGTTTTCGTCGACTAAAACTAGACTAGACTAAAAAGAGTATGAACGTGACTAAAACTAATAGAAACTAAAATGACAGCTTCACACAAAGACTAGACTAAAACTAAAATTAAAACAGGCTGCCAAAAACAACACTACTTATGAGTTGAACACACTGTTCCATTCATGATCATAAACATGTTTCCAAGCCTCTATGCCTTTCCAATTTACATTACATTCACAACAGCTATTTATGAGCACTGTTCATTCATAGCATAGTTTAAAAACAATAAATAAATCCTCACAATGTACTCTATAGTCTCCAGGCTCCAGTCCTGGACACCAGTATTTTAATGATTCAGAAAAGATGACTCACTGTCTGGCCAACTGAGATTTTGGTATGAAGATAAAGGTTAGGATCATAATTTTCAGTCGTAGTACAGCAGACTGTGTGTGTATATCAGCATCATTTGTTGTTTGCTTTTGGGCTCTAAATGTGCTTTTGGACCCAAAAACTTAGATATGCAACATCAGACTTAACAAAAGGAACGACCAGGATAATGTTGAAAAAGTGACAGAAAGTTATACTAATTTGGAATGGCATGAGGGTGAGTAAATCATGACAAACTGGGTGAACTCCCACTGTGGTCAGATTTATTAGGTGAAATGTCATAATTTTCCATGGACAATCTATTTTACTTTATGTAAAGAGACATAGTTTCTTCAGTATTTGGTAATATTGATGATATAAAGACCTATGTATTAAAAAAAAAAAAAAAAAATACTGAAATGTGGAAATTTTCTGTGAGGAAAAAAAACAGCTTAAAATGGCACAGAATAAAAGCCTTCTGCTTCTCTGACAGATGAGCCATGCGGAGGAGACAAGTCCATATTCTGTCAGATGGAGGTTCTGGCTCGTTATTGCTCAATACCAGGTTACAACAAGCTCTGCTGTGAATCCTGCAGTAAGCGAAGTGGCACTTTTGCTCCTCTTCTGCATGAAGCTGCTAAGACAAAAGAGGAACTTCGCTTCGGTTCAGCCTCCCAACTTCTGGAGACACTCTCAGCCTCTGTAAATGTAACTCTGAAACTCCCACAGCTACACCAGCAGGGATCCTCGTCACAAGGCCAATTTTCCAAGCAGACCACCACTCCTCTGCCTCGCAAACTCAATACCGAGAACAGCAAGACTCAAAAGCGCCTCAAACTCGGCACAAGGAATCTGCCTGCAATGACGATCCATAGTTCATGGGATGAGGATGCAGCTAAAGATGCGCCATGGCAGCTGGAAAGTTTCCAAGAGAGTCAGTGGCCAACAGCATCATCCGAGGTGGAGAGATGAAGGCTAGTTTGTCTCTTCTTTTTTTCCTCTGGACTCTCTCTTATTTGTTTGTCGTAGACATAGACCTTTAACATTCATCTTTCCCTTCAGATCCTCCTCAAGATATTTAAAAGCAAGAGAGAGTAAAGTGCTGGTTCACTTTCAAATGTTCTCAATTCCCCTGTCAGCAGTATTTGTTTTGAAAACACACTTGTCAATCACACACTGTTGTGATGGGGAACGTGCCAAAGAAGTTCTTACGATGATCTCAGCAGTCTGGTCTATGGGGGTATGGTGCGTGTACATGAAGAGACTCCGGTGGTATTCGTGAGGAAACGATTATAGTTGTATCAAACTTCACAATCTTTACGGTTTTATTTTCATCAGCTCCAAACATGGTTGACCAATTAATATTTATGAACGTTCCTGTAAATACTGTATATGGAAAATGTCAGTATTATTTTTACAAAAACACAAGCTGAGGATTTTTAAAATAAGAGATTCAGGAGCATTATCAGAGCTTTTTACATTAAGAACAATTTAATAATATGTTAGGAAATGTGCTATCAGCCATGAGTTCAGCACTGAAGAATATATATACCAAAATGGTGTGAGCCCCAGGAAGAAACATCAGTGAAATTAAAATAGCCATAAAATATTTATTTTCATTCATCGATCAAATGAAGTCTCATAGACTGTGAAAACTGTTTGTTTGTTTGTTTTTGTTTTGTTTTGTTTTCCCATTTTGCCATGATGTTGAGGTTTAACACTTGACTCTTAGGGCCGGGACACACCAAGCTGACTTCAAAGAACTAACGACGATGAAAGCCGACAGTGTTGTCGCCTCGCTTTGGCAGCGTCTGGACAAAAAGCTGTGCTCAAACACACCGCACAGACTACAGCCGACTGCAAACTAACATGCTTTCTCCGCCTGCATGGGAGGAATTAGCTGTCTATATCACCAGCTTTTAATACAGTATATTTGTCAGTCAAAAGGAGAAACTGAAACAAAGATATACGAGATAAACGCAGATATGTGAAACGTAAACAATGCAGCGCTTGCTTATCATTTTGAATATCGGTTACATTGATAACTTTCTTCATTTTAAGTGGCTCATGTTGTTATGATAACATATTGGAATGCTTGGGTAAGATCAAGTACCATTAGAACAGTCTTCTGTTTGTGCCGCCTTCATTGACTAACTCGTTTTCATCACTTTCGCTTTAATATTCTGGCACTGACTCATTCGCAAAACTAAGCATCCAATCAGAGTTCTCACTTTCCCCGACGGCCCCAATGCCGATTCAACATGTTGAATCAGACAAACTCCTGCTGACATGAGCCCAACGAGAGCCGACATGTGGAACACACCAAACAAACTAGCCTGGCTAACCGTCGGCTTGGTTTGTCCCAGCCTGTAAGAATTCACCCTTGCAGCCAGAAGTTTGTTTAGCCAACCAAATGGAGTGTGAACAACATCTCAAGCAGCTTCACCATGATGTAAGAGACCCATTATATATATTGTGAGATGAATTGGAGGTTTAAGGCCAGATTTGAAGGAATAAAACTGGACTTTCTGGAGATACTGTGAGACACTGCACAAGATTATCTTGCTTGTCTAAGGGAGAGGAAAGCTATTTTTTATTATTATTAAGGATTATATCACAACCACAATGCATCTGACTGCAATACCAAAGAAACCAGTTAAGCAAGGCTCACACTACATGATTTTTGGATAATTGTTTTCATTTTTTGGCACAAAACCCCCGGATCACGACCAAATCTGTGCTTGTTGTGGTCGCCGAAGCTCGTTAAGTATGAGCAGGTCAGCAACGTGATCTGAACTTGTCTCGAGCTTTCACAGAAGCTACAACATTTCCAAACCTGTTTTAATGTGAGCAACACAATGACCGGTTGTAACTAATCCAGCCAATCACAGTGTAGATGGTATAAACAGTCTTATCATGCATCTTTATGAACAGAAACAAAAAGACACAAATTAATTAAATAAACTAACTAGAAATAAATGTAACAAATGCATAGTTTGTGTATATAATACCACATTTCATTGTACTGTTTAATTACCTCCAACTCTTTCTACAGTACTGACAGTCCTTGTTGTCCACGTCTTCCAAAGCAATTGTATCTGCTATATTCTCTTTTGTCATGGTTTCTTTTTTCTTTCGGCTAAAATAACTGCATAGACCAATTGAAGGGCCAGTTAATCCATTCTTGAAGAAATGGCCTATAACCGCTGTAATTTCTCGCGTCAATTTATGTGAGAAAGGGCGGTGATGGGCGGGAACGCCTCTTCACTGAATGTTTTGTAGTGTGTGAACCTTGTCAGCGTTGTGTTGTGTAGTATGGGTGCAGCTATGACAAGATGACAACAGATGAGAAGAAATCTTGTTGCGTAGTGTGAGCAACACAGTGATTCGTCTTGTCTTTCAATCAATCATGTAGTGTGAGCTTGCCATTAATCTATCAGTGGAGTTCAGCTGTTCATAACTGTACTCACATGGTCACCTGTGTGCCACTGTAAAGCTATTGTATATTCCATTGAGAACTTAAGAGTATTTATTACGATTCAGAGTTCAACATCATGTCATATGTGCAGCATTATCTGTCATTTCAGACAAAAAAATACAGACTCCCACTGAGTAGTAAGAGTAGCTCCTGAAAGTAGACATTTGAATAACCTTATTGTTATTGTTGTTTTAACTGTCATTTTAGATACAATAAGACACATGCTCAGTTTTTGAGATGTTAAAAGGGAAAGCTGTTTCACAGCTGTTTTAGAATAGAAAAATTGTAGAGAAAATCCTAAACAAAGCTGTCATTTACAGTGATTCATATTGAGCTTCATCCACAAATCCCCCAGTCCTGCACAAAACTGTTTTTGCAGTTAATTCGTAGCTTTAAAAAAAAGAATGGACAATAATTGTATCTGCATACAAATAGTGTCAGTTGTCTTTGAACACAAAAAAGCTTTCATTTATTGTCGTTCACTTTCTGCTAATAAAGTGTTGCTAATATTATCAACAAGCTTTCAGAGACCCAACAGAATGCAAGATAGCAGAAGTTAATTTGACAATCCCTAAGCCACAGACAGACACCCAACATAAAGGATAAAACACAATTATCCTCACAATTCCAGGTTCATGTAAGTGTTAATTGTTGTTCTGGCTTACAAAAGACACTTTCAATTGCTAACTGCTTGCAGTAATTTCTTTTTGTTTTAATTTGTAATTTTGTTAGTTGTAATGGAAGTGTACACTACTGAGGCTGTTTGTTGTAATGGGGAGCACATAGCAATAAAGAAAGAAATAAACACCACACTGTCTCTTGAGAGTGTTTTTTAGGTTTGCTTTATTTTTTTCATCAAAGGTGAACTCATATTTTCTCCTTTTCACTACTAAGCCCTTATAAGACTCTCTACACTAAAAATCCATGTTTATAATCCTAAACTTAGAAACTGTGTCTTCCAATGTGTGTGTGAAAACAGCAACAGCTTATTGCAAACAGTAGTGTGTATTCAATTCTAATTAAATCCTACTAAATTTATTCTAAAAATCCTGAAATCAAATGTATGCTGAGATAGCGAGGCTTTAATTATGTCTTTAAGTTTGCAGCATTGTTCTCTTGGCAACGCCAAATGCACTGAAATTGCTCTTGATTGAAATTTCCTTTGTTGTGTCATAATGGATGCTCATATGGACTTCTCTGTCAATTATTTTACTTAGGCTGAACATTTTATTACTGCATTCAATTGCTTGAGAGCACTTCCCTGGTGCTGTATATGGTGTTCATATAAAAGTATAATTTGGGCTTCCAATTGATTTTCCAGCTCACCGCACGTCAGGTGCAAAATTGCTACAGTATATTATGAAAGGCTCTAATTTCTGTAAAAACCCATTCAGAGGCCAAACATGGACATTCATTATTTTCTGAATGGTATTTAAAGATCACTAAGGTCATTACAATTGTACATAAAAGGGCATTGTAAATAAAATTCATTTCAGTATGTGTATAATATTGCAGAAAAACAAACTATCCAATAATCTCAATAATTAATCATTTTTCAGTTTATACAGTACTTTACTTGTACTATACAGCAGATGAGGAATACAAGCCATTTTCACTGGCAATTGTGGAGTAGATTGTGCAAAACTGTTGCATGTTTGGCAAGCTATTCAGCCTAGAAGACTATTTTTTAAGCTACCTATCCTGGTACACGCTTTTGCCTTGATTAGCGCAACTTGCAATCATGCCAGACTACTGCAGTTCGGTTGATCTTCAACCTTCTCAAATATTTATGCACACACAGTGCATTACATCTTCATTGTAATTACAATATGCAAACTTATATTTCGGACCTTCCCCAAAGGACTGGAATTCAGTATAACTACTACAGTTTGCCTTCTCACGCCTCACACACAACCCCATTTTCTAGGTTCGCCACATTGCTGCCCTCGCACTCAAATGGTGAAAGATTTCCACTTTTTATTATTATTATGTTTTTAAATAACTGCTTACCATATATTGACTATAGCAGTATCTCATATAAAAACTAATTGAATGTATGGAATGTTGAATGTATGCATTGAATGTACCTCACAATCTATCCAGAAAACAAAATATGCAAGTATGAAACGCATGTAATCTGCCCATCTGCCCAATTGAGAAGAGATCAAAGTCCACCATAAAAATAAGACTAGAGGGAGGAAGAATCAATTGACATATGACATCAAAATTGAGCATGTTCCTTCAAGCATTATAGTTGACACAAACCTAAGAGCACATTACACTAAAATCTGCTCCTATAGAGTCAAGCATAGAAAAAAAAGAGAAAAAGTTAAAAATAGCACAACGTGTTATAATCTGTAAGAGCACTCAGATGATTAATCTGCAATCAAAAAAGACACTCAACACTCAAGTTGTGATCAAAGGTGGTCTGTCAAAAATGACCCATAATTATATATAATATTGTCTGGAATACTGATACTAGGTCTGTCACGATATCGTGGCCAAAAGAATTCACAGTAATGACATATTGCAATATCTGTAGTAATCTTGAAAAAATGACATAATGCTATCAGACAAATTCATCTTTGTTCATTTATGTATTAATTTATTTAGTGCCAATTCATCACACCATTGCATACAAAAGGAACTATTACAATTAACATTTTTAGCTTAGCATTAGTGATGAGTGCTTTTGAAGCACTGCTTTGTGAAGCTTTGAAATAAAAGAACACACTCTAGAGACACTTTTGATGGCTATTGACTATTTTGATGATTTGTTAATTGCAATAATGCTTTTTTTAATATGCTTTCAATAAAACATTTGCAATTTAGCTTTGCCGTGTGGTGTTTTGAGCATTTTGCGAAGCAATTGGTTCAAATTGATTCAAAGCTTCAAAAAGTTTAGTTTGTCCCATTATTACTTTGTACAGCATCGAAGTCCAACAATATACGACAATGACAGCATACTTATACACCAATCTCAAGCATCAGTCGAGTGTTTGAAATAACTTGCTGCTAAGAACTGGAGTGGCTTCACAAAATGAGGCATAAATTATATCATTTTAAATTGTATTCTATTCAGTGATAAAGGCAATAGCATTGCATTAGAAACATGCATATACAGATAAACTATATAGTTTGCAATGATGTGTTTATTCTGTTCACTGTCAATAGTCAAAACATTTCTGTCTGCATTTTATTCAGCTACAGCTGGATGCGTTTGTTCACTTGTTTCATGTTGGAGATTAACGACATGTACTTTTCATTTTATTGCTTATGGTTATCGCTGTATATTGCGTCACCCCAAATTAACACGATAACAATGTTTCATTTTTAAACATCATGATTATTGTCAGTACTGTGTGTATACACAAGCAAACACAACATATATGAATGTATTTCCTAACCTGTCTACTGCAGTAAGACATTATTAACCTTGTTACTACGAAATGTAGCTGAGCTCAAATTGGCAAGGTGAGATTTGTCTCACCCAAAATGAAAACCTAACAGCACCATGTTTTATCTTTAACCCTGTATCCAATATCCTGCTGAGCTCTGAGAACACATATTGATGTTTTATCTGCTGAAGAAGTGACAAATATGGTTACACAATATCTTGCTGAAATGTTTTAGCCTATATAGCCGTGAGACACACTTTTCACTGATTTTCTGTTATTCACCACAACGTCCTGCACAAAGGCTGCTGATTTGAAACAATCGCTATCAGTAAAATTGCTGTCTATAAACATCTCTTGTATTGGACTGATTCCTGCAAAGCTCACGTCTCAAGGAACCAAACCAACATGTATTATTTCCATAATGTGAACACGAGTGCCTAGTAAAATCTATTTCATTCATCAGTTCATTATTTGATCAAACTGGAGCTGATATAGATGGCTTCTCTGATACGACTGCTAGGGCCATTACAATATATATAATGCTTTCAAATAAATTGTTCAAATTATTCTCACAGTCCTTCTTGTCTTGAGTGATTTAAAAGGCAAGAAATTTGAGTTTAGCGGGGCTATTGCAAAGGTCTGGATTTATAACCATCTCTCATCTCATGTTCTGCAGTGATCAAGTATATTGAGAGGACTCTCATAAAAATATTAATGCAATTCTGTTCATTTGTCATTTCTTGTGTTACAAGCCCTCTTGTGTTCTCACAACAAGGTTAAATATGTGTAAATGTAAACATGCAGTAGCTCTGCAGATGTATGCAAATCTCCTGCCCATCTTCTCCTAGGGCTGATATGTATTTTTGTGCGTCCTAGTTTCTTCACTGTCCAGGGCCTGCGCTGAATGCTGTTGTGCTCTTTGCTGTACCTCATTCAGTGACGGTTCCTCAGCGAGAGTGAGAAAATGCTGAGTGGAGTGTCTGCGGTTGAGAGATAAGCCCAGATACTTGAGCAAAGTTTCCCCACTGCACACCTTTGTACTACAATAATAAGAATCCCTTTTTACTCATTTAAATCAGGGGTGTCAAACTCATTTTTAGGTCTCTGCTGGATTGGACTAAATGTCACCATATGGACAAATGCACACTCTTCTGGAGCTAATAAAGTCCAACTTGTTCAACTTGATGCTGCTTTCATAACTATTATTGATATAAAAGAGACAAAGCCTTTGGGTTACCTCATGCCACATGCAAAACTAGAAATATCAATCAAACAACAGGTAAACCAGATAATTTTCACTTTGAAAATGAACTTTCCACACCGATAAATTCAGAAAGCACTTCATCAGAACAGCAGTGATATATAATAATAAGAGACTTGGAAACAACTGTGTAACTGTTGTGTGTTTACACATCAACACGTGATATGAACTTCCCACAATAATGAGAATCAGGTCCAATTATATTACTGTAACTAATGCACTCGAAAGTTAGGAGAATAATTGAGAATCCCTCTCAGTAATATTTCTCTCCCATGATCCCTATTCAAGAAGTAATGTATTATATAAGTACCAGGGGAGTAAAAGTGAATCACACCAAATGAGGCAGTCACTATCCTGAAACATTTTATTCTCCTTATATTACTATCCAGATTTATCTCATTTCCTGCAATATTTATTCAATTTATTTTGCTCTTCTGAAAGCAATACAAATGCCCTTTTATATCTGAACGTCTGTCCATTAAACATTCTCAGACAGACACACCATGACGAATTCAGAAGGATGTGCTCTGCTGAATCCTGTTCCATTCACCACATCAGACTCCTGCTGCCTGTGTCTCAAGTGTCTTATGCTTCAGCACTCACGGTCTGCTGAATTGATGAAACGTAATAAAACAAAGCCATCAGACAAGAACTGCTGATGTTCATCCCAGCATTCCTCAGATTTTAGTGCTGTAATTTGCAATTTATTGGATGGGAGACAGTGGGTATTATTAAGGCTCAGCGGCAAACGTAAATTAGGTGGAAAAAAACAAATCAAAGGCAAGAATCAAAAGTGTGATTTTCATGTGATTTTAGGTGCATTTCATGACACCGGAAATTGTCCTAAACATACAAAAGACTATACAAAACCTAAAAGCCTCCTCAATTGTATGAGTACAGTGCTTTTGTATGTGCACAATATCTCTTATTGTGATAAAGATCTTCTTGGTGCTCCAAAAGCCCAGAGTATCAAACAGAGCATCCTCTAGTGGTAAAGAGACTACGCGGAGATACCTCTTTTAAAGAAAAGGAGATGAAAGGTCTGCCGCTGGCGGATTGCATTCCTCCATTTACCTTTGAACCAAGAAGAGCCCCTCTGAGTTCAAAACATACATCATAATTATTGATGATTGTGTATAATCAGCCATTTCTTGTTGCTAGACATCTTTTCCCAGTGGACTCACTTTTACAGCTTGCTTCCTCATCTGTAATGGAAGTAATCTGAAACTCATTATACATATGAATGAAAACTTCAAACCAAAAGGCACTGTTTTAAACACCTTTAAGTAAAACTATATTTTGGAAATGCTACATACAAAAACAGCAATTTTTGAGAGGACTGATGAACCATGGATAAACATAGGGGTGTCTTTGAAACATTTAAAGGTATATCTAACTTTTTTGTTATATAATGAGTGAAAACTTCATAAATCCATCTTCTAAACCATGTTTTTTGTCTCTGAATCACAACAGTACAACTATAAAAAGTGTTCATATTCTGACAGGATGCCAACCGCTGCTGAGTAGCCCATAACTGCATGAATCCTGAAATACATAAACATAGAGAAGTACCCTATCTCTATGTTATTGTGCAAGAGAAACATAGTATACCTTTAAATTAAACTGTAGTATAAAGTTGCTGTGACTTTGCCACATATGTAAACTACTTTAGATAAATATGCAGACAACTCTTTTTTTTACTCTTCTCTACTACAGCCCCAACGTGCACACTGACTCATTTATTTACCAATTTAAAACATAGAAGTGACTAAAAAAAAAACAGCTACAGTCTTTCTCTGTGCGTATTAATGGCCATGCATCATCAATCACCCCTGAGCAAATATAAACCCAGAAGTATTATTTATGCACTGAATTTGATCAGATGGTGTTTAATGAAAACTCTTCCACCATCGGGCCTGATGGTTCTTGTTGGGAAAACGTGTTGATCCTGGAAGGTTGGCGCTTTTGATTTATTTTTCCACTGTGGTTCTACAAGATCAGGATTACAATGTACATAAGTTTGGTGATGCAAGAGTGAGCAACACCATAACACTGTTGGTAAACAATGGAGAGAGGGCTCTATGGAGGATGATCACATCATATAGAAACAGGAAAGTTCTCAGAAAAGCTGCAAAAAAAACATTTATTGCCATAGTATTATACGAATAGTGTGAGTTTTATTCAGATATAGTTACCATAATGCACCGACATAGAAACTACATACTGTACTATACTACTATAGTAGAAAACCATTATCATCTCACTACATGTTCCACCAACGTGGTTGAGCATGAATAGTTAACCGTGCTGCAAAATCTGCATCGGAGAGGATTTGTAATCTTAATGTGTTTAACTATGCTCAAATGGAAATGCAACTGGAACCTTTCAGCACTAAGGTGGAAAAGCATTAAGGCGGTGCTTCCCGCTAGAGCTTTTGTTGTGTTTGGTTTGTTTGGCAGTCTTGGCGAGTCTTAAGAGTTCTGCTGCTTGGCTGTTTTGAGGCCATCATCTTATCTTAATTTGAAATCATGTTCAATCATTAAATACAATAAATTATATAAAGAAATTTTGAAATGTATTTGTGATCTAGCCCTTTATGCAGTGCATGCTATTATATAGACTTTAAGTCAATCCCTCACAGCCTCATTTTCATCCATGTACAATTTAATATGGCATCTACCTTGACTAAGGTACTTAATAGGGGCCTGTTTACACCAGCTATAAAGATAAGTTAAGAAAAAGTTATTTCTAAAAGACATTTTTAAACAAAATTGGAATATTATTATTTCCAAGGTTATGTGACAAATGTAGGGAGGTAATGTCACAAAAATGTGATATATATACTGTCCTACGGTTGAAAACATTTCTGTTTGTATTAATTTATTTTTACATTTTTTAAATGTTAATTTATTGTAGGTCAGTGTATATGGCTCAGTATTTCATTCCAAATATAGCCTGTATACTTTGGAAATGTGTATGTCTATGACAAAATGTCCCGACAATGAAAGTAACTGAAATCACTTGTGAAGACCAGCCAACAGCCAACATGAGGAAACAGCCTAATAAACACACTAAATAATGTCTTAATGAACATCTAAAATGCAGACAGGTTTATGTTAGTGGAAGGCTTAAGGGACTAATATCAGTGGAAGTGTGTCCTCATTTAGTAAACAGCCCTGGATGTTGCAATTTTAATTGCTTTATTAAAAATAAAATGTTGTTGTTGTGATAAGCTTTATGAGTTGTTCATGAGTCCCTAGTTTGTTCTGACAACCGATGGACTTATGCTATTACAAAGAGACTTATGCTATTACAAAGAGTTAGATATTCACTGATTGTTGATTGTTCAAGAAGGAAATGCATTAAGGGCTACGGGGTGTAAATGTACTGATCAGGAAGAGCAGGATAAATTGTACATATTACTTATCCTTCTCTGAAAGTGTATGTATATTTTAGCTTTCTAAATGATAGTACTAAATTAAAACATAGATAGCATCGTCCCCTACTCTTAATGAGTTATGTTTCCTTCTTGAGCAGTAAATGTAAAAGTCGTGTTTGAGTCCATCAGTTGTCACTCAAAGCTTAAGCAGAATATACTGGAAATCCAAAGAATGTGCAGGACCTGAAGATTTGAATGGATTGTGTTAGATTAGATTGTAATAGACATGAAAGTTCATAATTTGTTAACGACAAAAGAATGCAGAAATCAACCAAATTCCAATAGGTTCCCATACTTTTTCTTTCAATTGTAGCTGTTTTTGTTCAACATCAAAACAAAATAAATAATGCATAATATTACCCCTTTGTGGTTCAATGATTGGCATTTATAATAAAATATTGATTTTAAAGCAAGTTTATTTATAATTAGGCTAGTTCAACAGTCTTTTTTGTTTATTATATTACATTTTAACCATGTATTTAGAGAAAATCTGGAGGCAGTTTACCATGCTTGTTTGTTTTAGTATCTTGGCAGCATTTTGCCCCAGCTATAGTGAAAAATTGGTAAAGTGCATTTTTTTCCTCTTTCTACTTCTAATAAACACTTAAAATAAAATGTATAGGTAAACTAGAACATTGACAAGCAAGCCTGAATAGATTTTAGAGATGTCAGTAGGAGTGCACTTCCTGTCATAGAGAATAGACAGAACTGTCATAAATACCACACGCAACTGAAATACCTGGCATCCTCTTCCTTTCACTCTCTCTGTCACTGTCCGTCATTCCCCCTCTCTCTCTCTCTTTCTCCATCTTTGATCTGTGATTGCTCTATCCCTGCATGCGTATGCGTGAAATTGTGAGGCTGTGCATGTCAGAGAGAAAAAAAATCCTTTTCCTGCTTGTTTTTATGGCAGACAAAGAAATGCAAGTCTAAAAGAAGCAGAAAGAAAAGGGTGAAAAGAAGTGGAAAAACTCTCTTGCAACTCTTAATTGCATGGCAAGTGCTTATGCAGCAGCTGCTGCCACCAAGATGTCACATCCTGTTTCTGTTCTGCTTACTTCTGATGCTGTCACAGCTGATTTCTACACTCTTTATTATGGCATTTTGACACTCAGCTCAGGAGAATGTGTGAATGCTTTAACATGGATTAGGTGGTGTATTACTGTGGTACTGAAAGTCGACAGAGAGAAGCAATACGCTTTCTCTTGCATTTCTTTTAGTGAGGAATGCCAGTGATTATACTTGGCCAGCAAGAGTCACCTTTATGACTTTGTTTACCTTTTTAACCTTTCCAGCTTTGATGAAAACTCTCACTTGATATTGATTAACTACCATTTTCTGCCCTCTCGTCTCATTTTTGTAACTGTAACTTTAGGACTCCTATGCTCTGTTTTTATTTGCTAACTTCTTTCCATGTGAAATGAGTAACACCACTGTCATTTCTAATACAAGTGATTCTATTCAATCTTTCAAAAGCCTCTTCGCAAAGCCGCCATTAAATTAGATTTACAAAAATGTGAAGCACAATCTGTTAAGATCAGACTGAAAAGATTAAGGACCTCTATTCCTCGACTCCTTCCTGTGAGCTTGAAACAGCAGCACTTTTGTCTGACTCCCTCAATAAATTCCTAATTCGCTGCTTATTAATAGTTAGTAAGATTGTTAAGTTTAGGTATTGGGTATGATTAGGGCTGCAGAATAAGGTCATCTAGAATAAAGCATTAATATGTGCTTAATTACTACTAATAAATGGCTAATATTCTAGTAATATGCATGCTAATAGCAACTAGTTAAGAGACCCTAAAATGAAGTGTTACCAAGATGCGCAGTGACGAATTAGCGCTGAAAAGGCGTGGACACAGTTATTTTTGCACATGACCTTATTGAATAGGAGTTTTGCGTTCATATGCAAAAGTTATGGAAGGAGATTATTCAAATGAATCATGCAACGAATTTTACTAACTTTTGCGTTCACCAAATTACTGGCATTTGTGCCATTATTTAACGCCCCAAAAAAGCATGTCTTAAACCATATTGTGCTTGAAATGGCTGCAGTTATTGTTGCTAGGAGGAGGCACCGCAGAGAACAGAGAGCACGTGGTAGAAGGGAGAGGATTTTTTCCACACGTATTAATTTATTTTGAATGCCAGAAGAACACATTATCCAAATATATCATTTGCCAATTATTTTTAATTTGCTTCAAGAAATAGAAGACGACTTGGAACCCTCAACTAGGAATCACGCAATACCAGGCCTATCAAAACTAGCAAACCTTTACTGTGGCTTCTTTATTTCTTCTACACTAATTTGCACTATGCTTGGTATATTGCATTGGTCGATATGTAAATGAGATGTTGCATCTGTGTTCTTTAATTTGTGCATTGTTAGTAAATCACCCGCATAAATGAATCAACATTTCATCTCATTTATGTGATATGTGTTGAAATGATGCCCAGTGCTAGTTTATGAATGTGGGTATGTTTGTTTATTTAACTTGAAAATATAATTCACCAAAACTCCATCTGCCATCCTGAGTTCCAACAAATAATATTATTTGAATCAATTCTAGTTTCCTTTGGCATTAGCTGTGACCTTGGAGTGATCAAATGTGGGGCTGTGAAAAACACCTGCACATATACATAGGAAGGGATGCAAGTTATAGTGCTCGAATAAAAAAGGAAAATAAATTCTTACTAAAAAAAAAAAGAATACAGCTTAAATCATTCAATTTATTTGGAGGGTTGTGAGAAAAGGGACAGACGGCTGACCTGAGTATAGACTAAACTTTTGCTTCATCTGGGTCTTTTTCTCATTAATAAAATGTCATGGAAAATAGAGCTTTCTATTTGACATGCAATTTTGTTCATTTTTCAAAGCTCCTGTCAATTTCTTAAATTGGGAGTGAAGAAATGGCATTGGCTGGCCTCAGAGCGATAATTGCAGTGAGCACAGGGGGTAGACAGACGTTATTTTCTTCCCGAAACAACAGCACAGTGACGTAAAAAATACCTACCATTCAGTGAGCTTAGCTTGAATTCTTTTCAAGACAGGCAGGACTGCAACTCCCCTACGGGTAATTTAGCATTAGAGCATGCTGTTTCAGATCTCTCAGTGCAAAGATGGAAACTGTTGACGTTGATCTGACACTAACTTTTACTGTTGGTTCCCTGTGATTAAGACCCCAGTTTCAAAGCAGAGCATCAGATAAGGTAGTAATTATTCTAGCTGAGCTTTCATCAACAGTTTCATTTATAAAAATGACATGGACATAATGTCCTGGAGCGTTTTAATAATATTATAAAGTTGTCGATAAAGATTATTGAAAATTTACCAGACCAGATTTTTTTTTTTTCAAATGCATTCTATGTTAAATTTGTATCAGTTAAAGTCTGAAATGGAAACCAGATAGATTTTGTTGAACACTGACAGAGATAAACTGTATCTTTTTATAGATCTTGTTGATGCTGTAGGGGACGACTTGACGTTCAAGCAAAATGAAAACGTCTTTAACACCAGCTGCAGTTATTATGGCGAACTCAGGTAGAACTGAGGAACTGATTCACATTCTGATGTATATGATTCGAGACACCAGTCATGCTTGCCAAGCAACCCAGAAGCAGGAAAATGTTACAGCCACTGATGGAGATGCAGTACAATAGTGTACCCAAAGCAACTCAATTGATAAATGCTTGTGAACAATGCAAGTTCAGCATTGCACCTTGACTTATTTTGTTATGCAGGCCAGTGGTTCTCTTCTGTTCTGTTTTTGTTGATGCTCCCTTTTTAAGGTAAAAAAAATAAAAAATCACAAAAGTAAATAAGTAAATAGTGATACTGCTTTACTGGAGCAGTATGAATGGCAAATCCTTTTACTCACCCTCACCAAATCCATGACGTCTTTTCCGTATAATGGATGATGGTGATTATAACTGTCAAGCTCCAGCAACGCTGATAAATATAGTCTATATAATTTGTGTGCTAGCCCTAGTTTTCGGTCACATGACTAGCACTGAGACCTAGGATTGTTAAACGTGTATGGAACTGTAGAACATGACGATTTTCAATCTGTTTCAAGACATAAATATTTAGATCACCACTCAAAAAATAAAAAAGAAAGAAAAACAAAGGCATGTGAACAAACTGCAAGTTTGGGGGCTTGCAATCCTTATTTAGCACCTGCCACAGTATTTCAATCACTAAAAGGTGGGACATTGTATAAGGGGCATTCTAAAACACTTAATGTGAAAAACATGGCTTGATGCATTGAAACCAAAGGACCAAACTCAGTAAACACTAAACTATTATTAAAGCATGCAATGTACAGACAAGCAGATGAGCCCAGAATGCAAAGGCAATGCGTTTAATTACACATTAAGCTTTTTCTTATAACGATTTTCTATAGGGAGGAAAATGCTTAACGTGGATTAATGCATTTAGACAGTGTTTTTAAATGACTAAATGCAGTAAACACATTAATAAAGCATATAAGCAGATGAGTCCAGAATAAGAATGCAACATGTTTAATTGCACGCTAGCATTTTCCAACATGGCTTGTTAAAACCACCTGGCTCTAGGTGAAGCAACATTACAAAAAAGTAAGGTCAAACATAAGAATAAAGTTTATGTAAACTTTTAATCTGGAACTAATCAAATAATAATACAAAAAATATAAGTAAAGGTATAAAGAAAAGAAAAACAATCCAGGGCTGAAGAGGAAAAGATGAACAGCCTGCAGTCCAACTCCTTAGATTTTATCCCCAATGCGATCACAGGTAACATGCCACACGTGTTCCAGACGGACGCTTTAGGGGAGATCAGACCACGGAACCATTCCACCTAGTGGACAAATATAAGACAAGGTACAAGCCGTAACATGGCTTACTGCATAATAATATATCATACTATACAGACTATCATACTATACCATGTTAAGCATTTTCCTTAATAGTTTCCTATGGGAGGAAAACACGCACAATTAAATTAAACGTGTTGCATTCGTATTATGGCTCATATCTGCTTGTCTGTACATCGTATGATTTATTAATAATGTCTACTGAGTTTGGTCATTTAAAACCACAGATTTATTGCATTAAGCCATATTAAGCATTTTTAATGTTACGCGTTTTAGAATGTCCCTTGTAAAATGTGAATAATGAAAAACATGCTCTATTGTATTAAACTCAGTGGTGTAATGTAGCGAAGTAATAATACTTTGTTACAGTACTTAAGGATTTTTGGGAGTATCTGTACTTTACTTGAGTTTTTATATACCTGTCAACTTTCACATTGTAAGAAATAACTTAAGATTACTTGTGATACAGGAGTAGCCTGCAAGAAGCTTGTGATACAAGTTGTCTATACACTGATTTGCAGCGAAAAAGAAAAAATATTAAGGAGAGATGGTTGCTTTCAGAAGCCATGCTTGCTGATGATTTGTTGTTTTGTTGCAAGTCTATAACTCCTCCCCCTGAACTCTCCCTTGCCCTGTATTGCTCTCTCATTAGCTGTATGTCATCGATGTAATTTCCAGTCAAAACATATTTCGCACAGCAGGATTCTAAGTGGCAGACAGGCCCAGATATTTGGCATGCTAAATATCTCACAGGCATCTGTGCTTTTCTCAGAACGTCTTTGATAACATACACTACGCAATTGTCACTCATGTCCTACAAATAGATGATTAAGTACTAGTTCACACATTTAAAAACAGTCGCATGACTGACCAAAGTGCTGTACAAAATCACATAGTCAAAAAGCAGTAAAGTTCACATACAAAACATCCTCAACATTTAAAAGCTAAAAAAAACAAGTAGGTTTTCAGAAGAGATTTGATAAACTGATAAAGAAGGAGCAGCTCTGAGGTGTGCTGGCAGGCTGTTCAGCAATCTAGGTCCCACCACGGCAAAGGATCTGTTTCCTCTGCATTTCAACCTTGTCCAAGGAACCATATGTAGGATTTGATTTACAGCTCTTAAGTTTCTGGAAGGGCTGTAAGGATCCATCAATTCTGATAGGTAACATGAACTGTGGGCCAATGAAGAGCTCACAAAAAAAGGGGTGGCAGGATCATACTTGCGACTTAGCTGCTGCATTTTGAACCATTTGCAAATGAGCAACCTGGGACTTGGAGATGCCACAATACAGAGAATAACAATAGTCCAGTCAAGAGGTTTAAAAAGTATCTATTTTAGGAGATTTTTTCTGGCAGGAAATGTTTAATTTTAGAATACAAGCAGAGCTGAAAAAAAGCATTTGGTTTAAACGGATATCAGAAGGATCCCAGCGTAAGGAACAAGTGGATAGTTTATTTTTAATGGCATCCCGGATTGTGTCAGAGGATTGTTCGGACTATTTTGTATTGTAAACCAGGCACAGTGTCATGGAGATTTCACATTTGTTGAAAGATGAAGCGGTACTAGATCTGACTGCAGCTGAATCACAAACCATAAGTAAATTATTTCATAATGCTTTGTCTGGCAATTACATTTTTTTGATCATGTTGACAAAACACTCACAATAAAATACTATAGTAATTTATAGTAAATACTATAGTGTTTTTGATACTGTAGTAAAGTAATTGAATAGTGGTAATTCTATAGTTGCTGTGGTAATATAACAACTCTAGTAATATAAACAAATTACCCAGTAGTGTACTAAGATTTCTACAGCTGTAGGGAATATTATAATACAATACACTACAGTTTATTGTAGTAAAAACTAAAGTATACTACAGTATTTATTACAGTTTATAGTTAATACTACAGTATGCTGTAGCATTCATGAACAAAGTGTTGTAAATATTATAATATATACAGTATAATACACTTTACTATAGTATGGTTCAAAAACACTATAATATTTACTATAAATTACTATAGTATTTTTTTTATGTGGAATGCAATAGCGAGGGGGTGTTGATACTGTTTCCTACGCAATGACGTTAGACAATTGTAACAGTGGCCAATTCCCGACAAGCCTTAAAGAATCCATCGCTTAAAACAATTTTAGACCGAGGGTCAGAATGAGGGTTTACAATAATCAGTTTCCCCACATATTTGCATATTTATTTATTTATTTATTTGTTGTGCAAAAAAAAAAACCTTTATTAACATTATAAGCAACCCTCAAGGAACATATTAAAATAAACAAAATCCATGTCATGACCGCTTTAAACTCAAAATTGTGATAAGCCAAAGACTATAATCTTAGTCTTCGAGTTAGTCTGTAACCTAAATCTTACAGTTAGAAAGTTACTTTCCAGCCAGAGCTTTACCTCATCAAGACATACAAATAAAGACGTTGTAGCAGTTAATTTTTTAATAGGCAGATAGATCTGGGTATCATCTGCATAAAAGTGGAAAGATACACCATGCCTTCTCCTAATCAAACCTAAAGAAAGCATGCAGAGAGAAAAAAGCAAAGGTGCTAAAATGTAGCCCTGGGGAAGCTCAGATTCGAGATTCGAAATTCAAGCTGCAGAGGAGGTAAAGTTGCCAATCCTGACTGAAAAAATATATCTCTGTTAAACAGGGTTTAAACCAATTAAGTAGATTAAGCAGTGTATGTTCTAAAATCTATGTTCTAAAATCTATGTTCAAAAATCTTGTTCAGTGTAAATTAAATAACATTTGGATGTGAATGTTCCTCCTCCTCCTCACATAAATGTAGAACACCTGAGCTGCTACAACAGGTGAGCTCTGCATATTACATTTATGAGATTGTCATCAAGCATGCATCGTCTTCATCTGACTTTGTTGTTGTTGTTATTTTGGCCACTCATGGCCCCACCAAGGGGGTGGACTTTGCAGCCAGTGTAATTTTGAAAAAAGATCTATGTTGAAACACATTGAAATCTACAGTTAGGAAATACAGAATAAGAGGATGGTGTAATGAAATGTACAGAGCAATTCGATATACAGCAACTCTTGAAAGCTGAAATACAAAAGTTATTTTTACTTATACGAAAGTTACTATTTTTACTCATGCCAGTTTCATTTTACAAACTGTGTGGCCAACAAGCAAATTGTTGTACTTGCTTCAGGAAAAGTTAGATTTTGGTGGGCAGGTAAAGTCACTCAAGACCCCATGAGTAAGGTTTAAGTAACAGTTTCTGTTGCCTTATTGATGGCGTTCTAATTAGAACATAAGTCCTATTTATGTGCTCTGAATTACACAGGACGTCCTTTTGACTTACTGATTTTCTGAGCCTAAAATATTTAAGACAGCAATGCCAAATCCACCAGTGGATTGGTTTATTGTTTGGAAGAAGACTGGATGAGAATGATTCAGAAATTATCTTACATTTCTTCACTACAAAATATATGAATGTGAACATGAAACACTAATTGGTGATCAATAAGTCTTAGTAAATTGCCACATATTAAAATAGGGGAAGAATGGGAATATATCCCCATCTCAGACGTATTGATCTGTTGTTTAACCACTTTAATCTGGCAGCAATTAACCATAATATGCCTGACATGCTGAAAATTAATTTAACATTTCCTTTCTACACATGGCTTGGCTTATTCATTATATTCTTAACGATGTAAAACAAGTATGAGAGGTTACACTAGAGTGCTTGCTGAAATGTTTAGTTCATTAAGATGAAAATGCTCATGATATGACAATATTTGAGACAAAAATATTAGTTAAAAATATGACTGAATCAACCGTACTACAGTATGTTAGATTACATCAAGAAAGCATTAAGGGTTTTCAGGTAGAAATAGATCCTTAAGGGTGACAGATTTCCCAACACCTTTTTCACTATTATGTGTCTAGTTGAATACACTTTGGGCTCTGTTTAATTTGCGAGGCAGCACTGCATCCCAGACAGGGATTTAATCAACTGCCACAGCTGAAATTGAAAGCTTAGGTCTCATTTATCATGGCCCACATTAAACCTTGCACCTTGATATCTTTCTTTTCCCAGTATTTTACTGTTTTTTATTATGTGTTTTGACTGCAAATAGAAGTTATGCATTTTGTCAAGCAAAAACAAGCTGATCCGTCCATAGTATGTGGATAGTAAATGGCAGCCTTTCAGCCTAAATGTGTTTGTGAAGAAATTACCATTTCACGATTAGATTGACCGATGTGACCTGATGCTCTGATTGCAGCACAGAGTCTAAAAAAAATCTAACCAGTTTTAAAGATTTACACGTACATAGTGAGATAAAAAAAAAAAAGTTTATTCTGTCTCTCACTGCATTTTATTCTGTGCTCATATCACAAGGGACATCTAAGATGCAAAATAGATCTTTGTAGGGCTTTCTGATGTGAAATAGTAGTTTGCCATTTGACTTGTAAATGTAGCACTTTTGTGGAGAGGACTAATTTGCCAAAGGCTTCTTATTCTCTTCCTTGAAAACCATTGCGCATGAGGGTTTATAGTTTGCTATAAATTCACCCTGTGGTCATGCCTGGATGGTGTTTGTTGTCATGGTTACCAGTAAAAAGCACCTTCCTGACCTACAACTGTTTAAAACTGAATTGTGACCGATTTTGCCCATATAGTTTTGCGATTTGGGATTGCCTTATATCTGTATTTTTTCTATACATTCACACTTTTTATTCAATGTTGAGAGCCTAATTGTATTGTAATGTCATGACCATTGTGAACCAGATTATTATAGGATACAGTCTGATTATGTTCCCTGTAACCATGACTACAATTGTGACATAGCTCCTCTCCAAGCCTTTGGGGTTTCTCAGATCAACTTCTGTTTGACTGACGTTCTGGAGTCCCTCTTGTATGGTTCCTGAAGTTCACGGTTGCATGCAAGGACAGCATACTTCTGATTCTTCTTCATGATGATGCAATTCAAAGGAAATTGCAGAGATCCAGAATAATGACAAACGTGAAAGTGACAGAGAAGAATAGAACTGTGAAGGCTCTGAAACCTTTGGAAGGTTTCTGGTTTCTGAAAAGAAAATTCTGAAAGGAAATGTTGTTACTATTGTCTCAAGAAGCTTACATTTGTAGGTCTTGCTTTTAAGCTCATTCAGTGCATTTCTGTTAATTGTCACTTGTGAAAAAAAGCTTGTTTCTTCTAACATTTGAGTGTGGAGATGATGCTACTCTATAGCAGAGATGGGCACTCGAGTTAGTTACTCGGACTCGAGTCGCATTTTTATAGTCTTCAGACTTGACTTCAGACTCGACCTGAAATGACTCCAGACTTGCCTCAACTCGAGGAAAAGGACTATTTTAAAAGCAACTCGAGTCTTTTATCCTTAAATACCTACAGTGGGGCAAATAAGTATTTGATACACCGCCGATTTTTCAAGTTTTCCCACTTACAAAGAATGGAGAGATCGTCTCGGTTACGTATGTAACCCTCGTTCCCTGAAGGAGGGAACAGAGACGTCACGTCGGATGACCGACGAAATTGGGATCTCGCCAGAGAGACCAATCCACTTCGAGTGTAGCTAAACGAGCCAATGGACATTGGCATGCGATCATTGCATCCAGCTGCCGCTGATCACAGCGTGAGCATAAGAGGCAGCAGGTGCACCGCATTAATTCATGCTTTCGCTGAGGAGCCGAGCCGGTGACCCGGCAGCTCAGTGGTGGTACAGCGACTGTGGCAACAGGACGTGACGTCTCCGCTCCCTCCTTCAGGGAACGAGGGTTACATACGTAACCGAGACGTTCCCTTTCAGTCGGTCACTCCGAGTCACGTCGGATGACCGACGAAATTGGGATCCCTACCAAAGCGCCACAGAAGCTGCCCCTTCCAGTGCCCTGTGTAGGCCTCCTGATCCTTCCTATAAGGCAGACGATAGGACCGGGCTCTACACAGAGAAGGTCAACTACTGTTGTTCCTTGAGCAACCCACCAGTAGGACTTGGATAACACTTTGAAGCGTGCCCTTCCGCTTGGAAGAGGCACACTGCGGAGTCACTTCCTCCCAGAGGGGGTTAAGTGACTTTTCAAGTCAAGTCAAGTCTGCTTTATTGTCAATTCTTCCACATGTACAGCACATACATACAGAGAATTGAAATTGCGTTACCCTCAGACCCTTGGTGTAAACAGTTAACATTAAACACGTTCAAATACAGATAATACGGTTTAAACATATGTACATACAACTCTATAGCTATATAAGTAAGGACATTGTAGAAAAAAAAAAAGAAAGAAATAGATAAAGTGGCATAAGGCGCATGGCAGATAGTGCAAACCAGTTAAATAAAAACAAAACTGTGCAGATATATTTGTAGTGCAAAAAGAGCTTATCAATCTGAGAACATTGTAGAAAAATAAAAAAGATAGATAAAGTGACATAAGGCACATGGCAGAATAGATAGAGTGCAAACCAGTTAAATAAAACAAAAACTGTGCAGATATGTGTGTAGTGCAAAAAGAGCTTGTCAGTCTGTTAAATTGACAGGAGAACAGTCTTTTTATGAGACCATCCGAGGAGGTAGTTTGCAGTCAATGCTGGATGAGGTAGTGATCAGTCCAATGCTGCACAAGTGAGAGGTGCTGGTCACAGTTTGTAAGTAGGTGGGGGTGGCTGGTCCTGGGGGTGTGGGTGTGGGGAGCCGGAGGGGGGGGGGGGGGGTCTCATAGTGTCAGAGTTCAGTGTTGTATGGGGTAAAAAGAGGGGAGGGGGGGCAGGGACGGGAGGGAGTTCAGCTTCCTGACAGCCTGATGTATGAAGCTGTCCTTCAGTCTGCTGGTCCTCGCCTGGAGACTCCACAGTCTCCTCCCTGATGGCAGCAGACTGAAGAAGCTGTGTGTCGGGTGGGTGGGATCACCTGCAATGCGGGTGAGACGGGTGCTGTAGATGTCCTGGAGGGAGAGGAGAGAGACACCAATGATCTTCTCAGCTGCTCTCACTATTCGCTGAAGTGACTTGCGGCAGGATGCGTTGCAAGCGCCATACCACACAGTGATGCAGCTGGTTAGGATGCTCTCGATGGTGCCTCTGTAGAAGGTGCACATGATGGGGGTTGGGGCTCTGGCTCTTCTGAGTTTGCGGAGGAAGTAGAGACGCTGCTGTGCTTTCTTGGCCAGTGCTACAGTGTTGTTAGTCCAGGAGAGGTCCTCTGTGATGTGCACACCCAGGAACTTGGTGCTGCTCACTCTCTCCACAGTCGCACCGTTGATGGTCAGAGGGGCATGCTGAGTGTGTACTCTCCTGAAGTCAACAACAATCTCCTTCATCTTCTCCACATTCAGAGAGAGATTGTTGATTGTTGGGATGGCTGTATATTCCCTCGGTAGATAGAACGGCCGGCACTTAATAATCATAAACTCCACCAAGGGTGAGCAGTGTTTGCAGACCACAACAGTGTCGCGACACCATGCATCATTGATGTAAACACAAAGCCCACCGCCGCGGATCTTACCTCCCTCGACGAGAGCTCTGTCAGCTCGATAGCATGTTAGCTGGTCGAGCTGTATGGCGCAGTCTGGTACGCTGTTGTTAAGCCATGTTTCCGTAAACACAAAAACAACAGTCTCTTACAGTCCTCTGAGTGGAGCGGAGTAGTCGGATGTAGTCCAGTTTATTGTCCAAAGAGCGTACGTTTGCCAGTACGATGGTGGGGATAGCTGGCTTGTGTGGGTTGGTCGCTAGCCTAGCTCGGATACCTCCGCGCTTACCCCTCTTCTGCTTCCTCTCACGTCGCTTGTAGCGCCTCCGCTGTGGGCGAGATGCAGTAGTGGGGGTCGGTGATGGAGTAGGCTTTCGGAACAGACCGAGGTCCCGCAGCTCTTCGGCGTGTGCTGAGTTTAACTCAAAAAATGTGATTCTGCCGACATCGAGCATAAACTCACGACTGTATGCGCGCTTACAGACAGGTAGACGAGACGAAGATGTGCAAAAACATTGCGACTTACAAGACAAAAAACACGAAAACACCGTTCTGTCAGGAGAGAGAGAAGCCGCAGCGATAGTGCGCGCCGCCATTTTAGACACGTGAAGTAACCCCGTTTAGGCTGCATCATTAGAGATGGCAGAACGTGGTCTGCCAGGGGAAACACGGCTCTAATAAGCATACCGTGGGATGCACATATGGGATCCCGACAGGGTCTCTCATGTGGGCACTAGCCTCACACCAGATTTCAAGAATTCATTGGCTGAAAAGGCCTGGCGCTGGACGCTCCGCCATGTCCGGACACCGGAGTGCTGGAGGACACGACAGGGTTTGCCTGGTTAAGGAACTCTCTGGAGAATTAGGCGTAAGGACGCCGCAAGCCAACTCTGAGCCGGGCCTCTCAGTGCCACTATCCGTTTGAGGTGAGAACACAGGAGGAAACCGGTTCGACACGTAGGCTATAAAACCTAGCGAACGTGTTGGGAGTCGCCCAACCCCGGCTCTACAGATGTCTGCTAGCGAGGCACCACGAGCCAGCGCCCAGGACGATGCGACACCCCTAGTGGAGTGAGCACGCAACCTCAGCGGGCAGGGCACACCTTGTGCTTCATAGGCCAAGGTGACGGCATCCACTATCCAGTGGGCCATCCTCTGCTTGGAGACAGCCTTCCCCTTCTGCTGTCCTCCGTAACAGACAAAGAGCTGTTCTGAGGTCCTGAAGCTCTGAGTTCTATCCACGTACTGTCGCAGTGCGCGTACAGGACAGAGCAAAGCTAGGGCTGGGTCTGCCTCCTCCAGGGGCAGCGCTTGCAAGTTCACTACCTGGTCCCTAAAGGGAGTGGTAGGAACCTTAGGCACATAGCCAGGCCAGGCCTCAGTGTTGCACTGGAGTCAGCTCCGAGAGACCGTGCCAGCGAGACCAGCGGGGCCACCGACGTACCCGCAGAGGGGCAGCGAGGTGGAACACAGGGACCCGCCCTGGGGCCTGTGACGGCCTTGTCTGTGACGGCAGGGGGCGGGGTCTGGGTGTGTAGTGTAACACTCACCTGATTCCTCCTCGTGCGGGAGGAAACACAGGAACCCGGTTTGAGCCTTGTGACAGCCCGGCATTTGACGACTTGAAGCAGGGACTCGAGTGCCACCGCCCTTACCTGGTTCTACGAATGGGCAGGAGGGGTGCTCTTGGGCAACCACCCGCTGCCTGGCGAGAGAGGAGGAGGGAAGTGATCCCGTGATGCACGGGTCACCACTCTCCTCCTCTTGAGACCCAGAGATTGAGGAAATCGCTCTTTTATAGATGTTTTGGGTACCGCTGGCTGCTGGGCCAGCGGCGGAACAAAAGCAAAACGAAACAAAAGATTCTCCACCCGGCCCTCCTCCGGGGGAGGGAGTGGTGCAGTCACCATCTCCCGATGAGCAGTCTCCTCCATCTCTGGGTCGCCCGTCTCAGGGCCTCTTGCACTTGCGCTTACCGCCAGGTTTGGCGGGGGCCTGGACGAGCTGAGCATCCTCCCTGCGACCGGCTCCACGACGCTGCCTGGTGGAAGTCTGCTGCGGCTGTGCGGGGGCGGCCGCAGGGGGGCGGCCACGGCGACAAGCAGGCTGAGGGGGTGCAGCCGGGGTGGAAGCAGCAGGTTTCCTCCGGCGCATGATGTGTTTGATCGCCTCAGTCTGCTTCTGTGCTGCCGAGAACTGCTGGGCAAAGCTCTCGACAGCGTTGCCGAAGAGGCCGGTCTGTGACATGGGGGCATTCAGGAACTGTACCTTCTCCTGCTCCTTCATGTCAGCGAGACACAGCCAGAGATGGCGCTCCTGGACCACTAGCGTGGACATCGCACGACCCAGAGACTGTGCGGTCACCTTCGTCGTTCGAAGAGTGAGGTCCGTCGCAGCACGCAGCTCATGTAGAACCGCCAGGTCGTAACCATCCTCATGCAGGTCTTTCAGGGCTTTGGCCTGGTGGACCTGCAATAACGCCATGGCGTGGAGGGCAGAAGCCGCCTCGGAGTGCTTGAGGGGTGAGGAGCTCCACTTGGGGATGCCCTCACCGTGATCCTCAAATCACCTCTGACTCCACCCGACGCAGCGTCACCCCGGGTGCCAGGACGAACGCTGGATCGCGGCAGAGGCAGAGGGACTCCGCCATTTTTGACATAACGGAGTCTATTACGCAACTCCGAGATGGTCATGCCCCCACAAGAAGAACATGAACCATCCACGAAAGCTTCCTCAGCGTGCTGAATGCCCAGACACGTGAGGCAGCAATCGTGACCGTCTTGAGGCGCCAGGAAACGACCACACCCAGAAACGCACGGGTGATAGGACATCTTTAAAAAGACTCGATCACCCGTGTTGCTCTTTTAGAGAAATTTGCTCTTTCAGTGCTGAAGCACGCAGGGGAGCTGGCCACCGCACACTCTTAGTGTGGTTGTCAGCCGGAAGATGATCTCTTTTTCCCCGTCCGACGTGACCACCGCTGCTGCGTCGTACCGCCAACACTCGCTCGCTCTTTCTCACTCGCAGGATAGGAGAGCAGCAGTGATGCACTGCCACTCAGCTCCGAAGCGAAAGGATGAATTAATGCGGTGCACCTGCTGCCTCTTATGCTCACGCTGTGATCAGCGGCAGCTGGATGCAATGATCGCATGCCAATGTCCATTGGCTCATTTAGTTACACTTGAAGTGGATTGGTCTCTCTGGCGAGATCCCAATTTCGTCGGTCATCCGACGTGACTCGGAGTAACCGACTGAAAGGGAACTGTAATTTTCATCGTAGGTACACCTCAACTGTGAGAGACAGAATATATATATATATAAAAAAAACAGAAAATCACATTGTATGATTTTTGAATAATTAATTTCCATTTTATTGCATGAAATAAGTATTTGATACAATAGAAAAATTTAACTTAATATTTGGTACAGAAACCTTTGTTTACAATTACAGAGGTCAGGCGTTTTCTGTAGTTCTTGACCAGGTTTGCACACACTGCAGCAGGGATTTTGGTCCACTCCTCCATACAGGTCTTCTCCAGATCTTTCAGGTTTTGGGGCTGTCGCTGGGCAACACGGAGTTTCAGCTCCCTCCATAGATTTTCTATTGGGTTCAGGTCTGGAGACTGGCTAGGCCACTCCAGGACCTTGAAATGCTTCTTACGGAGCCACTCCTTAGTTGCCCTTGCTGTGTGTTTGGGGTCATTGTCATGCTGGAAGACCCAGCCACGACCCATCTTCAATGCTCTACCTGAGGGAAGGAGGTTGTTGCCCAAAATCTCACGATACATGGCCCCATCCATCCTCCCCTCAATACGGTGAAGTCGTCCTGTCCCCTTTGCAGAAAAGCACCCCCAAAGCATGATGTTTCCACCCCCATGCTTCACGGTTGGGATTCAAGATTCAAGATTTTATTTGTCACATACACACTTATACAGAGTTTAACCAGCAGTGAAATGTAAGTCAGGTCCGCTCCAAGGACAGTGCAATTATATAGAATACAAAAACACAGAATGTACATAAATATTAAGAAAAAGAAAAGTAGAAAAAATAAAAGAATAAAATCAAATAAAAGATAAAAAAAATATATATATAAATATAAATGTGCAGGTCAGTATGTTTGTTGACTTAAATAGTAATATAAGAAGGAATGTGCAAAAGAATGTGCAAAAGAATGTGCAAAAAGTTGTGCAAAAAGTTGTACAGGGTATTCACATAGCAGCAATACGAGGTAGAAAACAATTATGAATAACTTATTGAAATAGTGATATTTACATGGAGTCGTGAGATGGGTGGTGATGGCGCAGTGGATAAGACACATGCCTTTGGTGTGAGAGACCCGGGTTCGAATCCACTGTGAGACACCAATGTGTCCCTGAGCAAGACATTTAACCCCTAGTTGCTCCAGAGGCGTGCGACCTCTGACATATATAGCAATTGTAAGTCGCTTTGGAAAAAAGTGTCAGCTAAATGAATAAATGTAAATGTAAATGTTATGACACAGAGTTAGAGTTTAGGAGCCTGATGGCCTGGGGGAAGAAGCTCCTCCTAAGTCTCTCAGTTTTTGCCATCAGGCTACGGAAGCGCTTACCAGATGGTAGCAAAGTGAATAGTCGGTTACCAGGGTGATTAGAGTCCTTGATGATTTTGACAGCTCTACTTTTGCAGAGTTTGAGGTAGATGTCCTGCATAGAGGGGAGAGCAGACCCTGAGATGCGCTCAGCTAAGCGCACAACTCTCTGTAGTGCTTTGCAGTCCTGATTGGAGCTGTTTCCATACCACACTGAGATGTACTGAGTCTATACACTTTCTATGGTCCCTGAATAGAAAGTTTTCAGGATTGCTGGTGAGACCCTGAATTTACTCAGCTGTCGCAGATGGTACAGTCTTTGCCTGGCTTTCTTAACCTGTGTTTGGATGTGTGTAGTCCAAGTCAGGTTCTCGGAGATGTTTACACCGAGGTACTTGAAGCTACTCACCCTCTCCACAGGGGTCCCACTGATCATAAGAGGAGTGTAGGGCTGCTGCTGTCTCTTCCTAAAGTCCATGATCAGCTCTTTAGTTTTCCTCACATTCAGAGAGAGACAGTTGTCCTGGCACCATGATGTGAGTCTCTCTATCTCATCCAAGTATGCGGTCTCATCCAGATGGTCTTTGGCAAACTTCAGACATGTGTTGGCTTGAGCAGGGGGACCTTGCGTGCGCTGCAGGATTTTAATCCATGACGGTGTAGTGTGTTACTAATGGTAACCGATGAGACTGTGGTCCCAGCTCTCTTCAGGTCATTGACCAGGTCCTCCCGTGTAGTTCTAGGCTTATCCCTCACCTTTCTCAGGATCATTGATACTCCACAAGGCGAGATCTTGCATGGAGCCCCAGTCTGAGGGAGATTGACAGTCATCTTGAATTTCTTCCATTTTCTAATAATTGCGCCACCTTTTGTTGCCTTCTCACCAAGCTGTTTGCCTATTGTCCTGTAGCCCATCCCAGCCTTGTGCAGGTCTACAATTTTGTCCCTAGTGTCCTTAGACAGCTCTTTGGTCTTGTCCATAGTGGAGAGGTTGGAGTCTGATTGATTGAGTGTGTGAACAGGTGTCTTTTAAACAGGTAACAAGTTCAAACAGCAATTAATACAGGTAATGAGTGGAGCATAGGAGGGCTTCTTAAAGACAAACTAACAGGTCTGTGAGAGTCAGAATTCTTGCTGGTTGGTAGGTGATCAAATACTTATTTCATGCAATAAAATGGAAGTTAATTATTTAAAAATCATACAATTTGATTTTTTTTATTTTTTTTTTAATATTCTGTCTCTCACAGTTGAGGTGTACCTACGATGAAAATTACAGATCTCTCCATTCTTTGTAAGTGGGAAAACTTGAAAAATCGGCAGTGTATCAAATACTTATTTGACCCACTGTATATAACTGATATTCAAAAGGCATCAGCACCCCGGCATCCATCTGGACCGCGAGCTGTAACAGCAGCACCATTTTAATTGAGCAGCACGTCAAAACAGCAGAGCGGATCACATAAGTGCTCAGGGTCGTTTATGGCAAATATCTTTCAGCGCTATATCCTCTAGTATTTTTATACCCCTGACCTATATCATAAAGAAATACTTTGTTTATATGGTTTTGTAATATCTGTGTCGCAGGCTATTTCCTTATGTGTCATAATAGATAAACAGAAAAACTGTTTTGGAAATGGTAATGGACTAAAACAAGGAACTGGATGTATATTAATATTTTTTACAAAGCAGATCATAGATCATATATTTTGTCTATAGCCTATAAAAGAGCTTCATAAATAGGAAGATTTCAATACATGAGGATTCTCAATGAGATTTTTTAGCGAGCCATTAAATGACTTGAGACTCGACTTGGACTCATGACCAAAGACTCGAGAGTTGAGACTCCAGTGATAAAGACTTCAGAACTGACTCGGACTCCAGGTCAAAGACTTCAGACTTGACTCAGACTCCAAGTTAAAGACTTGTGAACGTCTCTGCTTTATAGTACACCAAAATGTTTTTTTGTTTGTTTATTTGTTTTTGTTTTCAGCCATCGGTTTCAGCCTCCTCTGATATTTGACGGAATTATTTGTAATTTCCATCAAAGCCAAGCAATCAGGACCTTATTGGATTTTGTTAACTAGGTTTCGGCTCTATGTCGTTACATGTGAAGGAGTCATTGAAGTGTCTTCCCTGTACCGTCTCAGCATCAAGAGGACATTGTATCACATCCAAGTGGATGCTGCACACTGGTGGTGGTTGAGGAGAGACCCCCCCACATGATTGTAAAGCGCTTTGGGTATACAGCAATACACAATAAAGCGCTATATACATGCATCATTCATTCATTCATCCACAACCCTTGCTGTGTTCTTTAGGTTTTCAGATTAAAATCAGCAGGAGGCTGCTGGTGTCTGACTCATTCCAGTGAGTTGCTTATCTGAACCATGTTTTTGATTCTCCCTAATTGAAGTGAAGAAAGACTCTTTTTCTTATATATAGGGATGGGTACCGAAACTCGGTATTAAATCGGTCTCGGGGCTAAATTATGAAAGACCGGAGTATCGATAAGCTCTGACGTTATCGGTACTTCTGTCGGTATTGGAGAAATTAAGAAAACACACATACATTTATTGTTGCTCTCTCTCTCTCTCTCTCTCTCTCTCTATATATATATAATGTCGCCAGCTGTTTTTATGTGCAATAATATTCAAACATTTGTCTATGATGCATTTTTGCTATGCGCAATTCAGAAGCCAGATCGCGCTCACGCGGATGAGCTTCAGCACACGCAACATGAAAGTCCTGTTTAATTATGATAGAAGAGAGAACCAACTATTCAAACATCTGCTAACAGTTTAGGCCTGTGGCTGTTATATTAAGCTAAGTATTTTTTTTTTTTTTCGATTTTGGCTTCCAAGGATTATAGCCGCAATTTTTCTCACAACTCCCTTCCCTTCATAGCGGCGCGGATTCGTTCCTCCGAACCAAAACTTAACATCTGAATCAGCTCAATCAGTGATTGTTATAAAATGCCGTCTTTACTGTTGCTACATTGCAGGACATATTTGATAGTAAAACGTTGAAAGTACAATCTGCTGTTCCCCAGGCTGAAATGTGTGTGCGCGCGTGTGCCTGCGCGGCGGCGTGCTCCAAAACGGACAAGTACACTTTGAGCTTCGGGCGCGTCGAAATAACACACAAAAATATGCCAAAAAATACACACACAATGTGTCAAAATGGCCGGTTATGAGAGTCTTCACTTTTATGTTTTAAGTGGACGAGAACAGTTGGGAGAAAATCCGATGCGTGTCAGTATATTGTCTTAAAGGGTCAGACTGGAGCTTGAGCCATCAATGTTAATCAAAGAACAAAATGCAAAGAGAAAATCACCCACAGCTCTTAATCTGAACAACGTTATAGCTTTAATAAACATACATCTATCAGTACATACAGTGAAAACTATGCAGTGCTCATTTACATTTGATTACTTTTGTAACTATTACTTACCTGAACATTAATATTAGTAGACCTTCATGGAAAAATGAAAGCACTGTTTATTTCATTTCGTTTGTGTGTTTGTTTTATTGTATTTGTCAGTTTGTTTTACTTTGTTTCTTTGTTCATATTCTTACAGTATCTTATCTTATGTATATAAAACACTAAAAATACCTGCACACTGGTGCATTTACAAATTGATGAAGTGCAGGCATTTTTTGTGTTTTATATACACAAGATAAGATACTGTAAGAATATGAACAAAGAAACAAAGTAAAACAAAAAGTACCGATAAGAATACCGTTAAAGTACCGATCGATAAGCAGTATCGATAAGAGTAGTAATACCGTTAAAACCTTAACGATACCCATCCCTACTTATATATATATATATATATATATATATATATATATATATATATATATATATATATATATATATATATATATATATATATATATATAATATATTACTTTTTTGCACCTCAGGTGACAGATATATTGTTTTTCACTACATCTGGTCAAAATGCTGGTAGTATCAGCACATCTTTGGAGATATAATGGAGCTCCAAGCCTTGAGCTCTAGATTTAGTTGTTTACTGATTCTGTTGTTACTGTAAGGTAATTGCTGGCAAAGTGTAGGAATTAAATAGCTGTGAACCATGAAGAGGGGGAAAAACTGAATTTATAAATTACATTGTAGACAGAATATTGCTAGTAACCTTAAGCAACTGGAACAACAAAGATTTGAGGTGTTCTACCACATAGCAATGCCCTAGAAACCTGGAATGCAATGGCAAGCACCACTCACACCATCAGATTTTTTTAATAAGTCTGCTGAGGTTTTGCTTGGAACTACTTAGGAACTCATATTGATGTATTTAAGTGAGCATTAAAAGAGATTGCATACAATTGTGCTGCTCTTATGAACAAGCTGCTGTCTGTTGCACAAATAATGCAGGTCGCATTTTACAGCAAAATTTTATATTTACGGTAAAAGTTTCAAATAAGCAGTATATCCACAAATTATGCTGTGCACTTTGTCTGTTTGCAACAAATTTAGTGTTCATTGGGAAATTGTCTGTTTCACTAAACAGAGAGTTCCCTATGATTTGTGAGCTGCATGCCATATTTCCAGGTTAGCCTAAACTACTCTGATGGGTTGTTCGCATTCTCCAAGCATATGGTTCTTTAGGCTTCAAACAGACATGGCCTCTGGGATGGAAACTAGGTTGCCCAAGACCCCCATCCCCCATCACTAACATGTTAAACTGACAGCTTGGATTCTCCTTGAATTCACAAGCGGAGTTCTTCATAATTAAGTTATTCCCATTTATACTGTTATAATCTTGAGTCAAATTCAATCTAATATTATTGAACCTTTGCGACTGAGCTAAAGAGAAGGGGGAAAATATCTCTGTACATCTACCTTCATTCACTCCTTCTGTTCAGTTCATAAAAAGAATCTAATTTATGAAAGGAAACAACTCCAGTAAGTTTCAGATCAGTATAGAAGGGCAGTTAATTAAACCTCTGTCAGAACTGCTCTGAAAATGAATCTTTTATGGTGCATGTTGATGAGGATCTGATGACGTGCAGGTGTGCTGGATTAAGGCTCAGGTGAAATCAGGTGCTTGTGTGCGTTGTGATACGTGGAGGACAGACAAATCCGTGACAAAATGTCTGTATTCAAAGCAAGCATTGGTCTCTGTAGATTGAAACTATTGGGGCAAATGTTCTAAAACCGTGTTCAAAGACAGATACTGTTGTGCCGAAGCTATTAGAAAAACAAGAAATATTACATTTGGCAATTAATGAGCTTGTGTACTAAAGCCCTTGCAACATGATGCTTATGTGCAGAGTCTGTCATTAGAGTCAGTTCATCCTTGACATCCTTGGAAATTGGCAAAAAAAATTCAGTTAGAAAACAAGATTAAGTGCAACAAAATACCAGCATACTCAAAGTGTGAACGGCCTAATTCTCTTTTCATTTAATAATTTGTCCACTTCAGCAACAGCCTCATTATGACTAAATTCCCAACTAATGTCTTGTGCATATACAAACCCTCCAAACCATTTAAGTGTTTAATAAACTTAATGTGAATTTCTCCCAACCCTTCCTCATGAGAAAATGCCAAGGTTTTGTCAGTTGCAGCCAATGTGATCTATTGTTCTCAAAGTTTCCAAGACTCTGAAACACTGGCCTTTGCACTTGATATTTTCACAGATTGTAAACAACCTGTCAGAACATAGAAAAACAGATCACTCAATACAAGTTTGTCCTTGTAACGTATACTGAATAATTCAGTGTGAGGCCACATCTTAGACTGGTAACTAGTTTACTGGCAGTCCTCTATAGATCACCCATGTACTTTTTTATTTTTTTTTTGTAACCTACATCCTGAGACCACTGAATCGGAAAACTAAAGTTGCTTGCTTGTGTTTAAACATAGAGCAGCGGCTTCCAGTGAAATAATTGCTTTTCAGACACCTGTAAGAGAAACTCTGGTGGACTGTAATTTATCATTGGTGGAAGAAGGACTGGCTCATACACAGTTTTTCATGTATTGAATTCATGATTAGCCTTATATAAGCAGAATTATTTGTCTTCAGAGATATTTCCACTTTTGGTCATTTTGAGTTTATAAGAAATTTACTTTTAGGAAGAAATATTTCCCTGGGGATAAAAAAAAAGAACTGTATTCTGTAGAACATTAATAAAAATACAATAAAAAAAATATATTTTAGAATAATAAAATATATTTTAGGATGTTTGAACTCTTATGAACTGTTATGAAATGTTTCGCTCCCTAAACAGTGTCTACAGTGTCTAAAACAACACACCGATCTTAATTGTGTGGACAAATAAACACTTTTCAAAACATCTTCTTTCAAAATATAGACATTTTCAAAATAGCTTCATTTGTGTTTGTAAAATAATTAGAACTACAATAGAATATAACTATCACTTTTGCAATATCAGTTTTATTGTATAATGCTTGTATCACATAATAAATAAAACTGTATATGGGTGAAACCTTGAATTTTTATGTTCTTGTATATGAAGCTTTTTCATCAATTAAAAGGCAATCCTCACATTTATTTGAAATGCAGTAGAGCAATGTTAAAACCCCAGTGCACTGAGAAGTATCTAGTGCCATAACTTTATCAGGTATGTGGGATAAAGGGAACTTGACCTCCTCCTACGTCTGATGCGTAAATCTTTGTGTTATCTAGATACATTTAAAATAAAGGCAACTGTTTGCAATATCGCAAAGAGATAATTGATAAAAATAGATAATAGAGACATGAAAAAGTACAAATGTATTCAATGGCAGTATTTAAAGAAATGTTTCACTCAGAAATGAATCATCATGTTCTCACCTTCATTTAGTTCTGGACCTACATAGACATATTCATAAAATGTACACTCTGTTTTTCATACAACAGTAATTTCCAGTTGCATACAAAACATACAATATTTGCATATAGTCATTATTAATATTGTATGTTGAATTACATCTAATCAAATTAATGTTTCTGTTTGCTTTAAACCTACTTTTCTTTGGAAAAATAGCTTACATTTTGTTGTAGGTCTGGTTTATGTTTACTTTGTAAAACACAATTGTTGTAAATGAAGATTATTACAATATGTTTTACAAGAAAATACTATTTCATTTTTTCAATCTATTTTTTTAAATTTCACATTTCATTCAGTGTTAGCTGCAGTTGTCCTTCACTTCTAATTCCTTATTAATGGATTTTGGTGGTGTTGTTGTTTAAGGGTAAAACACAAGTTAGACATTTTTAGTAAACTTCTTTTTGTTAGTTGCCTAAATTAAGGGAAATGTGGAATTATCTGTCAGTCTTCTTAAAATGTTGTTAAATGATTTGAGTTAACATGTCTAGTGTGAACTCAAATCATTCAATAATGAAACGCCTTTAACTGAAAATTGAGTGTTTAATCTTATTATTATACATTACTGGCACTCTATCCTCCAATTTGATACTGTTAAGTGCTTTGACACAATCTGTTTTGTTAAAAGCACTATATAAATAAAGGTGACTTGACTTGACTACTGTCAGCCTGAGGAGTAGAGCTTCCTCAGATGAGTCTTGACTCCTCGCAGGGTCTCTTCCTCGTCTGGTTAAACCTCCTACACAGTTCTTATCTGCCACAGTTGTCTTTGGCTGTTTTGCAGTGTGTACAAAGTATTGTAACTTAAGCTAAATAAATTGAAATTGAAAATGGATGGGGACTAGGGTCTATCAAGCTCCAAAAACAGACAAAAAAGAAGCAGAAAAGTGTCAGAAAAATTGTCTAAACTTGTGCGCTGTATCTCAAACTGTATGAGACAGTAGCTTTGTGTGGAAAACTGCCCGAAATGTAAGTTATTATTTGAATTTCTTGCCTGACAGCCATGGTTACCATTCACTTTAACTGTATGTAAAAGACCATCTCATATATATTGCTATAAATTCCTTTTCATGAGATAAAGAAGATCATTAAGGTTTGGGAAAACATGAAGGAGAGTAAATTGTAACACAATTTTCATTTTTGGTTGAACGATCCCTTAACTTGTGCCTTTTTTTCTTCTTCATTTATTTGTCAACAAGAACTTGTGCTAAATCATCTGATTTAGTCCCCTGAGTCAGGCGTGTCCAAACACGGTCCTGGAGGGCCAGTGTCCTGCAGAGTTTAGCTCCAACTTGCCTCAACACACCTACCTAGGTGTCTCTAGTATGCCTAGTAAGACCTTGATTAGCTAGTTCAGGTGTGCTAGTTGGTTGGAGCTAAACTCTGCAGGACACCGGCCCTATAGGACCGAGTTTGGAAACCCCTGCCCTAAGTGAAGCTCTAGGCTTCAGATGAGATGGTGGATAAGAATAAGAATCAGATTTTTTTCAGTTCTTTCCAGAACTGAACAATAACTATGCTCATGGTCATGCAATATAATATGCCTCGTGCTCCAATTAAAAGCATTCGGAGAAAGACACAATGTCTCATTACGCCTGTTTTTACTTTTTCATGCATAAAGGTGAGAATTTGATTTGTTACGCACCAAAGTATTCTGTCGTTTAATTCCCCAACCAATTACTCTGAAAAGGTTTTAATGTTCCCATGAGAGATCAATGGAACAGCCTACAGAGGAAACGTTTGACTGATGTCACAGCCTCTCACTCCTGCAGCTATTCAGCAGAACAAACAGTCCAAGTCCAAGGCCAAGATTTCAGAGCGGCAGTTTCTTTGTTGTCTAAATGACCACGTCCAGAAACTTAACAGGCTTTGAGACTATGCAACCAAGTGGGACAAAAGCAGGAGATAAGCCCCGTTCATGCTGGATTTAGACTATGGAAAGGGAATTTCAGAGGTAAAATATAGTGCATGCCTCAGGCTTCATGTGCTCAAAACATATTCAGATTGCTGAAGAAAAACACCGTTTCTGAATGAGTGAAAAGTACTTGTTGAAAACATGAGTTTAGTAATTCTGTAGTCTCTCTGCAATCTATAATTGCTCCTGGGCTTGACTGTGATATTTGTTCACCTTTTCCCCCAAAACTTTTCCACCCTCTCTGCAATCGCCGTCCAAAGACATCCCCCCCACTCCCGAATGCATATACGCTCACAGACAACATTACTACAATAGGCTACATCAGTGGTTCCCAATCCCCCCCACCCATTTTTCCACCCTGATTCCAGTTCAAAGTGAGCATATATGTTCCATACAATAGGCATTAAAGAGTGTGAGATGTAAATTTAAATAGTATTTATTTGCAGAGGTATATTATGTCACACTTCACACTTCTCTAATAAGTTTCATCTGTGTGTGAAGATGCTGGGCAGCGCAAATCCATAAATGAATGTTCCGAAGTGAAGTAAACTTCAACAGATCTCCCCTGCTCAGGGAGTAGGAAGCAAAGAACACTGTGTAGGGAGCATGTCAATCAGAATACAGTTCTTGCACTTAGCTCTCTTGTAACAAGCTGGTTATCTGAATCGGGTGTGTTAACTAAATGAGACCAGTGTTTCCCACAGGTTTGAAGGCAATGTGTGGTGGTCAGCCCGAGGGCGGGGGGGGGTTGCACATGAAAAGAACGAATGGATCCCCTAAAGGACAACATTCGGAGTAAGAGTAAAGAAACGACATAATTTATAATACGTTTATTTGATTCACAGCTGCTACATATAGTGTTTTGACCTCGACAACCCAACTAGGCTAGCCTACATTTTACCGCAAACTTGCGACTAGTTAACTTTCTAAAGAAGGCGCAATCGCGTTTGCTAAGGGTCGGGACTTACAGTAACATCAACACACTGAAACTATTGTATCAGAATATAAACTATTTTATAGCACTTTTTAATCTGTGATTGTGTGTTAAAAGTGTTCACGAGATACCAACCTTTCGCCAGCCGTCTTCTCTCCACAGATGATCCAGACAGATGTGGTGTGCACGGAGGGGAGGGGCTGTGTGCGTGTGTGTGTGTGTGAGAGAGGGAGAGACGCGTGAGTGACAGAGAGATGAAGAGAGAGCAGGGAAAGGAAATGCAGTTGAACGAATTCGCTGCGTGTTTTAAATAGCGTACAAAAGAATAACGAAACGCAATATGTGACGGTCGGTATTGATTTTTTTTTTTTGGTCGGTGACGGTGTTGAATCTGTGGCGGTCGGAATTTAATCTGTGGCGCACCGCCACAGATTCGTCTATGTGTGGGAAACACTGGAGACATGCGAAATATGCAGAGCGGGCATGAGGACTGGAATTGAGAATCGCTGGGCTACATCATGTATCACTTACCAGTGAGAAAACGTTATAGTACAGTTAGTAAAAGTACTACAATACCAGGAAGGAAATCGGGTTGTTGATATTTGTCTGCCATTCTCGCTATGTCTACATAGCGTACGTGAACAGTGTGCAGAAGTATGCAAGTACATACGTTGACAGGCAGGTAGGAAAGCCAATTAATACGCTCGTACCGAGCGTTTTGATTGGACAAACATTTCTTGGTCATACACCTTCCACAGAATATATAAATACGAATATATAAACACAGATTAATACATTTAGACCACTTAATTTATGGGAATGTGAAGAAACTTTCAACCAGCATAACATAAAAAGTTTCTGAAGACAATCACCTATTGCACCTTTAATGTGCCCCTATTATGGGTTATGAAAAGTTTGTATTTGGTTTTGGGAGTCCCCAACAACAGGTTGACATGCATGCAAGGTCAAAAACACTTTCATTTTCTTATAATATGCATTTTTTGTACCTTATTTGCTCAACGACTCCTAAACGATTCGCTCAATGATTAATTTTTCCAAACCCCTCCTTTGTGTGATGTTAATCTGCAGTGATTGGTCCGATTGGTTGATTTCATTTTCATTTTCATCATGCCTGGATGCCTGATACAGCAGTCTTTGTGAGTGCAGTGTTGCTTTATGTACAGCCGTTACCGTGGAAACATGCTAATTTTACCACTCCAAAAGCTGCACCTAGTGGCAAAGAATGAATTAGCATTTTCATTCAGACACGAAAACACGAAAAATCAAGGTTTCCCAGGTCTGTGAATGCAACAAGTGGGTGGGCAATATGCTCAATCATGTTTCATATTGAGGTCAACTTGGGATTTGTTTTAAAAATGACTCGATTAAATGATTCAGAGTCAACTCTTTCTATGAAGGTATTGGTGCAAAACAACTGAGCGTCTGTGACAGGGGAATGCAGGTGTGTGGATGTGTTTTGCACCATATTCACTGCAGCAATAGTAGCAAGACATGTAAGAATACAAGTTTCTTGATTTGTGATTCGTAGAATAGGATTTGTGTACCTGCAATGAAGGATTCGAGAAGGTGTAACTGGTGTGTTGTGTTTGTGGGAGAGATAAAAAAATCTACAAGTTTGCAACTTTTGTCTGTGACTTCAAATTTACTATTACACATGTGTGGCTATTCTCTACAACTACAAATTCTGCTCAGTTGTTTTGCACAGTTTGTACAGTGACAACAAAACATACATTTCCTGGTTATCACCTCCATATTAGACAAGTCATATGGGTGCAAATCGCTTTCCTCAGTTAGACAAATTCTTATAGGACAACCTTTTGACATTCTTCAAACAAAAAATCTATGGGCTAGAACTTCAGTTACCAGAGAATTGCAGCCAGACTGATTCATTTTTAAATGTTTGCCTATTCATTTAACTCCTTTAATACTCAGTCTTTTTAAAGGGTCAATGACAAAAATAAGTGTTTGAGATAAAGAAAAGGAAAACAAATATCTTAAAAATGTAGTTTTAGAAGGGTACTCTTTTAATTCATACTGATTTCATAAAGATTTGTTATCATATTTCATGAAAATTGATCAATGTCATGTGGTCAAAGAAAACAAAACATATTTTTCGAACACCCTGAATGCATGTGAGTACATGAATCATTGTTTTTTCAAACATATTTTCAAAGTGTTAAATTATTCATTTATAAATTAAAATATATTTTAGAAGTCACACCACATGATTTGCCAGTATCCCTGTGACCTTGCATAAAACAAGCAGTTTTGGAGGATGGAAGTATGGATGCATCACTAGACATGACAACTAACCTTGCCTCATCTTGAAAAGGTCACATTTTCTGATTTACTGATCCTCTCTTTCATTTCCATTTTAATTCTTTTTAATTCCCTGCATGTTTCTGCATGTTGTTCTCACCAAATGACTAAGTTTTTTTAATATTCATATTTCAACTACACTTCTAAGCAGAGAAATGAAAGACACCGCTTTTTGAAAGCAGTGAAATGAAAGCTTGTGCCAAACTTGTCCATCTTGTCCATCTATGCTATTTTTCTCCATTATGATTTTAGAACAGTTGTATCACTTTGACATTTTTTTTTACTTCGTACCTCCAAAATTCAGAATTTGAATTCAGAATTTAAAAAATGCTCGTAATAGAAGAGGTGTATTCAAATCATTGTACATATGCATGAGCATTTTGAATGTATTAACAGAAGAAATTAATGGATCTAAAAAAGGAGCATCACATCAATGACGCTCAACACACAGAGGCAAATAAAGAATAGACTTGTATTCAAGCCCTTTCACATTGATTTATTACCCTGAGTGCATGACATTTTTATTACAGCATTCTGAAACTCACAAGCCTTGGACTCTGACAAATGACAATGATCACCGGAAACAAACATAACGATATAAGTACACTCATTTTGATTTATTCACTTTGCTCAGTTTTAAAACTTTGCCACAATAACATGTCTGTATGACTGATGTCTGTTTCAACAGCACCATAATTTCGCCAACGTGTTTTACTATCGTCTAGCAGATGATGAAAATGTCTACACATGCCGTTAAGGTCAGCGACGGGATCATGACAAATGTCTTGCCTCAGTGGCACTCAGAGTTGTGACCACATCACGTCTACATCACTAACACATCACATTAAAATAGTAAGTATGATTAGTCATTTCTCAAGTTCCCCAGCATTAACCTGAATATATCAACCCCCTTTTCATACTATGTGAATTTTACTCTTTGCGACAGTTTTCTTCTCGCTACTCAGAGCATCATACTCGTGCACGTCACTAGATTTTCACCAGTACTATGCATTCATAGAGGACTGAAAGCACAGCAGGTTGAATAATTGCCAGAATTGTCCTATTTCCAGCAACGTCAGAGGCACTGCTGGAGCCAGGCCCGGGGTCAGGCAATGCCTGATTACATTACCAAAAGCAGATCTCTGCTTCCTCTTTGTTTACAGAAGAAAAGACAGCAGAAAGTTCAGTGTGAATAGATCCGTGATGAATCACATGACAGTTTGATCAGACAAACTTCGCTTTTCATTTTAACGCTGTATACTGCAAGACAAACAAAGACTGGAGGCTTATGGCAGGTATCTTGCACCTATGAAGAATAAATTGCATCAGTTTTTCCATTCAGGAAAAGGAAATGGTGACAGAATCAGTGATGTCTGAGGTGACATGCCACTGACTCAAACCCAAAAAGCATAAAATACATTACAGTATTTTTACATGATGCACCGATGAGGGTTCATTAAAGCTGTGTCTGGTGCAATTATGTAAAATTTAAAAAAAAAAAGCAAAAAAAGCAATTGAGTTACACTGTTTTATTATTCTACACCAAAGCATGATGGTATCTTCACAATATAAACAGCACTCTGAAGAACAGACTATTTTTCATCCAGATCCAGTCAGTTTAAAGAGAAAAAGTAACCCTGAACACAGATTTCTTAGTCTTTGTTGCAAGTAAAATAATTACGTTTGAAACAATTGTACTCACTATTTGCATGTAGCCAACACTAATATAACAAGAGTCACAAAGTTTACAGCATTGCTTTTGCTAATACATCATTAGAAATATTGAAATGAACAATTTCACATTAAGTATTCTGTTTTTCATAAACAACGAATTTATGTTCAGTAAACAGAGAGTTTTAAAACGAAATGTTTTTTTCAAGAAATGTGTCCCTGGCACACCCTACAATAACACATCTGGAGAGTCCATAAAGTCAAAGTCACCTTGCAATCACAGACTTTTTTTCCCTTATCTTCCTTTTCTAACACACATTCTCTTAGCTAATTTTCGATCTCACTTTATAGTGGTGCCAGCAGCCATTCTCATTCCTTATTCAAGTTGAGATTGCATTTGGTTTATGTAGTGTCTTCTGTCAAGAAGAGGGCAGAATTAACATACTCATTTCCCATCTGCTATGATAATCAGAAAAACACAGTTCTGACTGCTGATCGATTTAATCTACTGTCGACAACAGACGATAGAATTACTTGAGGACAAATCCTCTGCATGTCAGTATTTTTGAACATCTCTGATGGTTCAAATAAGTAATCCAGCAAACTCCTGTCACACAATTTGAATCAAAATAGAAATGGTTTGCTCTATTTGAGGGAGAGAAAGGACGTTTACTGACATTCACAGTTAATGTAGGACATTCATTCATTCAGGGTAAAACTACACAACATAAACTGAAATAAACACTGGCATAGACTATATTCTGAAACTTTACTAAAGCAAACTAGAGTATGTCTGTAAATATGGCATAGATGCAAAACAGCATGCCTTACTAAAACTTTCAGAACTTCCTTCAAAGTGTGAAAAGATTTATTTTTAATACAAATTAAAAAAAATAAATTAATAAAATAAAGTATTGAAACAACTTTCTGATGTCAGACACATGAATACATCAATGTAAGTTCAGCTGAATCATAGCGAGTAACAAGTACAAAATAGAACAGCCAGACACAATCATTCCAAAACTTTGTGCTGTCCCCCTGAAGGATCTAAACAGAGCTGAGGTTCATCTTTAAAGTCACTGCAGTCTGTCTTTAACAAGATAACGCAGGCCTAGAGAAGGGGTAGTTAAAAACTACATGGCAGGAAACTCATAATTTATGGACGCAAAAAGAGAGGGTAAAAAAGTTAATGTATAGGTTTGGCTTAAACAAACTTGAGGTGAAAGAATGCTTGAAGAACACATCAGCTTTAGGCAAGTGAATCACAGTGCTACATCCTGACTTGTGCTTCAACTATTACTGTTTGCCCATACAACTGTCAGTCAGGGCAGAAAGGCAAGTGTGACTTACTATGACTATTATGTTCTGCTATTTGTGCCAAATGCAAACACTTAGATTAATTTCTATCATGGCTCATTTTACCCTGTTTTGGCACGAGTTAACAAATACGGTCCATAAAACCCTCCCACTGAAATTCCATTCCAGCGTTTCAAGGGATCTGTCACAGAAGAGGTATGAAGTTTTAATGTTAGTATTAAGATTTACAGTAAATGCTGTGCCTAAAATCCCACATTGTAATCCAGAAAAAAAAAAAAAAAATGATTCTGGATTATGGCAGTTCTGATACTTTCACGTGCATATAAAAATAAATAAATAAATAAAATCATGTACTGTGAAACCGCAGATGTTTACATCACTATACATAGTTTTGTATATATACATAATTTTACAATAATGTTACAGTTTTTTAATTGAAATTGATTGTAAAGTTTACAAGACTACAGTTGATAAACTGCCAGATGTGCCCAATCGTATCTGACAACATCAGTAAGTACATTCACGTTAGCAGCAAACGACTATTTAAAATAAGTCAAATCCATTTTATACACAGCTGTATAATGTTCACAATGTCATTTTAAAAATGTAAGTAAATAATCGTCTGTCATTTGAGATGTAATAAGCCTGCTATCGTACTATTCCTCTCTATTAAGCCTCTCAAAGAGAAGCTCCTTCCACGCTGCATTCAGACACTTTCTCTAGATCTTCCATCACTAAGTCTTGCTCATTGACGTGGTTCATCCTCCTCGAGCTGTTGTTCTCCAGGCTGTTAAGAGAGATGGGCTCTGTGGAGGGTTGCAGGTTCACCGGTTGCACAGAATTGCCCTGCACTCTGTGAGAATAGGTCCGATGCTGACCGCCGACAGGACACAGGCCGAACTTAAACACGGCCTGAAATCCACGGCGGAAGTTCTCATTGAAGAACCCGTAGATTATTGGATTGATGCTGCTGTTGAAAAAGGCTAACCAGTGGGCAAAAGGGTAGATGTAGATGTTAATAAGCATGTACTGATGTTCAGTAAGTTTAACATAGTCTGTTAGCATCATCAGCGTCCACAGAGGCAACCAGGACAAGATGAAGAGCAAGGCCACAATGAGGAGCATCTTGATCACTCTTTGTTTTTTCTTCGAAACAGAATGGCGGTTATCGTGTCCCGGTTTGGCGCCTGCCGGCATGGCTGTTTTAAACAGAGTGATCCCGATCCTTGCGTACATGATCACTATGAGGGACAGAGGAGCCAGGTAAATGTTGGCAAACAGGACGGTGGTGTAGATCTTCCTCATCTCTTGGTTAGGCCAATTTTCCCTGCACCAGTAGAAAGGGCTAGTTTGGTTTCCATCTCCCAGGAACACTCGGATGCTTTGTTCTTTAGTCACCTGAAGCATGACGCCAGAGGGGCACATGATGGACACTGCCAGGACCCAGATTATCACGATGATAAGGGTGGCTGTTGATATTGTCAGTTTTTGCTTGAAGGGATACACAATACATCGGAATCTGCAAAAGACAACATGTTAAACATTTAACAGCTCTTTGGAGAAACAGCTGTGTCAGATATGAAACATATAACAAGAGGTGACTTTGTAGTGACTTTGAAATGTTTTTAAAAAGAGTGTATTAATTTGAAGTGGGTTTTTAAAGAGTGTATTAGTTCCTCACATTGTAACACCATTGAAACACATCACTTTCAAAAGATGTTTTGCTCTCATTCCCTGTTCTCTCAACTCTCTCAACTGAATTATTTTGATCTGAAAAGGTTTCTAGAGGCCATAATGTTTGTTTTTATATAGACTATTAGTATGATTGGCTGCCATAAACCATTTATAGTTTTTTCAGCCTCACAAATGAGAAGCTATATGAGAAGATGTAGCAGAGTAATTGATGTGAAAGCTTTATGTACACATGAAAGTGACAGCATTTTACAAATACTGTTAATTTACAGCAATCCTCTTGGTGCACAGCATTACGCAGCTAGCTATTGTCATTGTAAACTGTTATTATCTGCACAATAGACAACAAATATAAAAGCTATTTGAAATGAGAAGCCTGATGGCCTCCGTATACCCTTGCATTTTCCCAAACTATATATATATTTTAGAATATATATTTAGAAAATTTTCACCAGATGTTGGTAACAACCCAAGTAATCCATACATACAAAAAAATAAAATAAAATTCAGAAATTAAGTTATGTATAATGAAATGGAATGAGATAGGGAAAAGTACTGAGCATGAAGAAAGGGAGGTGCAAAAAGGTATGGAAAACCAATCAGTAATTAGAAAGGAATCCTGCCCCATGTCAGTGGAAATTAATATTAGCTGGTTCAGTCCCAACACCTATCAGAATGATGAAGATGAAACAAGGGTGGAAATTTCAGCAAGACAACGATCCCAAACACACAGCCAAGGAAACTCGCAATTGTTTTCAGAGAAAGAAAATAAAGCTGCTAGAATGGCCCAGCCACAAAGCCACAAAGAACTAAAGATCAGAGTTCATAGAAGAGGCCCACAGAACCTTCAAGATTTGAAGACTGTGCTTGTGTGGAAGAATGGGCCAAAATCACACCTGAGCAATACATGCGACTAGTTTCTCCATACAGGAGGCATCTTGAAGCTTTCATAAACCTTTTGTATGAAGTATTAAATACATTTCAGTAAGCGTGTTCAATACTTTTTCCCTGGGTCATTCCATTTTATCACACATAACTTAATTTCTGAACTTATTTGTTTTGTTTTCTTTGTTTGTATGGATTACTTGGGTTGTTACCGACATCTGGTGAATTGCATGTCAACAGCACCTTTAGAAATATATTTACTGAGAAAAACAGTGACGTGTTCAATACTTATTTCACCCGCTGCATATTAAATGTATTATATGTATTATAAATATTAAATGTTTAAATGCATGCCTTGCTGGCTTTTCAACTCCTCTAGCAATATGTGCTAGTATTTTCAATAAATACCTTATAGCGCAGCATATAATACATCTTTTTTTCAGGAACCTGATACGTTCACATTTATTGTCAATGCCAGACTCTGGTTTATTGCGTTCATGAAACATTTTACAATTGAGGCTAACTGACCATGACATCTTCATTCGTTCATTCATTCATTCATTCATGTATGTGAGGGTGCCTGAAGACTCAGTTAATACAAACTTACTTTTACATTTCATAGAACGGTCAGAGTAAAACAAAACAAAACAAACAAAAAAAAAAAGAAAGAAAATGAAAATGAGACCAGACTAAAATGTTTGCCTTAATGGTTAATGTTTTGCACCAGTTAGTAATAAATGTATCTGAAATAGTAAGAAGGGTTAACATACTGCCCATTTATAGCCAATATAGCACTGTTGTGTCCTGTCACGTTTTTGTTATAACGCCTTCATAGATATCCACACTACATTGATAGTCATAACGATCATATTACATATAACATATACATATTACCAATTACATATACATCATACAGAAAGGGAACATACAGAGAGCTTAGAGGGAAACTGAGAGTGAAAAACAACCTCAGCTGACTAGTTAACAAGCAATTGAATGTGATGCCATGTGTAAAAAAAGTAAGTGGAGATCAGGCTTAATATAACTCCCTAATTCACCGTCTGGTAGTATTAAGCAGGAACAGATGCACTACAGCAGTATCACACACATATACACACATACACACACACACACACACACACACATCTCGCTGCTTTCCCAAAAAGGCCCCATGCCATGATGATATAACAATGACATCAGGTGGGTATGGACGTCCAGCTGTCCAATCCAAAGGAACAGAACCATTCCTATAGCAACCTGGACCTAACAGTGGACTAAGACACACCACAGCATGGTGCTTGTCCTTATCAGATTCATCAACTATCAAGCCCCTCTTAGGATCTCTAGACTATTATGTGCCACTCTGCAGGTTTGGTGATTCTTTCATGATCAACAAAGGCAATATCAATCATCTTACCTCCTAATCTAAGTTCATTTTAAAATCAATCGGCCTTATTAATGGAATATAAGGTGAATGTCTGTTTAATCACAACTGTCTCTGTGAACTGAATACAGAAATTTAAGTAAAATTACTTCACGAATGGCAAAGTTTTATAGTATTTAATGTTTCATAAATGAGGCCAGATGTTATCTAGTTTTAAACAAAATTATTTCCTTAAGTGATTTCTTGAACAACAGGCTTTAGCAAACCTCCAAAGGGATGACTTAAAGGGACACTTCACCCCAAAATGAAAATTTTGTCATTAATCACTTACTTGTCATTAATCCCATGTCGTTCCAAACCCGTAAAAGCTTTGTTCGTCTTTGGAACACAATTTAAGATAATTTGGATTGGTTTGTGACTGTCCCATTGACTGCATAGTAAATTGCACTGTCAAGGCGCAGTGTACGTTTTGTGTGTCAGCACCGCCACAAGGATACGTCTTCTACATTTGTTTATGCTTTGATTTGAATGAAAACAGCGCATCTAGTATGCGGCTGACACACAAGAGCGTACAGTGCTTGCGTACAGCTATTGCTTGTATTCTTGAATATCCTTGGATATTGTTGAATAAAGTCTTGGTTTTGTTTTCTTTGCGCAGAAAAAGTTCTTGTCACTTCATTAAATTCAGGTGGAACCACTGATGGCAGATGGACTATTCTGACGATGCTTTTCATACTTTTATGGACCTTGACAGTGCAATTTACTATGCAGTCAATGGGACAGTCACAAACCTCCCGGTTTTCATCCAAAATATCATAAATTGTGTTCCGAAGATGAAGAAAGCTTTTACGGGTTTGGAACGACATGGGGGTAAGTGATTAATGTCAACATTTTTATTTTGGGGTGGAGTATCCCTGTTCACCCAAAAATTAAAATTCGCTAAATATCCAAGATGTACAGATGAGTTCTCTGCAGGGAATCCTTTGCAGTGAATGGGTGCCATCAGAAGATTCTCTGCAGAGGGTCCATTGGTGGGCAAGTGATTTAACGATACATTTCTAAAAAATCTGGTCTGATGAAGAAACAAATTCGTCTACATCCTGTATGGCCTGAAGGTGCATAAATCTTCAGCAAATCTTCATTTCTGAGTGAACTTTTCCTTTAATACACCCAAAAAATACTAATCTAAATCAAAATGTCAACAAACATGTAAAATAAAGATGTAAAGAGAAATACCAGAAATAGTTTTTATATGCAGGGGATTTAAATATATATTTTTTTATATTTATATATATATATTGTTGGATAACGAATGGTCTTCTAGTCACAAAAGTTGAGAACCATTACTTCAAATTTTCAAGCCCTATTTTTTTAAATAACAACTGTCATTCAAGTCATGTGATCTTTTGACAGTGCATTATTAATGCTTGAACTGAGAGACATGATGATATTACCATGACATTACCTGTCAACCGCTATGGCAACCAAGGTGAAAACGGAGGCTGAGACTGATATGCCCTGGACCATTCCGCTCATTTTGCAAACCATGCTTCCAAACGGCCAACCTGGGGAGAAGATAAAGATTACATTCTGAGAGAGGATCCTGGATAAATTATACAGTAAGATGCACATTAATTGGATTACATTATTGTTTGTTAAAAATGAATGTAAAAGGGTGTCCCGTTATGTTTTCAGTGTTGAACTTTCATAGCATATACAATGACAACATACAGAATTACCAAATTTTGCCATAAGTTAAATATATTAAGGTTCTGCAATATATAAATTTCCTGTAGAGCTGCTTTGCAACGATTTGTATTGTAAAAAGCGTTATACAAGTAAACTTGAACATGTAGTTCATCATGTTGAGTGTCATTTGACACTGAGTGACCCAAGCAGCTGATGTAATAAATTTCATGTCCATTGGATGGTATTTTGCATGTTGACAACTTATAAAGGACCACATTTGAAAAATACAGATATTATAAATCTGCTGACTAAGACTATAATTAACATTTACCTGGAAACTATGGTTAATGAACCTGAAAACCAGTTCAGTTTATTTGGCCAATTTTGCTTTTAAACACCAATCAAAAATGAGCTGAAGTGTAATCAACGCACTGCTGTGGGCCAAAACAGCAAGATGACTTCAGATTTGCCTCGGTATACAGCATGTGGGTCAGTTGCTATCGCACTTACCATCTGGTGGGATTTAATGTATTTTGTGTATGATTGGAGGAGGTGAATTGGTTTAGGGAAAGGCTTAACATTATTTCACTGTGGGGGAGGGAGTATCTGTAGGAGATCGAATTAATTTGCATGTTGTTTTATTGACTCTTAGGGGCCATTCATACAGGATGTGTTCTTGGTGTCTATTATACTAGTTCAACAGACATATTTTTACACAAGATTCCAATTTTTCTATAGAGATGGGTAGATCTGCTTTTTTTAAATTATGCTCCATATGTATAGAATTAGCTTTAAGGTATATTACAGTACAGTATGGAATCTATAATCTCTTTAAAATTACTTTGTAATAATAATACATTTGTTTTTATGGAAAAGTGTAAATATTTGAATATCTGATTAGGATTTTTATGTTGGCTTTTTTAGATACTGCGTTTTGTGTTTGTTTATTTGTGGCATTTTGTACTTATTTGCAATTTATGTTTTGTGCTGCCTTTCTTGACCTGGACTCATGGTAGAACAGATACTGTAGTTTAACGGAATGGAAAATAAAATAAGTAATCTTATTAATACAACAAAAAAATTTTTATCTTTTAGTCGCTAGGGCCCTCCCGGCAAGCTACAACACGCTACACCCATGGTACTAACAAACATTTATTGTAACCTACTATTCCCATTGAATCTAGTATGTGATGTATTTAAATATATTAATTACACATTTAAAACATTACATTAACATTTAAAAATATTAATTACACATTTGTACATTTAAAATATTACCATTCTGTTTATTACAAAATTAAAAAAAAAAAAAAAGTTAAATTATTATTAAAAAATGTATTTATCAATTGCTTTGGTATGTTATTCACTACATCAAAATAAGCGCACTGTGCTTTTTTTAATGCAAAAATTATAGAAAGAATGCAAAAACTATAATATTTATACTTAAATTTAGCCTATTTTTTTATTTGACATCACAACATATGACGGACAAGTTTCTTTAAGTATGAGAAAGATAGTTTTATTTATTTAATTTTTGTTTTAGTTTTAATGAAATTCATTTTTATTTTTTTACCTTGAATCAGTGAGGACTTTGTCTTTTCATGCCCTACAACCTCCTCTCCCAATAGAATTTACGCCAAGGGTTGAAACCTTGGAGCCTCACGGACCCCTTAGGAAGCTGAGGAACAAAAAACACACTTATGCTTCCCCCGGGCTGCCTGGATGACTAATATTAAATATATTTACTTATATTTACTTATTTGATTATTGTTTACTGACCCTATTTAATGAGTGCTTCCGCACAGACATACAAAATAAGGACAAAATGCTGTTTGCACCCATTAACTGCAAAAACAAAAGTTTGTGTTTGGTTTAACCAAGTCGTTTCATTACTTTCATTTAAAGTTGTTTCATTTAAAGTCTTTACAATAACAATGGTGTTAATTACCAAGTGTAATGTGTAACTACATTTTAGTGTGAATAATTAATTAATCATCTAATAAGAATTCAGTACTTTGGACAGAAAGAACAGCTTTCATCTCATCCCACTAAGGCTTACTCACACAAATAGTCACGAATAAAATTGCATTCATTGTCTAATTAATTCCATGGGAATGTGTGAAGTGCATGAAATGTCTCTTACACTGAATTGCTATGACTTTGGACAATAAGTGAGAACAAAAAATCAATAATGAGGAATCTATTACAAAGTAAACGGGTGTCTAAATGCACTGTTATTATTTCAGATTTCCTGTAAGCAAAGTTTAAAACATTATTTCAACATCCTAAAAGCAACCAACCAGACACATGTGGTAAATAACCATCTCACACAGAGCTATACAGAGAACCCTAATCATTATTTCTGAACAGCACACAGAAAACATCTCGGTTACGTATGTAACCCTCGTTCCCTGAAGAAGGGAATGGAGACGTCACGTCGGTGACCGACGAATTGGGATCTCGCTTAGCGAGACCAATCCCCTACGAGAGTATCTAAACAAGCCAATGGATATTGGCATGCGATTATTGCATCCAGCTGCCGCTAATCACAGCGTGAGTATAAATAGGCAGCGGGTGCAGCGCATATTCAGGTTTTCGCTGAGGAGCCGAGCCGGTGACCCGGCCGCTCAGCGGTGGTACAGCAGCTGTGGCAACGGGACGTGACGTCTCCGTTCCCTTCTTCAGGGAACGAGGGTTACATACGTAACCGAGACGTTCCCTATCAGTCGGTCACTCCGAGTCACGTCGGTGACCGACGAATTGGGATCCCTACCAAAGGGCCACGGGTACTGCCCCTTCCAGTGTCCTGTGGAAGCCTCCTGAGCCCCTATTTTTTGGCGCAGGTCAGGGCTACCACAGAAGACCAACTACTGTTGCCATGGCACTACCCACTCAGTAAGACTGGATAACACTGGGAAAACGTACCCGTTCCAGTTGGAACCGGACGCTACGGAAGCTCGCCCTTCCCGCAGGAGGTTCGGAGCAATTACGCATATGATCAACCTTAGGCGCATATGGAGAATTAGAGGAAATTGTACCTCATGGAGATTGGCAGAAGACCTGCCGGGGAAACACGGGCTCTCAGGCTATACCGTGGACTATACACATATGGGGTCCAAAAGGCCTTTCATATGGAACCCAGCCCTCTACCGGTTCTCACGGATTCAACGAGTGAGGGCCTAGCGTCAGATGCTCCGCCACATCTGACTGCCGAGGGGACGGAGGAACTCGACAGGGTCTACAGTACGGACTCTCTGGAGCAATTTTAGCAAGCCGACCCAAAAACGGAGCCTCTCAGTGCTTCTACCCGTTTGAGGTGAGAACACAGAAGGAAACCGGTTCCACACGAAGGCTATAGAACCTAGCGAACGTGTTAGGGGTCGCCCAGCCTGCAGCTCTACAATATCTGCCAGCGAGGCGCCACGAGCCAACGCCCAGGAGGATGCAACAGCTCTAGTAGAGTGAGCTCTCAACCTGAACGGGCAGGGCACACCCTGTACCTGATAAGCCAGGGTGATGGCATCCACTATCCAGTGGGCCATCCTCTGCTTGGAGACGGCCTTCCCCTTCTGCCGGCCTCCGTGACAAACAAAGAGCTGGTCTGAGGTCCTGATGCTTTGTGTCCTGTCAACGTAACATCTCAAGGCCCGGACGGGACAAAGCAAAGCAAAGCAAGGCTGAGTCTGCCTCCTCCGAGGGCAGCGCTTGCAGGCTCACCACCTGGTCCCTGAAGGGAGTAGTGGGAACCTTGGGCACATAGCCAGGCCGGGGCCTCAGGATTACCTGGTAGTCAGCCGGCCCAAACTCTAGGCACGAATCGTCGACCGAAAATGCGTGCAGGTCCCCTACCCTCTTGATGGAGGCCAATGCAAGCAGGAGCAGAGTCTTCAATGAAAGAAACTGCAGCTCAACTGACTGCAAAGGCTCGAATGGGGCCTGCTGTAGTGCTTAGAGCACTAGAGACAGGTCCCAAGAGGGTATAGAGGGGGGCTGTGGGGGATTCTCGGTGAGAAAAACACCACTCGATGAACAGGTTCCATTCCAAGGCGTAAGCCTGTCTCGTGGACGGCGATCTAGCCGAAGCGATGGTGTCAACTACCCCTTGGGGTAGGTCACCTAGAACCTCCGCGTCCCGCTCCAGGGACCAGACATGAAGTTTCCAGCTTCTTAGGTCTGGACGCGGGTGCCATAAGGTGCCCTGTCTCTGAGTCAGTAGAGCCTTCCTCAGAGGATTCTGCCAAGGAGGGGCTGTCACGAGGAGCATCAGTTCTGAGGACCAAGTCCGAGTGGGCCAGTACGGCGCCACGAGCAGGACCTGCTGCTCGTCCTCCCTGATCTTGCATAGTATCTGTTTTTGCGAGAAGGCTCACTGGGGGAGACGCATACTTGCGAAGGCCCCGCGGCCAGCTGAGCTGGACCGTCTGGGGATGGAGTCTCCATTCTCCGGGGAGCGCAGCTCATGACAGCTCGTCGGCTGTCCGGTTGAGCAAGCCCGGAATATGAATGGCACGAAGCGACCACAGATGCTTCTGACTCCAGAGGAGGAGGTGGCGGGCGAGTTGCAACATGCGACGGGAGCGTAGACCACCGTGTCGATTGATGTACACAACGGTCGCAGTGTTGTCCAAGCGGACGAGTACGTGCTTGCCTCGTGAGCGCCTTCTGAGACGGATGAAGGCCAGACGTACTGCTAGCAACTCTAGGCAATTGATGTGCCAGTGCAGTAGGAGGCCCGTCCAAACCCCCGACACTGCAAGCCCGTTGAACGTGGCGCCCCAGCCGGTGGTGGAGGCATCTGTGTAAATCACAGCAAGCCTGGAGACCTGTTCCAGGGGCACTCCTGCCCGCAGAAACGAGAGGTCTGACCACGGGGTGAGGGTTCGGCAGCAGGCCGGTGTAACTTGGACCCGGTGAGTGCCGCGCTGCCACGCCCACCTCAGGACTTGGCCATGGAGCCAGTGTTGAAGCGGTCTCTTATGAAGCAGCCCCAGCGGCGTGACTGCCGCTGGAGCTGCCATATGCCCCAGGAGCCTCTGAAATTGTTTCAGTGGGACCGCTGACCTGCTCTTGAACCTATTCAGGCAGTTCAACACCGACAGAGCACGTTCCTGCGTGAGGCGTGCTGTCTGGCTGACCAAATCCAACTCCATGCCGAGAAAAGAGAACCTCTGCGTCGAGGAGAGTTTGCTCTTTTCCCAGTTGACCTGAAGGCCCAACTGGCTGAGGTGTGACACCAAATCCCTGTGTTCGCACAACTGGTCCTGAGACTGAGCCAGTATGGGCCAGTCGGTGAGGTAGTTGAAAATGCGAACGCCCTGTTCTCTCATGGGAACAAGGGCTGCCTCCGCAACTTTCGTGAAGACACGGGGTAACAGGGACAGCCCGAAGGGCAGGACCTTGTACTGATATGCCCGTCCTTCGACGCAACCCGCAGGAATGGCCTGTGGCGAGGAAGGAATAGACACATGGAAGTACACGTCCTTCAGGTCGACCGCTGCAAACCAATCTCGAGGAACACGGCCCGTGGCGGCCCAAGGGGTCCGAGTGTGCGGTGCGCACTTACTTGGTTCCGAGGTTTGGCAGAGGGTGCGTGAGTAGGGCCTTTGATGACGCTCTCGAACCGCCCACTGCTGCCAGCTGGCGAAGAGTAGGATGAGCGCGGTCTGGAGTTGGTCCGTCCGTGACTCTCCATGCCCTCTTGGGACCCAGAGGCAGAGACAACCGCTTCTTGTCGAGATTTTTGAATAGAAGAATCTCCACCTGGCCCTCCTCCGGGGGAGGCGCATCCGCCACCTCCCAAAGCAGTCCTCTCTCTCTCTCTGGGTCGCCCGTCCTGTGCCTCTTGCTCTTCCGCTCACCGCCAGGTTTGACGGGGTCCAGGACGGGCGGGGCGGCCTGCCTACGCCCAGCTCAACGGCACCGCTTCTGGAAGCTGCTGCGGATGCGGTGCGGGAGCAGGGACGGACGCAGGGGCCTCCCTCGGCGACAAGCAGGTTGGGGCGCTGCAGCCGGCGGACGGGTGGAGGCAGCAGCTGCCCGCCGGGGCAGGAGGTGTTGGATCGCCTCAGCCTGCTCGTGAGCAGCCGAGAACTGCTGGGCCATGTTCTTGACTGCGTCGCCAAAGAGGCCAGTCTGGGACACAGGGCCCTTGAGGAACCGATACTTCGTCGGCGTCCCCATGTCGACCAGACACAGCCAGGAGTGAACGTCCTGGACCGCAAGTGTGGACATCGCACGACCCAGAGACCGCGTCACCTTCGTCGCTCGTAGCGCGAGGCCCGAGGTACAAGCTCTCAGAGCTTCCGGATCGTAACCACCCCCGTGCATGTCCTCAGTGCTTTTCGCCTGAGGACCCTGCAGTAACGGCATAGCGTAAGGTGGAGGCAGCTTCCCCACAGGACATATAAGCACCGCCGGACAGACCAGACAAGTACCTACAGGCCCGGAAGGGGAGGCACGGTTCGCCCCGCCGAGTAGAGATGGTATTAGGACACAACTGCATCGCAACCGACCGCTCCACCAGGGGGACCCCCGTATACCCCCTAGCTGTGCCACCACCGAGGGTGGTGAGGGGGAGGAGTTAACAGGGCGGTTTCTGGCAGTAAAAGGTGCCGTCCATGACCTGGTAAGCTCCCCATGCACCTCCGGGAAGAGAGGCACTGGGGCAGGGCGCTGAGAACCAGCGCAAGCTACCCCGAGAAACCAGTCGTCCAACCTCGAGGGCTCGGGACACGGTGGGATCTCCACTCGAGCCCTACCCTCTCAGTGGCCCGGGAAAGCATAGCCGTGATTTCAAGATCTGACTCAGGCACTGCTACTGCCGGAGCAGCAGCAGCCGAATCTTCTTGCCCAGAAATCTCCAGCTCACCCTCCGATGCAGCAGTCGACGTCTGGTCATCGGGAGGAGCGCCAGGGTAACTGCTGGTGCTCCCCTTGTATAGGGCCCAGCATGTTCCACTGACAGCTCAACTGGTTTTGGAGCGCAAGAGGGGCGATGGTCCCTCGAGGGTTTGTTCCCTGGAGGGTTTGCCACCATGCCACCGCCTGAAATGGTCCCCGTCTGTCTGCAGCCAGAACGAGAGCCAAATCAAGGCAGAGGCAACAGAGCTCCATCCCTTTGTCGAGGTATCAGAGCCTGGCCCGCAACTCCAAGATGATCATCTTCCCACCATGAGAAGATGCCTCATCCACGAGCGCCACCTCAGCATGCTTACTGCCCAGGCATGTGAGGCAGCGATCATGACCATCACCCGGCACCAGGTAACGACCGCATCCAGAAACGCACGGGTGACACGTTGTCTGAAGCAAGACCCAACTCGTCTTTACAAAGACGTAACGTCGAGTTTGCCAGATGCAACGTCGTCTTTAAAAAGACACACCCGTGAATGCTCTTTTAGAGAAATCACCCTTTCAGTGTGCTGAAGCGCACAGGGGAGATGGCCGTTTGCAACACAATCAGTGGGTAGTGCAACCTGATGTGTGCAATCCACTCGACACAGGAAGAACCACCGCCGCTGACGCGCCGTACCACCAGCACAAGAATGCCTCGAAGAGCGCACTGACTTGCAGACACTGTAGGTTGGTCAGGAGCAGAACGATGAACGCTCGGCTCCGAAGCGAAAAGCTGAATATGCGCTGCACCCGCTGCCTACTTATACTCACGCTGTGATTAGCGGCAGCTGGATGCAATAATCGCATGCCAATATCCATTGGCTTGTTTAGATACTCTCGTAGGGGATTGGTCTCTCTAAGCGAGATCCCAATTCGTCGGTCACCGACGTGACTCGGAGTGACCGACTGATAGGGAACAATCATATCTATACCACCTCTCAAAAAAGCAGTAAATTGTGTAAAAAGATCATGCAAAGCGTAAATTGATTTTTAGGTGTGATATAAATTATTTGTTTTTTACATACTGTCAACCATCCTAGTCAACATTCTCATTTTCCTCTCAAAATTTTAAATCAATGTCCAGATGCACATCGAGTTTTTCAATATAAAAATATGACATCTCAACGGGGGGGGGGGGGGGAAACAGCCTAATTTTGAAAGATTTCCCACCTGCATAAATGACAAGATGGGTTATAATTATTAATAGCAAGGTGCTGGAAGTAAAGACAGCCAGGTAAATTGCTACATACAGTCACGGACCATTTTGGCATTTCAATTATGCAAGCTTATATTCTGGAATTTGTCACTGATTGCAGCCACCAATGCACACTACTCCCAACTGAGTGCAACTGCTGTTGTCACACTAATCTGTCATGCTATAGGCAATTAAAGTATAGTGAACGCTAATTTTGGTAATGAATTTGTCTCTATGGAAACACATACTTCCTGCACCACTAAGCAAAGAGTACCAAAGAAAGACTGCTTTCTTAGTATCCTATAGTAACATTAACATAGTATTAAATAAGAATTTGCATGATTTTGTAAGTGAGTTTGAATTTGTACATTTTCTCTCATGAGAAAACAATTATTTTATATTTTTGCAAATTTTTGGCAAATTTGTATTAATTTGATTTGTACGAAAACCCAACAGTATATCAATTATTAATATGGCTATTTATGGTTCTGCAGGGTTACACAAAATAAAAAATAAACTAATTCAAATTTTCTTAAAACATTTCAGATTCATTTATAATTAAGGACATTTTAACTGCTGATATTGTGCTGTGCATTGTGTGTCTGTTTCCAGCCATGATCCATGCTGTACAAACAGTTTATCATTATCAGTTTATCATCAAATTGCTGGAACCAAAATGGCATTTTCTATAAATATGTTTGCGACATATAAATGTTTATAGTTCTTGAAGACAACACTTTTGAAAGTGAGTGAATAGACAGCAGCTATGTTGTTATACATATCATCCAGTACTGTATATGACCTTTGGGGTACTTTCATTTTGTATTAAAAGTAAATGACCACTAAATTCATACACACTCAAACTCGTGCATACTGCACATAAAATATTCAAGTAAATATAGTGACAGTAGATATGGTAAATATAGCGACAGTTGAAGTGTTGTTAGCTATAATGTGGTATTATCCATTAGCTTCTAATTAACTTATGGTTACATTCATACTCACCAGAGAAATTAGTCATATGCAGGGACAAACAGATATCTTGCATAACTAGCAACAATCTCATAATCAAAATGCCATGTCATTTTGTTTTAGGCTCCCACTCAGAAAAGCAATCAGTGCCAGTCCTTACTTTAGGCTCATAAACACGTCTGCAAGAAATATACCCCAACGGAATTCAAGCAATCTGTTTGGAATAAACAGACTATGTTATCTGTGTTATCTATGTTACTATGTTTGTCTGTATATGTCTTGTTTACTGTATATCACCATGCATGATTTGCCTCAGTCTTGTGGATCATTAAATGTGAGTGAAATGTAACAAGTATATGAATGTATTTCAGAAATATTGTGATTCAATATTACATTTTTGGTGGCACCAATACATTTTTTATGGTCTAGCAGCACTCATAAATGTTAATTTGTATGAAAATTCTGGACCGACTTTGTCATGCTCAGCTTTTCATACGGGTCCTATCTTAAAACTCTGTCATTCTAAAGGTGAACAGCATCCTCTACTGCCAAATACAGCCTGAACTCAGTGTTAACTTAAAACCTTCAGGCTACTCAAATAGATGCCTTCTCTGGTCACGACAGCCCTAAGGAGATCCATAAATGTCAGTTGAAAATTCAAGCATGCAAGACACTAAAAAACAAACCTTGGCTAGAACATTAACTTTAAAGATGCAAAGATTGCATATGGTTACTGGCATTGCACTGACCTGTAATAATGTTGTCAAGAAGAGTTGTGGGCATGCAGAAAATCCCAACAAGAAGGTCACTGATGGCAAGGTTGAGGATGAAAAGGTTGGTGACGGTGCGCATGTTTTTGCTCCGTAATACAATGAAACACACCACTCCATTTCCAACCATGCAGACCAGGAATATGAGCAGGTAGGACACTATAAAGACTGCTGCCACAGGTGGCTGATGCAGGTAATATCCAACATATGTAATGTTGTTCTGAGGTAAGAAGAATTCATTGGAGCCATTGACAAAAGTCCAGTTTCCATCATCCACGAGGGTAATGTTCAGGTCCAGTGTTTCTTTCATTTTAGATCTGAGGATAATAGAATAGGGTTGAGAGATGCATGTGCTTTACTCCCACTGTTCTCCTCATTCAGTATCAAGCCTTTGTCTTTCTCTTATTGTCTTCCCCTTTTTTGCTTTCAACCTCTCTGACATGCAGCTGCTACTGAACAAATCTGTTTATCTCCTTATCTCTCTGACTTCCACGTGTGTAATTAACTGTGCATATTGTAAGCAAATGATTAATGCAAATGATTAGTGAAAGACAACACCCTATCATTAGCCTACTTTTCATAAAATAGTTTGCAGTTGTCTACACTCTGCAGTCATGTTTGCCTCAAGAAAGAAGACAAACTAAATGCACTTGGGGTGACTTTGAGTCTGATTTAATGTAATTTGAATTATTTTATTGGCTGCTACCAATATGCTCTGAGTTAATTTGTGATGCACAATTAACTGAGTCATCTAGGTGTGTGATACAGTCTGGATCGAGTCCTCATGGGTCAATGCTGTTTGCCGCTCACTGCTTTTATATGGCATATGAATGAAGTTTTTTTTTTATTTGTTAATAAATTTGTTAATAAAATCATCACAAATCTCACAGATATAAATAATAACAACAAATACAGTTAAACATACCTTTCAAATGCTAAAAAAAAACACTTTTTTAGAAAAGCATAGCCTAACTCATTTTACATTCATTCTACCAGAAAATCTATGTAAAAATGTAAATTCCACAGTATGTTTAAATACTAAGTTGCGCGACAGGGATTGCATTAATCTATTAATAATATGCATATGTCCACTGATAGCCTATTATGTAGCCTACTGTATCTCTTTCATTTGCGCAATAACATTGAACATTGTGCCATTAACATTTTGAAATAAATGAACAAATGAAAACACAAACAAAGTACCTCTTGAATCCAAACATACATTATTACAACAATACAGTCTTTCTTACCTTTTTTACACCCAGTTTCCCAACAGTACTACCTGTTCCCAGGTAAAAACGAACACCTCCTTGTGCGCCCGTTGCTCCACGAAGAGACATAAGGAGTCTTTTGAAAGCTTTTTAAACGTGAAATAACTGAATTAATATTTTTAAATGAATTTAATTTCTTCTTAACTCGAACAACGGCATATTGCGTGTCCTACTTGTAGTTTCAACAAGTTCCCCGTGCGAAGCGAAGCTGCCGGTGTCACTTCGACACTCTTCGGCGGACTGTCAGTGAACAATGTGCAGGCACGAGAGAGGGACAGAGAACCGAGAATGGAGACTGGCGGAGTGATGCTGCGCTTTTAAGCGTCACGGCGCGCGTTGGGATGGACACAGTGTTGAATTGTGCTCTGGGCGCTACTTTAGGCTGCGGAAGTGTGATTTTTCAGCTCCGTACTATAGGACATTGAAAACTTCACCACCAAAAGGTAAACAGTTAAACACAAAGCATTATTATTATTATTTTGCACTGCGACCTTTTGTTTTGAAGCTAAGATAGTAGATAGTTCTATATTTAATCAGGAAATATTTTGCGCAATCGATTGTAATTAAATTTACAACCGTGATAATGCTCATATAGATTCTTTATAATGATTTTATCACTATTCTGGGATCTTATTTATACTGATATAGCTAAGCGTAATTAACAGTACTTTCAGCAATAGAGGGCACCATTCACTAGTGTATGTGAACAGGCCACACGTTCCCTCAAGTTTCCTCGTTTTCCTAAAGGGATGGTTCACCCCAAAATGTAAAGTCTATCCTCATTTACCCACCCTTATGAAGTCCTAAATCAGTATGAGTTTATTTTCTCTGGGAGCACAAAAGCAGATGCTTAGTAGAATGATAGTGACTGGTATCTTCAGGCTCCAGTCCCATTCACTAGATCTTTTTCCATGCAATGAAAATGAATGGTGGCTGAGACTGTTGTGCTTTTATATTTCAGGGAAGAAAACAATAATGTGTTTGTACCATTAAGAGAGTTTTCGTTTCTGAGTGAACTAAGGGAAATTTAGAATAATATTTGCAATAATAAATAGCTCTCAGCAATGGTGTAGATCACACGGGGGACGTGTTAAAAGCTAGAAATAAGAGAAAAATTAAAGTTGCCTATTCTCTACCAGTCCAATTTTTTGTACGGAAAGATTTTTAATGTTTTGCTGAAAATTTTGCTTTGATTACAGGAATAAATTACATTTGAAAATATATTCAAATAGAAAACAGTTATTTTAAATAGTAAAAATATTTCACTGCTTTTGCTGTACTTTGGATCAAATAAATGCAGGCTTGGTGAACAGTGTCTTTAAGTCATTGTTCAAAAACTTTTGACTGGTAGGTTATATACAGAAATTTTATTTTATAATGTTATATTATATATGTATATTACATTTCTGTCCCCCTCACTTCTGAAATGATGGCTATGCCCCTGGCTCTCAGTGAATGGAGAGATGCGCACTAAATATATAAAACAGTGCTTGATCATTCACAGTCAGTAAGGAATTGATGTGCATAGTGGTAACTGGAAAGTGTCTGAGAGATAAGACTAAATGAAAGACCGTGTGTGCTCTGTGTGTTAGTGAAGTGAAGTGAGCAGAAATTGACTTCCAAGGCTGGGAGAGAGACAGACACCTCAGTATTTTGGTAGCTCTCCCTGGGCATTATGTCTGTGCATATAATATTACTGTTTACATTGATAACTCTCTGAACATTATTCCTTTGATTTTAGACTTATTTAGTTAATTTAGTTGCTTAAACACTCTCCTGGAAAAACATGTAATAATTCTTATTCTTATTTAACCTAGTGATAGCTTTTTGCTTGTGTCTATTTGACAAAATTAATAAATAAATGGTTTAGCCATGCTACCATGTCCATTTGTTATTGGTATTTGCAACCATGTTGATTCATATAATCTAGTGAGTGAGTAAGTGAATACACTTCTATTATACTGTCTATACAACATTATAAATATAACCTTTATCTTGTTTCTATGACTGACAGGATGATTTATCCAAGAGCTGCAAATAAATGTTCAGAAGGAGCATGTTCATAGTCTCAATGGATATACCAATGTTTGCCTATCTGGAATAAAAAGACAATGTGAAAACACGAATCACTGATTTATTCAGGGCTTCAGGTAAGGTTCACACAGTATACAGTTTCATAAAGATTCTGCTTGATTTTACAGTATGTCTTCTGTAGCAATCTAAAAATAGTGGCTCATTATGTCTTGAGCCATGTGATGGCTAAGTGTGGAATGTAGTAGTGGTGAGGTTTAGTGGCATGGTGAGTCATTTAAAGGATCGTGCATGCAGCAATGCCTATATTAGGGGATCGGGGACGATTTTTAGATCCATTTTCTTCTGTGATCAAAGGGTGTGTGTAGCAGTAAATTACTAAAGTAGAATTAAAAACAGAACCATTTTGTGGTGAAATGGTAGAGGTGAGCATAGTTTAGATTCTGCAGAGAATCTGACCAGCTAATCTTTTCTGATGCAGTGGTGTGTATGGTCATGCATCTCAAAGAGGGTAGAATAATACAGTTTAACAGAATGTAAGATGAAGCTGCAATGGGGAGATTTAAAAATCTTTATGTAACTCTGACAGACTTTATGTTTGGGGAAAATAATACAAAATTGCAACATTTACCCCCCATCGTCCGCAATCAATTTTGAATGTATGCTGCTTCCTCTAAGACCTCTGATTGGTTGATAGGTTTGTCACAGTGTTACAAAATGATGTAAAAATTGCAGCTATGAACAATATACACATGAAAAGAGACGAGGCCCCACTGGGGTTATTCAGAACCCTACTGAGAATCTCTAGGCTCTCTTTCAAAAAGGCCATTCTCTGAGGATCTAAAGGCTCGAGGGTTCTTCCAGTAACCCCATCATAAAGGCAAAGGTTTGAATCACAGATGCATACTGAAGTTCTCTGAGTGCACAGTAGGATATCTTCAAAGGATGTCTAGAGGTTCCCCAGTGGACTCGATACCCATATATGCCTCAAGTATCTTTTTCATTGTTCAGTGAAAATGTCTCCCCAATTGCATTTTTTTTTTTTTTTTTGTAAAAGCCTTTTACTATATCCAATAGGAAATACATCAATACATGACTGAAAACTGCTTTGTGAGAAACCCTAAATTATACTTTGAATTCTGCTAGTGCAACTCTTTCGTAATACGTTGCATAAATCCATTGATGTGGTATGTTTGTGGGTGTGTATGATAAGCAGTTTAACTGCTAGCTGGGTGTTCCTGTTCTTAAGATAGAACTTCTATTAACTGAACAGTTAACAATCATAAATTATTTATTTTCTAGTACCTTGTGATTAGACTGACAGGGATTAAATGGGGAATTGAAGAGCTTGGAAGTCCCTTTAAAATATAAATGACTTGATTTACTTCAATATGATTTCCACCAGTTTTTTAGTATGATTTTAGCAAGGTCGAATTGCTGGAAATCTCATTATGAGCAACCCTGTGTGACAAAACAAATTAATTGGCTTATTATATTTTAAAATGTTGTAAAGGCCATCTCCACAGGACTTGGCATTTATATCCTCTAGGAAAAGACATAATTAAATTACTGAACCTCAAATGAAATTTGATCATGAAGGGCTAATTGACACTAACTGAACATTGTCAGTCATCCACCAATGAAAATGCAATGAAGATGCTGGATTTTGGAGCAGCTGAATATCTCATTTATATATAAAATATAGATTTTGATTACACTTTATTTTAAGGTTTCCTTTTCACGGTGTAATTATACATTTAAGTAGGCCTACTAATTAATATTAATTAACTACATGGACTTAGTATTTGGTTAGGATTAGGGTTCGGCATAGGGTTACTTGCATATAATTGTGCATAATTTAGTATTATAATAGCAAATACATGTAAAGTGTAACACCTTTAAAAATGTTACCTAGATTTTTATATAAAAATGTTATTTAGAAAATAAACCAAAAGATTTATAATGCACACAAATTCAGCAAATTCACAGAAAAGAGTAACAGAAGTCTCATGAGAGAACATGAAAAGCAGGATGTCTGGTCACTGATGTGTGTTATGGACACCAGCTTTTCCAGGAAGACCACTGCCTTAGCAAAAAAACATGTGTTATGTGCAAATGTATTCAGTACTAATGCACCCATACTGACTGTTTGGCTTATTGGGAACCATGTTCCTGCCATGACTTTTTTTAAATATCATGTGTCAGCATACTTATCAGACCTCTTTTATAGCTGAAATTCTGCTTACTGGCAGTCAAACTAGTGACACTTTTGCATCTGTTTGGTCTTAATGAGTCAGTTTCAAACTAATGTTTCATGTGTTTCCAGGGGTAATTCTAGTATTTTCATTTTAGGGGGGCTCAGCCCCCAATGAGGGTATAATATTAAAAAATAATAATACATAAAAAAAAAAATGTTTGACTAATAGGGTTGGGTGGTATACTAAATATATTGCAGTACTGTATTGCATAGATTGGTATAACATTTGATTACTGAATAAGCCAAATACGAGTCACACACACACATTTATTGTACAAAACACAAAATTTTACTGTTTGCATTTCAAGTAGGCTACAAACCTCTTTCTTTAGCTAAAGTACAAACCTCTTTGCAACATGCACTTTTATATTGATAATTTAATTTTTTAAATGAAAATAGCAACATGATTGTTTTATAAAATATGCGTTCGTATGTGTTAAAGGGGTCATCGGATGCCCATTTTCCAGAAGTTGATATGATTCTTTTGGGTCTTAATAAAAAGTCTATAACATACTTTGGTTAAAATCTCTCACTGGTAGTGTAAAAAGCACCTTTTACCTTGTCAAAATCAGCTCTATTTTCAGCATTTTTTTTCAGTCATTTTTTTTTTGTCTATGTTGCTTTAAATGCTAATGAGCTCTGCTGACCCCACCCCTCTCTTCCATGGAGTGACGAGCAGACTGTAAACTCCAGCCGCAAAACTAACTAGCACATTATTAGGAAAGGCGGGTTTCAAAGATTCATAAAAAACCCTAATACTCACTTCTTCTGTAGGTGAAGCTGGATCCCGAATGATTCGCGTGAACATAGACGCATTTAGGCAGATCGGGATCAGCACATTCCCTTCAAAAACAAAAGTAACGCTAATCCTCTGCGTCTTCAGTGGCTCAGATGTCGAGAGTAAATGACGACTGCTATATTCATTATAACATCCAGCAACAAAATACCTCAATCGCTTAATCGGAGACATTCTTGTCTTCCCCTGCACCGGAGTTGACACAGCGGACAGCTCTCAGCCCACTCAGGGCAGGTCTAAGCTAAGACGCCTTGTCAATCAAATCAAAACAATCGTGAGAGTGGCCATTACAGAACTACGTCATTCTGCCAGGAACCTCAGAACAGCCTGATTTGAGAAAGGGGATTTTACGAAAAACACTCGGTGGATTTTTTCATTATAGGATGGATGTGGACACACACTTCGGCCACACTTTATATTAGGTGGCCTTAACTACTATGTACTTAAATAAAAAAATAAGTACAATGTATTTATTGTGCTCATATTGTATTGCAACACATTATTGCTGCTATTGAGGTGGGATACGGGTAAGGTTAGGGACAGGTTTGGTGGTATGGGTAGGTTTAAGGGTGGGTTAAGGTGTAAGGGATGAAAAGTGTAATTATAAATGTAATTACAGAAATTAGTTACAGATGTAACTACATAGGCATTTTTAAAAATATAAGTTCAATGTAAGAACATGTATGCACACATAAGTGCATTGTACCAAATGATTAATTTAAATGTAAGTACATAGTAGTTAAGGCCACCTAATATAAAGTGGGACCCACACTTCCAACACACATTTATGTTCAAACAACTTGAAAAGTGAATTTAGCATCCATTGACCCTTTTAAAGGCTACATTTTCAAGGCTACGTTTCCTACAAAACTTTACAGTAGATGTGAAACCCCATGGCATTTTGTAAACTGTATTTATGACAAAGAACTGTCGCTCATGTGCAGTTTATGGAACTAATTGGAAAATTAGGGGGTTCAAAAAGCCAAGGACCATTTTAATTTTACTTACTATAGGCCTATACTGAGAGGGAAAATTAAACATTAAGCTGATCTATGGCTGTTTTTGCACTTATCATCACTTTTGCCAACCTTCTCGAGCAACCGAAGCTTCAAAAACAAGCCCAATATTTTTGGATGATTTATTATCATCAATATTATTGCTTGTCAGATTTTCCTAACAAGCAACCATATTTTAAAAATAAGCCCAAAAAAACACAACCCACGACCCGAGAACTTTACAAAAAAAAGAAGCAAAAACTTTGCGTATAATAAGTGGACTTGGCAACTCTGCAGATCATCACAGATCTGAGGGCCTCTGCATTGTGTTCGGTTGAACAAGTTGACCTTTGTAAAATGTATTTGTTCTTCAGTATATGCAACATTTCTGATCACCCATTTACTGGACCCTTATGTCACCTTATATTAAACACTGCATGGCAGAAATTGTAATTCTGCATGCTGTGCTTTATGCCCCCTACTTGACAGGTCATCTCTGTGAATGTATTTACCCCTGCTGGGCTTTTGTAATGTATACAACTTTTTTCCAATAGGTCAAATTACCTCACTTTACTTCTCACATTAACACATTATAGTATTAAGCTTTGATTCAATCATGGAAACCTGTACAAATGGAGCCTAGGAAAGAGATGGAAAAGTGTAAGGTGTTTGCACAAATGTGCCACATCAGTCACTGGCAGTGGCGGCTGCTGGTCTTTCAAAGAGGGGACGCTCATTTTCAGCCTACATCACAAAAATTGTCCATTTATTTATACGTAAATTCTGCCCTACGTTCCTTTTCAAGAAAATGCTCTGTGACCCTGTCATACCAACTAGGCGTCTTTTCCAGTGACTTGACCAGTGTCCTCTCAATGGCCAGCAGAGCTAGGCCAAACCCCACCTTTGACCAAACAACACATCCGTGAGATGATTTCATCAAGAGGCATGGCCAGCAGTACATTTTCTTTGTCACAGCACTTCCAGTCAGCCAGCTAACGTTGTCATACCAGGAGAGTTGAAAAGACCTGTTAATTTTCCCTATCTTTTGCACTAAATCAATCTTAGGTGTTGATCTGCCCTGCTGTTTAATTCTAAGTTTCTCCTCGTAAGGAAGACTTTCAAATGGCTTTGCCACAATCAAGTCAACAATATTGGCACTGTCTGCCATTGTGTGCAGTTTGCTAGTTGGCTAGTTCACCCCATGACGATATCCTAGCCTACTGTATGAATGAATGAATGAACAAACGATCTAAAGAAAGATATTAAACTCGATGGAGGAAATGTGGGAATTAGGTTAAACTGAAACAAGGACTGTGGTGTATAATTGTATGAAATGTATGATGAAAATTGGCTAGCAATTTCGCTAAGCAAATAAAAAGAAATAGGACGGTTTGTCTTTCAACTACACTTGCAAAATCCGCTATGAGACTGAGCTCGAATAGCTTCAGCATCAGTGACTTTTTTATAGTACAAAATCGCTGTCAATCAAAAGGAGATGCAGTCTTTCGACAGACCCTCCAATCATTACGCAGAAGCCCGGAGTCCAGGCCAGCCCACTCCTCCATTCACCCCCAGAGATGCTGAGCGTCCGTGGGCGGGACATAATCGCAGCATTTATCCAATGACCATCTAGTTTCGAAGCACTGAAAAAAACTGTTGAAAGCAGCCCCATTGAAGTCAATGGACGCTAGGCTTCAACAAGGAAATAGACGGTTTCATCGGGTGCACGCGCGTTGCCACGGTTACGCGTCTGGCCCTAAGTTAACTTCCGTTCTGTGTTTGTTTATCATTCTGGCTCACTGATCTAGAATGGTAATATGGCGCCGACAACAAACGCAGTTAAATGTAAAGTTATGAATAGACTGAAGTTGGGCTCAGGTTGTTGTGCTGTGGGATGCAACCTGACCTCTGGAACGAATGCCTTGTCAAAAATAAAAATGTTTCGGTTTCCAAAAGACCAGGGGAGACTGCAAGCATGGATCGCCGCTGTGCGGAGAGAGGCTTGGCTGCCAGGCAAGAATTCAAGGATCTGTAGCACTCACTTCTTTACAGGTAACAAACTCATGATAAGCCATAGACAGCTAGCTGACCAGCAGTAATAAGCAGACAATAGTTACGAATTAGCTAAATTTATTGTTACACACGTAAATAACATTGTATACATTGATTTTAAACAGTAACGTTTGCTCTGTGTTTATTAGCTTTAGCTATGATTTGAACTAGCGTTATGAATGATAAGAACCACAGTGGTTTTCAATCAATGCTATGCAAATACCATGCAGTATTTAACATTCAGCTTTGGTTTGCTCCCTGGGGGCATAATACAATAATGCATAGCTTTTCTAAGGAAACTTTAAATGAATTACTAAATAAGGGCTTGTACAACATTTTCACTGACTACATTATCAATTATATATTTTATCTGTAAAGCTGCTTTGCAACAATTTGCAGTGTGAAAAGTGTTACAAATAAATTTGACTGATCTAAGTTCATTGTACTAGTAGGTTACTAATATTTTTTTGTATTAATAATTTTTTACAATATCATAGAAATGCATTTTTTACTCAAAAAATGTCATGTAACCAGAAAAGTTATGGATTATGCAAAGTTTGTATGATGCCCAGCAAGGTGCAGTACTATGAACACTTAACTGTTCCTGTTACTCGTTTTACTTTAGGTGCACCATCAGTGGACCCATGCCATCCTGATTATGTTCCATCAGTGTTTGCACACAAAAACACCACTACTGGTGGTTCACAGAAGTTGGAGCGATACCAGAGGCATCAGAGGAGATCATCTGTGGTTGAGCCCATGGATTCACCTTCCTTAGAGGTTACCCGGGCTGACTCTGAAGAAGGATGCACTGCTGTGGGTACAGATCTGTCAATGGCAGACATTGACCAACTACAAAATGAAAACATTGAGTTAAAAAGAAAAATGGTTTCACTGGAGAAGAAACTGGAGTCTCAAGAAAAACGACTACAAGATCATATGTTTGGCAGACTATCCGATTTTATTTTAAATGAGGACAAGCACACTCATTTTTACACTGGCCTACCATCTGCTTCTGTGTTTTTCACCCTCCTCACTTACCTGTCATCAATATGGAATGCATCATCAACCATACTTACCCTTCCAGAGCAGTTTCTTGTAGTCCTGATGAAGCTTCGTCTAGGCTTAACTCATCAAGACCTAGCTTTTCGCTTCAGAGTGAGTTGTGGAACTGTCTCAAACATCTTTCATGAATGGCTCGATGTGATGGCTAAAGAATTACAATGCCTTGTCCGGTGGCCTTCCAGAAAAGCAATCAGAAGAAATCTCCCCACCCTCTTCAAATCTACAGGTTTCCAACAAGTTAGATGTATAATAGACTGTACTGAAGTTTTCATTGAGAGGCCGACTAGTTTGCAAACACGAGCAATCACATACTCCCACTACAAATCACATAACACTGTGAAGTTCCTTGTTGGTATTAGTCCAACGGGAGCCATTACATTTTTATCAAAAGTCTGGGGTGGCCGTGCTAGTGACAAGGTTATAACCAAAAATTCTGGGTTGATTGACCTCCTTGAACAAGGAGACCATGTAATGGCTGATCGAGGCTTCAATTTTCCTGAATATTTTGCCACCAAATGTGTCCGTCTTCATATACCAGCATCTACAAAGGGAAGAAAACAATTGACAGGATTAGAGGTGACACAATCTAGAAAAATGTCACGAGTGAGAATCCATGTGGAAAGGGCCATAGGAAAACTGAAGTCATTCAGAATTCTGCGGAACACCCTGCCAGTCAGCATGGTCAAACGGAGAAATGATAACAGTCTTTGCACAATAGATAAAATATTAATTGTTTGTGCAGCACTTTCAAATCTGGGGAAACCACTCGTACCAAAATGAAACCACAAATTAATTTGATAGATAACTTTTTTTAATAAATAAATTAAAATGAAAATACATTAATTATAATAACGAAAAACATGAAATTGTAATATTTGAAGTGTTGCACTTGTGTATCACAATGTTTCACATAGATTGTAATTATAAAATGAAATTATATATTCAATAAAGAACACTAACAACTATTGGTTAACTGATTTACTGATTGATAAATATGATTTCTGCTGTTTTTAATGTATTAATGTATTTAATGTAAAAAGCTCAAAAAGGCTGGAACAACCAATGCTTTCTTTAGAAAAAAACACACACCCTTTTTCTTGTTAGACTGATTTCAGATCACCACTATTGAGCTGCTTTTGAGACCATTTTCATGTAGTGGTCACTCAACTGTAGTCTTCCCTCAAAAAATGAATCCACAATGTTTGGAAGCATGTGTTTAAAGTAAAAGCTACGTAGCCTTTGCATATATGTGGTGACAAAACCATTGTCATAAGGCACATCAAGCTCCAGGTGCTGTACTGGGGTCCAAATAACAAGACAGGATGTTTTCAGCCCGAGACAGTGCATCCCTAACTGTAACTGCCTGTAGTAACCTCTGGGGCCTTTTGGGTTCAAAATGTACTGCCCGCCCTCCACTCTGATGTCTTGGTTTGTGGAAGTGAGTGCATCATTAAGGGATGTGCAAGTACTGAGTGTGATGGGGCATTTTACTTCTAGCAACTTGTTATCAATGATACCATCAGGGCTTGCTGCCAGCCATGGGTCTCCTTCACACACCACCAGCCCTCTGTCCATCACTATGCAGCCCCTCTCTCTAATCTGCTCCTTAGCAAGTCTCTCGCTTTCCTTCCCATACCTTGTGGCCACACTCCCCTGGAACTTTGGGTAAAGGTGTTCATTAAGAAACTTAGCTGGGTCAGTTGCCTCACTCTGAGGCACCTTGCTGGCTGTGCTTGCTGTTATGCGCAGCTTGCGTGCATCATGCCAGAGTGGTTCTATGCTCTGTTTCCTTGTGTTTCTCTCTAGTTCCACCACTTGATTTGGGTTCAGTTTAATGAATGCATCATAAAATGCTGTGCACTTTAGACAGCTCAGAGCACTACCATGTTCATCGTGGGGCTGAGCTAAGCTGCTGAACACATTGAAATCCTCTCCCTGAGCATCCTGCTCTCCCTGACTGCTGGGGAAATCCTGACTACCTGACTCAGAGGCTGTGTCTGTCTCACTGCTGTCACACATGACAGAAAAGAGAGCGCAGTCTGGCACAACTTCCTAAAAGAAATGGTGAAAATACCTTACCTACTCTGCCATACAGTATATAGTACTGAGTCTTTTACAATAGACCAACTGGTTGATTTGGTAAAGATATAACTTACTTTCAGGGCTTTAAAAAGCTTTTTTGGTGAGCCATCTGGATTTACAGTGGGAAGGCAGAGGGGAGCTTGTAGCTTGATCTTCTTGCCAGGTTTCAAGAAATTGCACTGAGCTACTGGTTGTGGGTCAGCCTAAAAGGATATTTGAAATATACATTATACACTAATACACATTATAGTAACAACAATTAAGGAAAATACACATGATGTAATGTTGTATGACCCCCATTAAAAAACAGTATATAATGATTATATAATATCAAATTGTTATATAATATATATAAATTGTTATATAATAACAATTATTATTATTAATCAATATAATAATTGCTAAACTATTCACCTTCTTAGTTACCCGTGACCAAACACTTGGTTTTGAAGTGATAGATGGGCCACTCTGGAGTCCATCCTGGACACACTGCTCCACGGTAACCAAAATCGTACCCACATGACTACACACTTCTCCATTGCTGCATAGATCCAAACAGACATTTTATCAGCGGGATAAATGGCAGTATTGAAAAAGCTTATCTAAATGCTACTGTAAAATGTAACAGTGCTGTATTGTTTAGCTAGCCAGCCATGCTTACCCTGCCATACAGGTGCAATGTCCACTCTGGACTTCGCCGGACTTCTTTGCAACTATCCAGGCGGAGTAGCTCTTTGAAAGCGTCTGACCAGCCTCGATTTCCCCGTAAACAACACAGGTACTTCCATTCGTGTAAGTTAGAATGTTTTGAACTTTTCCGGAATGAAAATAGTTATAAGCATCCAAGCTCCGATATGCCTTGAACGCCTCCCTTGTATATACGCATTCCTTCTCGACTAGGTATTCAAAGATGTGTACCTGACTGACCTCCGGTAAATTAGACAGGTCTGTAGAAAAAAATTCTTGTCTCAACATTTTGTTGAACGGGTCTGGTAGAGTAACGTTAACCTTGTCGCATTTAAGTTTGGCAAAGTAGCGGTTTTTTTCTTCTAATGGCAACTCAAAAGCATATTGGCTAGACATGGTTTTAACTTTTTAGCTAATTTACTTATCGCTCTCTCTCTCTCTCTCATTAATCTATGATTTACTTGTTATGTATACTGCTTATTATTATAAATAATATACTCTAAAGGGACTGACGCGGTTGTTATTGATTGTTTGCGGAAGTTTACCGGAAGTTAAGTTTGGGCCACAAAAGCGCGCATGCGCAGTAACGTTTGTTTATGTTGTTGCCGTTGAAACCGTCTATACACTGTGACGCTACGGGAATGTATGAGAAGGAAATCGAGTCAGCCAACCTGCTATATGTAGCTGATTCTGAACGAACTCGTCTTTGAGATTAACGTGTTCTAACACATTTTTAGTCAATAAAATGTTAACACAATAGTACATATTTGACCATTACTTTTTGGACATTATAGGGGAAGCCGAACTTCCCTTGCAGTCTTAAAGAAATCCCCACTGGTCACTGGACATATATACAGAAGCGAACTGTGACTCTTGAGCCTTGGCCCTATCCCCCTACCCTCATCAGGGGAAAAAACAAACTATAAGCTTACAGAGTCGTCTTCTAAAAGTCATCTTTAACAATTCCACCTCTGAAACAAGTGGCTAATCCAGCCTTAAGGGGGTCGTATACCAGACAACAAGTGCATCACTGCACCGCGCCACACCACATCTTTAAAGGGGACATCAGATGCAAAATTCACCCGTCCACATGAACGTGGGTGTTTTCAAAACCACAGCTTGGACGGTTTGGTCATTTGTTCACACACAAACGCAGCATCTGGTCACTGAAACCAAGCATTTTTTTAAAATCCTGCCAGGGTGAAGATTTTCAAATACTTTGGTTCCAGTGTTATCGTGTAGACAGCGAAACCAGAAATTTTGACTTGTGACGTCAGAGCATGAGCTCTTATCTCTGCCTACTGGAAATTTTTTCAGGTTTCTGATTGGCCAGCATGGCTTTACGGTTGAGATTATATTGCTACCTGTTGGTTTGGTGTGCTCTTAACAGTGCTTCATTGCATACTATTGCATTTTCATGTGGACATTTTTTTTTTTAAAACGGAAGAAGGAAAAACTCTGTTTATAAAAATACCCATGTACATGTGGTCATGGCCTTACATGGTGTTTGTGTCATGGAGACACCAGCCTCGTCAGGTTCCACCAATCAGCCCGCACATTCACAATCACCCGAATTCTGATTCGCCGCACCTTCTGCACCTCATTAAGACTAACCTTTGTCTGGTCTCATAGTCACTTACAGACTATTCACTGGACTTGGAGTTTAATCACTGGAGACCCCACCTCGGATACTTACCTGCCTCTCCTGATCCAAACCTTCATCCTACAATGATTCTAGCAGCCGACTATAAAGAGAAAGCCAGGGAAGGAGCCAGGGAAGAAGCACTGTCTGGGAGTATGCCGTTCAGTTCTGCACCCACTAGTGGCTGGAATGAAAAAGCACTGCTTACCGCCTTCCGACATGGATTGAATCCCTCCAGTTGGCGATCTATGACGACGCAATGGGTCTTGAAAGCTTTGTTGAGAAGGCCAAATTTCCCAGCGTGTTACTTACTGCACGGAGGATCAGCAAATCTCTCCACCCTCTTCGTCTGCACATCCGACTCCAGCACCAGAACCCATGTAGGTTGACAATTACCACCTCACGTGAGCGGAATATGATAGGAAAATAAACTCTGGACTCTGTTTTTATTGTGGGGCAAGCAGTCATCTCCTCAACAACTGCCCGATCCGTCCAACCCACCCAGCGGTGAGTACTATCCAACTGAGTCCTCAAATAGTTACCTTGTCTCTCATGACCGTACAATTAATTACTCCTCATACCTCCCTTTCAGCACAAGCCCTTCTTGACTCTGGTTCCAACAAAGGGTTGACTTCGTTACCTGCCGAAGTCCAACTCCAATACCTGCATCCTGGTGGTCTCCAAGGCTTGTAAACTCATTTTTTAAAGATTACCTACTGCCATTGAAACTGCTGAATTAGTTTCATTGTGTGTTCAGGAACTTTGCTGTCCCCGAGGACATTGTCTCTGACCATGGACCACAATTCATCTCCCAAGTCTGGCAAGCCTTCTTCTGGATCCTAGGAGTTTCCATCAGTTTATTCTCTGGATACCACCCTTAATTCAATGGCCAGATTGAGTGGAAGATCCCAGACATTGGGAGATACCTGTGCAGTTACTGCCATCAGAATCAGCATGACTGGAGCTGATTTCTACCTTGGGCCTAGTACGCACAGAATTCCCTCCGTCAGCACTCCACCGGCCTCACCCCCTTTCTGCGCATACTCGGCTTCCAACCTCACTTATTTCCATGGTCAGGAGAGCCATCGGAAGTCCCAGCGGTAGATTTCTGGTTCAGAGAGCGCGCGAGGGTTTGGGACTCAGCACATGTCCATCTCCAACGGGCAGTCCGGAGCTTTAAGCGGATGGTCGTCGCCTGCCAGCTGCACCTTACCATCTGGGAGACAAGGTCTGGCTGTCAACATGAGACAACTGCCTCCGGCTGCCCAGTCGTAAGCTGAGTCTTCGCTTCACTGGTCCGTTCGCCATCAGGAGGCAGATAAATGACATCATGTATCAACTGGACTTGCCTCCCACTCATCATATCACACCATCATTTCATGTTTCCCGGAGCATGCGTCAGGAGCCGTTAGTCTTGCAAGCTAAGTTGCTTCAATTCAATCTCTGCATTCTTGCATACTTGTTGTTTATGGCTTCTCAGTCGCCGTTCCTGCCTTTTGAATAAATCCTTGAAACTTACCTGTTTGCCTCTTCATGTCTCCTTCTGTGTTGTGATGGTTTTAACATTGTGTGTGTGTGTGTGTGTGTGTACACAACCACCCTATAATGACAAATCCACAGAGTGTTTTTTTAAATCCCCAAAAATCATGAGCACTGCCTTAGATCAAGCCGTTCACAAATTCTTGGCAGAGTGATGTCACACAGGTCCAAGTCCCCTCCCATGACCATTGACGAACACTGCCATTTTGGCATAGACCTGCCCTGAGTGGGCTGTAAACAGTACCCCATTGTTTCAATACCAGAGCAGGTTTAGACAAGAATATCTCCTAAGCAAATAAGGTGTTTTGTTGTTGTTTGAAATAATGAACATAGCAGTCGTCATGTGTTCCCAAAATCTGAGCTGCCGAAGACGCAGTGCATTGGTTTTGTGATTCAAGGGAAGTGCCCCCCAATCTACCTAAATGCAGCAATGTTCGCAAAACATTTGTGACCCAGCTTCACCTACAGTAGATGTGAGTACGTTTTTTTTTTTTTTTATGAATCTTTGTAAATTGCACACGTGGTCAGAATTGTTGGTACCCTTGGTAAATATGATCAAAGAAGGCTGTGGAAATAAATCTGCATTGTTAATACATTTGCTCTATTATTTTAAAAAATTCACAAAAATCGAACTTTTCATTGGGGAATAAGAATTTAAAATGGGGAAAAATATCATTATCAAATAAATATTTTTCTCTAATACACATTGGACACAATTAACGGTACCCTTTTATTCAATACATTTTGAAACCTCCATTTGCCAAAATAGTACAGGAGTTTTCTCCTACACTGCCTGATGAGGTTAGAAAACACCTAACAAGAGATCAGAGACCATTCTTTCATCCAGAATCACTCCAGATCTTTCAGATTCCCAGCTCCATGACGGTGCTTCTCCTCATCAGTTCACCCCACTCCTTTTCTATAGGATTCAGGTCAGGGAACTGAAATAGCCATATCAGAAGCTTGGTTTTGTGCCCAGTAACCCATTTTTGTGTTGTTTTTAAGGTTTGTTTTTGGATTATTGTCCGGTTGGAAGATCCAAACATGGCCCATTATAAGATTTCTAACAGAGTCAGTCACTTTTTGATTTTTTATCTCTTGGTATTTGATAGAATCAGTGATGCTATGTCCAGGACCTCCAGCAGAAATATAGGCCCACAACATTAAAAATACAGCAGTAAATTTCATTGTACACACAGGGTACTTTTTATTCCTGTGTTTGCTGCTAAAAAGCTAATTTTTAGTTACATCTGACCATAGAAGCCAGTCCCATTTGAAGTTCCAGTCGTGTCTGACAACTGAATATGCTGGAGATAGTTTTTTTGGTGAAAGCATTTTCTTTTCTTGATTTTTTTTTCTTCAAGCCCTCCCAAACAACATGTGGTGATGTAGGTGCTGTTTGATATTTTTTTTAAGTTTTCTGACCCTGAAACTCAAACTTTTTCCGCAATTTTCCAGTCTTTAGCCACTCAATCTCTCATTCTCACCGTGCATTAGGTCAATATAAACACATGTCCTCTTCCAGGCAGATTCATAACATTTTCTGTTGATTGGAACTTCTAAATTATTGCCCTGCTCTAGCCCCAGTCATCATCCAAATTCTTTAATTTAGAACGGCGAGCTGCAAGAACAGCTTACATTTTCAAAAACCTGCAGTACTCGAACAAGAAAAAGTGCGTACATCTGTTCAGACCCTGACGTGATGCAAAGCACTTTTCCATGTCAAGCCAGTTTTTACAAATATGAGTACTGGCGTGGATTTAAGTGTACGCACACTCTAAGATCAAATATTAGAGTACACACGCTTTATAAATGAGGCCCCAGGCGTGTGACTCATCTATTTATTTATTTTATATTTAACATTTAAATTACTGTGTAGAAACAGAGATGATATCCAGTCTGACAGTCATTAACGCAACAAAAGCATCATAACTCATAACTACTTTAATAGCAACATTATTTGAAATGTAGCGTATTTGCACTTGCTAATGGGTTTTGTTTTGCCTTTTGTTACCTATCCTGGGATTTGATAAGGAAGTGCCTGCTGACAAGACACATGTTTGACAAAGTTCATCTGAAAATACAAAAGTGGACTTTTAAAATTCAGAATAACTTATAAAGCAATGTTTTTGAGTCTGAAACAATGCTTTGTTGTTTTTAATGTAAATTGAAAGCTAACATATCTATAAAATATGCTAGATATTTGTGAACTGCACCAGGTTAATCACGTCAAAATAGAACAGAGCTAGAAAGTAATTATAGTGAATCTTTGAACACAGCCATTATTCATTTAATAACAAATGATAAAAAAATATTGTTTTGTGTTTATATCCAAACTAATATATGGATTTTAGTCTTTTCTTTGGTCGGGGGGCGGGGGGGGGGGGTGCTACAAAACTAATGATCAGGCAGCTTATGCCATTATAATGATAATATGAATTAAATTGAACAGAGGAGGAAGGATATAAACTATAGATTTAGATATAAAACATGTTACATGATTAAAAAAAGGGAAAGGTGATATCATCATGAGATATCACCGTCTTTCCTAATAATCCTTTCCTAGACTCCTGGAGTTATGAAAATGTAAATGAGAATGAAAATGAGTATAACCAGCCAGATTATCTCACATGAGGGTGGGTGATTTACTATGCCAAGATGTCAAGCTGCCATCTGGCCTTGATCACAGCAACCTCAGTAAGATTTAACAGTTGCTTCTCTTTGAAGCTGCTGTTATGAACAAGATAATCTAATGCTCTGTGTCGCTACATGTTGAGTGAAAGAATATGCCTGAGATGCATTTTGATAATTTATCATTGGTGTTTTACATATAATAGGCAATTTAGTTTAAATATCCCACTTTACTTGCATTCAGATCAGCACATCATTGTTTCCCATCTAATTGGTTTAGCTTATACAAGGATCACATCTTGCCAAAATATTATGCTCTACTTCACCCATAATTCTTGTTTGTATTTATACACACATTCACTCCAAGACACAAACATTCACCTCATATGGCCTCTATCAAGTGTAAGACATCTTTTGTCTGAGAGAAAATCCAAAGATGAAAGCTTAAAATGTGAGCAGGATTTTCATACAGTTCATGTCACTTAAAGTGAGTGTCGCCAGTGCAGGTCTCACTGGGAGTTCACTGAATTGTTTACAATGATTTTATATATTATTTTTTATCCAAATTACACTTGATAAGCAGTGATGGGTATGCAGACAGGACACATCTAAAAAATTAGGTTGGCTGAATATCTGATAATATCTGACACAGCATGTCTGTTTTTGCATGGTGCTCCATGAGTCTGAAACATTAAGGGGATTAGCTTTAATTTTCCCAGTGAAATCCAGAGCCTCATACTTCTGGGTATCCAAAATATTCTATTACTGTATACATAAATACAAAACTTGTCAATTATGACAGTTTTACCACATTTTAAAGATAAAAAATAGCTTTTACTTATTTATTAAATTATTGTGAACCATTTAAAATTAAAAAAGTACAGCTAGCCATTAGCTCCAAATAAACCTGACCAACACATTCTCACTCCCAACTAGTCACATATTGACACTTGGTCACTACCCTTTGATGTCATTTTTTGATGCACCAAAAGGCTTTAGCATAATTGTTCGACGTGCAGGGTCCTCCATTGCTTTAAATAAGAAACACTTGGCATCAATATGCCGACACGAAATGTACTGGGAATTTTATCATCATGATTAAATTATATATTAGGTAATAATATTGCCATTATTGCATGTTGGGGTGTGATTTTTCAAACAGTCACAACAGTTTTATTTACATTACAATATTTACACATTTATGAGCACATAATCCAACCCCTGCCCCTAAACCTACCATTTGTCTATAAAACACAAGATATTGTAACATCCTGATGTTATCAGTGCCCAGTCGCACTGAGTAGAGCATACTACATGATGTCATCAGTATCGCGAGATTACTAGATATACAGTCATGGCCAAAAATATCGGCACCCTTGGTAAGTATGATCAAAGAAGGCTGTGAAAATTAATCTGCATTGTTAATCCTTTTGATCTTTTATTTTAAAAATTCACAAAAATCTAACCTTTCATAGGATAATAAGAATTTAAAATGGGGGAATATCATCATTAAATAAAAATTTTCTCAAATACACGTTGGACACAATTATTGGCACGCCTAGAAATTCTTATAAGTAAAATATCTCTGAAGCAGTGAAAATTCCCATTTCCACCATCATGGCAATAATTAAGAATTTCCAATCAACAGAAAATGTTACGAAACTGCCTGGAAGAGGACGTATGTATGTCGTTCTAATGTACAGTGAGTCTCGGGATCAGAAAACATTTTTAAAAAATGTCAAACAGCACCTACATCACCACATGTTGTTTGGATATACAGTTATGGCCAAAAGTTTATGACCCTCTGTAATAACTTCTTGTCTCCAGCCGAACTCCCAGCATACCATCAGAGGTGGGTAGAGTAGCCAAAAACTGTACTCAAGTAAAAGTAAAAGTACTTGTAGAAATATTTACTCAAGTAAAAGTAAAAGTAATAGTCTGAATAGTTACTTGAGTAAGAGTAAAAAAGTATCGGATAAAAAAACTACTCAAGTAGTTAGTTACTAGTTACTTTGGATCATATACTGAATATAGTCTATTTTTATTTAGATATATAGATATTTAGATACAATTTACACACACACACACACACACACACACACACACACATATATATATATATATATATATATATATATATATATATATATACATACATATACACACTGCCGTTCAAAAGATTTTTTTTTTTAATGTAATTTATTTCAGTGATGCAAATCTTAATTTTTATTAGCCTTTACGCCAGTCTTCAGTGTCACATAATCCTTCAGAAATCATTCCAATATGTTGATTTATTATCAATGCCGTTCTTTTAACCTTCTATTCATAAAAAAAAAAAAAAAAATCCTTAACAAAATGTCACATGTTCCAAAAAAAACTGCAAATCCCTGTTTAAAAAACCAGCATATGCTGGTATAGGTATGTTTTGAAGCATGGGATGCTGGTTTAATGGTCCGACCAGCTTAAGACCAGCACATGACCAGCATAAACCAGCATCCCAGCTTCAAAACATACCTAACTGTTAATAAATCACTGATAATAAATCAATATATTAGAATGATTGCTGAAGGATCATATGACTCTGAAAACTGGAGTAACAGCTGATAAAGATTCAGATTTGCATCACTGAATTAAATTTTAAAGTATATTAATTGTTATTAATGAATGATTAATTATGTATTATTTATATATGTATATAACCTCTGACACGGAGAAGAGAGAAATCTCCTCACAAGACCGCTACAGAACATCTGAACATAACGAAATAAATGCATATGATAGATCTTCTTCCGTCTGTTCCGCAAAATGTAAAAAAATGTGGCCTTTATTTCTGCAAGCGTAAATATTGTGAAAATATCAATATTAATTGTGTCTAAGCAAAGGCATTCCTCCTGGAACTAACGCGGGTTTGGCGGGTGTTCATTTCATACTCTGTGACAGCTTATTTAATAAATAAATTCTGGATTTTATTTACTGTATAAGGTACATTTATAACTAACTGGTAATGTCATAGTGGTATCGTGTAGTCAGTGCAATCGAATCTATACCTGTGGAACCGACAGCACTGTTCATCTAATAAAGATCTTCATAGCTAGCAAACCATAGCCTTTTCAGATTTGCTTTCACCTGACTGTAGATCTAAAGCCACGTCTTCATCGCTCTTGATGTTCTTAAACTTTCTGTTATCTGAGAGAGAACCGCTTCAGACGACACTGAACGAATCATTCAAACTGATTCACGAACCGATTCACTGGTTTGCCAACAGGTTTGTTCGAGCCTTCGAACAGAATTGACTCAAAAGAATTAATAATTCACGAATGGGCATCGTTCATTGCCCAGAGAAAAGTAGACGGCGCGTTTGGAATAAACTGAAGCATTTTTAACTTTATTATTACGTTTTGCAATAAGATAAAGTAACGAGAGGAGCGTCACCCACAGTAACTAAGTAAAAGTACAGTTTTTTCACTAAAAATGTACTTGAGTAAGAGTAAAAGTACCCATTTTTAAATATACTCTAAAAGTATTAGTTACCCAAAAAATTTACTCAAGTAAATGTAACAAAGTAAATGTAACTCGTTACTACCCACCTCTGCATACCATGCCGTGATGGAATAAGTGAACACACTCTGGATAGTAGACAGATAAAAGGACACCAGCAACCTTTGTTCCAACCCACTTTTCCTGAGTACTCTCAGAAAGTGACGGCGCTGCTGGGCCTTCTTTGTCAGTGCTGAGATGTTGATGGTCCAGGAAAGAGTCTCTGAAATATGTACTCCAAGGAACTTAAAAACTGTGAAAAAACTTAAAAACTGTGACTCTCTCTATACAATCTCCATTTATGTAGAGGGGGGCATAGTCCCCCCTGTTTTAACTAAAGTCAATGATGACCTCCTTTGTTTTTGTGGTGTTTAACTGAAGATGATTTACTGTGCACCAATCTATTAGATGACGCACCTCTTCTCTGTATGCCGTCTCATCCCCTCCTGAAATAAGACCGACCACTGTCATATCATCTGCAAATTTTATCATTTTGTTTGTCGGGTGGGTTGAAACACAGTTGTAAGTATAGCGAGTGTACAGGAGCGGACTCAGCACACAGCCCTGGGGTGAGCCGGTGCTGAGTGTGAGGGAGGAGGATACATGAGAGCCAAACTTTACAGTTTGCGGTCTATTTGTTAAGAAGTCCTTTATCCAGGCACAAGTAGAAGGTGGAAGCTGCAGATCCAGTAATTTATTGATCAGGATATCAGGATTGATGGTGTCAAAGGCTGAGCTATAGTCTATGAAAAGCAGCCTTACATAGTTTCCTGCATTTTCTAGGTGACAGTGCAGTGTGGAGGGCAATGACGACAGCGTCCTCTGTGCAGCAGTTTGCCCTATAGGCAAACTGATAGGGATCAAATGACGGTGGAAGCCAGACCTTAATGTGGCGCAAGACCAGTCTCTCAAAGCACTTCATCAGCACTGATGTCAGAGCAATAGGCCTAAAGCTGCAGTCTGTGGTTGTTTTAGGGACAGGGATGATAACAGACGTTTTTAGGCAGGTAGGGATGATGGCTTTGGTCAAGGAAAGGTTAAAGATCTTTGTAAGGTTCCCCGAAAGCTGGTCTGCACATACTGAGAGTACTTTCCCTGGTACTCCATCAGGTCCTGAAGCCTTCCTGGGGTTCACTTTCCTTAATTCACTCCTCACTTGATGTTGCTGAAGAGTTAGTGACGTGCTACTGAAGGTAGGCGGGGGTGCAGTCAGTCTATTTTCTTCAAAGCGGGCAAAGAAAATGTTTAGTTCCTCTGCCAGCAATGCATCAGTGCGGACAGGCCTAATATTACAACCCTTATAGTTGGTCAAGTGCTGTATACCCTGCCATGCCCTCCTTGGATCCCCATCGATTCAAGATTCAAGAGTTTTTATTTGTCACATACACAATTATACAGAGTATAACCAGCAGTGAAATGTAGGTCAGGTCCGCTCCAAGGACAGTGCAATTATAAAGTATACAAATATTAAGAAAAAGAAAAGTAGAAAAAATAAAATAAAAGAATAAAATAAAATGAAAGATAAAATAAAAAATATAAATATAAATGTGCAGGTCCGTATGTTGTTGACTTAAATAGTAATAAGAGGAATGTGCAAAAAATAATGTGCAAAAGTTGTACAGGTTATTTAAATACCAGCAATATGAGGTAGAGAAAAATTATGAATAGCTTATTGATATATGATATTTACATGGAGAAAAATTATGAATAGCTTATTGATATGGTGATATTTACATGGAGTCAAGTGATGTTATGACACAGAGTTAGAGTTTAGGAGCCTGATGGCCTGGGGGAAGAAGCTCCTCCTAAGTCTCTCAGTTTTTGCCATCAGGCTACGGAAGCGCTTACCAGATGGAAGCAAAGTGAATAGATTGTTACCAGGGTGATTTGAGTCCTTGAAGATTTTAACAGCTCTATTTTTGCAGCGTTTGAGGTAGATGTCCTGCAGAGAGGGGAGAGCAGACCCTGAGATGCGCTCAGCTAAGTGCACAACTCTCTGTAGTGCTTTGCAGTCCTGATTTGAGCTGTTTCCATACCACACTGAGATGCACTGAGTCAGTACACTTTCTATGGTCCCTGAATAGAAAGTTTTCAGGATTGCTGGTGAGACCCTGAATTTCCTCAGCTGACGCAGATGGTACAGTCTTTGTCTGGCTTTCTTAACCTGTGTTTGGATGTGTGTAGACCAAGTCAGGTTCTCGGAGATGTTTACACCGAGGTACTTGAAGCTACTCACCCTCTCCACAGGGGTCCCACTGATCATAAGAGGAGTGTAGGGCTGCTGCTGTCTCTTCCTAAAGTCCATGATCAGCTCTTTAGTTTTGCTCACATTCAGAGAGAGACAGTTGTCCTGGCACCAAGATGTGAGTCTCTCTACCTCATCCAAGTATACGGTCTCATCGTTGTTGGAGATGAGGCCCAGAACCACAGTATCATCAGCGAATTTGACAATAGATGTGGAGCTGTGAGAGGACACGCAGTCATGCGTGTAGAGAGAGTAGAGCAGGGGACTCAGGACACAGCCCTGTGGGGCTCCTATGTTCAGAGTGATGGGGTTTGAGGTGAACTGGCCAACTTTCACCACTTGAGGTCTGCCGGTGAGGAAGTCTTGAATCCAGTCACAGAGTGAGGAGTTTAGGCCGAGGTCTGTGAGTTTAGATGCCAGCTTGATGGGGACTATAGTGTTGAAAGCTGAGCTATAGTCAATGAATAGCAGCCTTACATAATTCCCATTGTTGCTGTCCATGTGTGTGAGGGAAGAGTGGAGGACGTGAGAAATGGCATCGTCCGTGGATCTGTTTGGGCGATAGGCAAACTGAAGAGGGTCCAGAGTATCAGGTATGGAGGAGCAAATGTGGCTCTTTACAAGTCTCTCAAAAACCTTCATGACTATAGATGTGAGGGCAATTGGGCGATAGTCATTCAGGCAAGAGAGTTTATTGTTCTTTGGCACAGGGATAATAATGGATTTTTTGAATGAAGTGGGAACCACGGAGGTAGCAAGGGACTCATTAAAGATGGAAGTGAACAAACCAGCGAGCTGATCAACGCAGGACCTCGGAACACGGCCAGTTATCCCATCAGGTCTGGCTGCTTTCCTGACGTTCACTCTCTTTAGCGCCCTCCGAACCTCATCCTCCGACACGGTGATTACAGGATCATCGCTGCTCTGCCTGCTGCTTCCTGACGCGCTGGTCGGCAGAGACGCGCCGCCGCCGTTGCCATCGAAGCGGCCGTAGAAGATGTTTAACTCGTCGGCCAGCAACGGATATAGTTGGACAGGATACGTGTTGATGGAAGTTCGGCATGACCTGCCTGAGGTTGGCTTTGTTAAAGTCCCCCGCGATGATGAAGGCAGCGTCAGGATGTTTGTTAATGTAGCCGCTGAGCACATTGTGAAGCTTAGACAAAGCCAAGCCGGTGTCCGCCTGTGGTGGAATGTACACAGCAGTAACAATGATCGATGAGAACTCCCGGGGCAGATAAAATGGGCGGCAAATAATGGAACGATGTTCCAGATGAGGCGAGCAGGAACGTGACAGAATGGAGATATTCCTGGGATCACACCATTTCTTGTTGATCGTGAAACATACTCCTCCACCCCTGGATTTACCGGCCTGTGCTGTTCTGTCTGTCCGAAAGACAGAGAAGTTATCACTCGGCATTACAGCAGTGTCCGGGACCGAGGACGAAAGCCACGTTTCTGACAAACAAAGGATGTTACAGTCCCTTATGTCCCGTTGGAAACTAATCCTGGCTCTAAGATCGTCCATCTTATTCTCCAAGGATTGGACATTAGCGAGGAGAATGCTTGGAAGAGGAGGACTGTGAGCCCTTTTCCTGAGTCTGACTCGAATTCCAGCGCGCTTCCCGCGGTGTTTCTTGATCCGTCGCCTCGGGGGGTTATTGTTCGTCTCCGCGTTCCGAAGAATCTCCAGAGGCCATGCTGGATTCGTGGATAAAGTGTCCTGAAGCAGGTTAGTGTAGCGGTTTCCAATGTCCAAAAGTGTTTCTATGTTGTAGGTGATCAGTGCCGACGTGAAATGTGTAAAAAGAGAAATTAAAAGTAAGTAAAAAAGAAAGTTAAATCAAAATCTCAGCAGAGCGACCCGAACGGCGTCCGAACACAGCGGCGCCATCTTGAATTCACCATCTTGAATTGATTTTTTTTCTGTATAACGTCTTTGCAACTTTAATGGCCCTCTTCAAATTCGCTCAGGCCATGCAATACAGGGCTTTGTCCCCAGATCTATATGTCATGGTCACGTATAAGAATTCCCCCGTCATCCATGGTTTTTGGTTTGGGAAAATTTGAAGATGTTTTTTTAACAGTGACGTTCTCAGTGCAGAATGAGATGTATCCCAGGACAGCACGTGTGTATTCTTCCAGGTCCTGATTTTCAAAAACACTCCACTCTGTACTAATAAAACAGTATTGTAGCTGTGAGAGAGCATTATCCAACCAAGTGCTGATCAGTCTTCTGATGGGCTTTGTTTGTCTCCTACGAGGGGTGTAGGCTGGTATAAGGTGCAGTGACAGATGGTCTGATTGAATTATGTGTGATTGTGGCAGTGCCCTGTATGCTTGCTTAATGTTGCAATATACATGATCTAATATGCTCTTCTCTCTGGTGGCACACTTCACATATTGTATGAAATTTGGAAGCACAATCCTTAGGCATGCCTGATTGAAATCACCAGCTATTATATGCACCCCATCTGTATGAGCCTGCTGCTGTCTACTTATTTTGTCATGGAGATGAGAGAGAGCTAAGCTAACGTTAGCATCTGGAGGTATGTAAACTGCAGTTAAATTAACTACAGTTAGCTCTCCTGGTAAGTAATAAGGACGGCAGCTGACAGTCAATGCTTCGAGATCTGGGGAACAGTATCTATCTATAATTCGACTCTGTGAACACCTGTCATTGTTAACGTATATGCACAGTCCTCCTCCTCTGCCCTTACTCGAGTCCTTGTTGCGATCCAGGCGATAGAGAGTGTGTCCCGCTAGCTGCAACGCTGCATCAGGAATCGCAGGATGAAGCCAGGATTCAGTCACTATCATAGCGCAACAGTCGTGGACAAAGGGGTGGGTCGCGCTTCGTAACTACAACTTCGTTAATTTTGTGTGCAATGGATCTGACATTAGGCAGAAAGGCTCGGGAGTGGAGGTCTATGAGGCTGCTTCCGTACCCGCTTTTGTTTTCTGTATCTCCGCCGTCTACGCCACTTATTGTTGCCTCCCACAATCCACATAGAGCCCGGTGTTCTTGCTATGTCGGACGGAATGTTGTGTGAATGTTGGTAGTTCCTCGTTACAGGGAACTATACGTTTTGCATGTTAATCCAAAATTAATTAAGTCCAAACGACTGTACGATACTTGAGCTCGGAACAGCTTACCAGAAATAAAAAACACTGAACACACCAAAAAACATACTATAAAACACTGGAGGAGAGAGCTAAGAGCCGCTGCACACTTGTGCACCGCCATCTGCCGCCATTAATTAACACCAGTTTAAGAATATCTGTTTGAACAACTGTTGTGTGTCCTGAAGAAGGCTGTTTTTTAGATCTACTTTTAACCACTTTGTAATGATTTTAAGCCCAGTACATTAAAGGCCTTTTATCTTGCCTTGGAAGATATGGAGTGCCTATCAGTGTCTTTTCAATAATTAAACAATATTACCTACATTTGTAGACATTTTAGAATATTTTAGAATAGAAAAGACAACGTTTACAATCAGTTGTGCTTGTGGAAACACCTCACCAAAGAGACTGTGCATGAATCAAAAGAAAGAAAATTTTTTTGTTATTAAATCATTGACATGGAAATCAATGAGCCCGTCTTAAGCGTTAAAAATAAACAAATAAATAAATAAACAAAATCACATCTGAACTGAATGCCATGTATGTCATGCATCGTAAATGCCATATTAATTGCATTGCAAGCCCTGTAGAGTTTTCTTCAGTGGAGAAAGTATTTAACTACAATTTCCACCCCACTGTAACATCTGCAGAATAGACGAACCCTTTCAACACATATACTATTAGTGTTGCACATCCCAGCAACCCCTGCAGAGATTAATGAGCAACAACGAGCACAGATTGTCACATTGCATCACATTTAATGACATATTGTTGTGGTTACTTTCTTTTTGGCTGTTTCATACCACAAATTTGGCATCCAAGCAGGATCTGTGTTGGACTGTTGACAGTTGGACATGAACGTTTTGTAAATTGACACATTTTAAAAATGTTATTGTAAATCAGTGATTCCCAAATCTGGCAGCTCCAACAGTGGGCATTTGTATGTGTCCCTTACTCAACCTATCTCTCTAATAAAGAGCTGACAAGTTAAATCAGGTGCATTACAGTAGATCACTCACAATGTACACTCCCAACAGTGTACATGTTGGCAACCAAATCCTTATCTGTGTATGCACCATATTGGACAGGTCAATACTGTAAAGCAGGTGTTCTCAAATTCTACATTCAAAGGTCCAAATCTGAATTTTCATCAGTGTCAAAGGTCCGGAACAATTGGTTATTACAAAACGTGTTTTTAATAAACATACATAACATATAACAAATAAACACTCATTTAAAAAAAAAAAAAAGGTTCCCTTTGCATTCAAAATACTTTAATAACAAGTGCAAAAGTGGCAAAACAATTAATTTAAGTGTCAGCAGTAGAAGTCGACCTGTAATGTTTTTTCTCTGGCCAATGCCGATATTTAGAAATCAGGGCAGCCTATGGCCGATACATGATGCTGATTTTTTGGGCCGATTTTCTCTTTTTTTCCCTTTATATCAAAAGAGAGTTTGCGTAAATGGTTATTGCAGGGCACAAGATAGTAATAGTAGTAGTAGTAGCCTAATTCATAGTAATAATACATGGCTCAAAACTTAAGCACCTTCTCAAAACCGTTCTGAAGCATGCTTTTTTGTTTATGTTTGCTGACAGACACCCGTGTTTCCCGCAGACTAGCAAATGCAAGTTGATTCTCTGCCAGCAGGAGGCACTGTTGGAGCGTGATATATAGCTGTTTCCCCGGTAACGACTGTAATCAAATAAGCGCTACTTTATCAGCCATTACAGGAAAGACCAAATGAAAATTGACATCAAAGCTTTTCTGAAGAAAACGGACGGTTCTTTTAAATTAAGATACATTCATATAAAAACACCCGCGCAGTATTTTATTTTTGAAACGCGCAGTGCTCAGTTTATTCAACGAAGTAAGTTATAAGCCATTTGGAAAATCTATTTGTAGCGGTCAGTTTTGATATTGTGACAAGCCGCCACAAATAAATGTATACACTGGGCACTGCTATAAGACAAATTGCCATAATATAAGTGATAGCAAAACAAAACAAAAAAATTAAAATATTAGCGGTGAAATGTCGCCCGATTATGTCAAACGTCATACGCTCACTGGATGTCATGATGACAACAAATACATGAAGGAAAAGTTTCAATATCTCGCCTGCAATTTTGGACCTTCTCCAAAAGACATAAAAAAATAAGAATAAATAAACAAATGATTTACAAGTTTAACGTGCGTTTATCAAAGTAGGAAATATAATTAGTGTTCTTGAAATATGAAATAGAAGCGGGTCCGGATTGAATTCCCTCCGGGTCCGGATCCGGACCGGAGTCCGGACTTTGAGAAGCACTGCTGTAAAGGAATTGACTGATTTGGCCTATAACAGGTAGAAACAGTCTTTTCAGACAATTTTCACATGGGAAATGTGAAACGATTTTGCACATATAGGTGATAATTCCCTCATCCAAAAAAAAAAAAATTAAATATATAAATCAATCAATCAATCAATGCGGCATCTACCCTGACTAAGGTCTAGATCAGGGGTGTCAAACTCATTCGCCGTCCACACAAAAACATGAAAACGGCGTTTTCAAATTTATCCACCCTGGGACCCGGTTTCAAAAATGATCGGTTTCACTCTTCGAAAACGCCGGTTTCGTGTGGACGAAACGCCTATACGGTAAAAAATGTATGCGTATACAGAGAAACGCGTCTTCGTGTGGACGGGGCCTCAGTTCCTGGAGGGCCACAGCCCTGCAGAGTTTAGCTTCAACCCTAATTAAACACACCTGATCCAGCTAATCAGGTCCTTCAGACTTAATTGAAAACTACATGGTTTGTGTGTTGCAGCAGGGTTGGAACTAAACTTTGCTGGGCTGTGGCCCTCCAGGAACTGAGTTTAGCTGCTTTTCCACCGAAATTACCTGGAACAATTTGTCCCAGGAACTTTTTTTTTACCACAGACCTGTTGATGTCTGCGTTTCCATCGTGGTCTAAAGTACCAAAGATTACCTGTTAGATTTACCCAAAGTAAATGATATCTCATGTTTAACTACTACAGAGACATCAGAGCTACACTCTTAAGAAAAATGGTTCTAAACAGTACCAGAAAAGGGTTCTTCGGCTTGTAACAATAGCAGAACCCTTTTTAGTGCTAAACAGAACCTTTTTTATAGGGTTCCATACAGAGCCATGCTTTGAAAATGCTATATAGGACCTTAATGGTGTTATAAATAACCTTTTAATGTTCGTTTTTTTTCTTCATTAATATTAGTATTATTTGTATATATTATTTATTAATATTGTTTTTTTTTTTTACCCCTCTATCTGCCTGGTCTTATATCTTACCTATCTTATATCTGATAATATACTTGTAATATCTTATATTATAAGTGTCTATTAGGGTTTTACATCAAATCAACAACAACAAGTATTTATTTTTTTATTATTGACGTGAAATTGTAGCAAAAATGACAGTGTTCTAACAACAGTTATCAGTAGAATACATTAATGAATGACAATGGACATTGAACATAAATAAATGCTTAAAAAAGTAAAACAAAATAGAACATAAAATGCGTATTGAAGTGTATTGAAGACCAAGGTCCAATAAAATATCTTCACAATCCTCTATGATGGCTTTAAGTTAATCATTATCTGTAATTTGGTGTGATTGAATGGCAGTTTCTCTCTGCAGATGATGAGGTTGTAGCATCTGAAATGCAAAATTGAGTTTAGATATACAATGTGTCTCCTTTCATTTGTTTATGTGAAAACAATTGTTTATGATGGCCAAAAGTAATATGTGAGCACTTCTCAATGTTAAAAGGAAAAAGTAATATAAAGTGATGGGATAGCTGGATATGTTTATGCATAAACTCTAGTAATAAAAAGATCTAACAAAATGGATCATAAATTCAATATTTTTGTTACTTAGTGAAGAAGAGGAGAATATCCTTAACTGAATAGAACTGGTATGTTTCGAATACGGAAGTATGTTTTTATTGACATGTGACATTGTCAGTGCTTATAACAACCGTTATTAACTGAATACATTAATGAATGACAATTGACAATGAACATGAATAAATACATATATTTACATTTACATTTATTCATTTAGCTGACGCTTTTATCCAAAGCGACTTACAATTGCTATATATGTCAGAGGTCGCACGCCTCTGGAGCAACTAGGGGTTAAGTGTCTTGCTCAGGGACACATTGGTGTCTCACAGTGGATTCGAACCCAGGTCTCTCACACCAAAGGCATGTGTCTTATCCACTGCGACATCACCACATAAAGAAGTAAAACACAAAATAAGAACAAAAAGAAGATGTGATGAAAACCAAGTTTCAGTGAAGCAATCACATTCCAATCAATATGATGCCTTTAAGTACATTATTTTGGTGTGATTAAGTGGTGATTTTTCTCTGCAGATGATGATACATCTGAAGACGTGATACATTTGAAATACACAACTGAGTTTAGAGTTGTGTCCATGTGTTTATGTAAAAACAGTTATGTTTATGAAGGCCAAAAGCCAAAATGGACAGTATGTAAAGCCTTCACAATCTTAAAAGAAAAAAGTGATAAAAAGTCATGGGATAGTTTTAATATTTTTTGTAACTAGGTATGTTTATACATAAACCCAAGTAATAATTTAAAAAGTCTAACAATATGAATTATAAATTCATTGTCTCTTTTACTTAGTGGAGAAGAGGAGAGAAGTTTCTGAAGCTTAGCAGAGCTGCGCACACTTAGGCTGTATGTGACCAAAAACTAAACAAAAAGATAAGAACATGTTTGTTTGGAAACCGGTTACAATTTGAAAGTATTATGTATTTAAATTTAAGAATGAAATCATTTACCTGTTGAGAGTGTGTTGAAAGTCTGTGACGTTGGATCACTGAACTCCAGAAAATCAGTAATGAAGAGCTTTGACAGTTATAGATTTGAAAAACAAAAGGGCGGGAACAAAGAACCCTAAACTCTAACAAAGAACCATTTTGGCATAAAAGGGTTCTTCAGAATGCTATGGTTCTAAATAACACCATTACTGCATGTAAAGAACCTTTAAAGAACCATATTTTTTTAGAGTGTAGCGGCAAATGTCAGAAGGACTAGCCGAGGTTATGCTCCTCTCAGTGGGATACATGAGCACCGAGAGCCCGGTGATCGCGTGGAGCTCATGTCTTCGAAATCGGCGAAACACATTTTCAAATAGGCTCTGTCTTTATAAATAAATCGCAGATTTGAGGTTTTAAAAACTACATTCTAACCTGAAATACTTTTAAAACTACATTTCATGACACAATAACAGTAGTATTTTTTTTTTTTAATTATGCAAATATGGTGGTTGAAATACAGTACTGCTTCAACTCAACCAATCAGCATGGTCAGCACCCAAGTCCAGCCCCTGAAAGTCCTGGACCTTTTAAAAAGTACTACCTCGCGAACAGGGACTCTCTCAAGGGCAAATTTGTACCCAGAACTTTATTTAGATCCTGGTTCACACTGAATACCAGCCCAAAGTCCCTAGTTCCTGGGGATTTTGACAACCCTGGTCTAGATAGATTGCTTAGTTTATGACATTCGGACCTGATAAACACAATGGGTTGATTACAGGTTATAAATACATACCTAAAAACATCCATTATATATGACTTTATTCAAACCATTGGTTAAAGTAGATCACTCAAAAAAATTGTATTCTGTCATTTCATTTGAATCTTTGGAATCATTTACTCGCCCTTAAAATGTCCCAATAATTTTTAGGTGAACTATAAGTAGCTTAGTAACCTAGCAATAATTCCTAGCAACAATTCTCACAGTATTATTTTCTCAATCATGTTTTATCTATTTAATACAATCATTAAAATGCACTATTTGAGCAGGGTAAATCTTTTGTGACCTCTCTTACTAAATGGTGTTTTCCCCTATAGAATATTTTCTACAAAATTAATATATAATGGAAAATATCTGAAGATTAGAACCCAGATAGTTACCACACATGGCAGTTTATCCAGCGCACCTAATGTCTTATCCATTGACTTCCACTGAAACAGGTCTCCATGTTCTACTTGCTAAATCTACTTACTATCTACTTACTAAAATCTGTGCTCAGCATTACTTTTAATATTACAGAGTGCTGATATTCGGGACATGGGTTGCTGTAGTAATGAATTTACTGTCGGGGCAGCATCAAGAGAACTGTAAGAAGCTGTCATTGTGGAAAGAGAGAACACTGAGTCCATCATGGCATTTCGCCACAGTGCTGCTCACTAAGCGCACAGAACCTAAGCAAAAGGGGCACTGCTGTATTTGCGCATTCGTGCATTTACTGTGTTCAGAACCACTGAAACGTTCGCTCATTCACTATTCACTATAGTGAATGCCATAAACTGTAAGGCCATTAGTGTATTTACAGACAATATTGCGTAGTATGATGCGAATGCAGTGACGGAAGATCTTTGAAATCTGACGATGACAGATTCAGTTAATCAAATGAGCTTTCTTTCTTTCTTCTGCCTGTTTGAGGATAATTATTCACCAAACCAAAACACGTAGTTGCTGATTGCAAAGCATATGAATCCATGAGTACTGCATAGTTGTGTACACAATCAGTCAATTGTGTTCAGATCTAAGGAGCTCTGAAAGAGTGATGAGAAGAACTGAGCTGGCTTTGCAGTACAACAGATATGTCTCGGGTTAATTTTTTTAGATTAGATTAGATTCAACTTTATTGTCATTGCACATGTAAGGTACAGGGCAACGAAATGCAGTTAGCATCTAACCAGAAGTGCAATAAGCAGAGGTACAGGATATACAGTGACTACAATATGTTACATATGTACAGAAATATACAGATAAGGCAGTACTATGGACATAATTTACACATTTTTAAATACTATCAGTATGATATACAGATGGGTGATATGAACATACTATACAGATGGATTATGCAGTAAATGTATGTACACTGAGCAAAAACTATGAACATAATTACAAATGGATATGAATAAGCTATACATTAAGATATATAAACTAGTGCAATGAACACTGAAAGTGCATAGAAAGTAAAGATTCCCAGTACCCAGTGTGTAGATGTATTTTTTTATAATTTTTTTTTAAACCGATTTAGTGATAGGGAGGGGTGAAGAGTTTGTAGTGGTGTGTGAGGGGGTATCATCGGGCAGAGTTCAGTAGGGAGACAGCTGTAGGGAAAAAGCTGTTCCTGAGTCTGCTGGTCTTTGTTTGGAGGCTCCTGAAGCGCCTCCCAGAGGGCAGTAAGTTCAACAGTCTATGGTCAGGGTGAGAGGAGTCCTTAAGAATGCTGCGAGCTCGACGTAAACAACGTTTTCTCTGGACGTCCTCAATGGCAGGAAGTGGTGTCCCTTTGATGCGTTGGGCGGTTTTCACCACCCTCTGCAGTGCCTTGCGGTCAGCAACTGAGCACTTCCCATACCAGAGACTGTGATACAGTTGGTCAGGATGCTTTCGATCACACACCGGTAGAAGTTCACCAGGATGGCTGGAGACAAGTGGTTCTTCTTCAGTGTCCTAAGGAAGAAGAGGCATTGGTGAGCCTTCTTGACTAGGCTGGATGTGTTGGTGGTCCAGGTCAGGTCCTCCGAGATGTGGGTTCCCTGATGTGGGAACTTGAAGCTGGAGACACGTTCAACAACCATCCCGTTAATGTGGATGGGGTCATGCGTGCCACTTTTCTTCTTCCTGAAGTCCACAATAAGTTATTTTGTCTTGCTGGTGTTGAGGAGCAGGCTATTGTCAGCGCACCATGCAGCCAGGTGCTGTACCTCCTCCCTGTAGGCAGTCTCATCGTTGTCTCTGATGAGGCCAATCACTGTGGTGTCATCAGCAAACTTGATGATGGAGTTGGATCCATGCACAGGCCTGCAGTCATGGGTGTAGAGGGAGTAGAGAAATGGGCTCAGCACACAGCCCTGTGGTACGCCGGTGTTGAGTGTGATGGTGGTGGAGCAGGTGTGGCCTGACCTAACATGCTGAGGCCTGTTGGTCAGAAAGTCCATAATCCAGCTGCAGAGGGAGGTGTTAACAGCCAAGTCTCCAAGTTTAGTGGTCAGCTTGGAGGGAATGACGGTGTTGAATGCTGAGCTGAAATCAACAAACAACATCTGTACATATGTGTTGTTGTTGTTATCCAAGTGTGTGAGTACCGAGTGCAGTACTGTGCATACTGCATCCTCAGTGCTCCTATTGCTTCGATAGGCAAATTGGTGTGGGTCCAGTGTGGGTGGGAGGCATTTCTTGAGGTGTGCCAGGACCAGTTGCTCAAAGCACTTCATAACAAGTCATAACACTTCATTAATTGACTGTAACCCTGTTCCCTGAAAAAGCGGGGAACGAGATGCTGCACTGAAAGCACTATTGGGAACATATTTTGAACCGGTTGTTGAAGCACGTGTGTCAAACACGCCAAACTTTGGCTTATATAACCTCGGTTAGGTGATGTCACTCGATCACGAACACCTGGAGGTTATAAATAGATGTGACCCGGAAACATCCTCAGGTCAAAATTTTGTCTGAAAGGACGTCCAGTCACGCTTACAATTTAAAATGCGGATGCCCTGGAGTCGCAGAGGAGCCAGTGCTGCATCCATGCATTTCGTGTACGTGCTGGGTGACAAAGCTAGGCCGAATGGAAGAACCCGATACTGGTAAGCTTCGCCCCCAAAAGCGAACCTCAGGAACTTCCTGTGTTGTGGCAATATTTCTACGTGAAAATATGCGTCCTTGAGATTGATTGTCACGAACCAATCCCCCGATTGGAGTTGAGACACAATCAACTTGATTGTCAACATTTTGAACTTGTAAGTTCTGAGGTAGAGGTTCAACCCGCGAAGATCTAAAATTGGACGCAACCCCCCATCTTTCTTGGGAACCAGAAAATACCGGCTGTAATAGCCTGACTCTCTGTCTGGCAGGGGAACATGTTCTATGGCCCCTTTGTCCAGCAGAGCTTGCAATTCCTGTGTCAACAAATACACTCGTTCCGGTTTCACGGAAGTGGAGACCACACCGTTGAGACGCGGAGGCCTATAGGCAAACTGAATCCTGTAGCCTTTCTTTACAGTCCTTTCTATCCACGGAGAGATATTTGGCAGTAGCTTCCACGCTGCCAGCTTCTCTGAAAGGGGCACTAGTTTTGACACTTTGCTTTGATGGGGGGGATATTAGATGTGCGGTGTCCTGAAACGTGGCAGGAAGCAACCGAACACGTAACATTTCGTTGGAGACCGCTGCTCCCCGAAACACCAGTGGCGATGGAGATTGAACAACGGCCTCCTGAGGGTGCCAGGAAGGAGTCTTTATTCTCTGTTGGAACTTTTCGCGCCCCTCCCGGGGGGGCACACCCCCGTAGTCCTGGGCGCGCAAGCCTCAGGACTTTTTCATGGAGGAGATGATGCTCCTCAGGTCCGGTCTCTTTGAGGCGGACTGTGAAGCGTGGCGAGCCGCACCCCAGTCTCTACAAGGGGGTGCTCGGCTCGCCACACTCTCTTTTTGTGACTCACACCTCAAAGGAACTGGACCTGGTCGGGACCGGGTGGCCGACGGTTCCGACTCTTGAGCACTGCGGGGAAGAAACCTCACAAATGCCTCCTCATAGCGTTTTGCCTCCCGGAACCTAGAAATAGGCCGGAAGGCGAGATGGGGGCATCAAGGAGGAAAGCGCGGTCTTTGTCCCTGATGCCCGTGAGGTTGAGCCACAGATGTCTCTCCGTGGAAACCATGGCAGCCATAGAACGGCCGATGGCACGGGCCGTCTGCTTTGTCACACGGAGAGACAAATCTGTGGCCCGGCGAAGTTCTAAAAACGCCTCTTCATCAGCTGTGCTCAAATCTTTCAGCAGGTCAGCCTGGTATGCCTGCAAGACTGCCATAGTGTGACCCGTTGCTTGAAAGGCTTCCCCCACCAGTGAAGATGTTACTCTGCATGACTTGGTGGGGGAGAGTTGATTTCTTTAGTGATGATGAGCTCCCAGGAGAGATATAGCCCGTGAGCGTCTCTTCAATCTGGAGCATCATCATATAGCCCCGTGCCTTTGCATCAACGATAGTCGAGTAGATCGACGTCGATGGCACAAAAACACGGGACGAATACGGTTTATTCCACTTAAATACTTTCACCTCAGCAGAAGCAAGAGATTACGTCTCCTCGGCCCGTTCAGAAGAAACGCTGGAGCGCGCTTGAGAAACGGACGCGAGGACTTCATGATCCGGCGAGAGCGTGAGAGAAAGGGGCAAGTCAGTCTCACGCGCCTCAGCCAGATCAACACGCAATCCCCACGAGCTTCTAAAGAAGGCGAGGCGCGCGCAAAGCACTTTCGAAAGGAGATCGTAGTGCTCGCACTCGCCCTTGAGCCCGATGATCGCGTGTTCTTTCCCCAAACACTCAAAGCAGAGAGCATGGAGATCTTCGTCAGAAAGCTGCATCTGACAAGGAGGTAAACATCTCCTCTCCTGATCTGCCATAATGAGTAGTTATATATATATATATATATATATATATATATATATATATATATATATATATATATATATATTTTCTATCTACTCGCTTCCTGCTTTACTTTTTTTCTTTTTCTCCTTAAGCGTGCTTGCACGCACACGCACACACAATGCGGTCCTTGAAGACAAAAGACCTGAGGATGTTTCCGCGTCACATCTATTTATAACCTCCAGGTGTTCGTGATTGAGTGACGTCACCTAACCGAGGTTATATAAGCCAAAGTTTGGCGTGTTTGACAGACGTGCTTCAACAACCGGTCGAACAAAATATGTTCCCAATAGCGCTTTCAGCGCAGCCTCTAGAGTAGCTTTTGATACGGGAACTTAAAAATCAATGTGTTCTGCCTGTATTGTGAACCAGTTTTAGAAGCTCCAAAACTCCATTGGCCTATTAAAGTCTGGTAAATGGTGGCGTGGTAATGACGGATGATTCAAAAGTAGAACAGACTCTCAGCCAAAACAGACTTCATTGGTTACTTTGACTGAAACATTTATTTCATTTTATTTTGAGAATGTGAACGGCGTGTGACAAAAGAAACAGATTTCATAACACTGCTGCAAACAAGATGAACTAATAATGTACCTCTACCTTTTGGATTATTGGACCATAACAAGTCTGGGATTGGAATTGTTGATCAATAGGCTACTATTGATTCAACCCTGTCCATGGTGCAGCCTATAATCTGCAGCCATAGTTACAAAGAAATGGATCTTCAATAGTTAGCAGCACGTAGTTATTTGGAGTCATCTGAGTAAAATTGAAATGGTCTGCCAAAAGGATCATTCTGTTTGAAAAAGATGGAGAGGAAATTTAAAAATATCTTGGGTAAGTGTAGAGAATCATGAAAATTAAATATCTGCAGAAGATGCTAAATAAAATTATCCAATTGGCCCTATAAATAAAGGTACATCTTGTCAATGGAAACAAACTTTCTTTTTTTGAAAAGTAAAAATCATGAATTATGCTCTTGTATGCACAATTACAGTACAGTTTTTGGCTTTAGAATTGAATGTACTGATTATTTCTTAGCATTCGTTATGCTTCCTTCAAGACTTGGGCAGCAAAAGCCTTAGTTAAAAGCACTGGAAAGATTATCCTGTATCGTGTTTGTGTTATTTTTAAACCAATCCTATTTTGCTGTGTTAGTGTTTTATCCTAAAAGCTCAAGGAAAATGTATTCCCGCTTTTATACTATTAAATTGCATGGACCATGTGTCCGATGCATGCTTATATTCTCTGCATGCATGAAATCTCAGTCACACAGACTTCATTGAAAAATGACACATAATGGCACAAAAATCAAAACTACTTTATAAAAATAAAGGAGAGTCAAAAACAGCCTAAACTGGGTTATAATATAAATAAACAGTGTATGAGAATTATTATTTTTTTTTTAGATATCACATTCATTAATTGTTTGGACTGTTTTGCCTTAAAATATGTAGCTGGGGTTTGTTTAAGCTCCTCTTCAAAATCACCCTTATGACAGCGGACTGTATATTTACTCTTCCAGGTGATCTAGAAGGTGAATGTACGCAAACAAGTTGTATTTTTACAACTCATATTCAAGGTTTGTTTGCTCTTTTTAGGTTCCAGCTGCTGGAATCTATAAGTTTATCAGAATTGATGTAATTAACATGCTGTGTATTTTTTCTCATGCCAGAAAGGAGTTCAAGAGGGCAATATTAGTAGTATGCCAGCAGTCAGTCAGTTGTTTTCATCCACTACAGGTCAAAGGCTTGTATATATACTGACCCACTACAGGTTTTCTTTAATTTAATGTCAAAGTTTTTCATTATTGTGCATGGTTATGTACTACACCTAAATTTTGAATTTCTTGAATTTCTTGAATTTGGCATTGTGGTATTATTAAAGTACACCAGCTAACCCATAGGTCTATAATACATTGAGTCCCCTTGTTTCCTTTTCCCTAAAACTTTGAAGTGCACTTTCAGCTGGAACAAGATATCAAAGCATCCTTTGATAACTGCTAACCTTTCCTGTGATAAGAATGAAAAGCTTTCTTGAATATCAAAGTAAAAAGCTAATGCATCTTTTTTCCAAGAGCCTTTTAGCCCACTCCTTAATGCCAGGCTCAAATCTAAAGTCAGATCTAACCTATTTCTAGATAAACTTTAATATTCTCATGTGAGGTTCGGAGTATAACCTTTAAAATGTTCACTAAGCTGTTCTTGTAAGTCATTGTAAGCTTGAATCAATGCTCAGAAAGTTTTAGTTTTAGTGACCAGCTGTCAAGCCGTGTCATGGGGTCTAAAGCCGGAGTCTTGTTTACATTTAAACATTTACATAACTGTCTGTTTTTGCTGGTTAATTTTTGACCATGCACACTTTTGTCTCTTGTAAAACTGCAATACAGAAGCAGTTCCTAATTTGAACTCATCTTGTAATCGCATTATAACCTGGGGTAAAATATGAGGAACACAGCTCTCATTTTCATTTCTGCTTTACTAGTCCCAGCTTTGCTGGCTGACAAAGGTAGGAAAAACAGACTTTATTGAATTTCATGGTATTATACAGGCTGTGTTTCCACTGTGGTAAAAGGAAGGATTCAGCCAGATTCAGTATTGTTTCTTTAATATAGATGATTTGTTATTAATGTTAGATTAAAGTTTAACAGAATAACAGTTGAAATAATGTAATATCTGTTGTGAAACAGGCGGAGAGGTGATAAATAAATGCACTATGAAAGAAAATCTATCAGAAATTACAGCTATGTTGACTAATGTATTTATTTTGTGCTTATGCTTATGCAATTATTCTTTATAATATTTTTTGTATCTCTACAGGCAAGAACTATGCCAAGGAAAATGTTTGCCAAGAGCTCAAAGCTACTGGAATCGAGAAGTTCAAAGAAATGCAAGTATAAAGTTTAGTTTCTTTTCCCTGAGGATTTACATGGTTCTAAGTCTCAACCATAGTTCATGGATATAAATTATAAATATTTGGGTCTCAAGTTTTATGTTAAAAGTTTTTAAAATATGTAAATTCCTGTTCATTTTGCATTGCATTTTTCACTGTTTTCACTTTTTGTCCACACAATAGCCCTGAATTTCTGATGTAATTAGAAGAGATTCTCTGAACATGCTTGCATAAGGTCTCAGTTTAACCATGGTTCCCCGAAGGGAACGAGACGCTGCATCCAAAGACGCTTAGGGAACGCCTTCAGCGTGACCGTGCTCTGAATCATCTGTACAATCAGTCCAATGGAAGGGTGAGGCGTCACGGGCGGGTGATGTCACGACCAGGAAGCTTTAAAAGCACGTGAGGTGGAGCCGGCTTCAGCTTCTAGGAATGAAGCAAGTGCTGACAGGGATGCCGGAGGTATGGCCTCGAGACGCAGTGTCACGTTCCCTTCGGGGAACCATGGTTACATGCGTGACCTGAGACGTTCCCCTTCAGGAACTCGAGCTGTGTCCGAAAACGCTTAGGGAACGAGATACCCACACCGCCAGACTGACAAGTCCCTGCCCAATGTGTACTAGGACGAGAGAATAGAAGAGCCCGGAGCGGCTCGCATGTCGAGGTCATAGAACCTTACAAAAGTGAGGGGCGTGGACCACCCAGCAGCGTTGCAGATGTCCTGCATAGACACACCTGCTAGGAAGGCCTTGGAGACCGCCACACCTCGGGTTGAGTGAGCTCTGAGTCCCATCGGCGAGGGGAGCTGAGAGGACTCATAGGCAATATTAATAGCATCCACTATCCACCTACTGAGGGTCTGCTTAGTAGCAGGAAGACCCCTCTTAGGAGGACCATAGCACACTAGCAGTTGGTCCGCCTTTCCCCACAGGGCAGCTCTGTGGATGTACTCGCACTGGACACATACAATTAAGCTTCTGCTGGTCAGGCTCCCTGAAGGGAGGAGGACAGAAGGCCTGAAGTACGACGGGCTGTGGCATCACAGAGGGAACTTTAGGTACATACCCCGCTTGGAGGTAGAGAAAAACTTTGGCCATACCGGGCGCAAAGTCAAGATAGACAGGGGCCACTGAAAGGGCCTGTAGATCACCAACTCTCTTTAGAGAGGAAATAGCCAGAAGGAAGGCAGTCTTAATGGTGAGGAGTCTGACAGATATCTCCTCAATGGGCTCAAAGGGAGCCTCGCAAAGAGCCTCTAGTACCATAGAACATACCGGCGGCCTCAGCCTCAGCGCACCACGGAGGAAACTTGTAACTAGGGGGTGTCTACCCACTGACTGACCACTGACAGGAACATGGCAGGCCACAATGGCCGCCACATACACCTTAATGGTGGAGTGGGTTAACCCTGCGAAGAGACGGGCCTGCAGAAACTCCAGAACTGTACCAATCGGGCAGTTAACTGGGTTGAGCTGGCGGTCTCCGCACCATGAAGTGAAGAGTGTCCACTTCAGGGCGTACAGTTTCCTCGTAGAGGGAGCTCTGGGTTGGAGGATGGTCTCGACAACCTCGGTTGAGAGACCGGAAGCTATAAGCTGTGCCCCCTCAGTGGCCACACCCACAGCTTCCACAGCTCCGGGCGAGGGTGCACGATAGTGCCCCCCGCCTGTGAGAGGAGATCTCTCCTGACGGGAATCTCCCATGGAGTGCCGTCGAGAAGAGAAATCAGGTTCGAGAACCATACTCGGCCCGGCCAGAACGGCGCTACCAGTAGTAGACTGACCTCGTCCCGGCACACTCTTGCCAGAACTCCCGGGAGCAGAGCGATAGGGGGAAAAGCGTACAGACGAAGCCTTGGCCAAGTCTGCACCATAGCATCCAGTCCCAGAGGAGCTGGAGGAGTCAGAGAGAACCAGAGGGGACATTGAGCTGACTCTATAGTCGCAAACAGATCCACCTGAGCCTGGCCAAAAACTCTCCGTATCTGCTTCACCACCTCAGGGTGAAGCATCCATTCCCCGGGCCTCGGCCCCTGTCTCGACAGAACGTCTGCTCCCACACTGAGATGCCCAGGAATGTGCACTACTCTTAATGAGAGGAGTTTGCCCTGGGAACACACAAGGATCTGGTGCACCAGCTTGTACAAGGGTCGCGACCGCAGACCTCCTTGGCGGTTTATGTACGAGACCACCGACATGCTGTCGGTGCGCACCAACACGTGGTGATCTCTTAGGTCTGGGAGGAAGTGTTTGAGTGCTCGAAACAAGGCCAGCATCTCCAGCCAATTGATATGCCATGTCAGATGGCGGCCACTCCACAGACAGCGGGTAGGATGGCCACTCATGACCGCACCCCAACCGGTGAGGGACGCGTCCGTCGCTAGTGTTACACAGTGACAAGGAGCTCCCAACACCGGGCCCTGGGACAAGAACCAAGGTTTCCTCCACATGTCTTAGGCACGTATGCATCGTCTCGTGACCTTGAAAATGCGGAATAGTTTTCCCCTCGGGGAGAACCCCTTGGTCTTGAGCCACCACTGTAGGGGTCTCATGTACAGCAGGCCAAAAGGTATCACATTGGATGCAGCTACCCTCAGACCCAGCAGTCTCTAAAACTGCTTGACAGTGAGTGACTGGCCTTCTTTCACTCTCTTGACTGTGAGGATCGAATCGATACGAGCAGGGGACAGACGTGCCTGCATCGTGGTCGAATCCCACACCACGCCCAGATAAGTGGTCCTCTGTAATGGAGAAAGCACACTTTTCTTGGCGTTTAGTCTTAACCCCAGGTTTTTCATGTGGGCGAGAACGACATCTCGATGTCGAGCCGCCGTTTGCTCTGATTGAGCTAGGATCAACCAATCGTCGATATAATTCAGTATGCGGATGCCCTGAAGCCGCATCGGGGCCAGTGCCACATCCACACACTTCGTCAAAGTATGGGGTGAGAGTGCTAGGCCAAAGGGAAAGCTTTGCCCCCGGAAGCAAACCTCAGGAACTTCCTGTGACTGGGAAGGATGGAGAAATGGAAGTACGTGTCTTTTAGATCTATTGTGACAAACCAGTGCTCGGACCTGATTTGAGACACGACATGTTTGATTGTGAGCATCTTGAACTTCAGATGAACTTCTTCGTTTTCGGGCGGAAGTAACTGAGAGAAGTTCTCGCTGGAGACCGCTACACCCTGGAACACTGGCAGGGTTGGCAGACCGATCTCCCGAGGGCACTGAGGAGAGACGGGCACCATGTAATGTGATGTACGCCGCTCTTCCCCAGAGGGGCCGGCCCTCAGAAGTCCTGTGTCATAGGCAGCAGGACGTTTTAGCCAAAGACTATCCAGCGAGAATGACAATCCGCAGATCCGCCTTCTGCTAGAAGCCTTTGGCCCGGGAGCGCGACTCTGACTCCAATATTATCGGGAGTACGAGAAGAGATGCTCCCTAAATGAGGAGCTGGAACACGGTTGGGGCTGCTCCGCCCAGCAGCCCCTGCTGATCACCTCAACCTTCTCAGAGGAAGAAGGTAAAGCATCGTGCTCTCACTCTAGAAAAGTCCCAAGAGGCTCCTATATACACATATATGTATGTGTATACATGTATGCACATCTAACTTCTCCTAGTTAGATGAAATCCATCCATCCATCCAGTATCTCCCGCTTATCCGGAATCGGGTCGCGGGGGCAACAGCCTAAGCAGGGAAACCCAGACTTCCCTCTCTCTGACCACTTCGTCCAGCTCTTCCAGGGGGCTCCCAAGGCGTTCCCAGGCCAGCCGAGAGACATAGTCTCTCCAACGTGTCCTGGGTCTTCCCCGAAGTCTCTTCCCGGTGGGACATGCCCGGAACACCTCCCCAGGGAGGCGTCCAGGAGGCATCCTAGCCAGATGCCCGAGCCACCTCATCTGGCTCCTCTTGATGCGGAGGAGCAGCGGCTCTACTCTGAACTCCTCTCGGATGACTGAACTTCTCACCCCATCTCTAAGGGAGAGTCCAGCCACCCTAAGGAGGAAACTAATTTCGGCCGCTTGTATCTGCGATCTCATTCTTTCGGTCACTACCCACAGCTCGTGACCATAGGTGAGCGTGGGAACGTAGATCGACCAGTAAATCGAGAGCCTAGCCTTTCGGCTCAGCTCTTTCTTCACCGCGACAGATCGATGCAGCGCCCGCATCACTGCTGACGCCGCACCAATCCGTCTGTCAATCTCCCGCTCCATCCTTCCCTCACTCGTGAACAAGACCCCGAGATACTTAAACTCCTCCACTTGGGGAAGGATCTCATCCCTGACCCGGAGTGAGCACTCCACCCTTTTCCGGCTGAGGACCATGGTCTCGGATTTGGAGATGAAATACATCATTTAATTCCTCAAAAATTAAATGCAGAAAGACAACCAGACGAGTGAACACGGTCTGTTATGAAAAGGATTCATAGTAAGAATGAGAATGACGTAATGCACGCGGTCGCCTCGGCAACGCACGCTGCAACAGCGAGCTCTCACTCAAAGGGGGAAGAACCGCACCGCAGGCTTCCCCTGCGAGCCCCATGAGTGCATGAGTGCTCCCTCGAGAGCCGACTCCGCATGCCTCGCACCCAGGCAGACCACGCACAAACTGTGTGTATCCTAACAGCTTGAAGCGTGATCCGAGATCGCCCTTATGCTTTGATTTACTTGTGGCCTTGGACATAGTGCTTTATTTTGACAAACAACACCAAATAAGACTCACAAAACAAATAGCGGACTGACAGACACACAGAGCGCTTGCTGAATGACAGAAGGCTGAAGCCGGCTCCACCTCACATGCTTTTAAAGCTTCCTGGTCGTGACGTCACCCGCCCATGACGCCTCGCCCTTCCATTGGACTGATTGTACAGATGATTCAGAGCACGGTCACGCTGAAGGGGTTCCCTAAGCGTTTTCGGATGCAATTTTCAATTGCAAATTTCGGATTTCAATTTTCGGGGAACCTATTTTCACCTTTGATCCTCCTGCAGGGTCACTGTCCTCTACAGTCAAAAGTTCCCGAATGGCACATTCCAGGAGGTCAGCTGTGTGGCGGATGAAATGACCAAGCTTGCAGTAAAATGCTGCAAAGATGATGCCAGTCCTGACTGCTATGATAAAGGAGTAAGTGGTTGATCTCTATGGCATTCCAGGTGATACAATATTTGCCAATACCTGTAAAAAAAAAAAAAAATTGCAATTTAATTACAAGTAGATTCAGGAGTGTGTCAATCGATATTGATAGTATGTACCTGTGTTACACAACCGCTTACACTTTGATGAACTAGGGCTGGGCGGTATATCGAGTTTGTACAATATATCGATATTCTTTAAGCGATACGATATGAGGCAATACTGTTTATATCGATATATTGTACAATAGTTTGAAAATGAGCGCATCTAAAAACAGTGGAGGACACAGACTGAGCTACTGTGGAGAAAGTACAATTTGTTCTAAACACGTGACAAACTTTATATGAAGGGCTTTAAAAAAAAAAAAACTTGTAAGATATAGAAGCCTATAGTTATAGTTTCAGTTTAAAGAAACTAAAAACCTTTCGGCTCTGACAGAAAGGTTGCGTGTGCTGCTGATTGAGACTCTGTTTAATGTGTTTGAGATGTGCTGTTTTCCTAAATGCATAAATTACATTTCACAGGTATATTCTTCATTTGTAAATGTTAGAAAGCCATGGAAATATTTCCATTTTTCTGTCATAAGTGCATGAGCCTTCTGCTTGAGATTCTCCGCTAAACTTCACAGACTTTATTGAACGAGCGCCGCCACACGCATGTTACTTTTTGCTCTTTTAAACATAATATATGCCTATGGTTACATTCACATTATTTGTTTATTTGTTTAATCCAAATACAAAAGCTTAGAAAATACAGATATATATACCGTGTACCGCAAATCAGGCAAAAAATGCAGAGATATAAATTTTTGCTCATATCGCCCAGCCCTATGATGAACTTGCAAATGCAACCATATAATATGAACATTTATCTGAAATATCCACATCCTATACCCCAATTTGGACATTCAAAACAAAAAATTGGCCTACACTAGGCCTTTATACATACCTTTATACAATAGTCTTTTAAATAATTGAATTCCAGGTTTCAGGGTACAGTTATTCGAATACAAATCTATTCACTATAAAAACACACAAGAGTAGACTTCTCAACTTAACAATGGGTTATCATCATTTTGTTAACCCTGGGTTAAGATCACATACACTATATTGCCAAAAGTATTGGGACGCCTCCTTCTAATGAACAGGTGTGCCTACATTAGTAATATCTATGAGTACAAATCTTAACGTTTAAGCATATAATGATTTTCTAGGGAATTGTGTGCTTCTAATTTTATAGCAACAGTTTGGACAGGAGCCTTTTCTATTCTAACATGACAATGCCTCTGTGTATAAGGTGGAAGTCAGTGTGGAAGAACTTGACTGGTCTGCAGAAAGCCGAGTCCTAATCCCAACTGAACACCTCTGGTGTGACTTTAAATGCAGACCTTGAGCCAAGTTTAGTTTTTTTCATGGAAATCTGTTGTAGTAGTCAAACCTGTTCATTAGAAGGGGGTTTCCGAATACTTTTGGCAAAATAGTGTATAAACAGAACCTTTGTCATTTGGAAAGAGGGTTAGCACCACTTTTAATAAAAACCTGCAGGAAATACAAAGGGGCTGAGGAATTATTTGACTAGAATCACCTCCTTATGCTGGTAGATGCTGTAACTAGTTATGATGGTCAAAAGCATTTTTCACTACTACCAAAAAAACGTATTCTGACTAATTATTTTTTCAAGCAACATAAATAACAATATTTCATTACATTATAGTAAATGGTTTACCAGTGACAGATTTATTTTTTGAAAAGTCTGAAAGGCGTGAAATTGGCCTTGTATTTTGCCTGCTGCTGATGAGTGATCGGTCACATGACAAATGTCTTCAGAATGGAGTCCCCCAAAAGGAAAAATTAAATTAACAGTGCTGACTTTATTAAATATTAATTTTGAACAGTCAAAAAACTTTAATACCACTGTATTTAGTTCCTGCGTCTGGAAGAAAAAGTGACAGGAAACATGTTAACTGCAGTTATTTGCCTGTGCATCTGGAGACTTAAAACAGACAAAGTGGATGACGTGCATGGATGGACAAGCACTTAATAAATCAGGTGTTGAGCTTTATTACCCAATCAATTTTACTAACCTCATGAATATGCAAAAGTATTTTAACTGAAGGGTGGACAGTATATGGATATGTTAAGTTTATACACTCTGTATCAGTTACTTCCAGTCTGTGCTTTCTGAGGCATGAACATTAAGCAGAACTAGAGCAGAATAATATGCTAGATGTAGCACAACATACCTCATAGACTCATGCTCACATTCTAATACTGTAGAAGTTCTGGAGGTAGTTAACTTAATTACATCCCTAACTCACACAGACCATCTTTTCAGAAGTCTTTCACCCTTGATGGTCTTCTCATAGACAGGTTGTGCTTTTTATTATGCCCGACTGTAAAAATCTCATCTTGCTAAATCTCTCAGGCTCAGACTTCATTATCAACTACAGCTAAGCACATTTCATTACATTTTCACATGTTCCTGTCATCAAACTTCTTTTCGTTCTGTAGAAGTACATCAGTGGTGTGTTAGCCAGACCTTTGCAGTGGCTGTCAATTCATGTAAGACTGATATGACCCTCAATCGGAGAGAGAGAGAGGCAATTTAGCCATTATTTGGGGTTTGTGATTTAGCCATTCTGTTTTCATTAAAGGAAAAAATTATGAGAAAAAATAAATTCTAGCTGGTATAAAAGCATGCTTGAATGTGAGCAGTTGCACAGTTTTTAGCACACATGCTCTGACATACTGAGATTGGTACTTGTACGGGTTATATGAGTTTAAATCTGCCTTGTGACAATTCCCAATCTAATTCCCCCCACTTGTGCCTTTTGATTCTTGTCCTTTATCTCCAATATCCTATAAATCAAGAAGTGGCAAAAGGCCACTCACTTGGAATGGTGAAACTGGAAACCATCATCAACAAAGGTGAGAAAATACAAAACTCAACAGATATTAATTATTTGAAAAAGAATAATAAAATACACATAACAAAAAAAACTACAAAATATAAAATGTATACAATTTTATGGTGCTTAGTACCTACAAAAAGTGGCGAAAGGAAGGACAACCAGTGAACTGGCATCAGGGTCACGGGTGCCCAAGGCTCACTGATGCATGTTGGATGCAAAGGCTAGCCTGTCTGATCCGATAGATAGATAGATAGAAGAACTACTATAGCTCAAAATGCTGGTCATGATCAGTTTGTAGCCACAGACTGGCCAGAGTGCCCATGATGAACCCTGTCCACCACCAAAAGGATCAATGGAAGAATTTGGTCAGACGATGAGTCATGTTTTCTTTTAGATCTGATGGATGGCAGGGTTTGTGTATGTTATTTACCTGAGGAGCAGGATACAATGGGGAAAAGACAGGTCGGTGGAGGCACTGTTCTGCTCTGGACAATATTCTTCTGAGAAACCTTGGATCCTGGCATTGAATGTGGATGTTATGTATCACCTAAATATTGTTGCAGACCACATACACCCCTTCATGGCAGTAATGTTCCCTGATTGCAGTGGCCTCTTTCAGCTAGATAATGCACCCTGCCACACTGCTAAAATTGTTCATGAATGGTTTTAGGAACATGACAAAGAGTTCAAGGTGTTCTCTTGGCATCCTAATTCCACAGATTTCAATCCAGCTGAGCTCCGTGGGATGTGCTAGACCAACAAATCTGATACATGGAGGCACCACTTCACAACATCTGCTGTTAATGTCTTGGTGCCAGATATGTTAGGACATGTTTTCATAAAAACAGTAATACACTGGAATGTTCCTTACTCATACCCATGATCCTACAGAGGATAAGTGGTTTGGAGAATGCATTTACATTCTGTGGTATACTGTTGCTTAGATGCAGGCTTTATTTTCAAAGAAAGCCTCTTACGCTGAAAATACAAATAAAACTCTCCTTTAATTTGTGCATGGAGATAATAACATGTATCCTGACTGGAGGCAACTCCAGCTCAACTCCGGAAAAGTTCCCGTTGTCAGTTCCAGGCCCAATCCTTGGCACACTTCAATGCAAATTAATTACAGTGCGTGTTAGTTAGTGTGGGTGCACAGCACACAGCACTCGCTGCTTCATTCATTGTATCATTGTCTTTCCCTGGGGATGGCTTACATTCATGTCATTAAAAAATAATTACTTGAGCAGAATGTCCTTATCTGCCTCAACTTGCTGGTTGCATTTGCATTTGCAAAAGACTGTTTCAATAGGCTTCAGACACTGCAGACGTAAGTTTCACAGCTCATATGATAGCCATTATGATGTAATCGGTTGTCTCAATGCCATTAAAGGACCATGAAGGCTTTTGCACATGCAAAACTACTAAATAAATTAAAAACTAAAATCATGTCAGAAAACATGATAAATGGATTTGTAATGAAACACATTTAATTATAGACAAAAATTGTTCATATAGTCAGTTCTTTAGTGTGGTGTTTGTTTTTTCTTTGCTTTTGTGTTGTCGCTTGCTTTTTATTTATGTAGCAATCTCTTTCCAAGGCTACAGAGATCTCTGAGAAGTCGTGCGGAAAGGACTCTCCATTCCCTAAACACCCAGGCATTGAGCAGTGCTGCACACTTCAGGGTCAAGAGAGGAAACTTTGTCTGGCCTCACTACGGTACTCTGCAGATGAGCTGCCTTCTCTACTGGAGCCCACAAATGAAGAGGTCTGCACCGAGTTCACTAAAGACGAGAAGGATTATGCTGTCAGGTGAGATTTGTCCCATTAGGAGTCATTATTAAGGCAACAATGCTTCAGGCTTATTAGTGAAAATAAAAACAGAAGAAATCAATGTAACATTGTCGCTCACCCCTGGTTACTTTCTCATTTTCTTTAGCATAAATACATTGCTACTACCCAGTCTTCAGAAATCCTCTAATTTGGAAAGGCTCTATCTAGCCTTTTTGAAATAACTTTGATGTAGTTTAAAAGTACTAATTATTCCTCCTAACTAGTTTCGACTTAAAGGTGCAGTAGGAGATCTTGGAAAATGCTAATTTTAGCCTGATAGCACTGAAAGTGAACGACTCTCCCTCCCAACAAATCGCCGTCCAAAGCCAAGCCACCTGAACACATTAACACGAACAGATCAGACGACCAGAGACAACATTACTACAATACATCATGTCATTCACCGGTGAGAAAGCTTTATAATACCATTACTAAAATTAGTACAATACCAGGATCCTTCCTTGTATTGTAGTACTTTTACTAACGGTACTATAAAGGGTCAAGTTGTTGATGTTTGTTTGCCATTCTCGCTCTGTCTGCATAGTGTATGTAAAGCGCTGATGACGTTTCCTGTCTGCGCGAACAGGGTGCGCAGAGGTATGCAAATACATATGTTGACAGGCAGGTTGGAAAGACGATGAGCATTTCTTGGTGCTACGCCTTCCACAGAAAATTTAAATACATTTAGACCACTTAACTTAATAATTGCTATCAGGATGTGAAGAGACTTTCAACCAGCATAACAAAAAATGTTTCTGAAGACAATTGCATATTGCAACTTTAACACTTTTTTGCTTTTTTTTTTCTCTCGATTTGCAGCTGTAAAAGAGTATTAGAATATATTCTCTGAGTAAAAATACGTCACAGTGGTAGAAAAGCATCTCTCACAACTTGGACCTGCACATTCAGCATTTCCTTCTGAACGCATTCATTTGAATGATGTATACCAATTACATTACCTCAGAAAAATCACTGGCTATTTAGTTTCTTTGAATAGTCATGATTTTTTCAAAACTGTTCTTCCAGGTATAGCATAATTAGTGAAGGAAATTTTCCATGTCAGTCTAATGAATTATGATAACATACCTTTGTCAGTGTCACACTGATAAAAAAGACTTTATTTTATTAAAGATATAAAAATAGAAATACAATACATTTATACATTTAAAATTTTAAATAAATCAATAATTAAACAAATAAACAATAATATTCTGGCCAGAGGAGAACTGGCCCCCTGACTGAGCCTGGTTTCTCCCAAAGTTTTTTCTCCATTCTGTCACAGAGGGAGTTTTGGTTCCTTGCCACTGTCGCCTCTGGCTTGCTCAGTTGGGGACACTTGATTTTTTAGCGATTATCATCAATTTGATTTCACAGATACTATTTCAACTAAACTGAGCTAGACGATGACATCTCTGAATTCAATAATGAAACGCCTTTAGCTGAAAATTGAGTGTTTAATCTTATTATTATACATTACTGACACTCTATCCTCCAATTTGATACTGTAAGTGCTTTGACACAATCTGTATTGCTAAAAGCGCTATATAAATAAGGGTGACTTGACTTGACTTTAAAAAGACTGCTACTGACTCTGAAGACTGGAGAACATTGCTTCAAGAAACCAAAGCTTTCCTTATTCATCCACTGTTTTCTTGTAGATATGTAAATATTCATATTCATGTAAATATGAATGTGTATACATTTTTTTGACAACTTTTTTGTCTGCCAGTCATTTCTAATCTTTAGTCTTAATCTCTTTCATAGATGTTTTCTTCACCATTTTACCATTGAGTGCCACATTTTGGATATTAAACACTTTTCAGAATCTATAGGCTTATCTTAAGGCCATTACACTGCACCGACAGACACAGATCAACATAGACAACTGAGAGCTATAAGTTTACACAATGAAGTTTCCATTCAGTGGCATCAAATGTCCTGCATGAATCCCCAATACTGATTCCACAAGAGCAGTTCATAAAGCTGTCATTTCTTTGATGCTTTAGTAAGTTTCTAATATGTTTGTAAGCTGTAATAACCTAATTTAAAACAATTTCAGAATGTCAAGTGTCCTCTTTCTCCATTGCTCTACTGGGAGTTAATTTTAAAATGAATACCATCATGTTTGACTGTAATTTATCCTTGAAACTAGAGACAATATTACCTTATTTGTTGTACATGCTTTGGTAACCCCCCGCCCCCCTCCCCCCCTTTTTTTGCCTATAAAACACATTTGAGCTTAATAGTGTGGTGGAAGTGATAATTGCTTGTTGGTCTGGTTTGCCTCAGGGGAGGCCTCTTGGTCAGAACTTCTATTTAAAGCCAATTTAAGTAATAATACAGCATTTTATTTTGGACTTTAATGGCACTTAGAAGGGCTTAAAATAAATAAATAAATAAGATATTGCCACCTCTATCAAAGTGCTAATTGCTTTTTTGGCCATTGTTTCCTCTGATTGTGTGTGCATTAGTAGTGAGGGGAGATAAGTACCTTTTGTTGATGCACTAAAGCAGATTTCTGTATACCAGATTATTCTATACATCAAAACGTGCTTTGTCGAGTTGAACAAAATGAGCAAAACATGTACCCCCAAAGCCCCATTAGTCAGTTTAAAGTGCCCCTTCAATATAGTCTTTTAAATTAGACTCCCTAATAGCTTCCTATCGACATATACTGTATACATTTTATTTGATATTTTTTAGTTTTTTGTTGGTTTGTTTGACTGCATAAGAAAAAAATACAAATATATAAATCCATAAACCCTGAAAATTCACTGAATCTTTACTCAGAAATTGCAAGTAAATTACAAAAGAATGGCCAGTATACTTTGAATTAAAGATTTAATCAAAGACTAAAATAGTGTTTTCTTGTAATACATACAATCCGCTTTTATTAACAGCTTTATATATATATATATATATATATATATTTCTTACATATAGAATTATTATTTTTTTCCCTTATAGTAACTGGCTGATTAAGGATTTATCAATAGCCATAGTATATATTTTGTATATGTAATAGTCATCATTTATCATTTTAAAATATAAAATTTAAATGTTTAGAAGTTTAAGTCCTTTGGCACATGGATGGTAATCGCTTTTATATAACATGTAATTATGTGTGTTTTGCTTACAGAAAAACAGACCTCATGACTGAATCCCTTTTAGTTCATACATCTCTCGCTTCTTTTCTTACATCTTCCCAACAAAGATCTGCATAATGAAGCTAAATTGGTGTAGCCATGTTCGAAAATAAGCCTTGGGAGCATAATGACAACAGCATTCTATAATAAAATCTTTTGGTGACAGCACACACCCATCCATGCGTAAACATGAGGATTATGTGCTGTTTTCATAGAAATAAAACAAAGCAACACTTTATTTCTCATTAGAAGTCACTATTAGGGGAACAGAATGTGCCATGCCCTTTATGACTCATGTCTTGGCTTTAATTTACTGTGTTGACGTCATTTATTATTATTTTCTTTCCCCTTAGGTATGTGTATGAGTTTGCCCGGAGGCACAGAAACATCCCAGCAGGCTTTGTTCTTAATGCTACTCAGAACCATGTGAGAATGGCAGAGAGATGTTGCCGCCCTGCTATCAAAATCTCATGTTTCCTCCAAGAGGTAGTGTGAACCATACATCTCTGATTACTCTCTTTGGAAACCCTGAGGTGGCACAACCCCAGTGAGAGGGTGATGTTGGGTGAATGTATTTAATGCTGATTATATTTTAGCACTTTGTCGTTTGCAATCACATGCCCACACACAGTAAGACGCTGCATATCATTCAAACCATAATAGTTGTTATTCAGGTAAGACATCTCACAGGACTATGTTATTATTAGATGTCACGACCGAAGTAACTGGCACTGAAATGACAAGGAATGGTGGTCAAAGGGTTACGTGAAAAGCAAATTACATATATTCTGTTGTGGGGTCTAGAAATGGCTCAGACATGAAAAATGCAATGTCTGCTTGAATAGCACTATAGTCATTGTTATGTACGGGAGATAGACAGTCACCTGTCTTTCACTTCAAACCCCCAGAAAATCTGACATCTGTGATTAACTCTACCACTGCTACCATTTCTAAAATATGTCATTATATGAAATTTCATTTATTCACAAAAATTGTGTGTTGAGCAAGGTTTAAACATGCAACCTCTTATACCTAGGGAAGAAATAAACTTCTAAATAAATAGAAAATACACCGCATCAACTCAAGCTCAGATCAGAAGCCTGAAATCGTAGAACCAGACCATTTTTATAACAGTTTGAATGAATATGGCCAGATATGCCTGTTGCAGTTTTCTACCAACTGTAAGACAAGTTTAACAACCTCCCCTGTCTAGGTGCAGAGAGAATACATTTAATATGTCTTAGAGCATTAACAATAAATGAAATTGGTTCAGACAAGTTCTCTTTTGTTACATGCTTATGAATGTCAGAATATAAATGCTTACATTGTGTTCATATAATTTCTGATAGCTTTAGTTTAGTGCTAATACTGAGTAAAAACACTATACTATAAAATGGCCCAAGGGAAAGTAAAATATTAATGTCTAATCAAGAAAACATTATTCTGCTTCTTTTTTTTTCCGTTGAGACTCTGGACTGCAGCAAATTTCAACTAAACAAATGTGGCTCTTTCAGTTTAAAAATTTTGATTAAACACTTTAACCTGTGACTCTGAGTTGTTAATCAGGATACTTAGGCTATCCCTTCTAAACCAACCAGCATATTGTGTTTTTGATACGCAGTGTAAGATGCTGGCTTTCTGTACTGCTGTACAATATCTCATTGGTGGGTATTTGTGTATGTAGGCATTAGTATGTTAAAATTTTCACCCAAAAATGAAAATTAGTCCATGTTTTACTCACCCTCAAGGCATCCTAGGTGTATATGACTTTCTTCTTTCAGACAAATCCAATTGGAGTTATGTAAAAAAAAACATTTCTTGCTCTTCCAAGCATTATAATGGACAGTATGTCTGTTCAACAGTCCAAAAGTAGTCAAATAAAGCGCATCCATCCATATTAAAACACGCATCACCAAAAAAAAAAGATATCCATATTTAAAACAATATGAACAGTTTTGTGTAACTTCTGCTAACTGTCGTACGCTCGTTCATGAGAGAATGCCTTTCTGATGGATGCCGTTGGACGTGTGAGTCTCGCGAAAACCAACATTCTCTTTCATAGGTTCACTTCAACTGCAATATCAGTCTCTATGGGAAGACCTTGGGTGTGAGGAATGTCTGAAGCCTTTATACCATCATGCCAATTTACTGGCCAATAGCGCTTAGCACTGCCCCGATGTAACGTATGCTCATATCAGCATGCTACGCTTGAATTTAACAGATTTCATTTCCCTGAGGAAGTGGATTATCTGTTGCCCATAGGAAAGGGTTCTTTTCATCATGTTGCGACTTGTTATTAGTACATGTGATATAATGAAAATAATGGTAAAAATAATGTTCACTTTTTTTATAAAAGCATGAAACTTTGTACACTTGGTATAGTTTGCGGCCCTAAACATTTTCAGAAATGGAGTCATTGCAAAAACACCTCATGGTTGCCATGGCGACCATTTTACTTTCCGCAATAACTAAATTATGTATTTTGTGTCATATCTCCTGAACCAAACATGATAACACAGAAAAGGTGATTTCTACCCCTATGTTTTGATTTCAAGGAATACAAAGATACCATATACAAAAACATAAACTGTTCAGGTGAAGAGTTAATGGTGAAATTAGCAATGCGAGAAGAAAATTAATTAACTAATATTTTATTCAATACATTAAAAGATTGTTTTCAAGAATACTATCATATATTTCAGAGATATTACAAAAAATAATCTCAGGTAAGTGTATTTATAAAACTGATAATAATCTATAAAACTGAAATAATTTTGTTTGTTCCATTGGATTCCATTGGACACTGAAAGTAAATCTTGGCGATTTAACCTCTTCTGTGAATCCTTGGGTAAAAAAATCTGGGTGTTATTTTTGATGATGGTTTCAAATTTGACAGACAGATAAATACAGTAGTTAAGTCCTGCTTTTTTCAGCTTCGACTTCTAGAGAAAGTAAAACCTATCCTGTCTATTAAAATTTTTGAAAAAGTAATTCATGGTTTTATTACATCTAGATTAGACTAATGCAATTTGCTGTATTTGGGATTGGTCAGTCAGATCTATCCTGTCTGCAGATAGGCCTAGTTCAAAATGCAGCTGGAAGGCTTTTAACGAGTTCCAAAAAACGGGATCATATTATACCAGTTTTACGTTCTCTGCACTGGTTGCCTGTGTGCTATCGAGTTAATTTTAAAATTCTTCTCTTAGTTTTTAATTCATTACAGTAAACAGTTTGGCCCCTGCCTATCTATCAGATTTATTGATTGAACATTGGTCCCTCTTGTCTCTCTGGTCATCCAACCAGAGATTATTATGCATCCCAAAGTCGAAGTTGAAATGCAGGGCTGACCGCACTTTCTCAGTTGCTGCCCCTAGATTGTGGAATGATCTGCCCCTCTGTATTAGATCTGCGCCTTCACTATCTGTTTTTAAATCCATGTTGAAAACCTACCTTTTTGATTTGGCATTGTATCAATGAGTACTTTTACTTCATTTATCAATGAGTACTTGTATTGTTTGTTTTAGTAATTATTTTGTATTGTCTTATTTGAATTGTTTTTATTGTGCAGCACATTGTGTCAACCCATGATTTGAATAAAAGTAAAAGTAAAATACAAGTTTTAATAAATGAGTTTTGTCTATCTCATGTAGGAGATGTAATGCAGGAGCGGGTTCCAGTTTTTATGTTAAATGGGTCAGGTATGGGATGAAATTAGTGTTGCTGTCAGATAACGTATCAGGTGTTCTGTTAATTACTGTGATTGTGGGAAGATCATTTCACCAGCCAGGAAAGGTGAAAGAAAATGCCTCTCTGTGATGTTACCACAAGGCATTGCTTACTTCCAGATCTCAGACTTCTGGAGGGGATGTAGATTTGTAAGAGTGAGCCGGAAGTATGAGGGTGCTGAGCCTGTGGCTGTTCTGTATGCAAACATCAATGTCTTAAACTTGATGCAAGCTGCAATCGGGAGCCAGTGCAGGGAGATAAAGAGAGGTGTGAAGTGGGCCCTTTTGGGCTCATGGAAGACCAGTCATGCCGCTGCACTCTGAAACATTTGTCGAGGTTTGATTTTGCATAAAGGAAGTCCAGCTAGAAGAGCATTGCAATAGTCCAGCCTAGAAAAGTAGAAATGACAAGGACCTGGGCAAGAAGTTGTGCAGCATGCTCTGTTTGAAAGTGCCTGATCCTCCTGATGTAGTGCAATGCAAACTTGCATGATCAAGCTGTCTTTACAATGTCTATAAAGGTGTGAACCAAATGGTCGATTACATTAGAATAACAAATGAACAGCATTCCTCAAGAACATCTTATAGATTGCAGGATCTCCAGTGCAAGGTCCTAACAGTATTGTTTCTAGCCCTTTTGTCCTCAGGTATAAAATTATATCCCACAGACAGAACTTTGGGAAAAGCTAGGATTTACATAAGGGTTAAGATTATTTGAAGGAAGACATGCTAACATCGCTATTGAATAACTGCTATACTGCCACCTTCAATAAATTCTTCTCCCCACAAATATTTTGGTCAAGCCTACTTAATTTTTAGTATTAGAGAAATCTAGTACATTGGCAAGCCACCCAAAAGACTGCTCAGGAAAAATACAGTAAAGATGCAGCCCAAGTTTCATGCTTTTATGAAAAAGTGAACATATCACCTCAAATTTTACTCATATCACCTGGTCTATATAGCACTTGCATATCATTGCTCTTTTGTTGAATTTGATTGCTTCCATTGTCCTCGTTTGTAAGTCGCTTTGGATAAAAGTGTCTGCTAAATGACTAAATGTAAATGTAAATGTAAATGTTCTTGGCTATTTTCTTAAAAAAGTGCAGTTTACTCCTCTTTAGCGGACATGAGCTACAGGAGATGCATCGAGCCGTGTGACAGGTTCATCGCAGGACGAGATCAATAAGTGCTGTGAGGTTGTCACGGCAACCAGATACATTACAAGGCGCTTCTATTTTGCCACACTAAACTTAGCAATAAACACATTGAAAATAATGCTGAATAAACATGTTTGTCAACACAATCTCAAAGGAGGCTTTTATTAAGCTAATCAAAGTGTGAATTAAAGACATTTGTTGGGCTTGATTCAAGTTAACGCACAATGGCAGGTGCACAAACACTTTCCATTTAATAAGAGTTTATATTCTAAAATCTGTTTTTAGGTTTTGTTCTTTGTAAACTAAACAACATTTGGATGTAAATTGTCTACATACATGTAGAATACTGAGCTGCTAAACCAGCTGCATCCTGTGGATCAACTTTATCTGATTGTCCGGGTCCGGAGTCATCAAACATGACATTGGAGTCTTTATCTGACTTTTTTGTTATCTCCAGAGTTCTCTGCAGTTCATTTATGTTGTAAATAAAATCCCCATTTATGCCCAGTGGCCCCCTACAAGCTACGCCCATGCATATACACCTAGGATGCCTTGAGGGTGAGTAGAACATGAACTAATTTTAATTTTGGGGTGAACTAACCCTTTATGTCCAGTGAAATGCTGTCATTAGTAATATATTTTTGATGTAAACTGACAGCATTTAATTACTGACAAATTTAGTGATGTATACATGTTTTAGAATCCTTAGGTTCATGTCCAAATAAACACAGTAACAGTAAAATGTAACTATATAAATAAATTCATAACATAAAGGATTTGTAAAAAAATATTTATGTTTCTAAAGCTGTGCATGTGTTATGTTTTATAACAAAATGGTTATTCTTTTCCACATGCTGGACTGGCACCAGCATGAAGACTTAGTATTATTATTATTTTTGTTTTCCGAAGGGGTGCATTCATTAACTCATAATGCATTTTACATAATAAGCTGTCTAATTAGAAGCTAATTAAACATTTTAAAATAATTTACCTCCAAGAATAGCACAAACAATAGGCTCGTATTGCTCTTTTGGCTTAGAATCAACTTTATTAATTTTCTGCATAGCTGAAAAAAGTAATTTATAAGAGGTTTTTTTTTTTTTAATGATGTCCAGTTCCGAGCCAAAATGAGACAATTATCAAGAGCTAGACAGTGTGGCTTGTATTTGGATGATGGGATACCACACACACACACTTCCTATAGAAGCATAATTGTTCCATCTTTGTTGCTATTGTTATACTGTATGTATTGTCTGAAGACAATCAAACATAAGTACCATATGACGCCATATAGAAGCTAAAGGGTGCTTTGCCAGCTTGTAATGGGACTAATAATCATCATTGTGTATTGTGTGTCTGCTTTTGGTATCAAATTGCCTGAAGGCTCTTGCATGATCTATTGTGAGGAACAAACAGGATTCCAAGATATTACTGTCAAAACAAAACCTGTGATGGCAGATTCACATGTGCTGTTCATTGAGCTAAAATCTGCATTCTGCTGCCATGCTGCTTTAAACAGCTACTAATTACATGTGCTTATTTTAGTTGCTGTGTAGGGGGAAGAGTGCTCTTTGTCTAGTCTTGTTTAGCAGTTTGTCTAAGGAAGCAGAAATATGGGATTGAATAAAGTGATTATGAGGATAAGATTGATTGATTACAGTATAATGATATCATTCAGTTTGAATCAGTTTAATTTATGTAGGTCAAAACCCCAATAATGATTGTGAAAATGAAAAAAATTAAATATGATGATGATGATGATGATAATGGATGGTGGTGGTTGATGGGGATTTATTAATAAAATATCTTATTACAAATCATGTCTGTTTACAGAGACTCCAAATGCAAAGCTCCAATATTTTTCTGAGGTTTCTCTCTAATGTTTGCAACAACCAAGTGAATTTGAAATCCTTCAAGTTTGGGTAAATATGCCATGGCTCACACAGCTGCCTCATACTATTGCAGGAACAGTTCCGCAAAAATTCTGTTATTATCCACCATTCTCATAGTGTTTCTAAATAGTATGCTGTTGTTGTTGTATTTATTTATTTATTTTAATTCTCTTAGAGCAGGGTTGACAATTCTGTAGATGTCCATTTGTTTACTGTTTCTGCAGGTTGATCCCCCCCTCTGTGGGTTAATGGTTTGACATATTGCATAAATGATATTTGATTGAAGCTACTTTCTGTGTACTTTCTATGTTCTATTTTCTATGCACTTTCTGTGGGGTAAGCTTTGGGTTTGTTGCATGTAACTATGTATAATTTACTGTAAATATTACAGTAAGTACATTGAACATATGTAACAAGGGCACTGTTAAAATGAAGTGTTACCAAATATTTTATTCCAGACAATTTATAATCTGCCAATTATAAAACTGTGTTAGATGAACAAGAGATTTTTGGGAGGGGTGTGCAGACATGACTTACAAGGAGCAAGAAGGAAAAGAGTAAAATAAGAACAAGAGCTGTATATAACTGTATTTAGTTATTTTAGCAAATATTTAAAAAATAAAGAATTTTACCACTCTCACTAAAGTAATTTGTTTATGCGCTCTCAAGCTTAAAGTTATACCATTAAAACTGTGTTTAATGCATACCAGTGACAGTAAAATATGTAAGGAAGTGGGATATTTTGAGCTTTGGTATTTGGGATATAGTTTTGGACTATTTTAAATTAGCCAGTGGGCTTGTTTTCTTGCGTAGATCTGGCAAACCTAGATAATTTCCTTACAACAATAGTTAATAGAAACTTTTAAGAATCAAGTTATGACTCTTGTTACTGGCTAAAAATAAATGTAAATGTTTCTTCAAGTAATGTTTACCGCAGACCTTATTTTCAGAAAGAAAAAAAAACCTAAAGAAAACCTTTTCTAAAAAACAGAGTTGGCCTAAAAATGTGAAGTCATTGCAGAACAGCTCTATGCTGAATGAGTAACATGGATTACTTTTATGGTGTTTATTGTGGCCACCATGACATGTCATTGAACGGAAAATAGCAACTATAAGAGTTTTTTTCCCCCTTTTGTTATGGAAGAAACAACAGCGTATGGGTTTAGAATGACATGAGGAAAGGAAAGTAACATTTCTGAAAATATTACACATGCTTCTTTCCTCCTATACTTAAGTTTTTTGTTCTCTCTGCTTTTTGATTTAATCATAATGATGATTAAAATAGCACAAGGACATGTGATCCAGATTAAGAGCAGCATATACAAATATGTTAACTGTTTAGTTTCCTATGGCCCGTGTGAATGAAATGTGTCATGCTCATTACATGCCATGGACATACATTTCCTTACATATGTAAATTATGTCATATTTATAGGTTGTCTACATATTATGGAAATCTACTAGGACTGTCCTTTGAAGAGGCATCAGTCATGTCTGGACGTTTTCAGGCTGGGCTTGAAAAATGCTGTTTACAGCCACAACCTGAATGTATAATTGAAGAGGTGAGGAGAAGGGTCAGAGGAGGGGGTGGACCGCTCGATGCTGTGTTCAACAAACCACAATGAGCAGCACAAAGGTTCAAATGTCTCTTTTGGGACAATTCTTTTGACCAGTGATCCTTCTGGCAGTGCATTTCTCCTGTTCCGATTTACAAGATATCTGATGATATGACAAACAAAAAGAATGTGCTTTCAAAAAATCAACTACTGGAAGACATAATACTCACTACTTTCTAATCTGGCATTTTTTTATTTTACTCAGTGGCTCAGAACTTACTTTTATGGCTATTTATTGGTTAATTTTACAAAGTTCCTTTAGTGAATGCTGTTGAAAGAACAACCTCATTTGTACCTTCACACAGTCACATAATGCTTTTATCAAAGATGCTGTTCCTATTCAATTCATTTGTATCATTATCATTTATGCCATTCAATTTTAGTGTGAATCTGAGTAAAGAGCCAGATTCATTGTTCTTTTTCTTTCATAATAGCTAACAAGCTTTCAGAAAGTTCTGTGCGGTGAAACCAAACTGGATGCCATGTCTGAGGATTTCCGGAAGTGCTGCAGTAAACCTGCCCTGGATACTCTTCCCTGCATGGATGACTTGAAAAGGCAACCTCGTCAGTCTCCAGATGTAGCCAAGCCTCTTTCATCCCAGCTCTGTGAGGAAGCTCAGCCTCATGGGATTGACAGGTGCTAATTTAATATTCATCAAATACTCAAAGGCAGGGAATCCAAGCATGTTTTAAAGCGAAGGTCAACCGGCAAAGATATTTCTGATAGCCTGCTTATTTCATTCTGCCGAGATCAAATGTTTTGTTAAAAGAAGACCTTGCAATCAGTGCACTATATTTTGATCTGACTTAATGTGATATACATGCTAATGTGATGCTGAGTAATATAATTAACATATTGCGTCACCTGGTCCCCTTTTCCCAAACACAGTGGAGAGTGTTCCCCTTGATTTTGATCTTTAGCTAGTCGCTTAAAGGGCAAGAGTGCAAATAGTCATGAATTATTCATAGATTGGCTCTGCTCTGAAAATGAGCACATTATCAAAATTCTCAAATATGAGAAAAAAGCTTTTGATTTTTGCTTAATTTGCGTTATTGCATTATGCCAAAGCTCAGAATGCCTCTTGTGATCAATTTTTCATAGAAAGATTAAACCAAATATCTATTTGGGCTGCAAGAAGCACTTTTGAAAACTCATCTTAACTGTGCATCAAAAGAGATCACCTTCTCGCCTGATTCTAAAAGTAATTTATCCCGTTATCAGAATGATGGTAAAGCGTCTTTGATTTGCACCTGGAAAATGTGGGCCATGGCTGGACATTAAATTTTCCCCACGGACATGAATGAGCAGATTAACAATAGGTGGAGTTGATGTGGTGGAGATTATTCTTATTTATTCCTGCAACTATGATCAGATTACGTTTAGATTAATACGGATCAGACCCATTTGTCCTCTGTGTAACATTTCAGATCCTATTTCAATTTTTGTTTTGCAGGCTCAGGATCATTTTCCTGGAAATAATGCCTTGAACACTAACCGTTAGAATAGATTGCCATCAAAGAAACCATTTCTCTCCCGTGATGGTCAGAACCTCATGCCTTTCTCATTTAGTGAAAATGTATGCACTGCACATGCTGTGCTGAATGAGCCGTATAGTCACTTGTGTGCCTGGGTGGACAAGAAAGAATGAACTCTTGCTGAGGGGCAGACAGCCGTGCAAAGAAACTTATTTAATTTATCTTGAACTGCAATTAGATGAGCCGCTCAACATGGAATTCGAACATGTTCTAGCAAGTTCTGCTGAGTTTACCTCAGGGTCCAGTGTCATTACAGGTGATATTTTCACAGTGTTTGGGGGGGGCTAATACCAGGTCATTTGTTGTAGAAAAGTGTGTATGCAAGTGAAAATAATGTGAGACAGGGTGCTCTGACAAAAACTTGAGAAGAATATACTTTTTCATTAATATTAATATAAAGGATATTTAAAAGATATAAAGCATACAGTCATTACACTGCCCAACTCTACCCTCTAGTGGTGGAGCATAAAACTTTCAAATCTTCATTTATGGGTGACCTGTATACAATATCAGCCTTTAAATGTATAAATACATTATTTTAAGATCTACAATGTTTGAAATAAACTAATCCCAACAAAGTTATGTTTTCAGACGGCACAAAAACGCAAGCTGAGTTAGAAATCTTTAATATCCCTATTCCCAGCCGGGGGTACTTTCATGTGCTTTGTCAAACTTATAAAACTAAAATTACAATACAGTACCGTTATTTTTATTGTAGGAGACCAGATTCTTGCATAAATGTTTTTGTCACTGATTTTAATTAATTCTTAATTTATTTTTTTTCATATTCAAGTGATTGCTGTTATTTCATACTTAATTTTCAGAGTTTCTATGAAAATTAAATTCCACAATAGATGAGTTTCATGTATTTTTAGCCATTTTTTATACTTAAATAATATAAAATTGTTATTGCTAACTGAAGTAAATGCAAATGTCTGAAAAATGTAATAATACAATTATTATGAATAATAATAAAATAAAATAAAATTATTAATAATAATACAATTAGAAATAAAATAAATATAAATATTTTATGAAAAGCCTAAACTTAAAATAAAAAAATGGAATTGTTGCCTTGGAAACTAACTGAAATAAATAGGTAAAAGTACATTTACTAAAACTAAAATGGAAATAAAAATAAAGTAAAGGTAAATAGAAAAATGTATAATATTATTTATAATAATGACCAAAATACAGAATTACTAAAACTAAAAAATTCAAATTCATTTTAGTTCAAGCGTATATGTTCATATATAATCCTTCACCATTTTATACAAATAAAATCTAATTCAAAATATATAAATACATATAATAATACTAAAATAACACTGATAATATAATACTAATGATAATTCCAATTGAAAGCCAGTATAACATTCAGTCTGGTGAAAAGTGATTAAGAAATTGAATAAGGTTGTTTGTCAGAAATAGTATGATAAAGACAGCACATTGGTTGCATTCTACTAGTTATTAGACTAAAGACACAGCAGCAAATAATTCAAATATTAACCAGAACATACTGACTCTATGTTAAACTGAACTTTTTCTATAGAAAACTATTAAATACTATTAGAGGGATGGATGTTAAATGTAAACCTAAAGAGAAAGATTTCCAATTCGATTCATATTTTAAATTTAGTGTTGTTCACAATAAATGTTGATTTATAGATGTAAATAAATACATAGAGATATAAATTGGACAAAACCTTCATGGACCCAAGTTTGGAAAGCCTTAGTATTACAGCAGAAACCTAGGGTGAAGAGACCAGAACCTCCTATGGAGAATGTTTTGAAAACACATTGAGGTCTTGCAGACTCCTGCTGGCTGACTGAACATTTCTGCTCGTGGCCTGCCCATATATGCATTTATAGTGTCCACAAAATATAAATAATCTCATGATGTATGAGCATGTATTCCGAAGTCAATGAATGTGATCAAAAGCATGTTTATGTATGTGTCTGTGTGTTTCCAGATACTTGTTTCTAATTGGAGTGAATCATGCCTCCATTTCTCTTCCTGTGCTGACGACCGTTCTCGATCGAATCAAGAACACAGTAATGGCCTGCTGCTCATCTGATGATGTCGCAGCGTGTTTAACAGAGAAGGTGAGATGATGCTATTCCTCCTGAGACTGACATGATCTCCCAGTCCCTGGTTCACGACAGGAGATCTTTGTTTCATAACAGGTTGATTTGAAAACACATGTTCTGTGCTTAGCAGCAGATTTTCGGTTATTTGAATTACACAACCAAGCCATTATTCAGATTTCAAGGTTTTTTTTTTTTTTTTTGCTTATTTGACTGCAAGACAGCTCAAAGCCCGGGTAGATGGCTGTTGTGAGAGGCTTCGATCTTTTTGATGCATGTCTAGATGATTTGCAGCACAATGCCTCTCTTGAGTGACTTCATTTTGCTGTGAAGCCTCATCTCGGTTTTGAGATTGGGATCGGAGCTGAGACATTATGCTGATGGTTTTCAAAGTTCTTCTGGCAATAATACAAGATTAAATCGCATTGAGTTGAGGTAAGACGGCACTGCATAAGGATTCTTGAGAAAAACAGCCTTGATGAAATCCTATTTTAATGCTGGAACCGGAGCAGCAGGAGAACTGCTTTTAATGCTTGAAGATGATATCAAATCCTCACAGGTAACCTGATCTAAAGCGTGTCACCGCTTGGTTAATTTAGCCTTTCAGTTTTCCCTTGCAGATCCTCCAATTATTTGCTCGCTTGCTGTTTTTCCACATAGAGTAAATGGCGAAGTTTGAAGAATTGCTGGTGAGAACATCTAATTGAAGGGTCTAAACTGTATCTGTACCCAGAAAATGAATGTAGATCATTAGCATGCACAAACGCAGCTCGCTCGCCAACTGAGAGAGGGTTGCAAGATTTCAATTAATTTAGAGCGACATGGTGCTCTTTGTACTCGCTGGGTGCTAACCAAGTCCGAACTGTCGTAACAACAAAACGGTACTCTCTCATCTTCTCTCCCGCTGCTTAACTTTGAACATTGACAAGGAAAATACATAGTCATTTTTTATTTTAAGGGTTGGATTACTGGTCAAACTGTTCTTTCATTTTTCTCTCTCTCTCAACTTTTATCAAACAGGAGAGTAAACTGAAAAAGACTAAGGCACTTCTGTCCAAGTTGGATGACACTTGTTCGCGGTACTTCAGACCGGCCCTGCCTTCGTTCAAGACTCTGTAAGTTATGGTTAGACTAGAAAAGAACATCATCAGTAGATGTTATTTAACATCGGGGGATTTGAAAGGATGGAGCTGGTTGCAGATCAGACTCATCATCAATGCTTTATTTTCTGCAGGATTCAGAAGGAGGTGCAGGGGGAGGGAGGTGAGAAGCGAACACAAGCGTGGGTGGACTTGACCACATCCTGCTGTTCCCAGCGCTCCCCGGCACAACTATGTCAAAAGCTGGTTAGCACACTGAATAACCAACCACTGCACTTTGAAAAGTTTCAGCTATAGAAAATTCAATAAAAGTTCCATTACGCACACACACACACACACACACACACACTACTAAATAAAATATAAATGTAAATATACATCAGCAGTCAAGTTTTTGAACAGTAAGATTTTTAATGTTTTTTAAAGAATTCTCTTCTGCTCATCAAGCCTGCAATTATTTGATCCAACGTACAGCAAAAACAGTAAAAAAAGTTTTATGTAAAATAACTGTTTTCTATTTGAATATATTTTAAAATGCAATTTATTTTTAGCATCATTACTCCAGTCACACGATCCTTCAGAAATCATTCTAATATTCTTATTTGCTGCTCAAAAAACATTATTATTATTATTATTATTATTGTTGAAAACAGCTGAGTAGATTTTTTCAGGTTTCTTTGATGAATAGAAAGTTCAGAAGAACAGCTTTTATCTGAAATAGAAATCTTTTGTAACATCATAAATGTCTTTATCGTCACTTTTGATCAATTTAAAGCATCCTTGCTAAAATTATTAAAATATATATAAAAATGTATATATAAAAAATATATATAAAAAATATACTAACTTTAAGCATTTGAATGGTATAGTGTATAATGTTACAAAAGCTTTTTATTTCAGATAAATGCTGATCTCTGGATCTTTCTATTCATCAAAGAATCCTGAAAAACAATGTACTCAACTGTTTTAAATATTGATAATAATAATAATAATAAATGTTTCTTGAACAGCAAATCAGCATATTAGAATGATTTCTGAAGGATCATGTGACACTAAAGATTAGAGTAATGATTCTGAAAATTTATATAATTTAATACAATAATAAATTAAATACAGCTTTTTAAAATATAGAATCAATTAATTTTTTCAAAGGTAAATCAGTTATTCATAGCAGTAGTCCCATGTGTAGAACTTATTTATAGATTCTTTATTGCAATAATATTATTTTCCTGAAGTAAATTTCTTTTGAAGTAAATTTGTCTGGTTTTACCACGGCTTTTTCCTGGAAAACAAAAAGGGAAACGTTTTTTTTTTTTTTTTTTTTTATAATTGGACTTGTCAGCGAACCTAACATTAATTGTAATTTTCTTACCCCCCTGTCTTCGGCATAAACCCAACTAAATTAGATTTATACTTAAAACAATTCCGTTTATTAATGGGTAAGGAAGATAAACTTGAGAGTTCAACCAAAAATGAAAAAGTTGCCTTCAGTTACTCACCCTCATTTCATTTCAAACCTGAAATCTGTTGAACACAAAAGAAGATATTCTGAAGAATGTTGGTGAACAAACAGTAGCTGGTAGCGATTGACTTCCATAGTATTTTTTCCATATCATGGAAGTCAATGGCTACCGTCAACTGTTTGATTACTCATATTTTTTTTTTTAAATATATATTATTTTGTGTTCAACAGAAGAAAGACACTCAAACAAGTTTGGAACAACTTGAGAGTGATGAAATTATGATTATTTTTTTTTTTTTTTTTTTTTTTTTTGGGGGGGGGGGGGGGGGGGGGGGTGTCAACTATTCCTTTCTCTCAGCAATTCATCACCAGAACAAGCAGATGTCAGATCAGTTTACAGGCTGTTTGTATTTATTAACAGACTTTAATACAGTTTTAGTAAAATCAGGTTTAACTAAAACCCATGTTTTCTTTTTCAGACAAAGGATGCTATTAAATATGAGGATGACACTGTTTAAAGACTCACTCTTCAGAGATTCTTTTGAGTGTCAGCAATTATACAGAATGACAAGATCTTCTAAATTCCCTCTCTAATAGAAAATGTCATCCCTCGCTATCTGAGACGGTTTAAATAAACTTTCCACTTGCTTCAAAGAGTTTTGTTTGTTGTCATCTGATCTCTTTGCTCTTTGAGCTCTTGAGGCTTGTGGCATTTTCAGTGTGAATGTATTAGGCTCCTGTATGAATAACCTTTACTGGGAACATAACAACGTCCACAATAAGATTATTTCTGTTGTTGCTATGCCGTTTCATCACACTGGAAAACTCTTCAACTTCACATTTGTTTTCATGTACCTTTACAGATGCTTTTTTAGCAAATGGACTGACAAGAAATTCATTTTCGTACATAGATTTCAATACATTTTTTGTATTCAACAATATTACTTGTGAATAGAATGTAAGTTATTGTAGGTGCTGTTGAATTATCTGAGGAATTTAATTTAATTGCTTGTCAGGTTTGGTAAAAATAATATATGCGACTTAAATTAAAATCTCCTTTAAAATCCCATTGTGTAGATGGGTTTTAGATTCTTCTTTATGCATTTTATTGGCAACAGGGCCGGAGTGGGACTCATTTTCAGCCCTGGAGTTTCATACCTTAGACCGGCCCACTATTTTACTGAAGTCCTTGCTACGTTTCTGTGCGTTGATCGTGGTAGTATCCTTGCTGTTTATGGAGGGCCAGAGAGCTCTCAGATTCCATCAAAAATTCCATCTTAATTTGTGTTCCAAAGATGAACGAAGCTCTTATGGGTTTGGAATGACATGAGGGAATTAATGACAGAATTTTTATTTTTGGTGAACTATCCCTTTAACCTGCAGGCTGCACTCTGTGAGTGCAAATTTCTCCGAGCTTTAAAACACAAAATCATTTATTTTATCCATATATCATATGAAGGAGGGGACGCATGTTTCCACTTAAGGTGAATAAGCCTCCTAGCCAATAGAGTGGTAAAAGCAACAGCGTCTTGTACAAACCCGATTCCAAAAAAGTTGGGACACTGTACAAATTGTGAATAAAAACAGAATGCAATGATGTGGAAGTTTCAAATTTCAATATTTTATTCAGAATACAACATAGATGACATATCAAATGTTTAAACTGAGAAAATGTATCATTTTAAGGGAAAAATAAGTTTATTTTAAATTTCATGGCTTCAACACATCTCAAAAAAGTTGGGACAAGGCCATGTTTACCACTGTGTGGCATCCCCTCTTCTTTTTATAACAGTCTGCAAACGTCTGGGGACTGAGGAGACAAGTTGCTCAAGTTTAGGAATAGGAATGTTGTCCCATTCTTGTCTAATACAGGCTTCTAGTTGCTCAACTGTCTTAGGTCTTCTTTATCGCATCTTCCTCTTTATGATGCGCCAAATGTTTTCTATGGGTGAAAGATCTGGACTGCAGGCTGGCCATTTCAGTACCCGGATCCTCCTTCTACGCAGCCATGATGTTGTAATTGATGCAGTATGTGGTCTGGCATTGTAATGTTGGAAAATGCAAGGTCTTCCCTGAAAGAGACAACGTCTGGATGGGAGCATATGTTGTTCTAAAACTTGGATATACCTTTCAGCATTGATGGTGCCTTTCCAGATGTGTAAGCTGCCCATGCCACACGCACTCATGCAACCCCATACCATCAGAGATGCAGGCTTCTGAACTGAGCGCTGATAACAACTTGGGATGTCCTTGTCCTCTTTAGTCCGGATGACATGGCGTCCCAGTTTTCCAAAAAGAACTTCAAATTTTGATTCGTCTGACCACAGAACAGTTTTCCACTTTGCCACAGTCCATTTTAAATAAGCCTTGGCCCAGAGAAAACGCCTGCGCTTCTGGATCATGTTTAGATATGGCTTCTTTTTTTACCTATAGAGTTTTAGCCGGCAACGGCGAATGGCACGGTGGATTGTGTTCACCGACAATGTTTTCTGGAAGTATTCCTGAGCCCATGTTGTGATTTCCATTACAGTAGCATTCCTGTATGTGATGCAGTGCCGTCTAAGGGCCCGAAGATCACGGGCATCCAGTATGGTTTTCCGGCCTTGACCCTTACGCACGGAGATTGTTCCAGATTCTCTGAATCTTTGGATGATATCATGCACTGTAGATGATGATAACTTCAAACTCTTTGCAATTTTTCTCTGAGAAACTCCTTTCTGATATTGCTCCACTATTTTTACTATTTCGCCGCAGCATTGGGGGAATTGGTGATCCTCTTGCCATCTTGACTTCTGAGAGACACTGCCACTCTGAGAGGCTCTTTTTATACCCAATCATGTTGCCAATTGACCTAATAAGTTGCAAATTGGTCCTCCAGCTGTTCCTTATATGTACATTTAACTTTTCCGGCCTCTTATTGCTACCTGTCCCAACTTTTTTGGAATGTGTAGCTCTCATGAAATCCAAAATGAGCCAATATTTGGCATGACATTTCAAAATGTCTCACTTTCAACATTTGATATGTTATCTATATTCTATTGTGAATAAAATATAAGTTTATGAGATTTGTAAATTATTGCATTCCTTTTTTATTTGTAATTTGTACAGTGTCCCAACTTTTTTGGAATCGGGTTTGTATTTTTGAAGGCAAATTTGGCCTAAAAGGAATTCCGAACAGAGCTGTAAAAGGGCTTGGAGTGGCTGCTTTTTTGTTTTGTTTTGTTTTTTCTAAAGTATCAAATATTTTAGACCAAAACTCTGTCAATCTTGGAGAAGACCAAATCATGTGAGTGTGATTTGCTGGAGATTGTTAGCACCTATTGCAGGTGTTACTTCTGTCAGGGTATATTTTGGCTAATCTGACGTTAGTGTGATGTGCTTTGTGAAGAATCTTGCATTGCATCAAACATTTTGTTGGGCACATACATTATAGAAGAAGAGTGTACTAAATCAAGTATATAATCCCTCTCTATCTCGCTTATAGTGATCTCCAGCTCTTGTTCCCAGGTATTGTGTGATTCTGAGGGGTCAAAATTTAAAGAATCTATTGATTCTGAAATTACAGAGATTAGCCCTCTTCTATCTGGGCTAAGAAAAAGAGCGTTGTCATTTTTGAATCAGGAGGAAGATTCGATTTTGTACAAAATGTCTGATCTGAAAGAAGCAAAAAATGGGTTTTAGGAAGATTAAACTTTTCTGAATATACCTTTATCATATAAGTCCTTGATGGTACTAAGACCCCTAGAAGACCAGTCATGAAAAACTGGATCAGAACATGACGGTAGAAAAGATTAATTGTTTACTATAGGTACAAGAGACTGATTGACAGACTGATTAACCCAAGATATTTCCTAAAATGAAGCTATAATTTAAGAGTATTGGTCACCAGTAAACTGTATGAGACATTTTTACTGTTTATAGGAAGCTGAAAGCAAATCATTGAATGAAGGGAATATTTTGAGGATGACAATTCTATTTGGACCCAGATATGATATTCAGGAACTCTTGAAGGTTTAGTCCCAATACAAAAGGCACAGTAATACTGTTGAAAATTTGGTATGGCAAGGCCCCCTTTCGATTTTGGAACTTCGAGAAACTTTCTTCTTATCCATACATATTAGCAACACCACAAAAAAGAGCTAGTTAGTAACAACTGTACTTTCAAGTAAAAGTAACAAAAAAAGACTTGATATAAATGGGTATGCTGGAAGAGATACGGCCAATTAGGGATATTGGACAAGAGGACCATCTCGGTATATCTTCCTTATAAGCATATAGCAGAGAATTAAATTTTTTCTGAAAATAACTATGACTGATATACACCTAAATATCTGAATCCTTTCTGAGCCCACTTAAAGGGAAAGGGATATTGAGAAATCTCTGTCTCAGTTGCTAGATTGATTGGGAACAGTTCACTCTTTTGAAGATTCAATTTGTAACCAGAAAATTTGTCAAACAACTGAAAAAGTTTGAGGATTGACGGTAATGATGTGGGGCTTGTTATTTATAAAATAAGGTCATCTGCATAAAGGGACAGTTTATAAGAGGTTCCAAACTGAGTAATGCCCACAAACTTTTCCTCACTTGGCCAATGGACAATGGCTCTATAGCCAATGCAAATAATAGAGGCGAAAGGCAGTGCCTTGGCGAAGGGGAAAGGTTTTAGAATGTGTTGCACTGGTGCACTGATGCAACAGGGGAGGAGAATAATAATCAAATCCATGCAATAAAATCTGAGCTGAAACCAAATTTATTTCAAATGAAAAACAAATAGGGTAGAGTGGAGGAAAACGCCACCCTTAAGAATTGTGTATTTTTTTTTTTTTCTTCAGTGAAACAAAAGTTAAATGTGTTCAGAAAAGTTATCATAGTTTTAGTGACAATGACATAAATTATAAACCAAGTATGAAAAATGTCCAGAGTTTTCATGTCATTAGATTTTTAACAAAAATTTAATTTATGCCAAGGGTTGGGTAAAATGCCCACCAGTCTGACAAAGCAATTTGCTTTAAGCATTTACAGCAAAATCAGAGTACAGGCAGTTTTGAGAAAAAAAAATAGAATAGAATCAATAATTATGAATTACAAAATTATAATAGTCTATTAAAAAAAAATGTTAACTGGTGATAACTGATGATAATTTTTAAATATAAAGTCCAAATATCTTTATTCAACCAATTAGTTAGAACACATTAGATGGAAAAACAAAGGATTTGATGTTCAACAGTGAAAGTTTCATGATGAAAACTTCTACATCACTCTTGTCAAAATAGTCCATAGAAACAATACAAATTTATGTCAACTTTATCTTGTGAATATTTTGGAAAAACAGTAGGGAGGCATTTCCCCCCTCTCTGTCGAATGCCTTCTCAGCATCGAGGGACAATATAACCTCGGCAATGTCAGAACTTGAAGAAAGGATAGTATTAAAAAGTCTTCTGGTATTATAAAAAGAGTGTCTACCAGTCATGAAATTACACCAGGCAACACTTGCTGAAGACCAAGGGCAAGGATCTTAGATTAAATTTGAAAATCCACATTTAACAAAGAAATATGTCCAAGTTTTAAATGTTTTAGAAACTTTTTTTCTTTCTTTCTTGGTTTCACGCACATTAAAGGATTAGTTCACTTTTAAAAAAAACTTTTGCTGATAATTTACTCACTCCCATGTCATCCAAGATGTCCATGTCTTTCTTTCTTCAGTCGAAAAGAAATTAAGGTTTTTGATGAAAACATTTCTCCATATAATGAACTTCAATGGGGCCCAAACGGTTCAAGGTCCAAATGACAGTTTCAGTGCAGCTTCAAAGGGCTTTAAACGATACCAGACGATGAATAAGGGTCTTATCTAGCGAAACGATCGGTCATTTCAAAAATAAATAAAAAAGTTGAAGTTTTATAAGCACAAATGCTCGCCTTGCTCTGTTCTGTGATGCGCGTTCGTGACGTCACGTAATACGCAATTGCCTTGAAAAGGTCACGGTTAACATAGCCCATTTCCACCATCAGGGCCATAATTAAAAGTTCCAGTCCACAGAAAATGTCACAAATCTGCTTGGAAGAGGATGTGTGTCTATATTGTCTTAATGCAAGGTGAGAGGATATGTCTTCTGAGGAGGAGATATCTTGTCAGGTGATCTCCAAACTCATCATGCATTATAAAAATAAAAAATAGGGATTTCGAATAAAATATCAAAATGTTTATTTTCACAGGCCTCTTTTTTCATATTTATCAAAGGTGCCAGTAATTCTGACCACGACTGTATATACAAATGTGCCTAATTTGTTTATGACTTCACATTTTTGATTCGGGTGTATGAATGTGTTTTGCCCCACATTCACTGCAGCAACTCTTTCCTAACTGTGAGCATATGAGTTTCTTAATTTGTGATTTGTAGAATAGGATTTGTGCACCTCAGGATTTGAAATTGTGTTACTGTCGTGTTGTGTTTGTGAGAGAGAGAGAAAGTGTAAATAAAACATTTGCAACTCCTAAAAAAAACTTTTGTGACTTCGCATGCGTGACTATTTTTTATAACTGCAAATTCCACTGTCACAGGGCTCAGTTTTGCTAAAATAATACCTTCATAGAACATGGTAGTAGTCAGCCATCCATGCAAACGCAGAGAGGTCAGTGTGGTGTACTGTTACTGATACAGCTGTCCAGGCCAACATCTGATGTACTGATGTCTTCAACTGGAAACCAAGAAAACATGCAATAAATATAGTACAGTTCAAAATCCATCATACATAACCAATATAACATGGCTGCCTAATCCTGCTCCTGGAGATCTGCCTTCCTAAATTCAGATCTGAATAACACCCCTGCGTTATGAAGTATCACATCTGGTCTCTGGTATTATAAAGTATCAATCCAAGTTTAATTTAAGATTAGCTAAGTAGAAAATATTTGTGGCATAATACTGGCATTTTCTTTTTCATGTAATTTTCATACAAGATTAACCCTCTACAGTACGCAATATGATATCAACGAGAAATGATGTTTTTCCTGCTTAAAATTGAACACTATAACAAATTCAATAAACATTTTCATTAATTTAATTTATTTATATTTTAAAAGTGTGTTGCCTCATGGCAACATTGTACTACAACGGACAAATTAAACATTTGACATTTTTATGCATAAAAAATAAATATATTTATTGTTAACATCATTTTCCATAACCAAACACTTGAACAGTTAGTTTTATCAAGTTTTTAAAGTATTGCATATCTCATATTTAATAAAATGCAATTTCATATCCAGCTCTTGCTCTCAGGCAACATTGTACTATCGTGGATCACAAGTATAATCTAACCATCATATCAGTTATCATATCAAAACATTACAATCAGAGTTCAAGTTAAAAAATTAAGGTAAAAAATTTAAAATCAGCATAACCTTATCCTAATATGCACTTTATCCTTACAAGCATGCACACACACACACACACACACGTACATGCATGTAAAATCTCCTTCCTCACTAATGACACCTCACTGCTTCTGAAAGCTGAGAAAGCAATTCCTCTCAACAGAAAAATCATAATGTGCAGATATAGTATCTGAATTACTATTTTTACAAATGCATTACAAAATTTTGCAAAAATGCAAATACATTTAGATAATTCTAACTCTTTTCCTTACTAATATCATATACTTGTATTATAACTTAGCAGGCCTGCATGGCCTCATCCGATTCCATTACGGTACAATGTTGAGGCAACATGAAGTTTTTTGTAATTTCCTAAAATAAATATGATGATATATAAAGAAAAGTTTTTGAAAATACTTCTTTACTTAATAATGAAGGTGACTCAGACTTGTTGTAGGCAATTGTATGGATGAAAATTGATGATATATGCACTTTTCATTGGAGAAAATAGGGAGTCATGTGACGTGCACATGTCCTGACATTAGGTGCGTTCGACTTCATGCAGCACTTAGCAGACCGATCGGCGACTGACTTGAAGCAGTGCATGCCGGTTAGAAATTTAGTCCGACTTGAACCGGCGCCGACCACACGTCACTGTCACGTGTGGCATCAAAGTACCGCGATATCGTTTCGAGAGCAGCCGGCTGACTCAGCCGGCGCAATTTCTCCAGAGCGACTGCGGGAGCGCTGATGACGACACAGCTGTTTCACGATTGGCCAAATTCACCACATGACAACAACGACGTGTATTTCGGGTTTATTCTGACAACTTCAGTCCCACTAATGCTCATATACGGACTTTCAAAAAAATATAAATAAATTAACTTTTCATGTCATCTTCATCTCGTAAATCATGTTTATTAAAAGATTACAATTATTTTTACTGCAATCATTTTTTTGTTAATTCGTTTATATAGGTTTTGTGCATAGGTTTATTTTGGACCTTTTTCATACAGACCCTTTACAGTATTAAGCTGCATAACCTATTTAGATAATCATTTTTTTATGGAATAAATCAAATGTCAATCTTACAGACTTTTAATATAATGTGGTCATCATGGATTCTGATTGATACTAATTGTCTAGTTGCTGGGTTCATCCATCTTCACTTGTGATTACTGCCAACAACTCTGGCTGGATGTCAACTTAATACAACATTCAGATCACTTTCATAAGCTGGTATAAATCATAATAGAAAGGCAAATAAATTGGGCTTATCCGTAGGCCTGTTCATGGTGTTCACGTATGAATGTTCATGGTGTTTTGTCTTACTAAAATGTGCTTACCTAACTGGAGAAATAGTAAAATAAGTAAACAAATATGTAACATCCTAATTCTTTTATCTGTAATGAAAATCACATTTAGTACTTACAATTATTTTCTTCATAGATTATTTTTATTAAGTTGCAGTAGCAAAAACACACATAATGAATCATACTGCACAAGTCAAATTTTCAATATGTTCTGTTTATTTACTTAAAACTTGTTTCAGTCGTGATGACACCCTTTCAAACATCTTAAATACATACATCTTAAAGGTTTATTAAAACATAAACCAACATAGTAATAAAAAAAGAATCACTTCTAATGAAAATTGTTAAGTGTAATTGCATTGATTGGTTAGTATTAGAAATAACGAGTCACACTGGTGTTGGGTATGGTCCCATGTCCCTTTGGATATATAAAAACAATACTTATTACATTGAACCTTTACTCACTTTCGTTGCTCATTGTGCTCAATTTCATACATTTCTATAGCTTCCAGTTCGTCTGCAATAAAGCAAGCAAACGCCACGTGATCTGCCATGACTGAGGTAGATGCAGCAAACTACCAGAGCCCCGAAGTGTCCGACTTGACGACTCCGTTTTCAACTCCGCCCCTGACTGCAAGCGGCTACTCTCGTTGACCACCGTCTGTAGCCATGCTTCAAGTCGAACGCACCTATTGGAAGCAAAATGGACCACTGTGGGTCATGTGACCAAATGTGATTTAATTTATCATTTAAATGGGTGTCTCATTTTCTTAAAAAACCCTAAAATAAAGTATGTTGCCTGGAGGCAACACAGTACCAAACGATGCTAAATATAAACCCCCCCAAACAACCTGATATGGATAAATACGCACCCCACACTGTGAGAACCACTGTTCTAATCAATAATCAAAAATTCTTATCAAAAATTAACCTTCCAATTACGAGGTGATATTTGACTCAAAGTGATTTACAGGGAATTTTGTTTTTACTTTTGTAATGGTATTTTTCTAACTTTATTAAAAGTATGTCATCTTTTATGTCAAATTCAAAAAATATATTAATAAGCTTTTTATCATTTCTAATTAAAACAACAGAATAAAAACAAGCAGAACAAGAAGTAGAATAAGATACCAATCAAATTAAATCAGTATATAAGGAATAAATGTGTACTACAGAGGTGGCACAGAAGAACACAAGTGGCTTGTAGGTGTATTTTCAGATGTTTAATGAGGCTCAGAGGTTGCATAAGTGCAATTAAATTGATAAATTCATGTTGAGGTTAATGTTTTAAATATACAATTTTGAATGTAGAAATATCAAATGATTTAAATAACAGAAAAGATACTTTAAAATTTAAATTAAAACCACCAGTAGGTGGCCGTATGTCACTGATTTTATCACTGAATCATTAATTTAATTGATTCGTTCGAACGGCTGATTCATTCAGGAATGAAGTACATGACTGTCTTTATGAATGGGTAATTGAATCATTGACTCATTAATTTAAAAACGCAGTTCATTCTTAAACAAAACACCGCTGTATTTGAATGGAGATGCACAGCGGCTTGGCTGGGACTTTGTTTGAAACTATTTTCATTGATGAAATAGAGCAAAATAAGGCAATAGTGTTGTAGTCAGACAATATAAGTCACTTAATATTAACTTCTTGTTTAATGAACTGTTGCATTAAATCAATATCACATTTACAAACTCCCTTAATAATCATTAAAAGCTGTCATTCATCTTAGATATAATGAGAGAATACGTCTGTGATACATTACTCAACACTGCAAAAACGTAAGTTCGTTAGAAACCTTTAAAGCTCCCTCAGCGCAAACACAAATATGCTGATCGGGTCAGTCACACTGGTGCTCCTAAATGGTTTTTATAGTCGCACGCAGTAGTAGCAAATGCGACTGAAATGGTCGCACTGTAAAGCCCTGCAAAGGAGCATTAGTTCCTCTTCAAAAGTTATATACACACCACCACACACAAATGAGACGTGCAATCAACCTTTTGCATCATCTGGCAGTTTTGCCTACAAATAAATGGTGATATCTCGGTACATGTAATTTAGAGAACAGGTAAACACTGTTCATTTACATATATTACCAACACTGTAACAATACAAAGCTGGTTGAAAATCTGTTAACTTACCTTTTAGGGCAATGATTACAATATAAGGATAATATTTGGCAGCTTTGTATGTTCATCTATAGTTGTCATCATCTGAAGTCATCGTGAGATTTGGCGTCTTCTGAAGTCTTCTCAAGTGAGGCTGGATCCAAACTGGAACTTGCTTAATCTTTAGTAACCTTGGGATGGGCATCCCGAGACAGAAACAGGAAACCAAAAGGAGAAAGATTAGCATAGCTGCTGTTCGTATTATTTCACAAAAAAGATGATCCATTTCTTCACATATAACTGTAGTGCACGATTATGATATGTGTTTTGTGTGAATATCTGTTAAACTGTAAATTATTTCTGTGACCAAAGCTGTATTTTCAGCAGGCGTGGTTCAGCAAGGTCTGCAGCAGGAGAGAGATTTGGGAGACGAGCATTAAAGTGCAAAATGATAAACACCTGTGTCTAATTGCAGTAATTAGCGTGGATAAGGTTATGCTGATTTTAAATTTTTTACCTTGAAACAACTCTGATTGTAATGTTTTGCTATGATAACTGATATGATGGTTTGGTTATACTTGTGATCCATGATGGTACATTTGGCTGGATAAAAAGCCACCGGAGAACGGGAAGGTGGAGAGAGACTGGACTGAGAGCTTGTGCGTGCTTCTCCCAAAAACAGTGGGATGAAACAAGCCCCCTCGCCACAGTTTAAAAGTTTAGTTTAAAAAAGACGGAAAAAAAGAAACAAATCATATTTTTATTCAGCAAGGATGCATTAAATTGATCAAAAGTGAGTGTAAAGAATTTTGCTTAAAATAAATGCTGTTCTTTTGAAATTTCTATTCATCAAAGAATCCTAAAGAAAATTTAAAATAAATATTCAGCAGCTCAACTGTTTTCAGAAATGTTTCTTGAGCAGCAAATCAGCATATTATAATTTATTTATTTATTTAGTCATTTAGCAGACGCTTTTATCCAAAGCGACTTACAAATGAGGACATAAGAATCAATCAAAACCAACAAAAGAGCAACAACGTGCAAGTGCTATTACAAGTCTTGGTTAGCCTAACGCAGTACAGATAATTATTATTATTATTGTTATTTTTTAATAAAAGACATAGATAAAATACAATTAGAATAGATAGTGCTAGAGTTAGAGGGTCAAGTAAAGATGGAACAGATGAGTTTTTAGCCGTTTCTTGAAGATGGGTAAGGATTCGGCTGCTCGGATCGAGTTGGGCAATTTAATTTAATTTAATTTAATTAAAAAATTAAGAAGCTTTCCCAGTTCACCTGTCCTTCTCCGTCTAGGGCTCCCTTCAGACATTGTGAAATCTTGGAAATAACGATTTCTGAAGGATCGTGTGACACTGAAGACTGGAGTAATGATGCTGGAAATTCAGCTTTGATCACAGGAATAAATTACATTTTACTATATATTCACACAAAACAGCTATTTTAAATCAAAATATTTTACAATATTACTTTCTTTTTTTTTTTTTTTTTATCTGATTTTTTAAAATAAATTCAGCCTTGGTGAGCATAAGAGATGTATTTTCAAAAAATATTAAATATCTTACTGAATTTTGAACAATAGTGTATATTTGAGGTTCACTGTGCTTTGGAGATGTTGTCTGACAGGAGGTTCGCTCAGATTCTGGGGTGCAGCAGGCCATCAGCATTGAAGAATCTAGGAACATAACAAGCAATCTGTCACAGAGACAACCATATTTAGCATACAATGCCAGGTTTATTACAAGGAAAATGTAAATGCCACCTCTAAAGCAGAGGTGAAATGTGGAAAAGTTAAAAATTATTTCTTAACATAACAGAATTTGTTTCTAGGTGTACTTATTTAATATTATCATACCGCTTACTTATGGATGTCAAACCCGTCTTAAAAAAATTAAGAAGCTTTCCTAGTTCACCTGTCCTTCTCCGTCTAGGGCTCCCTTCAGACATTGTGAAATCTTGGAGCTTCCCCTGTTGTTTGTTGCTCCTACAATCAGTAGTTTTTGTATTTGTTTAGCAGGAGAGATCACAACACGCTTGAACTTGATTCAGTTTAACTGTAGCGCAGTGACGTCGCGGATTAAAGGTAACGTTACAGTGTAGGCTAAATGTTTAGGTTAAATAAATGAGCCTATTTCCAATTACCCATTGAAAAAAAAAAACCAGCAAAACTATTACAGAACTGTCAAAAGCTCTCATCTACACATAAATATGTAATTAAAATCCCAAACTTTCATAAAGAGCTCAGTCTATGGAGTTAGCCTAATGTTACGTCCTCTGAAAACTGCTAAAATTCTTACGGACATGTTCGAAGACATTAAACCATTTATAAATTAATTTCAACAGACAATTACAAGCAAGAGAAGTGTCAGGAACAGTTGTATGTAATATTTGTGTGATTTTAGGGACTAAACTTACCGAAAACAGTCAAAACAGCAGCGAAAGACGGAGCTTCCTGCTAGTCAGTCGTCGTTTCCATGGCAACTCCCTCTACTACAGTGTTTGAATGAGACTCGAATGTTCAGCACGCGCGCCAATTAAAACACGTCACAGTCACGAAGAATTTACATAAACATTTAAAATGAGAACATTACATAATAGATTAAATATAATGAATTATTATTATTAAATCATCTATTATTTTTCTATTCTTTTGACTTGTTTTATTTTGTGTTCACGGTGTGTGTGTGTGTGTACTTGGATGGGTCAAATGCAGAGCACAAATTCTGAGTATGGGACACCATACTTGTCCACCTTTTCTTTTCTTTTCTTTTCTTTTCTTTTCTTTTCTTTTCTTTTCTTTTCTTTGCCTTTCCTTTCCTTTCCTCTAACATTAGTGTTCCCTCTTTCAATCAATCTACTTATTTAATTTTTATTAAAAAAATGTATATGCTACTGCTTAAATCATCTATTCTTTTGACTTGTTTTATTTTGTGTTCACTGTGTGTGTGTGTGTGTGTGTGTGTGTGTGTGTGTGTGTGTGCGCATGTTTATGTGGTTTATGAGGACACAAATTTGTATAATGACATGGGTATGACAGAGGTATTACAATATGAAGGTGGTTTATGAGGACACTGCCTATGTCCCCGTAATTCAAAAGGCTTAAAAAACATACTAAATGGTGTTTTTTTGAAAATCTAAAAATGCACAAAGTCTCCTGTGAGGGCTAAGATTAGGTGTAGGGTTGGTGTAGGGCAATAGCACACACAGTTTGTTCAGTATAAAAACCATTACGCCTATGGAGAGTCCCCATAAACCACAAAAACCAACATGCGTGTGTGTGTGTGTGTGTGTGTGTGGGAATAAGTGCAGGGCACAGGTGGGTATATCGATGTGGAAGAAGTGGATTTGGTGAGAGGTAGTTGATGTGAGGGGTGTGGATGGCTGTAGAGGAGGGTGTATGAGTGTGGGTTGGGTAAGAAAAGTGTGGTGGCAAGAGTGGGTTTGTGGGATGTGGGTGTATGGCTGTGGGAGGTTTGGGTGAGTGGGTGTCGATGAGGAAGAGTGGGTGTGTGTATAGCAGTCTAGGGTGGGGGGATTGTAGATGTAGGTGTGTCACAGTGCAGCTCTTTTCATATAGTGATGCTGTTTCTGGGTTGGTTTCTGTGTGACTGTCAGTCTGTTCTCTCCCCTCACTCACCCCCAAACCCCACTCCAACACATACAACCTACACTTTCAGATCTTTGCTACTGTCAGTCATGCTTTTGAGAATTGTATGTAACAGTAAGTGGGAAACCTAGTTTTGAACAATGGAAGTAGTTGACTTGTGATTACTTTAGCCTGGAAATTTGCCAGGAGTCGACAACAACATGTCTTGCCTTAACTGTAAAATTGTCGGAACAGAGAAAAGTTGTTAATGAAAAACAAATGTGAGTTTACATTCTCTATAACAAGTAGTGTTTAATTATTTTACAAACATCACACAATTGAATTCCATCCTTGGAAATAACTGAAGTATATTTAAAATAGTACAAAGTGTTACAGAAAACTAAGAAAATGATATTCTGTACATATTAAACGTCCTCAATCAGTCCTCAATGACTCACACATTCCAGAAGTTATATATGCGTCATGCATTTCTTGTTAAAGATATTGTAAAAATTAAATTTTAATATTTTTGAATTACTGATGACACTAAAATTGTTATATATTATATAAATACCAAATTATATTTAGCCATACAACTATGGTGATTGTATTTCATCAAATTATATTTAATCTGATTTAAGGCAGGGCATGCTACAGATTTATACTGTATTTTATGCTATAATTTATTTGTGAAACCAGTTTTATAATTTTGTTTTAGACTCCTCTCAGATATATTATATCATTAGCAACTAGAATAATTTAAGCTGTACTATAGCATGCTTGACTATGATACTAAACTACCCTTGAATTTAACCTTGTCAGAAAGTGGAACAATCTAATTAATTTGTAATTAGGTAAAATAGACACCAGCTTGGCCAGCCTGGGAGACCAGCTGAAACCAGCCTGGCCAGCCTGACCAGGCTGGGAGACCAGCTAAAACCAGCCTGGCCAGGATGGGAGACCATCTTGACCAGCCTAGACAGGCTGGGAGACCAGTTAAAACCAGCCTGACCAGGCTGGAAGGCCAGCTGACCAACCAGCTAAAACCAGCCTGACCAGCCTAGACAGGCTGGGAGACCAGCTAAAACCAGCCTAACCAGGCTGGAAGGCCAGCTGACCAACCAGCTAAAACCAGCTATTTCCAGCTTAAACCAGCTAAAACCAGCCAACCATCTTAGGCTGGTTTAAGCTGGTTTTTTCAGCAGGGAGAGAAGCAACGACATCTCTCTATCTCTCATTGCCAACTTTTGGACCAGGAACTTTTCCTTATCGAGCTGCTCCACCAGCACAGAAGTAGACTTCACCTTCTGTAGGTTCCTGTTCCCAATTTAAACTGCTGTAAAAAGCATCTTCAACTCTTTTCACAGCTGTTTATCTGCAATCTGGTGGTTTAGAGGTGCTGTCGGGTCTTTTGGATTCAATTAAAATCGTTTTCATATTGAGTTCATGCATTAAATGTTTCTGATGATGATGTACTGTGGACGGGGGACTCTGGGTAAAGAGTGTGAACTACATGATTTATCTAGAATAGATGATGTTTTTAGGTCCTAAACATGTTCTTCTTGTATTAAGGTGGCAAGATGTATTGATCTGAACAGAACAGATGGTCTATAGAACCAGGGACGTCTCTCTGCTTCAGCTGTCTGGATCATGTCTAATGCAGCAAAAAAGAATGATGAAAGACCAAGAAGATGTGCTGAATTTCTCCTGAAAGCCTTCAGCTGGACAAAACCACCAGAACTCATAAATACATCTAAATGGACTATGTTAGTTTTGCTTAACATGAAAAGAACTAAATAAATAAATAAATATTATTTTATATGATTTAGTATTGGAGTTTACTGGCTGTAAGCTGTGGGTTTTATATGGTTTTTATTACATTGCAGTAAACCTTTACATCGCAAGTAAGGTTTTAAAATGAGCTTTAATGGAAAGATTATCTCGTGACTACACACAACTTTGTATTATTTGAATAACTGACATCAAACATGTATTTCAAAGTCATTATTTCTCTTCTCTTATTTTCTCTTCTCAGTAACATCTTCCATCCTCTTCCTCAAAATTCTCTTTAGCTGGAAAAGTGTAGCTTTCCTCTCTAGTCTAGGACAATCAAATACTATCTGGCACTTATTTTGCGTGCAATGTCCTTTTCTGAAATTCTACATTTACTAAATTATTGTAGATATTGAAGTCTATGTCACAGGACTTGTTGCAGTGCTAAATGTCAACACTAGATGGTGACATTGTGTCATCTTCAGTAAAAAAAAAAAAAAAAAAACTAAGTCAGGACAACTGTTGTAGTGAAAGTTCATGTAATTATTCAAATTAGTTTTAATGTCTTAAAAATGTCCCCAAACATATATTATAAAACTAGATTTCCTTTTTATTGGATGCTGATGCAAAAGCATAGTTTACATGAAATGGTAAAGTAAGTTTGATTAAATATATATAAGCTCTATATATAGGGCTTTAGTGGAGTCTAGTTTAGAAATAGTGTTTGTAATAAAGAGTTGTTCACGTATAAAAATACTTTTAATGCAGCAAAATAATTTTGTTAGGGTTCTTTACCCTGCATATCAGATAAATTATATGTATATTTTAATATATTATATAAATCATATATTATATACAGGTGCTGGTCATAAAATTAGAATATCATGAAAAAGTTGATTTATTTCAGTAATACCATTCAAAAAGTGAAACTTGTATATTAGATTCATTCATTACACACAGACTGATAGATTTCAAATGTTTATTTAATTTAGATGATTATAACTGACAACAAATGAAAGTCCCAAATTCAGTATCTCAGAAAATTAGAATATCAATTAAGACCAATGCAAAAAAAAAAAGATTTTTAGAAATGTTGGCCAACTGAAAAGTATGAACATGAAAAGTATGAGCATGTACAGCACTCAATATTTAGTTGGGGCTCCTTTGGCCAGGTGTTATGAGAGCCCATGTTGCTCTGATAGTGGCCTTCAGCTCTTCTGAATTGTTGGGTCTGGCGTATTGCATCTTCCTCTTCACAATACCCCATAGGTTTTCTATGGGGTTAAGGTCAGGCGAGTTTGCTGGCCAATCAAGAACAGGGATACCATGGTCCTTAAACCAGGTACTGCTAGCTTTGGCAGTGCGTGCAGGTGCCAAGTCCTGTTGGAAAATGAAATCTGCATCTCCATAAAGTTGGTCAGTAGCAGGAAGCATGAAGTGCTCTAAAACTTCCTGGTAGACGGCTGCGTTGACCTTGGACCTCAGAAAACACAATGGACCAACACCAGCAGATGACATGGCACCCCAAACCATCAATGACTGTGGAAACTTTACACTGGACCTCAAGCAACGTGGATTATGTGCCTCTCCTCTCTTCCTCCAGACTCTGGGACCTTGATTTCCAAAGGAAATGCAAAATTTACTTTCATCAGAGAACATAACTTTGGACCACTCAGCAGCAGTCCAGTCAAGACTGTCTCTTGTTCAAGAGTGGCTTGACACAAGGAATGCGACAGCTGAAACCCATGTCTTGCATACGTCTGTGCGTGGTGGTTCTTGAAGCACTGACTCCAGCTGCAGTCCACTCTTTGTGAATCTCCCCCACATTTTTGAATGGGTTTTGTTTCACAATCCTCTCCAGGGTGCGGTTATCCCTATTGCTTGTACACTTTTTTCTACCACATCTTGTCCTTCCCTTCGCCCCTCTATTAATATGCTTGGACACAGAGCTCTGTGAACAGCCAGCCTCTTTAGCAATGACCTTTTGTGTCTTGCCCTCCTTGTGCAAGGTGTCAATGGTCGTCTTTTGGACAACTGTCAAGTCAGCAGTCTTCCCCGTGATTGTGTAGCCTACAGAACTAGACTGAGAGACCATTTAAAGGCTTTTGCAGGTGTTTTGAGTTAATTAGCTGATTAGAGTGTGGCACCAGGTGTCTTCAATATTGAACATTTTCACAATATTCTAATTTTCTGAGATACTGAATTTGGGACTTTCATTAGTTGTCAGTTATAATCATCAAAATTAAATTAACTAAACATTTGAAATATATCAGTCTGTGTGTAATGAATGAATCTAATATACAAGTTTCACTTTTTGAATGGTATTACTGAAATAAATAAACTTTTTCATGATATTCTAATTTTATGACCAGCACCTGTATAATATAAGGGGAAAACAAAAGGATTTAAAAAAAAATGCATGAAAAGAAATGAGGAGACCATTTAATAAATTCTGTTCATTTTTAATATTAATTTCCTTTGAAAAATATAAATTCTAAAATCATTTCAGCTGTTTTGTTCTAAAAAGTCGTAAAACATTATTAAAAATGTATCTTTGTTACACACTCTACAATTAATATTTAGCATTGTTTAAATGTTCAAGAATTTCCCCAGACATGCTTTCACAATATATTTCATCTTTAGGTACCCCCAAAAATAAGTTAAAAAAAACTTACAAGGTTAAAAGAAGTTGATTTTGAAAATACAGTACAGATCTATTGATTTTTTTGTTTGTTTTTTGATAGAAAGACATAGGAATAATAATGACAAAATAGCAGGATTCAACAAAAGATATTGAGTTCTTCAAGGATCAAAGAGAACATGTTTAGCACATGCACTGTATGCAATAATGTCATCTTCATTCAAATGCATGTACCATATCGTTGACATTTTCTGACTCATTTTTACAAATGACACAAATTGCAATATGACATTCAGTGACTAGACATCAAGTAAATAAAGCACAAATAATAATAAAAAAGTGATCTGAATTACATGAGACAATCTTAAAACTAAAGGAACTTCATGTATTACTGCAATTCAGGTTTAAGCCACTTAGGAAAATCATTTGCAGGACAACAGACCCTGGAGTACATGTAGGTTTACACATGTAGACTTTTTAAGGTTTCCATAACCAGGTGATGAAGCAAATGCAAATTAACACAATTTAAAATGCTAAATGAATTATTAGGCTTACTTAATTAATCAAGCTAATCAGAATGTATCTGGATAATTAGGCATAAATATTGTTAAAGGAAACATTAAATTTAATACCACATTATATTATAGGAAACAATATGAAAAATAGCAGGCTCAATGCCAATCAATAACATTAACTATCATTAAAAAGTTAATCAACAGTTAAATATTATAATAAAATATTATAATATATAATATATTGTTCTCTTACATCATAATAGAAGTCATTTGTTGAATAGTTTGCTCAAGATGTACAATAAAAAAAAAATTATCATTAAAATCTCATGCTGTGCAAATAAAAAATGGAAATGGTTTTTTTTTTTTTTTTTTTACATAATGGCTACCATGTAAAACAAAGGTAGAGCAGCAAAAAATGAGGAAAAGGAAAATAGTGTCATGTTAAGTGAATTTGGTAGAAATATTCATATTGTATTGGATGAGTAATGGAGAGAGTGGTTGTAGAACCATGTGAAAACAAATACAGCATTTCTCTACAGCTCAGCATATAAATCAAACGAAGTAAATTGCATAATATTTAGGGATTACTACTTGCAAACTGTAGTGATTAAGTGAGTGGAAGACAAACGTTCCTCAAACCGTTCTTTAGTCTTCACAAAAAGGATCTGTAATGGGGAACGGTCTTTATAAAACATCCCTTGGCAAATGGCTTTCTGCAAATTGGAAGAGCTAAAAAAATCTATGTAGCAGATTGGAGGAGTTATATGGATGTCTCAGACCCTCGACTCCTCCAGTAATAGCCATTGTTGTCATCTGGGTCCAAATCTATTTTGATCTGAGGCACATTTAATGGCAGTCTCTCTGAACTGAAAAAAAAGACAGATTCAATGAGTCAACTTCGGAATAGGTATTCAATTTATTTATTTATGTGGTAATCTATCCTTACTATAAATACATATTACTAACACACAGCAGCTTGAGATGCATACCTTGACATTGGGCTGGTCTGAAAGTAGTGCCGCTTTTCAGCATGATGTATATCGGTCAAGGACTGAAGGGGACTTTTCTCCTGCAAGAGGAATAGATACATGGTCCATTATTAACACAAGCATGGCTTCACATTCCCTATCTGTCGGTCACTTCGAGTTATGTCGATGACGACATTAGGGGATTCACTTGGGAGTCCCAATCACCTCTGATTTTAAAAGAAAATGCCAATGAATATTGGTTAGTGGATTTTGCATACCTGAGCCACCCCCCGTGCATACGGGTATAAATAGGCAACAGGTGCATCCACTCTTCAGATTTTTGCTTCGAAACTGAGTGGAATGAAGGGTGCTGATCTCCACAAAGCCCTTTCATCTCTGAGGAAAATTGTTTGAGTTGGCGGTACGGTGCGAACAGCGGTGTCCCAGTCAACAGTGATTCCCCTGGGCACTTCAACTGAAAGAGCAAATTTCCTAAAAGAGCAAATCACGGACGGCTCACGTCGTTTTAAAGATGCCGTTCTGTCCGTGTTCTGTCCTATTGGTTGCGGTCATTACCTGTCTTCTGATGATGGATACGATCATTGTCTTCAGTGTCTGGACATCAAACACACTGAAGCTGCGTTCATGGATGACTCATGCACCTGTTGTGGGCGTATGAGCATGACTTCGCTGCGATCACGCCTCTTTTATGGTAAAAAGAGCGGCACCCTCTGCCACCACCCATTCCGGTCTCTCTGGCTCGAGCAGAGGACCGCCGGCTGGCGCTCTGAGAAATCTGAGGATTACAGTAAGGCATGTGTCCGGCTTGGACACATGCCCAAGGTTCCCATCACGCCCTTTCGTGATCAGGTGGTGAACCTGCTAGCACTGCCCTCGGTGGAGGCAGATCCAGTCTTGGTGTTGCTGTGTCCCGTAAGAGCACTGCACATATACGTGGACCACACCCAGAGCTTCAGAAGCTCTGAGCAGCTCTTTGTCTGCCACGGAGGTCTGCAGAAAGGGAAGGCTGTCTCCAAGCAGAGGTTGGTCCACTGGATAGTGGATACCATAGCCATGGCGTACCAATCCCAAGGCGAGCCATGCCCCCAGGTGAGGCCTCAATCCACACGGAGTGTTGCCTCCCCCTATGTGTTCTCTGGCAGATATTTGTAGAGATGCGGGCAGGGCGACACTGAACACCTACGTGAGATTTTACAGTCTCCACATTGAGCTAGTTTCTTCCCGTGTGTTGGGTAACAGGTAATTTGTGGGAAGAGCTGGCCGGTGTCATGCTTGCTGCGCCATTCCACCTCACCCGGGGATGCGAGCACCTTTTTCCTCCTCCAGTAAGTTCCCCAGATGGCGAACCCTAGTGGGGTATCCTCCAGCACCCCTAGCAGTCAGACTGGGCGGAGCAGTCTGATGCCAGGCCCAGTATTGGTGTTAGCTTGCCCGGGTCTCCGGTCATTCCCTGTACTGGGCTCTGTGTCCATATGGCTTGATTCCCTGCGGGCAATCCCATATGTGCATTCTTCCACGGTAAGGTTCCCCTCTCTGTGAACCCGTGTCTTCCCTTTGACAGGTCATTCTGTCAGTTTCTGCTCGCAGTCATTCCATCCCTACTCTCAGGTAGGACCTGCCTCAGAGACCCATTACATATGTAGGCCTGGGTCAGTCCATATTGTGTTTCCACAAGATACCTCCCTACGGGTAGGATGTGGTCTTCGTAGCGTCCTTCTCTGGTAGATTTGCCTCCCCATCATTACTGCCAAGCTGTAACAATAAATAGGAAAGTCTTGAAGCAATATTTCACTGAAGGTCGAAATCCCTTCTGTTAACAAATTTCTGTTGGGAAAGGAACAGCGGCTTGGCTATCACCAGCAGAGTTATACTCCTCTCTGGTCCCTGCGGGTATCAAGGGCAGCGAATTTGCACTGGGGCGGTGGGAAGTTTCCAGCCTTTGCATGGAATTTGTCTGTCACGCGGCTGCTTGTCAACATTTGCAATGCCATAGGTTTGTGACGGGGTTCAGGTTGTGGGGCTTTCCATAGACCAATAAAGTCGTCATCGACATAACTCAAAGTGACCAACAGATAGGGAACGTCTCGGTTACGTACTTAACCCTCATTCCCTGATGGAGGGAACGGAGACGTTATGTCCCCATGCCACAACCTCGAACCATCGCTGGCAGTCAGGGACAAGTTCTCGGCTCCTCAGCGTAAAACCTGAAGAGTGGATGCACTTGTCACCTATTTATACCCATATGCACGGGGAGTGGCTCAGGTATGCAAAATCCACTAGCCAATATTCATTGGCGTTTTCTCTTAAAGTCAGAGGTGACTGGGACTCCCAAGTGAATCCCCTAATGTAGTCATCAACATAACGTCTCCGTTCCCTCCATCAGGGAACGAGGGTTACGTAAGTAACAGAGACGTTCTGCTGAACACAAGCACTATATACACATAATACCACCTTCATGCAGTTTCATCATACAGGATCAACAGCACCAGCACACTTTATACAGCAGACACATGCAAAAAAGCCAACAGAATCACTGAAGACTAAAGATCTCCAATGACTTCATATTGAGTATATGCTGGGATTCCATGGGATTATTTTTAATTAGCATTTTCTTTAGATAATTACATCCTAATACAACTACAAATTAAGATGTTAAAAGTTTTAGTAGAAAAGAAAGCAGAGACTTTGCTACAGTTTATTATACACAAAAAGTTATATTTTCTGTATTATTCTCAATCTCAATCATCATCCCTGAATCCATGTTAGCATGACACAAAAGATGGTTAAATAGTTAATGCAAAAATAAAAAATTGCTTAAAATTTACTCCCCCTCAACCCATCCAAGATGTATTTAGTTTGTTACTTCATCAAAACAGATTAGGAAAAATTTAGCATTACATCACTTGTTTACCAATGGATCCTCTGCAGTGAATGGGTGCCGTCAAAATGAGAGACTGCTGATAAAAACATCACAATATTCCATAAGTAATTACTTAATGTCTTGGGAAGCGAAAAGCTGCATGATTATAATAAACATTCATTTATAAGAATTTTTTTTTACTTCAACCATTGCTTTTAGATAAAATACATGTCCTCTATTCATGATATTGCTTTATCCAGTGAAAAAGTCAACTCATCTGAATAAGGAGAGAAATATGCACAAGCACCATTAACAAATAAAAACAGTTGTATCTTGAAAGAGGATAACAGGGGATGGACATTTTCACTGGGTGAAGCATATGGGTTATGGGCTCGTATTTTGGCCAGAAGTGATGAATTAAAGTCAAAATATCTTCAAGTTCAAACATGCAGCCTTTCTATTCACAAGACGTTAATTGATGGAGTGGACTACTTCTGGATTATTGCAATATTTTTCATTTGCAATAATCCAGCTGTTTGGACTCTCATTCTGACGGCACCCATTCATTGCAGAAGATCCATTGGTGAGCAAGTGATGTAATGCTACATTTTCTGCAGATCTGTTCTGATGAAGAAACAAACTCATATTGGATGGCCTGAGGGGGGAGTAAATTCTCAGAAAAGTTTCATTTTTGGGTGAACTATTATTTCAAGTTGACAGTGAACAATGAACTAAAATTGCAAAAGTAAAGCAAAATTATTACGACAGGGCGAGAAGAGGTAATGAAGCCGTCAGTTGCCATAAAGGACTGACAAACTCCACAGCCATTATGTGACTGAGGAGCAAGTGGTAGAATGCACCGCATACGAAAGGAAGAGAAAGCAAAATGCTCATGCTGAATCATTCAAGAGGTACAAATTGAGGTGAGGCCCCAGGTCCAGTCTACTCACTGTCAGAGGCCTTATCTCCTAAAAAAGGCTCCTGCTCCATCATGTCCATTGGGATTTTAATGCTGGGGACATTCTCATTGTAAGGATAGTCAGACTGCACAGGGAGAAATGGTCAAAGAGTGCTTTAGGAGCTGAATCTACATATACACCAGAGTAGTTCACACTTCCTTTTTCACAACCACCCAAATTTTAATACTACTAAACTAAACAAAAAAAGGTTACAGAATATTTATACAGTAGCTGTCTGACAATCATGACAACCAAGTATCTTTAGAGTGTGACTGAGGATGCTTTTTATAATCTTTTTGCTTTGTCATTGGAACAATTTGAAGAAAAAGTAAAAAAATAAAATAAAATAAAAAATTGTCAATAAATCAATAAATCATCAGAAAATAATGTGTATCATACATAGGTTTTAAGACATTATTAAAGGGCAACTAAGTGAACTTATTTCCAAAGCCCTAAGTGTTCTTAATACTAATACAGGACACTCACATCTTCCATGTCACTGTCTAGGCTCCCTTGTTTCTTCTTTTTCTTTTTCTTCTCATCTTCCTTCTTCTTCTTATCCTTCTCGGGTATGACATCATCCAGAAAACTGAGGTCATGCTGGGAAAAGACATAGTCCAACGCCTTCCTCACAGCAACCAGAGCCAAGATCTGACCAATGAGAATAGCACACAGTGCTCTTTCAGTTAGAGGACATACTACAGATGCTTTTTGCAAATAATACTGTTTTATTATTGCTGACTGACAAACATATCAACATTACCAACATTCTAGTGTGACATGTATTTTGTCACTTATCTAGTGGGATGCAATAAGTGGCACAAGTACTATACCAGTCAACAGTTTTTAATAATTCCAAGTTTTTTAATGTTTCTGAAAGAAGTCTCTTATGCAGTCTTAACCCCTGTTTCCACCACAGGAACTTTCCCCAGGAACTAGGGACTACGGGCTGGTACTCGGAGTGTTTCCACCACAGGAACCAGGATCTAAATAAAGTTCCGGGTAAAAACTTACCCCTCGGAAAAGTCCCTGCTCACGAGGTAGTTTAAAACTCAAATCTGAGTTTTATTTATAAAGACAGCACCTATTTAAAATGTGCTTCGCCAATTTCGGAGACTCGAGAAGTCTGTACTGAGGATGCAAGTCCGACATTTGTTTATATACTTGGTTTGAGAAAAGCGCAGACCTACGTATTCCAACCTTTTGACTGGTTGTGTAATATTTAGCCTTGAAGCTCTCAGTTTTGTAGTCACAGCCGCTTCCAGGATTAATGTTCAGTATTAAATCGAGAACAGGTGAAAGAGGTGGCTAACCATAACAGGAAAGATGATGGCAGCCACAGTGGACTTGAGGATCCAGAGGAGTGCCAAGCAAAGCACCTGGACGAAAGTGAATAAATGGACCTTCCTGAGTGGCACATGCCGCAAGTAGATCAGGTCTGGTTGGTGTTTGGCAGGCATGAGGAGCAGTTTGAGCCGGTCCATAAACTGAGAACCAAAGAGCAATATTTAAAAAGAAAAACATACTTTTAAAAACATATAAGTTACTGTCAAAGGATTTCAAATGGTGATTATTAAAATAATCAAATGTTTTTGTAAATACCCCAATTTGAATATATATATATATATACATACATACATGTATGAATTTAATTCCACTTTATTAAATTCCAATTTAAAATATGTCCCAAAAATGTAATTTAAAAGGCTTTTTTTAATTCAGTTTTATATAGCACAGAATTGTGTTGGTAACTCACCTGAACTCCATTGAGTGAAGCCACTCCCATGTAGAGGAAGACTCCATACAACACTGGCATGGGTATAAACTATGGAAAAATAATTATTCATTTAGAAAAGAAAAAGAAAATCAAACACATGCAGCAATGTGTTTGTGTCATTGTATTGCTACCTTGAGGATAGGAGACATGAAGACAGACAGACCAGTGAGGATGAAGACAAAGACACCAGTGACTCTCTGTTCCCTGAAGAGGAGGCAATTACAAAAATTACAATTACAATTTTTTTTTTTTTTTTTTTTAAGTACACTACAGTTCAAAATATTGGGGTTGGTAAGATGTTTTAATGCTTTGGAAAGAAGTATCTTATGATCACCAAGGCTGCATTTATTTTAACAACAACAAATACAGTACAAATAAATTTAAAGTACATATAAATTACAATTACAAATAAAACTTATTTTTTTTCATACATTTTGAAATGTAATTTATTCCTGTGATGTAAATCTGAATTTTCAGCAGCCATCACTCCAATCTTCAGTGTCACATGACTCTCCTAATATGCTTATTTGCTTCACAAGAAACATTTATGTGATACATTTTTCATCTTTAGGAGTCTTTGATGGCTAGAGAGTTCAAACAGCATTTATTTGAAACAAAAAGGTCACTTTTAATCAATCTTGCATGTCCTTGCTGAATAAATGTATAAATTTCTTTGAAAAACAAAACAAAACAATAAATTCTTACTGACCCCAAACTGTTGAATGTTATCAGAGCTGGCTATTTCAGCTGCACCCATGACTAACAGGTGCACACAGCAATAAAGCATATAGCTATACAATCTTCACAGACCAACAGACATTTAGTGTATCATTGTTTTAATTAAAGGGAGAAGTCAGCTGGCAGATGCTTTTATCCAAAGTTATTCCCCCTGGAGTAGAATGTAGTTCCGATCAGGGGCATAATGGTGACAGTTTCTGCAATCTTGCAGTTACCAGCTCGCATCTTTAACATTAGACCCACCTCCTTAATGACTACTAATCATTTCTAATTATAATATCAATTATCATTAATATCTGAAATACTTTGGAGAATTAAATCATATTGGATTGCTTAACCAAACCAGAGAAGCATTAAAAATACAACCTAAATACGGGGACAGTGTGTTTTCAGCAGAACTAGGCCTGTTTACGTTTGTTCATCTTACAGCTGCATCAATAAACCCCCCTGGAGTTCAGCCCAACATGCAGCATTTTAACAGGCGTCCCACTGAGCCCAACTCTGTAATCAACCAGTCATTCTAAAGCTCTACTGGCATAGTCAGATACTTCAGTTTTATGCCACGACACTGTACAAATACATAGGAATCACCAAAAAAATCATCTTTTATATGCATTAGAACATACCTGACACCCAAAAATTTAGGCTGTTCGCCAGGAGCGGATGTCTCTGTCTCCATTTTCAAGCTGTCAATGTGGGCGATGGAAATAACTGTAGCAGCTACATACCACGGCAGACCCATGAAAGAGCACACTGCTAACAGCACAGCTACCAAGAAGAGATCCAGATGATAGCCTGCACCTTTCTGATCAAGACAGAGAAAAGAGGTTGTTTACAAAATGCTACTGGAGGTATCAAAAACATTTTTTTTTTACATTAACAATGACTGAATTTTTATTTTTAGGTGAACTGTCCCTTTAAATAATCCATCAAGTGCTTTATTCTAACAAATAAAACTACTCTGCATCACACAAAAGTACAGTACAATATGTCACCAGAGCAGTGTAATTCTTCCATGGGGAGGCATTATAGTGAGAGAACACAATGTTTTGAGGCCAGTCTCACATTACAGGCCAAAAGAGAATAAATGCTTTGCCTTTGTCTGGTTCACAATTCCTCATTGTTCCACTCAGAATCTGGACCAAAAGTGTGACGTTGGGGTGAAACTGCTTGGTGAAGCACTGAGTTTGAATTTAAAATGATTTAAATATAATATAGCCTTCTGAAGATTTCGTGATTATCAATAAAACCTGTCTAGCTATCATCTTACAAACTCCGTATATTAGAAAATCAAACTGCTTTACCTTTAGTTTCCAATTTAATATCAATAATTCAACAAATATCAATTCCTGCATTACTGATGTGCAGCTTTTTCCCCTTTGGTTTGCATCAGACCATCTGTTTAAATAATGCTATTTTTTGACTCCAAGTGCTGATTCACATCCTCCAGACAAAAGATAAAAAGCTCTATTTGTAAGAGACTGTCTATAAATGTCCCGATATAGTAGCCAATGGCACTGTGAGTGTTTCCTGTGGTCCTGGGCGGCTCAAAGTGAGCGTGATAAAGCATCTGGCTCAGGAGAGAATCACACAGCAGAGTCACGACAGGCCTACCTTCAGCTTGTGCTCTTTGCGATTGACAATGACAGCGGTGATCTGCTGATCCATGAAGAGCAGGATGGTGACCAGCAGGGCAGGCAGAGCTGCTGCCAGGTACACCCACCAGGGGTTCCCTCCGAACGGTGGCACAAACCAGCCACGGTTTGGGCTTGTTGGCTGAGGACATGAGGGAAGTGCAGTTTGAGGATCACAGAAGTTTGCGGTCAGGGCACTTGGCAAATGTTTACAGGAAACAAATAGTAACGTCCTGAGTGGATTGGCACTGACTCTGTACTGAATCTGTACTTAAGAAGCAACAAACAGAGAATGCCAGCCAATGTACCCACTGATATTTGTTTTCCTGAGCAAAATCTATTTCTATTAAGCAGACCCTCTGGCCACCAGAGTAGAAACACTCCATGTACTGACCCATGCAGTGTTCACCCTGCCAAAACATTCTGTACAAATAAATAACATCTAATGAAAGTTAATCTCTTGATTAGACACATTATTCTATTTATACATTGAATAAAACTTATTGTAAATAAACTGCTTGTTTTTTAGATAACCACAGAAAAATTATAATGTAACTCATTATGTAAAGATAAGCCATGTCAATAAAGTTAGATAGAAATAAATGAATGCATGGCCTCTGTGGGCTTCCATACTGTATGTTTGGAAACAGTTTTTCATTTGACATTTCTAGGATGTGGTTCTTGTCATGTGAATTAGAATTACTGAGATTTTTTTTTTTAAGGAATGAATACTTTTATTTAGCAAGGATGCATTAAATTGATTAAGTGACATTTATAATGTTATTATATGCATAAATTATTTTAAAGAATCAGAAGAATCCTGAAAAAAATAAATCACAATTGTCTTCAACATTAATAAGAAGAAATGTTTCTTGAGCACCAAATTAGCATATTAGAATGATTTCTGAAGGGTCATGTGACACTAAAGACCGGAGTAAATGGCTGTTGAAAATTCAGCTTTGCCATCACAGGAATAAATTACACTTCAAAATAAAACTATAATAAAATAAAGAGCAGCTATTTTAAATTGTAACAATATTTCACCATTTTTACAGTATTTCATCAAATAAATGTATCCTTGCATTAGAGACTTACTTCAAAAAAAATCTTGCAGACCCCAAACTTTTGTACAGTATACTGTAGGTCTGTGCTGGAGCAATTTTAGAAGTGCACCTCAGAGTGAACATCATTTTACAATAAAAAGACACACAATACAGACAGAAAGATTACCTTAAATTCACTTGGCACAATGAGCTTTGGCGTATCGACCCCAACAAGAGCATCAACACCACAGAAGATCAAAATGGCCAGGATAATGGCAAAGTCACTTATGAGTTTTCTCACCTAAGAAAATAGAAAAATATGATTTTTAGCAACTATTGTAAGTAATGAGTATGACGTCAGTAGTATTTGGCCTCAACAACTGCAGTATTTATTAGGAGTAGAGACTGGATTGGCAAAACAATTGCCTACCTGCCCACAGTATATGGATTAGAGACAGGGTTTGGCTAAATATTGATTGCCTCTACACATGCAGTATGATTACAGCCACAAATGACAAATCTATCACAAACACGCCACAGGTGGACAATGTTTCTACTTACAGTAGTAGGAAAGAACGGGCTGGTCTTGAATTTCTTCAAACACATGGAGCAGGTGTAGGTGCCAAAAAACAGGATGAAGGACATGAGGGTGATGTCGGGCACAAAACCACAGGCTTTGCCCACTAGCTCCCCTCCGTAATTCAAGCATTCCTTCTTTGACAGTGAGGACCAGCTGGCATTCAAGCGCTGCACAAATGACACAAAGACATGATCAGAACATCAAATCTACAGGTGTCTGGATCAAACTTTTAAAAACAAAATTTAAGTAGTTAGTTTACAGAAAATCATGACATTCCTTGTAACTGTCTCGTTCATGAAACTAGCAGGAGTAAGTCTTTGCAAAACCATTTCTATCATGACACTTTCAGAAGATTTTAGCATGGTAATGGATATGACAATGTTAATGTATTTGGTCTTGGTGGAATAGATCCGCTACACTGCTGCTGCTAGTTATTGCTGTAGTTGTAGATTATTGCTGCTGCTGTTGCTGCAAGCAAGTACAGGAACTTGCTATTACCAATGCATATGGCAATACGACGCTATGAGTATTTAAGACATACTGCTGCTGCACAAATAGCATATAAAATAACCCATAGCAGATCTATACAGGTGGAGCTGGGGAAGGTGGAGGGTTTCAGAGGAACTCTGAAAGCGTGCTGAAAAATGCTCACGTGGATGCTAACCAGCCATTCAAATGTAAAGCAGCAAGATTATTGGCTGCAACATGAACCAATCAACTTGAGCCAAGTTGTTTAACGCTGTTAATATCACCAGTTGTGATCTGTGTGGTGATCTGCATTATTAGTGCAGATCTACAGTAACTTGAACCCAAGACATAAATTTAAAGTTGAGTGACACTTGTGTAATGAACAAAGACAGTAGCAGAACATTAAACGCTCTCCAGTTTCTGTTTGAAGGCAGATGCTTTGTTGTCCTCAACCTCTCTGAAGTTTTACAATGATTCTGTTACTGTTCAAGTTTGCACAAAAGGTGCGAAACATGAGCTATGGCTCATTCAGTCACAAAGATATTGGCAAGGATTTGGGCATTATGTTTCATTGATCTCAAACTGAGGAGTACATCTGAATGAAACCATTGAGAGACCTCTATTATTTGCCACTGGGAGCTCAGTTTGGCTTTAGAAGAGGACAAAACATCAGGTAGGTCTGGAGAAAACTTTTTATGAAAACAGCCAACAATTTAAGGATTACAAAGCACCGTGTATTTTCTGAACATAACCAGGACAAGGAAGTTTTCTCTAATGTATTTGGTGACCTTGCTAGATGTATAAAGTCTTAAGGCTGAAATATACAACACAAGTTTTGTCCAGATTTTTGCACCCTTTTTAGTCTGGAGCAGTTGATAAAAGTTGCCAAAAGTCAGTGCCAGTATACAGATTTTGAGCAGTTGACAGATTTCACAGAAAATCATGTAGTGTATAATGGGTAGTTTTTTGTTTTTTCAGACTATGATTCTACCAGTCAGAGGATATAAACATGTTTTATATTTTTAGCTGATTTTATTACATATATTGTTTTTTTTATTTGTCCTGTTTCTCCTATAAATGAGGAGTGTGTTTCTCATGTAGTGTATTACAGCCTATTAGTATTACACATATTTCAGTGATGTTTTGAAACACTTACTGTATCACTGTAATTTACAGTCCAGACCAATGTTGAATCAAGTGGATCAGTGTACACATCTGAAGAATTGGCTGAAAAACACAAAGGTTAAAGGTCTGAAGTGGCCTTTAGAAAGAACCAAAAACACAGTGGGGTTCAAACCTGTAAATCTTATATAAACCTGGAAATAAACAATGTTTATGTATTTAAAAAAATTCTGAAACATTATAATGTCAAATAAATAATAAAAATAAAAATAAAAGTTAAAATGCTAAATAAAAAGGTTTTCACTAATTTTTCTCATTTTTGGGACCCATTTTCCCATTTTATCTGTAACATTTAACTGTAAGATTTGAACTAGGGTTAGTTCACCCAAAAATAAAAATTATGTCATTAATTACTCACCCTCATGTCGTTCCAAACCTGTAAGACCTTCGTCCATCTTCTGAACACAAATTAAGATATTATTGATGAAATCTGAGAGCTTTCTGACCCTCCATAGACAGCAAGGGTCCTACCACAGCCAAGGCATAGAAACGTAGTAAGGACATCATTAAAATAGTCCATGTGACATCAGCGGTTCAACCATAATTTTATGACGTTTCGAGAATACTCGTAGCAAAAAACAACACAAAAATATTGCCACTCTCCAAAATAAAACCGGAAGACGGTTACTCGCGGATGAAGAATTGTTTAATAAAATCGTTATTTTTGTTTTTTTATTTAAGTTATTTAAGTATACTCATAGCTTCATAAAATTATGGTTGAACCCCTGATGTCACAGGTAATTTTAATAATGTCCTTTCTACATTTCTGTGCTTCTGTGCGAAGCTCTTACGGGTTTGGAACAACATAAGGGTGTGTAATTAATGACAGAATTTAAATTTTTGGGTGAACTATCCCTTTAACACACTTGACTCAAGACTTGAATGATTTTTTTTACCCCTAAATCCTTTAAACTCTCAAAAACATGATAGATTTCACAAGCAGATGCTCGCACAAGCCCAAACATTTTATCACGGTTGAGGGTGAGTCAAGCATGACATATGTGCCAACCAGCCAGCAATAACCGCAGTAAAATGTTCACCACTTCTCCACAGCATTAATCTTTAAAGAGTCTCTTTGCTGGGTTCCTCAAACTGGAACTAATTTCCACACAGCTGTTGTTTCCCTCTGCAGTATCGAATTGGAGAGGAGACGAGGGAGGGTGAAGAGGAGCAAACGGCGGTTTAAAGGAAAGCAGCGTGAGTGGATGAGCGCCCCACCCGCCAGCTCCTCTCCGTTTGGACTTAATTCACCACACACATGGAGGAGATTAACCCCAAACCACATCACGTCCACATCCGCCCCCTAGATTGCTCCTTCATTCCTACTGAGGACACCACACACACACCGCAACTAGCACAATAAACAGATGAAGTGAATGTCAAAATTGTTGCTAACTCAGCCACAATACATTACACAGATACAAAAAAGGGATTTAATTATTACTTCAAAACCTCAAAAACAAAGTTGTGTAACTGTTCAGTGGTCTGAATATCAAACGGCCCCAGTGGAGAAATGGTTTAGTAGTGTGATAACTGACTAACACATTCTTTCGCACGAATATAAAACCTGCATGAAAAAACAAAACAGATGACTACAGACTGTATCCACTCCTGTTCTTGCTGTCTACTGTTTGTAGTGTCAGAGATGGAAAAAGTTACCCGTCATTCGCTAATAAATTGACTGAAGCTGCTGTCATAATAGACTTTGAGCAAGCAAAATTTCTGCAACTGTCTGCGGCATCTTTTTTAAAATCATATAACATGTAAAAAATATTCAGTCTACTCTACTTTACTGCAACACCACAATCCTACAGATTTAAAGTTTCCATTTTTTTTTTTTCAATTCAGCTGACATGACATCATGTCACACATCTTTACGAAATTGAACAATCGTTCATTTGAAGACCAGAAATATTACAACACATAGGACAATTAAATATATATGCTGGTCATATTTATAAACCATTGGCCAGATGTCAACTTGGACACCTTCTAACAGCAGCTATACAAGCTTCAGTTCTATAAACATCCATTCCTATCACACTATTGTGCTTCTACTGTTTGTGTATCAGTGTGAGTCAAGCGACTTCATTTTATCAACAATTTATACCAGTTAGTCAAGAAGAGGAATGAAAATATGGTATCTGCACTTGAACTCAAAGTAGAACATTTTGGATCCCAACCAAGGGGGAAAAAGGTCACTTTGCGCTACATCATATCTGCTTCACGGAGCAAAATGATGTTCCATATGCATCAGTAATCTTTTTTTTCTTGTTTGGTCAGCACACATCGTTTCTTGCATCTGGTCAGAGACTTAAGAAGGCAGTCCGTAATTTAAAATGAAAGTAAAAACTTTAGGTAAGTTTACAAACTTGCAAATGGATGAAGGTTTACTAAGCCCAATTAGCATTTAAACATAAAAAAAAGACAACTTCAGAGAAAGAGATTTAACAGGTCTTACCATCAGTGGGCGCCATACACATGCAGTCATACTGTGTGACGTAATCGATTTTATAGTCTGAGTTGATGGGGTAATAATGAGCCAATTTCAGCATCTTCTTGAAGGCGTCATAGATGAATATGAAGCTGATGAGCGAGGAGAAGCCTTCTTCTGTAAATCGGGTAAAATACTGCACCAGGAAACTGGCGTCAGTGGCCACAAGGACTAGACAGAAGAAGGCCGACCATAGGCCGATCCAAAGACGGAACTCTAGGTAGTCAAAGTCATGCTCCCTGTGGAGGATAGTATGGACAGAAAATGAACTCAAATCCCTCCAACTTTCAAATCATCCAAAAATGAAAACTAAATTATGTTTTATTAACAAAGTTCGGGAGGAGCGCGTCAGATACTTAGCCTAATTAACACAGGAGGTTCGCACTCAAGTTAATCAATGCACGGCTATAAATACAGCTGACATACCTCTATTCATTTGATGGATAATCAGCAACCCTCCACCACCCCTTCTCCACTCAAGAGGTATCACTAGAGTTCTCACCACACTATGGGGGGTACTCTGGGTTCGGGCCATTCCTGAGCCCGGAGCCCTTCCCCAGGACAGCACACCAACTACGCATTACTATACTCGCCAAATACCCATTACCTTACTCGTGCTAAATATACGTAAGTGTGAACTCGTGAAACTACCATTAAAAGGTTTGGGGGTGGTAAGATATCCTTTGTTTTTGAAAGTCTCCTATGCTCACCAAGGCTACATTTATTTGATCAAAAATTAAGCAAAAAACAGTAATACTGTGAAAAATAACTGTTTTCTATTTGAATATATTTTAACATGTAATTTATTCCTGTGATGACAAACCTGAATTAATGCAGTCATCTTTGTCACACGATCCTTCAGAAATCATTCCGATATGTTGGTTTGGTGCTCAAACAGTTCTTGTTATCAATGTTGAAAACAGTTGTGTTGCTTAACCTAAGATTAGGTTTACTGCTAGATGGTGAGTATATGCAGTAGTTGGTTTGATGTCAAATTCTAAATAGAGATGATGAAGCACCTGCTGAAGTTGAAGAGCAGCCTTTCAAACACCAGCACTGGCCCCGTACTGCTGAGGATTGTCAGAGGCTGCCCAGCCAGGAGACAGAAGACTGCTCCAGTCACTGCTGTACCCAGAAAGCTCTCCAGCACACCCTTCACACAACACAACATGAAGAAGAGTCAAAGAATTGTGAAAACACCCAACTGAGGCCCACGCTCTGTGGAAAGAAAGTATGTTAAAGTGTGTTTAAAGCCCTGTTCACATACAGGACTAGTTTTCCATGTTCACAGACATACTATGTGATTTTATCCCATGCGAAACCGTTCTTTCTCTCACACAACACAAGTTTTTTTAGCTTAAAGGTACTCTGAGAAATATAATCTAAATTCTCACTCTCAGAAATACCTCTAAATCTAATCTTAATTAATTACTTCATGTACATAACTAATAATGTACATAATGCTAGTCCATACTTTCAATGGATTTATTATTGATGAAGCACACTGTATCATCTACCTGAATTCAATAAATTGATTTTTCACCCTTAAATTTAATTAAGTGTTGCACATGGCCTTTCATAATACCCATATCCAGACCATAGACTCCCACTCTCATTATTAATTAGCCCTTTCCAAATCGATACATAAAATCACAGGCGTCCTCTGTTAATAACTGAAATACAAATATTGTTTGGAAAACTATTTCCATCTGAAGTAGTACTTATGAGACCTGTTGCTGACCTACCATTGAAGAGAAGTGACTTCATGTTACAGTTGTGCTTTGCAATTTAATTCCTGTCTGAATCAATCCCGTGTTTTTCTCAAACAATCTTAGTTAAAATTACCTTTTTATGGCTAACTAAGGCACCCTCTGTGAAATCTACTTCAGTCCAAGTGGGAATGTCTGTGAATGTGGTATACTATTTACCACTTCATCTGTATTTTGACCTTCATCAAACACTGTGACTAAAGTTAAATATCTTATTATGCTACCCGATACACCTTCATTAAGGGTTTAAGTCTTTTTGTTGAGTAAAATAACATGGTCCTGACATCCCATTAGATGTAAAAGGAATCAATAAGGAGTGTCTCTGTACTACTCAGAACAGTCACTATAGTCACTACCTTAATTAATTCCCTCATTTAATGTTTTAATGTATACATAAATAAATCCTCAATAAAGAATCCCAACAGAAGACTCTCTGCTACTAGCTGACAAATACAGAAGGGTTTTCCTGAGCTGAAACACTGACAAGCCAATGACGTGTGAAGCAGACCTTAGCATTCATCTTTAAAACAGCTAAACATATGAACTGAGAGACTTTAACTTACTAACATGACCTTTGAACTAGAGGTAACATTTCAAAAGGAGGTCAGAGAAGAAGCTGCGCCCAGTTTGTGTCAGTTAAAGATTGACTGAGATTGAATTACACTATAATCCCTGCCAAGGCTGGACCGATTCTTATTATGAAAGACTCAGGCTCAGAAAGCACGTCACATCCATAAACTTATGCAGTTTCTCATGGTTTGCAACTGTATCTTCACCTGCATGTTCTCTGTGGCATCGCCCAGCAAGCCTCCAAACGTGATGGCATTGGTTACTGTTCCCAGGTAGATGAAAAGAATGGCAGACAAAGACTGGATGTGTAGTCCATCGTAGAAATCACTGAAGAAAAAAGGGGCTTTTCTTTTGATATCAAGAATAAGGCCTCCACAAAACCTGAAAAACAAAGCATGATATGATATGTTGCAGTGGTTTTCAATGAATTTCATTACATTTCAACATCTTCCTCTATTCACAAAATATATTTTCTCTCTGTACAGTGGGGGTTCAAAAATCTTAATTTTATTTCATTTTAACTAATAATAAACCAACCAACAATTACAAAAATTGCAAGACTTTGAAAAATAAAAGTTATCATGAACATTGAACATGAAACACTTTTTAGTATTTTCTAGGCAACACTAAAACAATTTGAAATTCATGTTAATTTTTATGAACTATTATTTAAGATATTCTACCTTTAACGAGTTATTTAAAAATATCAAATACTTTAAATAGTTGTATGTACGTTTATTGCCATTATTAAATGGTAACTGGGATAAAATATATATATATATTTAGCACAAAATACTAACAGTGCACAGAAGTTCTTTGCCAAAGGTCAAGATGTTTCTAAAACCAACACTGGAACTGTACTCCGTAAATGGAGCGCATGCTGACTTCAATGTTTCTCTAATATTAGGATAATTCTAGTAATTTTAAAGAGTCAAACAGACCTTTATCTGAACTAAACCATGGTGTTCAGAGGTTCAGCATAATCTGTTCCTTCAGAAGAACTTTACAAACATTAACTCACTTCCCCGTCCTCTTCAGCTCCTCGCCTACTGCGTGCCCATCGCTGTGAGGCATGTCTCCATTCATCTGTGTGCTATCCCCTCCAGCATACATGTTCTTTCTGGAGAGCACAAACACACAGAGATTGTTTAACACCACACTTAATGTTATTAATGCTCAAAAATAACTGTTATAGAGGAGGAAAGTGAGAACAGAGAAAGAAAGATGACAAAAGACACACTCAGTGGACTGTTCTTTAGTCATTTTAAATTCCCCAGCCTGAAATTGATTTAAAAAAAGCAAGCTCATACACTGGTATCTTACACAAATGTATTCTGCAATATGAAATCAAATACAAGATAGACATGGTAATGACATTTTATTCTTTAGTTCCTAAAATTATAATCTAAATGTCATGATATTTAAATATGTTACTCATTTAATTATCCATATGACATAATAATCATTTAAAAAAACAAGGAACAGTAGATAGAAATATAGGATGATGCATAATCTGATAAATGTATCAAGCAATAGATAAAATGATAAAATACCAGATAAAAAGACAGACAGATATACAGAATGACTTAACGATAGATAAAATGGTTAACTGATAAAATGATAAGATAGACAAACACACAGACAGATAGATAGATAGAAAACAGATGATTAGGGTGGGCAATATGAACAAAATCTTATCACGTGTATGAGAAATTTTATTTCAGCACAGTTATTTTTTATTTAAATATGGTCTTTATGATATCAAATTTTTTGATACCATAATAATTTCTGAATTCTTGTTGCCAGTGTAGGTATCACAAAAAAAAAAAAAATGAATACTAGCCTAAATAAAAAATAAAAAAACCTCAAAGCTCACTGAAGACAAGTAAACAGTCAGCGATTAAATAAGAATAAAAAAGTAATTACAGGCAACAGGACAAAAAAACTACAGTAGAACAAATAAATTAGGAATGCTACATACATTGTAAAAAGTAATCAAATGTACAAAAACTGTCCATATTCTTTACTGAGTAAATTAAATATATACTACTTCTTATTACAGTTACAAAAGTGATTAAGCTGTCACTTTAAGAGCTGCCCGGATCCAATATACTGTTGCACATGTGTTTTTTTGTTTCTCAGCTGTTTGCTTTCACTTAGGACCTAATTTAATGTGTTTATGAGGATACTTGCTAAGACAGGCATTTTGACACACATATAAGTGTGTGCATTTAACTATAAAGTAGCAAAAAATAACTCTGTTCAATACTCTGGCGCTCCATGATTTGTTCACGTGCGCGCGCATCTCTGACATCACTCAGAAACAGACTCTCAGAGAGTGCACACACATAGCGAAATGAGTTCTCTTTCACAGCTGATTGCATTTCAACAGCTTAAAATCAATTGTTTTTAAACTGCAATGCTTAAAAACATGTGTAACCAATAAGCTTTCCTGACCACGTAGCACAGCAACGTCATGTGAGTGTGTAACCATGATAGAGACGATCATCTTTACCGGTTGACAACTGAAAATGATAAAACAATAGAGAAACAATACAAGAACAGAGCAACAGATAAAAGAACTAACCAAGGATAAAACAATTTATGACAGACAGACAGACAGACAGACAGATAGACAGATAGACAGATAGATAGATAGATAGATAGATAGATAGATAGATAGATAGATAGATAGATAGATTAGATAGATAGATAGATAGATAGATAGATAGATAGATAGATAGATAGATAGATAGATAGATAGATAGATAGATAGAGTACCCGGTTCAGTCTTTTGTTTACATTCAACAAGCCATGAATGAATGTATGTGTTCTATTGTGTGCAGTGTTTTGTGTACACTGACAATTATGCTGGCATGACTGACTGTTGCAGACACACAGCTCTGCTTTATGGGTAATGAGGGCTGGTACAGATTGAGGTGGCAGGATGAGGAGGCAGCCTGCTGTCACTTCACCTCAAGCCAAAGAGAAGTGACGTAATTCATCTAATTAACCGCTGCTCTGCTCCTCTAAACTGAATGAATGAATGGATTGGCCGGGCCAACTGGCCTTTGAAACTACTTCCTGACCGTGTGTGAAATACATTATGTAACACACTGTATATGGCTTAAAGGGTTTGGCTACTATTATATTTTTAAAAAGACACACACCCATTTTACTGAGTTTCTACTTGTCATTTGTAGCAATAAAGCAACAAAATTACTTTAACCCTTCAAAAACTGGCAAACTATACATCTGACTCATAAAGGGACAGCCTCAGAAATGCTATTTCACCACTGATTGAGTCATTTCAAAACAGGAACATTGACAGAATTTGATGTGGGATATTGGTGGGCTTCAGCAAAAGAAAGCGTGAGAGGCTGATATGGGCTTCCTACATCAATTACCTTTTATCTGAGGATGGCAGGGATTTTGGAGGCTCTATCCTGATGGCAGGGTCCCATTCTCCAGGAGGGAGGACAATAACCTCATCCAAGAACTCGTCAATGCCAGCAAGGAGATCTTGTCTGTCCTTGGCTTTGTACGCAATTTCATGGAAGACCTTGATAAGAGAACTTTGATTACAGGCCAACTCTCCCCACACATGACTAATTCAAGCACAAACCTTTTTTTTTTTTTTGCTATATATATATATATATATATATATATAGCAAAAAAAAGGTTTGTTATTGAAACATGTAATATTTGGGATTAACAGGTCTGACTATTGAATTGACCTGTTTGAATTGGTCTAAGTGGCTAAATACTGCTTTTAGGATTTAACTGAAGACAAGCCCCATTTCTATTATGGCGATAATTTAAAATTTTATTCAAATTATGATTAGAAATGAAAATAGATAAAATAATAATAACAAAAAAATGAAAGCTAACTCAAAATAAAATAAAAAATGACTAATAAAATGACAAAAAGCATAAGCATAATTACTACAAAAATTTAATTACAATAAATTAAATTTAAAACAATCTAATACAAAATATTAGTAAATTAGCAGTTTAATTGTACACAAATAACATTAAATTAACACTTAAGCCATTTTCAAAAAATTATGAAGCAAAATAGGACACTAAATTGTCTAAGATTCGTCTGTACGTACCTCATCGGACATCAGAGTAGCAATGGCTCTACCAATTTCATGGTATGACTTGGCTTTGCCTTTGGGTCCAAGAAGAATGAACAGAAATCTGGGGAAGATGATAACACATTTTATTAAACAAAGTAAAACAACCCTTTTCTACCGGTTTAATAAAAGCCTCTTTTTGAACTGAACACCCCTCCACCACTAATATATTTTCCTCCTTGGCTTTGTGGGATGAAAGCAGGTCATACCTGGTGGGCACAGGCACTTCAGTCAGTGCCCCCAACATGACAGCCTGCTGGAGCCTCACAAAGGCCACAAAAGGACTGTCCAGGAAGTCCACTTCTCCAACGAGAACATTGGAAGCTTCAGCATCTCTGGGCAGCTTCTTCATGAATTTGTTATTCAGCTGAACACAAGCAGGATGGGATTTTAATGAAATAAAGCGGAAGAACCACATAAACAAAGTGCACAAATCAAGCTCCAGCACATGACATCATTAAACATACTGCTCAGCTGGCATTCTCTGCCAAGACTTTCATGAAGATGTGATGAATCCAACAACTGCAACTGTCCAACTAATGGAAATTACAAAGATTGGTGGCTGCATGAGGGATTGTTCAATAGGGTTCAGCAAGGGCCCACTGTGACTCCTGCATTCTTTTGCTCTCAAAACAGAGGAACCAGTGGTAACCAGTATAAAAACTGTTAAATTAATTTTATTTATACGGGTGGTTGTTTTTGTTCCTACCAGTGATAAAATGAAGGCCAACTTCAAAGGCAGTGGCATTTGCCAGCTCAGACTTTGAGGTCATGCCAAATGTGAAATTTACAAGCCAAAGATAATTAGTACACCCAGCTCACATAACCATAAATTAAGCAACTCCAACTTGTGCCTCCAAAGTCATTATTGTGAATTTTAACAGCTAAAAGTGTCACAATTACTCAAGCGTGTTGCATATATAAAGTACTTTTATTACTTGCAATAATGTAAACATTCATTATTCTTTAACAGTAAGACTAGCTCACGTGACAGAAGTCTATCGACATGTTAATTATAAAGCTTATAAATCACATTTGACAGCTCTGCTGATAACTTCAAAATGTGGTTACAATGCCAGTCATTAATAAACCAGTTCCCCAGTATACGTCCAACACATAAACAATAATATTCTCTCCTGAAAGTCTTATTTAATAGTGAGAGTAAGCGGTTTCATTAACCATTGACGGACAACATTGGAAACACAAGCACAATGGAAAACATTTAACCTGGAGCACCTGAGCACATGATGGGACAGACCTCACACTCATCAACAGCACGAGCATCATAGATCATTTGTTTGGAAAGTCTTGCTTTTATTCCATTATACTGTTGCAAAAACATCCTAACACTGATTATCATTGAATTACTGTTGTGAGATAAAATAAGCACATGAATGGGGTGACCTTGTGTCTTGCTTTAGAAAAGATGACTTATATAAACTTGATATGATTTGTCAATTCCGAATGTTTTTACGACTTCTCAAAAAACCTTGATGACTCCTCTTTTGTGAAATATGTAGACACTAGTTAAGAAAGATAATGTTTTATTTGTACATGTAGACTTTGTACATTTGTACATTACTTTTCCCCTTGTTTTCTTATGAGTTCGATGTAAAGTGAGAGTTCACCAGTAAGTGATGTTTTATTTTTTTTGTCAAAACTTACATTTTTCTTGATGTTGATTGACTGGAGTGAACATTTTGTTAAAAATAATCAGTTAAAGACACATGATCTAATTTCAAGGTGCTTCTGAGTGATTTTAAAAGACTCCTAGACTAATATGACCACACCTACTTTGTGGGAAAAATCTTCATAAACACTGAATTCAACTCGTGCTGGGAATTTAAAAAGAAAAGATATCATAGAGTGACAAAAATGATCATGACTATATGAAACTAAAGCAAGTGAAGAAGTGGTGGCTATAGATGGAGCTGAGTGATGTCACTGATGTTGACTGGAGGCCAGATTGTAGACAGCATTAGAAGAGGAGCGTAAAGGGATGATTAAGGTATTAGAAGGACACACCTTAAACAACCCATAGTGTTTTTCTCAGACTTATATGAATGTTTACCTCTGAGCTTCATTATCTAGGAGTCAAAAATAGGTCATCAGACGGTTATGTTCCATCAGTTAATTCATTTCAGCAGCATAATATGCTGAGTACAACACCATACAAAGCATTTTTTTACAATGTACGTGTTCCAATTTTATTACAGTCAACTTGACCTGTTAATACAATCACACACTCCAAGCAACTTGCATTAACATCAAATATCACATCTCTATCTGTCCAGCTCTCTAGCAGGTAGTATGTGATGTGGAAAGGCTTAGCTTTATCTCTGATGCTGGATTACTTCCATCGCTAGAGCAAGCAAAGATTTATTACCTCAGGCCATCAACAAGGTCTGACAGCGTGCATTTTGTGTAGTCAAGCCGTGGAACAGAAGACTTCCTGTTGCAGCTAATGCGAATGGAGCACTGTCACCAGAAATCTCTGTAAATATCTTTATATAAATGCTTTTACAGCTGAGTGTTGATGTTTTCTTCATACTGTATTTACCTTGTTCCCATAACTCTTTATAAATCATTTTTTTCAAAGCTTGAAAGACTACTAAATACATGGTACTGCCTTAAGTGGGCGCTATTTCAGAAGAAAAAGTCAGGGTATTATTGTCCTACACTATAGAAAGAAGCCTCAGGACTTCCTCCTAAGAATCATGAAATGGATATTAAGTTTAATTAAGTTATTAAGCTAAATTCACAAGAGAAGTTGTGAAGTATTCGTTACATGGGAAAATTACTCAACGGTCTACTCCACCATAACAAATCACTTAGTACTCATTCATGTTACTTAGGTTACCATTCATTTCCAGATTCTGTGAATGTCTAATCTCAGAAAGCAGGAATGACATCATCAAAAAAAAAAAAAAAAAAGTGTGAAAAGCCACGAGGCTTTCACATTGCATGACACAAACCCGAGCCATCCCTCAATTTGTGCTTACAATCACAATCTGTCCATGTCCTCTGGGCCACCTCACACAAGCAGCCTCTCAATCCCCCACTATGCCAAAAGGGGCAAGGGGCATCGCCTCTGAGTCTATCAACAGCTGAGGCCTTCCAGCAATCACATCCACACTGGTTTATTCAGCACGCAGCACACACACAGAAACACTGTCAAACATTTGCCAGCTATTTCACTTAATGCTGCATTCAGCAAGAAGGGATTCATTCCCACGTAAAAAAAGAAAGATTCTACAATTCCTGTTGAACTTCTGTGAAGTGAGTTAATTTTTATAGTTTGTCACAAATTGACACCACCCTAATGACCTCTTGGTGCTCTGTCAATGAGAGCCCAAGAACTTCCCATTAGGAATGAAAGTCTGTATTTCACACCAGCTGTGTCCTTGTGGTAGACGCTCCACTGCTTCTGTTCTGTTCATCTAACCTCAATGTCCTATTTTATCGTTAGGAAAACATTGGTAACACTTTATTTTGATTGACCACTTTATACATTCTATTAACAGTAAGTAACTTTGCAACTACATGTCAACTAGTGGTCATTAGAGTATTAGTAGACTCTCTGCTTAATATCTTCTAACACTTTATTTTGATGGGTTGTGAGTATATATGTGACCCTGGACCACAAAACCAGTCTTAAGTCGCTGGGGTATATTTGTAGCAATAGCCAAAAAGACATTGCATGGGTTAAAATTATCACTTTTTCTTTTATGCCAAAAATCATTAGGATATTAAGTAAAGATCATGTTCCATGAAGATATTTTGTAAATATAACAAAACTTAATTTTTGATTAGTAATATGCATTGCTAAGAACTTCTTTTGGACAACTTTAAAGGCGATTTTCTCCAGATTTTCAAATAGTTGTATCTCAGCCAAATATTGTCTGATCCTGACAAACCATAAATCAATGGAAAGCTTATTTATTCAGCTTTCAGATGATGTATACATCACAATTTAAAAAAATTTACACTTAAGATTGATTTTGTGGCCCAGGGTCACATATAGTCAAATTATTCTACTAACCCTAAACCTAACCTAACAGTCTATTCTGAGAGTTAGTACACATAAAGTTGCAAATTAATGAGAATTAGTTGACATGTAGTTGCAAAGTTACTTATAGTTAGTAGACTGTATAAAGTGGACTATCAAAATAAAGTGTAACCGAAACATTGGCTTCATCAGTTTTGTCATAGTGACATTGACTGTAATGTGCACAGATTTTTGGCAATCCAAATTACATTCAATTACAGATGTTTTTAGATTTTTACATGTATACATATTTTTAATATTTGATTATTAAAACGTTATATTGCATTCCAGAGTTTGGGGTTGGAAAGATTTTAAATGTTTCTGAAAGAGGTCTCAAACTCAACAAAGCTGCATTTATTTAATTATAATAAAAATAGGAATACAGTGAAATATTGTTACAATTTAAATACATATTTTACATTTTAATATATGAAGATTTCATTTGCAAAAACATATAACTCCATTTTTAACAATTTTCAAAAATCATGTTTTTTCATTGTGCATTCCAATTAATCTCAATCAAACTGCAGTTGGGTTATTTTGATTAGGTAAAAAAAAACAGCAAACAAAATAACATCATAACATAATAAAAAAAACATGATTTTTGAAAAAAAAAAACAGAGTTATCCATTTTTGCAAATAAACTCCTCATATGTTAAAATTAGGGCTGTCAATTGATTAAAATATTTAATTGCAATTAATCGCATGATTGTCATGAGTTAACTCGTGATTAATCGCAACTTAATCACACATTTTTATCTGTTCTAAATGTACCTTAAATTAATACTTTAAGTTTTTAAAACTCTAATCAACATGAGCATGGACAAATGTGGATGCTTTAAGCAAATGTATGTTTATTATTAGTGAAGAAGACTAGACATGTTTCAAAGGTCATACACTCTAAAAAAATGGTGCTATATAGCACTAAAAGTGGTTCTTTGGCTCGTAATCATAGGGGGAACCACTTTTGGTGCTGTATAGTACCAAATCTTGGCGCTTCAGTGGTTCTTCAGCGGTTCTTTGGCATGACTGGGGGACTATATAGCACCGCTACCAAATACAGAACCTGTTAAACTCCTGTATGGTTCTTCAGCGGTTCTTTGGGGTGATTAAGGGTGCTTTCACACCTGCCTCATTTAGTTCGGTTGAATCGCACTAGAGTTCGTTTTCCCTCTTGGTGCGGTTCGTTTGGGCAGGTGAGAAAGCAGCAATCGCACTCGGGTGCACACCAAAAGCGGACCAAACAAGCGTACCGAGACCTCCTTGACGAGGTGGTCTCGGTACACATTCAAACGAACCCTGGAACGGTTCGTTTGTGGTGAGAAAGCAATCCGACCCAACAGACCAACGAACCAAGCGTTATCATAATTCATAACGGGAAATATGTTATATAAAAAGCAGCAGTCAATGTCTTTTGTGTCTAGCAGTCAAGCGCTTTGAGTACCCAGAAAAAAAAACTTTGATTTTGTTAGTGAGAATATTTGTTATTGCAGTTGAAAACCAAAGACCACCTCTTCATATTAAAATGTTGTGTAATTTAATTACTATTAATTAAATTCTCCGCGCATTACAAGAATGCTGTCCTGACGAAGCCTTGATTCCCTCTGGCTGTGTGTGTGTATATATATATATATGTGTGTGTATAATTATATTTTCACTATATATATATATATATATATATATATATATATATATATATATAGTGAAAATATAATTATATATAGATAGATATATTAGAGAGGAATGACAGCTACATTCGTTTTGCGTTTGCCAGGACAGCTATAAAGCCGCAATAAGCCCGCGGAGCAAACTTGTCAATCCATCTTGATGAACGACACAGAGGAACGTAAACAAGTGAACTCTGACCAATAAGAGGACAGCTTTACTCACATGTGACTTGCATAAACACAGTTTGGTACGCTTTGCAATGTTGCCGTGTGAAAGCGAACCGAACCAAGAAGAAAATGCAACAATGTAACAAACTAATCCCTGTTTCGGAACAAAGCAAACGATCTACAGGTCTGAAAGCACCCTAAGGTGCTATATAGCACCACTGCCGTACAAAGAACCTGTTATTTACGCGCCAACAAAACACTGTTGGTGCTGTTTAGCACCATTTTTGTTGAAGAAATACAGTGCAATATGGCACCTCTTATGATTCTACATAGCGCCATTTGACAAAGGTGCTGTATAGCTGTACGAGCCAAGAACCACTTTTAGTGCTTTATAGCACCATTTTTTTTTAGAGTGTAGATGTTTTTCAAATAACTTGTTCATGTCTATTAGACACATGAAAAAAGAACATAGAAATACCAGGTTCTCATTACATCTCTTTCTTTGCACTGAGCAATTTACTTACACAAGCCTGCACAATTTGCACGACAGGGCAGCTCACTTCTTCTGAACATGCAAAATGTACATTTATTATTTATTATTACATTTGTTTGCCTCTCTGTGCTCACATACTGTAATTTGATGCAGCTAAATTCTGAATAAAACTGTTTTCATTGTTATATTTTACCGTTTCTGTTGTTAGACAACGGAATTAATATGAAATAGTGACTGAAATGTGACCCATTAAGACTACACCAGCTCTCCCTTCCAAGATGTTAATCTGCACAAAAATCCAGATTTATAATCGAGTCTTCGTCTGATGAAATCAAATACACATAAGATAAAGACAATAGCTGTGTTGTGATTTCAACTATACTTGCATGTAAAATTAGAGGAGCAACATAAAATCTGGACTAAAAACTCCTCTCAGTCCAATTGTGTTATCTATTGTTGCTAGGCGCTTTTTTGAAAAAAGTCTCTGAATCTAGCGACAAAGTCGTTAAGTTGGCAACACTGTCAGCATCTCCATTTCTCCAACTATGGGTTAGACAATAAGTCAAACAGAAAATGCACGCTGCGTTAATCGCGTGTTAATAAAATTGGTGCCGTTAAAATTAGTTTGCGTTTACGCGTTATTAACACGTTGATTTTAACAGCCATAGTTAAAATGTAATTTATTTCTGTGATACCAACTTAATTTTCAGCATCATTACTCCAGGTTTTAGTGTTACATGATCCTTCAGAAATCACTCTAATATGCTGATTTGGTGTTTAATAAACATTTAATTTGAAAACAATCTAATATTACAGTTTACTATTTATTATTTCTGTGAAAACCATACTATTTTTTTTAAGGATTCTTTGATGAATAGAAAATAACAACATTTATTTAAAATTTAAATCTTCTGTAACGTTAAAAGTCGTTATTTGCACTTTTAATCAATTTAATGCACCCTTGCTGCATAAAAGTAAAAAAAAAATCTTCCTGGCTCCAAACACACACATGAACACATGAACAATCTTGAAACTGGACTCACCTGATCTTTCTCTGGTTTGTCCGAGATATCGTTCAGGCTGCTTGATGTCAAGTTGCGATGTGTGGTGGTTGGGCTACCTAATAAAAATTTATGAAAATAACAGATCAAATTGAAAAGAGCACTGTTCCATTATTTTAAACACAAAGTTTTTAAAAAATAGTCTACAAATAAATCCAAATGCAGAATAAGCAAGGGCGCTGAATGTGAGATGAACCATTGGGGAATCAGTGGGACTGACAACACTGCACAGAACATTAATGTGTTTTTTTTTCCCCCACAGGCTCTGAATTGCTTGAGTCCATGCTTTTAAAAGTAAAATAACTTAAATTAGGAAAGGTGGTGTGCTAGGCAAGAAAGGATCCTACTGAAAGGTTAACTATTAACCTTGCAGAGTTCAAGTCATTGTCATCATGCTGTGAACAGCATAGCAGGAGAACAGCACAGTGAAGCAAAGTATTCCCAATGCTACAGAACACTTATATCGACTAAGATGTCAGTTTGATGCAGCCAAAAGAAGAAAAAGGAGGCTGAATAGAGATGAGGGAGGTTTAAAAAGAAGCTTCATTTATGAAGCACTTAAAAAGAGAAAAAAAGTAACTTAAAAATAAAAGAAATAAAAAGAAAAACATACTTCACATCCGCCTTCATAAATCCTACATTATCAGATCAGAGCTGCTTATTAATATGGTTATGGTCATGATGACACGGTGATCTCCAGTGGAAGGTTCCACAGAAATGAGTCCAATGTGATTATTAGAAGACTTTGGAATGTAAATCTATTAAGGGTGAAGAGCATCATAACGGGAAATTCTATATATTAAAATTTATTACATAACAATGCCTACAGGACTGACTAGCTAAACATGGGCTACTTTTATAATGTACTGTGGCCGCCCAAAGTGTAGCACAATGACAATAATAAAAATAATCACAATAACAAATAAAAAAGGTCATATCATACAATCTTAAAAATAGTTTCTTTATTGGCATCAACGGTTCCATGAAGAATCTTTAACATCCATGTAAACTTTTCATTGCACGAAAGGTTCTTTTTTATGAAAAAGGTTTCTTCAGATTATTAAAACATTCTTTACACTATGCAAACTTTTCACTGAAAAGTTCTTTGGGGAACCAGAAATGGATGATCTATGCATCGCAGCAAAAGCATCCTTTTGAAACCCTTATTTTTAAGAATGTACATTCTGTATGATTTCATTTGTCCGTAAGGTGTTATTTAATTATTCAATGAACTCTTTAAATGGTCTAGGAAGATTTGGTTCCCTTTTTAGCTACAATGCTATGCTATTCTATCACAGCTACTGTATGTTACACAATACGTGGGGTGAAGGGACACATATACAGTACATGTACTGGCAACTGGCAAGTTGGACTTACTAGGCCATCCCACACTTGGACTTCCAGGGGCTCGCAACACCTCCTCTGAGGTGCGAGTCATTAGACAAGGCACTGAAGTCTCAAGTGGATTACGTGCTTTTAGTGACAAGTGCAGCAGAAAGGATAAAAGATAGTAAGAAGGGTGAGAAGAAAGTTTATTAAGGTGATAGAGGTCAGTGGTTTTAAGCATAAAGTTTAGTTAGTTTTGTAAAAGACTGTGTAAAATTGGTGTAAAATCACTCAGGAAAAGATAGGATTTGTTAGAGGTAGAGGTAGAAAAGCAGAGTTAAAGCAAGTTTGTTTTTGTTTTTTCAGGAAACAAAAGTTCAAGTGAATAACATTTATGTCACATTCAAAAAGTCAAATGGTCAATGAATCACAGGATTCATGGTATATTCAATCTAATGAGCTGGAAAAATGCTGGCATGATCTTTGTGTAAAGTTTTATCAATGCACTATGTATCTTAACTGAAGGCATGCAAATATTATTGGCAAAAATTGAATGATTCTTTTGACCATTGCTTTATTTGAAGTGTTGTCTCGTCTCGTCTTTTAAACATTGTTCTCAGATTAGTTTATTAGTTCACAAGTTCATAACAGGTTACATTCTCCCAGGGCCTCATTTTGTCGGATCCCCCTCCTCACGCGCCAATGAAAGACGTTTGCGCTGACCTATAATGTGCATAAATGCGCGATGTATGAAGCAGAGGCTTTGGAGCAACACAGACCATGCACTCGTACAAGTGCGACCACGTCAAATTTTAACTCGCACATTCTCAAAAAATGGTCGCAGTCTAGAGCCCTGCCATACTTGCTATATTGAATAAATGTTTGCAGGAATTTCCCTCATTATAAACTTGAAATCTGCGGGGATGAGTAAAACTGTGATACACACACAATCCCCCACAAAATTCTAGACAGGATTTAGTATAACTCTATTACAGAGATTTGTGAAATAAACCCCCCCAACTGATGCACGCTGTTAATCACTTAAACTTGTCCACCAATGTGACCGGCTGAATGTTCCGTTACCTCTCCCTCCTCTAATCACATGCCGGATCCATCACCCCACTTTGTTCCAGGACCTCGAAATTTACAAATTAAGCACTGCATTCTCCACAATGTAATGTAACAGCCTATTCTGTGCATTACTGAAAAACATATGCATACAGGACAGTAAACAAAATCAAGGACTGAAAAGGAACAAGTTACTATTTAAAAACCCCATGAACTCTTTTCATGTCTACTAGCTCTGCCTATATGCTTGTGTACTCCTTAAAAAGGCCTACATTAACCTTTAGCAAATACTGATGACTCATCCTGGACTACAGAGAGTTTTGAGCAATCAAATGCTCTCTGGAATGAGAATGTGTAATTAACGCGTACTGGTTATTTAAAAACATACAATCCCATTGATATGTCACACATAAACCTCATGTTGTAAGAGAAAATACACTACTATTCGAAAGTTTGGGGTCAGTAAGATTTTTTTAAGTTTTTGAAAGAAGTATCTTCTCACAAAGGCTGCATTTACTTGATCAAAAATACAGTAAAAATACAGCAGTACTGTAAAACAGCCTCATCTTCAGCATCAGATGATCCTTCAGAAATCATTCTAATATGCTAATTTGGTGCTCAAGAAACATTTATTATATATCATCAATTTTGAAAACAGCTGTGCTGCTTAATATCAGAAACGATACATTTTTTCAGGATTATTTTATGAATAGAAAGTTCAAATGAATATAATTTTTTTAAATAGATACAGCATTATAAATGTTTTTAACTGTCACTTTTGATCAATTAAATGTGTCCCTGGTGAATAACCAAGAAAAAACAAGACCTAACCCCAAACTTTTCAACGGTAGTGTCAACGCCAAAGAAGGTGCTTGTGAAGGGATTTCATGGAGTCTTTAAACAAACAGAGACGATTAAAAGGAAAAATATAAAAGTCTAATTCTATGCTGAGTCAACAGTGAATCAGAAAATTGGTAAATCATTAGTAAAACTATTCTTGTGGTCTGTGTGACTAATGCATTTAAATATGTAAAAATGCGAAGATAAGGATGCAAATCTCCTGGATAAAATGTGAGGCGTAAAATAAAAATATTTGGTATTCTTCAGTTATCTTTGAGAATAACACAAGAAAATTCAAAACACAAAATCACAAAAGAATGTGAACAAATTATATTTTTGAAAAGTGTGGAGAAAAAATCCACAAAAGACTTCATAAAATTGAAGAAAAAAATAAGACTCTTAATATTAAAAAAATATATATAAATATATATATATATATTACTAGCTTAAAAGGAAAAAGGAGGGTATAAACTGCACCAAACTGGCACCTATATTATCATTATCTGGGGTGGAAAACAGCCTACTTGCGCTGGAGACCGTCTTGCCAATGTCAGCTAAGGAGCGAAGATTGGACTTCTTGGTCTGGTGGCGATGCTTCCTCAGCAAGGTGTACATGACCTTATCTTTCAGATCAGCTTTCAAGAGACCGTTTTCAATCTGACTGTCAGTGATCATTTCTGAAAGAGAGAGACCAGAGTGAATGCCAAACAAAGAGAGGTAGACAGCGAGAAAGCAAAATTGGCGTTAGAAGAGACCTACCTTGTGGTTATTTTGCTTCTATAGACTTTGAGAAGCTCATTACAGCCCCTTCACAACTAAGCAATCTTTTCATTTAAATACCAACTTCACATAACACTGTTCATCAAACTTTTAACTAGAACTTGAAATTGAACTCTCCAAAGGAACTTGCAGTGAGTGTCAGTGAAGCGACACATTGCCTTCTATTCTTAGCCATCGGAAGTGGACGTCTAATGAGGCAGTGGCTTGTGCGTAAGATTGTCTGGTGGTTTCAGTAAGCATCTATTTTTATAAAAGCGGGTCAAAGACACGAGGCCCGGGCCCTCGGGCCCTTTTTGTGAATGGTTTGCCCCTTAATGGCCAATCCTTCAATTCATTTTTATCTCAAAAGGCACTCTATAAGGTTGACCGAGCTTAACTCAGCCAAACTTTACATTTGCTTTAAATTGATAATATCACTTGACACATCATGCTCTGAGTAAGAGATACGGCTAGGGGATTCAAGAATGCTAATTAATAAATCTAATTTGATCGGGGGCAGTGGTTACAATCTAACCAGCCATCTTAAATCCAAAGAGCTCCAGTAAATGAGTCGTTTTTTTCAACCAATCCTCCTTCCTAAAAGCAAGCTTTTACAAAACAATTACCAGAAACACATACTTTGCTATCAGTGCACTACAGTTATTTAGCGGCCACAAAATTTTCATTCTGATCTTCCTCAAGCACTGCTTGAATTCAGTATAAAAGAAATGGCCATCCTGAATGGATGCAATCACCCGTGCATCTGAGCCCAGAGTTACAGCGAGGGTTGAGAGAGGACTGTATTAAACAGAGCTATGAATACATCCTGACATGTGAGCATTTGGAAACCGAATAAAAATGGGCTGTGCTGGCCAAGACCGTGCATGCATGTCACACGTGCTATCTCTCATATCTTACAGTACACTTGGAAAAGCGGAGTCTGATCTGCTCTAAAATGTTATCTTTCTGATATTATCTTTCTGATAACGTCTGATATTTATTTTTCCCTTTGTCCTCTGACAGGGCTGAGAGCTGATGGAACCATCCTGCATGTTTCTATTATATAAAAAGAAGCTCCATGATAGAAAAAAAGTGGCTCCTAAAACCTGCTGATAAAAAAAAACACATGCAAAATGATGCAAAATGAACAATGCATAAAACTAGATTGTTTCATCCATTTGACAGACATCCTGTCCATATAAACAGTCAAACTGCACAGCAACACGAAATTGATAATACTCACAAATAACATTTCATTGCTATAAATTTTATTAAAATATTTTCTGACCTTTGCATCAAAAGCAGTTTGTGCATAAATCACGTCAGATGAGAGGTATATATTAAATTATTAAATTAACAACAAAAAAATAGTAATTAAAAGTTGAAATAACATTTTTTTAAATCTCATTGCAAAATAATAATTAATTTAAAAAATAGTTAAAAATTAAATAAATAATCTAGAATCCCCCTATTTTTACCCATCTCTTGTCATATGGCACTGTGAAATTAAAATATTACAATAAGTCAATCTGAATGTTAAATGAAATATTATGTAAAAGTTCAATACAATTTGTTTTCAAAACTTGTAACCTTCTCTTTTGAAAAAAACAGCATAGGCCAGTTAGGTATGTTTTGAAGCATGGCAGCTGGTTTGAGATGGTTTAAATTAGTCCTTAGTTAGCCATAAGTTAATTTAAACTGGTCATGTGCTGGTCCTAAGCAACTAGACCCTGCTCAGGACCAGCTTAAACCAACTCAGGGCCAACTAAGGACCAGCTCAAAACAGCTGCCATGCTTCAAAACATACCTAACCGGCCTATGCTGGGTTTGTTTTTTTAATAGGGTTGATATAGACTGCAACGTCATATTAAAGATTAATTTTGTAATTGTTTGTCTCTCAAGTCAGTGTAAACGTGGGCCACTGTGTTCATAGATCCCTCTGTTGAGCACCAACACTATTTCGGTGAAAAAAACCTTTATGTGTGTAACCAAAACTGCTTATGGCAGTAGAGCATCCATTGATAAGACAAAATAACTGCAGAAGAAACACTTACCAACGACCCCTGGCAGTGTGTTGGCCTCTAGGTCCAGCATGATGGTGCCCTTCTCTATACATGTCCTAAGCTCAAAGAGACTATGTAGGGACAGAGTGGCCACGTGTGGTTTACTCCACCTCTCCCCACCTTTTTCCACCTTCTCTTCAAACTTGATCCACCTTCGAAGAAAAAAACAACAACAGACAGCTGAAGGTACTGAAGTTGGAATATGAACAGTTCTGAATGAAATTGACTTGCAGTGGCACTTGAACACTGATTTATTAATTTTGGTGCTCAAGAAACATTTCTTGTTATTTGTAACAATGAAAATGTATTTGATTTTCACTTTTGATGATTTTCATATGTCCTTGCAGAAAAATAACATTAATGTTTCTAGTGCTGCCAAACAATTAATCACGATTAATCGCATCCAAAATAAAAGTTTTTAACATATATGTATGTGTACTATATATATATAATTACAGACACATACAGTATATATTTAAAAAATATATTTACATGTATATTTATATTCTTATATTTTATATTATATTAATACATTTAACATATAAACATAACAAAGTGGGAAACCGGGAAAGTTTCCCACTTTCCCAACAAACCGGGGAAGTCGTGGCCTAATGGTTAGAGAGTCGGATTTGTAATCCAAAGGTTGCGGGTTCGAGTCTCGGGCCGGCAGGAATTGTAGGTGCGGGGAGTGAATGTCCAGCGCTCTCTCCACCCTCAATACCACGACTGAGGTGCCCTTGAGCAACTGCTCCCCGGGCGCTGCAGCATAAATGGCTGCCCACTGCTCCGGGTGTGTGTTCATGGTGTGTGTGTGTTCACTGCTGTGTGTGTGCACGTTGGATGGGTTAAATGTAGAGCACGAATTCCGAGTATGGGTCACCATACTTGGCTGAATGTCACTTCACTTCACTAACATATTTTTCATGAATATATACATGCATGTGTTTGTATGGTCACACTTTATATTAGGTGGCCTTAACTACTATGTACTTAAATAAAAAAATAAGTACAATGTACTTATTGTGTTCATATTGTATTGCAACACACTATTGCTGCTATTGAGGTGGGATACGGGTAAGGTTAGGGACAGGTTTGGTGGTATGGGTAGGTTTAAGGGTGGGTTAAGGTGTAAGGGATGGGTTAAAAGTGTAATTATAAATGTAATTACAGAAATTAGTTACAGATGTAACTACATATAGGCATTTTTAAAAATATAAGTACAATGTAAGAACATGTATGCACACAATAAGTGCATTGTACCAAATTATTAATTTAAATGTAAGTACATAGTAGTTAAGGCCACCTAATATAAAGTGGGACCGTTTGTATTTATATATAAATCATAATAAATAGACACAGTATACACACATATATTTTGTAAACAAAATTAATCGTTTGACAGCACTAGAAAAATCTTACTGACCCCAAACGTTTAATGGTAGTGTTTTGTAAATCTACCATCAGAAACAATTACCAATCCCAGACATGAGACTAGAATCTAAAGCAACCCTCATATTCAACTCTGATCTTTCCCCTGTACAAATCTGTTTATTAAAACTGATGACCCTGCTTGAAAGGCTTTAATATGTAATCCTTAATCCTAAAATACACAAACAACTGGTAATCTCATCTCTAAAACAATCTCTCAAATAAAATCTTGATTGGAAATTAAAAGATCAGCAGTAATCATTCTTGTATTTATTTAATCTGTTAAATGCCCGCTGTGGCATGTGATAATAGCCGCTGATTGGGGACCACCTGGAGTGCCACTCAACTTTACATGAAACTGCCCCTCTCATTGAATGATCAAATCCTTTCAAGAGCAGCACAGCTCCATAATTGATGTGTGCTGCATGCAAGACTAGTCTTTTATCAGAGACCAAGCTGTATGCTCAAATGAACTCACGATCACAGGGATTTAAAGCAACAGTTACTGTTAAATGATCGGATGTGCTTTTAATGGATGACCAAGTCAACTGGAAACATATGCGTGTTTTCAACTTTCTTCACACCTTTCCCTAAAGATTAATCGGGTTGGATTCATCCCTTTAGAGACTGTCAAGTGTTTAAAATGTCTTCTTATACTGGCACCAAGCAGTCATTGGCAATGAGCCAGTACACTTGAATCTTCTTTTGATTAATTATATGGTGCCTTTGTAACAGGTCTGAAAGAGTAATTAAAACGGTCTTTATTGAAAACAGAACTGTTTGAGGGAATTAAATAATGAAACTCAATTTAATATAACTGCTTTTTATTTTAATGTCTTTTAAAATGCTATTTATTCTTGTGACGGCAAAGCTGATTTTTTTAGCAGTCCAGTCCATTTTTTACTCCAGTCTTCAATGTCACATGATCCTTCTGAAATCATTCTAATATGCTGATTTGCTAATACTTATTCTTTTTTGCAGTTTTTTTCTTCGATGAATATAAAGTAGAAAAGAACAATTTTAAAAAGACACTGTCAAATAAAATAAAATAAAAAAACACAATTGGAGCAAAACCAGAGATAAAATAATACTATTAGACACAAGTTATCAAGCTTTTTTTGACAAAACCTAGTTCCTGCTAATAATACAGACTGTAATAGTTCTGGTCTGTTTTTGAGCCTCATTTAAAGTTCCAACCAAGTCATGACGCACTTACCTGGCAGTTTCCTTCCACTCCATCTCCTGGCCATCAACAGACAGTAGCTCGTCCAGCTCTGTGAAGAGCTGAGGGGGTGCTGGACTGTCATCGTCCTCTCCCAGAATGAATCGAATGCGCTCAGCAGCAGGTGAGACTGCAACAGGAAAAATACTGCGGGTCAGAGGAGAAGGTACAGTCCTGCACATTTCCGGCTTGCCATCATCACTTATGCCATTAGGCCTGATCTCCAGCTCTGGCGGAGGAGGAATCTTGACCACAGACAGGTCTGAATCTGGGTTCGGATCCTGCTTGGAGTCAGACTCCATCTTCTTCTCCTCTTCAGCCTCACTCTTCTCCACATTATTGTTCTCGGTTGTGTTCTCCAAGTTGCTATCTGATGCATCCATCCTAAAGCCCAAAAAACGTTCTGTTCCCCAGAACACGATCAAAGCTGGTGAGGATGGCTGAGAGAGGGAGGGAGGTCAAAGACACGAGACCTCACGCAACCAGCTGCACTCAGACCATCATTAGAGCCCTTCGTGTTGTCTGCTATCCTGTACACCCCACTCTAACACAGTGACACCAAGGTAGTTAAAAAAGGGGTCCCCACTTGTCACCCCAGAGCAACAGCCCGCCCATCGGCTGCTCCGGCTGCACCCCCTCGCCATTGGCCCTCCAACTTTGGCACTCTGCCTCAAGCCCCTCATTAACAATTAGGAAATGTTTCACAAACTGTTCATTCTTCACAAGAGGGCCTCGCTTTCCTTCTCGCTTGTTTTCAAATTTGAATATTTATTAGTTCTTGTGGAACAAAGTAAACTGTAATGTTTAATCTAAATAAAGCCCCTCTCGTCTTATTAACTTAACTCCCACATTAAAGTTTCATCATCAAAACTTGCAAAATCTGGCAGTGAAATTCCGTGGAAAAATTTAAATGCTATTTTATATCAAATTAAGTCAAGTCATTTTAATTTTATATCAAGTCATTTTAATTTTGTTGTGTAAAAACAAATAATACTGTTGAATTAAAAACATTTAAAACATTAAGTAATTAGATGTTTACAAATTTACAGCAGATGTTACCATATGAAATGCATTTTAACATCACTCATTTTATAAGTATAAGTATAAGTGTATATATATATATATATATATATACACACACATACACATACAATGGAATGGAAAATTGCAATGTAAAACAGCTCGCTACAGGCTAACAAACATAATTTAAATCAACCAAAACAGAACAGATTGGAACATTTTTGAATTTTTCAAAGAAGAACTGTTTAAGGTGAAAGGTCATGGTGACAACTTTTCAGTACTGTTCATTATTATTCAGTAAATGTTCAGCAAAGACACTCAGTTTGATTGAACTTCCGCATGGGTATTTTATATATTGTAATAAAAAAGACAGACAGGCTGTCCTCTGAGTCAACCTCCCTTGCTTATGTCACTGGCTTGAGTTGACATTTTCTATTGTTGATAACATCAAAATTAAAATCATGGATACAGTGCTGTTTGAGTAAATCAGTAATCTAATTGTGCAGCTCTGCACTGAATCAGTCTGATTGCTGACGAAACCTCTAGAATGAATTACTATCCATAAAGCAGTTGTGTTTCTTTGAAAAGATAATTAACTACAGTATCTGATTGGATGAAAGGGCTGCACATAACACTTGCTATCCAAAGCCAGTGTTATCCTCAACTTTTACTACTGCTGCTGATATGGTAAAAGTCAGGTTAAAGATGTTATCAGCACCTGGAAAAGTGATAACAGAATGAGAAGAAATTGAAACTCTACTAGCCGTAAAACATCAGCAACTCCAACATATACATAATACCATCATCTATGACACCATATTGCACACCATTATGTTTACAATTCAAAACATTGTAACTGAGACTATAAAAATCTAGAAAATAGCATACAGAGATTTTGCCTTGATAGTCTGCCATGAGCCCTTAACTTAACTGATGAATTCTAAGAACTCAAAAAATGCTTTTTAAAAGACTTTCAAAAGAATTTAATACACACTTTTATTTAACAATAAAAGATGTAATGCTCATTCTTGTATTTATGTTAATAACTTTCTTTTTTTTTTCAAATATACACTACCATCCAAAATGTTTGGGATCAGTAAGATTTGTTTTTAAAGATTTTAATATTTTTATTCAGCAAGGATGCATGGATTATTTACCCAATAATGAAAATTCAGCATTTCCTCACCAATTAAGGTGTATACTCATGCAAACAGTTGCTGGTCCCCATTGGCTTCCACAGTATTTTTTCCATACTATGGAAATCAATGGCCAGCAACTGACCAGCAACTGTTTTGTTAACCACATTCTTCAAAATATCTTCTTTTCTGAAGAATATCTTCTTTTCTGAAGAAACTCATTCAGGTTTGGAACAACATGAGGGTGTGAGCGAACTCTCCCTTTAAGTTCTTTAAAACAGTAAAACATTAATAATGTTAAAAAATATTTCTATAAAAAAATGCTGTTCTTTTGAACTTTCTATCCATCAAATAAACCTGAAAAAAGCATCAAGATTTCGACAAAAATAATTTTTTCAACGCTGATAACAATAGCTGTTTGAGCACCAAATCAGTATATTAGAATGATACTGGAGTAATGGCTGCTAAAAATTCCACTTTGCCAATACAGGAATAAATTGCAATTATATTATTGCATATTTTAAAATATATTAAAGTAGAAAACATTTTAAATTGTAATAATATTTTATAATATTACTGTTTTCACAGTGTTTTTTTTTTCTTTGATCAAATTAATGCAGCCTTTGTGAGCACAAGACTTCTTCCAAAAGAAAAAAGTTAAAATCTTACAGACCGCACTGAACTTTTGAATGGTAGTGTTCAAAATATACTGATATATCAAGACTTTTAATACATGATGTCCACTGTTTATGCTAAACGATTATTTAAGTAATATTTAGAAAATTAAATCTCAAAGTTCAAAGTACAAATTTGTTGATTATTTTTAAGAAATAATCAGACCAGAAATGACCAGGAAGTGCCTAGTTGTCCCAACTCTGTTCTACAAAGTCCACATACAAAGTGACCCTGCGATGCATACAGACAACTCTGCTACGGATACCAAGAACTAAACCTCAGTGGGCACTCGCTTCATGCTGTTGCTAAGCAGGGCTGGGACAGAAGGAACAAGTGAGGGAGAGAGAGAGAGGGTGAGTTCAATACGGGAGAGAGCGCAAAGGACAGATAGAAATGAAAATCGCATCGTTCAAACTAGTTTCAAAGCTGTGGGCACTCTCTCGCCAAGAACTACGACCCACACAAAGGGGACTTTGTCCATGCACCAAGGACTTATGGGAAAAGTGAGGGTGGGAAGTATGCCCAGCGCCCAAAAAGGGACTTAGCTGAGCTGCCACTTCATGCTGGAGAGTCCCAGTCTCACTAGCAACACTGTGCAACATCCCACACGCAAACAGCAGCATCCCAAACCACATTCTTCTCACTGCATCTGAGAGCAAGTATTCAATGACATTCTTGCGCCATGCACAGTCACAGACCAGAAAAACAATAATTCTCACTGCTCACGGGTTTGTGAATTGTGGTGTTGAGGCAATACAAGCTTCCCACGTCTTGTCTGTAGTACAATTAATGGCCTTCACAGCATTATAAGTCCTGTATGCTTGCAGACATAAATTAACTGGCAGGCTTGGCAGTTCAAAAAGAATCTTTCTGAACACACAATATTTACATCAGAAGTCTTGCTCTCTTTGTCTTTTGTTGATGGCAACTGTGCTTTTCAGGAATTTTACAAAGTATGAAAGGCCAGTATGAAAGTCAGCAGCAGTACAGGCTTTTCTAAATGGGTTTCATGAGTTGATGAAAAGCTAATAACGAATTAAACTGAATGTAACATTAAAATAAATGGTAAAATAAATGGTTTCATAATTAATTGAAATAAAAATTATCAAATCAAGGGCTGCATTTCTTTAAGAAGTATACAGTCAGTCGTCCTGCATAGTACAATGTGAGTCTATGAGTTCCCAAAAGTGACCAACAATCCACAATTTAGGTGCAGTTCTGTTTTCACAGGCGAAATCAAGGCTTTTTAGAATTGCAGAATTTCACAGGAGGGTGAACGATTACCCTACACATATTTCACAACAGGTTCAAGTTGGCCATGCAATTTTGATGCATTGTCCAATAGAAAGCTGTTTGGTTTGAACTCTATATGAGTTGTGCTTCATACATTGCTACGCTATTAAAAATAGCAAACAGACCTTTTTGCCTGTGGTTTTTCTCCTGCATTTCTCCAAGTTTCACACCAAAGTTTAAGACTTGGGGTAAAGGGTTTGTACATTTTAGAAATTCTTTCAAGCAACCATGTAACATTTTCACAGAGTTTTTGGACTAATGAGTGCACTGAATGTGAATAATTGCATGCAACATGTTGATGATTATCTATAAAATATTTAGCATTTCAACTGTAAACCTCAGAGGAGAGGATGTACACCTCACTAGTTTACTAGCACAAAAAGGCATAATAAGAGTGTCTATTACAAAGGCTGTCTTTTGTATTTACTCCTAGCAACAGATGCTTGGCAGAAACACACCACTCACCACATATCAAGACACAAAGAGGATTTCAAGTCAGCTTCCGACTGGGATGCACACTCACTAAAAACTAGGTTAAAAAGATATCTGATACACTTGGTAAAACAGAAACTAGAAATAAAAACATTAATGTAGTTTATTATAGTTTAAATAATAATTTGAATCTAATGCAAAATTATTTTGGACATTTCTTTACTGTTTACATGGTGTATCTGCAATAGGGTCTATAATCAAAGTTCTTACTCATTATCAAGTTAATTAATACTACAAACTCTTATAATAGTTTCAACGCTCTGCTTTACTGTACATTCAATAAATATTTAATTTGGAGTAGATTTAAGACCAACTTGATGTGTCAGGTGTGATGTTTCCTCAGACCGTTAGCCTGTGAGAACAAAGTCAAATGTAGGTCACCAATGCTGTGTGTTTCACATCTGTCCAGCAGTGAGGAGCACGACAGTGATTAAACACATTTGAGGCATCACATGCCTGTGATGAGTGGCTCTTGTCTTTTGTTTGAGGCACAAAAGAGTTTTATTCAGAACAACTATTGTTCTTTCACTTGACTGCCTCCCCTGCCATCTCCTACTGACTTCCTGACAGTAACTGATACCCAACTTCACCACAGTACAACTACCACTGTTATCACACCGACTTTCCTACTTCATGGAAAACGTCCACATCCTAATGATTCTTAGAATAGCTGTTGGGGAGAAAAGTAAGCTTAATAAAAGCACAAATGACAAATTGTCTGCTTGAGTTTTCATCTTCCTCTTCAGATTTAATTTTTCTTACCCTTATCACTTTCATTTTCTGTCGCAGGTTATGTTAAATGAAACCTTTTGTTATTAAGTATGTGATTATGCAGCTGTCAGTGCCTGAGTCCCAGTCAGATTAGCAGCATCACCAGGACCCTTTTGTCTGTTCTCCCTTTTTCATTAGCTATTCGATTGGGCCACTTAGCACTCTGTGACTCCTGTACGTGCCTGTCACTCCACATACCTCTGGAGAAATTTACCATATATTTTTTCAATGTCTGCCTCAATATTTCAGCACAAAAACAAAACAAAAAAACACTTAAAATTCACAAAACTATTTGTGTTGAATTCCATAGATACAATTCAAATTTGGTGAAATCACTCAACACAAAATTAATTTCAAGTCTCGATCCTCCTCAGATGTCAGGATTAGAGCCGAGTCAACAAAGGGCCAGGAATTAATTTGGGTCTGACTAACAACTGATGTTTTGATCATAATGGTAGCCCTGAGAGACTAATAAGAATTGAGAAGTCAGTCACTAGAGCACTAAAACATGCCCCGTGTTTCTTTCCTTGTTTTAAAAGTAAAATGTTGTATGCTGATTGGTCAACATGTTCTCATTTTTACGCATGCTAAAATTTACACTAGCAACAGATACGATGCCAAATAACTGCCCAAATTTTTTTATTATTATTACACTACCATTCAGTTGTTTTTAAAAGATTATCTTATGTTCACCAAGCCTGCATTTATGTGACAAAAATAAAAAAAGGTAATATTGTAAAATATTACTACAATTTAAAACAACCGTTTTCAATCTACATTTTGAAAAATGTAATTTATTCCTGAGATGGCAAAGCTGAATTTTCAGCAGCCATTACTCCAGTCTTCAGTCTCGCTTGATCCTTCAGAAATCATTGTAATAGGCTGATTTGGTGCTCAAGAAATATTTATTTTTATTCTCAGTGTTGCTGCTTCATATTTTTGAAGAAACGGTGACACTTTTTTAGGGTTCTTTGATAAATAACAAGTTCAAAAGAACATAATTTACATGAAATAGAAATCTTTTTAGCATTTCTTTCTCTCAAAAATGATTATTGACCCTAAACTAGTAGTGTACATTTAAAGAATTGCATCTTCTAGAGATTGACAAAATCAATAAAATCCATAACATTTTTAAGAAAAACGTTTTCTTAAACGTTTATCCTTTTTTATTATGCTATGCTTAATAACCACTCAAGTGTATATATTGTGAATATGGTCACTAAGCCTAACTATAGCAGAGTTAACAAAAGATAATTAAGACTTTCAGTGAAATATAAATCACATCTATTTTTTTTTTCAGGCTTACTTCACTGGCTGCACTTGTCAAAACTGTTCAACAAAGTACTAATGATGCATAGCGTTAGTCTATTTGTATTCACACATATCCTAGCATGATCTGGTCACTTCCTGGTCATTGGGAATAGTGTGTGGGTGGACATGTGGTCAGCTTTAAGCACCTTTAATCCCAAACATCCCCAAAACACAGTCTGAGGAAGCAGCATATCCAGACACTCTCTACACTTCAATACATGGTCAAATGATACCCAATATACTAAAAAAAAAAAGATGACAAACATATGGACTAGGACATGATAATCCTGCCAAAATAACAATCGACTAAATGTTTCAACATCCACGTGCAGACCTGGATAATCCAATTACACCATTGTAAAGGAATGGAGACCATTTTTTTCACCTTCGATATTAATTAACTAGTCAAGAACATATAGACTTATTATAGCTGGTGATCACATATGAAGGTTGGACTTGGAAGAAGGTAAGATTAACTAATTATAACCTGCAGTGGAGGGAGAGAATAACTGTAGTTGAGAGGATTACAGTGCATCGGCCCTCCTGCTTCTGGGTTTAAGAGATCTCCTGTGGGACGTCCTACTAAGCAGAGGGTCTGACTGGCTCCCACTGATAAAATGTAAACATATGCAGGAACCATCAAGAGAGGGGACAGAACACCAATTCTAAAAACTAAAAATAATTTTAGAAGTCACAACAGATAATGTGTTCCTCTAATGTGTTGCGACTTCTAAAAATCCACTGCACTGGAAGGCAAATGGAAAGGAATCTCCACATCATGTGAGAAAAACTAAACAGACGAAAAGAGAAAGGCTTTGAATAAAAACCCTGAAAACAACAACCAGTTGCCTCTAACTGTAAAGCTCACATCAGATCAGTAACAATGATCTTACACAACATAGAGGAGAGCTTCCCACCTATATTTGGACACATGTTTCTGATGGAGGCAGAAAGGAATAAGACAAGGTTTCTTCAGCATTAAATATACTAGAGCGTGACAGGCAGCTCAAGAGCACTGAAGTGGAATTAGCAGAATTCTTCTAAAAAAACAAGGCCAGTTTAAAAGGACAGAAAATTATAGCATTACTCACTCATTCATATGTAATCTTATATCTGTATGACTTTTACATGCAATTACAATAAATGGAGGCCTGGAGCTTCCATCTTCAAAAATGACCACAAAAGAGGTCCACGTGACTGGTCAGCTACCTTTAGGTACTTTCAAGTTATATAAAATCTTTGCGAGATGAACGACTTGAAATGTAGGCTAATTTTTATTGACAGTTAATCAGAGTCAGCGAGTCAAACTCAAAAACCAGTCCAAATCATAAACAACTCATCGGGACCAGTTTTGTAAATCATCAATTCATTGAGAAGATGTGATTCCAAAGAAATATATATATAGAAATCACATGTTGCTATTTCTCTCATGAACTCTCAAGTCATATGGACAAGTTTCATGTTGCTTTTTTGTAATTTTGGAGATTGACAGCCCAAGTGTTCATTTACTTTTATTATACTGAATAGAAAATTAAAAAAAATTTGTATTACACAGAAAAAAATCATAGAGGTTAGGAATGATAAATAATAAAACTAATCCCCAACTAGTCCTTTAAGAAGCAGGGATATAAACACATTTAGAACATTTCCTGCTGGCAATTTATTTTTTACCCCATACTGTTCACATTTAAGGAGATTTACTGTGTTATTTGCTGCAGCCTATAAAGAGGAAGATTGATACTAACAAACATGCATCCAGATCAGGGATAACAATCAGGAAGTAATCATCTACAGACAAAAGGTCAACACTCACGCTGCGCAGGGTCGAAAGGCAAGGAGCCAGGACATTGTTACATGTGTGCCTGCCCTAATCTTCTGCATTACTATATCAATTTCCATCAGAAAATCCCTTGCATGGGAAAAGCAGACACTGACACATTATACAACAATATATGTGGAGAATTCTGCCATGGGCAAAACATATAAGTAATACACCCATTAAAAAAATGGTCAGATTATACTATGTGTAATGAAATGTATGAAAGGTCACTCTCCGTTTTAAACCTCCTCTGCTTAAATGCCAACAAAACAAAAAAAACAGGAAATCCCGCCCCAATCTCACATCATTAATTGAGCCAGAAAAGTCTACAAATCGATCAACAAATGGCTTACTTATAGTTGTGTGCCTTAACGATCGGAGAAAGTATTTTAAAAAAATGACAAATTTATCCTTTAAGGATAAATTATTCTTAAGAATTATCCTTAAATTCTCATTATCCTTTAAGGATAATGTTGATTCATAGAACAAATTCTTTTAAAATGGTTAATTGTGTTAATGTGGTCCTAATAAAACGGTAACACTTAAAGATAAGGTTACATTTGACAAGTCAATTACATGATATATAACACAAACTAACAATAAAAGCATTTATTAATGTTAATTAATGTTAACATTAATAAATAATGTTATAATGTTAATTTTAACATTTATCAAGAAATACATTATCAAAATAAAATAAAAATTGCATCTGCTAATATTATTTAATGCTGAGCTAACGTATTTTTGACTAATGTTAAAGATTAATAAATATTGCAACAAGGTCTTATTAATTTTTTAATGTTAGATAATGAATTAACTAATGTTAGCTGATGGAACCTTACTGTAAAGTTTATTGTAAACCATGTTTTTTGATGAAGGACATTCAGAGGATGAACTGAAATCCCAGAGATGGTAGGTCAGCTGAGCTTTGGCTCCACATCACTGTCAAGTTCTGCATTCTGCTTGGCTGCACTTGAGTTTCCATTAGGAGCTGAATAAGTTAAAGGTCAATAGCCGGGTTTGTGCAGAGTCAGCGCAGAAAACTGTACTAAAACCAGCAGATTTAAGAATTTATAAGAATAAATCAGCCAGAACTGTGTCATTATTTACTCACCCGCATGTCGTTCCAAACCCCCATGCTCTTATTTCTGCAGTAACACACAGGAAAAAATTAAAACAAAGTGTCTCACAAATCTAACACGCCACCAAACGTCTTTAGTTCTCAAGTGTCTTCTAAACGGAAATCATGGCATCAAACCTGATACACTAGCTCAACTTAAAATATAGCATACAAATCATATGTACTACTTTTATTTGTACTTGACTATAAATCTATACTATAAAAAGTCTTACACCAGGTCCTAACTACAGGCGACGCAACACCATGACATGCAATAAAAGGTATCTTTTTTTTCAAGTTTTGGTCCAAATTAGCCGCGACGATGACGCACAAAATTTCTATTTTAGAAACGGTTTCTATTTCCACGATATCGCGGCTGGAACAACAACATACAAACTATATTACAGTAGATAATCTCAGGTGATTATGTACTTTATTCAAAGTTAAACGTGTCTAATAGCAGTTTAAATATCATTTTGTCGCATCGTGTGTAGTTAGGACACGGTTAATCGTGTTAGTATGGAAAAATTCTGTGTAAAGACAGTTTTAAAGAAAAAATAACAGCAATGTCATGATGGAGAGTAAATGAATATTTTCTTTGTTTGGTAAATAATTCATTTAAACCCACAATTTTTGGACTTTGACTTCTAAAAATAAGTCTACATCACCACTGTACGATTTTAGGGCAACATTTTCCTCACATGACCTTGGAATCATCATGTTCTTTCTCCGTGTCTGCCTCTGCCTCGCTTATACGATCCCTTTCACCTCCTCTCTTCCTCCTCATTCTCCCTTTCAGCTATCACATCATTAGAGAGCATTCAAAGTCCTGGCATCCAAATCAACAGAAACGCCTCCTAAGTGATCCTCCCTTGGGCATATAATCCTTCACCATTAGAAATCTCAGAGACACACATACTTCCCTCCTCCAGCGGCTCACATCAGGCAATCGTGACCCATTTGGATGGTTATTACTTACACGCAGGGGCCTTAGTCCCTGTCTGTCCAAACACACTCATCCGCTGGCTAGGCAGCTCTGGATATCTGTTCTGACTAAGTAGAGTCAGCAGCAGCCTTGGCTTGTAGCTGTGTGTACATGTGTATGTGTGTGTGTGTGTGTGTGTGTGTGTGTTTGTGTGTGTGTGTGTGTGTGTATGTGTGTGTGTGTATTTGTGACTGGCTCTATGAAGGAGCCCTCAGCATTAACGTGAACTGACGGCTCTTTGGCAAACGCTTACTGAGTGGTTTGAGGATGCTGTTGCTGGCCTCCTCATTGTTCTCTGCATCCAACCTGTCCGAAGCGTTCTCAGTCACTTTCTCCTTTCTGTCCTTGTGACTGGTACGTCGGCGATGACGTCTCCGTCGCCGGTAGCTCTTAGGCACATGCACACCGATGTATATGGTGTGGTGACCTGAGAAGGTAAAATTGAGAAGACAGGTCATGCTATTAAGTTCACATGACACCACACAAAGCATAAGTAACACAAAAAAATTCTTGTCTAGTTTTTCAGTATTAATATTGAAATAGCCATATAACAAGATTTGTTTTCCTGACTATAATTATTTTCAAAAAATATACTCTACTATTCAAAAGATTGGGGTTGGTAATATATTTTTATATATTTTAAGACGTTTCATATGCATTCATTTGAAACTACAGGAAAAACAGTAATCTTGTGAACTATTATTATAGATTGAAAATAACTGCCTTTCATTTTAAAATATTATTTTATTTATTTTATTATTTTAATTATGATCCTTTAGAAATCATTCGGATATGCTGATTTGGTGCTCAACAAACATGTCCTATTACTATCAATGTCGAAAAAAGTTGTGTTGCTCAGTATCTTTGTGGAAACCATGATATTTTTTTCCAGGATAGTTTGAGGAATAGAAAGTTTAGGAGAAAAGAGAAAATATATAAATACATATATATGGGTAGTTTACAAATGAAAATTGGTCTTTGTCCTATGGTGTAACATAGCAAAAATGTAGGGGGAAAAAAAAACTTAACATTCAAATAACATGAGAAAAATCTATCTTCATTCTTAGAGTTAAAAATAGCATGAGAGAGGTTTCAGTGTTCAATGTTAGAGGTTGCTTTTTATTTTATTTTTATTTTTTTACATTTTTCCGTCATACCATATGACACATTGATATGTCGTCAACTATAAAATTGTACATTATTATTATTATTATTATTATGGTCAACAAGAAAAAAATCACTGTGTTAAAAGAAATCATTTAAATCTATTTATTAATTACTATTCTATTTTTAAAAACAAGTCTTTACATTTGAAATTTTAGTCAATTGTTATTTATCAAATAATAATTAAACAATGAAGAGCGGTGTTGGAACTTGTGATATAGGCCTATCCAGACAGTGCAATTTAATGCACTTTTGGCATTTAAAATTTTAGAGACAAATCAGGTGACAGGATGGTGGAAGGATGTAGAATTTGCATTATTCCTTTAATGAAGGAGCGAACACATCACAGGCAGCATGTGCAATAGCAACACTACCAGTGACAGCAACTCATTTCTGAGTGAATTCTACGGTGGCCGAGTGTCACAAACTCGGCCTCTGTGGCCCTCCCTGAACGCCACTGGAGGGCACCATCACCGGAATATTAAATGAACTGCATTTCCCACAATGCCCTGTACCTGAGACTGATTGCGGCACAGGTGTTTCCCATCACTATTACCCCATATAAGCTGCAGTCGCCAGTAACACTTTGCGAAGTCTTGTATTGCCCTGGCTTATGCTGCTGAGTGGTTATTCCATGTTTATTGAGCTCCCGTTTTCGACCTTGGACTGTTACCTGATATTGTGAGTCTCTGCTACCTGCCTTTGTGACCCGATCTCTGAACTGTTGTTTACTTCCACTGTCTGCCGCCTGCCTCGACTCTAGCCTGGTTTTCGTTTATGGACTTTGATCTATCTCTGACACCCCTGTCGCTGTTGAATGATCCCTGCCTGTTTGACCCTGTCTTATTAATAAAGCTGCAAATGGATCCCCGTGCCTCAGACCCATCATTACACCGAGAGCTCAATGCACTGCAAATAAAAAAACACCGCATATTAAGAAAACAACTTCATCAATTTGACAACACATGCTACAAATGCTCACAACACAACAAAATAAAGAAATGCACGACAAACAGAAAAAACATCTGCAAACTAAGAAAACAACCTCTTCAATTTGACAACACATGCTACAAATGCTCACAACTAAATAAAGAACGCACCGCAAATACTCACAACAAAACCAAATAAAGAAACACGCTGCAAATAAAATTCTTTATTTGGTTGTGTTGTGAGCATTTGCAGCACCTGCTGTCAAATTGATGAGGATGTTTTCTTGATTTGCTGGTGCTTTTTCTATTTGCATGTGTTTTCAGAAGATGCAGCGCGATAAGCTCTCTCGGCCACCGTAGCATTCCCCTCAGTATATCTAAAAGGCTCTTGATGACGTAGATAAACATATACAGAACTAACCGACTCAATCCAAGCCAAGTAAATACAATAATGTCAGTCCTAACATTGTTGTCATGAGATAAACGGCTCCCTACTAACAAGCCATGTGACCATCCTGCAGCAACGCAGTTCAACATCTGTAAGATAAATAATGTGTAGTGCCACTAAGGTCAGGAGCTGGACGTCGACTGTTTGCTTGTGGCCTATTGGTTACAACTTATAATGTAACCCGAGTAAAGACATAAATAAACTTTGTGATTTGCTCAACGCAATTTAGTTACTGTGAAACTTTGTTGGAACTTCATGTTTCATTTTGAGAATTCTAAGCTTCCCCAGGCTAATGCAACAACTGAACTGAGATGTTTAATTAACCAGGCAATAATCTAACATTTATAACATGGCATAAATTGTCAAATAATAAATTTACATTAGCACAGTGTGCTATGCTTATACAGTTAAGCCTAAATTTAATGTAAAGAGTCAGTTTTCAACCAACACCTGCCATTTATTATGGAGCCAATACATTATTCTCATTTGATGCACTGAATTTTAATAATTAATAAGATGTTCATGAAAAGCAATGATAGGGTTAAAGAGCGCATCTCAAATGAAGGTTTTATACACCAGTTAAATGTAAAAAAAAAAAGTACAGCAAAACAAACAAATAAATTGTATTTGGATTTATTCAGGTGCATCTTGTTTTTCACTTACAACACCATCTTTGCACAGTGATTCATGAGCCTCACAACATAACCAAGTGTAACAAGGTTAAATGCCTGACAATCCCCACCATTAGTCAACAGATGAAGCCATTAGAAGCAGTAGCAACATCATGTCTTAAATGGAAAGATAGTCCAGATTACTATAGATAAGACAAATTAGTTCATGCAAGACCATTCTATATTGCTTTTGTTCTATCTTTATTTTCTATGGTATTTTGGTCTATTCTAATTTCTATTTGGTCTAAAATTAATTACTTTCCAATACGTGCAAATTAACATATTTTATGCAAAACAGATTCAGGATGTACTGGATTGAAAACCAAGGGCTGGATTTTTTTTTTTTTTTTTTTTTTGTGGAGATCTCTTCAAAAAAAAAAGTTGATCTATGTGTTTCATATTATTATATTGATAATATACTGTATGACTGTACTCCTGTTTTTATGATTGTTTTAATGTGTTTCTTCTCAAACAGAGACAGTCTTACATTAACCCTGCTAAAACCTTTTAAAACTGACCAGAGTCTGACCAGATGATTATCCACTGAACCTTAACACAATAATCTATTTATTTTGTGCAAAGTCATAAGATACATCATCTATTATTATAAATTATGCAGAGTGTGTTTAAACTGGATTCACAGCCCTGCTGTCTCTTTTCTTATGATTTGCTTTCACTGCCAGCGAAAGATCATTGCATTTGAATGCTGTCCAAATTTTCTTAACAAAGATGACATGTTTGTTTGCATTGAGTGTTATCTCATCTTTTCATCTCTTTATCTTATCTTATTATAACTTTATTTTATGTACTTTACATTTCAACATCTACAACAGATCATACTTTGTTACAGTGTAATTTGTCATAATATGAATTACGTTATATTTATTTTGACCAAAACAAAAACTTAGTTACAAAAAAGCCTTTAAATACTAAATGTTACTTAGACTCAAATTGATTTGGAAAAAAAAAGACATTATGGATATAAATCATGTAGGCTGAGGAAGTGACTCAGTTATCTGCCTGTTTGCCTAAAGTCAAGAATCGGTCAAATCGGTCCGCTCCAGGGCACATCCAGTATGTTTTCTGCAAACATTCTTAGTTTTAAAAATTTTGTCTTAGAAATTTTTTGCAGACTGTTGACATTTTGCCATTTTCTTTGCTTTTTAACAAACAAACAAATGGTGCAGAAAGATCATCAATAATCGCTTATGGATAGGGATCCTACCTATGCTGGAATGGGCGAGAGCAAAATAAGGAAAAGGGAGTAAGAGCAAAGACTAAGAGAAGGAAAGGGAGAGGTAAGAGGGAGGGAGGAACCACAGATTGTCAAGCCAGCTTTGTGCCAAGCTTCCTGTTCTTTCGGAGGGACCCTTTTATATGCGACCATAGAAAGAGGACTGAATTGGAGTGGCACACAATTCGTCACTGGATAAAGCGTATTCCCTGAATCTGGCTGGGCCCTATGGGCTTCAACATCTGAACAACTTGTGTTACCGCAGTAACAGAGCTGTTGAGATGGAGGGTACAAGTACAGAAGATAGCAACACACCACTGTGCATGCTAATATATCTGCTAATAAATCTCTACCTAAAAGAACTGCCACATATGGGCTCTTTGTCTAGCAGGCACATGTTGCTCTGTTATAGTTACTTTGAGGGCAAGCCAATGCTATTTTTTGGATTTCTAAGACTAATGTTCTTTTCATTGTACTACCATTCAAAATGTATGGGGTGAGCAAGATTTTTTATTTTTTTTTTTATGAAATTAATACTTTCATTCAATAAAGATGCATTAAATTGATAAAAAAAAATAACATTAAAGACATATAATATAATGTTACAAAAGATTTCTATTTTAAATAAATGCTGTTCTTTTGAACTTTCTATTCATCACAGAATCTTGAACAAAATATTTCATGGTTTCCACAAGAATATTAAGCACCAAAAACTGTTTTCAACATTGATAATAATAATAATATAAGCAGCAAATAAGCATATTAGGACCTGTGGATCTGATTTCTGAAGGATCATGTGACACTGAAGACTGGAGTAAAGGCTGCTGACAATTCAGCTTTGTGTCACAGGAAGACATTATATATATATATATATATATAACTCTTTGTTTACAATCTAATAATATTTTACAATATTACTGTTTTACTGTATTTTTGATCCTCCCTTGTGAACATAAGAGACTTCGGTAACACTTTAGAATTGGGAAAACTTATTCACTACTAACTACAACTTTTCCCTAAATAAATTCCTAATTTGTTGCTTATTAATAGTTAGTAAGGTAGTTGTTAAGTTTAGGTATTGGGTAGGATTAGGGATGTAGAATAAGGTCATGTAGAATAAGGCATTAGTATGTGCTTAATTAGTACTAATAAATGGCTAATATTGTAGTAATATGCATGCTAATAAGCAACTAGTTAAGAGACCCTAAAATAAAGTGTTACCGAGACTTTTTTCAAAAATAATTAAAAAAAATCTTACCTGCACCAAACTTTTGAATGGTTGTGACGCTTTGGACATTTAAACAGAAGTTACTTAATTAGGCAAACCACCAACAGCAAAACTAAACCAAAATTCAATTTACATATGGCTCTACAATTTCCATTTAAATAGCAGTAATAGTAATCCCATTTAAATAATTCTGATATACTAGTCTTACCATCTCTGCAATATATGGTATGTATACTATGCAAATGTTCAGTATGCACAGATGACTGACTACAATTTAAAATTAATAGTGTAAAACTTGACCTTGACCACTGTGATGAATCAAAGTTTTTTGTTTGTTTGTTTCTTTTTTTCTTCCCACATTTTTTTGCACAAACTTACATTAACATGCCATTTTTTCCCCAGGATCATAACTGCACATGCAATGCACATGCAACAGTAACTTACTACTCTTTTAAAGGTTTATCGTTGCATAATACTGATTTCCTTCCTGTTTTAAAGAATAGCAGGCTGTATAGAGTTTAAACTGTGTAGTATTCAGTAAGCTAAGCTATTATTCATTGTAAACTGCCTCTGCCACACTCTGACAACAGGAAGAGGAGGAACGGTGTTCAATCAGGGCTGAAAGGATAAGGAACATTTAAAGTCATGCAAATTGAAGAAAGAAAGAAGATGAAACAAAGGTCCATCTCTCCTCCCTGCAATCCTTCAAAAGCTAAAGATATCTGCTGTATGTAGCTCAGACACCTGTTGAGGACCTATTGATCACTGCGCTTTTTATTAAGCCTTGAATTAGTTCACATTCATAGATTATACTGAGGTAGCTATTATGTCACAATAAATAATTAAATATATATTTGATAATTGATTCACTCATTTTATTGATTGTCTTGTTTAATTTTTTATTTAGTTTTGTAGAAGCTTAAACAACTTATTCTGATAGCTGTCTAACTTAGATTCACAAAGGTATTAAAAAAACCCTTTAAAGTACTTTCCTAAACATGCTCTTAAATGGCATTAACAACACACTAACACTCATTTAAAGCTATCTTTGGACCGGAAGGAAGCTGGCAAGGTAAACGTGAAGTCACCAGGTATTTGTGCCCTATATCTTCATCACTCTGAAGTAAACATACAAAACGTACTACTCAAATCTAACTATCAAAGCAAAACCCAAATGACTTCACAATAAGAAACATTTCCTAGGCTTCAAACTTTAAAATAGTATATCAAAAACTGACTTTAGACTAAAAATGAGCTACTTACCTTCAACTTCTTCCTGATCACATAAGTGTTTGAGTAACGAGGCCCCTCTGTCCAGCACGGCCTCATCCTCCATCCTGTAGTAGTAAAAGAGGAAAAATGACTGCTCACATTTCTCTTCTAAAGACAACGTGGAGCCATAGCGGCGAGGCTCATTCACTTGCAGTGTGTTTCTGCTAGTACTAGCCATGTTCCCAGGTTAGCAATTAAAGCTAACAAGGGGTGAGTCTTTGGTTCTGGATCCAGCCCTGGTTAGTAGATGTGCGGTGTAACTTATGGGACACGTCCTGTTCTGAGTGCTGCCCTTGAGGGGACGCAGGAGTGGTCAGGTAGACATTGGGAGGCTTATCCGGTCTCTGGGGGATGGGATGGACTGGGCAGCCTAGTAAGATGCTAATTGAGTCTGATGTCCAGGAGGTGAGAGCCAGGCTGCCACACACAGATTTCAGATCAGCTAATGAGCGTTACTAATGCTAATACAACATGTTACATGTGGGTGGAATAAACACGAGCATGGTCTCAAACACTATTTATGACAATTGAATTTCTCCAGCTGGTCTATTATACTCAAGCGATTAGATCAATAATGAAACATAACCTAATCTGTCCTGATATATGAAACTTTACAAACAAACAATGCTTACTGTATTTTACTAAAAATAGTTTGCACCTAACTGTAGTCACACCAGGTCAAAATTGCATTGTTGAGAGAATAAAAAACACAGGTAATATTGCACTGGTTTATTATTACATTAAGAAATATCTTAATAATATATTAATACATTAAGAAAATCCCAGTAAACGATGTTTCAGATAAAAAAATAAATTAATTAAATACATTCCAGAAAATACTGTAGTTATAAAAATAATATTCTGGAATTAAGGCAAATGTGTCCAACATTTAGAATGTTTGAAATGAGGAGGACAAAAATGTATAACCAGCCTGAAACTTATTTCAATATTCTTATATATAATAGGCCTGTATTTTTTACCAGTAGATAAATATCTATATATCTTTACATCATTGTTTTATACATTTAAAGAGTGCACTGTGTAAAAGGCTGTGAAAAAATAAAATAAAATAAAACAAAATAAAAATAGGAAAAAATTCTAAGTGAAGCAAAAACATACAGCAAGAAACACAAACAAATTTGTTCCAATGTACTGGATGTCTGGAATGAGGGGGATAAAGATCCATAGCAGGGCTGAAATGAACTCATTTCCTGTTTGGCATTTTTCAATAATAAGAGTAGAGGTGGTATATGTTATTCCTTTCAGATTTTTTTAAAGACAGTTATATTACTGGAGAAATTATTGTTAATTTCAATACCTTGAGCCAAATCAATTTCTTACTTGAACCATCAAAACCCAGAGCTAACATTTGCATTTTCTATAAGATGATTGTTAGTCAACTCTGAGTGGACTTATGTACGACATGAAGCAGTTAAACCTTTATCTGACATGCTATGCCTGACTAAGACTACCTATTCAACTTAAGCAACAGCAGCACTGTGAGTATCACAATGATTTAAGAGTGATTTTGGCCTTTACGTTTCCAAAGAGTATTATAAATATAAAATGCACATTTATATTTATATTTTTTATCTTTTATTTTATTCTTTTTATTTTTTTTTCTACTTTTCTTTTTCTTAATATTTGTATTCTATACAATTGCACTGTCCTTGGAGCGGACCTGACTTAAATGTCACTGCTGGTTATACTCTGTATAATTGTGTATGTGACGAATAAAAATCTTGAATCTTGAATCTTGAATCTTGAGTATGTTGTTAGAACACAGTGTTTCCATGTCTATTAATACATGGAAGTTTAAATATCTCACATTCTTCATTGAGACTTCACCACACTCTTCATATAAAAGGTACGCTGTAAACTGTATACATTACATTTTCATCTGTGGGAGCATGTAACCATTTGCCCACTAGGGATAAAGATTATTGCTCCAAGCAAGGTGTGACTGCTCTTTGTCACTTTAGAAAGAAGTCCAAAGACCAGACCGAAACAATTCAGTCACTGACATTCTCTTTCAGGAACCGAGGTGTGATAAAAAGTGTACAGTAAATGGATATGAAGTTATTTGTTCAGATCACAATCATCTTTAGAGGTTTGATAATAGAGTGCTTTCCACTTCTAAAACCCATTAAAAACATTTAATGCCCAGAGAACACACTTTAGATAATGATTTCCTCTATGGGCTCATTACATTTTTACAAAACCATAAATGCAAACCAAGATGTAAACACAAACAGGAAGGATAGAGCTTGTTTCTCTGATAAGAGCGCAGAGCTCCCTGAGTGCCCAGTGTTACTGTATATCTCAACTAGATGCAATCAAGCATGCTGAAAAGATGCCAAGTTTAAACACTCAATTCTGGAACCCAGGCTCATTGAACAAATGTGCCTGTGGTGACATTTCAACAAAATTATATTACATTGCTTCTTGCACATTTCATAATACGTTGAAAGTAACACTTTTAAAGTGAAATGTCCAGTGAGTGGCACTAAAAGTTCCGTTTTAACTGAAATTTGAACATGAATCTGTCAACATCGGCTGTTATATTTTATCGCAGAAGTTCGGAAACCAAAAGTCTGGTGAGTGGTGCTGAAATGCTGAATCAACCATGCCATTCTATATTGCTTCAACAAGTCTCTTTTATCATGACATGTGTTTCATGGGATTTTTGCCTGAGCACTCAGTATACAATGTTGCACCGGGTGAGCTACTGATCAAGTTTACCATGTCAGAAAAGCCATACACCTGGAGCTGGTTATGTGATACAAACGCAATATGTATTAATTCAGAGACCATGCACTATGGTAAAAGTGTTATGAGGTCATAACGTAATATTGTAAGTTTCTAAATAGATTTTTTTTTTACTGCCTCTAGTGTTCATTTCCACTGGAATCTGCAGTGAAGTGCATGTATAGATAGCCTACATTTTGGATCTTTGCAAAAATTGTTAGTAGGCACGCTTTTCCAGCGTGAGTTTTGAGTCTATGTTGCAATTCTAGCAAAGTGATGCTCTGTCTACAGCATGTCATTCAACGGACTATTCAACTTTTATGAAAGTTGAAAGTTAAGTTAGTATTACACTAACCACCATTTAAAAAGCCATATTACTGAGGCCTGCAGGGTTTTTACACTTATACATGTTGTTAAACAATAACTACATACGGCAGGTTAACTGTGACACAGACAGAGGTGTTTGGTTATCTGTGACATGATATAATACTAGATGACTGGTTAATTGGTCAGTGAATAGGTTTAACAGAGGGGTTGGACATGACCATATTTCTAACACCTATACATAGCTTAGGATGGTAATAGCAACCATCAACAATACCCAGTTTAAGGGCAATGTCAAAATTCATAACCCGTATGATAACCACAGACAAAACAATCCTGTTTATAGTAATCTCATGTGTACAGAACGTACAAATTGTAAATAAAACAATTATCTTGGAGGCAATGGAAAGTTCTCAGCTTATACAGGGTTTGTTAAAGGATAAAAAATCTCTTGGAAAATACTTTTGTCGACCATAATAAAGTAAGGCAAAACTAAAAAAATAAATCTGTACTTAAACAGTTTTTTTTTTTACATCGGACTCTGACTGTTACTTCCCTAAACTATCCCTCTTCCTCCCCCAATCTTCATTGCCACCTATAGAACAGACATTGACACAGCAGGCACCAGCAGTGCTCCTTCACATCAGATGGTTTCACGTTTTCTTGTAAATAGTAGTGAACTGTTGTTTAAGCAAACATAAAATATGACAAACTAGCATAATAAACTACACCCAGACTTACTCATACAAGCAAAACAACCATTTTCAACCATTTACCTGCAGCAAAATAAAAACAAATCTAAAGTGGCAATATACCCATTAAGGAATTAGCTCTCCTCTTTTCAGATTTCTTTAGTGTTTTACGCATAACAATTTGGATGGCATATCTGACCTCAACTCCTGACTGTATGGAATCTCTCACGTGTAAGAGAATCATTCTTCTTTAAAAATAAAAAATTTAGATTTTGTACCACTGATTTATTGAGTACTGGGATATAGCAGGCTAAAAAGTAGAAAACATATGTGATCCTGGACCACAAAACAAGTCACTTGTAAATATTTGTAGCAATAGCCAAAAAAACATTGTATGGGTCAAAATGATAAATGTTTCTTTTATGCCAAAAATCATTAGGATATTAAGTAATGTTCCATAAAGATATTTGGTAAATGTCCTACCGTAAATATATTAAAACTTAATTTTTGATTAGTAATATGCATTGCTAAGAACTTCATTTTGACTACTTTAAAGGCTATTTTCTACAACTATAGGATTTTTTTGCACCCTCAGATTCCAGATTCTCAGATAGTTGTATCTCGGCCAAATATTGTCCTATCCTAACAAACTATACATCAATGGAAATCTTATTTATTCAGGTTTCAGATTATGTATAAATCTCAATTTCAAAAAATTGACACTTAATTAGTTTGGTGGTCCAGGGTCACATATAAATGTAAACAAGTTCACATATTATCAAATTGTTTTGGGTGAATCTCCTAAAAACCATGAGAGGCATTTACCTATGTTTAGGTGCAGAATATATTGCATGTGAATATAAATATTGACATGAATGAAATAGATTCTTAGCTTCTGTTCAGAACTGTCACCAGTTTGAAAATCTTCAAGGTCTTGATAAATTAGGTGTTGATAAAAAAAGTTTTGTATATGGTGTTTCTAGTTACTAATAACGAGATTATCCAAATATCCAACAGTATGTCTTTATAATTTATATGATGGAGATATCCTGCTATGGTAGAAATCATCAATTAATTAAAATTTTAAAAATAATAATAATTCACCAGAGCCTGTGATGTTGTTGAACTCACAGCAGGTGAAATATGGAAAGAGGACCATGCTTCGATATTATCTCATTTTATAAAAGTTTGCATAAATCTGGCAATGCTGCCAAAATGCAGAGACGTAAACTACTGTAAGGAATGTGTTTTGTCCCATGTTTGAAGACCCAGCACTCAGTGTTTATATTTAATGTCATTTCAGTGTCTGTAGTTGTAGGGGGTTTCAGATGCTATTCTACTATGAACTGGATGAGACTTGTTAACTGGACTATAATCCTGACCACAGAACCGATAAATACAGGAACAGGTTTTGGGCTCTTACCTCTTACCGCCGCTCATTTTGTGAAGTTGAATCGCTGATAATGTATTCCAGTGGTTTGCTGCTTCAGTCCAGAGCGATCAATGGAAGCACTGCAACGCCAAACGCTTCAGCTGTTCAGTTACAGCGCGCTCCCAAAACACAGACAACACTGATTTTAACAACTCCTTATGAATAAAATAAGTAAGCTACGTTACTTTTTCTAATAAGAAAAATCAAAAAGTGACAGAAAGCAAATCTAAAATACCTCCCGTCCTGTGTGAATGTGCTCCGCCGCATGTGACAGAGATATCGCGCGTCTGCTGAAGCAGCAGAACAACTGGACGCTTCAAATTGTGCCTTTCATTTATTACTAGCCGCTGCTAGGCAAGGCACAGCACGAGTGGGAGGTCAAAAAGTTGCGCGTTTACCTTGAGTAAGATGACACTGACACCGGTTTCTCTTTGAAACTGCAATTTATTAACTTAGAAATACACGCCTCAAAGTGTAAACACAAGTAACCCACGTAACTACTTCAATATGCGCTCATGTGATCAACGGATCCAAAGTTTGGCTGTGGGATGAGAACACCTCTGCGCGCACCTTGTGCTTGCTTCACCTTCCGTAGAAATCTCACATCGACGGCATGTTTACTCAGGGAAGTCGAAATACACACGTTAGATAAGTGAAGAAATTGTAAATAGATAAAGTGAAATGTTTTATGTTAAATTTCATAGAATATAAAATAAACAAAACAGAATACGCCTTTTTAAAAAGGAAAATAGAGATGTGATTCTGTCAAATTGTTACTCTTTTCATCATGTCTGATAATAACATCATGTTATTATGTTATGTTTCATCCGTAAGCATTTCAGATAGATTAAAAAGAACCCATAGAACACCATGTTTATGCTACACAGACACGCACGCGCTGTAGTAAATGATACATTATTAAATGCTCAGTTGGAGAGCGTGGTCTTTCTGAAGGTCAGCCATTCCTTTCCCCTTCCCTGTAGGGACAAAAGCCATATGTGTAAAGAGAGCGGACTTTACTGTAACATCAGCTGTTCGTATGCTAGATTATGTAGACATAATAGTGGAAATTATTTATTTACAATATTCATATTTTATTCTATGCACATGCTTTGTTTTTTTTTTTTGTTTTTTTTTTTTTCTTTCCACACATTTAATTTTTATGGACTGTGTCTGAATCACATTTAGCATGCTTTATGGGGACTCTCCATAATATAATAGGCATAATGGTTTTGATAAATTTCTATTTTGTTTTTGATTATTGTTTTTTTTTTTTTTTCTGACTAGGTTAAAAAAAACAGCTAACACAATAAAACACAATAAAAACATGATAACATAATAAAAAAAAAACATGATTTTTGAACATTTTAAAAAAAATGGAGTTATCTGCTTTTGCAAATAAACTCTTCATATATTTATTATTGGTATATTTATTATTTATTATCATGCTGTCAAAACTTCAATAGGTCTATCTGCCAGCAAAATAAACCATTGAACTAAGTGATTTTGAAGGCCTCAGGTGTCCTGGCATTTTTTTTTTTTTTCTTGGCAAGATCTTTTACCAAATTCCCAATCCATTCTTGTCTTTAAAAAATCTCTCTAAGAGCTAGCTAAAGTATTTCATTTATGATGGCGTGATAGAGTTTTGAAGTTTCAACTGGCTCTTTGACCGTGGAGTATCTGGTGAGGAATTTTTGATCCAGACCATCTTATTGTGATGTTTCATGTGGAGTGGAATCTATGCAGTGTGTCTATTTTCTGTCTCTCTTTCATGTTTTCCTTCTCATAGATACCCAGACATATAAGACAAGTGCACTCATCTTCTTACCTTGAGGCAAGAAAGAAATACACAGACAGAGTGAGAGGGCTCTTGTCTTTGACTCCAGGGAGCTTGTGTCACCTAAACACTGCTGTGTTTTGCCTTAGAGTTATATAACTGCCCGAGCGCTGAGCTCTCAAAATACTACGTCCAATTGTTATGACCACCAGCATACCACTAACCAAACACTTCATGACAAATCATGAACTCAAAAACCATCACCTTCATCACAAAATCTATAATGAAAGCACTCAACTTGATTTGTTTAAAGGCTTCAAATTTGAAAGCTGTTTGAGTCTGCTCATTTACTCTACATAAATTACTGGTTGCCATCATCTTGTTCGTGTCAGTTTGAAAGTCCATTCCGATAACAAATATATCTAAGCTTGTCATAAATAGATAAGCATTTATACTTAGTAAGTTATAATGTGCTTTTCAGCTTAAGAATATGTTTTGATTATCAAATATTTAACCATGGGTTCCACTTTGGCTAAAGATATGCATGCACGTGTAAGATTTTTTGATCAAAAACACAGTAAAAACAGTAATATTATGAAATATTATAGCAATTTCAATAACTTCTATTAAACATGTTTTAAGATGTCATTTATTCCTGTGATGGCCAAGCTGAATTTTCAGCAGTCATTACTCCAGCCTTCAGGGTCACATGATCCTTCAGAAATCATACTCTGATATGCTCATTTGCTGCTCAAGAAACATTTCTTAATTGACATTTCTTAATCTTAATTCGTAAAGTTTTGCTGCTTAATATTTTTGTGGAAGCTTTTCCCCCGTTTAAATGATTGTTTGATTAATAGAAAATTTAAAACAGCAGCATTTGTTTTAGACATCTGTAAAATAAATGCCTTTACATTTACTTTTAAAAAAATTAAGACATCCTTGCTCAAATATAATAAGTGTTAGCTATCTATCTACACTAGCAGTCAAACATTTTTAACAGTAAGATTTTAAAAGTTTTTTAAAGAATGATCTTCTGCTCACTAAGCCTGCATTTATTTGATCCAAAGTACTGCAAAAACAGTACAATTTTGAAATATTTTTTACTGTTTAAAATAACTGTTTTCTATTTGAATATATTTTAAAATGTAATTTATTCCTGTGATTTCAAAGCTAAACTTTTAGCATCATTACTCCAGTCACATGATCCTTCAGAAATCATTCTAATATTCTGATTTGCTGCTCAAAAACAATTATTATTATTGTTATTATTATGTTGAAAACAGCTGAGTAGAATTTTTCAGGTTTGTTTGATGAAAAGTTCAGAAGAACATTTGAAATATAAATCTTTTGTTACATTATAAATGTCTTTAACAACACTTTTTATCGATTCAAAGCATCCTTCCTAAATAAAAATATTAATTTCTATCATTTCTTTCCTAATATATATATATATGGATAGTTGACATATTAATGTGTCCTATGGTGTGACAGAAAAATGTTTAAACAAAATTGAAAATTGAAGAAGAAAAACTCTCTCATGCTATTTGTAACTAAGAATGAAGATACATTTTTCTCATGTTAATTATGTTATGTTTTTTTCTACATTTTTGCTGTCACGCCATAGGACACAGTCCAATTTTGATTTGTCAACTACCCATATACTGACTCCAAGCATTTGAATGGTATAGTGTTGTTATAAAAGCGTTTTATTTCAGATAAATGCGGATCTTTGGATCTTTCTATTCATCAAAGAATCCTGAAACAAAAATATACTCAAATGCTTTAAATATTGATGATGATGATGATAATAATAATAATAATAATAATAAATGCTTCTTGAAGAGCAAATCAGCATATTAAAATGATTTCTGAAGGATCGTGTGATACTGAAGACTGGAGTAATGATGCTAAAAATGTAGCTTTGACCACAGGAATAAATTTCATTTTAAAATATATTCAAATAGAAAGCAAATATTTTAAATAGTAAAAGTATTTCACAATATTATTGTTTTTGCTGTCTGTCTATCTATCTATCTATCTATCTATCTATCTATCTATCTATCTATCTATCTATCTATCTATCTATCTATCTATCATAATATGTAACAAGAGGATTCATTCTTACAGGTTCATTTTTTTTTTTGTGACTCCAAGCCGATGATCACCTTCAACTTTTAAACCATCCTTTTAAATCAAACATTTTTAAAATAACTTCTTTCCATGCTTTAAATAATTTCTTGAGAGATCGACCTTTGCATACAAGAATGAATGAATGAATGAATGAATGAATGAAGCATTTATATAGCGCTTTATTGTGTATTGCTGTACACGCAAAGCGCTTTACAATCATGTGGGGGGGGTCTCTCCTCAACCACCACCAGTGTGCAGCATCCACCAGGCCAGTAGAGGGAAATTTGGCCAGGACACCGGGGTTACACCCCTACTCTTTACGAGAAGTGCCATGGGATTTTTTAGAATGGTTTTATAAGACACATAGTCCAAAGTTAACTAACTATATCAGAGTTGTTCTGCACAGCTTTTGATTCCATTTGCATAAAAGAACTCCAAACATCGCTAAAGAAAAACAAACACCTTAGAACTGGTTTGCCCATCTTAGCTGGTCTTCCTGACTGGTTCTAAGATGATCAGTCTGGGAGACCAACTGGCCATTGTGATAGAAATGTACTTTGTTTTCTTCATTTCTTACTTGACTGCATATTAAATGTTTAGAAAGTGAAAGTGACGTGACATGTGGCCAAGTAGTTACCCATACTCTGAATTTGTGCTCTGCATTTAACCCATCCTAAGTGCACACATCACACACAGCATGAACACACACCCAAGGCAGTGGGCAGCCATTTATGCTGCGGTGCCCGGGGAGCAGTTGGGGGTTCAAGGCCTCGCTCAAGGGCACCTCAGTCGTGGTATTGAAGGTGGAAGAGAGCAATGTACATTCACTCCCCCCACCTAACTCCTGCCGGACCTGAGACTCAAACTCACAACCTTTGGGTTACGAGTCCGACTCTCTAACCATTAGACTGCCCACAATGAGAGTTTATGAAGTGAATCTATTTTTCTTGCATACAAGATGACGTCCTGGGCCTCTTAACCTCTGAGGTAGAAAGAACTGGTTTTAGCTGGTTATTGCTGACACTCTCACATCTCTTTTTCTAGACATCTTCTGTCTGAGCATAGAATACAATAGCTAGCGGGGTATTTCTCTCTCAGTCACAGCTGCATACTGCATATGTGCTGTATGTTTGTTGACTCACTTTTCAAACAATAAAAGACAAAGACGAAAGTTGACTCAATATCTTCCTTTTAGTCTCAACCAATAATTTTCACACAATACCATCCAGCAGCTTGGCTATCATGGCAGCCAAGTTGGACCAAACCAGCTAAACCATCCAAGACCAGCAAAACTTCTCATGCAGGCTTAAGGAGCTTTTTTAGAAGGGATATTTGTCCATGAAAATAACAGCCTCTTAGACAAATGTGTCTGTCTTTCTCAGGACGCAAACACCTGTCTGCCATGAAGCCCTTCGTTCCTCGCTGTGGGTCTGCATGGAGGCTTTTTAATAACATTCCTTTGATGGAGATATTGAAACAAAGGCTTCAGGAGGAACAGTTAAGGGGTTTAAGACTACTCCTTATCATCTCTAAAGCCATCCAACACATTGTATGCCGCTGGCACATTCTTTGCTTCATGCAATGATAGGATGTTCTGTGAAGAAAACAGGGTGCAAAAGTTCACAGTTCAGACTAAAATGGCTTTTCGCTCCCAGCTTTTATGAATAAACAGATGAGTCTTTTCACCAGGTGTGCAATGCTGCAATATAGGATTAGTTTTTTTCAGAAAGCAGAAGGGTTCATGAAGGGAGGATGAGAGCAACACCATTTTGTACTTGTCAAGTAGGATTGTGCCCTCTTGTGGCCAAAAAAGTTTAATTCCAGGTAAAATCTGCACGATACAAATCGTGTAATGAGGATAATGTATACCCTTATCTAAATAATCAAAGGAAAGAAAACCGTTTTTTCTTCTTTTCTTTTTTTTTTAATTTCCATCACCGTTTTTCACAATTATGAAACTTGCACATCGTTTATACAAGTTTATACAAAACCTGTATTCATTAAAACATGAAAAGCAAACAAACATTTAGTCATTCACAGTTGTGCAAAGACAAATGCCTGATCTCTGGATTAAAACAAAAACAAAGCAAGTACTTTTTCTCAATTAGCAGTAGTTTCAAATCTCAAATACTTTTTTCATTGATTTCAGTGATCAAACCACATAGGCCTACATTCAACGCCACAATTATTTGACAAGTGCATCTTACAGTGTAAACAAATATTGACCACAACTAATAATTTTGGACACTATGACAATTTAAGGCTTTCATATTTTTTCTACAAGAACATAAACATACAAACAAGCTGAACATTTTACAAAAAGCAACCCAAAAACATGTAATTAAAATAAGCTCTGACACAGACTCTACTTCTTAAGATAATGCCACTTTTCAAAGATCTTCCTTTCCTCCATAAAGAATTCATACAGCGAAGAAAACTGTATTTGTTACATGAAATGCTATGCTGTTATATTTTTGAAATTATGGCAACCAAATAATTTTCACACACAAAACAAGGAAATAGAAAATATATAAATATACAAGAAGTGGGGAAGACAAGACCAACCGTATACTGCTATAAGAAGCAATTTTAAAAAATATTAAGGCAATTCAATACTTAATACCAAAAACTGAGCTCGTGTTGTAACAAGAGTTGAGGTTTAACAGGGAAGGAATATCAGAAGATAGAATGGAGTGGCCAATCCCTGTTTGGAAATGCTTTCCCCATAATTATGCAGATGAGATGTAGATGGTGATTACATTGTCCTAAAACTGGTGCAAAAAACAATGATTTTCATATTTAGTGTTAATAGAGCTAGAAATGTCGAAATCTGCTATCTAATCTAACACAAATGGCTGAAATAAGTGTAAAAAACGACACCAAGTAATAATATACCTTACATACCCAAACAATATATAAACCCTATTGCTCATATCAATGTCTTCCTGAATGATGATGCTGAACCACTATTAAACAAAAATCTATGTTTACACAGGACAGATCTGAATTTGTAAGCAGTTTGTTAGTGAAGTGCAAAGTATATTATTTGCCAAAAAAAGTAAATAAACTAAGAATATGCATAAATATGCACGCAATCGTTAAGTTAAAATGATTTTTTCTTGTTCCTCTTCTTGGCCTTTCTGCTCCACATGGCTGTTCTCTATTACTGTGATCATGTCATATGACTGCAAACTTTGACTGCTGGGACTTGGAATTCCTTGAAGAGGCAACTCCCCACACCTAAAAAACTACATACAGGGAGATAAAATATAACTCTTAATAATAATAATAATAATATCTTCTTTCACATCTGGCTCTAGATGATGCATGGTAGCAGGACTTTAAAGTACTCAAACAAATCTGACAACTTGCACATCAAAGTAGTACACTGTTTTAATTACTTTATCTTATTATACTTCATCTCAGTGAAATGATCATTCGAAAATATGGATGTGTACCTCTAGATAATGGTGAGGAATGTTCCAATGAAATGGTTCTAACAACTGTTTGACCTTTTTGCGGTGTTTAAAAAGCAGAAAAATGCAGACTCCACACATGGCCGTAACAAGAAATGAAGTTATTATACTATAGAGTAAAGCACGTCTCTTTATCGTTTCAGCTACACAGGAAAAAAATGAAAGAACAGAAGGCATTATTAACTATTAGTTAAACCAATTAAAGCATGTCAGCAAAATTTGTAATTTATTGCAGCATGCAATTCATTTCAGCATCTGATTAAAAGTTGACTATTATCTGGTGGGTTTAATCACAAACAAAGTGTATCATACTGTTAAAGTTTGTAAATAAATAAGTGAATATGACTTACATGTTTCTGGGATGATTGCACAAATTTGGTTGCTAACATTCCCATAAGGCTTTTCGTAGAGCAAATACTGAGCCTGGAAACAGTAGTTTTGCCCTGATTCCAGAGTAAAAATGGCTTCATACTTGTTTTTTGTAATCATAAAATCTACCTGAAGGATCGAAAACTCTTAGTCAGCTTTACAATAGTCCTCTAACAGAAATATAGTGAATTGATAAGTTTACATGACTTTTTGTGTGTGAAGGATGCAAAAGACCTTTGAGTATCCTCCATTATTCACTTTCCAGAATGATACATTAAATTCAACATTTTCTCCATCTTCTTTCTCTAAGCTCTCGTCCATATGTGCCATAGTCGCATAAACCATGTTGGGTTTCACAGACAGTTTCAACACAGGAGCACAGGAGTTAGCTGTGAAATAGGATGAACAAAGAAATATATGAATGTGTGAACGTGCACATAAGTTATGCTACATATTAGAATTGATAAACAAACATTTTAAACTTAAAATGGATGGTATATATATCCACATAAAGCACTCCTTACCATTTACACACTGGACTGGTTTTGAATACTGCCATTCCGACACACTGTTTCCTTTCTCTGAACGCACTCGAAACACTGCTCCATAAAACGCAGGAGTGATTTGAAATCTTAATTCGGTTCTGTTATGGCTCGTCACATTGTACCATTCATCGTCTGTTTTGCTAAAATCAAAGTAACAGTAGAGAGGATGTTTTGTTAGGTTATGATGAGATTATGTTTTATGATGGCCTCAGTCACCATTCATTTGCACTGTGTGAAAAAAGTGCCATAGTGTCAGAAAGAACATCATAAGGGTATGCTAAAAACATGAGGGTGAGTAAATAATGACAGAATTAATATTATTTTAGTGGAACTATCCCTTTAACACAGCATGCTTACGAGCCAGGTTTATACTGCAGTGAATACAGCAAACTGTCATCATTGTCTGGAGGCTTCTTCCACTGCAGATTTGATCGGACTATTTTGACATCCTGAGGCGGATTTAAGCAGAACGTCCCCTCTGAAATAAACAGACAGGCGGTATTCTGTGTTATGGATATGAAAGTAATGATTTAAATAGTACAGTTAATGCAGTTCCACGCTTCATGCCTTTTGTGTTCTTACCTGTGTTGATTAACAGCGTCAAAACCACCCCTACGCAAATGTGGCGGATCATTTCGTCGATTTTTAATCCATATCTTTCACCATCTAAATTACCTGGCTTTCTTGAGGAAACACGTCAGTTCCTCTTACGATAAACAGTAACCTAAATGTTGCGTAATATATCCAGTTAACGTTATAAGAGACTCGCGCCATAAAATTAAAACACAAACATATTTGTTAAACCCAATAAATATGTCACAGCACTGTTCTTACTATTTTTTTACGCATGAATCTCATTTGTAAGAGTTATATAACAGTCAGTCGCCGATACAGATCCTCTTTCGCCTCTCACTTTACCCCACTCGTTTACTGAAAAGGAAGTGATGGCCGTCTCAAAATATCGCGAGAGTCCTACGGATGGAGTTAAGATCACAATTTTGGACTTCAAACCGCTTCAGACAAACACAACAAATTGTGTCCTCTTCCCGACATGCCATTCAAGGCAAGGGCGCAAAACACAGTTTGTAAATTACTCTCTATAAATAAAATGTCATAATGAACTCTCGCGAGACCAAACTTGAGGTCATTTCTCGACATTGGCCACCAGCCAAAAACGAAACTAAGATCACGTGTTACAAAAATTTTAGTTGAGTTTTCTGACCTCTGTAACAGCGTTAAAAATAACCTTATTTATATAGGAACTACTTGTCACTGAAGAATATGGGTTATTTTTTTAAAAAAGGTGTTATTTTTTATTTATTTTTGTATAGACATAACATATCATAAAGTCGACCACAAAATAAATAAATGAATAATTATAGCATAGGCCTACATGACCCAGTTTTGTCGCACTAGAGTCTATGGGGCTTTTTTTATTTTTATTGAAACAGGCTACAACAACTCATGAAACAGATAAAACTATAAAACCATTGTAATTAATAGGTTTTGTACATTTATAACATTTAATATAATGACAACGATCATTATGTAAGACAACCATGATTCTTGTCAGAAAGCAGGCTAGTAAGATATAGACTTGTGACAACTTCTCCGTGCTTTAAAAACCAAGTGAGGTGTCTGTGATTTTGGTATTAAGTTAACTTGACTTGACTTAACTTAAGTTTACCGTTTATCGTTTCGATACCTGTCTCTACAGTGACACCTAGTGGGCATTTTCAAGTATTGCTCTGAAACAGCGTCGATAAAGAAACAATTGAGCGAATTGATGAATTGTAATGATGTATGTTGTGTCTATAGAGCCACTAGGAGATATGGGGGAGTGGTTAGTGTGCTCGATTGTAATGATGTCATTGTGGGTTCAAATTCTGGGTGAAGCAGTCATTTTTACAAAATTATAATAAACAATTAAAATGTGTGTTTTTGTTGTTCTTATCTTGTAAAGTTTTGAAACATCGGATTGACATCTGAATGAACACTTTGTGAATAAGTGTTACTTTGGTAATGACAAATAGACAATAAAATACATCAAGCCACAATGTGTTCCTTTTTTTTAAATATTGAGATTTTTATTTAAAAATATTAATTGTTCTGCTGTTGATGAACTTAGCCTACTTCTTTTTTTACATAGAATTTGTCCAGCCTTTGAAAAAATCCTCTCACAAGGGACACTTGTCGCTGGCATGCACAGATACTTTTTAGCTAGAACGTACAGAGTAGGAAAAATAACTGCTCTCTCCTTCCAGTACTTTAGGGGATCTTCCATTCTGGGCAGAAATGCATCTGTGAGGTACTTTTTTACTTCCACTGTGGCATCAGCTGTAGCACTGCATGTCGTGTGGGATTCACGTACACGATTATCAAAAAGTTCCCATAAACAGTCCTGGCTTTCAGCTGGTGGTGTTGTTGATGATGATGATGGACCTGATGCTGGCCATTGTGACTCTGATTGAACAAGAGAAAATAGCAATTAGTTACAAAGTCTAAACTCATGTCATATATGAAGTTACATAATTATACAGATTATATAACTCCATAAAATTAGATGAAGATTGAAAGTGCTCACCATGAGTTGATGAGTTTGAACGCATCAGCGAAGCGCACTCCAGTGTGAGGTGTTTTTCAGCCTCCTGGCCTTTGGCAGGATCAAGGTAAAGGGGTCTGTGCTGAGGAAAAGTTTAGAGATGAACTGTGTAGAAAAATAAATAAATATAAATATGTAGTAATATAAATAAATATTAAAATAATATATTAATATGAATAAATATACTACAATCAATTAAAAAAGGTGAAAAAAAATAGAAAATGTATTTAAATTAATAAAAAAATAATACATAAATCGTACAAAGCTTGAGCATTGAGAGATAATCTTCTCAAAGTTGTTTTTAATCTTCAGTACATACGTCAGATGCGAATATTGTATTTAAATAAATAAAATATATTTTACAGTACTATAGAAAGTAGAGATTTATAAACTAATTATTTTCCAAATAATATTTGACTCACATTTATCTATAAATATATAGCTGCCTTTTAAATTTTATAACGAGGTCCCTCGCACAAGGATGATAATATTTGGGGGTCCATAACATCTAAAAGATTAAAAATCTCTGGGCTAGGTTTAAAAAGAGGTCAGATTTTGACTTATTTCTCCTTTGTGAAAGAATGAAAGTCTGTTTTTTTTTTGTTTGTTTGTTTTATGAGTGATTATAATAATTTGATTAATGTTCTTTGTTCTGTTCTTTTAAAGGAAATGATGCAGACAGATCTGCAGCTGAATCAGAGAGAGATGAACTGTCTCCTGTGCTGTTCGAGGACAGTCCCAGCTCCTCACCCTCTCTCACTGGGCTGATAGGAAAGCAGAGGTGTTTGGGACGAGTGCAGAGTAGGCTGTGAGGGAGATGCGCTTCCGTATTCAGCAGAAAACATCTCTCACTGCCAGTGCAGGTGAGAGACTGGATGGTTTAGTTATTTACACTTAAATTGCAAATATAAGCACATACAGTCTTTACTCATTATGTAAGAAATATAGAGTATGTTTTTCCTTGTTTTATCTCTCTTATAGGCATTGCCCCAAACATGATGCTAGCAAAAGTATGCAGTGATAAGAACAAGCCTAATGGACAATACCGAATTCCTCCTGAGAGACAAGTTGTGATGGAGTTTATAAAAGACCTTCCTGTCAGAAAGGTCCGTCTTAACTGTTTATCTATAACAGTCTTATAGCTCATTAATGTGGCCTGATATTATTGTAGTATATTTCTTCCAGGTGTTGGAAAGGTTACTGAGAAGATGCTGGCTGCTTTGGGTATTGTCAACTGTGACCAACTGGGCCAGCAGATGGCGCTACTATCTATATTTTTCGGGAACTTCCTGGCATAATTTCCTTCATATATCTTTGGGTTTGGGCTCTACATGTATGGAGAGGTGTGGGGTTTTTTTCAGTGTTACAGTATCACATTTTTGCGTAGTAGTTTTTTGGATTCAGAGTAAGAAATTCACAGGAAAAAAATTATAATTTGTTTCAGGGACTCAGAAAGAAAAAGCATGAGCACTGAGAGGCAATCTGCTCAAAGTTTTCTCCAGTCTTCACCAATTGTTTCAGATCCAAACATTCCTGCAAGCTTGAAATCAACATTCTGTTTCCTCATTCTCTCAATTTATTTGTGCTATTTCTATTCACTCTTTCTTTTAGGACGTTTGGGGAGATGAGTGATGCAGAGGAGCAGTATTCCCTGTGCAGGGATCTCTGTCATGACTTAGCACAGGACCTTCAGCGGGAGGGCCTCAAGGTACCTGGGCTTCAGAGCAAAAGTAGCTTCTCTCATTTTTAAATCGAGTGTTAGAAACTTGCATATCACTCTGAACTATGTATCTTTTGATTGATAAATCAACATCATTATCATGCACTAGAGTTGCTTTTGCAGATGTTGTTTGGGAGTTATATTATATGTATGAAGTATATTATATATTTGTGTTGTATAGGGACATCTCCTCAATTGTTTCGCTTCCCTACTTATTGGATGATTTAAACATAACTGTATAACACCCTGAATGATTTCCACGTAGTTTATTATGTGCAGAAACATGTCAAATGATCTCCATACACAATTAGTATATATGTAAACATGTAGAAAATTGGGTCTCTCATTGATAAGATGGAATGCATTTGTACTATAGGGCAAAACTGTTACTTTGAAGCTGAAGAATGTCAAATTTGAAGTAAAGGCCAGGGCGTTTACACTGCAGTACACTGTCTGCACTGAGGAGGAGATCTTTGCTGCTGCTAAGGATCTTCTCAAAGTTGAGATTGACAGTGTCAGCCCTCAGCCACTAAAGCTGAGACTCATGGGTATATATTACACCATGTTATTCTCGAAGTTGTTATCCATTATTTCTTTGAAATATTAGTGTGTATACATATAGATGTGTATATCACCAAGGATGCATTAATTAAAAAAATACAGCAAAAACTGTAGTTACAATAAATTTAAAATAACTGTTTTCTATTTGATCATATTTTGAAATATCTGATATGCTTATTTGCTCATCCAATTTTCTTATCAATCTTGAAAACAAAACTGCTTAATACTTTTGTGGAAACTGTGATACATTTTTTTCAGGGATTTTTTGATGAACAGAAAGTTCAAATGAATTGCGTTTATATGAAATATAATTTATTTTTTGTAACATTAGACCTATAAAAGTCTTTACTGTCACTTTTAATCAATTTAATGTGCCATTTCAAAATAAATGTTAAGTTTATTTGTCAATGTTACATTAACTTTTAAAAAATAAAATCTTTATATAATATCTATAAAATATAGGCAGCGGCTATTTACACTAAGTGTAAATAGCGATAGACGCTATTTACAGATTAATGTGACGTGTATATTTATATATAAGTGAAGATGAAGCTAAAATATTTTTAAATTATTTTATTCTATGCATAAATAGAAATTAGCATTTAATTTTGTATGGATATTGTAAAGCACTTTATAAACCATGACATAAGGCTTACCATCCAAGTAATAAATGTATACAAGTATCATAACTGATACATTTTTATAATGCTGCATGTACAGTATATATATCATTTTCACCAAAAATAAATGTGAACAAAAACATTGCTATATTAATCTCATTTCTGTATGGAAATATATCAGGTTCTTAATCTTTTGGAAACAATTTAAACATCTTTACTCTTGTTGTTATTTAAATGCTAGGATGTTATTTATATCATTAAAGTACACTTCCATTCAAATGTTCAGTAGGAATTATTAAATGTTTTTGACAGAAGTCTCTAATGTTCACCAAGACTTCATTAAAAATACAGTTAGTTTAGAAAAATTAACTTTAAGTCTTCAGTATCGCATGAACTTTCAGAAATCATTCTAATATGCTAATTTGGTACTCAAGAAGGATTTATTATTATCAATGTTAAGAACAGTTGCGCTGTGACATACATTTTTTCCCCCCAGGATTCTTTGATGAACAGAAACTTGAAATGGCAGCATTTATTTTGAAATAAAAATAATCTGTAAATGTATATAGATTAATTTATTCAATTAATTGAATCCTTGCTAAATAAATGTATTCAAATTAGGGAAGAAAAATCATGTTGACCCAAACTTTTGAATGGTAGTGTATACATGCATAATAACCTTAAAACTCGTTCCTTATATCTGCACAGAACACAATCCGAGCTTGAAGCCTTTTAATTGTATGTACTCTGGGTGTGAGCTCTGAGTGCAAACAAAACCATCCACCTGGTGCATTTTACAGAATACAAGTCTCCAACTCAAAGAGCTATGCGACCAGTACACTATGGAGACGAAAGCTCAAGCTATAAAAGACTGCATACTGAAGCAGCCTGTTTGGAAAAAGGAGAACCTTCATCCCAAAACATGGTTAAAATCAGACCATGTCAAAGGTTTCACTGAATTTATACTGCCAAAGGACATTGCAGAAGATGGTGGTTATGACAGTAAGGAAATGTGTGAGTATAGATTTTCATCCTTGATTCTGCTAATGATATTTCATACATCTTATGGTTATGATGATTCCTCAGTACTGTTCATGTGTTAATAATTGTCAAGCAAATTGTAGTTACTGTAAAATAGCCTCTATATTTTGAATGAGTTCATATAAGACTTGTAAAGATTGATGCCCGTCTACCATTCATTTTTCAACCAATTTAGAGGTATATTGACTGTCCACTAAAAGTTAATCACAATCAACAGCATGTGTACCAGGATTTCCATGTCACTTACATGAAGGTACTTACAATGGAAGTGAATGAGGCCAATCTGTAAATGATACATTAATATCAATAAGACAAGCATAAGCATAAGACACATTTAACAATACATAAGAAGTATGTTAGTATGATAGTGTAAAAAAAAAAAAAAAACGCCAAACTTTTTTCAAAGTTACTGTTAATACTTAAAATAATATTTTATACATTTTAACAGAAGAATTTATCAGTGATTTTATATGATTGTGAACGTCATATTTCTGATTGTAACTTCTCCAGAAATTGATAACACTTCCTTTCTGTAGGGGTGAGATGGGGAAGGTGGATGTGGTGGAGATGATTCTGAAAGCTGGGGTGGATCTGGAGATTCAGGACAGGGTGTGACATTTTACACTGCCTGATAACGCTTGTAAAAGACCGTAGAGAAATAGGCCATTTGGAAGAATTTATTTTGGTACTTTTTATTTTCTTTCACAGCAAAATAAAACAGCTCTTGGAGTGGCGGTGAGGGGAAATATGGTGATTATTGTGGACATGATCATCAAAGCTGAGAGAGATTTCAGATGGAAGCACGATTTTCTAATGGTAGGCATACAGATTTCCGATGTGGGTCAAAGCAGACCATGAAATAAATGTTTTGTAAAAGAGTGGGTAGCACATTTTCCTCCCACCAAACATCACGGCCTGCTATAACCTCTGTCATTTTCTATTAAACCCGGTGCAGGGGGTGTAATACAGTATTAAAACATGTATAATTCAATTCAGAAAGGTCACCACAGCACATTTATTTGCACAAGGGTTGCATATGTCAAAAATGATCATTCTGAATAACAGCGAACATGATATTCATTGTGCTGTAAATATACATGTGCTAATTTCAGCACCTGGCTTCTGGCAAATCTGGCCTTTCTCAGAGCTGGATGTTATTTGTTTACCTTTCAGACTAATACAGATGCTATTGAGAGCCTTCACAGCGAATCACCGCTGACGTTTCAATTAGATCACTCTCCTGACACGAAGCCGGTGTGTGATATAATATGGGACCTCGCATACAAACACCTCAAGTGACTGGAAGAAGTTGACGGAGTTCTGGGAGTTCACTGATGATCAGGTGGCTGCCATCGAGGAGCAGTGGACAGGTCACACAAGATGCTTTAGGATCAGATGTTTGCATTTAGGAAGACTTCAAAATAAACCAAAAACTAAAAGTTAAGACTAATTTCATTCTAAAATGTACATAGCCGTGTTAAAAGTTTGGGTCAATAAGATTATTATTTTTTTTAAATAGTACTTTTAAAATAGAAAAGTTATTTTAAAAGCATTCAAAAATTATACCAACCCCAAACTTTTGAACAGTAATGTATTTATTAATAAAAATGTTATTTTTATTCAGACTAAAATCTGTTTTACTATCATGCACATTTATTTCTTCACTGCTTAAAATTATGGTAAAATTATTTCAAAATTACATATAAGAAAATCACACAAATCTATAAAATATGTTACAGATAAATTTGAATCAGTGACGCTGATTAAGGCCCTTATTAATTCTGTCATAATTACTCATCCCCGTAAGATCTTTGTTAATCTCCAGAACACAAATTCATTTTCTGGGAACATTTCAGCTGCATTGCTCTCTATGGAGGGTCAGAGAGCTCTCGGATTTCATCAAAAATATCTTAATTTGTGTTCTAAAGATGAAAGGTCTTACTGGTTTGGAACGACATGAGGGTAATTAATGGCAGAATTTTAATTTTTGGGCGAACTATTGGGTTGCTAATACAAAAAGCAATATGGCTTTGCAACTTCTTATGAACTATACATTTATGCTTTCACAGTCTTTTATAATGTCCCTCACAATAAAATTAGCAAGGAACAAAATAATCTCATTCTATACAGTTTTTCTCATTCCCAGAAAAAATAAGAATGGAAAGAACAAACACTGATACACGGAAATGAACAGTTTCATGAATTCAAGATGCTACAAAGACTGCTATGAACTAAAAATAGCACTTTAATTTCTAATTGATCCAACAATTAACTTTAGTACCACCTGTGGATTAAGGTACAGTACAAACTAATACAGTAGCTAACTGATCTGAAACAGTGAATCAGAAAAGTGTTGCAGATTTTGATTGACTTTGTAAAACATTATAAAGTAAATGGTGACAAACAACTTTAATAAATTAAAGAAACCACATCATGTAATAAATAATGATTCTTGAATTAAAATCTTGGCAATTTCAGTATAAAACAACTTACCTTCATTTATTGTTATGAAAAAATAAATTACATTTAGTACTAAAAATGTATTAATCTAATTCAAAGACTCTTAACAAATCAAATACTATTGAGTTACAATATCCAGACTCTAAGACCTGACAGATAAATGAACGAGTGAGTGAGTGCGTGCGTGTGTGCGTTAGTCCACAACTTTGATGGAGTGGATGTGAAAGGTGGAGGAGGAGGGGCCTCTGGGTTGGCTGGAGGAGCTCTTGCTACTGGAGACAGTCTGACTCTGAAGAGCAGAGCGAGGGAATTTAGCTGCTGTTGCCTGACCAACAGTCAGCTGTAAATGGTGAAAAAAAAGGAAATTGAATGAGCAATTTGTGTGTTTTGATATCATCTCATGTACTTCGACATTTGTAGGGATGTTTCTTGATACCTGAGTGACAGGGTGGTGTCTTTCTACAACAACTGAACTCATGGGAGGAGCCACACCCATGACATGCAGAGCTGCAGGGGGGCGGCCCGTCCGGTTATGCTCTGGCCGTCCCGTCAAACGAGCGGTCACTGTCTTGGAGGCTTTTTGCTTGCCAGCTGTTACTATCCGTGTGCTCGCCTAAAGAAGAGAACAGTAGTGCCATTAAAAGCATGCAGTTTTCAGAACATTCGTTACGCAAATATATAAATGTAATCACAAACATTTTGAAAAGGCAGGTTAGAAACCGATTCAGAGGGTTGATGTTATAAATATACTTGCAGTGAACTGGGTACCTGTCTGAAAGAGCTCGTACTGCCCCCTGGTGGTCCAGAAGAATTCACCACCGTGGTTGAGAAAAAAGTTTCTGCTCTTGGGCCTGTACTTGTGCCAGGCTGAGAGACAAAATGTTCCTGAAGAGAGAGATAAATAAAAACAAGAATTTAAAAACATTTCTTCTGACTGATTAGACTGTCATGTAACATTTTCTAGGAAATAAAAACAAAAAATGCTAAACAAGCATTTATCCTAAATGAAGTAATTGAGGTTAACTTGACAACTAAAGGGCATCAGTAAATACACTAAAAAGAAAACAATACAATCTCGTAATGATGTTCCATAAAGCTTGATACTGAAATGAAGAGCATTGCATACACAGTGTATATCAATATGAAAACAATAGATCTAAATATGACTGCTGGGTTCAAAGCATTGTGTCTAGCATGTCTTACCGCCTCTACATCCTCTGTAATGCTGTGGGAGGGGCCCAGATGTACTGGACTCTCCATCACAATTGGACTGAGGCGTGATGATGAGACAGTCCATGGAGGGTGATTGGCCATTGAGCTGGTGCTTGGCTCATCCCCTGAAGGTGGAGCATTTACAAAGAAAAAATAATAATAATAAATGAAGGCTAGAGTCATGATACTGCATAAGATTTGATCTTTGGAAATTATTTAGCAAAATAAAAAAAGAATATGGTACCATGTACATGAAGATATTAACAGCCCTGCCTTAATTTGAATGATTGTTTCAGATACGATTTCATTCTACTAATATCAAATTCTCTCACACTCTCTCTCTGATTCTCATTGCCTCAAAAATAAATAAAAGAATAGTCACAATTTTCACAGGCAAAAAAGGTCCATTATCTGATATCAACAGTGCAGCAATGAGCAAAAAGGCACAGCTCACACAGAAGTCACGGCATTTTTTTTAAACAAACAAGTTTCCTAAACTCTGTCCTTCTGCTGTTTGTTTAGCCAAAACCTATGAATGGCTGGCTTATTGTCTGCACACCCTGGAGTAAGTATTTTAACACAGAAAAATATAAATTGACACTTCAACCTTTAACATTTGTTTTCCACTGTAATTGAGCTGAACCCATCTATCATCTTACCACAGTCCAGTCTACCAACTTCTCCAGTGTTGAACATGCTAAGGGCCTCGATGTTGAGCGCACAGACCCCACGCATGAAAGCTTTCTTCATAGAGTCCTCATACCGATCTCGCTCTGTGTACAGTCTGTGGATTTCAGCTTGAGCTTTCTGCAGATCCTCTACATGCTGACAAACGCAATCACAAAACGTTCATGTTATGTCTAAACCCAGTAACTTATTAAACATGGAATCACTCACACTTTCAGTAAAATTGCGGTATGGGCTCCAATCACCTGTGCCATCTTGGCCTCGTAGTCTGTAGAGAGCTGCATGCAGACATCCTCTGCTCTGGCACAACATGCTCTCTCCACACGCTCCCGCCACCTGTTCTGGATGAGCGAGTGCCAGCCTACCCACACCTTCCTCTTGAGCTGCAAATGATAGTGCTGCTCCGCCAGTCTGCCCCCCTGAGCCTGAAACACACAAATCCATTATTTAGATTTTATTAAAAAAGTAAATGTTTTAAAAGAAGTCTTAGGCTTAATTATTTGATAAAAATGCAATAAAACAGTAATATTGTGAAATATGTTTTCTATTTTATATATTTTAAAATGTAGTGTGCATGTATAAAAAGAAAAACACAAAACTTTCAACTTTGAAGATAAACCAAAACACAAATAGATTTTTTGTGCAGTAACTAGTAGTGCAACTAATTACTAATACGATTTCAGTAATAATATTTCAGTTACCATCCATAAACAGCTAGTTACCTGGTTAATTTTGATGCCTCAACCTCTACTGAAGTCCAACAATCCAATAATTCCTAGATTTATTTCTATAATTTTGTAGTCACCAGAGCAGCGGGTAAGCTTGGAATATGGAAAAGCTTCCATTCAACAAATGGAAATATTGTCATTACATTGATTTTGTGAGAAGAAAAGTTTATCACAACACCAATGTGTCGCATTGTGACATTATGGAAGTTGTGGCATTTTACTCTGGCTTACTCACCCACATCCCTCTATAAATTGTATTGCTATAATTACAAATCTTTTTAGAAAACAAAACATATTCTTATGAACTTATGCCATTTCTTTTGATAAAATACATCATGAAATATATGGGTAACAGAAAAATTATAGCTTCACACATGACAATTAATGAGGTTAATACTACACTTAAAAGTCACTATCAATCACCACTGAGTGTTTGTAGTAACTTCTGACTGCGATCCAATGTGGATTTTGGTCAAATGATGAGGCAGAAATATATTGTTAGTAACATTTCAGAACTATCCTTTTAAACGCAGATAGCCTGTGAAACTGCATTTTCTCCAAGGAAAGAAAATGAATACAAAACACAAGGCTGTCTGAAGTATCAATCTGACATGAGTAAACAACACTGTCTGAAAAACATCTGCCGTGTGTGTGTGCTGTCAGTCTGAGCTGCCCCGTCTCACCTCCTCTCTGGCAGCACACTGCTGTATTCTCCACTGGGTGAAGCTCCTCATCAGCTCCAGCTTCTCCCTCTGCCTGTCAACCGCCCTGATCAGATTCACGATCACCTGCAGATGGCAAAGACCAAGGAGGTGATGACAGACTGGAAAACAGAGACTTGCAGCCTGTTAAAAACTGACACAGAGCCGCATTTTGCACCCCATACACCGAATTTCAAAGCTTTATATTCAATACTAATATCGCTGTAAATTTAGCAAATGTTTACTAGCATCATACTACAGGATCAATATCTGTGTGCACCTCATCTTTTCTCTGGTTAGAGATCTTGTATGTGTTGAGCAGGTCTTTGAAACTATCCATCTCAGCATTTACAGCAGCCATATGGGCTGCATGTTTCTCCCTCTCCTTCTTAAGCTCCAGTCTGTGCTGCTCCACAAAGGCCAGTTTCCATTTCCTCAGCTCCATCATCACATTACTCTGTACACAGACCAAGAAACAGTTCCTATAATGCATTACAGTATGAAGAAAAACATTATTTATCAGTGTGATTTTAATATCACACAATGTTTATTAATATTTGAAGTTTTTTATTTTAATTTTTAGTAATATTGTTGTTTTTAGAATTTCTTTTTTAAATATGCCTATATATTTCTTTTAATTTTAGTTTAGTTTAGTCATTTTAGTACATCAAGTTAAACTAAATGAAAATGCTGCCTTTACAAATGGATGATTTTTTTGTATTTCAATTACCGTTTGTTTTTTATGGTTTTAGTTTTAGTTAATTATAACTCTGCTACTTACAATACATAACTGCAAAGCAAACCTTAAGGTTTGTGCTCCAGGTGTCCAAAATGTTCTCCATCTTGTTCAGGTTCTCCTCTGAGATGAACATCTCAGTCGTGACGGTGGTCAGAGCATCAGGGCTGCTTTGTCCTGATCTGTCTGATCCAGTCTGCGACCTCGCTGATCTTTCCTCAGATGACACAGACCTGTCTGCCATGCTCTCAGCTGAAGTAGAACAATATTATAAAACACATAATTCTAGATTCAGATTGGATGCGACGCATTTGAAAGCAAGAGGGTTGAGAGATTCTAATTTAAATGGCTTCATGACGTTACCCTCAGATGCGCGACTTTGTGGTCTGGATTCTTCTAATGACGGAGTTGGCGTAGCTCCATTGTTTGAGTGTCCTTCATTATCTGAAATAAAACAGAGTGGTTCTCAGTCTTTTTGACTACAAGGCCCTTTCCATTGTCAAAGGCAAATTTGAAAGCCTCACAAAATATTTCTGATACTTCTGCTATTATGAAAAAGCTGCTTATTTTTATGTGGCAGTGTAGTAAAATAACTATGTTTTGTAATCAAAATAATTAAATTCCAAAAAAAGGTTTACACTTATTACCAGAAAATTTACATGACTCATTTACATGCGATTAACAAGGTTTTTTTTAACTCACAAATATCAGTTCCCACCTGATAAAACATTTTAGAGCTTTATAAAACATTTAATTTACTTAAGATTATATTCATTTCCACAACTTCTCCATGTCTACAAATTGCAATTCCCTAATTCAGTATAGAGCTCTGGTCACTAAATAAAAATGGCAATTGTTTATTGGAAGAAATTAAGAAATTACTTCTGCAATTTTTACAGCTTCAATCTTGATTTTTAGCTGTTCTTACAGCCCCTTTGGATGTGTGCTGAGATCACTGCTCAAGTCAAGAATCACTGCTTTACCTCTACAGACCTCTCAACCATATAATTGCTTATAACATTAGTGTTTGCAATTTGCAATTATATAGCATTATTATCTCCTAAATTTACATTAAATGTTAGCAAGGGGTCTACCTGCAGTGCGTTGCGCAGGTGTTTCTCTATTAGTCGTACGTTGTAAACTCTTGGAGAGTTGAGTTGTGCTCAACGGCTGTGATGATGGGAAACTCGGTTCATATTTAGGAGTCACGACAGCATATCGAAGAAGTTCTTCATACTCATCCTGAAAATTTGAAAGAAAAGGACAGAAATGACAGAAAATCAGAGTCATATACCTTAGTGATTTTTGTGCTGGTGGATATGACCGCTCACCTGAAGCGCAGAGGAAACTGAGCTGCCTCTGTCTGAATCTCTTGGTAAAACTGGACTGTTTTGCTCCCCTTCATCTGATGACATCTGAAATACTGAATGAATCAGGATGTGTTACATATAACAATGTTTCAATGACTCATTTAATTTCAAATAGACCAAAAGAACCAATTCTTGCAAGAATTGTATTGCTTGACAGCTATTTCCAGTCTACTTCAAACCCAGTTTAATCTTATATAACTCCAAGCTATCATTGTTAAAACACACACTTAAAAAGAAACTGATTAAGACAACTCTATTTATCAGCTAAAATTTTTACATACAAAATGCTACTACTAAACTACCAATAATGTATTTATAGAACCATTAGTTGAAAATCTAACGAAGAGTACAACGTTTTTGTTCATTTGAGCAGCAGAAGCAGTGATTTCTCTCCACAGTGATTTTCTCGAAGTAAGGAAACTTAGCAAAGTTTTTGTTTGCTAATGTTCATATAATAAAGTCAAATACTCAGTTGTCATGCAGGTAGACATAAACAGTCCCAGAACCGAAGCGAAAGTGCAAACTTAATAAGTTCCTGATGTAGCTTCACAGCGCCGTGTTAGCCTCTTACTGAGTTCCTAGGCTAAATCTGCTAAGCTAAAGCAAAGCATCATGTGAGGTGCGGCAGAGAGATAAAACAGTACGATCGTTACCTTCTCAGAGAGTGTTTTAAAGGTATTTTTGTTCCTCTATTACACAACGTAATCCTTCAATCTGCAACTAAGTTACCCACTCTACTGTTAAAAAGCACTGTTTCAAACTGCCTAGACGCTGCAGTAAAAGCAGTTTTGATTGGTTTAAAAATTTCCACGTTTTCTTCGCTTCTGTGATTGGTAGAATGTTTCCGTGGTAACAGGGACGCGGAAGCGTTTGTTGTATTGTTCTTTTGACATGCACCTACAATGGCAAAACTGCAAAAATACCCGATGGAGTCAAGACTTAACAAACAAATGTTAACATCGATGCCCCCCCCCCTTATATTTAGAGAGAGAGAGGGGGACGGGTATGGGAAAGGTCCATGAGGAAGGATTCGAACTCGGGACACCCAAAGCACATACGCTCCTGAGGCCATTATTTAGTAGACGGTTTGTAGCTACAAATAATAATAATAATAATAATAATAATAGAAACATCACATTGGATTAGTGACTTAGAAATAGAGCATAGGCCTATTCAAATATATTTATTTTATTTTAACTTTACTTTTTTTTTAAATCCATAAATGTTATTTATTTCCAGATTTCAATTACAGTTTGAATGACAGTTTCAATGTGTCAGGCCTCATAATACACTGACCCACACACTGACCTTCATGAATAAAAGCACTGCACTGTTATGCTATATAAACCCTGCAGGTATTTTGTGTTGGAGTGCTTTATAATTCGGTCATCAAAATGAGTGACTCTTAAGTACAATAACTTTAAGGTTAGATTTCAGGAGGTAGGCTACATATAGACATGTATACAATCATGGCCAAAAATATCAGAACACCTGACAAGAGACAACATTCCTTCATCCAGAATCTCTCCAGACCCTTTAGATTCCCAGCTCCATGTTGGTGCTTCTCCTCTTCAGTTCACCTCACTCATTTTCTACAGGGTTCAGGTCAGGGGACTGGAATGGCCATAGCAGAAGCCATTTTTGAGTTGTTTTTGAGGTTTGTGTTTGGATTATTGTACGGTTGGAAGATCCAAAGATGGCCCATTATAAGATTTGTAACAGAGTCAGTCACTCATTGATTTTTTATCTGTTGGTAGTTGATAGAATCAGGGATGCCATGTATCTAAGCAAGATGTCCAGGGCCTCCAGCAGAAATATAGGCCCACAACATCAAAACTACAGCAGTATATTTCATTGTACACATGGGGTACTTTTTATCCCTGTGTTCACCAAACCCATCTTGAGTGTTTGCTGCTAAAAAACTCATTTTTTAGTTTCATCTGACCATAGAAGCCAGTCCCATTTGAAGTTCCTGTCATGTCTGATAACTGAATATGCTGGAGTTTGGTTTTGTATGAGCTAGGAGAATTTTCTTGAAACTGCCTCAAACAACATGTGGTGATGTAGGTGCTGTTTGACCATTTTTTTTTTTTGTTTTTTTTTTTTTAAGGTTTTCTGACCCCGAGACTCAACTATTTTCTGCAATTCTCCAGCTGTGGTCCTTGGAGAGTCTTTAGACACACGTCCTCTTCCAGGCAGTTGTGTAACATTTTCTGTTGATTGGAAATTCTTAATTATTGCCCTGATGGTGGAAATGGGAATTTTCACTGCTCTAGCTCTTTTCTTAAAGCCACTTCACTAATTTGTGAAGCTCAATTATCTTTTGCTGCACATCAGAAATATATAATTTGGTTTTTCTCATTGTGATGGATGATTAAGGGAATTTGGGCTTTGTTTTCCCTCCTATTTATATTTCTGTGAAACAGGAAGCCATGGCTGGATGATTTCATTTTCATAATCACCCTGGAGTGCTCAAAATTGTGAATATGAATGGGAATATACTTCAGAGATATTTTACTCATAAGAATTTCAAGAGGTGCCAATAATTGTGTCCAACGTGTATTTGAGAAAAACATTCATTTCATAATTATACACCCCCCCCCCCCATTTTAAATTCTTATCATCCAATAAAAGATAATTTTTTTGTGAATTTTTTAATAAAATATCAAAAGGATGATCAATGCAGATTCATTTTCACAGCCATATTTACCGAGGGTGCCGATATTTTTGGCCATGACTGCATAACACAGTAGGGCCTATAATTCTCAGGAATTGAAAGCAATTGGAGTATAATTCACAGGATGGGCTCTTTCTTATTTTGGTGTTGTTGCTAATGTTGTGGACATTTCAGCAAACAGTTTGTTTTGTAGCCTACATTGAATTCAACAGCATTAAGTTGTGTATTCATGTTATCTGAGAGATATTCTGTATTGCTTGTAAACCATAGCATATCCTGTCCTTAGTGGATTTTAAGTAAATTATTCCACTTTATCCATTACTCTTATTGTGCTCTGCCTTGTGAAGTATCACAACTGTTTTACCCCGCAAAATCATTTTGCCCCATGTCCCGGCCCCCCATGCTCAAAGGTCAAGCTATGCTTATGATTACAGCACCTTGATAAAATGTCCAGCTCAGCAATGAATTCAAATACTGCTTCTGAATCTCAGCCTGAAAAGCACAAATGTGTTTGCATTTGCCCTCACTTGGAAGTCAACCCACATTCTTTACTCACAACCTGGTTCAATTTGTTCCAGGACAATAGTCTCAAGCCATTAAATGAACTTTCTCCCCTGTGGTGTTTCTGTCGAGATATTTGTGGGCTTCAGAATGCAGAAACTGTAGACAGAAGACAGAAGTAATAAAAGGAGTTCAGTTAGGAGGTTAATCGAATAACAAAAAAAAGTTTTTCTTTTAGCAGTTTCAAAGATGTTTATTGGTTCTCAAGATCATGTAATTGTGTTGTCTAAGGAAACCGATTATCGTTCGCAGCAGAGAGTGCTCTTAGATGGACACATTATCTGCCCTTCATGAATGAGCATGGTGCAATTAATATGAAATGTCATCATTTCAATTTCCCTTTCTTTTCAATACATTTTCCTTACAGACATTTTTAAATAAAAGGAATCATTGCATTTCACTTTTAGAAGCTGGCTGAACATAATATTAAAACTGAAGAACTAAAATCTGTTTTAATCTTTGATGAATCAAAGTTCTTCACAAGGAGCTTTTCCACAAGCTGAGGGAAATACTAAAGAAGATGCACAAAACACTATCATGGTAACACACATTACACAAAAAAAATGCAATAAACCTACATTATACCTATACACATACAGTCATTACAGTCTTTTGCTGTTAATGATTTTTTACATGAGAATTTATTTCAGTGAATCATCCAGTTTGGACATTAATATTATACAAACATGTGCTTACATGATCACATTATTCATGTTTTAGCTGCGCTATAAAGTTTGCACTTTGAACAGTTTGCACATTTGAATCTGTGATCAGATATTCAGAGCATATGCATAACTCTCCCATTATTATGCAGAGAATCCTTCATAGGCAGCAACAGCTGTCATAAAGCTGTTCTCTGAAGCACTGCAGCAACCAAAAATGTAAAATGCCTTTGAGGTATTTATCATTGCTCACAACTAAGACAGGCATGGTTGTGAATTATTGTTATAGAATTATGTCAAAGTCCTTCACTTCTGTTTTGAATGCGAAGATTTTTTGTATTAAGCAAATAGTTTGTAAGCAAAGCAGATTCTTCACCACTGTGTGTTCTAGCATTTGTATTCATTAGCCAGGAGGCATAGGCTCTGGTATATGATGTATCATTGCAAGCTGATCTATTTTAAGTATTAGCTAAGATGGTTATACGTCAATTTGTAAGATGGAAAGGCCAGGTCTAATGACTGCTGTATGACAACTGATAGCTTAGTTTTTATTATTGTCATGCTGAGTCTCTAGTCGAGCTCCATCATGAATTCTTATAAATGTTTCAAACCTTTTTTTTTTCAAAAAAGAAATTGTATGAGAAAAGTATTATCTAATGTGAACACTGACATAATGTTACAAGTTACAATGTTTTTGAGAAGATTTAGCTGTGGTACATGCTGACTCGCATGCATCAAAGTGACATAAAACAGATCTGTGATTTTCTCAGTATAAACAGTCAATCGTTTTTTTTTTAGATTTTTGACTCAACAGGCTGAAATTCCACTGATAGTCACAAGTGAGGACAAATAGTTGTAATGTTCCATATTTCAGAGTAGCTCATTAAGTTAAGTGCTCCTTGGCTTTCAATCATTCATGATATCGATGAGAGTATCATCCTATATGGCTCAGTCATAAATGAGGAACAGAAGCATAAGGTCACATAACAAGAAATTAGAGGTCACTGATTCATACTAGTGCACACATTCTCCAAAGCAAGGCTACTGCTATAGTACTGAAGAATCTGGTATGTGCACATGTCTTGTGAACTAATCGTACACCCTCTGAAAAAATTACTGAAGTCTCAATGAAACACAACTCTGAATTTATGTATCTGAGAAAAGATGATGCCAACCCCTCAGAAGACCTCAGAGGATGCCAAAGCTCAGACAACATACAGAATCACCAAATTTTGCCATAAGTTAAATATATTAAGTTAAATATATATTTGTATCGTAAAAAGCGCTATACAAATAAACTTGAACTTCACCTATTTATATTATAATGTGGCCCAATTAGTCTAACTGGATGTTTTTCATTCCACGCTGTCAGATTGATTTACGTTATCCATCAAATCTAAATGAAACTCAGTTTCAAATTCAATTTTTTTCTTCTAAAGAACAAGGGTGGCTTATGAAAATTGAATACTGAATATTTAGTTGTTTTTCACAACAGACACATATTTCATGCATAGCTATTTTCGACCGCATGAAATAAACTTGAGGTTGTTCATAAAAGCAGTGTCTTATGCATAGCACATGATAAGACCAACAAAACCTCATTATTTATGCGTAAAACTTTCTTAATTGCCATAATATTCTGAGTGCACCTTTGAATCACGCTAGTTTGTCGTGATCTGGCAAAGAGATGCCGGATTTGACTTTCAATAGGACAGCCGTCATAAATCTCTTGTAGGGGGTTTCTTTACGTCATACCGCGGTGTTTCCGTCAGGTCTCTCCGCATAGCATTATTACAACACACAGCAAGTGACTCTCTCTCTCTCTCTCTCTCTCTCTCTCTCTCTCTCTCTCTCTCTCTTCAATTTCTTGAAGTACTGCAGAGACGGAGCTGCAGCGCTTAAACACCGTCAGCTCTTGCTTTAGTTGCCATATATTTTCACGACACAAATAAATGTTTATTCTTTAGCAACGGCAGGCGTCTCGTAATGGAGAACCAGCATCGACATCTCATCTGCTCAGCTCCCTAAAGGGTGAGTCAAATCTTAAAGACTCTCGCCTAATAACAACACATTTTGCTACATTGCGAAATAAAGAAAATGTTCAAATCATCTGGTCCGCACTGTGTAGTTTGTCAGCGCATAAAGGAGACAGATGCACAGGAAATCAAAATTACACTGATTGACAGCTGTTTGTCCAGGCAACAAAAGTTGTTTATTCAGAAATGCAGGACCCCAAAAACAGAACTAAAAGTGGTTTGAAGGGGGTTAATTTGACCATTTAGTTATCATAGATTCTGTTGAGTCGTTTATTGAATTATTAGAGGAGTGTGTCCGGTGTTGAGCGTTACTCAGGAGTCAGTTTTGACAAGAGCGAAAGCGACTGATCGGTAGCTGGAATAGAGCACAGCGCGCGGGCAGCACGAGCACTGCAGACACACAGACAGAAATACTGAGACCGAAATTACAAAAATGTATGGCACCCAAGAAGTAATATAATTTGAATCCTTTCTACAACAAGTTTTTACACGAAGCGTTGACGCATTCATCAAGCTTTACCTGCAACCCTGTCACACGGTTATTGTAGGCTAATAATTTTTTTTTACAAATATATATATTTCTTTATTTTATTTTAAGTTTATCAATAACTATGAATTCATTCATTCGTTTGTTTATTTCTTATTATTGTATTAGGCTACAGGACCCACTTTCTATGTCGAATAGGTCCTACTGTTTTTTTTCTTTCTTTTTTTTCTTAGATAAATACACAGCCAAATCCATTTTGAGTCTTTGTTTGAGTCAAATAAGGTTTAATAGGCTAGTTGAGCCATGTCACTTGGGTGATTTTCATTCAGCTTTATTGGATTGCAGACGTCCCAAATTCCTTTTGATTATGGATAATCTGGCTATAACGTGCTCATGTTTAGTCATTTTATAAAAGAAAATGCATTAAAACAATTGTGGTCAAAGTGGAGACCAATCCAGCTTCTCATTTTAGTCATGCACTTTAAACTCATTCAGCTCTACAGTAGTTCCAAGGTTGTATCCTTGAGGACTGTACAGAATTTCATCAGCGATGCTGCATTGACCAGGCTTTTATCTTTGCTTTTATATAGTTCCGCTGCATGATTCTGCCTCATTAGGCTGCATAAGCACTAAGGCAATTCAGAGATAAATCATTTATATTTGGTGCACATTGTGTAAATATGCTAATTTGTCCTTTAAGATTGGAATCCCACAAGACGTTTTTCTGAGCTTTTTTTTTTAGTTTGCTGGGAACATGTCTGATGTTAAGATTTGAATCTGCTCCTGTAGCAGTGCTCATGCTGGTGGGACGGTTTGCTCTGCCCATTGAGAATAGGCTTTACTGAATTACCTGCAGAGTGATGCAGCCGGCCGTGTCTTGATTGAGAGCGACGAGCCTCATATAATTCGAGCCTATTTTTTTCTCTTTAGCATGCATGCCAGTACGTTATATTATGATACCCTGATGTTTCACAGATTCAAGATGAATGTATGTATGTACAGAGCAATTACATTAGAATACTCTGTTAAACATGTTCAGAGGGATTCATTTACATTGTAATGTAGACTACACTGCTTCTTCCAAATGTGTGTTTTCCTTGCTATAACTCAAGAGTGTCAACATTTTCAGATACAATACTGTAGACTGCCATGCCATATATTTATAATATTTGCAAATATCATTCAGATAGCATTAAAAATGAACTGAAACTAGAGTAAGGTTTCAGAAGGATTTTCATCTCCATCTGTTCAGTTTTCCCCACCGTCAGACAGAAAATCTTGTGCTGACAGCGTATGTTGAAAAGAAATGTGGTTTTCTTAATATTCCTCCAAATGTTGCCCTAAATAGATGAACACAGTTGTCTAAAATAATTTAATATTGCTAAAAGGTCATGTGAATTTTAGGGTTTGTGAGTTCCCAGCATTGTTACTGTTATAGACTTATGGTTTTTATGTTTCCTTTTTCAAAGCTAATAGCAGATACATGTGTGGGACATATTTTGTTAATCATATTAAAGGCCACAATCATCAAAAACTCTTTAGGGAATTATGACATAGGCTAATTAACATAGAGCATGAAAAATATCACAGCATGCCATACAATAAATGCCTATGTTTAACTTAAACATTTTTATCCCTAGAAAAAGTGTTTATACTATATGTTTGTCATTTAGGGCTAGTTGAATCTTTACATTTTTTAACAACCAAAAAATATGAAACAGAAGAAACTTTTTTTTTCTATGAATGAAAGAACATCATAAGAAAACAGCTAATTCAACCTCCCCCAACACGTTTCTTCTTTCCTCTTTCTCCATAATATAATCAAGTGCTGAAGCAATCTCTTAGCACAAGATGCCCTAGTGTCCTTCTTATAGACGAGGTCATTTGTTTTTTATTTTAATGTGATTATGTCCTTTCCAAACCATTAGGAGATTGAACCTGGCTTATTCACACTGTCTGACAACAAGGGGAAAAAAGGACATACACTCTTTCAGCTGTCATGTCCGTCTAAGTCTGTGCTTATTGAAAAAAATACTAATAACTGTTTAAATTTAAAATTGTTAGCACTTCTTGTTTTAATCACTTCTGTAACACACTCATACCTATTTAAAAAAATGCTAAAAGTGTAACATCTATAGTAGCAAAACGTATATGTAAAGAACTAAAACTTATATCACACCCCAAAAATGAAAGAAATATCACTGGACTGTGTAAAATATTGAAATTGATTTTGTTCTTATAGGCTGAAATGTCACATTGAATTGTTTCCACTTTTCCCCCTCTCCTTATCTTAACATATCGACAGGCAATTTTACAGCTCTCCTCTTAAAACCATTGATATTCATGCCAGCTTGCCAAATATGCTGTAATATTCTTGCATATAGAACCTGACCCCAATGCACCAGAGAAGGTGTAGAGAACAGAAACACCATACATCATTTCGACAGAGGCTATCAAGAGTGCGAGGCCTATTTTCAATCAACTTGCAACTGATTGTACCTAGACTGTACACTCAGGTTAAGCTGTTCCCAGTCAGATCGGTAAAACATTGAGAATGCTGCTTTTCAGTTAGGAAATTAATTAATCTCAGACTGCTATCAGGAAAAATTATTTCAATTCAGTTGTATTTGAAATGGAAAAGTGTTATCCATAGCTGTTATAGCTGATGATCTGCACGGCTTTCTACCGTCCATCATTTGTGCGCAGTCCTGTCAGATCCCGCAGCATTACACAGGTAGATTGGGGGAAGTGCTGTGTCTTCACCGAGGGGCCAATCATGCAGTTCACTGGGGCTGCCAAACATCTCAGACACACACATGGTCCACATCCATTCAGTCAGCCAATAATGGATTACTCCGCAGCCTGAGCACTCAATGAAAGTAAAACAAGCTCTCTCTTTTGATCCATTAGCTGTTGTAAAGTCTCAGACTCATTCACATGGGTGTACATGGCTCGCAGTATGGTAGGGATTATGATTACATGGTGTTTCATAAGTCATACGAAATATGATGTAAAATAAGGGTTCAATTAAATTAGCCAATTTTGTTTACTTTCTGTTTATGATCATTAAAATATATTGCAGTCTATTTCTGGAAATTAACGAAAAAGTTTTAGCTCTTCATTCTTTCTAGGTCACTAATCAAGTCAAATATAAAAGGTCCGATTGGATTTCAGTGAAGCCTAATATGCTTTTTGGAACATGATCATCAGGTTTTGTTTGAGTGCCGTCGTCTTTAAATTAGCAGGTGACACTCCACATACATATAGCTTGCTTGGCTACATAACTGTATTATGACGTTTCAGCAAATTCTTAAATGTGGCACACGGTTTAAATAAGCTAGACCATATACCAATTATATACTAGTTGCTGCATACATGCGTGTATAGCTCAATTGATGTGTTTTTAGGCTGCAGGTAATTTTATATATTACATATCCCTTTGTAATATTATTTCTGGGGTACTCAATACTTGCATCTGCTCCTGCAGGCTTTAGTTGACCTTAGCTAATCAAGGTCTTTAAGATTAGTTGAAACTTACAGGGGGAGTAAAGAGTGGGGTTAAGTACTTCTGTTTTATAGTCACTGCTCGTCAAAGGGATGGTTTTTAGTTGGCAGTTATCGGTGGTCAGAGCTTATCAGCAATCGGTTGGTAGCAATCAGGGATGAGCACTATGTAGTCATTGGTTCTAATGCTAGTCAGAGTTTAGGACTCAGATGTCAGTCCCTGATGGGCTGCAGTGAGAGCTTCTGAGTGCTGTAGCACTTATTAGAGCTCTACATGAGTCATCAGCTGAGAAATTCGTTTTTACAATGACAACAATTTGCATAGAAAAAAGTATGAATTTATGCTAAAGTATATGTAACATGAATATTTAGCATAATTATTATTATATTGATTTTAACATTTGTATGAGTCATTTTAGTATATATAATTTATTCAGAATTCATTCAGAATATTAAGTACATCGATTTTAAATAAACTTTAGCTCTTCGTGAAACTATTACATTTAAGGTTTGTTTAAAATATACCAATATATAAAAATGAATTTAGAAAGTAACAAATCTCTGTTCTATAACACACAAAGACATTGTTTCTAAAACATATTATATAAGTGGGCTAACACAGTTCCAGACAAAAGCATAAAGATGCTCAAACAGATAGTTACAATTAAACTAGAAATATCTCAATCAAACCATGTCCTCTTTGTTTCTAAGCCCATGAAGCGTGCCTTACTTTAATTACGACCATCGCTCTAAAGCCTGGTTTCATCTAAACAGTGATAACATTGACTTGCCTTTAGCATTATTGATGATGACAGTTAATTGTAAGGGAACTGTATTTGCCTGTATCTACAATCATTTTCAAAGTTTTAATTATGCAGAAGCATAAGACTTTCCTAAGTAGATTTTCTAGGTGTTTTTTCCACACAGACCCATGCATTAAAGGCTTTCAAGAGACGTATATAGCCTTTCATTTTTATGTAAATATGATATGATATAAAGTACCCTTCAGAAGTTTGGGGTTGTTACGTTTTTTTGTATGTTTTTGAAAGAAGTCTCTTATGCTTGCCAAGGCTGCATTTATTTAATAAAGTAAACATTTTAAACAATTTAAAATAACTTTTCTATTTGAAGATTTTTTCAAATGTAATTTATTCCTGTGATGCAGTGCTGATTTTTTAGCAGTCATTACTCCAGTCTTCAGTCTCTCATGGTACTTTTAAATCAAGAATCATTTATATATATTATATTTTTTATAGATGTAGATAGATTTTTGGGCAGTATCACTAAGTGCTTGTGACTTTTCCAAAGATTTACATTGGTTATGAACTATGTAAACTTTAGCCCTCACAATATAACTTTAAACCTGTGTTTTTCCCAGACTCATGAGAGCCATAAAGGCAAAAGGTCTTCTTCTGTGGTGACTGCAGACCTCTTCCCCTCCACCATCTAATCATGGATGATATAGCTCCACAAGACACATCTTCCCTCGTGAAGGGGGCCAGAGACATTGCTAAGGAGGCCAAACGACAAGCTGTTAAGAAGGTCAACAAAGTTGTGGACCGTGCCTCAGAGGAGTACTCCCACAATCGCGCCTACCAGCGCTTCCAGGACGAAGACGACGACTACTACAGCCAGCCGGATCAGAACTACACAGGAGACCACGCCAATGATGAAGAGGGATCCAGTGACGCCACTGAGGGTCATGATGACGAGGATGAGATATATGAAGGGGAGTACCAGGGGATCCCCTCAGATGCAAAGGCCAGAGATGGACAGGTGGCTCTGGGACAGCCGCTGGCGGACGACCCAAAGGACCGGAGAGAGCTGGAGAAAGAGAGGCAGGCGGATGAGGAGGAGCTTGCGCAGCAGTACGAGCTCATCATACAGGAGTGTGGACATGGCAGGTTTCAGTGGCAGCTGTTCTTCACTCTGGGCTTGGCGCTCATGTCTGATGGTGTGGAGGTCTTCGTGGTGGGCTTCGTTCTCCCTAGCGCAGAGACGGATATGTGTGTGCCTGACTCGAGCTCTGGATGGCTAGGTAAGAATAACAGGAATGATCTTAATGACAAAAGTAACTATTGTACATAAACAGTATATTTATACATGTGGCACACTGTATGAAAAGTTTGCATTTAAAAAATTATACATTCCCTGGGAATTCAATCTTTGAGCTTGGTGTTGCTAGTGCCAGGCTTAAAGGGATAGCTCGCCCAAAAATGAAAATTATACCATTAATTATTCACCCTCATCTCATTCCAAACCTGTAAGACCTTCGTTCATCTTAGGAACACAAATTAAGATATTTATGATGAAATCAGAGAGCTGCCGGACCCTCCATAGACAGCAAGGGTCCTACCACGGTCAAGGCCCAGAAAGGTAGTAAGGACATCTTTAAAATAGTCCATGTGCCATCAGTGGTTCAACCTTAGTTTTATAAAGCTACAAGAATACTTTGTGTGCGAAGAAAACTAAAAACATAACTTTATTCAACAGCTCTTCTCCTCCGTGTCGCTCTAGGATGTTCCTTTACATTAAAAAAAAATATTTATATTTAGAAAGAAAACAGCAACTTTAAATTGTAATATTATTTCACAAAATCATTGTCTTACTTTTTAATGAAATGGTCAAGTTGAGCAAAAGAGCCTTTTTTCCCAAAACATTAAAAAAATGGCCGACCCCAAACTTTTCAATGGTAGTGTTTGGTAGTATTTTTTTCTTTTTTCTTATATGACCTATTTTTATTTATTTATCATTATTATTGGCTGTTGTATTCAGTTGTAGATTATTATTTAGTGTGGCCAGACAGTTTACTATACTGGACAAAAAGGAAGCAACAATACCAAAATATTTTGAAATTACTTGATCATCAAGAGCAAGTGTGTGATGCTTCTTTAAACAGTCTACACGTTCTCATTGACCTGGTTTAGGGTCATTGATATTCATATCAATTGACATTCTTATGTGTTTTATCAGTTTAATCTAGTCTGAATATCTCTCTTTCTCTCTATCCTTCTTTTTTATCCTGCTTTTTCTTCACTTATGCACTCATCTGGAGAGCCCCGAGGGCATTGTGTGGCATGCTCTGCTTCCCTCTCTTTCATGCTCCCTCTCTCTCTTTGTCCTTACTCTGTCAATGGCTTTTAAGACATAATCGCACGTGGCCGGCTGTGACTGCCGGTACAGCTACTGGCTTTTGAGATCAGATACGGTCATCAGCAGAAGAATTTGCTTCTCCTCAGCCGGAAAGATTGGAACACTGTATAGAGATAAAAAGAAATAACTTAGAAATGCTTTTATGTCTTTTTAATCGTTTCAAACTCACAACGGCTGCATTTATTTAATACAATTTTTTATTTATTTTTTGTAACAGAATAATAGACAGAATAATAGTAAAAATAATTTACTGTCATTTTAATCACTTTAATCCTTGCTTAAAAAACTCCTAATTCCAATCTTCTTTCAGAGAACAATGCCTTGTTTCAAGCAGACTAACAACAGTGTAATTCAGTCATGTTAAACAGTGAATATATCTCGATGAGTCAGGTAATGGCTGCTCTCCGGCAGACATAGTGGTGCAGTGGTGATTTAGTGCGGAGATGCTGCAGAATATGAACTTTCTGCAGGTCCTAGTTAGCATTCAAGTGTTGACTCTTTTTCTGTTTGCTATCATAGTGTAACTAGTGAAATGGCACAGTTAGTATCACATTCCACATCTGATGTTTAAACCTGATCACAATTCACACATTCATTTTCTGTAGTCTTTTACTCATCCTCAAGTCATTCAAAACTGACATACTGTACTGTATGCTTTTCTTTCATGAAATATAATGGTGAGAAGTTTAGCAGAATGTTCAGGCTTCTCTTTTCCATTCAGTAAACAGTACACATTGATTTATACTTGCAAGCTAAAAAAGTCACTTAAAGAATATTTAAGTGCTGTTAGACAGGCTTTTTAGTGCGCGCGCTTCAGGTGTATGCGCTCAGAAAAAGGGCACCTCAGACCAGCGCGCGAATTAAACATTTAACCAGCAAGGCTTGTGTGCAAATAATGTAGTTTTGCGATCGCGAATAAGTGCAGTGTCCTGTCAGAGTAACTCTACTGCTGTATGTCGTGTTGTACAGTATATAGATACTGTACAACCTATTTTACACCATTCTCACTGTCGCCGAACAGCGGTAGTCTGATTGCCCCCTAGCGGATGGCTGAAGAATTGAAAGCTCGTATTCATAAATCTTCAAGGCAATGTCTCTGAATTAATTGATGCTCGCGCCCCCCTTGACAGGTGCTGGCGCCCCCCTGGGTTGAAAACCCCTGAGTTAGAGAAGGAAATTGACATTTGTTATATGTTCACGCATGCAGACATTATTTGATCAGTTTCTGCCTGTACAGGACAATTTAGTTCAATGTAGTTTCACAGTCTATTGACTTTATTACCCAACTACAATCAGACTATTCATCCTGATTAAAATCTATGAAGTATACCCAAGGGGCATTTAGTATTCTATAGAAAGAAGGCATTGGAAAATTGCTGAATCACACAATTACAGTAATGTATGGTGTTGTGAACACGTGTTATGTATCTTGCATTACTTTTGGCTTAGATCCAGGAGCCCATCTTCGTCCATTAATCTGTGGCTGAATTATCTATTACATCTTATCATAACCCTTTTTCTCGCTCGCTTTCTCTGTCCACCCTCTCTCATTATTCTCTTTATCTGTCTCTTTTTGTGCGTTGGTGACTAGGAGACGCTGAGCTTGGCTAAACTGCAGTGAAATCACCCACTGCAGAGATTACAAGACCTGCACAGCCTCTCAATGTGTGCGAGAGAGAGAAAGGGAGATATATAATATATTTATATACTCGATTTTAAAGAGAACATTTGCTTAAAATAATCCTGCCTTTCTGACTCTATTTTCCCAAACCTTTTATTCTCTTTCGTTTCTCTGTTTAATACTCTCTTTTAAATTCTATGGCCCAGCTATTCAGCAACAGAATATAAATCATACTGCTATAATCATTTCAGCTTTGACACTCTATACACTCAGCTGGTTTTTAAGGCACAGATCCTAAAGACAAGCTGACAATGGAAAAATAACAACAGTCCAGGTAGTAAAAATATTGATTGTTTCATTTGTGAGTTATTCATCTTTTGGGGGTGATTCATTTTTTAAAAGCACTGAATAAATGAGCACTTGTGCTTTCCTCTGGGTCTAATTCCACAAGAATTAAAATTCTGCCATTGACTGTTTATCACTGTTTTCACGGTACAATATAGTTCATTGGTCTAACATTATTGTTAACAGCAATATTAATCACTCTTAATAGTTAGAATTAGTTATTAATAACTAGAAAAAGGAATCATGGTAATCACTAGCTTCTGACAAAATGCTGTGATTACTATAGTTATTGTAACCTGTGGACATGGTGTTGGAAAGAAATGAAATTGGCAGAAACATTTCAATATTTTTTGGTTCTCTTGCAAAGTATCTTGCGTTCTTATTAAAACTTTGCCTTTGCTTGCAGAAGCATTGAAATAAAAAATTTCTTTTCACCTCATATTACAACCCGAATTCCGGAAATGTTGGGATGTTGTTGTTTTTTTTTTATTTGAATAAAATGAAAACTAAAAGACATTCAAATCACATGAGCCAATATTTTATTCACAAGTATAGAGAACATAACAAATGTTTAAATGGAGACATTTTACACTTTTATCCACTAAATGAGCTCATTTCAAATTTGATACCTGCTACAGGTCTCAAAAAAGTTGGCACGGGGGCAACAAAGGGCTGAATAAGCAAGACATTTTCAAAAGACTCAGCTGGGAGAACATCTAGCAACTAATTAAATTAACTGACATCAGGTCTGTAACATGATTAGCTATAAAAGGGATGTCTTAGAGTGCCAGAGTCTCTTAGAAGTAAAGATGGGCAGAGGCTCTCCAATCTGTGAAAGAGTGCATAAAAAGATTGTGGAATACTTTAAAAACAACATTCCTCAACGCAAATTTCATCATTTACAGTCCATAACATCATCAAAAGATTCAGAGAAACTGGAGAAATCTCTGTGCGTAAGGGACAAGGCCGAAGACCTTTGTTGGATGCCCGTGGTCTTCGGGCCCTCAGACGACACTGCATCACTCATCGGCATGATTCTGTCATTGACATTACTAAATGGGCCCAGGAATACTTCCAGAAACCACTGTCGGTAAGCACAATCCGCCGTGCCATCTGCAGATGCCAACTAAAGCTGTATCATGCAAAAAGGAAGCCATATGTGAAAATGGTCCAGAAGCACTGTCATGTCCTGTGAGCCAAGGCTCATTTAAAATGGACTGTTTCAAAGTGGAAAAGTGTTCTATGGTCAGACGAGTCCAAATTTGACATTCTTGTTGGAAATCAAGGACGCCGTGTCCTCCAGGCTAAAGAGGAGGGAGACCTTCCAGCTTGTTATCTACGTTCAGTTCAAAAGCCAGCATTTCTGATGGTATGGGGGTGCATACACTATTTTGAGACCTGTAGGCATCAAATTTGAAATAAACTCATTTTGTGCATAAAATTGTGAAATTTCTCAGTTTAAACATTTGTCATGTTATCTATGTTCTATTGTTAATAAAATATTGGTTCATGTGATTTGAAATTCTTTTAGTTGCCATTATATTCAAATTAAAAAAAAAAAACTCCCAACATTTCCGGAATTCGGGTTGTATTTCCATCACCAGTTTTGTCATATTTTATGCGCTGTAAAAAAAAAAAGTTTAGTTGCTACCTTAAATGTTTAATTTTTTTTTATTTTTGATTTACAAGTAACCTAATTTCAACTTAAATTATATTAAACTGACTTAAAAAAAAGTCGAATCTCATATGACCTTAAAATTGACGTTGAAGTTGGTTAAAATATTTTGATGAATTAAAGTAATATAAAAATATTATTTATCACATCATTTTTTACAGTGTGACTTTAGAGAGGTAAGAATAACTGGAGAACTAAATGGTATTTTAAATTATGGATTCATTGTTTTTGTATCTATGTGCTCGGCCGTGTTTTCAGTTTCCATACAGACTGTGCATTAGTGGAAGGAATTTGACAGTGTAGGTTTCTTTGTTATGCCAGTAGGTGACGACAATATCTTTATGACTCATTGAATCATTCATTCAACCGATTCCTTCAAAACATGAACAAAACAACTCAAGTGTTTGTTCTGAGACTCCCCAGCTACCACACAACCTACCAATTACATCCTTTGCATGTGACTGTTATGTGTCAACTTTGGCTCCGTTTGGAAATAATTTGAAATATTGTTTCTAAAAAGTAAGTAAGTAAGTACTGAACTGCTGTAGCTATAAAAGCGATGTTGCAATCAGACCACCGTCAAAGGTACTCACAACAGCACACTTTCTTTGTGATGTTTATTATATAATAATTAATAACTGTAAAGACATTCATGTTGTATATTTGTAGGTGTGCAAGGCAACAGATTAATCGATTATCTTTTTGTTATTGTGCATTGCGTTTCTCTGCAACAGTCGTCTTTTTTGTCGTAGAAGACAAAAGACAATAGACAATCTTTATTGTCATTATCCAGTACAAAAAAGGTATGCTTGCTACTCCATCAGTGCTATAAATTTGCAAACCTAAAAATGTTAAAATAATTAGTTCATAAATCTGAGATGTTTAAAAACAACATTAAAATGGTAATCACAATAGTAATACGTGTTGATCTTTTCCAGTTACAGTGGATTGGGATGTTAAAAATGGAAAAATAAGAAGAAATGTTTGGTATGACCTTTTTAACTGAGCATCTTGCTGAAAAGTGAAATGCCTGACATGATCTCAGGAGTCTTCATTACAAGTAATGAACATCTGGAGACAAATGTGTCTTTTATGCCTCTATGAGTCTGCGGTATTATTAGAAAGTGAGACATGCATTTATCATACGCACATTCTGCTTCATTAAATAAATGCAATTGTATAATCACAAATCTTAAAGTAGCTCACCCCAAAGTGAATCTATTTAGCAGGCTTGTTACTGTACCAGCAAAGCAGTTTACTGCTCACTATTAATTGCTGTGCTGGTTCTACAGCAGCAAACGTGCTTGGTCACAAAGAAAACTGCTGTATCAGTTGAGAATTTACACTTGGAGAAATCAGCAAATCTCCAAAATGTATTGTGCATTGCAACACATTCACAAAGTGTCACTGCATCTCTTTTAAATACAACTATCAGTCTACCAATTTCTCCTCATCTCTGTCTTTTATGCTCTCTATGTCTGATAAAACAGCTAAAATTCAGTCTTATGTAATATTTTAGCTCCTCCCTATTTCCATGACTTTTGTATTTTAATACTGTACATAATAATTTTTTTTCTTCAATAACTTTATTTACTCTCTCTCTCTCTCTCTCTATATATATATATATGAATAGTGAGAGAGAGAGAGAGAGTTGAAAAGCTGAAGTCAAAAGTTTACACCCCCCTTTCAGAATCTGCATAATGTTAATTATTTTACCAAAATAAGAGGGATCATACAAAATGCATGTCATTGTTTATGCAGTACTGACCTGAATAAGAGATTTCACATAAAAGATGTTTAAATGGGGGGTGAAAGCTTTTTGAATTTGAATATCAGGGTAAATTCAACTTATTTTGTCTTCTGGGAATCATGTTACTATCTTCTGTTGCCTCTGAAGGGCAGTACTAAATGAAAAAAATATGATATTTAGGCAAAATAAGAAAAAATGTACACATCTCACCCCCGGCTCTTAATGCATGTTTTTTGTCCTTCTGGAGCATCGGTGAGCATTTGAACCTTCTGTAATAGTTGCATATGAGTCCCTCAGTTGTCCTCAGTGTGATGGATCTCAAAATCATACAGTCATTGTTGGAAAGGGTTCAAATGCACAAAAATGCTGTAAAACTTAATAATTTGTGGGACCTGAAGGATTTTTATGAAGAACAGCAGGCAGTTTAACTGTTTAGGACAAAAAAGGCATTCATGAATAACTATCACTAAACAAAAAAAACAGCTGTGGATCATTCAGGTAAGAAGACATTAAGAATCAAGGGAATGTAAACTTTTGAACGGGGTCATTTTTATAAATTCAACTATTATTTTCTCTTGTGGACTATATGTACACATCTTTTATGTGAAATATCTTATTCAAGTCAGTACTAAATAAACAATAACATGTATTTTGTGTGATCCCTCTTATTTTGGTAAAATAGTTAACATTTTACAGATTCTGATAGGGGTTGTAAACTTTTGACCTTAACTGTTTGTGTCTGAATTTATTTATTTACTTCAAATGAACCAAGCTTTTTCCTTTTTTCCAATTGTATATTAAATAGATGATTATTTGCAGAAAAATCAGTCTGCTATATGAATAGCATTATTTTATTATATTATATTTTATTTTATTTTACCTCTAAATTCACCCATTTTTCATCAAAGTAGTCATTTAGGAACTTTCAGGATGTTTTTTCTTTTTATCTGTGTACCATCTGCAGTATCCTAATTCTGTAAGTCATCTTAGAACAATGCACAATAGTTGAAGTTCTTTTTCAGTTAAATCCTGTGATGAGGTCTTCTATATAGAATTCTGAGATCACTAAAATCTGATACATTTTTAATAGTTAGCTATTTGTTTTTCCTTTGGGCTACTTATGTAATGAACATTTTTACCGCACACAAACTCCCTTGCTCATAGCATCATCACGGAAAGTCTCGTGCATTTCCAGAAAACAACAAAGAAAGTCCTCAGGTGAAAACATCAGTCAACTGAAAGTTTAATGGTGTTCTTGTTCTGAAAAGCAGCTGCATATAAACCAGTATATATATAAATCAGCCGCCAAACAAGAATGAAGACAAAAACAAACTCTCCTGAATATGACTGCGTCAGTCTGTGTGTTTCTCTGCCTGAGGTGCTTGTTCTCACTGTTTCACTTAGTTTTTTCCCCCGTCTCCTCTGATTTACTACAGGCAGCATTGTGTATTTGGGGATGATGGTAGGGGCCTTCTTCTGGGGTGGCATGGCTGACAAGGTGGGCAGAAGGCAGTGTCTGCTCATTTGCATGTCCATGAATGGCTTCTTCGCCTTCCTGTCGTCTTTTGTGCAGGGCTATGGCTTCTTCCTGCTCTGTCGCATGATAGCTGGCTTCGGGTGAGTTTGTTTACTGCACTACACAATCTGTGGTACATCTTCAAGATATGAAATTTGTCCAAAACGTGGATCTTGACAGAGACTTTAGGTTTTGTAATACAAAGAAATATATAAACATGTAGACTACTGTTTAAATGTTTGGGGTCAGTAAGACTTTTGTTGAAAGGAATGAATACTTTTATTCAGTAAAGATGCATTAAATTGATCAATAGTGACAGTTAAGACAGTGTTTCAAAAGATTTCTAAAAATGTTGTTCTTTTAAACTTTCTATTCATCAAAGAATCCTGAAAGAAATGGTTTTCATGGTTCATGGTTTTACAAAAATATTAAGCAGCGTAACTGTTTTAAAGGGGTCATATGATGCTTTTTTAAAGATCGTTATTTTGTGTATTTGGTGTAACAGAATATGTTGACGTTTTATTTTTCAAAAAACACATTATTTTTCAAATACTGTACATTATTGTAGGTCCTCTATGCCCCGCCTCTCTCAAACGCTTCTATTTCTACAAACTCCCTCCTTCCGACAAGTGCAGTCTGCTCTGATTGGCCAACTGGCATAGTGCATTGTGATTGGCCGAACACCGCAAGCCGCGTCGGAAATGTAACGCCCCTTTCCAGAATCACCAGCTTCAGCTTTCAGAATTAAAGTAAAGAAAGACAGTAAATAATGTCCTTAGTTTTACCATTAGTTCAAGCCCGAGAGGAGAACAGAGTCGCGTGACAGACACAGTGACGAAGCTCATATGTGTTTGCACACAAGCTGCGATTGTGTGACCGTTTCTCTCTCTCACACACACACACACACACACACATTTACACACTCACACGACGCGCAAAATTCCGCATTTAAACAGTCAATAGTAAATACTTAAACAAATTACAAAATATCCAGTCGCTGATTCAGAAGCGCCAGATTGTCATAGCAAAGTCAGAATTACCTCCTCTCCTAGGTTCACGAAACGGTCGTCCATAAAATGCATTGCTGTTCTGTTGTAAGTAATCTTAATGATTCCTAAATGCATCTACTTTCGGAAGGTCAAATAAAGTGTGTTTGCTTTCACCTAGAAACACACAGCGTTTTGCGGTTACTAAAACCACGCCTTTTTCTTTGCGTGAACAGTTGGGCTGCATTATGCAAATATTTCCACATCTTGACGTCACGATGTGGGGGCGTGTTTGAACGAGCCGCTTTAGGGGGCGAGGCAGAGTCTTAACTTTGATAAAGAATATCTCTTTGGTTTTGAGACTTTAGTCTTTGCAACTTTAGGGATCTTATCTATGCACAAACAGCTTGTAACCCTCCAAAGAGAAAGGAAAACTTGAAATCGCATCATATGACCCCTTTAACATTGATCATAATAAGAAATGTTTCTTGAGCGTCAATCAGTATATTAAGAAAAATGGATGATGTGACTGTTGAAAATTCAGCAGTGCCATAAACAGAAATAAATTACATTTTACAATAAAATAAATGTAAAATTGTAAATGTTACAGTATTACTGTTTTTACTGTATTTAATATGCAACCTTGGTCAGCAGAGACCCTAAAATGTTGAACAATAGTGTGGGTGTAATATACATTTATTTACTCATTTAGCAGACGCTTTTATCCAAAGCGACTTACAAATGAGGACAATGGAAGCAATCAAAATCAACAAAAGAGCAATGATATGCAAGTGCTATAACAAGTCTCAGTTAGCTTAACACAGTACACATAGCAAGGTTTTTTTTTAATTATATAATAAATAAAAAGAAAACAGATAGAATAGAAAAAGAATAGAGTAAGCTAGTGGTAAAGGCCTTTTTTGCTTTTGTTAATTGTATAATAAATAAAAAGAAAACAAATAGAATACGAAAAGCTAGTGTTATTTATTTTTATTTATTTATTTTATTTATTTATTACTTTTAAAGAAAACAAGCAGTTAGTAAATGAATAGAGTGCAAGTCTAAAAGGGACAAGTTTTTTTTTTAAAGAATAGAATTAGAATAGAGAGTGCTAGAGTTAGAGGGGGTCAAATAAAGATGTGCTTTTAGCCAATTCTTGAAGATGGCTATATACAGCTGCTCTATATACAAATATATATATATTTATATATATATATTAAACAGTCTTAAGTCGCTGGGGTATATTTGTAGCAATAGCCAAATATACATTGTATGGGTCAAAATTATTATATTTTTCCTTTATGCCAAAAATCATTAGGATATTAAGTAAAGATCATGTTCAATGAAGATATTTTGTAAATTTCCTACTGTAGCTATATCAAAATTTTATCTTTGATTACTAATATGCATTGCTAAGAACTTCATTTGGACAACTTTAAGGGCGATTTTAAACTAGTTGTATCTCGGCCAAATATTGTCCTACCACAACAAACCATACATCAATGGAAAGCGTATTTATTCAGCTTTCAGCTTATTCAGATGATGTATAAATTTCAATTTCGAAAAATGTATCCTTATGACTGGTTTTGTCGACCAGGGTCACATATATATATATATATATATATATATATTCAATTCATGTTTTTTTGAGCACATACATCCTATGGTGATTCTTCTGAAGTTTGTATTGAAGACATCCCTCACGCAACACTGTAAAAATATCTCTGCTGCTCTTGTGTGTAAGAAAGCTGACATAGGAACCTATCCATTTAACACACTACCTAGATATAGTCTCCACCTGAATTTTGTCATGGGTTTCTGGAAAGCATTCTCAGTTGGTGTAATGAGGAACTATACAATGGGCATCTTTTATCAACCCTCCTCTAAAATGAGAATGTCTCTCCTATTCTTTAGATAATAGTCTTTTTCAGACAGACAATACGTTACATCTGGCTGGATCAATAGCCTCTGCAGTGCTGCATTCTTGACTCTCTGATTCTCCATTCTGGCAGAGACTGTCTGTGGCTCCACGGCTAAAGAACCTCTCTCTGATGATGGAGTTATTGTGAATCTTTGAACACATTCGGCTTCCCCTATTAGGCATTTCATAGAATGTTGTTGCTAATTAAAATGTTCATATGGTTGTAGTGATGAACGGTATCATGCACAGTAAGATTTCTTAATGTTCGTGAAAGATCACTTTCAAGTAAGGGATCTGCACTCGCTCTATCTTCTTAATAACTTTTCAATTTATTTTAATTTTGCAACAGAGCAATCGACAGTGAAACATTACGGCAGGAAATCTTCTTCAGTAAATCAACACTAAAGGCGAATAGAAAGTTTAAAAATAATATTTTGAAGTAACAATTTTTTTAACAATTTAAAAATATTTACTGTAATCTATGATCAATTTAATGCATCCTTACTAAAAAAAAAAAAATTATTTAAAAAAAAACTAAAAACTTTTGAGCAATAGTTTACTTAACAGAAAAAAAGTAATAATCTTTGATTCTTTTAAATGCTTTGATTGGAAATTACAATGTTTTTTATTTGAATATTGATCTGAAGAAGACACCCAGGACTAATTAATCTCACAGACTAGACTCATTTAGTTTTTTTATGGACACAGAGTAGTGTTTTAATTACATCTAGCCGATTACTTTACACCAATAGAGTGTTTTCTATTTGATACAGTTGACATAAGCGAGGAATGTTCTTCATTGTCCTCAAGCAGAAAAACATTTTCTTTTTAGCAATTAAGTCTTTTTATTTTTAAGCAGTTTTCACTTTTTTTAATTTGTAATTTTTCAGTCTTAAAATATTTTTTTTGTCTGCATAATGTGTGGTATAAGACCTTTCTATGTTGATTCTTCTGATAAGTGTAGCATTATCAAAACTTTCTTGAGCTGTTTTTTTAACCAGTGGCAGATCGTTTGGAAAATCATATTGAAATTATTTTTGCAATTCCGTTTGGTGATGGTAGCAAGTTTTATTAACAGAAAATACATGCTTTAAATGACACGCTTAAACACAACTTAAACAGATGCACAGATCCACATGTTTTAATTACGCTATAAAGGAAAGTACATAAAAAAGAAACAGCTGTCATAATTTGCTGAGCTTTTGGACACACTGAACTTTATTCTTCCTTGTCTTGTCCTTCAGGATTGGTGGAGCGGTGCCCATTGTCTTCTCATACTTTGCTGAGGTGTTGGCAAGAGAGAAGCGTGGAGAGCATCTGAGCTGGCTCTGCATGTTCTGGATGATTGGAGAGATTTATGCCTCTGCCATGGCCTGGGCCATCATACCTCACTACGGTAACAGAACCAGATTATTTTGCTAATCATCATTATCAAGGTTTTTAATTATTAATGAAATTTGACTATATATATATATATATATATATATGAAGAGTTCAGATGCAAAAGTCTCTAAGTGCCGTCTGAAATTTTCATTTAAAATTAACATTTTTATCAGGCTCCTATGTTTAGGTTCAGTCATTTTACGCTAATGGAAATGTATAGGGCCTTTTCTATGCAATTAAAGTTAAATAACTGAACATAAATATGGGAGCCTGATAAAAATGATCATTTTAGAAGTACATTTCAGATGGCACTTAGAGGCTTTTGCATCTGAACTCTTCATATATACTACAGATATATATATACAGTATATATATATATTATTTTACATTGTTACAGAATATTCAAACAAATGGTATGCTATATGTCTAAAAACCATGGGACTATAACTGTACATGTCTCAAATAACGTGGTTTTGTCAAGGTACCATCTCCAAAAAACTATGATGATGCTTTCTAGTAAGTAAGCAAAATTTGAAGATGTTATCTTTTAATTTCCATATAAATGAAGTAACACAAGACACAGGTAGAGTCCGATTATAACAATGTTCTCTGCGAGCTCAGGTCAAGGTGTCTGCTGTTCCTCCAGCACGAGTGGGCTGTCCTCTCACTGGCAGTGATGACTGTGAGGGAGCGGAGAACAGCGGAGCTTTAGGTTAAGTGATTAATGTAGAAACAGAGCACTGCAGGGATATTTAAAGGATGAAGTGACTCCTGTGGGGGAAAGAATAGCCTGATGATTTATGAGAACCTCTACACTGGAAATAAGCTGCACTCGTCAGTAACAAAATAATGAAACAGAGGGGAAGGAAAGGAGGAGGAAAGGAGGTGAATGGATATGGAGAGGAGTCTCGGCCAAAACGACAGACCGTTTTCACTCCTATTTTGGGAGGCGGGGGGAGGTTTTTGCTCTGTTTTGTTCTCGGTGAACAGATCGTAATGAGGTTTTTCTCCTTGCCTTGTGAGACAAAATGAAAGAAGTGCTTGATTTATGAATGGCCCACGGTGGAGCCCGAGCAGGGGACGAGCTGTCAGACACAACGGCTAGGAGAGTATTAGGGAGTCTGTATTATAGCCTGGAATCAATGGGAAACAGTCATAGGCCCGTAAATTGGATGGCTGTGTATATGTGCTGGGGGAGCATAAGGAAGAGGAGCAGCTGGTGGGTAGTTTGCATTCAGTCTTCCTTGTTCTCAAAGTACATGGTCATTCAGTGATCATTTACAGTTTAAGTAAATTTACTCTTTGCTAATTTTTTGCCAATATAGTCACGTATAGCCTAACCCACATGCATTATGGCACTACATATGTGTTTTTGAATCAGATCGAGAAATTATTTAAGCTCTACCACACCTTTTAATATATATCGAAATTTCATTTGGATCAAGTTCATTCTGATTGATTTCATTATAAATGGATTATTATTTAGTTTGGTTGGATGTAAACCACTGTGGCATGTATAAAGCTACTGTCTGTGACATGGCACATCTCCTGAAGAGGGCGCACAATTTGAGGTATTGATCATGTTTTAAAGCTGACAGTCTGGGTGTTAAGCACCAAAGTATACCAAGGGGTTTGGGGTTTGTTTAAATCTCTGACTGTAATACTGATGCTTGCTTTAGTAAACACAACTAAGGTTTTCTGTTGGTGCCTATGATGCTTTAAATTACTGCATCTGAATGCAGCTTGCTAGGTTTTGGATCACAAAAAAAAAAAAGTCCTTACCAAATGGAAATGTTTCAAGTCATTACAACATTTACTTTTACATAGTTTGCATGTGTGTGAGTGTTTCGTTTTATTAGCATTAAAGCCGACTGTGAGTAGAGCCACTGGCAAGCCACTGTACAAAACGGTATAGGTCTGCTATAGCTGCTGATTCAGTCATCCGTTTCCTCAGTCAATTATGCACATAATCTATGTAATGAGATTTCCAATGACATGGGTGAAACATTAACCCTCTGGGCTAGTCTGCTGTTGCAATCACAGCTTCATAACTCTCACTTATACTGCAGTGTAGTGTTACCTTCATTATTTACCACAGGTCCTCACAGATATGCTAATGAACACACACACACACACACACACACTGAATTCCATATTTCATCATGCCATATTCCTCTCTTTCAAAACTCTGGATTTTTTATGTACTATGTTTTTTATATGACTTTTTCTTCATTTTAGGACATGTATTTTATGTGACCCATTATGGTTATTTAATTCAAGAAGTAGATGAGTTTGTTTCTTTATCAGAACAGATTTGGAGAAATTTACCATTACATCACTTGCTCACCAATGGATCCTCTGCAGTGAATGGGTGCCGCCAGAGTCAAAACAGCTGATAAAAGCATCATGGTAATTCACAAGCAATCAACACAACTTCAGTCCATTAGTTAAGGTCTTGTTAAGACTGGAGTTGTTTGGATTATGCTATTTGGACTATTTTGATGGCACCCATTCACTGCAGAGGATCCATTGGTGAGCAAGCGATGTAATGGTAAATTTCTTCAAATCTGTTCCGATGAAGAAACAAACTCATCTACATTTTAAGCAGTTCCTTTAATGGCCACTTTACATTACCATAAGTGAAAGACACTTGTGCCTTTCAAAAGGACATTTCCACTTTAATGATATCATTAAGACCCTACACTGTTTTACAGCTCAGTGCATAAGACATTACCGATAAAGAAGAAGATGCATATGGAGGAGAAGTAGAAAAGCCACTTAAAATTAAATATAATGAGAAAAACACATTTTCAGCCTGGGATATATTTATTGAGTTCTCTGAGTTCATGACAGTCTTAAAGCTGCTTTACGTGATTTCAGAAACCTGCCTGACACCACAGAATAGTATTGGATGGTGTGTTGACGAGTCCGTATATATATATGCACATACGAATATCATAAACAGAACAGTGCAATCCTGTAGCTCAGTGTGCTCTCTATTCTCCTAGCCTTTCTATCAAGAATATCATGCTCTGTATGCTTAACCACAACTTTACTGTTTTGAAATATGTAGATCAATGAAAGATACTGTAAATTAAGCAGTTTGATTTTGTAAGGTTTCTATAATATTTCAGCACACAAACAATAAACATACACAAATTTGTTGAATTCCCCTTTACCTAATTTTTCTGGAGTTTAGTTTAGATTTTGCTATTTTTGATTAATGTAAATGAGAAAAGAAACATTTGTTTGTAAAGCAATGATGTCAGCAACAGTTTTTATGTTTCATATTTTAAATTGTAGTTTTAGTAACTTTATGTGCTTTTGTAATTTTCCTAGTTTTTTTGTTTAATAATTTCTATTTAACTTATTTGAATATCAGTTTTAGCTTAAGCAGTTGGCAAAATAATTTATAATATTTATATTTTATTTCAGCTTTATTTTGTTTTTTGTTAACAGTGTTTTAGTTTTTTTTTTTTATTTAGTTTTTTTTTTATTCCATACTATGTTGCTAACTAAAATCAGGACTGCATTATAAAAGGAAGCCCAACCGATTACACATATTAATCCTGATGTTTTTCAGTTCCATCACCTGGAAAAGACACCACTCTCAGCTCTCATGTATTCAATCAGCGTTGGACAAATGAAAAGAATGTGTTCACTCAGACCATAATCGCTGTGACATGTCAACAGATACTGATAGAGGTTTCTAGTTCAAATCCTACTGTCTTATGGCTTCAAGTGCTACCAGGCAGCCAATCCCTTTGTCTCTGCTGGATCAATAACATGAAAAATGGTCTGATGTTTTCCTCAGGCTGGAGTTTCAGTATGGGCTCAGCTTATCAGTTCCACAGCTGGAGGGTGTTTGTGGTGGTGTGCGCTCTCCCCTGCGTCTGTGCCGTGGTGGCCTTAACGTTCATGCCAGAGAGCCCCAGATTCTACTTGGAGGTAAGGAATGTCTGAAATTAGGTGGAGAGACACAAAGAAAGTGTATAATTCATTATAGCTTTGGTTGAGTTTGAAATAAGAGTAATTTACAAATAGATAATGGGCAAAACCCATCTCAGATGCTTGTGGCTGCTTTATTGTTAACTGCATGTTTCTAAAAACATCAGTTTATGACTTGAACATCTGAAGAAACAGCCTGATTTAAGGGAGCACGACTCTCTTTGAAGCTAATGACGCGTGCTTGTCGTGACTCCCTACGCCCCTCTTTTAGGCCTGCCATGGCAATAGCAGTGGGCGGCTGTCATCTAGCACTGCGGTTTCCTCTTAATCCAGTTAATCTCTTAGGGATTTTTCTGCTCTATCCTTTCAGGTGGGGAAGCACGATGAGGCCTGGATGATCCTCAAGCAGATTCATGACACAAACATGCGAGCGCGTGGACAGCCCGAGAAAGTCTTCACCGTGAGTCGATTCCCTCACTGCGCTAACTTTAAGCTGCTTAGAGCACCAACCATGCTTTAAAGTTGCTTAAATTCATACATGATTGTGTCATCCTGCCCTGTATGTGGGCTTCATGGATGTTTCTGGTGTCATTTACTGAGCTGCTTGGTGAACAGCCTAGTGATGAAGATCAAGCTGTCATCTAAATTGGACACTCTTATACCTACCTAAGAAATTTTCCCTTTTAAATACTGAGTAAGTCAAACTTAAATAATATACACATTTCATTGCATTACATAACGAAACAATTCTGTAGAATGTAGCCCATAAAGGCTGCAGGCAAAAGTGGACCAAATCCGATTTGAGATCAAAACTTTTCACCAATTTACTCTTGAATCTGATACACTGCCCTCCAAAAGTTTGGAAACACCCCAACCTTCCTAAATCTTCCAACAAGACAATGACCCCAAGCACACTTCCAAGCTGTGCAAATCTTATTTGGAGAGGAAACAGTCAGCTGGCATCATGTCATGGAATGGCCTCCCCAATCACCCAACCTCAACCCAATTGAGCTACTATGGGAGGAACTGGACCGTGATGTCTGTAAGAAGTGTCCAACCAGTGTGAATCATCTTTGTGCAATCCTTCAGGAGGCTTGGAGTAATATACAGTATCAAGTCAATGTTTGAATAAACTGACAGCTCGGATGCCCAGATTATTCAGAGCTGTAATAGCTGCTAATGTTGGATATTTTGATGAATCGAAAATTTTAGTTTTTTCTATGTATAAACTGTTTATGTAATAAAATATGTTTTCGTAGTTTGTGTTGTGCCTTATCAGTGCAAAATTATCACAAATTAAAAAGGATTCATGCCAATATTGTCCAAAACCCCACTTTTCTAGGGCGTTTCCAAACTTTTGGAGGGCAGTGTATGTAGAGAGAAAAAAAAAAGATCTGAGAACTAAGGCTTACAGTGTGAACGTAACCCTAGTAACTGATGTTTCTTCTTGTAGGTGAACAGAATTAAGATCCCAAAGCAGATTGATGAGTTTGTCGAGATGCAGACTGAATCTGGCAACCTTTTCTCAAAAGTGATCTTCAGAATAAAGACTGAGCTTCATGGGGTGAGATTCATGATGTGTAACCTTTCAGAAATAATATCATCTATGTAATCATTTGCATAAATTACAGAATACCTGTGATAATGTTTTTTATGATTAAAATAAAAATGATTAAAACTCCCTTTTCTGTCCTTCCAGATTTGGTTGAACTTCTTGAAGTGTTTTAATTATCCAGTGAAAGACAGCACAGTCAAACTTGCTATTGTGTGGTTCACACTGTCATTTGGGTAAGATCTATCTATCTATCTATCTATCTATCTCTCTATCTATCTATCTATCTATCTATCTATCTATCTATCTATCTATCTATCTATCTATCTATCTATCTATCTATCTATCTATCTATCTATCTATCTATCTGTCTATCTGTCTATCTGTCTGTCTGTCTGTCTGTCTGTCTGTCTGTCTGTCTGCCTGCCTGCCTGTCTGCCTGTTTCTTTCTTTCTTTCTTTCTTTCTTTCTTTCTTTCTTTCTTTCTTTCTTTCTTTCTTATCATTAAAAAACTCAATACTTCTGCAGGTATTATGGTTTATCCGTGTGGTTCCCTGACGTCATCAAACATCTTCAGGCCGATGAATACGCCTCCAAAGTACAAAGGCATAACAATGAGCGCATTGAAGACTTCACCTTCAATTTCACCCTTGAGAACCAGATACACACTAATAGCTTATTTATCAATGACAGGTGACTTATTCAAACTGTAACAGTAATCTTCTTCTTATTGTACTAATTCTTATTCTGTGTGTGCATATTATCACATAAATCATTTTCTTTATTCGTTCCTCAGGTTCACAGGTATGAAATTCAAGTCTGTCACTTTCATCAATTCCTCCTTTCAGAGCTGCTTTTTTGAGGATGTGACATCAGTGGGATCTTTCTTTCGAAACTGCACATTTATTGAGGCTGTCTTCTATAACACTGGTAAAATGGTCATTTATTTCTGAACACAAAATAGACCACTTTTTTTGCCATTTTACCACTTTGCTGCATGTCTGCGCATACTTGACCATCACTTTCTACTGTGGTTTAAATCTCGTTAATTTATTCATTTGACAGATATTGACGACTACAAACTTATAAACACAGATGTCATAAACAGCACATTTTACCACAACAAAACAGGCTGTCAAATGACATTTGAGGATGATTATAGTGCATACTGGGTCTACTTCATCAATTTCTTGGGAACACTGGCTGTTCTGCCTGGCAACATCGTATCTGCACTGCTCATGGACAAAATTGGCCGCTTGTCTATGTTAGGTGAGACAGTTGTTTTGTTGCAGGTTGTACCACTTTGCAGATGTATTTGAGATTCATACTTTTTGTAAAAGAATAGATTTGCTGTAAATATTCTGTGTTTTGTCAGGGTTTTCCATGATTCTGTCTGGTATCAGCTGCTTCTTCCTGTGGTTTGGCACCAGTGAGTCGATGATGATTGGGATGCTGTGCTTGTACAATGGGCTGAGTATCTCTGCATGGAACTCCCTGGATGTTGTGACTGTAGAGCTGTACCCTACGGACAGAAGGTGGGTTTGTACTCATACATAATAAAATATGCTAACAGACACGCAACAAAGCTGTTTAATGATCCCAAATCCCAAAGCCCATTAAATATCAATGTAACACCAACTTTTTACCTTTATTTTCTTCCATACTCCCTCCCTCCACTTCTCTATTTCAGAGGAACTGGATTTGGCTTCTGTAATGCCTTGTGCAAGCTAGCCGCGGTGATGGGAAATCTGATTTTTGGAACTTTAGTGGGCATCACCAAAGCCATCCCCATTCTTCTGGCCTCCTCAGTGCTTGTAGGTGGAGGTCTGGTGGGATTGCGACTACCTGACACCAGGTCAAATGTCCTCATGTAACCCTTGTGTCGGAGGTCTGGAGAAACTTAAAAGGCTTGACTTAACCATCATTTCTCATTGTCGTACTTATATTGTGTTCATAACAAGATACTTCTCATTTAGGCATCATATTTTGACAATCTTAAGACTTTCTTTGCAATAATAAAACTTCTGCACCTTTATACTGTACAGTTCATTTAACCAAGACCCTCATGTTTCCTTGTGGTGTTTTAGAGGTTTATAATGGCCCAGGAATGAACGTGCGTGTAAATATTAATGTCCCCTTATTAAGACCTGAGCAAAACAACCTATTAATGAGCAGTCCAAACCTGCTGCAAGTATGCAGAGAGGATGATCAGATACGCCGAAAGCTCAGCACAGCTGCATCACAGCTGGCTGACTGAATCCTGAGAATTACTAAAGAGATGAGAGATTGAGACCGGTCTACTGGTAAACAACTCTTTATTCAGTTATTAGTTTCAGGATTTGACTATACTGAAAACATCATCCGGATATGGTATCATACATTTCTAATGAAAGAGAATATGGTTTTATTGAATCAGTTTCACTGAGTATTGAGTAAGTTGATGACAAGGTTAAAACTCATCATTTTTTACAGTATTATTACTGTATTTTTTAACAATCAAGCCTTTTGCATATGTACTCCAACCTCTGATGAAAAAGGCCACAACTGTGCACTCATTCTCAAAGTACATGTATAAAGTTCCTGCGGCCAGATTTATAAAAAACAAAAAAAATCCTATTTTGTGCTCTGCTGTATATTTTGTTCATAAGCTTTTTATTGCAAGCCTATTTGATTTCCTATACAACAGGCGTGTGTAATCTGATTTGTTCTGCCACTTTGTGATTTGGCCTTTTCAAACTGTGCCTCTCCTTCATAAGATCATCATCATGTATGAACTTGAGGTGGCTGCTGTATTTGATATGATAGAGTGTGTATCTGCCAGGGTCATTCATGCAAACCATTTTATAATCTGACAGAAAGGACCGATGAGAATCAATCTGGTGATGTCTTGGAAAGCCTCTTTTATGTACAGTGTCAAAGACTCATCTTGTTGACATGACAGGTTTGTGGGTGCAGAGGGAATTTAGAGGGCCTGCCTCAGCATATGGGGTCTACAATCTGTGGAGAGGGGAAGAGAGATGTGTTTGATAACCACATGACACATGATTCATTTACAAGTATAATTTCCAAGCCAAGTGATGAAAATTATGTTTTGGTTGCTTCTACAAAATACAAATATACATTTGAATACACTAACATTTAAAGGTTTGGGGTTAACATTTTTATTTAAGAAATTACAGGTAATACTTTTATTCAGCATGGATGCATTAAATCTCTAAAAAATGCTGGGTTAAATACAACCCAGTGCTGGGTAAATATTGTGCTTCTGGGCAGTAACCCAACCGCTGAGTTTAAACAACCCAATTGCTGGGTTCGTCCATATTTTACTCAGCGCTGGGTTGTATTTAACCCAGCATTTTTTAGAGTGCAGTAAAGACATAATGTTATAAAACTTTCCTGTCTCAAATATATGCTGTCCTTCTGAACTTACTATTCATCAAAGTATCCTGGAAAAAAAGCAGTACAGCTATTTTCAGCATTGATATAAATAAGAAATATTTTTGAGCACCAAATCACCATATTCAAGTGATTTGTGATAGATCATATCACACTGAAAATTCTGCTTTGGAAACACATAATGTCAAATTTTTTTAATGTCAAATTTAGATTTTACAATCAGTGCCAAATTCAGTTCTCTGAACAACATAAATCAATAGTGTTACTATTATCTATCTTTTGCTATGTTTTGAGAGGTCTACAATAAGACATTTCAGTTAAAAAGATATAGGACCATTGATGTTTTTCATTTGATTTGGCTTCCAACTAACCAAAGTGGCTTAATGCTGTCTCACTCTCAGCAAAGCTATGCAGTTTCATGATGGTGTTATTTATAAATGAGATTATAAATGATCAGTGCTGTACTGTCCTTGATCTAAGCCTGTCTTCATCTGAAAACCTCTTTTTTTATGCATATAGTTTAGTGTTAACATGCTGTCTGAAATGATGTGTGTGTACTTGTGAACAGTACAAACTGTGTGTGTGTATATCTGTGTATGGGTAAATGGTAAATGTGTGCTTGTCCATGTATATTTTGTACATAGGGTTACAGTAATCAACTCACATGCTGAATACTGTGTGTAAACATTTTTGGGGACTGCAATGGATGAATCTGTAGTGTATGTACACCGCTGAAACTGTTTACTGTTCATCTGTCATTGCAGCACTGTTCCTAAGCTGTCCTGAGACATCACTGAACAAAACTGCATGTATTAAACTTTTCGGGTTTGTGTGCTCAGCTCTCCAGAGAATGTAGCACTGTTGTGTGTTTTATGGCAGAAAAATACAGAAGAATAAAGCTGTCATATTTTGTGAAGGTAATAAAGATGTGCTGAAAAGTGTCTGTACCTGTTAATATGAAACAAAGCTTATTAGAAGAAAATATGCACAGACTGGACTTACTCATTCATTTGAGTAATACATAGGTTAAATTTACTGCAAATGTGATGTGTCAACAGAGAAAATATCAAAACATATTTTAAGTATTTATAAAGGCTTATATATCAAAATTTATTTGATGAGGCTGATATTCAGAGGTGGAGTAAATGTCCAAAACACACTTTCAGCACAGCAGACACACAGCTCTCACAGGGATACAAATATTTGAACAGGTAAAACATTAACATTATAAATTATATGAAAAATGTATTAAAGATATAGCAAATATGGACAGGTAGAACGTGTACATTTTAAAATATTTGAAAAATGTATTTAAAATATATTTACAAAATTACCTATATACTTATATTACCTGTACCTGTTCATAGCTTTTCAAATACAGTGGTGTGAATAAGTTTCCCCCCCTTTCCTGATTTATTTTATTTATTTATTTATTTAATTTTTTAGAATATTTGTCACACTTGAATGATTCAGAACATCAAAAAAATTTAATATTACACAAAGATAACCAAAGTAAACACAAAATACAATGATTTAATTTATTAAGGGAAAAAAGCTGTCCAAGCCTGCCTGGCCCTATGTGAAAAAAGTAATTGCCTCCTAATTCTAATAAATGGTTGTGCCACCCTTTGCAGCAACAACTGCAATCAAGCGTTTGTGATAACTGGCAATGAGTCTTTCACATCGCTGTGGAGGAAATTTGGCCCACTCTTCTTCGCAGAATTGTTTTAATTCAGCCACATTGGAGGGTTTTCGAGCATGAATGGACTGTTTAAGGTCATGCCACAGCATCTCAATTGGATTTAAGTCTGGACTTTGATTTGGCCACTCCAAAACCTTAATTTTGTTTTTCTTGAGCCATTCAGAGGTGGACTTGCTGGTGAGTTTCGGATCATTGTCCTACTGCATAACCCAAGTGCGCTTGAGCTTGAGGCCACGAACTGATGGCCGGACATTCTCCTTCAGAATTTTCTGATTCAGAATTCATGTTTCCATCAATTATGGCAAGTCATCCAGGTCCTGAAGCTGCAAAGCAGCCCCAGACCATCACACTACCACTACCATGTTTGACTGTTGGTATGATGTTCTTTTTATGTAATGCTGTGTTGGTTTTACGCCAGATGTAACGGGACACGCACCTTCCAAAAAGTTCAGCTTTTGTCTCATCAGTCCACAGAATATTTGCCCAAAGGTCTTGGGGATAATCAAGGTATTTTTTGGCAAATGTGAGATGAGCCTTTGTGTTCTTTTTTGTCAGCAGTGGCTTTAGCCTTGGAACTCTCCCATGGATGCCGTTTTTGCCCAGATTCTTTCTTTTTGTTGAATCATGAACACTGTCCTTAATTGAGGCAAGTGAGGCCTGCAGTTCTTTAGTTGTTGTTCTGGGTTCTTTTATGACCTCCTGGATGAGTCGTCGTTGCACTTTTGGAGTAATATTGGTTGGCCGGCCACTCCTGGAAAGGTTCACCACTGTTCCATGTTTTCTTCATTTGTGGATAATGGCTCTAACCGTGGTTCGCTGGAGCAGTAATCAGGCTTGGGCATTTGGCTAGTGAAATTGAACTCAGCTTTCTAAAATAATGTGGTTAATTATGGTTCTTTCATGATTTAACAGGAGGGGGCAATTCATTTTTCACGTAGGGTCAGGTAGGTTTGGACAGCTTTTTCCCTTAATAAATGAAATCATCATTTAAAAACTGCATTTTATATTTACTTGCATTATCTTTGTGTAATATTAAAATTTGTTTGATATCTGAATCTTTTAAGTGTGACAAATATGCAAAAAAACAAAAGAAACAAAAAAACAGGAAGGGGGAAAAAACCATTTCATGGCACTGTAAACACTACAACAGAGGTAAACACTAAAACAGAGATTAAAATTAGTTTCAATGTAAAAAACTAAAAATACTTCAGTGGCTAATTTTCGGCCATAACTTTTGAAATTTTCGTGTATTTTTTCTCTTTACAGTGTTGAAATGAAATGACAGACATATTAAGTAATAGGCTACAACTCCTACCTATCTTAAAAAAAACTGAATATTTATTTGCCGCTAGTTGAGTAGCCTCTTCAGCCCAGAACAACATATCTTATTTTAACACAGAGTGATTTAACACAGAGGACACCTGATATCACACATAAAGATCACTGAGAAATGTAACACTACTTAGACGGTTTGTCGATAACGAGGGCAAATTTCCCCTACTTTAACCCCATATTATGAGCAAGTCTGCATCGGTTTTTTAAGTGTAGTACAACACTGACATCTGCAGGCGGTGTGTTGCCTGCAACTAATTCATGACACTTTTACTCTAAACTGAGAAACCAATCTCTCACATCTGACTTTTTCTTGGAAATGTGTATAAAGTAAAAGTATAAAGCATCTATGAAATATGATACCAGTTAAATACACTGTATTGGGCCAGATCTTATGGATATGTATGGGAAATGGTAAAATGGTAAATTCATGAAATTCTAGCTTGTTATAATAAATGTTATCTTGATTTAAATAAAATTTTGTGCATTAATTTACATTTTAATTTAGTATTTCAGAAGTCACACACTTTTGAAGACTTAAGTTAAACTTTAAAATGTCTGCATGTTTTTACATTAGATACTACTCAAAATTGCTTGCACTTTTCATCAGAACTGGAATTTTTATTTTATTTTATTTTATTTATTTTATTTTATTTTTTTTAATTGGGCTACTTTTAATCAGGTATCAAGGTGATTTTCATATGTCATAACAACAGGTGTTTCTATTGTCTATCTATTGTTTAATAATTCATAACCTAGAATACATTTTATTTAGGCTATTTATTTATAATTTGTGGTTTTATTTCTGTTGTTTTATAGGCTAATACAATGTAATTCAAAACTTTACACACTTAAAAATAAAACGTTAAAGTCTTAAAAACGTATAAATTAATATTTGTTTTTCCTCAAGTCAATTTTAGCCTATTATCTATTAACAGAATCGGCCTGACTACATTAGTTTACACAACAAAGCGAAAGCATGTTTTAAGGGTGAGATCAGGTAAAAATACTCTACATTAACTGCACCGTCAGTGTGTACGGCGGGTGAGATCAGGGTGAAGTCACGTGCCAGCAGGTGGAGCCGCGTTATTCAGTCAGTGTCAGCAGAGCTTCAGCGCGAGCTCATAGGGGCTTTCATCAGGTTGACAGGCAAAGGAAGAGCCGCAGTAACCGAAAGCGCTTCAGTGCAAATGGACACGCCGTTTTACTGGGAACCAAGGCTATGACAACAGGAGAAAATTTAGTTTTGCTCGCTTGAGGAAGAAGTCTGAAGCAAGTGTAAGAAAGTCCGCGCGCAGTTTATGTTGGAGGCGCAGCAGAGTTTCAGAGGAAGCAGGATGTACCATGAAGACGGCGCTAACTCTCTCAGACCACGATATGGATGTAAGTAGAGGCATTTCACATCATGTCAGTTTTGACACTACTCTTTAAATATGAAACTAAATGAATGTTAAATGAATTTGACTCCACTGTAGTGCCCTAGACAGCTGTTCAGCAAGAGTAGCTGCCACAGTAATCTGACATCTATGATCAGTGATAATTTGGTGTGCACATGTACATGCATAATGTTGAGGAAATGTATATATTTCTTCATTAGTATGAATATACATGTAAATATTATATATAAATATGCAATATTTGGAATCACACTGATGCTGAAGGTTTAAAAAATGAGTTCATGAGCTAATGTATTCAGGCAGATTTTAAATAATATTTTTGACTTGAATAAAGCCAGTTAACTTTTAGGTTACCTGAACAAGCATTTTTAGAGTGCATGAACTGTGTGTTTGAAGTCAATATTCCTAATTTATCAGCCTATCACTAGTTTGATTTAACATTATTATAATAACAATTAAGGTGTTATAACTGCAAGGGAGTCGTTCAAGACAATTTAAATTTATATCAAGATTTATGACTGAACTGACTAACTTGTCCAGTAAGAGATAAAGTAGAAATGTGTGAAAATTGTTTAAAAAAAATCAGTCAAGATAATAGATCTCAAGATGAGTCTATCTATAGTTTAAACTCAGTTGCCAATTATATTTCTGTCAAACCCACTTCCCATTTTTTAATCTAGAAAGTGATGTGCTAATTTCTATGAGACATTGCAATGTCTTCTGGGCCTTACAGATATGCTACATTAACTATTTTGTCTGTCCAGTGCTAGATCCCTGAACTTTCTCTGCTATGTCCTTATATTATGTTGCCTCCGAAAGGTGTTTGTGTATCCTTGGCATTAGATCTCATGCTGTGGCCTGAGCAAAGAGAAGCTCCATGAGAGATTTCTCCAGTTAAACATTACCTCTGCCCTTTGTAAAAGCACCTGACAGTCTGTACAGTCCAGATATTTGAGGAATTCCGCTTAAGGAGTTTATCTGTGCAGGTTTTATTAAACACACAAATTGCACCATGCGTGTGGACATGGTGTTTTACTGTGTATATCTAGAATGATAAAGAATGTTTAATATACTGTTTGCATAGCAGCAGACATTTGATTCTAGCGTAAACCTCTAGTTGGTTGTGTATGAGAACCTGCTAGTTAACTCTACCATATGGAATCAAGGTTGAGAGATGAACTAGCTAACTAACTTTTTGTATGAAGTTTACTTAACTCTCTGTCAACACTGGCACAGAGATCACATTCCAGCTAAACTGCTGACAAGGCCACTGGTTTCGTGCTGCTGATTTATATAGGGTGAGCCTTTTTGTTATTGATTGCCGTTTTTATTCACAAAAATCAGATTTTTGGAATTGGGACAATACATTTTTATGCTTCACATATTGAATTAAACTTCAAAAGCTAGTACAACTATACCCTGTTTCTTATGCTGTTTGCTTGAAGATACCCCAAAAAGATTGGACCAAAGTCTTCATCACAGTAGACTCTAACACATTTATTTAGGTATAGAATTAATCTTGACTGTAAGCATACAGGAAGTGACGTCATATCATGCATGGAGGACTGAAATGGCCTACACTGCATCTCATTGTCATATGAGGTAGCTGGGGCCCATATTGATATAAGAGATTGGATGGCCGCAGTTTAATGACAGACGTTCCCCTCACAACCACTATAAGTGTGGTGCTGTTGCTGACACAGTTTACATTACTGTTCAAACTAGGGCTGGACGATATGGCTGAAAACTGTATCACGATATCAGTGTTTCATATCGGTCGATATCGATAATTATTGATATTTTTTTTAAGGTGGTACATCAAGTTGTGGTATTACCAGTCTTGGCGGGGATGACGGTCTTGCATAATTTGCAGACGACATTTGGTCTGACTACGGTCAGACTTATAATATCCAAAAAACTGCCATACTGGCGAGCTGACTTTCTCTTTTATTTACAATTTCCTCGCTCGCTGCGGCACTCATTTTCTGCTTATGAAGAGGAATCCAGCAGACCAGCCAATAGGGTCTGGCTGCAGACGTGCACTCTCAGCCGCGCGTGCGCACTTAGACACGAGACAACGATATGGCGCAACCAAACATGATACTGTTACATGATTGGCTGTTAGCGTGTCACTCCCTACGTTGCTAGGTTACCAGAGAGCGAGTGCCTTTGTTAATGCAACCAAACTTGCTTCGCAACCTTTGTTTTCTTCCAACGAAGAATAAAAAATATTGAACATTTTATCGAACACATTTTTTATTGATATCGTTCACGTGTCTATCGCAATACATATCGTTATCGTTTTATCGCCCAGTCCTAGTTCAAACGTTGGGGTTGGTAAGATGTTTCCGAAGGAAGTCTCTTATGCTCACAGAGGCTGCATTTATTTGATCAAAAATACAATAAAAACAGTAATATTGTAAACGATGTAAAATAACTTTTTTAATTTGATTATTTTTTAAATATAATTTATTCCTGATGTGGCAAAGCTGACTTTACTCCAGACTTCAACATTTCTTATTATCAGTGTAAAAGTCTTTACTGTCACTTTTGATCAATTTAATGCATCCTTGCTGAATAAAAGACCCCAATCTTATGAACGGAAATGTGCATCTGTTACTAATGTTGCCACATTAGATCTTAGTTAACAGGCTAAATCTACCCATTGATGTTTCCTCAACTGGCTGTTGCACTGCAGATTGCTGATGAGTCTTTGAAAAAATATGAGCCATATTTTCAAAATATCGAGTTTATTGTCTGTGGGACAGGTTGAGGTGATAAGGCTGACCTACGTAATGAAACCCACAGAGGTTAACTGGCAAGCCTGAGCCTGTGCATCAGGGTGAGAAATTTGCAGTGCTGTTTGTCATTACCGAATTGAATCTCATTTACTCGAACAAAGGCCAGCATGGGATTGAGCTTAATTATTACTAGATGAGTGAGGACTGTGAAAACACTTGGTAGTTGTACACAGTCTTGTGCTCTGTCTGATTTTATCACGTGTCAGAGCATCACACGTTCTCTTTAGGTTTCATTTGAACTGCACTGGTTTTTGTTGTCAAGCTGCTGCCTTTTTCTTGTGAGAGTGGATGTGACCTACTTTATCAAGAGTCATAATAAGTGTCATATTTTACTATTTTATTGATGTTTCAACTGGGCTCCACCAGGCTGTGGAGATGCACTGTATATTTCAGTCAAGGGATGGGCGAGTGTATAATCAAATAAATTATTAAACGCGAGTGTCTCTACATCTGCTAGTAGACTGTTCTCAAAATCAATCATGAGCTCTGTGGTAAACACTACAGGTTGTGAACTTGTGTGCTGCATTCATACATGGTGTTTTGATGGTGCGATGTGGTTGGCAGTTGATCTGTAATCGTGTCATGTTGACATGTTAAGTCACGGCATGTTGATCATCTTGCACAACATCAGCTTTGCACAGCTTCACTAACTTGAATTTTTTTCAGTGTGAATTCAAAATAGAAACACATTCAAAATCCAGTCCTGGTTTTACCTAGGACTGAATATGATTGTGTTGGTTGCATCATGTGATTGGTGAGTGTGTTTACAGTAAGTGGCAGCAGCAGCTCCATGCTATTAAAATAAATGATTAAATAACAAGATTAAGTAAATGTCTGACAAAAGTAATGATGCCCTTATAACACAGAGCTTCTGTCACATTTAAAAATGTTTAATTGTTTCTGCATTGAATAAAATCAAACTGAATGACGTTTAAAAAAGGTAAAAAGGTCATTTTAAAAAATGTAGCAGAAACACACTTTAATGCTATGTAACACACTTTACAAATATACACTGTTCAAAAGTTTGGGGTGAGTTAAAATGTTCTTTTTTTGTAATAAAATAGTACTTTTATTCTATAGGGATGCATTCAGTTGATCAAAGTGACAGTGAACACATTTTTATTTAAAATAAAATAATTTTAACCTGTTAGCTAACCACCCCCCCATTTTGGGCCTCACAGCTGAAAATGACCTGCCTAAATTAAAATGGTAACAGTTCCTGACAATAATGTGCTACACACACAATTTAGGTATCTTTGGAAAGAAGACACTCTATGCTTTACTATCCATCACCAGAGTTGAAAATACTCAAAAAGATAAAAGGTTATAGACACTGAAGTGCCTTGAAAAATGTTTTACCACACTGAATGTTTTTTTTTTTTTTTCATATACAAATACATTAAATAAGTCCTGGAGCAATCCAGAAAAGTAATGGGTAAAAGTAACTATATATCATTCTGAAGGTCTAAGCCTCAAGCATCGACGACAGATCGCTGTTTTTCGATGGAAAGCTTATAAGGAATGTATTTGCTACATTTGCGTAAGCAGTAAACATCAAAACATGCAGAATAAAAAAGCAGTACGTACCAGATTCATTGTAATAACGAGCCACAAACGTGTCCACTGCTGAAATCCCAGTTTAGTTAGAGAGGTAAGGGTCCACAGAACAACATCCCAGCGAGCACTTTTAGTCCAGCGAAACAGTAACGTTGTAATAAGGATGAATATTCCTTTGTTTACATTTAATTTCTTCGGGAGAGTTATTGTTCGCGTCCGTTATGGAATAAATTACGCTCAAAAACAGCGTCTTGGTGGTAAAAAAACAACACGGTGCTGTAGCATACAGTTTTACAAACAGAATGAGACCGTCCACGGAAAAAAAAGTCTCAGAAAAGCGGAATATAGTTTATTTGAATTTGGCACATCAGCGTGTTTATTAGCGACTCTATGACGGCTATCATTGTGATTCAATGATCAGCTATTATTGATTATATGGCCCATCTGTATGATTATCATCTGAATGGAAGCACATCAGCGTGTGATTACTGACTCTATGACCATGTCTGGCAATATCAGTTTATGTCTGGCAATCAGAATATATACATACATACTATATACAAAGCATTTTTTTCTATTTTGTTTTTATTTTTTATTACTCAAATAATTATTTTTGTATTTTTTAGTGCTCAAATAAATCACTTATATGATGTCTAAAATTCTGTCTATTATTTTATAATTGAAAAACTATGCAGGAACATGTATAATGACTAAAATAGTTTGTATAATTCTGCAATACATTTGGTGGTTATTTTTCCTCAAACAGGGGGGCTGGTGGGACTATAAATAGTTTCAGAAAATTCATTTTTCATGGTATCTTCTTCAAATTTGAAATATAAACTCATGAGACATGTGGCTTTCAATCCATTACTTTTCTGGATTGCTCCAGGACTTATTTCATGTATTTGTATATGAAATAAAAAAACATTCAGTGTGGAAAAATATTTTTCAAGGCACGTCAGTGTGTATAACTTTTTATCTTTTTGAGCATTATCAACTCTGGATGATGGATAGTAAAGCCTAGAGTGTCTTCTTTCCAAAGATACCTAATTTGTTTGTGTAGCACACTTTGTCAGGAACTGTTACCGTTTTAATTTAGGTAGGTTATTTTCACCTTTGAGGCCCAAAATGGGGGGCGAAGGTTAACAGGTTAAAAACAGAGCCTATTTGAAAATGTGCTTCGCCGATTTCGGAGCCGTGAGCTCCACTCGATCACTCGGCGCTTGAGTTCATGTATCCCGAAGAGAGGAGCATAACCTCGGCTAGTCCTTCTGACATTTGCCACTGGCTCTGATGTCTCTGTAGTGGATAAACATAAGATATAATTTGTTTTGGGTAAATCTAACAGGTAATCTTTGGTCTATCGTACAGCTCCGGGTATCCACATAAAGGGACAATGATTTTGTCCTCTATTGTTGTTTCGGATTTCTGCCTCCGCTCGTAATCACGTCACTATTAGAGCAAGCTCCTGATTGGTTAACGCGGTGCAAATATCCGCCAAAGTTCAGATTTTTCAACTTGCGCGATTCACGAGTAACGCGTTATGTGTGTCAAACGCCCGGAACGCTCAATTCGCGCCGCCTCATTCGCACGAATCGCATCGCAGGTTGTCTATTCGCGTCTTTGCATTGACTTAACATGTAAATCACTCGCGCTTAACACTTCATTCGCGTCTGGTGTGAACGCACCATGAGGCTGAGACTAGGACTAGTTTAAGCCTTGTCTGTGAAACTGGGGAAGGATTTGTATTTCAAATAAATGCTGTTCTGTTCTGAAAAAAAATAAAAGTGTTATGGTTTTCACAAATTATTGTTATTAACACTTAAATGCATACATCGGGTCTTTAGTGACCTGGGATGTCATTCAATACCCTCTCCCTCCTTTATTTCATGTCATCAATTGTTTCTTTGGCCCAATTACATCAAATGAAGACTGATCAACAACTTCTTGTGACTAGCTTAAGTCATATGTAAGGTGATGTCAGCTCTACTTAACCAGAAATAAAGCGATTGCATTGAACTTGCAGTCTTGTGAAGATGTGGCTGAGGAGTAATGTAGCAGCAATCACATAAAGGTCAGACACAAACGGTTTTGTAATGCAACATTACTGACAGCTGACAGACGCTAGATGTCTGATGATTTCTCGTACTGCTGACAGCGATGAAAGAGAAGCTGATTATTTACTTTTACTTACTTTTACTTTTAGTCATTTAGCAGATGCTTTTATCCAAAGCAACTTACAAATAAGAAAAGGTATCTAAAACTAAAAGTTAACACTCTGTAAATACTCTATACACACTCATTTAAGAATTTACAGAAATTTACATTTACAGAAATTAAATGAAAAATTGACAAATGCATACAACAACAACAACAACATTTCAATAGCAAACATATAAAGGAAAAAAATAAATAAAATAAAAATAAAAAGCGATACTTATATCCTTTGCCGGTGTCCTAGCCCGGTGGAGTCGCACGGTAGAGTCGATGGTATTTCTGCACACATGTACTGTATATTGTGTAAAATGACTCAAATGTACACACACATTCAGTGTTTTATCTGGTGGATCTTATAAGTGTGGTGTGTTTCAGATTCACTTCATTCCTTCATTTCAAATTGCTTAAGCACTTGTTCCAGTTCATGCTGCTGAAAAGCGATTCCAGTGTGACTTTAAATCATCAGCAGTCTGAAATGCAAAGAGTCTGAATAAAATATAATTAGAAGAATGGAACTTGGCTATACACTGTCATATTCATTCATTACCTTTTATCACAGTTTGGAACTGGAGAGTGTAGTGGTTGCTACAGTTAGCTGATTAACCAGGAGAGGAAAATGTCACCCACAGAGTTCTGATGTGTTATTCCAACGTTATGGAAAAATAACCTCTATTCTTGATATAGGGTGTTGCATTCTCCAACTGTTATTTTCCTTTGTTTATCCTACAGCCATTGTGGATGATGAAAGGCTGTCGGCGGAAGACATGGATGAGAGGAGGAGGCAGAATATTGCTTATGAATACCTCTGTCACCTAGAAGAAGCCAAACAGTGAGTCGAAGTCTATATATTTCACCCAAATGAGTCATATAGACTATGCTAGCATGTGGCTGTACTCTAATATGCTGATTTGCTGCGCATGAAACTTTTTATTATTATCAATGTTGAAAACAGTTGTGCTGGTTCATATTTTTGTGGAAATTGTGATACATTTTTATTGCAGGATCTTTGATGTATAGATGGTTAAAAGAACAGCATTAATTGGAAATCATTTGTAACATTATGAATGCATTTACTGCCACTTTTGATCAATTTAATGTATCTTTGCTGAAAAAAATATTAATGTATTTAAAAAAATCTTGTTGACCCCAACTTTTGAACAGTAGTGTATGTTCAGATTATAAACCAGGCATATTGTGTGCATGGCTAGAACATTTCCAGTTGTGAGGGCTGGGTCTCGTTTTGCTGTTAAGACGCAGAGAGCAGTTAAATGCATCAGCAGGCATTTGTATCACTGGGAACTTGATCCACATGTGATGAAAGCATAAAAGAATGTGAGGGAGTATTGCAGTGTGCATTGTTCTGAGACGAGGACATTTTTTTCACTTCTCAACACAATAATTCAAAATTCTGCTCAGTCCATCTGATGACACAATGGTAAAACTGTAAAATCAGAGCAAAGTGTGCAAGTTAATGAATGAATGAATCAGTTGTCACACATCCTGACCTTCCTGGCAGCACAGTCGTGACTTTGCTGCAAAGCCTCTGTTCTGGGAAGCCTGTCGTGTTGGATCAGGATTATAAGGCTGGTCACTAATCTGCGTGTTAGCAAGGGAGTAACTTGTCATCCTTGTGTTCCACTCAGACATCAGGAGTCACAGGTAGAGGCCCACAGGTCACACTAAATATCTGATGCCTGCTGAGCAGGATTTTAACAGTCAAAACAGTTCATTAGTGTAGTGTTTTTTGTAAAAGCTACAAGTCCAGTAAAGAGCTTGCTAGCAGTTACCAAAATAAATTAATCACAGTTACTGAGATGTTACTCATTATTAATTACACCTGACAAGGTTTAGGTTTTCAAATCCAAACAGTAAAATATTTTCTTTATTTTATCATGACCACATGTTTGCTTTCATCCATTTTATTTTAATTAAATATAATAAATCACAATCATTTCTTAATATTTTCTACTCAGCATTTATATTAGAATGGTTTCTGGAGGTTCATGTGACACTGAAAACTGGAGTAATGGCCATAACAGTAATAAATTACATTAAAAAGACATTAAAATAGAAAATTGTAATAATGTTTCACAGTATTACTGCTTTTACTGTATTTCTGATCAAATAAATGTATAATTTATGCAACTGTAACTATATTAATTCCAGATCTATTAGACTGTTGTTGCAGCTGACAAACATACTTTCTTACACAATCCCACCCCCCTTTCCAGCACTGTGACAGAGAAACTTTGTACCCGCTGACTTAAGCAAACAGAACATGTTATTTTAGATAGGGGGACCTAGTTGTGAAACTTTTTCCATTTCTAATTTTGTCATTGTGTGATGCCCTAAAGCTCATTAGTCACAAGAGTAATGTGTGAGCAACATGTCTATGAGACTTTATACAGTTGTCTCTTTTTTTGGACCTTATATTTCTCTTTCCCTGAGTCGAGATAATAGATTTTTTTTAGAGTTTACTTTAGTGTTTCAGTAACATTATTTCATTCTGATCTTTCCAGGTAGTACTGTTGCTACTTGTCTGCTTTGTCTGCCAAGTACGGAAAAAGGGAAATGATATGTCTTTATATAAAAACAAGGCAAATTAAGCATTAACATCTAATCCCATTCACTGTCTGAGTCTATACAGAGTTGTTTTAATTCACTATGCAAAGTCATTTTAAGGCAAGTAAGTCCACTCTGGCCGTCTTAATGCCTCTGAGTAGCTATTTCTGTGTTGCTGACAGGCATACAAGTACATGCTATTTACTTGAATAGAGAATGGCGTAACTTTCCAAAACTGGCTACTGTTCACTACTGTTCAAAAATTTGGGGTCAGTAATAAATGTTCTTTTGAACTTTCTGTTCTTCAAAGAATCCCCCCCAAAACTGAATGACAGTTTCCACAAAAAAAATTAAAACGGCACAACTTTTTTCAACACCGATAATTAGGGCTGGGTATCGTTCAAAAAATTTCGATATCGATACCGATACCGATACCTTGAGTTCGATACCGGTTCCTGAACGATACTTTTTTCGATACCAGTTTTATGAAATCAGTTTTAATAAGATTACATTATCTCAAAAAAACAATTTTTTTTTAGCTTGTTGATATTTATACAGACTCAAAGCCTCATCTCCTGAGCCACTGCACAAAGGAACTAAATATATCCAACACAATACATAAATAATTTTAATAAAGTTCAAATAGTTTTCAGTTTACACATCTGTTAGGCTACGTTTACATTAGTGCGTGTTCATTTTAAAACACATAGCTCAGACAGAATCAGAATTTCTAGGTTGTTAAAGACTTCAAGAAATTTTAAATCTTCATCCACTTTCATAAGTGGGCGTTTTATTTTCTTTCACCATATGTTTTATTATTATTAAATTCTGGTGTAGTATGTCTAATTATTTGAATGCATAAAAACAACTTAGTTTATTTAAATTTATTCTTAAAATAGCCTTATGAAATGTTTTATTTTTCCTCAGAAATTCTGTGTTCTGTATCTGGTTTTCAAATGAAGAAAACATTAATTTAATTTATCTTTAAATTATTGAAAATCAAAGTTTATTTATTTTGGCAAACAAAGGGGGGTTACTATTAAAATTAAAACATGGAATAACTGTTATGTGATCATTACAAAAAAAAAAAAAAGTTTTAATAATTTTAATAGTAGCCTAGTAGTAGCAGATAGTAGCCTAGTAGTAGGAGTATGTACTGTCCGCTGTCTTCCAAGTTAATCCGAACTTTTATTTTGACGGGTTTCCGGGAATACCTTTACAGTTCTGTGTGTATATGATATGACGCTAGTTTTACTCAAATCAAACGGTAAAATGCTCACGAAGTGACTTTCAGAGCAGATGTTGTTAATGTATTTATGTCCTCATTTAGTGAGGCGGCAGACGCTGAAATGACCGCGAGGGTCACGCGAGCTTCAGTCTGTGTATAATAAACAAACTGCGCGATTTAAAGAGCGGACTGCTCCGTGTGCTTTCGAAACGCTCTCGCGGAGGTCAAACACTGATCTATCAGCGCGTTGCCGCTTCTAGTCAAACACACCTAGTGCTGCAGGATTATTGGCTCACTGACGTTAATGAGATTAACCCCTTAGGTATCGAAATTTGGTACCGAACGACAAGACATTTTTCGATACTCGGTGGTATCGAGGCAATTCGGTCGGTGCCTAAAAAGTATCGAACTCGATACCCAGCCCTACCGATAATAATAAGAAACGTTACTTGCAGGGGCGTAAATTTCGTCTAACATTTGGGGGGGTGGGGGTAGTAAACATAAAATTTCTCAAGAGCAATTTTTGAAGGGGACACAAATAATACAGCTAAAATTGTACTTGTTAGGATATGGATACATAGAGGAAAGCCTTACTACTATTAGTGCAGCAGGGAGGGAGGGAGACCGTGCCAAATTTTAACTTCAAGCTGTTATGGTCGCGCCGCGACAGCAGTTGTGTCCATTGTAGACATTACTATCCATCGCAGTGTTGCCAAGTCCGCAGTTTTCCCGTGGAATTGTGCTACATTATCACTCTTGCCGCGGGTTGTTTTTTATGTCCGTGGGTTGAAGTGACCCCAATAAACGTGTATTTTAGCCCCCGGAATGCGATTTTTATCGGGGGACCCCCTCGAAATGTGGTTAGTTTGGGCCAGTTTTGGGTTAATTTTGAGTAGCAATTGGGCTGGATTTGTTGTGAAAACCTAGCAACTATTTCCGTCAAGCAGGTAACGTTATTATTGCTAACATAGCGATTCATCGAAAAATATATTGGCATCATCTGTATTAAAGAGAAAATAATCAACTGTTTTTACTGTATTTTTTAAATTTACAATTTATAAAATAGTTATATTTTAATAGTCTGAGATTGGTTTGGTCCATTTTCTCTCATTATGCTTCCAGCTGCCCTGTCACCCCCTCAGTAGGCAGCACACAGACCCTGTTTACTGCAGGTAATGGTTTTCTATTCAGTAGCATGTCAGACACATGCAGTCAGATAAATAGGGGAAAAGTAAAAAAAAAAATGTGTTGTTGACCTCTGTGCCTCAGTCCTATTCATCTGACACTAAACTGCCAGAACCAATAGATATTTTTGGCACATTGCAGTTCCTTCTCCAGCTGAAGCAATAATATCCCACAGTGTGTTTCCAAGGTGCAGTTCTGCTGTTAGAACCCTCACCTCAAAACCAGTAATGCTGTTATTTTCTATTAACAGTATATAAAACTTGTAAAGTAACTTATTAGTCAAAGCTGTTTATTATGAGTCATGGTCGGTCTGGAGCAGAGTTTTGAATCTTTCTTTCAGTTTGAACCCCTGCAGCCTAACAATCACAGGAAAGTGCCACTTGAGGGCTGTAAACAGTCAGATCGCTCATAGAGAGTGTAACAGATGGCTGCATTGTTGGTAGAGAGCAGTGGGGACAGGGAGAGGTGTGCACAGTGGCCGGATACTCTTCTTCTGCTTGGGTCTGCCACATATCCTGATAAAGCAATGCTCATTTTCATTCTAAAAGGTGCAATGCATCTTTTTCCCTTTAAAGGGTTGGTTTACCCAAAAATGAAATCATTTACTTACATTCATGTCATTCCAAACCCGTATGAATTTCTTTCTTCTGTGAAAGATATTTTGATGAATGTTGGTAAGTAAACAGCTTCAGTTCCCATATGGTCAAAAATATCATGGAAATCAATAGGAACTATTGAAACTGTTTCGTTACCAATGTTTTTCCAAATATATGCCAAGTTCTGTCATGAAACCCTAGATGGTGCATGCTGGTGGGTCCTTAACGCAAACTGATGATATTCACAGTGCTGGCACAAGCTGATTTGTTCATGTTGTATATGCAGCCAATAAGCTTGCTGCTTTACATTTAAATGGCGGGTTAGCTTTCATTAGAGCATTCGCGTTGCACTTGCAGAGTTTCTCTGAAATCCTCCACCTTCCCCAGCTCCACCTGCATAGATCTGCTACAGGTTATTATATATGATATAACCTAGAAGTGTGGGGGTCTCTGAAGGCAGAGAACAAACATGTTAACCCTCTACCGCACACATTATGATAGACCTATAAAAAAAAATATTTGACTCTTTTTCTTTTCTTGGAATTGCTTAACTAAAATATTATTTTAAGGTACTTTATGATTTGTTGCCACACGGCAACAACATACAATACTGGATCTAACTTAGAATAAGTGTAAGTTTACTTATAGTTAATATTTTTCCTCAGAAATGTTTGTGGTGATTCAATTGGTGTTATTATAAGCTTTAACACAGTACTTATAACCTTATACTGTACATACTTTCCAACAACTTCTGCTTTTATTTATTCCATTCTTTTTAGCTGAATAATGCTTTATATTCTTTGAATTTCATAAAATTTTTCAAGAATGTTATTTAAATTTCTAATTTATACAGTTATTATACAAATATAATACTGTATATCATGTATCATAAAACACTGACATAAAACCAAAAACACTGCAGTTCATGAAAATTCAACATTACGCAATCTTATGCGAGGAAGACTATTAATTTGAGGCTTGAGCCCCCCCACCCCTCCAATAATCCTTGAAACTTTATGTTTGAAACTTCACAGCAGTTTTTTTTCAGAGGTGAGACACAGGTATACCTCACATTTGGTACATTTCATCCTAGTAAAATTGCCATTTAAATTAGATTGTATCCATTATACACATGCCATTAACATACAACTTATCAACATTATATCATTAGCATTAATATTGCTATTGTTACAGATAAACAGACTGCAGCTGACCTAGCTAGCTATCTTAACTATTGCAATGATATCACTCCACTATTGCCGCTTGGCAACACATACATTTGATTGATTTACCAAAAACTAATTTCATAAAAACTTTTTTGAGTAGTGAATATGTCATTATAACTTATCTGAGGTGATCTTTATGATTTTTTTGTGCGTGTGACACGTTTGTTACTGACATTTTAGTTTGCTTTCAGCAACTACTGACAAGAGATGGCAGTCTATCAGAAATCGCGCCGCAGAAAAAAAACTGCATGTCATGTGACTTAACCAAAGCACATCATTCGCTAAACTAAGGTCTTCTCTTTCCAACAAAAAAAGTGAGAATGTTCTCTTAAAGAGACAGTGGCAAGGAAATGAACACAAAGTGTATGTTGCCATATGGCTACACCATGCAGTAGAGGGTTAAAGGTGAATAATAACGCAGCATATATATAATTAACCATGCAATGTTTGCATTTAAGGGCAGAAATATTGTACCTCTTTACTTGATTACAATAAACATGCTGAGTCACCTCTTGATGAACTGAAGTCAAACCATTTGAGAACCACCTCACTATAATGTAGTAGATGTTTTACTATAGACCCCTTTAGGGTTGACGTCACAATTACGTCATAGCACTAGCTGGAGGCAAAACAAAGTGAAAACTGGAGGCGGCCCATTCAAACCAGCGCAGATTCGGCTAAATAAGGAGCTTAAAATATCATCTTGTTGTGATGTTGGGTGCCCGAATCAGTGTTGTAGAGGCTCCAATTTGAAATTTTAAGGCATACCTGCTGCCTTTTGCCAGACAAAAAACCGACGACAGCTGTGATGAAACGAGATAAAACGAGTGGACAGGACAGATACGATCATCAAAAATGCTCGCATTTGCAGCTCACACTTCTTATCAGAAAAGGTTCAATAAAGTATTGTCTTTTGTTGTTATGGGCTCGTCTAAAGATTTCTTATGCATCTCACTATGTCGTGTATGAAATAATGTCTGTGTACACGTGTGTAAAACAACAAACTGACGATTTATATGCTTAATCATATGTAATTGTATATACATTGTTGTGTTTAATTGTGGCTGGAATAATAATGTAGCTGTAAAAATAGTTGCCTGCTGAAATTGAAATATATATACATCTTCATGACTAGCTAGACTGTAGACACTGTGAGTTTGTCTTTACTATAGCCTGCACATTAGATGTGAGTCACTCAACCAGAGGGAATCGCTTGAAATTGACTTATATTTTCCCGTCAGCTGCCTTTTACGTCACAGCTCTATAATGACTACATTAATCATGGATGACATATTGAGCTGCTACTAGGCCATTTCTGCAGTGGCAATACTTAATAATGGTTATGGTCAACTGAAAAATAGATTTTGTTTTGCATTATCATTCATCAGTGCTGTTCATATGAAGTTTAAGACCTTTGTGAAATATTAACATTACTTATTGCTCTTTTAATTTGTTTTCTGCTTTGAAAGGCACGTTTTATAACAGCCAATGCTCAGTTTTAGCCTGAAAATCATGACATGAAATCTTGATACTGAAACTGTATGTCACATTGTTGGTTAGATATTATCAATGATGTGATCTCATGTACTAGTGTGATGTAATTTAGAGGCGCTCTAGCAGATGTGTTGAAACAGAGCAGGTTTTGTGGGAGGCTGGGGAATTGCTGACACATGTATGGGCAGAATGTTTTCTTAGCCATTGTCATTTCATCTATGTTGTCTTTAATTAAATCAACCTAAAGAGCTGGATGGACATGCATGGAATGTCATCTTATGGTCCATTAGAGAGAAGCATCAGATATCAAATAGGGTTTCTTTGATCAGAATCATGATGCAACCCACTATGGCATAATCTTTGTTTTGATTCTGCTGTACCTCAAAATGAATTGAGTGCGCCAGTGACCTCACCTGTGACCTCTGAATTGACCAACTCTAAACTCTGTTTTCATTTCTGTAGGAATGAAGTGACTTAACAAATGATTAACCAAAGGTTTGCAAACAGCAGGATAATATTGACGTTTTAACTGATTCACTTAACTCTACATAGCATAGCTTTCTTCAGTGCATAGCGTAATGTTTCTTACCCAACCAGATATGTAAGTTCTAACACTGATTATAGACCCTTTTGCTTAAGCATAGATAACCCATGAATCAGCAGAAGGGGTGAATTACAGATATTTGATCGTTTTAAATGAAGACTTCCCCATATTTGTGAACTGAAGGCAGGACACTTTGCTGTCAGTTGGTTGGGCAGCCCTGAAGGGCCCAATGCCAGTTTTCTTCACTGGCAAGAGAAAAGATATGCCAGTGTAGGTGCCATGACAATATGGCTTTCTCTGAATATGTCAAAGGTCATGTTTGTCAGCTTGTCACTGACTAGCAACCAGTTTGTAATGTGGTTTGTTGTCCTGGATGATCCAGGTGAATTTCAATGATTCCGTGATCTGGAAATTGAGTGTTAAGTGACTGCATGCTTATTGAGACTGTAGACTAATGAACTACTAATTCATAATAGTTTACACACCTGTTTTCTGTTCCTCCCTGATTACGTTTAGTATTTAAAGCCTGTGATCTCCCATGTTGCAGTCTGCTATTATTTTGGATTTACGTTTGGTTGTGCCCTTCTCAGTCACCGGTCCAAAGGAGAATTTAGCCACTTGTGTGGAGTGGGTGCTGGAAAATAATGGACTGTATTTCTCCGTCTGCCCTGCCGAGGAAGACATCTCCAACCCCACTCATGTACCAGAGACCAGCCAGCCGTCATCCCGCTGCACGGAGTCACTGCCTGAGCCCACTGCAGACGGAGAGCCTGAGCCAGTGTGTGAGCTGGCAACATCGTCCGTCCCCGAGGGAGTTTTGGTGGTGATCGAGGGCTTGGAGGGAAGCCCCGCCCACACTTCTACGACTGAGGGTAAGCTGCAACTGGTTTCTGGGAACCATACTGAGGAACTTTTGAACATCTTTGAAGTGGATTTATTAGACTGGTTTGGAGAAGTACTACCCTATGCTCCTGAATCTCCTGTGTCTCCGCTGGTTCCATCCAGCCCTGAATCTCCTGTGTCTCCGCTGGTTCCATCCAGCCCTGAATCTCCTGTGTCTCCGCTGGTTCCATCCAGCCCTGAATCTCCTGTGTCTCCGCTAGTTCCGCCCAGCTCAAATCCTCCTGTGTTCCCTCCCAGCCTACCTCTCCCGCCTCCTCTCAAACCAGTCAGTTCCTCAGCCCAAGTCCCGCTGGTGCCTGTCAGCCCCTCAGCTCACCCTCAGTCTGCACCAGCTGGGCGCTCTGATCCATCGCTTCGGGACTTCAAGCCTCCAGCTCTGCCAAGGTGTGAGGATCCCCTGTCTCCACCTCCAGCCTCCGAGCCCTGGACTCCATCTCGGTCCTCCGAACCATGGGCTCCACCTTGGCTCATAGCTCCCTCGTCTCCACCATGGCCCGTCCTCCCACCAGCTCCACCGGGCTCCCTCGTCCCTCCGGCTCCGCCTTGGTCAGTCATCTACCATCTGCCGCCTTGGGACTCCACTCCTCTGGCTACGCCTCGTCACTCCGCCCCTCCGGCTCTGTCAGGCTCCTCCTTCTCTTCAGCTCCACCTTCGTCCTCCGTCACTCCGGCTCCGCCGCGGCATTCCGGATCCCCGCCTCCGTCCCAGTCGCCTGAGCTGCTGGCTCCACCTAGGCCCTCCGGACCCTCGATGTCACCCTGGCTCTCTGTCTGCTCGGCTCCATCCTGGGCTCCTCGTCCATCGGCTCAGTCTCCGTCAGTCGTCCCCAGGGTGTCGTCAAGGCCTTCTCGACCCTGGCTCCTCCCTCCCTCGACTCCGCCCTGGGGCCTCATCCTGGCTGGCCTCTGGATTTCCACCTGGCTCCTCCTGCTCCGGGCTCCTCCCTGGCTTCTCCCACCATCCACTTCCCCATGGACTTATTTCTTGGACTTTTTCTGCCCATTTTCTTTTGCCTGCCCCTCGTTTGCTCCACGCCCGCCTCCTGAACCCCCACCCTCCCTCCTCTATTGGACTTTTGTCGGTACGAGGACGCACCGTTCCGGGAGGGGGGCGATATGTTACATGTATGATCTGTTTTAGTTTAGTTTCTATGCCTCCGTCTTCCTGCCTCGTTTGTTTCCATGGTTTTTGATTAGTTAGTTACACACCTGTTCCTCCCTGATTACATTTAGTATTTAAAGCCTGTGTTCTCCCATGTTCCTTTGTCTGCTATTATTTTGGATTTACGTTTGGTTGTGCCCTTCTCAGTCATTGGATTATTAAAAGATACTCTTTGATTTTGACTCCTTCATTATGCGCTTTGTTTGATACACACCAGACCCATAACAATAAGGCATTACTCTAAATTTTGATCAAATGCATATTTGTTTAATAAAAGTCTCAATTTAGAAAAAAAAGACCCCAAACTTTTGGTCTATAGTGCATTTTATAGTGCTGTCAAATGATTAATCGCGATTAATCGCATCCAAAATAAGTTTTTGTTTACATAATATATGTGTGTGTACTGTGCATATTAATTATGTATATATACATACACACACATACAGTACATATATTTTTTTAATTGTATATATTAATATATACATGTATATATTCATATAATTAATATTATATAAAAATATATTTAATAAACATAACATATTTTTCTGAAATATATACATGCATGTGTGTGTATTTATATATACATAATTAATATATACAGCACACACACATATATTATGTAAACAAAAACTTTTATTTTGTATGCAATTATTCGCGATTAATCATTTGACAGCACTAGCATTTTTATAACATTAAATATGAGTTAAATTTTTGTGGTGAGATTTTTTTTTTGTGATGCATGATGTTTTTTGTTTAAAATAGAGAAAAGCCAGCATTTCCTTGTTTTTTTTTCTGATGTGAAAGAGTGGTAAGAAGGAATACATTTAGAGATTACATTTTTTTGCAGTTTTCTGTGTAGACTTCTCATGGGATGAAGGGTGACAGTAGTACCTTAACCTTGATATTAACTGTTCATGCCAGAAAAGCCCATATATAACATTTGGCTTTGAGTTTTTATCATTTGAGTGTGCTTTGGAAACTCATATCTGAAATGAATATTAATAATAAAGCATCGCAGTGTATTAGAAAGACAAGCTGTGATCTTTTTTTAGGGGACATCTACTGAACTGAAGAACTAGTGAACCATGGTCTGGTATACATTTTTTATAAGCATCTCCAGATTGCAACATTTTTGCTTGTTTAACAAGTTGAAAAATAGCATTAGCTAATGTTTTATGATGCCGAGAGTGAAGTTTTGATGCCCATAGGCATGATGGTGCTTCCTTCATGGTAAAAAGTGTTTATTAATTGATTGTGTGCCTTTAGTTCTTCCTCTTCTGTAATTCATTCCAAGGCTTAACTTGTTAGCACACTTGTTTTCCAGAAAAAAATCTGTGTTGAAGTATATTCAATAAATAATGCATAAATAAATGCATGTAAAACCATGTTGCTATCATTTGAATAGCTAAAACAGGAACCTTTTGCTTTCAGATGGATGGAAGCATGTCTGGGGGAACAGCTGCCTCCTACCACAGAACTGGAGCACGGCTTGAGGAATGGCGTCTATCTTGGCAAACTGGCTAAGTTCTTTGCTCCCCAGTTGGTGTCAGAGAAGAAGATTTATGACCTGGACCAATCTCGTTATAAGGTACTCATTTTCTGATGTTATTTATTGGTGTTTAGCAACTATTTAGCTCAGCACAGAATTACTGTATATTACCTTACATTCACACAGCTGCTCCTGAAAAGTGCATTTGGAAAGTCACACCAATAAAGTAAATATAGGTGTCAATCACAAACACTGACTTTGTGAACATAGCCAATATGTCACAGTGCTTTGCCTGGACGTGCCTTTTCAAATGCAACACCGACATCCTCACATCCTAAAAGTCTCATTCCCATGGGAGGAGAAAGAGTAGGGCGGGAATTCCCTGAGACTGAATTGTGCCCACTGATAGTGATGTTTATTTGCACATGCTATCTGCATTGTTTTAGTACCTGATTCACTAAAGCAATTATGCAAATCAGGTAATGATGCATACACACCCGATAATTTTGTGGTGAACTCAATTTGCATGCCACAGCATAGAAAGGTGGCATGTTTGAGTTGAAACTAATTATAATTATGGCTATTTAAGAGCATTTAGTACAAGGTTAATTAAATTGGATAGTGAATAAGGTGTGAAATTTTGCTATGAAATATGATTAGTAAATTGGCTCTAGAATAACTATTTTGCTGTTCAAAAGTTTGGCATCGATAAGATTTTTTAAATGTTTTTTAAAAAGTCTCTTACTTTCAGCAAGACTGCGTTTATTTAATCAAGAATACAGTAAAACAGTAATATTTTTACAATTTAAAAGAACTATTTTAATATCCTGTGATGGCAAATCTGAATTTTCAGCAGCCATTACTCCAGTCTTCAGTTTCACATGATCCTTAAGAAATCATTCTGATATGCTGATTTGCTGATCAAGAAACATCAGTTGTGCTTTTTGATATTTTTGTGTAAACCATGATACTTTTCTCAGGATACTTTGATGAATATAAAGTGCAAATGAAGAGCATTTAACTTTTTTTTGAAGAGCAACTTTTGATCAATTTAATGCATCCTAATGCAATCCTAATATTATTTAATTTAGATGGTATTAATTTCTTCAGAAAACAAAAACAAATTACTGACCACAAACTTTTGAACGGTAGTGTACCTGTCTGATGCATTTCAATGGCTCATTTGCTTCACATAGTTATGATGCATTTATTAAATGTAATTCCATTTTAATGGTTCATGAAATGTGCTTGAAACATGTTACTGTTACATGTATTTATTTTGTTTTGTACTTTCTCCAGCACTCAGGACTACTTTTCAGACACACAGATAACACTGTGCAGTGGCTCAGAGCCATGGAGTCCGTTGGTTTGCCCAAGGTGAGGCCCAAGTACACACTTTTAAAGAAACAGACACACACACACATATCCTTGCCATCTTCTCTCTTTGAAGATAACAGTTTATTTCATTACTTTAACATTCAAAAAGTTGGTTGAATCAAACAAAACAAAACTGCGTCCTATGCACGTTGTGTGCCCAGTTTGACAGTTTGGATGGGAGGGTGGATAATTATTTTACTGTTGTTATAAGATGAATGGATAAAGGCTTTTATTAAATATTTACTCATGGCTTGAGTTGTTGACCTAAATTAGCAATGGCCCTGTCAATCATTTTGACTGAGTTTCTCTCCCTTTCACTCACGGGCAGAAAAACAAAAGCTTCCTCCAAGTATAATGCAAAACTGTAATGTGCAGTGCATTACACAAAGCCACAGAAGCAAAAGGGCATCATGTTTAGATAGATACACTATATAAACACAACATCCATATGTGCTTGTTAAATATTTTCAAGACCATTGACATTATTTGGGAGATGGGCCACCCTTGCTACAAGGAAGATTTGCCACTAGATTGTAAAAATGGCTGTAAGGATTTTCTATAATTCAGAAATGAGCATCCAGGTCAGGTATTGATGTTGGGTGATGAGGTCTGATTCACAGTTGCTGTTCAATTCATCCTGAAGGTGTTCAGTGGGGCTCAGGTCTGGAGGCCTGTTCAGACTCAGTAAATTATTTCTGTACGGATCTACATGGATCGATCTTCCAAAACTGTTGCGAATAAAGTTGGCAGCACATAGTTCTCTAGAATGTCATTGTCATTGTGTGCTGTAGCAATGCCTTTATTGGAATAAAATAGATTTTCTTCTGTGGAACATGAAAGAAGATATTTTGGCAAATCAATCAATCAATCAATATGGTTTGAAACAACATTAGGATGAGTAAATGATCACAGAACTTTAATTCTTGGTTAAGTATCCATTTAATTTTTGAAAGAAATGAACACTTTTATTCAGCAAGGACACATTAAATTGAAAATGACAGTAACATATCTATTCTATTTGAAGTAAATGTTGTTCTTTTGAACATTACATTCATCATCCTGAATTTGTTTTATCACAGCAGCACAACTGTTTACAACATTGATAATAATAGCATGTTAGAATCATTTCTGAAAGATCATGTGACACTTAAGACTAGAGTAATGGCAGCTGAAAATTCAGGAATAAATTACATTTTAAAATATATTCAAATAGAAAACAGTTGTTTTAAATAGTAATACTATTTCACAGTATTACATTTTAACTGTATTTACAAACATATAAAAAAATCCTACTGACCTCAAACGTTGGAATGGAAATGTAATTGTAGTGTATAAAAAAGTAATTGTAGTGTATTATTTATTACAATATTGAATATTGCTATTCCTCTTTCAGATATTCTATCCTGAGACCACTGATGTGTATGACCGCAAGAATATGCCCAAGGTGATCTACTGCATTCATGCACTGAGGTACTAAAGACCTTTTTTCACTGAATATTTAAAACGGATTCACAGGCTGTGAACTAATAAAGTTTGCTTGCTTCATCAGGTTTCATAACCTGAAATTATAAAAGTGGCGCTTACTCTGTGGTCATGGTTTCACGATCTCTCAGTTATAGCAGCAGGTTTGTAGAGTATCAGCATGTATGACTGCTGCTTCCTCTTGGCAGCTATTGTCATGGCAATCTCACCACTGAGAAAAGCAGACGTTTTTTTGGGGTAATGGTGCGACTAGGGGGTGCCTTGTGGTACATCTACCCATCAGGCCTGCTGCTTAACTTCCTGCCTGTCTTAGGTCTTTTCCTGTCACTGTGCTCCAGAGACAAAACTCTTTTTTACACCTCCTCTGTTATGCAGATCGTCCTCAGGTCATTGACTTTCTGAGAACAGTACCATAAGACGTAAGCGCATCCATCCAGTTAATGTTTTATGTTTTTATTTGCTTCATGGATAATCTTCATTCAGTTTGTATGGCCTGCTCAGGATTTAATTCTCTGAAGTATTAACTCTTGAGGTGTGATCCTGCACTGTTATGATATCAGATTCCCACCCTCCCCTGCAGGAAGTGTATACTCAGAGATTAGCAGAGGTTTCTGTTTCCTGTCGTAGTTTGCCACCAGTGTAAATATGCTACATACAATCTGAAAGCAGTGTCTCGTCTGTCCTACTGTAAATGTCTGCCTTTATAATGAAGGCTCATGAGAAACTATGATCAGAATTGATCACCATGAACTTACAATAGTATGTTTTTTAAATAAAATAAAGCATTGAGGTGATCAAAAGTGACAGTAAAGATAGATTTATTTTTAAGTTCTGTTTGGTTATTGCTCTCTATTAGGTCTATTTGTATTGCTATCTATTTGGTTAATGATCATTTACAAATATACTGTTACACTGAAAATGTATATTAATGCTTATTTATAAATACATGTTGTTCATTCATAATATATTAACTAATGTTAATCTCCACAGCTTGAAAATGTTACAAATGTACATTATCATTCATAAGTTTGTGGAAGTAAGATTTTTGAATAGCAAAGACATTTGGAATGTTACAAAAGATTTGTATTTCAAATGAATGCTGTTCTTTTGAACTTTCTACCCATCAAAGAATCCAAGAAATGCATCATTATTATTTTCAGTAACACAACTATATTTATCATTGACAATGTGAAAATGTTTCTTGAGGAGCAAATAAGCATATTAGAATAATTACTGAAGGATCATGTGACACTGAAGACTGCAGTTTTGCCATCACAGAATAAATGCCAATCAAATAAATGTAACCTTGGTGAGCATAAGGCATTGCTTTCAAAAAAATATGAAAATCTCACTGACCCCAAACTTTTGAACAGTAGGGTGCATTTAAGAAGGAACCCAAACTATATTTAGTTCAACAATGTCACAGAGAATGGGTGGGCTTTTCTGAAAAACCACAACTCAACACATTAGTAACCACATAGCAACACCCTGACAACCACCCACAAGATCCTAGAACAGTGAACCTGTGACAGTGAGTTTTGCATGGGCAGCACCACTTTTCTCAGAAAATTTCTTTTAGCATTCACTTTATAGAAAACCATAGACTGACTCAGTGTAGAAAATGGTTTATGAATCATTTTGAAGTAAAAAAGCCAGGTAAGTCATTAGTATCTTAATGTATGCAAATAGTAACATTTAGACATTAGCAGTTGGTGTGCACCGGGGACTGTGTCTAATGAATGACCACAGGAAGGCTTCTTTTACGGTAAATGATTTATAGTGTTTTCCTGCTCTCTTTTTCTCTCTCTATGTCTTGTGTGTGGGTTGCTTGGCTTCCTCCCTCTGTCTTGCACACGCTCTTCCTTCCTGACCCTGTAGTTAACCCGCTCAGTAAGACTAGACAACACTGAGACTGTGCCCAGAGAAAATCCTGTGTGGCTCAGGCATCATTAAATCACCATCAGCATATACTTTGCATTAGAGAGTAGACACATGTATACGAGTATTTGTTTGATTTTATTTCCAAGATCATCAATGTTTTAGGTTAAAAATATGTCTAATAATACATTATGTATGACACAGTAACGCTTACATATTTATCTAAAATATTTACGTGTTATATATTTATACTTTGATAACCAAGGACATTTTTTTTATTATAAAGGAAATGTTTGTCTGCATAGTTCTGCTATCAGTTTGGCTCTAAACAATAATCAAGCTTGTGACTCATGAGGTATAGTGACCTACATCTCTTATATCCGTTAAACCACTTAACCTTTGGCCCTTCTGTAGTACGGAGGATATTTTACACCAGACTGTGTCTATCTCTCTGGCTATTGATGTAGGGGTCAAAGGTAAGGAAGGCATGTTAAGTTTATCTGTCATGCATAAACGCTCAGGCGCACTCCACTCTAAACCCTTCAATAATTCAGTACTCCTCTATTTGTCCTCAATCAGTCGACAGATAAAAGTTTAATGCAGTTTCCAGCATGTGTTGCACACTAACTGCAGGCTATTTTCCTTTTACAGAACTGTATAGGGCTTGACTTAACTCAACTGCATACTGACATCTAGTGGAAGAGCATTAGAACCACATATATGATTTTAATGCTTTGTGTTGCAAATAAGGCTAGTGAAATATTTAAAACGGTGCTTCTCAACCGGTTTTGGCCTTAGGGCACAATGCAGTATCAAACTGGGAAAATGTCGCTTGCCTGTATAATTTGGCTGCTGTTACCAAGTGATATTTTAATGCAAGAGTTTGCATTAAAATACCATAGAGTTTCATTGTGCAGTTGAATTGACATTCAACATCAAAAACTAAACATAGGAATTGAGGATATTTTGACAAGTTGATCAACTATTTATTTTGCTGCATGATTGTATGATCAAAGCCTAGGACAGGAATTGCTTTGGAATATATCTTTTTAATAAAGTTTAACTTTCAGTTAGACATGTTGCTCCTTCATATTATAGTAAGGCCAAGAGAGTTGAAGAAATAGTGTTTAAGATTTACGATATGTGATTTTATGATATTTTCATGTGTGTGTTGTGCATTTTTTTATTTACTTTTGAAGTGTGTATGTAGTGAATTAATTGTGTTTATGTTTCATATCCTTACATTGTCTTGAATTTAGTGTACTGTGTATGAAATTTGTGGTAAATGATTGAACGACTGTCTTTGGGGAAACTTAATTCTTTTATTATTCTACCATTTTGGAGAGAAATGAAAATACACAATAATTTTAACTTCCAAAATTATTGTGCATCCTCAACTCAGCTCTCATAACCAGTTTTCTCTGCTGTCTCTTATTATATCTTATTCTCTCGCTTTTATATAGTTCATTTATTTATTTATGTATTTATATGTTCTTCTTTGTGTAGCTTGTACCTGTACAAATTGGGAATTGCTCCTCAGATCCAGGACTTGTTGGGGAAAGTAGACTTTACAGGTATACCACAGTCATTCACAAAAATGTAAAAATTTTAGCTTAGGTCCAAAGTACAAGATCTGCCTGTAACCACAGTACATATTAATATTTTCAATAGTAATACTGTATATTAACAATAAACAAATTGTTCTTTCAAAGGCTAATCCTTAACCTATTACTTCAGTCATAAAAATGTGGTATCTGCAATCCATTTGAGATTTAAAGCACATACAGTGGTGTTCCCTTACAATCACAGAACCCAAGCACAGCCATACAATTATATCCACAACTGAAGTGTAGATCCACCTCTGTCAGCTCAGATCACTGGAGAAAGAAAAGGAGAAAATGCCTCAGGTTTTAATGAGAGTGAACACTCTGGAGAAACCTAGCTGTTTGGGTTTGATTAATGATGGGATTGTAATGACTGCTTTAGCTCTGTTCAGAGTGCAACTCCTCAGCTTATTCATTGTGCTGCTGTTGATAAAATATCTCATCAGGAAAACTGAGTTTTTCATAATGATGTGGTATGTAGTGAAGTAATAATGAAAGTGAAAACACATTCAAGTATATTTCATTATATTTAGTAATAGCTTATCAGTGGTCTCAAGTTGATGTCCATATGGCAGAAATGTATGGTAAAAGTCAAGCAGTTAGTTAATGTCATGTAATCAAACAGACGGTGAACACTATTAACAGCAATGATTATATGTTGCAATCAAACTTCTAGCAAAATGTAGTAGTTTTGTATGTTGTCTGAGGGTTGGCATCATCTGAGGTCCTCTGGGGGTTGGCATCATCTCTTCTCAGGTCTTTGTAAGGGCTGGATCCAGACTGAAGCTTGTGTAATTCCTACAGAAACAGAGAAGGTAATGGAGAGAAATTAGCGTAGCTGCTTTTCCAACTAAGCAAAAAATGATGTGTTCAACCCAAGCAAAAGAATGAAAATGTGCATTTGATCAGATCTAACTGAAGTACAAGGTTATGAGATGCATTATGTGAATGCTTGGCTAAAGAGATGTGAATTTAATCTAGATTTAAACAGAGAGAGTGTGTCTGAACCCTGAATGTTATCAGGAAGGCTATTCCAGAGTTTGGGAGCCAAAAGTGAAAAAGCTCTACCTCCTTTAGTGGTCTTTGCTATCCTAGATACTACCAGGAGTCCAGAGTTTTGTGACCTTAGGGAGCGGAATGGATTGTAGCGTGATAGAAGACGAGTTAGGTACACAGGAGCTAAACTATTTAGGGGCTTAAAAGTAAGTAGTAATATTTTGTAACTGATACGGAACTTAATAGGTAGCCAGTGCAGAGACTTTAACATTGGGGTAATATGATCATATTTTCTTGACCTGGTAAGGATGAAGACTAAAGCAAGCTGTTTTTGCAGAGAATTATTTCTGTAGTGGTTTGGTGTTGACACGCTTTGAAGGTGTATTGTAAAATGATTTAAAGTAACGAGGCCCTTGATTTGTTCGATGTGAATAAGTATGGATATTATGTTGGTCACTAACTCTATCTGTATTCATAGATTGAACTGCAAGAAAGCCGTTGTTGTTTTTCGAATGCATTACAGTTGCAGATCTTTTATGAAATGTCATAGGTTACCAGAAATTAATGGTTTTGTCAGTAATAGAATAAAAATATATATGTAAAATGTTGCCTAATTGATGACATTTCATATTCTCTTTCCACAGAGGAAGAAATCAGCAACATGAGAAAAGAACTGGATAAATATGGCATCCAGATGCCCACCTTCAGCAAGATCGATGGCATCCTGGCCAATGAGCTTTCAGTAGATGAAGCTGCATGTGAGTGGCTTCACCTGTTTCTCTTATTCTTATGTTTAAATTAAATACATATAATCTTCATTCTCAGGATCACATGTATTTGTTCTCTTTCTTATCTATATCTGTAGTACACGCTGCTGTCTTTGCTATTAATGAAGCCATTGACAAAGGTCATGCAGAGAGCACAATGGCGGCTCTGCAGAACCCCAATGCCTTACTGAGAAACACAAAGAAACCACTGGCCCAGGCCTACCAGGACAAACTGAGCAAAGCCAAGAGGAAGAAAGAGGATCAGGCTTCGGGACGGGTAAATTAGATATTCATATTAAAAGTTTAGAAAAACCCTTCCATTCAAAGTTTTGTGGTTGGCAAGTTATTTTATGTAATTTATTCCTGTGATGGCAAAGCAGAATTTTCAGCAGCCATATGGATATTATGCTGCAAGAATGAAAATATTTCTGCCTGTCAGAAATAATGTTTTACAAAAACCAATGCAAACCACATTTGTATGTGATTTAAAATCTGATTTAAATAGGGTTTTTGAAATTATGCACTGTATGAACAACGCCTTAGTCATACATAGGCAAACACATGCATATCTGAATCTTTTTAACCTAAAGATTGAGCACTAATTTACAGGGAGGGCTATTCATAAGTTGCTGAAAGCAAATATCCAAAGGTTTCCTGCAAAGCAAGTTTGTCTGTGTTTCTTTTTGCAGCCCCCTTTCAAACAATCTCCAGCATTCCTTTACTTGCAAAATCAGCAGGATTTTGATTAAAACATAACAGAATCAGCCTTGCTAGTTAAATGCTGATGCCCTCTAACTCTCCTCACACACTCTGCTGACTCCAGTATCACCTGATCCCCTGATGTTGGCTCAGTTGAATAGTCATTTTGTTGTGTGTACACATCTAAGGTTGTGCGAATAATATATTACTGCTCAGGGATTTTTATTATTTAAGTTTTAGTCTGGTGTTAAGATCTTTGCTCACAGGCACAATGGTGATATCTCATGTCTTGCTGGGATCAAACCAATAGTATTCTCATTACTTTCCCTGAGTTTACTCTGTCCTCTGCACCACCAAATCTATGACAAGTCTTGTTAATAAATAAATTGGGACATATTGTGTGTGTGTGTGTATGTGTGTTCAGCGCTCATCTGTTGCAACTGAAGAGAGAGATGTGTATGAAGAATTGCTGACTCAGCAGGAGATCCAGAGCAGTGTAGACCTTGTGAACAGTAAGTGTTTTATGTGTTAATTTATGTTGTTTTTTTAAGTTTGAAAAAATTAAAACACATCAACGGTATGACTTAAAATTTAGGTGGAATATATATATATATATATATATATATATATATATATATATTAAATATTATAATTGAGTTTTTTTTTTTCTCACTCTAGCATCAGAAGCTATTCAACAATTAAATCAAGCTCTTGATGCTGAGGATCAGAAAGCCCTGCTAGCCAGCCTTAGGTTGCCTACACTTGGTCTTGTGGGAGTCCTTGATGGCAACTCCAGCTTTTACCTGGACCACTTTACATCCTACAGAGAGCATAAAGTTAAGGTACTAAAGCAGGCTTTTCATATCAGGTGAAATTACTTTTCAGTCAAATGAGTTTGATGAGAATGTTTATGGCATCTGTATGCAGGATGCTGGTGCAGGTGCTCGGCTGGACAGGGAAGAGATTCAGAGGGTCATCACTACCTGTAATGAGTTTGCAGAGGCCGAGATACGAAGTATGTTGCACACATACACGTAGCCTTGACTAGCTGATAAAATAGCCTAGAATATAGTGTACAGTGGTGTGAAAAAGTGTTGGCCCCCTTCCTGATTTTTTTTTTTTTTTGCATGTTTGTCACACTTTAATGTTTCAGATCATCAAACAAACTTAAATATTAATCAAAGATAACACAAGTAAACACAACATGGAGTTTTTGAATGAAGTTTTTTATTATGAAGGGAAAACAAAATCCAAACCCACATGGCCCTGTGTGAAAAAGTGCTTGCCCCCTAAACCTAATAACTGGTTGGGCCACCCTTAGCAGCAACAACTGCAATCAAGCGTTTGTGATAACGTGCAATGAGTCTGTTACAGTGCTGTGGAGGAATTTTGGCCCACTCATCTTGGCAGAATTGTTGTAATTCAGCCACATTGGAGGGTTTTCGAGCATGAACCGCCTTTTTAAGGTCATGCCACAGCATCTCAATAGGATTCAAGTCAGGACTTTGACTAGGCCACTCCAAAGTCTTCATTTTGTTTTTCTTCAGCCATTCAGAGGTGGATTTGCTCTTGTGCTTTGGATCATTGTCCTGCTGCAGTTCGCTTCAACTTGAGGTCACGAACAGATGGCTGGATATTGTCCTTCAGGATTTTTTGGTAGACAGCTGAATTCATGGTTCCATTTATCACAAAACAGCCCCAGACCATCACACTACCACCACCATATTTTACTGCTGGTATGATGTTCTTTTTCTGAAATGCTGTGTTACATTTACGCCAGATGTAACAGGACACACACCTTCCAAAAAGTTCAGCTTTTGTCTCGTCAGTCCACAGAGTATTTTCCCAAAAGTCTTGGGGATCATCAAGATGTTTTCTGGCAAAACTGAGATGAGCCTTTTTGTTCTTTTTGCTCAGCAGTGGTTTTCGTCTTGGAACTCTGCCATGCAGGCCATTTTTGCCCAGTCTCTTTCTTATGGTGGAGTCATGAACACTGACCTTAACTGAGGCAAGTGAGGCCTGCAGTTCTTTAGATGTTGTTGTGGGGTCTTTTGTGACCTCCTGGATGAGTCGTCGCTGCGCTCTTGGGGTAATTTTGGTCAGCCGGCCACTCCTGGGAAGGTTCACCACTGTTCCATGTTTTCGCCATTTGTGGATAATGGCTCTCACTGTGGGTCGCTGGAGTCCACTTTTTCACACAGGGCCATGTGGGTTTGGATTTTGTTTTCCCTTCATAAAAAAAACCCTTAATTTAAAAACTGCACGTTGTGTTTACTTGTGTTATCTTTGATTAATATTTAAATTAGTTTGATGATCTGAAACATTAAAGTGTGACAAACATGCAATAAAATAAAAAATCAGGAAGGGGGCCAACACTTTTTCACACCACTGTATCTAGATATGCTCTGTATTTTATTGTTTCTCATTCAAAATCATGACAAGTGAATTTATGCATCACAACATTATAATGTAAAATATGATTTTTTTTTACAAATTGAGATTTTCTAAACATTTAACAGTATTAATAAGGTAAGAATTAAAAGTAAAAAAAGTGTTAAAAGTGTTTTTAAAGATTTAGTGAACATTTGATAATGGCTGAGGTAAATATTAAAATAGGGAAACTGAGATTAAATTATCAATATTGACCATTATACACGATACAGATCTATTAAAAAACTTTCTAAAAGCAGTTTATACTGTATTTCCCGATTCAGTTTGAACCTATATGATTGTTTTGTTTGTTTGTCTGATACTATTAATTATTGTGCTCTTAATGGACACAGAGCAGAAAGCGGTTGTAGCGATCAATGCAGCTATTCGACGAGGCATTCCAGAAGAGACCGTGGAGGCGCTTCTGAACCCAGAGGCCCAGTTACCCATCGTCTATCACACTGCTGCCAGCCTGTACCAGGCCGAGCTCTTCAGCCTGCAGCTCGGCTGTCAGGTCAGCTCTCTTAACTCTCTGATTCCATGTGTAGCTCTTTCTTGTCCCTACTTACAAAGCTAGTTTTCATTTTTACCATCTCAGAACAAGGCTGGTCTTACTCATGAGGAACTGTGTGTAGCTGTGGAGATGCTGTCTGCTGTGTCTGTGTTAAATGAGGTGCTGGACACTAAAGACTCTGTGGCCGTCATTGAGCAGCTCAGTGACTCTCCACTGGGCTTCAGTGGTCTGGATGCTGACAATTTACAGAGGTACAGTGATACTACTGACTGAAAAAGAGAGGTGTCACACTATATGGCACACTAAAACACAATTTAGTTATTTACTTCATTAAGTGGTTGTTTTGCTTTGTTAGATACGCAGACACACTGATCCGTCTGAGAGCTGAGTCCCTCACTCAGGGTCAAGAGTTCCTCACCTGGAATGATGTTCAGAAATGCATCGACACTGTCAATGTCCAGGTGCACGAGGAACATGAGAGTAAGCAAACTTTGAAATAAATTATACAATATAGTTCAAAAGTTTGTGGTGAGTAAGGTTTTTTAAGAAATTGACACTTTTATTTAGCAAGGATGTATAAAATTGCCCAAAAGTGATAGTAAAGGCATTAATAATGTTACAAAAGATTTCTATTGCACAAAAATGCTGTTCTTTTTGTATTCGTCAAGGAATCCGGAAATAATGTATTACATTTTCCACAAAATTATTAAAAGTAAAAATAAGAAAGTTTATTGGACACAAAATCAGCATATTGATTTGATTTGATCAGCATATCAGAATGATCATGTGACATCATGCTGTCGAAAATTCAGCTTTGTCATTGCAGGAATAAATTACATTTTAAAATATATGAAAATAGAAAACAGATATTTTAAATTGTAATAATATCTTACGATACTACTGTCTTTAATGTATTTTTAATCAAATAACTAGCCTTGGTAAACATAAGAGACTTCAGACTTCAAAAAACAGACTAAGTGGTCTTCTTAGTAATGATGTGTTTCATAGATGGTTTTTTGAAATACAATTAACTTTTTAAGATGATTAAATTCTAGCATACAAAGAATGTTTGTTTTATAGAAAGTTACTCCATAATGTGTATGAATTGAACTTCATTTATCCAATGTATTGAAATCTCACAAAAAAAAATGATTGAACATTTAAAGATTCTCACAAGTAAACATTTAGGCTTTGATCAACATTCAATTATAATATAAAACATTATATATGAACTTGAAACAACATGTTAATATATATATATATATATATATATATATATATATATATATATATATATATATATATATATATATATATATTCCATTGAATATTCCAACTGTTGAGCACATAAAATTCCCATGTTCCCTGTCTAGGAGTCATCGCTATTGCTGAGATCAACGAAGCCCTAAATTCTGGAGATCCAGAGAAGACACTCGCCGCCCTCCTACTCCCTACAGCTAAACTACAGGGAGTCAATCCAGCCAACGCCAAACACTATCACGATCTACTGCTGACCACCAAAGACCTCATCTGCAAGGTGAAACAGAATAACAGTGCTGAACCAATGAAATGTCTAAGATTACATCTGTTATTTCAGATACTCTTTTCTTACACAAATGATCTGGACACCTTTTACTCAACACTCAACTTTCCTGGTCTCAAAGATTTTGTATTGACCTTTTTCTTAGTTTTATGCTCACACTTGAGTGTAAGTGTCCAACTCCTGATCAAGTCAGGAGCCTCCTCTAAAGTAAAAAGTGGGAAGTCCAACCATAACATCCTCATCCTACTGTTAAGCCATTTTAGATAAAGAAGCCCCCCTCGCAGGCCACAACAAAAACATCCTGGTATTTAAAAGCACTCATCTCATGGACAAAGCTATCGAAGCTCTAGAGCTAAAGGATCTAATCTTGACTTGGGAAGTTGAAGTCTTTGTGAGGAGATATAAGAGGAAGTGGTCCAGACAGCTGTGGAATGAATACAGACATACAGCTGCTTTGTAGTAATAATACAAGTCATACTGCTGCTGAATGTACAGCTTCACATAGTGTGCAAAAAGAAGTGCATTACATGGGGCAAAGCACACAAAAAAGATCCCAAACACCAACGTGCTGGCCTTTATGTAGGGTTTCCAGGCATGACTGGAACGATTTAGATGGTAGATGATGGATCCGTAAAAAAATGTGATGACCAGCGATGGCAGGATGAACCCCAGGCAGATTAGACTCAGTCTGTATGGAATCAAAGCTCGGTTGAAAGTTTTTTCATAGGACTGGATATCATGACACGTCACCAGCTTTTGTTCAAGAACTTGGTAGCTTTGCTGAATCATGAAACTCAGGTATCATCACAATAGCAAAAACCATCCAAATGGATAAGCTGGTGCAGATCGCATAGTACTTTTTCGACATTGTCCTGTAGAAGAACGGGTGGATCACCGCAATGTAGCGCATCACACTAATACACATGTGGGCATGGATCGAGCAGCAGATGTTCCCATAAAAGCAGGCAGTCACCCCCTTGCAGGCGAGCTCTCGAAAGATCCAGTCATTGTTATTGAGGTGATAGTGCACTCTGAGTGTGAGGGAAAGCAGCAAGAGAAGGTCTGAAAATGCTAGGCTAAAATATAGGGTACCACTGGAAAGATTCTTTCTTCCGCTGAGGCAGGTTAACACAAAGACATTAGAGGGGATCCCGATGAAGATGGCTAGGATGTATGCGGATGGAATGATCCTAGTGCTGACAATTCCAGTGGTGTGATCGATGACATTGGCACTGACGTTTATCACAGGCACCTGGAAGGATGAGTTAAAGATTTATTGTTCCAGGATATGTTTTTGGGTGAGGTGGTTTGTTTGGAAAAATGATTCTGGAATCTTTTAATTCTAAAAAAAGGTTAGAAATACAGTGTGTTCGCAGTCAGTAGTTATATTTTACACAGATTTATACTGAAAACGTGGTTACATTTAAACTCAAGTGAATATAATTCAACAGAAATTAATAGATTGGATAATAATTAATAGCAGACATGGCTTCAAGTTTTAGTCAATTTGGGTAGCCAATAATAATAACATTACACATTTAATGCTAAATACATATTTTTGTTATTTTATTATCTTGAAAAATCTGGAAAACACTGAATTGACTTTAAAATTTAAAGTGACCAAAGATATTAAAACCAGTTGAACAGACCGTTTTTGAAATTAAATAAAGGTTGTTCAGTTTTAGCTTTTAATATTATAGGCACAGATGTTCCAGATTTACCACACAACAAACATTTTTTAAGGTTAATAATTGATTTGAAGTGTTACATTTTCAATTATTGACATTATTCAGTTATATTTTCAATATTACTACATTTAATTTATTTTAGTGTATTATTTTGGGGTAATGTCTCTTACTCTTTTTGTTGTTCTTTCAGCAATGTATAACCACCTAAAATTCTCAAACTCACCATCGTTATGTTGCTAGATTTTGACGCATTGTATTTAGAGAATAATTTATTTTAGGTGATTGAAAATGTTGATTGCCATAGACTGCTATAGTAGCTCTGACTAAAAGAGTCAAGTCAGTTAAAACGTTTTGAAAGAGAAAAGTTGTCCTCTTACCTGAATCTTGAAGTGAGTCCTCATACATTAATGGTAATAGCAGCAGCACAAAAACTCTCCACATGTTTGAAAGGTTTTTCCATTTAATTTGACTAACTTTTGTTCATCAAACTAGACATGATCTACAAGTGACTCTTTTGAGGATCACTGTCTAGGAGTTATGAGTTAGGAGTTTAGATCGAAGGGTGTTATATTTCGCTGGTTTCATGTCAAGGGCTTGGGCAGTCTGAGTCAGAATTGCTCAGGGCTCATTTTTCAGGCATGTCAGGAAATGCTGCGAGACGAGACTTCCTCCGAATTATTTACAAACATTTGTCCACAAATAGTTAGTAAATTGCATAGAGGAATGTTTAAATGTTATTTTGAAAATGTGTCTGGCCACAAGTCCTTTATTGGATAAATGTGTCCTTATAATTTATTTCTTTTTCTTTTTCTTTTTCTTTTTCTTTTTCTTTTTCTTTTTCTTTTTCTTTTTCTTTCTTTCTTTCTTTCTTTCTTTCTTTCTTTCTTTCTTTCTTTCTTTCTTTCTTTCTTTCTTCATATCTTCTCCTTTCAGAAAAAGAAAACTGTATTTATTTTTGTCTTTCTGTATATCAGTGTTAATAAATGATCAGTAGAATGATAAATCTTTAGTTTTCACAGCAGTCGATATTATCAGTTTGTGGTTTCTTTTTTATTCTATCATCGCAGCATGTAAAAGACAGTATGGCCTTGCAATCTGACCACCCAAATTTGGCAATGCCACATGAATGTATTTGAAGATACTTTAACTCCATAATTGTTTTCCCTATATATGCATTTGCACCTCTTTTTTGGTCTGTTTTGACTAAACCACATCTTCCCTATTACTGTGGGAATGTTCCTAAAGTAGGGAAAAGTAATAGACCAAATACTGTACTTTTGGATCATAAAGGAAAGCAAATCCGTGTTCATGTTTTATTACATTGTTCATCGGTGTTTATCTTGTATATTATTCAAAAACTTTAGTTAAACCTTTGCTCTTAATGTTTGACATCATTTATTGAGATGCTATTTATATGACTGCTGTGAAAAGACTTGCTGTTTAACAAAAACAAGGCATTTCCCAAAGAAATGTGATAGTTAACCAGTGATAGTTGCACAGAATGTCTCCCACCTTTATGTGATTAGGTTAGAGTAATTTGTAGAAGAGTAATTTAGAGTCATTTGGTCTGTTATAGCAGATGATTTGTTAGCCCTGTGGCAGTGTGTTCAGTCTCACTTGTTTGTATGAAGCATGTGCTGACCGTGTGTGGTGCTGTAACAGAGCTCTGGAGATGAATCTGCTGTGCTGTGGCTGGACCAGATCCAGGAGGCTGTGCACACTGCCAACCGGGACCAGGAGGACGCACTCAAATGTAAGTGTGCAACCAAATATGTGACCCTGGACCACAAAACCAGTGTTAAGTCGCTGGTGTAGCAATAGCCAAATATACATTGTATGGGTCAAAATTATTGATTTTTCTTTTATGCCAAAAATCATTAAGATATTAAGTAGAGATCATGTTCCACGAAGATATTTTGTAAATATATCAAAACTTAATTTTTGATTAGTAATAATATGCATTGCTAAGAACTTCATTTGGACAACTTTAAAGGCTATTTTCTCAGTATTTAGATTTTTTTGCACCCTCAGATTCCAGATATTCAAATAGTTGTATCTCAGCCAAATATAGTCCTATCCTAACAAACCATACATAAATGGAAAGCTTATTTATTCAGCTTATAAAGCTTATTTATTTCGAAAAATTGACACTTAAGACTGGTTTTGTGGTCCAGGGTCACATATAAGCTGCATGAAAGCTGTGTTCCAAGCTTCTTCTGTTCAGTCTATTCATGTCTTATACACATCCCTATAAAGAATGTGCATTAATACATATGATCCACATAATAACCTATGACATTTCAAGTCTATTAAGTTCAATATTTAAACTCTGTTGTACAGTACTTATAGACTACTGTTTTTATTTTATACATCTAAAATATTTATGCAATCTGTATAACATTTACACAACTGAAAATATAGATCTTAGGAAGAACTGTGACTTTACCCATTCTCAATGATTACAAAAGCAAAGCCTACCATTTGAAATAATAGTCAGAAATAGTCAGTTTTTTTTAATTCAACAGTTTAATGACCCTTTAGATAAAATATTTTTAAAATGAATAAAAAAGGTTGCATACAGTATGTTTTTGTTGAGTAGCATATTTGATATACAAGGCATTTATGGCTTATTTAGTATGATATAAAAGAATATGGATCTCATTCTTAAGAAGGAAATAAGCACATGCATTGTATTCAGAGGCCCAAACTGAGAAAAATATGAAATTAGGTGCAGCTGCTGATATTTATATGACCAAAAATTAAGGTGAAATTCTCATAGCTTGTGATGTAAATCAATGAGATTTTTAAAACACTATGTCAGACTTACATCGGTTCATATAAATATCTGTTGTCACTTTATATCCAAATAATGCCTTAGTGATATTTAAATGTTTAGTTTTATGAAGTTCTGTAGTTTTTATTGTGATGGGCAAAACATATAATACAATGCAATACAGTGGTGATTGAGAGATTGCAAATAAACATTCCTCAAAAGCCTGTTATATCATATTTGATACATTTTTAACATGGTTTGATGATGTATGGATAATCAAATCAATCTAACTTGCCTCAGTCAGTCCAGTAAGTGTTTATCTTGAAACATTACTACTAACAAAATCAAATTAATTCTTACGTTTGTGTGAATGATTTTAGTGGCTGAGGCAGTAGCAGACATTAACATGGCAGTATCTGAGGGAGATGCTAAGGCCACACTAGCTGCTCTGCAGTCTCCTGATGCAGGTCTTCGAGCGGTGCTGTCTGAATGTGCTCATGTCTACCAAAGCCAGCTCGCTCACTTACAGAGCACTCAAACGGAACAAGGTATCTCCATCTCACCCTTGATGACTGCGATCTAGAAGGTCTAGCTTTAATTTGAACATTAACTTATCTGCCTTACTCTTTCAGGGTGGAGGATTTCTTTTCTTGCTGTTAGAAAATATTATTAATAAATTATAGAATTTATTATATATTTAGCAGCATATTCTGCATGGTACAGTAGTGTATTCTTGTACATTTTTTCACTATCATTAACAATCCTAATAGTGTAAAATCGGTACAGATTTGCCAGTTTAATTTGATAAATTGTTAAATAATAGTTGTAAATAGTCCTTTCATATGTCATCTAAAACATTTACTGATTCATTTGATTTCAGAAAGAGACATATGCATAGAATAACTGATTTATGAAGAATAGCAATCACAGTGCTATAATTTCATTTTTCTGTAGGAACCAGTGGCAGTTTATGGGTGAAACACAAGATCAAGGATAAATATGGCTACTTCTACGACATTGAAAGCAAGGAAGGGACATGGATTGAGCCAGATCACTTTGTCCATGACAGTTCACAGCTCACCAAAGAAGATATTCAGGTATGTCTTCAACACAAACGTCTCAGGTTACGTATGTAACCATGGTTCCCCGAAGGGAACTAGACGCTGTGTCGAGATGCTTTGGGAACGCCTCCAGCGTGACTGCGCTCTGAATCACATGTGTAATCTGTCCAATGGAAGGGCGAGATGTCACGGGCGGATGACGTAATCGACCAGGAAGCATAAAAGCACGTGCGGTGGAACCGGCGTCAGCTTCTAGGAATGAAGCAACCGCTCGCTAGGGCTGGGTATCGTTCAAAACTTTTCGATATCGATACCGATACCTTGAGTTCGATGCCGGTTCCTGAACAATACTTTTTTCAATACCAATTTTATGAAATCAGTTTTAACAAGATTACATTATCTCCAAAAAAAAATTCAGCTTGTTGACATGTATACAGACTCAAAGACTCATCTCCACAATAAATTAGTGCAAATAATTTTAATAAAGCTCAAATAGTTTTCAGTTTACACTAGTGCATGTTCGTTTTAAAATGCATAGCTCAGACAGAGTCATCATTTCTATTCATTTATTCTAGGTCGATAAAGACTTCAGAATGAAATTAAAAATCTTTATCCACTTTCATAAGTGGATGTTTTATTTTCTTTCACCATATGTTTTATTGTTATTAAATTCTGTGTTGTAGTATGTCTAATTATTTGAATGCGTAAAAACTACTTAGTTTATTCAAATTTATTCTTAAAATAGCCTTATGAAATTTTTTATTTTTCCTCAGAAATTCTGTGTTCTGTATCTGGTTTTCAAATGAAGGCATAAAACATTAATTTCATTTCTCTTTTAAATTATTGAAAATCAAACTTTATTTATTTATTTTGGCAAACAAAATTTGACTATTAAAATTAAAACATGGAAGAAATGTTGTGTGATCATTACTTAAAAAATAAAGAGTTTTATTCATTATAATAGCAGCCTAGTAGTAGCAGTATGTACACTCTGCTGAACAATATTAATATATTTCTGCCGCAGTGTCTTCCAAGTTAAACCGAACATGTAACTTGGGGGTCCCTACCCACTCAGAGGCCACCGAGAAGGGCGCGGTAGGCCGGATAGCCGCCATGTAGACCCTCAGGGTGAAGTGGGTTGACCCTGCGGAGGAGCAGGCCTGTACAAACCCCAGAACTGTACCAATCGAGCACTTGTCTGGGTTGAGCTGGCAACCTTCGCACCGTGAAGTGAAGAGCTTCCACTTTCAGCGTACAGTTTCCTCGTTGAGGGCTCTTAGGTCTGGGAGAGGTGTTTGAGTTGCTCGAAACACGGCCAGCATCTCCAGGCAGCTGAAGTGCTATGTGAGATGGTGACCACTCCAGACCGCGGGCAGGGTGGCCATCCATGACCACTCCCCAACCGGTGAGGGATGCGTCCGTCGCTAGCGTTACGCGGCAACAAGGAGCTCCCAACACCGGGCCCTGAGACAAGAACCAAGATTGTCTCCACATGTCTAAGGCATGTAGGCATTGCCGCGTGACCTTGATCATGCGTAGTTCGAGCCACCACTGTAGGGGTCTCATGTACAGCAGGCCAAGAGGTATCACGTTGGACGCAGCTGCCATCAGACCCAGCAGTTTTTGAAACTGCTTGACAGTGAGTGACTAACCTTCTCTCACTGTCTTGACTGACGTGAGGATCAACTCGATCCGAGCAGGAGACATACGTGCCTGCATCGTGGTCGAATTATTTCAAACGTAGCGTCGAGCCCTCTCTCTGGGGGGAGGAAACCACGGCGCAGGCTTCCGATCCCAGAGAGCGGGCGCTGGATCTCCTTCAAGAGCAGTGATATAGCGTTTGCAGGGAGGAACACAGCCTGTAATGCGATCTGCTCTCGCCCAAGTGCTTAGTTTTCTCTTCACTTTAGACATTGTGGAGCTTATTTCAAGTGATTGTGTAGGGACAAACAACACTAAATAAGACTCACAACACAGATCGACAGACACACACACACAGAGTAGCGGTTGCTGAATGACAAAATGCTTATGCTTCCTGGTCGATTACGTCACCTGCCCTTGACATCTCGCCCTTCCATTGGACAGATTACACATGTGATTCAGAGCGTGGTCATGCTGGAAGCGTTCCCAAAGCGTCTCGGCGCAGCTCGAGTTCCTGAAGGGAACGTAGTTTTACAGTTTTTAGGGTTGAATTAAAGTATGTAAGCTCTGTTGATCGTGTTTTCTTTCCCCTAACTAGAGTGTTTTGAGCAATGTAACAGCAGAGTATAACAGAGAGCAGCTGTGGTTTGCCAATGAGGCGTTCATCATCCAGCTTCAGGCCCTGATTCGTGGATACCTGGTGAGGCGGGCACATAATGACAGGCTAGAGTACCTACGAAAGCAAGAGCCGAGTGTCATCAAACTACAGGTGCTTAAATGTTTAATGTAAAGTTTTGATTTGATTACTTGTATACCAGGCCACTAAATTATTAACTCTTCTGTTAACTCTTCAAAACATTAAGAGACAATAAAATTAGCAATGACAACGAAATATCAACATTTTACAATGAAAGTATTAAAAAAGGATTTACGAAACCAAATCGGCTAGATAAACTCTAGAGTGGTATTGTTTTCTTTACAGCTATGTTCAAAAGAAAATAAACTACCAATATTCTCTAGGAACATATATGTGATGTGGGGTTCACATGTGGTTTGGTTTATGATTACAGGCATCTTGGAAGGGCTACAAACAGAGAAGAGTCTATAAGGACAAAATAAAGACCTTCCAAGACAGTGTGAGCAGTGTGATTAAGGTAACGTTCCTGATCGCTGATGCTCATTTATTACAGCATTTCATAATCTTTTCCCTGGTTGCTTTGAAAACTCATTTCCTCTATAATTTAGTTACAGTCACTGGTGAAGATGTGGAAAGCTAAACGAAGCTACACAAGGAGACTGCAGTACTTTAAAGACCATGTAAGTTACACACAAGCACTGATGTGAACGAGCAGCTTCTTTATCAGTTATACTCATGAAAATGGCATATTCTGTGTGTCATGCTCAGGAGAAAGAAATAGTGAAGATTCAAGCTTACCTTAAGGCTAACAAAGCAAGAGTTGACTACAGAACCTTGAGTAAGTCAAAAACATTATATTTAATATATTAATTAATGTACATTTACTTGCATAGTAAAAGGTAAAGATGATTGTGTTTTTCTGTTTTTCAAACAGCCGGTTCTCAGCACCCCCCTCTCTCAGTGGTCCGTAAATTTGTACATTTGCTGGAACAAAGCAGCCTCGATTTACAGGAGGAACAAGAATTGACACAGCTCAGAGAGGAAGTGGTCACCAAGATTCGTTCTAATCAGCAAATGGAAAAGGATCTGAATTTGATGGATATTAAAATCGGCCTGTTAGTAAAAAACAGGATCACATTACAGGTTAGATGCAGTTTGCTTTCAGTGCTTTCATGCGGTGATTTTAAATGATCCATAAAGCTTAACAATTTCTTTGCTTGTTGGATATACTTTGAGATTATATTACATTATCCTTTGATGTGCATAGGTTTCTGTTTTCCCATGATGTTAAGTGCTACTGTAAGCAAATACACATCGCTGTGAGAAAACAACAACAGCATATTTGTTTTCTTAGGAGTCGTGAGAGTAGAAGCAGCTACAGATGTCCAAACCAGTCGAGTATGAACCCTTGACCCATTCTAATTTTTCCAACTACTGCTATGTTGTCTCCTCTGGTAGGATGTGGTGTCACACAGCAAAAAGATGAAGAGCAAAAAGAACAAAATGAGCAAAGAGGATCTGGCCATGGGGGAAAAGCAGGGCATCAAGGGTCTGAGCAAAGAGAAGAGGAAGAAACTGGAGGCCTATCAGCATCTTTTCTACCTTCTACAAGTAAGATAAAGAACTTTTGCACAAATTTAGTCATTTTAAATAATTTAAGAAAAATGGAATGCTGAACTTGAATGCTCGCAACTTGGAGCTGACCAAAGGCTTTAATGGAATATTCCAATTAAATGATGCACTGATTGCCACAGGAAATAATTTTGCTTGTTCATTAAAAAAAAATTCATATCATACATTTATAAATAAACTGTATTTCTAAATAATTTATTTATAAAATATGTATATATTCAAATATATAATTAAAAAATATTTTAAACATTTACGGAATGTATAAAATGCATAAAAACCTTTCTGTTATATTTTTTAATCAGCGAGTTTTCTTCATTTAACAGACCAATCCTTCATACCTGGCCAAGCTAATCTTCCAGATGCCCCAGAACAAATCCACCAAGTTCATGGACACTGTGATCTTCACATTGTATAACTATGCTTCAAACCAGCGGGAAGAGTACTTACTGCTCAAGCTTTTTGAGTCAGCCTTGCGAGAAGAGATCAAGTAAGATATACTAAGATATACTTAGATTCTATCTTAAAGATAGAGATACTGTTTGTTATCTCAAGCATGCAAGAAAACAACACTGTTTTTGGAGAGACCAAAGCTGCTTTTCCACTATCGGGCCGAACGGTTCCATTCCGTGTCGAGAACAGTTTGTAATCGTACCGCGCCGTACCAGGCTCACGTGAAATACAACTGGAACCGTACCTGACAGTTCTTAGAACCGTTTGGCCCGATAATGGAAAAGCGGCTCAATATGCCTCTGAATTCATAATTAATGCATCAAATATCTGTGATACAGTATATCTTTATAATATTGAGTATGGCAAATATCATTATCGCTCTTCTGGCAGATCTAAGGTGGATCATATCCAGGAAATAGTGACAGGGAACCCTACAGTTATTAAGCTGGTTTTGAGCTTTTACCGTGGTGCTCGCGGGCAGAACGCTCTCAGACAGCTTCTAGGCCCTGTGGTGAAAGAGATCATTGAGGACAAGAACCTGGGCATCAACACTAACCCTGTAGACATCTACAAGGCTTGGGTTAATCAGCTAGAGACCGCTACAGGAGAAGCCAGGTTTAAACACGCACACACCATCCATCTGCATATTTTCTCATCTTCTACATATATTATACGCTTTCATTTAGACTTCTTGACATCCATTTCCTTCCATTTTTGTTAGCATATTTACATTTTTCCATACTATTTAAAAATTGGAACAATGAAAATTGCATGACCAAAATAAACAAGCTTATTTGTATGTATTGCTGTTTAAAAGTTTGGGGATTGCTTAGTTATTAGAGGAAATAAATGCTTTTATTAAGTGAAGATGCATTATATTTATGAAAAGCGACAGTAAAGGCTTTTACATTATAACAAAATACCTATATATTTAAAATAAATAATGTTTCTTTTTACATTTCAGTTCACATTTACATTTAGTCATTAGCAGACGCTTTTATCCAAAGAGACTTACAATTCATCAAAGAATCCTAGAAAACAAACACATTATGGTTTCCTCAAACATATTAAGCAGCACAACTGTTGTCATTATTGATTTTAGTTTTTATTTATTAATTTTTACTACTGTTGTTGAACTTCTAGTAAGCTGCCATATGAGGTCACACCAGAGCAGGCTCTGTCACACGAGGAAGTGAGGGCTAAACTGGAATCCTCCAATCAAGAGCTCCGGACGGTCACAGATAAAGTTCTCGGCTCAATCATGTCATCACTGGACACAATCCCGTAAGAATGAAGACCATCCCAGGTTTCAAGCAGATGTTCAGTTCTGATTCATGCAGTTCATTTTCATATCGCTTGTTATGTATGCCAGATATGCCTATTGTATTATTATTGTATACATACAATGTAACCGAGTCATTGTGCACTAGGGGACAGCAGAGTAGTTAAAAATATAGAATCAGTCCAAAACAAGACATTTTCAACACATAGCATTGTGTAATATTTTGCTCATGCATTACATTCTGCTGATTTGATTTTTACTTTTGCATCATTTGATCTATTTTCTTTTGCATGCAGTTACGGCATGAGATATATTGCTAAAGTTCTAAAGGACACGCTTCATGAGAAATTCCCTGATGCCACAGAGGATGAATTATTGAAGGTCAGATGTTAAAAATTGAAATGGTACACCTGTATCCATACAAATGTTTCGTTTTTAAATAAGTATTCACTAGGCCTGTCTGCAAAACTCTTTTCATATTTGAAATGTAGCTGTAATTGCTTGATACACCAAACCACAGCTGCTTAAAGATTTAACATCTTAAGAACCCTGAAAAAAATTGGTTTACATGAAATAAGTGCTGTCTGAATGGTACTGTGGGAATCTTCTTCCCACAGATTGTTGGGACTCTGCTCTATTACCGTTACATGAATCCTGCCATTGTGGCTCCAGATGGCTTTGACATCATTGACATAACAGCCGGAGGACAGGTGCATACGGAGCAGAGGAGGAACCTTGCGTCAGTGGCTAAGATGCTACAGCATGCTGCTGCTAACAAGCTGTTTGAGGACGAGAGCGACCATCTCACCCCAATGAACAGCTACATCTCCCAGACCTACCAAAGGTTCAGGTGAGGAGAACAGAGCACTTGTCCAGGGTCACAAACAATGAACACTATTCCTGCTGGGAAGAATCAAAAACTTATAGGAATAGTACACCCATAAATGACAAATCTGTCATCATTTACTCATCCTCATCTTTTTCCGAACCTATGTCTTTGGAACAAAAAGTATATATGTGACCCTGGACCACAAAACCAGTCTTAAGTCGCTGGGGTATATTTATAGCAATAGCCAAAATTATTGATTTATCTTTTATGACAAAAATCATTAGTACATTAAGTAAAGAAGAAAAGTGACTATTGCATCTCACAAAGTGAGATTCAATTTCATTCTTTTAAACTATTACAAATTTTAAGCATTCATATTTTATGTAGAAATTGATGAGTAGAACAAAAGATTTGAATCAATCACAGATCTGAGAGTCAGGGCAGGCTGAGGATGTATGAAAATGGAGGTGAAAGGTGGGGAAGTGTTTTTGTGTGAAAGTAAGGCATCAGCAGAGAGGAGGGGACATGTGTTCCCACTTCAGACACATTAGTGTGTGTGTGACGAGACTGGAAGTGCTAAATGACCTTTAGACCTAAGCCCCTCATTCCCATGCTGGTGAATCATGCTTACTGGAAACTCCCTGTTTTATGTATTTTTTTCCCTCAGACTCTCAGGAACTCTGCCTGATTACACATCTGTTATAGACCTGGTAGTTTACACTTGAGCTGGATTATTGCAGTTTAGCATGTGACCTTCTCATTCAGGTCTACTTGGCATTATACATTTGTTTTTATCTTGTTTTATTATTTTGTTGGTTGTGCAAAACTCAGTAGAAAGCTCAACAGATTTCTCTAAATTTGAACAGCTTATACAAAATTCCTCACTGTCTTTTGCCTAATTTCATGTGTTTTCAGCTACTCATTTTAGCATTTTGATATTGATTCTGAAGAAATCCACAGATTTTCCACCAAAATCACAACGAAATCCACAGATTTAATCTTTTCTTTTTTGATTTTCAGGGGCTTCTTCCAGGCAGCTTGTGACGTTCCAGCTCCGGAGGAGAAGTTTAACGTGGACGAGTACTCTGACATGGTGACACTCAGCAAACCTGTCATCTACATCTCTATTGAGGAGATTATCAACACACACTCTGTAAGACATACAACTTGACATACAACTGAGAATTAGATACAGATATACAGTTGCACAGTTGAATTGTGCACAGTAAGATAGGGTACATTTTCATTTCGTGTCAAATTCAGTAGAAGAGATGACCTTTTATCTTATTTCTGGGCTGTTCATATGAAAGAGAGAATCCGGTTTTGACGTGTCTTATCAAAACTTGTGTTTTCCGCATTTACTGTTGGGCCTTGATCTGTAATGTGAAGTCAAATGCTTTTTTTTTTAGACCTGCAGCTCATTGTGATTAAGTTTCATTTCCCACCTATGAGTCATGAGAAAAGTCTTCTGTGAGGAGTGGCTTAACTTGATCCATATGTGTGAGGAAGTGAAATTATGACCTGTGCAGACATAATAGTCTCTCCAAACATTTACCCTCTCAGTCAAGTCTCTACATTCCTTCTGTTGAAAAAAAAAAACATTTAGAGATGTTTCTCATTATGCAGCACTTAGACAATGAAATATAAGAAAATGAATCACATGAAGATGGGGGCATCTAAGATATTAACTTTAAATTTTACATTTATGTATTTAAAAGATGTTTTTTATTCAGAGTGACTTAGATTGCGTTTCAAGGCATACATTGTTTTTCATGCATTGCCTGGGAATCGAACATATGAATTTGGCATTGTTAGCACCATGCTCTACTCTTTAAGCTGCAGCAAAGTAGCTTTGACAAATCTATAAAACTATACTACATCAGACTATAACATATATCATACTTAACAGTGCATGTACAGTATTAGAACAATTTCATAGAATCTTCTGGGTTTTGCTGTGAATGTAACATAGTTCTCACAGTTAGTAGTAATAACAATTGCGATTATTTAATTTATTTTGATCCAAGCTGTGTGATGTTAAGTATTATTGTGTTTTGTAGACTGTACAGACTACTACTTGTAGCTGGAATACTTAAATTGGCTTTTTTTCTTCTAGTTGGTGTTGGAACATAAGGAAGCTATTGCACCAGATCACAGTGATCTTCTGCATGAACTCCTGAAGGACCTGGGGGAAGTTCCTGACGTTGAGTCACTACTTGGTAAAATTATAACAAATACAAACACATAATTTCATTCATTCACTGGGAGCAGCTTTCAAACACCAGCAGTTTATCCACCTAGAAGTAAAGAATGCAACAGTGTTGCCTTTGGCAAAAAAAAGTCCAGATCAATATGCCCTCACTGACAGCTGATTAAAAGAAAAGGACACAGGGTTCCTACGGGGTTTGGAAAAGTATGAAATTTGATTTAAGTATTTTCCAGGTCTGGAAAAGTATGGAATAAAGAAAGCAGAGTATGGAAAAATATGTGTTTCCAGGTTATGTAGCTATGTAGCTTTCAGTTTTTTTATAATAGAAAATTAAGAATTTAATGAAAATAAATTAATCTTACAAGAAGTGAGGTTTCATGGCAGCTGTTTAGTGATTCTTTTGTGATCGCCAAATATGACTGAATGAATTCAAGGTGCATATTTTCATTATGCAAAATGCAGGTTATAAGCATTCTTAACACCGTATAACATAACCTCAAGGACCTTTGCAAAAATAAAAAATATACAGACTTTTATGTGCGCACAGGAAACCATTACTTTTAGCATATAGGACAATGCACTCTGAGCCACCTGTTGTGCTATCGGCCCATTTCACGGTGTGGTTTCTTGGCTGCCACTATGAAATCCAAATGAAATGAAAGCCAAATCTTAAACACTTTTTTACAGTACCAGTCTTTTTATAGACCCTTGAACTTGGCCAATTTTATGCCATCAGCCCATTTCATGTCATGGTCTCTCCACTACCACAGAAGATGTGTTAAATTGGACATTAGGCTTTGATATTAGAGGTACTACTGTAAGAAAAGCACAATTGTGAGCTGGTAGATCTATTAATTCATGTGCTTCCATGCTATAGTTTTATTCGTAGTAAGATAGCAGTGATGCACAAAGGAAATAGGTAATATAAAAGTAGACATTTTAATGCGTAAGCATGCAAAACATTCCCATGAACATGTGAATAGTTTCTTGAGGGCACAAAAAAAAGTTTGTGTGCATGTAAGTGTGTATATTTTATTTCTTTCTTTATTTTTTTCTTTTAGCGACTCTGTATGTTGTCACTTCGAGAAAATCAATGGAAATAAAAATATTTACAGATGACTGTATTGTATACCAAATATAAGGCTGAAAATTATGCTCCATGAACAATTTCTGTTACATGTGGTCTGAAAATCCACTGAGAGGTTTGGAAATTTGACTCTGGAAAAGTATGGAATTTTGAAATGAAAAATGTGTAGGAACCCTGAGGACAGTTAACCGCTGTCAGAACAATAATGAATGTGAAACTCTGACACCCAGGTGAAGGAGCTTTGGATGCAGATGACCCCAGCAAGGAGAACTCTCTGAGTCAACTGGCCAAAACAGAGGTCTCCCTTACCCTCACCAACAAGTTTGAGCTGCTGGATGGAGATGACAAAGACATGAAGGGACTGATGATGAAGTAAGTGAGCAAGTAATCATCACTTCTTCAACTGCCTTAATACGTAAAATGTCCTAACATATAAATATCTCCTTGCCCACACTCAACTTTTCTTCACTGTCTTCATTTCCTGTCTTCATATCTCTCCTGACCCATAGGAGGAAATGGTTTGGTGTTCAGTTTTATCTTTTCCAGTTCTAAAATGGGCCTTTTTTTGACCAGCTTGTGTAATTAGAATTTTTGAGTATAGGCTTGTTCACACTAAGACGAATGTTCAGTGCAAAAATTTGATGCGATAAACATTTTCATTTAAATGAACAGCTGGTAATAAAACACAAACTTTTGCATCCCGTCAATGCAACAGAGTTGTTTTACATAGATGTATTCTAATTTCTTTTTCATCACAATGCAAAGAAAACTGCCCAACCAGAAAAAGCATGATTTTGGTCATATGGTGTAAAGAGGCCTTAAGGACGGAGGTCACCATGTACTTGAAATGTAATACTCTAAGGAAACATTTGTCAACTCATTTTCTGGCCACTATTGTCCTAGCACTTGTGTCCTAACCTCTAGCTTTCTAGCCTGTCTTTGGGAAGGAAGCAGGAACCATTGACGTCACTGCTCATTGTCTATATGTTTACATCTGCTCCATTTCCACTCAGAAAAAAACACAGCATCTGTGAAGCCCCAGTGACCCAGACGTGGATGATCTTCTGTTTACAGATCGTATGAACATCAATTACTGTAACCAGCCAGTTTGTGCAGTTTGCGACAAACCACAAATTAGTCTGCACTTCCTTAACAGGCATTTTTGTATGCTTACACTAGCAGACAAAACTGCTCCGAACCTGCATAACTTTCTTTCTTTCTTTCTTTCTTTCTTCTGTGGAACATACATAAAACAAGATATTTTGAAGAATGCTCTAGTCTCTCCAAAACAACATTGGACCACATTGACTGTAGAGACAAAAACACCATATTTTTTTAAGGTCATGACAAACATAAAATTTGTTAAATTCAGTCCAGACATTTGTAAGTTGGGATATTTCACCCAAAATGAAAATTCTGTCACTGTTTTGTCCTTTATGTCACCAGCATATGGCAGTCTTTATCAAATCTCAATTGTGAGTGCCTGTGAAGTAGTCTTGCATTGCATTATATTCTGGACAATGTCAGCCTGTATCTTAACAGATGAGACAATGCACAACATGAGGCACTCTGATATTCCTGACTAGGACATCCTTCTCTTTGTTTGCCTGTCACTTTACAGAACAAAGAAACTGATAGTGGATGTTGTGAGAATTCAAAATGGGGAAACACTCACTGATATCCTAGAAACTCCTGCCTCTGCTGCACAGGTATAGTAGGCTCTTGAATTAATGATAAAGATTGAACAGAGGTCAGTCTTCCAACAGATTGAAATTAAATTCAATCAATTCGCCTAAATTAAATTCAATCAACCATCTCTCTCTCTCTCTCTGGTGCTGTAGGAGGCAGAACACGCTAAGCTAGTAGAGCGACAGGTGGTGCAGGACTCTCAGACTCCAGAGGGGTTGAAGAGCAGCCAGGCCATGCTGGAGGACCGCCAGCTGCCTCTAGAGCAGAAGAAGAGAAAGATCCTCAGGAACCTGAGAACTCTGGAGCAGGCTGGTCTGGTCAGCTCAAAACACAAGTACCAGGAAGTCATCAATGACATCTCCAAGGTCAGGCTCTATTGATCTCAATCAGGGGTGCCGGAACTATTGGACAAATGTAGTTATAATGATTGCTTCTGTATTAAATCATACCGTGACCTTGTCCCTTTAGGACTGCTGGGTACCATGTTAAGGCTAGTTCACACTACAGGATTTTAAGCCCGATTTGCAAGTTAATGAGCTCGCCGACAGGTCGGTCTGTAATCAGGGGGAAATCTGCGGGTGATCAGCGCTCCGCGATCTTTATGTGTGAACTACACAACGATGCATCAAAGAGGCTCGCTGACGCGTCGCCGACACCTTGCCGACGCCAAACAAATATCTAGCATGCCAAATATCTGGACCGGTCGGCCGACTCGACATCACGTGGTGTCAGGTGTCGTGACGAGCTACAGCCAATGAAAGATTAAGGCATGGGTCGGGGTCACCGGAAGAAAAACAACAGCAGCAAATTCGCTTAAAGAAAAGTTAGGCTTTTATTTTTGCACATAAGTGTCTTTCACTCTTTCACAGGCTTTTGGCTGCTATATCATTTTTATTAACCACCAGTAGTTACTGTTGTCATGACTGACAAACACTCTCACACTACACTCATGTTCTCACGCAGTGAAAAAGACATCGCAGAGCAAAGAGGAAACTAACCACACACCGACAGAGAAGGTTACTTCTGATATGAAACAAGGTCTCAGGACTCTCAGCTTTTAAATTGAGTCATTTTTAAAGAAATTCAAACAATAAATACCGTTTTGTGGCTCTTGGGTCGTGACCGATTACTGTATTGCCGGTTCAAACACATGAACCGATCGTCTTTTCATATTTACTTAATGCACAAAATGAATATGAATAAACATCAGAAAGTGTTTAATTTCAGCCGCGGAACACACCATTTTAAGTCCACCGAAGTTAATATGCTCTCCTGTCTGATTTGGGGTTAAGGCTAGAAGAGATACAGCTGCAGCTACTGGGCATGCGCATTTACATATTTTCCGAGCCGACAATATAACGTGAAACCTATGAAAATGGTTTAAAAAGTACATTGCGCCATAGTTTCATCACTTTAGAGTGTCGCAGTGACCGTCTTTTTGCAGTAAAGGACCTGTCATAGTTTAACCAGTGGGAAGATGACATGAAGCAAAGCGAGCAGAGCTGCATTGAAAACAGATGAGCACACACACGGGATTGTGTCCACAGAATGATAAGAGCATACGTTTTAATATTATTTTATTATTTAACACTCAGAATTGAACTTAATTTACTTACTTAACTTAATGCATACAGCGCCAGACATGACAGATTTTCTGGTACCAAAACAAGTATTTAAAGGAATACCTTAACTTATTGCCGTTAACGTGGCAGCCAACAACAGCACAGCTTAATCCTCCACACATTTTTATATTTAGTTATATTGAAAAAGTAAAAATTTAGTTAATCTTTTTCACTCCGTTTTAACATGTATTTCTATGAAGACTGGCTGTAGCGGTCGGGCAAGATGGCGGATAGCAGCGGCTTTCTGATTGCCTGTCAATCAAGCTCTTTGCAATTGTCGAGTTTATTCATGACAAAACGTGGTTTAGGGACTGAATCGAGTCATTGGGTGACAGAGTTGTTGTCAGCTCGTGTAGTGTGTAACCCCTGGTTGCTGATCATTTAAATAGAGTCATGTAGTGTGAACATCACAACAACTAAAAGACAGACAATCAAGTCGTGTATTCTGAACAGCACAGCGATCTGCCGACGTCTAAAGTCGTGTAGTGTGAAATTGGCTTTAGTCTGACTGTTTTTACAATATAGTATTTCTATTAACAAAAATGTTTTATTTGGTAGGACATTCGATACCAGCGGCGCTACAGGCAGAGGAGGAAAGCAGAGTTGGTGAAGCTGCAGCAGACTCTGACTGCGCTCAACTCAAAGGCAGCTTTCTATCAGGAACAGATCAACTACTATGACACATACATCAAAACATGTCTTGATAACCTCAACAGAAAGTGAGTGGAGATGCACATGAAGTTCTTGTACATATGCACTCATGATTATGGGCCTACTGTATATGTGCCTCTTAATAATCACTAGTAATATTTATAAACAAATTAAAGGCAGGGTAGGTGATTTGGTAAAAAAAAAATTGTTATCCTGGTTGAAAGGCGTTACTTGTACTGTAATGTTTTCTCACTGGTGAATGAAACATGAGGTAATCTGACAGCATTGCATTCAGTCCTCCACCAGCACCGTCTCTCATCGTGTCGCAGGTTAGTCTCTGGTCTGCCTGAGCCTCTGAGCGCGTTTGTGTGTTTTGCAAAGTGGTCATGCAGGGAGGGTGGGGATCTTGCTTTCAAAGCTAACTTGCTATCGCTAGCCTTTCAGAAATCGCCTACCCTACCTTTAAGGGATCAATATATAAAACAGCAAACAGTTGATAAATATATTCAATTAACACATTCTAAATACAAAATATAATGCTAAACCTGAAAATAGTTATTTTCAATATGATCATGATAACCGTCTTATTGATTTTCTACTGATTTGAGGTACAGCACATCTGATTTCAATATCAATTTGTTCATTTATCTGTGCAATTAGATTATTATTTAATTGCTCATTTATTTTATTTAACCTCACGACTCATTTATATCAATTTGTCTATTTATCCTCATGTTTAGACAATCATTTTCTCATTTGATATATTGATATTTAATGATTAGTGTTTGCCACAATTGAGCCCTGATACACAATGGCTTGAAGGGAACTTGGAAATTGGAAAGTGTCTCCTGTCATTTCCTATAAGACATATAATATTTTATTGATGGTTGTTTTGCAATCAGGAATTCACGAAGGTCCATTAAACTGGACAGAAAGGAAGAGGAGAAGAGCAGTAAGAAGTCCAAGGCCTCGTCTCTGAAGTACACAGCTGCCAAACTGCATGAGAAAGGAGTCATTCTGGAGATTGAAGGTCTCCAGACTAATCAGTAGGTTCTTCCTCTTTGCACCATTTCTTTTCATTCTATTAATAATTAATATTTGTATTCATAATTAATAACTTTACTATGAATATCAAGTACATAATATCTAAACTGAACTTTCTAATATCTAAAGTTAACCATCCTGTTCTGCTCTTCCACATGCAGTCCAAAGTGGAGTTTAAGCCAACTATTTTTTGCAATCTCTTAAGGCAGATCAAAAGAAAAGAAAAAATGTTATCTTTAAGTGCTCAGTGATTTAGTCGTTAATTTGTTGTCAGTCTCAGGAATGTTATGTTTATAATTCTTTTTGAACAGGCAGGCGCTACCAGTCATTTTGTAACACTGAAATTATTTGCACTGTAAGATGTACAGTATTAAGCTCCACCTATTCCAGTACTTCAGTCAGTGTTTTGTACATTTCAGGTTAAAAAATGTCATGTTCGACATTTGCCCTTGTGAGGAAGTGGGAGACTTTGAGATAAAGGCCAAGTTTATGGGAGTTGAGATGGAGAAGGTGCAACTGCATTTCCAGGTCAGTTCCCAGGTGCACAGAGCCACATGCAGGATATTATTTGTATTATGTGGAATTGCATTTATGGACACACCAATACAGACCTGTTTTTCACCTCTTGTGTGCTTTTTTTATTATTATTATTATCAGGACCTGTTGCAGCTTCAGTATGAGGGAGTAGCTGTCATGAAAATGTTCGACAAGGCCAAAGTCAACGTCAATCTACTGATCTTCCTTTTGAACAAAAAGTTCTATGGAAAATGAATATCCCTTGGAGTTAATTCAGTGAAAATATGTTCAGTGAAAAATATTAACTAGCTATAAGTGTCTCATTTTAGATGTTAGTTTACACAAATTGTACAAAAAGAACAGATTGTGCCTTTGGTTTTTAGATGTTTTTGTAAAATACATTTCTCTGAGCATTCAGGGTATTTGTGCAACTGTGTTTGCAGCTCTTCTGTATTTAATTAACTATAAGATCTTACCATTCTAAGAATTATCATACATGCAAAGCTGTACATAAAAAGCTTACATATGAAAGGAAATTTAATCAAACCACAAGACTTTTTTTTTTTTTTTGAAAATTGTGTATGGATTATATTTTTCAATGCAAGTTAATTGAAATATATATTTTATAGCAAGTAATGTTTTGATGCTGCAATGTTTTAATATCTTAGAAATGAATAAGATGAATGACTTTTAATGACTGATAATGCACTACTGCCATATGGCTGTTAAATAAGATAAACCAGAGGAGACTTTTCACAAGACGTCATGAACTAGTGCCTTTCATTTCTAAGTGCTCAAATGTCTATCTTTTTAAAGATACTTATTAAATGGCATTCCTTAAAGTTTTCAGTAAACAAACAACAATGTTCTGTGCTGAGAAGATGGATTAATGTAATTGATTATAAATAAATACAACAATCATACATCAAAAAGTGTTTTTGTTGTTTTTCATACACACTGTATATATAGTGGAGACTGGATATATCTGACACAAGGGCTGTGTTACGAATTAAAAGCCCAATCATATAAATGCAGACGTTTATGATTTTTTCAAATTTTTGTGATTACTATTCTACAATCAAAATTGCACCGTCATAGCCTACTGAATGTTTTAATAGCAGTTGGTGAAACAAATGAACATAATATACTGTAAAGTAACTTAAAAAAGAACTCCCCCTTAAAAGTATCAGTTAGTCCAGGGCTCCCTTGTGTTAAGTAGGCGTTGACATGCACGCGACAGACGGGGGAGTGAATTCATCAGCCGCCAGCCTTTCCTGATGTCCGAGGACTGCTGTTGAGCTCAGGCTCATTCACTGAAACTCTTTGCCTGTTTTCATCATTTTTGAGGCGCACCGCTTCACTCAGCTGTGATGTTGAGGATTGTGGTGTTGATGGGGCTGCTGGCTGTGGAGGGCTCTGCGGCTGCTCTGCCCAAGAACGGTAAGGAATTTACAGCATCTTTCTCTGCACGTGGCAGGTTACAATATGATGAACTTAAGTAACATACATTGCGGAGTAAATGTGAACTTTCTGTACTTTGCATTTTTGAAAGTAAGCAGACGTGTAAGTTATAGACTATTGCTGCTTCTATGGCAAGCAAAGTTCACACTAAGTGCTTACTATTAGTTTGTAAATAACTCGGCATAAGTGTTGGGGAGTAACTAGTTACATGTAACGGAATTATTAATTAGAAAAAAAAATGTAACTGTAATCAGTTACTGAGAAAATATAAATAAAATAAAATAATACGTAAATAAATTAGCTACTTGTGAAAATGTTAACGAATACAAAGTGGTTAGCCTACATCTAAAAGTGTGTGTGGTGGGGGGGGGGGGGGGGGGGGGGGGGTAATGACCTATACAGAGCCCTGAAATTCGTTTAATGCAGCATTTATTAAAATACAGAAATTATATAAATCAAAATAAGTTTTAATTTGTAATATTAAACCAGGGTTAAGCAAGGAGTGATAACAGAAATCATAACTTCGTGGGTTTGTTTCATCTTCATTTACTGCTTGAGCGCCTCTGATCTGCACGCGCTGCTCCAGCACGCGCTTTCACCTGTCTTCTACTGAGAGCCGCGCGCTCGCGGAATTTAAAAATTAACGGTCATTTCACTTTACTCGTACTCGTTCGTTTATCAACCTATTTATTGAATGATTACTTAAAATGAATATAGTTTTGACCGTAAATATGATGTCGGAGGGATTTGACAAGCCTAACCGAAGAGAACATGATGTTAAGCGATAAGTTTTCCTTTAACGTTACGGATCAAAAGAGGAGTGTCCCGCTGTACAAACGGACTTCAGTGGTAAGAAATTAATAGTGATAACCTACTTTAAGTCAACTTTAAGTTGTAATTTTTTATTCTTTTTTAATATCTGTGAATAAACGTCATATTTTATTAACCATACATTGTGTGAAGTCATTTTTATTTGGTGCTGAAGAAATAAAATCTGGGTAGCTACCCCTTAATGGACGTATTTAGTTTTATTTAATCTTATAGTTGATGTGCTCAGATTATTTATTAATTAAACAATAGATAAAAACAAGATATGTTTTTTATAATACTGATTAGGCGTCCATACGGATCAGTTCCATGCCACTTATACTATACTGGGTCGTGTGTGCTGGATGATTACTGACCTACAGTGGAGTGATCATACTGGAGTAAATGGGTTAGGGAAACGTTAGAATAATGTTCTAAAAACCAAAAACTAACGTTCTGTTTCTGTTAAGAAAATTTTCCTGGATAACCAAAAACAAACCATAACAAATAACGTTCTGGGAACCAAGAATTGTTAGTAGGGACATGAGTGTCGAGTCCTATATATATACACACACATGCTGGGTTAAATACAACCCAGTGCTGGGTAAATATTGGACAGAACACATGCTGGGTTGTTTTCAACCAACAGTTGGGTTAAATGTTTAACCCAACCGCTGGCTCTAAACAACCCAATCCCTGGGTTCGTCCATATTTTAGCCAGAGCTGGGTTGTATTTAACCCAGTTTATATGCAGGGACGGATTAACGCACGGGCCTACCGGGCACGTGCCCAGGGCACTGGACCAGAGGGGGGCCCAGCCGAAATACCCTACTCCCAGAACGCGATTTCAACCGTGCCCCCTCAGATTTTTGAGGCAAGTGGATTTTGAATGCAGCATCCAAAAGACAATAAATAAATAGCCAAATAATATTTTTTATATTTAATAAACGATCACACCGGTGTGATTAGATCATTCTGTGTCAACCCAGCCAACCCAACTCTTGTCCGACAGTTTATCAGAATTACCGGCCCGAGTATGGAGCGAATTTTGTGCCAATATTCATCAAACAAATCCAGTGTTTTGCAAATAAACAATCTGCTTTGCAAAGAAAAACTCAACTTTCAAACAAACGCAAAGTGATTTTCAAATACAAAACTCTTTGAGAGAAAATGCAGAGGTATGGACTAATATATACTGTGTGTTACAACTGTGAGACTCATTTAACTAGGCAGTCTTTCCCTATAAAATTATTTATTTCCCTATAAAATTATTGTCGCTATCCACTATACATTTGCATTTTAGTATTACAATATATTGTTATACTCCTGCGTTGTTTTGAATGTTGAACAATTGTATGTATATATATGTATATTCTATATCCCGCGATCCAACAGAGGATAAGAGGTATGGAGAATGGATCAGTTTTTATAGGGAAAGACTACCAAGTTAAATGTTTAGCCATGTCACCTCTGATTTTTGAACTAATCCATCATGTTAACAACTTTACAGCACTTGTTGTGAATTTCACTGACACTGTAGTAGGGTCACTTTGTGAAAACATCTAAATGGTTAATTCTAGATCTAGTAAGACAGAAATTCACCTGTTCCACACTCATATTGGTCTGAAAAGGTAAAGAGGTGTTTCAGGTCTTGGGAGACTAACGTAAATTGACCAACAGCGCCATCTGCTGTTTTTGGAAAAGAAAGTTGCTCAATTGCACATGTGAGAAAATCTGTCCGCACACGTGTGAGAAAATCAGCCTGCATGCATTTGTGAGAAAATCAAGCCAAGTTTCCTCATAAAAAGGCAAATGAGTCTCACAGTTGCAACACACAATACATATATTTGTCCATACCTCTGCATTTTCTCTCAAAGAGTTTTGTATTTGAAAATCACTTTGCGTTTGTTTGAAAGTTGAGTTTTTCTTTGCAAAGCAGATTGTTTATTTGCAAAACACTGGATTTGTTTGATGAATATTGGCACAAAATTCGCTTCATACCCGAGTCCGACAAACATGATGTGCTTTCTGCCGTCTTGAACAGGAACGCTTCACAAAAATGAACTGAAGCTGAGCGAATACATGCCTCACAGACATGATAAATATATCTATAGAAAGCTTTAAATTATCACTTAACGAAATAAAAAAAATTAAAACAAAAACTTTTATTATAATCTTGATCATAATCAATAAAGATGCATTTCTCTCTAAAGGCGCTTCTAATGAGGAGACAGCGAGTCAGGATCAGCAACTTCATCCTTGCGACACAGACTCAGAAAACCTAGTAGGCTATATTAGTAAATAATTCAAATATCTCCTTACTATTTCCCACAGACACATTCATGGTTATGTTTGCTGGGGTTTTGCAGCAAGCTTTAGCCTATTGCGTGCATTTGAGCACAGAACTATTCCGCTGCGCTGAAGTCACTTGCGCTCGCTGCTGCGGGACACTAAACACCATCGAGCTGCTCGCAGTCGCGGCGCGGTCTCCTGTTGTCTCCACCAGCGCGGAAATGTTTTTCATCACTAATTGATGGATGTCTAAAATATAAAATTAAGGAGAAACCTAAAACAGGCCCTCGGCCCGGCCCGCGTCTGAACTATGACGTGAAAATTGGCCTTTTGCCGAACTTTATTTCTCCCTTTTCAAATCTCATATCACATCGTAAAGGCATTTATTTTTTATAAACATGAAAGAAATAACCAAAAAGTTAAAAATAAAGTATAGAGTAGGGTTAGGGTAGGTGTAGGGAGGCCTTTATTATCAATAAGGTGGCATCCATTTAATAATTTGAATTAAAATGATAATTTACACAATACGTTATTATAGCATATGTTTTATAAAGTAATACAATACTGAAGTGCAGATAATTGCCACTATTTTGCAACAAGTAGTATAAATAGCAGAAAATCCTGCTATTTTAATATAGTGTAAATATAATCTATAGCTATTTGCTCTTAGTGTAAATAATATATTGCTAAAAAAAAATAGCTGTTTTCACTTGGTGTAGATAGAATCCATTGCTATTTGAACTTTGAAAATGACCGCGATTTCAACTGAGGGGGGCCTATAATCAGTCCGTGCCCAGGGACCTCTGCGTCATGATCGTCCCTGCTTATATGTGTATTTATGTATGTAGCCTATGCTGGCTGGCAGAGGTATTCAAATAATTCATGTAATGAGTATAATCAAGGAGTCATTATAACCAGGAAATATCAAGATTTTTGTGACAATGTTTTTAAAAGCAAACATTTTACACCTAAATAATTTCACTATATACTTCTTTTTCCAGAATCGTTTATTCGGACATTTTCTGGTTTTTTCCTCACCGTCACCGACGAGCCAATTGATTTCCTTGACGTGCAGGAGGGCAGCGGCTCCGGGTCTGGTCCAGTATCCAAACCCAAGAAAGATCAGCACCACCATGTGGCTAAAAAGACTTATCACATCTCTCCGGAGGCCTCCAGCTTCCTCACAGGCCGCGTGCTTACCGCTGTCATCCCAACAATATACATTATAGTGTTTATCATCAGCGCTCCTCTAAATCTGCTGGCGCTGGTCATGTTTGTGCGCAAAGTGAGGCCGAAAAAACCGGCGGCGATTTATATGATAAATCTGGCTTGCGCCGACCTTCTGTTCGTCCTGGTGCTCCCGTTTAGGATAGCCTACCATTACAACGGAAATAACTGGATATACGGGGCCGGCATGTGTCGTTTCGTCACGGCTGCCTTCTACTGCAACATGTACTGCTCTGTGCTGCTGATGATGTGCATCAGTGTGGACCGCTTCATGGCTGTCGTTTACCCGATGGACTCGCTCACCTGGCGCAGTCCCCAAACCGCATCCGTCGTGTGCGCCGCCATGTGGCTGTTGTCCATCGGCGGCGTGACGCCTTTGCTAATTTCCAATCAAACCATTCACCTACCTGACCTGGGCATTACTACCTGTCACGACGTCCTTGACCTCCACCACCTCCGCGAGTATTATCTGTACTTCTTCCCCATCATCTCTTCGCTTTTCTTCTTCATTCCGCTCATTTTTAGCACCGTCTGCTACGTGCGCATCATCCAAGCCTTGTGCGCGGCCAACGTGGAAAACCGCGCGAAAAAAACGCGGGCTGTCTTTATGGCCGTAACGGTCTTTTCTGTTTTCGTCGTATGCTTCGCGCCCACAAACATCATCCTGTTGTCGCATTACGTGCAGTTCGCGCACAAGCACAACGAGGCGTCCTACGCCGCCTACTTGGTGTCCACGTGCATAGGGAGCATCAGCTGCTGTCTGGACCCTCTCATGTACTACTTCGGATCGTCACAGTGCCAAAAACAGGTTCTCATCTTTCTCAAGTGTCAGGGAGCGTCAGGCATCGAGAGGAGCGCACAGTTCACCAGCACCACCAGGTCCAGCAAGCTGGAGACTTTTAAAAGCAGCGTGAGCAACCAGTACAGGAAGCTGATGGCATGAGCAGCCTGCTTTAAAAGGAGGTTTGAGAACTTTGCAGCTGGTCAGGGTGAGAGACCTTCTCAAACTAGCTGTAGCAGGATTTAGGATGCTGGAGTTGATTGCACTCATTCATTGGAACTCTTGAATTATTATTATTATTCATAACATTTCCAAGAACAGCCAAATGACTATGGCGCTTAAACAGCTTTTATATCATCTGTGCTAATGTAGCCTATAGATTCTTGCTTGATTTTTGTATTATAAAAAGCTATATTCTTGCAAATAAATGCATATTTACATATCAGATACTTAATGTTTTGCTAGACAAAAATGATAATTGTATGCTACATTTTTTCAGTTCACCGTAATTTACACGATGGCTGGATTTTACTTGGTGAAAATTCTCAAAAACATTTCTACCTGTTTTATCTTTAGGTAGATATTACAAACGTGCACTTACCGTTCAAAAGTTTGGGGTCAGAAAATGTATTCAGCAAGGATGCATTAAATTGACTGTAAATGCATTTATTACAAAAGATTTCTATTTCAAAGAAAATACTGTGATTTTGAATTTTCTATTCATCAAAGAATCCTGAAAAAAATGTATTACAGTTTCCATAAAGATACAAAGCAGCACAACTGTTTTCAGCCTTGGTAATACATATTTCTTCAGCACCCAATCTGCATAATAAAAGGATTTTTGTAGGATCATGTGACATGATCCTACAAATGGATCATGTCACATGAAGAATGATGAAAAAACAGCCTTTGCATCACAGGAATAAAATGCATTTGTTATTTAAAGTTATAATATTTCACAACATTGCTGTTTTACAGTAGGCTATTTTGATCAAATAAATGCAGCCTTGGTGAGCATGACTTCTTTTTAACAATTAGAAAATCTTTACAGCCCCAAACTTTTAACAGTAGTGTATAACAATGCAAATTATGTAAATAAAGGCTTCAAATCTTGTTTAAATGACCAACAGTGCTTTGAACAAGCTTTGATATGTGACCCTGGACCACAAAACCAGTCCCAAAAATCATTAGCATATTAAGTAAAGATCATGTTCCATGAAGATATTTAGTAAATTTCCTATTGTAAATATATCTAAAACTTATTTTTTGATTAATATGCATTGCTAAGGACTTCATTTGGACAACTTTAAAGTCGATTTTCCCATTTTGATTTTTTTGCACCCTCAGGTTCCAGATTTTCAAATAGTTGTATCTTGGCCAAATATTGTCCTATCCTAACAATTCATACATCGTTGGAGAGCTTATTTATTCAGATTTCAGATGCGGTATACATATCAATTTCCAAAAATGATCCTTATGACTGGTTTTGTGGTCCAGGGTCACATACAGTATATTGGTTTGTCTCAATTAAGCTCTTTAACCAGCTCAAATTTCAAATCCAGCAAGAATATTATTTGACCATCTGCTACAAGAAAGTACTAGCATAATTAATTTATGGTGGCTTGTGCAGTTTTTTTTTTTGTCAAGAAAAGTTACATACACAAACACATACTACAAATGGTGAAAATGAATTTTATATCAGCATATCCAAATTCTTCACAGATAGCTGTATTTACAAAAACAAATCCAACATGACAAGAAATCTTGAGGTCCATCCTAAAAAATTCAGGTCAGTCCATTACATTTAGGGATGTACTGTACATTTGTCTTATTCCAGAGTAAAAATGAAATCAAGCCAACCTTTGGTTTGCCTAAACAATGTTTGATAAAGGGTGATTTTGTCAGTGATCGTCGTCTGATCAAATCCTTGTTTAACTTAGTTTGAAAACAAAGAAATATTAGGAAAAACTTGAAATGTCATGTTTAGTTCACTCAACAACCACAACAAAAAAATTTTTTTTCTGCTGTTCAATCATAACAGGTTGTAACTGTGAGAATTATACTGCATCTAAAAGTGGAGGATTTTATTAAGGAACTGCTGTTTTTGGTATCAGCTATGCTGCATACCACAGGGAAAAAAAACAAAAAACTTTTACATAAAAAAGAACATACAAAAACTTGTGGAAAGATTCAATAATTAAAAAATATATTGAGCCCTGTGTGAATCCAAACAGGAGACAGGACAATATTAACAATGGAATGACAAAAAAAAAGGGCGGAAAAGCTTCTTCTAGGTGTCTTCAGCTTCTTTTCATGGCTTGCTTAAGTTTATTCAGATTTAGTTTAGGATGACATTACTGTAATTCACAATAGTTCACCAAAGACAAAATGAGAAGAAAGCCAAAGAACCGGTTTTGAGAAGATCCTGTTTTTTGCTGAACACGGTGAAAACGTAACTCCTGTGCTGTCCTTTCACACACTCATTGTCATGTTTGGAGAATACTGCAAGATAGGAATGTAGTTTGAATGACAGCAGCTGCTGTATTTAACACAAATTATCCTATAGAAATGGCTTTCTGCATACATACACTTTCACTCTGAAATGGGTTGAGGAAGTTACCACCCATTTCTCCATCATCTCTTGGTGTGCCAGGCTGATTATTCATGCTGAGGTTTCCTGGTGAGCTCTGATGAATGTGAACATTGAGTTTGAGGACAGAAACCACAAATGAATTTCAGAGAAATGGTTGTCACTGTTTAAATGTCTGTCAAAACAGTACGGAAATGCCCCATACCTTTGGGAGGCTTTCAATGTCGCCAGATCCTGCTGTTGAATGGAGGGAAAAGGAAGAGACTTGAAAGTATTCAATGTGCAAATGGATTATGTATATATATATATATATATATATATACATACATACAGTATCTCACAGAATTGAGCACACCCCTCACATTTTTGTAAATATTTTATTATGTCTTTTCATGTGACAGCACTTTACTACAGTGTAAAGTAGTGAATGCACAGCTTGTATAACAGTGTAAATTTGCTGTCCCCTCAAAATAACTCGACACACAGCCATTAATGTCTAAACCGCTGGCCACAAAAGTGAAAATGTCCAAATTGGGTCCAAAGTGTCAATATTTTGTGTGGCCACCATTATTTTCACATGAAAAGATATAATAAAATATTTACAAAAATGTGAGGGGTGTACTCACTTCTGTGAGATTATATATATATATGCTATTGTGTTATATCAGTCAAATCTGTCTTACCTAATGAACCATTCATATGATGAGGCTCTGCCATGCTGCCTATTGGGCCATCGGAACCTGCACCTAATGGAAACTGAAAGGAAAAATCCCATAAAACCAAATACACTTTACATGTCCATATTTAAGAAACTACCAAGACTCACATTTGGTCTGTTTCCATTTGGAGGGACTGAGCTGATCATGCTGTACATGTTGTCACTTGAGTTGTTTGACTCTAAAACCAATATTGTACATCACACATTAGTTGTTCATTGTTAGCTAAAGACAAAATAAATGATTTGGTATGGGTAAAGAATGCATTACCGCCTTTTTAGAATTTGACCTAATCAAGATATGTTAGAAGCCATGAACAAGGCTTTTCAGAGAAGCCTTTTGTTGCCTTATGATGCCTTAAAAGGTCTACAGAATGTCAGTGGACTTGAAGTTGTTAGTATTGTGCTGACTGATTCAGTATTTGTTACCTGCGGGACTGGGCATGATGGGTGTTCCTGGAGGGCCACCTCCTGCTGGGGGACCCTACAAACACACTGATTCTGCTTATTCAAATGACCAGAGTGTGTTACCCAAAGTTACCTCAGACAAGGTAACAAAAAAAAAACAACCTTAGACAACATTACCTACCGAATAACTGCCTGGAGATGCAGATGAATAAGGGATCTGCAGGGAGAAAGTACGGGTATTTATATTGTTTAGGATGCAAGACTTTCGATCAGTTATCACAAGGTAAGTTATTGAGAACTAACCGAATTGTTAGTTGGTGGATTTGGCCATGGCCTTCCTCCTGCAGGACCCCTTTACACAACAGTATACAAATATACAGTGGTCTACAACTTTATACAGTAGTGTAATAGGGATTCTGACTTAAAGGGAGTATTTATGGAATGACAATGGACTGTAATGTGAATACAATTACATGTTAATCCCAGGCATCCCAGGTCCCACAAGGGCATTTAGGGGAGGTCTCATCCCACCACCATAGTTCTGGAACACCAATAACACATTACAATAAAGATTGTGAGCACTGGAACATGCTTATACAAATTTACATAATTATCCATGGATAACTCACCTGTGGTCCAATAGGAACCATTCCTCGAGGGGTCATCCTCTGCATGGGCCCACTCATGTTGGGATGGCCTTTGAAATGGGAAAAGGAAGCAAAGCGGTTTCATATTATTACAGCTGTTTACAGAATCTACAGACACAATTTGTATAAATCGGGGAGGATATCTGTCAATTTTGTTGGATGTAAATTTAATAATAAAATTATCTAAAGCATTTCATAAACAAACACACAAAGGGTAGGTGGTGAGGTGGACCTGATCATACAGCAAGTATTGTCATATTTACAGAGTTGTTAGAATTTGAAATACCCGGCTGTCTTGTAGGATCCATCCCACTGGGTAATAGAGACTGGTTCCCAGGCCCCAAAGCCTGTTCAAATCAAGTAACAGTCATTATCATGCACTGAATGAAAACTTTAGATCCTGAAATCAGAATATATAAATACCTGATTGGGTATTCTGAGAGAACCTCTGGGCCCACCTGGGTATCGAGGAGACATAAACTGCTGAGGAAGTACAAGGACAGAGAACAATTAATACATTTAGACTACATTACTCAACAGTTTTCATGGTTCATCCAGCAGGCAAACCACAGCACCTGCAACTGAGTGGCACCATAAATCACACCACCAGATGGCAACATTGTATTTTACATCTGTAATTCAATCTCATGTTAGATGTTCAAATTTACAACTTTATTGGCAACAACTTTACTGGGGCAGTCGTGGCCTAATGGATAGAGACTTGGACTTGTAACCCGAAGGTTGTGGGTTTGAGTCTCAGGTCCAGCAGGGATTGTAGGTGGGGGAGTAAATAACCAACACTCTCTCCACCCTCAATACCACGACTGAGGTGAGACCCTTGAGCAAGGCACCGAACCCCCAACTGTTCCCCGGGCGCCGCATCATTGGATGCCCACTGCTCCGGGTGTATGTTCACTACTGTGTGTACACTTGGATGGGTTAATTCTGAGTATGGGTCACCATACTTGGCCACGCACCACTTCCCCTCCCCTTAACATATTTGGCTTTAATTCAAACCTCAATGTAAAAACAGGAAAAGCATGTTTACAGTAGGGTGACTCTACACTTTTCTCTACTTTTCATCACTAAATCAAATTCTAATGAATAACTATCCTGTTTTACTCATACACATCACACAAAATAGGTTGCAAACAGCAACTCACATTGGCTTCAATAAAAAGGAAAGTGCTGTATTTCAACAGATATGTATTTGTGAAGTTCAAAGCTGATATCTCAGAGGATTGGTTCAAATAAAACTGGATCAAATTATGTGAGTTAGAGAGGACAACTGAAGAAAGTATTGTTAGAGCTGCCAGCTGGATTCTTTGGGAAACTGAGTTTAAGACTATCAGTGAGCGATTGCCAATACACATCAGGCAGGACAGCAGCTCTCTGACTGGCTGCTGACAGTTAATCAATGTATGTTCTGGTGCATTATCACTGACGTACACACAGTCCAGTATTTATGCAGTCAAAATCCTCCTTCAAATATAACACATTATAACAGATAAACAAATAATTGAAAAGACACACATCTCCTCTTTCCAATTAAAAAAATGAAAGTGTAGAAATCCTTACATAATCTGCTGCTACAGACATCCACATATAGTTTTCTTGGCCTGAATAAATATTTAATTGCCCATTCATTCATAATCTCTTCTGACTCAGCACATCTCTCTCAATTCAACTGTCCGTCACAGAAGAAGAAAAGAATTTCTCACTGCTTTTATCTGAAATTATTTCTTCCATGCCGCTCTTTTGTTGTGTTTTAGACAGTTTAAAAAAGCACTGTCATTCAATGACCTTTTATGAAAAAGATGTTTGAAATGAAATGATGTTAAAATCAATTTAATATTTAAAAGTTAAAAACAATGTATAAAATCAGCATCGATAGATATGTTTGTCAGGACAGGACACTCTTCAGACAAAAAAAAAAAGAAAATCAGAAAATTTGTTTATCAATTTAGGTTAGTGAGATGTGTGAACAAAGCCTATTGTCTCAATGCATTACTTCACATTAAAATACACACAAAAATATGTGTGTTTGTACCTGAAAAAATCCTGGGGGCAAAGGCAAACTGTCTCCAGGAGGACTTCCAATCACCGGACTCTGTGTCGCTGCTGCACTCTACAGGACACACACACACACACACACACACACAAAACTCAGATGAAATATTCTGAAATATCTTCAAATATAAAGAAAAACAACATAAAGGACATAAAGGAAACATGGCTTTTGTCCTCGGTCCCGGACACTGCTATAATGCCAAGTGATAACTTCTCTGTTTTTCGGACGGACAGAACAGCAGAGGCCGGTAAATCCAGGGGTGGAGGAGTGTGTTTCATGATTAACAAGAAATGGTGTGATCCCAGGAATATCTCCATTCTGTCGCGTTCCTGCTTGCATCATCTGGAACATCTTTCCATTATTTGCCGCCCATTTTATCTGCCCCGGGAGTTTTCATCGATCATTGTTACTGCTGTTTACATTCCACCACAGGCAGACACCGGCTTGGCTTTGTCTAAGCTTCACGATGTGCTCAGCGGCTACATTAACAAACATCCTGACGCTGCCTTTATCATCGCGGGGGACTTTAACAAAGCTAGCCTCAGGCAGGTCATGCCTAACTTTCATCAACATGTATCCTGTCCAACTAGAGGACCAAATACAAAGGATCATTGCTACACTCAGTTTAAAAATGCCTACAAAGCCTGCTCACTACCGGCTTTTGGAAAATCGGACCATGCCGCCATTTTCCTCACACCGGAATATAAACAAAGGCTCGTTCAGGATCCCTCGGTGCAGAGAGTAGTGACGCGCTGGTCCTCCCACTACAGAGAGAGAATTGAGTCTCATTTCCAGCTCAATGACTCTTGACGGATGTGGCAGGGACTGAGGACCATCTGTGCCTTTGGAAACAAATCCTCCGCAGAGGTGAGAGCAGATCCGTTGCTGGCCGACGAGTTAAACATCTTCTATGGCCGCCTCAATAGCAACGGCGGCGGCGCGACTCTGCCGTCCAGTGCGTCAGGAGGCAGCAGGCAGAGCAGCAATGATCCTGTAATCACCGTGTCGGAGGATGAGGTTCGGAGGGCGCTAAAGAAAGTGAACGTCGGGAAAGCAGCCGGACCTGATGGGATAACTGGCCGTGTTCGGAGGTCCTGCGCTGATCAGCTCCCTGGTTTGTTCACTTCCATCTTTAATGAGTCCCTTGCTACCTCCGTGGTTCCCACCTCATTAAAAAAATCTGTCATAATCCCTGTGCCAAAGAACAATAAACCCTCTTGCCTGAATGACTATCGCCCAGTTGCCCTCACATCTATAGTCATGAAGGTTTTTGAAAGACTTTTTGAAGAGAAACCACATTTGCCACTCCATCCCTGATACTTTGGACCCTCTTCAGTTTGCCTATCGCCCAAATAGACCTACTGACGATACCATCTCTCACGTCCTCCACTCTTCCCTCACACACATGGACAGCAACAATGGGAATTATGTAAGGCTGCTATTCATTGACTATAGCTCATTTTTCAACACTATAGTCCCCATCAAGCTAGCTTCTAAACTCACAGACCTCGGCCTAAATTCCTCACTCTGTGACTGGGTTCAAGACTTCCTCACTGGCAGACCTCAAGTGGTGAAAGTTGGCCAGTTCACCTCAAACTCCATCACCCTGAACATAGGAGCCCCACAGGGCTGTGTCCTGAGTCCCCTGCTCTACTCTCTCTACACGCATGACTGCGTGTCCTCTCACAGCTCCACATCTATTATCAAATTCGCTGATGATACTGTGGTTCTGGGCCTCATTTCCAACAATGATGAGACCGCATATTTGGATGAGGTAGAGAGACTCACATCATGGTGCCAGGACAACTGTCTCTCTCTGAATGTGAGCAAAACTAAAGAGCTGATCGTGGACTTTAGGAAGAGACAGCAGCGGCCCTACACTCCTCTTATGATCAGTGGGACCCCTGTGGAGAGGGTGAGTAGCTTCAAGTACCTCGGTGTAAACATCTCAGAGAACCTGACTTGGACTACACACATCCAAACACAGGTTAAGAAAGCCAGGCAAAGACTGTACCACCTGCGACAGCTGAAGAAATTCAGGGTCTCACCAGCAATCCTGAAAACTTTCTATTCAGGGACCATAGAAAGTGTATTGACTCAGTGCATCTCAGTGTGGTATGGAAACAGCTCCAATCAGGACTGCAAAGCACTACAGAGAGTTGTGCGCTTAGCTGAGCACATCTCAGGGTCTGCTCTCCCCTCTCTGCAGGACATCTACCTCAAACGCTGCAAAAATAGAGCTGTCAAAATCATCAAGGACTCAAATCACCCTGGTAACCGACTATTCACTTTGCTTCCATCTGGCAAGCGCTTCCGTAGCCTGATGGCAAAAACTGAGAGACTTAGGAGGAGCTTCTTCCCCCAGGCCATCAGGCTCCTAAACTCTAACTCTGTGTCATAACATCATTTGACTCCATGTAAATATCACTACATCAATAAGCTATTCATAATTTTTCTCTACCTCATATTGCTGCTATTTAAATACCCTGTACAACTTTTTTGCACATTATTTTGCACATTCCTCTTATTACTATTTAAGTCAACAGCATACTGACCTGCACATTTATATTTATCTTTTTTATCTTTTTTTTTTTTTTTTTTTTTTTCTACTTTTCTTTTTCTTAATATTTGTATTCTATATAATTGCACTGTCCTTGGAGCGGACCTGACTTACATTTCACTGCTGGTTATACTCTGTATAATTGTGAATGTGACGAATAAAAATATTGAATCTTGAAACATATCACTTTAATAAAAGCAGCAAAAATGACTTTAAACATCAGCACTGTATAATAATTGCTGCTCTTTATTATGGCTATAGACAAGTCACTGCACTATAAGCACAGACACACTGTAAACACATTAAGCATAACGAGCATAAAGTATTTCTAAAAGAGACTTCTATTTGCAGCAGAGGTGACAGCACAGAGATGGAGGTCATTAAACAGCCATCAGCACATAAACGTCATGTCTGACATTACCTGCTCTAGCAATAACTTGTGCATACACAAACCTAAGGCTTGGACAATGAGAGGAAATATGAACAAGCGGGAAGACATAGACACTGAGATGTTGGCCCTTCTGGCAAACACATTTTGTCCACTGAATAATTAACAGCACTAGTGTTGATGTACTACAGTTTCGCTGGTGGTTTTGGCTTTCTACTCATTGGAAATGGAGCAGAAGCAACTGTTTTCCCCTGTTTGCCCCTTACATACACTCATGGTAGTTACCTGACCGTACCCAGTGCCGTGAACCCCAGTGGTTAATGATAGCTTTCTGGGTGCCCATGAATCCCTTCTGTACTCTACAGTACCCATTAGTAATTAGGGTGAAAATAACAAAAATATGTCTGGGTCATAATGCATTTCATCCCAAAAACCAAAAGAAAAAAATGAGGGAAAATAATGATTCAGCAGTCCGATTTTGAGGAAAGACACTTCACCAAATTGATTCGTATTTCTCTCAGAAGACCAAGTCCAGATATGGCCAGAGACAATTATTTAAAAATGTATACTAGTACATACAAGTGCAATGGAAATTATTTATCCCATAAATGTACATTTTCAATGTTTCTTTTCTTACTTTGTAAAGAAACAGCTGTACTATATACACAGGCAATATGTTCCAGATTTTAAAAGTTTTAGCCTGCAGCAGCTCGCTCTATCTCTAAGTTCATACATTTCCATATTTATAAGATTTGCTCCTTCTGTCTGCAAAAAGGAGGCAGTGTGTGTGTGTGTGTGTGTGTGTGTGTGAAAGAGATTCCTCCAGTGGCTGACTGGGTAGAGAGACTCATTTCTCTACTCATTAGAGAAACGTGGGTAGCATGGCAAATCCCTTTGTCTAGACTTTCTCATCAGCTGCATCAGGACAACATCCCTATTCCTCCCACTCAGAGCGAGAAATAAATCTACTCAGATCAAAAGAGAGAAACAGAAAACATTAGAACCAGTCTGTAAGAACTCTTGAATGGAGGATGAATGTGGTAAAGGAAAATTGGAATTCACTTAATGTAACTAACCAAACAATCCAAAGTTAACTTGAGAGCGATTGAGATATTCATCTATAGAAATACAACACCAAATTCACCGACATTCATCCAAAATACAAGCAATTTTTATAATCTCAGTCATTCTCACATCTGTTCTTTTAAGCATGTGAATTGTTACATAAGCTCCACTGAGAGACAACAGAGATACATTATAGTGACACGTGAACCTGAGCCATGTGTATATGATGGTAAGATTAGTCTTTAAAGCCTAAACAACACAGACAAAGCAATATAAAAACAGGAAATATACCAGTGACACAGACAGGAAGGAAGACTCTAGCTGCCCTCCTCTATTAATCTCTCCCTTGCTCCCCACATCATCCCCTATCATGCCATCGGACACTTCCTGTGCAAATCAAATAGAAATGTAGAAAAGTTTTACCCCAAAACAAAACAACTGGATGTGGATTTATGGGGTAGATAGTAAATATGTACATTGTATCATGTCCCAAATAGAATATGGGACTTTTACTGTTTGCCAATTTACTGGCAGGATGTGAATCTCTTGTGATTTGTGGTAGAGATATTTACAGCTATACTATTTCCTTACGCCATTATGTGGCGACTAGTAACTGTCTTTGTTAATGATTCATTGAGTCATGTATTTTACAGCATGTGTTTATGAGAGAGTCACTTTCACTCAACTGATTCTTTCCGCAACACTTATTTAGACTCTGAATTGGGATACAGCTTGTGTTTATGAGTGAGTCATTGAATCTTTCACTCAGTTTATTCTTTCAGCAACACTTATCCATTCAGGAATGCTACTCGTTGCTTGAAACTTCAGCATTTGATTCTGCTAGGGATTTGGGACTATTTTATTGGTGGAGCAAAAACAAAGCAACTGGCAACCTGACTGTGTCTGCACATGGCCTCGAAATCACAGTGCAGACACAGTGACCGTATAGGGGCCATTCACATTAAATGTGTATTTGCATTCCACTGTCAGTTTTCTGTTGTTTTTCTATGTAAACACATGCTAGGCCAGCATATTTCACTCTTGAGTTTGCGTCTTTGGCAGCATTCCAAAAATGCACCACTCAAGTAAAAAAAAAAATACTTCTAAAAAACTATTTTTTGTTTTGTTTTAATGTGTTCTGTGTTAACAACCCATTAAAGCACAATATCAGATTCAGAGCGACAACTTGGAGCACTGGTTGTGTGTTAAGATTGGAGCCAGAAGCCTCCTGGGTAATGATGCAGTCCTATAACCACCAGGCAACCTTTCCCACAATATCTGCAGTCTAATCTAATGCAGTGATGAGGTCATCCTCGCCACATCTTCTCTCCTGCTGTCTCTCTCTGCTGCAAACATTCTCTGCTTTATAGATGGCAAGCTTTAACCAACCAGTGTGTGTTTGCTTCTGTGTGTGTTTGAGGGGGTTACGTCAGGACAACAGTGTTTTTCAGTTAACCCACAATGAACACTCATCCCAGCTGCTAACTCACTCTACCCTGAATCCACCTCTCGGTCTCTGGAACACGGCCAGCCAGATATTACAGGAACCTCTGAAAATATGTGTATGCAAACGAATTCAATTGTGTGTAAAAGTACCCTGGCTCAGATTGTGTGCATCAGCCCATATTGAGATTAAATACACAATAATGATAAAGGATTCTCCCCATTGTGCCAATCATCCTTCACACTGGCCCAAACAACAAAAATCAGTAAAAGCAATGTGGTAGATGGTAAACATGAACAAAAAGTTATTTTTAGAGGAATTATTAGGATAAATGTTAATCAGCACCATAATATTAGTAAAAACATAAAACTATAGGAATATGTATTATTTCTCAACATATTTATAATATAATAAGGTGATATGCTGTTATGTAATCTCAGTGAGTATATTTTTGTACTTTTATTATTTGAGTACGTCATTCAATAATGCCACAATATTGTTTGAAAATATCAATAAAACATTATTATTATTATCATAGTACATTAGAAGCTACATTCATTCTGTCAAGCTACAACGTGTTAACATGTTATTGGTCCATTTATGTACATAATAAAAAGTATAAACTATCTATAATTTTATAAACTATCAATAATTTTTACTTTAAAATTAACACATTTTAAAGTAAAAATGTTGACCCCCCCCCCCCCCAAAGATACTGGGGAAGAGATAAACATTTAAGATAAACAAAGATCAAAAAAGCACATGCCAGCTACCCTATTCAGTGTGACAGCAATAATCTAACACTGTGTGAAATATCTCTCTCCATTCAGGGGTGAAAATCTTCATTAACATGCTTGAATAGGCTGCATAATATTATAAGCTATTTCATGCTGCCGTGCTTCCCCTCTTTCTCTGATGTTTAATTTGCTGCTGTTTGTGTTCTACTCTGTGTGTACCACCAAATTACTTTATATATTTAATAGAGCACCATGGTTTAACCATTAATAACATCAGTGTGATTTTGAGTCATATAGTGAATTTCTATACAATGGGTAAATAATGGTAAAAAAGTAAATGAAACACCTTAAAATAACATTTCACATTTAGGTTTTAGTATGTTCGTCATCAAGTAGCCTCAAAGAGCCTCACATAGCCAGACCTTAAGCCACATATTTTTAGTTTCCAAGTTATTTCAGTTTCCAGTGAAATTATAGATCGTAGATGCTGTTTTTATGACACAAGTGTTGCCTAATAGTGTACCAGAATATGTTAAATTCAAAGATTGTTTAGTAGTTTATTGTGGATTATTTAAGAGCTATACTGATGTAAACAGTGTGATGTCTTATTTGTAGTTATAATTTACTATGATTTAAAATGAATTATTATAATGAGATTAAGAAAGTACTATATAAGCATATTGCTTTAGGGAGCAAAATAAAAAATCTCTTAAATCTATTTAAGCACTAACAATCATGACAAAAATTTATATGACAGATACAGGAAATATAGGAAATACAAATACAGGAAACTTAATAAAAAGTCCCACTTTACCATAAGATTCAGCAATAAGTAATACAATGATAAAACTGTATGCCATCTATTCCAACCCCTGAAATGTATGATTATCTTCACTGGAACTAGTTAACAGGCAAACTGTTCCTTTCCTGAAAGATGACTGAAGGAAAAGAGCGTGCGAAGTGTAGCGATAAATAACACTGACATAAATCAACTGATCTCCAGAATCTCAGACTTCACTCCATTCATGTTAAATGACAGAAAGGCAACAGAGTCTCTACCAGTCATTTTTTTTTCGGGGGGAGGGGGGGGGGGGTGCACAATGAGAAAGAGTGGGTAAAAATAGAGTGTGTTTATGATTGCCAGGGAAATGGAATGAGCTCATTTAGGCAGGAGAGAATATTCTGAAGAGCACTTACAGCACAGCAGACATTATTTCCATGCTAAAAATGGCAGTTAAACTATTGAAATCAATGCGGGGTGAATTGCTGGATCATTATTCAAGATTTAGTTACTTCACATTTTGGATGTGTATCTTAAGTGAGAATATTACAATACGTGTTATGTATAATCATTAGCACACAAATATTAAAGACCACACACACAGAAACTATTTTCCAAAAAAAGAGTTATTTCATTAAAAATGTATTAAAAATAAATTACAAATTGAAATACAAATGTTCCAAACCTGTATGAATCGCTTTCTTCTGTTAAACACAAAAGATGATATTTTGAAAAATGTTGGTAATCACCAAACAAGTTCCATAGAATTTTTTTTTTCATACTATTGAAGTCAATGGCTCCCGTCAACTGTTTGGTGGTTACCAACAGCTGTTCAACAGTTGAAACTCATACAGGTTTGAAACCACTTGAGGGTAAGTAAATGATGACAGAATTTAAATTTTTTGGCAAACTATCATTTTAAGTGAAGCAATTTAATAATATTTTGATATTTAATTATATATAGCTTTATGTATGTAGTGTTGTGAGTTTTTTGTAACTGTTCCAGCAAACTTTTCTTTGTGTTTAACAACTGAAATGGTTTCCAAATTGTTTATTTAATTAGGCAAACGATTGGAAAACAAAGTGTATGATCTTTATTTGTTTACCTTGTGGAACAGGAGAAAAATATGTATTTTTATTTATCATTAATATTTTAAGTTATTCCGGGAGTGACGTCATTGATAATGGACCGGTCGCGCCTGCTCTCTCAGAACAGCCTGTGACTGGAGAGAGTCAGGTATGTCTCTGCAGTGCTCTGCATCAAAGAGTGAAAATGTGCTTTATTAGTTGAAGTTTTGAGTTAGTATTAATCGTAAAGGTGTTATGAAACTGGAACGAGTAAACATGTATTTAACTGTTGACGAATTTGATGTATATTCAGAGTTTTATGAACGCACATGTTCGTTTCATGTTGCCGCTTTCGCGCCAAAATTGAGCGTGGGTTTTTCCGTGTTAACAAGTGTTCTATCATATAATTTTTGGTGGATTGAGTCTGTGGGAATGTCATTGAGTGCAGTAAATGTGGGAAACTTCTTTTAATGCCAGAATGTATGTTTATAGAGAAATCTGTGTACAAGAATTGTAGTTGTTGTTAAGGAGGACGGTACTAATGTTCTTTTTGCATCCTTCAAATTAATCACAGCGAGTCTGAAGGGGTGTGTGTTAATTGTCTGTCCTCTTTCAATAAACTGCAGGTATGTGTAACAAAATAAGAAAAACCACTATACGATCTAACAAAATGAGATATATTAGCTATGATATCAAAGTAATTGAATGTACTGTTGATTGTTTATTTTATTGTTTAATTTGTTTTGTGTAAATGTCAATTTCTTTAAGAAAGACAATGTTCATTGTGATACAAAACTGTGTGTAGAATCAGAACAGCCTGTGACTGGAGAGAGTCAGATTAATCACAGCGAGTCTGAAGGGGTGTGTGTTAATTGTCTGTCCTCTTTCAATAAACTGCAGACTTGCTTCCCCAAAGAGCCTGGTGTCGGTGGTCTATTTGTGGTGCTGGGTGAAGTCCGCTACAAAATTGGTGCCGTGACCCGGATTTCAAGAGATCAGCCATCGCAGATCGCCGGGAAGAGCCTTCGCCGACATCACCTTTAAGGAGAACTTTGTGGAACAGATAAGCAGTGAAATACGAATATGGACAATCATAGTTATACACACACTAGGTCATCAGAAGAATTGCGAGATGCAAATGTTAGTAATGTGAATGTTACCCCTCCAAATGTTGTTCCAAGGTTACCAAGGGTCTCAACTGGGTTGGGGCGGGGGGCTCTGTTGAGTAGTATGCTAGAGCATGATATGATTGCTACCCCAGTAGACTCCCCATCCATTAAAAACACAAGTCAGTCAGGTACAAGATGTGACACACCAGCTTTTCGTGGTGAAAACTATGGTTTTGTACAAAGTGACCAACCAAACCAGTGGCAAACTATGGCAAACCTAATGAAACAGTTAGGTAGTGAAATAGGTAACCAGATTGCTGCCAGTTTGTCGTCAGCAGGTCAGAATGTCCAGAGAGATCATTTGAGCGCCCAGCATCCTTCAGCTCAGCCTCCTGACTTGTCAAACCTTAACCTAGTTATCAGACATCAAGATATCAGAGAACCTCCAACATTCAGGGGTGACAAAACAGACAGATGCACCATTGGTGAATGGGAGGAGTTGATGCAAACATATCTGAACAAGAAGGGCTACAGTGTGTCAGAACAAGGCCAGGAGATTCTTGATAGGCTGATGGGCCGTGCTAAAGACGTTGTGCGAACCTGCATTCGTAATAACCCCCTTATTAATGTGAACAGAGACCCACATGTTATTTTCTCTATCTTGAGACAGCATTTTGGAGATGCAGTTTCCTCCACCACCCCACTGAGAGATTTTTATGAGACCTTACCCAGGCGATCAGAAAGTGGCTTAGATTATTGGATCAGACTTAATAAGGCTGTTGATCTTGCCGATGAGTGCCTACAGAGACAAGGAAAAAAAGTCGAAGATCCCAGTCATGAAGTAACGATGATGTTCGTTAGGCACTGCCCTGAGCCTACCTTGTATGCGGCCCTGCGGAGTAAACCACTGGAGAGTTGGACTGCTAATGAAGTTCAAGCGCTTATAGACAGTCATCATAGAGATAAACAGTCTTCCAGTGTGGAGAGAGCATTGCAAGCCAAAGAAAAGCCCTCTGGTGCCTGGTGTATGACACAGCAGCAAGCCCCTGACAGTGGTCAATCCAGTGGCCTTGATCTTCTTAGTAGAGCAGTGTCTCTCCTAGAACAGATCATCCTCTCTCAGAAGGAGCAAGAGCCAAGAGCCGAGCAAGTCAGAACTTCACACGGGGAGTCGAGTATACATTCCGATTCTTGCAGAGTATGTAAGGCCCTTGATCACACAACAAAGACACACTGCTTTAAGGAGGGGCTGTGTTTAGTGTGCTACAAGACTGGACACAGAGGCTTTGAGTGCCCCAAAAGGAAACCAGTGAAACAAGGAATGACCAGAAAATCCTCTGGTCCTGACCATCCTTTAAACTAGAAAACCCACACTGTGAGGGGAGCAGTGTGGGTGCTAGACAACCAAAGGCCCCAGAGAATCTACTTAATGGCCAGGTCAAAAACATTGACAGTCTGATTCAGAAGGCAAGGAATGAAAGTGAATCAAGTATTATTGAGAGCAATTGTACCAATTTTCTTCAAGAGCCAATCTATACAAAAGTAAATGATGAGGATGATCTTTTCCGTGCCCCAGCATTAGTTGAAGGGAAAGTAGAATTGCTGGCCCTTGTAGACAGTGGATCCGTAACCTGTACTCTGAGTGAGTCAGTTGAACGCATACTTCAGGACCACGGTCTCATTTGTAATGAAATGAGTAGACCCACAAAGAAAGTGCTGACTGGATGTGGAGGTAACCAGACAAAGCCGAAATGTGCATATGAACTGAACATAGATTTGCTTGGATGCAAGATGACTGTCAACTTTTTAGTCGTCCCAGGTCAAGAAGATGATATGATTGTAAGCTCGAATGTTTTAAGGCATGTTACTCAGCAGGTTAAGAATACAAAGTGGTACTGGGAGAAAATTTCACAGCCGGTTCAGGAGAACAGTAATGATCCTCTCCTCAGCCTACTCTCAAATGTTGACCGCTGGCATGGAGACAAGATGCCAAAAAGAGTTGGCACTGTATTACTAAGACAATGTGTGACATTGGAACCACAACACGAACATCTAGTGTGGGGAAGGTTGAAAGAGGAAGTTCCTTTGTCTGTTGGGAGTACTGTGATGGTAGAATCCTCAACTTCCCGATCTGCACCACGGAACATTATGATTGCTCGTAGTGTGTGTCCATTGTGGGCTGATAAGTGGATTCCTCTAAACGTGATCAATATGTTGGATCGACCTGTAGTCTTACGTCGGAATTCGAAGATTGCTCAGGTGCATCCATGTCTCGCTCTTGAAGATCTGGGGTGTACAGAGCGCGCAAATCTTGAATCAAAGGAGGTCCTCCAGAATGTTGTTCATGTTCACAAAGCTAATGAAGAAAGCAAGGTGTTGCAAGCAGATTGTGCAGCTAAGTTACGAGAGCTGGGACTGACCCAGATTGATATTGACTCATGTGAGGTAAACGACTTCTGGAAGAGTCAATTGACAGACCTCATTGTGCAGTGCGAGGGTATCTTCTCTCGTGATAAGTTAGATTGCGGAGAAGTCAAGAATATTGTACACAGGATACGCCTGAAAGATGAAAAACCATTCCGACTACCATATAGAAGGGTTCCACCGGCCCATTACCACAAATTGAGACAGACTCTGGATGAAACGGAGGCACGCGGTATCATTCGGAAGTCCAACAGTGAATGGGCCTCGCCTTTAGTCCTTGTCTGGAAGCCCTCTGGAGAACTGCGGATATGCACGGACTTCAGGTGGCTGAACCAAAGAACAGAGAAGGACGCATATCCATTGCCTCACCAAGCTGATGCTCTTGCATCCTTGGGAGGCAACTGTTATTTCAGCACCATGGATTTAACATCAGGGTTTTATAATATCCCAATCCATGAGGAAGACCGCAAATATACAGCATGCACAACACCAGTGGGTCTCTATGAATACAACCGAATGGCTCAGGGATTGTGCAACAGTCCTGCGACGTTTTCTCGTATGATGACTGCAATATTCGGAGATCAGAATTACCTGTCCCTTCTTTGCTACCTAGATGACTTGCTGGTGTTTGGGAAGACAGAGAAGGAAGCACTCGACCGACTCATGATGGTGTTTTCTCGGCTTAGAGAACACAACCTCAAATTGTCCCAAAAGAAATGTTACTTTATGAGGAAAACTGTAAAGTTTCTGGGGCATATTGTGTCAGAGAATGGTATTACAACTGATCCAATGAAAGTATCAGCAATCAGTGAGTTCAGAGTGGTGCATCTGATGGAAGAAGACGGGAAAACTCCTTCATCAATAAAAATCAAGTCTTTCCTCGGAATGGCGAACTACTATTCTCATTTCATAGAGGGCCTCTCAGCATTAGCCAAGCCACTGTTTAAGCTGACTGCTGGGCAGAAGATCAAGAGAAAAGGTGGGAAAGGTGGCTCCTGTTTTCCTAAACCCAAGCGCTTGAGCCCCGAAGACTGGACTGCAGAATGCGATCTGGCTGTGGAAAGGATCAAACAGGCATTTAAAGACACAGTCACTCTAGCTCATCCCGACTTTGGGAGACCATTCCTCTTGTCCACGGATGCGTCTATGGATGGTCTAGGGGCGGTTCTGAGTCAGATACCAGAGGGAGAGAAAAGGCCAAGACCTGTAGCCTTTGCGAGTAAGACCCTGTCGAAGGCTCAGTCTCGTTACCCAGCTCATAGATTAGAGTTTTATGCTCTAAAGTGGGCAGTTTGCGATAAATTCACTCACTGGTTAAAAGGGACTTCATTCACAGTGCTAACGGATAACAACCCATTGACATATATTATGTCTAAGCCTAAGTTAGACGCCTGTGAACAAAGGTGGGTGTCCAAGCTTGCCCCCTTTGACTTTGACTTGAAATACATACCTGGCACCCAGAACATTCCTGCTGATCTATTAAGTCGACGTCCCTTTGCTAGAGCTTTGGAAGTCTGTGAAACCTTAGAAAGTAAGGCTCAACACGTGACCTCAGAATCAGTACAAGAAACTTTCCGATTATCAGTGAACGTACTCCGTCAGAACTCTGAAGGTAGTGTTCAGAGTGTCCAAGTTGGAAATTTGAGCCAGATAAGAACTGAGGGCGTGAAAGCTATCTTTGAGTCATGTCTTGATTGGGAATCCAGCAGACCTGTACGAGGTGCTCGGCTAACCCACTGTCCTAACAGTTTGATTCAGGGAGGAGTGGATACACTTCCAACCTTTTCAATCGAGGAAATACAGAGGAAACAGAGAGCTGATCCCATCGTTGCTCGGGCGATATTCTTTGTTGACAGAAGAAGGAGACCATCACGGAGAGAGAGGGATAATGAATCCGCCCTAGTACTGAGACTGTTGAAACACTGGGAAAGGTTGGAAATGAAGGACAGTGTTCTGTATCGCAAGTCCAAGGATCGTGTGGGAAAATGCAGGTATCAACTCGTACTTCCTCATTCTCTGAGAGCCACTGCCCTTAGAGGGACTCATGATGACGCCGGTCATCAAGGACAAAGTAGAACCCTTCATTTGGTGCGTCAGAGATTCTTTTGGTCTGGAATGGACACGGATGTCAAGAAGTATGTCTCTCATTGTAAGCGTTGTGTGGTCGGGAAGACTCAGGAACCTGAGGCTAGAGCACCTCTCGAATCTATCAAGACAAGTGTGCCATTGGAACTTGTATGTATAGATTTCTGGTCTGCAGAAGGGAGGAACGGGGAAAATGTTGATGTTCTTGTAATAACAGACCATTTTACGAAACTGGCTCATGCGTTCCCATGCCCAAACCAGACAGCTAAAGTTGTGGCCCAGAAGCTGTGGAACCAGTTTTTCTGTATATATGGTTTTCCACAAAGGATACACTCAGACAAAGGAGCCAATTTTGAAAGTAAGCTGATTGCTGAGTTGCTGTTAGTGTCTGGTGTTCGCAAGTCCCATACCACCCCGTACCACCCGATGGGCAATGGGCAAACAGAAAGATTCAACCGCACACTCGGTAATATGATCCGTTCCTTGCCTCCCCGATCAAAAGAGAGATGGCCTCAGATGATACAAACACTCACATTTTCCTATAACTGTACCACTCATGAGACAACAGGATTTGCACCATTCTATTTGATGTTTGGCAGGGTGCCTAGGTTGCCAGTAGATATCATGTTTGGTAGCGCTCTGAGGAATGATGATGTGCAGACTTACGATGAATATGTTGAGACTCTTCAGGAGGACATGAGGGAAGCGATAAGGATTGCTCAGGGAAACACCACAGGAGCCCAAAGGCGGCAAGCGAGAGAATATAACAAGAAATCCAAGGGTATTGATTTGGAAGTTGGAGATCGCGTGCTTCTGGTGAATAAGAAAGAAAAGGGAAAGAGGAAGCTAGCGGATGTGTGGGACTCGGTGGTTCATGTAGTGACGTGGAAGGACCCAACATTACACATCTACAGAGTTGAAGACCCAACCACCAGGAAAAGTAAGGTGGTTCACCGTAACTTCCTCCTCCCTGTAAACTTTCTCCCCTTGGAGGAGCCAGAAGTTGAGTCCACTGTGTTCTCCACAATCTCTGAAGGAGTGTTAACCGAAACAAAAGAGCAAGGAAGCAGATCTCTGTTTAGTTCTGAAAGAGGATCGAAGAGTGGCAGGATAGCTGCTTGGATCTTACAAGCCCAAGACCCAAGATCATCTCAGTCTGCGGGGACCTGTACTGTTCAAGATCAGGGCACTGAACAAGTCACCAAGATTGTTGATTCAGCCAAAACAGATCACACAAGAGACGATGACCCTCCAAACACTAGCAGCGGAAGTAGCCCCAGTGAATTGTCTAGTGACTGTGACACAAGTAACATCAGTGTAAATGAGGGGAGCAGTGCATCTGAATCCTTTTCAGCTAGAGCAGTCATTGACAGTGAGAACATGTCTGGTGGTTCTGTGAATAATCACTGTGTTCAAGTTACCTCTGATAACAGATCTGATCATTGCCCCAGGTCTCAAGTCCTAAGAGAAGTCAGTGGATCAGACACTAACCCAAAGTCAAATGACAGAATTGTGAGAACCAGGTCAGGCAGGGTAGTGAAACCTGTTAAAAGACTGCTTGAGTGCATGAGCATGATTATATCTGAACCAAATCAAAGAGACCCATTAGCAGAATTGTTCAGAGTTCTTTCCAGTTTTGTGGGGAGTTAGACTAACCGGCACTTGTTCCCAATTTGAAAAGTGATCAGAGCTGTATAGGGGGAACTTCAAGATGGATTGCGAAGTACTTTATAGAGGGATGTATGGTTATATGTATAAGGGCATGTTTCCCCCAAGCAAAATGTTTTGCTATTCGTGTGAATGACTGAAGTCTGGGTACCACTCTTTAAAGGAAAATATCTCATCTACAGCCTTAGAGTTTGCTGAAATTCGGGAGGGGAGAGTGTAGTGTTGTGAGTTTTTTGTAACTGTTCCAGCAAACTTTTCTTTGTGTTTAACAACTGAAATGGTTTCCAAATTGTTTATTTAATTAGGCAAACGATTGGAAAACAAAGTGTATGATCTTTATTTGTTTACCTTGTGGAACAGGAGAAAAATATGTATTTTTATTTATCATTAATATTTTAAGTTATTCCGGGAGTGATGTCATTGATAATGGACCGGTCGCGCCTGCTCTCTCAGAACAGCCTGTGACTGGAGAGAGTCAGGTATGTCTCTGCAGTGCTCTGCATCAAAGAGTGAAAATGTGCTTTATTAGTTGAAGTTTTGAGTTAGTATTAATCGTAAAGGTGTTATGAAACTGGAACGAGTAAACATGTATTTAACTGTTGACGAATTTGATGTATATTCAGAGTTTTATGAACGCACATGTTCGTTTCATGTTGCCGCTTTCGCGCCAAAATTGAGCGTGGGTTTTTCCGTGTTAACAAGTGTTCTATCATATAATTTTTGGTGGATTGAGTCTGTGGGAATGTCATTGAGTGCAGTAAATGTGGGAAACTTCTTTTAATGCCAGAATGTATGTTTATAGAGAAATCTGTGTACAAGAATTGTAGTTGTTGTTAAGGAGGACGGTACTAATGTTCTTTTTGCATCCTTCAGATTAATCACAGCGAGTCTGAAGGGGTGTGTGTTAATTGTCTGTCCTCTTTCAATAAACTGCAGGTATGTGTAACAAAATAAGAAAAACCACTATACGATCTAACAAAATGAGATATATTAGCTATGATATCAAAGTAATTGAATGTACTGTTGATTGTTTATTTTATTGTTTAATTTGTTTTGTGTAAATGTCAATTTCTTTAAGAAAGACAATGTTCATTGTGATACAAAACTGTGTGTAGAATCAGAACAGCCTGTGACTGGAGAGAGTCAGATTAATCACAGCGAGTCTGAAGGGGTGTGTGTTAATTGTCTGTCCTCTTTCAATAAACTGCAGACTTGCTTCCCCAAAGAGCCTGGTGTCGGTGGTCTATTTGTGGTGCTGGGTGAAGTCCGCTACATGTACATATAGATTAATTAAGATGAAAACACCTCTGGAAATATGATTGATGGCTTACTTTAATGAAACTTGCTAAACACAATGTAGCCATGATCATAGATCACTTTAAACTATTTTATGATTTAATGACGTGTCTTTAACATTTCATGCATGGATGAGAATCAGTGTGGCACTTCACATGATTGAAGCATGAGCTAAAAGCGAAAGCTTTTATCATAATGAGCCATGGCTGGTCAGCAGTTAATCTTAATGATTCTGGTCACGAGGTCTACATAATTTGTGGCCGACAAACAGGTACCTGACTTGTAGGTGGAGTTGTTGTGGTTTTAATCAAGGTATGAGAGGAACAATGAAGCTATTATGCTGATTTTGACCTAATCCAAATGAGTCATTTCTTATAGACTAGCTTTTAATCTAATCATACATTGTCGCTCACTATATATGCTTCCCTATTGCTCTCTATGTCTCTCTCTTTCATACTCAGAATAGGTCAAGATGTCCTCCTCCCTCTAGCCAAGATGACCGCAAATGTATGACATCATTGCTAATGCCTCCAGCACGGACTACCAATTTATCATCCCTCCCGCTTTCCATTCCCCTCCTGCTCACCTTACCTCTCCTTCTATGAGCTGTGCACTCACTCACAATTATCCTGCAAGGTTTCTCCAGAGACCAGCTGTAACTGCCGGTTCTACAGGTCAGTGGTTTCATACTGGTTTTGTTTATAGTACAAAACACTAAAATGTATTCAATGGTTTATCAGTGGTTCTAAATAGCGCCTTAATTTCTCTTTAGAAACTGGGTTTGTGCTTTCAGCAGTCAATTAAAACGTGGTTCCTGCACCTCATGATTATCCTAATTGTAATTGAACACATATTTATACTCACATAGTCATGAAAAGCTTTGGCTTCACTTGAGTGCTCACTTGTTTCTCTCCTCTCAGGAGCAGCACAGTAGAGGTCCCAGAAAACACTGCAATAAAAGATGTACAATATATAATAAAAAAGACTGTTACTGCAGTCTGAAAATAAATTACTATTCTCAGTTAATTAAAGCCCTATTTGGATGGGGCTTTAATTAATTTAATTTAATTTAATTTGGATTAGTTTTCCCTGAGGAAATGTTTGTTTCGAAAATGTATTGTGAGATTTGTATATGTTAGAATCAAATATGTCTGTGTTTTTGTACAAACTTGGTATAAATCACAGAGCATCTAATATTATAACTAACTTGGAGTTCCTCTCTTTTGGGGTTCCTTAGGTGTTCCTTTTGAGTTTTTTTTTAAATAAACTATGTTTTTATTCTGCAAGAATGCATTAAATTGATCAAAAATGACAGTGAAGGTATTTGCATTGTAAAAAAAAAATGAAAATATAGCTGGGAGCTGCAAGCAGCAATAGCAGGCCCAAGCCGTCAGTGCAACCGCCAACCCGGTGGCATCAGGAAAAGGGTGCACAGCTAGCACATGCATTACAGTAACCCTCTGGCACTTTGGATTTGAGGGATTCAGCAATGAAAGGGTTAATCCAAACCATCAAGTCTGTGAAACATACACACACACAACAATACATAAAACTTCGGTAACACTTTCAATAAGGTTTCAGTTACTAACATTAATTATATTAATTAACATGAACAATACTTATTATTTAGCATGTATTATTGTTAGTTAATATTCAAAACTAATAAACATTATTAAAATTTTAAGTTTTATCTGTTAACAATAGTTAATGCACTGTGAATTAACATGAACATTTTGATTAACTAACATGGTAACACTTTATAATAACTGCACACCATGACTAATTAGTTAAAGGGTAACTGAACCCTAAAACAACTTTTTTGAGTTAATTATCTGTAAGACTGTGTCTGTATTAGTGCTGTGCATTGATTCAAGTACATTTTTTGACATTTGGTTATAAAGTGTTTTAATTCTACAACATATGGTGTAAAAACGTCTGAGTGCTGGCCTCTTCAGGTTGAACGGTGGCTACTGCAGTTGAATTTTCCTATTGGATGTTGCATACCCCTGTGACATATGATGTCACTTACTAACCACGCCCCTGCACAGGAACAAGTGACTAATGCACTATTAATATTGTAGTAACTACTATTACCTAACAAGAAACTATGATTATTGATTTAGTAAGTAATAGCGCTCAGCTGAAACTGGTAGTTCACTATTATTAATTAATAACTACTATTTTTTTGTATATATCCTGGAGAACTACTGTATACAGTTTCATAATTAATGTGAATTATGCATAATGTATAATTAATTCTAAAATGAAGATCATGGTAACCCACTAGTAATGACTCAAGAATTATCAAATTCTTTTAAAGGAACTACTAACTACTTGGATCAGTATTCTAAAGTGAAAAGCATCATAAATCCCTAATATTGACTGACGGAATTTTAAGCTTTTGAGATATATAAGGTTTTGGATAGTAATGACTCAAGTGTTACTACATCCTTCTGAAGAAACTACTAATTATTTGGATCAGTATTCTAAAGTGAAGATCACGGTAACCCACTAGTAATGATTTAAGTGTTACCAAATCTAGAAAAATTAATTACTAACCAAAACCTTAAAAGTTTACAATGACTTCAGTAATTACTAGGGAGTTATCACGATCTTCACTTTAGAATACTGATCCAAATAATTAGCAATTCCTTTAGAAGGATGTAGTAACACCTGAATAATTACTATCCAATGCTTCACAACACTCTCAAAAGCTTACAATGACTTCAGTAATTACTAGGGAGTTATCATGATCTTCACTTTAGAATACTGATCCAAATAATTAGTAAATCCTTCTGAAGAACTTGGTAATACTTGAGTCATTACTAGTGGGTTACCATGACCTTTACTTTAGAATTAATTATACATTTTTCATATTAATTATGAACCTGTATACAGTAGTTCTTAGGGAAGTATGAAAAAATAATAGTTACTGATTAGCTAATAATGAACTACCACATATGACTAAGCACTATTACTTACTAATTTATTAATCAGAGTTTCTTGTTAGTTACTAATAGTTACTAGAGTCCTAATATTGCATTACTCATGTGTTCTTGTGTAGTTATTCATTAATGATGGAACAGTATTCTAAAGTGTTTCCCAATGCTTTATAAAAGATAAACTAACTATTTACTAATGCTTACCTAATGATTCATAGTGTGCAGTTATTATTAAGTGTTACCCTCTCTCTCTCTCTCTCTCTCTGTCTCTCACCAACCCCCTCAGTCACCCTCACACTCAACATCCCCCCACCCCACACAGCCCACACCCCACACACTCAGGGAGGGGTAGAGTGTGATCAGATGTCTGAAAGTTTTTTTAATATTCTCTTATCTATAGAGTTTTGAACCATATTGAAACTAACCATATTTCCTCAGAATTACTTTTTCTATGTATGTAAAAAGTTTTGAAGTGTTTGGAAGCTGCACTTTAAAGATACAAGAAAATTACTGCAATCTTTTTTTTACTGTTACTTTAATAAATTACCATAGCCACACCGTTCAAGATATCTGTCATGGTGCACACACGAGGAGGACACAGGAACACGTAGACGAGGACGTGAACTCAAATAATAGTCTTTACTGAACACATCAAGACAGGGCAAGGCAGGGCAAGACAAGGCTTACAGACAGGAAACACCGGGGAAAGACCAGACGAACAGACTGAACTAACTGAACAGACAGGACTAATATACAAGGGATAATCATAGACAATTAGACAAACACGGCTGGACAAGAATAAACTAATGCTTACATATAACAAGGACAGAAAACAAACCAAATATGGAAACATGAGGCAGGAACACATGACACACACGACAGAGGACTGACAATATCCTAAATCCGTTCGCAATTTAACATCTTCAGTATATTGGAATCATGTTGACAAAGTTTGGTGTGAACTACTTGTTTCTGCTTGGAGGAGTATGAATTTATTTACAGCCTGATTTCCCCAAAATTTTACATTAAAATAAAAATAGCCGACTTCTTGTTGGTCGTAGCTAATGACTGTAAATTAGAAAGTTGTCCGGCTTGATGAGGTCAATATATGTACCGAGTTTGGTGTCTGTAGCTAAAACTAACCCCCGCACTTTTGACAAAAGGTGGCGCTATAGAGTGCCTCCTCCACGCCCATTTATGAGCTTTTGCCAGTGTCTATCTATCACTAATACTGATGTGTGTGTTGAGTTTCATGACATTCTAAAAATGTTATCTGCCTCAAAATCACCCAAAAATAATTTTCAAGTTTGACACGTTGCCATGGCAACAGTATTTTAGATATCAATATTCCCTTCAGTTTTACATCAGCCGTGTTTTGACATTATTCTGATGAAGTTTGAAGCAAATCGAGTAAAAATAAATTGAAAGCATTTGAAAAATGACACACTTCCTGCTGCCAGTTAGTGGCGCTATAACTTTCAGTCATAAAAGTCACATCTATCCGATCGGCATCATACAACGAACAAACCACTGAAGTTTGATCAAAATCAGACAATGTATGTGGATGTTATTTTGTGTTTATCATTTTTCGCCATAACTTCATCGCCTCGCCCCGGGCAAACGGTTCGAGATATCAAAAATCTCTTCACAATTTAGCGTCCCCAATGTCTTGAGATCATGTTCACCGAGTTTGGTGGCAATCGGTTGGATATCCTCAGAGGAGTATATCAAATTTCAGAGCATATGCTTTTTATCACTAGAACCGCCAGGGGATAAATTTTACCCGTGGCTGTTTTTCAAATGTACATAACAGATTTTCAACCAAACATTCAACTCTCCCAGTCATTGACTTTTACTAAAATTATGTAATTTACAATCCAATGTTGTTAAAAATTACTTAGATAAAACCAGATAAAAAACAGAGCATTTATACCTATAAGCGTCGCGCGTGTCAAATTTACCCACTATATAATGCATGTATTTTCGCGCTGTCATTTTCTTGCCACTTATGTTTTAAGTCAAGTCAAGTCACCTTTATTTATATAGCGCTTTTAACAATACAGATTGTGTCAAAGCACTTAACAGTATCAAATTGGAGGATAGAGTGTCAGTCATGTATAAAAATAAGATTAAACACTCAGTTTTCAGTTAAAGGCATTTCATTATTCAATTCAGTGATGTCATTGTCTAGCTCAGTTTAGTTTAAATAGTATCTGTGAAATCAAATTGATGATAATCGCTAGAAATCAAGTGTCCCCATTGATTTCTAGTGAAATTTAACATTGTACATTTCTAGGCAACGCCTTTCACTCACTAATTTAGCGGTTATCAGTTTCATAAATAAAGTCAAAATGACTAAAAGAAGGCGATTTACCCCCCGAAAACCCCCGGATAGTCGAAATAAAATAAAAAAATAATAATAATCCTTAGAAAAACAAGACGGCCCTGCGCCTTTCTGGCTTGGGCCCTAATAAATTAGAGAATCTGATAACAGACTGCTCAGAACAGCCATGATCCTCACCTTAATGAATTAATTTCCATTCATTATATTATATTAGTTTTGTTTATTTTCTTGGATTTTGTGTTGGATATCCAGACAACGAGATGTTCCATACAAAATATAAACACCTTAGCATTAAAGGGGTCCTATTATGCTTCATTTTACTTTAATACTAACTTACTTTCAGGTTACTTTTGTATGTGTTTGTACATGAAAAAGATCTGCAAAGTTACAAAAGGGAGTTTTTTCTCTGTTTCTGAACTTCAATTATAGTCCTTAGTTTTCTTCTTGGAACGTCTATGTCAAAATATCACACACTTAAATCATTCACCCCCAAGGCTTGAGCACAAAAATACCAGCGGGCGAGGTCTGGTTGAGTTGCGTAGTTTGTTGTTGCCATGTCTGAGAGGCGCCATTTCATAGATCTAATATACTGATACACATTCAGCTTTTTATATTCGCAGACATAACCAACTGCGTTTAAGTGAACTGTGTTTTTGACACAATAACAAAAGAGATGACGATAACCAAAAACAAACAGATGTTTTGTTTGTTGTTGCCTTAGTAACCAAGGCAGGAACAGTAAAAGCTTCACCCTCTTTCCAGAAAGCAGCTGCTCATTGGCAGGATCCTTTGGAAGGTAATGTTATGTTTAGTCCAGTTATTGCTCTTCTCTCCTTTTCATCTCACAGTGGGCAGGGTCAAAGACGCGATGATGTAGAAGTAGTCATTGATCTGATTCTGCAGAGATGGCCTTTTGTCGCACTATGACGTTATAATGTGACAAAATGGAAACAAGTAGTTTCCTGGGCTTGGATTCAATAAGAGCTTTATAGTACAATGACAAATTTTAAGGAAAATTCATGACCCCTTTAACTAGAGATCCCATGAATCTATCATTCCTATCTTGATAATTATAACTCAAAACACTTTTAGCACACTAACCCCATCCAAGTAGTGCTAAAGAAACTTTCAAGTATAGTTACTTACCACCACCATGAGTGTAAGAACCCAGGCGGCTCTCCTAATGTTATGTTCTTCTCCCATCGGATCTGCCAAGTTAAACAGAGAACAAAGAAAGAGTTATAAAGATTCAGTGACAAGTCGACCTGTGCTCCCTTTGTGATTTAAACATAATTAAGGGCAAATTTTGCCATGGAGAGCTGAACTTTGAGTCAAACATGGTGCCCAGAATAAATCTGAGAGATAAAACTGTTACTTGGCATCTGTTTGAAACAGTTTCAGTGTGACTCAGTCTATAACTTCATTATTAAAAATTCAGTTAACCAACTGACACTAAGCTCTGCTCTCCTTGGCAGAATATGCTGTAGAAAGGAATTGGAGATTTTAAGGCAAGATACTATAGGTGAGTAGGGTAAAGATTTAAACAAACAGAAGTCACCATACTTTTCACAGATGATTAATCACAGCACATAAAGACAATTGTTTTTTCTATTGCATTATTAAATTATTGTATCTTTATATTTGTAAATGAGGCATTATCTAAATAAATGATGCACTAATTTCCATGAATTTTCCAGAACAGCAATCTGAACATTGGATAAAGCCAAGGTCAGTTTCATTTTGTTGACAGATAAAGTTTTTTTATTTTGTTAAGTTAAAGGTTTTCATTTTGTTAAAGTTAAAGTTTTTTATAGAGGAGATTTTGGATAAATCTTTTTAATCACTCCACGAATCAGAAACTCTGTAAAAACCTTCAGAATAGAATATATATATATATATATATATATATATATATGCATCTTAACTGAAATCTACAGACACAAATAACAAGCATTTTTATAAAAAAATGAACACTTAAAAGCATATTTTGTATATTTTCTTTCCACCAGTCTACAAGAAGAAAAGTTATGGAAGAGAAATAGCCCAAAATTTCCAAATCTGCCAGTGAATGAAAAAGATAATGGTTTTGTCTGTAGTGTCTTGCCTTAAAAATAGGCTTATTAGCAACATTTTATTGGATAATATGTGAAAAATACTATCAAAACACACAGGGAATCCACTGATTTAGAAATAGAGCAAATGCTTCTCTGAAAATATGGACAGTTGCTAAGGTAAGATCGGTCAGTAAAAGGCTGTGCTTAGCGAAGGTCAGTTATCACTAAAGCTTCTGCAAACCCTTCTCCTTTCTCATCCTTAACTCTTTTTCAAAAGACTAAACAGGAACAGAAAACATCATCCATCTCGATGAGATCATCAGTTTCAGTCACTGGCAAGTGAGATGGGTTTACTGACATTAAAGCGCTGACGACAGCCGCCATAAACAACACGGGTGTGCCCAACATTATCTCAATACATTGCCTCGAGAGCTAAGCTATTTTTGGGTCCAAGTCCAGCGTGAACTGGTTACATGAGCAGGGTGGCAAAAGACAGGAGTCGCAAAGGAAACCGGCTACAATGGACGGGGCGGCTGGCTTAGTCACAGAGGCCAGTCTGAGTCACGACAGCAGTGTCTGGCTTGTTGATGTTCATGTCTGAGTGGTGGGCCAGCCTTTGTGTTTTTACCTCTGTGATTGTGCCAGTCTCTTACTCTGTCTTTCCTCTTCTCTCTTTGTTCTGTTCTACTATTTATCTGATCTTATTCCTCTGTAATTCACAAATATTTACTTGACTCAAGAGCTGCAGCACTCATCTGCATCTGCATTTACTTTTACTGTTCAGTTGTATCTTGTCAGTTATCATGTCATCAGCAAGCGAGCTGTCATGGACACAGATATAAAAATCTCTTCCACAAACGCAGCTTGAGAGAATGTCAAGTCATTAACGTCGAGTGCCTCTAAAACAGACCCTTCAGAAGAAAGTTAAAACATTGCTTGCTGTCTGATGAATTGTGGCTGCAGTGCAAACAGGTCTCAAATTGTCCACTCTGTGTATTGGGTCATCTAAAGCCTTTCATAACCAGCTATTCTAACTAAAACGTCATGTTGAATATAAACCACTTTCATTTAAAGAGCAGAGCAAGTGAACACTGCTCTATGAAAAACCATGTAAATAAGCTTACAGAGCCCCGCTCCATCTCCATGAGACCATGCCATTAAACAGAATCAGTTTGCCCAGTTTCTCGTGCCAGCGTGGTTTTGTATCCAGTGTAATTCAATTAAGCTGGGATCAGAGAACAGTTTGGGTTTCATTGGAGCCGTTTACTGGCCTACATGTAAACATTATCTCTTAAAACTACAGCGTCTTAAATAGATTTGTGTTTAGAAGCTTTTTAGTGACAGTCACAGAGATCTTGGTGAAAATGCAAAAAGGTAGTTCACCTACCTCTGACAGGAAGGTCTGTGCTGATTTCTGAGCTCCCACATGTAGCAGATATTCGTAGACATACAGAGCTAATCTGCAGAGACAGAAAGTTAAGAGGACTTTAAGGCAACTTTCTTTTTAGATTAATTTCATTCATATATATGAATGAATATATCTTTCCATACTAATGCTAGTCCTAACCTTAGGTCTGGTTCCAGTGACTACATAAAATTCATGGCATCTCTGAAATGGCAAACTTACAGAGTTGTCATCATTTACTCATTCTCATTCACAAAATGTTAATACTGCTCTTTTCAAACAGGAGAAGTGAAAGGTGAATGGCAAACTGCACTAATAAAAATATCCATGGAATACAATGTCAAGACTAAAAAGACTAAAGACTTAAGACCAATTCCTGAAGTTTAATTCTGAAAATGTACAATACTATACTATATGTGCATTTTCAATATTGCACAAATGAGATTTGAGAGATAGAGCCGAAAAAAAGGTTTTCAATGAATAATGACTTGAATTTTAATCTGTTATTTTCTGTTTTAATCATATGGCTTTAGAATAATAAGGAATCATTGAACTTTGTTTTTTTTTTGGACATTTTAGCCTCTGGTCAGCATTCAGTTTTATTTTATGGGGAAAAAACATATTTTTTCCCCATGTGAATATCCTAACACAAGAGAAAATATCTTCATTTTTGAATTCACTATCACTTTAATTGAACCCATATCTGTGTGGCCTGGCTGTGTATCCTCTCATATGGTTAAGGAACCAATATGTGAATTTAATAAGGCAAAATTAGTGTATACAGGATATCAAAATGAGTCCCAGTTTGGAGATCATCATCAAGACACACTTTGGGCAAACATTAGGTTCACTGAGAGTTCAGTTTCCATTACTCTTCATTTCACCATTTCACTTGCAGTTCACAGTCCGACACGGATATTTTCAGTAGTTCCATCTATTTCCCATGATGTTTTTTTTTTTTTTTTTTTTTTTTTATATACTGGTAAAATTCCTTCAAATGATGCTCATGATTTTTTAATCTTTCGAGTATCCTCTATGAATGTGTAAGTGAGTCTGAGTCAGCACAGTCCAGTAGCAACCTATTAAATTTATAATTTAAGACAGTCAAATGCAGACAAAATATTCACTCTCCTGCTTGTTTCTGCAGACACAAACCTGCACTGAACAACCTCCAAATGAAAAAGAAAAAAGAAAAACATTCACCACAATGTAGAAGACAGTGTTTGTACAAGAGAAGAAAATGCTGAAGTGGAATAATGACAGAAGAGTTTAGGAACATTGGCAAACCAAGATCAAACACAAGTGAGATTGAGAGAGGAGATCTGGAGGTTGGAGGAATGACGGGGGGTCCTGAGCTCCTAAGAATAAATCCTCCTGAGATTGTCAGCCAACTTTCATATTCTAATGACAAAGAACAGAAAAGTAAAGGAGAGACCAGGAACTTTCCAGCTGTGCTCTCTTTTGAAGCTGGAAAATCACTTAGTCAGGTATAAGTCCCTATATAAAAAGTGACTGCACTCTTCAACAAGCCACACAATTTGAGCTATTATTCATGACTGTAGTGTAGTCGAGTTACATGAAGTTTAATTTCAGTATGCGCAGTAATAATGATGCCTGTTTAAGCAAACATCATTAATTAAAGAAATATAACAATAAAAATTACAACAACCAACAAGCAAGTTGTAATATATACACAATACAATAAAAGTGAAATAAAAAAAACAAATAACCAATTACGTAAACCCTAAATAAAATAATTAACGATCACGATCAAGTTTGATTCTCTTCAAGACAGTTTTCAGTAGCTATTTATGAGCCTGAATAAATAATTCTGACTGCTACATATGCACTTATTTTGTGCAACAAAATGAACAGGTAAATCAAGTTATAATAAAATGAACTCATAATTGTTCACTACAGCTCAATATACTGGATATACAATCAATATGAGAAATTATAAAAGAGATAATAATGACAGAACAGAAGAGAGGCGAGATGAGCACATAGTCTCAGAGTGTGTCGTTAACCTCATGCAGCACCCTCATCCCATCAACCCAGCGCTCTTCCCTGTTCTACAGATGAACTGACAACATTCTCATTGGCTGCCTTACACTCGCTAGATACAAACAGACTCATTTCCCAAGAGACATTAGAGAGCGGGGAGTTTGAGGGTGATTCTGTCTGTGTGTATTTGTATATTTGGAACAAATATGGCTATGGGTATGTGTTTGACATATTAGGTGCAGTGAAGAGAACAGAGGATGAACACAGAAAGACAAATATAGAGAAAAGAGGCAGAAAAGCAGGAACTCATAAATGATTAATGATGACAGCTGAAAGGGAGGAAGGAGAGTGACATGAGGACAACAGAAAAAAAACATTGCAATCATGATTTGCTAAAAGTTGCTTTTATTTAACAAAATTGTGTGCATGAGTCTACATCAGTATAGCTGACATCTTTATCTAATCCTTTGAAAATCTATACATTTATAGTGGTTATGACCTTTTATGTGTAGCCGATAGGGCTGTTTATTGGCAAGAATCTGGCGATAAGGGTTGCGATACGATGTATTGCGATACATTGCGATACTGTAAGCAAGGCGATATATTGGGATATTTCTTATTTTAGGAATAGGATATATATTTTTTAGGAAAGCTGTCATTAAGAACACACCACCATATGCAAACCTTAGCAAAAAATAAATAAATAAAAATAGTTTAACCAGAACACACTGCAGAACACACTGGGATCTGCATTTGCAATAATCAGTCCCTATAACATTCAACATTATTGAACCACTTTTTGTGCAGTACGAGTAAAGGGGGAAATATTCAAGTGCTTGCATGATTCTTTAGTTAAATGTATGTATAAAATGTATTCTATAAAAAGATAAAAATATATATTTATAGACTCTACTTTAAAGTTTCAGTTTAAGTTTACACTTGTGACATGCAATGTCATAACAATTGATCTGAACAAAAAATTACATCTGCTTAATATCAATGAAAAATAAAGTGCTTGCAGGATTATTTGAGACCGTTGTTCTTTGTAACAATCTAAAGGTCTTTACTGTCACTTTTGATCAATTTAGTCATCCATGCTGAAAAACGTAGTAAAAAGATCTTTAGATTCCGCACCCGCCCCCCTTTTAAAAAAAAAAAATCTAACTGATCCAAAACTTTTTAATGGTTATGTGCAAATTTATAGTAGATTTATTTCTACGCAAATTGTGGTCAAGGCAGATTTTTTATTTTATTTTTGGTTAAAATTCTGTGCAAACTGCTGTCAGTTCGAGAAAAAACAAAAACAAAAAAAACAATCATTCTATTTGGAAAGACATAAAAAAAAAAAAAAAAGTTCTTTCACTTAGCCTTTGAATCAAAACAGGTGAAATGGAGCTAAGAAAGAACAACAAAAGTATTTTAGAGGGGAAAAGGCCATAAGGAATGAAACTCATATCCTGTGTGGACAGGTCAATGCTACATTCCTCAGCCTACTGGGCCCAAATTCCTCTGCTCTGCTAGTTAATACGGAAGTGGTTTGCTTTCTTATTTATCATAAAGTGTCAATAAAACTGAAGATACAAATTATTCTATAAAACAAAGACAATGCAAACAAAACAAGTGCCCATGTTTAATGTTCTTAAAGCTGTCAAGAAATAGTGTTTGACTTGAGCAGGCAATTGAACACAGAATGAAAACCAGAAGTTTAGGGTTTAGTCCAAAGCATGCTGCACGACACCTCAAGAAACAATGCCTTTCTCCACGACAACAGGAAATGCCAGCTTATGTTGCAGATGAAAGCGGGGCGAAAATGTGCAGCTCTGGAAAAGAACTTACAACATACACGCTTACCAGAAGCTCTTAGTCTAGTTTACAACTACAGGGGAAACAGACCAAAGTGACAATAATAGAGAAACCACTTAACTTTGTTGGATTTCAAACAGGTCACATGGGAAAACTAAAGGACCGTGCAGACTGTGTGTGTGATATGTGAAAAAAGAAGGCTGTATAACACACATTTGTGTTATACAGCGACAGAGAGAAAGACTCCTAGCCGGTTTCTAAGCCATGCCGTCACGCTTGCTTAACCTTGCAGTAGCGCCGGTGTGATGCTGCTTGCATATCAATGATGGAGAAAAATATCAGAGGCCAACCACTCTGCAGGAAAACTGTTCCACCAGCAGGAACGACAACACCAGTCATTCTCTTACATGCTGAATACAACTGCAGAACATAGAAACAACACTTTTCATCACACTAGAAAATACAAAGAGTACATATATTTGAAAATCACCATTCACCAAGAATATATATGATAATTTTATTAATATATCTTGACAGTTATGAAAATGTACAAATGCTTTTTCTGGTGCTCAGACAGTATAGAACATGATAATAGCAATGCCAAGGTCATGGGTTTGACTCCCAGGGAATGCATGAACTAACAAAATGTTTGAATGCTATGTATTTCGCTTTGGATAAAAGCTTGTTCAAAAAGTAAAAATAAATAAATAAAATCACTATATTAATGACAGCTGAATTATTTATTTGATATCTTTGGAAACTGTCACAAAAACCTCCATGGTGATTTTGTTTCATCATTTTGTTTTGATATCTCCAAGTGAGGAATATTCCACATGTGTTCCCACATGGAGTTCTAGAGAAGAAAAGAAACTTCAGGCATTCTAGATAAACATCCTATAATACATTTTCCACTGAGCTAAAAGCTGTTAGAAGACATGTTGTGACAGATGTTTTCTTTAGTAGACGGTTTGCATATCTTTGATTTGAATAGCTCAGATCACTTACATGAGCATACCATGTATTATGTTACGGTTCCTAATAAGGTTACATGCCAGCTGGCATTTTATTTACACAAAAAATGCCAAATTCTACTCACTTCTGGCATTTGGCAAATGTTCATTTGGGATCCACATGTATACATATGTAGTGAAACCCAAACGCACACAGAGAGTTATTAATAATAACTTATTGCTACTTATAGGACAGTTTTAAATCACCTCCATGACAATCATAAACAAATGTGACTCAAACTCAGATCGGCCAACAAATCGGATTACAGGTGAGCTTGTCAATGTTTGGTGATCTTTACAACACAAGAGCAACTTCTAAGTTAAGAGTGTGCTTAAGATCACTTTTTAAAATCCAGTTATATTATTCAACTTCCACTCTGCTCAAATTTAAAGAGAATAGACTAAAATTAAAGTTTACCAGACACAAGTCTAAACTGACACAACTGATTAATGGCCAACAGCACTATGCAATTTAAGATGTTACTGACTTGCAAAAGGACTGACAACATTCAACATGCGATACAACGACCCTAAGCACATTACCTAGCACCTTCCGTTTTATCTTTGACTATGAATTTTGTTTAGAAATATGGTTTTAGCAAGGACTACTTGTTGGTCCATGTCCACGTAGAAAACAGCTGTTTCTAGAATAGGTAATAATAAACCTTTTAATTAAAAAAAAAGAAGTAAACTTTCAAAGTGGACAGCAAAAAAGAGAGAAAACCTTAAAACAGATGTTGAAAATAAAATAAAGTGCCAACGAACTAAAAATGTCTAAGACAAGGAAAAACAGCCAGACAGACATTCAGATGGACAGCTGGAAAGGTCACTCAAATGTGAAATGCATAAAACACTGTTACAAATAAAGGACAAGCAAACTATTTGAGTTAGTGAATTACGTGCTGTTAAAAAAAGATTCCTTGACTGCTCAAGAACGATGAAGGAAACTAATTATTCTTGATAATCATACAGACTGCTACATGAGCACCCGATTCAAGAAGTGATCTAATAATATTTCTCATAATGCAGAAAGCACGTAACTTGAGAGGCGAAGCATACAGTAGTACATGCGCCAGCTGCTGTCTTATATGTCTCCTCTGTCTAAATGTGTGTGTGCGACTGCAGATGTGATCGCGAGAATTCCTCCTCCACCTCCTGATCAATATAACTTACTTTTCTCGTGCTTGACTATCCGATGGCACGCTGTTCTTGGCTTTGGCGTACATGCTTGCACAGACGCGACTGTCACGCACCTGTCAACCCATCACAGCCTCTGTCGAAACAATCCCGTCACCATAGCGACTCAATCAGCTCCTCACCATTGGATGGACCGCAGTGAACAGGCGCCCCCTCTCTCTCTCTCTCTCTCTCTCTCTCTAGATGTCTGAGCATAGAATCCTGGATGGCCACGCCCACTCAACACCTTTCGCTCTGACTGTAGCCACGCCCCCGTAATCCGGCGAATTCTTATTCTTTTGACCTAGATAGTCCTAAAATCTGACCAAGAAAGTATGACTACGCATTTGATTTATTTCAATATTAATAACGACATTTTACCTCACAAACCTTCAAATGTCTTTTAATGCCTTCTAGCTTAGTTTCAGAGACCTTCACTTGAGCATTCACAGTTTTGTTGGCTACACAAAGTGTACATTTGTAGGCTGAAAAAAAAAACCCATAAAAAAACAAGTAATTGCTTTTTAAACAGTTTCACAGTGAAAGTAGATGAAAAGTGTGCCAGAATATATACTGCAACAAACGACTTTACAGCACTGAAATGTATTTGTTGGTATTAAAAAGTAGTTAATCAATGCAAGGAAGGTACACTAGATGGTGCCATCTAGAACAATTCCCAAGCAAACCACAAGATATACAAGCCAAGATTACTGAATTGAATTAGTCCCTCCCTCCATCCTCAAAATATGGAGTCACTAGATTGTTTAAGATTGTCATATTCACACACACCTGTTTGAGGTTAAGAGATATTATATTCTGTATGTTCTACATTAGTCAAGTCACCTTTATTTATATAGCACTTTTAACAATACAGATTGTGTCAAAGCACTTAACAGTATCAAATTGGAGGATAGAGTGTCAGTCATGCATTATAATAAGATTTCCCAGGGAAAGCAAGAGCTGATAAAATGTAAAAACTGTAACTTGAATGCAATGTAAGTCGCTTTGGATAAAAGTGTCTGCTAAATGCATAAATGTTAATGTAAATGTAAATTAAACACTCAATTTTCAGTTAAAGGCATCTCATTATTGAATTCAGAGATGTATTCAGTTTAGTTTAAATAGTATCTGTGAAATCAAATTGACGATAATCACTAGAAATCAAGTGTCCCCAACTGAGCAAGCCAGAGGCGACAGAAAAGGTATTGAGAAAAGGTTTATTCTATAAATGTTGCAAATAAACTGCAGCATGTTTGCTCACAGTTGTAAGGTAGAACGGAGCTGTAACACACTAACATGTTACTGTCATTTATGTTTCCTGTAAAAGTAAGTGACTCTTTATTAAAGTGCATTTTGCAGGTTAAACATTTTTTTCAAATGAATATATAACCTTGTATGAAAATACCATATGAACCGTTAATGCAGGATTTGAAAATGTTTTACAAGACGCGAGGGCACAAATTTAGATAAAGTAAGGCTTTCCTGGACAGTTCTCAAAAACCGCTTTTTTTCAACATCACGTCATATTACGTCACATAAGGGAGTCGTGTGCCGCACTCTGCTTCGAGCGCGCGCGAGTCAGTGTGTTTTCGGTAGTTATTTTTATTTCAATTTATCATTGTCATGGTAAATTATTGTGTAAATGATTAAAATATCATGTCTCCCGCCGGTCCGCCTGTGTGAAGATCTGAAGCAGAGGAGACCAGCTGTTATGAACCACCTCTACTGGACCACAGCTTCCACTCCTAATGGAGACGCAGATGTGATGAAGGCGTCAGCAGTGAATGTGATCTAAACTTGTGTTTGCTTCTCCCAGCACATGCCGTCTGAGAGAGGAATACTGCAGGTCACCACAGGCTCCAGGAGAACACAGCACTGTCATGTCCACTACACCTGCTCCTCTCTCCAGATCCCTCCAGAGGATCAACATGATGAGGCTGTTGGTGTATATCTAGCACAGCCTTCACCATTTAACACACTTTAACAACACATTAGTGTGATACCCAGACTGAAAGATTGTTAAATGTTTTTAAATGGGTCAGATGGTATTTCTTTTGGTAGTATATGTTTGGTACATCTACATAATATATATATATTAACAGTTGAAATGTTGTGTTTTGAGTTGGGTATTAACAGTGCTATGAAATAATATTTATGATTTAGCGCTGTATAAATACAACTGAATTGAATTAACCATAAATGCTTATCTGCTTGATTGTGATTTATTTTTTATTGATTGCCAACAAAATGGGGCCATTCAAAACCTTTATAAAGTCCTCCTTCCTCTGTAAACTATCTTCTAATGGCTGACACAACACATGCACCATAGGGCCAGCGGACAACTTGTCTGTATGCTGTCATTATTGATTGTGTTTTACCAATGGCATCAAAAAGTGTTACTTATAGGTAATCATGACCTAAATAGAGTTAACTTGTAATTGAGAATCAAAATTATTCAGACTCTTTTATTATTAAAATCTTTAACTATGTATTTATACATGTATACAGTATTTAGCTTAGAGTAATAAATTATTTCTGCCCTAAAACATGTGTCTGCTGGCCTGGAGAGGTCTATGCTCATGTCTGAAGTGCATAATGGCTATCTGTAGCACATATGGGTTCAGACAGCAAGCCTCAAAGCCTGGATGTAGAGTCAGACACTGCACATCAAGCGTGGGGGTCACATTCTCCACTAAGACACAGCATGTAACGTATCTAACTCCCTGCAGCACTGACTTTCCTCAGCTGTGACCATGGCTGGAGTCTCTAACCTGCAATATGCCCTTTAAGATACGATAACTGTTACTGTTGTAAAAAAAATATTTTTATAAAATTAGAATGTCGTTGTCATAAGGTTTAGAGTCATGCATACTAGAAATGTCAGGTCAGGGTAAGTTTTCATTTTTTTTTTTATTGGGACTTGTCACACGTTCAAAGAATTACAATAATTCAATTTAATTGTAAATAATGGTAGGCTATCATTAGACTGGTTCATGTAGTTTGCTCACATGTAGCTTGCTGCCATCTAGTGGGCAATTCAATTAAAAAACGCAGTGTTTTGTTTGTTTTCTTTTTTGGGTGGGGGGGATTGTGTGCTCTTGAGGCCCTTATGCAGCAGAATTTTTTGTAACCTTACCAGATGTTCCCCGACACAATCCCATCTCTGTGATCAGGCTTAGACTGTATGGTTTTAATCTGACTGATCTCATTTTCACCAGGCCCAAATGTAAATATAAACCACGCCCATTAGCTTATGTCCCACCCACTGGAAGCCCATATGCTTTGTTGATGGTTTCCTGCAATCGCATGACTGAGTAGTAGCGATAATTTCATCGAGTTAAGTTCAGACGTCAGAAGCAGATTGGCACCAGGAGACAAGATGCCACACATTTCTATTACTTACAATCCTATCAACCAGAGCAATACCTTCACCAGCGGGGATTTTATATCGGGACAAGTCATTCTGCATGTAGCGAAGGACACACAAATGCAGTCGTTGAGTGTGAAAATTAAAGGGAAAGCAGAGGTGTGCTGGACCGAGCATTACGGTAAACCCACTGTTGTTTACTCGGATAAAGAGAAGTATTATTCTGTCGAGAGGTTTTTTGTTCGGGAAGACAAAACACATGGTAGGAGAAATTACAGCTGCTGTAGGTTTTGCTTTAAAGTGAGAAGAAACCAGGTCGATTTAATCAGCTTTATTTTGTTGTAACTTGATCTTGCAGGAAATGAGATGCTGAAAGATCCATCAGGACAGCCCTGTAAGTCTGCACGAGAATTAGATGAATGATGCAAAAAGAGCTTAAGAAATGTAAAAAGGTGTGCATTACAGTTACCCATTCAGTAATGAAAAATAGTAATTTTAACCAGATTTGATAGTTTTATTTTAGTTAATATCATAAATCTAAAAGGTGTGCATTATTTGAAACCTACATGAACACTTTACAGTTTTTATGACTGTAAGTGATTCTCCTCAAATGCTAATTATGGCATATTTTGCATTTGAGCCCATTCGGTAGTGAAAAATAGCAGTATTTAAATTATTTGACAGTTTATTTTATTGAATATCAAAAATGTAAAAGGTGTGCATTTTAGTTGACATCTACATGAACACTTTACACAGTGTTCTCAAACTCAATTCCTGGAGGGGCTTAGCTTCACACAGTTTTGCTCCAACCTTAATCAAACACACCTTATCCAGCTAATCAAGGTCTTCTGGGGCCTGTTTCATAATTTTTTTTTACCAAATAAGCCAGGTTTATTTCAGGTAGTCTGACATATTGTCAGTTGATTTGGTTCGAAATAAGTCAGAGTAACTGAAATAAGACTGGCTTGTTTTATGAAACAGCCCCCAGGATCACTTGGAACTTCCAAGCAGGTTTGAGTTGGAGCTGGTTGGAGCTAAACTCTTCAGAGCTGTGGCCCTCCAGGAATTGAGTATGAGACCACTGATTACAGTTTGTTTTGTGACTGTAAGTCGTTCTCCTCAAATGTTATTTAAGTTAGAAAAGTGTATACCAATATCGTATGTAACTTTAGAGACGGCCCCTAAATTTGCGAATATCGAACGTCAACATCAAGCCAATTTTATGCCAGTGAAATAAACTTTAAAAAATCTGATCTTTGATTTGATTTTTGACTTCTTAGATTCATCTGGTGTGGCACCAGGGAGTCATGTTTACCCATTCACCTTTCAGTTGCCTCTACAGTAAGTTAAGGGAAAAAATAATTTTAAGAACAAAGTTTAACATTTTAGAAATGTAATCCTTGTATTCACGTTATTTTCATTATTTAAAAAAACCTTGTATACCATTCAAACAAAATAAACATAAATGTCAAAAGTTAAAAGTACTAACTAAAGTACTTCTTTGCAACCTGAATACATGCAAATGAACACAACTTCTTTATTAAAAGGTTAAATATCAAGGATTTTTCTACCTCTTGCATGTTGATTGTCACACTGACTTTCATTATTAATATATTAAAACAATATTACTATATATGAATAATTATATGTTAATAAAATGTCTTGACTGCACATATTTAATTTAAATGTATTTATATATATATTATATTTTTCAAAAATATGAAAATATAGTTAATAAAATAGAACATCATACCAAACTACTTTTACCAAAACATTTTTTTTTAGAATATTTCAGAGACTTTACTTCCTGCTATACAATTTTACATAAAGCATTTATTTTCTTTATAGGCACTTCCCACCAACCTTCAAAGGTTCAGTTGGAAAAGTTGTCTACACTTTGGAGACCAAACTATCCAGATCAATGCGGATTTCTATCAAAGACAAAACCGAGTTTCATTATGTCCCCAGTCCGGATGTGTCCAATCCTGAACTAATGGTGAGATTACAATCCCATGTATGTCTTTACCATACATTCATCTATATATTTTGAGATTCTCTCACCTGTTTAATACTTGTTTTTGCCATGTTTAGGCGCCTCAGTATGGAACCAAAGATAAACGAATTATACTCTTCCCCTCTGGGAGTATCTCCATGAACATAAACACTGAAAAAATGGGATACTACCTTGGTAAAAGTATATTTCTTATAACATCTCAGCTGTGTTTTCTCACATCTCACATTTATAACTTGACCATTATAAACACAACCATTTCAAGGGAAGCCTTATTTAAACCATTTCTGTATATGTGTAACAAGATTAAATATATGTTAAATAGTAATTATCACACATCTTCGTGGAGTAGGTGAACGCTGGTAGATGGACTTGAGTTCTTGAGTTTCATGTTTATGGTCTGTGAGCACTCTTATGTATGCAAGTAGATTAAGATGAATGCGTTTTTTTCAGCTGTTGAAATAATTGACAAAGTTACACATTCCAGGCTTGAAATCAACCATAAGTTCTCTCCCCATTTCACGAGTTCACACTTACATATAATAAATAGAATAAAGTTTATGCGTATTTGGCGTGCTGTCCGAGGGGAATTGCTCCGAGCTCGGAATTGTGGTCTGAACCCAGAGTACCCCCCCTACAGGATAGGACAGTAATAGTTGTAAGTGCGGAGAAGGGGTGGCGGAGGGATGCTGGAAAACTGCCAATAAACAGAGGTAAGTCTGCTGTGTATATATACACTCATCTTATATGGTTAACTGGGTTGATTACTGATTGTTCTCCTCACGTGTTAATTAGGTTAATTATCTGAACGTGCTCCTCCCGAACTTTAATAAAACATCATTTAAACCCATGCACCACTTGCAGAACTGGTTCTACTTGGGTTTTTTTCCCTCTTCATCTTGGAATACATAATTTTGTGTATTTTCACATTTCATATGTAATATGATTCTGATTTAAGAAGTCTATTTTGTCGAAAGCCAGATAGAGTCATAGTTTCTAGTGATATTTTATTCTGCAATTTTGACCTAATTGTTTCATTGTGTCTTGCTACAGGAGAGGGCTTGAAAGTTTTGGTTGAAGTTCAGAACAATTCTTCCCGTGCAATCAAACCAAAATACTGCTTGTATGAAAAACACAGTTTTTTAGCAAGAGGAAAAAGGAAACTTCACACACATGACCTGCTCAAAGAGGAAGGGGAACCCATTGAGCCAAACTCAAAGAAAACTGTCACCAAAGTGCTGTCCATTCCTCCCAGCCTTACCATCTCTATCCTAAACTGTAGGATCCTCAAGGTTGAGTACAGACTCATGGTGAGTTTTAGCCTCTAAAGCAAAGACATTATAATGGCATATCTCTGTGTTCTATTTTTCATTTAAAGTTGGATCAGGACACAATGTAGCGTTTGAATGCAATCAGAATGTTCGATCAGGTTTTAGGCATCCTAAACTTTCCCTCCTCCCTTGTTATCACTAAATTACAGATGCAATTACAAATGCATGTCTTTAAGCCGCTTTTCCACCGAAATTACCTGGTACAAATTGTCCCAGAACTTTTTTTCCCTCCAGACTGTTGCCGTTTGCGTTTCCATCGCAGTCTAAAGAACCGTGAAGAATAGGCAAATAGTCTGGTGACGTAGGTCTGTGCGCAATTCTCATTACCAAGTATGCAAATTTCAGACTTGCATCATCGTTAGTTTGGACTTCGCGAGTTCGACTCGGGAGTGTGAACTCCCGCGGATGGGATGACGCAAGTCCGGTAATTCTGCAAAAAGCAGCGTACTTGATAACATTAGACAGCTCGCCTTGGCAACTACAATTTACCTCACTGTATTTACAATAAGACGATATGATATCAAAAACCATTGCCTCTCTTCGTTGTCCTTTAAAAATATTAATAGCCCCAGAAATGTAGCCCAAGCATAGGCCCTACATTACAAAACAAAATATTACATCAAACAATTGCCTCTTTTCATTTTCATTTTAACATATTAATAGATTATTAGAATAAAGACCAAAGATTACCTGTTAAATTTACCTAAAATGAATTATATCTTATGTTTAACCACTAAAGAGACATCAGAGCCAGCGTCAAATGTCAGAGGGACTATCTGAGTTGAGGCTGCTCTCGTCCGGAAACATGAGCACTGAGTGCCCGCTGATCGCGTGGATCTCACGTCTCCGAAATCGGCGAAGCACATTTTCTAATAGGTGCTGTCTTTATAAATAAACCACAGATTTGAGTTTTAAACAACTACATTCTCGCCTGAAATACTTCTAAAACTACATTTCATGACACAATAACGGTAATATTTTGAAAATTATGCGAATAAATGGTTGTTGAAATACAATGCTGCATGAACTCAACCAATCAGCATGTTCAGCGCCCAAGTCCCGTCCCCGAAAGTTCCAGGGTACTATCTCGCGAAAAGGGACTTTCTTAGGGGCAAATTTTTACCCAGAACTTTATTTAGATCCTGGTTCCTGCAATGGAAACACACCGAGTACCGGCCCAAAGTCCCTAGTTCCTGGGGGAAAGTTTGTGTGGTGGAAATGGGGCTTAACGTCTACCTCTGGTTCAAAGAGCGTATCACCTCTGCTATCTTCTCCAACGTTAGCAGGGACAGTCCTCAACTTTCTCTTTGAGCTTCAAAGAGATTCCAGGGGGGAAGGAACGATTCCCCCATCCCCATGAGGAGCCACTACCTGTGATCCAGACACACTCAAAAGCCACAATACACATAGGAAAGGACATTGGCTCCATTTATCCACAATCAAACTGTTCCAAAATGTATATAGTTTATTCCTGTGTTGCATGTAAGTTATAATAACTAAGTTATAACTCTGAAGTAGTAGTGAAGCTCCAATTACTTGGATCTAGACTTATGAATGTATCACTGCCTTAATGATTTCCAAACCCTGGCAAGTTAGGTATCAAAATGACTGTCTTCGCAGATTAATGGTGTATAGTATGTCACCATAACTTGCACCATACTCTTTTTACCATACTTTGGCTTAATATTGTGCAAATCCTTCAGTTAAACCATTAAAAGTCCCTAACCCAAACCACTAGATCTCTTTGAGACATGCTCTCCAAGACTCATCACCCTTAAGTTGGACCTTCTGGCAGTTTTTATCTTCAAGTAACTTTGTCAATTCGCTCTGATCTCTCTGAGATCACCATATTTGGCCACACGTCCTTTCCTTTCCTTTCCTTTCCTTTCCTTTCCTTTCCTTTCCTTTCCTTTCCTTTCCTTTCCTTTCCTTTCCTTTCCTTTCCTACTGAACTCATCAAGAACCTCTGTTGTCTACCACATCCTTGTACCAACTCTTGTTCAGCAACAAAGCCAATGCAAGTAACATTTTCCAATTAGTTAGATGGGTGTCTAAGTTTGGGCCCCTTTGTTAAAGTGATTTTTGATTCTCATTAGGTTGTGGTTAATTGATGCTAAATACTGCCATTCTTTTGTTCTTCTCTCCCTCTCTTTCCTTACCTTTTTTCTCTATGTATGTGTTTTGCTTAGTTTAGTTGTATGTTAGCCGTAGTTTCATTTATTAAATCCCTTATATTCACCATCGATTGTCTCTTGTGTGCTGCTCACAATTCGAGGTCACTGAATGTTGGTCTTGCTACATGCGATTGATAAATGATTATATTGTCTATTCGGTGGACGAACAGATTACATAATTGTAATATTGATTCTGCTACAGTTAATTCTGAGGTCTGATCTAAATATTCATAATTAATTTTAACCAGTTATAATTAATCATAAATATTTTCCCTTTTTCCCTACAATATGTTAACTGTATTTTAAATAAAGGGATGTGCTGATTGTTTATTTCAAATAGAGATGAGTTTCTGTTGTCATTACCCACTCCTAATTTAAATAATTTTCAATATCTGTGTATATCTTCATAGGTCTACCTGGATGTGCCTTATGCCTTAGATCCAGAGATCAAATTTCCAGTTGTGATTCTTCCTCCTCAGCCTTTCTCAAGGGCTACAAACAGTGACTTTGGAATCTGGAATCAACCACCAGGAAGCAATATGTACCCCAACCCACCTGACCCATCACTTAATGTGGTTGGAACACCTGGTCAGTTTGGTGCCCCTGGCTACTATGGACCTTCTTTGAGTCAGTTTCCTGCTCCTGGTTACACTGGACCTCTGGGTCAGATCGCTCCCCCTAGTTACCCTGGCCCTCCTGGTCAATTTGGTCCTTCAGTTTCACATCAGTCTGACCCATCAGCTCCACCTCCTTATCAGGAATATCAGTTATATCCACAGTTTTCAGAACACCCTGAAAAATCTTAAAGTGATTTTAGAATCATCTTAGATTTCTTTTATTGTTATTGTTTTATCCTGGAATCATTTGTATTATGTAGCCTTTTATATTTTAGGTAGTGATGTTGACTGTTAATAAGCTAACAACATTCTATGCTATTTATTTTTGTATTTCTAAACCTTCGGTATAGTGCTATATTTTACATCCCATGAAAAATATAAATCCTGCTTTATTTATTGTTAAATAGAGTACTGTATTTTATTTATTTATTTTTAAATGTTTCGACTTAAAGTATGCATTTGTATTGCTTTAAAATTATTCAACTTGTTAAATTGTAATGTTAAATTGTACTAAGTGACAACTTGGATATTTGAGTTGACTAAACGTAAAATTTTAAGTTGAAACAACAGTTTTTTTATATTGTAGATTTACCATCAGCTTCAGCATACATTGTTACAAAAGTTATGGATTTACCATGAATTTCTCCATGAACTGTTACAGAATTTATTCAGAACTTTAACTAAGTTACAACAATGTAGATCAACAAGTCTGCTTAACACACAACTTTCTTGAACACACTGTGACACTATTGTTCGACTGAATAATGTGTTTCTATTTATGAATGAAATATGAAACTGAATTTACTCATATATTATAGACTCACATATTATCTTGTTAACAGGTGGAAAAAAGTAGATTGAGTAGTAAATTGATTTAAAAAAAAAAATCAGCATGCATCTTGCTGAAGAACGTTTTAGCTCTTAGAACGTTTTTCGTCTCTGCACCAGTGTACACATGCAAATCTAAAAAAAAATGTTATCTGAGCAGGTGCCATGTTTTATGCTGTTGTCAAATATTTGTCAAAAGAAAATTTTTCAAAATGACGTAAAAAAAAAGTTTACAAATTGTTAACATGAGGCATAATGATTGCTAGTCTGATAATGTCAAATGTTATAATAAACTCATGGTATACTGTTAGAAGCTACATGGCTGTCTGTCAGTTCATTAAAATATACCTGTTTAATAAGAAAATAAATCTCACTTTTCTCGCCACCTCTGAAAAGTAAATTCCCATGCTGATTCAGATTTTATTACAGATGCTGTTGCTGTCCCCTTATGCTGTAGACACTGCTCTTTTTTAACTGGTCTTCCAGCCTGGTCATAGCTGGTTTAGGAGGCGTTTTGACCACTTCTGTAGAGTAAGCCAGCTTAAACCAGCTAAGACTGGTGTTTTTTTTTTTTTTCTTCTTCTCCCAGCAGGGATTCCCCAGATGTTGCCATTTTGCATGTCCCATTGATAGTTGTGACATCTAACTTTAATCTTCATGCTACTACCACACCATATACACGCCAGAGTTGCAGGAGCTAGCGCCTTTTTTCTTCGGCCTTGTAGATGGCTGTTCTCTCTGCGGAGCATTATGGCACCAGTAGGTTACTTTTACATATATCACATGATTTTTTGCTTAGAACCTCAAATTGTTTGAGATTTGGCATCACCTTGTCCTGTGTGTTCAGCTCATCCGTTTTCTGCTCATATCCCCACATTTCAGACCCAAGCACTCTAAACAGTTTTTAACCCTGTTTCATGAAAAAAATGAAATAGTACTTTAGGGTGCTTTCACATTTGGTTCGCTTGCCTGGTCCGAACCCGAGTTCGATTGCACCCCCCTCCCCCTGCCCCCGCTGGACTGTTCATATTTTATTTGGGTACCAACCGCGGTTCGTTTGCGTCATCAAGCCAGCAGCTGTTTACACCATTGCCTAGTAACGATGACATGGGAGAAGGCAGCAAAATGCATAGTTGCTCTCTTCATTTTTATATTTATGTTTTTGAACCATTGGTTTTGTTTACAAAGCTTCAGTACATAACAGCACCTAGGTCTAATACTTCTCCTTATGTCTGTGTACTGCAAATGCTATAAAGAACGCAAAAGGCGAACAGAAATGAGACATACAGCTCACTGCTTGCAGCGCTTCAGTCATGCTTGTCAGGAAAGTGGGTGAAACACACACACAAACACACATTTTATCAAAAAATACGTCATTAATAGTGGTTCACTTCTGCTACTAGGTACGATTGCGTTCACATCAGCAGCGAACCGTACTGAAATTCACTTGAACTGTACCCCAGACCACCCTTTTTAAGCTAACTCGGGTACGGTTCGCGGGTGCGCACCCGAGTTCGGAAGACAGCGTTCACATAAGCGAAATGAACCCAACTCTGACATCAATCGAACCCGGGTACGCACCAAAAATGCTAGTGTGAAAGTACCCTTATACATCTGTGCATCCCATTTACCTGCTCCCAGAACCTCCTCAAACCTTACCAATCTGTTCATGATACTTTCAGCTAAGAGAATCAGTATATTTATCACACTCCAATCCAATAACGTTTTGTTTACAGATATGATGTAACACACTAGGCCCTCATCTGTGAAAAGCACAGGGCGTCGGTGACTGACCTGCCAATTCTGGTGTTCAATGGCAAATGCCAATCGAGCTCCAGTCCACAGTGCCAGGCAATGAGCACAGGGCCCACTAGGATGTCAGGCCCTCAGGCCACCCTCATGAAGTCTGTTTCTGATTCTTTGGTTCTGAGACATTCACACCAGTGGCCTGCTGGAAGTCATTTTGTAGGGCTCTGGCAGTGCACATCCTGTACTCATTGCACAAAGGAACAGATAATGGTCCTCCTGATGGGTTAAGGACCATTCAGCCCTGTTCAGCTCTCCTAGAGTAACTGTCTGTCTCCTGGAATCTCCTCCATGCTCTTGGTAGACACAGCAAACCTTCTGGCAATGGCATGTGTTGATGTGCCATCCTGGAGGAGTTGGACAGCCTGTGCAACCTCTGTAGGGTCCAGGTACTGTCTCATGCTACCAGTAGTGACACAGACCCTAGCCAAATGAAAAACTAGTGAAAAACAGTCAGAAAAGATGAGTAAGGAAAAAAAATTCATTGGCCTCCACCTGTAAAAACATTCCTGTTTTGGGGGTCGTCTCATTGTTTCCCATTTAGTGCACCTGTTGTTAATTTCCAGTGTTGGGGAGCAGCTACAAGTAGCAACGCTACTAACATAACTACATTTTTCAGTAGCGTGACTATAGCTCAGCTACTTTTAAAACAATGTAGCTTTTCCAGTAGCTAACTACTTTTTCCAGCAAGTAGTGGTGTAGCGCGACCAAAAGTTACACAACACCAGCCTGTAATGCATTGAAGCAGCATCATCTTCTGACTAGATCACAAACTAAATTTGTTTATCACCGCCATCTGTTGTGATATCACGCATCTCGTGGCTTTACAGTCTGTTCACCGACAAGACATCGATGATTTTGCAAAGAATGGACAGGAGTGGATATTTCACATGACTCAACTGTAATTTATGCAAAACAAAGAAAATGTGGTCTGCGTCAGGCATAGGGGAATAGCCTTTTAAACTGATAAATTTTCCTGCTTTATTGCACTCTATATCAAATGTCTATTTTACAATGATGAACCATCATAATCTGTCCCCCCACAGTTTTGTAGTGAACACTAATCGAACAGAAAATGAAATCGTGATATAGTAGTGTGCTTATTTGGCAAAGGAATTGTGGCGGGGTTCCTCACAAAGCGCAGTGTATATGTGTGCAGCAGATGAACAATGTCTCAAGTGGCTCAAGTGGCAAGTAGTCAGAAATAGGCCTACCGCATGCTGTGAGTTTAACTTGCTTATTTCACTCCGACTCCGTATCCAGTTTAAGTTGCATATATTTTGTTCTTGCATTGATGTTACGTTTATTGCAATTTTGCACTTTGACTGTCAGTTTGAGATGATGCAACAATGTAGGCTACTATCGGATAGTTTACAAAATCAAACAGTTGGGACACTTTTTGTAATTGAAATGACATGGAAAAAGTGTCCCAATCAACCTAAATTCAGTGGGTTTAGGGATCAGGGGGTGGAGACGGGTAGGTTTAGGTAAATGTAAGGTGGGAGGAATTGGATCTAGATCCAACCACACCCCCTGGATCTTGTGTTCTGCAATGAGGACCATCTCGTAATTAATACAAAGAAGGGACACTACACATGTAGAGTGCTGCCATCTAGTGAACAATTCCAAAACAATCCACAAGACAAACAGTTCAGACCAAGATTACTGTTGAAATAGTTTTTTCTTTTTCTCAAAATATGGTTTCAGAGTCACTAAGATTGTTTAAGTGTTTTTCACACACACCTGGTTTTAGGTTTACATATTTATTTATTTTTAATACCCATTTTAATAGTCTACTGCAAATTACTCATAAGCTTAGTGCTGATGCACAACTTACCCTATACATTTTTATCCATGCTGGTTACCTATAATTACCTGTCAGTTAATTTACCAGCAATACCTATTTCTTACTGGCTAAATAAATACTTAATGTGTGTGTGTGTGTATGTTGGGGTTATTCTATAAATGTTGCAATATATTTTGCTCACAGTTGTAAGGTACAAAAAACAGTTTAAGCAACTAAAAACAGGTCAGTGGAGCTGGAACTTACACACTAACATGTTACTGTCATTTATTTTTCCTTTAAATGTAAGTTACTCTTTATTCAGAACCGATAACAGTTACTATATAAAGAATTCCAGTTTAGAGTCAAATACCCAATACATTCACACTAGAAATGTCAGGTCAGGGCAAGTTTTACATTTTTCATTGGGACCTGTCCCAAAGACATGTTCAAAGAACCACATCTGTTTACAAGTTTATTGGGAAATATTCACTGCATTAAAAGATGTGACAACCTCGGCCTTTTGGAACTTACAAGAAATGTTGAAAAGTTGTTCCTTTATTTATGATACTAAATTGAATTGTATTATTTAATTGTAAATAATGGTATGATTGGACTGGTTCTATTAGGGTGAAGTCAGCTAAAATGGTCCACGTTTTGGTAAATGACTTATAATACCATCAAATAAACTATGCATGAAATCTAATGATATTCTTAGAAATTAGCATGGGTCTCGTAAATATATTTATAATTTTTAAATGTGAAAAAGTATAAAAGCTCTTCTTGGCACAACATTCAGGTAAAATGGGCCAATATAAAAAGAGAACAACACAGGTAATTCAGCTTAAATCATTTTATTTTTAACAGTAAATTGACACTATTGTCTTTAGTGTGCTATATCAATGCCATAAATGTATTTCATTAAATATAAAGTTGAATGAATATTGAATTAAACAATGCATTTAAAAATGAAGTGATCATGTTGCATAGGTGTGTGTTTCTGTGCACTGGTGTCTTTTTGTGTGCATGTATGTGTGTATGCTTGTATTTCTTTTAAAGACTGTTAAGATTTTGTATCGATACATATCTACAGTAGGCCTATATACCTATTTTCACCCTCAGTTTCTGTGTAAAAGTGTGTGTGTAGGCAGCCCATTTTACTGACATCTTCCTTTCTTTCCCTTTCTCTTCTCATTTCTCTGTTTCCTTTCTTTGCTTGTCCTCCTGCCATACTGTCTGCAATGCAATTCTTTTTTAAAAGACTGTTTAAATTTTGTATGGATACATATACAGGCCTATAAACCTATTTTCACCTCAATTTCTGTCTAAAAGTGTGTGTGTGTGCAGCCCATTTTAGCTGAAAATTGTGGCCCATTTTAGCTTAACCAGCCATTTCTACCCAGGTGAGCATTTTATCTGGGGCCCACTTGGGTGACCCAGCTAGGACCCACATGGGTGAACCCAGGTGGGCTCCCCATGTGGTTCCCAGATGGGTAATTAATGAGAAATGTGTGCATGGGCTCAAAATGGACTACACATGGGATCCTATTTGTTTTATCAAATATACAAATGCAAACATAATTAATCCCATATAGGGTGATTACATGGATTTATAGTGCACATATGTGTCTTTAAAATAATTTTTGTTGTTGTTTTGACACTTGGATTACTTAATTTAAACAAAATCTAAAAATTCCCCTCCTTTTTTACAGTCTATGATTCCAACACTCATGCATTTCTACCCAATTTTCCACTGACATTTAGTAAAAAAATACAATACAATAAATACAATTCAGCCACTTTAATTGTGCTGACTCGCGAGTGTCAGCACAATTAATCCCATCCCCCACGACATCAAACTACCGCGAGATGCAGCCCTGCCTCGAGCTGCACGCAGAGTGGATCCCGCGAGATCTCATTCAACATTTCCCATCCCCCACGCGCTGCATCGCGCCGGCGCTGTGTATCCAATTACATTTTTAAAACTGAAAATGTAATGATATTGTTTACCAATCATAATGTTAACCGAAACATAGTTAGGATTTTTGTCTCATTATATTTTAGACATCATATTTTTCCTCTTATTTCTGGCGCCTGAAGGATAATGTTGTATGTCTTGGTGTTTCCGACGCCCTCTAAAAGTAAAAGACACAAAAAAAGTTCATACTTAAACTGCAAAGTTTGGCACCGGGCTGTGTGCTCACGATACAATGATGAGGTCAAATGGCTAAAATAACAAGCTAGTGTAAATAAGGTATGTTAGCCTGGGACAGATCTCGATTTGAAGAGTAAACAATAAGGCTGTTGTACGTTTAACGAATCATAAAGTACAATATTACAACAATATTTAATATTTCTCATGCAAATAATAATTTTTCTTACAGAAAGTAATTGGACGGTCTCGGATGCTGATGCAGTACAGCAGAAATCGGCAGACCCCACCTTCCAGAAACAGGAGATATGTTCTAACATGACCATTTAGCAGGTTCACAGGGCTGAACGTTAACGGTTTTGCACTTACAGTACTGTGCAGAAGTCTTAGGCCACTATTTTGTTCTAATATAATGGTGGCCTAAGACATTTTCTCAGTCCTGTAGCTTTTCTGCTACAGAGGCAGAATGTGTTTGTACCACAGGCAACACAATTGTAGTACAAGTGTAAAATATCTGTTACAGAGGCATCTGCATAGGAATTATAGGAGTGTTCCATATGAATTGAGAGTGTAACCAGGTTGAAATTATATCTTTACTTTTACGGTTGAAATGTCACCAAATCCTGATGAACATTGTTTTCTATAGGTTTAAGATGTTCTATTGCCAGTATTTATGCCTGGATGTTGTATTCAGACCATAGTGTTAATACCTGTACTGTCACTTTAAGAGTGTCGCAGGCTTTGTGGCGTCATTCACGCGCTTCTTTCAGTTTGCGCCAGATTAGCTGAGAGGAGTTAATGTATTATTTTGCTCGTCGGTTTTAAACATTTATTTCGGTTTTTGTACGATGCAAACTTTGTTTTATGCATGTATAAATGTTAGTTTTGAGAGTGTGAACATGCAGTTAATGTGTCAATTGAACGTAAACCTTGTAAACAGACTTTTTGCAAGCTTTAAAGTAGACATGTTTCCACGTGCTAGTCTACAGAATTTTCTGTATGTTTATCTGCTAACAGGAGCTTGAGACCTGTGTGTTGTGTGGAGGAGACTGCATGTGACAGAGCCTTATGTATTTTTTGTTGATTTGTACAGGTATGTGTATAATGTTCATTATAATTCATCTGGCATAGTGTTTACATTGGTTGTATTAAGTATGTAAAAGAAATTCATGTTGTCAATTACATTGAGCATTTTATAATTTATTCAGTTCATTTTCACATTTTTTTTTATTTAAAAGTATTTTTGCTGATAATACTAAAAGTTCTATCAGTATATGTATAACGTTATGCAGTTTGCGCCAGATTAGCTGAGAGGAGGAGCTTGAGACCTGTGTGTTGTGTGGAGGAGACTGCATGTGACAGAGCCTTATGTATTTTTTGTTGATTTGTACAGTCTGCACTAGGCTCGCTGAGAGGAAACAAATTTGCTGTTTCGCCTTCATTAAAAGAGAAACCAGCAGTTGGTCGTGGTCTGCGTATTTCCTTCATTCAACACAACAAGAACACAACGCAGAATATACAAGGGTTAATGGACGTGCATCCAACCTAACAAACTGTTAAAGACAAAACACGCCCGTTACAAGAGCAATATATATATATATATATATATATATATATATATATATATGTATGGACTCATTGCACACAGTAGATTACAACTTCCAGTGTAAAATAGCAGTGCACCATCGATTAACCTATGGCTGCATGATTTGGAGGGGAAATGTAATTGCAATTATTCGGGTTAATTATTTTGTGTTGTCTCCCATAATAATGATAATCTTGTTTTCCGTTAGGTTGCTGTGGTGGCAGAAATTGGAGGGAGTACTGTGGATGAAGCCACAAGAAGAATGATGGCCTTCCTTTTGGACCACCCCTTATCAAGAGAGTTCAATTGTGTTGGCCGGCATGGAAAGCGAGAGTTTCGGGGCTCAAACTGCTTGAGGTTGTATAAGGTATGTTTACTTGCTGTTGGATTATTTATAACATTCATGTGCAATCAGAGGTTATTCGGTAGAGTTGAGTTTGTTTTTCATAAATCAGTGGAATTAAAAGAGTTTGATTGTATGCAAATAATTATCCACACTTGGACAAACAATACCCCAAATTATGAGAATATGGACCAGGTGTACTGCTTATTTTAGTGATAAGTAACTGTTAATTTGTGGTGTAGCGATCACAAAACTCAGTTTATAATAAAATTCAAACTTTATTAAAGACAAGTACACTCTTAAAAAATGTTGGGTTAAATACAACCCAGTGATTGTGTTGTTTAGACCCAGTGGTTGGGTTACTGCTCAGAAGGTTGGGTTAAACAACCCAGCATGTGTTCTGTCCAATATTTACCCAGCACTTGGTTGTATTTAACCCAGCATTTTTTAGAGTGTACACTAATACAAGTGAAGTGATACTAAAATAAGAATAAATGAAGACATCAGATGCAAAAACCGTCTGAAGTTTTCTTCTAAAAACATTTTTATCAGGCTCTTATGTTTATGTTCAGTTATTTCACTGTAATGGCTGATAAAAATTATAATTGTTTAAATGAATTTCAGATGGACAGATTTTTACATTTGTGATTAAATGAGGCATTTAATTTTTGTGTGAACTATGCCTTTAAACATTGCCCTGTGAAAGAAATCATTTGTTTATGATAGAATATTATATCCGATTCCATTATTGTATTTCCTGAAAAAAAAAAAAAAAAATGGAGATGACTGCTTATTTATTGCAAGGGCTTAAATATGGAATTTAATCTAACTTTGCTCTTTGTGTTTTTACAGGAAGCTTGAAAAAAATATCTTACAAAGCAAATTAGCAGAAAAGAGGCAGAAAAGTCAGTGTCAAAGTGGTTAATCAGTGACGGGAGGAAACTGTTCTGCGAAGTCACGTAGTGGACAGCAAGATGGGTAAGTCTTAAGATATTCTTGATTTTTAAATGGAAATACAATATTTAAAAAGACAAACATCTGTTTTAACTGAAAAAGTGGCACAGTGGTTGATTAATTGTTGTCTTTTCAAAGGGCCGTTGTGAGCGAGGAGCTGCACTGTTGGTTTGTTTGTTTGTGAAATGCATTTTACAGTTTTCAGATATGAATATACTTACAAACGATACAAGTTATGCCAAATAATGTTTGTCAGGAGCTTCACTTTAACTTTAAGATACTTATGTTTTATAAAGTTATAAATGTACAAGTTATGATAGTTTAAATTATTCTCAATAAACTTTGCTTAAAAGCATGAATTACTGTACTGGTTTCTGTTTATTGAATACCTTTAGCATTTTAGTGGATTTAATGTAATGTTTGTGTTTAGGGGTTTACTGTAAAATAAGGTAACCCCAGCAGACAAATATGTTAGCCCATGTGAATGCCTGTTATGGCCCATAAGACACCTACATAAGACCTAGCTGGGCCCCATCACTAACCCATGTAGGCAGACTCATGTAGGCACCAAATGGGAATTACCTGGTTAACCCATATATATATGGAGCCCATCATCAGCCCATCTGGGTTAACCCATGTAGGGCCACCATGGAAACTGAGGACAAAATTAGCTGGGTGACTGGGTCCCAGTTGGTTAGCCCAGGTGTTGCCCCAGATATCGGCCCAGTTGCAACCCCTATGGGCCCCACATGGATGTGTTGGCTGGGAAGTTGAATTTTTTTTTTTTTGAAAGCGCATGTCAAAACATTGTTCATAAACCTTTGCTTTGTTGGTAAGCTTACTTATAATTGCTTTAGTACCCTTATTAGTGATTAATGACATTTTCTGTCAGGCTCAATTACCTTACAGTTTCTCTGACAAGCTTCATGTAACACCGCTCTGCCCGCCTTAAAAAACTCAGACCAATAAGCATTGTTACATGTCAACAAGTGCTGAAGCAACAATGCAAGATCAGTTATTGTGATTTTCTGTAAAAATGATGATGCTACAACCTTATTTGGCCCATTTTACCTGATAGCCATTTTAGCTGACTTCACCCTAGTTTGTTCACATCTAGCGTGCTGCCATCGTGTGGACAATTCAATTAAAAAAAGTGTTTTTTTTTTATGGCAAACTGTGGTGGCCACTGTGCACTTGAAGCCTTTATGCAGCAGAATTGTGTAGCCTTCCCCAGATTTGTTCCCCGACATACAGGTGCTGGTCATAAAATTAGAATATCATGAAAAAGTTTATTTATTTCAGTAATACCATTCAAAAAGTGAAACTTGTATATTAGATTCATTTATTACACACAGACTGATATATTTCAAATGTTTATTTAATTTTGATGATTATAACTGACAACAAATGAAAGTCCCAAATTCAGTATCTCAGAAAATTAGAATATCAATTAAGGCCAATGCAAAAAATTTTTTTTAGAAATGTTGGCCAACTGAAAAGTATGAACATGAAAAGTATGAGCATGTACAGCACTCAATATTTATTTGGGGCTCGTTTGGCCTGGATTACTGCAGCAATGCGGCATGGCATGGAGTCGATCAGTCTGTGGCACTGCTCAAGTGTTATGAGAGCCCATGTTGCTCTGATAGTGGCCTTCAGCTCTTCTGAATTGTTGGGTCTGGCGTATTGCATCTTCCTCTTCACAATAATCATCAAAATGAAAGGAAATAAACATTTGAAATATATCAGTCTGTGTGTAATGAATGAATCTAATATACAAGTTTCACTTTTTGAATGGTATTACTGAAATCAACTTTTTGATGATATTCTAATTGTATGACCAGCACCTGTAATCCCATGAGATCTGACTTTGATCTGATTGATCTCATTTTCACTAGGTCCAAATGTAAATATAAACCACGCCCAACACAAGCTTCAAGTATGCGATTGCAGGAAACACTCAAAGCATGTGGGTGGGACATACGATTCGCGTGACTACTAGTAGCGATAATTTCATTGAGTTCACTCAGACGTCAGAAGCAGACACTGGCATCAGGAGGCAAGATGTCACTCACTGTGAAAAACATTTCTGTTACTTACAATCCTATCAACCAGAGCAATATTTTCACCAGCGGGGATTTTATATCGGGACAAGTCATTCTGCATGTAGCGAAGGACACACAAATGCAGTCGTTGAGTGTGAAAATTAAAGGGAAAGCAGAGGTGTGCTGGAGCGAACGTCATGGTCAAACAACTGTTGTTTACTCGGATAAGGAGAAGTATTATTCTGTCGAGAGGTTTTTCGTTCTGGAGGACAAAACACATGGTAGGAGAAATTACAGCTGCTGTAGGTTTTGCTTTAAAGTGAGAAGAAACCAGGTCGATTTAATCAGCTTTATTTTGTTGTAACTTGATCTTGCAGGAAGTGAGATGCTGAAAGATCCGTCAGGACAGCCCTGTAAGTCTGCACGAGAATTAGATGAATGATGCAAAAAGTTATTAAAAGAAATAAAAAAAAAATCTCTTGATTTTGACTTCTTAGATTCTTCTGTTGTGGCACCAGGGAGTCATGTTTACCCATTCACCTTTCAGTTGCCTCTACAGTAAGTTAAGGGGAAAATAATTTTAAGAACAAATTAAAAAATGTACCATGCTTCAGGCATGTATTCACGTTGTTTTCTTAATTAAAAACAACAACAACACTTCTATACCATTCAACTAAATAAACAACAACAAAAATTAAAAAATTAAAAGTACTAACTAAAGTAGCTACACCTAAGTTCTTCTTTGCATCCTGGATGCATGCAAATGAACACAACTTTGCTATTAAAAAGTTTTAATATCTTTCTCTTGCATGTTGATTTTACCACACTGACTTATTTTTTTTTAAACAATATTAATATATATGAATAATTAGATATTGAAATGAAATGGCTTAACTGCACATATTTAAATATATATTATATATATTTTTAAAATATTAAAATGTAGCTAATAAAATAGAACATCCTTTTACCAGTATTTCTTTTTTCAGGAATTTCAACCTTTTAATGAGACTTTACTTCCTGCTATACAGTTTTACATAAAATATTTATTTTCTTTATAGGCACTTCCCACCAACCTTCAAAGGTTCAGTTGGAAAAGTTGTCTACACTTTGGAGACCAAACTATCCAGATCAATGCGGATTTCTAGCAAAGACAAAACCGAGTTTCATTATGTCCCCAGACCGGATGTGTCCAATCCTGAACTAATGGTGAGATTACAATCCCATGTATGTCTTTACCATACATTCATCTATATGTTTTGAGATTCTCTCACTTTGCCATGTTTTGTCTTATTTAGGCACCTCAGTATGGAACCAAAGAAAAACAAATGAAACTCTTCACCTCTGGGAGTATCTCCATGAACATAAACACTGAGAAAATGGGATACTACCTTGGTAAAATTGTATTTCTAATAGTGTTAATGTTCTCCCATTATCAATAAACTCAGTTTAATACAACTTCAAATAAACTGATCATTGTAAACACAACCATTTAAAAAAACTTATTTAAACTATTTCTCTATATTTGTAACGAGATAAAATGTAAAATTGTAAATATCATACATCTTTGTGCATTAGATGAACACTGGTAGATGGACTTTTCCATTCTTGAGTTTCATGTTTGCGGTCTGTAAGCACTCTTGTGTAATCAAGTAGATTAAGATGATGAATTAGGTCTTTTTAGATAATGTGTTTTCAGCTGTTGTAATAATTTACAAAGAAGTTACACATTTCAGGCTTGAAATCAACTCCAGCCTACTAAACCCACGCACCACTTGTAGAACTGGTTCTACTTGTTTTTTTTTTTTTTTCTTTTAGGAAAATATTAACGTAATATGCATATAGTCAATATTATCTGTACAGATTTCTTTATTAATTTTCAGTGTAGTTTTACATTTCATATGTAATATGATTCTGAATTAAGAGGTCTATTTTGTCAAAAGGCAGACAGAGTCATAGTTTCTAGTGATATTTTATTCTGCAATTTTGACCTAATTGTTTCATTGTGTCTTGCTACAGGAGAGGGCTTGAAAGTTTTGGCTGAAGTTCAGAACAATTCTTCCCGTGCAATCAAACCAAAATACTGCTTGTATGAAAAACACAGTTTTTTAGCAAGAGGAAAGAGGAAACTTCACACACATGACCTGCTCAAAGAGGAAGGGGAACCCATTGAGCCAAACTCAAAGAAAACTGTCACCAAAGTGCTGTCCATTCCTCCCAGCCTTACCATCTCTATCCTAAACTGTAGGATCCTCACGGTTGAGTACAGACTCAGGGTGAGTTTTAGCCTTTAAAGCAAAGACGTTATAATGGCATATCTCTGTTCTATTTTTAATTTCAAGTTGGATTATGCTGTTTTAACTATTTTAAATTAAGGGATGTGCTGATTGTTTATCTCAAACAGAGATGGGTTTCTGTTGTCATTACCCGCTCCTAATTTAAATTTGTTTTTCAATATCTGTGCTTCATGTCTAGGTCTACCTGGATGTGCCATATGCCTCAGATCCAGAGATCAAATTTCCAGTTGTGATTCTTCCTCCTCAGCCTGTCTCAGGGGCTACAAACAGTGACTTTGGAATCTGTAATCAACCACCAGGAAGCAATATGTACCCCAACCCACCTCCTATGGCTCCACTTGCCCCACCACTTAATGTGGTTGGACCACCTGGTCAGTTTGGTGCCCCTGGCTACTATGGAACTCCTCTGAATCAGTTTCCTGCTCCTGGTTACACTGGACCTCTGGGTCAGATCGCTCCCCCTAGTTACCCTGGACCTCCTGGTCAATTTGGTCCTTCAGTTTCACATCAGTCTGACCCATCAGCTCCACCTCCTTATCAGGAATATCAGTTATATCCACAGTTGCCAGACCACCCTGAAAAATCTTGACAAAGTGATTTTAGAATCATCTTAGGCTTCTTTTATTGTTATTGTTTTATCTAGAATTTTGTAATTTATATATGTAGCCTTTTATATTAAAGGTAGTGATGATGACTTAATAAGCTAACAACATTCTATGCTATTTATTTTTGTATTTCTAAACCTTCAGTATAGTGCTACATTTTACATCCCATGAAAAAGATAAATCCTGCTTTAAGTGTAAAAATGCAGAGTGATGTGTAGGTTTAGGGGTAGGGTTATAAAATATACAGGTAAGTATATTATTTTAACTGTTATGTTTACATTTGTACTGTTTGCCATATATTTTCTAGTGTTAAATATTTGTTCTTATTTTGTTTAACTGAATCTGAATTAAAGCAAATTAATTAATTTTTAAACTGTAATTATTTAAAACTGTAATTTATTACATTTGCAATAATTGGTTAGCCAGCTTTAGAGCATTAAGAATGGGTGTCTTAACTGTACCATGCTACTGTTTCAACTACACCATATAGGTACAGCTGAGACAAAAACGCACCTCATGTTTATGAGCTAACTGTGGAAAATATAAACTACTTATGGCTATTTTCAATTTATGATATTTTAGTACACAAAGCAAAAGAAATATCATGTGAAAAATTACTTCATTTCAGCATCTAGTTTTTGTGTAGTGATGAAAAAAGCAGAAAGTGTGTCTACTGTACTCAATCTACCCATCTTAACTTCAAAGGGTGTCTTGTTACTGGTTCCCAAACAAACGTAGATGTTGGTTTTATTCACAGAACTATAAGACAACACACATATTGAAATGTAAACAAATACATCAATTAATTTCGTATAAATTACCTCTGTCTGTCAGTGGATCAACAGCTTACTGACAGACAGGCAGCAGCTAGTGAGACTGGGAAAATACACATCCAGCACCCGTACGATCAGACTGGAGCTCCTCAGGGCTTTGTTGTCTCCCCACTGCTCTTCTCCCTCTACACCAACGACTGCACATCTAAAGACCCCTCTGTCAAGCTCCTGAAGTTTGCAGACGACACCACACTGATCGGCCTCATTCAGGATGGTGACGAGTCTGCTTACAGACAGGAAGTTAAGGAGCTGGCTGTATGGTGCAGTCTTAACAACCTGGAGCTTAACGCTCAAAACTGAGCGTATCGGAGATGATCGTGGACTTCAGGAGACACCCCCCTGCACTCCCCCCACTCACCATCATGAACAGTACTGTGACTGCAGTGGAGTCATTCAGATTCCTGGGCACCACCATCTTTCAGGACCTGAAGTGGGACAATAACATTGACTCTATTGTCAAAAAGGCCCAGCAGAGGTTGTACTTCCTTCGCCAGCTGAGGAAGTTCAACCTGCCACAGGCGCTGCTGAAACAGTTCTACTCCGCTATCACTGAATCCATCCTCTGCACCTCAATAACTGTCTGGTTCAGCTCAGCTACCAAATCTGACCTCAGAAGACTACGGAGGGTAGTCCGGACTGCTGAGCGAATCATTGGTACAACCCTCCCCACTCTCCAAGAACTGTACTTATCCAGAGTGAACAAAAGGGCTGGTAAAATCACTCTGGACCTGATGTCTTTCTGTTGCACTGTGGAGCTTCTGTCACTATAACAAACTCCTTGTATGTATGTGTAAACATACTTGGCCAATAAAGCTCATTCTGATTCTAAATGTACTCTTCTATCAGTTTCTATGGGTGTGTCTTGATTTGCTATACTTGTTCCTCAAAGAACATTTCAATGTTGATATTATTCACATAACTTTACCGCTGCCCCATGCGAAGATAATGCAGTTGTTTTGACTGAGTTTGAAATTCAAACCTTTAATAAATTCATACATAGATGCATACAGTTTTCCATCTCAACATCAAAACATGTCTTGTTACTTGGGCCTAAAAGTGAATTTCCATGCAGGTTTTACTCTCATTTGTAATTCAGGATGCTATTGAATTAAATTCAAATCTGTCTATAAATTAATTTAAAATGCATGCAGCATTCTTTCTCAAATCTAAAGGGTATTATATAGCATTTTAATATATTTATATATATATATATATATATATATATATATGTGTGTGTGTGTGTGTATACACATATATAAATCCAGGCAGAAGCCGAAGCTGAAGTCGAACTCACCTTTCGAATTATGCCATCTTGTTTTACAGCCTGGCGCGCGGCGCACAGCCCTAGCCTACCAGAACGTCCCACCTCCAGATGGAAGTCCACATAGAGCGCAGCAAGCGCGTGCCTATAAAGTGATTGCATTGAGTTCAAACGTCAAAAAAGCGGATATTGGCACCAAGCGACAAGATGTCACTCACTGTGAAAAACATTTCTGTTACTTACAATCCTATCAACCAGAGCAATACCTTCACCAGCGGGGATTTTATATCGGGACAAGTCATTCTGCATGTAGCGAAGGACACACAGATGCAGTCGTTGAGTGTGAAAATTAAAGGGAAAGCAGAGGTGTGCTGGAGCGAACGTCATGGTCAAACAACTGTTGTTTACTCGGATAAGGAGAAGTATTATTCTGTCGAGAGGTTTTTCGTTCTGGAGGACAAAACACATGGTAGGAGGAACTACTGCTGTACTTTTTTGTGTTAGACATCAGGTCGATTCAATAAGCATGTGTGAATCTCGTAGGTAATTATCGCGAGATGCTGAACGATCCCTCTGGACAGCCGTGTAAGTCTGTTCTCAAGTTACATGAATATTGCAATAAGAGTTATGAAAATTAAACTGAAACACATAATCTTTGCTTTCTTCTACTGACCTATTAGATTCTTCGGTTGTTGCACCAGGGCGTCACGTTTACCCATTCACCTTTCAGTTGCCTCAACAGTAAGTTACACAACTTCGCTTTTCATTAAGTGCCACTTTGGATCTGTGAGTACGAATGTCTGAGATCATAAAATGTACTTTAAAACGTGTGCAATTTGGAAAAAAAGATTATCTTCAAGTTTGACACTGATTTACCCAGGGTCGACAATTAATCCTGTATTCACAAGGTTACGGTTCACACTGTACTTTCGTAAACCTCGGGTTAACGTTATAAATAATCTGCATATTTATTTCAAGAATAGAGTTTTCGGACTAAGGAAAGAATGAAAGGATTTCTTCTTTACTCCAAATTGTTTGACACGCCCGCTGAAACCGCTATAAGAAGTTTGTACTGTTCTGAGTTTATACGCAGTCGCGTTCAGAACAGTACAGAAACACTTATAATAGCGGTTTCAGCGGGCGTGTCAAACAAACTCTATTCTTACCACATATTTATATATGTGGTAATATTTTAAAGCGATACACTTATGAAGGTCTAAGGTGTTCTCCCTGTTTAATGGTTCTCCTGCCATGGCATCCTGCATGTTCCTTACCTCACTTTTACCTCACAAATATTAATGACATTTAAGGAAAGTTTAAATATATATTAATAAAATATAATTAATAGATTAAGAGACTAGGCCAACATTTAAGCCCCCAGCTTTTTTCGTTCTGTTTTACACTCTCGAAATAACTCCACATTTATATATTCTTTTCTTCATAGACACTTCCCACCATCCTTCAAAGGTTCAGTTGGAAAAATTGTGTATGCTTTGGAGGCAAAACTAGAAAGAGAATGCGTGTTTCTAGCAAAGACAAAGCAGAGTTCCACTATGTACCCAAACCTGATCAGCCTGGTCCTGAACTAATTTACATTTACATTTATTCATTTAGCTGACGCTTTTATCCAAAGCGACTTACAATTGCTATATATGTCAGAGGTCGCACGCCTCTGGAGCAACTAGGGGTTAAGTGTCTTGCTCAGGGTGTCTCACAGTGGATTCGAACCCGGGTCTCTCACACCAAAGGCATGTGTCTTATCCACTGCGCCATCACCACCCCACAACTAATGGTGTGATTATGACTAAAGTCCCATGTGTGTTTTTACCATACTTTCATCTATACAGTGCTGCTCACTAATATTGGCACCCTTGGTAAATATGAGCAAAGGCAGCTGTGAAAATAAAAATGCATAATTTATCTTTTTGATCTTTCATTTAAAAAATCCATAAAATTCTAAACTTTCATTGAAGTAAAACAATTGAAAGTAGGGGGAAACTCACATTATGAAATAAATGTTTTTCTTCAATGCATGTTGGCTACCATTATTGGCACCCCTAGAAATTCTTATGAGTAAAATATCTCTGAAGTATATTTCTATTCATATTTACATTTTTTAGCACACCAGGGTGATTATGAACATGAAATTGTCCAGCCATGACTTCCTGTTCCACAGGATTATTAATATGAGGGACACAAAGGCCAAATTCCCTTAATCATCCATCACAAGGAGTAAAACCAAATAATATAGTCCTGATGTACAGAACAAGATTGATGAGCTTCACAAAATGGAAAGTGACTGTAAGAAAATAGCTAAAGCATTGAAAATCCCCATTTCCACCATTGGAGTGGATGTGTGTCTATATCATCCTGATGTACAGTGAGGAGGAGAGTTTGAGTGGCCAAAGACTCTCCAAGGATCACAGCTGAAGAATTGCAGAGATTAGTTGACCTGAACCCTGTAGCAAATGAGTGAGGTGAACTGAAGAGAAGAAGCACCAACATGGATCTGTGAATCTGAAGGATCTGGAGAGATTCTATATGAAGGAATGGTCTTTGATCTCTTGTCAGGTGTTCTCCAAACTCATCAGGCATTATAGGATAAAACTCAGAACTGTTATCTTGGGAAAAGGACGTTGCAATAATTGGGTGCCAATAACCGTGGCTAACGTGAAGAGAAAAACATTTATTTCATAATGTGAGTTTCCCCTCACTTTCAATTGTTTTACTTTAATGATAGGTTAGAATTTTGTAAATTTTTTTGAATGAAAGCTGAATGCAGATTTATTTTCAAAGCCACCTTTGCTCATATTTACCAAGGATGCCAATATTAGAGAGCAGCACTGTATGATTTGAGGTTCTCTCACCTTGCCTACATGTTTTGTCTTATAGGCACCTCAGTACAGAACCAAAGATAAACAAATTAAACTCTTCACCTCTGGGAGTGTCTCCATGAACATAAACACTGAGAAAATGGGATACTACCTTGGTAACATACCTTCATATTTGTTATTGTAACATCTCCGAATTGTTGATGTTCCCTCATTGCCAACCATTCTTGTTCTGTTGTGTCAAATAAACCCAAAGCTCGATTTACATTAGATGGCCATTTTCATCAAATCAGGCTACACGTTCTATCAGTTTGACATAGCAATTTTTATAAATTTTGTTTCAATAAGTTGGCGTCAGACTTTGTTCAGAGAAAGGCTTAATTATTAATAAGACTTAGCATTCATATATTGTATATATTTAGTTTTATATATATATATAATTTTTTTCAGAGCAGTCACATTCTATTATATTTGGGTTCCATTGCAGGATCATTTGGATACATAAGATCCAGAAACTGCACAGAAAAGCAAATCTGTAATGTGTTTGTAGCAAAATGCAGCAAAATGTTGATAAAATTGTAAACATCTATGTGGGGAGCAGTGGCTGGATTTGTTTTTTTTTTTTTTGCTGCAAGTTTACTTTCTGTAAACTTTTTTGGGAGATATGCAAAGGTTTTTTTTTTTTTTTTTCAACCGACAAAATTTTGTTTGGAATATTGAGAAAGATTATTTCAACCTATGTTACAGCATTGTCACTAGAGTTTTCATTATGAACTTTAAATTGCCATATGTAATAGGACTGTAATCTTATAGGCATATTTCTGTCAAAACAGCAGTCAAGTTTGCATTTTCTAGTGATATTTTATCATGTAATTTACTTAAGTGTATGTCTCTCCACAGGGGAGGGCTTGAAAGTTTTGGCTGAAGTTCAGAACAATTTGTCCCGTTCAATCAAACCAAAATACTGCTTGTATGAAAAACACAGTTTTTTTGCAAGAGGCAAGAGAAGACTTCACACACATAAGCTGCTCAAAGAGGAAGGGGAACCCATTGAGCCAAACTCAAAGAAAACTGTCACCAAAGTGCTGTCCATTCCACCCAGCCTTACCATCTCTATCCTAAACTGTAGGATCCTCACGGTTGAGTACAGACTCATGGTGAGTTTTAGCCTTTAAACCAACCCATTGCAGTGAAGTGAGCACATAAATCAGATTGGCATATCGGTGTGTCTGTGTTTATTTTAAAGGTGTATTTTAACATGTTAACCATTTTGCAAATTTAGGGCAGTGATTGATCATCTCTAACAGAGTTTACTGAATATTTTATATCAGTGCTTTATCCACTACTTTTATAGTTAATGTATTTATTTTTTATTTGCCTGAAAATTGTTTATGCTGACCTAAAAACATTAACATGCACAAATTTTAAATGCATAAAAATAATTATTTGGACATCTTAACAATTTTACAGTACAGTCCTTACTGAATCATCTGTATTTCAATATGTTTGCATTGTATCTAGGTCTACCTGGATGTACCGTATGCCTCAGATCCTGAGATTAAATTCCCAGTTGTGATTCTTCCTCCTCAGCCTGTGTCAAGCAATATGTACCCCAACCCACCTCTTATTGCTCCACAAGCCCCACAACTTAATGTGGTTGGACCACCTGGTCAGTTTGGAGCTCCTGGTTACCCTGGTCCTTCTCATGTACAGTCTGGAGCTCCTGGTTACTCTGGTCCTTCTCTTGGTCAGTTTGGTGCACCTGGTTACCCTGGACCTCCTGGTCAGTTTGGTCCAAATTCTCATCGGTTTGACCCATCAGCTCCACCTCCATATCAGGACTATCAATTATATCCACAGTTGCCAGACCACCGTGCAAAATCTTGACAAAATGGTTTTAAAATCACCTACTTCGCTTCTTTTGCCATTAGATAGTCTGAACATTTTTATGTAAAGATTTGCAAGAATGATTTATATTAACATGTAGCCTATTTATTTATGTAAATACTACAAAGTAATGATGAATTTAATATGCTGAAACATTATCAAAGTTGAAGATTGGATACAATTTTAAGTCAGAACAATAGTTAAACTGATGTTTTTATATCTTTATTGGGGACTCTTCAATCAAACAAAATACTGATACATGTTTTATTCTTTTTCAAATGCGACTGACACAATAAGTAAAATGTATGTATAGTTGTAATTTTCGTTTAATACAAATTTATGTATTTTTCCACTGGCTCTATAGAGTTTTTAACAATACCCTTTAAGTTTAATTTGTGACATGACCCAAACCAATCAGCTGAGGACAGTTTTATATAGTGCCAGAGATTTTATAATTAGGTTAATTTAACATGTAATACAGTTTCAAAATGCTGTAAAAATGGAGTTTATCCGTTTATCCAGAAATCCTTTACCAGTAAAGACATGCCATGCTATACTAGTGACGGGGCAGTTAACAGATGGGAACAGCCAGGAATGTTGCCTTAAGCCCCCACTAAAGCCTTTTGTTGTGTAATATACTCAAAGGGCCTTAGAGGGGCCACTCATAAAAACAGAAGTACCAGGTACTGTACCCAGTGGAAAACCCCCCAAAACTGAACCATACCGAACCGTACCGTGCCGTACCATGCAGTGGTAAAGCGCCAATAGAAACTGCCCCCTGATCCCTGTGAATTTCAGCCAAACATTATAGTCTAAAGATGGCCGTAATACAAGACTATGAAGTGGACTACGAGGAAACGATCTTCAGCTTATCAAATTTACCAAGACAGCTTTTGAATTTGGAACAAATCATCTGATGTTCGTTGACATATGGTTGCTAAGTTTCACTATATTTATACAAATAAAAACTCTTATTGTAGTAACTTTTAGGAATCTCATTTTAAAGCATTTGTGTAAATATCATTATGGTTGATTATTTTCTTTTTCTGGCAGGCATGAATTACTTTCAATTCAGCTTAAAGTGTACCACCTCAGTGACAGCTTTTGTACCTTTTTTCTGAGTGTGCATGTGCAGCAGAACTGTGAGGAAACAACTAAAGGTATATTCCAATAATAATTGAAATAGTGACATATGACCCACTGGCTTCTTCCCTGTTTTCTGTACACACCTTTGTCTCATTATCACTCCCACACCTTTATTTAAAAGATTATCCAGGCGCCCACAGAGCAGACAGTGTTGACAGCAATATTTGTACTCTAAACTATACAGTTGATTAATTTTTAAATACGAAAGTAGACAGCCTAACAATGTAGCTTCATTTTCAGCATCAAAACAATTCTTCAGCAAACAATTCAAAGATAACGTTTAAATCTATCAACTACATACAGAACTAAAAAGTATTTGGTGAGTCAATACATTGTGCAAGGGACTATAGAATGGAAAATCAAGCATTGCAAAATGAAGTGTTGTGTCAACCGTCACATACCTCTCTCCATCTTTGTCTCTCTGCTAAAAATAATAATATGATGCTAAGGATGCTAATATTGCATAAATTTTTACTCAGAAAACACCATTTCTCACCATTTAGCTGAATAAGATTTTACATGGAACTACTTTCCACAAAATTAGGATATTAACTAAAAACTCAATTCTAATCTAATAAATATGAAGTGTTCTCTGTTGCTGATTCATAATTACAATTGACACACTTTCATGTGAATTATTATTATTACACTCTGAAATGCTGGGCTAAAATGTTTAAATGTTTAACCCAATCTTCTGGGCAGTAACCCAACCACTGGGTCTAAACAACCCAATCGCTGGGTTCGTCCATACTTTCAGCGCTGGGTTTTATTTAACCTAGCATTTTTTTAGAGTGTAGTCATTTTTTTATTTATTTAAAATGACGTTAGATGCCTCAGGAAGAGTATTAAAAAGCCAACAAGATGTCAACCTGAACCATACATACTGGCACAACACTACTGTTGAATATATATATATATATATATATATATATATATATATATATATATATATATATATATATATATATATATATATATGAGACAGACTGTATATACAGTATACTATACTATACTATATACAGTATGTATATAGATTGGAATATTCTGGACTAAATACAACTTTAGTATATTCTTTTTTTAAAATATAATTGTAACTATAGGGAAACATATTAATTTAGAACTTAATCTGAGTTAAATTAGATGTACAGTGTATATAGAGGCATGACTCCCCCTGCAGGGCATCAAGAAAAACACAACAAGATGGTGTCAGCGTCAAAATCCTTGAACCTCGCTTCTTACTATTTCTGTATTGCATATTGCAGTAGTGGTTGGCTTTACAGATTAAAAGATTTAACTGTCACTTCTCCCAATCCAGAATAATGGTGGGTTTAGGCCAACTAAATCACCAAACATTCATAACCGAGATGGCAGCATGTATCTTTGCCAGTTTATTTTAAGTGTTTGTGCCATTGCATACATTGATTTTGCTTGGATTTGAGTATTTATATGCCGTTCAACGCCTACCGGAACATTTTACTTGGTAAGGCCTGTTTTGTTTTTACAAGAGTCTTTCAGGCATGTCTTGGCTCTCAAAGGCTTTTCAGTCAAGGTGCTGTGTTGAATTTAGTTTTGTCAGATTTCAGTTTATTTTTTTGTTTTGTTTTTTGAATAGTAGTATTAGTAGTATTATTGACTATAAACTATTTCCAAGAAACATTCAGCCTAATCCCGGCACTGAATCTCTTTTAGAGTGCATTACATTGATAGGCTTGGCAATTATGTATTGAATGCGTGTTACTTGTTGTTTATATAAAAAGTTAGAACACCCTATTGATTTAAATTTTTTTTTTTTTACAGTTTTTATTTCATCATTTCATGTTGTATGAGACCGATTCTTTCATATTTCCTAACTGTTGTAGCTTGTTTGTATATTGGCTGCAGTTTGGATTAGAGCAGATTTTGGAATTTCACTAGTTGCAGAGGTCTAAAATGTTGTATGATTCTTCATCTCACTTTTCTTAGAATTCTGATACGTGATCAGCATGTGCTTTCCTATTTGCTATCTCACTTTATAATCTTTGGGGTTTTTTTTTAGAACTCTGTCATGTCTACTATACAACTGACACCCTTTTTTCTCTCCTGTTTGTTTTACTATGAAGCTGAGTTGTAGTGTCCTTGTTTGCTAAAGCTCATATCAACTCTTCTGATATACAAATAATTGAACTGTGGACGTTATGCAAATATTCATCCATACCTGTATTACATAGTCCACTTCAATTTTGTCAGACAAAATGACTGAAATGTTGCAGAAAAACTTTACAAAAAAATATAAATTCAAAATCTTAAATGAAAAGAACTTGCAATGTCAGGTTTGATTGCTAATCTTGCAGTGGCGGCAGTTTTCCAGTCACCGGTAGATCCACGTATCGTCCTGTTCACAAGCAGTTAAATTTCCGTAAACGGCCAGTCATATATCTCAGTAAACATCTGTAAATTACTGTGCACTTAATATATTTTAAAATGCTACTGGCTTTCTACATAAAAAGACAGGGTAGTGATTACCGCTCCATCTCAGACAGTCACACACATATATTCTACAACTCTAATGGCACCATCAAAATAAGAATAAAATAACAAAATGAGGGGATCATAAACATTCCATGCTATTTTTATTTAGTACTGTCCTGAATAAGCAATTTTAGATATTTACATATACTGAATTTATAAAAATGAAAATGTATAATTTATAAAAATGTTCAAAAGTTTACATGCACTTCATTCTTAATACTGTGTCATTACCTGGATGACCCACAGCTGTTTTATGTTTTGTGATAGTTTTATCACATCACAGATAATCAATTCCCTTGATTGTCCTGGACTGCAGCTTCTACAATCTACTTACACTTAAAATGTTTTGGGAAATGCAGCCCAGAGCAGTTCAACTGCTTGCTATTCTTCAGAAAAATCCTGCAAATTCTTTGGTTTTCCAGCATCTTCTGCATATTTGGCCCCTGCCCAACAATGACTTATGATTTTGAGATCCATCTTTTCACTCCGAAGAAAACTGAAGCACTCATACACAATTATAAAAGGTGAAAACATTCACTGATGCTCCAGAAGGAAACAATACATTAGGAGCTGGGGGTGTAAACCTATTTCATATTTGTTTTTTTAGTACTGCCGTTCAGAATCTACATAAAATACTTTTTTTTTTTTTTACTTTTCAGACTAAATTAGTAGTTTAACCTGATCACCCAATTCAAATAGCTTACACCCTGCATCTCTTAATCTTAATGCATTGTGTTGCTTTCTTGAGCATCAGTAAATGCCTTTACCTTTTGTAATAGTTATGTATCAGTCACTCAATTGTCCTCAGTGTGAAAAGATGGATCTGAAATCATACAGTCACTGCTGGAAAGGGTTCAGATCTGCAAAAGATGGTGGAAAACCTGAGAATGTGCAGGATTTTTCTGAAGAAAAGCGGCCAGCTGAACTGCTCAGGAGAAAACAAAGAACTCATGAAACTATCACAAAACAAACATGAACCACTATTCCTTTGAATTAATAAGATATAATTCTGACTTGCAGACCAAAGGTAAACATCTGATAATACAAATATAATGATAACAGGCAGCTATTTTGTTAGCTGAATTGTACGGCAATCCACAAATTCTCATATGTACGGTGACCGGGAGGGAACATGTTCGCTTCACTTAGTTTTGTCGTGGCCTCGAGATCCTATGTTGAGGGAACAACATTGATTTCTGATATATGTAAACAAACCTGCCTGACCATAGAAACCTGGGATTATCAGATATCCCACAGTCTTGTAAATCCATTAACTGATCTTGTCTTTTTATTTAATTGTACATTATTGGTAGTATTACATGTATTATTATTAAACTGTAATATAATAATATTATTATATTAACTGGTTAGGGCTATATTTTTACATTTATTGTTATATGCTTATTTCCCCTCTCAATTCGTGCATCACTTTGCCTAATTAATGTTCTGTATAATTATGCTAGCAGTGCAAAAACTGTAAACGCCTGACAATTATGCCAATAAAGTTTTGACTTTATGATTATATTTACACCGGTACGTGACGATAAATTAGTGTGCTGTTTTTTCATTTACAATGAAACTATGCAAATGATTCATTCATCAACAAAACCCTATCGTATTTATAATTATAGTCTATTAATTAGCTGAAATATATGTTGAATTCAATCTTTAAACTGCACTTCCAGTAAAAATTCCAGTGAGTCATAGTATAATCAAAGCTTTATTGGCATGTCGAACATTTACAACAGGCTATTATTTACAAAACTATTCAGAGATTGAAATGAAGGGGAAAAAAACTTAAAGACATAGCAATGAATATAAAAATATAACCAATAATAATATATACATTTTATGGAAAAAGATGATCAGTTCATGGACTTACAAGACAGTGGGATGGATAAAAATGTTTTCTTGTAGGCCTATTTTATTTTATTTTATGTGCTTTATGTAACATTTATTCATGATAAACTTCTTTCCAATGTCGTGTGCAATACAGTCGGCTACACTAAGAATAGGAAAAAATCTAAGCTAGTCAAAGTGCTATCTTGCAGATTTAGTAACTAATAAAATATAAGATAACTTGGGTAATTGAATGATATTCAAAAAATATTTCTGTGTGCAAGTTACCTGATTGATGACTGTTGCTCGGAGGAGTCGATTCCAAAAAGATTCGATTCACGGCCATCAAGAATGCGAGTCTCGGGTGATTCAGCTCCAAATGCGAGGCCTGAAATGTCCGTGCGTGATATTACTGTGTTCATTACCTCGATTACCAAACTATAACAAACATCGAGATACAACCCGCGAATGTGTGAATTTTTATTAATCTCACTCAAATTTTGTGACTTTTTTCACTCAAAAGACTAATTTAAATTCATTCAATTCGGATTCATTTAAACTTGCCTACAGATTTAAAAATGACTGGTTGATTAATTTTTAACCGATGAACACCCCAAAAAACACAACAGTGCTTGCTCCTTATGACAATCAACCATGGTACACAAATATAGCAACAACAACAACAAAACATGGTTATTGTAGCTAAAAACGTGTATATTTGTAGTAAAACTGTGGTTATACAAATATGGCAATCAATCTGCCAAAAAGGCAAATACACTTTTACTATAATAAAACCATGGGTTATTTTCATAAGGGCTGGTATACTGGAAATCTCTGAACACGTCTAGTGTGTGCAATCAGAAATATAAAATTCTCAGAGCATCTCAAGTGTATGGACATGTACAGGACTCACCACACTTTTTTTCATACACGGTCGTACACCTTAAGTTTCACTGAAATGTCCATTGTCTGATTTATCCCGGAAATGAGCCTTTTCCTCTTCAGGAAAAGGGCTACCAAGCCACTTCTGAACCAGAGACAACGTCAGAAGCATCTTACCTTGGCTAAGGAGAAAAAGAACTGGACTGTTGCTCAGTGGTCCTCTTTTCAGAAAAAAAATAATTTTGCATTTCATTTGGAAATCAATGTCTGGAGGAGGAAGACTGGAGAGGCACATAACCCAAGCTGCTTGAAGTCCAGTGAAGTTTCCACAGTCAGTGATGATTTGGGGTGCCGTGACGTCTGCTGGTGCTGGTCCATTGTGTTTTATCAAGTCCAAAGTCAATGCAGCCATCTACCAGGAGATTTTGGAGCACTTTATTCTTCCATCTGCTGACAAGCTTTATGGAGATGCTGATTTGCTTTTCCAGCAGGACTTTAGCACCTGCCCACACTGCCCAAACCATTTCCAAGTGGTTTGCTGACCATTATATTACCATGCTTGACCTGAACCCCATATGGAATCTATGGGATATTTTCAAGTGAAAGATGAGAAATAGTCGATCCAACAATACAGACGAGCTGAAGGCTCAATAGTGCTTCAGCAGAGCCACAGGCTGATCGCTTCCATGCCACACCTCACTGATGCTGGAGTTTGTGCTAAAGGAGCCCTGACAAAGCATTGAGTGCATTAATGAACATACTTTACAGAACATGAACGTTTCTGCTTTGCAAATCCTTTTTTTGATTTATCTTAATATATTTTATATTTGAATATTTTGAGATACTGGATTTTGACTTGCATTAGCTGTAAGCTCGAATCATCAAAATTAAAACAAACAACCAAAAAAACTTTATAAAATGTCTTACTTTACATGTAATGAATCTAAAATATATATGAAAGTTTCACGATATTCTAATTTTTTGAGATGCACCTGTACATAATAATCAAGTTTAAAAAGCTAGGCTATTTGAATTAGAATTAATTCAAATAGTTTGCTTTGAATTAATATCTACATGTGAATCCCTAGTTTTAATCTATAGATTGCTTGTTACTAACTAAATATTCTCAATAGTAGCCTATGTCTTTATATTCATGCATATTCTACATTCATATTGTTCGTCCTGATGAACAGATTTGCATTCTCTCAACAAGCCTACTAATGAGTAATGTGAAGTGGAATTCCATGCATGCTTTGCCAAACATCATTTGGCTGCCAAGTTCGTTTCTATACACAAATATTGGCAAAAGTTCTGTGTATACTACTTATTGCTTGCAAATATTTAAATGATTGTGTCCATATACAGTGGACAGAAAATCTGAGACCACATTGAAAATCTGGGATTTTGCCCCTGAAATTAGAACATTTTTTTGGGGAAAAAAAAGCAAAAATCAATATATATCAATATAAAAAGCATAAATCAGCATGATTTGGAACACTCAAATCATACTGGACCATCGCAAACCTAGAAAATGGCAAAATGTGGACCCCACTGTAAATATACTGTACAGATAATATCCAACCATTTAGAGGTGTTTAAATGTTACGTAATTATTTGATACAACAGAGAAATAGCCTTTTTAGCAAATTTTGAAGTAATATTGAACAAACTGTCTAAAGTTTCATTACCGTATGTTCAAACTCTGCCATCTACTGGTTGACTTTGGGCATTTCTGAAGATTTTTTTAAGCAATTGCTTACTTAATTACCTTGCAAGGTAAACCAATACATAGTAAGTTAATATGTCTAGAAGATGTATGCGTGTGTGTGTGTGTGTGTGTGTGTGTGTGTATATATATATATGACTCGGATACTTTGTAAAAAATAAATCAGCAGTAAAAATAATGTGTTTGATTTACAGCATGTCCTTAAAGTTTACCTTTGTTTTACAGCTTTCTATGAGCCAGATGGATAACATGTGCTGTCATTACTCAGTATTTTGTCCTTCTAATTTCTTCCTGATGTCTAGCTAAATACTCGACTGTAGTGTTTTAAAAAGTCTCAATCCTTTTCACCATGCATATTTAATACTTCTATAAGATGCACATATCTATTTTTAATAGCTGCCTTTTGCAATGAAAACCATGTAAATGCACATAAATGTCCCTCTTTTAGATATTTGTGAGATTAAACAAACCCTTCGGCTGCTTCTGCCGCCATCCCTCTCCACATTTGAACGTGGACTGTTTTTGGAACAGAGCTCAAGGGGTGTGGTTTGAGCTATCTCCCAACTCACAGCCGGCAAGTACCCATGACAACTATTTGAGCCTGCTGGCAACTCACTGTCTTCACATGTTGGGGTTGCCATAGCAACTCCCCGCGGGACTCCCCCTAGATCGACATGAGGGGCGTACAGTTGACTAACCCGTTCTTCGTCAGAGAGCTGGAGGGAAAAGCACTGCTGTGGATCTGAGAAAGCAAAACCTCAAGAGGACCAGGCTTACAGGCCTAACACTGACTCACCAAAACAAGCCGAGGGAACAAGCAAACAATGGCACTCCAATGTTAGAGGCACTCGCTGATGATTGTTCTGCATGCCATATGAAAAATTATTTCAATTATGTCATTTTAAAATGCTTGTAATTATGTGTTCCTAAATGGAAAGGAAAATCAGTTAACTGAAAAAATAATTATAAAAAAATTACATAATCAAAAAAATGTGTCTAAATAACCATGTGCATCAAATACATTTAGGTTTAATTAATTTGATTACATTGAGAACCATCATAATCAAGCGGTCATAAAATATATCCAAATTATATACTGACAGACTGACTGTACTTATACTGTATCTGCAAATAACACTGAGATCTGGATTAAAACAGTTCAAGAATAGAACGCACTGGTGTTTGGACTGAGCTTTATAAAGTAACTTTACACCTTAGATGCCTAATGATGTCTTGCATGAATTGCACTTAGATGAAGGCTGTGGTTATTAGTGCCTTTGTTGTGTTGAGTGCTGTAAAAAATGCCAACAATTTCTCTATAGCCTTGGATTGTGAAGCCTTTTTAGACATAGACATACTTGTCTTTCTTCACTTCTAAACTTTCTTTCTTCTTTCTTGTTTACAATATACAAAAATTGAGAGACAATCAAAAAAGAAAGTCATTCTAACAAGAAAATACCAACCAATTACAACAAACCAATATCAAAAGATTGGGTCTGTTTTTTTAGGAAAATACACAAATCCATTTGAAATAAAAGGTTCTTTTAAGTATTTATTTTGAAAAAAGCATAAGAATTTCTTACAGAAAACATATGCTCTTTTAGGTGCCAATGTATGTGTTGAAAAGTTTTATTAATCCATAAAATGCATTTTCTGTTCATCGTAATATAAAAAGTGACAAGGCCTTTTGTTGGCAATATGAAAGTCAATTGGATAAAACATTCTATTCTAATGCAAATGTCTAATTTCAGTTTCCTTGCAAATCGTGCATTACTACAACAACTATTACTAGAGTACAATTGCTAATCAAATCAGACTACTATGATTGGTACAGCACTTGCAGTGGTTGCCTTTGGATAAGAAATCCACTGTTTTAAACATTTTTCATGATAAACAAAAACGAAACATGGAATTTTTTTTTTTTTTTTTTAAATGCTCATTTATGGAATTCACTAAAGCACCCTCCTCTACACAGGTGCACGTTGCAGATCTTACACCCGAAAACACTTTCGTGTCTCAGGCCTTTGTTAGTGCAGTTCCTACAGCGCCGTGAGCGTTCTGACATGCGCTCGAGGCGGTGCCCGTACTCCAAGGGCGAGTCCGCATGGCGTTTACGGGCTGCCCGCTCCATGCCCCTTGCCCCCTGGTAGTCACCAATCAGCTGCTGCGCCAGGCGAATACGGAAATGGCGCTGTGTAAACTGTTTGCCATTAAAGCCTGCTGGCGGTGACCCTCCTCGGCTTTCTCGCAAAACCACATAGGCGTTGACGATACAGAGGTTTACGTAGAACCACAAAAAGTAGCGCCACCATTTTTTGCATGGCCTTCCGACCTGGTAGCACTCCCTAAGCTGGTCGCACAAATTAACACCCCTCATGTTCTCTTGGTATAAAAGCAGAGGAAGTGGACGAGGTATTCCAAGCCCCACCAGACCACAGTCTCCATCGCTCGCGTCTCCGTCGTGTTTACCTGGCCCGATGCCCACAATGCCAGGTGCAGAGTTAGTAGACACGCAGCTAACGATTTTAGCATCCCTTGTGATGGTGGCCACCAAGTTGCCGTGCTGACACTGATAGAACTCACCTGGCGCTAACTTCCCAACATTGCGAGGCTTGAGGGCTTCGGGATAGCCTCGCCGACAAGGGTTGGTGGGCCCACAGGCGTAGAGCCCTTGGCGCAGCAGATGCTGCAGCAGGGGCACCGACGTGAAGAAACTGTCCATGAAAATGTGGTGGTGTCTACCCTCAAGCCCCCTTGCCAGTGAAGTCACCACCTTGTGGCTCAACGCAGCAGCTGCCAGATCGTTGCTCAGCTTACCAACATAAATACGAGTGCGGTGGCAGTAGCCCGAGCGAGAGTCGCAGAGCATCCACACTTTCAATCCCTTCCGCAACGGCTTAGACGGCATGTACTGCGTCGGCGAAAAGCGGCCCTTCGGGGCGATAGCACACTCATCAATAGTCAAACAACGGTTAGGCAGGTAGGCATCCCACATTGTATTTCCGACCATATCCAGCAGGGGGCGTATTTTGTAAAGTCCATCATAGCCCAGCTCCCCTTTGGAAGGCTCTGACTCCCGGTCGCACAAGTGCAGGTTTTGGTTGAGTTTTTCGAAGCGCCGGGCAGTCATTGTTTTTTTAAAGCCAGCATTCCCAATGAAAATGTCACTGGCCCAGTACATGCCATAGTCTGGCAGCTGATTGATGCCCATGAGGATGTTAAGGCCAACATATGCCCTCATTTCTCTAATGTCAGTGGGGTGCCAGTGAGCGTCTGATTTACCGCTTCTCCTTTGCCGGTAGAGGGCGTAGTTGTTTGTTTGTTCTACCATGTGTTCAAACAATGAATCTGGGAAGAGCAACCGGAAATAGTCTAAAGTGTCAGCATCATCCCCTAGCGAGTGCTGAGGGCCACTGTCAGTGGTGAAAGGCTCAATTGATATTACCTGGTCAGGCTCTCCCCAGAAATCCGGAGAAGTGCACTCGTCGTCCAAAACATCATATGTGCTGAATAAAGCTGGGTGTTCCTCCTCCTCTAGATCGGAAAAATCGATGTCCGAATCGGTCGAAGAGGTTTCAGAGCAGTTATTGGAAGTCGCATAATAGGAGTCTTCCTCGTAGTCTTCGTGCTTGATCCCATTTCCAGTGACTAAAATGATATTGCAGCCGCCTCCCAAGATGTAGCTGGCGGAGTCCGCAGTCTCTTCTCCCTCCGCCGCCGCAGCCGCCACCGCCGCGCTCTCCAGCTCAGGCTCCCCCTTGTTCTCCTGCAGTTCCTCGTCTTCCTTGTCCGACTCGGACTTTCTGAAAGGAATTTCGAACCACTTCACATCGACGGGGATATTTAACGGGCAGTCCTCGCCGTCGGAGAGCGCGTTCGTTTCTGTGTCAGTGCTAGTTTCCAAAATAGTAAAAAGCTCTCCTCTTTTTCTTGCCGCCATGTCGGGGTATTGAACTGCCCCTGCATGAGTCCTTTATTTATTTTAGCGGGGTAAATATTCGTCAAAACTAACCGCAAATTCAAAAGCAGCCGAAATGGTCTCGCGTGTGCGCCCGGGCAACTCATGGGTGTCTAAATCGGGCTGTTTTGTAGGATAGTTTCTCATGGTTTCCGCTCTTGCTTTGGTACGCTTTGTAGCGCAGTGTGGCCGCAGACGTCAGAAGCTGCTCGCATGTCCTGCTTTGTAAGGGCGTTTTGCGACTGCAGCTGGTGGGGTTGCTGCTAGTTCGCTGGGCTGCCAGATGGCCGCTTGCTGTTGTAATGCCCGTTGGCACTTGCCACTGCAACGATCACTGCCTAAGAGCACCGTAGAGACGGCAGATAAAAAGTTCAGGACAATAAATGCATCTCCAAAAAGTGGCAAAAGTACCATGGTACCTCTGTGTTATTTTCTTGGACGGGTGCCATAGTGTCATGTCTTTTTCGAGCCATCAGCTTTTTGGACATTGCACTACCATGGTATTATGTTCTGTAATATGGTGCCATGTTAATACCATGGTATTCCTAAAATTGGTTGATTACATTTCAAAGTACTATGGTATTTCCATCTGACATCACTGAACCAGTGCCACAGCATGCTCTTTTGTAAGCGTATTAAAAAAACAATAAACCATTCAAAAAGTCGTTTATGATATTTAATAGTAATGCCATATCTGTTATGTTTTTTGATTGCCAATTCACGATTTAAAGGGACAGTGTAAACTGGTTAGTGACAAGAGTTCTGAAGTTGCACCTGCTCTATCTCAATAAACCTGTGTCATGGTGTTGCTTAAGAGATAAAACATAATGATGCCCCTCTGCTGATCCTGTTACATTTTATTTCAGCAAATGTTTTATGAATGGTGCATCACATGATACCACCTTGAACTGCAATGGCAGTGTCTAAGTTTTATTCTTTTAAACTTGCAAAGGCAGGTTTGGTGTTATTACTGGTAAAAAGTTATATTTTTAACCCTTTGATTGTATTTGTTTTGACCATGGTTTTGTGTTACTTAAGCTAGACATTCTATTGATTAAATGTGGGATCTTTCTTTGCCGAAACGCTATGCAACCGTGCTTGGTTGCATCCATCTACAACTAATATAGATGCATTTACAATAAACTGAGTGTTCTTACAAATAGAAATAAAATAAACCCATTAAATTTACTTTTGATATATTGGTTATCATGGATTTGTTAGAAAGAAGACAACAATACATGTCTGTAAGTGTAAGATGGCTTTATCTGGTCTGTTTTTGAGGGTAGCATATCCTTAACGTTGCTTGTGATTTCCCACAATCCAGTGCATGTGGTTCAGTGGCTGGTGAAAGAAGGCAAATTAATTTATAAATATCTTCTTTTTTTATATGCATGACTGAATTTCCTTTGTGGAAAAAAAGTGTATTCATTACATATTTGCATAGACATGACTAAAGATAACTTTCTCTCTCATTAGATATGATATAATGATGCCTGGAAGTCTGTCTGAAACCAATATCCTTTTGGAGGAAGTACCTTCATACTCAAACCACGTCCTGCGAAGTCATTGACTAACTGGGCAAAGCAGCTGGCTTAGTTGACACAGCCTGTAATGCCAATTAATTGAGATCAACCTAGGTGTTGAGGTCAATCATATCTTTCATTAAAGCTCAGAATGTAAAAAATGCCCAGGAATCTGATATTTCACTTGCTAGATTTAAAAAAAATAAAATAAATAATAATAAAAAAAAATCTAAAGGGTTAACGAAAAATCTAAGAGTAACGGCTAAAGGGTTAAGAACAATGAACTCAGCATGACATGAAGTTCTTCAGAAATAACATCTCTAAATGACTGGAATAAACTAGCAGAGTAACAACAGTCCAAAATGATAGATTCATACTAATATGAGCTAGCGTTTCATTTCAGTATGCTTGATGAACACTAAACCCTAATATCCTAATTATACTGAACTGTATCCTCCACTTCAGGCTTAATATGTAATTTTCTTTATGTACATGGAATTGCTCTTTTGAAAGTAAAGTGACAGAAACACAACTGGAACCAAACTTGAACAGAAATAGATGTACACTGTAAAAAAACAACAACAAAAACCAAAAAAAAAAAAAACTCCTCTCCAGCATTTCCAAGCCTGTGGAGTACTGGGCTACTGCCCCCACAGAGACTATTGGCAGGGTGGAGAGACGGTGACCAATAGAGGCAGAGAACTCGTGAAATGGGTGTGGAGAGAGGAAAGGGAGGGTGTTAAAGCTGGTTAAATCAGAGTTAAATTGTATATGGATCTGTAACCTCTGATTCATTTAATTAATTTTTATTATTGTTGTCAGGCATTAATCCTTTTCCATATTACCATGTCCATAAGCATTTTCCAAGGGCAAATGAAGGTTTAGATATTTCATTATAATTCTCTTCTCTTGGTAACCCTTCATCACTCAGACTGTGCCAATGCAAGTGCCATCCTGGCAGTGACCTTCACATGGCACCTTTACAATAGCAGCAGATGCATCCTGGTCCCTGTGAGCCATGGAAGCCTCATACTCCGCCTGGGCGTGAAACATGCTGAGACCACTTTCTCTGCACTAGACAAATGCCCCCTCTTGTGCAGACACAAAAATGCCAGCCTGCAATGGATAGCGCACTCCGTGTCAATCCGGCTTAGCCTGCTTGTCCCTGAGTAGTAGCTATGTCTTCCCTGAAGAGAAATGTGATGCCCGCAGTTTAGCCATATGGAATCGATATAAGGACAAATGTAAATAAAGCAAGATGAATATTTCTTCTAATCCACTTATTAGTGTTATATAGTGATATAAATGACCCACTGGGTTTTTATGCTCAGTTTTTTTAGGTTTGCTCTCATTCTCTAGAGAAGCATGGCTGCTGGCTCTAAAAATAAGAATAAACACCCGAGAGATTCAGACTCAGCCAGAGGATCCCTTGCACTTAATTACATCAGTGTTCCTTCATTATCTATTTCTTGTTCCAGCTTAGGTCTACACTCAACCGAATACTTCTGCAAACAAGACCAGAGATGTCCTAATCCATTCTTCCCACCAGAGCTACTAACTGTCAGCTGCACATTTTTAATTTACCTTTGAAAAGAATGATTGCGATTCTCTGAGGTCGTGTTTATTATTTGAAACAACAGTGCTTACAAATGACTTTACAAGAGTTTCTTGGACTAGATCGATTCATAAAACGTATTTTCGCAGTCTTACAATATGTAGAGTTACCGACGATGACCACTAGATAGCGCTACAGCGCAACCTATTCATACGATAGCGATGACGTCTTACTCTGGTTATTACAGAAGATTATTATACTTTCCACTTTTGCTTTTTACACTGACCAAAGAAATTGAACTGAACCGATTAAATCAAGTTTTTCTTTGCTCCATAAAATATTTCCAGGAAAATTTGGTATTTCTAATTTTGATATTTCTGTCTGAATTTCAGTCTGAATTCTCCTAGAGAACTGCTCTCAGATACCCACACACACTCTGAGAGGTCAAGGCCATCGGGTTCAATTTAGCCTACTCTTTTGTTTTTATGCCACATGTTTGCCATTAGAGGTAAGAATGACACAAATTTCATTTGCAAGTCTGGACCAAGTTTTTTTTTTATATATATATATACACAACAGATCTCACAGTAACTTGACTGAATATAAACAGTCTTACTTGACTATACTTTATACTGTGAGAATGAGATTTCAGATGCTACTGCTCTTGCCCTAAAACCATAGCATTAATAGCCAGTTTATGCATATTAATGCATCTGAGCAGGAGGCCTAAATTGTCGATTTACATTTGAATTGAACAATATCACATAATGCTTTACATGTGTTTCAGACAGATGCTCTGACATAGACCGTATCACCATGTGATCTTAATGATGCTGGATCTAGATATTATCTGGAATAAGCATCTAATCTGTCCTTAAAGAGTATTATTATTATTTTTTTTAAACTTCAAATACAGCAGTTGTTAATTTGGTTTAAGCGGTGAACAGAATTAGACATTATTTTATTTCTTCATACATTGCAATACAACAGTGCTGGTTTAAATGTTACTAGGTGAACAGAAAGAATAGAAAGTGTTTGGAATAACTAACAGTGAAATACAGCAATTGTGTCGGTGTCTGTGAACATATGAGCTCTTTCAAAATTGTATGTTTGAATGAGTGGTCTTCCTCTCTATTGAGAGATAGGCTACAGAATAGCTTCAGAGGGTTTGAGAGTGCCATCATATGGAGATTGGGGGAACTTCAGGTTAATGGGAATTTTTATGGGTTGGTTCACTGATATTTGTCAAGAGTTGTTAAATATTATAATATTATAGTAGCCTATATTAGAATGATTTCTGAAGGTTCATGTGACACTTCATTGCTTTGACATTAAAAAGTGCAAGACTCGCTTTCATATCTGTCTGTTGGTTTTGCAGACATTAGCAGTAATTCATAATGTGAAACAGATGTCACAGTATGCAGTTCAGAGAGGTGTAACTACTTAGAAATTAGGCAGTTTTAAGGTAGGAAAATTGATGATTTGCACTCATGTTAAATGACAGCTGGAACTGGAGTTTTGCTGGGAATGCTGGGGAATTATATCATATGGTAGTTTGAGTTGAATAAAACAAAAACAGAAACAACAGATAGTCATTAAACAATCCGTTACAACAATCTCTAATACTCTTTTATCCCTGTTCACACCACTTCGGATTCACTATGGATCATTGTTGAAAACCCAACAGATGTGTGTGAGTAAGTAAACCTCAGTCTTATCTAGTCAGTATCAGATGTAGCCTTTTGAGAGAATCCAGGTTTCTCATTTCATCATGACTAATTCAAACTATCTTTTATCTCAGACTACAGACAGTGAGTAAGAAGTGACTGACCAAGCTTTATGGGAAAGCAGGTCTTGATCGTTTGTTTCTGCACAAGCATTTCCTTACTAGAGGATCAAGGAAATGCAAAGTGTTATAAATGTTTTGCGTTTCTTAGAGTATTGGATACCAGACGTCTGCAGAACAGAAGTCTTTCATCCTCAATTTAATGGCTGCGCTGGAACAGGGCAGCAGTAAACAATCAATCCTGTGCCTGTCACATGCATGTCAACCATTTTTCATTTTAAAGGGCTTGAGAAATTTTGTCATGCCAATGTCCGAGAAAGGCATTATGCCACTGTGTTTTGAAACAGCTACACCACATATTGCGTATGAAGTACATTTTAATTAAATATTCCTGCTTGTTTATGACCATCCTGAAATTAAATTTAAAGCCATGTTGCTTTTTAATTTATGCTGTCTGTTATGATTAATGAAATGTCACTGACATTTCTATGACACAATAGGCACATTGTTGCAATGACTAAATACTCTGATGGGGCTTAAGGAGAAATGGTCAAAAATACTTATGTTTGGCCAATTTTAAAGTACAACGAAAGTCAAGTATTGATAAAACTGCTAGGAAAATGGTATTTGGCCAGATGGGTTTAACCAAATGGATGCATTTGCTCACGTAATACACTGCATGTTTGGATAGATTAGCATTCTATATGGCAGGCTTGCAGCTATTACCTTATTATGTGTCAATCGGGGATTAATAGGCTAATATTATAGACTACTGTAAAATTTTTAGTCTAAACAACAAATGTTTAGTCTTCATTTTTCTAGATAATTTATTATTATTTTTTTTATGGTGTAAGCATTAATGTGTATGTTTAAGTGCAATCCAAACAATTACTTGCAAAAACAGGGAGTTTTTTTTTTTTTTTTTTACAGAAATAAATTTGACGGCATGATATTGTTTTGGAGCATTAATTTCTCTTCCAGTCAGCTGATCATTAATGTTTGGTGAATTGTGATTCTATATTTCTGCATAAATATGACCCAAAAGATCATCAGATTTTCACACAAGTCCTGAAAGTTGACAAAGAGAACCCAATCAAACAAATGAGATAAAAGTAACAGTGATCAATCAAAGTCTGATATTGTTTGTGGAAGTGAGTCATAGCATGAACAAAGGAGATCTCGGAGGACCTCAGAAAAAGAGTTGTTGCTGCTCATCAGGCTGGTTACAAAACCATGTCTAAAGAGTTTAGACTCCACAAATCCAGTCAGACAGCTTGTGTATAAATGGAAGAAATTCAACACCATTGTTATCCTCCCCAAGAGTGGTTGACCAATAAAGGTCACTCCAAAAGCAAAGCATGCAATAGTCCACAAGGTCGCAAAGGAACCCATGGTAACGTCTAAGCAACTAAAGGCTTCTCTCTCACGTTGGTTAATGTTAATGTTCATGAGTCCACTGTCAGAAGAACACTGAACTTCTGTGGTGTGCATGGCTGAGTTGCAAGGCGAAAGCCACTGCTCTCCAAAAAGAACATTGCTGCCCATCTACAGTTCGCTAAAGTTCATATGGACAAGCCAGATGGCTATTGGAGAAATGTTTTGAAATGTACCAATATACAACTTTTTGGTTTAAATGAGAGGTGCCATGTTTGGAGAAAGGAAAACACTGCATTCCAGCATAAGATCCTCATACCATCTGTGAAACATGGTGGTGCTAGTATCATGGTTTGGGCCTGTTTTGCTGTATCTGGGCCAGGATGTCTTGCCATCATTGATGGAATAATAAATTCTGAATTATACCAGCAAATTCTAAAGTCGTGGCCTAATGGTTAGAGAGTTGGACTCGTAATCCAAAGGTTGCGGGTTCAAGTCTCGGGCTGGCAGGGATTGTAGGTGGGGGGAGTGAATGTCCAGCGCTCTCTCCACCCTCAATACCACGACTGAGGTGCCCTTGAGCAAGGCACCTAACCCCCAACTGCTCCTCGGGCGCTCCGGGTGTGTGTTCACGGTGTGTGTGTGTTCACTGCTGTGTGTGTGCACGTTGGATGGGTTAAATGCAGAGCACGAATTCCGAGTATGGGTCACCATACTTGGCAGTATGTCACTTCACTTCACTAAAGGAAAATGTCAGGAGAGCTAAATCTCAAGAGAAAATGGGTCATGAAGCAAGACAACAGCCCCAAACACACAAGTCGTTCTACCAGAAAATGGTAAATAAAGTTAATGTTTTGGAATGGCCAAGTCAAAGTCCGGACCATAATTCAACTGAATGTTGTGTAAGTACCTGAAGCAACCAGTTCAAAGGAGGAAACCCACCAACATCACAGAGCAGAAGTGGTTCTGTACTGAGCAATTGGCTAAAATTCCTACGAGTGGTTGTGCAGGACTAATCAGCAGTTACAAGAAGCTTTTAGCTGCAGTTATTGCTGCAAAAGAGAGTCACATCAAATACTGAAAGCAAAGCACATACCTTTGCCACTCACAGATGTGTTACACAATCATTTTTTTCTCAATAACTAAATAAATGACAAAGTATATATTTTTGTCTCATTTGTTTGATTGGATTCTCTTTGTCTACCTTCAGGACTTATGTGAAAATCTGATGATGTTTTGCATCATATTTATGGAAAAATACAGAAAATTCTAAAGGGTTCACAAATTTTCAAGCACCACTGTATGTGTGTGTGTGCACAGTGCCCTCCAATATTGGCACCCTTGGTAAATATGAGCAAAGGCGGCTGTGAAAATGAATCTGCATTGTTTATTCATTTGATCTTTCATTCAAAAAATTCACAAAATTCTAACCTATCATTGAAGTAAAAAAACAGAAAGTGGTGGTAAAATCTCATTGTGAAATAAATGCTTTCTCTAGTTTACGTTGGCCACAATTATTGGCATCCCTTGAAATTCTTATGAGTAAAATATCTCTGAAGTACATTCTCATTCATATTTACATTTTTAGTACACCAGGGGCATGAAATTGTCCAGCCATGACTTCAATCCTGTTCCACAGGATTATAAATATGAGGAACATAAAGGCCAAATTCCCTTAATCATCTATCATAAGGAGCAAAACCAAATAATATAGTTCTGATGTGCAGAACAAGATTGTTGAGCTTCACAAAATAGAAAGTGACTGTAAGAAAAGAGCTTAAGCATTGAAAATCCCCATTTCCACCATCAGGGCAATAATTAAGAAGTTTCAATCAAGTAAAGATGTTCCAAATCTGCCTGGAAGAGGATGTGTGTCTATATTATCCTGATGCACAGTGAGGAGGAGAGTTTGAGTGGCCAAAGACTCTCCAAGGATCACAGCTAGAGAATTGCAGAGATTAGTTGAATCTTGGGGTCAAAAAGCCTAAAAAAAATTATCAAACAGCCCCTACATCACCACATGTTGTTCGGGAGGGTTTCAAGAAAAATTATTCTCGCTCGTCCAAAAACAAACTCCACTATATTCAGTTGTCAGACACGAATGGAATAAGTGGCACTGGCTTCTATGGTCAGATGAAACTAAAAAAGGGCCTTTTGGCAGCAAACCCACCAGATGGGTTTAGTACAAACAGGGATTAAAAGTACCCCATGCCCACAGTTAAATATACTGCTGGATCTTTAATGTTGTGGGCCTGCTTTTCTGCTGGAGGTCTTGTTCAGATCCATGGCATCATGGATTCTATCAAATACCAACAGATGAAAAATCTAAACCTGACTGCCTCTGTAAGAAATCTTATGATGGGCCGTGGTTGGATCTTCCATCAAAAATTGGCACACTGCCACTACTCTCAAAAATGTATTAAAATCACAATGTTCCGACCCTAAGGTATTCGTCAGGCAAAACCTTAGGGTTGAAACGATGTGCTTTTAATACATTTTTGAGAGCAGTAGTGGCAGTGCGCCGATTTTTGTTTATTGACTGTGAAGTGTTTCATATGATCGGGCACCTGCCCAAAGTTTTTGGATGTGCGCACATTACACTCTCTTGGATCTTCCATCAATACAATAATCCAAAACAAACATCAAAATTAACACAAAAATGAGCCACTGAGCACAAAATGAAGCATTTGCCATGGCCGCTCCAGTCCTCTGACCTGAACCCATATAGAAATGAGTGGGGTGAACTGAAGAGAATAAAACATCAACATGGAGCTGTATGATCTGGGGAGATTTGGTATGAAGGAATGGTCCGTGAGCTCTTATTAGGTGTTTTCCAAACTCTTCAAGCATTATAGGAGAAAACTCCGAGCTGTTATCTTTGGAAAAGGAAATTGTTGGGTGCCAACAATTGTGGCCAACACGAACTAGAGAAAGTATTTATTTCACAAAGAGATTTTACCCCAAATTTCAATTGTTTTACTTCAATGTTAGGTTAGAATTTTGTGATTTGTTTGAATGAAAGATCAAAAGGATAAACAAAGCCACCTTTGCTCATATTTACCAAGGGTGCCAATATTAGTGGAGGGCACTGTGTGTGAACGTGTGTGAATTCATAAAACCGTAATAAATCAATGAATTTTAGCAAACTGAACCATTTGTGATGTCTACCAGAAATTCCCATTATACATTTATCATTGTCAGAAAAAATGTGCAAAAATTATACCTTTAGGTAGCTTGTCACTGAGGCAGTAGTAATATGTATTCTTTTGGTACCATAATGAACCCTTTGTGATAAAGAAGGTACAAAGATGTCCCTTTGAGGGTCATTTGTTTTTCCTGAGAGAGTACTAAGTGACAAGCAAAAGCACAGCAAAGCTCTGTTGGCTGAACTGAAATGAGAGTTAAAGTCTCTCAAAAGCAGAATTAACATTCTGACCACAAACTCTGTGGTGATCATTCATTTAATTTGAAATTACAGTGCTTGTTTGTCTTTGTCTCCGTTTTAGTTTAGATGCAATATGTTACCGATTTAGCAACGTTAGCAAAAAAGTTGTATGCTGAACTTTTCCCAATAATCAAAAGTTAAAATATTTCAATTTCAAAAGACTTGCTGTGTTTGTTAATCTGCACTCGAGTCAATCATTACACATGAATATGTTTCAGTGACAGCGTACACACATATGTCTCCAGAGTTGATACAAATATTTGGGGACTGAAAACCGCAAACAGCTTTGTTTGTTTGTGCTGTGCACAACTAACCACTAAAGAGACTGGGAGGGTGTGGGTTAGTAGGTACAATCATAAGTGCATTAACATAACCTTCAGTGTCGTAGTTATATTCCACAGCATATTGCATGTCCAAAATCTGACCTGTCTGTTGTGTTGTTTCAGCTCAGCAACACCTCTAACCTGCTTTTTAAACATTTTTACTTTTCTTGTTTTCTCTTTAGTCTTTTCCCACAGGACAGCATGTAAGAACTCTCCCTGTCTGTTGAGTAATTACCCCCCTCAGGTTTTGAAGGAAGCAGGAGGAAATGCAAACATGTGTCATTGGTTAGAGTATGAGTTTGTTGAAATAAGAATTTCACCCTGAAAATATAGGCTCGACTTATCCTAAAAGTCATTAGATTCACAGGAAAAATTTGAATTTTGTTAAATCACTACCAAAAGAGTCACACAAGAATTATCTTTGGAGTTTATGTACATTATTTGTTTCATTTTATTTATGAAGTGGAACTAGAATTAACACATTTACACACACACTGTCACACGTTCCACTAATCATTACATTATAACTTACATTGTCCAGAGTTTAGTAAATTATCACATTAAGTTTAATGTGACAATTGCACTATTCTTCAGAAATTTGGGGTCTGTAAGATTTATAAAAAATGTCTTGGTAACACTTTAAAATCAGGGAACGCTATTAAGTTACTTATTAGCATGTATATTATTAGCATATTATTAATGCTTATAAAGCACATACTGTATTAATGCCTTAACCACACAAACATAACTACTACAAAAACAATAATCATTTGAATATTCAACGTTGAAAATATTTGTGATGCTTAAGGTTTTTGTGGTTACCATCATAATGTTTTCCTCACTGAACAAAAGTATTCATTTTTATGTAAAAAAAACAAACCAAAAACATACATCTTACTAACCCCAAAACTTGGATCCGTAGTGTATTGTTTTACAAACAGTTTACACAGAAATTTGTTGTTCTTGCATTTCATAAATAAGACCCAATGTTAGAATTCATAAAAAAAACATAAAAACCCTATGTTCTTCCCTAAACAATTATGATTGAAACATCGTTTTATTGTTCAAAAAGCTAAATTATAATGAAGACTCATTTAGATGACTTGATGTTGCTTGATGCCAACCAAATTGCTCCTTTATGATGAGGGCCAAAGTTTACAAACATTTTACAACCCAAAGTTGTGAATTAGTGTTCAAAGACCATATTTATTGTGTTTGTAGTTTCTACCGCTGGCTCCCAGCAAAATAAACATGTCCTTTTTGTTTGTTGACTTTGAAACAAACTGCCATTCAGGTTTGGGGTCAGAGTCGAAACCCACAAAAAACAAAAAAAACAAACAAACATGATTCTACACCTATGCAGAATATTATCAGTGTTGCACTTTATGTGAAACTGCATTAAGCAATGTGTCATTTGGAGGGCACCAACTCCCAGTTGCTCAAAAAAAAAAAACGTCTCAGGTTACGTATGTAACCCTGGTTCCCTGAAGGGAACGAGACGCTGCGTCGACGACGCTACGGGAACGCCTCCAGCATGACCGCGCTCTGAACCAGAGTGTAATCTGTCCAATGGATGGGCGAGACGTCATAGGCGGGTGACGTCACCGACCGGGAAGCATAAAAGCACGTGCGGTGGAGCCGGCGTTTGCTTCTAGGAATGAAGCAACCGCTCGCAGGGATACAGGAAGTATGGCCTCGAGACGCAGCGTCTCGTTCCCTTCAGGGAACCAGGGTTACATTCATAACCGGAGATGTTCCCTTCCAGGAACTTGAGCTGCGTCGATGACGCTACGGGAACGAGATGCCTACGCCACCAGACTTCCAAGTACCTGCCCTGTGTGTATCACTAGGAGCACAGCGAGAGCGAAAGAACAGAGAGCCCGGAGTGGCCCTAAGATCAAGGTCATAGAACCGAACAAAGGTGAGGGGCGTGGACCAACCCGCAGCATTGCAGATATCCTGCATCGAAACCCCTGCCAGAAAGGCCTTGGAGGCCACCATACTCCTGGTGGAATGGGCTTTAACCCCCATAGGCGAGGGAAGACCCGAGGATTCATAAGCAGAGAAATAGTATCCACAATCCACCGACTAAGGGTCTGCTTAGAAGCAGGCAGACCCCGCTTGCACATACAATTAAGCTTCTGGTCAGGCTCCCCAAAGGGAGGAGGACTGAAGACCTGCAGCACGACAGGCCGTGGTATAGAAGGGGGACCTAGGAAATAACCCGCTCGAGGGTAGAGAAACGCTTTGGCCAGACAAGGGGCAAACATGAGATTAAAAGGGGCCACGAAGGGCCTGCAAATCCCCACTCTCTTAAGAGAAGATAATCGCCAAACGGAAGGAAGTCTCAAATTGAGAATGCGATCAAAAATCTCTTCAATAGGCTCGAATGGAGGTTACAGAGAGCTTCTAAAACCACAGCCAGGTCCCCGTAGGGACACGTTGTGCAGGAGGCCTCAGCCTCAGGGCACCGTGGAGGAAACATGTAACCAGGGGGAGTCGACCCACTGTAAGACCACCGAGAAGGGCATGGTAGGCCGATAAAGCCGCCACGTAAACCTTCAGGGTGGAGTGAGTTACCCCTGCGGAGAAACGGGCCTGCAGGACCTCCAGCACTGTACCAATCGGGCAGTTAACTGGGTCAAGGTGGCGGTCTCCACACCAAGAAGTGAAAATTATTTTCACTTCAGGGCATACAGTTTCCTCATAGAGGGAGCTCTGGAATGGAAGATGGTCTCAGCAACCTCGGTTGAGAGACCGGAAGTTATAGACTGTGCCTCCTCAGAGGCCACACCCACAGCTTCCACAACTCTGGGCGGGGGTGAAGCATAGTGACCCCCGCCTGTGAGAGGAGATCTCTCCTGATGGGAATCTCCCACGGAGAGCCGTCGAGGAGAGAAATCAGGTCCAAGAACCATACTCGGCCTGGCCAGAATGGTGCTACCGAAAGTAGGCTGACCTCGTCCTGGCGCACTCTCGCCCGAACTCCTGGGAGCAGAGCGATCGGGGAAAAACGTACAGACAAAGCCTCGGCCAGGTCTGTACCATAGCGTTCAGTCCAGAGGAGCTGGAGGAACTAGAGGGGCATAGCGCTGACTCTTGAGTCGCAAAGCCAAAAACTTTCCATATCTGCTTCACCACCACGGGTGAAGCATCCATTCCAGGGGCCTCGGCGCCTGCCTCGACAGGATGTCTGCTCCCTGAAATACCCAGGGATATAGTACGGCTCTCAGCGACCGAAGTTAGCCTGGGACCACACGAGGATCTGGTGTGCCAGCTGTATAAGGGGCACGGACGCAGACCTCCCTGGTGGTTGATGTAACAGACCACCGCTGTGCTGTCGGTGCGCACCAACACATGGTGATCTCTCAGGTCTGGGAGAAAGTGCTTGAGTGCACGAAACATGGCCAACATTTCCAAACAATTGATATGCCACGTTAGATGGCGACCGCTCCACAGACCGCGGGCAGGGTGGCCACTCATGACCGCTCCCCAACCGGTGAGGGATGCGTCCGTCGCTAGCATTACGCGGTGACAAGAAGCTCCCAGCACTGGGCCCTGAGACAAGAACCAAGCTTGGCTCCACATGTCTAAAGGCACGTAGGCATCGCCTCGTTACCTTGATCATGCGAAGCGGGTTTCCACTGTAGGGGTCTCATGTACAGCAGGCCAAAAGTTATCACGTTGGACGCAGCTGCCATGAGCCCCAGCAGTTTCTGAAACTGCTTGACAGTGAGTGACTGGCCCTCTTTCACTCTCTTGACTGAGGTGAGGATCGACTCGATCCGAGCAGGAGACATACGTGCCTGCATTGTGGTCGAATCCCACACCACGCCTAGATAAGTGGTTCTCTATACTAGAGAAAGCACACTTTCTTGGTGTTCAGTCTCAACCCCTTCATGTGCGCTAGAACGACATCTCGATGCCGAATCGCCAACTGCTCTGATCGAGCTAGAATCAACCAATCGTTGATGTAAAAGTGCGGGGTGAGTGTGCAAGGCCAATGGGAAGAACCCGATATTGGTAATCTTTGACCCCAAAAGCAAACCTCAGGGACTTCCCGTGAGAGGGAAGGATGGAGATGTGAAATATGCGTCCTTAGATGTATTGTGACAAACCAGTCCTCGGACTTGGCCTGAGACACGACTGATGAGTGCAAGCACCCTGAACTTCAGTCACATGACTGAACGGTTCAACTGATGCAGATCTACCATCCTTCTTTGGAACAACGAAGTACCGGCTGTAGAACCCGGACTCTCTTCCGTGAGGAGGGACCACCTCGATGGCCTCCTTCCTCAAGAGAGTGTCTACTTCCTGTTCTGTGATCAGAGCCTGCTGGGGGCCCACGCATGTGGGAATCACCCTGTTGAAAGGTGGTGGCGGAGCGCCGAACTGAATACAAAAGGCCTTTCTCTACAGTACGCAGGACCCAATGAGATCCATTTGGCAGTAGTTTCCACGCTGCCTAAATGGTCTACTAAGGGAACCAGTCTCTCGAGACTGGCCTCTGATGTACCCAGAGCTGCTGGCTCGGTGCCCCGAAGCGGAGGACCGGCAGGAGACGGCCGAACCAGGAGCTCTAGAGACCCCCACAGGGGTGGCAAGCTTCTCAGCTCCGCTACATTTCGTGGTGGAAGAAACTGAGAACGTCGCTCACTGGAGCCAGCTGCGCCCTGGAACTCTGGCAGGGTTAGCAGACTGGTCTCCCGAGGACACTGGGGGGAGACGGACACCGTATAATGAGGTGTAACCCGCTCTGCCCGAGAGGGCTCTGCCCTCGTAAGCCCTGGGGCACGCCCGTAGGGCTTTTTGGCCGAGGACCCCTTAGACTAAAGAACGGTCCACAGATCCGGCTTAGCCTTAGAGGTCCCCGACCCAGAGCGTTTGCCACCACGGCCCCACCTCGGTGGGGTGCGAGTAGCCACACTCTGTTCTGTGCCTCTCTGAAGAGGGGTTGGCACGCGGCGAGGGCTGCTCCCGCCCAGCAGCGCCCTGGGCTAGAGATAGGCGAGGGAGAAACCGCTGAAACGCCACCGACTGTATACAGGCCTCTTGGTACCTGTCGACGACAGAATTGACGGCGTCGCCGAACAGGCCAGGAGGCGCAAGCGGGGCGTCCATGAGGAAGACCCTATCTTCTCCATGTCAGATAGGGTCAACCACAGACAGCGTTTCTAGGGAGCTCAGAGATTAGTTTATATTTCAATCAATTTGAGCCCCTATCCCTCATCCAGCTCTCTAAGCAGGTACGTCAGCTTGGTGCGCCTGTAACACTGCCATGGTGTGCAGACACGCACCAGCCTGACCTGCAGCCGCGAGCCTTCAGAGACAACGCCACGCCAGGGAACAGATAGCTCGCGAGCGTCTGTTCCACTCGGGGCATCGCTTCTGGTATGAATGAGAAATGTACGCGTCGCCTCGGCAACGCGCGCTGCAACAGCGAGCTCTCACTCAAAGGGGGAAGAACCGCACACGCGGGCTTCCCCGAGCGAGAGCGCTAAATCTGGGGAATGCAGGAGGAGATAGGACGAACCCGTCTCCAACCCATTCGCCAGATCCATGTTGCGATCCCCGCAATCTCACTCGCCGCCGTGCCTCAGCAGTGGCGGGAATGCGAGACGTACAGCGGGGAGAAGCACAATCAGCCCCTTTTTTTCTTTTAAGAGCTGACTGTGTGCCTTTCTCATTCATAATATGCTTGTGCAAACACGGTTTCATTGACACGTCCACCTCCTCGGAGGAAGACAGGTCTTGGGAAGTGAAGAAGATAGGGGCTCGCCCGTCTTCATTCCACGCTAGTGAAAGCTCACTCCTCAAAGAGAGCCTTCAGAGAGCAAGCATAAGCAATGAAAAAAGCTCACAAAACGGGCAGTCAGCTCCCTCGAGAGCTGAATCTGCGTGCTCTGCTCTCAAGCAGACCACACACAGATTCAGCTCCCTCGAGAGCTGAATCTGCGTGCTCTGCTCTCAAGCAGACCACACACAGACTGTGTGTATCCCCAGCAGTGATATAACGTGTGCAGGGAGGAACACACAGCCCGTAATGCGATCTGCTATCACCCAAGTGCTTGCACATATTGCTGGAGCCTAATTCAAGTGATTGTGCCAGGACAAACAACACTAAATAAGACTCACAACACAAATTGACAGACACACAGACAAAGTAGCGGTTGCTGAATGACAAAAAGCAAACGCCGGCTCCACCGTACGTGCTTTTATGCTTCCCGGTCAGTGACGTCACCCGCCTATGATGTCTCGCCCATCCATTGGACAGATTACACTCTGGTTCAGAACGTCGTCGACGCAGCTCGAGTTCCTGGAAGGGAACAAAATCTTTCTATATGTATAAGCACACGTGACACGCCATTCCCACGTCTGTGCTTGCGCTCACCTCATGTTTGTGGCTGAATACAAATGTTCATCATAATTAATGGACAACTAGGCTATATCAGGAAAAAGACATAAGCGCAATTGGGCGCAGAGAAAAGAAAAAGCCCTAGATGAAACCTGTGCATCACTTTCAGGTAACTACGTTCGTAATCCTGTGAAACTTGTTTAACTGTTGATTTTAGTAACATGTTTTAATGTTGGTAATAATTTCACCACCAACAACACCACATCTGACTTAATATTCTAGTTTCCATGACTTGTATGTATTATATAAAATAACGAGGTGATTGGTTAATAATCATCATATGGTTTCATTGAATAACACTGTTAAAATACATAATGTAATACAAAATAAACAATTTACATTATTACAAATGCCTGCAAAGGGCACCGAAAGACTGGGGCACGTTCAGGCTCACACCGGTGCCCAACGTTTTGCTACGGTTTTCGGGTTGAACGACATGTTTCCTGGAAATGGTGTGCAACGGGGTTTGAGATACGTTTTCTCTTGTTTGGTGGGGTGTCAAAAATGTCAGCCCAATCAGCAGCAACGTGTATATAAACCACACAGTATTAAAGAGACAGCTCGTACAATGGGTTCAAGTGAAGTCATTTAATATATGTCCACTGCAGCTCGGTATATGCAACAATTGAAGATATTAGAAGACATGGCATATGAACATGATGATGATGAATTTGTAAGTAAATGTAATTAACATCAAAATAAATTCACAAGAGCGACTATATTGTTTGCACATGTTTATTTCCATTAAAGGCAAAATAACTGAAATAATAAGAGCACAAGTATAGATCTGGAACTTCAAGTCTGTCTAAATATGTAGTAATTGCAATGTCTTCTGGTCCATATCCTTTCGTTAGGAAGATGTGCTAGACACTGATTAATGTAACATAAAATACTATACATACTTACATATTTTACATATTGAGTGACACTTTCATAAACCTTTCTACGCTCCATTGTAAATAAACATATTACAATATCATAGCACAACAACAATGATCAGCAATAATGATAAGCCTAATACTCACAATAAAAATAATAAGGTCACATAGATCATAACACAGTCTCGAAGGTAAGAAGTGGATTATCCTTCACCTGAAATTTCTTTTCATCCTGAAATGAGAGGCAAATGTTGGATCACAATAATTTGGAAGCACAGTTTCCACAAATCCCTTCACTCGATTGGGATGTTCTCTTTTATTCTGGACGGCAAGGGCAGTGACTGTAACATTGAGCGTATTTTGCAGTATTAAACACGTATTTATACCGATTTCATCAGGCCCACGAAAATTCTTCAAAAAGAAAACAAAGAATGGCCTACTCAGCTGCCATAGTTGCAACACTTGCATCATCAGAACAAGGTGTTCAACGCACCACCGTTTACATTTAAGAAACATTTTGCACCGTTTTTCGGGGATGAACGCTGGTAACTGTGGTTGTTACACTTACAGGACGATCAAATCCTTGTTTAATATTGACCAAACATTTAATTCAAATAGGCGACCACTGAATTTAATTTTTTGCGATAGAAATGCTACAGCCTCTTTAATTTCTTCAATAAAAACATGTGGACATCTCAACCCTTACCAAAATTAACCATGCTATCGTAGTAAAACTGCTCAATTTTATTTAGTGTGATTTCTGAATGCTTGAGACTATAAATTCAATCAATCAGACAACGGTATTAATAAAATCATAGCCATAGTTAACGGTCTAGACTCTAGAACTACAATTTTAGTTAATAAATAATAGCTACATTACAATTTATTTATTTACTTTGATATTTTATTAAAGTTCTATTTTGACCCCTTGTAGTAGGTGTTTATTTATTTATTTATTTTTTGAGGGAGGGGGCACAACAATACTATTCTGCTTAGGGCACCCATTTGTCCAGCAGCAGCCCTGCCTTTGGATGACACAATAAGGGGAAGAGCTTACTTAAGAGTTGAAATGTGATTGTAAGGCCAGGCGCTTAGATATTAGATAAAGCTATTGTTGTCAGTGACTTTTTGTTATGGTTACTGCTGGATGTTGGGCCCAAGTTGCCACCTTTTAAAGTTCGCAAGGCACTTAAATCAAATCACATAAGTCAGCTTTATTTCTCAAAGCTACATTTCATATAAAATTCTTGCATACCTGAATTTTGGCTTGCTGAGTTTGACAAAGACATACATTACTAAGTGATGCATATAATTGTCTTTAATGCAGCAAATTGTAACTAAAACTTGAAGAATTCATATTTATTAGTCGAGAGTTTATAAAGATCAGTTTGTCTGTTTGCTTAGGAATTACTTCTGTTTTAAAAGTGCTAGAATAAAGTGCCTCCAACTATCTGTCTCAAGAATTCCTTTGTATTTAATGCAGTAATAAATGACCTGGTCAAAGAACTGAAATAATGCTTTTGAGCAACTGTCTGTACATAAATATAATGACCAAATTATTGAAAATAAGATATACCGTCATTAATTTGTAAACAGTCCAGAACAGTTGTTTTATATTTACAGTATTTTGGATGGAATAAACCATGAACCAGAACTTTAATTCTGGTTACTGGAAGTGTAAATAAGTAAATAGGGCTATCAGCTCAAATGCACTTAACAATTTTCACAGGAAAGCCCAGCTAATTCTGGAAGACCTTTTGAGTTGTTATGAGAGACACTGCTAGATTGGGCTTCATTAACCCATGGATGGGCACATTATTCAGAGTCACTTCTGATATGTTTAAACAGGTTTGCCAGCAACATTCATGTGTGTGGCATGACCTCCCACCCGACCTAACCTTTAAACCCTGCTCCATATTCTCATATAAGAACAGGATGTCTATGTGTGTCTAGAAAGAGCTCACTTTCCACTGAGATGGCAGAAGAAACAAGCAGACCACACACCATTGTACCGATAAGATGAGATGGACACACTGAGGGCTGGGTCAGGGATGTCATGGAGAGCTCTTTATTATGGTTAACATAAGCTATGATCTTGCTGACCAGTGGGTGCTGAGACAAACGTGCTGTACATGATTCGTGATGTGGCACAGTTTAAACAGTTCATGTGACTTTCAATTTTTAACGGTCTGTTGTTTCTCTTATATTGAATGTGGAGTATTCATAGATTTGAATATATACTAAATGGAAGTAATGACCCTCTTTCCAAGTTTATGGCTTTCCTTCCCACTGCGTCATTCAGAGAACCTGGATGCTTAAGGCTGTTTAACTACTCCTGTGCAAGCAGGATCCTGTCCTTGTGCTTTAGCTTCAATGAGTCTTTTGTGTTTATGTGACTATTGTGGCCTATTTAAATGTATACACCATCTACACTGCAACATTCTGCTGAAAGTCTTACAGGAGTTTTGATTATAATGAATGCTTTACCTCAGCTGACCGGCAATAACATGTATGCAGTTTCTCTTTATAATAGATATGACGTCTGTTTGTATTCTCAGCAAATATTTTATTGGAAGATATTCAGATAGCATAGTTAAAGTCTTTTCCTTTCCCCAAGTTTCTAGTTTCTATTGTGGCATATTAAAGTATCTAATTTCCCTCATCATATCTGCATAAAAGAGCTATCTGCTGAAGTTAGTGATAAGGTATTATACAGAATTCAGAGAAGAGTAAACTTGAAACTTGGAGGAGAACAAGGTACAAGTATCTTCAGCACACATTTATATGCATATTTATGACATTACATTAAAAATGCTGGATGGAAACACAAAGATGTGAATAAGGCTGCATGCAAAATCGACAATCTTGAATACACTCTTTAAAATAATAAAACAAAATGTTTTTGCAGCAATGCTATGGAAGAGAAGTTTTTGGTTCCCCAAAGAATTTCTCATAAAAAAAAAATATATTTTTAGGATTTTTTCAGTGGTTAAAATTATTACTTGCCCTGTTAATATTTTCTCTAGCCTTGCCACAAAAAAATAAATAAAATAGTTGCTTTAACAATTTAGATTTTTGTATTCTATTAAATAAACTTTGACACCAATATTTTAGATACCAATAAAATTTTACAATTCTTGATTTCAATGTTAATACCACAGCAACAAACAAACAAAAAAAACACTTGCCTGTAATGAGTCCACTGGAGGCGAGCGTAGTGATGAACCCAAGTGCAGTTTATTTACAATGGTGAGATCCAAAATACAAACAAACAATCCAAACGAAGACCTGACTTGACATGAAACGATTGGCGTGGAACAGACTTGGTGTGGCATGAACTGACTAGAAGTGGCATGAAACAAACTAGACTCACCGACAGCAGGTTACGTACATCCAATACACAACAAAGAAACAAAAGCAATTACACAGCTACTTATAGTAAACAGTGAGGGTCACATGACAAGAACCAACCAATGGAGACAAGACACATGACTTAGGACAACCAATCAGAACATGACACATTGAACAAGGGCAAGGGATGAATGACACAAACAGGAACTGAGACTAAACTTCAAAATAAGACATGAAAACAAGAACAGGAAACAAAACCCTAAACAGAACCCAAAAAGTCCAGGAGAGTGGTGGAGCAGAGGCAGAATGGGGTAGGGACGGACGGCCAGGCCCATGAAGGGGAACAGAACCTGGAGCGTGGAGCAAAGGCGGGCCTGGACAGACCGTGACTTCAGGAACGGCCTCCGTGGCCGTGACAGGACAGACCGTGAGTTCATGAGTGGGCGCCACCACCTCGGGAGGTTCTGCAGTGGAATGCATATTTGCCTTAGTTAACCGGTACACCTCTGGTGGTTCTGCAGTGGACGCCGCCTTCTGGTGGTTCTGCAGTGGACGCCGCCTCCTCTGGAGGTTCTGCAGTGGACGCCGCCTCCTCTGGTGGTTCTGCAGTGGACGCCGCCTCCTCTGGTGGTTCTGCAGTGGACGCCGCCTCCTCTGGTGGTTCTGCAGTGGACGCCGCCTCCTCTGGAGGTTCTGCAGTGGACGCTAGACTCACGGACAGCAGGTTATGTACATTCAATACAAGACAAAGAAACAAAGGCAATGACATAGCTACTTATAGTAAACAGTGAGGGTCACATGACAATAACCAACCAATGTGGACAAGACACATGACTTAGGACAACCAATCAGAACATGACACATTGAACAAGGGAACCAATAGCTTGAAGACATGAGGGCAAGGGAAGCATGACAAACAGGAACTGAGACTAAACTTCAAAATAAAAGACATGAAAACAAGAACATGAAACAAAACCCAAAACAGACCTTACATAGCCTAACTAATATAAAGTTCAAACATTATTTAAGATAAGTAAGTGACAGCTAGTAAATAAGAACAAATGAACAAATTGCAAGTAATAGCAAAATTAAATATAGAGCACAAAGATAGAAATTACATTTTGCTAAGTTTTTATGTTTGTAGGTGTTCAGGTACAGAAATTGAATAATTACTTATAAAATAACATTTGTATATTCTTCACTCTGCGTTGCACCTTGATTTTTCATTGCCATTAGTGGCAAGGTAACCACTGCATTTTAATCATGAATCAATCCCCCCCCCCCCCCCCCCAAAAAAAAACAAAAAACACATGCAATGCTTCATTTATTTTAGACTGCATAATTTCAAAATTTGAAGCAAAAACAGAATGGTGTGATTTTAGCTTCGTGAAATTATGCTATATGAAACGGAAACAGCAGCGGGGCTGAATGAGACACAATTTCACTCTCTGACAGCAGGTGACGCTTATGGAACAGTGATACAGCGTTTCCTTGGTTGCCGCTGTAAACACTGCGCGTGTTAACACTTATTTAAATGCATTATACAGAGGCAGGATGAAAAGAAAACACCAATGTAAACTTTTCTGAAAACAACCAGTTCCTCTCAGAAACACATTCATCTAAAATTCAATATTTAGGATTCATATTTTGCGCATCATGAATCTTGTTCTGCCTGTTATGGTATTTTCCCCTCTTTTCATCTTTTCCGTCCTCAGCAACTATGGCCTCTGTTAATGGCCGTTTACAGACTAATTCTAATAATAACGTAATATTTCCACGCAAGGCATTTGGGAAAATGATCGCAGTGCAGTTTGTGTGCATGGAACAGAAGATGCTCTAATATAAAACAAAAAATGGCCGGTCGAACGGGTGCATGTACTCCACTGTAAAAATTAAATATAGATTAGTCATAGCTAAAGCTACAAAGTTACATGCCATGACTGGGTTTTTTATATTTTTGTATGTATTTGCCCATTCAAGCGCAAGAAAGACACTGAGAGAAACTCAATTCAGGGCTCGCGCACAGTACTGAATGGAGTTGACAAACAAAAATCCCTGATATTCCATGACTTGGACAAACAATATATAAAATTCCCTGAATTTCAATGTCTGGAATAGACCTTTTAAAATTCCATGATATTCCAGAATTTCCTTGACCCATGGGAACCCTGCACAGTGAACCTTTTGTGCAATAGAAAGTTCTCATGGATGTTCAAGGATCCTTGAGCCTTTATTTTTAAGAGTGTCAATTCGCTCAGATCTCCCAGAATGGTACTCTGTCTCAAAAAGATATCTGCAGTCAATTGCTAGCAAATGTTCATCAGAGTGTTTTGTCTGTGTATTCTAAAATAAATAAATGAATAAATAAATAAATTATTACATTTAATTCAAGATACACAATGGTTTTTCTAGAGAACACAACTTCTGTTTCCATTTTGCATAAATAAAATCTTACAAAAAAAAAGTACAGCTTGGAAGCAGAAAACAGTACAATGGACCTTTTCCTGACTGACTTGATAAGTCTGAGAATTTGTGAAAGAAAGCAGCTGTATTATTGCACTGGTTCCTGTAGAAATTGTGATGAAGTGGGGAACTCCACAGTGACAGAAATCCCTTTGATCCACCTGCTTCCAGCAGAACTTGCTCCAGCTGGCTGGAACCTCTCAAGTGATAGAATGGAAACACAGCTCTGGCTCTCATTTACAGCAAGATATATTTTTTTAGCATAGCGATGAATCAATTTTTAGCAGATGAATAATTAATTATATCTCTTCATAGATAAAAACAGAGAGGGAGAGGATGCAGTAATCAATTGGCATCACGTCTTCACGTGTTCACAAAATGTGAGAGAAATGTGTCTGTGAATTTACATTCTTTGTTAAATGTACTAGTGTAACAGTACCAAAGGTTTGAGGAGGATGGAAAAGTTTTGCTGTATCATTGAATCAACTTGGGGGCATTTGTGTTGATCATTTCTAAGCAGATGTCTTTGAAGGTCTCTGTGCTTTATTCCTCCTCTTCGAACAGAGCTGGCCATGGCTGACTCAGGGGTTTATCAGTGTGAGTGGGCTTTGTGGGAAATCAGCCTGTGTGGGAAAAGCTTGTTAGCAGAACCTCTACCCTCGAGCCCTTGCCACAGTAGGGCAGTCTTAGAGTAAATGTTTAGGCTTCAAAGAGAACATGCAGGGCCCTTCTCTTCAGGCTATGGGCCATTGACCCAGAAGATGCTCAATTGTTAATTTTTATGTCAGCGGCTACATGTGTTAACATGATGGGTCAGTGCATTACGAACATCCTTAGATGTAATCTGAATTAAGCTGCCAATTCATTCTGCCGATACTAGCAAAGTGATTACTCTCAAGTGTGTCATGATTAAAACCAATACAAATTTAGTTAAAGGTTAGGTTATATTCACAATGACTTTTGTGAATCTGATTTTTCATTATCGACATTAAAAAATGTTTATGGTCATGTAGAAATAGCTCCTTAAGTTTACGGTGTAGTTTTTGTAACTATTGAAAGAAAACTAAAATAAGTCAAAATTAATTTATTTTAATGTATTCATATTTAAAATAGTTTTGAAATAGCTAAAACGTTGTGATTTTTCATTATACGAGTATGTGTGAAAAATATGGGTCTTCACACTGATGGGCACAAAAGCAAGACATGTTCTATTCAACGTATTACTTTCTTTAGTGCCTCTGTATGCTTGCAGACTTTTCATACTTTGCTCGTATGCTTTTTAGGTCCTCAGTTCATAGCCTCACTCTTTGGTCTCTTGCTGAGTTAAGTTAGCAGTGAATTGGTTAATTTGGCGAGGAATGAATGCTTTGCAGGAATGCAGCTAATGTCAGCTTGACTTAATTTTACTCATTAGTTGTTTTTACTGGACTATGAGCAACCCATCAGTAACAACATGCTTGGTAAATGCTTTGTATTGACTTGTAAGAGCTTGTAGGTCACTATAGACATTCTATGTATTTGGATAATATGCATGTTCTATTAAAGTGAATGAGTTGTTTGTAACCAATTTCACTTCTTTGATGTGACATTGAAAAAGGATATAGAAAGAAAAAAAAGCGATTGGTATCTGTTTGCTGGGCCAGAGGATGGACATTAACTTCTAAAAAATATGTTTAGGATATGATTAGTAGCAGATATAAAACTACCTTAGTGAAATCTATAGACCATAGTTCTATCATGACAATTCATGGAGTGATTGGCATGCTAATGTTAGTGTGTTTGGTCTTGGCTCGACTAAAAAAAAACAATATTTTTTCTCCATTCTGTCACAGAGGGAGTTTTGGTTCCTTGCCACTGTCGCCTCTGGCTTGCTCAGTTGGGGACACTTGATTTCTAGCGATTATCGTCAATTTGATTTCACAGATACTATTTAAACTAAACTGAGCTAGACAATGACATCACTGAATTCAATAATGAAATGCCTTTAGCTGAAAATTGAGTGTTTAATCTTATTATTATACATTACTGACACTCTATCCTCCAATTTGATACTGTTAAGTGCTTTAACACAATCTGTATTGTTAAAAGCGCTATATAAATAAAGGTGACTTGACTTGACTTGACTTGGCGGAATAGATCTGCTATGCTGCTGCTGCGGAGACTTGCATGCTGCTGTGAGCATGCAAGAAATACATATAACATTTATGAAATTACATGTGGAAATTACATGTGCTTTTCATACAGCTTTGGTCTTTATGGAGACGAGGTGGGATTTAGTGGTGGTGTGTAACAGATGACGTTCTTTTTGATCTCTCTGTACTTATAAAACTGAAGCAGTATTTTCTTGTAAATCTGTGGTTGAACTACAAGAAATGGAAAAATTGACAAATTCCAACCTAGAGAGTGAAGTCAGTTCATCTTCACAGGCTCATGTCGTTCTTCTGTATGATATCCAAAGTGACATCTCTACCCTGTGAGGGACATGTCTACGTAAGACATGATAATTATGTATTACCATTAAAGTCTATGGTTGGTTGGTGGAATGTGCTGGAACGGAAGTGCTCAAATATGGCTTGTCAGACAGATGCAGCTGCAGACAGGACAGTGGCTCCTCATCTGTCATGTGTATTGCCTGTCAACACAGCAGGGCCTCCACTGTACATGAGGAAGCAGAGGTTATCAAAGACATGCTCTGCATTCTCACGATAAGATTCAGAACGTCATGCATTCGTTTTGCCACCTAAAGCTTCACTGGTGAGTTTAAATAGTGAGAACAGAGACAGAACAGGAACTACAGTCAATGAATTTTACTAGCAAATTTTTATACAAAAAATGCATACATTACCACTTGAAGAACAAGAAGAGGTAGGTAATAATGGGTTTTAGTGTTTGTTAAATATGTGCAATTATAATAGTTGTGTCAGTTTATTACTTGAATGGCTTGGATTTTCTGGCATCTACACTTCCTGGACTACTCTAAAGGACACAAGTCGGCATTGGTCTGGATTTTTCTCACGAAGTGATAGTGCTTTATCTGATATTCAGGAGACATGCAGACCACTGTCCTCAGCTGCTCCTTAGCAGCACTCATTCTATTTTTACTGCATTTGAGTGGCTAGTTTTTAGAAGCTCATCAGAGGTCACCACAGATGAGTTTGTCCACTGTAAATGTCAAACACGTGTGTGAGTTCTTTTATTCATTTATTTGAAATGAACTGAACTGTACCAAATTTATGGAGGAAGTTTAATTTGATGCCTACATGAGATTCCACAGACCACACTACTTTGTCAGACAGTGAGTCAGCTTTCCTTCCAAATGAAGAAAACCACAGAAATAGTTTTCTCATTGATTTACTGAAATGTGTGCACACATGAATGCCCACACACATGCAGGCAGCCATTATTGCTCCAATTGTGTTTTCTTGAAAAGCTCAAATAGTTTGTAAATGTGGCTGAACTGACAGATTAAGCATTCAAACACCATAATACAATAAAAAAACAAAACAAAAAAAACAAACAAACTCTGAAATCAGTTTTCAGTGGACACTAGGAACTACTGGCCAACTTCCAGCTGAAATATTCTAAATTAATTCAACTTAATAAATATAATCATACACATATTCTAGATAAGCTACAGAAAAAGGGAGTGACAAGAGCATCTTGTTTAGATTTATGCATTTATGCAAGTCTTAATGGTCGAAACCCCACCCACAGTTCCGTCATTGGGTTAATTTCTCTCAGCTTTCCGTCACTGGATCATTTCTTTCAGTTTTCCCAATGGTAAACCACTTTAGCTTATAAATCATTTAATTACAGTATTTCCAAGGACGCTAACAGACCAGACCGATGAGAACGTTGCATATCAATATATCTTGGAATGGTGACACTGACTTGAATTGTTGCCAGGTCAGAATAGTTTCTCTTCTAATTGTCACTGATCTCCTGTTGTAGCATATGTGAAACATGTTGAGTCCACTGACAATCACATGGAAAGATTCATGACATTATTACGTCATTGTTCCATAATTTTGAAGAATTTGAGTACTAGTTTAAACTTAAATTACGTGTGTGGAGCCTGGTAGATCAGTTTTTTCCCTTAACAGCAAAATAAAATAATTTAGATACTATTATCAGCACTTCTTGACAACTTTTAACTCATGCCGTTCCAAACTTGTATAATTTTCTTTGTTATGTTGAACACAAAAGAAGATATTCTGAAGAATGTTGAAGAACCAAACTGTTGTTGGTCCCCATTGACTTCCATAGTAGCGAAAGAAATAGGGAAGTTAATGGGAATCATCAGCTGTTTGAATACCAGCATTCTTCAACATATCTTCTTTTATTTTCATCATAAGAGAGAAACTCATACAGGTTTGGAACAACATGAGGTTGAGTAAATCATGACAAAATTTCCATTTTTGGGTGAACTATCCCTTTAAGGCAGAAACACTTTGTTTTTCAGTTTTAAATCTCTATATAAAGAGTTATATAAAGAATGTTAATGGATTTTCAGTTTTCTCACATTTCACAAGTTAATGTGTTAGCTTCAAAATACCAATCGAATTAGGAACATTATAGTAATAAATAAATAAACAATAAATTAATAAATAAATTCCCTCTGTAGAACAAAATATGGTGGAGCAGGTCTAAACCCATAATATTGAAATTATTCACAAAGCTTCTGAATGGCTTTTTTAATGCCCAGAACCCTTTGTCAAATCACCGCTTTACTTGAGTGGAACATGTTGAGAATGTAAGTTAATTACACCTTTGGCTGGCTGCTCGTGTGGTGACTATGTTCTGTATCATTAAGCAGCTACTCATCAGAGAAACACCTTGAATTAGTGACTGACAAGATGTTTTACCTGACCAGTGTTCTCATCTTCATAAATCACTCTTTCAGGACGAACCCTCAGCGGACCTCTTGCTCTGGAGTAGGCATCTGGTAGGGCTTGGAACTCGGAAACTCGGAAATGTCAGAGTTTATTGACTGTTTTATTGCCCATATATGGTAGTCTCTGGTTTATTGAATATTTTCCATGAGCCGATGTGAATTGTTTTTTAAATGAGCAAAAGCAGCGACAGGAATCTAAATCACAACTGATTCATTGTATACTGCATGGAGGGAATGCAGGGCATTCTTTGCTCATTTTAATACTCTTCCAAATGGTTTCTGTACGAGGCTAGTTGCCGGAGTTGGGTCGAATGTTGCATTTTCTCATATTGAAAGTTGCATGTTCTGCTCTGTTCAGTTTGGGTTAAACCGATAGTTAATTCAAAATAAAAATAAAAATCTATCATCATTTACTCACCTTCATGTTGTTTCAAACAGGTATGATTTTTTTTCTTCTGTGGAACACACATACACAAAAAAGATTTTGATAAATTTTGGGGTCCAAACAATAATGGGCGCCTTTGACTTTCACTGCATGAACAATTGTATATATATATATATATATATATATATATCAGCTCTGCAAATTGCAAGCCTTTTTAATGCATATCCCTTTAAATGCTAATGAGCTCTGCTCACGACACCCCTCTCTTCCATGGGGTGACAAGCAGTTCTCATGAGACTGTTTACTTTAGCCACGAAAATGGCTAACGACAACATTATTAGGAATGGCAATTTGCAAAGATTCATAAAAGAACCTTAGGTAACACTTTAGAATATTGTTCTGTAGGTGAGGCTGGATCACGAATGATTTTCATTCTCTTCAAAAACAAATGTAATCCACTGTGTCTTCAACGGCTCAGATGTCGGGAGTAAATTACGACTGCTATGTTCATTACTACATCCAACAACAAAACACCTCAATTGGTTAGGAGACATTCTTGTCTACCCCTTCTCCGGTGTCGAAACAATGGCGGCGGACTGATGACAGCTCACTCAGGGGTGGTCTAAGGTACAATGCTAGTGTCAATCAACAATTGTGGGAGGGGCCTGGGTCTGTGTGATGCCATAGAGCCAAGAAGCTGAGATCGGCTTGATTTGAGAAAGAGGATATTATTTATAGGGATTAAAAAAAAAACAACACTGGGTGGATTTTTATCAGTTTAGGGTGGATGTGTACAAACACTGCCAACACACATTTATGTTCAAACATGTAAAAGTGAATTTTGCATCCGATGACCCCTTTAAACACAGACATGATAATATCTGACATTTTCCAAGCTGTGATGGAATTCTCTAAACTGAGGTAAGAACTAGAACGATGTTTGGGTGGTGCAGGTGGCGATTCTCTTATATGACCGGGATGCAATCAAAGTCTATTACACTTTTAGTCCCTGTAACACAAGTGGTCATTTGATTAAAAATCATACACTTTGGTTTAAAACTGTCTGTAAGCTAAAGTGGGAGGACACTTCCTATTAGTGAAAACCGTTCACACACAGACGCTTTGGAGCATTACAAAGGTGCAGTGGTGAATAGTAGAGATGCTTTAAATGTTTGCAGTGAGCCTAGATATTAACAGCAGTGAACAAACTATTGTAGTAGTGAGTGGGGCGGGGCCGAGAGCCGTGGGAGCGGAACGAGGCCGGTGGAGTGAATGATAATGAGCGACACCTGCGCCACTCACCGGTCTCGAGTCCCACAGAGGAGCTCTGGAAGGATAAAAGGAGGAGTGACGACAGTGGAAGACGAGAGAGGACCAGGCCTGGACATTATTTTGTGTTTTGTGTGCGGCAGTCGTCCGTGAGGGGCTGCCGCTTTACTTTTGTGTTTGTTTATTTTTATTATTAAATTCTTAAATGTTTGCCGGTTCCCGCCTCCTTCTTACCGACCTATGAACTTTGTTACAACTATAAACTTTCTTTATAGTGGAAAATTGCTCTTTAAGAGGTCTTCAACCCTGCTCCTGGGGACCCACTCTCCTGGAAAGTTTATTTCCAACCGGCTTCAGCACACCTGCCTGCAATTTTCAAGCAGTCTTGAGGAGCTTGATTGGCCGCATCAGGTGTGTTTGATTAGGGTTGTAGCTAAACTCTTCAGGATAGTGGGTCCCCAGGAACAGGGTTGAAGACCTCTGTACTGTTCTATACGCTAAGAAAAAAAAAATATTCTTTTAGGAACTGTTCACTGAAAGGATCTTTAGGAAATCCAAAATAGTTTTTCTATCACATTTTTATGAAAACTGTGCTAAACTGTGCTTCAGAGTGAGAAATTATTTATATATATATATATATATATATATATATATATATATATATATATATATATATATATATATTCCCTCCAGCTCTGGCCATATATACAGTATATATATACAGTCATGGCCAAAAATATCAGCACCCTTGGTAAATATGATCAAAGAAGGCTGTGAAAATTAATCTGCATTGTTAATTCACAAAAATCTAACCTTTCACTGGATAATAAGAATTTAAAATGGGGGGAAATATCATTATGAAATAAATGTTTTTCTCTAATACACATTGACCACAATTAATGGCACCCTTTTATTCAATACTTTTTGAAACCTCCATTTGCCAGTTTAACAGCTCTAAATGTTCTCCTATAATGCCTGATGAGGTTAGAGAACACCTGACAAGAGATCAGAGACCATTCCTTCATCCAGAATCTCTCCAGACCCTTTAGATTCCCAGCTCCATGTTGGTGCTTCTTCTCTTCAGTTCACCTCACTCATTTTCTACAGGGTTCAGGTCGGAGGACTGAAATGGCCATAGAAGAAGCTTGGTTTTGTGCTCAGCGACCCATTTTTGTGTTGTTTTTGAGGTTTGTGCTTGGCTTATTGTACGGCTGGAAGATTCAAACATGGCCCATTATAAGATTTCTAACAGAGTCAGTCACTTATTGATTTTTTATCTGTTGGTAGTTGATAGAATCAGTGATGCCATTTGTCTAAACAAGATGTCCAGGACCTCCAGCAGAAATATAGACCCACAACATCAAAAATACGGCAGTATATTTGGTTACACTTTATTTCGATAGTCCACTTTAGACATGCTACTAGCTATAAGTAAGTTTGTAACTACATGTCAACTACATGTCAACTACTTATCATTAAATTGCAACTACATATCTACTAACTCTCAGAGTAGACTGTTAGGGTAGGTTTAGGGTTAGTAGAAGAAGTTGACGTATACTTGCAAAGTTTCTGATAGTTAGTATATTGTATGTTGTGGACCCATAAAAATAAAGTGTTAGAAGATATTAAGCACACAGTCTACTAATACTCTAATGACTGCTAGTTGACATGTAGTTGCAAAGCTACTTACTGTTAGTAGAATGTCTAAAGTGGACTATCGAAATAAAGTGTTACCGTATATTTCATTGTACACATGGGGTACTTTTTATCCCTGTGGTCACCAAACCCATCTTGAGTATTTGCTGCTAAAAAGCTATTTTTTTAGTTTCATCTGACCATAGAAGCCAGTCCCATTTGAAGTTCCAGTCATGTCTGATAACTGAATATGCTGAATATGGAGTTTGTTTTTGGATGAGCTAGGAGAATTTTTCTTGAAACCCTGCCAAATAACATGTGGTTGTTACGTATCCCTCCAGGCAGGCAGAACAGACTTGGGCAGACAGGATAATCCAAAAACGACGGGTTTATTAACAGAAACGTAGGAACATGTAACATTCACAATAACCGACATCGACTGAAACCAAAGGGGAACTTTAAATAGGCTGTAACTAAGGCAACACACAGGTGATGGGGATTAACTAATAATGACTTGATGAGGTGACTGATTAAACAAGCTGGGAACTAAAACCAAATAAGGAAACCCAGGAACAGACAGAAAAACCAGAAAGATACAAACTTAAAGTTGGTGCTGTTTGACAAGTGTTTTTTTTAAGGTTTTCTGACCCCGAGACTCAACTATTTTCTGCAATTCTCCAGCTGTGGTCCTTGGAGAGTCTTTAGCCACTCAAACTCTCCTTCTCACCATGCATTAGGACGATATAGACACACGTCCTCTTCCAGGCAGTTTCGTAACATTTTATGTTCTTAATTATTGCGCTGATGGTGGATATGGGAATTTTCACTGCTCTAGCTCTTTTCTTAAAGCTACTTCGCTAATTTGTGAAGCTCAATTATCTTTTGCTGCACATCAGAAATATATTCTTTGTTTTTTGTCATTGTGATGGATGATTAAGGGAATTTGGGCTTTGTTTTCCCTCCTATTTATATTTATGTGAAACAGGAAGCCATGGCTGGATAATTTCATGTTCATAATCACCCTGGAGTGCTCAAAATTGTGAATATGAATGGGAATATACTTCAGAGATATTTTACTCATAAGAATTTTTGCCAAAGCTGGAGGGAAAAAAAAATATAGTCCTTGTCACCTACACATTTTCTCAGCTTTTGGGTTGATGATGTACCTTGAGAAGAAAGTAATGTTTTGACACCAGAGCCCATGGGAACATGGCAATGAGTTAATAACTTGTTATAAAGTGCTTACAAATCTGCAGAAGAAGTTAGCTGTAGATTCTGTGACATTCAACTCACTGAGAGCTTACTGAGTTAAGAGGACATAACATGACTCTTCATGCTCCTCCCACAATTAATGTAAGTATTTTTGTGTTCATTGTTCACACTTGGACTTGGACTCAGAGGGTTGCACCTGAGTGACTAACAGGACTTTCTCTAGGTTCTGCAGCCCCCTGTTATTGTAATGGTGGAATATGTTTGGATGATTGATAGCCTTTTCATTTGAGCCCAAATGTTTTCTGAGATGTTGGACTATTTGCTTGAAAGAACCACTAATGTTCACCATTCCACGGTGGCAGCACATTATTTCTTTCATTTGGCTGCGTGTCTGTCATTATGTGAGGGTTATCTTACCTGGTGCAGATGTTGCTGTTACTAATGAGTAGCCAGGTTCATTTTATGAGGTTAAAGTTGAGAATGTGGGGTCAGGCTTAATCTAGCGAAGGGGAGAATCATCTGTTCTGCTGCTTCAATGTCACCTTGTCTTGTAGCATGTGCAGGAGAAAGGTGACTGCCATTTGCACAGGGAGTAATTCAGTTTTCTTGGATTGATGTTTGACCATGTCTTGGTCTTCTTGATTTAGTATGATGCATTGGTTGTGAGCTGCAGACATAATTTAGGATTTCCTAATTGTAGAATTCTATGTGGTGATTCTGTGTGTTATTGTCAAGGTCCTCCATCTACATGCAAAGTTTTGAGAAGCTGGATAAAATGGACTGGAAAATTTTCCATATGAACTGTGATGAAAGAATGGTATTTAAAAGAATCTGTTATGAAGTACACACACATTCTAATACTTATTTAACATATTTTCATATTCTTCAGGGAATGCTAAATAAAATGGCAGTAACAGTGTGAATGGATTGTAGTTATGTGCTTTGCAAATTTCACCACTGCTATTAGTGCAATTCACATCATACAGTTATTCTGTAGTATGTTATATTAACTCATATAATGTTAAAAATATGTCTATTTATCTTCCAAAATCTTTTACATATAAATTAATTAAAAATTGAAAGGAGGCCGTGCCTTTTCAGTGGGTGCTCCAGCTTTGGAACAATTTGCAACTGCACCAACATACGTTGATTTGAATTGTCTTCTTAAAACTTATTTATTTACTGTTGCATATGTAGGTGCATAAATTGGTGTAGGTGCAGTGGTTGTCGTGTACTGTTTGTCACTATGTTTACCTTTTGTATTTTTGGTATTTGCTTAAACTTTGTACAGCACTTTGGCCAACAGCTATTGTTTTTAAATGTGCTTTATAAATAAATATGACTGACTGACTTAACAGTATTTTACTGCAAAATTGCATAAAATGCCCCATTAGAACTTGTACAGTTTTTCAATAACAACATTGAAGGAAAAGTAATCAAACAGTAATTGTACAGTCAACCTATCTTTTTACAGTTTGTTGTATTGTTTCTGATTCACATTGCATGAAACATTGTAAATAGTGGTGGTGGTAATGGTAATCTTATAGTATTAGAGAACAATGGCTAATGTCAAAAAAGTAAAAAATTGTTGAAGATATCACATCTAAAACAAACATGGTCTACAAGTTCACTTTCAGAAGAGCTCTCCTTAACTTTGACCAAACAAAACTTGGTTGTCTATTATGCTTTCACAGCTACAGTGTTGTCCAGTAGTTCAAATCATAGGTAGATATTGGTAATCAAGGATTTCTCTATGATTAAGCAAGTTTTTCTTCCTCATTGAGCAGGTATTGCCTTAGTATCCCGGACTCCCGCAACACACCCTTTCCCAGCACTAGAATTACTGAATCTTTCCAACTAACTACTTGTTGTTTTGTATGGATTATAATTTGTGTCTTTCTGTAACGCAACATTTGGATTCTCAGAAATTATAGTTGCTCAACTGAGGATAAGTTACAACATCTGTTTTTACAGGTAGGGTAAATATCCTGATGTAGGATGCAGAGATAGGGCAGGCTGCTTTCCACAGCCTTTGTTCTTTGTGAGATGTTAATTTCCTTTTACTGGCGGTCACTGATCATTGCTAAAAATGTTGAGCCTCCTAATTGGCTTTGGCGCTCTATTCTTGATAATAAATCCCAACAACCTCACACACAGATTCCTACACAATGACAAACACATTGACACATTATACTGACACATTTTCTGTTTATGCTCATTTATAAAGGCTGAAATTAAGTTTTGTAAATAATAACACAATGTCATGTTTGAAGAAATTTAGAGGAAGAGAGTTAGAAGGAAAGCTACACAGCTGGCCATGGAATGGACACCTGGGCTCTGTGTAGCCCTGCTCTGATTGGCCAGATGAAAGATAGCCCAGGTCTGGTGACAGATCTGCCCATGTGCAGATGTTGTAGATCTTGTGTACCTCTATATGCAGGGGTAATTATGAGTCTTCTACTGTGAGTCTTTGTGAACAGCTGGGAGCTGACTGATGCCCACCTCAGCAACTTTCATCAGCTTACATTCAGTGTACTGCTGGAGTCTTCACTATTAAGAAGCTGAATGATGCAAGCAGACCTCAAGGCTCCATTTGTGCTCTTTTACCTCACCTGAAAATATCATTATTTATCATTGTACAAATGACAAGTTCTAAATTATCTAATTAGTTTAATTTAGGATAAGTCTAAATGAAGATTTTTAGATACAGAAATATAGTGGAGGATGCATACACATCCCTGTAACTTGATTTGTATGGTTATTTTAAGTCAAATGAGTACCTCCTTAGAATTTGGACCACACTGAGCACATCCACATTTCAAATCTTCAGGAGAAATGGCCATGAATCACTTTTCAAGGGCCTGCAGATAAACAAATTGATAACATTTATTGCCTGTTTACAAAAGGACTAAAGATAACCTAGCATTTGCTGCCAGAAACCAGAAAGAAGAAGAAGATCAGAGAATTGCATAAAGCAAAATATGTCCAATAGTGCTGGAAGCAGTTAACTGCGTGCTTGAACATTTTTTTTTTTTTTTTTTTTTAGCTTATGTCTTTTAGTGTAACCATCTTTTTGCTCTAAGCATTTGAAAAGTATCAGGATATGAAGAGTAGCCTATTAAATGGATTAAATGGAAAAACCTGTATGATGTAAACCTGTACCTCAAACCTGTATGATTTTTTTTTCCTGCAGAACAAAGTATATTTTGTTGTTGTTGTTTTTTATTCATAAATGAAAATCAGCAAAGTCAGGTTTTTTTTTAATCCCTATAGTGTTCTTTAAAATATCTCCTTTTATGTTCCACATAAGAATACAGTTTGAGTAAATGACACTTTTGGGTGAACTATCTCTTTAAATAATGGAGTTACCTTATTGCAGTCAGTGACTTTTTTTTCCTATCATCTTTTGCTCTTTTTCTTACGTGGAAAGATTAACATATCTGCTGAGTGAACTAATATGTACAATCTAGACGTAAGCAAGTTCTCTTTGAAAGCAAAGAAAAAAGAAGACAACAAAACAGGTGGCGAACTAAACCTCAAATTAATATTTTATGCATATGACCTTTGAGGTTGTATTGTTATGTGTAACGTGTGTTTCTCCTCTTCCTCACAGGTGTTTAAAATGACTACTCTACACATGAAAGAAACCTCCAAAAGGCCTGTTGGTCACTTCCCCCAATGCGAAACATTTGAACGAGTGAACTTATTGTCCAAATATGGTGATATAGTCAGTTAAACACTGTTAGCGGCATCAGTTTTAAATGTTTGACATAATATCCTCTTTGTGTTGCATGGCATCTAATTCAGTGCTCGTGCTGGTATGTGGGTGTGTAGATTTGTTCGAGTGGGACTGTGTGTTTATAACAGTTTGTAATGTGTGGGTTTCAGACTGGATGAACCTCCTCACCTGGCTTAATCACACACCGACACAGTACTGGTTAATGACCTCTAATATTCTGTAGAACATTAACAATAAGAGATCTGTGTGTGGATTCACCAGGTGTTACTTTTGAAGAGGAAGAAGATGAAGAAGTCAAGTCAGCCCACCTGGCTGTCTTAAACACCTGTGTTGGATCTTTCACTGATAGTTTAATGGCTTAATTTATACATCTGATAATTACGCACTACAGCATATAGTTCCAATAACTTTTAAACTCAAGAGGCAATCAAGTCCATTATGTGCACCTGGTCTACAGCAGCTGTAACACTTATATAAAAAAGTGTCTTTCCATTAGACAAGATTTGTTATCTCTGCTAAGGGTGGGCCTTTAAACAATGACCTGATGCTGTACTACAGCTCGACAAAGGCTGACATAAAAATAGCCTGTTTTTACGCATGTCACTGATAGGGTTAAGTTTGTGTCTAATGTGTGTGTGGCATACAGAGAGAGTGTGACTGTGTGAGTGAATGGTGACTGCACTGACAGGGCCACCCATTTAGTCTCAGCAAGTGGCCGACCAGAGGAGGGGCAAAAAAATACAACCTCCATGTGCACCTCTGCCTTTTGTGATCTGTCCTTACCCAACCCCAATCATGAAATTACACTACACAGTCTAATTATTACTCTGTTACACTGACCCAGTTCCCAGACTGTAAGAAAACAGCAGGTCTTACATCAGCTATCAAGTAGCAGCAAGTGGAAATTATGTTCCAATCAAGTCAAATAACACATTATACTATCCCTATCCATATGTAGGCTTTTTATACACATTCAAATGTGTGTTGGTTCTGAGGCCTACTGTTTCCCTGGGATGAGCGATAATAGAAAAGGAACAATGCTATTGTTGGGACCTTATTTACAGAACTCACGGTAAATAGATTGAGAATAGTAAAGAATTTAACAAATAACATTCAGTTAATGATTCTTAGTAAGTTAGTATCCTACTTTTAAATATTTTGGGTAGAACAATTTTTTTTGTGATTTTCACAGTCTTCTTAGAGGTGACTTAAATGTAATCCAATAATTGGTCTTAAATGGTAACCTATTTATTTTGTTTATTTGTATGAAATATATTGACCTAACTACACATTGATATTTGAACAACCGGTCAGCAATTGCACTTGTGTATTTGTACCGTAAGTCTCACCGTTGTAAACTGTATGATTCACTAAGAAGAAATGACACAGTCATTTGTTCAGGAATCAGACAGCTGCACTTGCATTCATCGGATGCAAAATTCACATAAGTTTGAACATAAATGTGTGTTGGAAGTTTGTGTACACATCCACCCTAGAATGATAAAAATCCATCCAGTGTTTTTTTTTTTTTAAATCCCTATTTTAAAATCCCCTTTCTCAAATCAGGCTGTTCTGAGAGTCCTGTCAGAATGACATATTTCTGCACAGGCCACTCCCATGATAGTTGCTTGACAAGGCCGTCTTACCTTAGACCCGCCCTGAGCGAACTGTGAGCTGTCCGCCATTTGTGTCGACAAGAATGTCTCTGATTAAGCGATTGAGGTGTTTTGTTGTTGGATGTAATAATGAACATAGCAGTCGTCATTTACTCCTGACATCTCAGACTCAGAAGATTTTTGAAGAGAATGCGCCAATCCCCAATCTGCCTAAATGCATCTATGTTCACGCGAATCATTTGTGAACCAGCTTCTTCCACAGAAGAAGTGAGTATAAGGGCTTTTTTGTATGAATCTTTGCGTTTCACGGCTGAAGTTTACAGTCTGCTCATCACCCCACGGAAGAGAGGGGTGTGGTCATCAGAGCTCATTAGCATTTAAAGCAACATGGACTAGAACGGCTTGCTGAAAACAGAGCTGATTTTCAAGGTAAAAAGGGTGTTTTTTTACACTACCATTGAGAAATTTTAACCAAAGTATGTTATAGACTTTTCCTTAAAACCCTAAAGAATCATATCAACTTCCGGCATCCAATGACCCCTTTAACAGGAAATGTATACTGGAAGTGCACTGTATGCGTTTGATTCATTAACAAGAACCGACTCAATAGAGTAATTTTTTCGAGAATCGGTCAACACTGTTCGTGTTTCTGATTTGCGCTGTAGATTCTGGAGTAGTTTTGTGGTGCTGTTGAATACGTTTTAGAAGTAACATATTCATCTTCGTATTTTGCCTGCAAAACGCAAAAACTATTATCTGAACCGATCATCATTCGGTTCTGGTTTATTTTGGAAATGGAACCAGTTCTGAATAAAGAAATAGCCTATAAGTTTTAGATAAGAACTACTTCTTGATTCCTAATCCCAATGGCTAAGCTACAGATCATGTGGTGACAGTCAGAAAGACCACCCTCAGTGTGACACCATCTGTGTGGGTGTGAGAGAAAGGTGGAGAGATGGAAAGAGAAAACAATGAAGTCTGAGAGAAAATTAGAGGTTGTTGTTAGCACTCTTTTAATCCATTTGTATGGTTGAGCATATTTGTGTATAGAGATGTTGTATTATACCCTTATCCTTAAATGATGAAATGATGATATGCTGTCATCAAAATAAATAAAATAAAACATTTTGTGATGAATTCAAACAGTTGTGAGCACATTTATGTGATATTTCAACTTCTGCATATTATGCACTAATCACCCACAATCCAGTGTAGTCTGTAGATTCTGTGCTGAATTCTCTGCAAAGTAACTAGTCAGCATAAGCTCATAAAAAATATGATGAAGGCATTTTAATTAGATTTTATCTGCAGTATGTCTCTAATTTACAAAGAAAACATGATGTTGTCTTGTATGCAATGTCTTTGAGGAATTTAGGAAATGTTTGTTTAAAGGCTGTGTCTCCTACTGTTGTTCTGAGGGGTGCACAAACAGCCGATCATGTGGCCATTGACAGAAGCCTCTAATGTGTCAACAGCGTCACTGTGAGCAGCAGCTGATAGAGGCCAACACAAACAGTGAATGACGGCTGTAGCGCTGCAGAAATTCTAAACAGCCTTCCTCCTCACCTGTCTCAAGTACAAGCCTTCATGCCTGCTTCACTGAGACTAATACAGACCTGAGACTATGGGCAGTAGCTACAGTATAAAATTAATTTCTGCAAAAAAAATCATTGTACTTAATGTGAAAATGTGCATGTGTTAAAATTATATACTACCGGTCAACTGTGCTCTGTTCAGGATTGAAATATGCCTCAACATGTTGTGAAGTGTGACATAAGCATGTAAGAATTGATGGTTCACTGTTCCTCTTATCGCTTTGATTCAAAACATGCTTGTGTCCTGCTTCACAATGTGCTCTTTCATGATCCTGCATATGACATTTGGCTGGAAGTGGTGTTTAAAAAAGTAAAAAAAAAAATGTATTTTTGTCACACACAACTATCTATCGCTTAAGAAGTTGTTGATTTATCAACTGTGATCGTATGGATTACCATAGTGTTTACTTTGTGTGGTTTTTGAAGTGTCAGCTTAAGGGGTCCAGCCACATGCATTATTTGGACTCACAGAGATGGATTGTTTTTCTAAAAATCTTTGTGTTCTGCAGAAGAAAAAAGTCATATGGGATGGTATGAGGGTAAATAAATGAGAGAATTTAAATTTTTGGGTGGAGTAAGCTTACTTATTTTAAACTTACTTTATTTATGATTTATCATCATCTTATGTCAAATATAAAAGGAAACGTTTTGAAATATGTTCACACTGCTCGTTTCCATTCAGTGACATTGCATGTGGATCTATCTGTCTTCCCCCATAGAATAAATGATGTGAAAACCTTCATTATTTGGAAAGGTCATTTTGTTCCAGTCCAATTTGCACGCATGTGTATTTATCGTGTTATTTGTGTAACAAACATGTAGGATGGTAACAAATCATTTATGATGTAAATAAGGTAAATGAACATAATCGCACGCAATCCCACAGACACATTTAAGTGCACACACACAGACACACACACGCACGCACACACACGCACACACACACACAAACAAACAAACACGTGTATCTCCTTCTTCGACTTTTTTTGGTCCCGGACGCTAGTGATAGATAGTGTTCTCATGGCTGATTGGGCATTTTCCTCTCTTTATCTGCTTGACACCTCTGCAAGGTGGGTTCCCAGACTGAGGGGGCACATGTTCTGTTTGATACCCACCCACTCCACACGTACATTAAAATCTGTCTGTTTATCTCAAATAGATATCGTTCTATTTTCAGAATGGGAAACAAGCTCTGTACTCCCTTTGTAGATTTGGGATGCCAATTTCATACTTTGTGTAGCTGTGTCATATTCTTTGACAATGTTTTTCTTTCTCTGGGTAAACATTAGACATTTCCCATTGTGAGATTTACTTTATATTGGCTATTTAGAGATTGCGTAATATACATTTCTGCCAACACTCTAACATCAGTGACCCGCTACAATCTCCCATCTGTTCTGGGGAGTGGGTATTTCAAAATCTAACATGAATCAGTGAGAGTTATAATGACACATTGTTCCTCTCTGCTTGCAAAGGAGCCTCTGGGACGGGTGACAGACGTAAACTGTTGATGAGGAATGCCGTTTTCCTCTTGCACCCACTATGTGTTATGGTAACATTTTTCCTGTTCTGAATTTCTTTTCTTTCACTCCTACAGTTTCACAGTCCTTTCTCAGCAGGTCTAAAGGCCACAGGCCTCCCCAGACTGCACTCGGATAAAGGCTGATTTATGCCACGGCTTGAAGAGGAGCAGTGTGGGCAGACACCCTGAGCTATATAACTGTCCTCTTCATCACTTGGTTATTAATAGACTAGATTTCAGATTGGGGTCTTTCTGTTTTATTGAACAATGAAGATTTAAATTATAATTGTAATTATTATTGATATTTTGGAAACACTTTAGTATGGGGACCATTTCTCACTGTTAGTAGTTGCTTATTAGCATGCCTATTATTAACATATTGGCTGCTTATTAGTACATATAAAGCACATATTCTGCATGGCCATATTCTACATCCCTAATCCTACCCAATACCTAAACTTAACAACTACCATACTAACTATTCATAAGCAGCAAATTAGGAATTTATTGAGGTAAAACTCGTAGTTAGTGGTTTGTAATGGTAAGATTTGAACCTTAAAATACCATTATTTGTTTTTTAGTAGTGAAACTAAATTGATTGAAATATTGTGGTGTCAATAAATCTGGGACTACTAGTGGAAAAATATAAACTATGTAGTCAATATACAATAATTTCAGAAAACAGAAAAGCAATTTAAAAAGCTAAAACTTTTGTTTGATTGCTTCCATTAGAAATAGTTCAGGAAAAAAGTTTTAACAAGCCCAGATTTTCAGTATAGTCTCAGACTTTTGAAGATCAACTCCAATGACAACATATTTGCCCTCAGTCTTTATGTTTGTAATGTGTAATGACAATGTTTATGTGTTGGGAATCTGGTTATTGCCATCTCACCCTTTATATTTCTTTAACCTGAATCTTTAGAATAACCCCTTAAAGGGCAGTCGTGGCCTAATGGATAGAGAGTTGGACTTGTAACCCAAAGGTCGTGGGTTTGAGTCTCAGGGATTGTAGGTGGGGGGAGTGAATAACCAACACTCTCTCCACCCTCAATACCACACCTGAGGTGAGAGCCTTGAGCAAGGCACCGAACCCCCAACTGCTCCCCGGGCGCCGCAGCAATGGCTGCCCACTGCTCCAGGTGTATGTTCACTACTGTGTATACACTTGGATGGGTTAAATGCAGAGAACAAATTCAGAGTATGGGTCACCACTTCCCTTTCCCTTCCCTTTCCCTTAAAGATATCTTTGTACTGGGTTGGTAAATCTAGCATATTATATTATATGCATATGTATATATATAGAGTAGTTCTATGTAATTCATAGCAGGTATGTCCTTGCTGTTAATTAATTTCACAGTTCATTTACAAAACTTACGAATAACATAGTCAAAACTTGCCCCAAAAAGCATTGCTTTGGGAGTTTCCTCACCCTCTATCAGCTCACTGAATGAATTGTGTTTGGCCAATCCAAATATCTACCCACAACCAGCTGGCCTGGCAAAAATGTTGATTATGACCTTTTAGCTGATGGGTGTTACAGCCCAGAGGTTTAAAATTGTATTAAAGATGGAACTAAATAATATCAGAGATATGATCTTTTAACAAAACCAAATGCACATGCATACTGAGACAGAGATAAACACAAAAGACAAACTGATCACACCCTTGTTGACTGATTCAAGCTGTTGGATAACAATGCATTTAAGTATCATTCACTTGTTGCATTGAAAGGCTGCAGAAATGGTGCACGTTTATTTATTTTTATTCACTTAATTTTTTTTTTTTGATAGTTTTTGACTTTTTTTTTGATACAAGACCAATGCCAAATGCTAAGATGGATGGTGAGTAATGAGTATAGGCTATAATATTATTGCTATTTGACTAGTCAAAAAGAAGTCTGAGTGTGAACCTAGTGATGTTCTGTGATTACAAGTAAAACATTAGCCATGTATCTTTTTGAATTGGGCTTTAGTCAGTGTTCGAACTATACCGTGGACTTTGGGGGAGCACACCTTTTTTTATTTGTAAAGGGGGGGGGGGGGGGGGGGTGTATTACCGGCCTGAGTCCGACCCGAATACCGCCCCCCACCCCCACCCCCCTTCTCCTGAAACAGTTTATACTACTGTTTCGGCTATTAAAATAGTTCAGTTTTGTGTGTAATGGCAAAATTATTATATTTCGTTTTTTTATCAAGTTAATTTAGAAAAACGTTTGGAGCATTTTTGTTTGTTAAATAGCCTATAAGTTTTAGTTTTTTTAAAGTAATGACCAAGCGGCCAGCGGCATGAGCTGATCATAGCCTGATCAAAGGTAAGAGTAATACATCATTCGGACCTGTAAAGGGTCTACTTGTATTTGTGTGCACTCACAATACCAACAAAAGGTAGTTCTTTTATAAAACAAAGAAAACAAACATGATGTGCTTTCTGCCATCTTTAACAGGAGCGCTTCACAAAAATGAACCGAAGCTGAGCGAATACATGCCTCACAGACATAATAAATATATCTATAGAAAGCTTTAAATTATCACTTAACGAAATAAAAAAATTGAAAACAAAAACTCTTTTATTATAATCTCGATCATAATCAATAAAGATGCATTTCTCTCTAAAGGCGCTTCTAATGAGGAGACGGCGAGTCAAGATCAGCAACTTCATCCTTGCGACAAAGACTCAGAAAACATTAGTTTATTAGTAAATAATTCAAATATCTCCTTACTATTTTGCACGGACACATTCATGGTTATGTTTGCTGGGGTTTTGCAGCAAGCTTTAGCCTATTGCGTGCATTTGAACGCAGAACTACTCAGCTGCTGCTGCTGCGGGACACTAAACACCATCGAGCTGCTCTCAGTCGCGGCGCGCTCTCGTGTTGTTTCCACCAGTGCGGAATCATCACTAATCGATGGATGTCTACAATATAAAATAAGGAGAAACCCAAAACAGGCCCGAGGCCCGTCTGAACTATGACGTGGAAATTGGCCCGAAGCCCGGCCCTAGAGGCTTAAAAAAGTCGGGGCCCGTCAGGCCCGGGCCGAAATGCAGGGCTCTACAATGACTTACTTCTTGCGTTGTCATCCCCGCAGGAGGTGTGCTAACAGGGCTTGCAGCAGGTGATTCGGTCGTGCCATTAAACTGCCTTGTGTTCTTTTTGCCATGGTGGCTATATGATGCTATATGATGCTAACTGCAGAATGGATTTCAAGGACTGCGCGCACAGATCTACGACCAATGTTGAATCCAACGTTTATATTTTTTCCTACGAATCTTTGAGTTAACATGCACTAAACATGAGTGGAATGAATTTGCACCGCAGCACCCCCACACCTTGATGCTCATGACAAGAATAGCATGTATAGTTATCTTTATTGAAGTGAATTAGGTTCAAATCGCCGTCATGCATGAATGAATGATATTTTTGCAATTTTACACATAATAATCCAAGATGATCACATTACACAAAACTGAAATTGCACATCAAAATAACACAGTCAATATTTTTTGAGACCCCCCCAAAATTTCACAAATCACGTTTTCAGGGGAGCCCATGTCTTATTAAGGGGAGCCGAGCTCCCCCTAGCTACCCCGTAGTTCGCACCCTGGTTTTAGTGATCATGTTATGAACTAGGCTACTTGATATTTCAAGGATAAAGGATTCCCATTTAAAACAAGTTATTAACTGTCCTAGATAGCACTTCATGCCAACAATTGGTACATTTTCTGGATGATGTTAGCAACTAAGCTAGAAGCAATATTGCAGACCTTTAATCATCCAAATCTGCTACCAAGCCCAATTATTAAGATCAGAAAGTGGAATATGTTTCCCTTTGGGAAATCATTACTGACTCTGCATTGTGGGAAAATTTGAAGAGGGACTTTTTGAGGAGTATTCACACAGACAGAGAGAGGAATAGTTTCCATAATAACAGAGTATCCATCATCCATTATGGAAAGCAATGAATATGGTCAGATTTGCTCAGTAACCAGCGATTTTCTTCAGCCTTTTATCAGTTTGTGCAGGTCAGCATTATTTTAGTAAGACAACTGACCAGGTTTCTGTGTTAGAAAGGTGTTCCTTTTGCATAAGAAAAATGGCCAGTTGTGTAAACCCTTCACTGTAAAAACAGCTGGATGCCAGTAAGTTACTGTAAAACAGTTACAGTATTACTACTGTAATTGCATTTACAATACAATAATGGCCTTACTGTATTTTCAATTACAGTATTATTACAGTATTTTTATTTATAGTATTATTACCGTATTTTCATTTACAGTATTATTACTGTATTTTCATTTACAGTATCAGTGCTGTAGTGTTTATTTTCATGTAGTTTAAAAAATAATTACCTGTAAAAAACAATCACATTGTGGTACAGCACTGTAATCCATGATTCTTACCACCTCAACCTCATAAAAATCACAATAACTGATGAGCATTAGTTCTGATAATATAATTTTTAATTGTTGAACATTTTCTTTTTAAAAGTACAAATTACAAGTCTTGATCTCTAGGATGAACTAGCTGAAAAAGGGCATCACCACAGCCCCCTGGGCACTTTGTTTCATGGGAAAACATACACACACTGAAAAGCAAAAACAAGTAAGCCACTGTCATAATGACTGAGCCATTGAGTCATTTATTCAATCAGTTCATTAAAAACTGCTGATTCGTTCAGGAACGAAGAAATTGTTTTTATGAATGGATCAACGAATCACTGATTCAAGGCATTCAAAAAAGGTAAGTTAATTCAGTAATGAAACACTGTTGTGTGCAGAGATGCACAACATGGCTTTGTTTAGAACCATTTTTGCTAATTAGAGCAAAAATCTATATTTGTTGCTATGCAGTAACAGTAATCTAATTTTGTCAGATGGGGATATCGGTATTATGAATTTATAGGCTACAGTAAGTTAAAGAGACCTGAAGCAGCTGCATTTTGCTGTTTAAGTGCTGGTTTAACAGAAATCATTTTAATGCGCATGAAAACTCAACCTTGATGCACACAAGACATGGTAATAAAAAATAAATAATCGGGGCTTCAGCCCCCTTAGCCCTCCCCTAGCGTTGCCCCTGTTTGATTCCCAGTGAATGAATAACTTAATAAAATGTGTAGGGGAGCGCAGGGCACAAACTAACATGGGGTTAGTTGTAACACACATGGTTTAAATATTTCCACACATGCTAACATAACCAAATTTACAGTATTTACTAGCTGCCATATCAATGAGCTGATATTCAATGATCTGCCATATATTAGATCCGATAACATTTTAAGCTGTCATATGGTTATGTTAAAACGTGCGCCTCATATGTTACAATGTGGGGTACCTATGAGGATGTTGTCACATTTCACTTCCATTCTTTTGAGATAAATAGCGAAAAACATACACACTGTATGTTGAAACAACACAACATATTTGCACTAGACAAGTGTGAAATTAAAGTATTTAAATTATACTCTGAACCCCACGTGGATTTACACAAACTAAGAAAGTCAAACAGTGTTATGTTGTGCCCCGTGCTCCCCTACTATAAATACAATATAACTTGCTTTGGATAAAAGCATCTAGCAAATGCATGAATGACTTTTAACATTGTAGTCATCAAAGAATCAAAGAAAAAGTATCACAGGTTCCAAAAAACAATATTAAGCAGCTCAACAGTTTCAACGCTCATAATAAATCAGCATATTAGAATAATTTCTGAAGGATCATGTGACACTGAGGACTGGAGTAATGATGCTGAAAATTCAGCGCTGCATCACAGAAATAAATTCTATTTTAAAGTATATTAAAATAGGAAACCAATATTAGAAATTGCAATAAGATTTCATAATATCACTGTTATTTTCTGTATTTGTGATTGAATAAACACAGCCTTGATGAGCAGAAGAGACTCCCTTAAAAAACATTAAAAATCTTACTGATCCCAAACTTTTGAGCGGCAGTGTATGTTTCCGACACTGCCAAGCAAAACAAATTAGTCCAGAGCCATGGATTCCTATTGCCATGTAAGACAACATCTGTACTGCAAACCACTCCATATTGCTGGCATAGGTTAATATTGTAATACTAATGCAATGTCATTGCCAAAAAAAAAAAAAGACCACAACAGGTTGCACAAATTTGATAAATAGTTGCGTTACACAGTGTCGACATTCAGTCATTTACATCAGATTTCAAATTGGACTGACAGCGTGAACATAGTTGGTATCCTGATCTTAAGCTCTATGACTATTTCGATAAATCAGCAATGGCAATGGCATTTAAGGCAACACACAAACATGTCTTTTCTGGAAGGGCTGCTGTTGAATTAATGTTCAGTATGCAATTTGTATTGTGGAGGCTGCTTTAAAACCTCATGGGCTTCCCCTAAAAATTCATCAAAATGCAGCAGTGTTATTTGTCTACGAGGGTACTGTAGTTTGTCAACATGTTGAGCAATGCTCACACAGGAGTTTATTACTATGGTGTTCAGGGCAAATTTCAAAGCGGTGCATCTGTTTCGAATCAGTCAGTTCAAGAGTTTTATGTGGTTCAGTATGGAAGAGCTTGAGATGGCTTATGGTTTAATTCAACACTGAAAACACAGACTGTATCGAATATTAGAATGTATACTGATTTGGAGAAGGAACAGTGTTGAGTTATGAAATGTGTTTATTGGTTTACAGCTTTGCAACAGGCCTTGATGGAGACCCTTGAGATGTGAGGGAAGGGTTTGGTGTTCACATCCAGCAGGGAACTCAGATATTTCCAGCCCTACTTCCAAACACATTGAACTTGATTGTGGTTTTGTTATGCCCTGAATTCTTGCGAACTGCTTGACACTGGTTTTCACCATTTATTGATGATGTTCATGATCTTACAGCATTTCATTTTCAAATGTTGACAGTTTTATTCATGTAATGATCTCAGGCATCCTTGTAGCTCCATTAGTAAAGTGTGGCTCCTAGCTATACTAAAGTAGTGGGTTTGAGCATGTGATCTGTTCAAATATTTACTGTGGATGCACTTTAAGGCACTTCAGACAAAGGCACAGACAGTTATGTTACATCATGACAACACTTAGTCAATACAATCATATATTTTTCATTAACATACTGTCAGAGCTGGGTAGTAACTGATTACATGTAATCTGGATTAGGTAATCAGATTCCAAAAATTAAGTACTTGTAATTAGAGTAAATTACATTTTAAAGTACTCGTAATCAGACTACAGTTACATTTTTATGGATTACATGATTACATATTATTCCCACAATTGCAATAAATTATTCATAAATGATTAATTCTCCCTAATTTCTCTTTTTCATCTTTTGCATTTTCCTTTCTAAAATAGCCTAGCGATTATATACATATTATATATGTATATATTGTCCAGTTTTGTGGACATTCACACAGAGACAGCATTTGACCACTGGATAAAAATAATTTCAGGTTTAAGAAGGGTTTCAACATTGCATCAACTACTGATGAACACATTCATTTTTATTTGAATTATTACTCTGTAGGTTTTTTTTAACCATGTGTTATTAATTAATTAAAATGCACATATTCACATTATTTCTTAGTTACATGTAATGCAGGCATTCCACTTTTTGTCAGCTATACCTTATTCACCGAATATATTTGCTTTAAGGTTTTAAAATAAATATTTCAATAATTAAGTATCACATTTGCATCTTCACGGTTTCTTTGATGTTGATTAATGATCACATGGCATGCAGATAAATAAAAATATTTCATCTTTTTTAGTAATTGTTTTATTTAAAACAAAGACTATAGAAATACAAAGACGGTTCACTCCTATAGGACTACTTATGAATGGAAGAAACTGCAATGTGCAATATGTAGGAATAGTCCCACCTTCTAAATGAAAGGGTCAAATTTCCCATAGAAACCTGACTAGACCAGCTAATGCACATGCACAGTATGAGCAGGTTATGATTCCGCATGCGCATTGGCTGATCTAGCCTGAAAAATAAGCTTTTTAAATGCTATTTTAGCATAAGAAACAACATTCATTGGGCCATTAATTTCAGATTTTTGTTGCTGATTTGACATATGTAATTTAATAGTGAGTTCAGCAAGCAGTTTTTGAGATTTCAGGATTCCCCCATTCATTAAGATTAAGAAGGCGTTGCAAATATGGCCGCCGAGTGAAGGGACTTTCCTCAAAAGGGAGTTTGTTTTAAAATTATTCTTTTTTTTATGATTTAATTAATTGTCAGCTTTTCATTAAACACACAACCCCCCTGCAGTTCTTTTACGAACCCTAGTTTGGGAAACCTTGATGTAATATAATGTTTCATGCACTTTATATTGTAAATTACAATGAATGGAACAAGTTTTCTTACTCTTTGCATTTTTTACATCATTATGGTACAAGATAATGCTATTTAAATCAATGTGATTAATGAGTTAAATCAAAAGTAATCTAAAAGTAATCTGATTATATTACCTAAAATTTGTAATGTAATGGATTACGTTACTGACTACAATTTTTGTCATGTAATCTGGAATCAGTAACGGATTACAATTTGTAAGTAATCTACCCAGCTCTGCATACTGTATATGTAAGAGAATTTGTGCATGTGTCAACATGCGTATGTGTTGGCGCTAGTTATTCTCTTGAGAAGCAATGTTAGGTCAGTGCATCCTCCCAGGCTGGCCTTGTTTGAGGAGAGTAGGCAGGGAGTCATAAACACATCTCACTCTGTTTAAACACAGATGACTTAGAGTCTCCAATTACTCGGATTAGTGTTCTCTCTCTTTCTTTCTCTCGTCTGATGTTAGTATGTTGCAGAGCCAAAAAAATTATTCAGGAATAAAGTGAGTGCAGCTTTAGGAACAATTTAAGCAGAATATAATTGATAACAATGTCTGTCATAGTCTAGGGGGTGTGTGAGTTATCCTAAAACTTGTCCTGGAGGAAATGTACCCTGCAAAATTACTTTAGTTCCTCTGATGTTCTGTAGTGGATCACTTGGTGACATCTTAATGCATCCTCTTTTATGAGGGTCTGCATGTGTTATAGAGGGAACAACTGAGAACTGGGTCCTGGACTGAACTGTCACTTCACTGTATAGCTGGGTGGTCTCCCCTTCCAGGAGAAGATTGTTAAAATAGTGGTTTTATCGCGCCTTGATGTATTTGAAATGAACACACTGTAGTGCTTGTGTTTTTCTTCTGTTGCTCACACAAAGTGTGTGTCACTAGCAAACTTCATTGTCCAATGGAGGCTCTGTTTATTTCTCTGATTCTGTTTATTGGGAGGATTTTAGCATCATTTCCAATTTCCAGTTGCTTGGTTCCCAATTTCAGTCCTGGGAAGCCCCTGCTCTGCTCAATTTCTGTGGCTCTGTTATGTTTCACACTCAGGCTACGTCCACACGAAGACGGGTTTCTCCGTATCCGATCTTTTTTTTTTGCCTCAAATTCCATAAACACGGAGTCGTCTCAGGAAATATCTTCGTCCACACGGAATCACTGAAACCGACTGAAAACGATGTAGTACACATGCCAGACCAATATGTGGCGCTGTAATTCTGCCACAGAGATACACAAAAAACAGAGAAGAAGACTTGGACCATGTGTGTAAACCTTGCGCGCTGAATATAAACTAACACACAAAGCAGAAGATTTTGCTTTAATAAAACTAATGAGCTCAGTAGGTTATGCAGCACGAACACAGGCACGTAGTCTGACATTGTTGTTGTTGTTGTCGCTGTTATGTGACGTAGCGATGTCTGATTAGGGGCGAGACGTGGGCTGATGACGTCATCGTTTCAGAAAATATACGGATTCGCCGTCCACACGAAAACATGAAAACAGCGTTTTCAAATTTATCCACCCTGGGACCCGGTTTCAAAAATGATCGGTTTCACTCTTCGAAAACGCCGGTTTCGTGTGGACGAAACGCCTATACGGTAAAAAATGTATGCGTATACAGAGAATACTTCCACACGCCCCTTCGTGTGGACGGGACGTCAGTTCAGTTCCTGGATCTCTCTCCTAATGAGCTGATGATCTGAATCAGGTGTGTTAAATGGGAGCAGGGGGTCCCCAGGAGTGGAATTGAGAACCAGTGGATTGGTAAGATATTTAAAAATGTATTCAAAATCAGTCTCTTCTGTTGACCAAGGCTGTATTATATAAAAACTATAATATTGCAAAAATATTGTTTTAAAATATTTAAATGATCTAATTCAATATATTTTAAAATTGTAATTCATTCCTGTGATTGCAAAGCTGATTTATCAGCAGCCATTGATAATATGCTGATTTGGGGCTAAAGAAACATTTTGTATTATTATAAATGTTGAAAACAGTTGCTGAATGGAATGTACACTGCCCTCCAAAAGTTTGGAAACGCCCTAGAAAAGTGGGGTTTTGGACAATATTGGCATGAATCCTTTTTAATTTGTTATAATTTTGCACTGATAAGGCACAACACAAACTACGAGAACATTTTATTACATAAACAGTTACATAGAAAAAAAATACATTTTCAATTTATCAGAATATTCACCATTAGCAGCTATTTACAGCTCTGAATAATCTGGGCATCTGAGCTGTCAGTTTATTCAAACATTACATTTACATTACATTTATGCATTTAGCAGACACTTTTATCCAAAGCGACTTACATTGCATTCAAGTTACATTTTTTACATTTTATCAGCTCTTGCTTTCCCTGGGAATCAAACCCATGACCTTGGCGTTGCTAGCGCCATGCTCTACCATTTGAGCTACAGGAAAGCAAACATTGACTTGATACTGTATATTACTCCAAGCCTCCTGAAGGATTGCACAACGATGATTCACACTGGTTGGACACTTCTTACGGACATCACGGTCCAGTTCCTCCCATAGTAGCTCAATTGGGTTGAGGTCGGGTGATTGGGGAGGCCATTCCATGACATGATGCCAGCTGACTGTTTCCTCTCCAAATAGGATTTGCACAGCTTGGAAGTGTGCTTGGGGTCATTGTCTTGTTGGAAGGTTTAGGAAGGTTGGGGTGTTTGCAAGCTTTTGGAGTGCAATGTATAAAATAACAGCCTTTATTTTAAATTGAAATCTTTTGTAATATTGTAAATGTCTTTACTGATACTTTTGATCAATTTAATGCACCCTTGCTCAATTTCTTAAAAAAAGAAGTGTATATGCTGTACCATTATAAATAACTTTAAAACAGCCACTGAGCTCTCACCCTTTTACCCGACTGTACCCTACCTGCTAATGTACTGTAGTCAGTATATCAGGCTTATGTCATAGCACACAATCGTCACACAGAGGAGAAATCAGCTGTCAAGTTTGTTTGGCCATTGACAATGCGGGCCAAAAATGAAAATTATTTAATAATGATGTGAAGCATTGAAGTGTTTATAATAATTATAATGGAATTACATACTGTACATGTAGAAGATTTAGAATTTCCCCATCTCAGTCTTTAAATGAAAAAGAATGCTTCAGAGGAATATTAGATTGGCATTCCATTGTAAAAGTTGGAATGTTTTGGTCCACTTTTTTATTTTTTGTTTCCTACTTCATTTTCCTTTTTATCATTATTTGTAGATCATTAGTTCCGGTCTTGGAATTTGATTGATTTGCTGAGTGGCATTCCTTGAATATATTTTATAGCCCACTTTTTTCTTTCTTTCTTTCTTTCTTTCTTTCTTTCTTTCTTTCTTTCTTTCTTTCTTTCTTTCTTTCTTTCTTTCTTTCTTTCTTTCTTTCTTTCGTTCTTTCTTTTTACTAGCATCTGTAATTTGTACATATGTTATAATAATAATAATAATAATAATAATAATAATAACAATAATAATAATAGCATCATGGGACACCATTTGGCTAGTTTTCTCTAAATAAGTGGTTTTCAATCAAGGGGATACGGCCCTTGAATAACTTGAACTTGAATGAAGCAGTAGTCTCAGTATATCTTGAGTTCTTACTGGAGTGAAACTCTTATGTGCAGAAATGAGACAGTGGAGTGACTAAGAAACGTCTCCCACCCTGTGCTTACAAGCTGACTTCATTTCCCTATAAGCAGCTTTAGACCATGAGGTATTTTTGAGAGGCCCTAGTCAGGGGCGGTTCTAGAACCATAGTAACTGGGGGCTGGCAGGGGCCACTTGTGTGTTTAGGGGGCACAATTTTAAAATTCATTTTAATCTTAAGGATTATTCACTCAGTCATTTTTCACCATGTCATGTATCACTGCAATCTCTAAAAGTAATCTATAACAATTTCAACTAAATTAAATATTTCATCATGTTTCATTTATTTGACAAATAATGGCTCTCATGCTTGTCATGTGACACACAGCAGCCACAATACCTCTGTATAACTGATATAGGCTTATGTCCTACTGAAAAACTAAAACAACACAATAAAACCATCACAGAAAACCATTACTAATTTTGTAATGTTATCTATTGTTTTTTTCACTGGGGGATTTATTAAAATTTTCTTTATTTTCTTTATTCGATATATCCCTAAAATATGTCATGAAATATCTCGATTCTCAAATATGTGTAGTAAATGCATTTTGCACCTTTATAGATTACTATAATGTGCGCTATGCAAAGTATCCTAATACTGTAATCTGTTAACAACACATAAAAGCCCCTCTTTTTTCTTAGGTACCAGATATGGGTGTCATGCCATAAAATACTTTTAATACGACTGACTTTGTATTTAATGTGAATTTAATAAAAACCCTGTAAGTTAATTAGCCTATAAAAAAAAATAATAATAAAAATCAGCCTATAACACTTTCATTGTAGAAAAAGAGAGCAAAGAACATTTTCACTTAAGTCCAGCGAGTTCAAGCAATCTCAAAACCGGCCATAATAATCTCTAAAGCTGTTTACACTGTGAAATTAATATCTTACTGACACTTGTACATCTTCACTTTGTTGTTTCTGATGAGAGAATTAACGTTAATCAGAGAATTCAGTCAGCCAGCGCGCACGGTGACGAAACAGCGCTGATTGGTCCTTGCATTCATAAGCTCAACTGAATCGTATGTGATTGGTTATAATGCGCAGTGCTTTAAAAATGTGTGTGTATCTGGCTCTGTGCCAGCCAGCGAACGCAGATTTGAATTTAGCAGCTGGTGATGTTTTTCTTTTAATATATATAAATATATACATATATATATAGTTTACAGGACAAACTGCACATTTCACCCAAAATTGTTTGCTGCGATATGATTCCAAATTTAGGGGGGCCAAAGCTGGTTGACAAGAGGGCACTGGCCCCCCCGGCCCCCCCTAGAACCGCCCCTGGCCTTAGTTCCCTTGCCTAAAGTCATTTTCCCATCACCCATGACATAGCAGGTTGGTCTGCATAACCACCAACACCAACATTTTTTGATCAACCGTACTGAACCTACTCAAAATCTGGCCTTGAGTATGGTGTTTGTGCATGTGTCTGAGGCCGCATGGGGTCTTCTGTTTACATGGCAAGGGAATGGAAATATGTTTCTTAGCTGTCAAAGTTTAAAGGACAGGATTACATGCACCAGTGAGAGAGGCAAACAAACAGACAAAATTAAGCTTAATTTAATGGTGTCAATCATCTTAGAACAAGCTTCATTTGTCACTTGTGGGTGTGTGAGGGAGGGAGGAATAAGACGTTAGCTTACAGTATTTTCCCACAAATTTTGCCATTGAATCATGATGCCAAACTTTGTAAACGGCTTAATTTTATGGCATGTCTGAGTTTCTAAACCCTCTCATGCTTTCAAGTCATGTTTTCTGAAGAGAATATAATTTACAGTGTTACTGTCATTCTTCCAATGCCCAATTCATTTGTTGCATATTTTAAGGTATATTTAACTTGTATTCTTCTTTGAAAGCTTTCTCTATGAACTTTTACTTAGTATTTACTCCTCTCCGAGGATGAGTATCCACTCTTTGATGACTGAGTCAACAAAATTAGACTAGGCTGTGAATCTGTTGACAAGTCAATATCTACAGAGAATGTTTAGACCATGAAAGGACTGAAGTGAGAGTTTGTGATGATTGTGGAAAAGTTACTCAGAGCCCATCCCTGAAAAGCCACTCTGATGAGTAGATGAACACAAACCTTTCATGGTAGAGTTAAAAATGTCCCTCCTAGTGCTGTTGCTGATAACTTCTTGGAAATACCGCAGTATAGACCATTGGGTCTTTAATAAATCAGCAATGAGGGCAAATTACATCCACAAACATTTCTTATTTTGGGATGGGTGCTAATCATTGTCTAATTTGAATTGTCTTTCTAATATGCACAGTGGTGGTGGCTTTAAGACCGCATGGGCTTCCCCTAAAATGTAGAAATATCAAAAAATACGTCAATACTGTCACTGAGAACCTCTTGAGTGCTTTATGCATTGTTCACAGCACTTGTAATTTAAAAGCACCACTATACATGCAATGCTTGGAGATATATCAAACAATTAATGGAAGTCTGTTGTGGCTCATAAGGCATTTAAGTCAGTTTGAAAAGACTTTTCAGGTGCAGTTTTAGGTGCAGTACTGCAGATACACATAGAAATCATAAAATAGATCTTAATGTTTAAATGTGGAAAACTCTTGCAAATCACTGTTTTTCTATATACAGATACCATTTAACCTTTTTATTATTACTTTGAGATCTTTTATATTACTGTATTTATATTACTGTGAGGTGTTCTGTTTGAAAAGCTAAATAATAAATTATATTTTAGTAATTTTAAAAATCAGGGAGGAACTTTGTTTCTCTGCTGTGTTTCAGTGCCTTGGAAATTATCTCCATGAGCTCAGTGAAACATCTTCATGTGAAATACTTGATGTAATGCTCAAAGTACATACACATAGCCCTGACAAAATACAACAATCCAATCTTTGTGCTAGTTAGGAAAAGAAAATGTGAAAATCATGTACTCGCACCTTCAAAATCATTCATGCTCACAGATTTGACTGCATGGAGTTATCTCATATTTCCCCAAATTACTGATCCCACAGTTGACTTTTGAAAACAACCTGGTCTCATAAAAATACGCACCTCTGTGCACTTTCTGTGCGACACCGTTTTACGTACCTTACTGCACGTTTTGCCACAGTTTCAAAGAGAAATGTCCACTGAGTGGTTAAATACGTGAACCCTGGCACGTTTTTATTATGTTGATATAGGTACGTATTGCCGTGTTTTTATTATGTTGATATAGGTACGTATTGCCGTGTTTTTATTATGTTGCTACTGGTACGTATTGCGGCGGTTCAGAATTCAAATATCCGGGGCCTGTCCCTAAAAGTTAATGCTCTGTCATGTTGGAAATATGCCCTACACCAAACCCAACCCTAAACCTATCCGATAGTGTTAACAAATGCACAACTGGTATAAAAACGTATTTGTTGATGCAACCGTGCCATTTCAACTTCCTTTCTCCTACAGTCTCATCACTCATCTGTTACACTGTGTTTTAATCTTAATAATCTGAATGGTGTGGTTCCCATAGACACACTTGCATACAATGGATTCAAAACCAGTGAGCAATTGTTGTCCTCAGCCAGATTTAAATGAACTGGTTAACCCTGCATTTGTGGAATGTTAGATATACTGCTTCTCTGGAAGGGTGTCAAAGCCTGAACTGGAGGTCAAAGAAGCAGGCAGGATGGTGTCAGTGGAGTCACTACGGTTATCTCTGGTCACCCTCCCCTAAATCACAAAACAATATCCCTCACAGTACAAGCTGCTGTAATTTAGCTGAGGACACTAATTTGGCTGACCTTTGCTTCACCCCTTAGTTCTTGAAAGGGATACTTCAAAGGCTTTGAGTTCAATTCTTTAAAATATATATTTTTGAAAATATATTCTTCTGCAATCTTAGCAATTTGTGTATACAGATTTTAGAGATGATAAAAAAAGATTACAAAAACATGACAAGAGTCATGCATAATTTATTTAAATGACACATTTATTATATACAGAAATCACAATGTTTATTTTGGGCTAGAATGCAGATTTATGTCTTGCCAATGGGTTTATTCTTTTCTACAGCTCTAGGCCTTATTCTCCCGAGTCCACCCTTAAGAAAACCTCTTAATTACCCTTAATTGCTTCACAGCCACACAAACAGGACATTCCTGCATGTGTGAGTTGTATGACAGACGCGACCAGACAGAGACAATGAACACAGCTTCACAAGTACTTGTCAACGTAAGGACAAAGTTACTGTAGAAACACTGTATGTACTGTTTATTTGTAAAGGTCACTAGTGCTAATATTACTGTTTATAGTATTAAAACAGTTTTGATTATTCTCAGTACAAAAATAATAATCTGTATGAGATTTAAACATTTAAATTGCATTAGACATGTACAACAGCTCCAAGTGGTAAAGGCATGGTGTAACTCTGCATTTATGGTTTTCAGTGTATGGCTTTCTTTCTTTTAAATTATGTAATATACTTTATGGCCATTTTTATTTCTTTTGTCCCACTAGCAAAATTCAGAATGTGAGCTTTCTTTGGTGTGGGTCCAACAAAAGCTTTCTTTGGTGTTGATCCAAAATAGCACTACTATATATAATTAAAGAATTATTATAATTTTGACATTTTAAAATACATAAATGTATTAAACTATGTGAACCACATGTGAAATGCAGTGGCACATAGGCATTTTTAATCTAAAGCAGGCTCAATGCAACTCCAGCTCAGCTGGGTCTCTACTCAGGATCTCCGTTTATAATAACCCTGACCTATAGTGTAATTATATTGTAGTGAAATTTAAAGTTTGGTATGGGGGCTTCTGGTAAATTGAGGCCTTTCATACCAAGAACGTAATGATAAAAAAAATAAATCACTCTAACTCTCGCAAAATCCACAGACCAACTATAACATAGTACTGTTGGAATCAATTTCAAAATGTGTTATCAGCCAATGAATGATAAAAACATTGACAGCCACTCAAAATACATCAGACTTTACATTCAACATAACGTTATATCTGTTGGTGTGGATGATAATATAGTTATCATTGAAGCTATAGTTTTCATTCTTGGTGTGAATGGGCCTTTACTCCTAAAGATTCGAGAACTCAGGGCCCAGTATATGTTTTTAAGATTGAATATATGCCAGTGTATATGATAGAAGTCAAAGGTCACTTTTTAATATATGCTATCCTGTATCTACAGAAGTAAATGCATTTACTGTTGTATATATGGCTTGTCTGTTTAATGTTTAATGGGAATATGAAAAAGAAGCTGTTTTGTCATTAAAGGGCTCGGTCACCCAAAAATGAAAATCTGTCATCATTTATTTATTTATTATTGTTCCAAACTCATAAGACTTTGGTTCATCTTCGAAATACAAATTACAATATTTTTAATGAAACTCGAGAGTGTTACAAGGTGAACGAGACGCGAGACATGCGGATCCATATGCAAGACTTTATTTACAAAGGCGAGGTGAAGAAACAGGCAAGGGTCAGATAACACAGGTAAATTACAGACAAGGAAAATAATATTCCTAGCGCTAGCGTGGATCTACGATCGACGAACAATATCCGCAGGCTTGACATGAGGGGTAATCCAAATAACACGAGCAATAGTCCAGGCGAGGTGCAAACACAGTCCGAAACAGCAGGCAAAGGGTTAATCTAAGATACATAGGCAGAAGATCAGGAAACAGACAACAAGGCAACACGAAATGACTAGACTTAGACTAGAACTGGACCTGGAAACTAGGACTGGAAACTTGTAATGGCTCCGTAGTGTAGCTATTGTTAGAAGGGTGATATACGCTAAACAATACTCAGCGATCTGAAAGAGGAAGTCGAAGGCTTATAAAGCGTGTCTGATGGGATTCAGCTGTGTGTGTAATCAGTGCAATGGATGATGGGAAATCCAGTCCAGGGTATAGTGTAACTGTCTGTGTAATATGAGAGTCCATGTGGTGAACGGGTGACCTCTGGTGGTGAGTGAACGGAAGTTCATAGACCAGATTCGTGACAGAGATTTTTTGTCGTGATTTTGCCAAGCAAAACCAACATCTTTTGTTGATCTTGGAAAAACATCACTGTCCAAAAACTGATCCATGAACATGTTGTAATTGGTGAAATCACGTTCACCATTTTGGTCCCTCCACTGAAAGTCCAGGTAACCAAAACTTAAAAGATCCAAAAAGGTTATAAACGCAGTGTAAACACTAATCCAAATTTAAGCTTTTCTTTACATATAAACGCACATATATACAGTAGATCACATCACATTTGATAACAACTAACACTAACTCTCAGTCTGGCCTTTATTTACGCTTGATGTCCTAACAACTTCAGTGATTTAAATCTGTTACAGCTACACATACTTTTTTTGATGTAGTTCCTGCTTTCCAAAGACAGGATGGTGCAAACCAACGCTATTCCTCTCCATCTCCCAGCTCTACTGCCTTTAATGAGCTTAGGAAATGGTGAATGGAGCTAAGAGAGCATTACTGACAGACCTGTTCACAATATAGAGCCAAATCTGACACGACTGCCACACTCTGTGAACCTTGAGGAGAATATTTAATAGTTAGACAGTATCAACATAGACATGGTTTGTAATTATAGGAGTTGCATTATTGTGTTTGTATTTATGCCTTGTACAGTTTGTTTTTCCAAAGACCATGTTTCCCCAACATAAGTCCTGTGATTATGTAGCATGTCTGGACACAGACTGGTGACGGTTATCGGGGAAAGTGACAAAACACTTGTTGCTTGCTGTAACATGCATCTTGTGACTCGTTATACACATAACTGTTTTACATAATCACAACTGTAGCTTGTAAGAAGGTCAGTGGTGGTTGCAATGAAGGTTCTCATTTCAAAAAGAGAATATGGTTCTTTGTGTCTTGGAAATAATGGCAAACTGGGGGGGGGGGGGGTTGCCAGGGTAAAACCTAAAAGCTACTTAGATAATTATACCATTTCAATTTTTACACAATATAATCAACAACTTATTATTCTGATCCAATATAGCTCTTCTCGTAGACATGGTTCCTTTGTATCCCTGTAATATGAAATGAGTCTGGAAAGTCTGGAATTACTTGGAAAGTCTGTAATATTTTTAATGTAGGTAGCAGTGCTTTTGGCAAATGTGCTAGTGATTTTAAGTGATTGGGTACGTCAACTTTAGGTGATAAGCAAACGTCCAGTTTGAGCTGTCAGAGAGGACTGTAGAGTTTCTTTCTGAGTTGCAACTGGGCGACCATGTCCAATCATTTGGTGTAGAGTGAGTAATGGTTAAAGCACTGACCCATGTGGTGAGGCTATGGGTGAGGTGTGTGAGCTTTTCCAGCTGATCATAAGATCTGCTATCTTGGAAGGAAATAAGCCAGAAAAGCTATGACCTGGAAAGGCACATCTTGGCCAGAGATATTAACTGTTTGTGGTAAAGGTCTCATGAAGTGCTATCTGTAAAAACTGTGATAATTATCCACACTCTCAAAAAAACTAACAAAAAAACTAACAAAAAAAGTTAGTTAGAAAAGCTTTTATTGATATTACTGTTGCAGTAGCCTTTCAAATAGTACACCTTTCTACATTATTTACTCCAAAAGGGTACATATTAGTACCTAAAATGTTTGAAACCCAAACTATCAGCATCTTCTGACTTAAAAATGAAGATGAACCTGATTATTATTTTTTTTTATATTTTTAATTACGTTTCTAAGATAATTCTGAAAACAATCTTACCATCTTAAATTACAATTATGTTGGGTAAACAATTGAACACAATAAAACCATATCAGAATATATCTTGACAAGTAATGAAGGTGGATATCTATCTATCTATCTATCTATCTATCTATCTATCTATCTATCTATCTATCTATCTATCTATCTATCTATCTATCTATCTATCTATCTATCTATCTATCTATCTATCTATCTATCTATCTATCTATCTATCTATTTAATCTAAAGTTCATTGATTACATTAAATTTAATCAATCTAAATTAAATAAATTATGTAGCATGTCTGGACCCTGGAGAGCCCCCCCCCCCCCAATTCGTGGCTTGTAATAAAGTGTTGAAGTAGAAATATATGATGACTTTGAGAAAGTGACTTGCCATTTAAGATTTATCCTTTTATTCGTCACTAGTAATTTTGTTGTTTATGATCACGTGATTGTGATTCGTTATGAAAATGAAGGCAATTTTAAGTTGTTACCTGGGATTTAAACCTAATTTTTTGTTTGTTTTTAGCAGGAGCCTCAATAATAAGACGGTTCAAAAGTTAAACTTGATCCAAAATAAATTCATAAACAATGATGTTATATTTGAGGCGTTATTGGTTACAACAACATTACATATTTAACTGCTATATATTATCAATTCATTTTATTATTACATTATCTTAAGTGTTCTGCACTTCGGAGTGAGTAGAGTGACGCTCCCTTATAAATGCAATTCGCTCCTATTTACATGTAAATGCTCTGTGCTTGCATTGTGTGTGTGTGTGTGTCCCAGTCCTTGTCTAGTCGGGGCACCTGTGACGTGTGCCCCAGTCACTTTCCCCGCACCTCCCTTTTGCTTGGTGTCCTGTCCACTCACTTTTTCGGGTGGGCAGTGAGCCCCTCCTCTAAGTGCCTGACGAAGTTATATAGGGTGTAAAATGGATTTGAATTTGCTGTTAGCGTTCACATTTTGTGTCCGGACCACAGCAAGCAACACACGCTCCAGGGAGATTGATCAAATTGAGGAGAAGGGAACACTTTCCCCCCCTCCTGATATAAGGACACGTATGAAGGTTTCATGTGGACTCATTGTGAACTGGGATTAAGTAACATTAATTTTCGTTTGGAATTATAACTTTCAGGAAAGGTACAGTATTTCATTCATTATTTTGTACTGTTTTCTGTATGTTATGACATCATCGTCATGATTCAGTGATTAATTGCAAAATGTACGAATGCATAATGTCACGAGATAAAATTACATTTAAATAAATCAGAAAATATTTTAAAATGCTATATAAATATATTTCATATTTATATAAAAATATCAATAATATATAAAAATATTTGAATCGCCGTCTTATTATTATCAAAATGTATTGTCTGTTGTCCTATTATTCTTTTATAGTATTTTTACAATATGGAGTAGCCAAAATACTATTCAACAATATTTTAACCTGAGTCACATGGAAGTATTGAATGTTCCCACGACCTCACTCAGTACAGAAGTAGAATTATCCACAGAGAACCAGTGAATTGATAAAGTAGTGCCAAAGACTCGTTAACAATCTTCACATCTCTGATGCTGACTTTACATCATTGGGCGTCACTTGTAATAGGTTCCAGCTCCGTTTAGTGCATCTAGGGCAAGACAGTTCTGAATATCTATCTATTCACAGATAATAATTGACAATTAAACATTAACTGTAGACTGGGGAATCTAAATATTACAGAGTGATGATGAACTTCCAATAGAAGTACAGGAGAGAAATAGCCTAGAGTGCGCGCGTGGACATTTGTAGCGCGCGCGTGAATGAAAAGTGAAGATGTGAGATCTCAGACGACTTCTTGGATAGTAATGAGAATTTTTTGGAAACGTTTCTAAGTAAATACAGTTTAGCCTAGTAAGGACTGTTTTGAAACGACGTGTCCGTTGTTTTATCATTTTATTTTTTTATGAAAATAATTTGTTTTTTTGAGATATAGATTGTTGCAGTGTTCGTGCACTGTAGCTTTTTTCGTACTGTATGAGGCACGGAATTAACAATGGAAAACGTACAACTGCATGAAATAATACGAAGAAAGAAACAAATAAATCTTAATTTTCACGTAGGCCTACATGTAACGTACTTTTGACCTGTCACAGTAGCGAAAGACCGCACATAAATTTTAGGCTACTTTACGTCGCTTTTTATTCTCATATGGTCAGTGGGAAGTCTCGTGAGCCCCAGTTTTGTAGTGTGGCGGTGGCAAAAGTTTGTGCCTCACCCCCCGCAGGGGATTATAGCAACTGAATACTCAATTCCGCCACCCACCCTCTGAGAGGAAACACTTTGTATGACCACCACATCGCCTCAGTCAGATGAGTAAAGCCGTTCAGCAGTCTTAATAGCTAGCAAATGTGATTCAGCTCCGTATACAGCTACATTTAAGTGACTTGACAAATCAATAATTCAACGATTCTTCTTTTCCCTTCCTAGACAGGAAGATGATGCTAAATATAAAACACATATTGTGGTTGATCTGCATATACCAAACAGCGGCTGAAACTGGTAAGCTTTTTATTTATTTATTTTTTAACATATATATTAAAGTGTTGCCTGGTAATACATCTCTACAGGTTCAAGAGTTTCTGAATGTAAGGGTGGAAATTTGATTTATTAATGTAAGACTGGTGTTTGCATGAGTCTAAGCTACATATCCATGTGAATTTATACATGTTTTTCTGTTCCGTGCTCTTTTTCTGATATCATTTCATAGAACAAAAATCAATTTATTTGTAAAATTAACGTCAATGCTTCCCCTAAACCGATCAAACTGTAGTGAAGACCTTAATCTCTCATTCCCACAAACTATTGTCCCTCAGCTGCCTCTAATGGTTTACTTCCAGGCACCTATACCTTTTAATTAGGATCTTCTTGTAGTCTGGTGCAAACAGATGGCTTGACTTCATCTCTCCGAGAGGCCATGCTCTCACACGGTGGTGTGCTACCCTGAGGGGTAATCCCACCTGTCCAAAGCATTTCTCACATTGTTGGTCTGAGTATATGGTGATTTTCTGTTATGATCCTTTCAACGTCTCCCCTCCAAGGTTATCTGTCCTTCTACAGGAAAGTAGTTTCTGGTTTGCTCACCCGTAGGCTTCACAGAGGCAGTAAAATAATTCTTAGCTCAATTATCATAAACACAGTATGGCATGATTTCCTGTGCTTTGCGGTGGATGCAGCTGTGTGTATAACATCTCATGCCTTTCATTTTTTCAGGCTCTAGCACGTTATTGGTGATGCGTCCTGTCAGTGGCTTGTTGTCTGGGAAAGTGACCCTTCCGTGTTACTTCTCCATCATCCCCACTGTTGGACCTAGAAACAGAAATGCCTCAGGAACAGATTACCTGCGCATCAAATGGACCAAAATTGAGGGCGGTGTCGAGTCGACTGTTCTTGTATCCCAAAACGGCGTCATTAAGATCGGTTCGGGGTACAGAAGCCGTGTATCTGTGCAGAGTCACCCGGAAGACATTGGGGATGCTTCTCTAACTATGGTGAAGCTCCGGGCTAGTGATGCTGGAGCATACCGCTGCGAAGTGATGTTTGGGATTGAAGACACACAAGACACAGTCAGTTTGAATGTTGAGGGTGAGATTTTTTTAAACACATTATCTGTATCCTATTCTCTCAAATTTGTCTTGTCTTTTTAGAGAAGCCATTGTTGTATCTGAAGCACATGTGTTGTCAATATGGTAAATTCCTTAACGCTAATTGATCTATGACAGTCATAACCCAAGTAAATTATAGATAAATGAAAGTTCAGTCTGTTAAGTGGAACTGTTTATGGGAGAAAACCCGCAAGCGCAGATTATCTAAATTGTTGAGGGATTTTAAGGTTGTTTTGGACTCTCCCAGATTACAGTTACAGAGTAAAAAGTCAAATGCACCCCAATAAACTTTGCCTCTCGTAATGTATTCCCTCTGCTTGGATATACTGTGATGCTGGGACATCTTGTATGGGCTGATTTATGCTCAGGCCATGTGAAAGGATGGGATGGGTCAACCCTGAACTGCTTTGGCTCTAGAATTGCAGCACCACCCTGCTCTCAGCAAAGACACACTGCCATTTTAATTAGATCCATTACTCATTTAATTTGAATTTGTTTCAAAGCGACAATTATTGGGGTGGATGGAATGTCCCCTCATTCATACAAATGTCCCAACACTGCTTGCTTTATTAATTTGTTTATAAGCAACTTACAGACATCATCAAGAATAAAGCAGTTTTTATTAGGCTTCATATTTATTGTGGTCATTGACAACAATAATGATGGTAATACAATATGCCCCCATTTAATGAAAATGTTAATGGATGAAATGGACTTTGCTACAACATGTTCATTTTTGTTTGTTTTATTTGTTCTTTTGAACAGGCGTGGTATTTCACTACAGGTCAAAGGTCAGCAGATACATTCTGAACTATGCACAAGCTGTGCAGACCTGCAGCAGTGTTGGAGCCACCATTGCTACAGCAGAACAGCTGAGAGCTGCTTATGAGGATGGATTTGACCAGTGTGATGCTGGGTGGCTAGCAGATCAAACAGTGAGGTTAGAAGCAACACACACACACACACACACATACGCAGTCTGTATTTCGTAATCCTCTACTGGCAGACTCAGTAATAAGTTTTAAACAACATGTCAACATGTTGATATAAAAATGAAATTGCAAAGGCTGTACTACTTTTTTAGTCATGAGAAACTTTTCTGTCAATGTGGATTGTTTCTGTCTGTAGATATCCAATCACTAGACCAAGGCCCGGCTGCTATGGAAATCTGCCTGGAAAACCTGGTGTCAGGTCGTATGGCAAACGCAAGCCCACAGAGACCTTCGACGTGTACTGCTATGTGGATAAGATTGAGGGTACAGATTTTACTATTTATGTTATTTCTTACAACTTCACTCATTTTAAAAAAAGAAACACATTGACATTGCCAGCAGTTCTGTGGTAATGTGAAAGAGCAGTAGTTTATCTATTATATTTGCTCTATGCAGACATATTTAATGTGGTTTTAAACTGCGGTTATGACCAAAAATGAGTATCAACCATTTGGCAGTGAACATCGGTGGTATTAATCACTGAAGTGGAAGCTTTCAATATTTTAGCTGCCACAAAAGAGGTTCAATTCTTTTTTTTTTTTTTTTTTTTTTAATAAAGCTGTTTCTTTTCAATTCCAATTTCAATGTGAACTTTAAAACCTTGTTTTGATGTATATACATTCGCTAATCAGAGCATGACAAAAATCACAAAAGTGACATACTTTTATTTAAAGTAGCATTTTCAGTTACTAATAATGATGAGAAAATATTGATTGTAGAAAATTTTATTTCTTAAGGTCCTTGCACACTGAGTCCCAAATTATTGCATGTTAAAAAATAAACAACCTCACGTGTCAGTCACACTACCTCCAAAATTTTTGGTAGTCATAAAATTTAAATTTGATTTGTCGATTTTCTGCCTTTTCACATACATAGCAAGCATTTTGATAAAAATGAAAAAAAACAAAAACGTAAAAACGCATACGAAAATTTCGGATTCAGTGTCCAAGGACCTTTACATATCCCAAGATGACCCCAACAAGTTTTCTCATATCTTGTCAGTATACTTGGTTTTCTTAACATATGCTAAGTCAATGATGTGAAATGGAAAATGGATTTGTGAAATTAACAGCCTGTTGTATGTTGTGGTGTTTAATATGTCTCATTCCCTCACGAAAGAAGATCTGGGTCTTTACTGTTCTGCTGTAAATTACTTAGACGTCATAAAAACCTCAGTTCTAGCTTTTGACAGCTACACCCAAGGCTGGGCGAAAACAACTCCCCCTCATTTTTATTTTCATTTGATTCACCACAGCGTTTGCAAATGGAAAACAATTCTGTTTGAAAACTGTTTAATGAATTTGCATTTGTCATATTATTAGGGTATTCCTCCTCCACTCAGAGCCAATAAGAGAGTTTTGATTCATTGCCTGGCAGTTTGAAAATACTTGTTAGCAAGACTTTAATGATTATGATTATACTCTTAATGACAACTTAATGTTTTATGACAACTCAAAATGCGGCTAATATCAGATATAATAATACAAAATGTTTCTTGTGTGTTTTTTTTTTTTTACTTCAGGTAAAGTTTTCTTTGCACCCACACTGCGTAAGATGACCTTTGAAGAGGCCAAGGCTGAGTGTGAAAGCATGAATGCAGAGCTGGCCTCAACTGGCCAACTCCACGCTGCCTGGAGACAGGGTCTGGACCGCTGTGATTATGGATGGCTGTCTGATGGCAGCGTTCGCCACCCTGTTTCCATACCCAGAAGTCAGTGTGGTGGTGGTCTGCTGGGTGTCCGCACCATGTACCGCTACCGAAACCAAACAGGCTTCCCAGATCCCAATATGAGGCTAGGAGCATACTGTTTCAAAGGTAAAGACTTTACACTAAGCTCATGAATCGTTTATGGCGTAATAAACGAACACCTGAGTTGTTGCGACGCTAGCCACTTTACCAGCTGCTTTGACGTCATTTCTCTCAGTATATGTATTATGAAGCGCTCAGCCCATTAAACACATAAACATGTGCTCAAGACTTACTTTGAATGCCTCTGAAGGGCAGTAAATGAAAGCAGAATATTAGTTAAAGTGCACCACTTTTTGTAATTGAGGTTCTTTTAAGTTGAGACGCCTGGTATGGAAAAGTTTACATGAGAGTTGCTCATTCTCTAGTGATTCACTGACCTCACTCTACTGCATTCTGGGTTGCCGCCCGTTTCTAAGGCAATCAAACTGGGCTTGGTTAACAACAGGGTTTAAACATCCAGAGGTCCGTTTTGCCACTGTAGTGCTCCGTGGCTAAAATGACAGATGCTTGTCAGACTTTGCCTTGTGGTGTTGTAGGTACTCAGACTTCAGAAAGACTTGATTTTCCCATCAGCTTGGATGACCTCATAAGAACAATATTATGCAACAAGGGGGACCAGTCTCAAAAGATAAACAGTGCACTGAGACACTTCAAAGTCCCTTTAAAACTAGTTAGTCTGTGGGCATTTTGGTAACACCTTTGAGCAGATACTGGTAATAGGCTGGTTATTGATATCATAATGGCAACGGCTGATATTAAGGATATTTTGTTTTAATTTAGCAGCCAATATTGAAAATTGCGCTAATTTCACATTTTACATTCTGTTTACTTTTGGTGTTATCTAAAGCTCACCTAGAATTAATCTTCGAAAACACAAATTATTTAATAACACTGTTAAATTTTATTAATTAAAATCCAATTTTAGTATTGTACAGTACAATGTTGTTACTCCTAATTTCACTTCTAGCATTTAAATGCCTGATTTTAGTTTGTAGCGTTTTAATTTTCTTATCAGCTAACTGCATTTTTCAGGGAGGTCTACTTAATGCATATATGATTGATGTCTTTTAACTGAAAGGTGAGAATTCCTTCTCTAGAGTTGCCATATTGAGATTTATGTTTTCTCCCATTAATTTTATCTGAATTATAATGAATTAATTTTTATTTGCCTTTTCTTTCCTTTATGTTTCTGCATAAATCTTTTGTTGCGTAACATAGCCTTTTCATTACTTAGGAGCACAGCATAGGCCTAAAACCATCAACAAAGATTAAAAACTACTTAGTTGTTACCTATTACTTTTTCTTTTTCTGCCTCTTTCCGCTGTCAGACTCTCCATCCTGTCGTTTGCACCAGCGCTTATCTGAACAGACATGAGGATAAAGGAGAATGCTACTTCCCGAGAGCTAAAATCAGTGGGTCTTGCTAATCCCTGACCTGGGGGTGGTTATCTTTTCAACTGAGGCTAATTTAGACAACCTGCCCCATGCTAGGCAGGGCACTCACCCAGAATGACAGCCACTGACTGCTGTGATAAGTAATGGACCTGGGGTTAACCCTAAACCTCGACACTATGACCTTGTTGCTTGTTTGGTCTGTTTCAACTCTGTCAAGCCTCTCTGATCCATGTGGCATTGAGTGTGTTCAAGTGTCTTCTCTTCTGTGGTGGGTTTGGTTCTCATGTTCGTCTGACCTGTGATGACTATGAATGTTTGATATCGTGACAGAGCTGCATAAAAAGGGGGGTTTTGCCCCTCTCCACACCTTTCTACATTATAACATCCCACAAAACCATCAGACAATGCATCACGTGGCTGATGGACATTTTTTTTAAGGGAAAAAGTACCTCATGGCTGACATCAGACTGAATAGAGAGAGCTGTTCCAGCTGTTCTCTGTTGATAATAGAGAACAGCTGGAGACTTGGTTGCTGGCCTGTTATATTTGAAGATGACGCCATTTTTTGGTGAATACAGGGTAATTAAAGCCATTTAGAGCATGTAAGCTGTTCGTGTGAATGAAATTCAAATTGCAAAACAATTGTTAGGTTGTTGAACCATTCTGACACCATTCAGTTAAAATAAATCCACAGAATAGTTCAAAGCCAAGTTAATGTGAGTTAATCTGATGTGCTATTCACGCCAACCTTTACATATTTAAAATCAAGCACTGCATACAATGAAATGTAGAAAGAGCTGTCTATACCTAGAAAGTTGTGTAAAAATGACCATACCCTTATATGGAGTGACCATATCCTTTTATGGAGTTGAAGTGAAAATCACTTTCAGATTGCAACAATTTGAAAAGCATTATCACCTAAGTATGTTTCAACATTTGTTAGAAATATAGGACTCTCTGGGACTCTGAGAACGGTATGATTAAATCATCGTCTTGTTTCAGCAATACTGGGTACTATGTAGGTCAATACTATGAGGTTTTATAATAATTTTATTATAATAATCATACAATCAAACATAATTTCCCAAGAGATGGACTGACAGTTGGAAGCTTGTGTGAAAATGAAAAGATCCCATAACAGAGATTTATTTAGAGATCATTGTATTTTTTTTTTATTTGTATTTGTCCAAATTTGTACATTTAATTCTGGACATCGAACCAAGACAACCATTTGACAAAAAGAAAATGTCATAATATTTTAATACTACTATTATTCTTAAAGTCAATAATGATATATATATATATATATACATATGTATATATATATATATATATATATATATATATATATATATATATATATATAAACACTTGGGGATAAAACGTTTTAATGTTTTTGACATTACAGTCTTATGCTGTAGTACAGTAAAAACAGCAATATTGTACAATCTTATTGCAATTTAAAAGAACTAACCGACCGTAAAGTTTTGAACAGTCGTGTACATTTATATTTATTTAACAAAAAAAAAATTGTACTTATATGTATTATTTAAATATATCATTTGCATATAATTATAGGATATACTATTTTGTTTGCTTTTTCCTTTTAACTAAAGTAATAGCTACTTTAATAATTGTGCTTTTATAGTTAGTAGTATAAGTGCTTTTTATGTTTCTGTAACCAAGAAGTTGCAATCTGATCACTTATGATTATTTTTGTATTATTTATTATAAATTTTTGTTCTATTTCAGTATGGATCAAATGCATTCTTTTGTCTATAATACAAAATACTCTGTAAACACTGTGATTTTATTTATTTATTTTTTACTCTAGGTTTTAAGCTTTTATTCAACCAGTCCTCCTGGGTGGATGTCACAGTTCAGAGTGGTACCACTATGGAGCCCACCACTGCATTCTTCAGCACAGAGATCACCACAGGCCAGACTCTCGCTCCTGAGACCAGTCCCTCTCATGCGTCACAGGCCACCTCTGATGATGACCTTTCTCCAACAGACGCCCCTTCTATGTTTTCGACAAGCATGGCACCACCAAAGACAAGCCACTTCCCTGACAGACTAGAATCTGTCATCACACCTTTTGTTGCAGCAGTCAGTGTGCAATCTGAGGAAGGCTTTCCCACAACAAAACTTCCAGATTTTGATATTAGTGATTTTGGTACTGAGAAGGCTGGTAATGAAGCAAATGTTCGTGGAGATGTGATCCGTGGAGAACTTACTACTGCAGTACCCACAGCCTCAGAGGAACCAATGGAGGAGATAGAGGACAAGAGCATCATTGAGGTGAAGACTGTTCTACCTGATATTTTACTCTCAGACTATCTAAGCACAAAACCGATGTTCGCAGTTGGGAAAGCAGAGGAATCTATACTGGTTGGGGTTACAGCAGACAGCGTTTTAGAATCAGAGGCCACTGTACTAACATTAGTAAACACTGAAGAATCTGGAAACAAAACTGAATCGTCCTCACTTAGTGAATCCATCACAAAATTTCCAGCACAGATTCTGACTCACACAGCTAGTGAGACCAGTGCTGGTAAAGGCGAGGCTGAATTACACACTTCCACACAGTCATCTTTTACACTGGCTACAGAGGCTACTTTTTTTGAGAGTGCCAAGTCTACTGTGTTTTCTGAGTATGAAGATGAGACTGGCATTGGTGTTGTTATGGCGGACCCCCAACCTATGTCTACACAAAGATTCACCAGCCCAGAACCTGAACCTTCAGAGACCTCTAGTGGAGTTACCATCACTGGTTCTACAGTTACACCCACTGTTTTTATACAAAGCTCACAAACTGGAGAATCTACAGGAACTTCAGGAACCTCCAAATCAACACAAAAGATGTCTCAAACATTCACCAGCTATTCAGAAAGCGAAACTGTTGAACTGGCTGACCGTGTTACGAAGTCACTGGGTTTGACCACATCTAGTTCAGCCACAGTTGCTGTAGCAGCAGCGATAGCAACACCTTCACTTACTGACCATGAAACATCACATGAAGAAGTTACTTCAGGCCCTTCGGAAGCACCCAGGGAGACGGACATCACCACTGATTTTGATCACTCATCAGGTATTAATTCTCTGCTTTTCATTCGTTATCAGTAACAGATTGAATATATAATGATGATTTGAAGCGTTTATGTTTTTATATATATATTACTGAAACATTAAGATAACTAACAAAGGTTCTGCTTGGCTAACCTTTTGTTCAGAGATTTCAAGCTGCTAAATTCATGATAAATCATGGTTCATTGTTTTTAAATTATTATGGTGCATTTTTTTCAACACAAAGAATAATTGACATATTTTACCACTATACAGTAATTGTTATTAAATGCCACAAAACGGCTAAAGGTCTGTTCATACCAAGAATAACATCTTTAAAGATAACAATAACTTTATTAGTGTCCACGTCACTGGTCAATATCATTGTCTATTATACTGCAGTTATGTTGGCTGCCACTTTAAAAGCTCAAGCTCTTTGAAGTCAGGTAGACTGGTTGTCCATCTTTTAGTCATCCATCTGTTGGAAAAAAATTAAGTATGTCCCAATGATGGGAAAGATTGGAAAGTATGTTCCAGTGATGTTGTTACTTTGTGTTGCATGGACTCCCCAAAGAATTAGAATGCTTATTAAAACTATTGCTGCAGTTATTGTTATAATTATCATTCTAGCCGTGAACAGCCCTTAGCAGTGCTGTCCAGGGTCCTGAAAAGAATGGTTGTATACATTTAAAATGTACTTAGAAAGGCATTTAGCAGTACTCATGATCTCTATTTCAGTCAATCTCTGAGAATCTCTGTCACTTTCTAGACACTTTCAAAAACCTTTGTGTTCTAACTCATTCTGAAAATGCTTTCACATCCTGAAAACAAAACTGCCTGCCCTATTTGCTGATTTTACAGAGTGTATTGAAAGCCTTGTCAAATTTTGGATGGATACGACAGTACCGTACAGCAGAGAGTTAGCCTTGTGTTCTTTGTATTGCCTTTAGCGATCCTTTTTAATGGTGACAGGCGAACTCTGATTCTCTGATCTCTGATCCTGTGAGAATGAAAGATGCTTCCTTGATGGGTCAGACTGGTCCACTTTGTGTTCAGTAGGACTTCACTACTGAGTAATTTTGAAGATCCAGGCATTTACCTACACTACACCACAGGTGCAGCATTAGCTGGCAGGTCTGATCTATTAATGACATTTTTTTTATTGCCTGAATCTGGCAAAGATGTTTCAACACAAATGATGTGGATCCATTTAATTTAGAGAGCTGTTTATTAGAGGATGCCCTAACAAGTCTGTTCTCCCAGTGATTTTTGTCAGTGACCACAGGCTTGGCAAAATGAGGCTTTGGATGCATTACCAGTGTAAACACAGAGGTCTGTTAAATGCATTGACATCTGGACGCTACAATATGGTTAATATCATCTCTACAGCAGAGTCTCCTCTGTATAGAGATGGCTGAGAAAGTTGTATTGAAGAGAACACGAGTGTTGCATTCTTATGTTGGCCTGCTTGGTTGGTTGTAAGAAATAAGTGTAAGGCCAATGGAAAGCAAGTATGTAAAAATGAAATATTACGTATTTCATGTCAAAACATTGTGACACAAAGATTAAACTAATGAGTTCAGGACATTACCCAGGTTGCTTAGGCCAGTGAGGTAATGACTTAGAGACAAAAGCACATTTGTGCCTGCCGCCAGCCCTCTGCACTGCTCTCCATATTGAGCCTGCTCCAGCTTGTTTTTACCAGATGCATAAAATGATGCTTTGGGTTTGGCCATTCCCCTGTGTCTGAAAGTTGGACTATAGGCAATTGAATGAGAATGAGTGCAGGAGAGTTTTTTTTTTCTGTGTTATGTCTGTCCAGACTTCTGTTGGCTTAACCAGGTGTCTGCACACATTAACCTTTGTCCTTGCAGGTGTTCCCAACATCAGCTACTAATCTGGACAAGTTCAGAAATGTTGTTCTTCATCTGACCTTGAAACACATATCAGTAGCTGTGTGGGATGTTATGACTAATTTTGCTTTAAGATGAAATGGTAGATCTGATAGATACTGTATGTAGTGCTTTAGTTTGTGGCAGCCGGTGATGAAGAAACCAAATGTCTGTCTTTCACAACAAGGACATTTAGTGGAGAGGATCAGTTTTTTTCTAGACTGTCACAACAAGGACATTTAGTGGAGAGGATCAGTTGTTGTGAAGTGTGTAAATATGTATGCAATGAAAGGCCCAGTTGTCTTGTTGCTTGTAATAATCCAGTATAAAACTGGAAAAGTAGTTTACAAAAAAATATTTTCCAATTATTTTTGTCTTCACTGACAAGACTTTTAATATGGAAAAAATAAAATAAAATAAATAAATGCAGCCTTTGCTTTTTAATTGTATGAGTCCAGTAATGTGCATATGCATTGAAAAAAAAATTTGCATGTTTGAACTTTTGTCATTTTGTCACATTTTTGTGAAATCTTCAAATGTGTGATTTGGTCACTGTTCCACTGTAATTCAGGATCGCGCACCACTGAGAAATTAAGAATGTCTTTGAAATTCTTATTCAGTTCCTGAATTTTAACTGAATTTAAAGCAAATTTGTAAACAGGATACTGAGTTGACATTCATGTTTCAATGTAATGAAGTATAATTATAATTAACTGAAATTGAAAGAAATTCATATGTCTATATAACTAGAACTGAATGTTGGTTCAACAAAGCCTTGCTTGAAAGATAAAAAAGTTAATGTTTGAAAAAAGTTTTGTGATTGAAGATGATAAATTACCCGTGTTGAATTTCAGTTAAACTTCAATTTCAACTTCAAATGAAAATTCTGCTGATATTCATGAATTGACAGAAACACGATTCTTCATTTCTGAATTTTGGACAACCATGCTACAGAATGCATTCAGACAGAAAAGAGGCAATGAATTCATTTTCTTTGCTTTTTTTCCTTTCCATTTTTCAACAGTTAATCAAAATCTGATGTCTTTTGGAGAGCCACATTCTCACACTCCCCAGTTGAGTGACTCCCCAGTCATCCCTGAGATACCTGATGATCTTCTTCCTGTTGATGGGGAGAATGTTGTAGCAAGTGGAGATTTCTTGTCTTCTCTAGCAGTTACCATGACCCCAACAGTCAGCTTCATAAATGACAAGTTTGAGGTGACACTTCAGCCTAAAATTGTGGCAGAAGAAGTTAGAGGAGATATGTTTGGAAGTGATTCTCTTGGAGTACACAATTTAAGTGAACAAGAAGAAGCAACATTTAAATTTGATAGTTCATTAGTGGAGGCTGGCAGAACTCCACTTGAATCACTGGTATCAGAATCCTCAATAGTGGCCTCCTTGTATTCCACAACCCTTCATCCAGACATTAATTATGGCCCAGGAGGAATAGTAGTAGAGTCCACTCCGCCATCAACTCCCATAGAAATTAGTGAAAAGGAAACACTCGTATCTGAAGGGACTATCATGCCAAGCATTTTAACCTCCACCACTGAAAAGCAGCCTTCTGAAAAAACAGTTCTCCCAATTAGATCAACAGATATTCCTTTGGATCATGATGACACTACTAAGTCATCTCTATCTTCTTCAGTGCACAGTACTGGCTCAGTAACAGAGGACAAAGTCAAAGATGACTCAATCAAAATGACAACACACGTAGTTGTTTCTGGCCTAGGACATAGTACAACAACTACAAGAAAAAAATACACAACATTTACATTTACACCATCATCAAGTGAGAATGTTAAAATGCAGAAAGAGGCAACTTCAGAATTCATGACGCCATCAACAAAGAATTTAGAAATGATAACAGCAAAACATAATCTTTCACCATCACATTTCTTACCGTACTCAGAGGCTTCAGGAGATGAAACTTTGTTTAGAACCACAACAATAAGTTCTGCATTGTATACAATAACTAAATCAGACCAAGAACTGAGCAAAACCACAAAAACAATATCAATGTCCGGCTCAACAGATGCTGAGATCACAAGAGATCAGACAACTGAGAGACATAGTAAAGAACCTGTTTCCACTCTTGACTCTACTGAAACTAGCACAGAACGTACAGTTATATCATTGAGCACTGGGGCTCTAGTTCTGACCGAAAGCACAGAAATAATCTCAGGGTCCAGCTCAGCAGATGTCGAGGCTACAGGTGAACAGACAACTGAGGCACATAGTAGAGAACCTGTTTCCTCTCTTGACTCCACTGTAACTAGTACGGTCAATACATTTACATCATTGCGCACTGGGGATTCGACAGGACAAACTGACACAAGTCAAGATATGTCACAAATAGCAACAACCACAGCTACTCCGATGGAGGACAAAGATCTGTCAGCAAAACCATCTGAATCCACCATCATTAATGTTACAGATACTCTTTTTTCCTCTGCTCAGACTGGACATTTAGATGAGACATTATCTCAAAGCACTGTAACAAGCACGATGATTACTGAAAAGACAACTGGCAAAGATGTGCTGTCACCGTCACATTTTACAGTAAAAGATGAAATGTCACTTTCAAGTTTTGCTTCAGTTATGCCATCAACAGAGTCTGAAGCTTCAGGAGATGAGACGTCTGACATGTTTAGCAAAGAATTTACAACAACAAGTTCTTCATTGTACAGCACAACCAAATCAGACAAAGAACTCGGCAAAACCACAGAAACTATCTCAGGGTCCAGCTCAACAGATGCTGATATCACAAGAGATGAGACGACTGAGGGACATAGTAGAGAACCCGTTTACTCTATTGGCTCTACTTCATCTAGCATAGTACATACATTTGAATCATTGAGCACTGGGGACTCAACGGCACGAACAGTCACAAGTCAAGATGTTACTTCACATACAGCAACAACCACAGAGACTGTGATGGAGGACAAAGATCTGTCAGCAAAACCATCTGAATCCACAATCATTAATGTTTCAGAGACTCTGTTCTCCTCTGCTCATACTGGACATTTAGATGAGAAATTATCTGAAAGCACTGTTAGGGTGATTTCAGAGAAGACAACTGCCAAAGATGTACCGTCATCAAGTTTTTCTGCAAGTTTGCCATCAACAGATTCTGAAGCTTCAGGAGATGAGTCCTCTGATATGTTTAGCAAAGAGTTCACAACGGCAGGTTCTTCACTTTTTACTTCAACCAAATCAGAGCATGAACTTATCAAAACATCATCTGACACGACAGAAACAATCTCAGTGTCCAGCTCAACAAATGCTGAAGCTACAAGAGGTCAGTCACCTGATGTGCTTAGTAAAGAACCTGTTTCCACTCTTTACTCTACTTTAACTAATACCATACGTGCATTTACATCATCAAGCACTGGGGAATCAACAGGACAAACAGTTACAAGTAAAGATGTTACATCACATACAGCAGCAACCACAGCTGCTTTAATGGAGGAGAAAGATCTGTCAGCAAAACCATCTGAATCCACAATCATTAATATCACAGATACTCTGTTTTCTTCTGCCCACACTACACATTTGGATGAAAAATTACCTGAAAACACTGTTACAATGATCTTGGAAAAGACAACTGTCAAAGATGTATCGTCATCAAGTTTTTCTTCAAGTTTGCCATCTACAGAGTCTGAAGCTTCAGGAGATGAGACCTCTGATATATTTAGCAAAGAGTTCACAACGACAAGTTCTTCACTTTATACTCCAACTGAATCAGACCATGAACTTACTAAAACATTATCTGACATGACAGAAACAATCTCAGTTTCAAGCTCAACTGATGCTGAAGCTACAAGAGATCACACAACTGAGACACATAGCAGAGAAACAGTTTCCTCCCTTGACTCTACTGTAACTAGTGCTGTACATACATTTTCACCACTGAGCACTGGGCGCTCAATAGGAGAAACCGTTACAAGTGATGTTACATCTCATGCAGCAACAACCACTGCTTCTCTAATGGAGGACAAAGATGTGTCAGCAAAACCATCTGAATCCACAATCATTAATGTTTCAGATAATCTGCTGTCCTCTGCTCAGACTGGACATTTAGATGAGAAATTATCTGAAAGCACTGTTACAATGATTTCAGAAAAGACAACTGCCAAATATGTGCTTTCTCCATCAAGTTTTTCATCAAGTTTGCCATCAACAGAGTCTGAAGCTTCAGGAGATGAGACCTCTGATATGTTTAGCAAAGAGTTCACAACAACAAGTTCTTCATTTTATACTCCATTCAAGTCAGACCAAGAATATACCAAAACACCATCTGACACAACAGGAACAATCTCAGTGTCCAGCTCAACAGATGCAGAAGCTACAAAAGATCAGAAAACTCTGACACATAGTAGAGAACCTGTTTCCTTTATTTCCTCTACTATAACTAGTGCTGTACATTCGTTTCCATCAATGAGCACTGGGGACTCTACAGGAGAAACATTTACAAGTAAAGATGTTACATCTCATGCAGCAACAACCACAACTTATCTAATGGAGGAGAAAGATCTGTCAGCAAATCCTTCTGAATCCACAATCAATAATGTTTCAGAGAATCTGCTGACCTCTGTTCAGACTGGACATTTAGATGAGAAATTATCTGAAAGCACTGTTACAATGATCTCAGAGAAGACATCGGCCAAAGATGTACTGTCACCATCAAGTTTTTCTTCAGGTTTGCCATCTACAGAGTCTGAAGCTTCAGGAGATGAGACCTCTGATATGTTTAGCAAAGAGTTCACAACAAGTTCCTCAATTTATACTCCAGACCATGAACTTATCAAAACATCATCTGACATGACAGAAACAATCTCATTGTCCAGCTCAACATATGCTGAAACTTCACGAGATCAGACAACTGAGACACATAGTAGAGGAACTGTTTCCTCTCTTTACTCAACTGTAACTAGTGCTGTACATACATTTTCATCACTGAGCACTGGGGACTCTACAGGAGAAACAGTTACAAGTAAAGATGTTACATCTCATTCAGCAACAACTACAGCTACTATGATGGAGGGCAAAGACCTGTCACCAAAACCATCTGAATCCACAATCATTAATGTTTCAGAGACTCTGTTCTCCTCTGCTCAGACTGGACATTTAGATGAGAAATTATCTGAAAGCACTGTTAGGGTGATTTCAGAGAAGACAACTGCCAAAGATGTACCGTCATCACGTTTTTCTTCAAGTTTGCCATCAACAGATTCTGAAGCTTCAGGAGATGAGACCTCTGATATGTTTAGCAAAGAGTTCACAACGGCAGGTTCTTCACTTTTTACTTCAACCAAATCAGAGCATGAACTTACCAAAACATCATCTGACACGACAGAAACAATCTCAGTGTCCAGCTCAACACATGCTGAAGCTACAAGAGGTCAGTCACCTGATGTGCTTAGTAAAGAACCTGTTTCCACTCTTTACTCTACTTTAACTAATACCATACGTGCATTTACATCATCAAGCACTGGGGAATCAACAGGACAAACAGTTACAAGTAAAGATGTTACATCACATACAGCAGCAACCACAGCTGCTTTAATGGAGGAGAAAGATCTGTCAGCAAAACCATCTGAATCCACAATCATTAATATCACAGATACTCTGTTTTCTTCTGCCCACACTACACATTTGGATGAAAAATTACCTGAAAACACTGTTACAATGATCTTGGAAAAGACAACTGTCAAAGATGTATCGTCATCAAATTTTTCTTCAAGTTTGCCATCTACAGAGTCTGAAGCTTCAGGAGATGAGACCTCTGATATGTTTAGCAAAGAGTTCACAATGACAAGTTCTTCACTTTATACTCCAACTGAATCAGACCATGAACTTACTAAAACATTATCTGACATGACAGAAAAAATCTCAGTTTCAAGCTCAACTGATGCTGAAGCTACAAGAGATCACATAACTGAGACACATAGCGGAGAAACAGTTTCCTCCCTTGACTCTACTGTAACTAGTGCTGTACATCCATTTTCACCACTGAGCACTGGGCGCTCAATAGGAGAAACCGTTACAAGTGATGTTACATCTCATGCAGCAACAACCACTGCTTCTCTAATGGAGGACAAAGATGTGTCAGCAAAACCATCTGAATCCACAATCATTAATGCTTCAGAGAATCTGCTGTCCTCTGTTCAGACTGGACAGTTAGATGAGAAATTATCTGAAAGCACTGTTACAATGATTTCAGAGAAGACATCGGCCAAAGATGTACTGTCACCATCAAGTTTTTCTTCAGGTTTGCCATCAACAGAGTCTGAAGCTTCAGGAGATGAGACCTCTGATATGTTTAGCAAAGAGTTCTCAACAAGTTCCTCAATTTATACTCCAGACCATGAACTTATCAAAACATCATCTGACATGACAGAAACAATCTCATTGTCCAGCTCAACATATGCTGAAACTTCACGAGATCAGACAACTGAGACACATAGTAGAGGAACTGTTTCCTCTCTTTACTCAACTGTAACTAGTGCTGTACATACATTTTCATCACTGAGCACTGGGGACTCTACAGGAGAAACAGTTACAAGTAAAGATGTTACATCTCATTCAGCAACAACTACAGCTACTATGATGGAGGGCAAAGACCTGTCACCAAAACCATCTGAATCCACAATCATTAATGTTTCAGAGACTCTGTTCTCCTCTGCTCAGACTGGACATTTAGATGAGAAATTATCTGAAAGCACTGTTAGGGTGATTTCAGAGAAGACAACTGCCAAAGATGTACCGTCATCACGTTTTTCTTCAAGTTTGCCATCAACAGATTCTGAAGCTTCAGGAGATGAGACCTCTGATATGTTTAGCAAAGAGTTCACAACGGCAGGTTCTTCACTTTTTACTTCAACCAAATCAGAGCATGAACTTACCAAAACATCATCTGACACGACAGAAACAATCTCAGTGTCCAGCTCAACACATGCTGAAGCTACAAGAGGTCAGTCACCTGATGTGCTTAGTAAAGAACCTGTTTCCACTCTTTACTCTACTTTAACTAATACCATACGTGCATTTACATCATCAAGCACTGGGGAATCAAGAGGACAAACAGTTACAAGTAAAGATGTTACATCACATACAGCAGCAACCACAGCTGCTTTAATGGAGGAGAAAGATCTGTTAGCAAAACCATCTGAATCCACAATCATTAATATCACAGATACTCTGTTTTCTTCTGCCCACACTACACATTTAGATGAAAATTTACCTGAAAACACTGTTACAATGATCTTGGAAAAGACAACTGTCAAAGATGTATCGTCATCAAGTTTTTCTTCAAGTTTGCCATCTACAGAGTCTGAAGCTTCAGGAGATGAGACCTCTGATATGTTTAGCAAAGAGTTCACAATGACAAGTTCTTCACTTTATACTCCAACTGAATCAGACCATGAACTTACTAAAACATTATCTGACATGACAGAAAAAATCTCAGTTTCAAGCTCAACTGATGCTGAAGCTACAAGAGATCACACAACTGAGACACATAGCAGAGAAACAGTTTCCTCCCTTGACTCTACTGTAACTAGTGCTGTACATACATTTTCACCACTGAGCACTGGGCGCTCAATAGGAGAAACCGTTACAAGTGATGTTACATCTCATGCAGCAACAACCACTGCTTCTCTAATGGAGGACAAAGATATGTCAGCAAAACCATCTGAATCCACAATCATTAATGCTTCAGAGAATCTGCTGTCCTCTGCTCAGACTGGACATTTAGATGAGAAATTATCTGAAAGCACTGTTACAATGATTTCAGAAAAGACAACTGCCAAATATGTGCTTTCTCCATCAAGTTTTTCATCAAGTTTGCCATCAACAGAGTCTGAAGCTTCAGGAGATGAGACCTCTGATATGTTTAGCAAAGAGTTCTCAACAACAAGTTCTTCATTTTATACTCCATTCAAGTCAGACCAAGAATATACCAAAACACCATCTGACACAACAGGAACAATCTCAGTGTCCAGCTCAACAGATGCAGAAGCTACAAAAGATCAGAAAACTCTGACACATAGTAGAGAACCTGTTTCCTTTATTTCCTCTACTATAACTAGTGCTGTACATTCATTTCCATCACTGAGCACTGGGGACTCTACAGGAGAAACAATTATAAGTAAAGATGTTACATCTCATGCAGCAACAACCACAACTTATCTAATGGAGGAGAAAGATCTGTCAGCAAATCCATCTGAATCCACAATCAATAATGTTTCAGAGAATCTACTGACCTCTGTTCAGACTGGACATTTAGATGAGAAATTATCTGAAAGCACTGTTACAATGATCTCAGAGAAGACATCGGCCAAAGATGTACCATCATCAAGTCTTTCTTCAGGTTTGCCATATACAGAGTCTGAAGCTTCAGGAGATGAGACCTTTGATATGTTTAGCAAAGAGTTCACAACAAGTTCCTCAATTTATACTCCAGACCATGAACTTATCAAAACATCATCTGACATGACAGAAACAATCTCATTGTCCAGCTCAACATATGCTGAAACTTCACGAGATCAGACAACTGAGACGCATAGTAGAGGAACTGTTTCCTCTCTTTACTCAACTGTAACTAGTGCTGTACATACATTTTCATCACTGAGCACTGGGGACTCTACAGGAGAAACAGTTACAAGTAAAGATGTTACATCTCATTCAGCAACAACTACAGCTACTATGATGGAGGGCAAAGACCTGTCACCAAAACCATCTGAATCCACAATCATTAATGTTTCAGAGACTCTGTTCTCCTCTGCTCAGACTGGACATTTAGATGAGAAATTATCTGAAAGCACTGTTAGGGTGATTTCAGAGAAGACAACTGCCAAAGATGTACCGTCATCACGTTTTTCTTCAAGTTTGCCATCAACAGAGTCTGAAGCTTCAGGAGATGAGACCTCTGATATGTTTAGCAAAGAGTTCACAACGGCAGGTTCTTCACTTTTTACTTCAACCAAATCAGAGCATGAACTTACCAAAACATCATCTGACACGACAGAAACAATCTCAGTGTCCAGCTCAACAAATGCTGAAGCTACAAGAGGTCAGTCACCTGATGTGCTTAGTAAAGAACCTGTTTCCTCTCTTTACTCTACTTTAACTAATACCATACGTGCATTTACATCATCAAGCACTGGGGAATCAACAGGACAAACAGTTACAAGTAAAGATGTTACATCACATACAGCAGCAACCACAGCTGCTTTAATGGAGGAGAAAGATCTGTCAGCAAAACCATCTGAATCCACAATCATTAATATCACAGATACTCTGTTTTCTTCTGCCCACACTACACATTTGGATGAAAAATTACCTGAAAACACTGTTACAATGATCTTGGAAAAGACAACTGTCAAAGATGTATCGTCATCAAGTTTTTCTTCAAGTTTGCCATCTACAGAGTCTGAAGCTTCAGGAGATGAGACCTCTGATATGTTTAGCAAAGAGTTCACAATGACAAGTTCTTCACTTTATACTCCAACTGAATCAGACCATGAACTTACTAAAACATCATCTGACATGACAGAAACAATCTCATTGTCCAGCTCAACATATGCTGAAGCTTCACGAGATCAGACAACTGAGACACATAGTAGAGGAACTGTTTCCTCTCTTTACTCAACTGTAACTAGTGCTGTACATACATTTTCATCACTGAGCACTGGGGACTCTACAGGAGAAACAGTTACAAGTAAAGATGTTACATCTCATTCAGCAACAACTACAGCTACTATGATGGAGGGCAAAGATGTGTCAGCAAAACCATCTGAATCCACAATCAATAATGTTTCAGAGAATCTGCTGTCCTCTGTTCAGACTGGACATGTAGATGAGAAATTATCTGAAAGCACTGTTACAATGATCTCAGAGAAGACATCGGCCAAAGATGTACTGTCACCATCAAGTTTTTCTTCAGGTTTGCCATCAACAGAGTCTGAAGCTTCAGGAGATGACACCTCAGATATGTTTAGCAAAGAGTTCACAACAAGTTCCTCAATTTATACTCCAGACCATGAACTTATCAAAACATCATCTGACATGACAGAAAAAATCTCAGTTTCAAGCTCAACTGATGCTGAAGCTACAAGAGATCACACAACTGAGACACATAGCGGAGAAACAGTTTCCTCCCTTGACTCTACTGTAACTAGTGCTGTACATCCATTTTCACCACTGAGCACTGGGCGCTCAATAGGAGAAACCGTTACAAGTGATGTTACATCTCATGCAGCAACAACCACTGCTTCTCTAATGGAGGACAAAGATGTGTCAGCAAAACCATCTGAATCCACAATCATTAATGCTTCAGAGTATCTGCTGTCCTCTGCTCAGACTGGACATTTAGATGAGAAATTATCTGAAAGCACTGTTACAATGATCTCAGAGAAGACATCGGCCAAAGATGTACTGTCACCATCAAGTTTGTCATTAAGTTTGCCATCAACAGAGTCTGAAGCTTCAGGAGATGAGACCTCTGATATGTTTAGCAAAGAGTTCTCAACAACAAGTTCTTCATTTTATACTCCATCCAAGTCAGACCAAGAATATACCAAAACACCATCTGACACAACAGAAACAATCTCAGTGTCCAGCTCAACAGATGCAGAAGCTACAAACGATCAGAAAACTCTGACACATAGTAGAGAACCTGTTTCCTTTATTTCCTCTACTATAACTAGTGCTGTACATTCATTTCCATCACTGAACACTGGGGACTCTACAGGAGAAACATTTACAAGTAAAGATGTTACATCTCATGCAGCAACAACCACAACTTATCTAATGGAGGAGAAAGATCTGTCAGCAAATCCATCTGAATCCACAATCAATAATGTTTCAGAGAATCTGCTGACCTCTGTTCAGACTGGACATTTAGATGAGAAATTATCTGAAAGCACTGTTACAATGATCTCAGAGAAGACATCGGCCAAAGATGTACTGTCACCATCAAGTTTTTCTTCAGGTTTGCCATCTACAGAGTCTGAAGCTTCAGGAGATGAGACCTCTGATATGTTTAGCAAAGAGTTCACAACAAGTTCCTCAATTTATACTCCACACCATGAACTTATCAAAACATCATCTGACATGACAGAAACAATCTCATTGTCCAGCTCAACATATGCTGAAGCTTCACGAGATCAGACAACTGAGACACATAGTAGAGGAACTGTTTCCTCTCTTTACTCAACTGTAACTAGTGCTGTACATACATTTTCATCACTGAGCACTGGGGACTCTACAGGAGAAACAGTTACAAGTAAAGATGTTACATCTCATTCAGCAACAACTACAGCTACTATGATGGAGGGCAAAGACCTGTCACCAAAACCATCTGAATCCACAATCATTAATGTTTCAGAGACTCTGTTCTCCTCTGCTCAGACTGGACATTTAGATGAGAAATTATCTGAAAGCACTGTTAGGGTGATTTCAGAGAAGACAACTGCCAAAGATGTACCGTCATCAAGTTTTTCTTCAAGTTTGCCATCAACAGATTCTGAAGCTTCAGGAGATGAGACCTCTGATATGTTTAGCAAAGAGTTCACAACGGCAGGTTCTTCACTTTTTACTTCAACCAAATCAGAGCATGAACTTACCAAAACATCATCTGACACGACAGAAACAATCTCAGTGTCCAGCTCAACAAATGCTGAAGCTACAAGAGGTCAGTCACCTGATGTGCTTAGTAAAGAACCTGTTTCCACTCTTTACTCTACTTTAACTAATACCATACGTGCATTTACATCATCAAGCACTGGGGAATCAACAGGACAAACAGTTACAAGTAAAGATGTTACATCACATACAGCAGCAACCACAGCTGCTTTAATGGAGGAGAAAGATCTGTCAGCAAAACCATCTGAATCCACAATCATTAATATCACAGATACTCTGTTTTCTTCTGCCCACACTACACATTTGGATGAAAAATTACCTGAAAACACTGTTACAATGATCTTGGAAAAGACAACTGTCAAAGATGTATCGTCATCAAGTTTTTCTTCAAGTTTGCCATCTACAGAGTCTGAAGCTTCAGGAGATGAGACCTCTGATATGTTTAGCAAAGAGTTCACAACGACAAGTTCTTCACTTTATACTCCAACTGAATCAGACCATGAACTTACTAAAACATCATCTGACATGACAGAAACAATCTCATTGTCCATCTCAACATATGCTGAAGCTTCACGAGATCAGACAACTGAGACACATAGTAGAGGAACTGTTTCCTCTCTTTACTCAACTGTAACTAGTGCTGTACATACATTTTCATCACTGAGCACTGGGGACTCTACAGGAGAAACTGTTACAAGTGAAGATGTTACATCTCATGCAGCAACAACCACTGCTTCTCTAATGGAGGACAAAGATATGTCAGCAAAACCATCTGAATCCACAATCATTAATGCTTCAGAGAATCTGCTGTCCTCTGTTCAGACTGGACATTTAGATGAGAAATTATCTGAAAGCACTGTTACAATGATTTCAGAGAAGACAACTGCCAAATATGTGCTTTCTCCATCAAGTTTTTCATCAAGTTTGCCATCAACAGAGTCTGAAGCTTCAGGAGATGAGACCTCTGATATGTTTAGCAAAGAGTTCACAACAACAAGTTCTTCACTTTATACTCCAACCGAATCAGACCAAGAATTTTCCAAAACACCGTCTGACACAACAGAAACAATCTCAGTGTCCAGCTCAACAGATGCTGACACTACAAGTGATCAGACAACTCAGACTCATAGTAGTGAACCTGTTTTCTTTATCGTCTCTACTGTAACTAGTGCTGTACATCCATTTTCATCACTGAGCACTGGAGACTCAACAGGAGAAACATTTACAAGTAAAGATGTTACATCTCATGCAGCAACAACCACAACTTATCTATTGGAGGAGAAAGATCTGTCAGCAAATCCATCTGAATCCACAATCAATAATGTTTCAGAGAATCTGCTGACCTCTGTTCAGACTGGACATTTAGATGAGAAATTATCTGAAAGCACTGTTACAATGATCTCAGAGAAGACATCGGCCAAAGATGTACTGTCACCATCAAGTTTTTCTTCAGGTTTGCCATCTACAGAGTCTGAAGCTTCAGGAGATGAGACCTCTGATATGTTTAGCAAAGAGTTCACAACAACAAGTTCTTCACTTTATACTCCAACCGAATCAGACCAAGAGTTTTCCAAAACACCGTCTGACACAACAGAAACAATCTCAGTGTCCAGCTCAACACATGCTGAAGGTACAAGAGACCAGACAACTGAGACACATACAAGAGAACCTGCTTCCTCTCTGGATTCTACTGTAAATAGTGCTGTACATATCTTTTTATCACTGAGCACTGGGGACCCAATAGGAGAAACAGTTACAAGTAAAGATGTTACATCTCATGCAGGAACAACCACAGCTACTCCAATGGTGGATAAAGATCTGTCAGCAAAACCATCTGAATCCACAATCATTAATGTCTCAGAGACTCGGCTGTCCTCTGCTCAGACTGGACATGTAGATGAGAAATTACCTGAAAGCGCTGTTACAATGATTCCAGAGAAGCCAATTGCTAAAGATATGCTGTCACCATCAAGTTTTTCTTCAGGTTTGCCATCTACAGAGTCTGAAGCTTCAGGAGATGACACCTCAAATATATTTAGCAAAGAGTTCTCAACAACAAGTTCTTCAATTTATTCTTCAGAACATGAACTTACCAAAACATCATCTGACATGACAGAAAGAATTTCATTGTCCAGCTCAATATATGCTGAAACTTCACGAGATCAGACAACTGAGACACATAGTAGAGGAACTGCTTCCTCTGAAAGCACTGTCATAATGAACTTGGAGAAGACAACTACCAAAGATGTACCGTCAACAAGTTTTTCTGCAAGTTTGCCATCTACAGATTCTGAAGCTTCAGGAGATGAGTCCTCTGATATGTTTAGTAAAGCGTTCACAACGACAGGATCTTCACTTTATACTTCAACCAAATCCAACCATGAACTTATCAAAACATCATCTGACATGACAGAAACAATCTCAGTGTCCAGCTCAACAGATCCTGAAGCTACAAGAGGCCAGTCACCTGATGTGCTTAGTACAGAACCTGTTTCCACTCTTTACACCATACGTGCATTTACATCATCAAGCACTGGGGAATCATCAGGACAAACAGTTACAAGTAAAGATGTTACATCACCTATAGCAACATCTACAGCTACTATGATGGAGGACAACGATCTGTCAGCAAAACCATCTGAATCCACAATCATTAATGTTTCAGATAATCTGTTCTCCTCTGCTCAGGCTGAACATGTAGATGAGATGTTACCTGAAAACACAGTCACAGTGACCTCAGACCTCAAAGATGTCCTTTTATCATCAACATTTTCTTCAAAGTTGCCATCCACAGAGTCTGAAGGTTCAGGGGATGAGACATCTGAAATGTTTAGCAAAGAGTTCACCACTCTTAACCCATTTTATATTTCAAACAAATCAACTGAACAACTCGCCAAAACACCATATAACACAACAGAAGCAGTCTCAAAGTTTAGTTCAACATATGCTGCACTCACAAGTACAGTGTCACCAAAGGGGACACCATCCAGAGATTTTGTTTCACTGTCAAATTTTACTTCAGTTTTCCCATCTTCAGGGTACAATAGTTCAGCTGAGCCCTCTCATATGTTCAGTAAAGAGTTCACAACAAGAAGTTCTTCACTTAATATTACAACCAAATCAGATGATGAAATCACCAGTAATACAACACAAAAAATTAAAGCTTCTGTGAAAATGCAAACAGAACAAACTGACACACAGACCCTTTCTACAGTACCTACTATAGACCTGACCGATGCAAGCTCATTGTGGTCCTCAACTGATGAAAATATCCCAAGAATTAAGCCAACAGAGAGACATTACACAGAATCTGTTTCCACTTTTGTGTCTAATATCTCAGAAGAAAAAGTTCAGCAAGAGGTTTTCAGTGATGAAGATAGAATTACACCGACAACTAAAGCATATGATCATTATATTGTAGCCACTGATGAGGCAGAAATTCATGAGACTGACCATACATTAGATCCAGCGATACCTGAAAGTTCTTCACTTTCCACTTCATCAACAAATGAATTGTTTTCAAGCACATTTCAAACAGTAGTTACAGACTCATCTTCTGAACAAGGTAGTGGAGATATTGCAGAAAATGAAGTGGCTGAAGATGATGGTTCTGTTGAAATATCATCTGCTGTTGTAGAATCAATACCTCACATTCCTACACCATCAGAGGGCAAGACAACTGCTGTTGGTTTTGAGTCAACTCCTGCTTCTGGAGTGCAACCATCAGAAAACATGACGGCAACAATAAATGTTACAACAACTGTAAGTGGACAACCTATACCAAGCTCATTTTTTACTCTCACAGAGGTAAAAGACTCTGGTCAGCAAACACCAGAGAGGCTCACCACAGCTCCCTCATCTATGATCAGAACAGTCACAAGTCAGGAGGTCATGACATCTCAAAGCGAGTTTGCCTCTTCAACGAGTGAATTTAAAGAGGAACCCAGCACCCACCGTACAACAGAAATAGTTAACTCAAGTAACACAACAACAGAGCCTGTTAGTACAAGACTCACAGAGACCTCAGTGTCTTCTAGACCTTCTCATACTATTACTGAATCACAGTTGAATAAAGACACCACAGAATCAATTATTAGTAATGCCGCAATTGGATCAAGTAAACCTAGTCTCACTTTAGTGGCAACAGATGACCACACCGCACCTTCAGCTATCCAAACAACGACTGTTCCTTTCAAGCACATCCAAACATCAACAGGCACTGCCAGTTACGAAGCAAGTTCAGTTCTTCTCAGGACAAAAACAATGTTTACATCTTCTAGCAAAAAACATAGCATTCATACAACAATTTCATCTGATACAGAGGATGACACAACAGATGATGAAGGCTCAGGGGTGTCCCCTGTCACACATGTTTCATCAGCAGCCATCAAAACTCAAACTGGTTCTCCTACAGTTCATATAACTAGCACTGGCTTCACAGAACTTGACAAAGACATCACCATAACACAAAATTCAAGCTCTATCACATCTGCGTTTGTAGACAGAGAAGGATCTGGTATTGTAGAAGATGACCAAGAAACTACTCAACTAGGTTCTGGTGAAGAGGACAGAGTGAGCCCAACAGAGGAAATGTCTGACAATTATACTGATGAGGCAGAAATCAGTGAGGCTAACCGCACATCAGAGCCAGGGAGTTTTGTAAGTTCCTCCCATTCCACGTCCTTCACAACTAAATCAACGTTGTTGCCTAGCACTGTCCAAACAGGAGTGATATCTACTAAAGGTAGTGAAATAACAGCTGAAAGTGAAGTGGATGAGGATGATGGCTCTAGTGGTGAAATATCCCCAGCAGTTTTTGAGTCAATTCCTCTTGAAAATATACCCTCTGAGATCAAAACAACTTCAACTACAATCACACAACCACAGATAACTGAAGATGCAACACCTGCTGTAATACTGTCAAGCACATCTGAGGCTTTATCAGGTTCTGAGACACAAAAGAGTACCTTACAGCCAAACACTCCAGAAACCAACTTAAATGGGTTTGAATTAACAACCACAGAGGATGACACGGAATTTACCTCACCAGGAGATCCTACTGCTGAGACATCCAAAACACCAACTACTAAGGCATATGAGGACCTAACTGTAAGAACCGATGAGGCAGAAGTTGAAGAGGCAGAGGAGAAAACAGGTTTCTCGAGTGCTGCATCTGCAGGAATGACCTCTACCCAGTCAGCTGTAACTTTTGCAACTTCACTTTCAGAGGATGGCAGTGGGGAAGACTCAGCTGAGGGGGATGGAGCAGAAGATGATGGATCAGGTGATGATTCAGCTCCTGTGACATCTTCACCTTTGTTATCAAGCTCAAAGATGGCAGAAACAACCATTAGCATAACACCCTTTAGCTCAGTCAACAGTGGACAGTACAGTACAGCCAGAGTTGTTTCACAGGGACACACATTCTCAAGCACAAATGCTGAAGGTTTCGCTCTAGTCTCAGTGACAGCACCAACAGAGCAGGAATATTCTGGTGTTTCTGTCTCAGATATAGCAGCCACTAGCTTTACAGCTCCTGGAACACCAACTGGTGTGATAACAAGCCACACTAAATTGCCTTCTTTCGTGACACCTCAAGATCCTGTGTCCACCACTACTCCATTGGCGCTGTCTAAGGGCAGTGGTGATCAGCAAGTCACTCCAACAAGTCCAGTCTTAATATTCACAGAGGAGGAGGAAGATAAAGATAAGCTACTTTCAACTGTTACAGAGAGTATAAGAGATGATGGCGTCAAACCAGAAGTTTCCATTAAGGATGACATGATTATTGATGCAGATACTTTATCTGTTTTAGAGCACTCTTCTCCCTTCGCCCCTACAATTGCTACAGAAGAAGCAGCTGGGGTAACCCCAATTGTCATGACGGCACAACCTTCAAACTTTATGACAGAGCCAGAAGGATCTGGAATGGATGGCACTGAGTTACCTCATTTACGTGTGTCATTTGAAACAACAACAGATAGGTTAATAGCTCAACAAAACCAATCAACCACAGACATCCTGCTGAGCAGTTCAACATATTTAGAAGAGAACACACAAGCAACACAATCTCCTGAGGCTACTGATGCTGATGTACCTGAACACGCACAAGATGGTCAGACCTCCACAAAATCCACAGAACTTACAATGAGACACTCAGGAGACACTTTGTCTACGGATGATTGTATTTTGGAAACATCCACTTTAACCCCCCTGACATCTCAAGTGTCCACAGAAATCATAGAAATGTTCTCAGCTGAAGGGGACTCATTTGAAGTTGTATCAACACATACTGGAGATGACGTAACATCTGCCCCATCAAGTTCTGAAGAAAGTGTTTCTTCACAACATCCAGGTGATATCACAGACTCTGAACAGTCATTTTCTCCAGTATTGGATTTAACAAGCACTGCATCTTTTCATACTTCATCAAGTGCTAGCATGACTGAACCTGCCAAAACGACTACAAGTACATATACCAAAACAGCAGCAACTGATGATAATGATTTAACAGCTGACACAGAGGAAAAATTGTACATAACAAGTTCTGATGACATTGAACTCAGTAGTGCTTCTACTCATAAGGTAATTCAGGGAAGTGAATTAACAAGCACAGATGTATCAACTAGATCTGGTATTTCAGAGAAAATCACAAGTGCATTATTTTCTTCAACAGATTATGGCTCAGGTGATCAAACAATTGAAATGGTTACAGGACTGTCTGATTTAACAGACTCTCCTTTAATATCTGAAGATGATTCATTGCCATCATCTATGGAGAGTGGTATTGTGATTCACTTTGCAACAACCTCTTTGCCTGAATCATTTATAGCAACTGATGGGGAACCATATCACCAAGCTTTGTCTGAGATGACAGTGACACATAACCCCAACACAGACATCAGGATTGATGAAGATGTGTCATCGTCATCAACAACCATTCCCACATCTCTTATATCTGCATCAAAGTTTAATATGACTACAGACTCAGAAACATTAGTGCGATCTCCTTCATCTACATCCATACCAGGGCTGGTTGACAAAACAGGAGCTCCACTTTCCTCTGAGGAAGGGACAGATGAAATAATCGATTATGATACAAAAACTGAACCTTACATAACAGTATATTCCATACCAGATTCAATGAACAAAACAAACATTGACAGTGAGGCTGACTTAGACGTTAGCTCAGAAGATGTGACTAGCATTGATGACATCACCCAACCTGAAGGTGAAAAGAATTTTCCCACCTCACAGCCTAATGTAGAGACTAGTTTTGAGATCACCTCACAGCCTGATGTTGAGACTGGTTTTGAGACCACCTCACAGCCTGAGGTTGAGATTGGTTTTGAGACCACCTCACAGCCTGATGTTGAGATTGATTTTGAGACCACCCCACAGCCTGATGTTGAGACTAAATTTGAAATCACCTCACAGCCTGATGTTGAGACTAGTTTTGAGACCACCTCACAGCTTGGAGTTGAAACTAGATTTGAAACCACCTCAGAATTAAAAACTGACACTGGCATAGAGACCTCCTCAAAACCTGAGGAGGACAGTGCAACAAGTGTTGATAGAAACACACAGGCAGAAGATTTGAATACTGAGACTATCTCTCAGCTTGACACTGAAACAAGCTTTGAGACTACCATGCAACCAGACATTGAGAGTGAAACTACTTTTGAGAGTATCTCAAGAACTGAGAGTGATGCTTCAGTCACCATCTCACCAAACAGTGGAACAAGTGGTTCAGAGAGAAGCACATCTGGGGAGGTAAACACCATATCTTCCAATAAGCATCACTCCACAACCAGACTTTCTAATGTCACAGATGAACCAAGTTCCGCTGCTATAAGTGAAGATAAAATCTTGGAAGAAAGAGTTGATAGAGGATTCAGCACCACTATACAACCTCAATTTGATGGTTCTGAAACTTCCAGTAGTTTGAAGAGCTTCTCAGAGGAGGATTCACATATTATCCCATCATCTGATGAGGTTCAGGCAGTAATTCTGTCTACTGCAACAACCTCACCTTTACTTATGACACCTGAGTCTGATATAAAGATTGTTAGTAAGGAAACTACCTCAAGGAAACAAGAGGCAGCTGGTCAGATTGAGGAAGCTGTGACTCCTACAACTGAGATTTCAATTCAAAATGAAGATCAGATGACATCGTCAGTACCTACCACCCAGAGCGAAACTACAACACCATTTTCTTCTCTTGAAGACGTATCTGAGGCTGCTTTGGTTAAAAGCCCACCTGCAAGTGCACAGAATGAAAGCACAACACACAGTACAGCAGACCTTCCATACACAATGATCGGACAGATATTTGATATTCCAGGTAGGATGTAAACACTGTTTTAAAGACCAAATTAACATAATGAATATATTGTATTTTCAATACATATACCCTTATTCTTCTTTGACATGCCTATATCCACTCTCTCTTACTGCAGATGTTCACTCCTGTTCTGATGATGTTTGCTTGAATGGCGGTTCTTGTGTAAAAATAGGCGGTGCTCAGATCTGCAGCTGTCCACCTGGATACAGTGGTGACCAGTGTGAAATAGGTATGCTGTGTCAGTGTTTCATTCATTTATTAAAGGTGCACTACAGAACTTTGGGCTCAATATTGCCATCTGTGGCGAAAAATAAAATGACAAGTTACATATTTTGCATAAGCTGTGCTTTGCACTGCTGTTCTGCTTGAATTAATTTGATTGTTTAAGCCATGGAGTAGTATGTCTGTCGCAGTAACGTGCGGTGAAATCTTGTCATGGGTAGGCTGTGACCTATCAATGTGGCATATATGTTCATATATTCATTCAGTTAATGTAGCAACCCAAGTTCATATCAGGCATCATCACATCGCTGCCTGCATACAGCAAAGTCAGTCATATGTGAGGCTAATGCACAATCAAATCAAATTAATGGACACATCTATCTTATGATGACTTATACAACAAACAAATGTTTTGTGCGGGACACAGTAAGAGAGGGAAGCGGCGCGGTGTCAGCGAACCGACAAGCAGCCTAGTCACTCCTTCAAAATGCGCAAACGCGCACAGACAGCCACACACAAGCTATTGGTCTGGTGACGGCGCACCAGGATTTGAATAGGCTACAGTCAGAAAACATTGTGTCAGCAGTACAGCTTTAAAGTACAAAAACAGCTTATTCGCTCCAACAAACTGCGCTAGGCGCACACACCGACACGCAATGAGCATCTGGCGACGGCGCACCAGGATAAAAAAAAAGAGAACTAGAAAACAGCATTTTAACCCTTACGAAATGCACCATAATCGCACAGATAGACATACAGTACAAATGTGGCAGAGGTGATGGAAGAGAGAACATTTTGGTGTCAGCGCACAGCAGGCCTATAGCCCACCATCAGACAACACACACAAAGCCAATATACGGGTTTAAAAAAAATATATATATAAATGAATAGTTTACGTTTTAAAGGGGGTGCTTACTTTTATTTGTAGACGAAGTCCATACGTCTATCCCTCTGGACAAAGCTGTCAATTACTTTGTTGTAAAAGTCCTCTTTGTTGGGTGTATTACTCAATTTCATGAGTTGACAGCCAACGCTAGGCGCCGCTAGATGCTAGTATCGGGAAACGCGGATTGAGTGAGAGCGAGTGGATCACGTGACATGAAGCAAGCTCGGTCTCTGCCTCAATGTTGATAATTCAAGACAGCATGAGAACTGATTGCGCATGCGCAAATCTACGTAAACTACGTTCTATGGACCAAAGAGGCACTGCTAACCTCTGCCTCAATGGCCATGGCCTTGAATTTCCTGCATGAAACAATGGTTTTTAGGAGCAAACAATGGCAAAAATGAGTATATTATGTGTATTCCTGAAAAACTTTGTTACAAAAAATAATATTTGGAATAAAATAAATGCAATTAATAATGTGGTTTGAGGTTAATTAATAATGCTCTTGGAATTAATAAATGTAATGTCAACATTGGTGAGGCACTGTCTACCCTGCCTACCCTGACCGCACCTCCCTGGTCTGTCGCTATAGTACCAGACCTTCTTTACTCTATTTATGGAAATGATGTAACTATACCAAGGAAAATGTTGTAAACCAGAAATTTCCCACCCACCCACAAAATATAAATTATTATTGTATACTTTAATTTTTGTCTTACCCTAATTTTTATTCTTTGGTCAATAAGGGGATTTTAAACACAAAAAAAGTCTTCTGTAGTGCACCTTTAAATTCTCATGAACTCCAACTAATTGTAACGCACATAAATACATTATTTACCTTATTTTAATTAAATGTTTTTATAGATATTGATGAATGTCACACAAACCCTTGTCGTAATGGAGGAACATGTATTGATGGCCTTAACTCATTCACCTGTGTATGTCTTCCAAGTTATGCGGGAAATCTGTGTGAGCAAGGTAAGAGTTTATTTAACATATAATTACTTAATTTCTTTACGTATAAGTTTGTAGATACCCAAGGAAGGTCACAATACTAGATTAACTTGCTGATAATGCCCTCTCCCTGGACAGCACGCCAAATACGCATAAATTTACTCCGTTATTATGATATGTAAGTGTGAACTGTTGTATGCTAGCAGATAGACATAATGATGACTTTCCACTGTTTAAGAGGATACAGTTTTTTAACCTTCTCATTTGAGCACAGCTCCGTCACTTTACATGAGTGAGGTTACTTTCTTGAGAGTTTTATCCCCTTCAAAGTATTTGTACACATTAAAATGCTAACAGTGAAATCTCTTCAGTTCAACTCACATCTGGCTATTGTCAGAATTAAAACAAATTAAAGCCGACGTCATGAGTGCATTACTGTCTTGAGTACTCTGAACAGGATTTTCATCTCAAACTTGAGATAGCATCAACATTACAGACACAAGGAAGTCTCCTGCACAGAAACTGCCTCCTGTTACTACTCAGTGATTCAGTAGAGACTCAAATTGTAAGTGCAAGTGGCTTAGTCTCAGACATAGCTGCTTACAGAGAAAGCAGAAATGCAGAAAATTCTGCTAAATGCTAAATGATAAGCCAAAATCCAGCCAACATTGCTTCATGCATTTTCACATGCATTTGTACTGATGTTACAGGTAATTTAATGGTTAATAATATATTAATGAGAATTTTAATAGTTTTATTCTTTGGTATAGTTTATTCTTTGTTGCAGTAGTGACACATCAGGACCTGACATTTTTCCTCCTGCATGCTAATTGCAGAAAGTTTAGAGATACCCCCCCCACACACACACCAATTAGTGGTTCTGTCTGGGCAAGTCTGCTATAATCACAGTGATTTCAAACAAGGAATCAAAGCTCTCAGCTTGATGTAGAACAGCCCTGGGTTGAGCCACAAACAGTCAGTAAGTGCGTTTACAAGCACTTTAAAAGTTTGCTTTCAGCTGGACTAAAACAATAATTTGCCTTTCTAAAATATCATGAGAATGACTGAAGTTGTACCAGCAGAGGCTGTAGCTCAAAAAACTGCTTTAGCTTGATTATAACCGTGTGTACAAACATACTTACTGTGACTGATAGGACACACATTATTTGCTAATTTAATATGATCATAGAATCAAATGGGGGGGTTTAGGAACTTTAAAATCATTTGTCAAGTAGACTTATAAATTGCTGGGTTCATAATATGCTTACTTCAAAACTACGAGTTTTTCCAAATGGTTTGTGGCTGTTTTACAGGTCTGCTTTGCTCCAATGCCTCTTGCTTAAACAATGCCTCAGAGCAAAACACCCAATCTTCACCATGGCACTGCAGACATTCTTATGCAAAAATGAATTGGCTTCCTGATATGATAGCCACAAGGGTGTAGCTCTTGCTCTAAGTGATCTCGTTTAACTGACATGTAATTTAAAACGAGGATGAAAGGGAGTTATAACACATTCCCTCAGGTCCAGTGTGAGTGGGAAATCATTCTCACTTGAAAAGAGTGCCACTGATAAAAACAAAAAAACAAAACAAGGTTTGATTTATTGTACTGATAACAGCCTAACAGCCTCAGTGTAAGCCCAAAGGTAAAGGACTAATAAAAAGAAATTGACAGTAGACAATATCAAGCACCCTTTTCCACTTCCAGCAACAGGATTATCTCAGTTTCAGGGTCTACATGTCAAGTGTATGTGAAGTGCATCAACAAAAACTCACACATGATTTTCTACAGACACTGAAACATGCAGCTACGGCTGGCACAAGTTCCAGGGCCACTGCTACAAATACTTTCCTCATCGGCGTAACTGGGACACAGCAGAGCATGAATGTCGTCTCCAGGGGGCACACCTTGCTAGTGTCCTGTCCCATGAGGAGCAGCAGTACATCAACCGTAAGTATACATAAACCCAAGTTGGTCATTCTGTCTAATATCATCAGCTCTAATCAATTACATTTACATGCAAACGAACAGTTATTTAGGAAGGATACTGCTGTTTTGGTTCCATTTTGTTTTTTGTTTTACTTCTCACTACAAAAGTGATCAGAGTTATGGAATATTCCACTGGTTCAGGAATGTTTAGCTAAAGAGGACTTTAGAGTTTAAAGAAAAGTTGGTTTATCACCAATAAAAAAGGGGCCAAATGCTGCTCCAGTCCTAGATGCAGGAAGTGTGATGTATAACAACAAAAATGCCTTTTATTTTTAACCACTGACAAAGAGTTCCTAATATGGCTGGTGAATTGACTTTTGTTTCTCTCTCCTCTCGTAGGCCTTGGCCATGACTACCAGTGGATCGGTCTGAATGATAAGATGTTTGAGAATGATTTCCGGTGGACGGATGGTAGTGTTGTGGTAAGAAAATTCTTCAGAACTTGCTTGTTCTGTTTTAGAAAGATGGTATTGACACAGTGGACAATGTAGATTAAAACTTTATGAAGTTTCTTGTATTTTTCATGATGTTTGCAGATTTTATTTCTTTAAAGGGTTATTCATTTAAATAACATTGTTAATTTTTAGCAAGAATTTGTTAATGTGAAAAAAAGTAAAACAGGAGACATATGCAGCAATCTCCCTGGTTCTAGAGGTGTTCCTCCATGGAAAGTGGCTAATTACAGTTGTTTAGTCCTGACTGGGCTCTCACTTCAAAGATAACGGCAGCATTTTGTGGGGAAGGGCCACACAGCCCTGGAGGGCAGGAGATAGGAGTTTTCATCTGTGGAAGTCCTCTCAGGACTGGAGGATCAAAATAAATAAGGGTAGAGGAAGCTTACAGGTGTGGACAGGTAATGGAGGTGCGAAGGATGAGCAGCACCTGGAACTGGCTGCACTAGATACAATCCAGACCTAAAATATGAGTGTGTGACAGTTCAGTCCAGTTGGCATCAGTGAGGGGCTATAAACATGTCCTCTGGAGTTTGCAAGCACTCTTATTGTATTCTGTGTACAGAAGAGTTATTATATGAAGAGTTGATATTTGTCATGTATTTAAGTATGTGCCATTGGAGTTATCCAGAGGGTCAAACATTGCATTACGTCAATTTTCAAGCAGGAAGCGCACATTCTTTTTTTAAGAGAATAATAACAGGACTTCTTGGGCGATCGGTGTAGTATTCAAAGGGTTGCTGAAAGACCACAGCTTCAACATGTCTCAGTTGGGTATAATTACTTAATGTTTAATATATGTACAAACTTCACAGTTTTAATTTAGGATACAAAATAGATATGGAAGAGTGCCAATATACATTTAAATTCATATTATTGTTATGTTAAAACAATAGGCCCTATACTGTACCATTTAATCTCAGCAGACTAAGAGAATGTTGTGTAGTTGCAGTATAAACACAGCATCTGGAGTAGTACCTCAAAACAATTTAAATCTGTTTAAATATATAAGCTCAAGCTCACTGTAAAGTGTTTCTTTTTGTTGGCATTATTAGTTACTTTCTTTATAGGTTTGGTCTTTTCAATTGCTATAGTCATTCGTCCACAGCTGAGAGAGATGACGGATGACATCATACTTGCAAATACATTGAATCAAGTTTGTCCATGATAGTTGAATATAGATGTATTACTACAACTACAACTATGACTACTATCTTCCAAATGCATTACACCACTCATGGCAGCTGCTGATAGCAGTTTACGCCCCCTACTGGACTGTGACTGTATCATTTACTTTAACCCTTTATGCCGTAATTCTGTCATGTTGACCTACAAAGGACCCCCCCCCCCCCCCAAAAGAAAATCCCTTCAAATAATATTTTTAAAAACTGAAATAAAACAAGTTGACAAAACAAGCAAACAAACAAAAAAAGAATACAAGATTGAGAAGAATCTCATTATGTTAAACTGCATAGTCTAACATAATGAGAGATTTACAAATATTTTTTAAGTTATCATTTTCAACTGGAAAGACCAAATTAGCTAAAGGATTTTTAGGGAAAATGTGGATCCGAATATAGATGAGCTATAATAGTGCAGCTGCCATAAATATTCGAGAACCACAGGTGTATGTAGGCATCCTGCTGCATACTGAACAAATATGAAATCATACATATGGATGTAAAAGAATATATACAGCACAAGCAGAATATTGCTGTTTTGAGCCAGGTTGCATTTTAAGTTGTGCAGGTGTGTTGAATGCAGTTTCTTTTAAACACTCGAAAAATACATTGTCATAACTCAAAGTGTATCATAATATAATTATGAATTATCTGAATAATTATCTGAAATGTATTTATATATTATAATTGTCTTTCTCACATTAACTTTTTCATCTCTATCCATATTCTTCCCCTGCAGCAATATGAAAACTGGAGACCGAACCAGCCAGACAGTTTCTTTTCCTCAGGGGAGGATTGTGTGGTAATGATCTGGCATGAGGACGGCCAGTGGAATGATGTTCCCTGCAACTACCACCTCACCTTCACCTGCAAAAAAGGCACAGGTGAGCTTTTAGCACCTGGATGGGGGGCATTTCTAAAATAATAGGGGATGCAAAGGTAGACATTTATTTTCAGTCTAAACTCCATCAGTGGTTTTTAAATAAAGATGTTTTATTATAGGGAATCTGTGAAAATTTGGATGACTGCTATACCCTAAGATGATATATCTTTGGTTGTTTATAGACAGGAAGAGAGCAGTGTTTATGGATTTGTCTGCAGTGGTTTAAAGCAGCTAAAATTTTGAAATAACATTTCATATTCAGTCCTCCATTACTGATGGTTACCCTATTATGTGCCGTTTTCAACAGTGTCCTGCAGTCAGCCACCCCTCGTCCTTAACGCCCGCACATTTGGCCAGCTGCGCCCACGCTATGAGATCAACTCCCTGATCAGGTACCAGTGCATGGGCGGCTTCATCCAGAGACATGTTCCCCTCATTCGCTGCAGAGGAGACGGCTCATGGGATTTGCCCAGGATTTCCTGCACGAGTCGTAAGTATTCTGTGAAAATCTATCACAAACAACATTTTTCTATCCCTGTAGAGCTTGAATGCTCATTTTGACCTAGATACTACAAACAATACTCTGGTTTGAGTTTATATATATGCATACACTATATAGCCAAAAGTATTGGGTCAACCCTTCTAATGAACATGTTTGACTACTTTAGTAATTTCCATGAGTACAAATCTTAATGTTTAAGCATATAATGATATTCTAGGGAATTGTGTGTTTCTAATTATATTGCAACAGTTTGGACAGGACCCTTTTCTATTCTAACATGACAGTGTCTCCGTGTATAAGGCAAGGTTCAAAAATAAATGATTGATTGAGTCAGTGTGGAAGAACTTGACTGGTCTGCAGAAAGCCAAGTACTGATCCCAGCTGAACACCTCTGGTGTGACTTTATATGTAGACCTTGAGCCAAAAACCCATCACCAAACACCAATGACTTGTATAGACACTAGAAGGACAAAAGTGTTGGGACACCCCCTTCTTTAGAACAGAAGAAGGCACTAACAAAACTGTGGCAACAAAGATGGAAGCATAATTCATGTATTTAAAAACTGTATTTCCATCTCTGCAACAGTTTTGAAAGTGTCTAAAATGACTGTACCCATATACAAGTCATTGGTGTTTGGTGATGGGTTTTTGGCTCAAGGTCTGCATTTAAAGTCACACCAGAGGTGTTCAGCTGGGATCAGGACTTGGCTTTCTGCAGACTAGTCAAGTTCTTCCACACTGACTGAATCAATAATTTATTTTTGAATTATTGATTATATTTTGCAATATAATTAGAAACACACAATTGCGTAGAATATCATTACATGCTTTAACATTAAGATTTGTACTCATGGAAATTACTAAAGTAGTCAAACCTGTTCATTAGAAGGGGGTGACCCAATACTTTTGGCAATATAGTGTATATGCAGAAAAATGTATCTTATGTTGACCAAGGCAGCAGTTGTTTGATTAAAAATATCATCCATGTTAAAAACTGTTGAGCTGCTTAATGTTTTTGTGGGAAAAAAACCCCAAACTTTAAAACTCTAGTAGACATTTATAATATATTTTATGCATTAAAATTATAGTTCTAATTTAATTCAATGTACTTGTATTTTATTTCCAGCCTCCAACTTTCAAAGGTCCTATGCAAAGTATCAGACATACAGAGTTTTTCGCAGTCATCAGAAGAGACTGGCAGAAAATTCTGTTGATGTACCCCGACGACACCATCGCCATGGTGTAAAACACAATCGGAAGCAACAATAGTTGCTATTTTAACACAATCCTTTTAATGTATTTTGATAGCATATGACGGATTTGCCTACTGGCTGAAAGAAAAGATTATAAAATAAAAGATTATTAAAAGGACCAGAAAAGAGTGGAATATCACTGGAATGACAGAGAGATAGTTTTTTAAGAACTACATAAATGACACATTCAGCTGGCCTCTGAAAACACAAAAAATGATCTGACCTGCCCACCATCTGTTCTGCTTCTTTTTAGGAATACACAGTGCCTTCGTAATTTTTAACTCACAATCCAGATGTAAGTGAGCTATAATAGTGCAACCTATTTTAGCTTCTCAACATAATGGTACATTTTGATACACACTTTGCCGTATGTTTCTTTCAATCTTCGTCAAGTTTACAAGAACCACAGGTGTATGCAGACATCCTGCTGCTTACTGAACAAATGAGAAATCGTACATAAGAATGTGAAAGAATATATATTTATACAGAGAGAGTGAGCAATGGCTCACATGGAGTCAGTGTTTGTTGTGGTACAAAAAGCCAATAATATCATTACAAAACTGCAACCAATGCAGTGGATGGTTTTGATATCTTAAAGTCAACACAATTGACTTTAAGCTATTCCCTATTGAAAAGCCATGTCGATTTTAGATTATTTATATTCCTCTGTTTGATGTTTCTTTCAAGTGTTTACAATGCAAATCCGTTTCATATACATTTAATTCCACCGTCAATTATCTATAAATCAAAAGAAATTATACTGTATGTACTTCACATCATTTTCATCAACTTTCATGTTTTTTCTCAGACAGTTTAAAACTACTTTAAAGAGAATGTACTTTGTGAGATGCTTAAAAGACTTGAACGAGTGCCTTTTTAACAAGATGCCTATAATTTATTTCTTGAGCTGCTCCTTGTTTTCTCATTGTTGTAGCGAGATAGAACACACTGAGGACTTCACTTGGCCAAACGGCACATTGATAGAGTTCAGTATATTAGTGTGGAGGACAGTGTGTCAGTAGCTGGCAGTGATCTGACTAATAGATGACATTTGGAACTCACAGAATTTAGATGGATTTCATCATGACATTTGGGGTGTATCAATGGACCAAAAGAAGAGGACTCATAGTAACAGCTTTAACAGCAATATTTGTTGAACTGGTCATCCATTTGTTTATTCCCATTTTTTTTTTTTTTTCTTTAAGACCTTTTCTTTTGTGTGTTTACTTGTGTTGGTTTTTATAAAAAAAAATCCCCCTCTCAAAAGTGCACATATATTTTTTTTTATTTATAGTATAACTTGTTTATTGTCAAATGTGATTGTCTGGAATGTTTGTGAAATGAAAAAAAAAAATGTAAGGAATGTTTTTTTATGCCTTCTGTGTAAACAAAGTTTATTATATTCTACTTGCATTCCTGGTCTTTTTGTGTTCCGATATGAAGTGAATTTTGGCTTATTGGAAGGGCTTAATGGTAGATATAGTTAATAATAGGGGGCGTAATTTGAAATATTTTTACATTGACAAATCTAATATTTAATATAACATTAAACTATATAACAATATAATAAAATGTGACCGGGATAAGCGAACATACTTTAGTGTAGTGTTCATCAGCAGTCCCTAATGTTGACCACCAGATGGTATTGGTTCACTAACATAAGGGCACTTGAACCTGAATAATTCTACAAATATCATTACTGTAAATTATGTTTTGTAAAGCTGAATTTCATTAATACCATACCATTTTTTTTAAACAGCATATAACAGTAATAGCCTACCCTTTAAATGTAAGAAAGCACCTTTGTAGACTATTTTTGGATACTTTTATTTAGTTTCTATATGAAATGACAACCAAACACATAAGAAGCCTAAAAAGGTTTGTTCTCTTTTTTTATTGTCAAGTTGCCTACCTCTGTTGATTATAGTTTTGTAAGTACATTACAATGTAGAAGGACATTTTTGATGTGCCTTGTGTTTTTGTAGTTCCATTGCCATATTTAATTTTACATGAATGTGTTTCCCCGCTGGTACCGCTGTGTCATTTTTCATTAATACTGATGTTTTTCTCATTTAAGACTTGGAAAACACGTTGCCATTTTCCATTGCAGAAATCATTTATTTATTTATTTTTAAACAACTGGAATTAATTTACGGTTTAAAAAAGGCTAAATTAGTCACAGAACATTGTATAATGCTTCCAAGGCTTCTCATAGACCTAAAGTCGAGATATTATAAATAATTTAATAAACATCCTCATCATAGAAATTATTCATCATATTGATGGCGATGCATAATAGTTTAGATAGATGGAGAGCAGGAGCTATTTGGATCATGAAAAGAACTCTTCTCAAAAGCAGCAGAGTATTAGATTAGCAATATGTTGTTAATTTCAAGTTAATTCAATAGTTTGTGTTGGGAAATGTACGTCATGCGTAGCCAAGCTGGCATTCACTCTGCAACAAACATTTGTGTTCTGGACCTTAAAAATACATGGTTATAGGAATTGTAGAAATAGAGTTTAATGGAGAATGAAAAAAAACCCATTTCATTTCTATGCGTTTTATTTTTCATTTAAAATTTGATTCATAAACCATTCAATGCGTTTCAGATTTTTCAAAAAAGAAAATATTTTGTGCATGACAAAGACAAACTCAAGCAAAATGTCACTTATGTGCACCGTGGCTTTTGCAGTTCAAAGCAAAGTTATAAGTGGAGAATATTTTCCCCTCCCATAAGCAACATTTCAATACAAAGTGGCAAATAATAGATGTTACGTTCATCAGTAAATAGATCTCATTATCTGAAGTCGTCCACAACATTCCAATGTTACTGTTCTAACTTGGGCAGGATTTTATATATGGCTTTTAGTGCTGTTCCTCTTTTTGCAAAGAACAGTGGAATTACAATATGATTCATTTGAGAATTATTCATATCTACACTTAAGCAGTTAGGCTCAAGCTAGTCGTAAAACGTTGTATATACAACTGGTCCTCAAAGAATCTCTCAGTATAAATTCTGTTTGTAGTTTTCTGCCATATAACGAAGTACAATGCATCATCAGCAGTTTGTCAAATTCTGTCTCTGTCTGTGATGAAATACTTGTGAAAATATATGCAGGGACAAACACAATTAAACAAGAATAAGAAAAATACAAAATACACATTTTTTTAAAAAGGGTAGACATGAGGAATGAATGTTACAATGATGAATATACAGTATATTCATATAGTTATTATAAAGCATTGTAAAACTAAGGGCCAAACTCATTCATTTGATATTTCAAACAGATAATATAAGATCACAGTTCAGAGCATTGGATTATATACCAACACATGAAATACCAAAAATACATAGTTGTAAAGAAATTAGTATTTGAGTAGGAAAAGAAAGGTGTCAGGTCCATTTTGCATTTCAGTTTGGGCAAGTTTCAAAACCTTCCTGTCAACTTTATACTGTTCAGTAACATTTCAATATTTTATTGCAATATCACAATGGTGATCCTTGACAAACTTACATTTAAAATGGGTTTTGATCAAAATGACGTGACTTTAACTTTCCTTCTAGCTAAGTATCCTTCCTGAATGCAATTTGTGTTATTCTCGTTGCTTCGTTGTTCAGACATATGGTGTACAAATCTACATAAATTGTAAATGATAGGTGAAATAACTGTTTACATTAATATTCAGAATGTTGCATTATGAAACTGTTTTTTTACACTATCCTTTCTATAATTGTCACAGTTGTAGCTAGTTCATGCAAAGAGTCCTTCATAAGTTTGGATGTGGAAACCTGTGTATTGCTGCTCTTTCGTTGGAGACGTGACATGAAGCGCTTTACGGCTGAGGTTTGTAGCAGTAGACTCCGTACAGCTTCTGCTTTTTGTCAGGAAAACCAACAAAGCGAACTGCAGCCTCCGTGGGACTGCAGTTCTTCCTGGGCCTGGAGATAGGGTAACGAACGCTACCGTCGGCCAGCCAACCGGCATCACAACTATCATATCCCAGCAGCTTCCAGGCAGCGTATATATGGCCGACCTTTGCGATCTCAGCTCCATCTCTCTTACACGCATCAACAGCCTCATCAAAGTTCAGCCTCTTGGGCTGGATCAAGTAGTAAAAGTGTCCTGTGATGTGAACCAAAGAGTTTCAGGGTTGTGGACACAGACACTAAACGTTATGCTCCATTTTATACTAGAATTGAATGGTTTAACTCACCTCTAAGGCTGGCTGTGAAGCAGAACACATCATAGCGTTTGTTGGACTTGTCCTGTTGGCCGTAGGTTCTCAGTCCGGCTGAGGTCCTCGCGCCTCCGCAGGGCTCTCTGGGTTTGGTGATGGGATACTGCACGGTTCCGTCATTGAGCCAGCCAGCATTGCACCAATCCATCCCATTTATCCATTCCCCATAGAGCTGGTCGAAGGAGGCGACCACAGCGTCCTGCTCCAGACACGCGGCCTCAGCGTCTTGGAAGTTGAGGTTGTACCGCCCCAGACGAGGGGAGTACGGGAAAACAACCCCTGTGAAAGAAAGCAAATTTTCCCCTAAGGAAAAGTTCAACTGAGTTTAACATCAGGCTGGTTTGATGAACACATTTTAGGACCACCCCACACTCTCAGAAATAAAGGTACAAAAGCTGTCACTGGGGCGGTACCTTTTCAAAAGGTTCATGTTTTTACCTAAAGGGTCCATTTTGGTACGTTAAAGGTACATATTATTACTTAAAGTGTACATATTTGAACCTAATAGTGTCCCTTTTGAAAAGGTACCGCACCAGTGACAGCTTTTGTACGTTTATTTCTGAGAGTGCACGGAACGAATAAGAATATTATTAAAACCCTAAGTTTTAGTTTTCTAAGAGCCTCCCTGCTTAGTTGAAAAGATTTATGTGGTACGGTGTTAGAAAAAAAAAAAAAAAAAAAAAATTAAAAGAAAGAGAAAATTACTTGCAGGGCTTAGGCTTTTCAATCTTAGAGTCCATTGTTCCAAGGTTAACAATGACTAGTTGTGCCAGCCTGTTTCATTATGCTCATGCAGCTCACATTTTCTGTGTAAAGATCCCCATTGTTTCTCTGGAGCCAAGTCTGCAATGGTGGTCTTGGCCAAAAGCACGAATTACAGGATATTACTGGAGAATGAGCAAATGATAAGTGGCAAAAAAGTATTGAAAGAAGAGTGTCTTCACATTTCAAGTGCTCATGTCTAAGACTGTTTGCTGAAATTAACAGCTCAAATGTGACTTCTGAACTGTAGAAAGTGAATGAAATACGTTTATATAGCAATGGCAATGTGTTGCAGATTACAGCCAGTGCATATACAGTATGCCAAAACAGAGACATATATGGAAAATCTCGACTTTTTTATCTCTATTTGGCTATTTATAAAGTTTATTTTCTATAGTAAGTCACTTTGGATGAGAAGAGCATGCTAAAAAAAAAAAAAAAAAAAATACAGGTTAAATGCTAACTTATATGACATCATGAAATAATAAAGTTACCTTGCAATTCAAGGTCCACTTCAGTAATTTTGTCGTTCATGCCATTGATGATCTCACACCTGTATGTGCCATAGTCGTTTAGATCTAGGTTTGTAATAACTAAAGTAGCATCTTTGTCATCCATCTCCAACAGGTAAGCGCGGTTCTGGAAATTTCCATAGGTTCTCTTGTGGAGCCCCATGGAGATGAGTACATCGGTTTCTGTAGAGTCATCCTCAATTTTGGTCCATTTGATTCTGTTTCCAAACAAACTGGACTGACCTTCCAGTCTGCAGGGCAGGGTGATATTGTCACCTCTGTTGGCGTAAACCTTGATCCTTGATCCACTATCTGAAATAAAACAAAAGCAGATGTCTATAACGACGTTTTCTTTGTACTGAAACCACACATTGGGTTTACTTAAAGTTGTGAAGAAGCCTGCAGTAGTCACAAAAGAAAGAAACGTAGCACCACACATATCTTAGCTGAAGAAATAATCTAATTATGATTCACTGGAATCAGATGGTGTGCTTGCACACACACACTGGGGAACCACAGACACCATTTTCCTCCATTTTGTGTCAAATGTTCCCTCCTTAAAGCTCAAATTTTTGCTCACAGATGCTGTGTCTACATCTCTGGTATAGTTCCTATGTCTGCTTGTGGTTAGGGGCATAATTGTCTCATTAAGCTCCTTGAGATGCTTCCTGATCTCTGTTTGAGTCTTGGAGGCCCCAGTCCATCACAGCTCTTGATGGAACATTTGATGGATAGCAAGGAAACTAAAACCGACCCAAGAGTTCTCCTGGCTATACTTCACCATCAAAGCGTCGACTGCACAGCAGACATGATTAGATTTAGCTTAAGGCACCATTTCGTCTCTCATTTTCCCAATAGTTTAAACTGTCTACAGATGTGTTCTGCCAAATTATGTACCCCTTCCCCCCCTTTTTTTTATTGATACTTTTGGACAGCAAGGACACAATAAATTAAAGGTGACAGTAAAGACATTTATAATGTTAAAGAGATTTATATTTCAAATGCTGCTCTTTTTTAAAACTTTCTATTAATCAAAAACTATATCATGGTTTCCACAGCACAGATGTTTTCAACTGTGATAATACAAATAAATGTTTCCAAATTAATATAATACCGTGATTTGAATTATGTGACACCGAAGACCAGAGTAATGGCTGCTGAAAATTCAGATTTTCCATCCCATGAATGAATTACATTTTAAATATATTTAAAAAAAGACAACACTCATTTTAAGCTGCAATATTATTTCACAATATTACTGTTTTTTACTGTGTTTTTAATGAAAAAATGCAGCCTTGGTGAGCATAAGAAGCTTCTTTGAAAACATTCAAAAATCATCCTAATCTAAATATATAATGTAAACATGTTTACGAAGTCTTAGTTCATGATATCTTATGTATTAATGTTAATGGATTGAACCTTATTGTAAAGTGTTACCAAACAACAACTTTCAATGAATCCCATCAATCCGTTTCTCCATTTCTCTATACAATCTTTAATTTTACCATAATGATAATTCATTCCATGCATAACATTAGTGATCTAATGATATTCAAGTATCCTCTGATCTGAGTTCTTGTACCTAAAATGTACTTTTCAGGTCAAATTTATGTACAGTTTCTACAATCAAATTGTCTTCTGGCCTGTGACTTCCAAAGAGTAGTTCTTAGCCTTAGGCTTTTGTACTTCTGACCAGCATGTTCTAACCTTAACATTCATATGCAGTGTGTCCGCAGGAAAACCTTTCGCATATTATTTGAAACAAACATGGGACTCATTAGCAGGCACTCATCACATTCTTCCTTCTGATTCAAACCACTTCCCTTACCTTAGTCCACTATTACTCCTCACTCACCTGAGCTGGAGACTTTCCAGATGTAGCAACATGTGTTCAACCTGTGCTGAGAATGAATACACATGGTTTTAACATCTGAATATTTCATGGATCAGAAGCCATGTTAAACTGTTCTGCTTCCACCTTTAATGATATAGCACATCATTATGACCAGAGGATGAGAGATTCTTCTCTTTTTCTAGAAGTAATTAAAACTGAGCGCTACAGTCCTTACAATCATTAACACCACACATCTGATCCCTTTTTACACTTCACTGTGAGTCATGCACTCTCTCTTTCACTTTCTTCCTAACACACTCTCACTTAGGAGACAGGGTGCCAAAGTTACAAGCTAGAACCAAAAGGAACAGATGAAAAATCTCTCAGAAACAAAAAAATTAAGTACACCTTTCAGTGACGGCAGCTACGAATTTTGCAAATTTATAAGCTTTTCGGATTTGGTCTCCACATCTCTTTGTTGGCAGAATCAATCATTGTTGGTGAGATTGTGTGCCAATTCTGTACAACTCTCAAATATCAACCCAAACCCACTAACCGATAATGTTGTCCATATACCCAATTCCCACCAGTCCCCATGATACCCCCATCCTCCATCTCCACCCACCCTTCTCATGCAAGCACAAGAAAAGTGTTTACTCTAGAAAATCAGAATGAAAGTGCTAGGGCAGTTTAAATATTTAAGTACCTCTTTCCCACCCTTTAAGAACTCAGTAATTTGGTTTAATAATGTAGTAGTAGTAATAATAATAATAATATTATTATGTATATATAATAATAATAATAATAATAATAATAATAATAATAATATATATATATATATATATATATATATATATATATATATATATATATATATATATATATATATATATATATATATATATATATATATATATATAAACATTCAATCAACAAGGTATTTGGGATCCACTGCCATCTTGAACACATCTGCTAAACTGTGGGGATAGGGCCCTTTACAATAAAAAATTATGTTCTGTGTGAGGTACACAAGTCTAAATGCATGAAAACACACTGATTAGGGCTTCACATCTGTGTATACAAGTGTCATATGGAATCGTTCCCTAACAGTCAGACAGACTTCATGGCTAAACTTTTCTTCCTACACTTTGCTGAGCAAGCAGAGGTCAGTATGAGTTATGAGCATGAATTATTGCACACAACTGGATGGGGGTCCCTCTATCATCACCATCCTACTTGTGCTCTGACATTTAGGCTCTCTCTCTCTTTGTATGTATTATAGTTAGTTTATTTGAATGTCTCTCCTTCTCTATCTCCCTTTTTCTCTCACCCATCACACACAAAGCAATCCTCTTTATGCCCTTTCTTTTTCACACGCCCCCTACTCAACCATGCCTGACTAATGGCTGCATTATGTCTTGAACAGAGACTCTGTGAATCAGGCCCATCTTCAGCAGTCTCTAAGAGCCGAAAACCATACAAAACTTTCAATCCTTCCTCTGGTCCCCACCTCTTCTCCATTAGCCCCAGCCCAGCCCAATCCATGCAAACCCATCACTTTACAGACCGTTACCTCAGAAGGAAAAGGACTGCATTCAGCAAGGGGCTCTTTACATTTTTAGGGGCTGTTAATCTTGCTGTAGCTCCCGTCAAATACATACACTCAGTAGCATCAGTGTAAATTCAGAGGATTTGGCAACGCCCATACAGCTGTGTACTGGCCATATAAAGGTCCACCTCAGCTACCAATATGATTCTGACATCATTGGCCATCAGAAGCCAATCTTGCATTTAACCTCAAAGGAAGTTATTACATCTCCACTCAGATGTGATCAGCAAAGCCACTTTTCACAGTCAGTTCGGTGATGGCTCACATTCCCCACTATCTGTCAACAACTGTTAAACAACTGCTAAATTACCTGTAGCACTGTGGTGAGCTGAATCTTTTTGGGTGTGTGCATGTGCATATTGGGAGGAGTCTTTTAGACATGAATAGTGGAATATTACAATTTAATTGTGTCTGCATCAAGTATTGAAGAAATTATGTTCATCCATTGGGAATCGTATTCCCCATTCTTATTAGCATCTGATGGTTTAATAAACAATAAATAATACCCACTTTTTACAATTTATGCTGTGCAGTCTTTCAGTATTATTTATCTACCACACTCTCATATGCACAGACACAGAAATTTGCATGCTGAACCGTAATTTCATACATTCATTCATTTATTCATTCATTCATTCATTCATGAGGGAATCAGAAGTGGTTCTTACCTTGTGCTTCAACATGCAGACTGCTTGCAAAGACCAATAATGTCAAGGAAAACAGAGCGATCATCTTGTCTTTTTTGTTCTTTGCCTAAAGGCCTTCTGACTAGAAAAGCAAATAAACAAAAAAACAGGGGAAAAAAAAAACAACACAATCAGGTTATAAATCTGGAAGGAGTATGGAAAAATATTTTCTTCCCCTTTGTTGTCGATGAAGAGGTGTAGGTGTTGGTAGTTGTGCCACAAGAAAGATTGGGCTCCTCAGAGGTCCATACAAAAGGCTTATATTGAAGCCTTGGCCAATTGTGGCCACTCCCCCTCCCCTTAGAGAGAGATGTAGCCCATCACCCTACGTTTTTGTGTGTGTGTGGACTCCCTCATTTAAGAACAGCTTCTCTTTTTGCCATGCGTGGCTCTCCATTTAGATTTAAAGGGTAGATGTGCGGACTACACTAGTTGTTTGCACTAGCTGTATTATTTAAAAATGTCTTTATTAATGATATGACCTAAATATTTTGCAGTTTTGCAGTAAATATTTAGCTGATTTTAATGACATGAGTGATGATGATGATGATGATATGTATAGGCAAAGTCGTAAGTTATATGCTCAAGCAAATATGTTGATGAGAAAATTTTATGTGTGTTCAGATCAGGTAAAGACAAACCTTTTTAGAGCATATTGTACTTCTTTTTATACTGCTCCTTTATGGGTTAAGTTTAAGAAAGAGAGCCTCTGTAAGCTTCAGGTTGCGTATAATGACTGTATGAGGATCCTGCTGAAAAAAGCAAGATGGTGCAGTGCAAGTGGTTTATTCTGTAAGGCAACAGTACAATCATTCCCTGCTTTAATGAGAAATTTGATGAATAAATTTATTTGTCAGCTGGACAATTCACATAATAATATTATAATGTTGTTGACAAATCCTAGGCTTACTGAAGTGCGATATCAGTCCTTTATGAGGAAGTATTGTCATAACTGTCTTTTTTAATGTGTACTGTTTTAGTTTGTATTGTCTGTCTTTTGCTAATTGACCTTGAGTCTAGAAATAAATAAAATAAAAATCAGAAAAGGGAGCTTTAAAGACTGGAAATATATATATATATATTTTAAACCTAACAAAGGATTATGTGACACAATATGCTGGTTTAAATGCATTTTAGGAACTCTAAAAATGTTGGTGAATTAAATTTTTATAGTTATTTATACACCTATCTAATAGTGAAGGTGTATCAGAAAACCACTTTAAATATTTCTTTCCCAACATGCAGTCTAGGCACTTCAAAACAAATCTGTCCAACAGTGATAATGTCTCACTGGAAACAATGGACACCCCACTAAGAATATATCAATTCAAAACATTGAATCTTCATATGCTCTCCAAATGCAGAATTACACAACCTCTCCACATGCTTGTAATACATTTCTAGTGCAATGTGACTTTGCTGATTGATTTTTCATTTGCTTGTACCTGCAGTGTTATGTTTTACGTCAAAGCCTGCCAGACAGATTTATGATCAACCAAGAAATCCAACAAACACCCACCTTCCCATCTGCCCCTCTCCTCGGTTCCTCTTGAAAACTCTTCTTCACCTAGCATAACCCACTTTTCAGATTACTTAATGGACGCTTGTATTGATAAGGTAGGGACGTGGTAAAGATATGACCCACTTCACCTAAACAAAAGTGTGTCTGGGCCCTAAAAAGACCTCATTATCATCGGAGAGATATGATGAGGATGTGGAAGGAGAATGTGTGGTCTATCAGGATATTTTCTTAGTGGTTCCAATGGAGGGATGGTGAAAGGGAGTAACATGTTCAACGCAGATGATGTTTTAAGCCCCATTACAGTTATTTCAGCTGCGATTACAGGTGAGAAAGGTTTGCTCCATTACCACAGGGCCTCACTGTGTAGACTACAGCTCCATGGAGTCATATGTTCCCCACCCTGAAAAAAAGCACACAGAAGACATGGGCCGTTATGCCAATACCATCACAGTGATTGATTTACACAAAAACTATGGAAAATGAGGAAGGGTCTCTGGATTGCAGCATGACTGACTGGATATCTCACCTCAGTGAGGATGACTCATTTTCATTTATGTTTCATGGGTTTGCACTTACGTACTGAATGGTAATAATGTGGGTCTTAAACACTTACTAATGTTTGATTACACCAGATGAAGTCATGCATTGCTTATTATTTTGTTCCAAAGGCTTAAAAACAAAATAACCAATTTGCTGAAATAATCATTGCGGTTATGAAAGCTAGTGTGGGCAATTTGACTGCTTGCTCTTGGTTAATTCAGGAAATTTAGGCCATTTGGCAAAAAATGCAACAAGGTGTAGTTTTGAGTTGTTAAGTTAAAAGAAAACAGATTTGTGTTGGTAAAATTCACTGCTAAAAATGTAGGACTGACAAGAATACAATGGCAAAAGAAAATAAAAGCTTTAAAAGATATAGTTCAGATATGTAAAGGCCCTGTTAAAGTCAGTGAACAAAGGAAATCAGGATATATGACCAATAAAATGATTTTGTTATCTATATTAAAGACAAATTGTGTATAGCTTAATCCTGACCTAAATACTTCTGATCTATTTCATTATGAAAGTTAGGCTAGGGAGTTGAAACTATGTCTGGTTGTACTGCACAGTATGTGGCTATAAGCCGTAGTGCACATCTGGAGCATTTATGGTACATGCAACTATACAGTTCATTGGGGTTTATTCAGTAGATTCACCAAGAACTAATTTTTTTCAGTCTTGAAATTCCCCTAATTCTGCCTAGTGATGGCAACATAATAAAAACACAAGCATTTACAGCAACACCTACCAAACAAGCCTCCCAGTGTTTAATAGATGACGCATGCTACTCACCTCATGCTGAAGGAAAAGTTCAAACAAAAATCAATTACTCACCCTCAGACTTTTTCTTTTTCTTTTACAAAACATAAAATGAGAAATGTAAAGCAGAATGTCCAACTTGCTCTTTTCCATAATGAAAGTGAATACTGGCCAGGGCTACCATTTTTACTATTTTTATTAAATACTTAAAACATAAATTTCAGTTTGTTCCTCACACAGAGATATCATAAGCTACAGAAGATTGACTACATGAGTGGTTTGAACCACTTTGTCAGTGCTTTTATGATCAAGAGCGTGGTCAAAATATTAAGTATAAAAAATTTGAAAATTTAAAATGAGTCATTTTTAAGGATACTTTTTGGGATACTTCATGACGAACATTCTGTAATGAATTATTCTATTAATGTGCATTCATGTGCATTCAACGTTTTTATGTAAAAAAAAGCCAAATATAAATCTGTTCATCATATAATGTAATTGTGTCTCTTCATAAGACTTGGATTAATCTGCTCTATTCATATGGATTTTATTGTTTTGCAATCTCTAACTTTTTTAAGCATCAATATTTTGGTGGAACAGACCTTCAGTGGAGAGACAGAAATCTTTCAAGTTTCTTAAAAATATCTTCTTTATGTCTAATGGGTTTGGAATAACACGAGAGCAAGTAAATGAATACAGAACTTCAATTTTTGGGTGAACTATGCCTTTAATTCAGAAACACAGGACACACAGAAGGTAAAAGATCAAGCAAACACAGAACCGTTACACTGAATGAGAAATCCTGTTACAAAAATAAAGTCTGAAGTTTTATAATTACAGTCCCACCCCTCATGTCATTTGTTTCAGCAATGATTAATGAATAATAATTGCACAACAGCAACATGTCTATTACTTTAAAACCCCACAAATGCTCCCATTTTTCCTTAGAAGCATGGGTATCTTTATAGTTAAATTGCCTCTGTGCACAGATTCATCTTGATAAGCAATATCCCGATTTGATATGTTTCACAGTGCTTTCAGTGGGAAAGCTCCCAAAACAAACAAGGCACTCAAGTCTCAAGTGTGTGTGTGTGTGTGTGTTTGTGTTGGCGGGGCAAGAGTGGAGAAAAATCATGTAGCTTTCCCACGTAACATATAGGGTCCTACTGCAACAGTACAGTTATTAGATGACTCATACTGTACGTGCATGTGTTTCTGACACAGTGAGTGAGTAAGTGTGTACGGAAGCTTAACCAATAACCAGATAAATCTCCTCTGCCCCACCCAGGACCCTTCCCCAAACTTCCACCAATTCAGAGCCAAGTGTCTGAGTTTCTGACCACATTAACAGCTGGCCAGCAGTTTCGTTATCATACAGATGCTCTGTGCTTTCTGCATTTGGCAGGGTGGTATAGTTCCCATCACTGTCATGCTGTTTTCTGGTCGCCTGCCATAACGGCTTTAGGAGCACAGCCAATACAACTAAAACATGAGCAAACAAGAGACTGCTTATGTAAAACACTGCAATACCAGGTTTGATAACATTCAAAGCTCGTGGAATAAAAAAAGAAACACTTTAAGAAGAGTGCGCATTTATGACTTCAGTTGACCTATGAATGAAATAAGATGCTGTAGTAGATGTTTTCCTGCAGCAATAAATGCCCTTTTGACAGCTACGTGGAGCTGTGACCAATGACCCTTGAAACGTGAGCTCATACGTGTTACCCATACGTCATGGTTGAAACAATAATTAGAAACACAGGCACTGTTCTCATGGGTAAGTTGTGTGACATGCGCGCACACCTCAAATGGCTTCACTGGCGCATGGGAGACAAAGGCCCTATTATGATTTTTATTGCTCCAAATTTTCCTGTGGCTTCAAAACACAAATAATGAGATATCAAGACTGATTACTGTTAAAATGGCTCTCAGAAGTGGATTGTATCATTGGTAAAAGCTCTCTAGAGAAGCAGGAGAAAGTGCTGACTAATTGTGGGAGTGTGGGATGATGCAGTGCTCTTGTCAGCATTTAAAGATCATCAGATCACATGAGATGAAAGGAGTATCTCCTGTGATGTCAATGCGGATTGATTGAGTCCCCATATGCATTTCATTTGTTGTGCTTTGACATGTCTGACACAATTGTACCATCTGTGATCAATGCTTGGCATATAAGGTGATGCTGGCATTGTGGGCCTTCATTGCTTCCAGTTACTTGTCACTGTGTAAGCCCATACCCATCAACAGGGTGGCCTGGATACAGTTTGACTGAATAATGGAAATGTGATCCTTCAGCTGTAAAACCGCTGGGGTATTTGGGGTTATTAAACAGTTGAATTGTGCCACCAAGTACAGACCTCTTTGGTAAGAGAACAAAAAAAAAACTCCTTGGTGGGTTGAGAGACGCGGGCAGAGACCCCCTGTTACGTAATGCATAAAACGGTAGCATGTTGCATTTTGTGCAGTTACTGATATTTATATGGCCAAAAAATAAGATGAAATTCTGATATATTGTAATACAAATCAATGAGATCTATATAGCAGACTACTTTCATAATATACATGCACACAAAAAAGTTGCATGCAAAAAGTGGTTTGGTTTTAGGACAACTTTGATGAAAGGTTTTGATTCACTTCAAATGTTTACTACTTTATATCACTGTTTATGTCATGTTGATAATTTAGTATAAAATATTATACTATTATACTATATATTATTTGGTGGACTTTCTGAATAGTCCATTTTATGAGAAGGCAACAGGCAAACAAGGCATGCTGCATTTATAATGTTTTATAATAAAATACAGCAATATGAAATTATCATTATAGTCATAATCAGAGTTCAACAGTTTCTCCCCTCTTTCCAACCCGGCTCTCCATCTATCCTCTAGGACCCCGTGTCAATGAGCTGGCTTCATGTTTTTTACTCCATGACTGGCTTTTTAAACTGTTAAAGCCTACAATATGCGACCATGCCTCTTACAACCTTTTAAACCTTTAAATCAAGTAATCGTGTGATGCTCAGAATTTGGCATTCTGCTATTGGCAACACTCTCTGCCAGTTCTTACTAAGTGCTTTAAGCCTGTGCTGACAGCATAAGCATAACACTGTATTTCTGGGCATGACTTTATTGACCGTATTTGTTGTAGTTATGTAAGTGTTGGTGTTGAAAGTGAAGGTTGGCATGCAGTGTTTGATGCAACTGAAACAATGAGATCATTGCCAGTGGAATAGACAATGTAATTGTAAGAGTAAATGTACAGAAACATGCTGTGGCAGTTGTCTGTTCTTGCATGTCGCTGTGGTGCATAGTCACTAAATTGTGTTCTTTGTGGTTTTGGTGCAACAGCCACAAAAAGAGTAGGTGAAATCAATACAGCCTTATCCTGAATGAAAAACAGATGGGTCAAGCAAGATTTTGGAAGAAGTAAAGTATAGCACTCAGCTGTTATGAAACAGAGACATAATAATTGAACAGCTTTATTATTTAAATAACAGCATATTAAGTTCAAGGCTTTGGCTACAGGAAATTATTATACTTCAAATGTATGCCTTTAAACCCTGCTATTGAAGTAGATGGATGACCAATGCTGGAAGTGCCTACCAGTATTCAACTGGCACGAGACCTGGATGTGTACTTGAATAACCTATTCCCCTTGCAGCCAGTTATTGAATCTGCAAAACTCTTCTCCAGGAGGATGATTACTAGTGTATATTGCAGGTTGGATGTGGTGCTGTCCACTCCACAATGGCTGTGATCCCATTGCTTGTTACATCCAAGAGAAACTGGGGCACATTTCCTGACCAGCCTGAGGACTTACTTAAATGGAGTAATGCCCACATATTGCTTTCTGTATTGAGTTGTGTTGCAGTACACTGACCCACTAGCTACCACAGAGATCTTAATGTTCATAAAAAAAGCATTGCAGCATAAAACCATGGTAAAAGTAATTTTAACTACATGTAACCAGATGACTCAAAGCTGATCTACACCTATGTTTGACTTTTCCTGAGAGTGGCTGTTTTGATGACAAATTTAGACTTCAAATCTTTTTTCTTAACCTTTCATTTATATTCTTCATATTCTGTTTCATTTTCGGATCCCTCTAAAACAGTTCAAACACAAGGGCACAGATAATGGTATAAATTACATTCACCAATATTCTTCAGGATCCCCTTAAAAGGAAAAAATGAAAAATGGCCCTTCAAGCCATGAGAACAGCTGCTGGTATGGCGCCAGGAGCTCTCAAAGCACAAGGTGATGACTAACCGACAACAGACTTGGTTCCTTCATGTCTGAAATAAAGACCATGATGAACAAGACAATGCTGATGTAAATGCCAAGGAGAACAGGGATAAAAGTCTGGTAATTAAACCAATTGCGTTGGTTGAGAGATAAATGATCACCTGGGATGTCAGGTTTAGGAGTGTCCTCTCGAGTTATTAGCAAGGTTGGCTAGTTTGGACTCAAAGCAAAGACTCGGGAGAAATCAACTGTTGTGAAGAAAGCAGTCACTGTTCTGTTTGGCTAAGGCTATGTTGAGTGAAGAAGAATGAACAGTAGATGAATGGGAAATTGGGTGGACCTAATGGATGATCCAGGACCCATGAGCCCCCTGAGTTTACAATCACACATGTTTTTTTGCATAACTGCAGTTGTAACATTTCAAACAATCTGTTTATCTACTGAGCTCAATTCCAGCGTCTGCCAAAGACATGGGCGGTGGTCTGCACCACCACCTGTTTTCCTTAGCTAAACATCCAAACCTGTAAATGAAATCCAGGCTGCCCATTGTTCTCCTTTTGTTTCATATTGCTGTTGTGTCATTTAGTGACAAGCTGAGAGTCAATTAAAAGCAGTGGAAAAATGTGAAACATCTGAAAAAAAAAAAACAAAAAAAAAACATTAGGCTTGTTTGCATGGAAAGAAAAACATATGTGCACTTATTTGCAGTGTCATAACAATAGAAGACATTTAGAACATGGAAAATGGATCATAATGTTCTTTGTGAATTTAGCCTATAAGAAACAACTCTTTAGACAGCTGTCATCATTCATCTCATTGAGTTTGGGATTGATGTAATTAATCTCAAATATTATACTTGCTGACATTTTCTTCTCTATGTACTTACAGTATATGTATTTTCTATGTATGTGTCTATTCATCCATCCTATCTAATATGCTCATGTAATGTAGTGTATTCAGTTGGAATGCATTTGAAGTCTTAGAATTCAGTTTAAAATGTCTTCCTTTAAGGAATAATTTGAATCCAAATATAAAAACTATACATTCAAGAAGGGGTGTGCGATATGATGATTTTTAATCATAGACGATAGTATCGTGCTACAGCGCACATTCTATCAATTACAGTTCTGGCGCCTCCGTATCTATATACTGTATACTGTACAACAGGACTGCAATTATTCGCGATCGCAAAAGTACATTATTTGCATACAAGCCTTGCCAGTTAAATGTTTAATTCGCATGGGCTTTTTTCTGAGCGCATACACCAGAAGCGGGCGCTAAAAAGCATGTCTAACAGCGCCTGATTACTGAACTAAGTTATCTTTTGCGCTAATACTTTCAAAACACACAAGGTTTACATATTGACTCAGTTGGTTATGTCTAAAATGAAAGTAAACAGTTGAGAGAAAAATGGATAGGTGCCTGTATATTAGATACGTGCAGGTCTTAAAGGCACAGAACTAAACATGCAGCCGACTGTTATTAAAGGGATAGTTCACCCTAAAATTTAATTTCAGTCATTAATTACTCACTCACGTTATCCCAAACCTGTATTAATTTCTTTCTTGTGCTGAACACAAATGAAGATATTTTGAAGAATGTGGACAACCAAACAGTTGCTGGTCCACACTGAATTTGATATTAGGAAAAAATCATATCATGAAATATCAAACTGTTTGGTTTTCCACGTTCTTCAAAATAGCATTTATGTTCAGCAGAAGAAAGAAACTCACCAAGGTTTAAAACAACTTTTGAGTAAATGATGGTATAAAAATACAATACTATGACAGAATTGACAGACAGATGACAGAATTTGTACCTTTCACCTATAACTATTCCTTTTAACGTTAACAAAACAACAAAATGTAAAGATAAAAATCACTCACTACTCTTGGCTGAAAAATTTTAATACAGTTGCTTTAGGAATCAGTCTATATAGTGTTTTATTTTTATATTTGTTCATTCAGTTTCTTGAATACTCCTGCTAAATACACCTATTGTACCTGAAAATAAACCACTGTTTGTTTTATCTGTATATTATGTGTATCTGTAATGTGTATCTTTGTTCTTATTTTTAATAAGAAAGATACAATAATGATGTGAAATCCTCAGAACATGCAAATTAAGAAACGCTGCAAATCCTCACAACACATGCAAATTAAGAAACGCTGCAAATCCTCACAACACATGTAAATTGAGAAGCGCTGCAAATGCTCACAACACATGCAAATTGAGAAACGCTGCAAATGCTCACAACACATGCAAATTGAGAAACGCTGCAAATGCTCACAACACATGCAAATTCAGAAACTCTGCAAATCCTCACAACACATGCAAATTCAGAAACGCTGCAAATCCTCACAACACATGCAAATTCAGAAACGCTGCAAATCCTCACAACACATGCAAATTCAGAAACGCTGCAAATCCTCACAACACATGCAAATTAAGAAACGCTGCAAATCCTCACAACACATGCAAATTCAGAAACCCTGCAAATCCTCACAACACATGCAAATTTACTTTCTTTCATTAGCCTACTAAAAGGGCCTGAATACATTTTTAAATATTATTCTTACTGACATTTTTATTTTGACCTGGTTTTAACAATTAATGAAGCATTGCGAATTTAATTTAATTAACCTTGAAATTATATTTAGTTGAGGATAAGTTAGCCATCTTACATAATAACGTTAATCGTGTAATTTGTCATTATTAATCTAATAATATCCAAAAGACAAAGAAATCATGCAATCAGGGTGTTAAAATAAACAACAACAACAAAAAAACACTCACCTTTCAGTTCACCAACAACTCAACCAATAGCCACTGCACAATAAGCAAATCCCAGCTGGTCCGTCACTTTTTTTGGGTCCCCTTGAAACATTTCCATTGTGGTCCATGCAGCGCGTTTTTGTGAGGATTTGCAGCGTTTCTTAATTTGCATGCGTTGTGAGGATTTGCAGCATTTCTCAATTTGCATGTGTTGTGAGCATTTGCAGCGTTTCTAAATTTGCATGTGTTGTGAGGATTTGCAGCGTTTCTCAATTTGCATGTGTTGTGAGCATTTGCAGCGGTTCTTAATTTGCATGTGTTGTGAGCATTTGCAGCGTTTTTTAATTTGCATGTGTTGTGAGCATTTGCAGCGTTTCTCAATTTGCATGTGTTGTGAGCATTTGCAGCGTTTCTCAATTTGCATGTGTTGTGAGCATTTGCAGCGTTTCTTAATTTGCATGTGTTGTGAGCATTTGCAGCGTTTCTCAATTTGCATGTGTTGTGAGGATTTGCAGCGTTTCTCAATTTGCATGTGTTGTGAGCATTTGCAGCGTTTCTTAATTTGCATGTGTTGTGAGCATTTGCAGCGTTTCTTAATTTGCATGTGTTGTGAGCATTTGCACCGCATGTGTTGTCAAAATGATGAAGATGTTTTCTTGATTTGCTGGTGTTTTTACTATATGCATGTGTTTTCTGAAGTTGCAGCGCGTTGAGCTCTTTCGGTCACCGTAGGGCTTTGTCTTTATAATAGGGAAATTAGTTTGGCTGTAATGCTCAGACAAATAGTAAAACCAACATGACAAAGAATCTTGATAAAATCGTGAATTGTGATATTTCAAAAAAAAAAAAAATTGTGACATGACATATTTTCCATATCGCCCACCCCTACATTCAAGTTTTAAAATGGCTCAGCAATCATCTTAAAAAAATCACAAAGACTTCTTTAAATGTTAGAAAATCCATGGCCCAGCAGTTTATCTAATCCAATCTCATTCCCAAGGAGTCAAAAATCAAAGTATAGTCAAGTGCCTTGATTGTCACTATTTAGGCGCTAAAGGTCCCTTTTGGTGTCGCTATATAGATGAACTAGAAACTCATTTGCAATTAATCTGTGAGCACCTAAACCCTACCCTAAACCTTACAATTATAAAATACAATAACAGGCAAATAAAAGTAGCTACAGTACTGCAAAAACTGACCAAAACAAGTATAAAATTATTACAAATTAATTGTTGCATTCCAAGTTTTCTTAATCCATATAATTTTAATTGCTGGAAATTACCTTACTCCATTAATGGAGTTATATCTCATTTTAAGGATAAATTAAAACTTTATCCCGACACAGTCAGTCATGAGATAAAAGAGAGTCAATGGTATTTCATAAACAATGCGGATGTAACATTTCTTTTCAATATGTATGCATTGTGGCGGATAGAGACGTATATCTACATATGTATAGGCCTATATTAGGGGTGGCACCGAATAGTCCACAATTTGATGCTTAGAGAGGAGGAGCCTGATTCGACTCCCACAGTCGAATCTCACAGTCGAACATTCGCAGGGTGTTATGATCATGCCATTTTGGAAATATGGGGGTGCTCAAATCTTTGATTTCACATAGAACTACCAGTTCCTCTTCAGGAACTCGAGCTGCGTCAGGAGACGCTTTGGGGAACGCCTACAGCGTAACCGGCTCTGAATACCAATGAAATCTGTCCAATGGAATACCAATTGTTTCTGTCAGTCTTATTTACTGTTGTCTGTCTTTAGCTATGTCTAAGAAGAGCCAGTTTAAGGCTTGGAATATGGGAGAAGCGCAATACGAGGGAGTTCCTCCCTGCACACGTTTTTTGTTTGTGGGGGATACACACAGCTTGTGTGTGTTTGGCGTTCCCCGCGGCGCTGCCCCGCTTCCGCTGAGGCGAAGCGAGGACGGCGCTTGTGGGGTTTGCAACGGGATCTGATGGAGGGATCGGAGACGAGCGAGTCTCTATCTCCATCCTGACCTGTCAGATCCCATGACCGCTCCTCGAGTTCGGAAGCCTGCCTTGCGTTTACTTCCCCTCGAGCGGCAGCATCGGCGTTTCTCGTGTCTTCCTCCGAGGAGGTTGACATGGGAAGCGTCGAGCATGTTGCACCCACTCTGTCACCCCAATATGAGGAACTTGTGGAGTGGCTTGTCGAACCGCAGAGAGGGTTATACGAGCGTTTTCTGTGGTTTCAGACTCACCTCCACATCGGAGCCTGCCTTTTTTTCCCCGACCTCCACACTGAGGTGTCGAGATCGTAGGGAAAACAATTCTGCCCGCCTCTTCGTCCCCTCATTCGAATACTACGGTAATGTGATGGGGACGAGTGAGCACGGTTACAGAGCGATGACGCGTGTGGAACAGACGCTTGCGAGCTATCTGTCCCCTGACGCTGCGTCGTCTCTGAAGGCAAGGGGTACGCGGCAGCAGGGCTTATGTCTGCACACCATGGTGGTGTTGCGGGCATGCCAGGCTGACCTGCTCAAGGAGTTGGATGAGGGCGAGGGATTTAGTGCAGAGGACATCCGTGAACTCCACAAAACCGCTGATTTGTCTCTCAGCGCCGCCAGGGAGACCGTCAAGGCAATCTGATCGTGCTGGCCTTGCACCCCTCAACTTTGAGGGTCACCTTTGAGCATGCCGCTCCCTTCTGAGCGTCTGAGTTCCCTCTCATGCTGAGAGTTAAGTGCTCCGCTCTCCAGAGCTCTGCCTTGGTAGAGCTAGCATTGTTCCCCTCAACTTAGAGGGTCACCTTGAGCATGCCGCTCCCTTCTGAGCGTCTGAGTTAGCATCTCAATGTGGGAGCAGACACCCTGTCGAGGCAGGGGCTGTTATCCGGGGAATGGATGCTTCAAATCAAGGTGATGAAGCAGATCTGGAGAGTGTTTGGCCAGGATCAGTTGGACCTCTTCGCCACTCAGACAGTGCAATGTCCCCTCTGGTACACTCTACGTCATCCAGCTCCGAGGGGCTGGATGCCATGGTACAGACGTGGCAGAGGCTTCATCTGTACGCCTTTCCCCCTATTGATCTGCTCCCCGGAGTTCTGGAGAGAGTGTGCCGGGACGGACTCCGGCTGCTATTAGTAGCCCTGTTCTGGCCGGGCCGAGTATGGTTCTCGGACCTGATTTTCCTCCTCGACGGCTCTCCATAGGAGATTCTAGTCAGGAGGGATCTCCTCTCACAGGCAGGAGGCACCTTGTGCATCCCCGCCCGGAGTTGGGGAAGCTGTGGGTGTGGCCCCTGAGGGGGCACGGCTCGTAGCTTCTGGTCCCTCAAGCGAGGTTGTTGAGACCATTTCTCCAATCCAGAGCTCCCTCTACGAGGAGACTGTACGCACTGAAGTGGAGACTCTTCACTTCATGGTGCGGAGATCGCCAGCTCGACCCAGTTAACTGCCCGGTTGGTACAGTGCTGGAGTTCCTGCAGGCTCGACTCTCCGCAGGGTTAGCCCACTCCACCAGGTTTTTGTGGCTGCAATTTCGGCCTACCACACCCTTCTTGGTGGACAGTCAGTGGGCAGACACCCGCTAGTTGCACGTTTCCTCCATGGTGCACTGAGGCTAAGGCCTCCAGTACGGTCCCGGGCCCCCCCTTGGGACTTGGCTGTGGTATTGATGCTCTCTGTAGGCCTCCATTCGAGCCTATTGAGGAGATCTCAGATCGCCCTGAAGACCGTGTTTCTTCTGGCGATTTCATCTCTGAAGAGAGTTGGGGATTTGCGGCCTGTCAGTGGCCCCTTCTCACTTGGACTTTGCGAAGTTCCTTCGGTCACGCCACAGCCTGTCGTACTGCAGGCCTTTAGTCCTCCTCCCTTTCAGGAGCATGACCAGCAAAAGCTAAATCGTATGTGTCCAGTGTGAGCAGTGTGACGCTGCGCCGCGAGGCCACACTTCCGGCATCCCTGCCAGCGCTTGCTTCATTCTAGAAGCTGATGCCGGTTTCACCGCACGTGCTTTTATACCAGCTGGTCATTACGTCACGTCGCCCGTGACGTCCCTCCCATCCATTGGACAGATTTCATTGGTATTCAGATCCGGTTACGCTGTAGGCGTTCCCCAAAGTGTCTCCTGACGCAGCGTCTCGTTCCTTCGAGGAACTGGGGTTACATACATACGTATATTTTCTCCCAATAAGTTAATACTGCCTATTAAAATAATGTTGTAAATAAGAATCTGAAAAGAAAGAATCTTCAAATAAATATTTTAACATGCGTGACTAAATCCAACCACCCCTATAGATTTAAGTTTTACTTTCCATTATCCGTGACCTGACAGAGGAGCATCTTGGCAGCAGGTATTTAAATATTTACCAAGACTCAAATTGACACAGGCAGAGTGAAAGACTGGACTTTTTTGATCAGGTAGGGTACACTTACCGATTTCAAAACATTTCAGCTGGTTTATATATTGTGTATATATTATTTATCACGTATATAATGCATTTGGTTGAGTTGCCCTGCAGTAAAGCGCTTCATTGAGGTACGGTGATTATCATGCGCAAACACGTTCATGACATGTGCATTCGGGGTAATTCGGACAGAAAGAAAATAAGTCGTAGTATTAACGTTATGTTGTATAAATAAAGAAACATATTCTATATGATGAGGTAAATATAATTGATTAAACACCTGCTATCAAAAGCTTCATTCTTCATTCTTCAGCGCGCGCAGCTCAAAACAGAAATGCAGATATGGAAGCAGAATAATGACAATAGTTTTTGAAACTTAAAGCATGCTGAATTCCACAAATCGAAAAAAAAGATGCATTGCAATTAACAGTGCTTGCATTTGAATGCCTTGTATTTCTAGGGCTTGCATTTTTAGGTCCTGAAATGTAACATAGTTGTTTATTTAAGCTGTGAATATTTCAATTAAAAATATTTCACACACATTTTCATAATTAAACATTCAATAATTCATATTCACCTTACAGAATTCACTTCCAAAATGTTCAATCTGTTTAAAAATACGATGTGTAATATTCGACCGGCAAATTTCGGTCATTTTATTTCACTTTCCAAATTCGCTGCCACATTCAGTGGTTAAAATTCGGCAGAAAAATCAGCGGTGCACAACCGGGACCCGAAGGAATAGCAGTAGAGCACCGATGCATGATCTCCAGCTGATGTCAGCCGCTCACCAGCAGGTGGTGCAAGCGGCTGTTGATGAAGGCCATATGTGGATCAAGTCATTAATTTACAAACACTTATTTGCAGAAATGGAGCAAGCGCTAAGTAGAAGTTTTGATAATTTTTTATTTTTCATTTTGGTTGCTTAGTTTCTGTAACTTTGTATCATGGCTTGTGTGACGCTGTGCTGTAATACTGGGGTTCCCCATCACACTCCAGGATTCCCCAGCGACACGTAACACTCCTCAGTGATATAACTAATACAGTGATATAAGACCTCAGATCTCAGAACACACGTTACTGATGATTATGCGGACAATATACAGGCAAGCAAAAGAGGTCAGAAGAACGCAACGTGCTGCATTTGCGTTGCTTTCCCTTACCACTGATCTATAGAGTCGACAGTCCTACAAATATCAAATTCAAATTCAAATTCAAATTTTATTTGTCACATACATATATATACCTAGTACGACATGTAGTGAAATGTATTGTATGACTGTCCAACAAATTGTCCAACAAAATTAAGAAAAACCTCAAGTTTACAAAAATACAAATAGAAAAAGTACAGTAAACATATATATAGAAATAAACTAGCAATAAAATAAAATAACAAATAGATATGAGAATAAAAATAGATATGAAGAATAAAAATAGAATATGATTCTATATAGATTCTATAAAAAGTAAAGTGTATGTCAGTGATAAAGTGTCCGTGTGCTGTGCTGTGCAGTAAAGTGTATAAGTGAGTAAAAGGAATACTAAAGACAAATGGTATGTAAATCCCACTCATTTATCCTTACGTAACCTTCTACAATTTAGTGCAGATTGTAATGAAAATGTGCAAAGTGGAAGTGTGGGGTGATGTGATTAGAGTGGAGAGAGGTTAAGACTCCGAATGGCCTGCGGGAAGAAGCTCCTCCTCATTCTCTCTGTGTTCGCCTTCATGGAGCGGAAGCGCCTCCCTGAACGCAGCAGAGAAAAGAGTCCATTGTTGGGATGGCTGAGGTCCTTCACTATCTTCCTGGCCCTGGTCAGGCACCGCTTGCTGTAGATCTCCTGCAGGTCAGGGAGCTCGGTGTGGATGGTACGTTCCGCTGAACGCACCACCCTCTGGAGGGCTCGTCTGTCCTGCATAGTGCAGTTCCCGAACCAGGAAGTGATGCTGCCCGTCAGGACGCTCTCGATGGTGCAGGTGTAAAAAGTCTTAAGCACCCGAGAGGGAAGTCTAAAGTCCCTTAAGCGTCTCAGATGGTACAGACGCTGCCTGGCCTTCTTCACCAGGGTGCTGGTATGACAGGACCAAGTCAAGTCCTGCGTGATGTGAACACCCAGGTATCTGAAGCTGTCCACTCTCTCCACTGGAGTCCCGTTGATCATCAGATGGCATCCTCCGTGGACCGGTTATGCCTGTATGCAAACTGTAGTGGATCCAGTGTGTCTGGTAGTGATGCAATGATGAAGTCTCTGACCAGTCTCTCAAAGCACTTCATCACCACTGATGTGAGGGCTACAGGGCGATAGTCGTTTAGGCAGGTGGGCTGGGGTTTCTTGGGGACAGGAACAATGGTGGACTACTTAAAGCATGAGGGGACTATGGACTGTTCCAGGGAGAGGTTGAAGATCTCAGTGAACACCGGTGCTAGCTGGTCAGCGCAGGCCTTCAGAACCCGACCTGTGATGCCATCTGGTCCTGCTGCCTTCCTGATGTTCACTCTCCTGAATGCCCTCCTCACGTCATGCTCCGTGATGGTGAACACGTTGTCCTCACCGGCTTCCTCAGCGTGCATGCAGTTAGCACTGCTAGCGCCGCTAGCGTGATTAGCTGCAGCCTCGAAGCGAGCATAAAAAGTGTTCAGCTCGTCAGCCAGAGAAGCGTCCGCATTCCCCGATCTGGAGGGTGGTGTTTTATAGTCCGTGATGGTTCTAAGTCCATGCCACAGGCTCCTAGAGCCGCCATGTTGGAATTGCGACTCTAGTTTCCTCCCGTAGCGCTGCTTCGCCTCCTTCACCGCTCTGCGCGCGCTGTAAGATGCAGCCTTGTAGTCATCCATGTTCCCGGTGATGAGCCCTGTGTTGTAGGCAAAGTTACTTTTAAAAGTAATGCATTACAATATTGCGTTACTCTCTAAAAAAGTAACTAATTACGTTACTTAGCTACTTTTTATGGAAAGTTACTTTTTCGTTACTTATTAAATATGAGCAGGGCTTGATTGTTTTTAATACAAGAAATTACATTAATACAAATGTAAAAGCCCTGTATCTTGTGAAGGAAAAGTAAATTCACGTCTGTAAAGTAGAACTCAGGATAAGAAGGTTTAACACTCTTCAGCAATAAAAAAACAATGAAGCACAATTGTTAGTTTATCTAAAGTCATGTTTGCTTATTAGTATGGTTGAACTGGATCATCAAAGGTCAACAGCAAAGACATTGGTTAATAAAATGGGATTAGATACATTTGAAGTGACATTCAGCCAGTGAAGTGATTTGTGTTGTTTAACATAATTATTGCAGTTTGCGTCATATTCTGAGTTTGCATTTCACTGTTTTAATTCATTTTGATGAATACTAAATATTTTTTTTGCGAGTGGGATGAATTAATGCACATTCACATTTAGTCTAGAACTACAGCAACATGTTTACACAGCGCACTGTCAGTCAATAAATGGGGGAAAAGTAACTGGTGTTACTTTTTTGAAAAAGTAACTCAGATATTTTCTTGTAAATTAAAAAGTAATGCGTTACTTTACTAGTTACTTGAAAAAAGTAATATTATTACGTAACTCGCGTTACTTGTAATGCGTTACCCCCAACACTGGTTGTAGGCAGCGGAGTGGGATCTCAGGGCGTTGCGGATGGTTTTATCCACCCACGGCTTCTGGTTGGGAAACGTCCTGATGATGGTTTTCTGCACCGTATCATCCATTAGTTTCTCTATAAATCCCACAACTGCTTCCGTAAACAAGCTGACGTCATCAGAGCTGCGCCGGAACATGTCCCAGTCTGCGTCATCTAGCGCGTCCTGCAGAGCGGCCACCGATTGGTCCGTCCAGCGTTGGACCTCCCTCTGCACCGGGGCTTCCTGTTTCAGCCTCTGTTTGTAAACAGGCATGAGGAAGATGGCGGCATGGTCCGATTTCCCAAACGGTGGTTGTGACTGTGCCTTGTAGCTGTTCTTGTATGGGGTGTAGCAGTGATCTAATGTCCTTTCGCCCCTTGTGGGGCAGCCGATGTGCTGATGGAAGTTCGGCAGTGCACGCTTGAGGTTGGCACTGTTGAAATCTCCCAAAACAATGAATGCGGCGTCCCGGTGCTGTGTCTGGTGAAGGTGTAGTGTTTCATGTAAATCCCATATCGCAGTGTCCGTGTCCGCTTGAGGTGGAATATAAACGGCACTGACGATGACCGAGCTAAATTCCCGAGGGAGATAAAAAGGGCGACATTTGATGGTCAGAAGTTCAAGATTAAGTGTGCAGGAAAGTGAGAGGGGAACAATGCTCGCGCTGTCGCACCAGTGTTTGTTCACCATCAGACATACTCCACCTCCCCTAGTCTTCACCGAGTCCAGCGTTCTGTCCATGCGGTAAACCGAGAAGAACTCGGCCGGCTGGATGGCGTGGTCTGGTACCGCTGGGTTCAGCCATGTCTCGTGAAGCAGAGAAGGTTGCAGTCCTGAATGTCCCTCTGGAACTTGACTCTTGCCCTGAGGTCATCGAGTTTGTTATCCAGCGACTGGACATTGGCGAGCAGGACACTTGGTAAGGGAGCGCGGTGTGCGCGTGCCCTCAGCCTGTTCCTGACGCCGGCTCGTTTCCCTCGAGGACGCCGGTACGGGTCGCGTCCTTTGTTCCTCCTCAGGATCTCGCTCGGCCAGGATGGGTCCGGGTTCAAAAACGGCGAAAGGTTAGTGCATTGTGCACCAATAGAAATAAGAGTGGCCCTGTCGTATGTAAGAATGGCCATCTTACAAAAAGAAACCGGTGTTTATAGTTTACAATACAAAAAAATAACAAAAGAAGACAAGGTTTGGTCGGAGCAGTCATGACGGCAGCCGATCTCACCGGCGCCATCTTTTGTTCCATATATCAATAACACGATATATGGAACATTTTTGTTCCATATATCAATAACACGATTAGTTTAACAGTAAGCAACCACTTTATATCGACATAAAAAAGGAGTTCAAAACCGCCTAGGTGTATTTTTGCTGCAAATGTAAACCGGAGAAAGCATTGACGCGCTTTCTCACCTAAGGGGCCGTCTGACAATTCCACCGACTGGGTTAAAACGTCCAATGTATTTAAATTAAAATGACTTTTAACATTTAAAATAACACACTTTCAAGCTTGTATTGCTCATAGTGATTTACTACAGATGAGATTGTGCCAATACCGCCCTTTTTATATATGTACATTACACAATTATTTACATATAAAAAATCCCTGGAAATATTTTTTTTTCATGTTCCAAAGGTTGCAGTACGTTGCTAGGTACAAAACTGACTTACTACAGGGTTAGATTTTGCCAATATCTCCCTTACAGTATGTACAGTACACAAATATTTTTTGAAAAAACTACATAAGGGTTTTTCATGTTCCACATGTTGTAGTACGTTGACATTTTGCCAACATTTCCCTTAATGTATGTGCAATTTACAATTATTTAAAACAAAAAAAATCTGTAAGACCCCAAAAAGGAATTGTTCATGTTCCAAAGGTTGTAGTATAAAATGATGTACTTTATGTACATTAAGGGTGGTATTAGCAAAATTCCACCTATAGTAAGTCAGTCTAGTCACTAGGAATGTACTACAAACTTTGGAGCAAAAAAAAAAAAAAAAAAAAAAAACTTTGTGAATTACAGTAATTTCTTAAGAATAATTATATACTGCATGTACAGTGAGGAAGATGTTGGCAAAAATTAAATTGTAGTAAGTCAGTCTGGTCACTAGTAACACAACATTTGGAGCAGGAAAATTCCATTTTGGTGAAACTGTAAAAAACTGTAATTTTTTTTCTTAAAAATAGGCTATTTGTGTAGAGTACATAGGGAAAGTATTGTCTAAGGCGAGATATTTGCAATATTTATTTAGTCAGTTTGAGTAAATTATTAATTTACTGTAAATTAACCTGTGGTTTTAGGCGTTCAGTAATATCCTCATCTGTTTTTTTTGTCTTTTAATAGGCTTGTTTGAGATGAGCAAAATCTGCATCACCGTTGATCACCGTGAGATGAATGCTGGTTAGAAAAGTGTCCGAGTTTTTTATTTTTATTTTTTATTATTAAACATATAACATTCTCAGGGGAAATAGTCAAAGCAATAAAATACATACACAACCAGACTACAAAACAGTAAATAAATAATAGTAATAACAAAAAAGAAATATAAAGAGAAAAACAAATAAATAATAGTTACCATAAACATCTTTTAAAATAAATAAATAAAAAGTGTCCGAGTTACGTCCGCCTTGTTCTGATGTCATGCTGACGTGTGCCAAAAAACTCTCGCGCCGGGACGCGGCTATGTGGATTGCTCTCCACCGACTGTGCTGCAAGGTTATTTTCGTAAACTAAAACTAACACGAAAACGATTGATGAAAAAACTATTTCGTAAACTGAAAAAAAAAACTAAAAAACTAAATAAAAACAAAAAAAAATTAAAACGAAATGAAACTAACAACAGTTATTGAAAAACTAACTGAAATAAAATAATAATTAACAAAAATAAATAATAGTTTTCGCAATCATTACGTTCTCACCCCTTGGCTGAAAAATATATGAGCTGTGTGGCGGTTTAGGGAAATACCTGTAAATGCGCACATCTCTGTGGAAGAGACACAAAGCGGTTTAAAGCAGAGTCCTGCACGGGTCCTGTTTGGTAAACATGCACCAGCAGTACTTAACAGAACACCCGACCCATTATCCGACAGCAGCACTAATTTATTTCTGTAGCCTACCAGCAGAACCGTTTGACATAAAGACAGAAAGTCGCGACCCGAACTGGACCCGCATTAATCTACAACATCAGGAAGGCAAACTTATTTATTTTCTCATCTAACACAAGCAATCAAACCAATATTAGGCAAGTTGGTGCTTTGAAGAAAAACAGACAAGCAACATGATAATTAACAGAAAAAAAAGGTGAGAACGCACCTTTCTGTAAACAATACAAAACTTGCCCTAGCATTTTGTGATCACTGCCAAACTTTCGAACAAATAAATATGCATAGGCTAAATCACATCATGCACACGCTTATAATTCTTCATGAAGAAAATAACATATTCAAATGTGAGCCTTTAAATAGGCCTACGATTGCCGTTATTATTGAATTTCATTAGTCCCACACAGTTATGATTTATGCTCGGATGTTCACGGAAAAGTGCGCAAGACAAGACAGTTACAATATCATGATTATGGTTAAATAAGAAAAAAAAGACACATAACCAAATTAAGCTACGTTTATTTTCATATTACATATCTCAACACACCATTAGATATGACATTAAGGGCAACTTGTGTAGATTTATGTTGTAAAAAGGCTTACTTCCTTTGGTGTATATTTGTATACTTTTACCATCTTTCAATCTCAGCATGGATTAATTTTGTCGCTAAACGTTTGCCTCGAGGTTAAATTATGCTAAATCTTTCTTTGGCCTTCGCTCTGGAAGTGATCTGTTGATTCTGCTAAACTTTAATTAAAACTGAAACTAAAACGGAAACTAAGCTAGGCCTATATAAAAACTAAAAAAAAATGTGTTCACAAAATAAAAACTAAATTAAAACTAACAAAAATATTAATGAAACTAATAAAAACTAAACTGAATTCCTTAGCAAATTTGAAAACAATATTAAAATAAAACAAATTTAAAAATTAAAAACTATAATAACCTTGCTGTGCTGATCAAAAGCATGATGGGAAACGACTGACTGACGACACAGCTCATTGGTTCACACAACTGTGATGCTGCGTTCTCTGCTAAAATGTTTTCTTTATTAATTATTTTATCTGATTTCATGTGATTGTGTATTTAAATTATTCTTGAATATTCCCAAACACTATGACAGTGCGATCTCTGTAGAAATGGATGATAAATAAGCCTTTCTTTCGTATGGGATTAAATAGCAAGCACTTTGAGTGTCTTGACTGCGCTTATTTCATCAGGTGAGGCAAGGCACATCTCAAACAAGCCTAATAATAGCTGTCATTGCTACTGAGCCGCGTAATGAGTTTTCTTTAACCGATTTCTGAGGGAAACAGTATGAAACCTTGCGCGTTAGTTCATATTCCACATCTGCTTCACTGTCGATATTGTCCGCATAATCATCAGTAAAGTGTGTTCTGAGATCTGAGGTCTTATATCACTGTATTAGTTATATCACTGAGGAGCGTTACGTGTCGCTGGGGAATCCTGGAGTGTGACGGGGAACCCCAGTATTACAGCACAGCGTCACACAAGCCATGATACAAAGTTACAGAAACTAAGCAACCAAAATGAAGAATAAAAAATAATCAAAACTTCTACTTAGCGCTTGCTCCATTTCTGCAAATCAGTTTTTGTAAATTAATGACTTGATCCACATATGGCCTTCATCAATTTTTTATGATGAAAATGTGTGTGAAATATTTTGAATTTAAATATTCACAGCTTAAATAAACAACTATGTAAAATTTCAGGACCTAAAAATGCAAGTCCTGGAAATACAAGGCATTCAAATGCAAGCACTGTTAATTGCAATGCATCTTTTTTTTCGATTTGTGGAATTCAGCCTGCTTTAAGTTTCAAAAACTATTGTCATTATTCTGCTTCCATATGCAGAACATTGGCTTAAAAACTATTGTCATATACATAACGCTATAATGAGACCACTATTGTAAAAAAAAAAAAAACATAAAACATTATTTACCCGTTTTGTATCTGCGAATTGTCCGTTACACATTTTCCCTGTGTGTTAACATCATGACTGTGTCCGACTTGACTCTTGGTAATGTATTGTGCCCCCAAACATATGATTCGAGTCGAACATCGGCAAGATTCAAAAATTCGATTCGACTATGAAAATCCTTAGTCGGGGACACCCCTAAAATATATATATATATATATATATATATATATATATATTAATGGATTTTTGACTAGTTTAATCTGGCTGTTGTGTTTAATCTGGGTCGGGTTAGATGCACAAAAATGCTTAAATACTGTAACAAATTAAATTACTGTGGCTGTTTAAATCATACCCCAACATATCATAATGGCAAAAATTATATCTCAATATATAATTTCTAGGGCCGGGACTCGATTAAAAAAATTAATCTAATTAATTAGAGGCTTTGTAATTAATTAATCGAAATTAATCGCATTTTAATCGCATATAAATATTTGACCTGAGAACAGTGAGAAGTAAGTTTTTTTATATGGATTTTTAAATTTCCCATCCACAGGGCCAACCAAAGCGGTCTCATCAGCTTCTTTGTCCATGTTCACTGTGGTTTGTTTTTGGCTGTTTCTCAGTATGCGTTCTTCAGCGATCTTGCGTCCTTGTGTTCTCGTTCTACGTCATCATTAACCGTCGAAGTTCAGTTCCAATTCTCAAGAACGCAAGTATAGAGGATGCATGAAAGTGCCCGGATATGTTCTTGAAACTGAGGATGCATCGAGTGCAGACTTGGTTAGATTAGATTAGATTAGATTCAACTTTATTGTCATTTATGCAGAGTACAAGTACAGAGCTAATGAAATGCAGTTAGCATCTAACCAGAAGTGCAAGAATATAGTGTTTTATATACATATAAGTGCAGAGTAAGTGAAGATATGATTTACAGAATGTACAGTGGAATTGCTATATACAGTATTGAGCAGAGTATATACAGAATATAAATAGGAATGCAATGTAGGGATTGTATGTACATTATGAACAGAGCAATGTAGGATTATATACATTATGAACAGCAGAAACGTGAGAACAGTGGTAATAAATAAATACAGCTGGATGAGTGTGCAAAATATTGATAGAACAATGTATTCTATGCAAAATAGCAGTAGTGCAATATTTTATAGAAATAGTTTACTGTGCTTTGTACAGTAACAACTTTATACAGTTTATAGTGTAATAACTTTGACAATGTGCAGTCTGTGCAAAATATGAGTAGTGCAAATGCATGTGTGTAAAGTACTGTGACCAGTGCAGTAATAATAAGCAGGTGCAGGAGTTAGATTAGTGGTGTGGCGTTCAGAAGTGTCACAGCCTCGGGGAAGAAGCTGAATCAGCTTCTGAATAACGGCTCGTTAGAAATCCCAGAAAACGCTGTGGGCGGCCGGTGTACGGAAGCCTGTAAGCTTTAAAGTTGCTCTCACAAATACTTAACGGCTCTTCAAGTTGAAAGTAAACATTTATCGTTTTGTTTTGGTTAATTTTAATAAAGCTATAAGACCCGGAGAAAGTCTGCATTTTTATTGGCATATTAAAATGAATCTTAACAGTAAAACATATAAAGCTGTAAAATAAAACAATACAATTATATGAAAGTAATATCTATAATAGTATGAAATGTTTTAATAAGTTATGACATTTTGTAATATTTATTGTTCATTGGCCGTTTCTTATGCTAAGACTATGCGGTCAGTTAAGCAGGAATGCAGTACATCTCAGTTCTCATAAGTGTGCGTTCTGTGTTCTCGCGTCCTTCCGAGTTCGTTCTTCCAAGGAAGCTGATCCAAGGTCTCTCCACGAGAACGCAAGTCCGTTCTTTGCGCTAGTTGGTGCTCCAGTATAATCGGTCCGCCGAAACTCATCCAGTGAGAAACGTTCCGCGGTGCAAAAATAAGTGCGATTAAAATGCGTTAAAAAAATTTAACGCGTTATTTTTGTGTAATTAATTAATCTAAATTAACGCGTTAAAGTCCCGGCCCTAATAATTTCATGACAAAAAAATTATCATGTCCTTCGCATCTGTGGATTGAGGGCAAAGGTTTCTCATCAAACGCAATGGAGTTCCTAGTCTGTCCGTATAGTGAAACCTTTAGCATCTCATCATGCTTCAGTTTTTGACACCTTGGGGGTAGGAATGGATTGTTTTATCAGTCATTAGCACCTGTAATGAAGCTAGAAAAATAAGCACAATAAATGTGTACAATTAAATGTAAATCCCTGAAAAATTATGATTGACTTTTTCCAAAATCTCTACACCAGATGTCCACAAATGAAGCAGAACAGATTGGGAAATGGATACCTTTAATACATATTGTCCCCATAAGAGAAACAAGAACAAGAGGTCTCACCAGAATCGAAACATAAATAGAGACGCTACCCTTGACAAATAGAGCAGACACTATTTTGGCTGTGAAAGAGCCTTCAAAAAGGCAATAAGAATCAAAGCCAAATACTTTATTAAAAATTCCAGGAGATAATAGTTTTAGCCAAACAAGAAGTTATTTATAAAGATATTGTACTGGTAAATACACAAAATAATGCACCCTAGGTCCTTCCAATCCAATTAACCACAGAAGCATGGGGTCTTCACGAATACTCTTTGTGGATTCTTCTCTTATTTTTTTTTTTTAAGTCAAGTCACCCTAGGTTGTGTGTCATTGCAAACTCAATCAGTCTCTCTAAATCAGTGGTCTGAAAATTAAACAGACGTGTGGATTTGTATACTAGGAAAGGTTTAGGCAACAATGAATAGTACCAAACTCCTTTTCAAGCTTAAAAACCATGCGGGCACCACTGCAAACACAAACTGTTTCCAAAAACTTTTTTTGCATGTTGGAGTTAGACAAAGACTTAGAAAGGATTAAAACCATTCCCATAATGGCAGTTCTATGCTTGCCTCAGCTCATTACAATTTTATAGCCAGACCGGACCTTTTCTTGGCAAATAAAGGAAATGCATTAGACCTTTTCCTGGCATCTCAGTGGCATCTTAAGAGCTAAGGGCCCTCATGTGTTTTTGGATGGTTTCAGGAGGATGTACGACCAAAAGAGCACCTATTGTTTTAGAGGGTAACATATCTGTCCGCAGATGCAGATGCTTGTGATTGTAAAACCATTCAAAACTGTTTTTGCCAGCTTTTATGAAATAAACTTTGAAAACAAACCCTTTTAAATATACTACTGACTGCAAGGAGGCAAACTGCTTTCACTGTACCCTTAACCCTTCTAAAGCAACAAAGGTTTTACAACCTATAAACAAAAAAGTTCAGTTTACACATCAATCTATTAGACTCCTCAATCTTTCATCATCCTTGCTAGGCCACAAAGCTCCACACAGGAAATGAAGTTAAACACTGCAGGGGCATGGCTGAGACCACCCCAAAATCTTGAAGGGATTCAGAGGAGCACCATAAGACCACCCTACAACTCCCTTAGGTCCAGGAGTCGGTGTTGTGGGACACAACACAGCTGTCTGATCCCTCCTGGACGCAATTGAAGACACCATTGCCAAGAGCTGTGAGGACATTTGCTTTTTATTATGAAGTACGATGACGTGGTGATTAGTAGTTTTTGATGTGTGACTCTAAAGACTATAAAATTTAAATCATTATTACTATACTGGCCCTTAAAACACTATGCCAAATGTCTGCCTCAGAATGTAAGTGGCATTTGTGTGAACACATGGCTTAGTGTAAAACACTGCTAGAGCATTGCACTCAGACTGTGCATATTAGCATACTAGTAAAAGAGGCATTGTTTCAGACTAATAATATATGTCTTTGACCTTAAATGTCGTCCATCAGCAAGCGATGAAAACTTATTGAGGCTTCAGTTTTGATTTATGACACGATACGCTTCCTTCCGCTAGTCTTACATTGCACCAGTCAATGCTGACTGTCCCTCCTGCTCTTTGCCTCTCTTTGTCAAGAAGCTGAGGGACAAACGCATGTTCTGAGGAAGCTGGTTTAAATCAGCTCTGGCCTGACTGCCTGATTGTGCTGCCATTACAACAGCCCACAGCTGCCTCCCCTCTCCATGTCCTGTTCCCATCTAACCAGGAGTCCTGGACGGCTATGTGCAAATCATTTCCACATGTACAGTGAGGAGGGAGGGCAGTGGGAAACAAGGAGAGGCCGTGAGGGGGTCGTCTTTGGAGCCTGGGTGCCTTTATATGAAAGCCCTTTCATCAGTCTTGTATAATGAGCCAGCTGCTCCAGTCGGCTGTTGGGGGGGGTCTTGAGAGCTCTATGACAGGGTTACTTCATGGAACCTATTACTTACGTGTCCCATATGAACAACGCACTCCATGTCATGTGAGGCGAATGAATGTAAGCAGGTTGTGCATACTGAAATGCTTAATTTCTCCTTTGCCAAACCTGAGTTGTTCGCTTTGGCTGTCGAGTCTCTACCCCTCCCAGGAGAGAAAACGCATTGACTACTGGAGAGTCAAGCTGTCTCTCATCCATTGTCTCTGTTTTCCCACCAGCAGGCCACAAAGAGATTACTGAAGTAAAAATTTTGAATAAAAAAAAAAAAAACGTATGGCTGCACTATTAAAGAGTTACTGATAAAATACTGTCAGGAAGAAAAAAGAGAAAGGGGGAGAAGGAGGGGGAAATTTAATGGGGTTAAGAGAGAGGAAGGAAAATCCACTAAAGCCCCCTTTGTGTATCAACATGCTGTGGGCCTCTTTCAGTAAGACGAAACAGAAACCCGACATGTTTTACAGATCCTTGCTAGTCTGTGGGGAAAATGTTATTTGTGGCAAGAAATCAAGTGCATGTTGACCTACAGAGCATAATGCGTTTTGAAAATGGAGTTAGTGAATCTCTAAATGTCTTAAAGCCTCAAATTTTGACATTGCAGCCTTCGAGTTTAGCTTCTGTGATGGATTTATCTTGTCAAAGACTGTTGTATGCTTCTTAACTATTAGTGTATCAATGTGTAGTACAGTACTGTTTTTATTAACATTTTGTGTCAGGATTCTGTGAATCAAATTGATGCAGAATTTTTAAAACGAATGCATGATTGAAATTGCAAGATACACTATCATAATATTAATTTAAGGGATTTTAATATTTTTGTTTTGTCTCAATCTGTTGCGCTTATGCAGTTCTACTGTTGTGCAATTCCAATTCAATTCAGGTTATTCCTCTTCCTGTCATTCCAATTCAACAACCTGGTGGGTGTGCCCAGTTTAAAGGGATAGTTCACCCAAAGGTAAAAATTCGGTCATCAATTAGATGATCCTTTATCATTAAAGAAGATATTTTGAGAAATGTCCTCTTTTTTGTTTATACAATGGTAGCAAAAATGGTTTCATTATATACAATCTTATAACATCTTCATGTATTCCACATAAAAAAGTCAGTCATACTGACAGAATACAGAATATTCTGAAATTCAGAATATTCAAATTTGAAAATAAGAATTGGAGCCAATTGTGAATTTTGCCCAATCCTGTTATGGAAACACAACGCAAACACGTGCACCTCAACACCAGTGCAGTAGTGTCTAGACATCCCTCTTCCGCTGCTCTGATCCAAAAAAAGAGACCTCAGTGAGGTTGGCCAGAAAACCATACCATGATCTCAGATCTCCATAACGGCTGGATATAAGCCATTCTTTTACTTCAGACAATTTATTTATTTTTCTTCTTTTCCCAAGTTTCTTCCTGCTAAGAATGCTAAGTAACCTGAATCTGCCTAATACTTTGACATGTGCATTTGTCTTGTTCCCGTCCCCCACGTATCTCATCGGACTAGTTCTCTCCCACTATGTGAGTTTACCACTACATTTCTGATTATTCAAAAAATGGGTTCAAAGCCTCCTGGGTGCACATGTTCCCACATCTAAACCTTCTGTTGCAAAAGCAGCAATTTCTACTGTGAAACTTAAGATGACTTGCAGGAGATTTTCATTCAAATAAGTAAAAAAATGTAAAGTAACGATTTCCTGATTTCATAAACATTGAGCTGAAAAGAGCACTTGTCAGAGTGTGAGACCTTCAGGCATATGCTGTATTATCACCCTGCATTACAGTTGACTCAGTATAGCCACAAGCGAAAATCACTGGGATCAAAGCAGACTAGAAAAGTAGAAAAATACCACAATTGCAAAATGAGTGGATGTAGTGTTGGTGGTAAATGTCAACTTCCTTGATCACAGTGGCACAGCCATGTGGATTTTCTTACTCCCCACCACCATAATTTCAGCAAAATTGAAATTTCACCACTGACAATGGTCCTGGTGTCCAAATGTACAAAGCTTTGTGATTTTTTTTTTTTAAATAAACATTGTTATATCTGTCAGATGATATACACCAAATTTTATGCATAACAGAAAAAATGGCATAAGAGGTGTTCAGAAAAGTAGGTTGCATAGAAAGTTCAGTTACACATTTGCTTTGACGTCTAGCATGTGTTTTGAATCAAAATGTCAAACTTTGATGTAAAATTCTAATATTAATCTTTCATTCATTGTTGTAAAGACACCCTATACACTAAATTTTACAATGATCAGACATTGAAATTATTGTCAGCTTAAAGGGGTTATATAATGCGATTTCAAGTTTTCCTTTCTCTTTGGAGTGTTACAAGCTGTTTGTGTATAGACAAGATCCCTGAAGTTGCAAAGACTAAAGTCTCAAAACCAAAGAGATATTCTTTATAAAAGTTAAGACTCTGCCTCGCCCCTCTAAAACGGCTCGTTCAAACATGCCCCCACATGTCTATGTCACGATATGGGGAGATTTGCATAACACTACCCAAACGTATACGCAAAGATAGAACGCGGAACGTCTCGGTTACGTATGTAACCCTCGTTCCCTGAAGGAGGGAACGGAGACGTAACGTCAGTGTGACTGACTAATGGGAACTCGCTCGAGAGCCCAATCATCTTCGAGTGTTAACAAAACAAGCCAATGACAGTTGGCGTGCGTGTTTCGCCACGCGCACCCCGCCCCGCAGTGCGGGTATAAAAGGAGAGCGCGTGCAAACGCACATCAGTTTTTCGCTGAGGAGCCGAGACTGTGTGCCCCGGCCGTACAGCGGTGGTACAGCAACTATGGCGACGGGACGTTACGTCTCCGTTCCCTCCTTCAGGGAACGAGGGTTACATACGTAACCGAGACGTTCCCTATCAGTCAGTCACGTTCGACGTAACGTCAGTGTGACTGACTAATGGGATCCCTTGGAAAACGCCACTATTGCTGACCCCCTCCAGTGCCCTGCGGAAGCCGGCAAGTCCCCCCACACCAGTTGGGGTGGAAGATAGGACAGGGCTTAGGCAGAGATGACAGCCACTGCTGTTCCGTACAGTGGTTATGGATAACACTGGGAAAGCGTACCACAAGTAGAGGAACGCTACGGAAGCCACATCCTGCGTAAGGAGGTACCACGTGGCAATTACACATATGGACTGACCAAAGGCAGTACTACAAATGGAAGTCTCTGAGGTAGACTCAGCCATCCTGGGGTGAGATAACAACACAGCAGAGACGGCAGAAGGTCTCTGCCAGGGAAAGACACGGGCTCACCGTGAGGGGAACCGTACCGTGGAAGAATACACATGTGGGACCACCCGAAGGGGAATCACTACACACGGGCACCTAGCCCAGCACAAGGGCTGACCTTGGGCAAACACACGAGTGCTGGACCTGGCGTCTGGCGTTCCGCCACGCCTGACTGCCGAGGGTGCGGGAGGAACTTCAACAGGGTTCGCCATGGGGAACTGAACTGAGAAGCAACAAAGCGCACGTATCCGGTCCGTAGAGGGGAATGGCGCAGCAAGCGGGATTGACACCGAGCAGTGTCCCAGTGCTACTGGCCGTCTGAGCCAAGTACACGGGAGGACACGGGCTCTACACGGAGATTATAAAATCTCGCAAACGTGTTAGGTGCCGCCCAGCCGGCAGCTCTACAAATGTCTGCTATCGAGGCGCCCCGCGCCAACGCCCAAGAGGAAGCAATGGCTCTTGTAGAGTGTGCTCTCACACCGAGGGGGCACGGTAAGCGCCGGGCCTGATAGGCCAAGACTATAGCCTCGACTATCCAGTGGGCAAGTCTTTGTTTGGAGACAGCCTTCCCCTTCTGCTGTCCCCCGAAGCAGACGAAGAGCTGGTCTGAGGTCCTGAAGCTCTGCGTGCGGTCCACGTAAGTGCGCAAAGCGCGGACGGGACAAAGCAGAGCAATGGCTGGGTCTGCCTCCTCCCGGGGCAGCGCTTGCAAGTTCACCACCTGATCCCTGAAGGGTGTGGTGGGAACTTTGGGCACGTAACCAGGCCGGGGTCTCAGGACAACGTGAGAGTCATCCGGCCCGAATTCTAGGCACGAATCGTCGACCGAAAATGCCTGCAGGTCCCCTACCCTCTTGACCGAGGCCAATGCAGTGAGGAGCGCTGTCTTCAACGACAGAAACTTAAGCTCTACTAACTGCAGAGGCTCAAAGGGCTCCTCCCTCAAGGCCAACAGGACCAAGGGGAGATCCCAAGAGGGTACCAGATGAGGGCGCGGAGGATTTAACCTCCTCGCCCCTCTGAGGAACCTGACGACCAAGTCGTGCTTCCCTACAGACTTACCGTCTACTGCATCGTGATGTGCGGCAATAGCGGCGACATACACTTTGAGGGTGGAGGGAGACAGCCTTCGCTCCAACCCATCTTGCAGGAAAGAAAGCACGACCGCGATCGGGCATCCCCGGGGGTCTTCCCGGCGGGAAGAACACCAATCGACGAACAGGTTCCACTTCAGCCTGTAAGCGTGTCTTGTAGACGGGGCTCTAGCTGAAGTGATTGTGTTTACTACCGATGGAGGTAGCCCACCTAGAACCTCCGCGTCCCGTCCAAGGACCATACGTGGAGATTCCACAAGTCTGGACGCGGGTGCCAGAGGGTGCCCCCTCTCTGAGAAAGGAGATCCCTCCTCAGAGGAATTTGCCAAGGAGGGGCTGTCGCGAGGAGCATGAGTTCTGGGAACCAAGTCCGACTGGGCCAGTACGGCGCCACCAAGAGGACCTGCTCCTCGTCCTCCCTGACTTTGCACAGGGTCTGCGCGAGAAGGCTCACTGGGGGAAACGCATATTTGCGTAGGCCCCGAGGCCAGCTGTGTGCCAGCGCGTCCGTGCCGAGGGTACCCTCGGACAGGGAGTAAAACATTTGGCAGTGGGACGTGTCCGGGGAGGCAAACAGGTCTACCTGAGCGTCCCCGAAGTGTCTCCAAATCAGCTGGACTACCTCGGGGTGGAGTCGCCATTCTCCCGGAAGGGCGGGCTGACGTGAGAGCTCGTCGGCTGCACGATTGAGCTCGCCAGGGATATGAACGGCGCGAAGCGACCTCAGATGCTTCTGACTCCAAAGGAGAAGATGGCGAGCGAGTTGCGACAGGCGACGGGAGCGTAGACCACCCTGGTGGTTGATGTACGCAACGGTCGCAGTGTTGTCCGTACGGACCAGTACATGCTTGTCGTGTAGCAGCCCTTTGAAGCGGCGCAGCGCAAGCCATACTGCTAGCAACTCGAGGCAATTGACATGCCACTGCAACCGGGACCCTGTCCAGAGCCCTGCAGCTGCATGCCCGTTGCACATGGCTCCCCAGCCCATGGCAGAGGCATCTGTTGAGACAACAATGTGCCTGGATACTTGCACTAGGGGAACTCCTGCCCGAAGAAAAGCAAGATCCGACCACGGGCCGAAGGTCTGACGGCAGGACGGGGTAACTGAGACCCGGTAAGTGCCGCGTCGCCATGCCCATCTCGGGACCCGGTCGTGAAGCCAATGCTGAAGCGGTCTCATATGAAGCAACCCGAGCGGCGTGACAGCGGCTGCGGATGCCATATGCCCCAGGAGCCTCTGAAAGTGTTTCAGTGGAGCCGCTGTCTTGCGCTGGAAAGACTCCAGGCAGTTCAGCATCGACTGAGCACGCTCTACTGAGAGACGTGCTGTGAGGTTGACCGAGTCCAACTCCATACCGAGAAAAGAGATCCTCTGCACAGGGGAGAGTTTGCTCTTTTCCCAGTTGACCCGAAGCCCCATCCGGCTGAGGTGGCCAAGCACCGTGTCCCTGTGATCGCACAACAGTGCTCGAGACTGGGCCAGTATGAGCCAGTCGTCGAGGTAGTTGAGAACGCGAATGCCTGCTTCCCTTAATGGAACAAGGGCTGCCTCCACGACCTTGGTGAAGACACGAGGCGACAGGGATAGCCCGAAGGGGAGGACTTTGTACTGATATGCTCGTCCTTCGAACGCAAAGCGGAGAAACGGTCTGTGTCGAGGCAGGATTGAGACATGAAAGTACGCGTCCTTCAGGTCGATCGCTGCGAACCAATCGAACGGACGGATGCATTGAAAAATGCGTCTTTGCGTCAACATCCTGAACGGGAGCTTGTGAAGGGCCCGGTTCAGGACGCGCAGGTCCAAGATTGGTCGTAACCCACCGCCTTTCTTGGGTACAATGAAGTACGGGCTGTAAAACCCCGACTTCATCTCGGCTGGAGGGACCGGCTCTATCGCGTCCTTCGCCAGCAGGACCGCGACTTCCGCACGCAAAAGAGGGGCATCCTTGCTCAACACCGAGGTGAACCGAACGCCCCTGAACTTGGGGGGACGCCGGGCGAACTGAATCGCGTAGCCAAGTCTGATGGTTCTCATGAGCCAGCGAGACGGCCTGGGGAGCGCTAGCCAGGCCCCCAGAAACCGTACAAGCGGGACCAAGGGAGCCACGGACGTACCCGCGGCGGGGCAGCGAAGTGGAGCACAGGGGCCCGCCTCGGAAGGCAGTGCGTTCCGAAGTGGGGTCTGAGTGTGCAGTGCGACACTTACCTGGCTCCAAGGCTGAGCAGGGGGCGCGGGAGAAGGCATCGCGTCCTCGGACCGGACCCTGCTGCTCATAGGCGAAAGGAGAGGGGGACGGGAGTGTGGAGACGGGGTCTCGTGCACTGCCATCCTCGCCCTCTTGGGACCCGGAGAAAAAGGAAACTGCTCTTTTTTTGAGGTTTTGGGTACCACTGGCTGGAGAGCCAGTGGCGGAACAGAATAAAAAGGGAACAAAAGATTCTCCCCCCGGCCCTCCTCCGGGGGAAGGAGTGGTGCAGTCACCATCTCCTGAAGAGCAGGATCCAGAGACTCCGGGTCGCCCGTCTCAGGGCCGCCGCTTGCCCTGGCGCTTCGCAGATTTGGCAGGGGCAGAGACGGGCTGCGCCGCTTTCCTGCGGCCAGCTCCCCGCTGCGGCCGTTGTGAAGGCTGCTGCTGGGGCCGAGCTGGAGCGGAGGTGGAGGCCGCAGGAGGTCGCCCTCGGCGACGAGCAGACGGAGGGGCTGCAGCCGGCGGTGGGGTGGAGACAGCAGCGGACCGCCGGGGCAGGATGTGTCGAAACGCCTCTGTCTGCTGCTGTGCGGCGGAGAACTGTTGGGCAAAGCCCTCCACCGCTTCGCCGAATAGGCCGGCCTGGGAGATCGGGGCGTCTAAGAAACGGTGTTTGTCAGACTCCCTCATATCCGCCAAGGTCAGCCATAAGTGGCGCTCCTGGACCACCAACGTGGACATCCTCTGACCCAGGGCCCGCGCCGTGACTTTCGTCGCCCGTAGGGCAAGGTCCGTCGCTGTGCGCAGTTCCTGCAATCCGGCTGGGTCAGCACCACCCTCGTGCAACTGCTTTAACGCCTTGGCCTGGTGGACTTGCAGGAGGGCCATGGCGTGCAGGGCGGAAGCGGCCTGTCCAGCAGCACTGTAAGCCTTGGCCGTCAGAGCGGACGAGAACTTACAGGCCCTGGACGGAAGGCGTGGATTACCCCTCCAGGCGGCAGCGCCCTGCGGGCAGAGCTGCATTGCAATGGCGCGCTCAACTGGGGGGATCTCCACATACCCTTGGGCCGCCCCACCGTCGAGGGTGGTGAGGACGGAGGAGGCACTAGGTCTGTTTCGGGCAGAAAAAGGTGCCCTCCAAGACCTAGTCACCTCCTCATGCACTTCCGGGAAGAATGGAACCGGAGGCGGTTGCCTGCGATCGGCCTGCGCCCCCAGGAACCAATCGTCCAGCCTTGAGCGTTCGGGAGAAGGAGGAGGCCTCCAGTGCAGCCCGATGCTCTCAGCGGCCCGGGAAAGCATAGCAGTCAGTTCTGGATCTGACTCGGTCAACGCCACTCTTCCTGATGGAGGCAGCGCAGCCGAATCATCATCTCCAGAACCTAGCTCATCCCCCGATGCAGTGACCGACATCCTGTCATCTGCTGGAGCTCCGAACGAGATGCTGGGCCCCGCCCTGTCCGAGGACTCCACAAACTCGTCCGGAAACCCCAGACGGTGCGATGTGCTAGAGGAGTGAGAGGCCCGCGGAGACGCACTCGACGGGGAAGCTCTCACTGTGATCCTCAAGTCACCCTGACCATGAGCCGAAGTAGCCCTCCGAGAACCGGAGGAACTAGAACGGGGCATGGCAAGGGGGATACCCCCCCGCTTGACGAGGAGGTATCTGGAGCGCAGCATCGCGATGGTCATGTTCCCACACAGAGAACATGAGTCATCCACGAGCGCTGCCTCAGCGTGCTGAAAGCCCAAGCACGAGACACAGCGATCGTGACCATCAGATGAAGCCAGGAAACGGCCACATCCAGAAACACACGAGCGGGAAGCCATCTTTAAAAAGACGCCCGTCGCTCGTGGAGCTCTTTTAGAATTTGCTCTTTTTTGAAAAGAAATTCTCTTTCAGAAAAAAAAGTGTTGAAGCGCCCAGGAGAGGTCGCAGCGCGACCGCAGAATGAGAGCTGCAGCACGCCGAGATGAAGCAGCAGCACTGGACCGCAACCTCCGCTGACGCGCCGTAACACCAACACTCGTCAAATGCTGTCTTGTAGCACACTCTCGGAGATTCGCTGAAAGGCTCGGCTCCGAAGCGAAAAGCTGATGTGCGTTTGCACGCGCTCTCCTTTTATACCCGCACTGCGGGGCGGGGTGCGCGTGGCGAAACACGCACGCCAACTGTCATTGGCTTGTTTTGTTAACACTCGAAGATGATTGGGCTCTCGAGCGAGTTCCCATTAGTCAGTCACACTGACGTTACGTCGAACGTGACTGACTGATAGGGAACTATAATTCTCACTGTAGTATTTGTTGCTGCCGTCGGCGCTATGTCCTGGAGATGCTGTGTTTCCTTGTGAAAGCAAAACTACTTTGTTTGGCTTCCAAAAGAGGACACAACTAGAAATCAGTGGTTAAGTTGTATGTACAAACCTGTTCCAGAGCAGTACAATGCAAATATTCGAGTATGTGCAGCACATTTTACGGAGGACTATTTCCTGAACTTGGAAGCTACAATGTTGCACAAAGGCTGTTTCTATAAAGTGGGGCAATTCCAAATTTGCAAGGACAGTCAGATGCTTCTGACTCACAGCCTGTAAGTACATTTCTGCCACTGACGATTCAAACGCGAGTTTTGAGCAGTGTAGAGTAGTGCTTGTTGTTTGTCGTTTCTCCAATCACAAATGCAGACATGGTAATGTTTACATGGCACGATGCAACGCGACGCATAAAAAGAGCGTATAAGTCATTATAATCAAGGCAAGGCAAGGCTAGGGCTGTGTATTGGCAAGAATCTGGCGATACAATACGTATCACTATACAGGGGTTGCAATACGATATGCGATATATTGCGATACTGTAAGCAAGGCGATATATTGGGATATTTCTTATTTTAGGAATAGGATATATATTTAGGAAAGCTGTCATTAAGAACACACCACCATATGCAAACCTTAGCAATAAATAAATAAATAACAATAGTTTAACCAGAACACACTGCAGAACACACTGGGACCTGCATTTGCAATAATCAGTCCCTATAACATTCAACATTATTGTAAAGGGGGAAATATTCAAGTGCTTGCATGATTCTTTAGTTAAATGTATGTATAAAATGTATTTTATAAAAAGCTAATATATATATATATATATATTTATAGACTCTTTAAAGTACTTTAAAGGTTCACAGTTTAAGTTTACAATTGTGACGTCATAACATTTGATCTGAACAAAAAATTACATCTGCTTATATCAATGAAAAATAAAGTGCTTGCAGGATTCCTAAAGAAAACAAAACAATTGTAAAACAATCAAATAAATACAGATGCTAAACATTCTCAGAACTTTTCAACTTGGCTTTCACAGGTTTTTCAGTTTGTAATTATGTTCCATGTAGAATCGCCGAGACCGCGACGCAAGCACCGCCCCACCTGCACAAAACGCCCCCAACACGAGAGAAAGCTGCAGCTGCACGGCGACTCTACCGCCCCCCCCCCGTTTGTAATTGGTTTTATTGTTTTTGTGTGTTCGCGCTGTGAAACGCCATCACAATACCGTGAGGGGCGTAACATTTCCATCTCACACTTGAGGTATTTGGCCAATCACAATGCACTGGATAGCTGGCCAATCAGAGCACGCCTCGCTTCTCAGGATGATGAGCTTTGTAAAAATCGACGCGTTTCAGAAAGGCGGGGCTTAGAGGAGCAACAATAATGTACAGTATGTGGAAAATAATGTTTTTTTTTTCTTTAAACCACATAAACACATTGCATTACACCAAATACACAAAATAATGTTCTTTTTAGCAACATCATATAACCCCTTTAAAATTAATTTGGTTTAAAAGAATACAGTTGTCAAAAGTTTTAGATGGAAATGGAAATTCGATTCAAGGCCAGAGAAAGACTCAAAATAAAAATACAGGCTTCAAAAATATAGTTCTACAGTTATAAAGGGGGGAAAATACATTTTCTTATTTTAGCACCACCTAGTGTCTAATGGTTGTTTTTGTGCACATATGAGTAGTGGGTTTGATTGGGGAAACATCTTAGGTCTCAGTGTTCTACAGTCTCAGAGGGTCTGCATGAAAATAATGAAGAACAAAATCAGAACAAACACAACAAGGTTCCAGCAGATTTACTGATTTGATGGTCATTTCCATTCTGGACATTGTGGGCAGTTATAAGACCTCAGAGAGCCACACTGTCCAGCATGCAGTAATATAACATCTTAGGGAGTCCCTCTAGATTTCTAGTCTATTCTGCTCTTAGTGCTCATGTACAGAAACTGCCTCTACTTTAAAAAGAAAGAATGGCTCAATAATCTTAAAGAGAAATGTGTAATTAAAATGCTTTACATTATTTTGTTAGCTAACTGAGAGAAAGTAGATATATCTGCCATTTTGAAAATTATGACAATTGATTCTAAACTATCATCACCAAAGATTATAATTGAAATTGAAAGTCAGTCTCAGAAGTGAAATGTTTTTACAGCATTTTTGTATTTTTCCCACCCCCATGTCTTCACAATGGCAATTACTCTGTCAAGTCTACACTTTCAGCTTTTGATTCAGAATAAAACAACAGTCAAGAAACTCAGTGCAGGTAACTCTAACTAAATGTATGCCATGCAGACATAAGATTTTTCTACACGAGACTGAACCAAACTCAGGAAATTCTGGTTTGGGCATACAAGTACAGAAAGAACTACAACAACAACAAAAAAACAAACAACAATAACAACAGTGCCTCATTGTTTGTCAGAGAGACATTTGGAATCACTTAAGCGAGAGAGAGAGAGAGAGAGAGAGAGAGAGAGAGAGAGAGAGAGAGAGAGAGAGAGAGAGAGAGAGTCAAGTCAAGACAAGTCAGAGGCAACATTTGCAGTAACAATTACATAACCATTGGTGCACTGAATCTGTTTGTTTTTAATTCACAAACATAAAACAAAATCAAAATGTTTGAACAAAAATTCCATAAAGCCTAAACTTTTCAGACATTCTTTCTGATAGAATAACGAGTATACAGTAATACACAGGCTTTTGAATAGGCCTATAAACATGAAGTGAATGAAGTCCTTGACCAGATTAACCACTCTCTAATAATCTAACTCTCTTTCCATACTTCAAATTGTTTTTTCAATTGTTATCTCATACTGCATTATGTGTTTGTGCCTTTAAACAAGATATCACATTCTTGTCAGTGCAATTTATAAGCACCATATTACCATAAATCTTTTCTCTCAAAAGTATTAAACCCCCATTGCATTCTCACATTTTTCAACTGTATCCATTTGAGCTCTGGAAAATGGAGATGGATTTACTCAATTAAAAAGTAAGTCCCGTGTATCCGATAAACCCAACAAACAGCAGAGGCTTGGAAACAGTCATGCTGTACTACACGCTTTATGGCATTGTTCCATATGCACAGTTTTTTTGTCCATGTACAGCACGTCTCTTTAGGGAGCTCACTAGTTTTTGAGACACAGCCAATATGCTCACATCCCTCTACACATTGTTAGTGAATCCCATCCAGCTGTAGTTTACGCCATGGGCCATTTATCAGTTGGCCACACCATCCGGTCTTAGCGTCACTAAGCCCTCACACCCTTTAGTTATTTTTTTCCCAATGCAGAAAATATGATCCATTAGTGTAACACCAACAGGTGGGGAAGATGTAATGCATCTTTCAGCAGATTTATCTAGTCATAAACATACACACATGGGAACACTTTTCTCATCCTGGTGCTGCTCTTTGTTTTATCACAGCACAATCCCGTAAGTAGCAATAATATTCTTGCATAAATTCATACAATTATTGCAAACTTCCTCCATCCATAGACCCTAATGTTTAAACACTGTTGAATAATTTTCAAAAACATTAGAAGCTATACTATCAGAGCCGATCCTCCCTATACGCGCAAGCTGCGTAGGGCCCCCAAAACACTAGGCGGCCCACTTGCTCTCAAAGATGTTTTAATTTTAGTTTTGTTTTTGAGTTTGACCAGCGGTTATGAAAACATGAATGATCATTTATTTTAATATGGTGCACTGTCACCCTCTCTACATTAAAATCAGTCATGAAATGTGTCTCTTTAGTCTTTTGCTCGAGACAAAAAAACGAGCTGAAAGCATACCGAGCCGTGGAAGAGATAGCCTACTGTTTCTTGAGCGCTTTCCGCGAGTGTGATTTGAGACGGAGTGAAACACGGACAAATGTGTTAGTTATATCCATTTAACACCCATTCGAACACCCCCCCTCCCCCACCCCCGGCGGTGATAAAGATTTGCATAGGGTCCCCAGAAGTCTAGGATAGGCACTGTATACTATATTCTGTAAATTCAGGCCTATCACTTGGCATGCACAGCCTGCAAAATATTATATTTCAACAACAACAACAAAAAAGTCATCATTTACTCACCCTCATGCTGTTTCAGCCTTGTATGAGTTTCTCTTTCTTCTGCTAAACACAAAATAACCTATTTTGAAGTATGTAGGTAACCAATCACATAGTTGACAGTAGTTTGACATTGACTTCTATAGTATTTTTCTATACTATGGAAGTCAATGGCTATACCGTCAACTGTTTGGTTACCCACATTCTTCAAAATAGCTTATTTTGTGTTCTCTCTGTGTGACACTCACACAGAGAGAGAATAAATGTTTTATACAGATTACAAGCTAGTAAAGTTGTACTCAGTCCCCAGAGAAACCAGGCATAATGCAACGAATGGAAATGCAAAGTCAATAACCGAATCAAAAATGGTTTTAACAGGCTTTGTTTTTTGACCTTGTTCTTACCTTTGTCGTGTTTACCTAATGCTATATATTCAGCACAATTAAGTACAAAACCAACAACAAACTGATCTACCACTACAACATTTTCCATTTGAATCTCCCCATCAGAGAGAAAAAAAAAATTCTCCCAAAATTAACAATACTGGGCTCTACATGCAGAATGAGAATATATTCTTTATGGAGTTGTCTTTTTTTTTTGAGTGATTACTTGTATGTATTGATATTTTAAAACCACCCATTTTTATTTACATTTAGCAGACACTTTTATCCAAAGCAACTTATATTGCATTCAAGTTACAGTTTTTAAATTTTATCAGCTCTTGCTTTCCCTGGGAATCGAACCCATGACCTTGGCGTTGCTAGCGCCATGCTCTACTATTTGAGCTACAGGAAAGCCTGTATGTAAGTGTTGTCATTTCAGCGGTCCCCTTAAGAAACATGGTCAACCAATCAACTTTATGTCCAACCATGACTATCCATTTTGTGAAAGATGAATATATGGTAGAGGGCATTATACATTATACATGTTACTGAACTGGAGTTTGTACAGGATTGAGTATTCAAAATTATTCTTGTCTGTCTATCTTTGCAAAATCCTACTCTAAATGTTTTACACCCCCTATATAGTTGAATATATAGTTGTCAGCAGTTAATCTATGGCTGTTGACCTAGTGTGAAGTTCTCCCTGGGGAAGATTGTTCATGTGCCCTTTTAAGTCATAATTTAGGATACACATCTCTAATTATGTCCCTCCCTGGGTACTAAAGCAAGGTTTAGAGTTTCTGTCCATAAACATTCAAAATTAGTCCATAAATAATTGCTCCATTCATTTAATTCAAGTATGTTTAATGCTTAAGATTATGACCATAATTCCTCACATTGACTTGGTTTTTAAAATGGGAGGATGAAAGTAAAAATATTTGATACTTGAAAGGTACTCAGCAGATGTGTTAGAACTCGTCTCAGTCAACACTGGAAGCTTAAAAGACTAGAGCGCATCTAAGAATAGCTTCACTCTGAAAGCCCTCATTTGTGTTTTCTGATAACTATGTAAAGGGGAGGGCTGGGATACATTGGAGCATGAGGGTTTGTTCTCATACAGAAAACTGATTGATCACTGGCTCTAATAATGGCAGAACTTCATCTAAATGTTTAAAGCGATGAGTCGTGAACAGCCACAAATACATCAAGCACTCAGAGAGCGGTCATGTTTTATCAGCTTAAGATGTTCCCAGTAGAGTTTGAAGGCCCATTCTTTGAAGAGGACAATCGACTGTACCTATGCATGGACTGGGGAAAGAGTGGGAAAGAATTTTAAGTGAAACACATCAGACCTTTCCTTTCTGAGCATGATGTGCAAATCTTTGACCAGGCTCTTGACATCTTAAGACAATACTAGACTTCACCTACACAAGAGACAAAAAGTTTGTTTGATAATAGGAATGTAGCATGTGGAAAAAGCAGTGTCAGTGTTTATATTAATTATATTAATTACAGCCACTGGAACTGTGCTCTCCTTCTCAACGATGCATGCTGGGTGGTGCAACATAGTGCTTGTATGATTAGGTATGTCACATGTCACATTCACTGTCTACTGATGATGGAATGACTTTTCCAAACTTTTTCAAGACACAACTTTCCATGAGCACTTGATCCACAACCATTAATACTTTGTATATATCTATTATTAAATAGCACCACTAATACTTTGTATATATCTATTATTAAATGAGAAAATGTAATGATGCATTTAAAAAGATATGAGTAAACCAGTTTTAAGGCAACCTCCCTGAAGCACTTTGAGTTTGGACTTCCTTGTCAATGAGAACAGGGGTGATAAAGTCACTATTATACATCAAAGATAAACTGGCCTCATGGAAACCACAGTATCAGCTCTGCAGTTCAACTGATGATTGAACCCTCAAATCAAAAGCCTTCAGTTCCTTAATTTGAAAACTGTTTATAAGCCAATCCTAAATAAAGTAGATTTGTGTATGCATTGTTGTCACATGAAATATGACCATGTTTATCAATGTTTTTAAACTCAAGAAGATGTTACCTATTGCCAGTGCTTAATTTGTAAATTTCGAGGTCCTGGAACAAAGTGGGGTGATGGATCCGACATGTCATTAGAGGAGGAGGAGGGGGAGGGGGGGTGGGGGGTGGGGGGATGGGGTTTGTGTTTATGTCACAGTTTTATTCATCCCCGCAGCTTTCAAGTTTATAATGAGGGAAATTCCTGCAAACATTTATTCACAGCTGAGAAAGTGTGTATAGGCTATGAATCCGTGCATTATGTCTTGTGAGAGCAGAGCAGTTCACATGTTGCGTCTTTTGCGTGCTCAGGTTCTTTATTTCAAATGTAGATGTGCCGCAAGCGCGGTCATTATAGAGGATTTTTCACCTACACAACCACTTGAACTGTAATGGAGAATAAAATGATCTCAATATATAAACTAACATAAATCTTGTCTTAGGCAACCTATGGGAATGTACATATTTGTTGTTGAACCACAAAACTGTGGTTCAACAACATGCATTAGAGTGGAAGAGTGTTAAAAAGTTTAACACACATCCACTCTAACACACCCACAGCTATAAACCCAAGAGGTTAAAGCTGTTCTTGGTTGCGGTTAGTTTCAAGTAAACGCTCAAAATGCATTATTTGGGTAACACTTTACAATAATTAACTAACACTTTAATACATTAACTAACATTAACTAATGGAGCCTTATTGTAAAATGTTACAGTTATTTGTAATTAAAGCATATACGTTCACAAAAACACTTGAATTAAATAGAAAAGCAAGCAGGTGCATGATTCGGCATGGCAGCCGATACAAATAATTAATAACCGTTTCCTTATCTAAATCCTACGCTTGGACCAGGCTCGGTTGCAGAATCACATCACTCTGTTCTTCTGAAATTATTATTTTCATGCATATAGTGTAGTAGTTAGCTATCTCTGTGTCGTACTTGGTCGCTTGTCAAGCATGAAAAACACAAGTTTTATTTAAATTCTGAATATATTAGGCCTATCATATACAGCAATGAGCGCTCCTTTTAAATTGATTAAAAACTGTCACTCATTCATCACGATCTTACAAAGTTCCGTTTTAACCAATGAATGTGACCACACAATGAAACATTTTTTTAAATGAAGTTATGAGCATGATAGAACTCAGCGTTGGACAAAAAGCGGTGAGTGCGCCTCTGATTGACCATTGCGTTGCGAAATCAACAAACATGTCTGTAATTGGGTACTTTGCTCACGTCTGCGAAAATGCATTGTAAAATCATTTGATGCTTTCCAAAGCAGAAAGATACACTGGATTGTTTGCAAAATCTGTTTCTTTATTCTATTATTACAAAGAAAACAGATCCTAGACCAGGAGTTATGGACAGCTTTTCCATCTAAAAGCAATCAGTTAGACTATTTTACACTATGAGTTAGACAATTATACACGCTAAACTAAAGTGCAGCCGTCCTCCTCGGTCACAGGGTCTTGTCAAAAACGAAAGTACCAAAGCACTAAAATCTATGTATTTGAAGTAGCATAATTTTCCAGATCCATCACTTACAATCAAATGCAGTTTTAAAAAGAACAAAAGAGGTAGAAAAAAATCACTCTGACTGCGAGAAAAACAGACTTTGCACTGCATTTACATATACCCTAGTCTACAGATATAAGTTCTTCACATCCTGCTTACGAATGGCTGCCTCAGGCATTTAATTAAAAATGGGTTTGATATTTGTAGCTGAAAGAGTGTGTAACAATCACAGTCAATAAGTTTATTGTCCTATCCAGAAAGCGAGGAGGATTTCTATTTAGGGATGTCATGGCTGATCTAAAACCTGCTTGATAATAACAGTAATTAGCCCATGAAATTCACTTCTGAAAGTTAAGCTTGATGAGTTGTCACGTTAAGCAGTGCTCCATGTCTGACCTTTCTGCTCGAGTGTTGAGAGAGTGTCAGAGGTTTAGGTTGCCTGCTAACTGCACACACAGATGGTTAAGGTCAGGCTTAGGGTCACAGTGAAATAAACACAGGAAAGCCTCTTTTTTGATCACCTTTTTTTGGTTTATGTGAGCCCCGTCACGTTAACACATGCCCTCTCACCCTGGAATCCCACTGGCTGTAAAAAGCTGAAAAGAAACATGATTGCATGGAAAGTTTGGGGGAGCTGTTCTGCAGGGAAAAAAAAAGATTTATTTGGTTTAAAGCGTATTTGTTAAACACTTTTGTTATACACAAACAGTGTTGCTATGAGTTGATGACATGAATCTTAAGTTTACTAACAGCTTCAATATAAAATTGATAATATAATTTATATATATATATATTTTTTAAATACGTCTGTGGGAACTTGTGATTTGCTGCCTGCAATTGTTGGGATTGGCTGTCTTGCAATGAACAAACTTTTCATCACTACAATGATTTGAACTGCAATTTATTGCTATTATCTAAACAGCAGCACCAAGTTAAGTGAACAGTATGACCCAGTATATTTATTGTGTTTTTTCTTGACAACTACGTCCCATGAGCTCTCACTACACACACTTGACCACACATGAAAAAATGCCAAAGACAGGGAAGCGAAAGAGAGGTGAATGTCTCCAAAGCCTTTAATTACAGGAAAAAGCCATTTCTCTCTATTCCCAGAGCAACCGATCGGTCAGCCTGTCAGGTAATTCAGCCTGAGAAAAGGAGCAGAAGGGCACGAGCCACTGAAGGACTCTTTTGTTCAGGCTGAAAAGGTTTGGGTTAATATTATCTGCTCAGATTGGCCCCTAAATACATAAAATGATGCAGTTCAGTCATTTAGTGTTCACTGCTTAATGATTTATTTACGTAAAATATAAAAATAGAATATACAATATAAGATTATATATGTTGAAAGAACATCAATAAATAAAAATTATTTAAAAATAGTTTAAAACGTAAAATATTAATTTGAAATAGAAATCTTTTTTTAACATTATAAATGTCTTTTCTTTGCAACTTTACTGTGACTTTGGTATTTTTTGGTACACTAATTATACTGACCATAAACATTTAAGAGTAGAGTATATTACTTTCAAAATGTGTGTTTTAAATTATATAAAATATAAAAAAATTACTTCAATGTCTGTTCTTGAAGACAGTCTTCTTAAAAGATTTTATTGTGTGGTGGTTCTACACAATATTTTAGCAAAATATTGTGAGAAATGTCAGTCATCTTAAGCAGCCTGGAGCTCCTGGGCCAGATCAGAGGTCACACACAATAAACAAAGCACTGTTCAGGGTCAATATTGGCACTGCCTGCTTTCTGGCCAGAGGGAAGTGTGCTCCATTGTGAGTTCATGTACTTGTAATAAAAGAGGAGATGGACTTTGTAGATTCTCAAGAAGGAATACAAGAGGACTTGAATAAAGAAAAGAAAGAAGTGTTTCTATCCAGGGGAAATATAAACAAGGCCCTCATTTTGAAGAATGTCAGAGCTGGGGGAATAAACACATTTCCAAATCCAGCTGAGCAAACTTCAGCTGGAGAAAAGAACAGAATTTTTTTTTGCCATTGTGTCAAACACAAGTTAGAGTTGCAAGCTCTCTGCAGAGAAGAGAAGGAATGAGGAGAAAGCGAGAGGGAGAGAGCGCTTGGAGCACAATGTACTATTACTGTAACTCTGTATCAGCAATAATGTTCTTAGTTCTAAGACTTAAAGCTCCTAAGAGATTCTGTCTGGACATGGAGGGATGGTTCATGTCAATGGATGCATGATTTTGCATGGTAAAATGTTTCTTAGCCCAGGGTCTTTTTGCACTGGCAAAAGATTAAAAACAACAACAGCAACAACATATAAAGAGATATGCAATCACTTCTAAAGGTAGGCCTAAGCCATTCACATTCAAAAGGTCTTCAGCAGCACAGCTGCTGTACTACAATTCAATTCTGACATAATGAGAAGTAAATTAGATGATTATAAGATATCATCTAACTAGTATCAAATGATTTACTGCTAGTACCCCCCACTTCTTAGTCTGACAGTATATGTTTCTGTTCATCTCAAAGGTGTTCATTAAGGTTTAGGCCTGGGATTGTATAGCTTTTTGCTTGGCTTAGACAAACCTTATTATTATTAGTAGTAGCATTAGTAGATACAAAAGGATAAATATGACAAATGATAAAAGTATAATAATGTAAATAAATAATATAAACTAAGCACTCCAAAGTGTGCAAATACCCCATGTACTTGAATACTTTAGAGTATAATTTCATCATTATACTTTTTATGCATTTTGGATATACTACCATTCAAAATGTTGAGGTTTTTAAGAAATTGAATGCTGTAACTTTCTATTAATAAAATAAATCATTGCATTGATTTCTCAAAATAAATAAATACATAAAATCAGCACTACTGTTCTCAACATTAATAGTAAATAGGAAATCAGCATATTAGAATGATTTCTGAAGGATCATGTAACACTGAAGACTGGAGTAATGGCTGCTGAAAATTCACCTTTGACGTCACAGGAATAATTTTAGAATATATTCAAACAGAAAACAGTTGCTTTAAATTGCAATAACATTTCATATCATTACTGTTTTACTCTATATTTGATCAAATAAATGCAGCCTTTGTGAGCATTCCAAAGACTCAAACAACTAAAAAAATATTCCTGATCTCAAACCTTTGAATGGTAGTGTATGTGATATTTGGTGAGGCTACCTGGAGTTCAGCTTTCTCTCTAAACTATTCCCCTTTAGAGATGTTATGCACCCACACATCCACTCAAAGTCAACACAAACAAACTCCAGGACCCATCATTCCTCCTCAGCAGTACTTTTATTGAGCCATCACTGTCCTTGCCAGTTCACCCAAGCTATTAATTCATTTTAACACTCCCTGTGTCGCCTTTCCACTCCCCCTGACTGTGGCGTTCTTCTCCATTCCATTACTGTAGGTGTTACAGGCATGACAAATGAGCGCCCATCACGTCGTACATCACAGGGTGAAAAAGAAGGGGACAGCAAGGCTGATACAGTATATTAAATTTATCACGGGGGACCGTCTTGCTCCACTGACCAAGACACACACATACATGTGTTTTGGTGGCTCAAGATCGCAGTGTCCAAGGCGATTTCCCCACAGGCCACAGAAATAAAACTCCCTTCATTCATCTTCAGCTGAGCAAACTCTAAATAGTACTGTACACTGTGCTGAACATTTGTCTTCTATTGTTAGTGGCTTATTGTGAGAATATTTGCTGTAAGCCTGGAACATTAGAAGAATCTTTCAAGGTCTTTGGTTCTTTAGAAAACCACAGACCCTATTTTCTCAGTTGAGGGACCAACAGACTGATGTGAAGAACGTTTAATCTAACTCTTGGACTCAAGTTCAATCAGTCAACATTAGATAAGTGTCAATAGTTAAAAAACAAACAAACAAAAAAAACATTCGTATAAGGTTCAGTAAAAGTTATTTTTACTTTCTTCTTTTTTAAGAAATCAATGCTGTTCTTCTGAACTTTATCAAAGAATCCTGAGGAAAAAAAAGTAACCGTATGCACAAAATTATGAAGCAGCACAACTGTTTTCAACATTAACAACAATGAGAAATATTTCTTGAGTGTCAAATCAGCATATTAGAATGCTTTTGAAGGATCATGTGATTATGTTTAATAAAGAATCATGTAGTAACTTAAGAACCGTGCAAAACAATAACTACTTCTTTATAAGAGACTCTTTCATAAAACAGTATTTTATGAAGGTTATAAGACGATATTGAAAAAGCTGAAATATTCTGTATTGATTTACTTTTATCATTGAGATGAATCCAAAATATGACTGGAGAGCTTCTTTGTAGTGCAAGAAATACATTTTCTAAACTTGTTTGAGAAAATGGGACACGCTGTACAGCATAGTCCCCTGTGGGAAGAGTGAAGACTCTAGTTTCTCTACCTATGGGAATCATTTTTCTGCTGCCTCACATTTCCACTGGCAAAGTGACTCCACAGGCAACAGATCCTTCCCATAATGATGTTACCATATGCTGATCCTCCCTTTACTTTAACCCTCTAGGTGAAGTCCATTTGAGACCACAGGCCATTTATAATAAAGTATTTATTTTTTCGCCATCCGTAAATTTCAGTACTCCACATCCAAGCATTTAACCCTGTCTTTAGGGACTTGGTCTTTCCAGACTGTTCTAATTCTTTCATTTAGATATGACTCTTAAGAATCCGAAAGTTGCTTTGATCTAGAAACATTTGTGTTGACACGGCAAGGCCAGTAAGGGGAGCTCCATTCACATAACTCAGAGCAGTTAAGAGTACGACACAGTTCTATCTGGATATCAGCTTTAAATAATGAGGCAACATTTGCCATTTGTTAAGGGCAGATAGCTTGCAATGATCCACGTCCCTTGAGTTATCTTTTGCCTTGATCCTCACCTAATCTAACATTGAGTCTCACAACAATTTGTCTCTGTTTCCTCGTATCAAGAGAGAAGAATAGCCACTGTTTTATTCCACAGAATTTTAGAGTTTAATTTAAATTTGTGGGCATTTCTTACCACATCTAAAAGAGACAGTGGAACTAATTAATTACTGCAGAACATTTAAAACTGGAAAGTTAGATTATATCTTTTCAAGTCAGTCCTTATCGGTGCCCTATTTTATTCCACCTGTAAGTGTACACTTATTCTTTGTTGGCAATTAAAATACACAGAAAAATATGACTCTGTTTTAAGGTCACAGCAAAGCACTCAGATCCCAAACGCCCAGTTCCTCCGTTTTGTTCTCTTCAACCAGCAGAGGGCACTATGCACATTTAATTTAGTTTGTTATAATCTGTTGAGAAGCAAGTGCTGCTCTTTTGATCAGATGTGCCTTCATCAGTACAGAGCTAGATGTTTCAAGCACTTCTCAAGCTCAGTCGAGCAGTTCATCAACTGTGCGCTCAGCTTTCTCCCTCAGTATATTGTTTAACATTTTTACTTCTGTTTAAATCTGTTTTTGTCTGGGGTCATTTATTAAAAATTATATCTATAAGGAATAAAAATCAAAAATTTGAAAAAAAAAAAATCTCTTCTGCTCAGGAGGAGCAATTGAGGTCATCTACAGTATGTTCACTGCAGCTCTGGCCTTGAATTATTGAGAAAGAGATAGAGAATAGAGAGAAGTGGTGAGAAAAAGTGTGTCAGTTTCAGATGGCACAAACACATTTCTGACATAAAGACAGTTAGCATTGACCTCTTTCTGCCTGTTTCAGTTTGATGTAGCTACTTCAGTTACAGCTTACAGAAGTCATGCAGTTTTCACGGTATTGTCCAGATATCTGTTTGACCTTTATCCTCTTTTATTTTTAAAATGTCAAAGGATGGGCAAGATTAAAATTATATTATTGTTCTCCATAGTTTAAAGTTCAGAGAAGACAAAAACAATTAAATATAATGCAGAGCAACTCCAGTGGAGAAGGAGCCTAGATGTTTAAACCTAATGAGCTTGGTTAGTAAATTTGACGCAGGATTTTGTGAAATACCTTGTAAATGCCACACACTCAGTGACCCTCATCGATGGTTTGTAACCTTTTTTAAGGCCCCCTGTTCTCCAACACAATAGCAACACTTCTTACAATATTTTTTTTTCTGCTGTAAATATGATGAAGCTGCTTGCTTTTAAATATTTTTAAAGCAAAACTAAGAGTATTGTTATATTAAATTAACTAACATCGATTCGTTTTGTGATTTCAGAAGTTTTAAGACCTGTGTGTTCTTCAATATAAAATAAAAAATAAAATAAAAAATAGGCTAGTCATTTTGTTATTGATTTAGTTCCTATGTTTTTGTATGAATACTTTTAAGTCATCCTGTGGCCCCTTGGAAATCTACTGATGCCCTCTAGTGGGTCCTGGCCCTCAGGTTAAGAACCGCTTCTTCATGTATTTAAGCATGAATGTATCTATGTATCCTTGTATGTATGTTTTTATTACAGAGGAAGGCCAAATGCTGTGAGAAGTCAAAAACACTTTAACAGATCAGGAAAAACATTACAGTATTTTTATTCTAAAGACTTGAATCAACTTCAGTCAATTCTCCTTTAGTTCTTGTAGGCTTGACTATATTACTTAGACTACACAAAGCATATTTTGTATTAAGACAAACTTTTATGTCGACACAATTAATCTCCTTAACCCAGAGAGTCAAGCAAGCCGAAGCAATCCATTTAGACAGAATCCCATTGCCCCTGACAGATGATAAAACTACACGAAATGACTCTGCAAGGTCATATAATCAAGCTTCAAAAACTGTATTTCAAAATTCAAGGCAGATGAGAGAGAAACTGGCACACTAGCTTGAATTCAGGAATAAGGAATAAGAGGTCACGGCGATACAAGGCTCTGCACTGTGTCATTAATTACAAGATGATGTTGTAAACACAGGCTGCATCAAATAAGAATCACATGCCCTAAAATGGCATGGAGGCCTGCTGGCTCCTGTGAAATCAAAATACAGTGTTATCCAATTAGAGCAAGGAAATTGAGGGAGACAGGTCGGGTGAGGGAATGCCAAGGCATGCTTTGAATTATTTGCGTGTGTATGTGTGTGTGTGATATATGTCTGTCACCACCAGTGTGTGCTCTCGTTAGATCATGCAGCACTTTGGGTAATGTTGCCAGAGAGGCTTATCGTTCTTCAGAAAGTAAACAACAGCAGGGCAGAGACTCCTCTCACTGCAGCAGGTGGGATGAGATATGCACAAGCATTAGGCAATCACACAACTTTGCCAACTTCTGTGTCTGTCTTTTATTTATCTATCTGCAACTACGGCAGTCACCATTTGCAAATTGCCATGCTTTTATCCAAGCAATTAACACAAGCAGTGATTTGACTTTAGTAAAGCTTAACTCGTTGCCTTACCATTGGGATGATGAGGGACAATCAGAGAAAACTAGATCATCAAGATGAGAAATTCTGTTTTTAATTGACTATGAGAAGGAACAAGACTTTTTTGGAATTGACTGAGAGATGTTCACACTTTGGTATGATTAAAGGGGTGCTTGATTGCGTTTTCACTTTTTTAACGTTAGTTAGTGTGTAATGTTGCTGTTAGCATAAACAATATCTGAAAAGTTGCAGCTCTGAAAGTTCAACGCAAACGGATATCTTTTAAAATTCTGGCAGTTTAATGCCTACAAAAACTGCTCGTAGGGACTACAACGAGTTACTACGTCACGAACCCAGATAAATGGTGCGTTCAAGTCATGTCGGATACATGGTAGCCTATGCTGCGTTCCAGGCAACCCGTAACCTGTGTTTTTCCAACATTCTACCCATGAAAATGCACTGGAACAGCAGTCAAACCCGTGACTTCCCACCCGTGAACTTGTACTAGATCGATGTACTCCCAGTTCCGCGCTCTGATGTCACATAGCCCGTGAAACAACAATAGCAGGCCCTACGGATGCGGTGTTTATGCACGTGGTACACGTGAGAAATAGATAAATAAATAAAAAAATATAAATAAATAAACAAATAAAGAAAGAAATAAAGGCAGCGGCTATTTTTGCGATAGATGCTATTGACACTAAGTGCAAATAGCTATAGATTCTATTTACACTATGTTAAAATAGCAAGATTTTCTGCTATTTACTTTACTTACTTTACATTTACTTTTGTCATTTAGCAGACGCTTTTGTCCAAAGCGACTTACAAATAAGAAAAAGTAACTAAAACTAAAAAGTTACAACTCTATAAATACTATACCCACATATTTAAGAAAATAAAGAAATTAAATAAAATTGACACATGCATAACAACATTTCAATAATAAACATATAAATGAAAAAAATTAATAAAAAGCGAATACTAATAAAATAAAATACTACTTATTGCAAATAGTGGCAATTATCTGCACCTCAGTATTGTAGTACATTATAAAACAGTACACAATAATAACGTATTGGGTGTAAATTATAGTTTTAATTCAGATTATTAAAGGGATCCCTGGGTATTAAGACATGTATAGCTTAATATAACGTAAATTATGTCTCTTATTTAAATATGTAATACAAAACCCATGAAAATGTATGTTATTTAAAAAAAAATCTACATCGTTTTTGGACTATGGGGGCGCCATTATTTTATGTGCACAGTACATTCTGCATCGATGATGTCAAATGATTGCACTCGGTGAGCTACTGGCACTTATTTCTATAGTCTTTGGCTTTTTACCGCAACACAACTCAGAATACACAACTCAGAAAATAAAATACTGATACGATACCACATTGTCATTTTCAGTCAAAGGGCAACAAGAGAAGCAATGTAAGACTGCTTTCCTAGCAATAATAGGAGGAGAAAAGCATGGGAAGATGCCTGTGGACGAATAAAACATCATAAAAACCCGCTTCTTTTTTCTCTCCACTTTAGCCCTGATGCCTTTGAGTCTTAGTAGACCACAGCTACTGAAAGAGCTTACAAACGACTGAGACAAGAAACGTTAGATGCCATCTGTTAAGATGTAAACATGCCGACGCTAATCTTTTCTCGCCGCCGCTATGGAGTTCCTCAGCGCTGATTTCCCTCAATATCCGGGGTATCCCGATACTTTTATTTTCAACTTTTTGATTATTTCCTTTATTTTTATTGAAAATAAATGCCTTTCTGATGCGATATGAGATTTGAAAAGAGAGAAAAAAAGTTTGGTAAAAGGCGGAGTCAAACTCGGGTCGATCGTGTCAAAAAGCATGCGCCTTATCTATGCCACTGAAACTGATGCTGAAGTAGCTCTGTTTTTAGTGTTGACTAACCCAATCACACATTGGTGGGCGGAGTTAGTGTACATAGCCTTTGCCAACAAGACTTTCTATTTGCACTTAGTGTAAATAGACACTCCGATAAAGAATTAAAGAAATAAATGAGAAATAAATCATTTTGGCATGAATTGCCTGGAATGCTACAAAGTTGTGAGTCGTGGTTTGAAGTCGTGACTTACGAGCTCAAAAACCTGCCTGGAATGCAGCACTATTTACGAGTTGAACGCACTTGAAGGCCACCACAAAGTCCTTACAAGTGGGAAACTCAAAATTTTCTTTAAACCCCGAGTTTCCGAGCTGGGGGCGTGTCAGTAAAAAAAAAAACCTGTCGGATGCAGTGGACACAGCCAAAGACTATATGCAGCGCCGGTTAAGTTGTTGAAATGAATAAAATTATTATTTTTGTAATGTACAATAAAACTATATAAGTTACATATACAAAATATTAAATAATTGTATAATTATAATAGAATATATAATTATTCAGTTTACATCACCTTCATAAAATAAATAAAAATGAAAAAAATAAAAAAACACATGCACATTCTTCATTCAATATTTTGTAGGCCTAGATGTAGAGTTAAACTTTTTTTTTTTAAATTTTATGTAGAAAAGCTATCTTTTTTCCGACCAAAGTGACTTGAACGAAGTCGTAACTTGTCAACTTGTAAATACAAACGTCCAAGGAGGACTTGAACGCAGCAAAACTCTGGCCCTGGGAACACGGCACGCGCAAACGAAGGGGGTGAGGCTGCGCTGCTTTAGAGAAGAGGAAGAGAAAACTAGGGGTGCACGTAAAAATCTATTCATATATGAATCACAATTCTGTCTTCTAACAATTCTATTCACAAGTTTCAAAATCAATGTTCTAAAGCAGCGGTTCTCAGTCCTGTTACTCACATCCAACAGCTCTGCATCTCTCTCTCTCTCTCTCTCTCTCTCTCTCTCTCTCTCTCATTCAGATCATCAGCTCAGTGAATACACTTATTTTCACATAGCTATGAGGAGCGTTATGGACGTTGCCATACTGTATTAAAGCTAAAAAGATAAAACCTTATATTAAAAGCTAACAGAAGCAGTAGCATTTACAAATAACAGCGTATCTAAACGTATGAGACAACACAGAGCCGGCCCAAGGCATAAGCGAACTAAGCGGCTGCTTAGGGCCCCGTGGCCACCAGAGGGCCCCCAAGAGTAGTCTACATGAAATGACCGTTTATTTTATTTTATCTTATATTCGTGATATATGTCAACGGACAGTGGTAATTATACAAAAGTGAAATATTAAATAATTAAACAGATGATACAATTATAAATCACAGAAGGGTAAAAACATGCAGTATGATGTAAAAGGAAAGGGAAGTGGTCTGTGGCCAAGTATGGGGACCCATACTCGGAATTTGTGCTTTGCATTTAGTGTACACACAGTAGTGAAGATACACCCGGAGCAGTGGGCAGCCAATGCTGCGGCGCCCGGGGAGCAGTTGGGGGTCCGGTGCCTTGCTCAAGGGTCTCACCTCAGTCGTGGTTTTGAAGGTGGAGAGAGTGTTGAGTATTCACTCTCACCACCTACAATCCCTGCTGGACCCGAGACTCAAACCCACGACCTTCAGGTTACAAGTCCAACTCTCTATTCATTAGGCCACAACTGCCCCCTAAGCAACACAGCTACAACAAACACTGATAATGGATGTGTTAGATGTATAGTGTGTGAATAATCAAGCTTTGACAATAACCAGTCATATTGGCGGCACCAAGGGGCCCCCAAATAAAATTCTGCGGTCCCACTTTATATTAGGTGGCCTTAACTACTATGTACTTACATTTAAATTAATCATTTGGTACAATGCACTTATTGTGTGCATACATGTTCTTACATTGTACTTATATTTTTAAAAATGCCTATATGTAGTTACATCTGTAATTAATTTCTGTAATTACATTTATAATTACACTTTTAACCCATCCCTTACACCTTAACCCACCCTTAAACCTACCCATACCACCAAACCTGTCCCTAACCTTACCCATATCCCACCTCAATAGCAGCAATAGTGTGTTGCAATACAATATGAGCACAATAAGTACATTGTACTTACTTTTTTATTTAAGTAGTAGTTAAGGCCACCTAATATAAAGTGTGACCAATTCTGCTTAGGGCCCCATAAAGGCTTGGGCCGGCCCTGAGACAACAACAAACCAACATATCATTAAGAGCCGTACTTGCACAGGTTCTGCGTGATCCTCTTCATTAATATCCTCTGGGTCTCAATCGGGCTCAGATTAATAAGAAATATAGACGACGCCATTGTTTAAAGTACAACCAGAGCACATTCCGCTGAGCTGAGGGGCGGGATATTTAGACGCGGTTTAGCCAATCACAACACACTGGGGCATCTAACCAATCACCTATTTCTGAGGGAGTGGCTTCATAAAAGCAGGAAATGATCAGCACGTTTATCAGAGAAGGGACAGAGCAGTGTGGAATAAAGATAAATTAAGTGAAAAATAATGTGTTTTTTAAAATAAATAAAAAAACCGAAGCATTAACACATGTTAGACTACTATGTTAGTCCGTTACTCATTTGAGTAAGTGTGAACGCTGGCATCTAAACCTTGCGCCCACCAAACAAGTGGCAGAGGGTCTTGGCCCACTTCCAAGCTCTGGTGCAGTACAGGAATAAATGTATCATTTTCTGTTCTGTTTTCTGTCCAGACCAAAAGAACCAAGAGAACCAAACAACGTGTGACAACATCCTAAGAGTTTCAGAGATGCAAAACTGTCTAATTTGCTTTTATTCATATAAGCCCAATTATAGTGAGATCAGGCGCTGATGTCAGTTTGGTCTACTCAGTATGGTGTTTTGATGAAGTGACCCATTGAAGATGCACATCCTATGGTGGTGTTGTATGAGGAATACTACTAAGAATCTGTCAATACAAATAGGTTGGCCTACTGAGAGGAACTGTACAATTACCACAAGCCACATCACTTTCAATATCAATTCATTTTATCTGTGGCTGACAGCTTTATAAATGAATGATATTTCCGAGATAGCTAGCTAACTAGTTTGTGGATCATGTAGGAAAATGTTAATGTTAATGAAAATGTTTTTTTTTTTTTTTTGCAGTGCATTACAGAGCACACCTCCGAGGGGAACTATAAAAAAAATAGCGTAATATGTATAAAAAGTTGTCAATGGAGGAGATGCCTCAGTATGCTGAATACACTGTGAAAATAGCCTGTCACATCATAAATTGACTTCTTGTGTGCTAATTATTCACATGTTTGCATTGCATATTCAGCTTTATTTAGTTATATTTGGCATCAGCTTAAAAAATCCTGCTGTTTTATAAGAGAGGTCACAGACAATTTTGCAGCACACAGGCTATATTCCACAGCACACACACACACACACACACACACATTCATTTTAATGGAATAATCATTGATTCGCTGAAACCAGATTTGTAAAGTTCTCAGGTGATTTCTTCCATACTGTTTTAAGTGTTCAAACTCAATTATTTATTGAATTAAAGATATAATAGAATAGAATAGAATATAAACTTCCTTGCTTCCCAGATTTTATATTTCATAGTTTTAACATCAAATCATATCATATCATCAATTAATTAAAGCTGAATTCCCCCAATCATATCTGTTGTTTTTCTTTAAAAATTCTGTAGTAGGCTCAAATATGAGTCTCAAGTATTCTACTATTTGCAGAGTCCTCAAAATTGCAATTCAAATCTAAACTTGAGTCCAAGCCACGAGTCCACAAAAGTAAAAATTTGTATGTGTGTTTGTCGCTTTGTGGAAATATACACAACATTTTCAGATACACAATTATTTTCAGTTATCTGTCCATCTGTCACTGCTCAACACCATCCAACACCACACTAATACATTTTCTTAACAAATATTACACTTACACTCTGAACATACATATGCTCGTGGACATTTTTTACAATTGAATTTGATCAGGGGAGCACTCTAAATTGTACAGACTGCTCCTCTTTGGAGGTTCATATATTGAGATAGAAGGGATTTGTTGTTTTTATTTATGTGGTGATTCATTAATGTATGGCCCCCTTGCATCATCAAAATTCACTGCCATCTTCGTGTTGTAATATCCTTATTACATATTATCCCTAATTTGAACAGAAAGTCTACGCAATTGTTTTTTTCCCCTGACATATGGACATAGAGCTGAATCATCCATCACTATGTTATGCACTCACTCAACACCCACAAAATGTATCTCACCAAAAAATGAACAATGTTTGCTGCTAATGATCTGAACAGTTGGTCATGAATTAATTAAGCGACTTAAGTGTAAATCTCACTTCTATGTTAAAAATGAGTCTTGTGAAAACGGCTTGCTTTATTTAAACTGTTATGAGGTACAGTATAATTTCATAAATAGGGTAAATAGTGAGAAAGTACAGAATAAGGGAAGCAGGATACCTAAACTTACTGATCTTTATAATTTGTATAGTACTTTTTGACTGCTAAAATTCTACTATGGTAAGTAATGTGACAAGGCATGCTGATAAAAATCATAGTGTGACATTTTTTGACATGGAATACAGTAACAAATCAGATTTTTCTAAAATCATTTTCATTTTAGTCTTCTTTTTTCATTTTTGGATGACACTTTCCTGGTTTGCCAAACTCGAAAAACGCATTACTGGCAAACTGGAAGACCCATTTAAGTCATTTTAATGAGGGAGCATAGATTTCGTTTGTATTTGACCATTATGAAAGTGCAATCCCTAACCCTACACTTCAGTCTAAAAGGTTAAGACCATGTTTTATGTAAATTTGCCCTTAAGATAGCTTGTTAGCTAGTTCTAGTGGTATGCTGACCTATTCACTTTAATAATAATAAAAGATGTATTTCTGAATACATGTAGTCATTAAAGTGAAAAGGAAGAATATGCCAGGACAGCAGCCAAGAGAAAAGTTAAATCAGTGGATTCTAAAATTGCAAATCCAATAAGACATTAATGATTACATTAACAATTAAGTACTGCATTCAAAATGACTAAGTTTCCCATTTTGGAAAATTCAGTGTTTGCGTGAGGAAGCAAAAGTTTTTTTTTTTTAATCTAATGTTTATTTATTTATTTATTTCTGTAAAGCGGCATGAAAATATTTAGTTTTTACAACCATTTTCAACATATGTTTTTAACAAGTGGCAATAGCAAATATGAATAAAAAAAACAATAATAATAAAAATTGTCCCATCTGTATTCACCCTATTAGAAAGAAAGAAAGAAAAACAGCCCAGGCCTTAAGAGCTTTAACCCCTGCACTGTGACCATTTGTAACAGACTTTCTTTCCTCCGATGCTAATGCCATGCTGTGCTCATGAAATGTCCCTTTGTCTTAAACTCAGAAGGTTAATGTTTGCGTGGGGGTGCTGTTTTGACAGCTAGATCTGCTTTGAAACAAACCAGGTGACAATGTTGCATCATGCACGCAATGCGACAAGAAGTCAAAAAGTTCAGAAAGTATAAGCAACCTTATACAACAAAACAGCCATTGGTGGTAATGTTGATTTTGACTAAAGCTAACAGTTTATCAGGTGGGATACTGATGCAGAATAAACGTATACAATTATATAAAAATTTGAACGCACAGTTGCACAATTTTGTCACATTTGTTTGAATACAAACAACACAGCTGCACTATTTCCTATCATACCAAAGTCCAAAAAAAGACATTTAATTCAACAAACATGCCAAAGTCCAGCATCCTGCATTTTACAACAAACTTACAATGGGAAAGGCTACAAGAAAGCAAACAATGCACTTTCACATAAGCATCCTTGTCACATTAAATCAGCATCAGAATGTTCTAGTCTATGTACGTTTATACCACACAATAAAGAGTTGTTGTTCTGAATGTTATAAAGACATGCAGCATTGTGATAGTACGATTTAAAACAGTTCAGTAAATAAGGTGGTAAACTTGCATTTTAAACACAATATGGCCAGTTTTGTATTTTTTCCAAAGTAAATAATACCACACAAAACTGAAGCAGAATCCCTCACATGACTCAGAGCAACAAACAGTAGTCTTTGATTCCAGAATGAATCAATGATTTTGAATTCAACACATTATTGTCACGAGTCCGGGCTCGGCAGTTCTTCCCTGTCGCCACCAGAGGTCACCATCTCCCTTCCTCCCGGACTCATCTACGTAATCACATACACCTGCCACATCACATACACCTGCTTAACCACACACATCTGTACACTTAACACTCCCAGCTGTTCTCCGTTTGCAACAGACTATGGCTGTGTCCAAATTCAGGGTCTGCATCCTTCGGAGTACTCATTTGAAGGATGTTACGTCACAGCGCCGCGACGAAGGCTGTCCAAATTCGTAGGATCCTTCAAATGCGGCCCACAAATACGTCCTCCTTTTCCCCGAATTGGAAGGATGGGTGTGGTGGATCCTTTCCCTTCCTACCTATCCCATAATTCTTTTCGGCAGAGCGTAATGGCGGACGAAGCGAGCGGTAGCGGAGTGGGAGAGGAGTTTCTCTGACAAAACAAGCTAAAGTTTATGCTTCGGCTCAATGAATTTGTAGGAGAAATTAGTAGAATACTTAAAAACAAATAAAAATAGGCTATAATGGCTTACCTGGATGTGACTGTCTTGTAGTCTGATATAAAAAACTCTTCGACAACGAGCAAAGAAAGTATTTAATTTATTTAATTGCTTTATTTCTTCCAAAAGAATTAAAATGAGGAGAATAACTCTTTGTTTGTCCATTTTCCCGCTTCTTGCTTGGCGCTGTCACGGTTGCTAGGCGACAGGATATGAGCAACGGGTAAGGGAGGGAACTGAAAGAAGGGTAGGCTGTCCAAATTCACAAACACCGACTTCCGGGTTTTGCGGACGTCGGAGGATCCCTCCTCCTTCAACCGGGTAGGAAGGATCCTAAGGAGGATGCAGACCCTGAATTTGGACACAGCCTATATAGTCTCCCCTTTCCCACCACTCTGCCTGGTTCGTCAATTGTAATTTATAAATGTGTTGCAGTGAGTACATTTCGTGTGTTTTGCTCTGGTCTGGGATACATGCACTGTATTGCCGTCTGGTATCCCAGATCTTTTCTGTTTAGTTTTTTGCCATGTCGGCTTGTTATTTTTTTAAATTAAAGAGCACTTCCCTGCACTTGGACCCTGACCTCATCTTTCCACGGTGCTTTTCACGGCGTCCCGTGACAATTATACACAACACCACTCACATGCCACCACCTAATGGCATAACGATGTGACCTGCAGATAGAGTCAGTCGAAATTCCCATAATTAATTAATTCGGACCAGCAGCATACATGCACCTTTTGCTGAACGGAAGGCCTAAATTGTGCGGGACATTCATAGCCGCTAAATAGCACATAGCACATCATATCTTTTATCATGAAAGATGAAGCCATTTTAAACTTGAATTTGCAAGGCTTCCAGTGTTAGCCACTTCCAGTTATTTTTGCTGAACAAGCAGTTCATTATGCTTTATTTTGCGAAGGCAAGTGGAGTGATACAAACAGTAAAAGTGATTGCTTGAGGCCATCTTGAATCAGGAAAAGGAAACTATTGCACAGATGTTGTTACATATTATATAGGTTATTCTAATAAGACGTCATTGTTCAAGGTAATCAGGATCATTTTATCAAATAAATGAAAGAAAAACTGATATTGATTTTTATTACACAAAAAGCTCTTTAACTTATTACAAAAACAGATATGGGATAAAGACGAAAAGACTGTGAACAATGAGAAAGAAAGAGAAAGATTAGTCTACCTAAAAGAATGAACAATGAGAAGACAAAAAACTGGACAGGGTTAACAGAACCTTCTTTCTGCTTATCAGCGCAAGGTTTTATCCTCATACACTTTTCAATTAAAGATACGGCCGCCTCATCTCCTGAGAATGACACTTCAGCCTAGCACGCTGCCATCTGATCGCAATTTCAGTAATGTCATTTTCATGCAAATTGATTTTTTATATCTCCAAATGAAACCTAAGAGGTTCTTATAGGCTATGGTCACATGTTCTGTATCGGCTGATATGTTGTGCCTATGTTAAATAGCTTTTTGCTTTTGTAAAATCGCATGCAAAAAAAAAAAAAAAAACCTCAAGAAACTCATGTTTGCTTATCAACCTAAGAGATGTAAACATGAACACCGAAAGGTAATGGAAAAAGTCACTGCAAGATCAAGACTTGGATACATCCTATCTCTTTTCTTTCTTTCTTTCTTTCTTTCTTTCTTTCTTTCTTTCTTTCTTTCTTTCTTTCTTTCTTTCTTTCTTTTGTTTTGTTTGGCACAGTAATGTTCAACACTGCAGCCCAATGAGAGTAATTCATGGATGAATTACAGTCTGGGTGTTGGTTTTATAGTTTGGAAAGAACTGGATTCGCATTTAAATATGTTTACTGGCATTGGCGGTGAACCATAAAGACACTATTTGAACCAGTAGAACAAAAAGACCACACTGGCACACAGTTCTGCCTACAAAAAAATAAAGAGATGAGATGACACTGAATAAACACCATCAGCAACACAGGCAACAAAGTTTTATTTTGCTTGTACTGAGACAGAACAATCATTTGATTAAATTATAAAGCAACTCCCCTAAAGCAATCTTGATGTTTTCAAGATTGTTTAAATAGTTTTCCTTTTTGAAGATGAAACGTGAAGGCATTTCTGATTCAAGGTGTTTGTAACCAAGGAGGTGCTATAAATCATGAATTTGCACTGTGATAATCTGACCCTAGGTTTTGAACCATTTGCTAGAACCTCATATTTCTATGCAAGGCCAGTCGAGCACTACTTTAATTAAACCATTATTATACACAAAGGCGTTATCATGGCCTCCAGCCAGGTGTGAATGAGAAGCCAACAAATAAAGCTGAGCTCTTTGTCCTCCTTCTCTCTCTCTCTCTAGTAGACTCATCACAGAAATGGAATGTGCTCCTACCGTCACTGCATCCTGCCTATTAGCCAAATACATTTCAACTTATTTTATGGTTCCTTATTATCATTACTGTATTTTTTGTCCTAAAATGGGTATTGTAAACAAATGCACCATTATAGAGGATGAAATCATGTTTATTGATTGTAGTCCATTAGGTGATGTCATTTACAACTTTCACTTCATGGCACATATGAATGAATTCTGAATTATGGCACCATACAAATGGTTACGTATATATCATTCTTCTCATCCGAGCAGTAAAGTAGCACTATTTTCTTCTTTCAAACTGCGGCCTTGTGCTCTATTGTTTCCTACAAATGCAACTGCCATCTTACATCTCAATTATTGATTACAGTGAAAATTACCTCAGATGACTTTAATAGTAATATTACTGTACTATTGTTGCAGTAATGGTCACTGCTAGGCAGGTTGTTTTTCACATTGCAGTAGGCTATTTGATTTCACTTAGCAGAAGCTTTAAATTATAATATAATGAAATAAATTAATGATATGTTACTCAAATCAATACCTATTTCATATTTATTTATTTAGTGATAAGTTGTGTAACAAGTATACTGTTACATCTATTATTTCTTGCCTATTTATTAGCCTGCAGTTTTGTGATTCTTGGAACGTGACATTGATATGACAACCCTGACCATTTTAAAACATCTCTACACTATTTATGCCCTCAATCAGAACATAGAAGGGGGTTTTGTGAATGTTATTTCAAGACATTATAGGCAGCTAATAAAGTATAATAAGCACAGCAGAGAGTACAGTTATAAACAATTAGAGTCCCGCTAAGATTTAATACCACTTTTTTTTCCAGGCACCAACCTACTTCAAACTACCCATTTAAACACTACAAAAAAGACGAGTCAAACATCTCCAAACTTCAGATCAACACTTTGGCAGTGGACAGTATCATACATTTGTGTGGTTATTAAGCAGAGGTAGATATGTATCAGATGGCTGTTTACTTGATGATATCAGCCATGGTTTCTCACTGGCAGCCGAGGCAAGGGCCAAGAAATAGCTCTCGCAGATGAGTATGAATTCATCACAGCTGCGAAGGACAGATGTCACGTTTGGCTGTCAGCATAAGATGAAATCGGTCCAGACAAACATGGAAGTCTGCCATGGAATGCAGTTAGAGTAGCTAACGTCATATTGTTTGCACGCGTCCAAATAGGCATGTCCGATGAGACAGATTTTTGGAGAGAACTGATTCAATATGAAATCACAGGGAAAGAGCGCAAACCACCGTCTCTCACCTTTTCTTCTTCTCCTCATCAATGTCCGTGTTTTCATACCTCTCTCTCTGGTTTATCTCATGCATAGCACGTCAAGCTACTAAGCCACATTCCCATCTCAGACACCTCAAGTTAGATATAAATGCATTCCCAGCCCCTCTGACCTACAGTACAAGGCACAAACCTGTTGAAAAATCAATAAATAATGATATCACCATCTTGTAACATTAGCATGCTGTGCAGCAGAGAGCCGAAAGTAATGAATAATTCTCAATTGCGCAGCTGATGTCACGTCCATATAGATACAGAAAGAAAAAGAGATCTTTACTGCACATTAGGTGTCAGTTTAAATAGCTTTAAACACAATAAAACTGTGGCAGCACACGCTCCCCATCACTACGATGCTTAATTTTCTCTGTTGTAGATTGAAGTGCACATGGCAGAGTCCTAAATCATTTAAATTATGATAGATCCTAATTAGAGTTCTCAGTAGGAGCTCACATGGCGTTGATTCCTCATTGAGAGAGGCTCAACTCAGTTGATTTCAATGGTTTCCATTCAGAAAGGGATTTGTGTGTAGATGCTTTTCTTTATGCCTCACACAAATGACAGGCAAATGAATCTGGCATTGCGGCTAATTGGTTGGAGATGGAGAGATGAGCTAATCAGAAAAGTTTGCTTCATGATTCAAAGACAGAGACAGATGTTTCAAAAGCATTAAAAGAGTTGAAAATAGCTTAATGAGGACACACTCAAAATAACAAAGTTTATCTTAGAAAGTCTAACACTCCTTTATTTCCTATATAGATCACACACTTTATCAATCATGCAAGACCACTTTCTAATATGAAGCTTAACTCTCATGATCTTCTGATGGCTAAATTTCTTTTTTAACGGACTCCATGATTGATCTGGCTGGACTCCATACAAACAATATTAGCAAAAGCCAAAATATAGTATTTCAAGAACAAAATAGCACACACGCTTGAATATCTGTAAAAATGTGTCTCCTTACATTTCATCTGTTTGAATGTTTCATTAGCCACTACAATTTAAAATGTTCTCAAATGAAATGAATCACTTTTAGATTATCTTTTTTTTTTTTTCTACAGATTAGCGTACTTGAATCACAGGAGCTGTTTTATAAAACTTCAGAGGCCCTGGAAATGTTAGGCATTAAACTTTGATGTGAGAGATTAGAGGAAGGCGAATGGGAAGTGGGAGGTAGGCTGAGTGGTTTCTGATGTGAGATGCAGGCTCATTGCACATTTATATTCCTTTGTTGTGATCTCTGTCAAATAAAATGCCAGATATAGTGCTTCTTTGGAGACAAGGTAACAGTTTAGAGTAGTTTTAAGCTTGTATTTAAATTGTTTTGAGTCCCTAGGAAGTGGTTGTCTGGTCTCACTCCGCATATCACACTGTTGAATGCAAAATGTTTTTTTTATACCAAACTGATATTTCTGGGCTATCTTCTAAATGCTTACTGTGTTTTTAATGTCGAACTGAGCCTCTATTTTGTCAATTCTTTCCCTAAGCAATCAACATGAAATATTCTTTATTTGGCAGCCTCTTACTTTTTAAACATTGCCACCGGGTTCTTTGAAGTGTAGGAACTCATTTGAGTATTACAAGTTCAGGTCTCCAAACTCTACTTGTGTAAAATTACCCTTCAATTCATCGACTGTAACGTACTTCCAGTCAGCCTTTGGCTGACGAAAATGGGGCCTTATAATGAGTTCTGGCTGGAAAGAGCGAGCTGGACTTCCCTTTCAGTACCCTGAAGCTGGAGGGACAATCCAAACAGGGTCCTAAGCAGGGAATATTACCATGAAAGCTTTTTAATTACACCTACTTAGAATGAGGTTTAGAGCAGAGAATCCCCTTTACGAGCAGTGCGGGTGGAATAACAGAGTGGGCATCGAGGAAGCTGAAAATGGATTGGCTGTGATATGGAAAGCGAGGGCACGAGAGCACGCTGAATCCAGAGCAAGAATCAGTGAGGAATCACAGCGACCAGGACAAACCTCTGTGCTCGGGTCGCTCTTTTTCATTCTGTCACAGCAAGACCCCAGGTCTGCTTCGAGGCCTGAGGCGATGTCGATGTGCTGATGCAGAGTGATATCAATATTTTTTACGAGCTTTGAGCTCAGTGATTTCACCTACACATCCAGAAGGTTTGAAAGTGCAGCAGATGCATTGATGTTTCTCTAAATCTTTTGTTTTCTCTGACCTCCTAGGAGCTTTCATTGAAAACATAATTGTATAATCCACATTTATTGCATCTGTTTTGAATAAAGAACAAACATTTGTCATTCACATAAAACTGTTTGATGATGGAAAGTTATTCAACTGCATATTCTTGAGAAGTAGTGTATAATCTGTTAATAAAAAACTTTGTCCAGGCATTCTTCCCAAATGGCTTGTCCTACATAGGGCCGCATGAGTGCAGGAGTCTATTAGGCCGTATAGAAAAGCAAACACCCTGGATGAATGGCCAGTCCATCACAGGTATACACTCTTAAATGCCATGGGATGCCATTTTGGACCATTTGGTTCCCAAAGAATTTTATCTTTAACACATTCACACCTACACAATGCATGCCTTTGGATTGAGGGATAACCCGGTCCTTCTTGCCATAAGGCAACAGTGTTACCCACTGAGCTGCCTATAAAAGCATTGTGATATCCAGAATTAATGTATTTTCTGGTTATAACTTTATATTCAAGGTCAAATTTAATATGCATTTACATTCAAGATGATTTACATTCAGGCCATTTCTGACAACATGCTGACACTGCCTGTTGAATTACTAGTGCCGTGACTATTCAGTTGTTTTAGATACTTGCTTGCATGTTATGTAGTTGGAAATTTGATTTATAAAATTTGCATTTGCACCGTGAAAGTAATGAACGCATAAACAAGTAATATGACTCTTGGACATACAGCGAGACTTTGTTTGCAGAGCTTGATTATCATAATATTAGACAATGTCTTTTTGACTTTACATTTTATGCCTCATGATTTTTTTCTGGAGTATCATTAAAACCATTTTGATGTCCTTGGGCAGGCTGACAGATGCAATTTTTTTCATGATGCCATTGGTTCACAGTATGTAAATACCAAACCTCATCATTCATTTTACAATGTGCTGCACTCACAGATGCCATATTCAGTATCTTTTTTTTATATTATGTGATTTTAATTGGTTCCAAAGAGAGCACGGAGCAGCATGCATGTCGATGGCAGTGAGAGAGAGAGAGACAAAGAAAGAGTAAAGGAGAGAGAAACTGTTTGCATAGCATTAGACGCCTACAGGACAACTGGAAGACAAAAGGCATTCATCACCTCTTTACATCTAAGTTTCGTTATGCGAGGTAGTTATGGATCTCTGCTGGTGCCAATTTTATTGTTTTACCTTCTCAATCCATTTAATTAATCTTTTTAATTGGATCAGGTTTTCTAAGACCTAGCTCGTCCTCCTTCATTATATCAGTTCAGATATGTACATCTACAGATGACCCTTAAAGAATATATCATATTATATTTATGGTGCCTTGAATCCAAATGAGTGAACAATCAACGAGGGAGCTTTTGAAAATTTAGCTTGAACTTAGACATTGACAAATGAGATTTGGTGTCCTTGGTGAATAATGTGAAATGTGCCCTAATACTGTCACAGCAGTTTCTCCATTTTATTATTGTTATTATAACCCTTTTAACTTCTAAACTCAAAGACAGTAATTTAACATGAAGCTAGAAGTGAGCTTAGAAATGAACTTGCACTGCTCGCTCAGTGAGTTAAAGGGTCATATATTTTAATTTATGATGCAAATTTTACCCTACTCAAATATGCCGATGACATGGCTATGGTTGGTCTTATGGTCAGAGGAAAGGGGGAATTAGAGAAGGCCTACTTTGAGCATATAGACCGTTTGGTGGCATGGTGCGAGGAAAGTGCTCTGACATAATGACTTAATGCACTTAAAACTACGGAACTTGTTGTCAGCACTAGGGAAGTGCAACGTACATATCAGCCAGTTATAATTGGGGGCCAACATGTTGACAGCATTTGACATTGTAAATAGTTTTAAATATCTAGGGATTATCCTAGATAGCAGCCTAAATTTTGGTGAGCACATAGATTATATTTATAAGAAGGCAACCCAAAGATTGTTTATTTTAAGGAAACTTAATAGTTTTAATGTAAGGGAATCCTGAAGATGGTCTACACTAGTCTGCTGGAAAGTATTATTTCCTATAATATCACCTGTTGGTATGGGAATCTGGGGGCTAAAAGCAAAGGCAAGCTTACAAAGATTATGAATAAAGCCAATAAGATCATATTGGACCCCCAGAGGCAGCTGGTGGAATTATATACAAATCAGACCAAGAAAAGCCTCACAAATAGCTCAGGATCTGCCATTACTTTATTAAATAAATGAACAATAATCTGATCTTCGTATATTATGCAACTAATTGCTGTTATCAATTAATTTATTTATGGTTTTAGTGTTGTTAGTCTATATTTATACATTTAATTTATATCCTGTGTCTGTAGTCCATGTATGTTTTTTGGGCTTGTTGTATTGGACTGTGAAGTGTATTTGTGGTATATGCTATTGTGGGGCCGAAGATAAATGTCCATATGTGTAGACAATAAAGATTTCAATTAATTAAATCTCAAGTTATTTTATTACAGGGAAGAGGTGTGTGGCCAAGTATGGTGACCCATACTCTGAATTTGTGCTCTCCATTTAACCCATCCAAGTGTACACACAGTAGAGAACATACACCCGGAGCAGTGGGCAGCCAATGCTGTGGCGCCCCGGGGAGCAGTTGGGGCCTTGCTCAAGGTATTGAGGGTGGAGAGAGTGTTGGTTACCCACTCCCCCACCTACAATCACTGCCGGACCCGAGACTCGAACCCACAACCTTCGGGTTACAAGTCCAACTCCCTATCCATTAGGCCACAACTGTTAAAGGGATCCTATTATGCTCTTTTACAAAGTCTTGATTTTGATTTGGGACCATTTGGGTATAGACCATGCTCTCATGCTTGGTTGTTCGAAAATCACCTTATTTTTCACAGAATTTACATTATTACAATACCTCTCTCCACAGCCTGACCCTAACTCGATTAGTTCCGGGTTTGATGAAGGCCCGCCTTCCAAAAAACTAAATGTGTTGTGATTGGTTAGCTGTTCCAGTGCGTTGTGATTGGCGAACAGTTTAGAGGCGTTTCAGTATTGCCCCGCCCCTTGCCAGAACAGCAAGTTCGTCAATATTGCCAAATCAATTCAGACCTCGAGAATATTGAACAAGACGAACGCGCAGAACTTTTGCACGCATGGATATTGCAAGACATATTAAAGGGCCCGGGGTAATTTTATTGTTGTTGTTTTTTGGCTAAATCACGTTTTAGATGGGATGTCAACAACAGCTTAAAAATAACTGCATTGACTACAGATAAGTGCAACGGTAATATGTATTATGTTTATTGTTCTTTAATTATAACATTATTACATGAATTGCACTGAAACTGTTATACAGTTGAATTTATTTATACCATAGTCCCACAGATTTACGATATTTGTGGCCGCAAATTCTCTGCCAGCAGGAGGCGCTGTTGGAGCGGGAGAGAGCGAGGTTTCCACGGTAACACTGTAAACAAAACAGAGCTCCGCTCACAAATGCTGCTTTATCAGACATTACATGCAAGATGAAATGAAAATTACATCCAAAATTTTCTGAAAACAGCTGGTTTCCACCAGAAATACAGTGATATGCAAACACCTGCACTTGGTTTTGATTTTGAAACGTGCAGAGATCAACCAAGCCTTCTCCCCAACCAGTCCAATTTCCGTAGGCGGGATTTGCAATTTGTGATGTCATAAATTGAGGAAAACAAGTTTGTAGTCCAAATGAGCCGTTCGCTGTAGTTCTTGAAAATGGATTTAAAAAAAAAAAACAAATATCTCCCTTTGGAGTGAACTTTGAGATTTGTAAGTTTGTAGATCGTTGTATGCCAAACATACACAATACAGACTGATTAAGATTCAAAAAGTGAAAAAGCATAATAGGACCCCTTTAAAAAGAGGTTTTCAAAATGATTGAAAAGGTTGAAAGACGTTGAGAATGAGGATGTTTGAGAGTAAATAAAAGACTAAAATTGCAGCTCCTATTGCGTCCCATTTTGTCCTTGAGCACTGCACTTAACCTCAGGTTGCTCCATAGGGGATTGCTTTTTCAATGTATTTCAAGTTGCTTTGGATAAAAAGCACCTGCTAAATGTCAGCGAACATCAGAATGCTCATTAATGGATGTATGAATAATGTATCTTCTATAGGACATCAAGGTGATCTTCGTACAAAATATTTTGCATAGCCATTGAAGATAGTTCAAATGCATGTTCAAGATGATTCCTCACTGCAGAACGCCACCAAAGATGCTTCTGACATTATTCTGTAATTTCCCATTTGAAATATGTCTAGTGTTTCCATTATGTGCATCCATCTCATCTTCACCTCACATCAATCTTCGTACCATCAAGAGTACTTTGGTCAGGCATACCTCATTCCATCTGCAAGAAGAATTAATATTGCTTTCACATTAGACCCACTTTCAATGTGTAAAGGTGGCATTAAGATCTGCAATATGTGTACAAAGTTGGCCTGATTCTGTCAATGACTCCCAGAAGACAAGGTAATTATAATACTACATGACTGTCGCAATGTCTGGCTATTTATGCTACTTGCTTTTTCTGTTCATGAAAGCTTTTGCTTTCACAGTAATACGAAAATAATCTGCAATAATGAAAAAATACACCATGTACTTAGAACACCAGAACATCTCGGATGTTATGATTATATTATCATGCAGTTCCAACTTTCACAAAAACTCTAGGACTACCTCACATCGAACTCATCTGTAAACATCACGCAGGCTGTCATCGGAGATGGATGTGGAGGGAATTATCAGTGAGGTCCAGAGATATCTTAGTGTGCAACACACAAAGTACAAGCACATCACTCAAAATGATATATCCCATCTCAGTGATAGCGCTGAATGTGTAAGAAACCTCCAGGGGTTATTTTGCATATATGCACTGAGATCTGTCAGCTGTTCTCACTGATAACATTTGTCTTGTATTTACAGTGTTGGCCTTTATTGTTATAGTTTATATTGCCTGTTTGTTTTTTGTTTTTTTTAGAAAATAATCAGAAATCAGCTGCTGTGGCCACTGTGATTCATTCATTAAAACAATTGCCAAAATCTGTAAAAAGCAATGAAAATGCAAGCATGTTTACAGAACAACCTTTTCTGCTCAATTAATAATGAAAATGAATGATTAATGAAGGATTCAGAAAATATCCTTATCTGACAGATATCACCTTCTGTCCTGATATATATTATCATATCATATAGGGCAGGGTTGTAAAGAAGGCCAGCACAAAATCTGGCAGAAATTTCAAAACAGACAAACAATTGCAAATTAATTAATTAATTAATTAAATATAAGATTTTTTTTTTTTGTTTTGGATAACATCATGTAAGTTTTGGCCCTTGTAAAAGATAATTGGAATGCAAGCCATATACAGTAGCTGTAGAGGGAGAGATATGAAGAGAAAGATAGAGCTTCTCTGCAAATGTCATCATGTTGATAAATGGCATTCTTTTCCCGACCTGAGACAGTGGGTCAATTACTGAATTTGCCATATTGATACTCTTGACATTCTCAGGAACTCTCCTTGAAGCTTCAATAATAAACTGCTCCAGAGACAGTTTTATGGGGTCAGGGTTGCATTTATGAGTCAACAAAGCTGTTTCCTGTTTATTATTTTGTTTGTTATGGCACTTTACAGTCTTTTCAGATGTCCAACAAGTCAGAATACACAGAATCAGTGTGGGGTCGCCGTACTGTAGCTATCTCTCCAGTCCATTTTGTGAAAAAAACGTTACAAAGAAATCCATAGAGGGAAAAAGAGCATGCACTTTTCATTTAAACTAAGTTTTCCTTAATATCTTCCATTTTATTCATTTATAATGAGTTGAAGTATGTTTATTTCGGAGATTTAATTATATACAGCATTGTTCTCATAACATTTCTAAATATTTTAGACCGCATTTAGGGCTTTTTATTTATTTTATTTTTTTTGCTTGTTTGTTTTCTCCCTGTGCCATTTGAATTGTGCTTATGTAAATGTTCTTTCATCAAGTCAGGCAATTGTCCTGTTGTAATTTGCTAAATTTATTTAAAACATATGTGACTTGTTATGTAGACTACTTCACGCATACATGATTGTAATGGCTGGAGATTTTTATATATATATATATATATCTCCTAGCTTTCTAAATGTTAGAATGAAAATCAGAGATAGAGATGGACAGATTAAAATATCCTTTCAGTATTTTAACTTCATTCTTACAATGTGATGTATGTAAAATACATAGTGCCTGTAAAATGCAAGAACAAATAGTTATTTTTTCTTTTTAAGATGAATCTAAAATGAGTTGTAAAAAGAAGCAGAATTTTGTTAATTAAACGCTTGACCATTTCAAATACACTGCCTAGATTAGATTTATATGTGATATAAATAAAAATGATCTTCAGGTCTTATGTCTGTGTAGCGGGTCTTAACTCATTTACTATTGGACCAGACAATATTATCAGAAGACTACAACGTTTTTTTCTGCAAAGGATTTTCTGAATGCCTGATATTTCACAAAACTCTTTGATGGTGCATGACTCGAAGTCAGGGCCCTGGTCACTATGAAGGCGTTCGGGAAACCCATAGTGCACAATGAAGTTCTCCCAAAGACACTTTGCTACTGTTCTTGCCTTTTGATTGGGTGTAGGGACTGCCACAGCATACTTAGTGAAAAAATCTGTGATCACTAATATGTCTCTTGTATTACTTCTGTCTGGTTCCAAGCAGAGAAAGTCCATGCAGACTAATTGTAATGGTCTGGTGGCCTGGATGTTGACCAAGGGTGCTGCTTTTTGAGGTGGGGACTTCCTTCGCACACAACGACCACATGTCCTGATCTTCTGTTCCACGTCAGAAGCCATCTTTGGCCAATAGAATCGGGCTCTGACCAGATCCAAGGTCCTCTCCATCCCCATGTGACCCATACCATCATGTAAACTGCTCATCACAGAGGATCTTAGGTCTTCCGGGAGCACTAGCTGGTAAGAAATGGAATCTTTATCTTTCCGTCTCCTGTAAAGTACTCCATCCTTTAACTCAAGGCGGTTCCACTCCTTTAAGAAGTACGGAAGACCAGGAAGTTCCTTCCTTACTGTTGGTGGGGGTTTTTCTCCCAACTTCAAGTGTGACATCACCTCTCGAAGAACTGGATCGGCTCTTTGTTTGTCAACAAGGTCTTTTGAAAGGTGAGACAGAACAGATGACCCATCAGAACTACCTTCTTGTTCATAACAGTCAGGTACAGAGTCAGAACAGAGCGAGAGGGAGCTTATAAGAGCAATGCCCGGCCCAAAATCAGCTGATTGCCTAACGAGGTGCTTCTCACAGATAGCTTGGACGACTTCATCTGTGGCACTGACAGAATCCTCTGCTTTGGTAAGATTATGCTGTATGAACTGTTTAATCCTTTCATGTTCTTTTTGGGACATGGGGTTCTCTGGCAACGGCTCTTGAGGTCACCTTGAAAGGCTATCAGCATCAATGTTCAACTTGCCTGCCCTGTACTGCAACTTAAATGAAAAAGTAGAAAGGGCTGCAAGCCAACGATAGCTGGTAGCATCCAATCTTGCAGTGGTAAGAACATGAGTAAGAGGGTTGCTATCAGTGACGACAGTGAATTGGCTGCCATAAAGATAATCACTAAACTTTTCAGATACTGCCCATTTAAGGGCAAGGAACTCAAGTTTGTGAGCAGGATACCTAGACTCACTGTGTGACAGCCCTCTACTCGCAAATGCAATAGCGCGCATCTTTCCACCTTGGTTCTGATACAATGCAGCTCCTAATCCCTTGGTGCTGGCATCTGTATGGAGGAAATAGGGGAGTTTGGGGTCAGCAAAGCCCAAGACTGGTGCGGTAGTTAACTTTTCGATAACGGACTGAAAAACTTCTTCACAAAGAGGAGTCCAGCGGTCTCCAAAGGGCTCCTTAGTATGGTAGCATGGACCCTTTTTGTCTGTCTTTTTACCGCCTTTCCTTAATGGTGGATAACCTGAGGTAAGGTCATTGAGCGGTTTCACGACCCTTGAATAACCCGTAATAAATCGGCGATAGTAGCTGGAGAAGCCCAAAAATGATCTCAGTTCTTTAAGGTTCTTAGGACTTGGCCAGGTTTTTAAGGCTTGTATATTTTCTGGGTCGGTCTCCACCCCCCGCTTTGACACAATATGTCCTAGGTAGCGAACGGAGGTTTGACAGAATTTACATTTCTCCAGTGACAGTTTCAGTCCGTACTCTTTGAGGCGAGATAGAACATTCAACAGACGGCTCTCATGCTCCTCTAGAGTGTCCGAGAATATTATCAGGTCATCCAAAAAGACCAGTACTTCTTTCATTAATGTCTCCCATACACTTCTCCATCAATCTTTGAAAAGTACTTGGTGCATTGGTCACACCTTGGGGCATACGATTGAATTCCCAAAACCCCAATGGACAGACAAAGGCGGTTTTGGGTTTGTCTGACTCCTCAACTTCTATCTGGTAGTATCCAGATTTCAAATCAAGCACAGAAAACCATCTGGATCCCGTAAGAGCTGAGAAGGTCTCCTCAAGATTTGGCAGCGCTTTCACTGTCTGGAGGTTCGCTGTATGTTTGTCTTCTTCTGTACGTAACATTAACAGAAGGTGCGCAAAAGGAGGAGGACGGTTGCGCTTTTGCTCAAGCTGCAGTTCAGTGATCAAATCATTATCCCAGTAGCCCCTACAAAACTGCTTAAGAAGATGTCGGTCTGCCTCTTCTGGGGAAATGCCACCTCTCTTGATAGTCATCCTCAAGGCTGTCTGCAATCTATAAAGGTAAGCGGATGGTTTCTCACCAGCGTCTTGCAGAGTATTCATAAATCTTGCAAGGAGTTCATCACCGTCCTCAACAACACCAAAAGCCGAATCCAGCAACTGAAGGTAAGCCGAGGATGGAGCTTCAGGGCTTAGATGCTTTATAACATCTGCTGCAGGTGGCAAAAGGCTGTCCACTATCTTCCTGGACACATGCAAATCAGATAAACCAGGGACCTTCAATATAAGCTCAACACTGGAGCACCAAGTATCATAATCAACTTCATTTCCAGGTCTAGGACATTTACCGGAGAACATCCTGAGCCGTTATTGCACAGGCCCTTGAGCAGCCACTTCACCACTCCTCACAACATGTTCAACGATAAGTTTCTGGACTTCAGGTGGATTGTACACCTGCTGAGAAGTATAGAGAGGTGGAGCATTTGATTTGATAGGCGTGTGCTGTGACAGTGGTTCATCTACCTGACTTGGCTTAGCAATTGTAATGCTACAGCTCTCGCTAGGAAGCACTTGGGATGACTGTTCACTTGGGTTTCCATCTCCAGGTTCAAGATCAGTGGACATTGGTGTGAGTTCTACAGTCATTTGCGACAACATCTGACTCAATACTGCTTCAAAGTTTGTTCCACTCACTTTGGCTATTTCTTTTAATCCTTCCAGGTAGGTTTTAGTGACGCTACTTCCCAATTGTTGCGTAAAGACGCTGGACAACGCCCTCACGTGGTAAGTGATACCTGGATCGGTGGAGAGTTGGTGGGTATAAGGCAGCTGGGGATCTAGAGATTGTAAGGCTTGACCACTGTTATATTCAATTATTGTGCTCTGATAAAACTCTGACATTTTGTTACTAATGGTGAGGGTTATGGCAAAAGAGCCATACCTTTTTAGGGTGTCAATTAATTTATCGTCATACTCTGTGTTAGTCATGCCACTCATGATCACAGAGTTTGGGATTTTAATGCCCTCTGCCTCAACAATATCCATTGTTGAGTGTTAAGAGGCAAAGAAATAAACTCACTTGCACAGTAGTTAATTCTCAGCAACAGCACCACCTCCTGGCTGAGCTCACCAAAATTGTAGCGGGTCTTAACTCATTTACTATTGGACCAGACAATATTATCAGAAGACTAAAAAGTACGCAAAAAGAGGTGGCAGTGGTGCTGAGTAATAGACAGAGACAGAAGGTAGGTTTAACCATAAATGTTTCTTTACTTTAAACCTTTAGTAGTTTTTTTCTTATTTTGTTACATAACCATAACAACAATGACCAGATAAACACAATAACTATATATTTAAATATACCCTGGGTGCACCCTCTAAATCTTCATTCATTTAGTGGTAATTACAATCACAATCACTGTAATCAAGTGAGCAAAAAAAACATTTAAATCAGTAATGTATGTTACCCACACTGAATTCAGTTTTCAAATTCAAAAATCCTTTTCAATGAGAAATGGGTCAGTCTTAACTTCTTTAGTTGTGTTCCTGAAGAATCAGTCTTTGTGAACGAACTCTCTTACTTGTCTGAAGAGAAATGATAAAGTGAGAAGGAGTGTCCTTTACTCCAGGTCCGTTATACTTTCCGCATCAAGGTGGGAGGCTCGCCATCAATTAAAAGGAATCCAATTCAGAAGAATATCCACACAGAAAAAAAAACCTGGCCTGTCCATTCAAGTCCTTTCCTCTCTCTTTTCTTTTTTTCAGGCACGTACAACCAAAATGGCGTCAGCAACTGCGAACATGCAATACACCATGCGGTCCGGCCGAGGCAACACAAGTTTTGGATTGCCAATTAACACCTGATGATCCAAGATCTTGAAGTAATAATCTGATTCATTCAATTTATGTGCATTTTGAACAGTTTATGGGTTATTTTTTCTCATTTTAACACTCTCACACAAGAACATGTTTCTCTGTCGCTCTGCGTCTGTCTCATAACTGTGCGACGCTATCTGTAAGCAAGAGGGGCGGAGCTACAAATGCACTGCTCCGATTGGTTGTTGCTCATTTCTTAAACTAATTTCAGATATACATTTATTTATTTACGAAGAATTTACAACATATAGATGGGTATTAATATACTAGTCAAGCAATCTTATGAACAATACGAACAATTATTTAACCAGGGTTACATCTGTACTGCTAAAATGATAAGCAAATCTTAAAATATATGTTTAGGTCATGTGTCACTTTCAGTTCTTCCAGAGTACCTGTAAATGTAAATGTGATTCATTAATTAAAAGCTCTAGTTTAGGAAATTTAAATGGTTTCTGTATTATATATCCCTTTTGGCTCTTTCAAAGCTCCCTTTATTAACTTTAATGCCTTAAATTGGCCACAACAGTGCAAACAATTCAGCCAAAGTAAATATATACAACAATACCATTGGGTGGGGGTGCCTTAAAGTTGTTTTCACCACATTTAATTAACATAAGAGGATGTAGATTATGATGAGCCATGCTGGCCAAGCTGAAAAAGAAAGCTCTTAAAGAGTTTAATTAGTACCTGGGCTGTTCCAGAAGAAAGGCCTCGACCAATGCCAAAACAGCATTAGGAGATTTTCCCCAAATGCTTTCCTGTGGAATAATAGAAAGGCTTTTTGGAGCAGCAGATGTGGTTTGTCCATTGGTTTTGTACAGAATGCCTGCCACAAGCATTTAGTCAAATGTATTTTCTTTGCAGTGCGGGTAGAGGAACAGATGGCATTGTAATCAACATGGATAAATGCAGAATTGCTCTCTGAAAGTCACTGTATAACTGCATACCTTTAAGACAGACAACTGGATTGGACTAGTCCTTGTGCTCATGTTGAGACTTCATGACATGATGATAGTAGCATAAGCCTGAACGTTCTTGGTGGTCTTTTCACGGTTGGTCGTACAAACCTTTTGAAAGCCTAATGAAGTTGATGGCAAAGCTGCTAATTAGGAAAAAGCAAGCCACCTCGGCAAAACTGAAATGTTGTGAGAATCAATGAATGTTCAGAGGTTAAGCAGTTTTTGGACACCTAGTGGTCAAAAATGATCAGAACACCTTAATGAGTTGACGGGTTACAGTAAGAGTCTGCTTGTATGGAAGAAAAATAAAAAATAAAAAATAAAATAAAAATAAATAACAATAAAATGCTTAATGTCATGGTTTAACACTCTGGGATCTAAGGGTGTTTTGGGGGCCTGGAGAAGTTTCGACATGCCCTGACATTTGTGCTTTTTTTAGTTGCTTATAAACATATAAATGGCTAAAGTCTAATAACACTGCAAACAGCACAAACTGGGCTACAATAATATGTTTGCAGCATTTATGTACATGATTGTTTTTTTGAGAAAGCAACGTTTATGCGTGGTTAGTGAAAAACGAAAATCTTGAAGTCACTGAAATAAGGCCATAAAAAACATACAGAAAATTGTTCACAAGACTTTTGAGAACTGGATATTGTAGTCTAGAGTTTTTGCTTCAAAATACTGTGAAAATTATCTTACTTGCTCACAGAAAACAATATATTGTTTGAAATTGTCTAAGTCACTTTTTGATTATAAAGGATCTATGCGAGAAGGCCTCAACCTTCACATTCACTCACACCTGAGAAGACAAAGGCCTGCATAATGAGCTTCATAATGAGCCATCAGTCAGGTATGTGACTGAGAGGGAAGAGTTATACGAAAGAATGTGAGGACAAAATAAATGTATATATTTTGTGTTTGAAGTTTATTTAGAATATATTTAGCTATAGAATATATTATTATTTAGAATATATTTAGAGATTCACTTGCGAGTGCAGTTAAATATTATATTAGGAATAATCAAAGCTGACTTTTTTGCATCATTATTCCAGTCACATGATCCTTCAGAAATCATTCTAATTATTATTATTATGTTGAAAGGAGCTGAGAATAATTTTTTATTTATTTATTTATCTTTTTTTTGATGAATAGAAAGTTCAGAAGTACAGCATTGTTTGTAACATGATACATGTCTTTATCATCAATTGTGTGCTAAATAAAAGTTTTAATTTCTATATACCTGTATACTGACTCCAAGCTTTTGAACCTGGCATTTTCATAGTGTATATTGTTTATGTGCTCTGACGGAAAAAACAACAACAACACATTTTAAATTCTGGGTTATTTCTCTCAGCAAATCTGCTTCCAGAAACAGAAAGTAGTCTGGATGAACTTGTTTGTTTACGGCGCGGAGGCGATGTGGGCGTTTACATTAGCAGGCTCCTCATGTGGATGTTTGAATGTGAAAGGCGCGAACGACGGATGGGCGTGACCGCGTTACATATAATGAGTTGAGACGGAAAACTGGACATCCGTTGGTTTCATACAGATTACTTTAACATAGAATATTTGTTTCGGACCTGACTTACTTCATTTAAAAGTAGACATTTCAAGCTTTCTATACATAGCCTATATTGCTCATGTATTTGAGGCGAGTATTCGCGGTGTTTCATGATGTTTTATTTACACGTCTGTGAAGAGAGTTGACAGAGACAGAGCCGGCAGATAAAAGCATATTGCTTTGTTGTTATTATGACTATACACAAATAAAAGTAGACCATTTGCAGTTCCAAACGATACTTTTTTTCTTATCTGTACGATCAAAACTCATGGAGTATTTTTAGTTCTTTTCGCGTCATAAAGAAAATAGGAGACAGCCCGAAAAGAACCATAATTACAGGCTGAGCAATCAAGAGTTTTCGTCATATTTACGACTTTTGATCAATAGGTGGTGCATTTTGTAATAGTTTTCAAAAGCTTTTTCCAGTGGTGCTGTAAAATTGCATTCTTAAAAATAATTGATTTAGATTATTAAAATGTTGTTTGTGCTAAGAAGAAATGGTTATTACATCTTCCGACTCTTAAGGTCATGTTTAGTGCATCATTCCCCATGCTCAGCTCTGTAATTGCTGCTCACAGATGTCTTTTGTTATGAAACCAAAAAGTGGGGGCTAAATATTTCTGTAAAACATGTTTCTCAAAAGCATAGCATTTCTTCTGCTCACAGCTCAGGCACATTTGCATGTGTAATATCTGCTTGTTGAAATGTTTGTTTTACACACAGGGTGGCTTCTTGCCAGAGTGGCTCAGCACAGTAGTAAACTAACACTGCATTCCAAACAGATATGGAATATTCATGATGTATAAACAAAAAGCAACATCCCAGCAATATGTTCAAGAACGAAAGAGAGGAAGTAGAGAGATAGAGTCATACCAATATGAATGTAACCTCATATGAAATCTGTACAGGTTTATAAATACATTCAAATTACTTCTTCCAGCTTCCAAGTATCTTCTCATCCGTGTGCTTTTGTGAACAGTATGCTGAGGATTAAGGGTGTGCTAAATTAAACACTCACTCTCCAGGCATCTAGTGTTCTTTCAAGAGGTAAACAATCAAAGATTTTCTTCCAGTCAGAAGATATTATTGTTTGAGACTCAAACACACAGTCTGACATGGTCATGAGAGACACACAAGATAGTGTCAACAGCCCCTGTCATCTCTTACTTTTATAAACCTAACATGTACAGAGCAGGTGCATATCAAAAAATTTGAATATTGCGAAAAAGTTCATTTTTATGTAACTTATTTCAAAAAGTGAAACTTTTATATATTCTAGATACATTGCATGTAAAGTAAAACATTTCAAAAGGTTTTTTGTTGTTGTTGTTTTTTCATTTTGATGATTAGAGCTTACAGTTCAAAAATCCAGTATCTCAAAATATTAGAATATTTACATTTGAGTTTCATTAAATGCCCATCCATACAGTATAAATTCCAGGTATCTCTTGTTCTTTGAAACCACTATAATGGGGAAGACTGCTGACTTGGCAATAGTCCAGAAGACAATCACTGACACCTTCCACAAAGAGGGTAAGTTACAGAAGGTCATTACTGAAAGGGGATGGCTGTTCACAGAGTGCTGTATCAAATCATGTTAAATGCAAAGTTGACTGGAAGGAAGAAATTAGAAAATGAGCACAAGCAACAGGGATGGCCGCAAGCTTGAGAATACCGTCAAGCAAAGCCGATTCAAACACTTGGGAGAGCTTCACAATGAGTGGACTGAAGCTGGAGTCAGTGTATAAGAGTCACCACACTCAGACGTCTTCAGGAAAAGGGCTACCAAGCCACTTCTGTAACAGAAACAATGCCAGAAGCATATCTTACCTGGGCTAAGGAGAAAAAGAACTGGACTGTTGCTCAGTGGTCCAAAGTCCTCTTTTCAGGTAAAAGTACATTTTTCATTTCATTTGGAAATCAAGGTCTGGAGTCTGGAGGAAGACTGGAGAGGCACAGAATCCAAGCTGCTTGAAGTCCAGTGTGAAGTTTCCGAAGTCAGTCATGATTTGGGGTGCCGTGACATCTGCTGTGGTTGGTCCATTGTTGTTTTATAAAGTCCAACATGCCTGACCTAAACCCCATATGGAATGTATGGGATATTTTCAAGAGAAAGATGAGAAACAGTCGATCCAACCATACAGACGAGCTGAAGGCTCAATAGTGACTCAACAGTGCCACAGGCTGATCGCTTCCATGCCACACCTCACTGATGCTGGAGTTTGTGCTAAAGGAACTGCTAAAGGAGCACTCAAGTACTGAGTGCATAAATGAACATAATTTAAATAACTTGAACTTTTCTGTTTTGCAAATCCTTATTTTTACTGATCTTAGAGGAATGTGAGGAAAAATTCCCTTTTTCACAAGTAATGCTGGAATTTTTCCTCACATTCCTGTATTTAGTTGTTTTCATGCACCTTGTGAGTGGTAAAGTTGCTCCAGACTCTACCCCATATTTGATTGGTCTTAGGAAATATTCTAATATTTTTACTTTCATGAGCTGTAAGCTCTACAGCATCAAAACAATCTTGTAATGGTTAAATCAGCATGAAGAAACATTAATGGCATATGACTAGCATTTTCACACTGTCTGGAGGACTTTGCAAGAGCCCTATGCTAATTTGCGTAAGTTCTTCCACTAGCATTAGCTAGCATTGATGTTCTTTGTCTACTTTCAATGGACGAGTTCACAGATTTTAAACCAGATTTGTACTGATACCAATGTTGGTAAGTGTATAAACAGTGTTACTTGGACCCAGATCTACCCACCTTTCTACTGCATAGACAACACAGGTTGTTGTTGTTTTAATTACTATCTTTCCATCTTGTGTATGCAGTATTGATGTTTATGTTTTTTTTTTTTTGCCAAATTATAACTACTTGGAATGTAATGCTTACTTTCTAACTTTACAATTTCAATCATATGAAAAATTCATACAAAATTGCCACTTCATAAAATACGAGTAATGTGGGTTCAGCTTTGATTATCCTGTACACCTTAAAATAATTTTTATAGAAAACTGTTATGACTACAGTCTTCATTTCATGTGAGTGTAGACCATTCAGACGACTCTTCACTCTTCTCAATGTGTACGATTTTTTGAATGAGCACCAAACTACTGAATGCAGAGATCTCCAAGACCTATGACCTATTGATTGAAGAATTTAATCTTCTGTTAGTATGTGATTTGCATGTGTAGCACACAGCTGTGTATCTTAAGACTGATCGTTTTCACTGAACGATGCCATGGGCAGAAGCAATCAGCTGTTATCCTGAAAGCAATTCTAATTTGCGACGGGAAAATCAAAATGAATCAGGATAACCTTTAGTATGGAAGCGATCCCAGCATGTTTGCTAATCACAAATCCTCCTTTTCCCTTTTCCTGCTTTTTGATTATGGCACCATGCCCACCTCATGCCTTCAGCTGCAAAGGAGCGGTTTCCTAGCGATCACTCATGTGCATTAATAATCCAGCAGCACAATCAGAAATGTACAATAGCCTCATGCTAACACCTCATGCCATTGTGCTCAGAAATAGGCTGACTGAGAAAGCTGATTTTAGATTGCAGGTCTCAAAACACCCATACAAATCTCTTCTTGCATGGGTTTCAAGCATGTAAGACAGCTGTATAAAGTCTATTAGAGGCATTGTCAGAAAGATCACCCTGTGTGCTTTCTGTTTATCCACATCTATTGCACTAACAATACAACATTTATAATATCAGGTTGATATTTTTCCCCGAAGAAGATTGCATGCAATGCTGTCACTGTGTTTCTACCATGGAATAAAAACAAATGGGCAATTTAGACTTTGTTTCTCACAATTCTGAGGTTACATATTACAATTCTGAGCTGATATCTCATAATTCTGACTTTTTTCCTTGCAATTCTGAGAAAAAAAGTCTGACTTTATTGTATTTCTGAGTTTATGTATCACAGTTGTACATTTATATCTTGCAATTCTGAGTTTACATCGCACTTTTGCATTTGTATCTAACAATTCTGAGTTTATATCTTGCAATGCCATAAAAAGAGTCAAAATTGTGAGATAAAAAGTCAATAAAAAAGTCAAAATTGTGAGATAAAAAGTCAATAAAAAAAGTCAAAATTGTGAGATAAAAAGTCAATAAAAAAGTAAACATTAATAATAAAAAAATTCATTTTCAATTTTATTTATTTATTTATTTTTATCCTGTGGCAGAAACAAGCTGCATAGTTCTTTTTAAAAAAAATCTCTATTTCATTCTATAAAATGTAGTGTGGCACTGAGGTTACAAATTCATTGCTAGACACCACAGTTGGGCATGTCTGGACATCTCCCGAAGATTTCTTCTGCTTTTTTGTTTTTTCCTTCCCTTCACATGAAGTGCCATAAGCAGTATATGATCTGACATCACATTCATAGGCTGTATGTTGTGCGATTCTGAACAAAGAATAGCTTGGAGAAAGAGGAAAGCAATTAAAAAAAAAAAAACACAAGCTGCATACCAAATCATGTACTGGAACAAACAACAGGAGAGTTCTCTTTTTTTGTTTTTTCTTCAAACAAACTGTGAAATCATAACACATGAAAGCAATAGACAGAAGTCAAAAGATTTTTCACAGATGTTTTTTATTTGTCAAACAAAAGAGCTGTCTATATGTTAGCAATGGCTGTCCTCCTTTGTACACTTCGCTTAAACTAATAGTGTATAATTGGTACGTTTTACCATATAGCACTTGCTTGACACGGTATGAATAAAAAAGAAATATGACATTTTTTTTTTTTTTTTTTTTTTTTGGAACAGCTGACAGCATAAATGCAAAAAAAAAAAAAAAAAAAAAGAGTATGTGGCCCACTGGGTCTCTCGTCTTTAACTCTATAATTTGTTTTCAAACGATCACTATTCACAGCACATGTAATGAAAATGCTGGACTATCAGACCCACCAATGTACATATTTTGTTATTTATTTTTTTCAAAAATGTGCCTGTGGACCTCATACTTCGTTTTTTTTCTTCTTAATACACAGTCACCCTCAAAAGGTCTGTACAAAACTGTTAAATGTGCACACAAGTCATTTGAACAATGTTAGAGAAGAATTTCACAGACACAGGGAAATGTTAGACAAGAATTACTGATATTATTTCAATATATGTCGATAATCATGATAAACAGAAACATGATGCCAACATTTATCTTTTAGTTAAAAAATATGGTACTGTACGTGATGTATATGCTGATTCTGGTGTATGATATATGCTGAATGTTCTTTTTTTTCACATTCAAGACTGTACAAATAGTGTTAAATCCCCTCCCCCGTCTCATGGGTTAATGTATATATATATTACATGTATGTCATGAGCCCTGAACATTTCCAGAAATGTAGCAAATAAAATGTGATTTCACAACCCAACGGTGCTCACCTTTGAAATGAATAATTGATTTTGATGATTACCTAACATCTGTATACGTGAAAGCTGTTATTTATCTGTGTCTTCATTATATGCAAAGGGGAAAAAAAAGAATAATCCCACCATACAATACATTTTTGTATCTTAATATTCCTTCACATTTTCTAACAAGCACATACAAATGTGGGATTTCAAAGGGATTTTGCATTCCAGCAGTTTTTTTTCTAATCGTATGATTGTAAGTACTAAAAAAAGATGACATCTATCCTGAGGTTTTTACAATCAAGGAAAAATAATATAAAATACAGTAGTACAGTTAATCAATAGGTAAACAGCCTGAAAAACTGAGACATCTGGAAGTTAAACAATATTGTATACATAAAAAAAAAAACTTCTAAAGAATTAATTTCCAAGGACATTATTTTCTTAATTTTTCTGTTGTTGTTACAAGCTGTAGGTGAATGTACCTTTACCTTCATAACTTTCCAACAATGAGGGGGAAGTCGTGGCCTAATGGTTAGAGAGTCGGACTCGTGACCCAAAGGTTGTGAGTTTGAGTCTCAGGTCCGGCAGGAGTTAGGTGGGGGGAGTGAATGTACATTGCTCTCTTCCACCTTCAATACCACGACTGAGGTGCCCTTGAGTGAGGCCTTGAACCCCCAACTGCTCCCCGGGCGCCGCAGCATAAATGGCTGCCCACTGCTCCAGGTGTTTGGGTGCACTTAGGATGAGATAAGTGCAGAGCACAAATTTCGAGTATGGGTTACCATACTTGGCTACATATCACGTCACTTTCACAATTGTCTGTGTGTGAAATTGGTTAAGGTTCGTCTGTAATAGGTGCTTCCCATTCTGTGTTGCTCTTATTATGGCATGTCATTACGTTATGGGGCATGTAACAGTGTCTATAGAAAAGTACAGGAAAACAGATAATAAAAATTTGAAATGATTGATAAAAATGATCTACGAAATGCTTTAATTTAAACTTATACATCTTGTTGTCTTATACTTCTATTAATTTTTGCATCATGCAGTTATTTTGTGTTTTACATATAATACAATACCATCATATTTTTTGTCCACACAACAATGTCAGTGTCAGTTGTGATATAACTTCAGTCAGGCCTGCTATTAAAATGAAAGTAGAAAGATATTTTACATTTTAATGTTAGTCTTTTCTGTTATGTGTTTGATTATGGCCCAAAAAGCATTGCATGTGATTTTTTTGTTCTGGTTTAAAGTGACACTGCACAGTGGCTTTTGTTCCACTGCGAAAAAAACCACAGTGAAATAACCCCCACCCTCTAATTGGCTTAACAAAAAAAAAAAAAAAAATCAATAAATGGCACAGACCATAAGAGGACAAAAAAAAGCAGGGCACGAGAGATAACTAAATCCAACCTCTTTAGGAATAAAACCTAAAACAAATCATACTATTACAAAAATGGAAAATTCAGATGAGATGAAACCAGTTTTAATTGTAGATGTTTTACAAGCACAGTTTATATTGAATATGGACCAAAGTGTTGCAAAGAGAAAATGAATAGGGGTCTTTACTCTTCCTCTGTGCATCCCAGTAACTCTGCGCGCAAAGTGATTCTTCCGTACCATGACCATGGAAGAATTCGGATGAATCTGGCATAGATGGGAGGATTTATCACATTCTTTCTGTGGGTGTCATTATCAAAATTTCCTTGAAAGACCTGTTGGAAAGAAAACGAAAAATTCCCAAATCATACAATGATTCATTTTAATTAAATATAGCAGACCTATTTAACCAAATGCAAAAAAAAAAAAAAAAATGGGAATATTTGATAACAAAAAGCTACTCTATAATATTTATATTACATTTTAAAATATATTCAAATAGAAAACAGTTATTTTAAATTGTAAGAATATTTCACAATATTTCACTTTGGTATTGTGAACTGATCACATCCGATCCACAATTCATTTTGGCTCACAGGCCGCTAATTTAAGTTCAAAAGAAATATAAACTAATTCACTGTAAACATCCAGTCAGTTATTTAATTTGCTCTTGATGAAATCAGCTTGACTTTGTATTTCCTGCAGCAGATGTATACAAACACATTTACCCATCAATCATATAGTGAGCATTTACAATACAGAGTTAGAGAAAGGAAATACAGTTCATGATTTATGAATAACCCTTGAGTGCGCTGATGCTGATGGCAAACAGAGCTGAAGCATGTTCGGTGTAAAGAGTTCAGAGATGGGGAAAAATCAGCAAGCAACAAAGAGGTTGGTTGGGAACTAAGTCTTCAAGTGGGCTTCAAAGACAAATTTTGCTGAGCTCCCCGAGCTCTGACAGCGCATATTCATCAGCAGAGAGTAAACAATAAAAACACAGAGATCCTGTGTGTCTAATTGCTGGTGTCACAAGCATTACATAAATGTGTGACATATTCCCTCCCTCTCTCTCCTTCCACACCAAATCAGCTTTCCCTTCTGCACCATGCAACCAATCTTGTGTTTTGCAACTCGACTCTCTCCAATGTACTTCGAGGCAGAGCGGGGGGAAATGTCATAAAAAATTGATTAGTCAAAAGGGCAGCTCAAAACATGAACTCATTCGCTGAACTTCTCATCCGATGGCCTGCGTGTTTGCAGGGAATCTACATGCACAGGAAAGTCTTTCAGTGCCAAGCATTTCCCGCCAGGCTTCAATAATGATAAAGTCTGCATACTTCGGCTGTCAGTGTCCATAGACAGTATGGTGGGAAATTCATAAGAGATTTATTAGGCCACTCTTACATCTTTCATTAACATTCTATAACCCTGAAGACACCTCAGGCACCTGTGTGATTCCAATATGGCCAATTACAGTACAGTACATGCAGAATCAAACTAGAGTGTATATGCAGCCAGTGTTGTGGAAGAGCACTGAAAAATTATTTTTTTGTAGCATGAGGGTATTTTTTAGTCTTTTTTGTTAATATGCAAATATAAATCAAATGGTTCACAACGAGTCCATCAGAGCTGTTTCTATTCACCAATTAATTTGAGGCCTTGTACAGAAGGCACTATGAGAAGTCACCCAGTTTTAGATCCTCATGATTTGTTTATAAAAATAAACGGTATCATCTGATGGATAACTTGACTGCTATTTAACAATTTAAAATTAAAAATATCTTGTGAAGTTACACAAATAGTTTTGCTATGTTTTTGGTACAGTGGGAGAAAAAAAAGTTAATTCTTTCTTCCTTCCTATTTTATTTTATTTTAATTTTAAAACAGTGTGCAAACTATGCCTCTGTCTTTAAATATAAATAAATTGTCAATGCTGAAACTGTACTGCACTTTATGGTGATGTTGGAAATGGGCTAAGGATTTGAAATGCTTCCACTTTTGAATGCAAATTATTATAGCAAAATTGGCATTTAAGTCAGAATTATTGTGCTCCCATTTTATTGCGCTCCATCTATTAGACATGCATGCATGCGCTCCGGCACTCATTCTTTAAGTTTAACATTGCTTGCTGTCAGGAGGATTCTTAATGCAAAATGGAAATACAGGCATGACTTTCTTATATTTAAAGACAAGGATTTAACCATATAATATAATTTCTGTACTGAGGAAAACAGCTTTCAAATGCATTAAACAGTTAAAAGAATGCTGTATTCATTTGGTACACATATGTGTCAAACCAAAAGACCTGTACAGAAATTTTTTGGTATGAATATGTGTAACATTATACCCCTAAACTGTAAAGACTGAACTTAACTCTTAAACTGATTGGTAAGAAGTCACAATACAGTGTCCATGATACAAATATTACACATTCATAAAAATAATAATAATAACAACAATGTATAAGCTGTTGCATTCAAAGGTAAATGTAAACTGACTCCAGGATACTGTAAGGTTAAATTGTACCATCTTTTGTGAAGTTGTGATGAAATGGATGTAATATCATTTGATTTGATCCAAGTATAATAGCTTATTGAAAATCTAGAATCACATTATGATTTTTTTTTTTCAATTGTTTAATTAAGACAGTTTCAGCTGAAGTTCTCTAAAATTAAAATGAACATGACTCACCGGGTAAGGTTAATTACTTGAATAACAGATACTGTTGCCATTCAACTGGTAAAAGCTGCTGAATAAAAACAGACTCACAGAGGTGTAATGTAGTGCACATCTCTTTTATGGTACTTATCCATTTCAGTCTTTCACGCAACAGTGAACACTAAAACTCCAGTGAACGCTTTTGCTTTCTGTGACTGTAACCAAATGAGACATCTCACTCTTCTGATGTACCCTCTGAAGAAATGATGGAAACAAGTCACTCTCAATTACCTTCTCTCCCTGCACACCCAAGAACATTTGGAACGATTATGCATAAAAGCTGCAAAGAAAACAAATCCATCTCTAAGACATCCCATAAATCTGTACCTGGTGTTTACTGCTTAATCTAATCCTTGCATTGCTCTGCTCATCACCGCAAAGCCGTGGAACTGAAAGCTGTCTTTAGAGCACTGAATGAGTGTTAAGGCATGCAGAAACAAATGGAGGATTATCTAAGTTTGTGCATCAGGTATAGCAGATATTCTATTTAGAGGTGAGGGCTTTTGGAGTTCGATCACAAGGGGAGGACACTTTATCACTTCATAGCCTCTTCAAGCTGCAAGACTGCTCAATTCATAAACACGTCCTTTGAAGTGGGTCCTTCATATGGAGCTGAATCAGTGTAAACATCCCTTGAGTGATGCTCAAAGTGGAAAGGCAATCGCAAGTCCTTTGGCAGCACGGCAAAACAAGCTTGTCTGTAGAGAGATCTGCATATTACATCTGAGCATGGACTGACTCTAAATCTGATTGACAGATCAACTGACACAGACTGAGACATCAATATATTACATAGACAGCTAACAGCTAAACCATTAAACAACCAAGCACCTTTCTACCTTTCTGAAATGATCTCTACTCAAACAGGTCCTTGAGATCTAGCCATCTTGGGCTGCTTTCCATTTCCAGATCTCATATTTCTGCTTCCCTTTAGCACATTTAATGTGTGTAAAATGGAAGAAAATAAAACACAAAAGTGTAAAAAGTAATAAATAAAAAGAGTATAAAGTAATACTATTTTTTCCCCTTTAGAAATGTTATAATTTCAAGTACAAGTGGCCAGTTCAAATAGCACTATAGTTCAAAAGTACAAATCCTCCACAATAATAATCATATAAAAATGACTAGTATTTTACACCCCTGAAAATAAATATTTAATTCACTGCCCCCCCCCCCCCCAATATAATTTCTAGGCAAAATATATCCATGTTATCGTAGTATGATTAAAGAAACAAAACAAAAATACTCAATATTACACGATTTTTATATGAGCTGAAGGAAGATTTAGCTGTGTGTGTGTGTGTGTGTGTGTGTGAGAGAGCTGGGAATTCCCTTGACTTTCAGTGGTGGGACAGAGCAATGATTGTGTACAAGGCTCAACATTTCTGAAATGTGATTTGCTTTGATATAACACAGAATTGTACGATCACTGGTGTCACATAATTTGCCCTTTTCAAAACCTGCCTCACTGCCTACATAGACTACTGCCTTCTAAGGCAGCATAACTATCATGCCAACCTCATCTTCATCACAGTAATACCAACTGAGCCTCACAACTGATTTCAACAGAACCTACTGTAATGTTAGCATGTCATGATACAACACGTATTATAAATACAGAGCCCAAACACAAACAAATATTTGGTAAAATAATGAAAAGTTATTGACACTGAACTATTTTCTTTCTTTGGTAAAAGTTCAATTATAATCAACATTTCTCTTATTTCATGTTCCAGGACAGAAACAGAGTTTAAAATCATGGACAAAACACCTTCTACGAAACCGAGAACATATTAAGTACAACAACATCTTTTATATCTTTCTAAAGGTTTAATATTGCTTGATCTTGTGCCAGCTGGCATTATCCCTCTCATTTACTCATTTGAGCCAAATTCATAAAATGCCCTGTTCCGGCCTCATCTGTAGTGCACTAGCTCGCTCAATTTAATGTTATTAACTAATGATGGAGATATTGCGTGAGCTCTCGCCCTTTCCTGACACTGTCTGGACTGTCTATAAAAGTAAGTGTTTAAGAAGTGGCAGGCTGCATGATTTACCCCAGGGGCTGACAACCCACACCCTGACAGGGACCAAATGAGGACCCAATCGCTTTTAATACACCATTCCTTTTCATTTTCTCCTTCTTAAGTCAGTCTCCTTCCTTTCTTTAACTCATCAATATAGTAAGAGAGGAGCTGAACAGGTTGTGCTGTGCACAGCAAACAAATCTTGAACAATAGATCAGATGTGAGGGCTCCACAGTTACAGTTGTCCTATTTCCCCCGAGGGCTGATAAAATGGAGAAGATCTGGTGTGACTCAGCAGGAAAGCAATCCTATAAGGACCTGATCCGAATTTCTGTCATTACTCAGATGCGTGCCAATTTATCAGAGCTACTCATTACCCCTTGCTGAAGCAAGCTTCAGGTGGCAGTTTTCAAATTATGGTTGTGTAATTTATAAAGCTGTCAATCGATTATAATATTTATTCATGATTCATCTTTTATTTTTTCATACATATTACATTAACACATTCATTGCACATATTCTTAAGCACACTGCTCTTCATAAATTTGGGGTAAGTGCATTTTTATTTCAAATAAATGCTATTCTATTGAACTTTCTATTCATTAAAGCAGCTTGAGTTTTTAAACAAAAACATTACGCAGCACAACTGTTTTCAATATTGATAATAAACAGAAATATTTGAGCACAAAATCACCATATTAGAATGATTTCTGAAGGATCATGTGACACCAAAGGCTAGAGTAATGAGGCTGAAAATTCACAGGAATAAATCACATTTTAAAATATAATCAAATAGAAAACATCTAATGATATTTTACAATATGGTTACTTTTTAGCAATACATTTTTGATCAAATAAATGGAGCCTTTCCCACAAGAAACTTTTAAAAAAATCGTACTGACTCCAAACTTTTAAATGGTACTATGTGTGAGACAACTGCACTGCAATTTCAATCAGCTGTAAATGTTCTGATCACTTTTTCTAGAAATACAGAATAACATAACAAAAACAACTTTAATAATAAATAGAAATACGTTACTCCACCCCAAAATTACAATTTTGTCATTAATCACTTACCCCCATGTTGTTTCAAACCTGTAAAAGCTTCATTCAGCTTCAGAACACCATTTAAGATATTTTGGATGAAAACTGGGAGGGTTGTTACTGTCCCATTGACTGCCAAGTAAATAACACTGTCAAGGCACAGAAAAGTATGAAAGACATTGTCAAAATAGTCCATCTGCCATCAGTGGTTCAAAAAAACTTTTCTGGGCCTTGACAATGTTATTTACTTGGCAGTCAATGGGACAGTAACAACAAGTTTGGAACGACATGGGGGTAAGCGATTAATGACAAAATTTTCATTTTGGGATTGAGTAACCCTTAAACAGTGTTAAAAAGGTAATAGTGTTAAACATATTTAATTAACCATACATGTTAATTTTGACAATATTAGTAATTTTATTATGTCAATATACTGTGTAGTAAAGAGACTTTAAACGGGGCGAAGGGACAGTAATGCAGACCCTATAGATTCATATTTGGCCATTAAACCACAGCCCATCGTTCACTTCACCCATTACCAAACTGGCACCTTTTCTCATACCCATCAAGAGGCTGTTCGGTGATTCTAAAACGATTCCGTGTAAGACAGGGAAACTCTGCTACTGCTCTAGAGCTCATCTCAACTGAAGACAGTAAATAGTAGGATGCACTGTACTCAATTTAATCTTCAAGGCCCACCATCCTCAGAACCCTATTGCCAAAAAACCAGATAAATAGCGCTTTAAGACTACCATTAGATCAGGTCCAAATCTAAAAGGTTAAAAAAGAGATATGATACAATCTGATATTGCATTTTCTCCCTTGAGGTGAAAGCAACTGGGATATGAGAGGGTGAGAAGATTTTAGTAGAGCTTGAAAGCTCTATTGACTACGGAGTGATAAGAACAAGACCAAGAGATAAGTTTAGAAGAGTGACCGAAACATGCCAAAAATCTAAGTAAAACTGTTGGCAATCACGTCTAAAGAGTCTTCACAGATATTAATGCAGGTATTTCAGAGGAGCACCTCTAAAATTCAGAAGGTGCTCTCTTTAATAATACCCACTATGCCCTTTGTGGGTCACTAAGTTTCGCTTTAACTTCTTGCTCAGTGGCTGGAAATAGAGTTTTACATTTCCCCTCCAATCTGTTCTGGTCTGTGCCTCCTATTTAACCCATTGGGCAATGTTTCCACAGTATTGATTTCTGCAATGAGGACATCAAGGGCACCGACTCCCAAAAGACGCAAGGGAACTTGTGATTTCCCTGGTTGTAAGTCATGATTTGACACTGATACAGGTTATACAAAAGGAGATTCTATAATATATTACCTTCTGGTCATACCCATCATGGGAATCCAATCACATCTCTGTTCATTCTTCATTCAAATGCTGATATAAATCTTCTAAGCCTATGCATTGCTGCTAATCAACTGCCATCTTCAGGTTCAAGAGTAAAATATACAACCTAATCAAAACCATGGACCACAGAGCTTCATGTCCCTCTTCACGTCCACAGCAAGGGAATGTGGCTACATGGTTGGAAGGGGGAAGGGAATCTGGCAGCTAATCTTGGGATGTGATCTTATTTACTGCCATCTAATGTGCTATTGACCCCACTGCCTGTGAGGGAATAGTTCTATTCACAGGCTAATTAACCCCTTGATGTTGACCCGAGGCTAATCAATGATGGGTGTACATGACTGTGCCAATCACAGCGTCTTCACTGCCAACAGCTTCAGATGAGCAGATGATTTCTGTTAGGAAGCAGGTAACATCTGTTTTTAAGGTGTTGTTTGGAAAATATGGGGTAAGTAAGCATTATGCGAGTATGTTGGCAAAATGATTGTTTCAAATGATTTGGCGAGTCTCTTGAGGCTAAGCACACTAAGTGAGTTTAGGTTTTGGCCAGGGGCGTAGATTACGCAGGAGCACTTTTTCATTGGACAGTTGTGTTCTCGACATGTTGAGGTTTTAATAGAGCAATGTATATAAATGCAGAATGATTTAAAATTCAAAGATATAAATGACGTTTATGTTTCCATGGCAATGTTACTCAGTTTGTGACGTCACGACATGCCCAGGCTCGCGCCCGCGGTCCCGCGCTGTCTCCATCATTCATTAGAGGTCGAGATGAGTTCAAAGCGGCAAGAAACTCTTCACTCCTTTTTTACGAAGAAGTCAAGCAGCGTAAGTTGTCATGTGGGATCCGAATAGTGTTGCACAATGTAGAGTGACTCTGCCTATTGCTCTTGTTGAATAATTAGCAAGTTTTGATGTTCATTATATGGAGAAAAAAAAGCTGCCTGGACAAACATGCACTTATTTATTTTCAGTGTATTTTTCCGTAACTCTTTTGTAACGTCTTTTATTTTAACACGTATGTATGTTATCAGAACCCTTCAAATAAGAATAAAGATAATGTTGAACTGAGATTTTACAGCGTTTGCAGCATTATGACACTCTGCCAATTATAACTTACATGATGTATTTCAATCAAGTATTCAAGCACTGATCTGATACAGGACCGATCTTCATTTAGGGCTGCTCTGTCATTATTGCACTAATTTTACGTTTTTATGTGTTGTCAAGAATGAACAAGAAACAGTCAGCCTAGGTTTGTTAGCAGAATCAGGACGACACACAAGAAAAACAAACTTCACAGCTGAGAAGAACTGATAGAGTGGCTTTTAACACCTGGCTGTTTTTACATTGTATAAAATCTATTAATACACAAGCGTTTGTAGGATTATATATGGACCAATCATAGAAAACACATAATTAGTCAAATATAGAAAAATAAAAAATAACATTAGTATGATGAACAACTTCTCAGCTATCATTTTTAACTACAGTAGGCAATTATTAGCTTGCATATTTGTTGTTCATTAGTACTTAAGCACATATTAATTCTGTATTCTTCGTGACCATATTCTGCATCCCATAATCCTAAACTTAACAACTACAACGACTACCTTACAAGCTATTAATAAGCAGTAAATGAAGAGTTTGAGGCAAAAGTCATAGTTAATAGTGAATATGTGTTTATCATTCTAAAGTGTTAAAAATTAATTTAGGATACAAATGATTGGTTATTGTCCAGCAGTGCACTTAATTAGTCATTTTCTTCTGTATGTCACTATTCCCTGTATGTACATGTTTCAAACACTGCTTTATTTGCTATAGACAGAGGCAGAAGTGAATTCAGAGTTGAGAGTGAATGAGGCAAAGGTTTCAGTGAGGCTTCAGAGGTAAAGATTATTTACAGCATTGTCTATAAGATATTTAGACTAATCAGACTAATGTATAATAGAACAGAACAGAATAAAGAAGTATGTGAATGTGCAAGTATCCATTACTGTGTGCCATGTACTGTGCATACAACACACGCAAAATACAATCTGAAATATGTAAACAATAGAACCCTTATAAGGACATCTTTGTAACTTATACTCAAAAAGGGGCACATATAGAGTACCAATATGTACCGTAATGTACAACTATGAAACTTTTTGGGGTAAATAAGGTACAAAGATGTCCTTTTAAGGGTACTGTTCCAGTGACAAGCTGTTGTATTTCTTTCTTTCTTTTTCTTTTTTCTCTCTTTTTTTCCTTCTGTTTTATAATCATATATAATAATACAATCATAAAGCATATTAAGCAATAAGGTATGATTAAAAATAAAACCTGTCAATTAGACAAGGGTTAACTGAAAAAAAAAAAAAAAAACAGGTATAACACTAGACATTCCGTCCCCCCCCACTTTTGAAATGATGGCTACGCCCCTGGTTTTGGCCAAAGGCAGAGTAAGATTTGGGGAACACACTACAAGTAATCATGGACCACACATGGGTACACAATACAGCTAAATGTGATTGTCAATGCTATTTTGAGTGTTAATGCCATTCTTTAAATACAGACTGTGTGTTATACTGAAGAGAGTGACAACCACAGCTGAATCAATTTTCATTAAATCCTCCTAGTGTTTACAGAACCAAGCTGAACAGCTAGTTGTTAATGCATTAATGACACTCTCTTGTGGACAATGACAGCTTGTCAATTTGTCTGTTTTCTCGACAGGTGTGGTGCAAGCAAATCACAGGAAAACAGTTAGAGCTGGTTTAAGGTGGTCCTCAGTAGAGATTTTCCGATACCCTTTTTCCCTTCCCGATACCGATTCCGATATCTAGGCTCAGGGTATCGGCCGATACCGAGTACTGATCCGATACCTGGGTGTGTATCTGGTTATACAGCTTTATGTACTACTAGCCCTGTATGAATTATTTTATGGTGTGCTTCACCATATATATATATATATATATATATATATATATAGCTAGATAGATATATAGATAGATAATCTGGCGAGTAAACAAAAAATATATAATATATAATGTTTGGAAAATGGCACATCTTTTTAAATATCAAAAAGTACACTCTTAACATCAGTCAGTCAAGCATTATGAATATATTATGATAATCAAGTGTTATTTAATGCTAGAACTTTAGCAATTAGAATTAAAACTTGGTAATAAATGGGGGAAAAACTATCAATAATACTGATAATAATCATACTATGAATTCGACTAAGAACAATATAAAACGGACAGGATTAAGGAGCTGCTGGATTCATGAATATTAATCACGTTGTCTGCATTGGCTCGAACTGATTTGCTGAAATCAAAACAGGGACGATAATAGGTGAGCGCCAGCCAATGAGATTGTCGTTTGTGCATTAGCTCCGCCTACTACCGGAGAACCCGGCAGTTAAGCTGAAGAATTCCAAAGGAAAATACAACAAAGAATATTGTTTACATACCATGCAGAATTGATGCGCAACATGTAAGACTCTCTCGCTCCCTCTCCCTCTCTCTGCGTCTGAAGAAACAAGCAAAGCGACGGCGAGTCGTGCGCTTCACACTAGAGTTTACGGTACGTCAAATACAGGTGCGCTGCGCATCCATTCAGATGAACTGAAAAATAGACCGCTTGACGGAGAGTGAAGCTCTGAAGCGCTTAGAGTGTTCGGCGAGTGACAATAGGCCATATCTGTGTGCTAAACTTATCCATAGCCTCCAACTCACACACTGGCGAGTAAAATCTGAGAATTTTTAGCCAGTGGCTAATATTAGAGATTTAGTCGCCCAGGGTGAAGATTTAGTCACATATGCGAGTGATTTGCTGGCAATGTGCTCGCACGTTTGTATTTCTTCTTCGCTGCTCTAAATAGTGGTTGCTCGTGGCAACACAGCACAACTTCCTGTCTTTGCATTCTGAGCAGTGAAGAAGAATTGATTTCCGATTTGCAGCATTAAGCAAAGCTAGCGCGCATAACTATGGGTCTTGTTTAAGAAAATGGTATCGGATCGGTACATGGGTTCAAGTACTCACCGATACCGATGCCAGATTTTTTTGTGGTATCAGTGGAATTTCCGATACTAGTATCGGAATCGGAAACAACCCTAGTCCTCAGCTGGTTATAAGATGGGTATGAGCTGGTCCTGAGCATGAGCTAGTTGCTTAAGACCAGCACAAGACCAGCTTAAACCAGCTCAAAACCAGCTTATAACCAGCTCAGGACCAGCTTAAACCAGCTCAAACCAGCTGCCATGCTTCAGAACATACCTAAACAGCATATGATGTTTTTTTTTTTTTCAACAGGGACATGGAATCAGGTCATGTTGCTGGCTATACTCAAACTTGTTTCATCCACATGAGAAGCATTATTTTATTCTAACCACTGGCTCCAACATTAAATGTGATTTTAAAATGTGATTCTATTGTGATTTCTAAACTCTACCCAGAAATTACAGTATATTGCATCTTATTGGAAGGTATGATTAAACAAAGGATTTGTGAAATTTAGCCTTATATGATATAATTGGAGTTAAGAACTTTGAGAAAACTGAGGGAAAAAAAAATCACTAAAGAAGTGAGAAACACTGTGGTGCAGACCAGGTTTTAATAATCTCATTACAATCGTAGGAGGCCATCTCTGCCTTTTCACATTTTTATCTGAAGATCCATGCTGTGCTTGGCTTACCAAGGTGCTGACCCTGTGCCAGCTAATACTCACCAGCTCTCTGCCCTTACCCAAATGCAAAGATTATCTCAGTATTAAAAATGAACTAAAATTACAGCTGGGACACAGGGCTGTGTGACAAACATCACAAATATTAAGGTTATAAACAGACATATGTCTACTGCTAAAAGCCATGGTTCAGCCATCTTTTAGCTTTTCCTTTTAACAACCCTGACAGCTTTTCTTCTTCAAAAACGATATATTCAGCAATGTCTTCAAAATGTATATATACACATAAACTGCTTCACTGCTAGGTTCAGAATAGTGTCAGAAGCCTCAGAAGACAAGCTCAGGCCAATGGACTGGACGTTTGTAACCCACTAGAGGGTTGTGAACAAACATTTCTGGCACACTCTTCACTGAGGCCGGACAGATTGGACCGTTATCTGGGTGTAGACAGGCTAAAGAGAGAAAAACAGACAGAGACTACCCAGGTGCCTTGGGACAGTGCTGACAGGACAAGATGGAGGAGAATATACAGCCCTGATATCAGACAAGGATGTGCTACTTTCATTGACTTTGGGATGTAAACATGTCCTTGAAATCCAGGCTTATGAAATCAAGTGTTTAGGTTTAGCAAAAAACAATGCAAAGACAGTTAAAAACTATTTAAATCAAGGTGATTCAGATCAACCTTGAGATAAAAGCACCTTTGGTCAAAAGATAAAAGTTCATTTCATCTTGCAATAATATGAGTTTTTGAAATGTGGCAGTGTGCGAGAAAACATCTTACCCTGTCTTTCTTCTGTTTTTCATCTTGATATATAAACCATCTCTCGCCATTATTGCTGTAAGCCAGCTTGTAGGAGCCAACAAACTGAACATGTCCAAAGTCTTTAGCCCCCTGGGTAATAACGCCTGTGATTTTTGTTGGCTGAAGCATGTCAACCTGAAAAACACAAAGAGAAAGAGTGAGAGAAATAGAATGAGAGAGCTCTTCTATCAGTAAGAGATTTTAGTGATTACTTGACTCCCCAAATAGCCTGAATCTTCCACTTTTTTCTTCGGAAATAACTTCTTAAGATACTGTAAATTTGTTTGGAGGGTATCATGAATTATTCACAGCAAAGAGGGCAATAAAAAGTAGCCCTTTATTTAAGCTCAGCAGAACTGTGATTGCTAGCCACAGCAATATGTGATAATTGCATTTGGTTAATATTTTATGCGGCTGTATTTACTGAGATTTCTTGTTGTTGCGTAGCTGCAAAAAACCCTTTTATTTAGTTCTGTCAGGACTACTATCATCAAAGATGATTGACAATTAACATACAGTTTGGACTGGCGGTATGGTTCTGTTCTGGGCAAAAGCCCCCTGCCCATCCATGAAGAATGAATAAGAGAAGGCATCATATTCCTATAGTTAAGACGTGGATCAGGTGAGAGTCAGCTGATGCAAGCTTGACTGACGTGACCTGCCAGAACTAACGCTAGGCTTGATTTGTGTTTTATGTAATTTGGTTTAAAAAGTAACCTAAATATGTACTTGGAACTCTTTATTTGCAATAGCAAATTCCATTTTTGGCTGATGGTATAGAAATACCTCCTTGTTATAAACTTGTAAGGTTTCAGATAATTTTTTTACAGGGCTGCAGCAGTCTAAATAAAGTTGGATGTTTTAGGTCATTATTATTGAATTGAGGTCACAAATGGTTTAAACTACACCACAAAACAAAAGGAGAAGGCAGCTCATTTGTACAGGGAGCATTTCAGATAGTGTTGGTTAAGAAACAAAATCATTCATATAGGCCCATTGCACTTAAGAGCCACATTGCTAGAACAAATGCACCAAACGGTCAAAAGCCATAAAATTGAGGTTCAGTTTTGTCAACAGAGTAGCAATGTATGAAGCACTTCTAACACACACACACACACACACCCACACACACACACAAATCACTTTTAAACCAAGCAGATTTCTGTTGGTCAACATGATGAATCCATGTGTGAACTTGAACCGTTGCAAAATCAGCATGAGATAAGATTGTATGATAGAAAAAGTAAAAACATTAGAAGGAACCTCCCTCAGAGCTTAGGGGTCTGTGTGCTGCTGCAAAGAATGTGGAATAACTAGTTTTCTCAATGGAATAAATGCTCCTTTCAACAATTTAACAGCAGTACACACACACACACACACACACACATACACACACATATATATATATATATCATTTACACTGGCAGTCTACATTGCCCCTCTCTTTATATAGGTTGTTCTTATAACTGCCTAATTGTTGCATTTACTGTTGCATGGCTCATGCTAAGCTTCTCCACCAAGGTCACTTGAGAACGTGTTTCTTTTAGTACTCTATAACAGAAACAACAATAAACCTTCACTTGACTTTTCTTTAATTACACTCAGTCAACACACATATCTATGGGGATAAGACCTGCTTTTAAGTATAGACTCATACCTTGTTCCCTAAATGCGGGAATTAAATGAGATAATTTCATCTATAATTTCATCATAAAACTGTTACTTATGTTTGCATATTACAACATATGTGACATTTCCAAGGTAATTGCAATGATAACAGGATGGAGACTGAGTGGCCTGCATGAATGGAAGTGCTTGACACACCTGCATGTCCTTGATTTCACACAGAAGCTTGAACCCAAAGCTAATCTCACTCAGACCAATGAATCAAGCCAGCCCGTTTGAACAAAGGAGGACCTTGACGTTGAGGCAGTAATTGCAGTTACGTATAAACCTGAGGACACAATGTTTTATCTTCAATGCCAGCGAATGAATTCAGGTGTGTTAGCTCGTGAGCCGTTTTAAATTATAATAAATAAAACACAGGAATTCTCAACAATGAATTGCACTCACTGATAGCACTGTTTAATTGCACATGCTGTCTGCATTGTTTTAATGCTTAATTCACTAAAGAAATTATGCAAATCAGGTAATGCTGTAAATTCACCCAAATCACCTAAATTGGCTTTTTAAATGCCAAAAATAAGCTTGTCTACACCATGCAAGACATATGCCTGGTTATAATGCTCTTCTCTATCATTTAGTGAGTCAATTCCACTGTTTCTGTGATTGGTAAACAGCCCAGTGTTAATTGCACCAGCCAAATAGCACTGACTTTTGTAAGTAAGGCTCAATATAAGCCCAATTAACATAGAAAGGTGTGTTTGTGCTAAACAGAATGACAATAACTTAAAAAGCAAAAACTGCGTGGTAAACAGCACAAGGTTACTGATTAAATGTGTTTTTGTGCTAAGATACCACTCTCAAAAGTGCTTATTGCATTCACCCGTGATTAACCTTCACACAGACAGTGGTTTTGTAGTCATTCAGGCAAGACTAAATGAAGCTTGCTTGTGGCAAAGTGCACCAAAATTTTGTCTGTTATTTATTTACAGTATTTTTCCTCAGGCAGACCTAGATTTAGGAAACACCTTCCACAGTCCTGGTGTATTTTATTGTCCCTTCATTCTATTACAACACCCGCAATCAAACATATTCATAATCAACGCACAGTAATCTGGCACATACAAGCTTTGCATAGCCCAGACAGTTTACAGAGAAATACAGCTCTTTGTGAAATGCTGGCACATTATAGAAATCAAACTGAACATACGGTCAAACCATTGAGATATTAGGGTCCCTGTGGCTGGACTAAATTAGTTCTATACTGAAACCCCCTTTAATTTACAATTCCTTGAATACTCTGACCCACTTTCATGCCTACTGGAAAGGAACACATGGGGTCTGCTTCACAAGAACATAAAACATCCAATCAAACAGACAGCAGTCCCTGTACTGTGCACACAACCCCTGAGATGTGCTCAGGCCATAGGTATAAGTAGAAACACCAGACAGATGATTACCTTTTTTTTTTACCTGTTGTCTAGCATCATCGTTTTCAGTGTTTAACGCAGGTAACAAACAATGAAACTGATGTTGTATTCGTTCAATGTTCTTATTTTTCGTCACTTTTTGTCCCCCTCTAAAATCTTGCCCACTAATTATGCACAACATTTTTGGATACTAGGGAGTGCTATAATAAGTACACTTGCATTTTGACTAATAACCCAAAATATATTTGGGCTACAATCAAAAAACAATCATTCCTCTTTCATAAAAAAACAAACAAACAAAACAAACAAACAAAAAAAGGTCAATCAGTGTTTGTACAATTTGTATGAAATTTGGTATGTATCCATGGTATGTATGAAAATTGGTATGTATTTTACATGTTCTTCTACAAAACAAACAAACAAACAAATAAATACATTTTATTCATGAACTGTTTATTTGATCTCATTCTTGTGAGCTCACTGTAAACAAAACCTGGTTCAGAAGGACACGGAGACACCTATCTGATGAAGAATGCCATCTATTTCTGATGCTAGGGGGTGCTAAAACTATGGAAAAAAAATCTAAACTGTGCCATTTGCTACCTAAACAACTGTACTGCAGCACTCACAGAATCTGATTTGTCACCTTTGGCAATTTTTGTATAATTTTCCAAGCTGATTGGACCCCGATGATTGCCTCTTGTGGCTTTTTGGCTCTAGAATGAACAAAGAAAGTAATTGTTGGATATTATGTTTTTGAACACAAAGTACAGTCAGTCCCAGGATTTCTCTCTATGGTCCTCTTCACAGGAATCATATATCAAGGGCTTTAGAGCTAGTTAGAAATCTGTTTTTAAGAAAGCACAAAAGCATTAGAAAATCCTGAACCAAATGAGCAACTGCCATTGATATGAATGTAAAACCAAATACAGTATCTTATTACAGATATGTTGAAAACAAGCAGACCTATTTGATCTGGAACTACTTTCATTCAGAAATGTACCAGTTTCATCACTGTATCTGTGTCATCGATTTTGGATAAAAACATATATAAAAATAGATCCAATAAGAGAACAAAAAAGTGAGTGTGAGTCCCTCAAAACAGATAAGACTAAGAGCAAATTAGTCCCTTGTGTGAATATTTCATTGCTCCACTCAGTTCCTTCAAGCCTGAATCATTCTTCATCTGTACAGATTCACACTTAAATTGCTTCTTTTCATCCCATTACATTAATTAGTTCCACTGCTTAACAAACTGCATACAAATCAGACTTGGAAAATGGAATACCTCCAGTTGAGAGAAAATGAAAGCGAGAGGTAAAAGAAGGAGGGAAAAGAGAAAGACACAACATTTCATGAGTAAAAGCATCTCCAATTCATAGCAAGCGTCCAGATTCGAACAGACCTGACAGCTTCTCAATTCAGAGTGCGCTTGCACTGCATGCATAATTTACACCACCAAACCTCATCTAAGAGTTTGACACACACACACATAAAAAATGACTTATTTTTCCACAGAAAAAATACCTTTGTGAAAATAACAGTGCAGTCAATCAATTAAGAGCCCCTTTGAAAACAAAGCAGGTATTTTGGTGAACATCTGCATGTGAGTGGAATGTGACTGCTCTTGTATTATTAAGGCTTAAGGCTTTAACACAGCGATTAAATAAATAAATAAATAAAAAATCCACCACTGCATTCATCCATTCTATCATGGCTATAGATCATTTAAAAAAATTACTCCCTGAAGGAAATCAATTTCTTTAGCAATCCATGCTTCAAATCCAGTTAAGAACTAAGGACATTCTTAAGGTGACAAATGCAGCTTCAAGTTGAGAATCATTTTTGCTCGACTGTGAAAGGACAAGATAGAAGCTTAGATATTTATCAGGCCATGTGCTGATAATTTCGTTGTTGTGTTGTCATAAAGCGCAGGAAAGCAATGATGCAGATTTCCTTTCAATTACTTAAAAGATCCATGGATAAAACTGTCATTGCGGGGTTTAAAAATGGGAAGGTTAATGTTACAAATGTCAAAGTATTTAGCCAAATTTCTTAAAGTACCACTGATAATTGTTAAATGTTGTCAAAATACAATTTTCATATCCAAATTCAGCTGAATTCAGAATAATCTGGATTCATAAATTTTCTTACTTTACATCAACTTCCCAATCCATTTTGAACAGTGTTTGGATCAAATTAGTCTTTGAATAGTTTAAACTTAAAACTTACAGAATTTCAACAGATATAAAAAGGTATTCTATTAATTTTATTATGAATATTTATGTGCTAACAGTCTAAAGACTAAAGCCTCAAGCTACAAGATAATTTCCTGCCATTTCCAACAGGTGGGAAATACATGGGTGTTAGTAAATAAAAAAAGGTGTTTCCTCAGCCCATTATACACACAGGTGAAGTGCACAGCAACTCAGTGATAATCCTTTTAAAGGATTTTAGATGCAAGGATTGAAGAATGTTAAGTGAATTGCGGCATTAGATGCATCTCCTTTCTTCCTGAAGTAACACCATTTATCGACTAATCGAATTTACGCTGACACTCAGGGAAATCAACTCAAATTGGGTAAAGTGAAAGTTTCATTGGCCTTAATCTAACAGAGGGTCTGTGATGTGGATTAGAAGTGCTCTTAAATTAGATTAGTTAATTTTGAAATCATTTGCAAACACCGAGTTAACATTTATATGACTTTCAGTTCTGGAGGAGAGAGGGGAGAAAGTCCCTATAGTATGTAAACAACCACCCACATACTTGACTTTAACACTCTGAAAGAAAAAAAAAAAAAAACATCACTAATGTTGAAAACAAGCTAAACTGAAACTTGCCAAAAGATTTTCTTCAATGCTATAATTCAGCAGGTTTAGTTCAACCCAAGACTTTTGAATTTGAATAAAATTGATAAATTTAACACTTTTAAACATTGATCAGCATTGCTCCAGTGCTTCCATGGCATGTAAACCGAGCAAAGAACAGATAATAAAACACGTGAAACCCAGAAAATTGAGGATGAAGGCAAAAACCACTCAGCATCTTGGAATAAAGAATAATGGGTCTTATTCACTAACCATGCACAAATATGTATGTGAAATCTATGTACTAACATTATCACAAACATGAACATGATTATCAAAATGCTTACTACTAAAACATACTATAATTGCTCGACACTATATATATGCTGGCTGACAATGAGTATGGAAAGCCCTTATTTGAAGGTGCTTTGGGTCTGTTTTGTGCAAATTATTAACCATGGGCATGTTGGTTACTCATTTAGAATACTCCAAATTCATTAATATTTGAATGAGGTTATGAATAAATTCATATTTTCATAAAATCATAACTTTATATGTAAGTTGTGGTGGAATTGTTTAGTGAAAAGTTGTCCTGTGCATATAAATAATCTATGCAGTTATTAGTGAATGAGACCCAGTGTTCTTTTATTTCATCCAGGACCCTTTGCTTGCCCACCACTCCCCTGATCTAGCTGCTTCCCTGGTGAGCACATCAGCACCATCTGCCTACAAAAAGCCCTCGATGCATCTGAAAGTGTTCCTGCTCTTCACTTCCTCACACCTGCACACATCACATAAAAAAAGAAGAAAGTACCTTTTCTTAACAGGTGAACACAGACATCCGTTGCATTCTCATTCTTTCAGTAAACAACTTGACAGGAAAACAGTAATGTGTTAGAGGTGATGAGAACAATATTTAATAGCAGAATACTTTTTCCTAGCGCAGATTAATGTGCAAAGAACACCACATGTAATGCATCTGTAGTTTGACTAATGCAAAGAATGTTCAATGTGGCTCTGTAGTAATGGAATGATCAAAAAGGGAAGTCGTGGCCTAATGGTTAGAGAGTCGGACTCGTAATCCAAAGGTTGCGGGTTCGAGTCTCGGGCCAGCAGGGATTGTAGGTGGGGGGAGTGAATGTCCAGCGCTCTCTCCACCCTCAATACCACGACTGAGGTGCCCTTGAGCAAGGCACCGAACCCCCAACTGCTCCCCGGGTGCCGCAGCATAAATGGCTGCCCACTGCTCCGGGTGTGTGTTCACGGTGTGTGTGTGTGTTCACTGCTGTGTGTGTGCACGTTGGATGGGATAAATGCAGAGCACGAATTCCGAGTATGGGTCACCATACTTGGCAGTATGTCACTTCACTTCACTTAAAATAAAAAGTTCTTGCTTGCTGCTGCCTATTTATCTCAGCATTGGCAGAATGGGCACCAATTTAGAACATTTTATTTTATTTTATTTATATATATATATATATATTTTTATTATTTTTATTTATTTATTTGCAATTGCATTTAGAATTCTAGTGCCACAGAAATGATAAACTATGTGATACTGACCAGGGACAGTGGACAATTATACACAAATATTTGGTCACAGAATATTGTGACTGACCATTTAGAATCAACCATGAAAAAGTATATAATTTATGCATAGATTACATAACTAAAAACTAAAGGAAATGTGTAGAAGTATATTGCTTTTTATTGTGAAATAAAGGCTTACTTCTCCAAAGCTCAAATGGGATTCGACTCATTGAGGGAGCTGTTCCGATTCATTTACGCGCTGGATTGGAACCAAGAATCAAGAAAATCCTTTTTTCGCCTGTTTAATAATTGTATTGAAATCCTGAAGACTTTGTTTCCAACTCACAATTAGTTCAGTGAGAGAACATGGCTTCAGGTAGCGTTTCTATTGATTCCTTTACAAGGCTTGGTAATAAGACAAATAACATTAAAAAGCTATTCCATTCAGCATGAAGCAATGCATGTCAACCAGCAATACTTATGAATTTAATAGCTTCAAAACAATAGAAAAAAGGTTTGTAAAAAAAGCGGCTACACTACAAGAATGCCACTTACCAACATATTTCAGACATTTTGGTGTGCCAGAATATATTTGTGGACTGTTTTGATCCCATGAATGCTAAATCCCAGGGCATATTGTAGAGCCTTCTTTCCATGAGCTCTGACGGCCACTTTTTGAGCTTCATTTTTCATGTGTGACATTTAATCAAAACAGCAGTAGCCCCAGCCTTTATTTAGCTAGTCATCATTACTACTCTAGGAGACAATTACAATTCCTCTCAACTTCTGTCATGTCGATTCCCTCATTTTTCCAAGGCAGCATTTTTCTCAGATATGTTGTCTTGGGGGGTGACACATTCCTTTTTTGAAGTGTGTACATAATAAACAACTGCGACAGAGCAGAAATTTAATCAACACGCAAGTAGCGGCTTTGAGCTGTGACAAGATGCACCCGGTGCTGTTGACTAAGGGAACCCGTTTTCATCGCCAGAAATATCCACCAGGTTACATACCAAAACAGCCCTCCAAACACAGAGCAATTATACCAGACCTTCTGATTAACAAAAACACATGTTTCTGTTTGCAGAGAGCCTGACATTAATCAAGGCATTGCTGCTGAGTACGAATCAATCTTGCATTACTCCTAATTACTGTCCCACGCCCAGGCTCCTCCACTTGAGCAATTTGTTCAAGTGTAGACAGATCACTAGTCTCTTTAGATTGGCCTCACATCTATGTGGTGTCTGTAAAACAGTTTGGCATTTTTGCCATGGGCACAGTTTAGCTTACTATGTATTTACATAGTCTGTAGTGAGAGTGTTTCATCCATGTATGAGTATAATTTGATAAAAACAGATATAAGCTGGCAATTTACCTAATAACGCCTTAGCAATAAACAGCAGCATATGCATGAATTGCATATGCAATTCTTACAAAGTACAATTATATATATATATTTCGCATTGGTCTGAATGAAAATGCAAAATAATTTTTTGCCACTAGCTACCACTTTTGGTGCGGTAAAAATAGCAGTTTCCCCGGTAATGCTCCACACAAAGCACTATTGTGCTCACAAAAGCTGCTTTATCAGGCATTACAGGCATGATGAAATGAAACTGAAATGAAATGACCTTGCATGCATGTCAACCAGTTGTTGGGGACTCCCAAAACCAAAATATGAACCTTTCATTACCCATAGGGGCACTTTAAATTTTATCATGAAAAGTTCTGAAAATTAAAGAAAGGTTAACAAACAAAAAAAAAAGATTAAATAATTTAATACGTATACTACATATAAACAAGTCTTGCTAAGATTCAAAACATAGAACAAATAAAATCAAAATGTTTAATTTAAAGGGCATTAAAGGCAGGGTAAGCAATTTCTGAAAGCCAATGTTGATCTTTGAAATCACAAAAGCAAACATGCCCCTACCCCAAAAGGGTCTCGCCCCTATTTTGATAGCTCCGCCCTATAATATATGTAGCCAACTCAACCCAGGCAGCGATTAGTTCTGTGAAACATAAGCCGCTTTTCCCCCGAAATTACCTGGAACAATATGTTCCAGGAACTTTTTTCGCCTAGACCTGTTGCTGTCTGTGTTTCCATCGCGGTCTAAACTACCGAGAAGATTGAGCAAATAGTCTGGTGACGTAACGTTAGGTCTGCGCGCGTTTCTCAAAACCAAGTACGCAAATTTCGGACTTACATCCTCGGTAGTTCGGACTTCACGAGTTAGACTCGATAGGAGGATTGCACGGTCTGTATCTCATTGTCTCATCGGGGTGGGGGGCTGGGGGGGTGTCGATTGCACAGAGCGTTGCGTGCAAACGCTTTCTTATGTGCGCTGTTTTATCGGTACTTTCGCTTTCAAAATCGATCGCGTTCAGCAAGGAGGGGAGAGGCCTTCTGCTCCTTGAGTTCTCTTCAGCGCTGGAAAGCTGATCCATCTCTAGCTTTCTGTCGCTCGGCTCGGCTGTTCACTGAAGGCTCTCTCCTCCATATCATGAGTAGACACACCCCTTAATGCTGATTGGCTACAAGATTGTTTTGGGACTCGGGCCCGACTCAGTTTTCTAAAACGTTTTTGAAAAATTGCATACCCTGCCTTTAATGGAATAAAGCAGCTATCAGATGTGATTGGACGGGGGAAAACATTGGGCAAGTTTTCATATATAGATGTGTGTGTGTGTGTGCTTTTCAAAAACACTATATTTCAATAAAACTCCTCATTACCTGCTTCTCATAGCGATTGGCTGCCAACTAGCGTCATTTTTCACTTTACATTTGCATAAAATTGGGCACTTCTGAACTTTTGGACGCTCTTGCCCACATTCCATGTTTCCTCCGATCACAGCTCACCATGTGGCTTCCACAGGAATTCACTGAAAATGCCCACTCTGCTGTGCTAAATTCATCGCATTGTAAACACATCATGGGGAAGCTTCTGTTTCATCCAAGACAACTGTAATATTGCCTACAGCGTAACACACAACAAAAACCTGAATGCCCTACACATAATGACACTGTATACAATCTATGATTAGATTAGATTAGATTAGATTCAACTTTATTGTCATTATGCAGAGTACAAGTACAGAGCTAATGAAATGCAGTTAGCATCTAACCAGAAGTGCAAGAATATAGTGTTTTATATACATATAAGTGCAGAGTAAATGAGGATATGATTTACAGAATGTACAGTGGAATTGCTATATACAGTATTGAGCAGAGTATATACAGAATATAAATAGGAATGCAATGTAGGGGTTGTATATACATTATGAACAGAGCAATGTGGGATTATATATACACATTATGAACAGCAGAGACGTGAGAACAGTGGTAATAAATAAATAAATACAGCTGGATGAGTGTGTGCAAGTATTGATAGAACAATGTATTCTATGCAAAATAACAGTAGTGCAATATTTTATAGAAATAGTTTACTGTGCTTTGTACAGTAACAACTTTAGACAGTTTATATTGTAATAACTTTAACAATGTGCAGTCTGTGCAAAATATGAGTAGTGCAAATGCATGTGTGTAAAGTACTGTGACCAGTGCAGTAATAAGCAGGTGCAGGTTAGATTGGTGGTGTGGCGTTCAGAAGTGTCACAGCTTCGGGGAAGAAGCTCTTCCTGAGCCTACTAGTGCGAGAGCGTAGGCACCTGTAACGCCTGCCGGATGGAAGGAGGGTGAAAAGTCCATGGTTATGGTGAGAGGCATCCTTGATGATGTTTCTTGCCCTGCCCAGACAGCGCTTATGATAAATGTTCTCAATGGAAGTTAACTGGGTGCCGGTGATCCGTTGAGCAGTTTTCACCACCCGCTGGAGTGCTTTGCGGTCAGATGCGGAGCAATTGCTGTACCATACTGAGATGCAGTTCGTGAGTATGCTCTCAGTGGTACAGCGGTAGAATTCCACAAGGATCCTGGGATTCAGGTGAACTTTCTTAAGGCTCCTTAAGAAGTAGAGGCGCTGCTGTGCCTTTTTGACCAGAGTGGAGGTGTTATGGGACCAGGTGAGGTCATCAGAGATGTGGATGCCAAGGAACTTGAAACTCGACACACGCTCCACTACAGCTCTGTTGATGTAGATGGGTGTGTGTGCATGACTCCTAGTCCACCTGAAGTCCACAATGATCTCCTTTGTCTTCTGGGTGTTTAGTTCTAGATTGTTGGTGGCACACCACACAACCAGGTGCTGCACCTCATCCCTGTAGGCTGATTCATCGTCATCCTTGATCAGACCTACCACCGTGGTGTCATCTGCAAATTTGATTATGGTGTTGGAGCCATAAACAGGAACACAGTCATGGGTGAAGAGGGAGTACAGGAGAGGGCTCAGTACGCAGCCCTGTGGCACGCCGGTGTTCAGGGTGATGATGGAGGAGGAGAGGTTATCTAACTTAACGGACTGAGGTCTGTTAGTCAGAAAATCTATAATCCAATTGCAGATGGGTGTGCTGATTCCAAGGAGGCTGAGCTTGGAGATCAGCTTGGAGGGGATTACAGTATTAAATGCAGAACTGAAATCTATGAACAGCATTCTCACATGTGTGTTTTGACTGTCCAGGTGGGTGAGGGCAGAGTGAAGTGCTGTTGAGATGGCGTCCTCTGTTGACCTATTGTGGCGATAGGCAAATTGGAATGGGTCTAGTGTAGCAGGGAGACAGGATTTTAAGTGGGATGCAACCAGTTTCTCAAAACACTTGGCAATGATGGGGGTGAGTGCAACAGGACGGAAGTCGTTAGGGACCGAGGCAGTGGAATGTTTCGGTACTGGTACGATGGTGAAGGTTTTGAAGATAGTGGGGACAGTTGTTTGGGCCAGGGACAGATTGAAAATGTCCATGAAGACCTCAGCTAGCTGCTCCGCACAGGCTTTAAGCACACGACCAGGTATTCCGTCAGGGCCAGCTTCCTTACTTGCATTCACCTTACGCAGAGTGGAGTAAACATCTGATGTGGAGAGTGTGAGAGGCAGTTCACTGGGTTGATGCTCATCTTTGAGTGAGATCTCCTTATTATTTTGATCAAAACGAGCATAAAAGTGGTTGAGCTCGTCTGGGAGGGAGGCAGAGCTGGAGGGGGGCACAGAGTTAGGTGGTTTGTAATCTGTGATAGATTGTATGCCTTGCCACATACGCCGGGGGTCTGAAGAATTGAAGTGATCTTCAATCTTCTGTTTGTGTGTGAGTTTGGCCTGGCAGATACCCTTCCTCAGGTTGGCTCTGGCTGAGCTGTAAGCCTCCTGGTCTCCAGACCTGAAGGCTGCATCTCTTGCTTTGAGCAGGAGGCGAACCTCTCTGTTCATCCAGGGCTTCTGATTGGGGAAAATTTTTATTTTTTTGTGTGTAGTCACTCTGCTCACACAACTGTTGATGTGCTCCAGGACAGAGTTGGTATAAATGTCAATGTTAATCTGAGAGTTTGTGGTGGCCTGGGCAGCAAACTCACTCCAGTCTGTGTGCTGGAATTGATGTTGAAGAGTGGAGTCAGCACCTTCCAGCCAGATTTTAACAGTCCTTATCGTAGTTTTCACACGTTTGATGACTGGGGTATACTTGGGGAGCAGGAACAAAGAGAGGTGATCAGACTGAACCAGGTGGGGGAGGGGTGTGACTTTGTAGGCATCACTCACATTAGTATAAACGTGGTCCAATGTTTTATGTCCCCTTGTAGTGCAGGAGACATTTTGATGAAATTTAGGGAGAACAGATCTAAAAGTGCAGTGATTGAAGTCCCCAGCAACGATAAAGGCTCCATCCGGGTGCAGGGTTTGTAATTTGCTAATAGCAGCACAAAGTTCTTTCATAGCCACGTTAGCATTAGCGTCCGGAGGTACTTGATGGCTGTGAATAATTGATGGCTGTGAATAATAAGATTATAAAATGGCTGTGAATAATTTGCCATTTTCTCATTAAAGATCAGTAAATTAAGACCCTTACAGAGGCATCTCACCATGATAGGCGGTCTAATCCTACACAAAAAGGTTTGCTTTAATGACATCTACAGTGATTTATGCAAAGCACTGGGAGATGTAGTAAATAGCAAGTCCACTGCTGTTTCACTGCTGCTTTGTAGTGAGAACCTTATTCAGCCAGAGCACTTGTTAATCAGAGAACATGGCATCTTTAGAAGTTCTCTTATAGTAGCTGGCCGGAGATGCTCTTAATTGAATGTAGAGCAACATGCATATTTATCAAGACACAGGAGATAATTAACTGACAAAACACAAGACTATCTGATTAAAAGGAGTGTCAGAACCTGCAAATCTCTTTATTTATGAGATACTTTGGTTGTTGAGATTACATGGAGTGGTCTTCAGGAGGTGATTTTTTGCATTGGCAGCTAAACAGTTTGAAGGGTATATTTCATGTAATGTAAAGCAACTCATGATTAGCAAAATAAACCACAAAATAATACTGCATATTCACAGTTAAACAAAGCAATCATCATAGGTCTTATGCAAACATTATTTATTAAATATAACAAATAACTGTTTATGCAAATTTCATGTACTTTAAAACTAACTGCATTAAAAATTAAAAGAAAAAAAACCTAAAGCATCCATCATATTGTGTAATTAAATAATTATGAACCATTTTCAGCAAACCGTTAACTTATTATATGCCACACCAGATCAAACAAGGTCCTTTGCCAGTTCTGACATAGTTATTTTAGTTAAAGTAAATGCCAAACCGAAATGTTGCGAGGCTGCAACCTAAAAGGGAACATTTAAAATACATACTGTATGTACAAATGCTTCTTTCACACTGTCGCTGGCCTTTTTATTATTTAAACATCCATTCTGAATTTGATAAACTAATAATAACTTTCTAAATATATAAGCCAATAAACAGCCCTTTCTCTATCATTTACTAATCAACTGGGTCTTTGCTACTAGAATTGTTACATACATACTGAACAAGGAGATCTTTTCAAGTGCATGAAGAATCAGATCAGACTAGAACTCAGACAGAATAGAATGAAACAGTTACAGTATGCATAAAAGCATCAACTGAATACACAATTAATTGCATTCAATGACACATGCAATTAACTTTGACAGCCCTAATTATTTCTAACATGTCTAATATACAGTAGAGGTAAATCTAATACTTTTAATTTGCAACAACAGGGTGGTGTCTACTAAATAATAAAAAATAGCTAACATGGTTCTTGCATGTGGTTTCTTCTGTGGTTTTTGTAATAACTGTTACTGCACTAGCAGGGTCAGCATAACATTTAGCATATGCTTGCACTGCTGCAATGATTCTGTAATGAGGAAGTTCTAAAAAGAGCCAAGTGCACTTTGGTATGCTCTCTGTATTATGCGGTTAGCCTGTTAATGTGCAAAATTAACTAATAAGCCTTTGCCAGCTGGAACCAACGATATTCACTGTTTGCTTCAGAAGATTTCACCAACTCATCTTCAAGCATCTTCCAAAAGGGAGAGAGATTCTAATTTCAATCCCATCTCTGCCACTGTGAAGCTTATTTCTGCATTCCAGAGCACCATGTTTGAGAATCTGTCTGATCAGTCTAAAAAGTTAATATTACAGTAATGCATTTGAAATTCAGAACAAATGAAAAAAATTGCACAGCACTCAGACACTTCTAGAATGAAAGAGACTTATCAAAATGATGATGAGGGCTAAGTGTCTACACAAACAATTATAAAATTCATTCCATAATAATATACCCATGAAAAAAGTTTCTAGTTTCTGAAATATATATTCTAACAAATCCAGGAAAGTCAATTTTTGGGTTAATATTTGCGTCATGCACTCTCATAACCTCACGCACAGCAAATATCAAGCAGAGTATAAAACTTGCTCACTTAGAATATAGTGACTTTGTATCTAATACCGAAACACTGTCTGCGGCAGAAACAGGGGAGAAACAGTGCACCTGTTTAGTGCACAGAACAATCCAACAGGTTGGTCAGTTGCCAGGAAGGAAATGAGAAAGCTAAAAAGTTTCTCAAACAAGTTGGAGGTACATTAAATTCCCTGATTAAGAGATTAAGGAGGGAATTAACTAAGAATAAATTATGCTCGCTGATTACTGTGTTTATTTGCACATGCAGACTGTGCTGATTTAGCAGCCAATTTCCTAAGGGAATCATTTAAATCAGGTTTATCGTTGCAAACAAAATTTCAAAATGTGAAATTTCCCTTCTAACATGCTGGTTTAGAGTGAGCGGTTGTAAAGGATGCAGCAGACTAACGCAATTTGTTATACTTTTCTCTGACTGAACAGCATCACACCCACTGTGATCCAAACATTTAACATTTAACATTAAAATGTCAGAAGTGCAGCTACAAATGTCAGAAAAAGAGTTAACCACAGACACTGCAGTATAAATGAGCATACAAAACAGCTGTTTTATATATATATATATATATATATATATATATATATATATATTGACAGTGATTTTTTTTTTTTCTTTTTCTGGAATCTCTGATAAATAGAAAATTTAAAAGAACAACGTTTATTTGTTAATAATAACGCCACAGCCATATCACCCTGCAGCCCAAGACCGGTTGCTCACTGAAGCTAAGCAGGGTTGAGCACACTGGCGCCGTTGTAGTGTGGCTGCCGTCGCATCATCCAAGTGGATGATGCACACTGATGGTGGTTGAGGAGAGACCCCCCACATGATTGTAAAGCGCTTTGGGTGTACAGCAATACACAATAAAGCACTATATAAATGCATCATTCATTCATTCATTCATATTTGAAATCTATTTTTTTGTAATAATGTAAAAATCTGACCAATTAATCAGTTTAAATACTTTAAAATTATTAATTTATTTAAAAAAATATATAAAAATAAAAAACTTAGTGACCCCTAACTTTTGAATGGTATAGTGTCTCTTATATTGTAATCATCTGATGAAATTAGCATGTAAGAATTAATCTAAAATGACCTCAGGCCAAATTAAATACAAAGTCAAATTCTTGTGAAGCTGCAGTACAAAGGGAACAATTCAAAAGACATATGTGACCTCTAACAAAACTTACATGATGTTAACATATTCATACTTGACTTAAAATTAAATAAATTATTTTGCAATATGTCTGTGAAATGACTCTTTCAAGCTATAATTAACATATGAAGTCATGCTTTTTTACATTTATGATAGTATGAAGTATTTCTATTGAAAAGAAAGATCCCTCCAGAGGGAAATTATAAATGAGGTCTTAATAATAAGAAGAGCTTGAGAAAGAGGAAACGGGCCACTGAAGGTTATAAATGCTTTTAAATGGATGCCCCTACATCTAATCCTGAGAGACTGATAGCTGGGCTACCATGACTAAATAACTAAACACATGAATAAGCTTTAATCAATAGTTTTATATTGTATCATGAATGCGGATTTGACACATGTACACCAATCTTGTACCGTTATCTTTTCCAAACTCTGTTTAAATTTGTCTGTGCTTAAAATCATATGTTGTAATGTGATTCATTTTGGAGCCATGGGTTGGTTCAAGATTACTGAAAAATGTTTTGAAATGCCTATATGGAGAAAATGAATGGGAAAAATCCTTCCAGAACCCAGGCTGCTGGAAAAGCGAACCGTCTCAGTTGCACTCTATCATATTGCTTGTCAAGGCTTTGTAGAAAGATTTTTGTTCTCAATTCAGAAATTTTCCATGGACCCCCTGGCTATTTGAGACAGACCCCATTTGGAGAAATGCTGACTTAATAAAATTTCCAATACATTCTAGTTCTCATCTTTACTGAAGAAAACCACTGCTAAGATTTCTCAAACTGTCCATGCATATAGTCCATAATGAGCAGACTTAAGATCCATAATGAATGCAGTTGGTCTTTCTCATGGCTGCCTGATGAAGTCTAAACATTCTCGCTGTGGGACTGAGGTCACATCTCTGTTTGAGTAGTGATGAAGACACAGGAAACCACAAATGGGGACTCTAAATCGATTCATTACACACAAAGAGGAGGGAGAGGAAAGCGTTGGAAAAGCTACTTTTCAAAATTCAAGGGGAGTAAAGCCATAGACCCAGGCAGGCTAGACAGATGTAAGAGACGGAGGATGGGTGTCTCCTCACTGTCTTGGTAAACTCAGCATGTTTGGAAGCAATCAACAGAAACTTCAAGAGGCCTTTTGCTGTGGAGTATGTCCAAACAGAGGAAAAAGAGCTGACTTTCAGTATATGTGAAAGGCTGGGGAGTAATTGATTCATTCAAACAGCTCCAAAACCTGTCAATGGGATTTATATGCATTTTAATGTGAGTGGTTTGTTTGACCTTAGAAGTCCCTGGAAAATCAGAATCAGAATCAGAATCAGAATGAGCTTTATTGGCCAAGTATGTTTACACATACAAGGAATTTGTTATAGTGACAGAAGCTCCACAGTGCAACAGAAAGACAGTAACAGGACAGGACACAGGTAATAAAACAAAATAACAAGAAATAGCCAATAACCAATGTACAAAGCAGCAAAAAATAAAAAATAAAAAATACACAATATATAATATAGGCGACTATGTATGTACAGGTCAAGTATGTGCAAATTAGAAATGAGAAAATAAAAATAAAATAAGTGAGTGTGGTGAATGGATAATGAATTAGTTGTGTGTTCTACGTTTATTTATTGAGTGTTCATGAGATGTATTGACTGAGGGAAGAAACTGTTCCTGTGTCTGGTCGTTCTGGTGCTCAGAGCTCTGTAGCGTCGACCAGATGGTAACAGTTCAAAGAGGGAGTGTGCTGGATGTGAGGGGTCCAGAGTGATTTTACCAGCCTTTTTGCTCACTCTGGATAAGTACAGTTCTTGGAGAGTGGGGAGGGTTGTACCAATGATTCGCTCAGCAGTCCGGACTACCCTCCGTAGTCTTCTGAGGTCAGATTTGGTAGCTGAGCTGAACCAGACAGTTGGTGCAGAGGATGGATTCAATGATGGCAGAGTAGAACTGTTTCAGTAAGTCCTGTGGCAGGTTGAACTTCCTCAGCTGGCGAAGAAAGTACAACCTCTGCTGGACCTTCCTGACAATGGAGTCAATGTGAGTATCCCACTTCAGGTCCTGAGAGATGGTGGTGCCCAGGAATCTGAATGACTCCACTGCAGTCACAGTGCTGTTCATAATGGTGAGTGGGGGGAGAGCAGGGGGGTTTCTCCTGAAGTCCACGATCATCTCCACAGTTTTGAGCGTGTTAAGCTCCAGGTTGTTGAGACTGCACCAGACAGCCAGCTCCTTGACCTCCTGTCTGCAAGCAGACTCGTCACCGGCCTGGATGAGGCCGATCAGTGTGGTGTCGTCTGCGAACTTCAGGAGCTTGACAGAGGGGTCTTTAGATGTGCAGTCGTTGGTGTAGAGGGAGAAGAGCAGTGGGGAGAGGACACAGCCCTGAGGAGCTCCAGTGCTGATGGTTCGAGTGCTGGATGTGAATTTGCCAAGCTTTACTAACTGCTGTCTGTCTGTCAGGAAGCTGTTGATCCACTGGCAGACGGAGGTGGGGACGGAGAGCTGAGTTAGTTTATTTTGAAGGGTTTCCGGGATAATGGTGTTAAAAGTGGAGCTGAAATCCACAAACAGGATCCTCACATAAGTCCCTGGTCTGTCCAGATGCTGCAGGATGAAGTGCAGTCCCATGTTGACTGCATCATCCACAGACCTGTTTGCTCTGTAGGCAAACTGCAGGGGGTCCAGTAAGGGTCCAGTGATGTCCTTCAGATGAGCCAAAACCAGTCTTTCGAATGATTTCATGGCTACAGACGTTAGGGCCACAGGTCTGTAGTCATTAAGTCCAGTAATTTTGTGTTTCTTTGGGACGGGGATGATGGTGGAGCATTTGAAGCATGAGGGGACTTCACACAGCTCCAGTGATCTATTGAAGACCTGTGTGAAGATGGGGGCCAGCTGCTCAGCACAGATTTTTAGGCAGGCTGGTGACACACCATCTGGACCAGGTGCTTTCCTTCTCTTGTTCTTCCTGAAGACCTGGCACACATCATCTTCGCTGATCTGAATTGTAGGTGTAGGGGAGAGAGGGGTTGCTGGAGGTGTGAATGGTTGTGTGGAGGGGTGTTCTGGGCGGGTGTGGGGTGATCGTTCAAAACGACAAAAGAACTTGTTTAAGTCGTCTGCCAGGTGTTGATTCTCCAGAGTGCTGGGGGGTGGTGTTTTGTAGCTGGTGATGTCCTTCAATCCTAACCACACTGAAGCCGGATCACTGGAAGAGAATTTGTTCCTGAGCTTGTCAGAATAATTCCTCTTTGCCACTCTGATCTCCTTTTCCAGTGTGTATTTGGCCTGTTTGTACAATACTTTATCCCCCTTTCTGTGAGCATCTTCTTTGGCCTGACGGAGCTGTCTGAGTTTGGCAGTGAACCATGGTTTGTCATTGTTGTAGAATAGATGAGTCCTGGTAGGAATGCACATGTCCTCACAGAAACTGATATAAGATGTTACAGTCTCTGTGAGCTCGTCCAGGTCATTTGCCGCAGCTTCAAAAACAGTCCAATCAGTCAGGTCGAAACAGGCTTGTAAATCCCGCTCTGTTTCGTTAGTCCATCTTTTAACAGATCTTAATACAGGCTTTGCAGACTTAAGTTTCTGCCTGTAGGATGGAATAAGATGAACCAAACAGTGATCAGAGAGTCCTAAAGCTGCTCGTGGAACAGAGTGATATGCGTCCTTTATCGTTGTGTAACAGTGATCCAATATATTACCTTCTCTGGTGGAACATGTGATGTGCTGTCTGTATTTTGGCAGTTCACGGGAGATATTTGCTTTATTAAAGTCCCCGAGAATGATTAAAACAGAGTCCGGGTGTTTTTGTTCACTCTCTGTGATCAGATCAGCGAGTTTCTGTAAAGCTGTGCTCACGTGCGCTTGCGGTGGAATGTAAACACTCACGAGAATGAACGAGCAGAACTCCCGCGGCGAATAGAACGGCTTGCAGTTAATGAAGAGCGTTTCTAGATCTGAACAGCACATCTTCTTTAACACAGTTACATCTGTACACCACCTCTCATTGATGTAGAAGCACGTCCCTCCGCCGCGCGATTTCCCTGTTGATTCTGTGTCCCGATCTGCTCTGATCAGCTGGTAATTAGGCAGATGAATCGCGCTGTCCGGGATGTCGCCATTCAACCAGGTTTCAGTGAAACACAGAGCAGCAGAGTTAGAAAAGTCCTTGTTTGTCCGGGAGAGCAGAAGGAGTTCGTCCGTTTTGTTGGGTAGAGAGCGGAGATTCAACAAATGGATGCTAGGTAACGCCGTTCTAAATCCGCGCTGACAAAGTTTCACGAGCGCGCCGGCTCGCTTTCCCCGTCTGCGCCTCCTGTAGCGTTTGACCAGAGCTACGGCTCCACCAACTACAATGTCCAGCAAAACATCCGAAAAATCAAAAACCGGTAGAAGATTTTGTGGTGTGTTCTGCCGAATGTTCAGCAGATCATCCCTGGTAAAACTGATCTTATTTGAAAAACAAAAAACAGGAAAAACAAACAAAAACAGTACAAACACTGAGGAGCAACGCACAATAGCTGCCATCAGCGGCGCCATTTTGTTTTCTTTTTGAAAAGCAGCATGATTTGTTTTTTGATTGGTTAATGGAGGGAAACTTTGCGACAGAGGTAAAAGATAATGTTGTTTGTGACTCCTATTTTAATTCTCTAAAACAAACTGCCCGGGAATATACAGTTCCTAAGTCAGCCTAATGAATGTAGGCAAATTAACTTTTAACTTGGAGTCTTAGTCAATATTGATGTGTGCTTGCTGCATGTAAAATGTCTGCTTGACTGAGCATGTCAGCATACAGAGACCAAACTGTTTAACAGACTGAAAGTACAAAGATCATTAAAAAAGTTCCCAATAAAGGGCTGCGAGTAACAGCAGCTTTGTTTTCACCAAAATCGATAGACAGACAAATAAATGACTTCCAATCGAAATGTGCACCTAAAAGCAACTGAGACACTGACAACCTGATGATTTTGATGCAGTGTGATTTAGCACATCAATAGCAGATCCTTGAGATGTGCTCTGTTTGGTCAAAACATCTCTGACGTTACTGCAGTTTGAGAGGCAATTCTTGCTTCTGCAACACTGCAATTGTCTTGATTAATTAGAACACTTAATTTGTCATTAAGCTTGATTAATTCCATTAATCTATTAAGCCTAAAGTCATTCTGTGATGCCACTGGTATTGATTATTCCATTGGGGCAACCACTGCAGAAGCTCACAGTTCACCATGGCAACTGACGTTTGAAATGTGCCGAAATGTGTCTCCCATTCGCTCAATTTCTGTGATTGCACTGGAGCATTTATTCAGTAATCTCAGGATATTAATCACTTTTAACACCTCGTGAGCTGAGAAAATTATTCAGATGTGATGACATTCCCTGCATCTCATGAACAACAGTCCATGTCCCCTGAAAAAAATGGCACAACCTACCTATTACAGAGCTGTCTATCAAACATAACGATAAATTATATGAAAAAAGGATATGGGTTGGGGGTTGGAATGCTGCTAGTAAATTATAATGTTAATAATGTGCTAGGGCAAGACACCACATACATTTTAAATGCTATAAGTTATTTACAACTTAAGTATAATATTTTAGTCACATAATGGTTTGACAGTTTTGCACAGTACATTTAACTATTTTTTTTTCTTTTTCGTAATAATTTTAACATATTAACCAAATTAGTAGATTATAAAAGATTACAGCCAGGCTTAAAGTGAAATATATTTGAATATGAAGGGATGACAGTGGTATTAAAATGCTTGGCTTGAATGATGGCAAATAGCGCTTGCTAAGGTGATCGGTCACCTTAATGAACAGTGAGTGAGCGAGCAAGGAAGCGAGAAGCACTAGGGAGAAGGGATAACTGGGATTTCAGAGAAACTTTGATTCTAGGAGCTAAACAGTAGGAATCACGACAAAGCTTTGATCTTTGATGAGGTTCTGTGTTAGGAATCATTTGAAATCTGAATGTTGTTTAATGTACTCCTCTGTGTACCTCTGCAGTGATCATTTCATTACAGCACATTTCAACTTTACATTTAATCATTCACAACCAAGAACAGTCACAATAATTGTAGTTTGTCCCTAAGCATATTAGGACACTTATAATAAGCCCTACCTGCAGCCACTGGGACTGGTCACTGTGTCCAGATGTCCAGGCATTGACCTTGCCTTGTTTATCCAGTCTTGCTTTCCCAGGTTCCCAGGTGAACATGTCCATGTTAAGAGTTCTGAAGATGCTGGAGGCTGTGATTTGGTAGTCCTGAATGTGGCCAGACTTCATCCCCATTGGCTCCGAACACCCTGAAAAATTCAAAGGCATGTCATTAGCCTAAAACCGTATTACACTAAAACCAATTTACAGGCAGTTACACAATAATGTACGCTGGTTAGTGTCTTTTTTGCAAGGAATACAGGTTAACTATGACTTGTGTTTAGCTTCAACTAACACATTGAAGCAAGAATAATAAATAAATGCATCATATAGAAACTACTGACACAATCTGACCAACGGGGGAAAAATCCTTATTGTTGAGCTGTATAAAATAAATCCACTGAACTAGCTAGGAGAAAAGGAAAAACTGGCTTCAACCATGTTGTGCTGTGCTTTATTGACAGTCTGGACAATGTTTCACAGGTATAACACACTTTTAAAGTCGCCTTTGGACGTGCTCTTAGAATGATGTATGCTGTCTATTGAGGTGACTCACCCGTGAGCTCACAACCCAGGAGCTCCATGCGAAGAGTGCAGTGTCTCCTGCACACCTGCGGGTAGATCCTCACATACTGAGCCTCGATAGGTGGGGTGAAGGAGTTGGCAAATGGAGTGTTATTATCAATATTCCCACGGAAGATCTGGAGGGAGAACGTGGGGAGATTTCACAAAATGAGAGAGGTCAACGCTGCTCCATCACACTCACCCCAATTTATTATACTGGTTTTTAATCAAAAGAGTATTTACTAACACCAAATCGAAGTCATTTGTGAAAAATGTTTGAGGTAAAAAGGTCAACACTAGTTTAAACTAGACTAGGTTTGCATTTCTCGAAGGAAATATCAGTACTTACAAGATAGCAAAAAAAAAAAAAAAAAAGTTTTAAGGTTTAAATAAGCTTTAAAAAATAAATAAATAAAAACATAGAACCAATGACAAGCATGCAAAATATATTTAAAAGAAAATCCTAATCACAATTTAGTATGAAAATACTTAGGGTTAGCCATTATCACAGTTATTTAGAATAGATTCAAGATTATACGATACTATAATACAATTTGTAATGAAAAATTTCCCTAATAACAAAACAGTGTCTGAAATGAACAAAATAGCAACTACTCAAAGTCATTAGAAGAAATCTGGACACTCTCTAATAGTAAAAGCGATGACATAAGAGATGATGGACACTGTATGTCATCTGAGGCCCCGACAGCTCTCATCAATCCCCTCAGAATACAGCCTGAAAAGGCGGAGGGAGAAGCAAAAGCACATGCTGAGTGACTGATGTGGCTCTTTTTTGCTAATTAAAAAAATGTCTCACTATATCTTCGTCCGTGCCCTTGACTTTGTACATCCTCCAGGTCTTTCCGTCATCGCTGTAGGCTACTTTGTATGACTTAACATATTCTGGGCTCCCGATGCGCTTGGCTCCTTGGGTTATCACTCCTGTGACCCGCATCCTCCTCTGTAGGTTAATCTGAGATAGAACAAAAGAAAGAGGAACAGATGCAGAAAGAAAGAGAGATAGAAACAATATTTTGTGTTATCTTAGTATTATTTATTTAAATGTGTGTGATTTATTTTAGTTTTTGTGAATATAGTACTATCAAAATAAGACAGGCCAAGACATAATTACACAATAAAGAAATATAATAACAACATACTATGGGCGCTGATAATCACAGACATGCTGAAACAGCACCACAACAACACATTTTGCATGTGCAATTGTTTTTATATTTAAGTTTAATGGACAAATATCTAAATAATAATAATAATCAAAAAAATAAAAATCTAAGAAGTGCCCCAAAAACGTCTCGGTTACGTATGTAACCCTCGTTCCCTGAAGGAGGGAACGGAGATGTCACGTCAGACGACCGACGAAATTGGGATCTCGCCAGAGAGACCAATCCACTTTGAGTGTAACTAAACGAGCCAATGGACATTGGCATGCGATCATTGCATCCAGCTGCCGCTGATCACAGCGTGAGTATAAGAGGCAGCAGGTGCACCGCATTAATTCATGCTTTCGCTGAGAAGAATTAGGCGTAAGGACCCCGCAAGCTGACTCTGAGCAGGGCCTCTCAGTGCCACTACCCGTTTGAGGTGAGAACACAGGAGGAAACCGCTTTGACGCGTAGGCTATAAAACCTAGCGAACGTGTTGGGAGTCGCCCAACCCGCAGCTGTACAGATGTCTGCTAGCGAGGCACCACGAGCCAGCGCCCAGGACGACGCGGCACCCCTAGTGGAGTGAGCACGCAACCTGAGCGGCAGGGCACACCTTGTGCTTCATATGCCAATGTAATGGAATCCACTATCCAGTGGGCCATCCTCTGCTTGGAGACAACCTTCACCTTCTGCTGTTCTGAGGTCCTGAAGCTCTGAGTTCTATCCACGTACTGTCGCAGTGCGCGTACAGGACAGAGCAAAGGTAGGGTTGGGTCTGCCTCCTACAGGGGCAGCGCTGGTCCCTGAAGGGAGTGGTAGGAACCTTGGGCACATAGCCGGGCCGGGGCCTCGGTGTTGCACTGGAGTCAGCCGGCCCAAACTCAAGGCACGATTCGTTGACCGAAAATGCCTGCAGGTCCCCCACCTTCTTGATCGAGGCCAACACAGTCAGGAGTAGGGTTTTCATAGAGAGAAACTTCAACTCGACTGACTGCAAAGGCTCAAAGGGGGCAGTTTGTAGGGCTCTTAGCACCAATGCCAAATCCCAAGAGGGTAGGGAGGGAGGACTAGGAGGATTTAACCTCCTGGCCCCCCTAAGAAACCTGTCAACCAGAAATGGCAGCAACATAAACCTTAATGGTGGAACCCTATGCTCCAACCCTTGTTGCAAAAAGGAAAGCACAGCTCTGATCGAACATCTCCAGGGGTTCTTATGGTGAGAGGAACACCAATCGACAAACAGGTTCCACTTCAGAGCATAGGCCCGTCTTGTGGACGGTGCACTTGCTGAAGCGATAGTGAGTGCTATCTCCTGGGTTAGGTCACCTAGAACCTCCGTGTCCCATCCAGTGACCATACGTGGAGTTTCCACAGGTCCGGACAGGTGGGCGCCAGAGGCAGATTCATCTAAAGCAGGTCCTTCCTCAGAGGAATCGGCCAGGGAGGGGCTGTCGTGAGGAGCATGAGTTCCGGGAACCAGGTCCTGTTGGGTCAATATGGAGCCACTAACAAGACCTGCTCCTCGTCCTCCCTGATCTTGCACAGTGTCTTTACTAGTAGGCTCACTGGGGGGAATGCATATTTGCGCAGGCCCTGGGGCCAGCATTGTGCCAGTGCATCCGTGCTGAGCCTTGCCTCGATTAGGGAGTAGAACCACTGGCAGTGGGTGGTTTCCAGAGATGCAAACAGGTCTACCTGAGCAACTCTGAACCGACTCCAAATCAGCTGGACCGCCTGGGGATGGAGTCTCCACTCCCTTGGAAGTGCTGCTCGATTGAACACTCCTGGGATGTGGATGGCACAAAGGGACCTCAGATGTTTCTGACTCCAGAGGAGGAGGTGGCGGGCGAGTTGCGACATGCGACAGGAGCGTAAACCGCCTTGCCGGTTAATATACGCAACGGTCGCAGTATTGTCCGTACGGACCAGAACGTCCTTGCCCTGAAGTGCCCTCTGAAGCGGCTCAAGGCAAGGCGTACTGCCAGCAGCTCGAGGCAATTGATATGCCAACGCAGTTGGGGACCCGTCCAAACCCCTGACACTGCGTGCCCGTTGTGTACATGGCTCCCCAGCCGGTGGCCGAGGCATCTATGAATACCACAACATGCCCTTACCTGCTCCAGGGGCACTCCTGCCCGAAGGTACGAGGGATCTGACCACGGGCTGAAGGTTTTGCAGCAGATCGGTGTAATCTGAACCCGGTGAGTACCGCGTTTCCACGCCCACCTCGGGATTCGGCCATGGAGCCAGTGCTGAAGCGGTCTCATATGGAGCAGACCGAGCAGAACTATGGCCACAGCTGCAGCCATATGCCCCAGGAGCCTCTGAAAGAGTTTAAGTGGGACCGCCCTCCTGCCTGATAAAGTCTTGAGGCAGTTCAGCACCAACTGAGCACGTTCCTGGGTGAGGCATGCTGTCTGGTTGACCGAATCCAGCTCCATGCCGAGAAAAGAGATCCTCTGCATTGGCACGAGTTTGCTCTTTTCCCAATTGACCCGAAGGCCCAACTGGCTGAGGTGCCTGAGCACCAGGTCCCTGTGTGCGCACAACTGCTCTCGAGACTGTGCAAGTATGAGCCAGTCGTCGAGATAGTTGAGGATGCGCACACCCCGTTCTCTCAGGGGAGAACTTTGGTGAAGATGCAAGGTGAAAGGGACAGCCCGAAGGGCAGGACCTTGAACTGATATGCCCGGCCCATGATCCTTCAGGTAGATTGCTGCAAACCAATCTAGGGGATGGACGCACCCGAAAATGCGTTTCTGTGTCAACATCTTGAATGGCATCTTGTGAAGTGCACGGTTCAAAACTCGCAGATCCAAGATCGGTCATAACCCACTGCTTTTCTTGGGTTTCTTGACATGGCCACAGTCCGCTCCACCAAGGGGATGTCCGCGTACCCCAAAACGGCCCCACAATCAAGGGTGGTGAGGGAGGAGGAACCACAAGATGTGTTTCGGGCAGTAAAAGGTGCCTTCCACGATCTTGTAAGCTCCTCATGCACTTCCGGAAAGAATGGCACCGGAGGGGGGCGCTGAGAACCCCCCCCCTCCAACCTCAAAGGATCGGGACACGGTGGAGGATTCCACACGAGCCTGACACTCTCAGCGGCCCGGGAAAGCATAGCCGTCATCTTTGGGTCTGGCTCGGACAACATTACCACACCTGAAGGGGGCAACGCAGCCGAGTCGTCATCCCCGGAGAGAGAGTGCTCACCCTCCGATGCAGCGATCGACATCTGGTTGTCAGAGGGGGCACCGAAGGAAACGCCTGGTGCACCCCGTCCACCAGAGGGCCCAGCATGCTCCTTCGGAAGCTCCACCGGCTGCGGAGTGCTTGAGGGGTGAGGAGCTCCCCTTGGTGAAGCCCTTGCTGGTAAAAAGGCACTTGTTCACTGAAAACAGTGAAGCACTGTTCACACAAAAGTTAACTTTCTGTGAAGTCAATTCTTTTATGTAAAGACATGCCAACTGAATTGCAACCAAACTTTGTTTTTAAATTGTGGTTTGTTCAGGAGTATGAATTCTGAAATATCTGTTGGGTATACTTTATTATTCTTATCATTTGTAAATGAACAACAATTTTGCATTCATTTATATAAAAACCTGTGAATGTTTTGAAATTACACACAATGAAATGTAATTATTTAGCAGCTTGCAACACATATTGTAACTGTTTTGTACTATAATTCTAATACTTTTTCTAGACTAATATTCTCATATTTGGATGCACACAACAAATGAAAGCAAAATTCATTAAATATATACAGTTGTGGTCAGAATTATTGGCACCCTTGGTAAATATTATCAAAGAACAAAAATCTAACCTTTCATTGGATAATAAGAATTTAAAATGGGGGAAATATCATTATGAAATAAATGTTTTTCTCTAAGACACATTGACCACAAATAACAGCACCCTTTTATTCAATACTTTTTGAAAACTACATTTGCCAGTTTAACAGCTCTAAATTTTCTCCTATAATGCCTGTTGAGTTTAGAGAACACCTTATAAGAGATCAGAGACCATTCCTTCATCCATAATCTCTCCAGATCCTTCAGATTCACAGATCCATGACGTTGCTTCTTCTCTTCAGTTCACCCCACTCATTTTCTACAGGGTTCAGGTCAGAGGACTGAAATGGCCATAGCAGAAGCTTGGTTTTGTTCTCAATGACCCATTTTTGTGTTGTTTTTAAGGTTTGTGTTTGGATTATTGTCCGGTTGGAAGATCCAAACATGTCCCATTATAAGATTTCTAACAGTCAGTCACTTGTTGATTTTTTTATCTGTTGGTTTTTGATAGAATCCATGATGCCATGTGTCTAAAAAAGATGTCCAGGACCTCCAGCAGAAATATAGGCCCACAATACAGCAGTATATTTCATTGCACACATGGGGTACTTTTTATCCCTGTGTTCACCAAACCCATCTTGAGTGTTGCTGCTAAAAGCTCATTTTTTGTTTCATTTGACCATTGAGGCCAGTCCCATTTGAAGTTCCAGTCGTGTCTGATAACTGAATATGCTGGAGTTTGTTTTTGGATGAGCTAGGAGAATTTTTCTTGAAACCCTCCCAAACAACATGTGGTGATGTAGGTGCTGTTTGACAATTTTTTTAAAAGGTTTTCTGACCCCGAGACTCAACTATTTTCTGCAATTCTCCAGCTATGGTCCTTGGAGAGTCTTTAGCCACTCAAATGCTCCTCCTCTAGGACGATATAGACACACATCCTCTTCCAGGCAGTTTCGTAACATTTTATGTTGATTGAAAATTCTTAATTATTGCCCTGATGGTGGAAATGGGAATTTTCACTGCTCTACATCTTCTCTTAAAACCATTTCCCTAATTTGTGAAGCTCAATTATATTTTGCAGCACATCAGAAATATATTATTTGTTTTTTCTCATTGAGATGGATGATTAAGGGAATTTGGGCTTTGTTTGCCCTCCTGTTTATATTTCTGTGAAACAGGAAGCCATGGATGGATAATTTCATGTTCATAATCACCCTGGAGTGCTCAAAATTGAGAATATGAATGGGAATATACTTCAGAGATATTACATATAATAATTTCTAGGGGTACCTATAATTGTGTCCAACGTGTATTTGAGAAAAACATTGATTTCATAATGAGATTTTCCCCTATTTTCAATTGTTTCAGTGGTGATGGTATTACAGTCAAAGCTGATGCTGGTCTGCATTTTATAGAACAAAGTAAACTGAGAGCAATTAATTCTCTGGTCAGATCATTCTTATTTCTTCATGATTTATGTCTGAGTTTTGCACTTGTAAAGTTCTGAAGATATGGTGAAGAAAACACCTTAAAGTCCTCTGTCTCATGGGCTGACAGCAACTTCTGGCTGTCATGGAAAAAGTGGGATAAAGTTATAGACAGGGGTGATGAGGAGAAGTCATCTCCAGATATAAGAGTTGAGAAGCAGAGGAGCTATTGAAGACTGATTCAACGAGAACGGATGAGAATTGGCAGTACCCAACATTGCCAAAATGGTCTTTTCTCTTTGTGAGCAAAGATTCTAAGTCTGATGCCAATGAAACTTCTACATTTATTTGGGATGAGGACGTGGACTGGATGACATACTTGCCATTGACTCCTTCATTGACAAGAAAAGCAAAAAGACAGTGAAAACTCCTGCAGGCTCATCAGGCATCCGACCTCATGTGTGAGGTGAACAAACAAAACTCATCTTGGAATTCTAGGAGTGGATTGATACCACCGGCTGAGATGGAGAGAGGCAGCATCACAGCAGTGAAGCAGTGAATAAAAATGTTTTTTTTTTTCTTTTGTCTTAACATTTCACTGAATGAAAGTATGAATTAATGTTTTACACCTTCAACCAGGTGACATTCAGGTAAATAACAGTATTCAAATCTTGAAGCTTTTTCACTTTTCTCAACTTTCTTTCTCTTACCTTTCAGCTAATAGACGACCTACAGATAACTCAATATTTTCAGTGATTTTGTTAATAATCAGACACTGCTATGTAATAATTATTATTATTATATGGTGATTTGGTATATAATCACAAAATTTGGAGTCAAATTGTGCAGCCATACAAACCAGCACAGCAAATGTGGGGTGTCCAAAAATTCATTTTAAATCACCTTTGCAATTTATATTGCAAACTAGATTTTTCAGTAGTCTACCGAAAGCAGTTTACAAAATCCTCTAACCATAAATGGTGTTCATGTGTAGCTGCGTGATATTAATATATTGATCTGGAATGGTCATGTGAATTTGTAATTACGGAGAACTGAAAATAAAGTGGACCCGGAGCACTTTACACACACAAAGCACGTACACCATGCTAGGAGTTCATTTAGAGCATTCACACACAAGCCTAAATTCTTGTAAACAACCTTAAAACTAATCAAGTCTCGGCCAGATGCTATGGCAGAAACCATATGTGAGTAGGATAGGACTGTTTTTGCACTATTTATGAGAATGCAAATGGTAATGGAGATATGGACCCTTTCAGTTCTTGGACATTCAGACATCTCTGCTCTCACACAACCTCTTCATCAGTGCAGAAACGACAGCTGGTAATGGATATGAGGTAAACAATGACTAGCCAACAAGTCAACCGCTCTTGCAGACCACTCGTTATCAAAGCCCAATAGCCAGAATTTCCATTTAGAAAACCAGCCAAGAACTGTTTATAATAGACACTTTCAGTTCTTGATTTCATAATCACTTGTTCGTTAAAGCCAAGCCCTATTTCATTATATATTCCTAGGAAGCCCAAGAAAAGAGAGCAAACGAGAGCAAAAGAGACTTCCCCACGACTAGGGGAAGTCGTGGCCTAATGGTTAGAGAGTTGGACTCGTAATCCAAAGGTTGCGGGTTCGAGTCTCATGCCGGCAGGGATTGTAGGTGGGGGGAGTGAATGTCCAGCGCTCTCTCCACCCTCAATACCACGACTGAGGTGCCCTTGAGCAAGGCACCGAACCCCCAACTGCTCCCCGGGCGCCGCAGCATAAATGGCTGCCCACTGCGTGTGTGTGTGTTCACTGCTGTGTGTGTGCGCACGTTGGATGGGTTAAATGCAGAGCATGAATTCTGAGTATGGGTCACTTCACTTCAAACTATAAGAAGAGATCTGGCTGATTAAGGTTTGTCATACATCCACAGAGCATCCTTTGAATTTTTGAATGTATTGTGTTTGACAAACTACAGCTGTAACATCACATGCATATCCAGCTTTGTAGTTTATCTTTAAAGTAGGGCTCTACCGCAAAAATATAGAGCTGACCTTTGTAAAAAGGCCATGTCCCTCACTGAAAACAAAATTGCGATATACAGATTTTTTTTGTTATTTGTTATGTAATACGAATGATCCTTTCAGGACTTCAGGAGGATTTTACTAGAAATGCATTTTCATTATTTTCGCAAGTATTTTGATCTCTGCACAATGAATAGCTACAGGCCTCTGGTTTTAAAGTAGGCCACACAACCTGACAGCCTTCTGGGAGTTTCTGAGTTTTGCAGCTAGCCTGTAGAATATCAAAGATTTTTTTTTTCTGATCTTTTTCTAAAACACCACAGGTAAACTGCAAGCACAACAGATCACAAATGGACTGCTTTAATTACCTGTGCTCAAAAAAATAAATAAATAAATAAATAAATAAGGTATTAAACATGAAATTCTTAGGTAGAAAAACATAAATGGCATTTTCGTACTGTACAAGCTACAATAATTAGCAATGCTAATAACCTGACTACTTATGTAGTTTTAGCAAAGCTAATAACCTGACTACTTGACTTACTTATGTTAAAATTAATTATATAATTATTTCTAGGTTTCCTGGGACTGATGTATCTGATGGAGACATACAATACTGTTTATGTTGTGGCAATTTTGCTCTGTCCGAAACATTGCCTTTTATATTTTGTTTACATTTCTTTCATTTAGAAAGTGTACATTTTTTGAACACTTTATCTATTGTGGCTTTCACTATTTTGTGAAAGGAGACAGACATAAAGACAAAAAAGATTATGCATTGTTGATAGGGTTGGGTATCGTTTGAATTTGATCAATTCCAATTCCGATTCTGCTTATTGATTCCGATTCTTATCAATTCTCAGATTTTGATTCCAATGTGGTTAAAAAAGTCAACCATTTAGACATCAAACATATTTATTTTGTGCCTCTTTTTGCAAAAAAATTAATTGCCATGAAAAAAATAAAATCAGTCAGCTTCATAAAAAGCAGACTCGGTTAAAAGCTGTTTGTGTGCAAAATAGAGCTGCATGTTTCTGGATAAATTCAGACTTCTTTATGGAGGTTGTAGTTCTTTCACAATTCTAAGAAATAAATAGACAACAAAATCTCATGGCATTTATAAATTCAATTAAGATTTACTTGTTTCATTAATTGGTGAATCAGTATTTTTGAATTAATTTCTTGAATGAATGATTCAAAGACAAATACATTTGTAACATCCCCTTTTCGCCAGCTAAAAAAAAAAAAAAAAGATGTGAACATAGGAATTGATAGGTGGAATAGAAATTTAAATTTTACAACAAGTATCCGATTTCTGACCTTAAGTTTCTGATTCTTGAACTGGAGATGATTTTCGATTCCCAACCCTAATTGCTGAGAAAGTAAAAGTGAAATTTGAACAGTAAACAATGAGGGAACCGACTGTGTGAGTCAACTCTAAAACCTGTCCTTCACAGGAAAACAGCTGGACTGGCAAAGACTCCTACAGTGTCTTTCCACTGCCACTCTGTCATATCAATCAACCTGCATCATGTATTCAGTCCATTGTGCAAACAAATAAATAATCAACATGTGTGTGATACACTGTGACTGTTGTGTAAATACATTTATGTGCAAATTTTGCCGCATTGATGCAGCTTCTATGCATAGTAAAAAGGCTCTAGACAGACAAGTTAAACCATAACCTAATTGGCTCATCACTTCACCCCATCTTCACTTCGTGCTACCGTTGTCAGTTTGCTCTTCCACAGCAGGGCACATCCTCAATGTTAGCGTTAATCTGAAGTACAACTGAACCTGCTGTGGGAGGGAGTACGTGCCCAGAGGGACTGACACCATGCCAAGCCAACTGTTGTGTGGGTCACGACTCAGAGCAGCACAGCTCTGGCACAACAGACACTATCACTCAAATTTAAGTGCTTAGTGGGAGAACACGAAAAAAGTCTAAGATAAGATTATTTAAAACAGTGATTCTCATCTGATTTTGCCCCAGGACCTAGAATTTTCATTGGACATCAGATGGTAACCCAACAACACTACAAATATGTTTTATTGGATATAATGAAGTACCAAATGCCCTCAAAACATTAAATTGATTAACATTACCCTAAGCACAAGAAAGGGCATAATTAATATCATATTTATTTAAATCATTAATATGACATTGAGTTACGGTAAGTTACCCTAAGCACAACAATATGGGTAACTTAAAAAAAAAAAAAAAAAACTTTATTTATTTATTATTATTTTTTGGCTTACTTATTTTAATTATTAACATAACAATTTGGTAATTGCATAAGCAACAGCAGAAATGTACAGTAACTTACAATTAAAAAAATACTATTACCCTAAGCACAACAACATACAATAATTTTATTATATTCCTTAAGCATAATGATATATTTATTTGATTTTACTTTACTTTACAGCAGTCACATTGCCAGCCTAACATTTGAACCAAATGTTAAACATTACTAATTGCCGTGATGACAGGCGACACAACGACAGGAAACTTTATTGTAGACTTTTATTGGACGCATGATCTTAAGCAACAAAAATGTGTTTTCTTCCTCCCTTTTAGAGCCACTTTAGTTTGCAATCCTAACCATGCACGATTATATGGTTGAGAGCCACTGATGTAGCAAATATATGCAGTAGAATGCAAAAGACTAAATAAAAAAAAAGAAATTTCAAATCAGCTTCCTCTACACACTTCCAGCATGCACCAGAGAGAGAGAAACACTAATGTCCTTCTTGCATGGCTTCATGAAAGGGGGGAGACCGAGAGCAATATGGAAATGAGGGCATGCTGATGCTCCACTCACAGCCTGTGTTCCTGCTGTCTGAACGCATACACATGTATTAATGCATACACTTGTGCACATATGGCACAACCCCATCCATCACACTCTACATATGTACACATGAACCGCTATCGTTGAGCAAAGAGGTGATCTGCACGTAATGAGCCTTTCAAAATAACTCCCACACTATTCCTCAACATAACTCCTCTATCTAACTAATGGAGAAATGCTCTGAGACCCAAGACTAAGTTAAGGTGTTTAGTCAGCCTTCAAACAGCGAGTGAGAACAGTCAGTCAAGTCTTTGTTTTCCCCAGAGGTAAAAAGCTGTCTGAGAGGCTCCTGAGGGACGGGGCGTGGAGCGAAGCTGAGTGCTCAGAGTGTGGAAGGGAAGAGGATGACAGCTCAGGCTCGTAGACAGACAGCCATGAAATGGGGGAAAAGTAATAGTCATAATACAGGGTTTAAAATGATTTGTTATCGCTGAGTGGGGAGTGAGTGTGTGTGCGTGTTGCTTCACAGTAAGCTACACTTGATGACAGCTAATTCACTATCCTACCGTGTGTGAGCAATGGGCTGGGATTTTGAGGGGCCACACAAATCACGAGCTGAATTCGTTCCTTTAGCCTTTAAGTCTCTGAACTGAAGATGTATCAAAAACTCACTAAACCACTGACAGCGGCTACAGCACATGCTGGGAGAACATGTCAAGTTTTTGAAAGAACAATCACTTTGTGAATTTCTATAGCGCTGTTGAGAAATCCTGTCATTTGAAATGCTTGCGGGCTTGTGCGGTAATTAGAAATAACAGTAATTTGCACATTACTGACAGAAATTTACTTGCGTTACTCAAGAAATTAAACTTTAAATATTCAAAATAGTCTTTGATTTATCAAGATATACATTTACATAAATAAGTATGTGAATAATAATACTATTAATTTGTATGATTTATTTGACACATTAAATGCAGCTCAACATATAATCAAAATATACTCTATAATAAAATATAAGATTTATTTGTTATGGATAAAATGAGAATTCAGCTGTCGTACCTCACAAAATATTTCATTCATTCATTCATTCATTCATTTATAAATCACCACATGCTTATTTAACGAATGTACATTTAGAAAAAGAAGAAGAAAAATTTAGTTCCACATACAGTTACTGCGATTGATAATTATTCCTACTGTGATATAATATTCTGGTCACATAGCCCACCCATAATGTTAATCATACACCAATTAATCTCAATCTTTCCTTTCATAGACTTGCATGAGACAAAAACAGGGGTGACCAATTAAAGCCGCGTGACTAAAAGGCCATGACTGTGTGATACTTCATGCTCATAATGGCCACAGATGCTGGAGTCACTTCATCTAATGGAGATGCTCACTGACGCCATGTGTGGAGGGGCCACTGGAAACATCTGGCATGGCAATATTTGTCAGTTTTGTGGAAATTGATTTAGTTGCGAACGGTGGACATAAAATGGCTGTAAATCCCAAAGGCCGTTTATCAGCCTGACACCCAATCACGCAAGAGTCGTTTACCAATTATGATCTCAATTCTCCAGCCACTGACAGGGTTTTTAAGTTGTTGTGGTGGGTGGTAGGAGAAAGAGAGTCCTGCACAGACATAAACAGACTCTCACACACCAATGCAGACTACAATGATTGCAGTAATGAAATATATCTGCCTTCATGAACACAGAGGTCAGTTTAATAACACCTAAAACACAGATTTTTATTTATTTATTTATTTGGTTATTTATTTTCCTCTGTAAATAGTCTTCCATGTAAATAGTCTAGAGTCTTCCACTCAACTTTAATTTTTTAGTTCATATTCATTTAAAAAAAACTAAAAACAAATCTGCAATCTGGCAACAAATTAACTTATGTGATGCAATATGTTCATCGTTGCATTTGATGTGTAGATTATATAGATTTGACTGACAATTTATATCCACACTGTAAATGCAAATTTAGCAAAAATGATTTCTGAAAGATCATGTGATACTAAAAATTAGAGGAATGGCTGCTGAAAAAAAAAACAGCTATGCCATTACTGGAATGAAAAATGCACTATAAAATGTATTAAAATAGAAAACAATTTTTACTGCAATAATACTTTACACATGATTACTGTTTTTGGTTTTTGCTGTATTTTTGATCAAATAAATGCAGCCTGGGTGAGCATAAGAGACTTTCACAAACTTTTGAAAGGTATTGTATGTTTGGATTGTGTCTGAGAGTGGTATTCTGCTGCTGTGTGAACGATTAACACTTTCTGTCTTCCATGTAGACAGTGGCATGGCTTACAGCCTTGCTCATTAACTCATAATGAACTACGTCTCATCTCACGCAGGCTTGCAGGAATAAACTTCACCACTTCAAGAGTGGTTAACCAGCCTATTAAGCCTATACTATGACACAACCTGCTGAGTCACGCACAGCCATAATTATCCCACCTCAAACTTTCAGGCTTTCCTCTGCGGTGAGTGCATTTTTAAAGTTTTCACAATGTGCTATCTATTTTTATCTATCTATTTTTACCAATAGCATCATCCCTCAGGATTTAGTCACTGGTGTCTGGATGATCTGCAGACAAAAAGGACACACTATATGTATTATTATTAGTATTATTACTTGGTAAGAGAAACATGCTGCAAAGCAGAAACTACGTTTAAGGTATGTATTTAACTCTTTTAGTGTTAGAGATGTCTCTAATTTAAGCCATCCTCAAAACTTGTTAAGGGACAAAATTTCTATACTGTGAGACAGAGAGGCCAGATAGCCATATGCCACAGGCAAGTGAGTGAACTGACTGAAGTTAGTAAATGTCTATTTTGGGCTGTTCAGCTAGTTTGAGTTTGGGTCAAAGTCAAACTCATAGACCACAGTGTGTCACATAAGGACCAGAGAAGCTCTGGTTCACCCAGATCGACAGCTGGTCCACATTGTTAAGTGCACACAGAAAATAATAAACCTAAATCATAATCCTACCATCACTGCATATTATCACATTTCATTTGTATATATGTACTACTGTTCAAAAGTTTGGGGTTGGTAAGATTTTTTTTCCTCATGTTTTTCTCTTTCAAATGATATAGAAAACAGTGATGTTGTGAAATATTACTACAATTTAATTTATTCAAATGCATATTAAATCTATTTAAATATATAATATATGTATTTTTAAATCTATTTTAAAGTATATTAAAATGTAATTTATTCCAGTAATGAAAAGCTAAATTTTCAGCAACTATTATTCCATTTTTCAGTGTCACACAAACCTTCAGAAATCACCCTAATATGCTGATTTCGAACTCAAGAAACATTTTTATTTATTTTTTTATTATCATTGTTGAAATCAGTTGTGCTGTTTAATATTGTTGTGGAAACCGTGATACTTTTTATTTTTTATAATTCTTTAATAAATAGAAAGTTCAAAAGAACAACATTTATTTGAAATAAAAATCTTATAGAAGTAGAAGTATTTTGTAACATTACTTGATCATGATTTTAATGCATGCTTGCAAATATTATCTTGTTAAAAGAAAAAAGAAAAAGAAAGTATAAAAATCTGAAGCCAAATGTTTGAACGGTAGTGTAACTTGAAATATGTTCGTTAATTCAAACAAAAAACAAAACAAAGAAACAAAAACAGTGTTTTATTTTGCATTTAATTAATGTTATTTGTGCTTGGCTAATAAATAATCTAAAGAGTATGTCCTTGCAGAATATACACAGAGCCCAAGTTACAAATTCAATGTGCGAGATACTTATCATCCCACACACAAACCATAATTACTCAGTAACCTCATACTTGACAAAAGCACTGATGCAGTTATCACCACATGACTTGAAATGCCACAAACACAACAAATAATTCAGTAAATAGTAAATTAGTGAACAGTAAAGCATGGTATGCACAGATCATTAATGCCACAGTGCATGCTGGGAAGCTCAGCACCATCTCCAGCACCACAGATATCACTATTACCTTTTAAAGTACATCTACAACTCAGTTGTGCTGTTATTGTTATTGTACAGAGTTAACTAGGTTGTGTAGATGGGTCAAATATTGTCTCATAAACACTATAAGGAAAGGTGGGGGGGTGGGGACCATACTCAATGAAATTTGATAATAGGCACAGGGGGTCTATCACCAAGATTCACCCACTTGCAAATTTTTGGCCTTGACACTGAATCAAAGGAGCGTGAGTGTTATTGACAATGTGGTTAATATACTCAATACTGAGAGCAGTTACAAATGTATACCTTAAGATACTTTTGAAAACATCAACTGAGGATAAACTAAATAAATCGACTCTGACAGGTTACACTAAAACATGCCCGGCAAGGATAAGTGCTGATATTTTCTAACAAAAGCCTTGGATGTTACAGTAAAGAACTTAAATGAATGATGAGATTCAGGATATTGAGGAGACGTGACAAATCCTGATCCCCCTCAAGAAATGAAATAAATAAAAGAATAAAGCCTGCTGCTGAGTATTCCACTTCCTTCACGTCCAAAAGTGCCACTTCTTCACTTATGAAATCTCACGCTTTTGTCCACTATGGGCTTAAAGAAATTTCCCAAGTGTGTCACAAAGCAATTTCACACAACTGAGAAAGGCAAGATTCAAGTGTTACTGACTAATCTACTACTTCTACCCTCACAGATATCCATGTCCACCCCTAGCTCATTCTCTCTATATTTTTATAAACAAATACACCTGTTAGAATTTATTTAAAAGAAATCAATACTTTTATTAAGCAAGGATGCATGCATTACATCAATCAAACGTGATAGTAAAGACATTAATAATGCTATGAAATATTTCTATTTTTAAATAAAAGCTATTCTTTTGAAAGTTCCATCAAAGAAGCTTGAAAAAATGTATGACTGATTAATGATTTCTGAAGGATCATGTGACACTGAAGACTGGAGTAATGGCTGCTGAAAATTCATCCTTATTGAGCATAAGAGACTTAAGTGTTATTAAAACAGTGAATTACTCATTTCTAGTGTTTATGAGCATCACTTTGCTTTAAAACCGATAGACAGTTGGAATGCACAGATTTGCTGGTAAATGGCAAAAGTATAATTTATGAATCTATGCATTAGTTTATACACCAACAATTTAAGAGTTTTTACAATTTAGATCAAGAATGTACAGATCCCATGAATAGCTCATTTAGATCCAAGCCAGAAATGAAATGTGAACAATAATATTACAATTAGAAATGAAATTAGATTAGAATGACACTAAAACTTCAAGTCCTAAATAGACAGTAATTTGAGCGAGTGCTCATTCTCTCTCATGAGTTTAAGTTCTCAAATGAACTTTGGAATGGACCTTTATTCCAAAACCTCATCCCTACTTCTGCTGCTGTCAGTCCTGGCATTTTTTAGCTCAGTGGATATGCATGGATCAACAGCTTAATCGTAAAGATGAATCACTGGTTTACAGATAACATTTTGCTTTGAGTATGAGGCTTTTGGGTTCTAATCCACTCCATCCAATATAATTCTTCATATTAATAAAACAAGTGGTGGTGACATGTCCCCACCACCCCCACCCAAAATGATGCTAGTATTAGCATTTTATTCACTACCACAGCTCCCAATGTCTTAAAGACAAGAAGCAGAGGTAAAAGGATGGATGACAGTGAAGAAAAAGGATGTTAACGAGAGACAGACAAACAGACACACTGCATGTCGCCTCTCATTTAAATGACTAGAGCTGAGGAAAGGTCATGTGGCAACTACCACAGCATATCGCCTTAAGCCAATCTGTTTTTTTTTTAACAAACCTCTCTGTGTTCTAACCCAGCAGCTCCACTGCACCAAAAGCTTCATCCCGAGAGGCATCATTAAAGTCAAACAAACTCCCTAAATACTTTAGATTTCTCCTTACTGCTTTCCCCTCCCCGTCTCCCTTTCTAGCTCTCTCTCCACCCATAATCCTCGCTCTTTACCTGTGAGCAACTAGCAGTGCACAAACAGTGGTTAACTTGTTACGCTCACAATTTTGCAGTCAGACTCGCCCTATCATTTCTTTCTTCAGCTAAATTTCATCTCAGCTCTTCACAGAGGTCAGAGTTTTACACTATGCTACTGCACAAACTACCCACTGAATATCAATTCAATGAAGGATCCAATTCAGTCGCTCTTTCTTTTACAAGCAGGCATTTAAAGAATAAATCTGAGGCTGACATGAGGCTACTCATCGTAAAACTAGACTTCCATCCACTGGGATTGTCTGTATTATCAATCAAATGTACTCTGCTGAAGAAACTGCATATGAATACTAAACCATCCACTGAAGAAACTCAAAGAAATTGATTGATACACAAAGATGTAAGCTTGCCATCGCCATCAATCAATGGTAATGGACTAACATGAAGTGGTTCTGTGAATGGACAATGCTTTTGAAATATTTCTGAATATAGACAGAGTTGCAGCCAAGGAGAAAATTTGTTAGAAATACAATTGTTTTGATTTCTAGAGCGGGTAACGGATAGATCCTACTAAACTCAGAGCTTGAAGAAAACAAAAACAACAACAACAGCAACCAAAACAGCATACATTGTCACCAGCACGTTATGTTATGTTATAGTTGCTGGTGTTTTGGTATTTCAAAAAGGCTTCTTGACTGCATTCACCACTTATTTCAGCAGCCAACATCACCATAGAAGAAAACTCTTTCTCAGTAATCAACAAACCAATCCTGGTTGACCAGCACTAACCTGGACAGCCATCACCAGTCTACAGTTTCACATGATCATTCAGAAATAATTAGGTGCTAAATTATTATAAAATAGTAGCTATTATTAGTAATTCTCTTTGAAAGTTTTATATATATATATATATATATGTATTTATGCAATGCTTTAGCAATAGCTACTGAAATATGTAAACAAACAACATACAATACTTTATCAGTGATCATCATTTTCAGATAGACAGGCTGACAGGAAGAAAATATTTCTGTCAACTACAGGTTCATTCACCGTTGATGGATCTTCATCCAGACTTAATCTACCAATCTGTCAATCTGTTACCTGAATCCAGGGCCATCTGTCATTCTCGGCTGCAGTCCAGGCGTTCACGAGACCCTTCTTATTCAGCCGGGCAAAGTAAGGGTACCATTTCTGGAGGCCGAAGAGAGCTCGGTGAGTGGAGGAGGCCGTTATCTGCTGGTTGGAGATGATTCCACCCTCCATGCCCAGTGGACCGGAACATTCTGCTCAATACACAACAATGACACAAATGGAAAGGTTAGACTTACAAGGTACAGACAAACGCAAGCATGGCTCAACTTTGCCGATCAAGGTTTTGACAAGTGACAACAGCTCTCAGTACAACAACTCTTGTTATTTGCACATCATTATTTTTAGATTTTCTGTAAAGGTATCATATACTACAGGCCAAAGTTAGTCTGCATTTACTTGATCAAACATAGAGTAAAACTTCAATACTGTAAAATATTAAAACAATTTTAAAAATAGCTATTTTCTATTATAATACATTCTAAATGGCAGTTTATTCCTGTGACAACAAAGCTGAATTATCAGCAGCCATTACTCCATCTTCAGCAAAGACACATGCAATTACATTGAAAGTGACAGTAAAGTCATTTATAATCTTTCAAAAGATTACTGAGCAAAACAAATCTGCATATTAGACACTGAAGACTGGAGTAATGACTACTGAAAATACACCTTTGCCATCACATCAATTACATGTATTAATATTTCACAATATTACTATTGTACTGTATTTTTAATCAAATAAATGCATCCTTGGTGAGCTTAAGAGACTTCTTTCAAAATAATAATAATATATATATATATATATATATATATATATATATATATATATATATATATATATATATAATATAATAATATATAATACATTTGAATTATTCCAAACTTCTGCCCGGCAGTTTATACGCTGATAAAGACACATACAAAATAAGTATATTTAATGTAGACTTTATTGACACTGTGTATTGAACGTGCCTAAAACACCAACAGGACATGGCCATTTATGCATCAAGCTACTCTTCCACTGCCTCCATGCCGTCTGTGATGCTTCCTTGGCCCATTCCAAAGTCTGTGTCCTTGTTAGAATAACTCTGGGAATCACTATCCTTGCTTGTACGCTACTCTGAGATCTATCCAATGGAGAAAGTGTCTTCTTCCTCTTCTATTACAAAAAAATATTTTCTTTCATTTAGCCTCTGAACTGATTTCCAATATCCTACCTGTGGCCATGATTCCACCCGCATGAATACTGTTTTGCATGTTGTTTTTATTATGGGCAATACTGGCCTTAGTGTTCTCATTTTCAAAATACTTAAGCTCATAACAAGCCACACTGTAAGTGAACATGTTTCCATGCACTTCTAATCTTCATCCTTGAAAGGTGTGATTTGTTTCTTCTCAAGGCTCTTTTCCAAAAAGAGTGTTTCGGAGGCATGTCTCTTATTTTTAAAGCCAGCATGGTGTTTTCACAGGCTGCACACCTGCTTGTGCTTAAATACCTATCTGTGTGAACATTTAATTGATGAAGCATGAATTCCATGGAAATGTAATGCAATTAGATATTCTACAAGTGTCAAAAAGACTGAGTTTTTATTTTGGTTCAAAACATCAAATATTTGGTTCATCAACATCCCCTCTTTTTCATTTGTCATGTGAACAACTTCCAGATTCCAAAAATATTTAAAAACAAAGTGCAAAATATATATAAAAAAAAAATCTGAATAAATATGCATGTAGGTTTTTTTTGTAAAGCGTCAAAATTGGTTTAACAGGTCAAATTCTATTTTCCAAACCAATGCTTTTCTTTTTCTTTTCTTTTTTTATTGCTTAAAGTTAGCTGAAAAGCCTTTAAAAGACTGTTTATTGGCTACATATGTGGCAACAAATTTGATTAAAAATACTCTAAAATAGTAATATTGTGAAACATTATTGCAATTCAGATCATAATAATAATAATAATAAAAATAATAATAATAGTTAATTGTGACATTGAAGAGTTGAAATATATATCTTTATAATTGAAATATAATTTTTTTTAACAACATAAATGTTTCTACTGTTAATTTAGTTTATCCTTGCTGAACTAAAGAATTTCTTTAAAAAATAAAATAGACCCCAGACTTTTGACTGCATCATGGTTGGCTTCTGTGGCAAAACGCAGAACAAGGAGACGAGGATAAACTCAAAATAAACGGTCTTTAATCCACAATCCAAAAGGGGGTAACACACAGCAGGGAGAAACACACATGAAACACAACATCGAAGTTAATACTGTACAGGGAACACAGGCAAACACAGAGCTTAAGTAATCTGAACTAAACGAGATAATTAATACAACACGGGTGGAACTGAATTAATTAAATGGGGACAGGAACAGAAACAGAACCAAATATGGGCATACAAGAGGGAAAACTAGGTTATGGGGAGCACATGAGACAGAAAAACACAACACAACAGGAACACAAGTCTGACAGACTGCTATAGTTTACAGTATGTGGTAAACCTATTTGTGCACTATAAACCTGCATCTCTCTCTTTTGTCCCACTGGAATTACTAAGACATTCAGTGCCTCTTTAGCACTTACATCCTTACAACAAACATCCCTCTTTATGCTGCTTACAACTGAACTTTGTCCATTCTCATTTAAAAAGGTTCCAGCAATTAGTCACCCATCTAACAAATCAATACCGGAATGCTGAGTCATCATCCTTAACATGAACTTCCTCCAAGCCTTCTGGGAAAGGGAGGATGTTTGTGAGTTTGTTCACTTAACATTGAAATGTGCAAAGACACCATTCCACCATTACCTCCCGTGTTAAGAGTTATGAGACCTATTCAATTATTCAAGCACTTGGTTTATTAATATATTCTAAAAAAATATAAATGTATGTTATTAAAAAAAGATGAAATAAATGTCTGATTAAATGTTAATTTCATTTTTTATGAGGTCCTATGATTGTTTTTTTTTTTTTTTGCAAACAAACTTAATTTACATGCATTTTAAATTGTAGTAATATGCTAAAAATCAAAACAGAAAAATAAAAGCGAACTGTGAAGGAAGACAAATACAGTGTTGTAAGAAACAAGGCACGCCTGCTGCTATACAACCTACTGTTTTCCAGAGAGAGAAAATAAAAGGAAGATCTTTCAAAGATAAACAGGATGCAGACAGTCTATCTGCTGTTTGGCTACTAGTTCACCGCTTAAGACAGTACATTCTGTAACATAAAATGGCTCAAAGACTTTTACAAAGTTTGTCTTAAAGCAATACATAGTCAGAATACATAGTTGTAGTCAGAATGTATAAATCTGACTACATCGGTGGGAAATGGATGGATGAGGTTTTGAATGAGAACAAAAGGTTGAGGGGTGTAGATAATGAAATCACCATTAAAACCTTTAGACTGAACCTTTGACCATAGGTGAGACAACTGCATTGCAGTGTACATTACAATTACGCTGTACAGCAATTCAAAACTATGTATAATCACTCCATAGCATGTGAACCCATTGGAATTAGTTCTGATCTGATCTTTATCAAAGTCAGATGTACAGACACACACAATGTGCTTAAGTTAACAATGCACAAACAATTATAACAGTTCATGTCTTTATTAAACACATTCTATTAAACATTCACAGTGCCACGGAAAAGTGAACTTGTTTACTTGTTTTCGTTATTGTGTTTGTGACATTGTTTTCATTAAACGTGGTATTTCTGTTGCTGTCTATGCAGGGTCAGAAAGCTTTTGGATTTCATCAAAGATATCTTAATTTATGTTCTGTAGATGCATGAAGGTCATAAGGGTTTGGAACATCATGAGTAATTAATGATATACTTTTCATTTTTGGGAGAACTATCCCTTTTAGCATATTGTGTCTGTCTATACTAGTGACATTTTGAAGATTAGATAAGCTTTTATGACCAATTAACACAAAAAAAGCAATTCACACACTTTTTCTTACCACTGTATACTATTCATAGAGTTTGAGTAATCAGCATCTCTGATTCCCGTTCTGTCAGTTTCAAACTTTCCACCATAAAACTACATGAGACGTTCTTGTCCCCCATCTTATCAAAACTTGTAAAAAACAACCAATAAGCTGATGAAATGAGCATGATGACATCTGGTGTCCGCCGCCTACTGCCTGTTCTGAATGCACAGCATCACCACAAAACACCAACACAGACGCCCTTATTTTCCACTCCATTTCTGTGTAATTTAACAATGTTGCTGGGGTTGCAACCCCACAAATGCATCTATTAATATTTTTCAGGATCTATCTTCTCCCGCAGAGCAAATACTTTCCTAGCGTTGGACTGATTGTTTGGAAATGCACATGCACTGTGTTGATATACATCTTCAATTCAATTTGGGCTTTGACATTTCCGGTGCCTTTTCTTTACCCCGGGTGCTCAATACTAATATTTACCCAGGCTTCGCACTCCATAGCTCCCGATTGATTCATCTCAATTGCCTGGTGCTTTTTGAAGGAGTCAGAAGTTTCTGTTTTGCCTCTTCCCTTTTTATCCCTCAATCACAAAGACAGTTTTGTGAGGAATCAAAGAACAGGCACATCACAAGAATAAACTTATGACACCTACAGTCACAACAGATATCTGTTCGCAGAGAATCTTTGGATTCAGAGTTCAAATATGTCAAAACAAAAAAACTCCAAATGTATCCTCTCTCTCCTTTTCTCTCTCTCTCGCCATGTCATTTTTTTTTTATACCGATTTTCTTATTTTCCCAATTTTAACATCAAAGAGCTATGCTTCACAAATGTCATACAGATATTTTATCATTGTGGAACTGTTGTTTCTCAAGTGGGGTATTAATTTAAGCCCAGTGCAGACTGAAAGAGCAATGTTAAAGGACTGAACTAACATATAAGTGATTCCTCAGAGGAACAGCACATAAGTTTTAACTTATTTTATCCGCTTAGTGGTTAAAAATCTGGTCACTTATCTGCAACTTATTGGTTCAAACCTCAGAAGGGTGTTGGGAACTATGCCAATCTTCAGTCACCATTGTGCCTCTGTGCTATAAGCACATAACCCCATTGCTCCAGAGGGGTTGGGATGACACCGTCCCTGTAACAGAAAGTACTGTAGATCGCTTCCATTTACTCAAACTAGCAAACTATGACATTCTATCCATCCATCTTACTCTCTGTGCATCCATCCATCCATCCATTTCTCCCTCTGTTCATCTATCCATCCTTCCATCTCTTGTCAATCAATCTATATGTTTGTCAATCAATCTATACGTCCTTATATCTATCCATTCATAACCTCCATTCATCCATCGATTGATATTTCGGTCTATCCATCCATCCATCCGCCCGTCCGTCCGTCCATCCATCCATCCATCCATCTATCTATCTATCTATTCATCCTTCCATCTCTTGTCTATCTGTCTGTCAATCTATATATCTGTTCGTCCTTATATCCATCCATTCATAACCTCGATTCATCCATCTGTCCATCTGTCCGTTTTGCTTTGGAACCTTCAGAAAACTTTAACCCAATTTTTCTCAGAACTGACTTCGTCTACTTCAAACGGGTGCAGCTCAGTCATTTGTTTTGTCAGATTCCAACAACTCATACATTATTTTGGAGGTTTTTTACTGGCTATGTAAAAAATAAACTCATAATAACTCATTTTTAAAAGTTATTTTAAATTCATTGTATCTCATTTTGCCAGCACAGGTCACATTTTGTGTGAACAATGACATAAAATGTGAAGTGTGAATCGCCCAGTACGGACTATTTTTATGACATATTTTGATTCAGCTTCACAGTTACAAACACCATTCTTTCATCCCTTGACCATCTCCTATGTGCTCCATGGATGAAAAATGAAGGTTTAGTGACAAGAACATAAAACCACTGGATTAGTCCTATTAACACTGATACACAACATTCAGTCTGGCTTACATATTGTGAAGCATAAGGACTATTGGCAGCATAAGGATTACTGGCAGTAGAGATATTCAGTTTATCATTGTATGAGCATCAGTGGATCTCTCTCTTTCTGATTTTCTCTCTGGCAGCGTTGTGACTTGCGATGACACAAGCCATGGCGTGTGATCTACCATCTTGAATAAGTTGCCTGCCAGCCGCCCACCGCAGCAGCAGCAGAGTGCAGCTCTTCTATATTGACCCTCCAGCATACATCAACAGCCCAACAAACATTGGCCATCACTAATGCTACAGTGTGACAGCCGAATCCATTTCTCAGCAGGCCTACTTATATAATCCATATATTGAGTTGAAGTCCACCTCAATCTTTGGCGCTTATGCTAATGAGGAAGAACTGGGAATTTAGCTCCTCCTTGTCAAAATTAAAAGCAACACAGCCACAAGCACAGCACCAGAAATAAGTGTTTTTGATTATTCATGGTTTTAGTTAATATATGCAAAACATGAGTTACATTTTAATTCTAAAATGTTGAAGTAGAACCACAAACCTTAACCTCTAAAACTGAAGCTTGTGAGACTAAAAATAAAGCTGAGTGTCATTATAGAAGTACATGAAAGTGCTCTTAAAAATGCACATTTATTATGTATTTCCATTTGTACCAGGTAAAGATTGCACTTCTGCCCATAATGTCTCACTGTTCTTTTTTAAATGAATAATGTCTCAATTTATTCCAATTTGACAACTCCAATTTGGGACATCTATGCCCCCGGTTTCACAGACAAGGCTTAAGCCTAGTCCTAGACTAAAATGTAAATCTGTTTCAGCTGAAATAAACTTGCACTGACTGATTGTAAAACATATCAGTGCATTTGTTTTGTCTCAAGAAGCATGTTTATAAAAATTACTTAAATGTCCTAATTGATCTATGGGCTAATCCTGGCTTAGTCTAAATCCTGTCTGTGAAACCGGGCCTATATTTCTTCTGTTGAAACTAGCAAGTCTTTTGAACACTGAATTTCCCATCTGTTACTTTTATTGAAAATACTGAGTCCTTTGACAAAAAATGAGGTCTTCAGAACTTCATTTTAAATCTTTTTTTATCTCTCTGCATGTTGTGAACTAAGCACATTTTAAGATTTTTCATTTTATTCAGGATTGTCTCCTTGCTGGACATTCTTTTTTTTTTTTTTTTTCCTCACACTGCATCTCAACACACACACACACACACACACACACACACACACACACACACACACACACACACACACACACACACACAAAGGCACACAAGTCCCCATGTGCCAACACAGTCTCATCCCAACTCGTCACATATTGAAGCTTGGCCAGGACCATTTTGGCATCGCTTTTTGGCGCTCAAGATACCCCTTTAGCATCATTTTTCGATGTGAAGGGTCCTCTGTTGTTTTAAATAGGAAACCCTTAGCGTAAATATGCCGACGCGATACTGGGAATTTTATCGTCATAATTAAATGATATATTGGGTAATAAACTTGCCATTTTTGCATATATGTAGGGGTGTGATTTTTCAATGTAAACTGTTTTATTTATATTACATTATTTACACATTTATGAGCACATAACCCAACCCCTGCCCCTAAACCTACCATCTGTCAATAAAACCCAAGACATAGCAGGCAGATACAACTACCGTCATAATTTATTTCAAAAGTATAATTTTTTTACAATAGCCATGACAATTTTTTCAATACTTTTAACAATTTTCCTAAACTCTTAACACAGTTAGCACAACATCCGTCTGTGTAAGCTATACAATTAACACATTTATTGTTGCTCTGACACAAAATGCATACAGTTAACACACATTTAAAATGCTTCAACTTATTTTATACACAAGCTCAACCAAGACCAAAACAATTTAATTTTACTGGCAAATTTTCAAATGCTTTCACACTGTATGTCAGAACAGATAACATCATTTTCTAAACCTAACTTATGGGCTAAAGTCAAAGTGAACAGCTGTTCATTTTGTGAATCGAAACACAAATATGTTCTCTGTATTTTATTCCATAGCTAATGAGAAACAGCTGATTGAAGATATGCAAATATATAAATTACAGCTGATTCTTGGAAACACACTCAGGTGTTGACGTTCTTTCAACTGCATGACCATAGGATATACAGTAAAAGAGGACCTCTTTGGGCTGATCTTGTGTGGAAAAGTGCACTCCTGCATAAATGTGTGATTTTAGAAGATCTGCACCAAAGACTGGTGCCAGAGAAAGGGGTCAGGTGGGAGACCACGTGCCAATATATGTGATCACATGCAACAATGTGGCATTCCACCATTCCTCAGAGCATGGTTTGACACCCATTCGAGAATGATGTCCATTTTCCTTGCCCCTTAATACCCTTTCCTCAACCTCATTGAGGAGTTTTTCTGAGCCTGGGAATGGAAGGTTTTTGACCCTGTCCCTCCAGGATGCCATGGATGCTGCATGCCAAGATATCACAGCTGAAAAATAAGGATAAGGCATACCAAAAGAGTCTTCCCAAGATGTCTTGCCATCTTAGGTGTGGAAATTAGGTGTGATATGGATGAGAACATGTGGCCAAATGCAGAAGACTGGGCAGATTAGATTACTTTTTTTTATTATTATTATTATTCTGTGGCTTTTTTGTTGTTGTTTGTATATTTTGCATTTTCACATAATAAATGAGAGCTATATTGCATTTTTTTTCTTGCATTCTTGATTTATTTTTTGCTGCATTCTTGTTTTTTCCAATGTCCTGTTGCAAATAAAGCCTTTACTGCAGCAATTCTGTCTCTGTCTTTCCCCCTTTCTGCAGCAAAATAAACAAAATACATGCATTTACTAAACCCACCAAAACAAAAATGTAGAGAGGCTTCAAAAGCAACTGTAGTGTAAAATGCAATGCAATGTGATCAATGCAATATACTGTCTATTACTGTAAGGTCAGACCTGACACCTAAAATAATGCAATTTCTGTAATTCCATTTGATGTTAGTGTTTTTATGATATTGTGATATGCCTGACTAAATGTTCCTGTTGGAAGAGAAAATGTGTTAGTGTTTTGGAATAATAATTTGATTTTGAGACATGTTTGCAGTGTTTTGGTAGACATAGTGTATTGTGTTAGTGTATTATTGTATTTAGAAAATTAGTGTTGGAGTTTAGTTTGCAATGTGTGATTTTGAGCATGAAATTAACTGTTTTGTCAATTGTGTGTTGTAATATTATATTAATATAATATTGATAAGCTTCAATATGTGACGAGTTGGGATGAGACTCATGTGCACATGTTGAGTATCTAAAGACCTTCCTAACAGTCTTTGTTAATCAGCCTACTAAAGATAGAATGGCAAAAATAAATCCACTGATGACCATAAAACTAATTCATCCTCTCTTACAAGTTCACATTTTACTTTACAAATTTGTCATAGGTTGTCCTGGGCTCACTACAGTCCTCTATGTTATATTCCACTCATTAAGCCTGTGGAAATAGGCACCCATCCATAAACATTTTGTCGTGAGCCCCATGAATTTTAGCGATGGCCCTGTCTCCATGCATTCACTGGCACTCTATACCGACGTTGGATCAATCGTTGGATGGAGAATAAATGTTTATGAAGCTGAAGGAGCTCCTTCGGAAATAAATAAGCTGCCAAATATTGATTTGAAAACTCTGATGAAAATGATGAATGTTCTCTGAAGAGATGGATTATCTGACTGTGCTGAAACTTTTATTCATGCCACTGACAATTTTTTTTTTTCATTTCCATTGACAACTGTTTTCCTATTTTCTATGACACACACACAAACACACGTTTGTTTTTGTGAATAGTGGGGACATTCCTTAGGCGTAATGGTTTTTATACTGTACAAACTGTATTTTCTATCGCCCCTCACCAACCCTACATCTAAACCTACCCCTTACAGGAAACTTTCAGCATTTTTACTTTCTCAAAAAAGCTAATTCTGTATTAATAAGCCTTTTCAAATATGGGGACATGGGGAAATGTCCTCATAAGTCACCTTCTCCTTGTAATAGTTATGTCATACCCATGTCAGGACCACAAATTTGTGTCCTCATATGTCAAAAAGACATGCACACACACACACACACACACACACACACACGTTGGGGTGGTTTACGGGGACTCTCCATGGGCATGATGGTGTTTATACCGCAAAAAGTGAGCTTCTTTTTCAATTTTCTAAATTCTGGAGCCAATATTGCCAACCTCTTTTACCAAGATATTGTTCTGACACACCAGAATATTTTTTTCTGACTAAAAGGGTTTCCGTTTAAACCTATTGGTATTGATAACTTTCCTTGAAAGAAGCACTATTCTATGGAAAAATTATAAAAATACAATAAATAAATAAATAAAACTGTATCTGAATTATTATTGTTTGAAGTTGCATTCTGTAAATCATAAATCAGAAGTGTTTGAAAGGCTGTTTTGAAAACATACGTCTCGTAAAGGTTTTTAGTTTTAATTTTAGTTGTTGTTGTTGTTGTTTTTTTTGGTGGGAATGAAACTTTGCTGGGAACGAAAATGAAAGACTGAACTTCTTGCAAATGCAAATGTAATGAACTGCCCCTGTTCGAGTCCATTGATTTGTTTATAGAAAGGACAAAACCAAGTTGTTCTGTTTTAGCTTTTAACAAGTCTAATTACTCAACACATTTTAGTAATTTAAAACACTTTAAAACACTCATTTTAAGTCACTGAGTACAACAGAGCTACACTATATTGCCAAAAGTATTGGGTCACCCCCTTCTAATGAATAGGTTTGACTACTTTAGTAATTTCTATGAGTACAAATCTTAATGTTAAAGCATATAATGATATTCTACGTAATTGTGTGCTTCTAATTTTATAGCAACTGTTTATAGACAGGACCCTTTTCTATTCTAACATGACAGTGCCTCAGTGTATAAGGCACGGTTCAAAAAGACATGATTGATTCAGTCAGTGTGGAAGAACTTGACTGGTCTGCAGAAAGCCAAGTACTGATCCCAGCTGAACACCTCTGGTGTGACTTTATATGCAGACCTTGAGCCAAAAACTCATCACCAAACACCAATTTACAGAGTGCCTTTGTCAACATGGGGCATCTGCAAACATGCAACCATCCTGAAAATATGTTCCATATATGCAGTTGTATCATACAGATGATAAGCAAGTAAATGTCAAATCAAACTGTGGGAACACTTTTTTTCTCTTTGAAAAAAAAATAGATAACAACAATGTTGCTGCAGACTTCAATTAATGTCTCCAACCAATAGCTGCTGTCTATGGCGTACACAAACTGAATATGAATCAGAACATGATTGTTTGATTTGATATGTGATTTACTGTATGAGGTCTCCAGATCTAAAATGATCTCCAAAAGTATTTGGACAGCTACTGTAAGGATAAAATATTTGTCTGTCAAAACGAATGAATGAATGAAAGCAATGACAATGTGACATATGTATCCACATACTCTTTGTGAGCTCAGTGTAATTTACTGAATAGATTTTTTAAAATTTTATTATAGAAGCATTCCTAATCCAAAATAGAGAGAGAAAGTGAGAGTGAAAGAGCGAAACCCTAAACTTTCAAAATGCAAATGATTTGCAGTGTGCCAGCTTGCCACACATAATAAAGCAAAGGAGGTGGTAGTGATTCAACATGACAAAAAGGTGAAATGAATAGAGCAAAACTGTCAGTCAAACGACTGGAGGAATTTAGCTGCAATCGATTTTAGCAGTGTGGGAAGACGTGAGTGAAGGCTTTCTGACAGGGCTTTGGTCAAACTCATTCTAGGAAGGTTGTGACACATCTTCCTGGGCTTGGTATGCAAGAGCATTTTTTTTTTCTTTTCAAATGTTGCTGCCAGTTTTTTGTGTGCTATTATTAGGGCTGGATTGGATTTATGACCATATGCTGATTAATCACAATTAATCCCACAAATAATATTCAGAAGAATAAAAGCCCCAAATGAAGATAAACCATGCACAAATGATTTGTTAATTTGTGAATTGTTGTGCACATAATAAAAATTAAAAACGAACAATTGAAAATGACATTGCTGTGGCAGATGAAAGTATTCTGTTCCATTGTGTTTTGCTCCTTCTGGCTGTTTTTGAACACAGTTACAATGGAAGAATTAATTGTGTTATTTTTTTAAAATATATATGTCACTGTGCACACACGAGGGAGGACACAGGAACACGCAGACGAGGATATAACTTCAAATAATAGTCTTTAATGATCTTTACTGTAACGAGTAGACCAGACGGAGCTCTGGAGGCCCCTCAGGACAGACATGGACAGGAACACAGGACGGGGACCTCCGGAGTGGTACAGACAGACGGAGGCCAAGGCGGAGCTGGGAGCTCAGGAGGCCATGGCAGCCGGATCCCTTTTACCCCCCCCCCCCCCCCCCCCCCCCCCCCCCCCCGATGGAACGGTTAAGCTTAAATCATTTTAGCTGTTTTACCAGCTAAAAAGTTCAGCACTTTTAGAGTTTCATCCCTCTATTCGATGTGAGCATAAGTATTGGAACAGTTGCCTCACAGGTCTTTCTAAGCGATCAGCTGTGTCCTGTTGCATTAATTCTTCACATATTAACCCTTTAACAGTCACACTAAGAAATACATTTGATAAAAATTATTTATTGTTAAAATTGTGTTCCTGACACCACAGTGAACAACTTTTCAGTTTTTTTTTTTTTAGATGACCTATTCACTAAGCGAATACACAAGTCAGCCAGCCAGTTGACTTGCCAATTTAGGGTAATTCTCGGCATGAACTAAAAAAGTATAATGCATTAATGGAATTTTTAATTTGTGCAACTGAAGTTTAAGTTTTTTGTACATAAAAACATTACAGACAGTAGAATATGTTAACAATACCCATGATTATCTATATAAAAAACCCTGTTCTTATTATAACACAATCCACTGTAAAAAAAAAATCAACATTAAATGTAATAGAAATCTAATAATTTAAAGTAAAGAAACAAATACATCAAAACTAAATAATGAAAATAAAAACAATAAACATAATAAAATAATTATTAAATTGCATTACAAATAATAGATTAGTGACAATCTGGATAAAATGCAAGGTAAAATGCATATAGTCAATATATATAGATAAAGTCGTGATGCATTGTCAAGTATGGTGACCCATACTCGAAATTGGTGCTCTGCATTTAACCCATCCAAGTGCACACACACAGCAGTGAGTAGTGAACAAATGCACACACACACACACACACACACACACACACACACACACACACACACACCGTGAACACACACCCGGAGCAGTGGGCAGCCATGCTGCAGCGCCCGGGGAGCAGTTGGGGGTTCGGTGCCTTGCTCAAGGGCACCTCAGTCGTGGTATTGAGGGTGGAGAGAGCGCTGGACATTCACTCCCCCCACCTACAATCCCTGCCGGCCGGGGACTCGAACCCGCAACCTTTCGATTACGAGTCCGACTCTCTAACCATTAGGCCACAACTTAGATGTGTGTATATTTACATTTATGCATTTAGCAGACGACTTACATTGCATTCAAGTTACAGTTTTTACATTTTATCAGCTCTTGCTTTTCCTGGGAATTGAACCCATGACCTTGGCATTGCTAGCGCCATGCTCTACTATTTGAGCTACAAAAAAGCCTATAGTATATTTATATATATAGTCAATATAACAGAAATATAATATGTGATATGTAACAAAGCATTGTTTTTTGTTCAAACAAAGGAACAACTTCATCTATGATCTTGTGCAGTGCTATACCGAGTTATAATCGCGTTGCTGAGTATAGCTAGCGTTCAGTTCATTTTACCCTGACTGGGCAACTCAACCGAGTGCTTGAGCACTTTTTCTAAAGTAAAAACAGAGATACATTTTATCACCACGTTTCTGCCATTTAACAAAGTATACTGTTAGGAGGTCTAGAACATGAAATCTGATAAAAAAAATTTTAAATCTGAAATTTTAACGTCATTTGCAGCTAGTGTTAGAAGAGAGGTGTCACATCAATAGATTCCCGGTTTTGTAGCGGCTTTTCGGCAACAATATATTTTTGCTGCAGTGCCATCCAGTGGATATAATTGCAATAACACACTCTATTCAATGAGGGGTATAAGGACAAACAGCCAAAAATGGGGTTTGGCGAGTTTTAATTACAGTAATTTGATCGCAAAAAAGGAGGGAATGTGTCGTATCAGTTATATCCAATACTTCTGCATTCTGAATCCTGCAATCGATGATGACACACACAAACCAGGATGAAGACGACTGAGCTGACTTTGAGAGAAAAGCAAGCATTTTGGATGCTAAAATAAAAGAGGAAGTCAGTTAGAGCTCTAGCAAAAACAAAGGGCATGGAGAAATCAAGAGTTTGGAAACCACCAGTGACACCAGCAACCAACAACTACCTGATCAGTTGAGAAAACAACAGTAGTTGATGGCAGACAAATCATGAAAGCTGTGAAAATGAACCCTAAAAGACATATCTGTAAAATCACCAACAACTTCCAGAAAGCTGGGATGATGCTCTGACAATCTACTGTCCTCAGGAGACTTTGACACAGAATTACAGATGCTACACAGCAAGATGCAAACCTCTGACCAGCACCAAAAATGGAAAGGCAAGATTAGAGTTTGCAAAAAAGCACAAAGGTGAGCCAGAAGAGTTTTGGAACTGTGTTTATGGACCGATGAGACAAAGACGAACCTTTATCTAAGTGATGGGAAAGCAAAAATGTGGAGAAAAAAAAAGGGAACTGCAATGATCCCAAGCATACAGCCTCATCTGTAAAGCATGGTGATGGTGGTGTCATGGCATGAGCATGGCTGTCTCTGGAACAGGCCCTCTCAACTTTACTGATGACTTAATGTATGATGATAGTAGCAGAATGAATTTGGAAGGGTACAAAACCATCTTGCCTACCAATAGTCAAGAAAATGCCACCAGATTCATTGGGAATTGCTTCATATTGCATCAGGACAATGACCCAAAACACCCTGCCAGTTCAGTCAAGGAATTTATAAGGGCAAAGAAATGGAAAGTCTTAGATTGCCCAAGTCAATCTCTAGATTCCAATTGAACATGAATTTCACCAGCTGAAGAGGAGAGTAAAGGCAGAAACTCCCCAAAACAAGCAACAATTGGAATTGGCTGCAGGCTGGGAAAAGTATTTCAAAGCATGAGACCAAGAGTCTGGTGATGTCTATGGGTCACAGACTCACTGCTGTGATTGTGCGCAAGGGATCTGCAACTAAATCATAGCTTTTAATATTTTATATCTGCCTTATGTTCAGCTGTCCCAATACTTATGCTCACATCAATGAGTGGGATGAACTCTAAAAGTGCTGTTCTTTTTATTTGGTAAAACATATATGTGTTGAAACGGCTAATAATAAAATGTGACATTCTGTAGTTTTGTCTCATATTCAGCTTTTAATCATATTTGCAAATGTCTTGACTCCACAGCCAACAGAGCAATTTTGTCTCTACTGTTCCAATACTTATGGAGGGCACTGTGTATATATATATATATATATATATATATATATATATTTTTTCTTTTTTTTTTTTTTACTGATCATTATTTGGAAGCTGATATAAAAAAGCTGGTGTTTACAGTAATAACCATGAAAACCAAGTATGATAGAGATGTTTGTCTCTATTTAATAAATGTCTTTAGATATCTCAAATAACCCTGAGAAAACTAATATCCCCTTTGATTCATGGCGATAAGGCATATCTAGTGTGAACAAATTACATTTTCTGTCTGATGCCGTCTCTCTCTCTGTGTGTGTGTGTGTGTGTGTCATTCAGTCACACTCCATCTGCCTTCATCTTTCTCTTGGTCTCACTGGCCATTTATTCAACAAAACAGCAGCAGCAATATAAATGATTTAGATAAAACAGCAACAATGGTGATGAAAGCTGATGAAATACTACTTCATCAAAGCGTTTGATCATACCTAAATCAAAGTATTTCAATCCTTTCATACATCTTATGTTAAAATATCAGCCTGGTACACCAGAGTTGACTACTGAAGTGAGGAGGGTTAAATGACATATGATTCCAGTTTGCATAATATGAGATGTGTGACAAATTGCATGTCACCACCTTGCCACCAATGCCATTAAAGGAATTGTTCACCCAAAAATGAAAATTTGATTTGAAAAATTTACTCTCAGGCCACCCAAGATGTAGATGAGTATGTTTCTTCATTAGAACAAATCAGAAGAAATTTACATTCACATTACATGACTTGCTCATCAATGGATCCTCTGCAGTGAATGGGTGCCATCAGAATGAGAGCTGATAAAAACATCACAACAATCCACAAATAATCCAGACAGCTCCAGTCCATCAATTAACATCTCGTGAAATCAAAACTCATGTGTTTTTAAGGAACAAATCCACCATTGATATGTTCAAACCATTGCTTCTGTCTAAAATATGAGTCCTCTAACCATAATAATGCATTCTCCAGTCCAGTGAGATCTCAAAATCTAGACTGAATCAGGAGAGAAATACAGGGTATGCATACATCAAGCATGTTTACAAATGATACAGTCCATAACAGTTCTTAACAAAAATGTTGATGGATTTTGATGTGAGAGGACAACACAGGAGGGAAGCACTGAAGGAAGTGCTATTATGGATTATAGATCAGGTTTAAAGTAAAAAAAAAAAAAAAAAAAGCATCAATGATGGATTTGTTTCTTACAAACACACAGCTTTTAAAGTTGGACTGGGGTCATGTGGATTATTGTGATGTTTTTTTTTTTTGTCTGAACTCTCACTCTGATAGCACCCATTGGCTGCAGATGATCCATTGATGAGCAAATGATGCTAAATTTATCCAAATCTTCATCTTGGATGGCCTAAGGTTAAATCTAAAATTTTGGGGCGAACAATTTCTTTAACTGCAATCATGCTTTGATCTCTTCCCTTGTGAATGCATGAGGGTATCCTTACAGGTCCAGGATGTCATGGTGGTCATGTTCCCAATGAACACTTAATCTTTTTATGATTGTCAAGCCCTCAAGAAACACCTCGCCCACTTTTATTATGTAACAGTATTCCCAAAGAACGTTTTGTTTTCTATTTTTAATAGTTTGTTTTATTTGAAATAACTTTCTCTCTGAGGCCAGATGCCACACCCACTGTTCCCTCCTCCGTTCACCCTGACACAATGTGTTTTCTGTGGGTCTAACTGTCTGTTCTCAGCTGTTCTTGCATGCTTCTCCATGGACCTGATGAAACAGATGCTCTGAACTGTCACAAAATTCACTTAATATAAAGCCCACTGGATGGAATGAGGGAGAAGAAATGGGACAGGGAAGGAAGCATCCATAAAAACAAGAACATGTACTTACTGTACTGGCAGTTTCTTCCCATATATTCCCCTGGGCATTCACAGGAATAGTTTGCTACCAGATCTGTGCAGATCCCCCCATTTCTACAGGGGCTTCTTTCGCATTCATTAACATCTGCAGAAAAAAAAGGGGAAAAAGAAATATCAGTTTATATCAGGCTTAAAGGCAATTACTGGAACTCTCTACTGGAATTGTCTCTCATTCAAATGCAGTGGTAGAGGCCCTTTATTAGGTTTGTATAGTTTGTTATTTTGCATTTGTTTCTCTTCTCACAGCTTAGAAGAACAATCCAGCCATGCAATCAAATTATAGTGATTGAAAATGGTGACTATTGATGATAAAGCAATATCACCCCCTCACTAGCAAGTCCTTGATGAATTAAATATTAATAAACACAAAACTCTGTCACATTTGAAACAGACAAAAGAGTAATGAAAGGCAAAACAATAAAACCAAGAAATTGTAGGAATGCATAATCACTTCTAATGTTTGCAAGGCATAACATTGTTGCGAGCAAGAGTTATTAAAAATAAAAAAGAAATAGAAAATAACAACAACAGCAATAATGATAAACGTTTTTAAACAAAGTATTTTATGCTCAAATAAGGCCTGAATTTATTTGATCAAAATACAGTAAAAAATTGAAATATTGTGAAATATTAATACAATTCAAAATAGCTATTTTCTATTTTAATATATTTTAACATGTAATTAATTCCAGTGATGGCACAGCTGAATTCAGTGTCACATGATCCTTTAGATATTATTTTAATATGGGGATTTTAGCATGAGTGACTGCTAACTCTGCAGGAACAATAGAGAGAAGTGGATGGTGGGATTTGGAAATTATTCAAACTGGATCTCCCACACATCTTGTTTATTCTAAAATTATATTCATAATAAGGAACAGCAGCATCGAAGCAACCCGAGGTTAGGTTCAACAATGGTGAAATGAATGCCGTTAACCATTTGTACTGTTAACTTTCTGTTGAAATGACTGTTTGTAGTTTATAGCTAGTGAAAACATCAGCCAAGAAAATCAATATAAATGTAAATTAATGTAAAAACCCACGCAACACCCCTGCTGAACACTGCTTTTTTGGGAGTACATCTTTCCTTTTAATAACACATGTTTACACTGACACATGATAAGCTACTAGACCTAAGGGGGGTGCCCTTCATAAGGCCCTCAGAGTGTTTGAACAGTGAGACGAAACCTGCTACTGACAGAAACTGAAATCTATACAGGAAAATATAGAAAATGATATGTTTCAAGACATGCCAAGCTCACCAGTGATGGGGGGGGGGGGGGGGGGGGGGGCTCATCACTTTAGTATCTACCGCAGCACGCACACAGAAGTAACCCATTTAATTTCAACCCTATCATCCTGAGGTTTCACCACAAATTAGCCTGATGAAAAGCACACCTCTTTATTCCACTGTGGTTAGACTAACAGGATGAGAAAGAGCAGTCACAATAATCCAGCCATGTGGTCTAGCCCTCAGCTCTCTAAGACCAAAAGAAGAAAGCTGTGTAACGTTTTGGATGTTGTGAAGGTGAAGTGACATTCAGCCAAGTATGGTGACCCATACTCGGAATTCGTGCTCTGCATCCATCCAACGTGCACACACACAGCAGTGAACACACACACACTGTGAACACACACCCGGAGCAGTGGGCAGCCATTTTATGCTGCAGCGCCCGGGGAGCAGTTGTGGGTTCGGTGCCTTGCTCAAGGGCACCTCAGTCGTGGTATTGAGGGTGGAGAGAGCGCTGGACATTCACTCCCCCCACCTACAATTCCTGCCGGCCGGAGACTCGAACCCGCAACCTTTCGATTACAAGTCCGACTCTCTAACCATTAGGCCACGACTTAGCCGTTACAGTATAGTTCAGTTCTGTCATCATTTACTCACTCCCATGCCATTCCAAATCTATATGACTTGTTTGGAATTTTGTTTGAAAATGTATTTTTGTTCACAAAGAAAGTCAGTGAGGTTCAGTGTTGTTTGGACCCCAATATTCTTTAAAATATCATGTTTTTTCCCACTTTTTTTTCTTTTCAAATCTGGTGACTCTTTATCCTGTGGCCTCATGGGATAGAAAACTGTCCAACTGACACTGACATTATTAAATTTTAAAATGACTTTATGAAACTGCATGCACATACTGCCAAACTGCAATTGCACTACATTTCCCCTTAGATATATCTATAGATAATATCTGTATTATTATTGTCAGTTTTTTTTTTCTTTCTATATTTGCTTTTTTGACATATTTTTGCAAAACACAGTAAGACAATTACACCTTTTTGTTTTTAGTCATTGTCTTTTCATTTCCAATCTGTTATGCTAGTGGCTCAGAAAGGTATGCGTTGAATGTGGTTAGACCTCGTTTGAACCAAACTTCATCACAGTAAAGTAATATGCTGAAGCAAATCATTCAGCAAGTAAATGTGTGTTGTGTGTTGATGTGTTTGAGGACATGATCTGTAAAAATAAGCCTTAAAGGTGATCCGGAAAGATTTCATTGAACTTAATAAATTTGAAAATGTAACAAGCAGCCATCAAGGAGCTGAAGGACTTAGCTTTGATGTTTGGAGGATATGCTTCCATTCAAAAGCAGCCTTGATTTTGCTAAACTTATCTGGCCTTAATAAATCAAAGACTTCAAATCCTGCTGGTATTTTCTGACATTGAATGCACATGTAAAATAAATCCTTAAATCCCTATATATTTTTTTTCTCATCTAGGTTTTGGCTTGAGATTAATATATATTTCGAACTAAGTCATTGCCAATACTCATGTACTGCAACTTACATAAATTTAATTTGAGCTCCTATATGAATTACATTATTTTGGTAATACTTAATCTTCTCTTTTTAAGTATTGTCCATCAAAACACAAAAACTACTTTGCAAAATAGTAAGTGTGGCAGATCTGACATTACACAAAACGGTAACACTTTACAATAAGGTTCATTAATTAACTATATTAGTTAACATGAACTAAGAATGAACAATACTTCTACCGCATTTATTAAGCATCGTTAATGTTAATTTCAGCATTTACTAATGCAATATTAAAATCACAAGTTGTGTTTGTTAACATTAGTTAATGCACTGTGAACTAACATGAACAAACAATGAACAAGTGTAATTTTATTAACTAACATTAACAAAGCTGAATAAATAGTGTAATAAATGAATTGTTAGTTAACATATTAACTTGTGTTAACAAATGACACCTTATTGTAATTGGTTACCCACAAAACAAATCAAATCACTTTTGAGTACTGACACTTGATATCAGTTTATCTTAAACACACACATTCTGTAAACCACCTGAATTGATAAATAAATAAATAAATAAATAAAAACAACAACAATTACTTCATTACTTCAAACATCTTAATGACCATGCAACTTCAAATTAGAGAACTGCTCTAAGCACTCCTCTGCAAACAAATGCTTTTATTAGCATGGGTGCACAAACAAGTCCTTGTCAGACATAGTGTCATCGTCATAGCAGGAGATTGTCACAATCACAAGGATTATGTTTTAATTAATTCAAGTGAGAGAGGCTTAATGCTCTCATTAACGATCATTAACTTGACAAACAAAGACCTGAGAGCACACTACTGACAACGACAAGGGCAAATTATCATTAAGTTAATTGCTACTTCACAATCAAAATTGGCTAATGTTTGCTTTTACATTTCAAAAATCTGTTGATTTGTTAAAGGAGACATATCATTAGGAAATAATAATAATAATAACAATTTTAATCTTTATACAGTACATTAGAGTTCAGCCTACCATGAAAACTCTCTTTCTGATATCAGACACGTTATTTCATAAACGTTACTTGCCTGTTTTAGGCTCGGAAAATGTCCCACCAAGTGAAGTGATAGAGAGAACACAGGATAGATGGGCTTCTGTTAATTCTTAACTATTAACTTAACCTAACCACACCAATATTTATGACACATGCATGAGTTATTGTGGCAATCTGTGTTTCCAGATTCCTGTAAGGGACACGGTTACAGACCTTCTAAAAATAGTACACCATCTCTGGATCCAAAAATAAGCAAAAAAGATCTGTGTAACCAAAAGTAGTGGATAGAAGTTATTTCTGCAAAAGTAAGCTAAAATGATCACCAAACATTCAACAGAGCGCAAATCAAAACCGCCTAGTGTTACAGAGAAAAATGCATTTATCCAATGCCTACAAATGGTTAAATGACTGTGAAAACTTTGGAGGTGTTGATGGACTTGAGATAATTTGTTTTAACCATTATTCAGAATTTTAATCAGACACTGTCTCTGACAAAAAGAGGCAATTTTCTCAGCTTTTTGTTTGGAATGTGTTTTGGATGGACCTTACCCACATAAAGTGTTGATTAAAAAGAACGAATGAAGCAAGAACACAAATATATTTTTGTTTGGTTTCAAAACAAAGGCTCTCTTCTTTCTTTTAATATATTCACTGTTTATATTTATACAACAAAATATTTTCCGGGGTCTTCAAAGATTGTTGAATATAATCAAAAATGCTGACTCTGGCTGACAACTTAAAAAGATGTTATTCCTGGCTCTGTGTAGCACCTTCTGCTCTGCACATTCTTCCGAAGAAACCCAAACAAGTAGACAAAGTTTGAATGACAAACTGGATAACATGCTCTCTGATAAACAGCTACAAACTAGCTATAAAAAAAAATCAAACTCACCACTAAATGAGTGATTTCAGAGCTCCCAAGCCTGAGTGAATATGAATCTCTATGCCTTTAGTTCAATTCAAATCATGACATAAGTGTTCAGTAACCACACAATACACTCATTTAACCTTTCAAGCACATCTTCAAAAAACACTCAAATTATGGTACCTTCTTTCTCAGCAGAAAGTATTAAAAGCTTTATCGCTTGCTCAAATTAACGTGGGAGCGTGGGCTATGATGACGGTGCATCACACTGCGGTTTGCACTGCGCATTCGCTGTAATTTGCTACGGTTAGACCTTGCACCTGGAGAGGGCATTTAATGACAGACGCGTCTCAGCTCCTTCTTTATTGGAAGAACTCCTGCTCTTTGTTCCATTGTGTTCACAGAAACATTTTAGACAGATAGGTGATCAGATGGCATTTGGCACTTCAGGTGAACATGGAGACAAATCCAACCTATCCAACCTGGCAAGAGTGGAGGGCCTTTTGAGATGGTGCAGCCACCCTGGATTAAATGGCAGCTTAAAGTGTGAGACTTTAGATCAGTGAGGGGCAATTAAATCTGTTGTGTGCGTGTGTGAGTGTGAGATTGTCAGCGAGCATGAGTGTGTGTGTGTGCTTGTCAGAGTGCGTGCGGGAGTGCGAGAGAGAGAGGATTACCTCAGGGGAAGAGTAGCTAATCCACACAGTCGGGGAGACACAGACACTGAGAGGCTCAAGGTCAGGTAAACAAAACTCTGCCATACCTGACATCAAGATCCCTCAACTAGAAGCCATCAGAGTCAATGAAGTCCTGCTCTCTGACCAAACACTCTCATATGAGCGATGATATACCTGAGACATGTGGACTACTAAAAGAAATATGATTATAAATATTATAAAACTCACACTTTTTCAGAATGCATGTAAGATCTAATCATACAGAATAATAATGAAGATGTAATAACGTAAGGAAAACCTCACAAATTTCACATGTGAATGCTCAAATTACATGAGTACACGTGTGAACGTGTAAAATAATAAAATAATTGATGTGACATCAGGGGTTCAACCGTAATTTTACAAAGCTACGAGAATAGTTTTTGTGTGCAAAAAAAAAACAAAAAAAAACAGCTTTATTCAAATTTGTCTCCTCTACACTAGCGCCATTTTGGAGAATACCCACTGAACGCAAACAGTGTATGCCCTTCTGTGTCAGCTGCGCCACATGGATATGTTTTCTACATTTTCTACTTTGTATCCGTGTGGATACAATGTATCCGTGTGGTGCAGCTGACACAGAAGAGCATGCGCTGTTTGCGTTCAGTGGATATTCTCCAAAATGGTGCTAGGGTGACGCGGGGCAGACAAATTTACATTTACAAAATTTCAAATGTACAGTGTAACAATGAATTGATAAGTGTTATCATGTATTAACTATGGTTATAATAATTCATGAGATTGTACAATGCATTATAAGGTGCATTACAAGGCATAATTAATACTTTTATAATGCATTATACATAAATGCTTTAAGTGTTAAAGATAATGCTTTAAACCCTATCAAGCCTGACATATAAAATAGTAGTCCTTTTTAATGGAACAGTTTATTGAAGCTTTAGACAAAATATCAAAAAAAAAAAAAAAAACGATTTTGAAATATTACTAATATAGAAGCTATATTTACATTTACTTTATAAAAATCAGCAAGATTTCACAGCAACACTACAATTACAATAAAATACCTTTCACTTGCTAAAAAAAGGTGCAAATTATGAATCCGAGGGCAGACATCATGTAATAGATTGTGTGCAACAGGGATTTTTTTTTTTGGATCATGTTTTGATTATGTTGATAATTTAGAGGCCTTAGAAATCCATGCATCAAATATGATACAATAGGCTTTACAGGGTCAATAATACCCGTTTACTGGCTTTTGACTGGTTCAGATTAACGTACTTGTTACAGAAGTAGGACTCGGACTGCGTGACGTAATGAGAACAGGTATTTATTGACAGGCTTAGCCTTAGAGGATATGGAATTAAACAGAAATTGGAATTGGAAAAAAACGGAATTGGCTTAATTGATTCAAAGCATTTCTCCCATCACGACTTTCTTATAGGAGAATTGGAGTCTTTTTTTCAAATTCACTGAATTTGAACGCTTCTCACTGGACTAAGCTGTTTTGATCTGCCGCTGAGCTAAATTAACGATACATAACTTAACGTTACTGGACTGACAAGTTAAATGAACATTACTGTCTCATTTAGCATTTGCCGTTTCCCATTTATAAATGTGATAATCATATAATAGTTAACCTATTACTAGTTTTTGATTAAGTATTGATAATTGTGAAACTTACCTGATATTTAAAATGAGTAATTTCATGAAAGACTTTATCCATAAGGAATACCAGTAATCATGCTAAATAATCGTGATTTCAGTATTGACTAAAATAACTGTTTATATTTTTGGCATAATTGAGCAGCTCTAACAAATTTCCTACTTCATCTGTAAAATGTTTCTTCTTCTGCTTCCTCTTATCACAGAGGAAGGAGCGGATGAAGAAACCTTTATGCTATTGGATGACACCAGCATTGCAGCACTAATTCCAAGAATTGGTCTCAGGGTTAAATTCAAGAAATTTCATTCATAGTTTTTGGGAGTAAGTTTATACTAAACCATGATGATTTCATTTTTGATCACCACTTTTTCATCACATGTTTCAAATGCAACCGATCAATTCCAGGGGACACGAAATAACTTTTTGCATGGCATTAATAGTGCTAGCACTTACTTCAGATGCTGTGAGAATGGCTGCAACAGAACACTGTATAAGAGGCACATATTAAAAGAACATATTTGTGATACAGTACCTTCCACAACAGATAATTCGCACAACCAACATTTTCCAGTGCAGTCACCATCAGAAAACACGAATACATCAACAACATTTGACTCTGGGGCTGATGAGGAAACTGACAACTGGGATGATTTAGCAGAGGAAGATATCACATACCGAGTGGCATGCTTTCTTGTGAAGCTTAAAGCACAATCAAATCAAACCTATTCTGCAATTAATTACATGGTGAACCACACATCTACTTTGATCACTGATATTTTACAAACTTGCAGACGAAGACCATTGATGAACTTGGATTCTGACTATAAACAAATGAAGGATTTTTCATTAAGCCAGAGACTCGACAGTTTCCAGGAATTTCATATGTCCAGCATTTGGATGCATCTACTGGAAGTGTGAAACAGATAGCAGTCCAGGACACCTTTCAGTATGTACCTTTGAAACCTGTTCTTAAAAATATCCTAGAAAGTCCAGGTACTATGGAAAGAATCCTTGCGCACAAGCAAAATGAAGAAGGAGCCCTCATCGATTACATTGATGGTGAACTCTACAAAAGCAGCCATCTGTTTTCTGAAGAATTTTCCATTCCACTCGTCCTGTTTAATGATGATTGTGAAATTGTAAATCCTATCGGCTCCAAGACTACAATTCACAAACTGGGCCTAATTTACTTTCAGATCAGATGTTTACCACCTGAGCTGTTGTCTTCCTTGTCAGCATGCTTTTTGTTGGCCGTATACAAGTCAGACGATGCCCAGACATATGGCATGGACTCTGTTCTTCAATGCATTGTTAATGATTTGAAGGATTTAGAACAAAAGGGATTCCGAGACAGAGACAGAACAATTTCGTGGCACTGTAAAGGTTGGTGTTGCCCAAGTGTCTGGAGACAATCTTGCCCTAAACTCTCTTGGTTTCGCTGAAAGTTTTGCAGCAAATAGTGTCTGTCGCTTATGCAAAATTAAGTCAAGTCAGGTCAAGCCAAGTCACCTTTATTTATATAGAGCTTTTAACTATGTAAATTGTGTCAAAGCAACTGCACAATATCAAAAAAGGAAAATAGTGTGTCAATAATGTAAAATGAAAAGATTCAAAAAAAGATTTTCAGTTAAAGGAATTTCATTATTGAATTCAGTGATGTCATCCTCCAGCTCAGTTCAGTTTAAATAGTGTCTTTGCAATCAGGTCGACGATATAGCTGGAAATGAAGTGTCCCCAACTAAGCAAGCCAGAGGCGACAGCAGCAGTCTTCATACCCAGACAGCATTCAGATTTGTTGCGCAATGCAGTGAATTACAACCAGGATTTACAGACCAATAATCCTGCAGAAACATGCCTTAAACGAAGATGTGTCCTAGACGAGCTTGCATTCTTCCTGTTGTTTAGAATGTCACGCCAGATATCATGCACAATATTTTAGAGGGTGTTGGCCCACTAGAGGTGAAACTAGTGCTGTCAAAACTTATAGCTGAAGGTTGATACTCTTGATACTCTCAACTATAGGCTCACAAGCTTTGATTGGTGCAATAAACCATCAGTCCTGACAAGCCAAGAACTTAAAAACCCCAGCACCACCACACATCAGACTGCAGCACAAATGTGGTGCCTATTACGATTCCTTCCTCTTATGATAGGTGACTTAATACCACATGACAACAAGCACTGGGAATTGCTGCTTCTGCTGCTGTCTTGTATGGAAATTATATTTTCCCCGTCCCTGACTCCAGAGGCCAAAACATACCTCAGATGTCTTATTCAAGACCATCATACACTCTTCCAAGAGTTGTTCCCTCATTTCCATTTAAAGCCGAAACACCATTTTATGATTCATTATCCATCTACGTTCAGATAGGTCTAGTTAACTTTTGGACAATGAGATTCGAAGCAAAACAGGTTTTTTAAAAGACTAAGCCATGTCACATATAATTTCAAAAATGTCACAAAGACTATGGCATACAGGCACCAAATGATGCTGTGCTTTCAGCTGTTGACAGGCAGGTTGTTCAAAAAGGAAACTGAGATTGGTCCAGGTCAAAACTCTGTTATTCAGTTGGTCGAGGATGTCCAAGATGTTACTGGTGGCTTGGAAGATTTTCCACTTCCAGTAATATTTATATCCCGGCATGGGTCAAGGTTAATGCCACAGTATACAGACCAAGGATGACCGTTTAATAAGCTAATAGTTCAGAGACAGACAACGGTTTCTTTCAGTCATCATTACTTTGCCTACACTGTTGTTCCTGACCAGGAATTGGAAGCACTTAGTGTCAATGAACTGCATGATTTTCACCCATTACATGCAGTTAAGTCACTTGACTGTGATGATGACCATTCCTACATTCCATTAAGGTATCGCCGTTTTTAGTGCTCCATGCACTATCGCCACTGTATTCAGTTCCTCTCTCTATGTTCCCTTTTAAGCTAACTCATTTACCTCAGAATGTGCATGCAAGCACCTCTTTACATACAGTTCTCATACACTGGTCACTATGGGTTGAGCGGGTTTGGGTAGATAAATACACATGTATGAGTATTGGGAAGGGTGAGACCAATTCTGCATAGATACACCGAACATCTATTATACAGGTACACAGAACTGTAATTTTTAGTCATTGCTGATAATAATGCTTGATAATTAATTCATGTTTTTCCTTTTAAACAGTCTCTGGGCCATAGCCCCATCAACAATCAATTATGTCCCAATCAGCCTGTAAGGAATGAGCCACCAACACTAACTGAGACAATAGTGGAAAGCTGCGAGACGAGAACAACAAGCAACTCCACATTTGTAATTATGACTTGTGAGACACTTGAATTTGAATTTTAGGCAATTATTTTGTGTTTGTTTGTCCATACATTCTTCTTTTTACAGGATATACGAGAAATACTTAGAAAATCTGGAGGATCAGCATTAATAACATCCTTAGAAAGGGACAGACACCTAAGCCTCAAGGAGAGACGTCAGATGGTGTGGTTGTTGGTTTCTCATTTGATGGAGAGATTTGGGGAAAAGTGAGTAGAAATATTAAATTATAATCACTTGACAAATTCACTTAAATAAAATTACAAAAATAAGGTCTATATGAATGTCATATGTTCGTTTCTTTGTAAAGCCCAACAGCTGAGATCAAAAAGAGATGGCTCTGGCACTAACTTGCCAGTTTCCTTGTCTGAAAAATAGTGAGGGAAATGGATATGTAAGTTGTGCTGACATATTATGATTAAAAGATAATCACAGACTGACAATGGTAACCAGTCCCCACTTTGTTATGACTGATTTTAATTTTTGTTTATATTTTTGCAGGAGGCATGGTATACACCTGGTCGTTATCTTCACCCTGCAACTGGGTACTTATAAGAAAGACTGCGCAACATGAGGAAATGCCTTACAGCCCCACACAGCCAGAGACAGTACAGCCAGCAACAACCATGTCAGAATTCCATCCTTGACCAAGTTTTCCACTGCCAGGTTAGAGCTTGGTATAGGTTATGATGGATATATATATATATATATATATATACACACTCACCTAAAGGATTATTAGGAACACCATACTAATACTGTGTTTGACCCCCTTTCGCCTTCAGAACTGCCTTAATTCTACGTGGCATTGATTCAACAAGGTGCTGAAAGCATTCTTTAGAAATGTTGTCCCATATTGATAGGATAGCATCTTGCAGTTGATGGAGATTTGTGGGATGCACATCCAGGGCACGAAGCTCCCGTTCCACCACATCCCAAAGATGCTCTATTGGGTTGAGATCTGGTAACTGTGGGGGCCATTTTAGTACAGTGAACTCATTGTCATGTTCAAGAAACCAATTTGAAATGATTCGAGCTTTGTGACATGGTGCATTATCCTGCTGGAAGTAGCCATCAGAGGATGGGTACATGGTGGTCATAAAGGGATGGACATGGTCAGAAACAATGCTCAGGTAGGCCGTGGCATTTAAACGATGCCCAATTGGTACTAAGGGGCCTAAAGTGTGCCAAGAAAACATCCCCCACACCATTACACCACCACCAGCAGCCTGCACAGTGGTAACAAGGCATGATGGATCCATGTTCTCATTCTGTTTACGCCAAATTCTGACTCTACCATCTGAATGTCTCAACAGAAATCGAGACTCATCAGACCAGGCAACATTTTTCCAGTCTTCAACCGTCCAATTTTGGTGAGCTCGTGCAAATTGTAGCCTCTTTTTTCCTATTTGTAGTGGAGATGAGTGGTACCCGGTGGGGTCTTCTGCTGTTGTAGCTCATCCGCCTCAAGGTTGTGCGTGTTGTGGCTTCACAAATGTTTTGCTGTATACCTCGATTGTAACGAGTGGTTATTTCAGTCAAAGTTGCTCTTCTATCAGCTTGAATCAGTCGGCCCATTCTCCTCTGACCTCTAGCATCAACAAGGCATTTTCGCCCACAGGACTGCCGCATACTGGATGTTTTTCCCTTTTCACACCATTCTTTGTAAACCCTAGAAATGGTTGTGCGTGAAAATCCCAGTAACTGAGCAGATTGTGAAATACTCAGACCGGCCCGTCTGGCACCAACAACCATGCCACGCTCAAAATTGCTTAAATCACCTTTCTTTCCCATTCTGACATTCAGTTTGGAGTTCAGGAGATTGTCTTGACCAGGACCACACCCCTAAATGCATTGAAGCAACTGCCATGTGATTGGTTGATTAGATAATTGCATTAATGAGAAATTGAACAGGTGTTCCTAATAATCCTTTAGGTGAGTGTGTGTATATACAGTGGTTCCTAAAGGATTTTTTCCAACTGTGGTGGCAGGACTATTTCCCATGGGCCACACCCCTCCCCACCCAAGAATCACGTGCACTCAGAATTGAATTTATTATAACTAAAAAAGACAAGTAAATAATAAAATATGAACAAATAAATTAATGACAATCAATAGCACAAACAAAAACAAGATACAAATTAATTCTGTAATAATCTATTCAACTGTATAATAATACTGGATAGTCTTCACTGTATAAAGTGACAGTAATGACAGACAGCAGCAGGTGACAGACCTCATGCAGGGCTTACACTGTAAGCATAGTTTTCTTTTTAGGAGCGCTTGTCCTCCTAATTAAAAAAAATAAAAATAGGAGCACCTTCTGATCAATAATCAAAAATTCTGATAAAAAATTTGCCTTCCTAATACGAGGTGATATTTCACTCCTTAAAGTGATTTACAGGGTCCTTTACTTTTTATCTTTGGCATTTTTCTAACTTTATTAAAAGTTTGTCATTATGTCCAATTCAAAAAATGTTATTTATAAGCTTTTTAGAATTTCTAATTTAAACAATATAATAAGCCGTAGAATAAGACAAATAAGTTAGCAATCATATGAAATTAGTATTAATAAAAAATAATTTGCACTACAGCGGTGGCACAGAAGAACATAAAAGTGACTTGTAGTTACGTTTAATGAGGCTCAGAGGTGGCATGAATGCAGTTAAATTCATAAATTCATGTTGAGATTAGTGTTTTAAATATAAAATGTTGAATATAGAAATATTTAATGATTTAAATAACTGAAATTATACTTTAAAAATTAATCTGAAACCGCCAGCAGGTGGCAGTATGTCACTGATTTTATCACTGAATCATTCATTCAATTGATTCGTTCGAACAGCTGATTCGTCCAGGAATGAAGCAAGTGACTGTGTTTATGAATGGGTAATCATGAATCACTGACTCACTAGATTTGTTTAAACAGGCAGTTCATTCATGAATGAAACACCGCTGTGTTTGCTTTTAGAGATGCAGCGCAGATTTTACTATATTTGGAACTATTTTCCTTGATGAAATGGCACAAAATCAGGCAGTAGTGTTATATTCAGACAACATAAGTCACTTAAAATTAACTTCTTGTATTAAGTGAAAGTGACGTGACATACGGCCAAGTATGGTGACCCATACTCGGAATTCGTGCTCTGCATTTATCCCATCCAAAGTGCACACACACAGCAGTGAACGCGCACACACACTGTGAACACACACCTGGAGCAGTGGGCAGCCATTTATGCTGCGGCGCCCGAGGAGTAGTTGGGGGTTCAGTGCCTTGCTCAAGGGAACCTCAGTCGTGGTATTGAGGGTGGAGAGAGCGCTGGACATTCACTCCCCCCACCTACGGCCCGAGACTCGAACCCGCAACCTTTGGATTACGAGTCCAAATCTCTAACCATTAAGTCACTCAAAAACTCCTTCCTATTAAATCAATATCACATTTGCAAACTCCCTTAATAATCTTGAAAAGCTGTCACTCTCAGTTTATCGCGATCTGTAGGCCACAGAAAACGGTCTATAAAAGTTAAATTCATAAATTCATGTTGAGATTAATGTTTTAAATATAAAATGTTGAATATAGAAATATTAAATGATTTAAATAACCAAAATTATACTTTAAAATGAAACTGAATTACCGGACTTGCGTCGCTCCCAAGTCACTCACTCCCGAGTCTAACTCGTGAAGTCAGAACTACCGAGGATGCAAGTCCGAAATTTGTGTAATTTGGTATTGAGCAATCCGCGCAGACCTACGTCACCAGACTATTTGCCTAATCGTCTCGGTTCTTTAGACTTTGACTGTCTGGAAACGCAGACAGCAACAGGTCTGCAGGAAAAAAAAAGTTCCTCTGAAAAAAGTTCCGGGACAAATTGTTCCAGGTAATATCGGTGGAAAAGCGGCTATACAGTATATGGTAACAGTCACAAAAAGAGTATACTTTTAGGACATAGAATAAGTAGGAGCAGTGGTTCTCAACTAATATCCTAGAGTATTCCAACTTTAAACATGGAATGTCTTTGTTTTCTTTGTACTCTACGTGTCTCTCTCAATTTTTTTCCACATTATAATGTTTTAACTTTAACAGAGTCTGAGTTGCCTTCGGCTGACATTCACACAATGATTGAGTGGCTGAAGAACAACAGAAGCCCTCGCAGTCAAGTTGAGGAGTTCATGAAACGTACAGCACCTCATCGGGCTGCGTGGAATCGATCTTCTGGAACAAAAACTATTGAGGAAATCAATAGAGAATATCCTAGACTTCGTGACTGTCCTGGAATGGTGACTCGTGAGTATAATGATGTGCAGTATACACAATTTTCTGAAGGGTTGTCTTAGCCTGTAGCAGAAATCCTACATTAATTAAACTAAAATGCTTCAGATTATCCATTCTTTGTTGCAATCTACCATATATTAATAACAACTCCTTTATGAATTCTGGGCTCCTGCAAATGATTGTAGATCCCCACAAAGATTGTTAAAATGAAAACCGTAAGCTTAGTTTTTTTTCCAACTTGTGCTTTCTCTTTACTTTTCTCATTTAAAGGTGTTCATGCAGAAATTGCCTTTAAAACCGTTCCTGCCATCCTGCCATCTGCACCATACCGCACAAATGGAAAAATGGTGCGCCCAACATACACTGAAATGAAGCAGTCCTGCACTGACATTCAACCTGTAAGTAAAAGCAATACTGCAAAATCATGTGTTAAAATTACAGTGCTCTGTGTAGTAAAAGTCACCTTTATTTCTTTTGTATAAGACACACTTTGTACAATACAGATCGTTCAAAGAAGATATTTTGAGCAAAATTGATGACAGACTTTTAATTTTGGGGGGAATTATCACTTTGACTAATTAAAATTTGCTATAGTTTTAACCAATTTAAACTAATTTTTAAAGCTATTTTATACATGAAATACAATCACAATGCATTTCAACTGAACTTTATTTATTCTTTTAAGGTTGGCACTAATATGGTGCAGTACTTGAACCACGAGACAAGCCAGAATCCACATGTCCTGGTGCTTGGTGACAAGGAAAACTCCTCCCAAGTTTTTATAATATTCAACGGCGAGGCGATGGAGCAGGAGACATTACTTCAAGCAGTGGATCTGTGTTTTAAAGTTTTCTTTGTGTATGATATCAACTACCCAAAGCCCTCTTCTCCCATTTGGGAGTTTTTGGAGCACACAGTTTTTAATATTCCAGTTAAAAACCCAAAAAAATCTCCTGCTTAAAAACTTTGAACTTTTTATTTTACTGATCATCAGTAGGTCCAGCAGATTTTTATTATTATTATTACTTATGTTTATTACTTGTGTTTATGATTATTTTTATTTTATTGCTATGTTTATATGCTATGTTTGTTTTATTTGTGAACTGTATGTGTATGTTTTAATATGAATATAAATTGACACATTTGTTGGTTTTGAATTCAGTGTACATCTTGAAAATGTCTGTGTTGTGTGTGCACATTTGTTTTGAATGTAATATTTTTATACATTCTTGTAAATTTAAATAAAATATTTCAGAATATACTTGTTAAAAATGTATTATTTGCATATTTAAATAAAATCTGTAATTTAAAACAAAGTAGTTTCATAATGTAGTTTTATTAAGTACTTTTTTAATAAAAATACTGATGTGAATTAATATAAATAAATATCTCAACTGTTGGGTAACTAAAATAACCCATAGATGGAAAGGTGCTATTCCAACCCATAGTTGGGTTATCTTTAACCCAACATTTTGTAGTGAGTAGAATTAATTTCAAACCTGCACCAGGTGGTTTTGTAAAGATCAAACAGAGACACAAAAATGTTGGAAGGATTTTACAACTCATATCTATTAGTATGCACATGCAGAGGCAGACAGAGAGGAGGGATTGTCCTTTGCTGTGGCATTGTCTGCCGTGTGAGTGATGAAGTGTTCTGCTAGCCGGGAGACAGTGGAGGCTTAACCTGATTTAGTGTTCAGAGCACATAGGGCCATTTCCACAGAGCGAGAGGATGGAGGTGGAGTGTGTGTATGTGTGTGACAGTGGTGCATGCGTGTATACATGTCTCTTAAGCTTACAGCCTTCCCCCAATCCTCATTCATCGCCATGCCTCTCCCAGAACCGAAAATAACTCCAGAATCTCTCCCGCTTTTTCCACTAGCGAAGGATTTTTAAAAATCTTCCAAGTGTGCCACACTCCCCTAAAACTACCTCCTAACCCTTTATCTAGCCTTTAACAACATCTGCTGTTATAGTTAGTCTCAGGCCAAACTCTGATTGGCCGTGGCCCTCGGTCTCGCAACCTTTTTCCTGTTCGGCTCAAAGCAGTTCTCAGTTGGGGGATAATGAGAGAGATGAATAGCACTCCGGCATGAAGGGCTGTAAAGGTAAGTGCTAAATTGCTTGCCATACATCCAGAGAGAGAGCTGAGGGAAGGGGAAATGGCCTTTCCAGTAGGCAGCAGTGACCCCTACTGCGTGGACACCTGCTCTGGTGCTGCTCTGAAATGCTCGGATGAGGATTAACCGTGCAGAAGAACAGAGGAGATGGGTGCAGTGGGAGACTGCACTAGAGATGGGGGCTGCAGAGGCTGGAGGTGCACAATAAAAAAAGAACAGAATTCTTCTTAGTGCAGTTTAGTCTGTTACTATACAAAAGAAGTTTGGAAGTTGGATAGCTGAGATTCATGCAAATTCATGAGGCAACTGCTAGTGCTTGATTGACAATCTGGTAAAAATGAACAATATCAAGACTATTCTGTTTCAATACATGAAGGGAGATTGCATTCAAACTATATTTCAGGTGTTCTATAATGTTTACATTGTGTCCACCGCAACAATGAGTCTCACACATATTTATCAATCCATCTGAATTACCATAAAAGAGCATGCAAGAATGACCCTTATGAAAATTATTCGGCACTAATAGCTTGTTGGACTTCATATCAGCACTCCTGGAATGCTGCCCATCCAGTCAAATGGAAAAACGTGAACTAACTGTTGAATAATACATGTGTTAGTTTATCAACTCTGTGTCATTCTAGATATGAATGTTTGCAAAAAGTTATACAGTAAATGTGCACTGTTGTTAAAAAGTTTAGGTTGAGTAAGATTTTATGAAAATTATTGTTGTTGTTTTTTTCTTTTAAAGAAATGTTTATTCAACAAGGACGCATTAAATTGATTAACATGTTGAAATAAATCTTGTTCTTTTGACATTTCTATTCATCATAAATCTTGAAACAATATGTATCATAAGAAATATTATAACAAACATATCTTGAAAATCAAATCAGCATTTTAGAATGATTTCTCAAGTAGCGTAAATTTACAAAATGACCAGTAAAGTGGCTGAAATATGTTTGAGTCAGTGTTTCTGCCAGCCAATATTTCCAATGACTCTTAAGTTTCAGATTGTTTCAGTACTACTTGCGCTTATGCATTTTATTGGGTATATTTGATCTGAATGGGGAAATAAAGTACACCATACTAATATTTTGGAGATGTTTTCTATAAGTAAAATAATAAAAATAACATGGGGCATATGGAACAGAAGATTTATGTACAGGTTTGTGTATTGTGTACTGTATTTACAGCTGTATAAACAAATATGAACATGTATTTACATTATATATACCCAATGTGCCAGTAGTAGATGTGAAGCTGATTAAGGTCAGTAGAAAATGCAGTCCTTACAAAAAAAATAAAAAATAATTATAATATTTGTCATAGCACTTCATACTGTTGGATCTTTAAATCGTTTCAATTCCCTTTGCAGTACGAGAGCTACTACTGGTGCACAACTACTATGAATGAATTTGCAGTTTAACAATAGCAGATGAATGTTCTGAATCCTAGTTTTATTCTTTGAGTATTACACCAGATTAGATCTGGCACTATATACATTTACATTTACATTTAGTCATTTGGCAGACGCTTTTATCCAAAGCGACTTACAATTGGGGAATACAAGAAGCGATTCATCTTGAAGAGGCAATCAGACAGGAAGTGCTCGTAACACCAAGTCTCAGTCATTGTTCAAATAAGTAAAAGCTAGCAAGGGAAGGAGAGAAAGATAGAGGGAAAGATTACGTTTTTTTTTTTTTTTGAGTTTAGGATGAAGTTAAGTAGTGCCGATATAGTTAAATATATTAAGGTTCTGCAATATAGAAATATATTGTGGAAACTTAAATTCCTGTAAAGCTGCTTTGCAATGATTTAAACTTGATGATTCAGTAACTCAAATGAAAATGTAATGGTCGTAAGCATTTTATTAATTCATGCAGTTCATGTCTATCAAACATCAGACTGATGCAAAAGGGCTTGTTTCTCAGCGGTCTCTATAAATAGTTGTAAAAATGCACAGTTCGTTTTTCCTGCACTCAGCATAGACAAGTGCAGTTTGTTTGCTAACTGAAACCATACTGAGAGTATATCATTAGTTTATCAGCTTATCTTTTGTTCAGCTCAGTGGGAAAGAAATAGCAGATGCTAAGCTGGTTTAAGACATAAAACTGACACTCTGTTAACTTTCAGCTCAGCCCAAGCTGCTATGATTTACTAAGTGGCTATTTAAAATAGTGGAACTTGGTCTGGTTTATTCACCTTTTATGATGCAGCACATCCTTTGCTATAACTCAATACTGGGTGTATTTCACCTGAATGCAGTACATATACTCAGTGCATCCATTAAATATAATCGAATGAACATGAAACATGAGAAGGCTAATTCAGATGTTCTTATAAGTTCTTTTGAGAAATGAAATAATTTGTTAGCTTGACACTTTTAATCCAACCTGATATATATTGGTCCATTTAAATAACTGCCAGACTAAAACTAAACATATTACACACCCCATGAAATCAAAATGAGAGTTTTGTGGCTTTTAGACCATGTCTATTAAGGTTGAGGGCATCTAAATTAGCTATTTTATTGCTGTAAGAGCTCTCTGGATGACCTGAGGAATTGAAGGTGTTTATTGCAGGGTTTTGGTTTATTTCCAACAGGCACATTTTTTTCTCAGCCATCTTTAGTTTAACAGGTGCCTGGAGCAGTTGGGGGTCGGGATCTTTCATGGCACTAGCAGACCCCCGAGTTTAATTACATCCTGTGTGTCACACCAAACATCTGTCATGTATGAAAGTTATCTTGAGGCAGGCTGCTTCCAGAATCAAATCACCAGGGGTGTTTTCTATTCTGAAATTAGATAGGATGCTCTAGTAAAGTGAAGATGGAATGTACAGGCAGAATTAGAATCTATCTATTGGACACAATTTTTTCCCCATCCATCGCTATGGTTATCCCTATGTCAATCATAGCAATTACGAGTGTGAATCCCGCATTTAAATGTCTCAGCAGAATCAAAAACAAAACTTTTATTCAAATTCTGATTTGATTATACACTAATCATATTCTTCATAATCAGAAAATCAAGATTCTGCTGCACAAGAACGTCTGTTCCGTCAATGAAGCAGCTCATTGTAAAGATCAACAAGCATGCAGAACTAAGATGTTTTGAGTGGTATTGAGGGTTCAAGAGATCAACAGACATGTCTGTGATTGGCTCAAGTGCTCAACGCTGCAAAACCACATTGTAAACAGAAAAATTTGATGCTGGCGCAAACAAAAGCATATGCACTAGAGCATTTGCCAACTCTGTTTCACTGATATTCCATTATTACAGTTTCAACTGAGGGTGCGCTTGCTTTTGTTTAAGGGTGCTTAGCACCCTCTAGAACCCCCATAGACTCGGGTTTGTCCTGAGTTGTGATCACAGGGCAGTCATGGCCTAATGGATAGAGAGTTGGCCATGTAACCCGAAGGTTGTGGGTTCGAGTCTCAGGTCTGGCAGGGATTGTAGGTGGGGGAAGTGAATAACCAATACTCTCTCCATCCTCAATACCACGACTGAGGTGAGACCCTTGAGCAAGGCACCGAACCCTCCCAACTGCTCCCTGGGTGCCGCAGCATTGGCTGCCCACTGCTCCGGGTGTATGTTCACTACTGTGTGTACACTTGGATGTGTTAAATGTAGAGCACAAATTCCGAGTATGGGTCACCATACTTGGCCACACACACCACTTCCCTTCCCTAAAGTACAATTATCAAGTAAAATTACATCTTTATTCAATTTTAAATGATTACTACAAAACATTCTCTGTTAAATAAAATACTGTTTATGCTGTACTAGCACAAGATTAATTCTACCAGATAAATAGCACTAACTTTTGTGAAAAGTAAGCTGACATGTTTGGGCTGAAAATTATGACAATGGCTTCCTTTAAATGCTTGTGCTGCAGTACTACACCAGAGTAAATATTGTGTGGACTGCAGTGGATTAGTGAATGAAACATAGGCATTTGTGGAGAAATCCTATAGTGTTACAACTGTTTAGTGAATTCACCGAAGTATTTTAAAAAGCTGATGGGATGATTCCAGACTGATGGTCTGGCTGTAACAATGGGCTGAGTCCTAATGCAAGTGCAATGGATGGTGTTTGAGGAACGGGCAGGCTTCTGTACTAACAGGCTTTGGCAGCCTGCCAATGGAGCTCCGGCAGCAGAGATGAAGACTTGGCTGCAGCACAAAGAGGCAAAAGAAGCACATAAACCTTCAGTGAAGGGGGAGATATGTTGAAAAAAGGCAGGAGAGTAGAGAGGGAAGAAAATGACAGAGATGAGATGAAACAAAAGAAAGCTGAGAAATGGGTGGAGAGAGAAGTATTTGGGATTCAAGAAAAAGAGAAAGAAATGAGAAGAGTACTGGGGTCAGATGGAAAGGGAGGAAGAAGAAGAAAAAGAGGAGAATAAACTGTCAAGAGGTAGGCAATGTGGCAGAACCAGGGGACACAGAGTGGAGCTCTGCCTCGATGGGATTGTAGAACAATAGGAAGAACAATACAATGTCTCTACACTTTGCTCCTTCAATGAGGCTTTGTCGCTAAAAAAGCACTATATCAATTGATGTTTTGGATAATGTACTTTCCAAGCGGGAAGAAAAGCAACAAACACTTTCTACACAAAAAACTAGGTTACCCAGAGAATTGTCAGGTGGTGTGACAATACTGTTTCTGACGATATCTAGGTCATGCCAGAGAGATGAATGTGCTGTAGGCGTGAGGAACAATCAGATTAATTATGAATAAAATTAATTACAATTCCTCATTGGGTACATCAAGGATCGAGTATATAGGCTATAACATACTACATCATGTGGTTTTTACCATGAATCTGTCTGTTGCAAATTATCAGTTGTTCTTATTTAAAAAAAAAAAAGTTTCTAAAACTAAAGTGTGTCATTGTTTTACGTTAAAATACTTCAACTAAGCCTGCAAGTCTATAAAAACTGTGTCTCTGTGCTGTTTTCAAAACAGTGCTCTGTTTATTTGACCAGCCTGACATAGCAACACTGGCTCAACCAATGGGGTAATGTGTTTTTTTTTGACCAATGGCAAATTAGCAGAAACTCATTCGAAAACTAATTTCAGAAACTCATTCAAAAAATAAGTATTTCTACTCAGCAATGCAAAAAACACACAATTCACCCTTAAGGACATGATAATTCCCCACGACCTTGTACTCAGAATAAAAGACCAAACTGTTAAGTGAAGATAATATAATTTTTAAAACACCTACATAGATTGCAACTGTTAGTTTAAGGCAGAAAGGAAAATTAATAATTTTTACTAATGAAAACATGACACAGAAACATGCACAGATACTGTACTTATTTTGTCACCTTCAGTCAAACTGATCGCTAGAAATGTATTCAGCAGAGATTATCCAGCAGTCGCTTAAGTCTGGTAGGTACATATTCCCACCATCCATACTCAAATCTACATCCATGTATGGTTTATGTTAAAATGTGGATGTCAAGCCAGTCAATATAAGTATAATAAGAGCATCCTCTTCTCCCTTCCTCCTCCCCAGTCCTTAAGCTTGTGTTACTCTCAGCTTCCAGACCCACCAACATGATTGACAAGTACACTGTAGCATGGCATGAGTGATGTTCACCTGCGTTGTCCAGCCTGCCAAACATTCATGTGGAAAACGAAAAGGTCAGCAGTGATCTATGGGACGCGTGTTTGCCAGCTAGGCACAACAAGACTTCTGGACTTCTAATGTTGGAAACCAGGATCACCAACCCATGAAACTCTCTGATTCAGGCTTTACCCCTGCTGTTTGTTTTCCTTGATGCCTTTAGACAGCTCAGAGATAACAGCAGCTCCAGACACGACAGAATCAGATGGCTGAGAGGAAGTGTGGCCTGCAAGCATATTTTGAAGCAATCTGTTCCCCCCAATACATTGAGTACATGTCCAGAGGAAAGAAAAATTATACAGTTAATGAGATCTGTAATACTTTATGTTGTGTGTTTCTCCTACAAAATGAGATTAAATGGAGAACAATGGACAATTGATTTAGTCCCCTGCAAACTGTTCACAATTTGTTTTAGCATATTATGGTACAGTACTTGTTACTTTGATATTTATACTCTGTCTCTCTGAGAGTGTTTAACAGAGGTTTATCAGGTTAAAATATACTGACTTTTCATTTGGTAATCTACAGTGCGATGTATATTACCACTCGCATACAAGTAAACTAAATTAGAATGCAAATGCACAAGCAAATAAAAAATATCCTTATACATCTGCACAACCTGTTTTTCACACTCTTATTTATTAGGACTATTCTCTCCAGACTGAAGAACAAATTCTATTCTCTTTCTTCTTGTATTGCCACTTAGTGTAGCTGCAGGTTATTTTAAATAATTCATTGTCTGTGCTTGAGGGTGGAGATACAAAGCATTGCTGATCATTCACAGCAACCCTATTAAGCATTTGCTTCCAGCAACATTTTGTCCAGTCAAATAAACTTTCATTAGCAAGCCTCTTGTTATGTTAATGAAAAAATATATATATATATTTACGTTTACCTATAGACAGTGATGAAATATCGTTTGAATTACACGTGTTTCTTTTTTCTTTCAGAAAGCATGGAATAAAGAAGGACAAATGTGTTCATAATGTGTGTGTTTATAAATGTTAAGTTTTGTTTAAAAATAGTAAAATGTTAAATGTATCACGCCCCTGAAACATCTGAACGTGTGAATCCAATGGGAAGCATCACCTTTACTTTAAAGTCATATGTGTGTACAAACATGTGATAAAAGATGCCACAAAACATCGGCTTCTCATTCTAATAATCACAGGGAGCATTTTAGAGACGTGTTGCAGAAAATCTCTGTAATGTAGGGTTACATGAGAGCAAACGTAGTGGAGCTAAATGCTTTATTTTAGTAAAAAACAAGAACATAAACAAGGACTGGTTAGTATGGCCCTGTTGGAAAAAAATGCTGTAAATACATGTCAGATGAATGGGAAGCTTTCTCCAGGTATTATCTCCTCGGTATGCAGAAATTAACAAACAAGAAACATCTGGATAGAAATGACAGGAGGGATCAAGCAACAGAAAGATGATGAACATGGGAGACAGAAACAGTATAAGACTTGAAGATGAAACAAAAGCATTAATTAAATCCTTAACAAACACAATAACCCTTAAAACCATTACAAACAAACACTAAAACACACTCACAACCATTACAAAATGAATCTTTCACAAACAACTTTCATCTTTAAGATGAAAGAGCACAAATGGAATAGACATCTTGGTGACATACCCATAAAATCAGGGTTTCATCAGAAAGAATGTCAAAGTAACTGTTTTCTATTTTTTATATATTTTAACATTTTATTTTTTCTTATAATGCAAATCTCAATTTTCAGCAACCTTTACATCAGACTTCAGTGTCACATGATTCTTCAGTAATCTTTCTAATGTTGACTTTGTGCTTAAGAAATATTTCTTCTTATCGATGTTTAAAACTCTTGTGCTGCTTAATTTGTTTAAATACATAATTTGTTTTATTTTTTATTTTTTATAAATGTGATGCACTAACACTAACAAGTGTCAAAGACATTTTATAACGTAATAAAAGTTTATTATTATTATTATCTTAAACTTTTGAGCGTTCTGTTCATCAAAGAATTTTGGGGAAAATATCATGGTTTCTAAATAAATAAATAAATACATAAATTAAGTAATAACGTTACACTGAAGACTGGAGGCTGAAGGCTGCTGAAAATTCAGCTTTGCCATCACATTAATAAATTATATTTTAAAATGTAATATTATTTAACAATATTACTGTTTTTTAATCAAATAAACACATCAGAGAGCAGACTTCTTTCATAAATTTAAAAAAATCCAAACATTTGATCCAATGTGTAGGCTATATATATTCTTGTTGGTCAGGAAAGACAGATTATTATTAGCAGTCCTGTTTTGCATTAGGCGTACTAACATGGTTAGTAAGTTAGTAGGTTAGTGTGGTTAAATCACACATTCTTGTGATTTAATTATTATTATTATAATTTTTTTTTAAAGAATGTGCATGAGAGAGATTGAATTTAAGTTGGTTCTCTGTTAAATTTGCAGTGCTAAACTTATATGTTCCAAGAAGTCTATAATCAGAAGCATCTGTGATCACTGGAACTTCAGTATTCCTCCATGTTTTCACCTCTATGTTTACACCAAAAACACTAAATATAAATCTCTACACTTTTAGTGCATATGTCACTGAGACATCTATGGCATATGTGTACTCGTTAGCTATAAGATGTCATTCTTAGGACTTGTTAAAATGTTTTATGAGATTTTGAATTTAGAGAGTATGTGAATACTAATTTTTTAATGAGGTGTTTGTACTCAAATATGATATGTGAAACAGTATCTGATGCTTTCCAGATAATATCCCCATTCACAGATGTCTCACATGCATTTGTAGGGCATTATCTATTGCACACAGTACACCACACAGTAAATAGGAATAACATGGTCCATCTCCAATGAATGTTTTCTGTGCTGTCAAGGGTTTGATTGTCTGTTTTCCTGATTTTCCACTGTGTTAGTGGGTTGTGATGTGTGTGGGCTGTGGGTTCAGGAATGGGATCGTAATCTGGACCTCCAGATGAGTTGGGCTTCCACATAGTGCTGGATCATTGAGTGGGAAGGCCACCCACACTGTGAGAGAACTGTGATGAGACTAAGAGTTGTTGTTGATGTACTGATAATGTTTAAATAATAATATTAATAATAAAACACTGTTTATGTTAATATGACAAGTATGTCAAGACTGAGCTTCCGTATTTAATTCATGGTAATCACTGATGAAGCACTTCTACAGTATTGGGTCTATTGCTTGGGTTCATACAACAGTAGCTCTCGGAGTCTAATTTCAGCACAGAACCACTCTTCAACCAAAGGTCTCTGTGTACTACTGTGGGAGAAAATAATGTGAAGGACATGGGCTTTATCCATCAGACTCTCAATTAAAAGATTAAGGAAAAGGTGTTTCCCTGTGAACACGAAATTGGCTATCATTTCGTAAATAAAGTAGACACCATACCAATTCAAGCATTGAAAAAGCCTATAAATCCAACTACTTAAAAAAACAAAAATTCCCAATTAATGCAAATATACCTCATCCAATAAATAAATAACTCTACAAAAACAGACCTCAGGCACAATAACTAACACTTGTATGATGTTTTTAATTAGCAGAGGTTCTACTCCCAACCTCCTTGTTTTTTTTGTTTTTGAAAGGTTGAATAAAGTTCACTGCAAAAAAAAAAAAATGTTCTGTTATAACATTAATGTACTTCATGAGGACATATAGAAACTAACCCAAACAATGTAGGATGTGAATCACATCACAACTTAAAAAAAGCCAAAAAGACAAAAGGTACAAGAATGAAGAAAAGAACTACAATCCCATCAAACGGTGTGAAAGATAAGAGAAATACAGAACTATTTTTAAAGGTGTTGATGTATTTACTGTATATAAACAATATATTTTATGTTAATTGCAAAACATACAAATGTGTAAGTAGCTTGAGAACATAGGGAGACCTACTCTATTACATCATTCACACTGCTTCATGGGAACAGATGGATGCTACAGAGTGATTTTGGTGTGAACCTCTGATCGGTAGAGATTTTATTTGCAGATTCATGGGTAATGTTATAAAAGGAATTCCACTGAACATGATTATTTCTTAAGAAAACGAGAAATAATAATAAGAAATCTTGCAAACTGCTCAAGAAAAAAAACACATAAAAATCTATAACACCAATGAACAACCTTGTGGCTCATAGATGTCAGTAAAGATTTGTAAGCTATTGTTAAAAATCAGTTCCCATATGGAGGAACTGAATGAGATTTTTACTTCTGGAATGCAAATGTTGCATTAATGCAATATTGTTGCATACCTACATTCATACATGCACGCACACATACATATCTTCCATTAGTCAAACAAACTGACAGTCCTGGCCCAAACTCACACCATTGGATGAGCCAGTGTTTTGGTGTCAGTTTGATCAAGATGCTCAAAAAAATAGAAAAATTCCTGTTAGAAAAAAAAAAAAAAGAAAAAAAAAAAAACCCTTTAAAACCAGCCTATGATGGCTTGCTTTTTTAGCTGGATTAAGCAGATTTCCTAGCCTGGCCAACCTAGCCAACCTGGCATTCAGTTGGTTTACTAGAATGGCCAGCTGGTTTCCCAGCCTGACCAGCTGACAAGTGACCAAGTGCCTTACAAATCAGTAATCCTGTAAAGGTTCAGGTAAATCAATTTAAAACTTACCTATAGTAGTTTTATAGTTGTTTCTGCTTATTAGGCTGGGATCTGAGAAAGTATTTTAACATAAAAAAAATGAGACACTTCACCTTTAAAGAAATTCTAGTAATAATCGTAACCTTTGAGTTTTCAGAAGAGCCAGTGAAAAGTACACAGAGTGACACAGACAGACAGACACACTCACCCACCCCTTCTCTCTCTCTCTCTCTCTCTCTCTCTGTCCATCTCAGTGGTGCCTACAGGCATGATCCTATTTATTACCAGAGCAGAGGGAGCAGTTTGTGTCTGGCTCTAAGGGGGTGATGAGGTAGAGGCTGAGCTGAGAGCTGTGTGAGGACAAACTCTCACCGACATGCCTGCATATCTCCACTCCGTATGCTCTCAGTCACAATCACAATGTGGATCCAGGTAAACATTCCCACACATTCTGGCAGATGTGCCTCTGAAAATCAACTGTAATGCATATGGTACAGTATAAACACAATACTGGCACAATTTAGCCTATTAAAAAGATTGAAGAAATTAAATGAAGAGAGTAGAGATGCTTTGGTTGCAGCCGTACCCATCTGCTTAACTTAAACTTCAAAGTAAGGAGCTCACAGCATGCATTTAGAGAACTTGTTGTTTGTATTTGTGTGGGATTAGCCAAGATTGTTTGAATGCTTCTGAGACTGAGAGGCAGCAATATCTGATTCCATCCCGACATCATCTGCAAACTGTACAAAAAAAACATATTCACTAGCATATTCCCTACAGACACACTGACAAATTTCTTTTAAACCCATCAGGCAGCCAAGAAAACAAGCCACACAAGCTCCTGTCAATACTTAATCAAATACAGATCAAGTCCAAAAACCTTGCACATGTACCCTCAATCCAAATCAATCACCGTAACAGCTGGAATATTTCGTAAAAAGCTGAAGATTGCTTATTGATCAAAGTACAAATTAAATCATCCAAAAGACTTCTTGCTAAGATATAAAAGTGTTGGCATCTTTTGAGTATTAGCCAAAGCGTAGACCAACCCACTCAAGATGCCCCTGCTTGAAAAGCTTTTTAACCTTGCTTTATTATCTCCTCTTATATGCTTTTCTTAAAAATGAATATAATATATATATATATATATATATATATATATATATATATATATATATATATATATATATATATATATATATATATATATATATATATATATATATATATATATATCAACAGCAGTGTTTGCAATGCCATGTGATTTATCCCACATATCTGGCCTGTATTGGATTTGATGAACTTTCTGGAAACACAATCTTCAATCATAAAGAAACAAAGCTAAAAATACAGTTCTGCATGCTAATGTTCTATAGATTTAATAACCTTGACAGAAACAGAACAAAGCTATCATTAATTGTTTTGTGCATAACATCGCAGAACAGAGAATCTAGCTCTTGGCCATTCATGTTAAAAAATATTAAAAACAAATAAAACACTGTGTCTCAACAGCAGTCCTTTTAAATACAGACTAAATTAAGAGTTCATCTGCAAAAATAGATACATTTTTATATTTATTTTCATAAATCATGTTTTTTTTTTTTCTTGAGCATTCCAAGTAATATCAATCAACTGCAGGTGGGTTGTTTTGATGAAGTACTGTGCCCATGTCTTGTAATATCTGTGCGTGCAAATGTTCTGCGCGATCCTCTTTTTCAATATTCTTGAGGTCTGAATTGATTCAGCAATATCGACAAACTTGCTGTTTTGGCAAGGGGCGGGGCAACACTGAAACGCCATCTAAGCTGTTCGCCAATCACAACGCACTGGGACAGCTAACCAATCACAACACATTTAGTTTTTCGGAAGGCGGGCCTTCATCAAACCCGGAACTAATCGAGCCGTTTGTGCCAAGCTGGGGAGAGAGGTATTATAATAATGTAAATTATGTGAAAAATAATGCAATTTTTATTTAGCATGAGAGCATGGTCTATACACCCACAAAACAAAATCAAGACATTGTAAAAGAGCATAATAGGACCCCTTTAAGTCAGAAAAATCATTGAATTTACTTGTACCTGAACTTTAACCCTCAAAGACAGAGAGAGCCGCCAAGCAGCTAAGAATATCTATGCTCTGCGTTTCAGAGATATCTCATTTGTCTTATTTGGATATTCAGAGGCTGCGTAGTGTATGCAATTACGTCATCACATTTTGACAACATTGATTCATCAGAAGAAACCAATGCATTTAGTTTCTCAGAGCCTAACAGGAACTATTGTTGAAGCTTAGTCCAACCCCCGTGCCCAGATTGGTTCAAACTGTTCCATATTCAACCAATAAATGTAGGTTTTGGTCTTTTGAACCACCATTTATGATATTTCGTTGGAAATTTGAACAAATGCAAAGTGAAAGTAAAGTCTGTTGTGGGTCATTATTGGGTCTCTCAACCTATTAGCCACATCCTTAGTTATAAGAGGGTGTGCACACTTATTTTAGGTTTTTACTCCACCTTTCCTAAAAGACTTCATTTTGTTTTTTAATTTAGTTGTACGGGTTATAGTTTACATTAAAGGTGGAAAAAGTTCTGAAATGATTTATCTTTTCTTTTTTATTTTACATCACAGAAACCTGGCATTTTAACAGGGGTGTGTAGACTTTTTATACCCAATGTATATTATTTTTGCTTTACACTAGGGAAATTACAATACTTTCCAGTAATAATTTCTACACTTGAAAGAGATATTTTGAATTTTGTGTGCATTTAATCTGCTAGCTATCAGCAATTTGACGGAAATGGCAGTAGACCTTTTATTTTGAAGGAAAACTCATTTTCAGGGAAAACATGCTTACAAAAACACATCTCGCGACAAATCTAGTGAAATGCTGTAATCATCTGCTGCGAAATAAAGCCTAACTGGTGGCCATTGTGCTCCCAATTGTTCCCAAATAAACAAATTCACTGCATTTATTCACTGTGAACGGAGCTGTGCTGAGGTGTGGAACACCGGATCATGAGCTGATTGCCTGAACGAAGTGTGCACGTCCCTTTGAAACCCGCTGCAAAAACAGACTTGATGAAGGGCTTAAGCCATATTGTGCTTTCGGTTTTAGTTGGACAGATACTGTGCCAAAGCATAATGGCCCAAAACACAACTTTAAAGACCTTTTATGTTAGAATGAAAAGTAAGAAACTACGTTTTTTGCCTGGAAGACCTATTGTTTAATATCGTCATGTGACCATGATAATATCGAGACCGTTTTGATATTGCGATATTACGATATTAATAATATTCATACATCATACTATTGAGAATGAAATGCACTAAATAAACTTATAATCAAATGTGCAATGCAGCAAATGAAAAAGCTATCTTTTAAAATGTAATTTTTTTAAGTCTTAACCTTGTGCCCAGCACTACATGTTCTTGGCTGCTATTTAAAAAATGTAGTAAAATAAATAAGAGCTATGAAGTCAAACACTATGAAATGTGAACAAAGAGAGATTGCTTGTGGATTCTTGTCGCTGGAATCTTGCCCGGTCAACAGTACACAAGATGAATGTTTAAATAATATTAATAATGTTTATCATGGCATTGTATTGTTTACTGTTCTAAACGGGAGGACTGTTTAGGCTTGCACAAGTGAGAATGAGAGCTGGCTGAGCAGAGAAGTAAACACAATTGGAATCCAAGGAGCTTTCAGTGATGACATGAACAAGGCAAAACGTGGTGTATCACATCAAAGGCTTATAGTCACAGGGTTCCAAGACATGGTTTGAGGCTTGTTAGCATTATAACCAAAACCAGTAATAATAGCAAATGCACGTTGATTCCCCTCTCCTCGTTTTTCCAGCCTGACAACCCAGCCCTATCCTCATGCTTCTCTGCCTGCCAATAGCTTGTCGAGACATGCCATTATAATAATTGGCCATTCGCTCTCCATCCCCGGTTGACACAGTGGGAGCATGGTAGCCCATCATTCCAGTAATGACAACACAGTGGAGATTCAAGCTGGATTTCACCAATAATAATGATGATGGTAATAGAGTTAAATGCCAGTGGGCCTCATCATCCCAGAGAGTTCACAGAAAAGGACGGTAACTAAGTTTCAAAGAATTCACAACTGACAATAAAAATCTGAATTTATGAATGTGCATGAGTTCGGACAAAATGTGAAATACTCTTAAAAGAAATAAATAAAAGAAATAAATGAAACTAACTCTCATGGTATTATAAACCTGTATGACTTTTTTGTGGAACACACGGTAAGTTATCTTGAAGAAGTGTGTAGATGAAAAAGATGCCACAGAGTGTTATCAGACATGAAACTATAGCACACTGTAAAAATAAATAAATAAACAAACAAATAAATCAAATCATATTAAAACATCTAAAACACTACATATTCACAGCTTTAATCATAAAGATATATGCATATATGCACTTAACCCAATACAATAGTTATGTGTGGTACTATACAGATCAAAATTTAAGTCGTTAATCGCTGCAAATCTTATCCGATTAACTCTGTGAAGGTGCACATTTTTCATTAAAATGCAAATCACCTGAAAACACAGCATGTCGCGATCTATGACGAAGCAGGTGAGAGCCAGTGTGTGCAGGTGTAAAACTTGTCGTAAAGCTTTGAGGCGTCAGTTTTTGCATGTTAACAAGTATGGGGTTTGAACGTTTAGTCCCTGCTGATGAAGATCACTGAATAAAGGCTAAAGATAAAATGCTTAAACAATTACAAAAATGTTATTGACTTTAAGGTTTTAAAGTCTTGTTTAACATTATGTAATCCTTTGAAATTAATTGGCAGAAGTGAATGAAATGTTATCATTTCATACTAAGTAAATAAGTAACCACACGTTTGGTAAAAAGACATGCAAATACTCATGAGATTGTTGTTGTTGTTGTTTTTTTCTGAGAGTGTATTAAAATAATTTAAACTTTTTGAATCAATTTTTCATGTCGATTAATTTATTTCTTTGTTGGGCATGTAGCCCAATTGTGATAAATTTGGTAACTGCATTAGACTGTGTAGAATATTACTAAATTTACACCTGCAAATATCAAGTGAATTACAATACAAATACATAGACTGGATGTATTTGTCAACCACAAAATAAAACTAAGCAAGATCTTGACCTTTGCTTTATATTTTCAGTTATAGCATTCTAAATCCACTGGATTAGCAGATCCTAATTGTTTCTTGGAATGATATTGTATGTGTCTAAAAGTCTAATGAAATCTATTCCCTTGAGAACAGAGCAGATTGACCACTAAAACACAGGACAGTGGCAATATGTATTTTAGGGGAAAAGTTTTGCAGCTGTTCAGGTTTTGTCTGTTAGCCAATTAACCTGAGGTAATATAGATTTATTTTCATGTTTTGTGCTTCACTGAGAGTGCTTTTTCCCATTTCCACACTGATTCCAAAGTCATTTCCATGTGTAACAAAGGGCCAACAGCATTCAGCACAGGGTTTATTCTTGTTGATAAAATCCCTCTAACTCAATTTTATCAGTCCTATTAAGCCTGTCAGCAATTACAAAGCCTGTAAGTGGCTGCAACAAAGCCCACTAAGCTGTCATTCTTGGGGCTCTATTATCACTTTCCTTTTATCATTTAATTGCAGGAATTATCCAGACACTAGATTTGGTTACCTAATGTCTTTAGATACCGTATATGTGCCAATCCATTTCAGCGAGTGCAAAAAAACATTGGATGCCATTATAGACCTTCCGTTGTTCTGAGATTTAACAAATGTACTGACAGTGCTGAGTTTTACTCAGCTTAACTGAAGCTAATCACACGAGGCTGATTATATGAATCTTTCAAAGCTGGATTTGATAAGACATACCATCTATTTTGAAGAAACGTTTGCATCTTTTTAAGAATGTTTATGACTGCGCACAAGGGACATCTTGTAAACACACAAAACCTGGTAGATTTCAAGCATCTACAACATTATGTAAAATGAATGAGCCACAGGTCTAAACAATCCATCAATTCTACTAAAATGTCATAACAGCCACGTTTGGTCAAGTAAATTGTTATTGTATTTTGACAGATGGATTTGTTACTGGAGTTTAAAATGAGGTTGCATGCATCAGTTTACTGTTTCCGATTCCCACTACTACTTTAATCATCCTTTCCTTAGAATACTAATCTCTTTTTCATTCCTTTTCTCAACTCACACCTTTGGACATCCATACCAATGTTTACAAGCTTCTGCCCAGTTCTGCCTTTTCTTGGCCACCACCATCCCCTCACCTATGCCCCATCTGCCATTATCAGTATCACAAGTCTCATCCAACAGCAGCCATAGTCTATGCTTGTATCCTACGCTATTTCAATAACAATATAATCCAAGGGTATTCAGGGTATTACTTAACTAATAGCTATCCCTTTTTCCTCAATTAACTCCTAATTTGCTGCCTATTCATAGTTAGTTGTTAAGTTTAGGTATGGGGTAGGATTAGGTGACCTTATATAATTATATTTTGTATTTTAATTTGTGTATTAATAAGGTATTAATATGTGCTTTATAAGTACTAATAAACAGTCAATATGCTAGTAATATGTATGTTAATAAACAACTAGTTCATAGAAAGAATAGGTTCTTAAAATAAAGTGTTAAAATGTTACCGCCAGTTCATATATGTGATTCATTAAATTAAAAATAAAATTAAAAATAAATTAAAAACTCAAACAAGGCTATGTTTCCTATATATATATATATATATATATATATATATATATATATATATACACACCTTCAAACTTAAACAAACAAGAGAAAATGTTCCCAAAAACCAATACTGACCAAAATGTTACATGAAAATGGATGCTCTTTATTTAGCTATTTTTTACATGTTAATCTGTTTTAGTTGTGTTTTGGCATGTCTTCCATTGACCTAGTTTTCCTTAGTTGCCCTGATTAGTTAATTAGCTCCTCACCTGTTTCTGTTTCCCCATTATTACGTTCAGTACTTAAAGCCTGTGTTCTCACCAAGTCCTTTGTCTGCTATTAGTTTGATTCATGTGTTTGCTATCCCTTGCTCCTGGACTTTCTGTTTTGACTGCTCATTAAAAGACTTTATTTTTATTATCTTTCGTCGTGCACTTCATTAGCAAGAACCAACGTAACAGAATAGCAGACCCTCATCGTGGATACATTTTAGTGGCGTTTTTCCTTCTGTTTATTTTTTAAAATTTTCTCCTCGTTCCTCTCCCGGGATGGATCTGCCCGTAGTCCAACTTCTGTGCCTGAAGCAACAGGACCATTCGCTGGAGGAACACACCAGGGAATTTTTTTAGATCTGGCGTGCCTTACGCACTTCCCGGACCGCTCGCTCTGCATATTTAACATCAGCAGCCTGAGTGAGCGGTGTAAGGCACACCTGCCAGCGAACAGTCCCAAGGAGGATTTCGACACTTTCGTGGAGTGGGTGCTGGAGAACAACGGATCTCCAGTTACCATCTGCCCCTCTGAGGAGGATATCTCCAGTCCCACTTCCAAACCAGAGACCAGCCAGCCGTCATCCCGCTGCACGGAGCTGCTGCCTGTGCCCACTGCAGACAGAGAGCCTGAGCCCGCCGCGACTGAGCCAATCATCAGAGCCGGAGCCTCAAGCATTGTCTGACCAAGTGCGTGAGCCGGCAACATCGTCCGTCCCCGAGGGAGTTTTGGTGGTGAGCGAGGGCTTGGAGGGAAGCCCCGCCCACACTCCCACGACTGAGGGTGAGCTGCAACTGGTGTCTGGGAACCATATTGAGGAATTTAAGGACATCTTCGAAATGGATCTTATAGACTGGTTTGGGGAGGTATTACCCAGTACTCCTAAATCTCCTGTGTCGCCGCTGGTCCCATCCAGCCCTGAATCTCCTGTGTCTCCGCTGGTCCCGTCCAGCCCTGAATCTCCTGCATTTCCACTGGTTCCACCCAGCTCAAGTCCTCCTGTGTTCCCTCCCAGCCTCCCGCTCCCACCTCCTCTTAAACCGGTCAGTTCCTCAGCCCAAGTCCCACTGGTGCCTGTCAGCCCCTCAGCTCACCCTCAGTCTGTGCCAGCTGGGCGCTCTGATCCATCGCCTCGGGACTTCCAGTCAACTCCACCATGGGCCGCCATCCTGGCTGGCCTCTGGATTGTCACCTGGCTCCTCCTGCTCCGGGCTCCTCCCTGGCTCCTCCCACCCTCCACTCCCCCATGGAATTATTTTTTGGACAATTTTTTCTGCCCCTTTCCCATTGCCTGCCCCTCATCTGCTCCTCACCCGCCTCCTGAAGCTTTTGTCGGCATGGGGACGCTCCGTTCCGGAAAGGGGCGAAATATTACATGTTAATCTGTTTTAGTTGTGTACCGAGAAGGTTGAACTCTCGGTCCTCCTCAGAAGAGGGGAGCGCAGAGTGCGTAATAACCTGGGCTCTAAACGGGGTGTAGAGCGCCTTAGAGACATAGCTGTGTTTTGGTTTTAGGACGACTTTAGAGTCGTTAGGCCCAAACTCAAGCCAGGCAGGGTTCACAGAGAGAGCCTGCAAGTCACCTACTCGCTTCACCAATGTTAGCGCTAGTAGCAGAGCGGTCTTGAGCAACAGTGTTTTTAAGCTTGCAGATTGTAGTGGCTCAAAAGGAGGGCCCTTCAGGGCTCTCAGGACCGTGGGCAGGTCCCATGCAGGGACTGTGAGGGGTCGGGCGGATGGAGCATCCTAGATCCCCTCAGAAAACGGACAACCAGGTTGTTCTGGCCCACCAACTGTCCGACTATAGGAGCGTGAGAAGCTGCTATAGCTGCCACGTAGACTCTGAGCGTGGAAGGGGAGCGGCCCTTATCCAACAGCTCCTGTAGATATGACAATATCACTGATATGTCACATGTTGTCGGGTCCTCACCGCAGGCTTGACACCAGGTGGAGAAAACTGACCACTTAGAGGCGTAGATACATCTCGTGGACGGGCCCTAGCCTGTTCAATGATATTCAGGACATTCTCTGGGAGATCTATTGAGTCCCATCGAGTGCCCATAGATGCAGGTCCCACAGCTCGGGCTGGGGGTGCCAGATCGTTCTGTTCACCTGAGAGAGGAGGTCTCGCCACAGGGGAATGGGCCACGGAGCCACTATTAGCAGCTGAGATAACTTCGGGATCCAAAGCTGGTTCTTCCAGAGGGGCCACTAGAAGCACTTTGTGCTTGCATTCCCTGATTCGCCTGATTACCTGAGGAATCAGAGCAATCGGGGCAAAAGCGTATAGAAGGAGGTTGGGCCTCGCTCTTCGAAAAGTAAATCTGGCAGTGAGAGTTGTCTTTGGAGGCGAAGAGGTCGACCTCTGCCCTGCCAAAGATCTGCCAGATTTCCTGAACCGTCTGAGGGTGGAGCATCCACTCCTCTGAGGGGACGTTGTTCCGAGAGAGCATGTCTGCTCCTTGGTTCAGCACGCCAGGCACATGAGCTGCTCTCAGTGAACGCAGGTTGAGATGTGCCCATACTAGGAGGCGCTCTGCCATCTCGAAAAGGCGTTTCGAGCTGAGCCCGCCCTGGCGATTTATGTATGACACCACCGTCATGTTGTCCGAGCGGAATAGTACGTGGTGTTCCTTCAGGACTGGCAGGAAGAACTGAAGAGCTCGACATACTGCCGTCATTTCGAGGCAGTTGATGTGCATCTGTCCTTCTGCGTTCGTCCAGGAGCCGAAGGTCGGTTTGCCACTGCACAGAGCCCCCCAACCTGTGTTGGAGGCGTCTGTTGTAACAACCTTCCTTCTGTAAACCAAACCCATTGTCACACCTTGTTCGAACCATCGCAGGTTCTTCCAGAGGGCCAGGGCTGACACGCAGGCCCGGTTCACCCTGATGCGAATGTGTCCATGACGCCACGCATGAGGCGGAATTAGAGGTTTCAGCCAGTACTGAAGGGGTCTCATCTTGAGAAGGCCCAACCGAAGAACTGGTGATGCAGAGGCCATGAGGCCCAGCATCCTTTGAAACGTTTTGAGTGGGTAGGAGGCTCCTATCTTGAAGGAAGCCGTGAGCTGCCGTATGGCCAGAATGCGATCTGGCGCGACTTTTGCCGTCATGCGGGCGGAGTCGAAAACCGTCCCCAGGAACGAAGTTTGTTGGCTGGGGGACAGGGAGTTCTTGGCTAAATTGATCCTGAGTCCCAAGTTCTCCAAGTGACTGAGGAGGAGGGACCTGTGGGCTACCAGCTCTGCCTCCGACTGCGCCAGAACGAGCCAGTCGTCGAGGTAATTCAGGACACAGATTCCCATCTGTCTCAGAGGGGGAGAGCCTTCGTAAAAGTGCGGGGAGCTAGAGCCAGCCCAAAGGGCAGGACCGTATATTGATAAGCCACTCCCTCTAAGGCGAATCTCAAGAATCGTCTGTGATGGGGGGCTATCTGGATGTGAAAGTAAGCATCTTTTAGATTCAGCGAAAATAACCAGTCCTCTGGGCGAATTTGCGAGAGGATCTGTTTCAATGTAGTCATTCTGAACGGCCATCTCATGAGGGCGCGGTTCAGACGTCTGAGATTGAGGATGGGCCGGAGGCCGCCATCCTTTTTGGGGACGAGGAAGTAACGGCTGTAGAAGCCTGAATTCTCTACCTCGGCTCGCAGAACGCGAATTGAAGTGTATAACCTACTTCTATAATCCCCAGAACCCACTGTGACACTCCGGGGATGGCCCGCCAGGCCTCGGCCCGTGTGGCAAGGGGTTGGATTAGTTCGGGTGGTGAGTCGCCTTGTGGGAACTCGACACACTCGCTAATTGGAAGAGGAAATTTGCTCTCTTTTTGAAAATGTTTGTTTTTTATTTTTCTCGCTATAACAGCGGCTGTATGTGGAGGCACTTTTGGAAAGGGCCTGTGATTCACAACAGGTTTTGAAACAAACAGTTTTGCCTTGGCACCCAGAACTGAACGGGGTGCTTGAAGGCATAACAGAGGGTGTTTTGGGGTTTGTCCAGCCTCTGCGAGACCTTGCCCCCCCTGCTCTTCTTTCCTATCGGATCAGGACGACGCCCGAGGCACAGGGTCCAAGGTCAGCTTGGGCCGGGGTCCCTGATGTTTTGGATAGGTGTAGCGTTTGGCCGAGCGGGAGCACTGCCGAGGCTCAGGCTTCTTTGTTGGCTGAGCGGGCGACGGTGCAGGTTTAGCTGGCTGTTGCGCTGGAGCAGGCTTGGGGCGACTGGCGGCCGTTGCAGAGCTGGACCGTTTAGGCAGAAAGTGTTGCATAGCCTGGGACGACTTCTGAGCCGCAGTGAATCGCTCCGCAAAGCTCTCGACGGCAGGTCCAAAGAGCGCCGCAGGGGAGACCACTGAGGAGAGAGCAGAAGAAGAGTTAGAGCGGAGTCGGGCCGAATACGGAGCACGCCACGACTTCGTAAGTTCGTCATGGACATCCGGAAAAAACGGAGAACTTCGCTGACGAGGGGCCGTGCGGCGCCCCGGCAGGAACCATTCGTCCAGACGACTACGAGTGGGCTCCTCCAGCGTAGACCACTCCAAACCCAGCTTGTCAATGGCCTTAGAGATGATGCGGAAGAGCTCGGCATCCATCCCTGGCTTTGATTCACAGGGTTCGGCAGACAAGGTGGGGGCGGGGTCAATGCTAGAGCCTGATATATCCTCCGCGTCCGACGCTATTAGAGACATGCTGTCATCTAATAGCTCGTCCTCAACAGCACCGAACGAGATCACGTCATTCGCACCAACCGAGGGACGCTGATCCGCGTGCTCGAAGAGGACGGGGGAATCCTCTCTGCATAGCGGGGGAGAGGCACGCAGGGTCTGAGCCGGCGTGAGCTCGCTCACCGCTGAGCGCTTAAGCCCTTTACCCCGCCGTTTCTTCCCCACAGGTCCCTGGGGGGAAGAAAACGGGAGGGCGCGAGGGGCGGAGTCGCTCTCTGAAAAGAAAGCAATCCGAGCGCGCAGAGTCACGAGACTCATGTTCATGCAGTATGAACATTCCATCTCGTTCAGAGCGGCTTCTGCGTGGGATTTACCCAAGCAGGAAACACACTCTGAGTGGCAGTCGGCATCGTGCAGAGAAAGTCTGCACGAAACGCACTGACGGTGCGGCATTTGCAACAACGCCGCGATTGCTCTTTTAGAAGAAATTTGCTCTTCTTGAAGGCTCGCCGGATGGCAGCAGGGGATGAGCTGGCGTCTGCTTTGATCGCTGAAGCAGCTCGACTGGATCAGCGAAGAGCAGGAAAAAAGGCAGCCTTCCAATCCGCAGCAAGGTGTTTCAACGGCGAGCGTCTGGAGTCCTGGATCAGCGAAGAAGTCGTCGCTGAAGGAGAATTGATCTGTTTTCCTATGGCGAAGCACACGCTTATATAGCCAGCTTTGCTGCCATAGGCTCGTGCAGTACCACTGACGAGCCATTGGTTCGTTTTTTATTACTGCACGAACCAATGACCGTGCAGTCACACTGCGTGATTGAAGACCGTATTCGATTACCACGATTTGAAGAACTCATGATAAATAAATACTGTCCAGCATAAAGCACAGTTTTAAGTAACAGTCTCACGTGCACACAGCAGCAGAGTAGTTTCGTTTTGAGTAAAAATAGGGCGGAAAACCTGGGAAGTTTTAAAAGACTGCTGAGGGAATTATGCAAATTAATTTATGAATTAATTAATTATATGAATGTACCTCTGAAGGTTCTGACTGTCTTCAGAAATGATTCGATGGCATTTTGTTTTCATCTTCGCTCCATGTAATACCTATAGGAAGTGTTCTTAATTGCAATACTGCTTTGTTCACGGAGTTTACGGGAAACAGCTGTTATTCAGCTTTTCCATATAAAGCGCCACCTGCTGTCAGAGAGTGGATTTACAGAGACTTATATTTACATTCAGCTTGTGTGCAGTTTCTGTCTGGCCAAAAGCGGACCGAATTTGCATGCCCTGCTGTAAATTTTGACCGACTGATGAAAAACAAGCTTATGTGGATTCTACACATTTAAACAATTCAGATAAGTTATCTAGAATTACTTTTGGAGCACATAAAATACATATAATCATTTATTAATCAATTATCTTTTGACTTAATCATTTTCTTTATTTAAAGGCTGAAATGTGAGGTTTACATTTTTATGAAACTTTTCAAAGCTTTATTTGAACATTTACATTAGATATTTGAACATGCTATTAAAATGTTGTCAGTCAAGTTGTCATCATTGGTCATGTTATTGTTTTAGTGATTATGCAAACAAAAAGTCATTTTATTTGTTGTTTGTTGATTTTTAAATATTGAACTTGGTGAAGTGATTTATGTGTCGGTACTTTTTGAATATCTCCAGCACATTTTAAAAATACCGTGATAATACTGATAACCGTGATAATTTTGGTCACTATAATCGTGATAAGACATTTTCATACCGTTACATCCCTAATACACACAATTAATATGCAAGAATAAATGTTGATTTTTCTGCCTTTTTTTCTGCTGGAGTGGCAAAAGATCAGACTGCTTCTGACCATATGTTCAGCAGAGGAGGAAAATAATAAAAAAGTAAAAAAACAAAAAAAACAAGTAAAAATAAATAATACAATAACATCTGTCTCTGTTTGCTATAATCACAGCAAAAAGCAAAGCGTGTGCACTTGCTTTTGAGTGCATATAAATACAAGCATAAAGTACATTAGGCTTGTAAAATACACTCAGAAAGATAAAAAACAGCTTGCAGGAATTGACATTCTTTTAATATGATACTACTAACAAAATACTGATTAGTAATAGTGGAAAATATATGCAGCGGACATCACATACAGTCTAAGGAGCTATTAAAACAAGTGTTCTATATGGAATGACTGTGTAGTATGAATGAAATCCAGACATACTGCATTCACCATGTTGTCACTGTGTCGTTTCACTGACATTCACAACTTATCTCCCCATAACATCATGGGATAGTAACGTGTCCACTGAGTGTGCACTTCAAAATCTCAGCGGAAGTAGTGTTTCTGAATAATGTGAATATTATATAGGGAAGTATGCATATTTGGAAGGAGAAAAACTTGCAAAAAATGAAATATATAATCCCATGCAGGAAACAAATCCCAAACAGGAACCAAACTGTGACATATATATATATATATATATATATATGTCACGGTTTGGTTCCTGTTTGCCCATATATGGTTTTGTTCCGGTTGTTCTCATTAGTTCATTATTAGTCTATCATCGTTAAGTATTCTCACCTGTGTTCATCTTGTTTGCTCATTAGTCTCTGTCTTTAAAAGCCTTTAGTTTCTTGAGTTTCATCGTCCAGTCTTAAAGTAACCTTTGTTGGAAATGTTTGCGCGGCCTCACTAAAGTTTCTTTTCATCATATTTCTGAATCCTGTGTTCCGTTACTGAGACGTATCGTTACTATATATATATATATATATAAACATAAACATAAACAGACACACACTCACACATATAAAAAACAATTTATAAAAAAGCCTAAATATCAACGTTATTAAGGCTTAAGAAAATCCCAATACGCTTATGGTGAGTTTACAGAGCAGGCGTTTTCAATTCTTTCCTAAGGGAGCTGAGCAACACTCTTGTGCCACAGACAGCATTGAAAGCAGTGAAAAGTTCAGAAATGCTTCTAAGAAATGAGGAACATAAAATGCTGGGCAGCAGCCAATTATTGTGATGCAGGTAATGACATTTGTCATGACATGAGTGATTAAATTGTGCTAAAGTGTGTGCTTAATTTAGTGTGCAAATAGTACTGTTTATATGTTGGATGCTTTGCAGTTACATATACAATAAGTATTTCAGTTAGGACATTTTCATTGTAGCCGTGTTAACAAAAGTTTCTAAATTGGCACCGTATATTTATTTTGGGCATTCAAGAAGAAAGCTAGCATCTTTCCAACTGTAATCGTGTGTATATATTGACCATGTGCTGAAAGAAAAAACATACACATTCGCTGCAAACACACTGTTAGGCCGGTTTCAGATCCATCTGAAATTGGATACGTTTACATAAGATGCATTCATGTGTACAAAAAAGTGGAGCACAACGAGTTTCGAATGAATGCAACTTAAGCACTCATCTAACATCCCATCCCTAATTAAAATCAAGCAGAAACAGTGCTGTACAGTCAGCGTATTAACTTACTGTGTTGGCAGTGGATTCCGTTGAAGCCTGATGGGCACTTGCAGACGTATCCAATGAATGTGTCGCCCCTGAACGTTTCACTGATTTCACAGGTGCCTCCATTGTGACAAGGGTTTGGATGGCAGGGTCCTGTAATTTAGACAAAACAGAAATGAGCAAGCGAACTGAAGTGTTTTTGATGTACGCAAGTGTTCACAACCCACATGTTGGGTTAGACAAACAGATGTGTTAGAAACAGACATCAGCAGTCTATAACTTGGCCTGCAGTGTAAGCGCTTGCATCTCTGTCTACAGTGGTTCAAGTAACAACTACTGTGACATACAGAGGGGGAAAAAAAGATAAATGATTGAACACACTGAAGCAAAGAATGGAACGAGACAGAGACAGAGTCACAGTGAAAGAAGAGAAATATAAGTATAAGCATCACTTGCTGAGGTCACCATCGGGCAGTGTGAGGGATAAATGATATCATGGGCACTGTATTACCAATCCTGGCACTGTGTCAACACACAGACAGAGAGAGAGACACAGACAGAGACTGAGAGAGAGAGAGAGAGAGAGAGAACAAACGAGCACTGGCATTTCACTCAATCGTTATAATCAGTCACAGAGTTAAATCGGAGCAGAAATTAATAGATGAGGATGTGAAAAGGTCAAAGTAAGGTTATGGGAGCAATGCTATTTGATAGGATGCCAGTTTTACGACATTTTAGTGAAAGATGGATTCAGTAAAGGTATGACACATATGGAATATATTATGTAACTACATAATATCTGGCATATGTACTTTCATTGTATTGTGATTTGGCAGGAAATCCTCCAGCTGATTCTGGTTCCTCTCAGGGTTTTTATCACTCTTTCACACTGTAAAATATGATGTGATTACAGACTTTTTAGAGCCACATTTCTTGACTTAATTTAAGTAAATATTGGGAGAGTTTAAAGTTAATCTGTTGTGATTTATCAATAGAGCAATTATCTACTGAGATTGTTATTGTTTGTTTCTGAAATGTTTATCTATGCATACAGGAATTTATACTACCATTCAAAAGTTTGGGATCGATATATATATATATATATATATATATATATATTTTTTTTTTTTTTTTTATGAGTTTGAAAGATGTCTCTTATGCTCATTAAGGTCACATCTATTTAATAATAATAAAAAAAACCTGTAAATATTCAAAACTTTTCTATTTTTGTTAGTGCTGTCAAATGATTAATTGCGATTAATCACATCGAAAATAAAAGTTTTTATTTACATAAATATATGTGTGTATACTGTGTATATTTATTGTATACATAAATACAGTATATATTTTGAAAATATTGCCATGTATAAATTTATATTCATATAATTGATATTATACATAAATATTTTAAATGTATAAACTTAACATATTTTTCTTAAATATATACATGCATGTGTGTAAATTTATTTATAAATACATAATAAATATACACAGTACACATGCATATATTATGTAAACAAAAAAAAAATATTTTGGATGCGATTAATCGTTTGATAGCACTATTTTTTATATATTTTAAAATGTAATTTATTCCTGTGATGCAAAGTTGAATTTTCATCAATACTCCAGTCTTCAGTGTCACATGATCCTGATTTGGTGCTCAAGAAACATTTCTTCTTATTATTATCACCAATATTGAAAACACTTGTGCTACTTGACATCTTTGATCGCATTGGTACACAGTTAATAAAATATTTGCGATATTTTTGTATTTTTGTTATTAAACAATATTGTTAAACAAGCAAACAAACAAAACCTATATTGTATGTTTTCATATATTGGCTCCTAATGGTTATAGTGTCTCTACTCAAAATGGAAAACCACTTTGATTTCATATATTGCCTTGAAAAACACCCAAAAAGAAACACACAATGAAACTGTTGCTGTGGTGGAAACTGGTTTACTTAAGTACAAGTACTGTTACATTGCTGAAATAATACTCAATTACAAGTAAAAGTACTGGTGTCAAAACGGTACTTAAGTAAACGTACAAATTACTCGTCTAAAAAACTAGAGTACTAGTTACTAGTTACTTTTTAGCGGCAATATTTAATGAATTACCAAAAAATATTAATTCATATCTTCGCTTCTGGGTTCTAACGCTTTGCCAGATGCCCCAAGAAAACAACAAACTGTGCTAATATACACCCACAATGTCATGTAATACTGAAAAATTATAAGCCTAAGCGTTATCTCCATACTGAAAACTCAGATGGCCAGACAATGATTCAGCTAAAATATTAGTGTCTGAGACACTGTGAGCACGGAGGCTGTGCACAGCAAATGTAATATTAATTCAATAGTGCTCATAAATGGCTGTTGAGATGGTATTCTCAAATGAAGTGAGTAGAGACATGAACCCGGAAACAGTAGTCCTTACGCCATGACTTAACAAGAGGATTCTCCCCAAGCCTTTAAACTGACATCAGAGCAAGAACGCCATTCCAGAGCGGAAGTTAATTTTCTGTTTTTTTATTAAATATTACGATATTTTTTCCCGGTGTATTGACTTACACGGTTTAATTATTCACCACAAGACTAGTCATGTGCACTAAAAAAGTAAGTAGGGTCATTTATGATTTCATGACGACTTCATGACTTGGGGGAAGTCGTGGCCTAATGGTTAGAGAGTCGGACTCGTAATCGAAAGGTTGCGGGTTCAAGTCCCCGGCCGGCAGGTATTGTAGGTGGGGGGAGTGAATGTACAGCGCTCTCTCCACCCTCAATACCACGACTGAGGTGCCCTTGAGCAAGGCACCGAACCCCCAATTGCTCCCCGGGCGCCGCAGCATGGCTGCCCACTGCTCCGGGTGTGTGTTCACGGTGTGTGTGTGTGTGTGCATTTGTTCACTACTCACTGCTGTGTGTGTGCACTTGGATGGGTTAAACGCAGAGCACCAATTTCGAGTATGGGTCACCATACTTGACAATACGTCACGACTTTACTTTACTTTACTTCAATCAATTTCAATACCATTGGCATATAGATATTTCAATATTTCAAATTGTTTTGTCCATCCATTTTTTTCAAGTCATACATTATTTCAAGCTTTGAGTGGTTTAATCCAAGTCATCTAAAAAAAGACACGTTCGCTTTATATGATGAACAGATTTTAATATGGGCTTTTATTTATATAGCCTACACATAAACATTGATTACAAAAATCTCAATCTTAAATATTTGCTCATTCTGTGTATTTGTGTCTTTAAAATAGGGTAGCTTTGTTCATTGCAAAAGCTTACAGCAAAGAAGCTTAATTTCAAATTTGATTTCAAACTGAACTGAATTTACAAAAAAAAGATAATTACACAGTCAGTAATAAAATTCTAAAACAAATTACCTCAATTCATTTGAGGTATTCGAAATATGACAACAGTGAATTTTTATAAGCAGTGATTTAAGAGCCATATATCAGAATCAGAATCAGAATGAGCTTTATTGGCCAAGTATGTTTACACATACAAGGAATTTATTCAGTTCAAAAGTACAGCTTTAAAAATATAACTCAAAAAAGTACAAGTACCCGAAAATACTACTTAATTACAGTAACATGAGTAGATGTAATTTGCTACCTCCACCACTGAACTGTTGTGAAGTCATGAATGACCAGTCAAAATGCTGATTTCACTAAAAGCTTTTAAAACAACATTCAGCCACTGGACTGATTGTTCTAGAGTACTTTCTAATCCCAAATCATGCATTTGCAAGCAAGGCAACCTCATAAGAACCCCAGGAGCACCCATATCTCATGGCCTATCAATACTATACTGATGTTTAAAACATTAGAGTGCCTGCATCGGGTTGCATGCTGTCAAAAGTTACTCGATGAAATTGCAGGGCAGTCAGTTTAATCTTTCAAAATATCAGCAGCAAGTTCTACAGGAGAGCATGGGTGGAGTAGAAAGATGTATTACAGACACATGATCAATGTGCTCTTAAATGCAAAGACAGACTAAATGTAGATTAGTAATAATAATAAAAATAAATGTTTCTTGAGCACCAAATCGGCATATTAAACTTAGCTCAGCTAGCTATAAAGGCAATATTTCAATTCATTTATATATTATATTAATTTATTATATTATAATGTCAATTATATATATATATATCATTTAGTTTAACTTGAACAGGGATTGAAATTAACATTTTCACTCACCAGCCAATTTGGCTACTAAATTTTTAAGTTACCGGCCATTCATAACTTCTAAGAGCCAAAAAAAAAAAAAAACACCGAAATAAACCAACAGCTTGAGGCTGTCTACACTGGAAGTGACAAAGCGACCATTGCAAATCATTTTGTGTCAGTACTAAGGGTGTGCAATGTTGATAAAAAAAAAAAAATCTCAACATTTTCTGGGATTTTATTAATAAAGATAATTAGATTATATTTTGCTGAGTGTGTTATTGTGCTGGTATCTTAAGGACTGTTGTGGACAGCTGACTCCTAATGTTTTTGATATTCTTCATATTCTGTGTGGTCAGTTCACAGCAGTGATAGAAATTAATCTTTTCCAAAAAGTTTAAATTGATTTGTACCTTTTATGGGCATTTTTACCTGAATAAAGCCATTTTTTCTAAAAGTGTGCATCATCTTTTGAGTCAAATTTTAAAATTATCAGTTATAATAATAATGATAATACATTTAGGCTGTTACTAAACAAATGAAATCAGTATCAATAAAATTAATCTTTGCAGAAGTTGCATCTGAAGTGGCATTTAGATGTTTTTTCACATGTTAATGCAGCTTAGAGGGAATGCTTTAACTTGCAGTTAGAAATGCATAAATAATGTTTTGATATTTTAAACACAAAACATTAAACATATTTGAAATTATTTAAATAACGAAAAGATACTGTAAATGTGAAATTGAAACCGCCAGTAAGTGGCATAAAGTCACTGTTAATAAGTGAGTCATTGCAACTGAACCGAATCATTTAAATGGTTGATTCGTTCAGGATTCAAACACCATCATGGTGCGCAGAGACGCAAAACAGTGCTGTGGCTGTGTTTGGAATATTTTCTCTTGTCCAAATACCGCAAAAACAGGCAATATGGTGTCTAAAACGTAAGTCTCTTGATAGTAACTTATAGTTTATTGAACTGTTGAATAAAATAAATATCACATTTGTAACCATGCTGATTTTTTAATATTGATCAACTTAATGAATTTATATAACTATATACATTTTCTGCCCCCTTATCTTGAATTGTGATAATTCCTAATGCATATTAATAGACTGAATACAGTAAAAGAATGCACTCTAAATGCGCATGCGCAAATTAGTCTAATCAGACTTCATCACATAGTCGTGTATGTGTGCACACTGTAGGTCTGTTTTGTTTGGTTTTTGCAATATACTCGATAATGTCATGATGTCTCACGAGTTCAGTATCCGCGCTAAACCTGGCAGATTTGGCTTGCATGAACTTCCCCAAGAAATTAATTAGTGAACATAACTTACGAAAAGTAACCCGCCAAATTGGCTAGTGATTTGACAGTGTTACCCGCCATCTTAAAAAAAATAAGTTAAGTGAATTTGACAATTCACTTAACTTTAATTTTTTTAATAATTATTTACTTCATAATTTTAAGGCAATGAGTTTCCTCAATTTTTTTTAAGTTAAGTCAACTTATCACTTTTTACAGTGCACAGCTGATTTTTACCCGCATTTGGCAGGTTGGCGGGTGTTAATTTCAAACCCTGAACTTGAAGTACAAAAATAATTAAAATGAAATGAATTGAAACTAATATATTATCTATTACTAATATATATATATATATATATATATATATATATATATATGTGTGTGTGTGTGTGTGTGCGTTTATGTGGTTTATGAGGACACAAATTTGTATAATGACATGGGTATGACAGAGGTATTACAATATGAAGGTGGTTTATGAGGACACTGCCTATGTCCCCGTAATTCAAAAGGCTTAAAAAACATACTAAATGGTGTTTTTTTGAAAATCTAAAAATGCACAAAGTCTCCTGTGAGGGCTAAGTTTAGGTGTAGGGTTGGTGTAGGGCAATAGCACACACAGTTTGTTCAGTATAAAAACCATTACACCTATGGAGAGTCCCCATAAACCACAAAAACCAACATGTGTGTGTGTGTGTGTGTGTGTGTGCGTGTGTGTGTGTGTGTGTGTGTGTGTGAGTAAAATTATGTGACGCAGATCTTCTTAAATATTTATCAAATAATCCTTAAAAAAACACTTAGAGAAATGTGCCACAGAGGGTAAGACTATCAACATTTGTGAATTCCAGTACTGTATCTCAGCTATAATGAGACTAGTAGCTAATTAAAGGGACACACCATGTAATAACCTTGCCAGAACTCTATTAAAATCCCTCTGCATCCTGAAGGAGAGTGTGACAGCAATGCCTGCATTCTGACATGACGATCTATAACTGCACAAAGCTTTGTGACAGCCCCCTCTCTATCTCCAGAGAGATGGAAGTCAGAAGAGGGAGAGCAAGACAGGGATGGAGGGAGACAGTACGAGAAGGAGAAAAGGGAGCGAGAGAAAGGAAGGAGGGTGGGGGACATATGCCACATTTGCACACGTTCCTGAGAGACATCGCCGGGCATTGTGGCCGATGAAACAAAGCTTTGTCCTCTGTGTTGTTCCCTTTTGTGGCACAAGTCAGGGGATCAACAAGAATGTCAGCCGTTGTTGGGCGGCTCTTGATTGTGGCAGGAAAGTAATTGATGTTGGCTGCCGCACGCATCCCGATTTTCCAACAAGTCACAATGGAAGCCAATCTATCAGAAGAGCCCAGTTCAAATGCAGCACAATAAAACCTCAGCGGCGGTTAAACACAGCAAATTGTCCGATGTTTCCTGTGCAATTAATCACTCTCTGATGGACTCTCCTTACTAAATTCCCAAAAGCGAATTCATTTTAGTCTCTCGCTTATACGAATCAACTCAAACGCCATTGAAGTGACAGGTAAGCAGCCCAAATGCGTTACACTCGCTAATGTATTCATTTATGCAGATTGTGGGTAATGTCACTTGGATGGTATGGAAATGGTAACGCATTAATATGGAGATATGGTGATCACTTGGTTGGATTATAATAATTACAGCTTTCGCATTTGAACCTGTGAGGGTTTTCATTGAACAAACCTTTCAGCCATCGATTGGATCATTTATATTTGACTTTTGCAAAGTCCATGCAAATAAAGCTGTCTCTAAATAAAGCAAGCTGTCCATGATAATTACAATCCGCACTGTCTATAGAGCATCATATATAACAAACAGCCCACTGGATAATTGTACCTTGGCATGCAGAGGAAGTAATGTAGGTGTTTTAATTACTGCTCCCTCAAATGATCTCTAGGTGAAGGTGATGGAGGTGAGAGGGGCTCAGACATCCTCTCTGTGTCTGAGTTATTATGAGCAGATTGGGCTGAGCGTTTGGGAGGTAGAAAGGTGAGCAAGCAGGCAGCTGGAGCTGAAATCAGACTTCCTGTAAGGTAAAATCAAGCACAGCACCAGCGCAGAGCAACAGTGAGGTCATGTGCACATGACCGGTATGTATCTTAAGAGTCTGGGGACTGCAGAATACTTACATTTCCACTATAGCCAGGTATTCACTTATATAGTGAGGTCCAGCAGACTGAGCACACATTGAAAAACTGAGATTTTCCATTTAAACTTGGAAATAAACCTTAAACATAAAAAAAGTTCCAATATAAAATCAAGTTTAAATACAAAGTCTGCACTATTTACAAATCACTAATCAAATAATCAAATCTTTGACATTACTTTTTAGATTTGTTTTTCTTTGTATAGACACTCAGATGTTCTATTAAAGCAAAAGATTGTAGGTTCATCTGAAATTATGCTTTTAGTTTTACACAAATGTGCTTTCTTTCATATAGGGATGTAACGATATCAAAATCTCACAATACGATAATATCGTAATATGAAGTCCATAATACGATATTTATTGCGATATTTAAAAAAAGACAAAGGAAGAATTGGGAAAAAAAATTGTACATTTTAAAGTTAAATTATTCTATTTAATGCACTTTGAGAGTTCAATTGAGAAATTCTGTAATCATCTGAAGTGAAAAAAAAGCCTAACTGGTGGCTGTTGCATTCCCAAACATGCACTAAACTCACAGCACATGCAATAAACAAGTTCACTGCATCCACTGTGCCAAAGCATAATGGCCCAAAACACAACTTTACATACCTTTTTATGTTAGAATACAAAGTTTAAATATATTTTAAAAACTACACTTTTTTTCCCGGAAGACCTATTGTTTCATATCGTCATGTGACCATGATCGAGACATGACCATGACCATGATTGCTACAATATTGATAATATCGTTACATCCCTACTTTCATACTGTATACCTTCATGCTGCATACTGTTTGAAGAAAAAAAAAAAAACAATTTGAAGAATAATAGAAACTAATTTCTAATTCATCACACAACTGAAGCAATGATGGCATTAAAGCAGGAAGACAAACCAAATACTAAGATCTTCTGAGATTATCAATTCAGGTTTTGACACCATGTGTTATGATGTATAATATGTAAGGAACGTTGCAGGTTATGTATGTAACCATGCTTCTCTGAGAGTAGGGAACGAGACACTGCGTCCTCTAGGGATCGCTATTGGGAACGCCAAGTGCTTAGGATAGTAACTAAGTCTTGGCCTGTCACCCAGGGGCTACTGCTTGTTCTGCGAGAGCTCGCTGAAGGAACCGTCTCAACAGATCCTTGGTAGCAACACCCTGTTCAAGTAGTATGACTGGGGATACATAGGTAGAGTGAGGCCCAAGGTGAAACCGGGGCCTGACCGACTCAAAGAATGGGCACGAAGCCATAGCGCGTAACCCATACTGTACAGGATGTTAGAAAGACCACAAAACACTTGGTGGGCGATCTTACCACAAAGTGGCTTTCAGAAAGTACACAGAGACATGCGTGTGCACTTACCATATCATGGATTTGAAATATTCTCGGGAGGGAGCAGCATGCTCATAGGTGACCCTCTATGCTGAGGGGAGCAAAGCTAGCTCTACCAACAATGAGAGCAACTTAACAGGGAGACAGAGAGAAGCTTAACAACCTGAAGTTGCTGACTCACAGAGCTGAATTCTTTTCAGATGCTCGGGAGGGATCAGCATGCCCATAGGTGACCCTCTATAGTGAGGGGAGCAATTCTAGCTCTACCAAGGCAGAGCTCTGGAGAGCGGAGAACTTAACTCTCAACATGAGAGGGAACTCAGAAGCTCAGAAAGGAGCGGCATGCTCATAGGTGACTCTATAAATTGAGGGGAGCAATGCCAGCTCGACCAACAAGGAGAGCTCGGCAGGGAGCAGCATGCTCATAGATGACCCTCTATAGTGAGGAGGGCAATTCTAGCTTGACCAACAAGGAGAGCAACATAACAGGGAGGCAGAGAGAGACCTAACAACCTGAAATTGCTGACTCACAGAGCTCTAGGGAGTGGATAACTCAACTCTCAGTATGAGAGGGAGCTCAGACACTCAGGGAGAGTTAGCGTGCCCATAAGAGACCCTCGGAATGAGGGGAGCACTGCCGAACACACCACGAGATCAGCCCAAGAGCCCAAGACCCAATGGCATGACTGCACGGTGGATTCCAGGGCAGAGAATCTAATTCTCAGGATGAGAAAGAAACTCAGATGCTCGGAAGAGAGCAGCATGCTCATAGATGGTGAGGGGAGCAATGCTAGCTCGACCAACAAGCAGAGCGACCTAATAGGGAGGCATAGAGAGGCCTAACGACCTGAGGCCGCTGAATCACAGAGCTCCGGGGAGCGGAGAAACTAACTCTCAGAATGAGAGGGAACTCAGATGCTCAGGAGGGAGAGGCATGCTCATAGGTGACCCTCTATAGTGAGGGGAGCACTGCTAGCTCGACCAACGGTGAATCACAGAGCTCTGTGGAGCGGAGAACCTAACTCTCAGTATGAGAGGGAACTCAGACGCTCAGAAGGGAGCGTCATGCTCATAGGTAGCCCTCTATGGTGAGGGGAGCAATGCTAGCTCGACCAAAGAACAGCCTACCAGGGAGGCAGAAGGTGGCCCAACAACCTGGCATAACTGCTAACCGGAGCTCTAGAGAGCGGAGGCCTAACTCTCAAAATAGGAGAGGGACTAAGACGCTCAGTTTTGGGAGCAGTGTGCCCATAGGTGACCCTCTAGGGTGAGGGGAGCACTGCTGAGCTCAACCAACAAGGACAGCGACCTGACAGGGAGGCAGAGAGGAGCCTAACAACCTGAAGTTGCTGCTCAACGGAGCTCCAGGGGGAACAGGACCCAGTGAGAGGAGTCCTCAGACCCTCAACCGGGAGTGGCAAGCTCAGGGTAACTCAACAGGGAGGCAGCAATCGGCCAACTTCCTGGTGTCACTGCCAATGAGCTCATAACGAACCTCCCGCAGTGAGGTTTTGGAGCACTGCCATGTTCAGAATAAAAGGACAGTCCAACAGCACCCAAAGGGAGACTGTCATCTGTTAGTAGGTGAACGTAGTTCTACGCTCTCCATCTTGATAGAGAGCATAGACCAACGAGTTAGCCAAAAACCATACATGTCTGAAGAGCTATTGCTCCTCAGAGCTAAAGCACTCAGGAAGGGTTTCGGCAGAAACACCTCTCACTCGTACCTCCGGGAAAGCAGTGTACTCAAGCCCACTTCACGGAGGGGCGATTCACTGGTTCGACCGTAAGGACAGTGTGACTCAAATCTCCGAAAGCCTCTCGATGCGAGACATGAGTAGCGCATCCTGGCCAGGGCAGCTTCTCGAAGCAAACACCCAGCCAAGAGGTCAGGGAGCACATCACGAAGCAATAATATCCGAAAAAGGCTCAGCCTGAATGGAGGATCCACAAGTCCTGGGTTGCAGCGCTATACTGGGACCTGAAGGCCAAGGAGGCTCCCGCAGAAGTCTAGCAACTTGGCTGCATGACCCAGCAAGCATGAGGCCGAAGATGTAGGCCATCATCCAGGCTGGATCTAGTACTGACAGGTGAGACCATATCCACAGGATCGAGAGGGCTCCCGGAGTGCAGTATAATGTGGTTAGAACATGTTATAAATCATCAGTCCAATAACTGCAGACAGATATACACATCGTAATTCCTTACTGATAGGGAAATTACTGATAGGGAAGATTTCTCGTCAGGTCTTTTCCCTGTTCTGCCCATAAACCGCAAATTGTGGGCAATGGGCAGATAATCCTCACCGCACTCGCAACGCGCAGCATGTATTCAGTTCCCACAGGAGCTAAACATGCTCCGCCCACGTGCTAGATTACCTCCGGAAGCAAGCGAGGATGGAGCCGTCGCCACGAATGCGTTGCATTCCGGCGAGAGGTGAACACACTCATGCAGACACGGGTATTACAAATTGGGTGAAAAGTGAAGCCCTTACCTTCCCTCTCAGTAGTCCCGCGAATGCATCACGATGAGCACGCAAGCGCATTCAACTCCCTCGAGAGCTGAGCGCGCTTGCTCTTCACCACACACACACAACCCGCGAGCCGTGTGAAACTGCGGGTATCAGAACAAAGCCTCCTAGAGAACATGCACTCCTAGTCGTGCTTAGCTTCTGCTAACATAAACGGTCAGTGAAGACGAAAAAGAGAATGACGTATTTTCCCGGCGCCCCTTTATACTGTGGCCGCGCAGGTAGTAACGTCATAGGCTGTCGCCGACCAATGCTATTGTCGTGATTAGATATATGCTTCAAGACACCGGTCACGCTGAGGCGTTCCCCATAGCGACCCCTAGAGGACGCAGTTCGAAGTTCCCTCGAAAGGGAATTATAATGTATTGAAATTAAACAAGATTACAAAACTTTCTCTAGTTTTCTGCTTTTCACCTTTCAACTGCAAATTATGTTGCAAGGTTGCACACCATTCAGAATTTAATTGAGAATTCCTTTAAAATAACTATTTAAAACCTGAATTTACATTTAGATAGAAATTAGGATGCCGATATGCTATTCGGATTTGAATGCAAGAAAGTCTAAATTCAATTAATTGAAATTCAAATAAAGTCATATGAATGTAACTTTTCTACTAAACAAGCAACAATCAAATGGCTTTACAAAGCCTTATTTGAAAGTTTTGGAAAATAAAATAAAGTTTAATGGCTACAAAGAGAATGCTAGATATATAGAATGATAGAACATTAGAAGGACGGAATGACAGAACAAAGAACTGCAGACAGATGACAGACAGACAAATCTCACTATGCTCCAATAATAAAAAAAGGAACGTGTACTGATATTTCAGGTAATAAGACACTAAGTTGCATGTGTCTTTAAACTTCAAAAGTTGACTGAACACATTTCCCCTGCCCTCAGTGGGAAGCAGTGTCAGTATGCTGTAATTTAGAGCACAGTGTCCTTAAACGAGAATCATTGTACCACAGAAAAACCACACCTTCGCATTAATGCCTATGCAGGCACATTAAAAGAGATGTTCAGCTCGCAGAGTTTGCAGGATAAGAGCTTACACAGCTTGTACGTGGCCTAATTCTGTCTTCATTACGGGGAGTGCAGTATCAGCCTCCTACCAGTTCACTGCCTCCTGCCCAGTACAATCGCCTCTCCCACTAAGAACTGCGGCCAGCAGTGAAAAGCACTGTTAGAGCTGTCTGCCATGTCTCTAAATCCCGCCATGCACGATATATGACAAAGACATGCTGACTAAACTTAACAGATGCAACAACAAGTTAATATAAAAACAGAACAGAAGCAAAAGAAAGAAATCAGTGGCCATCCAGCTCTCCGCCAAGGGAGTGAAATCTCTTAGACCAGCCGAAGTATGTTCAAGCTCACCTTGGAAAGTCTTTCGGATATGGAAGGTGAGGGTGTAAAAGCAAGGCTGGAAATGCCATGGAAATGTCACCATGATAGCAGTCTGGCAGGAGAAGAACAGCCTAGAGATTCTCTCCTGTCAGCTCGCATCCATCCAAGAATGCAGGGCTGATAAGAACAGACATGGCCAAATGAAAACTCCTGCAACAGTTTACTTTGGATAGACCAACCGATTTTGGGTGCATATTTTGTAATCCTTTAGCAAGACGTAATTGCATTTCTGAAGGAATATCGCAACTCATGAATAAATAAGTCAGATAAGTCGAGTCAAATTTATTTGTATAGAGCTTTCACAATACAGTGTTTCAAAGCAGCTTTGCTGAAAATAATGATGATAATGTTTATAATATCTTAACTTCATGCCTTCTAGTCTCATTTAGGCAAGGCAAGGCAAGTTTATTTATATAGCACATTTCATACACAGTGGTAATTCAAAGTGCTTTACATAAAAGAAAGTGAAATAGACATTAAAAATCAATAAAAACATGGAAATAAAAATAATAAAAACAAGGAAATTTAAGATGATATAGAAATTGATTTAAAATGAATTTAAAGAAAATGATTATACATAAAATTCATTGCAGTCAGTTCGGACATATAGCACAGTGCTCATTCAACAAATGCTCAGTTAAACAGATGAGTTTTGAGTCTTTAAATGTGGCTAATGTTTTAGCACATCTGATCTCTCCTGGAAGCTGGTTCCAACTGCGGGCCGCATAATAGCTAAAAGCAGACTCTCCTTGTTTTGTGTGAACCGTTGGTATTTCTAACTGACTCGATCCTAATGATCTGAGTGGTCTGTTCGGTTTGTATTCAGTGAGCATATCAGCAATATATTTAGGTCCTGGGCCATTGAGTGACTTATAAACAAGTAAAAGTACTTTAAAATCAATCCTAAATGTAACTGGAAGCCAGTGTAAGGACCTGAGGACTGGTGTGATATGCTCAGATTTTCTGGTTCTAGTCAGAATCCTGGCAGCAGCGTTCTGGATGAGCTGCAGTTGTCTAATGGTCTTCTTGGGAAGGCCGGTGAGGAGACCATTACAGTAATCCGCCCTGCTGGTGATAAAGGCATGAACAAGTTTCTCCAAGTCTTGACTGGAAACAAAACATCTAATTCTTGCAATGTTTTTGAGATGATAGTATGCTGATTTAGTTACTGCTTTGACATGCCTACTGAAACTAAGGTCTGTCTCCAGAATCACCCCAAGATTTCTGACTTGATTTTTAGTTGTTTGACCCCTTGAGTCAAGGTATGCATTCACCTTGAGAACTTCATCTTTGTTTCCAAATGCAATGACTTCAGTTTTCTCCTTGTTTAACTGAAGAAGGTTCTGGCACATCCAACTGTTAATTTCATCAATGCATTGGCAAAGGGTGTCAATGGGGCTGTAGTCATTTGGAGATAAGGCTAGGTAAATCTGGGTATCATCAGCATAGCTGTGATAGGCAATTTGGTTCTTCATCATTATCTGACTTAGTGGGAGCATTTACAGGCTAAACGAGCGGTGCAAGAATTTAGCAGATTAGAGCTCAGCAATAATACAGTTTACATTTTGCAATGTTTGCTATTTAGTATACATTGATTTACTAGATTGTATGCACATTTTTGAAGATATAACAGGACAGATAAGATTAAGCTATGTTCATTACACTGAGAAGTTAAAAAATTAGTTTGTTGTGTTCTCATAAGCACAAATAAAGCTCATTTTAAGATTATAGTTAAATGTAAAAGTCATTCCTTCCTCATTAGTTACCTGCTGTGTATGCTTTTTTATTAAAAATAAAAGTTTTCAAGAGCCAGCTAATGTGTTTATATTAAGTAGAAATGTGTATGCATGTTTTATAAAACAGATTAACGTGTCTGTCACATGTTCTCCAGTCATTTTTTTATTTTTATTTTAGAACACTAGCAAACACTGTGCTGTAACCTGCTTATGGAACATGTCTTCATTATGAGCTTGTACATGCTGAGTATTTCAAAAGGCCATGTTTAAAGTAAAGCCTTCAAATTAATGCCAGCCGTTTGATGCTAACAATTACTAGGTATAGCAGGACCCGCATGAGAACAGAAGCCACCTCTTTCCATTTAAAAGTTGAAACACACTGCAGAGCAAATTGAAATAATGTTTCTCGGATTACAAAATTGGTGCTCGGGCCAAAGGCAGGGCATTTAAAAAAGAGGGCTTTTAGCATGTCAGTGTCTGATGGAAGGGTCATAATTTGCTGGTGAACTCAGTCCCACCTTTAGTTATATAATGGCATACTAATGTTTGCTGAAGTTACCCACTCCATCACTCAAACTCCCCAGGAGTGTATTATTCATGCAACACACTCCTCTATAGTAACTACACTAATAAGGGCCCAGTGGGCTACAATGAATGTTCTCCAGCTGCATATAAAATGTACATATCAAATCCATAATTGAACAAAGATTAGAGAAAAGCACAGTGACGCAGTTAAGAAATAAAAGAGAAAAGTTCTGATCCAATAATGCAAAATTAGGAGGAGCTGTTATTCAGATTATGTTTTAACTTCTAAAATTGTATTCATACTGAGTGTCATCTTTAATTTGACCAATTATAGCTCTTGTATTTTGCTTGAGTATTAAAGTACAGTGAGACATACAGTCTGAAGAGCTTATACGGCTTCATTTTTGCTCCCTTTGAAGCGCAAAAATGAGCCAGTATTGTCGGTGATCTCTGCCTCAACGGCAACTCAGTTTATACTGTAAAAAAGACATTTGGAGACAATAACAAGCTACAAAAATAAATGTTTCCCATTTACCTCTTGCTCTCAAACTTGGCAAGTACATTTTAATAAGGGTGCTGTAATAAGAATGAATGCTTTTTGTAGGAAAAATGATTATCTATATAATAGTGCTTTTGATCTAATTTAATCTAAATAATTATATCAAACGTACCATGCTATTAAGTTGACAGCCTGAGGGTCTTGATTGAACAGTATACTGCAGGAGCTACTGATTCAAGAGTCACACCACATGTATACCAATGAATCGAATGACACCCACACACTCATGAAGGAACTTGTACTTACTGTAACAACCCTACGGAATATATAATTTAGGCTTCAACAGGTCACAATTTTAGGTTTAATATCTCAAATCCATGCTGCAAATGCTCCAAGCCTGAAGAACCCATTGTGGTCATTGACTCATTGCTCTAACCCTTGTGCATTGTGGAAAATAAAATAATCCAAAATAATACCAGATTATATGTAAGCTTTAGAGCTGAAATCCATCAAAACTATACCAAACAACAATCTAAAGTTCATCCGCTCTGTGGATGTGGATTTATTTTCTGATTGTGGTCCACGTGCAGAGGTCTAAATGAAGATGCATGCACACTCTTCGAATCTGTCAAAACTACATTTAAGAAAGTATGAAAGACTGACAACATAATTTCATGAAGCCAACTTTTTCTGTGAAGACATCTTTCTTTGGGTGCGCACTTTCCTTTTATTTATTTATTTACTACAGTATATTCCACCCCCCCCCCCCCCACACACACACACACACATTATTTATATATATATATATATGCACACACACACCATGCACATTATATACAGTATATGACATTTAAATATATTTAAGCTATTACGAACCTTGTGAAAGAATAAAATAAGTAAGATGTGAGTATCATTTAATTTTGAGCAATACCATTTACAGGCTTTAAAGATCATAACTTCCTTGGGGAAACCAATAGATGCTGGTAAGTTTAAACAATGGGACACATACAGTAGCACATACAGTGACTGAAGAGTAAGCAGCACTAATCTGAAATTCTAAACAAGCTTAAAAAGCCACTTTGGATGCTATATAGCAATATATGCAATATGCAATATAGATAGCATGGCTATTAGAGGACAAGAAATAAATACATTTTATTAGCCTTTTATTAGCCTTCTCTAAAAACACACATGACATGATCTTAGATAATGTTTCATAAAATTCAGTTTTATATTAGAGATAATGATTTTAGTAGATTCTACATTTGATTTTAGTAGACTTCTGGCTTTAACTTCAGTGTGTTTCTAAAAACATAGCACAGCAACATTTTTTATACATTAAACAAATATGTTTTTAATATTTTTATTTTCATGTTTGAGCTTATATGTCTTTATTATCATAACAGTCTGATTCTTGAACAGTAAACTTTGAAGTGTCAACTTTGTGAACATAATGATTGTGTTTCTAGTCAGAAAGACTCATGAGCAGCAACCTTTTTAATTTGGGTATGTCATTTGTGTCCCCATGCTGAAAATGGGGTGAAAGCAAAGGGGTTAAGTAACCACAGAGTCTGTTTGAGGTAGAGAAGGCCTACTCATAGAAATGTGAATGGAATAAACCATACCACAAATAGGGCTATAGGAATGGAGGTCCTGCCGTTTAGTTAGAGCTCATTGAAACTAAATGGCCCTGAAACTACAATTGTTTTTTGATGTTTTTTGTTTGTTTGTTTGTTTGTTTGTTTGCTCTGTGCATTAACTAGATCAGACTGAAAGGAAGAAGCTAAAAAAAAGAATAGTCCACCCAAAAAAGAAAACTGACTACTCACTCTCATGTTTTTCCAAACATACTGTATATGACTGACTTTCTCCCCTTGCACAGACACTCAAACTTTTCACAAGATATCTAATGTTCCACAGAAGAAAAAGTCATAGAGGTTTGGAACAGCATTAAAAAATATTTGGTATACCATTGTTGTCAGATGAAAATAAAATCTAAAGTCCCTTTCAAACCAAACAGCTTTATGTTGGTCAACAAGGCAAATCCACGCGACCAACATGAATCTGATGGAAAATCTGCATTTGAAAATCTTGTGAAATTTCTGACTGTGTGGATTCCTATTGATGGTCAGATTTTGTCTGCATTGCTAAATAATGATAAATGTGTTAGAACCTTAACAGCTACATAAGATAATCTTAATCATGATTATCTACCTCATAAAAATCTAAATTTATACAAAAATCCATCTGAAACGGTTTATGGTGGCAGACAGCGACAGATGTGCATCTTGATCTCAATGTGAGAGGAACACCCGTGAACATGAAAACAGAAGGGCTGGAACATTTTATTGAAAGCTTGGAACCTGATAAAACAACGAGGCAGGAGAGAAGAGTCTGAGCACTCTTCAAAGCAGCTCCGCTCACAGAGATCAGTGGGCTTGAGAGTGAGTGCTGACCATGCGCGATGAGAGGGATCAATGGGTGTGATACTGAGGAGCCAAGGAGATCGAGAGGAGGTGGAGAAAAACAAACGCCTTGCATTACCAGAATATATGTGTGTGTGCAAATGTGTATGCACAGTGGCAAATGTGCAAAACTATCAAAATTGATAAAAAAGTGAGAAAAAACAGTGGTGGCAACCAAATTTGACTCAGAGCGAGTGATCAGAATAGCAGCATCTGAAAAGAGACTGGATGATATATCATAAGCAGGGAGTTTCTGCAGCAGGTGTTGAGATAGTCTATGCATCAACGTCATGGTGAGAAGACAGAATAACACAGCAAGAATGATGTGACATCAGAGGAGACCTTGAGAAGGTGTGAAGAAACAGGTAAGGTGCTCTGAAACAGACGTGTGAATTTCATGCAGGGAAGGTCACACATGCCAAAACTGACAACAGTAAAAGGAAGTGCAACAAAGAGAGATACAGGAGCAACAATTATCATATCTAGATATATCCCACCTGCTGAAGTCGGATCCTCACCATCTGCTGCTATAGAAGGTTATGAAGAAATTGGAGGGGAGGAAGGAGAGAAAGAGAGATGTGGTCAATCCTCTTTCACATAAACTCTCTTTTAACACAAAAGCTATTTGCAGTTTAACAGGTGGTGCACTTGAATCACACCAAAAATATTATCATAAAACATTGTTAAAAACAACGAAAGACAGCCATGTCTTTATCCCACACAGCACATTGGCTACAGTCAGTGTTTGGGATTGACAACAATATATATATATATATACACAGTATATGTGACCATAGACCACAAAATCATAAGGGTCCATTTTTTTTAATTTATACACAATCTGAAAGCTTTCCATTGATGTATGGTTTGTATAGGATAGGACAATATTTGGCTGAGATACAACTATTTGACAATCTATAATCTGAGAGAGCAAAAAAAAAAAAAAATCGAAATATTCAGAAAAAAAAAAAGCTCTTAGCAATGGATATTACTAATCAAAAATTAAGTTTTGATATATTTAAGGTAGGAAATTTACAAAATATTGTCAAGGAACATGATCTTTACTTAATATTCTAATGATTTTTGGCATTAAACAATCGATAGTTTTGACCCATACAGTATTGTTGGCTATTGCTACAAATAAACCTGTGCTACTTATGACTGGTTTTGTGGTCCAGAGGGAGATATATATATATATATATATATATATATATATATATATACACACACACACACACACACACACTTTTTTCCCCTCAGTGGACACTCACAGTTTTTCATTCTTATAGATATGAGACTTCCATTTTTCATAACCTGTGAGAGGCTGACAGGCCTTATACATCAGTGACTGACAGCAAAAGAATAACCCAGGAAGCACATACCTATTCCATACGTATATCAATGACATGACACTGTCAGCTGCCTTTCTGTTCATACAGCACACATCAACTGAACTCACTCTCAAAATCCATTTGTAACATTTGAAAAGTGCAGAATATAAGAGTAATATAATGAAGCTGTCATTTCCTTTCATCCTCATTACTCATTTTATTTCTCCCAACCGGGCCGGCTGACTGCTGCTCCTGTGTGAATGTAGCTGATGACCGTTCTCGTAATCGCCTGAAGGTCGGGCTCTTTTGGAATTAGGACAGTCTCATAGGGCAAGTTTTAATACGATATCTAAACGTTGCTGTTGCATCTGACCCTGCCGCTCACTCAGCTGGAGCCCAGCCTGTATTTGTCATTCAGCAGCAGCTCTCAGATTATCAGGCTGAGCATGCATGTGTTTGACTGTTAATCGCTGTGCTGTGGGCCTTAAAGGCAAGGATGAACCCAACCTGTCTGTAGCCATTATCATCGACCTCCATCAACCTGATCACGATAGACCTGGAAGACTCCCGGCACCCTTTCCTTTTCTTCTCCTTCATTCTTCATCTTCATCGTATTCATCTCCTTGTGAAAGGAGCTCTTCTTGGGGCCTGGTGGTATCAGAACTGAGGTTAAGTTATCCTCATTGGCTGCTTGTGATGAATTGTTTGTTTTTTTTGTTGTTGGTAGCAACTGGAGGTTAGCTCTCTTTAAAGAAATGTTAATGGTCTGTACCATTAGAAATCCAACTGGTATGTACAAGAGCCAATCTGGAATAAACATCCAAAAACAAACAAACAAACAAACAAAACAAAACAAAAACAGTGGGCTGCGCATGTTCATGATCATAGCATATACAACATAAGTGTTTACAAGGACACAGGTTCTTAGTTAGTCTTTTTCTCAGTATGCAAGTATAAGCAAATTAGTGTACACTGTTGTGCACATATGCGCCTGTCTATGATTTAGCCATTTCATACCTTAAGGACAAAGTTTACAAAATAACAAGGTTTACTACCTGTCTCTGCCTACTCTCCTGTCAAGTGCAATAATATATATATATATATATATATATATATATATATATATATATATATATAACTTTGATATTGAATTTCACTCTGCTTACTTTGATACTATTTTCATATAGATGTGGCACTATGTAGAATGTCACAGCCCCAATAATCCATGTAAACAAGCTGAAGACAGAGAAAGAGAGAGAGTTGGATGCACAAACCCAGCAACAGCACAGCTACTCGGGTGAGTGCCAATGTCTGCTCCTCTATAACATCCATAAGAGTCATTATCTGAGCCAAGACAGAAGTTTAACTACAAAGACATGCACAGACACAATACACAAGCTTTTGTATGCCAAACACAGCTTTTCCTGGGAAGTATAAACACACATGCACATCCAGGGCACAAAGTACGCCTTTTATGTTAATAAAACAATTCAAAGGCACAAGAACACACACTGCTTAAGAATATATACCATTTAACAGTTGTGTTATGTTATACAGAGCTGCAAGAACACAAATACGACATCACACATCCAAGCTCTTGACTCCATCCACTCTGAACTGTATCTTGTTGTGGTTTTCTACTGTTTTGCCGTTCTATCTTTCTCTTACAGAGCATAGTGACAGCTCACAGACATGAAAGGGCCAGTCCCCATGCTACATCTTCCCACTTTCTTGCTCCCCCTCTTTCTGTTGGGTCTGGTTTCTAGAACCCTCTTTGAGTTTAATGTTATCGGCTCTCTGAAACATACAGCTGCACACTGGGGATTTGGCCTGGAGCCCCAAACATGAAAAACAAGGTTGTTGAGTTTGGGGCATTTGTGTGTGTGTGTGTGTGTGTGTGTTGGGCAGGAGGGTGGTATTTGGTGAGGAATAAAAAAAAATATGCATCACAAATGTGCTCGGTCTCAACCAGAGCTTGCAATAACCAAACATTTTCTGTAATTTTTTTAGCAGTGACGTAAAAATAGTCTTTTTTAATTTGTAACTGTAATTCCCACCCCTGTCCAGTTGGTGGCGAGTGAGGTAGCAGAGCACAGGATCATCAGCCTCCAAAACAAAAATAAAACTGTCACCAGTCTTTTGATATGCATTTGATTACACACATGCGAGTACCCACTAGCAGTAAAGCGAAAAATATGATCAGTTCACGTGCACTTTGCGCTACCGCTTCGCTTGATCTGAGGCACTACATTGATCTCTCACGCCACATTAAAGAGCACCAAAATGGTATTTATTGATTGATTTTCCTAATATAATGGACAGAATTTGAAATCTGAGACTTTTTCATATCAAAATTAACAACGCACAAAACTTAGCCTATTGTGATTTATTGGATTGGAGGTGCACTGAAAACAGCATCGATTGGGATTTAACAATTGATATTGGTTCATATATAAAATGAAAATCTATTAAAATCGAGAAATCTTTTTTTTTCTTTTTTACCCAGCCTTAGCATATTTTGTTGTTTTTAATGGCCTCCACTTTCACTGCGGTGTGGTGTTGAACATGAAAAATTATGCACAGCCTCTGTTCATCTGGTCTCTTCATAAATAAGTTTATGATATTGTTCTGTACATTCATTGTTAAAAATGAAAATGTGAACACAAATAAAAGCAATTAAATATGTTATTATAATTAAAATTTGAAAATTAAATGACGGGTAAGAAATTATGACAGAATTTTTACGACTCTGTCCATCAAAATGACGGAATATGTAAAAGTCTTTCTCAATCACTGGTTTAAACATGACACAATGTGTCTGGAAAATGGGTACTGAAACAGGGCTGGTTACTGTGCCTCCCCTTCCCCTGCTGTCTCCTTCCTGCTGAACGTGATCGATTTCAAAATTAAGAAAAAATCAACAACTTTTGAATGGTAGTGTACCATGGTTTTTGCACATGGCAATACCATGATTTGGCACATGGCAAATATCATGATTACCATATGGTAATCATTTAACACTAGGGATGGGAAAGATCGTCGACAAGTCACTACAAAAAAACATTTAATTGATTAGTAACATTGACTGGTTTATCTAGAGCTATCTAGTAACAGTCAGAAAACAAAAACCTGCTCTATAACCTTCAACACATCAGTTTTCTAATAAATTCAAAGTCCTGAACATTACATTTAAAGAAAATTATTCTGACAATTAGGTAGTTGTATGCATTTATCAGGATCATCTTAAGGGCGGATTTTCAAAAGTATGTGAAGTTCATTGCATAGATTCTGAACATGACGTCCTTGAATGAATGATGTATTGCCTGCATGCCGGTATGTTTTTGTAGGGACATTGACTTTACATTTGCACACCCCTAAATAGGACGCAGAGCGAAATTAACTGTTTTCGAAAAGCTTTAAATGATAATCAGATGTCCTATTGGGTGGTCTTTGGTCAATGAAAGCTGCTAAGGAGTTGAGACTTTCTTCATCATTCTTAAGGACTAGCTACACGAGACTAGGTGGACCCTAATTATAGGATTTTGTCACTTTGTAATTGAGCACATCCCTATTCAGTACCAGGGCATTACCATCTGATATCATCTCTGTATCACAGCACTACGCTTTTATCATAGCATTTTGTACCACTGTGATAATGTTGTGCTTCCACTGGAACACATAGACACTTATATAAATCAACAGAGGCTGGATCGTCTTTTACATCTAGGTGAAGAATTAGGCAGCATCTTCTCCTGAAGAAGCTCAAACAGCATTTGAGCCAAACGGTGACACCGCACAGTCTCAAACACAGACTCGCTAAACTGATTACAGGAAGAGAGACATTGCTGCCAGACATCACAGACTCATTCAATTAGAGCTGGAACTGATGTGTAGTATCGGTTCCGCCCCGTCCTTCTGACACTGTGATTAATTCTTTGTAACTATAGAAAGATACATAAAAACTAATTCTTCCTTTTAACTTTTAGCTATATTTAATGCTTGATAAACGGTGCTCATTCTGATAATGAAATTTGGCAATCGGCTTTTTACGCAGCCTGTTGTACATCCCTTTGGTCTTAGAGAATTTATAATCTGAGCTATTATATAATTACTGTGAAATGGTAGTTAACCAGAGTTTTAAGCAGCAGTCATTATTTTCATCCCAGGCATGTTACTGTCAAGAGGAACCTTGATTTACAAGCAACCCTTACAACATTTAGCAAGAGAAATGTATGTTCATATCATTGTTAATTAAAAATGTGAGAGAAACACTTCATTGAAAAGATGAAAGCAGAGGAGGTCATAGAGAGCTACTCCTGAATGGTAGAAACTGAACATGCATGTAGATTTATACAAAACTGCACATAAACAAGACGTGTTCTAATAGCAACTCAGTCATCCATTAATCACCAGTTATTAGACTCCAAACACGTCAGTACAGTGTTTCGTACCATTGGAATTTTGTGTAAGGTAATTAACATCACAGAGAAACAAACAATATAAAACTTATCGAGGTGTAAAACTCTTTTACTTGGACAAAGAATGGGAATGTGTTCGAATGATCACACGTTTTTAGCAGGCAACAAAACAGCCCATCCATTTCTGTAATATTTGTGCTATTAGAGGGATAAACCAATTTTATGGCTGTCACGAATCCGGTTCGTTATCTTCTGTTTACTCACCACCAGAGGTCACTCCACCATCACATCGACCTTCACGCCACACAGACTGTTACATTTTACCCTGGACTGCATTCCCCATCATTCATTGCACTAAGTACACACAGCTGTCTCAATCACAGGCTCACACCTGAGAACCATCTCACAATCACACACCCTTTATAAACCATGGACTTCTTTTCACTGATTAGTATTGTTCTGTGTATATCACTACCCTAGTGTTAGCTGCCTTACCGAGCCTTGGATCCGCTTGCCTCATGTCTCGTCGGCTCCATTACAATGGCTCTGAGCATTCCTTGTAATCTGAATAATATTTTTTCCTTAAATAGAGCTGTCTAAACAGCACTGAGCAACCAAAATTTTACCGTATGAAACGATACAGAGTTCATGTTAATGTAAGCGATTAATAAAATGTATTTAGCACAAAGGCCGCCAATTATTTTATTAACCTATAAATGGCAGACACTTAAATGATGTACTATTTTTTTCATAAATAGATTAAAAATATCACACCTAGAATAAGTCATTTTGAATGCTACAAGTTAATTTAGGCATTACAACATTTTAATTTACAGTATGAAAAATAAATTATTAGTGTTGTTTAAAAGATAAACTAAGTGAGAATTATATGATGGAAAAAAAATTAATATTGGCAACTTTTACATAAATACACTGATCAGATATGCACTACAGAAAAGCTGTACTATTTTGAAATATTATAATTTTTTATGTTTCAACTAGTGCTGTCAAACAATCAATCTCAATAATCTCATTCAAAATAAAAGTTTTTGTTTACGTAATATATGTATGTGTACTGTGTATATTTATTATGTATATATAAATACACACACATGCATGTACATATTTTAGAAAAAAAATTCTGTACTGTATATTTTTTATAATATAAATGATATTAATATAAATATATACATGTAAATATTTTCTAAATGTATACTGTATGTGTGTGTATTTATATAAACAATAAATATACACAGTCTGCTAAATGACTAAAAGTAAAAAGTAAAGAGTGTAAAGACCATCAACTCTACCGTGCGACTCCACCAAGGGATAGAAGTATCGCGTTTTATTTAAGTTTTTCCATTTATTTGTTTATTATTGAAATGTTATATGCATGTGTCAATTTTATTTAATTTCTTTATTTTCTTAAACATGTGGGTATAGTATTTATAGAGTTGTAACTTTTAGTTTTAGTTACTTTTTCTTATTTGTAAGTCGCTTTGGACAAAAGCGTCTGCTAAATGACTAAAAGTAAAAGTAAGTAAAGTAAAAGAACACACACATATATAATGCAAACAAAAACTTTTATTTTGCATGCAATTAATCACGATTAATCGTTTGACAGCACTAGTTTCAACATATTTTCATATGTCATTTATTCATGTGATTATTCAGCTATTACTATAGTCTTCGGTATCACATGATCCTTCATAAATCATTAATATGCTGATTTAGGGCTCAAGAAACATTTATTTTTATTATTAATGTTGAAAACAGTTAGAGGTCTGTAGGATTTTTTGAAAGAAGACAGCTGCATTTATCAAAAATGTACAGTGTATGAAACATTCTTAAAATTTAAAAGCCATACATTTTAATAGCAGTGTACAAACTGAAAAAAAATGCCTGTAAATGTCCGCACGCATACACACAATCTTTATCTTACAAAGCCAGACATGCATATTATCCAAGCACATAGACAAGACTGACCCATCACGTTCAGTCACTGAATGCTACGCTTACGGTGTTTATTGTTTTGTTAAGCGCTCCTTTCTCACAATCTGATGCAACACATTCCTAAATGATAATTTCTAAAGAGCTAGTTAGAAAACACAGCCACAGGCAAATTTAATCAATGCCGATGAGGATTATATCAGTTCAAAAGCCCATTCTCTAAAGTGGATGTGTGTCAAAAGTAGATATCACATACTTTGTGTCTGTAATGCACAGACAGTTAATTACAGTGGTTTAAATGAGCGCCATGAGTCATAGTGCTATAATGCATGGTCTGCGACAGATCCTAATACATTACTAGGGGTTAAATAACAGTTCTTTCATATGCTTTGAAAATATAGATTACACTTTTTTTAAATTAGCCTTTACAGAATGACTACACAGACCATACTGACCTTGTATGGCAGGTCTTTTCACCTGATGGCCTGCAGGCCAGGTTAGCCCCGTCAATCATTTTAATACAGCTTTCAGATTGATTTTGATTAAATGGCTGTGCATCTTGACATATTTAGAGCACTCTGTGCAAAACTGTGACAAAACCAAATGCGGTCAGCAGACTGCAAATCAAGTTAATTTTCACCGGTGCAAGCACCACTAGCTTCACCACACATGACCAGGCACAATTTCGACATACATGTTTGACTGTGTCTTATCTTAATGTATTTATGGAAATAATAAAGCTGCAGACAATTATTCAGACATCAAAAAAGCTACAGAAGCTGACAAAGCAATACTGTACATAAACCCATGTACAATGAGACTTTCTCATTCAATGAAAGAGAAACCTCACACCTTGTAAATAGTTGCAGCAAATTTTCAAATAGTCTTTATAAATATATCTTTATAAATCGACTATAAATTTGAAGTTTAAAGGGGTCCTATTATGCTTTTTCACTTTGTGAATTTTAGTCAGTGTGTAGTGTGTATGTTTGGGCATAAAACTATCTACAAAGTTACAAATCTCAAATTCCACTCCAAAGGGAGATATTTCATTTTTTAAAAAAATCCTTTTTCAAGAACTACAACGAACGGCTCGTTTGGACTACAAACTTGTTTTCCTGTATTTGTGACATCACAAATTGTAAATCCCGCCTACATAAATTTGATTGGTCGGGGGGTGGGGAGAACGTTTGGTTAAGCACTAGAGGTCTTCACTGAGGACCCGAGACCCGGGAACCGTACGGGTTCGGGTCTATATTTTAAATGGTCAGCCGGGTCCGGGTCAGGTCCCAGTCTATTACTTCGGGTCCCGGGTCTGTTTAACATTATGTGTAATACCCGAGACGATTGGAGAATACTGCACCCGCCAGTGATCAGTGTCAGTCAGCATGCTTTGTCAGTTTTACAAACTTTGTTTGTAAAATTAGGATGAGAAAAGTGTGAGCGGGAAATAAGGTGAAAAAAAACAAAACAAGCGTTACCTCAGCCGCCAGAAGTAGAGCACGGGTAGAGTTAATGTAGTAGCCTGCAAGCGGACAGTGATCATGGATTTCTTCATGAGTGATGTGAAAAAAAAAAAACCTGAAACAAAACTGAAGAGACGCACCTGTTATCGAACACGCACGCAGTAAAGCACTTCTTGTTCTGTGCATTTGTTTGTTTTTTCTGGCAAAAAAATAATTGCTATGAGACTTTATTACAACCAACAAAAAGTTATTGTAGGTTAAAAGCAACAGTCGAAGTTGACTCAAGATGAAAAAAAACTGCAAAGTTTTCATCACCGTCACCATTTCGTCACCGTCACCGACCGTAACAGCAAGTAGACTTTTAAAGCTGGAATAATGAGTGGATTAAGAAGGCTCTCTCCGTCGACAAGAGAGAGAAACAACCTAACATGGATGGAAATTTATTGGCAAGGAGGATTGTAGCCATTGCAGTTAGGGAGAAGGCTAACGGTAAAGGGATTTTTTAGGGGTTTTTTTCGCAAATTGTTTATTGACTTATTAGCAGTTTGCTGTGCGATCGGGTGTCGGGTCTATGTCTTCCCGGCCGGGTTCGGGTCCAACTTTCGAGTAATGGTCGGGTCCGCGTAGTACATTAAAGGCATTTCTCAGGTCTGCACGGGTTCGGGTCCCACTTTCAAATAAAATAGGTGTCCGGGTCGGTTCCGTGCAGCACATTTACGGGTCTCTTCGGGTTCGGGTATGAATTTTTGTACCCATGAAGACCTCTATTGAGCACTGCACGTTTCAAAATCAAAACCCGTGTTGTTGTTTCTATATCACTGTATTTCTGATGGAAACCAGCTGTTTTCAGGAAATTTTGGATGTCATTTTCATTTCGTCTTGCATATAATGTCTGATAAAGCAGCATTTGTGAGCGGATCTTTGCTTTGTGTACAGCGTTGCCGGGGAAACCTCGCTCTCTCCCGCTCCAACAGCGCCTCAACTGCAACAGTTTCAGTGCAATTCATGTTATAATGTTAGAATTAAAGAAAAATAAACATAATACATATTACCATTGCACTTATCTGTACATAGTCAATGCAGTTATTTTTAAGCTGTTGTTGACATCTAAAACGGGATTTAGCCAAAAAAAAAAACAACAATAACATTACCACTTTAATATGTCTTGCAATATCTGTGCGTGCAAGAGTGCCTTCATCAAACCCGGAACTAATCGAGCCGTTTGTGTCAGGCTGGGGAGAAAGGTATTGTAATAATGTAAATTATTTGAAAAATAATGCGATTTTCAAACCACCAGAGCATGTTCTAGTACACCCCCAAAACAATATCAAGACTTTGTAAAAGAGCACAATAGGACCCCTTTAAACATCTACATTCTTGCCTAAACACTCTTAAAACTACATTTGTGGGTTTTCTCAGGCCTCTCAGCCAATCTTATTTCCACGCAAAACAACACTGTATAGTAGTACAGTGTATATTATTTTTATTATTATTATTTAATTTTATTATTGTATTATTATTTATTATAATATATTGAATACTGCATTATTATTCCTCAGTTTCTCAAAATTATCTTAATTTTGTAATAAATAAATTTATATAATAATAATAAATCAATTTTACGAAGAGCTGTTTGTTAGCTGAATGTGAGAAGCTATGTTTGTTCTCCAGCCAGCCTTATTTGAAGGAATTTATTGCCGAACTCTAAAAATTTCAACTGACTAATATGTTAAATAAACAGTTTTATGGGTATATAGTTTTGTTTCTCATGGTAACATAACATTAATTTCAATGAAAGTACTAAAATACAATAAATGCTTCGAAAAATGTTCTTCACCCTACGAGTTTCCATCTGGATAATCCAGTCCCTGCAACAGCTGTATGGCATTACGGGTGGAAATGTGTGTGTGTGTAAGTTAGTTTGGTATTGTTTTCAAGAGTTTGTTCTCAACATGTGTTCTGCTCTTCTGCAGTTTAAGGAGTGTCCACTCCTCCAACAGTGATTCTAAAGCACTGTGAGATTTATGGAATGGAAAAAAGACGATCAGATTAACACAAACCCTTTCATCTCCCTATAATCCCATTTCTCAACCATGCCAGCTCATTTTAGAGGGAAATTAATCAAATATTTTACCAAACAAATGTCAGATTCTTGGCATCATGATCCAACTAAAACACACAATATCAGTGAGTGATCCACCCAAGAACTTTATTAAAAGAATGACAGTGCAAAAGGTCTTAAATGAAAGAAAACATAAAAAAAAAAAAAAAAACATCATGGCCAAAATAGTCAAACAGACATCAACATAATCACACAGGCCAATTTTCCCTATTTGACTCATAAAAAAAATATATATATTTTCTCATTTCTTGTAACTTGAGTCTAAATTTAGAAAAGGGAAGAAGAAATGAAACATGATGGTGGTTTATTACAGAGCAGTCCCTACTCATGTAGATAATCCCAGCCAGGGGTGATAAGGCAAAGCCATGGGGCGGATTGACTTAATCTTACTGAAATCCTGCTAAAAGTAATATCCAAATATAATGTAACAGGTACAGAAAGCACAAGGCTGATACCACCCTAAAGGTGCATGCTGAAGATAGGAGAGCGTGACACTCACAGAGGAACCTCAAAGGTTTATAGCAACGCTGATGAATCGTTATTGGTTATGGTCCATTAAAAGACAAGTTTTTTTATATATAAAAAATATATATTGGATCCATTACAGACTGCTTTGAATGTAAAGCATTAGTTTCAGACAGTTTTAGGAAATCCCTGCGTGACCAGCAAGACACAGGTTTTATTTCTGAAAATCTACTGTACATCAAAAGATCAAGCCTAAGCCAAAAATAAAAGCCTCTACTCGTGGCTGGTACTCACGCACTAGAACAAATAAATTATATAAATTCCAGGTGTGTTCGATAATTCAGGAGGGAAGCTAAAGGGAAGCTTGGGGAGGGTTTAGGTTAAGTGAGGATTTGAGGGCTTCTGGATCCTCATGGAATATGAAAGAGAGCTGTTGGCTCATGTCAGATTTAAGAAAGTCGAATGGGAGACAGAACTATGGTCAAGAATAGAGGGATGTTGCATATCAAATCAAACTATACAAACAAAATCTGTTTTTAGCAGAAGATAAATTATTTGTTAAAAGAAACAGTTGTGCAAAAGTGCAAAAAAAAAAAAAAGTGCAAAACCATAAGAACACTTTGGGGCCAATTCTCAATATTAACTAGTTGCTTATAAGCATGTATTGCTAGCATATTGATTATTGTTTATTAGTACATAAAGTACATATTAATGCCTTATTATGCATGAGCTTATTTTAGACCCCTAATCCACCACAAACTAAAGCATGACCAAAACATTAAAACTCAAATATATATCAGAAGTCTGCGTGAATATATTATTATTTTTTTGATCAAAGGTGATAGTAAAGACATTTATATTGTTACAAAAGTATTTCTATTTCAAATAAACGTTGTTCTTTTGAACGTTCAATTCATTAAAGAATTCTAAAAAAAAACCTTTTGCCACAAAAATATGTTTTCAATATTAAAAATAATAATAAAAAAGAAATGCTTATTGATCATTAACTCAGCATATTAGAATGTTTGATAACACTTTATTTTAGGCTCTCTTAACTAGCTGCTTATTAGCATCCATATTATTAGAACATTAGCCATTTATTAGTAGTAATTAAACACATATTAATGCTTTATTCGACATGACCTTATTCTACATCCTTAATCCTACCCAATACCTAAACTTAACAACTACCTTACTAACTATTAATAAGCAGCAAATTAAGAGTTCATTGAGGGAAAAGTCGTAATTAATAGTGAATAAGTGTTCACTATTCTAAAGTGTTACTGGATGTTTTCTGAACCATCATGTGGCACTTAAGACTGGAGTAATGGATGATTAAAAATTACATTTTACCATCCCTCATGCCATATTTAAATAATATATAAATGCAGCCTTGGTAAGCATAAGAGTCTTATTTCAAAAACATAAAATCATACAACAAATGGTCACACTTTATTTTAATGTCCAAGTCTTGCAATTAACAAACCATTAACTAAGACGTTTGCCTCAATAAACTCCTAATTTGCTGCTTATTAATAGTTAGTAAGGTAGTTGTTACAGTTTTTGGGTAGGATTAGGGATGCAGAACATTGTCAAGCAGAATATGTGCTTTATAAGTACTAATAAACAGCCAATATATTAATAACAGGCATCCTAATGAGCAACTAGTTAATAGTGAGAAGTGCTCCCTATACTTAAGTGTTACATAAATAAATAAATAAAATCCTACCAAACCCCAAAACTTTGAACTGTAAAAAAAAAAAAAAAAAAAAAATATTGCTTGACTAGTCAGTTTTACTAATTGACCATTTAGTCATCACGAGCTATTTATCATTACGATATGTTTTATAAAGGATTAATGCACAATTTAGAAGCTTTCAAGGCAGAATCCTCTAATGTATTTGAACCCTTTAAGGCAGAGCTTTGTAAGTAATAATTATTCTTTAGCAAATTTACAGAATCACAACAAGATGAATCTGAAAACTTGACGCAGTTTCCAAGTAGTCTCCTTAGAGCATTCATCACTTGACAAAGTTAATTACTAAATGATCATACTTTAAATGAGCGCATGGAGTATGTGTGAATGTGGCATGCAGTGCAGCATCCACATCTCTCTTCCAACAGTTTGTGACAAGGTCAGAGCAGATTTGAGTAATGGATCTAATCTGCATTTAGCACAGTGGCATTCCGAATGACAGGCCTGTCACCTCCCACTAAACACAAGCTTCAGGGGGTGTATTCAGTCTGAGAGTGTCTTTGTCTAACGCAGACACAGACATCGAGCCATTCCATTTAAGTAACTCTTTTTTCTGCAGCTGGTAGAGCATGATGCTGGCAAGGTAGTCTGTTTGGTTCCCAGTGAATCATATACTGATAAAACATATACTCTGAAAGTACACTAAGTGGCTCTGGATAAAATTATCTGCTAAATACGGATGGACCTCTTTGTTTCTCTCGCTCTCTCTCTCTCTCTCTCTCTCTCTCTCTCTCATGGCAGAAACAAGCGGTAACAATTTAGAGTAGGGAACACTTATTCACTATTAACTATTACTTTTCCTAATTTGATGCCTATTAATAGTTAGTAAGGTAGTTGTTAGTTGTTACAATTAATAAATTGCTAATATTTTAGTAATATGCATGCTAATAAGCAACTAGTTAAGTGACCCTAAAATAAAGTGTTACCAAACAAGCTATCGCAATTCTATATCCTCATAAAAAGAGGTTAATTTTGAAAATACACCTGTTCAGCAGGAGGTCAAACAGATGTAAATACCTCCAAAATCGAACAGAAATAAAATAACTCCTTTATCAGTGTAACATTTAAGACAGTGTCTGAGAAGCCTTACAAAATATGTAGGAATGCAATATAAAATGATATACAGTAGGATAGAAGGCAGTTAGAACATATGGAATTGCTGGATTAAATGCTACACCTACATAACATCACAGTGGGGATTACATACTCAACACACTCATGTGAAATTACATCAAACAGCAACCCTTCTTCTGAAGAGGGATATAATAATGAGTAGAACCTTTCTGGAGAGCAAATAATCAGTGCAGACAGACGTCTTAAGCTTAAGGCTAGGTCCAACCAACCTTGACAGAAAGATGTCTGAAAATCATTACAGAATGATTTGTACTGTTTCATAAGCGGCACCTTTGTCTCTTGCACAATACATTAGTTCCAATAGTGCTCCACTCGAAAATGTCTCTGCAGAACATTAACAGCATACAGCTAGTTCAGGGCGCTGACCGCATCTGCTCTCTTCCTCTTACACACCATCATGTCTCCATAAGACAACAGCTGGATACTATTAGAGACAGAATGGTGTGTACATGACTTGATCACTGGATCAAGTACAGTACACAGGGTCTATAATGCTGATTATATGCACTAAGGTTTAGTCTGTAAAGCTATATAAGTATATGGGTCAATTAAATATAAAGGTATATACACACCACCCAATATAACAATATACCTTTCTATCAAGATTTTCTTTTTTCTTTTTTTTCATTACGATATCAGGACATTATGGTTTATGCCCCAAAAGACCATGTATGAACTGCATTTCTATGTTTTTTGTTGTTGTTTTTATTATTAGAGGACAAAAATAGTGCCACGACACTGACTGATACAGTACTGACAGACAATTATGCAATAAGACAATAAAACACCACAGTATAGCCTTATAACACCATAAGGGTCTTGTAAGCCAGTGGCCACCGTTTAACCTTCCAGGCATTGCCTGAAATTCTCAGTATTTACAGTAAGATATGCATTCTTCAAACAACAGCACTCAAACAATGCACACTAATCACTTTTACATTGCTCCCTCCCTCAGTCACACACACACACACACACACACACACAGTCATACCCACAATGGAGCTAAGCCCATGCATAAATGCAATAAAAACATGAATCATTAACTGCTTTTCAATCTAGGTCTTTCAGTGTAACAGTACTCCTCTGAGTTCAAGTTTATTCAAATTTTAGTTTTCTGCCTGTTCAGCAGAAAACTAATGCCTATAGAACTCACGGACAATAACACACGCCAATGTGGTGACTTGGGGGTTTAAAGGGCTTGCAAAAACATGTTCTAAGAACCATCCATGTCTCATGTGGATAACATTTAACACCTTGCAGGGCACACAATATCTCCTCAAAGTATTCTTTACGAAAGGGAAAAAGTGCAGTTTAATAAAAGTCTTTATTTACTAACATAAATGTTGCAAAATTAACAGCATAATGTGAAATCTGTTGGGATCTTCACTCTAAATAAAAGGCAACAACTCAGTGTTAATTGTTTCAGCCCACCTCGATGGACAAAGGAAATATTTATTGTTCAGACAAATGTTCATTTATGCCTTGCCTTAGGCACATTAACCTAAGAATTATATGGCTACTGGCACCTTTTGCTCTGAATCAGTTTGTTGTCCACATCTGTTTTCAAATGTCCTGCCAAATACCTATTGCTTATCAGCAGGACGGTACTCTCTAGCTCTGTGCTTTGGCACACACAGCTCCACACACTCTGAGATCTAAATTATACTACCTAAGCATTTAAAAGGGCACTGAGCACATCACAGACACTCATAATGCTGTGCTATTGTGTTTTTTAATGCATGGCTTAACTTTAAAGCCAGAATTAGTGGCTGTTTGAAGTTTTCAGAATCAGAATCAGAATCAGAATCAGCTTTATTGGCCAAGTATGTTTACACATACAAGGAATTTATTATAGGGACAGAAGCTCCACAGTGCAACAGAAAGACATCAACAGGACAGGACACAGATAAAAAATAATAATATACAAATATCCAAATAGACAATGTACAAAACAGCAAAAACACAATATATAATATAGACAATTATGTGTGTACAGGTCTGATATGTGCAAATTTGAAAAAAAAAAAATAAATGAATAATTTTTATAAAAAATAACTAAGTGTGGTGAATAAATCATGTATAATAGAGTTGTGTGTTCCATGTTTATAGTCAAGTTTTCATGAGATGGACTGCCTGAGGGAAGAAACTGTTTCTGTGTCTGGTTGTTCTGGTTCTCAGAGCTCTGTAGCGTCGACCAGACGGTAACAGTTCAAAGAGGGAGTGTGCTGGATGTGAGGGGTCTAGAGTGATTTTACCAGCCCTTTTGCTCACTCTGGATAAGTACAGTTCTTCGAGACTGGGGAGGATTGTACCAATGGGATTGTACCAATGATTCGCTCAGCAGTCCGGACTACCCTCCGTAGTCTTCTGAGGTCAGATTTGGTAGCTGAGCTGAACCAGACAGTTATTGAAGTGCAGAGGATGGATTCAATGATGGCAGAGTAGAACTGTTCCAGCAGCTCCTGTGGCAGGTTGAACTTCCTCAGCTGGCGAAGGAAGTACAACCTCTGCTGGGCCTTTATAATTAATAATAATAATAATAATGTTATAATGAGAGGGCAGGACGACAGAATCACAAGTGAAGGTAGGTTTAATGATCAACAGTGGTAATGGTATCAGGTAAGTGAATGACAGAATCTGGGGTCGCTGAACGAACAGGCTGATGATCTAGGTTTTCCTTCTTGCAGGAGAAGAGAGGGATGAGGAAGCTGTGACAGACACACACCGCAGACTTGGGGTTTATCCGGAAACGATCTCGGAACAGATGTCACTGGAGCTGGGTCTGGAGATTGCCTAGGAGCGAGCAGAACAGGTAAGTAATCAACAGGTAAGTTTCTTAGGTAGGTACTGCACTATGACTGAGCGTAGTGAGTTAGTCCTCTTCGTACAAACGAGACTGGACGACTGGTGTTGGGCGGTGTGTGTCTTTATGCTGCGTGGGTAATGAGAAGGGAATGAGTGGCAGGTGTGCGTGATCAGTATTCTGGTGAGGGTGAGCGCTGTGATTGGGTAGCAGAACCTGGCAGATCTGTAACATTACCCCCCTCTCCACGGCCCGCTCCCGAGGGCCGAAAACCCCGACGCCGTGGCGGTCTACCTCTTCCCCTAGGGGCAGGGCGATCTGGGTGGTTAGAGTGGAATTCTTCGAGTAGGACTGGGTCCAGCACATCATCCCTGGGGATCCAGGACCTCTCCTCAGGACCATATCCTTCCCAGTCTATGAGGTACTCTAACCTGCCGCCTCGGCGTCGGGAGTTCAAGATCTCCTTGATCTGATAGACCGTTCCATCCTCCAATACCAGCGGGAGAGGGGGTTCTTCCTCGGGACCAGGTTCTGCAGGGGGAGAAACAGGAGGGTGAAACGGTTTCAGCAGTGACACGTGGAAGACGGGGTGAATTCTATACTGTGAGGGGAGCTGGAGCTGGTAAGTGACTGGATTGATTTGTCTGATTATGGGAAAGGGACCAACAAATCTGGGACTGAGTTTCTTGCAGGGTAGACGTAACCTGATGTCCCTAGTTGACAGCCAGACCTTCTGCCCTGGATGATACACGGGAGCCTTGGAGCGGCGGAGGTCGGCTGTCAACTTACGTCTACTCACTGCGCGCTGGAGGTGGTGATGAGCGTTGTCCCAGACCCTCTCGCTCTCCCGGAACCAGTGATCCACGGCAGGTAAGTCTGAAGGTTCGCCTGACCAAGGGAACATGGGAGGTTGGAAACCAAGTATGCACTGAAATGGGGTCATACCTGTAGTAGGCTGGCGCAGAGAATTCTGGGCATACTCAGCCCAACCGATGAACTGGTTCCAGGAGTTCTGGTGGCCATGGCAGAAGGTTCGGAGGAACCGGGCTACTTCCTGGATCTTCCTCTCCGTCTGCCCGTTCGTCTGTGGATGGTAGCCGGAAGAGAGACTGATGGTCACACCCAGGAGCTTGAAGAAAGTTCTCCATACACGGGACACGAACTGTGGACCTCTGTCTGAGACTATATCTTCCGGGATCCCAAAATATCTGAACACATGATTAAACATTAGTTCTGCAGTTTCCATGGCTGTCGGAAGGGCCTTAAGTGGGAGTAATCGGCAAGCCTTAGAGAACCGGTCTACTATCACCAAGATACAGGTGTTCCCGTCCGATGGTGGTAAGTCCGTGACAAAGTCAACTCCTAGGTGTGACCACGGTCGGTTGGGAACGGGCAGAGGAAGTAGCTTACCGGCTGGCAGATGTCGGGGAGATTTGGACATGGCACATTCCTTACATCCCTGGACGAATCTGCTCACATCCTTGGCCATGTTGGGCCACCAGAAGCGCTCTCGTAGCAGCGAGAGGGTGTTGTTGGTCCCTGGGTGACCAGTGCCAAGGGAAGAGTGAACTGATTGAATGATCTGTGAGCGTTGGTTTCTGGGAACAAATTGTGTACCTGGTGGGCAGCCCGGCGGAATGTTGGAGGAGACATTGGAGGAGGTAAGGCTAGGAGAGGTCCACTGGATGGGGCAGACAAACAGAGGTTCGGGAAGGACTGATTCTGGAACTTCATCGTATTCTTCATGGGATTCGAATTGTCGGGAAAGAGCGTCTGCCGCTGTATTCTTGGAACCGGGTCTATAGGAAATGGAAAAGTGGAAACGGGTGAAAAACAGAGCCCATCTGGCTTGCCGGGGGTTTAATCTTTTGGCTTCTCTGAGATATTGGAGGTTTTTGTGATCGGTGAGGACTAGGAACGGATGTTGGGCTCCCTCCAACCAATGTCTCCACTCCTCCAAAGCGAGCTTGATGGCTAGAAGTTCTCGGTTGCCAACATCATAGTTCCTCTCCGCCGGGCTGAGTTTACGGGAGAAGAAGGCACATGGATGGAGTCGTGGTGGAGTACCCTGTCTCTGGGACAATATGGCACCCACTCCTGACGTGGAGGCATCGACCTCAACCACAAACTGTTTCTCTGGGTCTGGATGTACGAGGATGGGAGCTCGGGTGAAAGCATCCTTCAATTCATGGAAGGCCTTGGTAGCGGCTACTGTCCAGGAGAGGGATTTGGGCTTTCCCTTCAACAGGTTGGTTAGGGGACTGGCTATGGAACTGTAATTGTGAATAAACCGGCGATAGAAATTGGCGAAGCCTAGAAAGCGTTGAAGTCTCTTTACCGTGTCAGGAGTGGGCCATTCTCGGATTGCCGTAACCTTCCCCTCGTCCATCTGAATACCACCGTGGCTGATGTTATAGCCGAGGAATTGTACCGAGGGTCGATGGAACAGACACTTCTCCGCTTTAAGGAACAGGTTGAACTTCCTCAGGCGTTGTAGGACCTCCGCAACGTGGCGACGATGTTCGGCCATACTCCGGGAGTAAATCAGAATATCATCAATGTACACTAGTACAAACTTATGGAGAAACTCCCGGAGCACCTCGTGCATGAAATCTTGGAATACGGAGGGGGCGTTGACGAGCCCATAGGGCATAACAAGATATTCATAGTGCCCTGTGGGCGTGACGAAGGCGGTCTTCCATTCGTCCCCCTCACGTATTCTGACAAGATTGTAGGCGCTGCGGAGGTCTAACTTAGTGAACACGGTGGCACCTCGCAGATGTTCCAGAGCAGCTGGGACGAGGGGAAGCGGATATCTGAACTTGACAGTGATTCGGTTCAAGGCTCGGTAATCAATGCAAGGTCTGAGTCCTCCATCCTTCTTGGCGACAAAGAAGAAACTGGAGGAGGAAGGAGAGGTGGAAGGGCGAATGTATCCCTGCTTTAAGGCTTCCTCGATGTACTCCTCCATGGCCTTCTGCTCTGGGATGGATAGAGGATATATCTTACCACGAGGCACTGGTTCACCCGGAAGGAGGTCAATGGCGCAATCCCAAGGTCGGTGAGGTGGTAACTGTGCGGCTTTCTGGGGACAGAAGACATCTTTGAATTCATCATAGTCAGAAGGAATTTCGGTGGATAGTTTCTCTGGGGGACTTTCTACGGAGGTGGTAAGTAATTTCAGGATCTCTGCGGCCGGTCTTGTTGGTCTAGGGATATGTGGAAAACACTCGGGAAAGCATGACTCACCCCACTTAAGGATCTCGCCCGTTTTCCATGAAAGGATGGGATTGTGTTGAACTAACCAGGGTCGCCCTAAGATGATGTCCGTAGTAGCATCTTCGAGCACTAATAATCTGATATACTCTACATGGAGTAAGCCTAACTTAAGGCATACGGGAGTAGACCATCTGTTCACTAACTTACGGCTTACCGCCTTGCCCGTCACCGATTGGATCTGGTAGTTCTTTGGGGTGATGGAGGTTGTGAGGCCGAGTTGTCTACAGAGATTGCCCGAAATGAAGTTCCCCGCCGACCCGGAGTCGAGGAGGGCAACGACTGGAATGGAGAAAGTGGTACCCATAAGAAGTGCCTCAGTGGTTAAAGGCTTGAGATTAGGGATCTCGGAATTCAAGGCACTCACCAAAAGGCGAGTTGGTCTTACTGGGCAGGTGACTCGGAGGTGCCCCTTCTCTCCACAGTACAGGCAGAGTCCTTGGGCATATCGGCGTGCCCTTTCTTGGGAGGAGAGACGAGAATTATCAACATTCATAGGCTCAGGGATGGATTCTGGTGGGTTCGGTATGACAGGGAGATAGGCGCTATGACCCGGGTTGAATTCAGACAGACACGTCTTCATGCGTGTGGCACATCGGATGGAGTGTTGAATTAAGCCCTCCAATCCCAGGGCATCATCAAAGGCGGCAAGTTGTAGACGGAGGTGAGGTGCCAAACCTTGCCGGTAGGCGGTTAACAGGGCTCGCTCGTTCCATCCGCTGGCCGCGGCTAGGGTTCTGAACTGTAGGGAGTAATCTTGGATATCGTTATTGCCTTGGCGTAACTGATAAAGTTGATCGCAGACAGAGGAATCATAAGCGGGTTTACCGAACACATCTCTGAAGTGTTGGACGAAGGCTTGGGAGGATTGGGTAACACTGCCTCCTTGTGTCCATATGGTGCTAGCCCACTGCAGCGCTTTACCCTGGAGATGCTGGATAATGAACGCAATCTTGGCCTTCTCAGTGGAAAACAAGTGGGGCTGCATCTCAAACGCCAGGTCGCATTGTAGCAGGAAACCATTGCAATCCTCCGCCGAACCAGCGTAGGGCGCTGGTCGGACTGTCGAGTGGTTCGTGGACAGCGAAGAAGAGATTGCGGAAGTACCTGGGCTGGGAGAGACCGCTGCTGGAGTGAGTGTTTGTTTTAAGATGTCAACCAGGTCCTGGAATGCGTCTGGATTGCTCATGTTGTTGATCGTTGATGTAATGGTCCAGTCTTCTGTTATAATGAGAGGGCAGGACGACAGAATCACAAGTGAAGGTAGGTTTAATGATCAACAGTGGTAATGGTATCAGGTAAGTGAATGACAGAATCTGGGGTCGCTGAACGAACAGGCTGATGATCTAGGTTTTCCTTCTTGCAGGAGAAGAGAGGGATGAGGAAGCTGTGACAGACACACACCGCAGACTTGGGGTTTATCCGGAAACGATCTCGGAACAGATGTCACTGGAGCTGGGTCTGGAGATTGCCTAGGAGCGAGCAGAACAGGTAAGTAATCAACAGGTAAGTTTCTTAGGTAGGTACTGCACTATGACTGAGCGTAGTGAGTTAGTCCTCTTCGTACAAACGAGACTGGACGACTGGTGTTGGGCGGTGTGTGTCTTTATGCTGCGTGGGTAATGAGAAGGGAATGAGTGGCAGGTGTGCGTGATCAGTATTCTGGTGAGGGTGAGCGCTGTGATTGGGTAGCAGAACCTGGCAGATCTGTAACAAATAATAACAATTCATTACATTTATATAGCGCTTTTCTGCTTTTTCTAAGCACTCAAAGCGCTCTACATTGTGAGGGGTGGTGTCTCCTCGTCCACCACCAGTGTGCAGCATCCACCTGGATGATGCGACGGCAGCCATAGTGCGCCAGAACGCCCACCACACACCAGCTTACTGGTGGAGAGGAGACAGAGTGATGAAGCCAATCAATGTAAGGGGATGATTAGGAGGCCGTGATGGTCAGAGACCAATGGGGAAATTTGGCCAGGATGCCGAGGTCACACCTCTAGTCTTTTCGAAAGACATCCTGGGATTTTTAATGACCACAGAGTCAGAACCTCGGTTTAACATCTCATCCGAAAGACGGTGTTTTTTGACAGTATAGTGTCCCCGTCACTATACTGGGGCGTTAGGACCCACACAGACCGCAGGGTGAGCACCCCCTGCTGGCCTCACTAACACCTCTTCCAACAGCAACCTAGTTTTCCCAGGAGGTCTCCCATCCAGGTACTGGCCAGGCTCAACCCTGCTTAGCTTCAGTGGGCAACCAGTCTTGGGCTACAGGGTGATATGGCTGTGGATACATATGGCTGTTTATCACAATGGACTCAATGTGATTGTCCCACTTCAGGTCCTGAGAAATTGTGGTGCCCAGGAATCTGAATGACTCCATTGCAGTCACAGTACTGTTCATGATGGTGAGTGGGGGGAGTGCAGGGGGGTGTCTCCTGAAGTCCACTATCATCTCCACAGTTTTGAGCGTGTTAAGCTCCAGGTTGTTAAGACTGTACCATACAGCCAGCTCCTTAACCTCCTGTCTGTAAGCAGACTCGTCACCGTCCTGGATGAGGCCGATCAGTGTGGTGTCGTCTGCAAACTTCATGAGCTTGACAAGAAGGGTATTTAGATGTGCAGTCATTCGGGTAGAGGGAGAAGAGCAGTTGGGAGAGAACGCAGCCCTGAGGAGCTCCAGTGCTGATGGTGCGGGTGTTGGATGTGAATTTACCAAGCTTTACTAACTGCTGCCTATCTGTCAGGAAGCTGGTGATCCACCGACAGACAGAGGTGGGGATGGAGAGCTGTGTCAGTTTATTCTGAAGGGTGTCCGTGATGATGGTGTTAAAAGCGGGGCTGAAGTCCACAAATAGGATCCTCACATAAGTCCCTGGTCCGTCCAGATGCTGCAGGATAAAGTGCAGTCCCATGTTGACTGCATCATCCACAGACCTGTTTGCTCTGTAGGCAAACTGCAGGGGGTCCAGTAAGTGTCCAGTGATGTCCTACAGATAAGCCAAAACCAGTATTTCAAATGATTTAATGTCCACAGACATTTGAGCCACAGGTCTGTAGTCATTAAGTCCAGTAATTTTGGGTTTCTTTGGGATGGGGATGATGGTGGAGCATTTGAAGCATGAGGGGACTTTGCACAGCTCCAGTGATCTGTTGAAGATCTGTGTGAAGATGGGGTCAGCTGGTCAGCACAGATTTTCAGGAAGGCTGGTGACACACCGTCTGGGCCTGGTGCTTTCCTTCTTTTGTTCTTTCTGAAGACCTGGCACACGTCATCTTCACTTATCTGAATTGTAGGTGTGGGGGAGAGGGGGGTTTTGCTGGAGGTGTGAATGGTTGTGTGGAGAGGTGTTCAGAGCAGGTGTGGGGTGATTTTTCAAACCTGCAATAAAACTCGTTCAAGTTGTCTGCTAGTTGTTGATTCTCCAAATTGCTGGGGGATGGTGTCTTGTAACTGGTGATATCTTTCATACCTTTCCACACTGAAGCAGAATCACTGGAAGATAATTTGTTCCTTAGCTTGTCAGAATAATTCCTCTTTGCCACTCTGATCTCCTTTTCCAGTGTGTATTTGGCCTCTTTCTACAAGACTTTATCCCCCTTTCTGTAAGCATCTTCTTTGGCCTGACAGAGCTGTCCGAGTTTTGCAGTGAACCATGGTTTGTCATTGTTGTAGGTTAAATGAGTCCTGGAAGGAATGCATATATCCTCACATAAACTGATATAAGATGTTACAGTCTCTGTGAGCTCATCCAGATCGGTGGCAGCAGCTTCAAAAACAGTCCAATCAGTGAGAGAGAAACAGGCTTCTAAATCCCGCTCTGTTTCTTTAGTCCGTCGTTTAACAGTTCTTAATACAGGTTTTGCAGATTTAAGTTTCTGCCTGTAGGTCGGGAATAAGATGAACCAAACAGTGATCAGACAGTCCTAAAGCTGCTCGTTGGACAGAGTGATATGCGTCCTTTATTGTTGTGTAACAGTGATCCAATATATTACTGTCTCTGGTGGGACATGTGATGTGCTGTCTGTATTTTGTCAGTTCGCGGGAGAGATTTGCTTTATTAAAGTCCCCAAGAATGATTAAAACAGAGTCTGGGTGTTGTTGTTCTGTGTTTTCATAAGGAACATTCAAAAGAAACTCACAGAACAGCTGAATCATTTGCCTTCTTATTAGTTTTGACTTAATAGGCTTTGAATAAATAAAGCAATGGCTTGTAACTAATAATGAAGTTTATCATAATCAGAGTATGTACAGTAAGTTAGTCATTTATCCAAAGCGACTACAGAACACTTATTACAGGGACAGATAATCAGGACAAATGGTCTTGCTCAATAGCATAATCATGGAAGCTCTTGAAGCACCCTTGTGAGGTTTGAAACTGCAGCATTTCTGATAGAGGATGTTTAACCACGACAACACATAATGCCAAGAAAGCCACATCATAAAGAGACAGACTTCCATACTTAAACTTGGAGTACTGGCATATTTACTGTCAAATAAAAGATTACATAATAATCTAGGGCTCTAGATTGTTTGCAACCATTTTTCCTGTCAGTGCAGCTATATTTTGTTTAAGGCAGCACTGGTGTGACTGCAAAATTGCCCTCTTATATTACCTTTTCCTCTTATGCATGGAAATACCACAAGCTAAAAAAAACAAAACTAAACAGTGCTGCCTATTGAACCACGCAGTACGGAAAAATGATCTGCACCACTGAATTGACAAATGTTGTTTGCATGTGCATCCCAAATCAACCAACTATTGAGTGTCAAATGTTTCTGTGTGACAAAATAACATAATTTGTATATTATTTGTATAATATACAATATATACAAATATATACAATATATAATTTTGTGTGTATATATATATATATATATATATATATATATATATATATATATATATATACATATACATATATATATATATATATATATATATATATATATATATATATATATATATACATATACATATACATATATATATATATATATATATATATATATATATATATATACACACACACACATCAATTCACCTTACTTTTTCCACTCCACCACAGAAAATAAGTAAACAAATTTTAAATCTATGATATATATATCATACATTTACAATTAGTTAACTTAAATATATCTTTATATTGGACAGTAATGACCGTACTTTGAATTACTTTCTAATGTTACATTTTTTAGAGCGACAAGTTTGGCACATTGATTATATTAACAATTATAACACATTGATTTAATAATCTATTAACTGCTGAATGCCAGCTCTCTGAGGGAGAAATCTTTATCTGAACCCCTCTTAATAAGCATGAAAAGCTAAATTACTCAGTGGGATGTGGCAAAATGGCTAATATGAAAGCTAAATGTGAGAAAACGGCTAAATGAGATGGTGTATCTGAAATGTAATTAAGAATACTACAAGAGCAGCAAAACCTGAGCCCGAGAACCTGCTGGCTTTGGGGAGTATGACTAACAACACAAACAGGATGAATGGGTTTCAAATGCCAAAGTATCTGTGAATATTTGCAAAAGATTTTGTGTGATCGACCAAAGCAACCCCTGGCTATTCAGATACTGATAACCCTAACCCAACAACTTACAATGCTAGAACTTCTGCACTGTAAGTTTGAGTTTGCTTTAAATGTTCTGCATCTTTTAGAAAGTTACACAACTTCACAGAATCAACAGGAAATGGCTGTCAGTATAAGTCAAAGAAATAGCCTCTAAATACAGACTCCATGGCTTAGCCAAAACTCGATTTGCAACTCTAGATAAAACGTTCAGCAACTTGGCAGCAGCAAAACTGCGGAGATAAGTGATATAGCTCTTATTAACATCTCAGCAGTCCTCATTAATTCATTTTGTGTGGCACGTGGCCATCAGGGTTCAGATTAGTTTCTATGTGTGCTATTATAGGGAAATAGTGAGTAATTCCTACACCAGCAGTTGTGTTTAGACCATCACAGTGGTGGCATATTGTGAACATATGGGCCAGCAAGAGGGCAAATTCACAGCCTTTTTTATAGCTTGCTGAGCTGCATGTGTGAGTGTTCATACAGTATGTGTAAATAAAACATGGACCACTGGATGGAACAGAGTACACACACGCAAAAGCTCAGAAACTGGTTATTTGCAAAGGAGGAAAGGTAGAAGGTCATTGCAAACTGAGTCTGAAAATTTTGTCCGAAATTTTCACACGTTAAAAAATAAATACGACCTCACGCTATGTCAATCACGTTTAAGCACTGCCTCTGAAATTTTCATCCGTCATAAAAAATTTGGATAAGGTTTGATTTTTTGCATCCGTGGCAAGCATCTTTGACGGTTCAGAACCACCGTACAAGCGAACGCCAAAATCAGAGATCCACTTCATCTCGCAGCACAAAGCACTGTATATAGATCCTTGCACACTGAGTTTAAAATTGTGCCTCTAGTATCGCTAGCAAACCATCAAATTGAGCCACTGACCTCCTGAAGTAAACTTTGAATCACCTGTGATAATCTAGCTGCTCCTTAAGGAGGAAATCCCCTTCTTTATTATATTATATATTTTAGGATTGGATGGACCCAATATTTCCTTTCTTTTTCTTAATTTTTTTGAGAAGCGAGAGGACAACAAAATAATCCTCAATGCTTGAAGACTCCATTTATCTGATGAGAAAAATGAGAAAAAGTGTATAATTGGAACAGTTTGTTGGAGCTGATCTGACGATCTGAATGAGAGAGAGATGCAGAGCAGGGCGACACGAGTGACAGTATTATGAAGCACTGCTTTAAACATATGATTTTGAAACTTGTAAATCCATTAAAATCGTTAGAAGACAAAATCGCGATTCATATATGAATAGATTTTTACTCCCACCCCTAGTTTTCGCTTCCTCTTCTCTAAAGCAGCGCAGCATGGCCCCGGGGGCGAGGTTTATCTGGGTCCGTGACGTATCGGACCCGGGAAGTAACTCGTTGTAGTCCCTTACCAGTCATTTTGTAGGCATTAAACTGCCAGAATTTTAAAAGACGATATCTCCGTTTCCACTGAACTTTCAGCATTGTAACTTTGCAGATATTGTTTATGCTTTAACAGCAACATTACACACAAACTAACGTTAAAAAAGTGAAATCGCAATCACTGAAAGCTTAACATTAAATGGCAGTGGTTAGTAATGAAATAGTTCTAATTGTTATATTGCTTATAGTCTATTCTCTTTCAGAGAAAGACCTTGTCCGACCTTTTCTCACCATATGCTGCAGTTGCTCATGCAATTAATAGGACAGCAAAAAGAAACATCACTTCCATGGCTGTGGTTTTTCATGTCAGTTACCATCCACATCTGGGTCTAGGTCTAAAATCTGGGTAAAACTCACAAATGTAGGCATCAATACTCAGTGAGCCAAGCATCTCCATTCTTCACAAGGGTTCATTTTGAAAAGAGGCTTTAGAGTGGAAAAGAGGCTTAGGAAATATTCAACACCTAAAAGTAGCTTATTTGGATGCAAGGAAATCAGTCTGAGTGCTGTCTGATGACTTACCAGTGACTCAAAAGCAGAACAGACCCACCTGCCTCAGAAAATGCACACTTTATTACGCTGTAGAGGCATTAATTTAAATTACATGCAAATTGCAAACACCCACATTCTCATCTTGGCACTGAGAAAAGCCTGTGTAAATTCACATTTGCTGAATATAACCTATTTGCTGCCAAAAAAATCTAATTTCAGAGAGTTTTAGATGGTGAGAAACTAGGACACCAAAAGAGTAACACACAATTTAAAACTAACCTATGGAAAACATGCAGTCAGTTGCATGTTGCGGGCAGCAGTTTCCATAGGACATCCTTCTTCCACAGACTCACAGCTCTGCACAGCACATAAATCATATAGAGTTTAAGTGGAAGTGGGTTAGCAGTCATTTAATGGGGGGTGCATTGTTCAGCAGAGTGAGTCATTGTGTCCAACTGTGTATCCTGCATTTGCATTTGAATATTGAACATTCTCTTGCTGAACTGAACTTTTGGGATTGGCCTTTTTGCTTTTGAAATAAAAGTGCAAAGCATGCTGAAGAGCTTTAAATTGAATAGCTTACTGCTGAAGAAATTGGATAGTCTCAAACATATTAACAAATTGAACACATTTAGCACAGCAGTACTAGTTTCAATAAAGCATTCTTAAATTTGTTGTATACAGTTGACCTGAAAATAAATACATTTTGCGAAACAAAACTACACGACACATGAGAATGAACACATGAGAGTTTGAAGAATCCAAACAACAGCACTTGGACCCCATTGACTTTGAATGGACAAAAATAGCACTAAAGGTATTTTTCAAAAACAGTAAGTCATATAGATTTGGAACAGCATTCAAGTGATGACAAAATTTTAATTTTTGGGTGAGATGTCCTTTAAATATTTATAAACTTAAGTATTTAATACGTTACACAGCACTTTGTAATGCTTGATACTAATTGATTGGATGGGGCATTTGCGATAGTGATAATGCATGCAGACGCTTTCACATAAGCTTCTTTAATATGACAATGTGTTTTGGCAATGAATGCAGTACTTATGCTTCGGGGCGGTCGTGGCCTAATGGATAGAGAATTGGACTTGTAACCCGAAGGTTGTGGGTTTGAGGCTCAGGTCCGGCAGGGATTGTAGGTGGGGGGAGTGAATAACCAACACTCTCTCCTCCCTCAATACCAAGACTGAGGTGAGACCCTTGAGCAAGGCACCAAACCCCTAACTGCTCCCCGGGTGCCGCAGCATTGACTGCCCACTGCTCCGGGTGTATGTTCACTACTTTGTGTACACTTGGATGGGTTAAATGCAGAGAACAAATTCTGAGTATGGGTCATCCTTTCACTTCCCTTAAATAACATACAGAAGCTGATAAAAGGATGACTCCAAACAGAAACTTGAAACAAACATCACACAAATCTTGGTAAGCACGCAAATAATAAATATAAATGTCAAAATGTAATGTAAAGAGTCCAGAGAAATGCCTTTATTTTTCCTGAATGCCAAACAGAAAAGATGTGCATTCTACAGATGTGCATTCTAATGCCACTTAAATCCTCATTGGGTGAGAAGTGCTTGATTTGTTCTCATCAAAGAAGCATGCAGCTAGAATCCCCCTCTACCACTCCGAGTTGAGAAGTAGGGGTGGCGAAGAAGAAAAGAAAGCCTCTTGCTAATTGGATATAATGGCTGGGGGGAATTTGCTTCTGGTGGCCAAAAAGACAGAGCATAAACACACACAGACTGTAAGACATTTGCGCTAGAGGCAACTGCCGTTATAACAAGCCAACACCAGGAGATAAAGAGCTCAGAGAGTGGAGATTAAACAAGAAAACCCAAGAAGAGGAGAAAAAGAGCAAGATGCAAATTACCAAAGTGAGAGCCATAGCAGGTAGAGCAGACGAAAAGGCAAGATATTTAGCCCTGAAAGACGCAGCCGCTGTCAGGAGAGCTGATCCCAGCGAGAGAAGCCAGCACAAGAATCTTTGAAGACTAAGGGCCCCTAAGGGCCCGTCCTTTCGAATGGTCTCCCGTCTGTGAATCTGTATGCGTCAACAAGAACAGCAAGCGACTGAACTCATAACAAGGAGATGAGACATGATTTGAGTCTGCGATGGCTTCATGAACAAAGATTAAAGAGCATGTCGTTCAAGACCTGCAAAGATGTCATTCACTCCCACATTACGACCTTGACCGGCCTCCGTTTATGTGAGGTGGGTGGTTTCACCCACAACCAGTGGAGTTCAAATACAAACAGCCATTCCACTATGAAAATCCACATCTGAAGATATGATTTGGTACATCCCACTGATCCCTTGAGGGTGCTTTCTCTTGTTTCTCCAAAGGCACTGTGTGAGTAAGCGCACCCATAAACTGACCGAGTGAGTGCTTTAATCCAAACAAGTTACAGTCTATGCAGGGTCCTCTTCTAACAGTTGCAGACTGTCTGGAAAAAGATTTGGTCCCACTTTATATTAGGTGGCCTTAACTACTATGTACTTACATTTAAATTAATAATTTGATACAATGCACTTATTGTGTGCATACATGTTCTTACATTGTACTTATATTTTTAAAAATGCCTATATGTAATTACATCTGTAACTAATTTCTGTAATTACATTTATAATTACACTTTTAACCCATCCCTTACACCTTAACCCACCCTTAAACCTACCATACCAGTCCCTAACCTTACCCTTATCCCACCTCAATAGCAGCAATAGTGTGTTGCAATACAATATGAGCACAATAGGTACATTGTACTTATTTTTTTATTTAAGTACATAGTAGTTAAGGCCACCTAATATAAAGTGTGACCAAAGATTTTTATGACAGATTATGCTACACCGTGTGAGATGCCTATCCAAAAATGAGCTGTCAAAAACTTCTGTCTGTACTCTGGCTGCATCTTCAAACTTTGCATTCTGTACATAAGAAGGAAATTTTCATTTTGTAGTGTGCAGCATTCATGTCTTCAAAATGATGAGAGAAGGACCCGCTCTGCTGATGTGTAGATAATGAAAACAGCTTCTAAACAATTGGAAAGTGAACTTCAAAGGAACAGTGGAGAGTAACAAAAAAAAAAAAAAAAGAGAGACCACTAGCTTGGAAAAGGAAACACTTCTCAAAGGGCAGAAGCAAACATATTTTGAAACTTTATTGAAATGTTTTACATATCCCATGAAACACAAGTTATGTCATTCTGAATACACTCCTACGTCTGACAACACAGACATCTGTTGTCATGTTGAAGATTTGCACTGCCTTAACCAAAAGCCTGCATCATTCCACCCACATGCTCAAGGTGAAATACAACCTGGAATGGAATCTTTTAGTCAAGTAGGTCGTCTTTGTCATAACTTTCTAAACTGTTAAGACGGCTAACTGTCAGTCCTGGTCTCTTTTTTGAAATTTCTGTTGAAATATCTCTGTCAGGCCTTATAATCCAAATCTGTTATGCTATAACAGTGTCCACACTGTCAACTCCAAGCAAAGAATAGAAACCCATATGGCAACTTAAACATTTATCTTGTTTCTTCAAATTTTACTTTTTAATATGAGGAAAACACTAAATAATGTTATACTCCAGTGACTGGTGAATTCGGTTCATAACACAATCATAAACATAAATGAATGATGCATTTGAAATTCATATAAATACCATGATAGACTGATATATAGGTGAAGACGATTAAGTAAAATTAGAGACTATTATTTGTGTATATACTACTGTACAGAAGTTTGGGGTTTGCAGTCTCTTCTGCTCACTAAGGCTGCATTTATTTGATCTAAATACAACCATTACTCCAGTCTTCGGTGTAACATGATTCTTCAGAAATTATCCTAATATGATCAATGATCCTAAATCTTATGTAACTGAATTTCTATATTTTCTATATTCTATTAAATGAATTTCTTTACTGTCATTTTTGAGCAAATTAATGCATCTTTTCTGAATAAAAATATATTTTGGCTTAAAAAAATCTTACTGACCCCAAACTATGTTAGTGCATAGATAATTATATTTATGATATTTATAATTATAATATCACTTTGAATTTATTTTTTTTATTTGTAGCAATTTTGTGTTTGTTTCATATACAGTAGTATCATTAATTTGAATTACATCATACCGTATATCAGCATTATATTAGCTACTGGCCATCCTGCTCTCTACATATCACTTAATACAACATATTAACATTAATTAATTAAGGTTTTGAAATTATAAAGATATGCTTTCATATTTATGTTTAGCAGACACTGTCAAACAGTAACCTAAATCAAAGCTGACATATTGCATATGTGGCAGTTATCAGCACAAGTACAAATGCAAGTCAAGTGCTCAGGCAACTGTTACAACAAGCACAAATACTGTACCAATACTGTCAGAGTGACAAATAAGAGTCATATACATCAGGTCACTAAGAGGGTTTGCTAAAGATGAGTCGATTTATTTTTCACATATACCCCAGGCAAAGCGAGTGGGAGTATTGCAGAGGAATGCCTAAAGGTCTGTTTGAGTGGAACTGGCTGTCATGATAATGATTGAGATGATTAATGATTATGATTTCACCACAGAAAGCCAAGACTAGAGAAATTTCTGCACCTACACCAGCAAGAACACTTCATTTGAGATGATAGAGGAAGTAGGTGAGCTGAAACAGCCAGTTGCAGGGCCTGCACTTTCTGTTTTGTCCCACTTTACTTCAAGACACCATGCAAACAACTTAAAAGCTTTTTTTCCCCCTTTTTTTTTTGTCCTGCATTCAAGTATTTCCTAATGAAACTGGAAGTTTTAGAGGGGTAATTCAGATTAAAGTAGACTCACAATAAAGGGCAGAAGGTGTGTAACTGTTGCTTTATCTGTGTATTTTCCTCCCAACTTTTTAAACCCGAACTCACAAAGTAGGAGTCTAAAAAAGAGTTTACAACAATTTATTACAAATTTATGGTAACACATGTGCTGTAAAAGAAATGAGTACTTGTATCCAGCAGGGCACATTAAATAGATCAAAAATGGCAATAAGGGCATTTTTGTGATGTTACAAAAGATCTCAATTTCAAACATGCTGTTCTTTTGAACTGCATCAAATAAATTCTTTTTTTAATACTGATAATAATGATAATTTATTCCTGAGCACCAAATCAGCATATTAGAATGATTTCTGGATGGTCATGTGACACTGAAGACTGGCGTAATGGCCACTGAAAATTCAGCCTTACCATAACATTTTACATCATTTAAAAATATGTTTAAATAGAATACAGTTATTTTAAAGGTGCTCTAAGCTATTTTTGCCAAACGAAGTTGATATTTGAAAGTACCAAAACAAACACGCCCATAACCCAATAGGACCTCACCCCTATTTTGATATCTCCGCCCCGGACATATGTATGCAACCATGGCCACGATGACCGTGGAAACAAGTGAAGACGACACAAAAGCATATTAAAACAAAAGCCAACACGAATAATTTGGGTGAAACAAAGCTAAATCAATGTTACTCACCTATCAAGAAGAAAAAACAACGTAACCTCAGCATCCGATTCCAGGCCTTCCCGCTTCTTGAGTTCTCTCCACCGCTGGAAAGCTGCTCTGATATTTATGAGGGTCCTACCTCTTGCCTGATTGTAATCCTTCTTTTTAATGTTTTGTTTCTCTGATATTTTCCTCTTTTTTTATCTGCCATCTCTCTGTCTATAGTCGATCTGCTAATATCCGTCCTGTGCACTCAAATTGAGCGCTCTCTTCTCTCTATCATTACAAGACACACCCACCTTCATGCTGATTGGCTACAAGTGTGCTTTGGTACTCGGTCCGGCAGTCAAAAGCATTTTTCAAATATTCCTTAGTGCACCTTTAAATATTAAACATATTTCACAATATTACTGTTTTTACTATATTTTGATTAAAGAAATGCAGCCTTAGAGAGTATAAGAGATCTTTCAAAAACATTTAAAAAATCTTACCAATCCCAAACTTTTGGTATAATAATTGACATGACTTAAATGCATCACTATTTGCTAGTTGGTTGCAGATATATATATATATATAGATATATAGATATATATATATATATATATATATATATATATATATATATATATATATATACATATATATATATATACATATATATACATATATATATATATATATACATATATATACATATATATATATATATATATATATATATATATATATATATATATATATACATATATATATACACATATATATATATATATATATATATATACTGTATAGTTCAATAAGAATAGAAATAGAAAAATAGTCTCTCTAGTCTCTCAGGACAGGAAAAAAAAGAGTGGTAAAACAAAGACAGGAGAAAAGAGAACAACAGGCATCAATGACTTGTGACTCCAGTTTGTCCTCTTTAACATTGTTTACAGCCTTCTGTTGAATTAGTCATGGGAGAAGAGACCAGCGCCAGGCTCAAGTAAATTACATGTGTAATGTCAGTCGATGTTGTCAATAAAAGAACCTAAGGGAATAAAAGCAAAGTAAAAGTCAGCATGAATTGCCATCATCAAGCCCGAACCACAGGTGAAAGAACATGGAAGTCCACCAATTCTGCAACAACATTAGAAAGCCCAGAAAAAACAGGGTCAAAAAATGAAGATGTGAATTTGAAAAGGGTGGGTGTTAAAACATAAAATATTAATGTGCTTGTCTTAACTCACACAGCTTTCAGAGCTCTTGTGTGGCTCGCATATTTCTTCTCGAAAAAGTATAACCTGCTCAACTAGGTCACCCATCCATAAGAACTACTTCAGCATCCCCCCCACCTCATCCCATAAATCCTTTTTGGCCGAGTCCGTAAGGGCCGCCTGTCACAGATGTAGCTTTTGATGATGACTCTTCCTTCCTATGCTAGACGGTATGCCGAGCTGATCGATGTCACAGATGCAGCAAGAGCGCCCGCCAACTCTTCCCCCCTTCTCAACCACCCACCGCGTCCACCACGGGTCGGTACCAGCAGGTACATGCTACTGTGAAAAACTAGTTAGCAGATGAGGCCTCGTCTATTTCACAGTTTGTGCAAAGCAGCAGTGTGAATTCTGAGCCGAAACATGTGCGTGCTTTACAAGGCACCCGGCTTTGTTGATGTTAAGGGGAGTGTGCTTGGAAATCACAGGGCAGGGAAACGTGGATCCTAATGGTGGGCTGCCATGAGCGCGGTGCTCACATGGTTTCAATCAATGAGCGAGGTGGAGATCAAACGGCGCCACTCACTCAAAACACATGGATCTGCACAAACACTCGCGCTCACACAGAGATTTGTCACAAGCTGAAGACAACAGATTTGTGTTTTATGAGTCGTGTTCTTATTAAAGCTGTATCGACACGCATTGATGTTTCAGTACCTTGAAGGCTGGAAAAAACTCATACTGCAGCCAGGTGGCAACACAAAACATACTTTTGAATAATTCATAACTTTCTTTTTTTAATAAAGCATTATTTAATACCTGTGAATGCCTCGCTTGGCTGTGGATTTAGTCTGCTTGTCCAAACAAACTGAAATTAAAAGTTGGATCATATTACAAGAGTTTAATAAGTAGGCTATCAGATGCTCTTAAAAACTCAAAGGCATGCAAATACTATAAAAAAGTGCATTGAAACCATTTGTTAACAAACCTAAGGTTGGATAGAGATGAAAACTTTAGCACAAGTTCTATTAGCCTAGGAAGACATAACGCTACGTCAATCTACATGGCCTTCCTCACTGTGTCCTACTAAGGTATTTCTACTGCAACTTGGCTCTCTCACTATGGCCATTGGGGCATCTCCCCCTGTGGCCTATCTAGGCTTTTCCTTTGCGGCTTTTCTTTACGGTCTATTGGGCCTTTCCCACTGTGGCCTATCGGGGCCATTCCATCTGTGGCCTATCGGGGCCTTTTTTTCTGTGGCCTATTGTGGCCTAACTCGCAGTATGGCCTATCACGGCCCCTTTCTCTATCTGGCCTATCCTGGCCCTATCACTATTTCTCTATCCAGCCTATTGTGGCCTCTATCATTATCCAGCCTATCTTGGCCTCTATCACTATCTGGCTTAACTCGGCCTCTATCATTATTCAGCCTAAGTGGAAACTCTCTCTCTCTTCCAGTGGCCTCTTGCAGCATCTCCTCTACTCTATAGAACCTATACCTTGCTTATAATCTATTAATTTTAATGCTAATCATACTCAAATGACAATGACTAATTATCCTTTTCTTGTTTTGTTTTAAATGTTTTAGGATCTAATAAATCCTTCGACTGGTGGGTATATAATTCAACCTTTCTCTTGGGGTAGGCTCCGCTCCTGCCTTCATCTTAGGCAGTACTAGCTGTAATCTACGACTACAGATTCAAGCTAAAGATAGGGCCTGCACTAAAGAATACTGCTTATATATATATATATATATATATATATATATATATATATATATTGGTTTTGTTAAATAAATACTTTTGAGTCTTAATTTCATCTCCTGAGTCTTTCTGGTAGAACTACTATTGTGCTTATGTCAACCTATGAAGCCTTGCACATGATGTGGGGAAATAATTGGATATCATGGCTCTCATGATTCTTATTTTAACATTTATTTAAAATTGTGATAATATTTGAAGTAGCATATTTTGAAGTAGCATTTGAAGTAGCCTATTTTGCTGTATATTTAATCAAACAAATACAGCCTTAAAGGTGAACATAAGAGACGTATTTCAAAATCTTACCAACTTCATTCCTTGGTAATGGTTAATAATTCTAACATGATTTGAATGCATCACCAAAAAAAAAAAAAAAAAATGGCCATAAATTATTGATTTGTGAACAGGTTTAATAAATTTGTTCCCTTGTTCAGGTAAATCATGGCCACATAATTTCCACATTTGAACTTAGTTAAAATTATTAAGAGTACAAATGATTAAAGTTGTGGAAACTAACTATTAATTGTGCAGGGCTTTTTATTTTCTAAAGTGATTTTGGACACTCTTGGGGAAATTCACTAAGAATGAATTACAGATGCTTAAAGCATCATGTTTATGTGCACATGCTGTCTCTGTTGTTTTACAAGCTGATTCATTAACTGTGTTTTTTATGAATATATCTAAATCTGGTAACAACGCAAATGCGGCCATATAATAATGCAATTTGCTCACCACAGTTGCTCACTGCAAAACCAGGTCACTACACTGTGTGCTAAAGTCCATTTGAATCAGCATGTTTCTCACAATCCCAACAATCACACTCAAACACAATCAATCAGAATAATCAATTTAAAGTATCTTGCTGAAAAATGTAAGATACATCGATGACAAGCACCAATCCAGACTGCCAAGTGCAGTTTCTTTTCCATACTTCAATACTAGCAGATATTTACCAGAATGAAAATATAAGCTGTCTACTAATTGTAATGATAACTGTAACCTCTTTAGATCTGTCCTATGGACTGGCTTATAAATTGGTATTTTCCCCATCATTCCACACACAAAATTAATCATTTCGAGGGAAACACAGTGAACGGATGAATTCTAGCCACTGCAGTAGATACACACATACACATAGACTGCAAAATAAGATAAACATATTTAAATGTTACCAATAACACTGCCAGATCACACAGAGTTAATAATTTCCCACCACATCTTTATAATACAGAACTCCTAAAGGAATAACAGTGAAAACAAGACTGCTTTAAATTAGCCAGAGCATTACAATGCGTTACAGGAGAATACATTCCTTTCTGAAGATGTTGCTAATTTTCAAATGTTGCTAAACAAAATGAACAAATGAGAGAATATTGTTGCAGGCACCTGCTTTATACAACACTGCTATCCCATTAGGGACCTTGTTCAGCACACAAGCACTCAGTTCTTTGTCTGTTTTATGTATGAAGGTTCTTTAGTTTAAATTTCACAAAGCTAGCATTTTCCAGCACTTCCAGTCTGACCCTGCCATACAAAACCATCACTGGAAAGAAGCTATCGGACTCGCTTATTCATTCGAAACCATCAACCCACTCACCCACCTACACAAACACATAAACTCATATCTAAAGAATGTCTGCTGTGGTTACCGATTAGCTAACGTCTGAATGTACCACCATGCACTGTGGGTTCTTTCCCAGAATCATCAGTAACAATTTGGCCACTTAAATGATCTTAACAATACACCATCATTACATATTTTAGAAACGTCAGAGCACTAAATTCTTTGCTGAATTCTTCTGCAATCTTATCCTATAAAACCATTCAACCGCAGAGAGAAACTACACAGAAATGCATTGTCTCCATTTAAGACAATCTAATAGCCAATGTTCTATTATTTTAGTATTACTTCTATACTATCATAGTACTTATTGGTATTTTGAATTAGCTTTTTAGTTTATTTTTATTTGAATTAACTTTGAGTTTTCATTTTACTCAGTTTAAGTTTTAGTCAATTTCTTGTGCTTGAGTCATTTTTGTTAATTTTTGCTTTATTTAGCTAAATAATCCTATTGAATAGAGATGTAACGATTACCGTTTTAATGATAAATCGTGATAAAATACCCCATGGTTAGTATTACCGTAGTATTACCATTTTAATTATCACTATAACCGTATTCGATTACCATGATTTGAACAACTGAGGATAAATAAATATTGTCCAGCTAAACACAGTTTTAAGTAACAGTCTCATGTGCACACACAGCAGAGTGGTTTAATTTAGTGTGAAAACATGGAGGAAAAGCTGTGAGGTTTTAAAGAGTACTAAGGGAATTATATAAATTAATATATGGATGAATTAAAGGGTTAGTTCACCCCAAAATTTAAATTCTGTCATTAATTACTCACCCTCATATCGTTCCAAACCCGTAAGACCTTCGTTCATCTTCAGAACACAAATTAAGATGTTTTTGATGAAATCGGAGAGCTCTCAGACCCTCTACAGACAGCAACACAACTGAAATGTTCCCAGGTCCAGAACCGTAGTAAATACATAGGTACAACAGTCCATGTGACATCAGTGGCTCAACTTCAGTTTTGTGACACTACGAGAATACTTTTTTTGCGAAAAGAAAAGCAAAATAACAATTTACTCAACCATTCTTCTCCTCGGAGTTACGACTTAATTTGCATGCTGTAAATGACCAGTTGATGAAAAACAAGCTCATGCTACCCGATCTCATGAAAGTGCGTATAAATAGTATGCCAAGTAAAAATGAAAACTGCTGGTATTGATACGCAAAAATGGACTTTGGCGTGTATATGCTACACGATTAGGATTAGGATTGTGGGGTAGATGCGTATCATATGTACGCGAAAACTGAGTATCATATGCACGCCAAGGTTATTTTCGTAAACGAAAACTAAGACGAAAACGATTAATGAAAAAACTATTTCGTTAACTGAAATAATATAAAAATGACAAAATATTTGAAAAAATAAAACAAAACGAAACTAACATCAGTTATTGAAAAACTGAAATAAAATAGTAATTAACACTTTAACCTTCAACCCCATTTAGGGCCTCGCAGGTGAAAATAACCTACCTGAATTAAAATGGTAACAGTTTGTGACAAAGTGTGCTTACACAAACAAATTAGGTATCTTTGGAAAGAAGAGACTCTGGGCTTTACTATCTATCATCCAGAGTTGATAATGCTCAAAAAGATAAAAAGTTATAGACACTGACGTGCCTTGAAAAATATTTTTCCACACTGAATGTTTTTTTATTTCATATACAAATACATGAAATAAGTCCTGGAGCAATCCAGAAAAGTAATGGATCGAAAGCCATGTGTCTCATCAGTTCATATTTCAAATTTGAAGAAGATACCATGAAAAATGAGATTCCTGCAATATTTTTTCTGAAACTATTTATAGTCCCCCCACCCCCCTGTTTGAGGAAAAATAACCACCAAATGGATTGCAGAATTATACAAGCTATTTTAGTCATTATACATGTTCCTGCATAGTTTTTCAATTATAAAATAATATACAGATTTATTTGAGCACTAAAAAATACAAAAATAATTATTTGAGTAATAAAAAAGGAAAAAAAATAGAAAAAAATGCTTTGTATATAGTATGTATACTGAAGTATTCTTCGTTATTCGTTATTACAATGATAAATATCACTGCCAGACGTGAAGTGATATTGCCAGACATGGTCATAGAGTCAGTAAACACACGCTGATGTGCTTCCATTCAGATTATAATCAAACAGATGGGCCATATAATCAATAATAGCTGATCAATGAATCACAATGATAGCCGTCATAGAGTCGCTAATAAACACGCTGATGTGCGTCCATACAGATTATAATCATGCAGACACGGCCACATTCCCCACACAATACACACACACACATATAAAAAATGTAGAAGAAAAAAAAAACAGTTTTTTATGGATAAAGCAGATCGCTAAGTTATGCCCCGCTCAGATGACAGCGTGCGTCACAGAAGCGTCACTGCCGGCAGGAGGGAGCGCCAAATTCAAATAATCTATATTCCGCTTTTCTGAGACTTTTTTTTCCGTAGACGGTCTCATTATGTTTGTAAGACCGTATTCTACAAAATCGTTTTGTTTTTTTACCACCAAGACGCTGTTTTTGAGCGTAATTTATTCCATAACGGACGCGAACAATAACTCTCTGAAGAAATGAAACGTAAACAAAGGAATATTCATCCTTATTACAACGTTATTGTTTCGCTGGACTAAAAGTGCTCGCTGGGATGTTTTTCTGTGGACCCTTACCTCTCTAACTAAACTGGGATTTCAGCAGTGGACGCGTTTGTGGCTCGTTATTACAATGATAAAGGTACGTACGGCTTTTTTACTCTGCGTGTTTGGATGTGTACTGCTTACACAAATGTAGCAAATTTGTGCCACTCATTCCTTATAAGCTTTCCATCGAAAAACAGCGATCTGTCGTCGATGCTTGAGGCTTAGACCCTCAGAATGATATAGAGTTTGACAAGATTAACTTTGTCCCGTTTCATTTATTCTATTAGAAAACAATGACACATGCAAACAAAGAGCGTTCAGTGCGAGGTCGCTCTGGTGCAGGCTAACAGGTTAACAAAAATAAATAATCGTTTTCGTAATTATTACATTCTCTCCCCTTGGTGGAAAAATATACAGAGTTGTGTGACGGTTTAGGGAAACACCTGTAAATGACGCATCACGCACATGGGGTTATCTGTCGGAGAAACGCAAAGCAGTTTAAAGCACGGGTCCTGTTTGGTAAACGTGCACCAGTGGTACTTAACAGAACACCCATTATCCGACAGCAGCACTAATTTAATTCTGTACCAGACCAGCGGTGCGTTTCCCAAAAGCATCGTTAGCTAACTATGGTGTTAAGTCCCATTGTACTCTATTGGTAACGACGTAACTTGCAACCATAGTTGCTTTTGGGAAACGCACCCCAGAACCGTTTGACATAAAGACTGCGAGTCGCGAGCCGAACCGCACCCGCATTAATCTACAACATCAGGTGGGCAACATTATTTTCTCATGTAACACAAGCAATCAAACCAACATTAGGCATTCTAAGTTGGTGCTTTGAAGAAAAACAGACACGCAGCGCAACATGATAGTTAACAGAAAAAAAGATGAGAATGCACATCCTTTCTGTAAACAATACAAAACTTCTAGCAACATGATCACTCTGCCAGGCTTTTGAACAAATATGCATAGGCTAAATCACATCATGCACACGCTAATAATTCTTCATAAATAAAGAAAAGAACATATTAAAATATGGGCCTTTACTGTTAAATACGATTGTGTTATTATTGAATTTCATTAGACCCAGTTATGATCTATGCGCGGCTGTTCACAGAAAAGTGTGCGCAAGACACGACAGTTACAATATCATGATTATGGTTAAATAAGAAAAAAGACATCTACTATAAACAAATTATGCTACATTTATTTTCATATAAAATATTTCAACACACCATCAGATATGACATTAAGCGCAACTTGAAACTGAAACTAAACTAAATAAAAACTAAACTAAAACTAACAAAAATATGAATGAAACTAATAAAAACTAAACTGAATTTTATAGCAAAATTGAAAACGATATAAAAATAAAACTAATTTAAAAATTCAAAACTATAATAACCTTGATGCATGCCAACAAATTTTGTACCATATGCATGCGAAAACTGCATATTATATGCACGCCAAAGTCCATTTTTGCATATCAGTGCCACGGGTTTTCGTTTTTATTTACTATTTATAAGCATTTTCATGAGACCGGGCTGGCTTATGTGGATTCTACACATTTAAACAATTCAGATAAGTTATCTAGAATTATTTATGGAGCGATAAAATACATATCATTTAGTAATCAATTATCATTTTGACCGAAGCCTTTTCTTTATTTAAAGGCTGAAATTTGAGGTTTACCTTTCGATGAAACTTTTTCAAACCTTTGTTTTAAAATTTACATTAGATATTTGAACATGCTATTAGATAAACTGTTGTCAGTCATGTTGTCATTTAAAATCCAGACATCATTGGCAATGTTACAGTATTGTTTTAGTGATTATGCAAAGTTGTTGTTTGTCATTTTAAATATAAAACTTGGCGAAACGATTCGCGTGTCAGTACTTTTTGAACATTTTAATCACATTTTAACAATACTGTAATAATACTGATAACAGTGATCATTTTGGTCACTATATTCGTGATAAGAAATTTTCATACCGCTGCATCCCTACCATTGAGCTTTAATTTATTCTTATTTCAGTTTACTTTTAGTTAATTTTGTTCAATTACTAAAAAGCCTTAACTTATATCAGCTTAAATTTATTATCGTATCATTTGTTTTGTTTTAGCTTTATTTCAACTATGATAAATAGTTTTAATAATTTTAATAGTTTTAGTTAAAAATAACAATCTGCAGAAGAATGTATGTGTTAAAGATATTAATGGAACTAAACACAATTCCAATACTGAATAAGAAACAGTTCTTATTTTCACTATTCACCCTATTCCTGATACACACGTGCAACAGATTAATAAAATGCGCGGTAGAAATTATACTCTTGTTTATTTATGCAGCAGCCTATTGAGAAAAATGAAAACAACCGTGAGTTGTAAACTGGTTGGAAAGCTGAATGCATATTTATTCATTTAATTAGGCAAATGAAAGAGAGAGGATATGGAAATGTAGTCGAGGTGAAATCGGCCAAAACATTCCAGTCGTACAAAAACCTCAGCGGCAATACAGAACAGAAAGCGGGTGCGGATGGACCAAAATGTTTCATAAATAATGAGTAAATAACATCATATCGCTTCCAACAAGGCCAGTGCATTGAGTTTCTATCACCTGAATTCATAATGAACTATCATAGCTGAAATTAATTATCCACAATTCAGTGCCACAAACAGATTCATGATCAATTAAACACTCAATTCAGCATTAAAAGCACTGACCTAAATGCAACCTTTGTAAAGCACTCCAAATAAAGCATTCTTGGATGACGAGATTATTTTTCTCTGAGCCACATATGATATTAATTTCTCTCTGTATTACTATACAAACAACCTTTCTGATTCCATACAGTTTAGATAATAATTGTGATAACCTTTACTAATGCTGCATAATATATTGGCAAGTGTCTTAAGAAATGTTATTTTAGGTTTAGACTCATTTAAATGCATTTGCATGAAAAGATTTAGTTTGTTCTTACACAAATGCTTTTATATACAGTAGTGTACGAACACACACACTGCCTGTTGCAAAATTGAGTCTAATGATTTTAAAGCCAAATGTTTCAGTCTCCAGGAGGAAACAGGTGTTTTCTAAAAACCTGTTCATACTTCAAAAAGGAATGCTGCCAACCCCCTCAGCAAGCTCCTGCAACTTGTTTTGAATTTCAAGCATTTCTCGAATCATCATGAGCTGGTGCACGAAGCTATAACCTTTCATCCAATTACACTCTGTGTCAAACCCATCTGGACAACAACGGAGACAAAAGACTCCAAACTATCCTACTCCATCCGCTCCTTGAGTCTGTTTTTAGGAGCTCTTGTGGTTTCACAGAGTGTCACAGTCTCGGCTCATGAGAATGAATGGTGAATGAAATGTCTAACAGCTGGACAACTCTTCACAAACTCTCTGCTCCAGTCTCCAGGGGTTGTGATTGCGCCAGTCTCGACGGTTACCCGAATTGAATCTTCTTGAATTTCTCCAACATTTGTTTGGTGTTTTAATGCATCACATGGGAAGTGACAACCTGACTTATGGTCCGTGTTCCTATGGACACATTTGGCCCTGTGGACTTAGAGAATGAAGTCTCTTGAATCATATATTTCACGCTCGCTGGATTATTTCATTAGTCCACTGACAATGCCCAACAATCAAAGGCAAATTCTGCCTTTTTTGTATTATTCTTTTCTGAAAGTAATGAAAACTCCCACTACAATGTAATTTCCTCAAAATATGTATTGTGTTTGCAGAATTCTATACATGTAATTGTAAATTGCATTTTGAAAAAACAACAAAAACAAAACAGAAATTGAAAAAAAATGACATAAAATGACATCTTGATTGCAAATGACATACAATAAAAATATTCAGACCACACGTGATATTTACCTTGAATTTCTTTGGTTTTCCTAATGCACCTCATATTAAATATAAAGCAAAAACACTTATCTCTGGTAAACAAGTATATTATCTTTATTTAAAAGGGTCATTGGATGCAAAATTCACTTTACAAGTTGTTTGAACATAAATTTGTGTTGGAAGTGTGTATACACATCCATCCTATAATGTTAAAAATCCACCCAGTGTTTTTTTTATATATTTTTTTTAAATCCCCTTTCTCAAATCAGGCTGTTCTGAGATTCCTGTCAGAATGACATAGTTCTGCGCAGGCCGCTCCCACGATAGTTGCTTGACAAGGCCGTCTTACATTAGACCCGCCCTGATTGAGCTGTGTGAGCTGTCTACCATTGTGTCGACACTGGTGCACTTAACTCCGATTAAGTGATTGAGGTGTTTTGTTGTTGGAAATAAAAATTAATATAACAGTCGTCATTTACTCCCGACATCTGAGCCACGGAAGACGCAGAAGATTAACATTACTTTAGTTTTTGAAGGGTATGTGCCGATCCCCCATCTGCCTAAATGTGTCCATGTTCGTGCAGATCATTCGTGATCCAGATTCAACTACAGAAGAAGTTAGTATAAGGGGTTTTTTATGAATCTTTGCAAATCGCCTTTCCTAATAATGTGCTAGTTAGCCAGTTTTGTGGCTGAAGTTCCAAGGAATCATCCCATGTAAGAGAGGGGCTGGGTCAGCAGAGCTCATTAAAATTTAAAGCGACACTGACTAAAAGGAGCTTGCTGAAAACAGAGCTGATTCTGACAGGGTAAAAAGGGTGTTTTTTAGTCTACCATTGAGAAATGTTAACCAAAGTATGTTATAGACTTTTCATTAAGACCCTAAAGAATCATATCAACTTGTGGAAAATGGGCATCCAATGACCCCTTTAAAAAAAAAAATTGCAGAATTGTTTGAATTCAATTGTATAGTTGTAATTATATATGATAACCTGAATATGATATGCTTATATGGCTTGGATCCATACATTTGAAAAGTAACAAAAACTAATTCTGATGGCATTGTAATACATTTTATATATGCACATATATATTTACAGTGCATTTTTTTCACATTTTGCCTTATGTTAAACTGCTTTAAATTACTTTTTCCCCACATCAATCTACACTCCATACACTATAATGACAAAGCAAAAACAAAATTGTCACAACTTTGCAAATTTATTAAAAAAAGCTTAGTCCACATTAGACATTCTACCAACTATAAGTAACTTTGTAACTACATGTCAACTAATTCTCATTAATTTGCAACTACATGTCTATTAACTCTCAGTAGGGTAGGTTTAGGGTTAGTAGAGTAAGTTAACATATACTTGCAAAGTTTCTGATAGTCAGTATGTTGTATGTTGTGGACCCATCAAAATAAAGTGTTAGAAGATATTATGCAGACAGTCTACTAATACTCTAATGACTGCTAGTTGGCATGTAGTTGCAAAGTTACTTACTGTTAGTAGAATGTCTAAAGCTGACTATCGAAATAAAGTGTTACCGAAGCACCTTTACAGCCTCAGATCATTTTTGGGTATGATGCGACAAGATTTTCACATCAGGGGTATGAATACATTTTATAGGCACTGTATACATGGAGTTAAAGGATTTCAGCTTGAGAACAAAATCAAAGTGTGTCTGAATATAATTGTTCCTTACTGTGAGGCTTCATCCCCCAATACAACTGCTAAAGTGAAACATACACTTCCAATCAGATTCATGACTGTCAATAAACCGTAGCATGAGTAAAGGTTCGAAACGAGTAGGTGTGCAGGGAGAGTCATGGTGTCGCACAAAGTGCTGGAGAAGTTTCTGGAAAAGATTCTCTGGCTTGTGAAGAAGCACTTATTAACATGATGACATTTCTGGGTTAGCTTTCAAAGCTTTTTGAGTATGGCACACATAGCACCTCATTATGAGAAAACACATCCACTTGCTTAGCACACACAGCAGACACACACAAAATGAACTGGAACGCTAATGAACAACACACAAACACACACACAATAAATGCTAAAAATATGGGCACACACACGCGCCTGACACATGATTCTTCACTGAACCTTCACAGAGGCGCACATACATTCAAGGGTGTTCACATGTCAAATTAAATCAGAACTAGCCGAGTGAAAGCAATTGCCTTGAACCGAGCATGAGATGATGGCTCTGAGAACAGACAAATCCTCAGATATCGACTGTGGTTAATGTACTTAATGTGCCTAACAATGGCATGCTGTGAACACCGGGTGTCTTGGAGCAGAGAATACGGCGGTGAAAGTCATAGCGCATCGTGCCAACGACTGTAGATGTAAGCCTCAAAATCAGACAGCGAGTCAAACTAAATGGTTGTGCATGAGGAATAGAATCAGCTGAAGCTTTGCATCTAAATATCAAATTAAACCTCCATCTTTTGATAATCAATAAACACGCCATGGCATCAACCTTGTCCTGAGAGTAATTGGGGAGCCTTCATTCAATGCAGTTCACTCCGATCCAGACAAATGACACTGATACCTGCATCTGAATCTTATTACATCTTATGTCAGTAAAGAGGCTGAATAATGTAATTCATGGCTCTGCGGAGGCGAGAGAGATGGTGAATACCCAGAAGTACTTGTGGAATACGCTGTAGTATAGAGATCACGACTGCCAAGCAGAGCATATCTGCACAGAAGAGTATGTAGATGCAGTCAGTGCAGAATTTGGATGGATATTACAGTCTGTCTAGCCTCTTTTGAGGAGTTTGAGCTAATTTAATTAGAAGAAAAAAATGAAAGAACCCAAAAGAATTGCAGAAGAAGCTGAATTGGAAGGAAAGAAAGATAAATTTGCTGAGCTGCAATTCAAAGAAATATAAAACTGGTAATGCATGTTAATACTTTAAATATACTGAACTATATAAACTAAAAAGTTTTTAAAACTTCAGTGTTTTCTACTTTTGCCAGAACTTTCAAACAAGGCTTTGTCAAATCAACCAACACACTCTCATGGCAGCTATTTAATGTTTTGGATAGCAAATTCATACGAATTTGTATGATCTCATTTTTACACTTGCATACAGTCTTGCTTACACCCTATTAAGGGTTAGATAGGTTTTGTACAAATCATACATTTTCAAACTAAATATACTGCACAAATTCATATGATTTTACCAGCATCTAAAACTGTCACATTTTCTCATGAGATTGGTTTGAATCAGCATTAAAAGTCTTAAAAATCATAGGAATTTCAAAACACATTCTCAATTTAGTTCTGAATGGCACACAACCCTGATGTCTAATGCACTTATGCTGTGCTTGTGTCCCTGTTCCGTCGCCTGCGTTATGCTGTGGACTCTTATTTTGAAGTGGTTCTCTGCCCAGTGTCTCTGGCCGTTTCTCAATATGCGTACTTGTCTGTACTTGTGTTCTTGTGGACTTGTGAAACGTCATCAGTCGCTGCCCAAGTACTGTTCCAATTCAAAGTTCACATCTAGCCAAGTCCAGTTCAAATCCCCGGATGTGTTTTTGATCCGCCCCTTTTACTGAGGATGCATCGAGAGGTGACTTGTGCGGACTTGATACGGGCCATAACCCAGAATTCAGTTCGTCCTCCCATCCTCGAGAGTTCGTTCTTCCGAGTCGAACTTGGCAAGTCCAAACTCGAAAGGACGGAAGTCCAGACTCTGCGAACTTGGTATTGAGAAACGGCCTCTGTCTTCACTTTCTGAGTTTATTTTCTGTTTCTTTAGTCTGCTTGTTTGTTCCCATAGTTACCCTTGTGTGCTCCTATGACAACTGCCCACGCCCCCTTGTTATCTCGTTGAGCTTGTCTGTCTGTGTGTACTTAAACAGCTTGGTTTTCACTTGTGGGGCTGGTTGTTGTTGATGCTTCCTGTGTTGTTCCCTGGATGTGCTTGGTTCCTGCCAGATGGATTATCTGAGTGTTTTGTATCTTCTCAATCAAAGTTGTGTGTTCAAGTGGATTCTCTCTCTGCCTCATCTCTTCGTAACAACTTGCATAGGAGCAGTGCACTTTTTTATAATCTACATGCATTTAAAATAAATCAAATATAACTATCTGAACCCATCAATCGCTGTTGTCAGATCTGAGAGTAAAAATCTCTTTGCAAAACCAACTTTAATCAATGTCTTTAAAGAGCTATGGACCTAGGGGAACATGAGGTGAACTTGCTACACAGGTCATTTTAGCACAGCTTTAAATAAACCGTTTAAGTATGCAGCAATCCAGATCCAATCCACCCTCTATCTCATCACTCTTAGCCACATCGGTATAAGTACTGCAGTGGTCCTCGTTAACAGATGCCACGTGAGGTAGATACAGTATGTTCCAAAGGAGGATGATTTGTTTCCTTTAGAGAAGAAGAGCGTTATTTGCTTGGAGTGACATCATCTTTATTCATTCTGACTTCCTGCCATCTGCTATACTAATTCATCACTCATTATGAATGTCCTTTCATTCACAGGCGATGATAACACACTACACCCACTATAGGTCATAAAGACCAACAAAATATGACAAAAGGAACCAAAAATAAATGTGTCTGATGCATAATAAATTATGTGCTGCTGAAAAGCTGAATAACCTGTCTTTAGTTTACTAGAGTCTATAGTAGAGCTTTTTACCCACCACAAACTAACCAGACAAGGCTTTGAAATATATACTGATATTAACAGTCAAGTTTTTCAGGAAAATAAATAACTTTATTTGTAGGAGTTTTTTTTTTTATCCTACTATTTCAGTAAAATGATCCATTTTAACCTACAAGGATCTTACTCGCACTTACCCAAACCCTGCCACAGGTTACAGTGTAGATTGTTGAAAATTAAGGAGCATAAAAAGAAAACCTTAAAGTTTCCTTAAAATAATGACAATTTCAAAGTTCTCTTTGTTCACTGTAATTATCTTTTTTATGGTAGCCGCAGGGTGCAGGTGAGGTTTGCACAGGGGTTGTTATCAACAGAAAAATTAATTATTTTAGGCTACGGAATGAATCAGTATAACTCATTCGACAATGGTAGGTGTATAAGCATTATACAAAGAGCTAAGCTATGTTGTCCTCCCTAAGTCAGCCAAAATAAAAAAAGTCATTGCTCATCTCATGGCCTGCCGCTATTTATTAATACCATGCTTGGATTGTTACAAAAAGCTCACATTTCTTTGCAATTCAGTAAGAGGAGATAAAAAAGTTTTTCTGCAGCGATCAGTCTTGCTTTTTACTGTATTTTCTGAAGGCAAGACACAGCAACAAAGAGTACTCTACTGAAATACCTACTTTAGATGCACACAGCCAAGACCAAAATGTCCCACAGGCAATAAGATCCACAGGTCTGGGCATCTTGCATAGTCACCATTATTGAGAAAACTCTAAATCTCTCAGTGGCATTTGATGATAGTCCCAAAGGCATACCATAACATTGCATTCCCAAATTCCTCAAATTCTAAAAGGAGGTCTATAACACTTAGAGGTTTCATCCATTAACATTCCCTTTCATCTGAATAACACCTGTTCAGGCACAGGTCTCCTCAGAAGAATGTAATTAGATTTTCTTTTCTTTCTTTTTTTTTGCATTTTTCATCTTTATTGAATGTGTGTGTGTGTGTGTGTGTGTGTGTGTGTGTGTGTGTGTGTGTGTATTGCACAGCGACAGCCCCAAAACCTGAAAGATCTGGAGAAGACCTGTATGGACGAGTGGGCCAAAATCCCTGCTGCAGTGTGTGCAAACCTGGTCAAGAACTACAGGAAACGTCTGACCTCTGTACTTGTAAACAAAGGTTTCTATACCAAATATTAAGTTCTGTTTTTCTATTGTATCAAATACTTGGTTTTTACTTTTTTTTTTTTTTTTTCGTCTCTCACAGTTGAGGTGTACCTACGATGAAAATTACAGATCTCTCCATTCTTTGTAAGTGAGAAAACTTGAAAAATCGGCAGTGTATCAAATACTTATTTGTCCCACTGTATATAAGGCTATCATCAGAGAAAGGGCTAAATAGGCCATGCTAAAGAGCCAAATGTTGATCCCTTAATATTTTTAACACTGTTTAGCATGATTGTATTCCTGTGATGGAGGTGCCCTACCAAGAGATAATACAGGTCAAGTCTTTCTCATCAACAAATGCCAATGGTGCCATTAGTCTTTCAAAACAAGTGAAAAATGAATCCATCTTTTATTATTAGCAGGATTGCATGGGCACAGTCCAGACAGTGATGAGCACAATTACACCCCAGTGTACAGGAAAAGAAGGGCAATGAGTAAAGTTCAATGACACCTCATCAAAACGGAAGGTCATTATGGAAAGATTGAGTTCTGTTCCACCAGAGCAGCCATGTTGCCCCATTCATGATTAATTGTGATCTGTGAGCCTATCGGAACCAATGATCTAGAAAGGAATGGCCTCTGTACACTCATTAAAGAGAGAGTGAAAGTGATGGCAGGAAAAAAAAGAACTAATGACAAAACTATCTACTTTTCCTAGCGACCTTCAAAATGAGCCGTGTGAGCCTATCAGATTGTGTAATACAGCTGCATGTTGCTCTCAGGGGCGCGGCGGGGGTGAGGTGGGGTTGGGTCATTTGCCTAACTAAGAAAACAATCCAACTGGCACTCGATCATAAAATAGCACACTAGACCATTTAAAATCACAATTAACTGCATTTTTCTCTGAAAGTTCACTCTAGGAAAATGCTGTGGTCACATTTACATTTTTAAAGAGGAATCTGATTGCGTTTTGCATCTTAACTGGGCCTATTTAATAAGCAAACCAATTTTTTCACACAGCTTATGGTCTCCTCGTCAGACAGAGAGCCCACAGTGGCTTGTTTCTCTAAGGTGCTTGCTTTGAATTTTTTCCACAATGTAATCGCAAATGTCACACAATAAATAAAGCATGCAGGACTCACGCTGGGAAGGCGTTCTAATGAAGTGGCCAGCTGACGCTGACAGCACAGTTCATGTGTGCAGGATAAAGACCTGAACTACTGGCGCTTAAGGGCCCACAGGCTCAACCAACCAGAACAAATTTGTCTCACACTCTCAACATGGGTCCCCTGTCAAACACACTCCTGTCCTCAAGCTGGGATAAAATACTTACACTGTCACAGATAGAGTGCCCAATACAAAGCGGAAAATATAATGCAATAAATATTGATATATAAGCCTTTTGAAGTCTAAACTATAGTGCAGAGATACACTACTTACATTATAAAATACATTCAAGAAAAAAGATAACCATAAATATTTTTTTCTGTCTCTAAGAACATTGTGATGAGCCAAAGTCATACCTACAATGAGGTATAGACCATTTCCACTTTAGTGTAACTTTTGCAGTTTTAGATCTGGATAAATGTGACATTATCTCAAAATTGCGGCTTTATTTCTCACAATGTTTCCCACAAATGTACCTCAGATTTCTCACAACTGCAACTTTATTTCACATCATTGAAATAAGTACCCTTGATTGTGATTTCATCATATTTTATCACCAAAAAAAAAAAAAAATAAATAAAAACACTTTATAGACTATATCACAGATGTAGCCCCTTGGAATTAGGTTTTATAAAATGTATTTTTTCATAATTCCTATTTCATAATTGCAACTTTATTTCACATAATTGTTTGTGACTTTAATTCTCACAATGTTCAATTAATTTCTTACAATTAATTTCTTGAATTTCTGCTTTAGTTCACATAATTTAGATTTTTTTTTTTTTATCCTGTAATTGGGACTTTATATTTCAAAATGTGACTTTATATCTCACAAACGTGACTATGTCTTGGAACTGCAAATTCATTTCTCATTTGCAAATTGTTTTCAAATGTATTTCTCAAATTTCTTATAGTTCTTATTTCATATTCCACGAGTAAAACTTTTTCACATAATTGCATTTGCTTCCCATAACTGATTGTTTGCTGTAATTGTGACTTTATATCTTAAAATGTGACTTTATACAAATGTTACTTTATTTCTTGCAACTGCAACTTTAGTTCTCGCAACTGCTAATTTATTTCTCGTAATTCTGAAATCATATCTCACAATGTGACTTCATTGCTTAATTTTTCTTCTTCTTTTTTTTAATGCTTCCTCAACATTATACATTTTAGCCAAAACAGGCCTCCATACGGCAGTTGAGCAACAACATCTGTCAAAAAAAATACTTCCAATCCAAAGACCTTTGAAAATGTCCACATATATAAACCTAAAAAACAACAACACCACAGAACATATATAAAGCAACATACCCCCTGTCATCAGTGTTATTTCACGGTCTGCCTGAGACAGTCGGTATAGCTTAATAAACAAAATGCCTTTTTATCAGCCACACAGCATTCTGAAACATTACAAAATGGCATGAGACGATGCACAGTGAGCCTTTCCAGGCGAGGGATGTTTAAAGAGCATCGATTCACTCAAGCCAGCAGCTGTGGCCTCTGACACTGAGAATAGGGTATTTGCTTGTAATTGCCCCCCGACAGTTGCATGCATCAATGAAAGCAGCTTCTGAAATCTCCCACACAGTCTCGCACACAATGGGAGAAATATGATATAGTTCAAGACATTTCATACTCTTCCATAAATATTAGACCGCAAATTATATACGTTTCCATAAACGCTGGACCGCAAATGTTCCCCCACCAGATGTTAACCTACATTAAACTGTGATATTTTAACATAAAAAAAACACTAATTTAAAGGGTAAGTTCACCCAAAATAACAAAAAAAAAAAAAAAAAAAAAAAAAATTTAATACAATGAATATTCTGTCATCATTTATTCATGTCATTTCAAACATGTTTGCATTTTTTTCTGCAAATACAAAAATATACAATACAAATATATAATATACAATACAAATAAATTTTTCTTGCAGAAAAATGAGTTTTGGTTCCAATTATATTCCGATGTATTTTTGGTCAATGGGAACCAGAACTCTTTGGTTACCAATGCTCTTCAAAATATCTTCTTTGAGTTCCACAGTAGAAAGTCATACAGGTTTGGAATGACATGTACTGTAGGTAAGTAAATTATCACAAAATTTTAATTTCCTGAGTGCCATACGTTAGTTACCTTTAACTCTAATAGAAAGTAAAGAAACTCTATGAAGTTCTTAACTGCTGTGTAAGAAACAAAGGAAATGTGACTGAAAGTGAGGCATGCCACCAAATCACACCTTGAAGCATGTCGGATGTGTGACGTCTGAATGTGCTGTGATTAATAGAAGAACTGCCACTGATGATTCCACTCCCTCACTAAGCCAAGGAACAAGTGCACCCTGAGGTATTGTAGCTAAAAATCCATTATTCAAGGAGGAGGCTGCAGCTCCAAGCTGCAGAAGCACAGTTGACACCAGGAGGCTCTGAGGCCATGCTCAGTTACAATTATAGCTCCTAGTACAGCTAGCCTGGAAGCACACTTAAAATCACAGACCTGTGAAGCTGAGAAGCCTGGGAAGCTACAAACAAGGATACGACCTGTTTTCATATATTATTTCATCACATTATTTTGGCTTCCTCTCATATTCAGGAACATAACTATCAGCTGAAGAAAATTTGGACCGATGCGTCTATGCTTCATTCTTCTAAGTGGCATCCAAACGATAAAGTCTGCTTTTGAGGAACACTTAAATGATGCTCCACCATTGCTATATACTTCAGTGCTCTTGCAGCCTCAAGCAGACACTTTCAGAAAACAGGTTCATCCCCTCGGGGAGCAGAAAACACACATAAGAACTGTTTCTTCTAGACTGCAATGAGATTAAATAGAGAGCAAATTCAAGAATTTTGCTTCTCAGGTTTTTCTCAAGAAGGAAACAACCCCAGTAATCTCAAATGTGTCTCCTCTTTAGGGTTTTAGAAGAAATCCCAAACTGTGCTCAGATTTGCCAAGAAACTAAATTCTGCAATCAAAGTCAGAGTTTTGATATGAACTCATATTAATTTCTCATCAAATTCTTCAAATTATCTGAGAAATATATGAAAGAGTTCTGAGAAGCTATGAAAGCACAACCTCTGAGCAATAAGATTTTCCTTTGGGTCAGTCTTTCCATAGAATGCACCATATTTCTACATTTATGCCAAATACATGATAAGACTGGTGTTTTTACTGCATAAGAGTCAGAAGAATGTTGATCTGAATGTTCAAAATCACCTCTGAAGAATCTAAAAATAGTGTGCTAATTAAGTTAAACACACGTCAAAGTACCTAAGACAAATTTTACATCAACACAACATTTTTGACATTTGCCATGGGCCATGACAACAATGAACATTAGCTTTGATGTTATGCAGCAGTTCTGGCTGCTCTGTGAACAATGTTGAAGATAAAAATCCAGTTGATGTAAATCTCCCTATGAAAAGAATCAGACAGGAAACCTGTCCAATCTCACAGTGAGCGCATTTGAATCCAAACGGATGTGCATCGCTCGCATGTCTATTATGGAAGAACACATTGGCAAAGATTGGAGATCGATTAGAATAGGGAGAAACATCCACTGAGCTACGGTAAATGGATCCCAAGTCCATCCAGCATGACAACTGATCAATCTCCTCCTATTTCTCAAAATACTGATGTAATGTGGCAAGCTATTTTAACATTTATGCCTTAAAACTAACGTATGCTTTTTAATTTTATTAGCAATGTTTTTTATTACTTTTAAGTAGGGATACACCGATATATTGACCAATAATCGGTATTGGCTGATAAAAGCAATCATCTACACTATTAGCTGTTGATCAGGGCCGATTATTTTCTGTCAATCAAAAGGTGGCAGAAAAGTGTGTCAGACAACAACTTGCATGAAGGAAATGTTTCTTGTGTTGAATTTAGGGCTGTTCAGGTTGAAGCAATAACACATTAACACAGCACTTTTAACGTGGTTTCTATTTGACCCAGTAAACCACACGCAGTTCAAGCCAAGCTGTGTCGTTTACAGCAAGAAATAGATAAAAAAAACTGTCAGTAACAGCATCAGTTAACTGCAGATATCATTCTGATTAATCAGCTATCGATATAAATTATAAAATGTAATATTGGTGCATCCCAAATTTAAGCAATCCATTATTGACAAGTGTCCTTTTCACACAAGTGTCCTCATCACAGTGACTAGTATATAGCCTATTTCAAGTTTTACATTTACAGTTATGTATTTTGCAGACTTTTTTCAAGGCATGCAAGTACTTCCATACTAAAGTCTTATTAACATACAAAAACAAAGCTGGAACAGACACAAATAACTATTTGGACAATGACTTGCAGAAAATGAATAAGCACTTTGGGCAACTATTTCAATTTATCTATACTCTTTAAATAAAGTAGATTGATTGGTTGGTTGATTGATTGATTAATTGACTGAATAAATGAAGTACTAATATGTAGACTAATAAATATGCATAATGTCTAGTATGTATTGATTTGGCCACTGTTGACAGGCTATAAGTAGCTACTAGTGTTTAAGGAGTGGTTGGTAAACATGAAAAATATGTCTACAAGTCATTACTGGATTACTAGAAAATAAAGCATAAAAACTAGTACAAGAAAACAGATGCTTGTTAGTTTTTAGTTAGTTTAAATATTACACCAGCTTGCCATATATGTAAAAACCGTGGGAGTATGATCAGGAAAGCCGTAGCAGCCTTTCAATGGGATCGCGTGTAAATAATGTCTCCCTTACTACCTTCACTTGAGCAATAAAAACAGCATGAGCTATAATGAATGACATTTCAAATATTCGCAACTGACTTGTGCTCCAATATAGTTGCTTCCAACTAATAGTACGTTCTGAGGTTAATTCCAGGACATGTAGAGACGCACAACAAATATTTTGTTGTAAACGAGCCTTTAAGGTCATTCAGTGACGTGCTGAATTATAACACTTCTTATTGTGTCTCCCTGTTCTTCTAGAAGTGAAAGTTAAACAGCATCATTCACAAAAACAGAGATTCTGCGCTCTGCCACTCACCTTTGACGAGATGCGGGACAGCGAGGTGCACGCAGAGGGCGATGGAGACAAGCAACGGTCCCATCCTCACCGACCAGCAGCTACGAGTTCCAAGGTTACAAACGTTCAACGGTACAGACGGTTAAAACTTCTGAGGTACACGCGAAGGTCTTCGACTAAGTATCTCCCAGGACAGGTGTCAGTTAAGTCCGTGTTTTATTTTTTTCTCCCAGGAAGGGTCAGCGGAGATGTAATAAGTGATCCTCTCAGGAGTTCCTCTTGCACTTCTGCTGCAATGGCGCGCGGCGAGATAACGGAGAGTCTCCGCGCGGGTCCCGATCAAACGGTGATTGCGCGCGGCAGACGGTCAGTGTAGCGCTCGAGCAGCGGCGCTGTCTTACTAATAAAGACGAGCCTTGCTCCTCCCCAGCAGCCCTGCTGGAGCCTCCAATACACAGAACGAACGGCAAAATCCAAATGGGTGGGACACTGTCAGTGTGTTTTACTTCTCCCCGTGAAAGATGCGCTTTTTGCTCTGATGTAGAACAGGTACAGAGGCTTAACTGTTCTGACTTCCCTTCCGATCACAGATTTATCGCACTATCTCTTCTCTCTCTCTCTCTCTCTCTCTCTCTGTAGGTGAGATAGTGGGGTGGCCCTGTAGGGGAGACCGGGGATGGCTGTAACAATTTGTTGTTAAAGGATTAGTTCACTTTTAAAAAAACTTTTGCTGATAATTTACTCACCCCCATGTCATCCAAGATGTCCATGTCTTTATTTCTTCAGTCGAAAAGAAATTAAGGTTTTTGATGAAAACATTTCTCCATATAATGAACTTCATTGGGGCCCAAATGGTTCAAGGTCCAAATGACAGTTTCAGTGCAGCTTCAAAGGGCTTTAAACGATACCAGACGATGAATAAGGGTCTTATCTAGCGAAACGATCGGTCAGTTAAAAAATAAATAAAAAAGTTTAAGTTTTATAAGCACAAATGCTTGCCTTGCTCTGTTCTGTGATGCGCGTTCGTGATGTCACGTAATACGCAATTACGTGGAAAAGGTCACGGTTGACTTAGGCGGAAGTACCGAGTCAGTAGGCTTTTTAATATTAAAACACCCAGGATACGCACACGAAATGGGCATTTTAAACGATAAACTGACACAAAGACATTTGAATATGTGTATATGGTCCTCCTTTCGCACATTTGTAAACACTGACTCGGTACTTCCGCCTAAGTCAACCGTGACCTTTTCCACGTAATTGCGTATTACGTGACGTCACGAACGCGCATCACAGAACAGAGCAAGGTGAGCATTTGTGCTTATAAAACTTAAACTTTTTTATTTATTTTTGAAGTGACCGATCGTTTTGCTAGATAACACCCTTATTCATCGTCTGGTATCGTTTAAAGCCCTTTGAAGCTGCACTGAAACTGTCATTTTGACCTTGAACCGTTTGGGCCCCATTGAAGTTCATTATATGGAGAAATGTTTTCATCAAAAACCTTAATTTCTCTTCGACTGAAGAAAGAAAGACATGGACATCTTGGATGACATGGGGGTGAGTAAATTATCAGCAAAAGTTTTTTTAAAAGTGAACTAATCCTTTAACGTGCGTCATTTATCTAAAACTTTGATGTGATCTTCCCATATTTACAAATTATGCTACAAATTAAAATAAGATACAATGAGTAGCCTACCTGTGTTACAACCCACCTTCATTACCTGAGTGAGCTGTGTTGCAACAGTTGAAACATTTTAATTTTATGCATTTATTTTATGGTATTAACCTTCATCACTACTACAACCCAAACCCATTTCATTTCAAAGAGTTTAATTTCAAAGTATTACGCGTATACAAATAATAAATGTCTTAATTTAAACCAGAACATATAATTGGAAATATATGGCTAACATCTCAAAACATTAAAGCAGAGCTCAAGAATTATGTTTTTGTCCAGTCCATGGAACAAAGTAAGAACGGTCATCATTTGCTCAACCTCATGAAATTCTAAACCAGTATGATTTACTTTCTTTTTTATAACATAAGAGTCTCTTTTTTTTTTTTTTTTTTTTTTTTTTGGTCAATGGTCAATAAAAAATGTCAGAGGTCAATAAGACAGGGCTTAGACTAAACCAGGATTAGGCCATTGTTCAATTAGGACATTTAAGTAATTTTTTTATAAACGTGCCTTAGAAAAAAACATTACTGGTGTGCATCTAAAGACAAAACAAAGGCACTGATTTGTTTTAAGATCAGTCAGTGCAAGTTTCTTTCAGCTGAAACAGCTCAGATTTGCATTTTAGTCTAGGACTAGGCTTAAGCCTTGTTTGTGAAACCGGGTTTGAGTTCCACAGAACAGAAGTAAGTCATACAGGTTTGTAAAGTGAAGAGGGTAGTATGATTGACAACATAATTTTTATTTTTGGGTGAACTATCGCAAAAAAAAAAAATCCAGTACATGTACAGTACACATACATTGCTAAAATTTAAAATGTTAGCAGGGCAATTGTAAGGGGGGGAAACACTAGTGCAACTGTGTGTGTGTGTGTGTGTGTGTGTTAGTCACTCTAACACACACACAGAGACTATACAATGTCCCATGTTGTGCAATCTTAGTACACTGGAAAGGGTTACAATCCTCCTGTCCGCTCAACCAACAGAAAGACAGAAAAGATTATGGTGTTACAATGCACTTCATTCTCCCCTATACAAATCCTTATGCTATTCTACTAGTAATCTCTATTTTAAGGGATAAGTACTTATTGCATTTAGTAATTCCATTAATTTAATGGACATGCAAATTTGTGCAGCATCTCTTTGAATACTTGAGTCATTGACAGACTGTGGAGTACTTTACATTAAAATATAAAACAATTTAAAGCAAACCAGAACTGTCAATTTAACACACCACATTATATCCGTCATTAGTCTAAAAGGAGTAAAATCTTTGTGCTGGCTGGTTCAGTTGTGGGCGAAGTTTTGTGTGAATACTTATCCAACATGGCCTGCAAATTTAACTGCCAGTCCCTGGTGATTTGATATGACATTTAATTAATTACACACAATAAAGTGGAGCATCTCCATACACATCACATCAGACACAGCTGGTTACCGGCATCCAAAAATTGCTAAACCCTTTCCTAATCCTCCAAGGAGTAGTTTAGAGGCTTATTGCTCTTCTTGTATGTAACATGTGTGAAGAATAATAGCTCATACCTTCAGGGACACCTCTATTTTCAGGTTGTACCTGAATAAGACAAGTTAATGCATTCATAGTGCTCTGCTGTAGCCATATACAAAACAGAATAACCGTCTAGTGCCATATGGTCACGCAAGAATGCGGAAATATGAATTATTGAGTTTCAGCAACGTGTAGCATTTATCTTACATCAGGATTCATATCGCTTAAAAAAGGTGTCTCTGCTGACAAAATACTTCAATCAATATTCAAGGATCAGTACAAGTTAAACTCATCAACAGCACTTGTGGCATCATGTGACTGCCATGAAAATTAATTTCCAATTGTCCCTCTTTGAAAAAAAAAAAACAAAAAAAACATTAACACTAAAATACTCAGTAATACCTGTAAAAAGTTAAAATAGTGTTTTGATAGCATAGAAACAAGATATAAAATAGGTTAAAAAAAACAAACAAAGAAAATCTAGGTAAAGTGATATATATTTTACTTATTTATCACCATGACTCTCTAATTTCTAAAACCCTACTATAAAATGTTAAGAATTTATGCAATTTATATAGTTTCTAATTTAACATGTATTTTAATGATTCTTTTAACAGAATTGCTTTTTTGTATTATAAACTTTGTCAAAAACTGGCTTCCCATATATTTACATTGCACGTGCTTTTGTACTAAATAAATAATTTTAAACTAAACTAAATTTAGCTAATAAATAAATACATTTTGTTGGAGCTTTACTTGTAATATTTCTTTAAAGCAACACTTCCTGTGGTTCTATAAATAATAGCATATTTCTGGATTCTTCATTGTCTATTGCCTAAACAGCATGCTGTCAAATATTCCAAAAAATTATGTGCAATACCCTTATGACTGCTATTTTATATTTAATGTATATACCACCTTACACCTTTGGAGCGCTTATTGTCGTCCATTTAATATACAGTTGAATGCATTAAAGAACCCTCTTAAGCATTACTTGAGAGATTTGTTTTAATCCTTTGAGTCCTTTTCTAGAAGTAGGGGATTTGAATAGTCTTTTCAACGTTTTTTTTTTTTATTATTATTGCCTTCCATCCATCCTTCAGCTGCCTGTTTTTGAATTTTGGCAGTAGCTCTTTTTCCATGTTCATTACTCTATTCGCTCTTTCAACCCCCACGGCACTAAGAGAGGAGAGGCAGGGAAGACAGAATTAGAGACACTGCATTAATTCACCAGAGAATATTACTTTTGTCTTCCTGAACAGCAGTGGGACACAGCAGTGCAATACCCTCCCAAAAGCCCCTGAGCTCCTGCTTCAAAGGGGAAACGCTCAAAACTCTCTGCGAATCATGATCTTTAAAATATACATTTGCATCAGTGTTTCCACAGGCTTGGGAAAGTGGATCCGGCAAAGACTCCATTATGTTACAGTGAGTTTTTTTCTTTTTCCGTAAATGTGCAAGACCATAATAACTGCGCTCTGCCACTGTGCTGTGTTCTCCATCTGTTCCTCTGATACATCAAGCCAAAGAACCCTGTGGAAATTTTATGAAGCACTTGGCCTAAATTAAGAGGAATTTGCACTTTCAATTTGAACCGTGCTTGAAAGTTATATTTGTTTGATTTTGCTGACTGCTGGTCCCGTGATGTATTTATATTAATTTGCTGGCTGTCATACACTGAGCCTTTGAAGGAAAAATTTTGTTCTACTGTGTGTCCCCAACAGACGGAGCAGAGGTTAGATTATCCCCCATTTAAACAAGCCAAGAAACATAGACGACTGGAATCCATGTGGTTTTCCTGCTTACTGTGGAGCTACTGGAAAATGTTCTATTATGTCCTCATTCTTCAAGCATATAGTGGCAAGTGATGCCCTGTAAATGTGCAAAAAAAAAAAAAAGTTTAAAAAAAGTAACAAAAATGTTATAATATATACAGGTGTGCTCATAAATTTACATACCCCCTCACAGAATGTGCAAAATGTTAATAATTTAAACAAAATGAGAAGGCTCATAAAAATCGCATGTTATTTTCTTAGTAGACTACTGTCCTGAATAAGCCATTTCATATAACAGATATTTATATTCTCCACAAGACAAAATAACTGAATTTATAAAAATTACCCCATTCAAAAATTGTCACACCCTTGAATATTAAAGGGTTAATTCACCCCGAAATGAAAATTCTGTCATTAATTACTCACCCTCATGTCCAAAATGGCATAAGACATAACTCGGGGGAGATGAATGGTTGAGTAAATAATGTTATTTTTGTTTTCTATGCGCAAAAAAAAAAAAAAAAAAAAAAAGTATTCACGTAGTGTCGCAAAACTGAAGTTGAGATTTTGTTTAAAGATCATATTTTTTCATGTGGTACTGCAGTTAAGAAGCTTCATAAATACTTAAATGTTTCCCAGAAGACAAAATAAGTACAATTTGCCTTGATCATCCAATGCAAAAAGTTTACACCCCCCAGCTCTTAATGCATTGTGTTGCCACCTTGAGCATCAGTAAACGTTTTCACCTTATAAAATAGTTATGCATGAGTTCCTCAATTGTCCTATAACTGTCCCAGCTATTTCAAACCAGGCCTGCAACAGAAGAATGAGGGGGGAAATCAATCTTGCACTCTACCCTACCGGATACTGTGTTCAGGGTATGCAATGTATCAACAAAAGACAACAAAGAAAATCTTTTCTCAGCTTATATTGAATTTTTACATAAACAATTCACCATAAACACCAAACAAACAAACTCAACATTAAATAAATTACACAAAAAGTAATGATGTGAGTAGATGAGTGTGAAATATCCCATAAAGATGTTGACAAATAATGGGGTTGATAAATGGTAGGAATTGATGAAAGGAAGTATTTGTCCTTCTGGTTGTAGCTCGGGAGTCTTTGAATAAAATCCTTGGGCAGTTGCACCCATGCACCCAAGCAAACTCCCAATCCAGCACTCAAGGGCAATGTAAGTCACGTGTAATACAAAAATCCTCTACAAAAGAAACAACTCATTAACATTTTTACAAATTGCTCGCCAAAGCATACACAAATAAGAACTACTAAACTAAACGTTTCTCACGCCAGGATTATTAGTGAGAACAGCAGATACCATGTGGTTACTCCAACTGAATCTACCTCTTTCTCTACTACTTCCTTTTTTATCCGTAATGAATAGGTGCTACTGGTGTCCCCTAGTGGATGGGACGAACATAGCACTGACAATAAGAACAAGAAAACCATGTAACAGACAGTGACTGTTACAGTCCTCATTGTTAAAAGATGGATTTCAAATTCATACAGTCAATGTTGGAAAGGGTTCAAATATGCTCAGGACCAACGCATGAACAACTATTACAAAAAAAAAAAAAAATCATGGTCGTGGATCATCCAGGAAATGACACACAGTATTAAGATTGAAGGGTATGTAAACTTTTGAATGGGGCCATTTTTTTATAAATTCAGTTATCATTTTGTATTGTGGTGCATATAAATGCGTTATGTGAAATAGCTTAAAGTAGCATAAAGTACATACATTTGAAGACCAAAGGACATGACACATTTGAAGACCAAAGGACATGACCTGACATGAATGCACGCAGTGATAGTGAATGCAGTGATACTGATAATGCTCCAATGTTACTCTCATCCTGTTTCATATTTTGAAATTCTCTGCTGCCTATGATTTTTTTTTTCCATTCCATTTTTTTCACTTTGCTTTCTGTAGCAAACATCCGCTGCACATTATTTTGAGTAACATTTGCTATCTAACAAGCAAGACAATTATATAGCTATTTCCCATAACAGAGTAATGCATCGTTTGATGTTTTTGTAGGAATGCGACCCAAAAATGGGTTTCATGTCTGTTCTGATAGAGGTGCATACAGCAGGGGAAAAAAAGAATGCTAAATGCAAATAAACACAAGTATATATTGTGCATGAGAGCAAAATAAACTGATCAGTTTTTACAAGAATGGAGAAAACACTAACCATTTTTTCATCAATTATGTCAAATTCTCCATACGTGATCAGGCTCTATTGTATTTTGGTGATAGATTAATCTGTCATATGAACGTATTGGAAAAATATGCCTCTGCCTACATTTTTGCAAAATCAAAACTACAAAAATGTACCTAAAATTCAGTGCTGTTTCTGCCTAAAATGAACACTATAGTTGCAGTGAACTCCTACAACCTTTATACCTTGTCTCAAAAATTATGATTACGGGGCAGATTCTCAATTAATAAGGATTTATTATCGCACTGTTCCTTATAATACTATGTCATGATCTCAATAAACTTTTACCATAGTGCATGATTCATAAAATAATACATTTTGATATTTACATCACATCACTCTAGCTCCATATGTGTGGCTTTTCTGATGTACAGTAGTAAACTTGCTAGGTAGCTCACCTGCTACAACATTGCACTTGCGATGTGAAAAAGCTCTTGTAGAAGTCTTGTAGAATGGCATGGTTGCTTCAACAAAAGTGTCATCATTTCACTTTGCTTTTGACAATGCTATCCTCTCGGTTTTGGGTGGGGTTTAAAGTTGGTGGTTATGTTCAAATGCCATTGAACGATATCCTTATGGTAAAACTAACTGAACATTTTGTTTCCAAACTGTCATGATACATGGCCCAACCAAGGTTATAAAACCAGATTAATCTGTTTCAGATAAAACTGATTGTGCTTTTAGCACCACTCAATGCTTCAGTTCAAATAAAGATACAATTATTAATACAACCCATCTTTACATGCAATTTCTTTGTTAGTAAGCTCAGTATATACATAATTAAAATACATGCTTTTCCTACATTTCGACACATGCATAATGTCAATTTTACCCAGATAAAATATAAAACAAAACACATGAGTATAATGTGTCACCATGATATTGTAATCTCACACATAAAGAGCTGTGGTGTACACAGGAGGCATGTGTAATATTCCCCTCAGTTATACAGAGATATAGGAGCTCCCCTGGAGAAACACCAGTCGATGTGTTTCTTTATTGGACTTGCTGGATTCATCCACCCACACACCTTCGCCTAAATTCTCCCCAATCTACTCTGTTTACTCTGTGTTGAAGGGGGAAAAGAATCACATCATTGCTTCTCTGTGCATCATCTTGGCCTGTTTACACTGATCTCCTTCTGCAGCTGCTTCATATGTAACATTCACATCAGTGTTTCCACACAAACTTCCTTCCTTCCTTTTTCCTTTCTCTTCCATTCTTTCTTTCATTTTCTCTGCTCTTCTTTATGACCAACAATGTGTAGTAAATGCTGCTCAGGATAAAGGAATTTCAGCATGTTTTGATCATTCTTCTTTCTTTCACCAGGTAGCCTCAAATGGTGCCCTTTGTCCAAACCTCCATGGACGGCCCTGAGACTCATTTACAATGTCAGTGTGGCTGTATATCAGCAGACGAGAAACAGAACAGAGGGACTATATTTCTCTTGGGAGATCAATAAGCCACACCTGCACAGATTTACTGCACAGAATCATGACTTATGAGCATATCATCTTACTCCTCCTTGGCATTTTCTCACCCCGGCCGGAGTCACAAACATGACAAAACAAAACAAAGCAGTGACACTTTTATCTGGTATTACAGGAATTTCATTAGAGACACATGCTTTGGTGTTGGAGTTCTTACTTCTGAGAATGCTACTGATAAAAGTGAAGTGTGACTTTTTTTCTCTCAATATTACAATAATTTTTCATACCACAGCTTAATATATATAGACAACTATACAGTCATTCAAATGAACAACGCAATAACTAGCTCTATTCATTTGGTAAAAATTGATATGACTGAAATTGTGTCTGCTAGACTATAATCGTTCCTGTGACAGACAGGTTTAGTTCAACTAAACTCAGATTCTAAGAAAATGGAGTGTGAATTGACATGATTGGCAAATTTCTCACTTTCGGTGTATAGGCATAGTTACTGTGTTTGCCTTTTCAGGACAGTACAAGACAGTTGTAGGTTGATTTGTCACTCAAGAAACTCTTTTTAATTTATCAGTTGAAAAACGTTATGCCACTTAATATTTTTGTGCAAACCATGATTTTTTTTTTTGGATGAATAGAAAGTTCAAAGGTACAATATTTATTTTAAATGCAAATCTTTTGTTATATTTTAAATGTCTTTACTGTCACTTTGAACAATTTATTACATCCTTGCTAATCCTTTTAATAAAAAATCAATCAATCAATCAATCAATTAATTAGGGGCAGTCGTGGCCTAATGGATAGAGAGTTGGTCTTGCAACCTGAAGGTTGTGGGTTTGAGGCTCAGGTCCGGCAGGGATTGTAGGTGGGGGAGTGAATAACCAACACTCTCTCCTCCCTCAATACCAAGACTGAGGTGAGACCCTTGAGCAAGGCACCAAACCCCTAACTGCTCCCCAGGCGCTGCAGCATTGGCTGCCCACTGCTCCAGGTGTATGTTCACTACTGTGTGTACACTTGGATGGGTTAAATGTAGAGCACAAATTCAGAGTATGGGTCACCATACTTGGCCACACACCACTTCCCCCTTCCAATCAATCAATCTTACTGACTCCAAATTTTTGAATTGTAATCCTAATAATAACTTTGTTATTTATTACCACACTATCAGGACCTGTATCACATTGTTTCTGGCTAAATACTGTAGTTGCCAAATGTTATAAACTGTTTGAACTCTCCTGATGGAAAATGTGAAATGCCTGAATTTATTTATGCTCCAGATAATATATATATATAAACCTTTTGAAGTTCACAATATGTCTTAAAATAAGATTATACTTCACTTTCAGAGTTTTCCCACACATTGTAATTTATACACTTCACTGAGCAATAAGACCTAATTGCATTTATTAATTTTGACAACATATTTCAGATGTCATGCTCTAATTGAGGCCGTCTCCTCCAGAATCCAAAATCAAAGACAAGGCAAGCTATACAAGCTTCCTGCTTGATTTCATGGGCCAGCAAACAGAACAAAAACAAATCACAATGCTTTAAACATAATATTAATCTTCCATACTTCAGTAATAACCAGATAATCACTTATTTTAAAAGAGATCAACTATGCATTCAAATCAATGTTATATTGACACAAAGGTCCTGAGAGGTTATTGGAACACTAAGGTCTATTTGAACATGTTGTAGATATGAAATAATCCAGAAGTCAAACTATATTAAGATTGAATGTTTGTTGTCAGTGTTTTTATTCCAAATGCAAACAGTTTACTCTGCACACAACAGGAGAGCTGGGACATTATTAGAGAACTAGGTTGGTTTATCAGGTCCTCTGCCACATTAATCCTCCCCACAGGACTCTTAATGTAGACAGAGGCCAATAAATTACAGTTAACTACAGCTAGATCAATCCATTTCTCTGCCTTCGGCTAGGTGATAATTGTGTCTTCACTGGAAGGTTACAGCACAGGTCAGCAGCTCACATAAACTATAGAAGTCATGCAATTGGAAAGACACAAGAGACTAGATAGTGTAATGTTTATCAGGGTCGTGAGATAGAAGTGATATACTGACTGTTTCTTTCTTCTCGGTTTCCTTTCTTTATCTCTTTTCCTGTAAATTAGTGTATCAGCTAAGCATCATTCCCCTGCACTTTGATTTTTTTTGTTCTTCCATTTAATAAGAATGCTGTGAAACTCAAGCAGCACAACTTGCTGCTCCTTAAATTAGCTCAGACTGTAACAGTCATATGACCCTGAGCTATCTAAAGTTTGATGTTCATGAGTTCATTTATATAGTGCTTTTCTGTCGTCAGTACTATATCCTGCCTTAATGTGTTCTTTCAATAAAAGTAACTGTCATATAATGCTTTTGACAGCTATATATCACCACCAGTCTCATATTTCTTCAAGGTGAGAGCAATGTTGCTATTAATGAAATGGAGAAGTTCTGTCGGTGTCTCTGCAGTTTATATGGACAAGTAGAAGCTAGTGCAAATCATAAAAATAGCTGATGCTATGACATGGAATATTAGTTATGATATGTCTCAGTGTTTTGTTTTTATTTTTGCGTTGACATTTAATCTGCATTATACTGTAAAAAAAAAAAATCTGTAAAAATAGGGCACAGCGTAACTGTATTAATATTATGGAATTTTCCATATTTATGTTTTACCTGTATTTTGAATTTTGAACTTCATTTTTTTTTATGATTTACTTGTAAGATCGATTATCGGCTATTGAAGTTCTTATACATTAAAAAGAAAACGGATAACTATGTGGCCAGTTGGGCTGTTCTATCTATGGGGTAGCATCATGTTGACATCGCAAATAGTAGACAAATTGGAGGATAGTGATGTACTGGGTGCTTTGATGTTGATTACTGCGCCTAGTACGGTGGCCTTTTTCCAGTTGGATGTGGCTCCGTACACCAACTCGTCCTGAGAGTTTGTTTCAATGTGATAAATGGCGGATGCTGCACGTGAAGCGGTGTAGAGGGACAACGAGTGCGGGGCAGTTTGTCTCTCGCCAGCTGCTTGCAGACAAAGACGGAGAGCTGCCCAAGTTAAGAAACCCTTGCTGATTCTTCTGCTTCTTTTATCAGGTAACATTCACCCGAATCCAGGCCCTGAACTGGCACAACTTGAAAACCCAGATGATCTAAAAGCCAGCAGTGGACTGCGTCTTATCCATCGAAATGTACACAGTTTAATTAATAAAATTGATGCAGTTTGCATCTTGTCAAACTCAACTGATTATGACAGTATGGTCCTGTCAGAAACGTGGCTGAAATCATCAGTTACAAACAATATGATTCATATTGACGGATATAATGTTTTTAGGACAGATCGTGCTAAAAAAAGAGGGGGAGTTGCGATCTGTGTCAAAATGGCACTCAAGTTTACTTGGATAGAGTCCATCAGCAAGCCAAAATGTTTTGAACTGTCTGTAATTAAGTTACACTTCTCCAGCGGTGCTGATTTTATAGTAATGGGATGCTATCGTCCACCATCGGTATCTCATGAAGCTTTAACATTGCTGTCGGACTATGACTTTGTATTGCTGGGAGACTTGAACTGGGACTGGTTAACTAAATCTTCAAAATCATTTAAGGTTATTTGTGATGCTTTGAATTTGTCACAATTAATTAATTCTCCAACTAGGCTGAATTTAAAACATATGGACAAGTCCACATTGCTTGACGTTATACTTACAAATTCAAAAGTATTCCTCTGTTGGAATATTTAGTAATGATGTTAGTGACCACTGTACAGTTGCCTGTATCAGAAATTGTAAACTACCTAAATATAAGTCTAAGTTTATTTTTAGGAGAAATTATAAAAATTTTAGTGAGCAAGCATTTTTACATGATCTGTATAATAGTGAAGTTTTTCATGTAGCCTATATGTGATATGGCAAATGTTGATCTGGCATGGAATTACTTACCTCTAAGAAGATTGAGTTTGTGGTAAAGACAATACATGGTTCAATACATATGTTTCTTCTTCTATTAGAGAAATAAATATTGCTTGGTCCAAGGCTAAAAGAACTAATAGCACTAGTGATTGGGGACAATTTAGGTTACTAAATTGGGTTAGGAATAAATGTCCTAAAATTATAAAAAAATGCAAAAAGTGAGTATTATCTTAGTATGATAAATAAAAATTTTAATGATCCTAGCAAATTTTGGAAGCTGATAAAATCATCAACTGGGTCTATGTGTCACGGTTTCTGTTTAGTTCCTGTTTGTCCTTATTTGGTCTGTTTCCTGTCATTAGTTAATCGTCATTTATTCCATTCACCTGTCTTGTATTAATCCATGTTTCCTCATTAGTTTGTGTTCTTTATAAGCCTTGAGTTCAGTAATCCTTTTCTTTGTGTCTTAAAGTTATGTTTATGCTGTTTATCCTGTTGTTGAATACGTTTACCCCATGAAAGAACCTGATAGTTCAGAATCCCTCGTCTTCCTGCCTTCCTACATCAGCATCGCGTAACACTGTTGTCTCCAGCAGCTAAATAATGAAGAAATTAAGGACAAATATAATATAGAAGTTTTTAATTCGCATTTTACTAATATAAGTTCAATCACTTCATCTGTTTTTTTCTGTAGATGTAGATGTTAAGGATGATATGAGCATCTCTTCAAGTTGTGTAAGAAATGTTTTTAATTTTCTACCTATTTCCCTGTCTCAGGTTCATAAAGCCTTGATAAGTATTGATTGTAAAAAGTCTGCTGGCCCTGATCAAATAGAGCCTTACTTTTTAAAAATATCTGCAGACTTAATAGCGAGACCTTTTGCTTCTATTTTCAATTTAAGTTTAAGTAGTGGGCTGATACCAAATTCTTGGAAGTCAGCGATTATTCGGCCATTACTGAAGGGTGGAGACTCCACTGTATTGGATAATTATCGGCCTATTTCAAGATTGTCTGTTACAGCTAAAGTGTTTGAATCTATGGTAAATGAACAGTTAAAGTACTATTTGTCAGCTAATAATATTTTGTCAAACTCAATCAGGTTTTATTCAAGGACATAGTACTGTAACTGCTACAATGTCAGTCACTAATGATATAATAACTGCATTGGATGGTAAAAAACCATGTGCTGCACTTTTTATTGATTTATCAAAAGCATTTGATTCCATAAATAATGATCTTTTGTTTCAAAGGCTTAAATGTGTAGGTTTTAGCGACATAGTGTTGAAGTGGTTCTCTAATTATTTGAGTGGAAGGACTCAATGTGTGTCCATAGATAATTGTTTCTGCTCCTTTTAATAGTGAAGACAGGTGTTCCTCAAGGATCAATTTTGGGGCCAATTTTATTTTCTATCTATATAAATGAACTTGGTAAAGGAGTCGAGCCAGCAAATGTACACTTTTTATGCAGATGATACTATGCTCTACACTATGGCTCCATCTTTAAAAGTGGCAATGAACTCTTTACAGAATGCTTTTAATTCATTTCAGACTTCTCTTGGTAACTTAAAATTAGTGTTAAATGTTAAAAAACTAAATGCATGATTTTTACTCTGTCCAGATTACCATTAAATTATTTTGTGATTCAAACTTTAAATGGTACAGAGATTGAAGGGGTTGAATCTTACAAATCTTTGCATCTGGCTCGATGATAAGCTGACTTTCAGTTCTCATATCGATAGTCTTTTAAAGAAATTGAGACCAATGCTAGGTTTTTATTTTCGTTTAAAAAGTGTTTCTCCTTTGGTGCTCAAACGTTTAGTAGAAAGTAGTCTTCTATCAGTATTGGATTATGGTGATATAATTTATATGCATGCACCTCAGACGGTTTTGAAAAAAACGGTGTAGTTTATCATGCTGCTTTACGATTTGTCACTGGTACAAGTGTCCGTACACATCACTGTAATTTATTTGAAATGACAAACTGGACTTCCTTGTGCTCAAGGAGAAAAAAAAACATATTTTTTATTTTAAAAGCTTTAGTGGGTAAATTACCACAGTATATATCTAGGTTGCTGATATACTGCACAAATATTAATAATACCAGATCAACAGAACATTTTACTTAAGATGCCGTTTTTTCATACAGAGATCGGTCTGAGATTTTCTGCTTTTTCTAATTATGCTCCATATGTGTGGAATGAGTTTCAAGGTATGTTATATATGGAATCTGTACCATCTCTTGCTACGTGTGTAAAACTATTTTAAAGTCTGTTTATATAGAACAGTGTACATGTTTTAATAACTGACTAGGATTTGCAATGTTTCTAGAAAATTGTTTTACATTTGTCCATTGTGTGGTGATGTCTATTTCTTTGTAAATGTGTCCTTTGCTGCCTATCTTGAACAGGACTCCCTGGTAGAAGAGATTGTATCTCAATGGGACCTTCCTGGTTAAATAAAAATAAAAAATAAAAATTGCGTCGTGTTTTAGGGTTAATGGGAATGTCCTTTAAAGGCATTTTTTGGATCAAATTGAGGGTTAGTAAATGATGACAAACTTTTCATTTTGGGTAAACAATCCTTTTCATATTTTCAAAATAGAAAATGTAACTTTACAATCTAAGAAAAAAAGGTGCTCCCTTTCAAAACGGACATATTTGTACCTTATTTACCACGAAAGCGTGCGTATTGGGCCAAGTTCACACAGCGGCAGAATACAGGCGAAGCCCTGCTGAGCGAACAGAACCATAATGGACAGCTAGTTGTCTGTCACATTACACGGTGTGAGAGTCCCACTCTGCATCGCTCTTGTGGGTTTTCATTTCAGTAACTTACAGAGGCGTAGATATGAGCTATGTGTTATCTGAAGGATTAAATCCAGTCTGTGTGTGACTATAATTCAGATCTAATGGACAAAATCACCCCTAAATTAAACGTTTGTCATGACTTTGCCATTTTGGACATTGCCATCTTCAATATTTACTTAAGTCAGTGTCGCTATGGTTACAGATGATATTCACAAATTGAATACAGGCTTGACTTCAGTTGTACATGCATACAGACAATATTCATGCCTCTATTTTAAGCTGCTGTGGGAACATGACATTTTGACAATAACATTTTGACAATATACTTATGCGCACATACTGCATAAGTATATGCAGCTGACCGTGTGAGCGTATTAGTACCTAAAATGTACATATTAATACCTAAACGTGTACCAAAAATGAGTGCCTTTTGAGAGCGTACTGTCCCAGTAACAGATTTTGCACTTTTTATACAGATTTACTGTCCAATGTAGTTTGCTAAGACAGTAACATACTTTAAGCGCTTGATTGTGGTTTCATCTGGGGAATATGAATAATTCTGAACTCCCCAAACCCTATGTCCCCATTTCAAAGCAAAGACATATTTATCTCTGGTATGTACCGTATTGTTTCACAACCAGGTGGCCTGTGTTGAGATTTAATTCCCTGTTGTAACATGCTTGCTTGGGCAAAGGCACATGAGGGATCAGAATTTCCTGTCTTGGAAGATATGGATATTCCCCACACGCACACATAGTATTTCCCTACCCAGATATCTGCACACTAAATAGATCAATCATTTGCATTTCCCATCTCTCATGCTAACATGGCCCCATTTATCATGTTAGACAACTTCATAGATGAGTTTTTCTTTCACACCGTGATATTAATCAATAGCAAGTGAAATATGAAAAAGGAGGAAATCAAGAACGTGTAAATATTAGAATTTTCCGATCTGAGCAGACTAGTGCAACTTGAGAGCAAATACCACATGCAAATATAGTGTGAGGGTAAGCAAAAACAACCACTGCACTCAGGCTCAAAGACACAATTCTCATATTCAGCAGTTTTGGAAGCTGGTCAAGTTTAGCATCTTCTATTGAAGTAAAGGCACACAGTATATGCAGCTAATGCATATTTTGTGTGAAAAATAGTATAATGATAATGTGTTCTGCTAACATCACATGCATTGTATCAACATGAAATCATGAATTCCTACTAGAGCAGAAAGAGAAAAAAAAAGAAATGTTTACATAGGATAAAGAAAAATGATTGAATTTCTAAGATGTGACTCAAAGAGGCCTGCTGCAGATGTTGAAAGGCTATCCTCATCTTTGTTTCTGTTTGAAGCATTTAGAGAGTATTTATCAAGGGTGAAATGCTTCACCCAATAAAACACATGGGAACCTTTGATCTCTTGGGCAAAGTTTTTGAGCCTGGTAGAATTCAAATATCTATGGTTTCCAAAAGCTGGAAAGATCTTAGAAATGATTAATTGAGCTTAGGTGTTTTAATAAATAACATCTTGAACATGACAACATATTTATACTTGCAAATTCCAGGTGCCGTTGACAACACTGTTTGTTATTAGGGATCATAAACATTCACAGCTAAAGGATTTTGAGTTGCATATGTATTCAGGCCTAATTATTCAAAATCAAACGTGTTATAATTACACTATGTTACGAAATAAAAAGGAACATTACATTTGTGTTTATTATATGATTGTCTCCTTGTATTACTGAATAATCTTTCTTTACACTAGTAAGTAAATATTCTTTGTTTACAGATGTGACGTAATGACGCAGTGCCATGCTTGAATATTGCTTTTAAATATTAATATTCATTTATTAATATTAAATTGTGTGTGTATTATTTTTACTGCATTTCTGATCAAGCAAATTCTTTGAAATTGTTTTTAAAAAAGTCTTACTATTACTGATTCCTGTTTTTTGTTCATATATACATATGCAAATTACTGAAGCCGACAAAAAAGAATCCTGAAAATGCAAGGTTTTACAACACTTTACATAAAAACTTAAAAATATATATATATTGAGAAATCTCTCTCTCTCTCTCTCTCTGAAATATCTTTATGTTCCACACAAGGGAAAAAACAACAACAACAAAAAGTGAATGAGATCTGGATTGGCATGCATTAATGACACAATTTTCATTTGTGGCTGAACAATTTATGCTTTTAATTCCTATTAGTTTATATGTTTATCATGGAGAAAGTAAAAGGAGTTTTTTTTTTGGTCCCACTTTATATTGTGTCCCTAATACCGGTGTACTTACATAGTAAGTGGATGTGTACGTAGTATGTAACTGAAGTACAAGTACACATTGGTACATAGTATCTACAGCTGTAATATTTCTGTAACTGCACACATGTAACAACCCTCAAAATGGTATGTGTAAGTACAAATGTGTAAAAGGACATTGGTAACAACATTTTTTTCACTTCACTAAGTACTAGTGTAAGAGGAATTATATAACTACATTTAGTAACAACAGTATGTATAAGAGTAATTGGAACAATTTGATCCAGGGGGTGGAGATGGGTAGGTTTAGGGGTGGAATGGGATCCAGGGGGTGGAAACAGGTAGGTTTAGGGATATGTAAAGCGGGAGCAGTTGGATCTCGAGTTGGTGGAGTTGGTGCACCACCGTAATACCAGTGTACTTATATGGAAACCCCTCAGGAACTGTCCACTTAATATAAAGTGTAACATGCTGGACACCAACCACAATTTATATGTAAAGCCTAACATACTGGCCTCTGCTGTGTAACATCAAAGTAATTACATAGTAAATCCATAGGAATCATCTACTTAATATAAAGTGTAACACTTTCTTTAACAAAATATGCTGTTAGTCCTGTTACACATTTGTGTAACCAATGTGTACTTACACTGTGGTTACATACTACGTATACATCTAGTCACTATGTAAGTACAAAGGTATAAGGGACACAATATAAAGTGGGACCTTTTTTCTAGTGCATTTTCTTTCAAACTAAAATAAATCATACATTATTAATCTATTGCATGACATACAGTAATTGAAATTCATCAAATGGCTTCTATAAGGATACAACAATCTTATATTAACATTGAATACAACAGACAAGGCAACCCGACTGTCTCTAGGTGTGCACTAATCATTTGTCTTTTATGTTTTATTCTGAAAAGCTGTCTGATTCTTGACATTGAAATGTGTTGAAACATTTATCAAAATGTCTGAAGGTTTGTTTTTCAGGACTTTTGTTGTTCCTCCACAAGGTTGGAGATATTAAGAGGAAGGAGCATGTCAGATGTGCCTGTGTGAAGGTTTTGTACTATATAACCACAGAGCACATGTGTTCCGAGATGCTGCTGTTGACTCATACCGGATTCAATGAATCACGACTCAGTGTACCACATGTGCATGACTTATACTGTCAACTGTTATACTTATACATACTGTTATACTGTGCAGCCTAAATTCGTCATCTCACCTTTTCCAATTAGGAATGAGAAGTGAAGTTGTGTATCCTTCAAAAATGCAAATAGACAACAAAAGACAATGTGCTTAAAGACAATATGCTTTTACACAAACACACATGTTGGATTTCCATGTTGTATGCAGACATCCCACATAGACATAGTGATATTTGTACTGTACAAACTGAAACTTAATTCTGCATGATTTATAAGTTTGTTTCCTCATGGGGACCAAAAAATGTCCCCACAAGGACAAGGATTTTGGATATTGCCATTTTTGTGGAAACATTTTGTCCCTAGAGAATACTTGAACCTCACAGACACACAGATATTAATACAAAAATCACAGTAATGCAAGAAAAGGATTTGCAATAATTCTCATCTCTATCTTGGCTAACAGGGAACATTCCTTAATGTTTTGGCAAAGTTATGAACAAACATTCTTCCAGTAACATTAATAGAATGTTTGTTCAAAGTTCAAATCTGGTCTTTAATAATGTTCACAAACTGTTATTACAAAAACAACATTCATGAAACATTTTTTTTTTCTGAAACATTTTAGTTGGATGTCCATTTAACATTTTTTTAAATGTTAGACAAACTAACAACGTTCTCTAAACTTTAGCAGGAAAAATCAAAACAAAACTAAACAAAAACATTATTTATACATTGTTCTTGGATTTTTTCAAAAATGTTTAAAGCTGCAATCCGTAATTTTTTTGGGGTTAAAATAATCTGAAATCAATATTTGAACAAGTACATAAACAGTCAGTGTTCAAAACTATCGCCTTACTGTAGCCCGATTCACAACGGTAAGCTTATAATATTGTTTTCTAATTTGAGTGGTACGGATAGGTTTTCGCGGGAAATTCAAGCATGGCACTGCGTCATTACGTCACGTCTGTAAACATAAAGAAGTTGTCCTGGCTAGTAGGCTATAGCATGTGTGGATCCTGCATGTGCCGAATCATTTAGCATTTTCTCACAGCAGCTAGAATCATTACATTTATCAATTTGATGGCGGATTGTAGCTAATCCAGAAAGGATTGTGTGTTTATGAAACACATGGGAATGAAATTAAATTATATTACAGTTTTAAATGTGCTTCTGATTACAGATAGCCTGGGATTACACAAGATTCGTATTTTAAAGAAAACCAGTTCGAAGGAAGAATAATTAGCTTTTTGGGTTAAAAGAATTTCTTAATATGAAATTCGAATGGTATGACAATTAGATTAGACTGTACAGAAATGGAAATCTACACGCTAATGCACACTATAGTCATAGTAATGCAATGCTGATGTTGTTAACATTAATAATTTGAGAATAAAGTATAACAATAATAATCATTTTCATGGTTTGATGTGATACGAGCTAACCGATCTTTAGATTAAATCACCATTGGTAGTGTGATTTATTGTAATGCTTTTTTCCTCAGTTGGTCAGAACAAACGTGGCAGACTTGTTAATTACTTGTTCAGATGGCAATATACAGTGAAAATACTTATTTGGGTCATATATTCCAAGACGTAGGCTAGAATCTGTGATTGAGAAGTACAGTAAACATCCACACCGTTGCGGTAACTGACAGCAACACATTCACCTCAAAACATTAGATTCATCCGCGCTGGAGAGATAATTCCGCAAGCAGCTGCAATTCTGCGTTTTCAAACAGAGATGACGACAAAGAGGCAAAACTTATGGACTGCAGCTTTAAGTTGGACGTGTTTTTCTTCTTCTTTTTTTTTTTTTAGTTAGACAACCTAATAACATTTTCAAAATGTTAGCAAAAAAAAAAACATTATGTAAACATTCATAGAATGTATTTTTTGGCAACAGTTTAATTGGACAATAACACAAAAACATAACTTATACTGTACATTATGGAACTTTTTGACTAACATTTTTTTTTAAATGTTGCTTGTTTCTAATATTCCCATAATGCTTGCGAAACCAGAATGTTCCCTTAAACGTTCAGATTACCAAAGAAAAACATATTTAAAGCATTTCAAAATCTAGATGTTTCATTTTTGAACTTAAATGAAAACTTTTTCAAAACATTCTTAGAACATATTGTTTGTTATCTGGACTACATGTCTTTTGGGAATAGTCATCACTCCTATTATATCGTACTAGTGTTGTTCTTATGTCTGTGGGTCCCTAAGGGCAACAGCTGTTACAACCCAGTGATCAACTGTGAGGCAAAGCAAAAAACATTTCCCTGTCTCAGCATTAAATATGATGCTCTGTCAATTTCTGTGAGCATGGGCTATATTTACCCTTCTCAGTGAGGAAACTAACCAGCAGGAATAAATTGCTGGTATGGTTGGTCATCAAAGTATGAAGTAATCACTGTTGTTTCCCATTTAAGCTTCATCTTAGATACAAGTCAATGTTACATCCTTACGGCACAAGTCAATAGATTCAATCAACTCTATGCTGCTTTTATTTCAAAGGTTAACATATAGGTGAGTCATGAAGGTTAAAGTCAGGGTAGCCTTTAGAGTAACAGACAAACGACGTATATGGATCTTTGCAAACCTGTTCGGTTCCTAGACTGTTTCTGCTGACAGACAGAAGTGTCTTCATTCTTTTATGTGAAAAAGCATATTTTCAAATTTGGAAACAGTTCCATTTCCGTGGCTGATACTAAGAATATTGGGATCAGAGAGTGTTTGTTTGCAGAGAATGGTGATTGCATATACATATGATAAGAATGCATGTGTGTGGATCTGTGTGTGTTTTCAGTTGTGCGACCGGGTTTGTGTGAGTATGCACTGACTATACAGCTGTGTAGCTGTTTACCAAGATCCCACAAATATACACTGCAGTCATCATATCATTGTTTCCTCAATGAATGGAAACATATGGATAAATAAATGCACAAGTACAAAACTATCCATCACAATTTGGTGGACCTCCATTTTATTTATGTCCCAGTAAGTTCTAGGTTTCTATGGTTACAAGAATTAGTAACGAGAGGGGGAGTGAAGAGGGGGGGGGTTCTCCTCTTTAGGTTTTGACTTTTTAAATTATTATTGCTATTATTATTATTATTATAATTATTATTGCCACTTTATTGTTTTAGTTTTTAAGAAATTAACTGTACGTTAATTATATATATATATATATATATATATATGTTTTATTTATTTTTTTCATATATAAGACCATTTAAACTGCTATTTATTTGGGACATGGTACTAGTCTTCAACAACTACATTTATTCGTCATTAATGTTTTTAAATGTTCTGTAAATTACCAGAATTGGTTCTCATATTGTCGAAACCTGTTGTTACCAAGCCTTTTGCCATAGCAGCTTGCTCTGAGAGGGTTTGTTGAAGTGCGAAATAGCAAATTTTAAATTCCTCAGTACTAGCTGCAATCTACTTATATATAATAAGCCAGAAGACTTTTATTGGCTGTCTTTACAATGCTTCTTGCAAATCTGTTAATTACCCTGCTGCCTTCACCGCTGCCGTTTTCCAAATCAATGAGGTAGAAACAGAAACAGTCTCTGGAAGGCTTTATGCTCTTCAAAGATGTCTCTGGGATTGGATCAGAGAAATGTCAAGTGTGTGGTTTTGTAGAAGGAGGAAATTGGAAAATCCCGCTCTGCACGCTTGCAGACTAGCCATCTCATTGCCAACCACATTTTCAACCTGAGGCATTTTCTGGCACAGTACTTTAATTATTTACACATTTGACTTGGTGGCTTAACACTGCCTGCTTTGTATGGCCCTTTGAGCAAGACCATGTCCAGTTGACATGGCTGGACCGGTGCTAATGTGTGATTTGTAAGGGTAATGGAGGATGTCCAAGCCATGACGCATTGGTGAAGGTGAGATAACTACAGCTTTATCAATAAACTGAAAACGTCATCTGTAATTCTGGCTGTGCTTCATTTATTGATCATCCAATGGCTTTTGATGAGTAAGCCAATGTCAATACTGAGATATATCCCTCAGTGTTTGTCCTTGCCTGTGCCGGGAAATGGAAAACGATAAAAAAGTGGCTATAATGAGTACACATTAGGAATAAGAGGCCACAAAGTGGGGCTTATGGCAATGTATTGGAAAACACAACATCAACCTGTTTGAGAAAAGAGACAGAAGTGCTTATGATCCTAAACATTCCTACTTTCACATTAAACCAAATGAGGCAAAAATATTTCATTCAGACTGTACATTTGCACTACCCTGTGGTACCACATATAACCAGTCCAATTTATAAAACGATACAGTGAAACTAATGTCTAAACTTTTACAAAAAAAAAAAAAAAACTCTTTCATTTTAACTCAGTGAGGTCAGATCTCTGGCACTCGTGAATGGTGCGAGTTTGAATCTGGCTCATGTCATTGTCGTCCCTTTCTCCCCTCTACTCATCATCACTTCCTGTGTTCATTCAATGGTAACTATATATATATATATATATATATATATATATATATATATATATATATATATATTTAAAAAAGCAGGAAAAAATCATTTACAATGGCAAATGTGTACCTTTAATGTAAGTAGAATTAGTATTCTTCAGTTGACAAATCCTTTGTTAATGTAGTCTACTATTCTAAACTTTAGGGTAAGATTTTTGACCGTTTTTAAAAGTCTCTCATGCTCACCTGTTTTATTTGGTCAGAATAAAATCAGCAATATTGTGAAATATTATTACAATTTAAAATAACTTGGTTTTCTTGGTGTCGAATATATTTTAAAATGTAAGTGTATTAAAAGTATTAATTTCTTGCAAATAAATAGTTGAATAGTAGTGTATATTTTGACTTGAAAGAAAGTAGTGATGTCTGAATTTACTGACTTTTTTTACCACTTTAGTGAGTGAGAATAGTCATTAAGTAAACAGTCAGTAATCAGTAAAGTGGTTAGTAGAAAGACACCGATAGACTACTTTTAACTTATTTCACAGATAAACCCTGCATTCACATTTATGAAAGAAATGTTGTTTCCATTCGAGCTTTTATTTGGTGGTTTAAATCAATCCCACTTCAGCAAGAGCATATTGCTTGTATACAGCAGTTCTATAAACAAGAAGTTAATATCAAGTAACTACATTTCAGACAAAATTTGGCCAGTTAGTTCATAGATATTTCCTCATTGCCAAAAAATCAAAAAAAAAAAAATGTTCCAAAAGAAGCCAAAGCATCTCATATTCAGTTATATTTGTTTTCTTTTCTTTTCTGTCAATTATTTTCTCATTTGAATTTTTGGCTCTTTGCCCCTTGCCAAAATGGTCTGACATAAACAAAGAAAAATGCTATGTACAGTAAGCTTGCTTTCAAACTTCCTTCCATTAATACCATTGATAAACGGCCCCACTCTGAACTTGAACACAAGCACATAATGCACACACACTTCATATCCACTGCTCAAAGCCCCATCACCAGAAACAGTCTGCTCCTGTGTAATTGGTTTTATTTAGCAGTAAGGATGGAGGTAAAAGAAGAAAAAAATATATATCAACCTCAATTGATTCTTTCAGAGAACACTTCAGGTTCATATCGCTTTGTGTTCTAGTATGACTGGATCCCATCTTTTACAGGCTGTATGAAACATCAAATTAAAAGAGGGTATTGACATTATGATCTTTCATGTTAAACATCATCATTCTCATTAAAGACAACATTTACAATCAGAGGAATACCAGAGGTTTGGAAATGGACGCAGGGGTCTACGTTGAATACTAATTGGAAATGAGTTGTGGTTGTTCAGACATACACTATTTGGAACAATAAAGGAAGAATGGCACATACCAAACCTTATCTTGAGAATTGCTGTGTTAGCTTTGACCCCCTCTCCTTCATGCATTCCTACAAAGGTCTTTGTGTGTGTGTGCTATGTGTGATGTTGTCTTGCAATTCACACAAATCCTAGTTTTACACAGCATTTTCACTTCGCAAGATGATTCGATTTCCAGCCAGGCTCTTTTTTTCATCTAAAATCTCCAGGGGAGAGAATTCAATATCCATTTCAGAATCCATTCCAGGACATCCTACAATAAAGGAGGCTGGGTGTGAGAATAATCTAATGACTGGGAGCCTCTACATGTGTGTCATTTATTGAGATTGTCTCACAGGTTGTATAACAGATCCAATGAATGTAATGACTCACCTGTTGTATACTTGAGGACACAGTGTGGAATGAATGGGCATATATTTTCACAGCTGCAGCAGACAAATGCAACCCCTGCAGTTTATGCCCACATACACAAATGAATAATTTATTCTAAAAAGCTGTGAATAATAATTTTTTTATATCTATTTCTATGAACATTGTATTCATTAATTCAAAATAGGTCATGACAGTAGGAAGACTATGCTGTTTTCTGGCTTCTTACATATTTATTGGATATATTAATATACACTTTATTTTGTTTGTTGTCTTGTGGCACGTGACAAATCGAAAGGTGGACATGCAGAATTAATGTTAGATTTGTCTGGTAATCCATTGCTAGGTGACCTGATATTTCCTGACAAACACATGTGTAGTGCCACATAAATATTAGAAGGAATTGTTTTTTTTTCTTCATGAATAGACTCCCTTTTTTCCCTTACTACAGATGACTGTATGAGTTCAAGGACTGATGTCCTCTCATAGCGTGTAATGTAACTGTAGAAGTTCATCACAAGGCCGGCAGAACTGCATGGTACCTAGAGGCCAGCAAGAGCTTATATTTTTTCTAATAAATGACACACAGAAATGCAACACATCAACCATCTAAACCACTTAACATTTATCTAGGTAGAATATGTTCCTAAAACACAACAGAGAGAGCGAGAGTTTACAGTTGCATTCAGGAGGCTGTGGTTAGATTTCAGGATCAACACAAAGGTCAATTCAGGTACATTTTCTACTTGTCTATAGACCACTATTTATAGTTGTTGCAGGTCTAGAGTCTAGACTCTCAACACATGGCCACATTCTAATGTTGATTAATCCAGATTATTCTCATTTAGAGAACTCATGCCCACCTTTACTAATTACCATAATACACACCCAAACATCTCCATTTAAGGGCTTTCCGGATAATTTCACCTGTCCAGCTGCTAACAAAACACCAAGATCTTCAAGTAAAACCATGTTTTGCATACTCAAAACCCCATGAAACTCAAACACATTTACTGCACAAAATCATGTTCTGGGTCTATCATTAGCCAGCACTTTTTATTTATTCAATCTAGTAAATCATTTTGCAGGGTCACTTAAAAAAAAGTTGCTGAAGCAAATAGTGAAGAGTTTGGGATTGGATCATTAATGCAGTGACTAATATGCTTCTGGCATGTTATATGTTTGGTAGCAAATCTTTTAAACCTTAACTTATACAGTGTGTTAATTTCTTTTCATTTCTTAAACAACCATGTCATAAGACGTAACCATGTACATATTCCAGGATGACAATTACAAGATTCATTGGATTCAAACTGTAAAAGAGTGAGCATGATAAATCATTTTCACATGTGAACTGGTCACCACAGACCAGGTTTCGTGGCCTGAAACCTATTGAAAGGATGTGATGGAGTAAACTTCAAAGAAGGGTTTGACTCTCCCATTGCCAATACAAGATCTCAGTCAAAACCGAATGCAACTCTTTATGGAAATAAATGTTGTGATCTTGCATGGTTGTTGGAATGAAAGTTATCTTGCATGTATTATAGCACTTAAACTGTCAAATGTTTAAAAAAAACGTTACAAAGACAGTCGGTTTTGTCTGTGAAGGTAAACAGCTGGAAAAGTAATCACGTTTATATTTTCATGATATGTAATATTTAACACAGTTAGGAAATGAGAACCTCTCTATCTTACATTTCTTCATTTATCTATAAGGATGCTGAATATAAAAATGCATTACTATACCCTAGTGACAATAACAGGTAATTCACACCACTACCGTGACAAAACATTGCAGTCTGAAATGTGACAGACAAAAGAATCAAATCGATTGCCTAAAGGTGTAAGTGTAAGAACACATAACTGAACAGAGTATATACCAAATATATTTTCCTTATACTGAAAGAAACCATTACAAGAATTAAAAATCTAACAAAATTCCAGCAAAGAGGAATCTTATTGGTTACACATATAGCCATTTAATTTTATAGCAGCAATAAACTATGAAAAGGGGGGGGTGAGCTGACATTTATGGATATTTTTACAGGTCAATAATCAGGTTTGATGCGTGCTCAATCAATAAATTGCCTTGAATATATTAGACATGCAAATGCAGGTTAAGACTCGTAGTCTTGTGAATTTAAATCAGAGACAATAAAGCAAGCAGTTCATAATATAACACAAAGCAGAGAGAAATGCATGTAAAATAGCTTTTCATTTTAAAACACTGCTCTTATGTCTTGTATTTCAGTGAACTGTAATCCTCCGAGGACCCAGGCAGGGATGTCTGATTTTGGCATGACTGCAATGTCTATATAATTCACATTCCTACACACCTGCATTCTTCATGCTAATCTCCCTCGTCCTTTATCGCTCTGTTTTCCCTGATAAACACTGAAATCTTGTTACCGTGACTGGCTGATCCATTTATTCTCTTTAAACTTCTGTCACATTGTGATGAAGAAATCAACCCATGTAAATGTCTCCTAATGCAATTTTCACAGCCTTTCTCCTTCACCAAAAAAACAGGCAATCCCTGCACAAAAAAGCCTATTAGCATGCAAGAAAAAAATACTTTATATATTTGGTGTGGGTGTGCAGTTATTTGACCCTCGTACTCCAACAGGTTGATGTAGTCTACAGTCCGGCTCTTGATGCAGGGTTAAATTACACTGAGCTTCTGCTGCTCGTTTCTTCTTGGTTACAGATAAGTGGTTGCTACGCTTGCGTGAATTAGCATGTTTATTGCTTACTGTTGCCTCATTTCTCTCATTTGCATATAGCACACCCTCTGGCCCAGTCTTAAGTTTGGAAATGGGTGTTCATTTTTTAAAAGAAACCTCCCCCTCTCCATGGAAGCAATCTTCAAGCTACACTTGTGCCATGCTTGAGTAACCTTGGCTTAAATTTAGCTGTGCTAGGCTGCCCTAATGGTAGTACTTAGCACTTTCCAAAGCCATATCCTCTTAGCTAAAGACACACTCATCTCATTGCATTAGTATAATTCATGATATTTGCTGAAATTAGTTTCTTGAGAAGGACAATTGGGAATTATGGCCCCTGTTAACACTCATTTCAGGGCATTGTCTTTCTCCCTGAATCAGATTGAATAAAAATTTTAAAAGACAGCATGCGGCACAAGTAGTTAAAATCAATTCTACCCAAGTTAAACTAATTTTTAGACGTTGTATGCACTGGCAAAATTATTCCCACCTAATGTAATTCCAGCATTTCTCTGCAATTACGAACATTTACAATGTTAAAATATCAATATGTCTCATCATATTTTTTTATAAATATTCCTGATGGAAAAATGGAAATGGGATGCTATTATTGTAGAGGAGCAATTTAGTCCAGCAGTAAAAAAATAAATACATGAAAAAAAAAAAAAAAAAAAAACACATGATTCACAATAGGTAAAAATAAAATAAAATAAATAAAGGGTGATGGAGTTTAACAATCTATATTGTGCTATTATTTTTTATTTTTTTAATTAGAGTATAATTGACATTTTCCCATGTAATGATTTAAAGTATCAACAGGGAGACACATCATTAATCTCAATCAATATATTATTAATGAGAGTTCAAGGTGTGGAATATGGGAACATTGGCATGTCGTGGCTGTGTATAATTTTTCATAATGGCTGTTAGATTAATTTGTTTTCTTATTGATGGAGTCCTCTTGTTTTATCCAGAGTTATAAGGAGATATGGAGAATTGCTCAAATATGCAGATACACAGAAACATGGATATGCTCATGGGCTGAAATTTTATCAAGGGTGTCAAATTGAAAAAAAAAAAATCCTTAAAAGATGTTCTTTAAGGTAATGTCTAAATTAACTGATTTTAAGTAATATATAATATAGGTTGAATATGGATACTGGTCTTTTTTGGGGGTGGAGGGGCAGTTTCTTTTGCAGCAGTCGCACTATACTGTCTGTTTAAACTCCCTCAGTTCAGAAGAGGACAGAAATTCAGATGGGTAGCTCCAGGTAACATAAATTAGGTCAAGCTACAGTATACGGTAGTTTATGCAGGACATTCATTTAAAGTTTGCAGGTAATTGCTGCAAAAGTCATCAAAAATTATATGTATATGGGTAATTTTGTGTCAAATCAACCAGAGGTACTCAGCAAAACATACATACACATTTATAGTCACAGTTTGGTGGATAAACGCACGAAGGAGATGTAGTTTCGATGAAAACTGTCTTTAATAAATCCACACAAGGTCAAACAAGGTAGACAGGCAGGAACCACACATATGGACGTAGTAGACCGGACGATAAACTGAGAACTGAACACAACTAATATACAGTGTTGTGCAAGTTACTTCCAAACTGTAATACATTACAGATTACTTGTTACTGTTATTTAAAAGTAATTCCTTACCTTACAATATTACTGTCTCAGAATTGTAATGCGTTACATGACTCCTGTATTACTTTTGAGTTACTTTCACCAAAATATCTACAGAAGTAGTACTTAACATTCCAAAATGACAAAATGTAGTAGAGCCCTGCCCTAATGGCAAAGTGTTTACATTTTGTTCCGGATTTTTATTAAGTTCATAAAGAAAAAACGTTTGGAGCATTTTTTGTTCATTAAATAAGTTTTTTCTTTCTTAAAGTAAGACCAAGTGGCCAGCGGCAGACCAGCAGGCTGATCATAGCTTATGTTTGATCAATTTAGCCTTCTCAAATCATCATGACTTGCCGAAAATAAAATCTATAGATATACTAAAACAGTTCAAGCATATAACATTGTTTAAACGTTAGATAAATGTGCGCTGCATCCTAGTTTGTGCGGAGAGTGGAAGTTAAAGCGCAGGACATGGAGTCACCAGCGCAATCAATTGCAATTTTTTTAAATGGAAACAACTTACGCCGTAATTTTTGCTTATGAAAGGTAAGAGTAATGCATCATTCGGAACTGTAAAGGGTTAACTTTTATTTGTGTGCAATCACAATGTCAACAAAACGTCGTGCTTTTATCTTGAACAGGAGCGCTTCACAAAAATGAAACGAAAGACAGCGAATACATGCCTCACAGACATGATAAATATATCTATAGAAAGCTTTAAATCACTACTTAACGAAATAAAAACTAAACAGAAACTCTTTAATATTATCGTTATCTATGAAGATGCACTTCTCTCTAAAGGCGCGTCTAACGAGGAGATGGCGAATCCTTACCATTTCCCCCGGACACATTCATTGTAATTACTTTTGCTGGGGCTTTTGCTTTATTGCGTGTATTTGAACACAGAACTCTTCAGCTGTGCTGACGACTCACTGCTGCTGCGGGATACTAAACACCGTCGAGCTGCTCGGACTCGTTTTGTTTCCACCAGCGTGGCAATTTTTTCATCAATAATTGACGGATATCTAAAATATAAAGATAAGGAGAAGCCTAAAACAGGCCCTGAACTATGTCTGAACTATGACGTGAATATTGGTCCGAAGCCCGGCCCTAGGGGCGTAAAAAAGTCGGAGCCCGATAAAATAAAAAACAATTGGGGGCTAAAAGTGTGTTGTAACGCAAGCGTTACTGAACATGTACTGAGTAAAATATTACTGAAAATTGATTAGTAATGCCTTACACTACTGCGCACTACTGCGTTACAGCAAAAAGTAATACGTTACTGTAATGCATTACTTTTGTAACGCGTTACTCCCAACACTGCTAATAAAGGGTAGCTAATGACGATAACGGATCACACGCACCTGAACCAAATGACACAATCAACAGGACAGAAACTAGGTCACACAGAGCACACAAGGAATGAAAAACACAACAAAACGTCCAGGTGTATAAAGTACCTGAAAGCCATACTTAAGTAAAAGTACAGATATCTTACCAGAAAATAACTTTCGTAGAAGTTGAAGTCACCGTTTAGAATATTACTTGAGTAAAAGTCTTAAAGTATGTGATATTTATTGTACTTAAGTATGAAAAGTATTTTTTAATCTTAAATGTACTTAAGTATTGAAAGTAAAAGTACAAGTAATTGCAAAATGGAAAAGAAGCAAATAAATATCAAATGTTCATACACTGAGTAGCAAGATTTTTTCCATTTTGTATTTTTGGGTAAGAATAAGAAGCACTTCATCCAGTACTTAGTGTCTTTCATTCGATTATGTTAATGAGTGAGTCACTGAGATTCAGCTGATTCATTCAAACGGCTGATTCATTCAGAAACAAAGCATTTGACTATGTTAATGAGTGAATCACTGCATCATTTTTAGCAACCGATTCCTTCAAATAGCTGATTCATTCAATAAGTAAACACCCTCCATAGCTCAGAGATGCAAAACAGAGGTGCTGTGATCTTCGTTTGGGACTATTTTCGTTGGCAAAATTGAGCAAAAGCAAGCAATGTGTCTAAAATGTAAGTCACTTATTGCTTTACTGAACTTGTATAAAATAATTATTATGTGTTATCATGCTGATATCTGCAGAAAAACGGTACTCTTTGTGTGATATAGATTAAGTTAACTATACTAAATTATATAAATATAAAAAGCATACAGAATCATTTTTGCCGTCTACAATTTAGAATGCCTGGAATTTTAATCAAATCAACGTGCGTGCACTCTGTGTGTCACAGCTTACCAAGGAGCAAGGAACAAGGAGTATTTCCAAACACGAGAGTCTTTAATAGTCCACACACGTAGGAGACACAGGAACACAGGGAATGACGTTTAGAACTGACAAACATTCACAGAAGGACTGGGGCTTTTAAACATAGGGAAATCAGGGAAGACGACGAGACACACCTGGAGCAAATTAACACCATTAGACTGAGGAGAAACTGGGTCACGGAACACATGAGGAGCAAAAACACAACGAAACCGTCCAGGATCCTGATCCGAGGCGGGCGGGAACTAAGGAGGAGGCTCAGGAGGAGGACAGACACCCAGGGGGGGGCCAGCAGACAGAGACCAGGGAGGCGACGAAGGAGGGAGGAGCCAGGGAAGAGACAGGAGGGACCCGGAGCAGGAGGCCCATGGTGGAGCCGACGGAGGGAGGAGCCATGGCTGCCGACTCCAGGGAGCCGACTAATGGCGGCGGAGCAGGTGGTGGAGGAGCCCGAGGCGGAGACGGAGAGCCAACGAGCCTAGGGGGACGCCGAGGATCCGGGGGGCCAGGGTGGAGCCGAGGGCTCCGGCGACCAAGGAGGAGGCCCGGAGATCCGCGGCGGAGCCGGAGCGACTGAGGACCCAGGTGGAGCTGAAGGGAGGAAGGAGCCCAGTGGAGCCGGTGGGACGGAGCGACGAGGCGCAGCCAGAGGAGAGGAGTCTGGAGACGATGGCGGGTCGACGCCTGACCAAGGCGGAGCTGGAGGGACAAGGGAGCCCGGTGGAGCTGGTGGATTGAGGGGTGATGGTGGAGGCGAGGGAGCTAGGGGCCGAGGCGGAGTCCAGGCCTCGGGAGGCTGGAGGCGGAGGTGAGGGATACTCCAGCCCCGGCGACACTGGAGGATGGCAGACCCATGGGGCTCGCACCGTACAGATAGGGGGCTGAGGGCGAGCGGGGGGGCTGCCATACGACAGCGGTGGAGGAGGCAGGAGAGGGTGGGAGCGTGGGCATTTTCGAGCCGTGGCGCAGGGGGCGGAGCTCCACTCCGCGTGCACACCGTCCATGGTTTGCTCCCTCGTGATGGGCACTGTCGCCGGCTCTCGCACCTGGTCTGACGGCTCAGTCGCTCGGCTTCGCGCTGGCTCGCAGATCGCGGAGGGAAATGGCTCTCTGTCATCAGTGGGCTCGGGTTGGTGCTCCGCACCGCAGGGAGATGTTGGGCTGGGCTCTGGGTCTGGAGTGGATCTGGCGAGATCATCCTCAGGGGAGACTGTGAGGGGCGATCCATTTCTCGCCAGAGTCCACTCCACAAAGGCGGCGAAATCCTCTCGAGGACCATCTTCAGACGACAGTGCTCTGCACGCGATGTTTAGGCTTCCATTATAGAATGAGCAGAGCGCGTCGTCCGGGTAGCTGGTGGCATTAGCTAACATCAGGAACAGTCTTGTATGGTCCTCGAGAGATCGGTCCCTCTGCTCCAGCAGGAGGAGGAGGAATTCGGGCCAGACAAAGGGATCCATGGGGCACAACGGAAAGAAAAACACTGGGTAAAACGGAAAACAAAACGGAGGGTAGACGCAGGTAACTGTTTAGGTCGGTTCTTCTGTCACACCTTACCAAGGAGCAAGGAACGAGGAGTATTTCCAAACATGAGAGTCTTTAATAGTCCACACACGTAGGAGACACAGGAACACAGTAGGGGTGGCACGGTTCGCGGAAAAAAACCGAACCGCACGGTTCTCCACACACGGTTCGGCACGCGCTAGGACCGCGGTTCAACTGAATTCTGACAACGCATGTGGTTTGTTATAAATAACACGTAAAACAAATAGGGTTCGGCTAATGTATGTTTCTGTTAATGGATGCGCATTCTGGCTTCCCAGTACATTATAACAACAGCGATGAGAAAAAAAAAAAATAAGTGGACAAATCATTCACTCTTGTTCAATGCGAGTGCCGTATGCTGGAATATGAGCATTTATTCCGTCATCACCCGGGTGCTGATAGCGCGCGCACAGGTGAGACCTGAACAGCACACGTTGATATCGGTGTTTAGACTAAAGTCATGTAAGCTTTGCCAGCTCAAATATTTAAGAGCCAGAGGACGCGAGCTCGCGCGCGCAGTGAGAAGATTTGTGCGTGCGCTCATCAGAAGCGCACAAACCTGCGCCTCAGAACGCGCGCAAATATGAAGCTCTCTCTGAAGTATTGTGTTTTAATGGATAAATTCACACAAAATTCTGTCAAAATGACCGTCTTGGTAAGTATCCTATAGCAGACATAGCCGGCTGGGCGTACAGTATCAGTGCTTTCTCTTAAAGTGACAGTTAATATTAAATAAACAGCAACAACAAAGAAATCACTCACTGCTCTTGATTGAATCGCTTTTGTAACTTTAATAAAGAGTAATCTTTAATTTATACAGTCAAATATGCAATGCTGTTTTACCTTTGATTACTTTAATCGTACTTCAATTTCTGTACCTAAAAAAACCCCTGAAAATCACTGATTATTTTATTTGTATCTTTACTCTATTGTATTTTTATTTGTGCTGTTGCTTGTAGTTAAAGGTCTGCTTTTATTTGTGTACACTCACAATGAAAACAAAACAGATTTTATATATATAACATGTAATAATATTTAGCATTTTCACATCAAAATAAAAGAAACTGAGCAAAGTAGATGTCTTTTTTTTCCCTGTTGTACCGAAATTGTATCGAACCGTGACCCCCGAACCGAGGTACGTACCGAACCGTGACATCTGTGTACCGTGCCACCCCTAGAACACAGGGAATGACATTTAGTATATATGACATATAATTGAGTATACGGATGCCCTGAAGCCGCAACGGGGCCAGTGCCGCATCCACACACTTGGTGAAAGTGCGGGGTGAAAGTGCTAGGCCGAAGGGAAGAACCCGATATTGGTACGCTTTGCCCCCAAAGGCGAACCTCAGGAACTTCCTGTGAGAAGGAAGGATGGAAACATGGAAATATGCGTCTTTGAGATCTATCGTGACAAACCAGTCCTCGGACCTGATTTGAGTCACAACCTGCTTGATAGTAAGCATCCTGAACTTCAGCTTTCTGACTGAGCGGTTCAGTAGACGCAGATCCAGTATGGGCCTCAGCCCTCCATCCTTCTTCGGAACAATGAAGTACCGGCTGTAGAAACCGGACTGGGTCTCGTGAGGAGGAACCAACTCGATGGCTTCCTTCCTCAGCAGAGTACCAACTTCCTGTTCCAAAACCAGAGCCTGCCCGGGGCGGACCGCAGTCATAACAACCCCGCAGAACGGCGGGGGTGGCCCGCCGAACTGAATACGATAGCCTTTCGCTACGGTCTGCAGGACCCAAGGAGACACATTCGGCAGTCGCTGCCAGGCTGTCAAATGCTCTACTAAGGTGAAGTGAGGTGAAGTGGTCACCGAGTGCGGCGGTGCAAGCCACTCCACCCCAGTAGGGGTCGCCCTCCGCGGTCCTGGGGCTCGCCCGTCAGGACCTTTTGCGCGAGGAGCTGGTATGCGGAGGAGGCTGCGCCCGCCCAGCAGCCACCTGAGTTTAGAGAGCGCACATACCCTCTGCCCACCAAAGATGTTGTAAGCAGAGCAGGAGCCTTCAAAGGCGATGCCGTGGATTCTGCGTGCTCCGCACCCAGGCAGACCACGCACAAATCGCGTGTGTCCTCGCTCGTGATATAGCGAGGGCAAGGATGCACACACGACTCAAAACGTGGTCTGAAAGCTTCACCCCTGAGCTTGCTCTTGGCTTTGGCATGATACTGAATGCTTTCCACTTAAAACTAGGACAAACAACAGTAAATAAGACTGACACACACAGAGCGCTTCGCTGAATGACAAAAAGCTGAAGCCGGCTCCGCCGCACGTGCTTATATGCTTCCTGGTCGTGACGTCACCCCGCCCGTGACGCCTCGCCCTTGTTTGACTGATTACACATCATATTCAGAGCCTGGTCACGCTGAAGGCGTTCCCATATGCGTTTTCGACGCAGCTCGAAGTTCCTGGAAGGGAACTGAATGTATGTCAGTAGGCTATTACATGCATACCTTCCGTCTTAAATGGACAGCATTCCTAATTATCTGTGTCATAAATGTTAACCAACAAAATATGTTAAATAAATGTATACTTGTTAAGTAAACCTACTGTATCTGAAAAATAAGTTTAATTTATATTGCTACCAAAAAATTAAAATTTATTCCAGTTTTTCCAAATTCAATCCTTGATTCAAATTTCTCATAACTAAGCTTAATTTATTTGGTCTAAAGAGAGAAGAATTAATGGCTATTTTTGTTTGAATACTACATATAAAATAGCTACCAAAATAAATGTTGGTGACTGCAGTTTGACTAACAGTAATGGCTAAAAGTTGACAAAAATGCAATGACTTTTCGTCGACTAAAACTAGACTAAAACTATGAAAGACTCAAATGACTAAAATGTGACTAAGACTATTAAGCTTTTTCGTCTCAAGATAAAGACTAAGACTAAATCAAAAATGCCTGCCAAAATTAACACTGCTGTGTAAAAGGTGTGTGGAAATGGATTAGTAATCTGGCCCTTTGGTATAAAGGAGAAAAAATGCTGGCCATTGTCACTATCAAAGTTGCCCATCCCTGATGTAATTCTTGCATTTAGCATACATTATAGCGAGGGAATTATTTCAGAATATATTTGACAGGACACTTCTTAATTTGCTCACAAATTTTGCTTCAATAATACAAAAGTTCCAAAACTTATTTTACTGCAAATATAAATGGCAATCAATCAACTGGGCAGTGCTGTAAAATAAACAGTATAAATACGGTTAAAGAAAATTTACTAAAAGCACATGCTGAGCTTTTCCATTTTATTCCATTAATCTGCTTGTCTTGAATAATTCCGTCACTTTGCTGGGTTTCTTTAATGCTCTGCTCATTTTGAGAAGCATTAGGAATACATTTTTCGGCTTATCATATGCAAACTAGTGAGAAACAAATATCACACCCCAGCTGAGCAGCTGAATATTTACACTGTGTTCAGCTGACTGGTGTGTAAATATATGCATAGCAAATTAAATGACAGTACTCGTCTGCATTTGGGAGGATAATTCTGACAGGAGGAAAAAGGTAGGGCGGTTTCAAAGAAACTCACACGTAGACCCAAAAATACCACTGCATATTTGTATATAAATGTAGGCATTTTCTTAACTGTCGAGGAAAAGTTTTGTGTTAAGATTTATGCCAACAACATTCTCCTGCCAGATTTAGTTAATCCACCTGGATGAGTAGAACCAATCAACAGTTTCTGCTTTGAATAGACTGATTCCATACTCAGACATCCAATCTTAGAATTGTGGAATGTTTTGGAAACAAAGGTCGTGGATAGCAAACATCTCTCCATGTCTGAACTGGCCACAAAACTCCAGCAGTGTGTACTTTGGCATGTGTGTCTCAGAACTGATCACTCATCTGGGATTCAGTGCTATGCAGACGATACATCTTACCAGAACACATAAATCAAATTCACAGTAAGATCAAGCCCTGACCTGCAACCCCAGATGCTGTAAATCTGTGTGGCCAGCTATCTATCCAGAAGGTGGACTGCTACAACCTTTTTTTTTAAATCTATTTAAAACTAGACGTTCAGAAATATCAACTTGAAATAATACTGCCATGCGAAGGCAAAAGGTCATAACTACCTTTTTGGTTGAAAATAAGTTATTGATATTTTTGGGACAGCCAAGACCTCCTTTATCATGTGGATAAGTATTTTAGTAAATTCTGTTTGTTTGTTTTTTTGTTTGTTTTTTTCAAAAATAATGGGTGGTCTTAACAGTAACTTCCAAAAGCCCTGGAGAAACCAGAGCAGAACACTGTATAACAATACTTGCTGTGCTTTGACTTTGTTTTGGAATGCACAAATTGAGTTGGCGTACTCTTCCTTTGTTTGGCCGTGCATCAATACTGAAATTACTGTGCCGGCCTGGAGTTATAAAGTATATGCTGTGTTTAAATTACAGTGTACCCTGCGTATTGACATCTGTCACTGAAGCACTTCTACACACATTTATTTTTTTTAACCATAGGTGTTACTGATTTTATACAGGTTACTACAATGATTTTGTAAAAGGTGATCAGCAACCAAATATTGATAATGTGGAAGTAACTGTCTTTTCCTTTGGCGTGACTTCTCACTTTTTGCAGACAATACAAAGACACAGTATAGCTTACAGCAACATTAAAATAGAGGTCAAAAGTCAAGTCTGAGCTCAAGATTTTCAGATTTTTATTTTTATTTTATTGTCAGATTTCTAGTGTCCTACCTATAAATTATTTGGCTGGACAAATAAAAATCTTTGAAGTCATTTTTCTCAGTTCAACACTCAAGTTAAGTGAGTTAAGGTCTTTAGCCTTTATAGGGAAGAGTAGTATATACAGGAATGCATTCACTGGACTTACAATAAAGACTTGACCAAAATTGGATTCAAACTCAGGGGGTTGGGTATTATATTATCATATAATAAATTCTTAATAGAACACCAATTGGCGTTTTAGAGCACCCTATTTGCAAATTTGGGAACATGCCATGATAGCTTACAGGAACCTATTTTGTGATATCATACTCAAATTTGAAAACTAACTTCAGGACTTGGGACTTTGAGACAGCTGTGGACATCTATATTTGAAACCAAGGTGGACATATTTTCTGATTAAATAAAATATACTTTTTATGAAATAAAGATATTTTACTTACACTACACTTGAACAATAACTTATCTTAAGCCCCGTTTAAACTACACAATTTTAGCCCGATTTTGCCACTATCTGCTTGACGTAGGGTGTTGTGGGGATTCGTAAACGACAATGGGCGTCAGGACACATGATTCAATTGTTTCATCTCGTGTAGTGCATCATAATGCATGACACCTCTGCCACACTTGACACATGACATGTGACTTCAAGTCACATGACTTGACTCAAGTCGCAAATTTAAGGACTTGTGACTTGTTTGACTAAATAAAGAAAATTACTTGACTTGACTTGGACTTGACATACAGAGACTTGAGACTTGACTCGACCTTCATGACTCGGCAGGACTTGATTTTATAACAACTCAAATTATTATTGTGGTGAATGCCAGTTCGCGGGAAATTTAGAACTCGGGAGGTTGAGTGGTATCGCTGTGTATATACCCAGCCAACACATCCATGTGGGGCCCATAGGAGTTGCAATTGGGCCGATATCTGGGGCCCACCTGGGCTAACCAACTGGGACCCAGCTAATTTTGTCCTCAGTTTCCATGGTGACCCTACATGGGTTAATCCAGATGGGCTGATGATGGGCTCCATAGGCCCCATATGGGTTAACCAGGTAGCTCCCATTTGGTGCCTACATGAGTCTGCCTACATGGGTTAGTGATGGGGCCCAGCTAGGTCTTATGTAGGTGTGTTATGGGCCATAACAGGTATTCACATGGGCTAACATATTTGTCTGCTTGGGTTACCTTATACAGTAAACCCCTAAACACAAACATTACATTAAATCCACTAAAATGCTAAAGGTATTCAATAAACAGAAACCAGTACAGTAATTCATGCTTTTAAGCAAAGTTTATTGAGAATAATTTAAACTATCATAACTTGTACATTTATAACTTTATAAAACATAAGTATATTAAAGTTAAAGTGAAGCTCCTGACAAACATTATTTGGCATAACTTGTATCGTTTGTAAGTATATTCATATCTGAAAACTGTAAAATGCATTTCACAAACAAACAAACCAACAGTGCAGCTCCTCGCTCACAACGGCCCTTTGAAAAGACAACAAATAATCAACCACTGTGCCACTTTTTCAGTTAAAACAGATGTTTGTCTTTTTAAATATTGTATTTCCATTTAAAAATCAAGAATATCTTAAGACTTACCCATCTTGCTCTCCACTACGTGACTTCGCAGAACAGTTTCCTCCCGTCACTGATTAACCACTTTGACACTGACTTTTCTGCCTCTTTTCTGCTAATTTGCTTTGTAAGATATTTTTTTCAAGCTTCCTGTAAAAACACAAAGAGCAAAGTTAGATTAAATTCCATATTTAAGCCCTTGCAATAAATAAGCAGTCATTTCCATTTTTACATTTTTTTTCAGGAAATACAATAATGGTATCGGATATAATATTCTATCATAAACAAATGATTTCTGTGTAAACAAGGGCACAGGGCAACATTTAAAGGCATAGTTCACTCAAAAATTAAATGCCTCATTTAATCACAAATGTAAAAATCTGTCCATCTGAAATTCATTTAAACAATTATAATTTTTATCAGCCATTACAGTGAAATAACTGAACATAAACATAAGAGCCTGATAAAAATGTTTTTAGAAGAAAACTTCAGACGGTTTTTGCATCTGATGTCTTCATTTATTCTTATTTTAGTATCACTTCACTTGTATTAGTGTACACTCTAAAAAATGCTGGGTTAAATACAACCAAGTGCTGGGTAAATATTGGACAGAACACATGCTGGGTTGTTTAACCCAACCTTCTGAGCAGTAACGCAACCACTGGGTCTAAACAACACAATCACTGGGTTGTATTTAACCCAACATTTTTTAAGAGTGTACTTGTCTTTAATAAAGTTTGAATTTTATTATAAACTGAGTTTTGTGATCGCTACACCACAAATTAACAGTTACTTATCACTAAAATAAGCAGTACACCTGGTCCATATTCTCATAATTTGGGGTATTGTTTGTCCAAGTGTGGATAATTATTTGCATACAATCAAACTCTTTTAATTCCACTGATTTATGAAAAACAAACTCAACTCTACCGAATAACCTCTGATTGCACATGAATGTTATAAATAATCCAACAGCAAGTAAACATATACCTTATACAACCTCAAGCAGTTTGAGCCCCGAAACTCTCGCTTTCCATGCCGGCCAACAAAATTGAACTCTCTTGATAAGGGGTGGTCCAAAAGGAAGGCCATCATTCTTCTTGTGGCTTCATCCACAGTACTCCCTCCAATTTCTGCCACCACAGCAACCTAACGGAAAACAAGATTATCATTATTATGGGAGACAACACAAAATAATTAACCAGAATAATTGCAATTACATTTCCCCTCCAAATCATGCAGCCATAGGTTAATCGATTGTGCACTGCTATTTTACACTGGAAGTTGTAATCTACTGTGTGCAATGAGTCCATACATATATATATATATATATATATATATATATATATATTACTCTCAATTCATATGAAACACTCCTATAATTCCTATGCAGATGCCTCTGTAACAGATATTTTACACTTGTACTACAATTGTGTTGCCTGTGGTACAAAAACATTCTGCCTCTGTAGCAGAAAAGCTACAGGACTGAGAAAATGTCTTAGGCCACCATTATATTTATAAGAAACAAAATAGTGGCCTAAGACTTCTGCACAGTACTGTAAGTGCAAAACCGTTAACGTTCAGCCCTGTGAACCTGCTAAATGGTCATGTTAGAACATATCTCCTGTTTCTGGAAGGTGGGGTCTACCAATTTCTGCTGCACTGCATCAGCATCCGAGACCGTCCAATTACTTTCTGTAAGAAAAATGCTTATTACAAACAACAACAAAAAAACATTAAATTCTAATTTAGGCAATTTGTATGATTTGTAATAACACCCGAATGCAAACTAATGCAGATTTATATAAGGCAGAAACTCCTGTTTGCATGAGAAATATTAAATATTGTTGTAATATTGTATTTTATGTATTGTTAAACGTACAACAGCCTTATTGTTTACTCTTCAAATTGAGATCTGTCCCAGGCTAACATACCTTATTTACACTAGCTTGTTATTTTAGCCATTTGACCTCATCATTGTATCGTGAGCACACAGCCCGGTGCCAAACTTTGCAGTTTAAGTATGAACTTTTTTCGAGTCTTTTACTTTTAGAGGGCGTCGGAAACACCAAGACATACAGCATTATCCTTCAGGCGCCAGAAATAAAAGGAAAAATATGATGTCTAAAATATAACGAGACAAAAATCCTAACTATGTTTCGGTTAACATTATGGTTAGTAAACAATATCATTACATTTTCAGTTTTAAAAATTTTATTGGATACACTGAAGGCATAGGTCTTCTCCAGAAAATTAGTGAGTACTAACGGCGCCGGCGCGATGCAGCGCGTGGGGGATGGGAAATGTTGAATGAGATCTCGCGGGATCCACTCTGCGTGCAGCTCGAGGCAGGGCTGCATCTCGCGGCAGTTTGATGTCGTGGGGGATGGGATCTCGCGAGAAACTTGCGTGTCAGCACAATTAAAGTGGCTGAATTGTATTTATTTTATTTTATTTTTTACTAAATGTCAGTGGAAAATTGTGTAGAAATGCATGAGTGTTGGAATCATAGACTGTAAAAAGATTTTGGATTTTGATTAAATTAAGTAATCCAAGTGTCAAAACAACAACAAAAAATATTTTAAAGACACATATGTGCACTATAAATCCATGTAATCACCCTATATGGGATTAATTATGTTTGCACTTGTATATTTGATAAAACAAATAGGATCCCATGTGTAGTCCATTTTGAGCCCATGCACAAATTTCCCATTAATTACCCATCTGGGAACTACATGGGGAGCCCACCTGGGTTCACCCATGTGGGTCCTAGCTGGGTCACCCAAGTGGGCCCCAGATAAAATGCCCATCTTGAGCCCATGCCCACTCTGTACCACCTTTGAAAATTACAAATCATTTATACTGTAAATATTTTGAAACTAGGGGTACCTATTCTAATATTACGTGGTATGGCCTAAACAATCTTATATTTAGGAGTGATTTAGAAAGACAATATTCTTTCTATAATTTTATACTGTATTTTATTATAGGCCTAGATAGTTTTAACCATACTATTATTAAAGGAAACATGATGATTACTGAACAACAAAACTGGACATCTAGTGAAATGAGATGAGTTTTTGCTATGATTTATAATTCACAAGTCAGCTTACCTTATGAAAGTGTATTCGTCGATCACACCAGTCACAGTCACACCAGCAACTTCCCAACACCACTATCACCAAATAACTTTGCATGATATATTATCTTTCCAGCTGTTCACAGAAAAAAAGCATGATAAAACATTTGTATTTCAGTGGATGTATACTGTGATGTTTTTATAGCAAAAAAAAAACTAAAGAACAAAAAACGATTTAGTTTGGCCATCAAACAAATTAAAACTAGTGCAATATTTTTCTCTGTAATTACTGTACAAATATACACTTGTTCTCTGTTTAAGCCCAACTTGTTCCTCTCTTATTTCATGTAGTTACAGGGTAAATACAACATTTGTGGGCTGTAAATTAAAGTGGTGCTCTTTAATCTCCTTGTTCCATGTAGTTACAGGGTAAATATAATATTTGCAGGCTGTAAATTAAGGTGGTGCTTGTTCCCCCCTTATTCCATGTAGTTACAGGGTAAATACAACAGTTGCGGGCTGTAAATTAAAGTGGTGCTTGTTCCCCCTTTATTCCATGTAGTTACAGGGTAAATACAACAGTTGCGGGCTGTAAATTAAAGTGGTGCTTGTTCCCCCCTTATTCCATGTAGTTACAGGGTAAATACAACAGTTGCAGGCTGTAAATTAAGGTGGTGCCCCCCCCCCCCCTTATTCCATGTAGTTACAGGGTAAATACAACAGTTGCAGGCTGTAAATTAAGGTGGTGTTTGTTCCCCCCCTTATTCCATGAAGTTATAGGGTAAATACAACAGTTGCAGGCTGTAAATTAAAGTGGTGCTTGTTCCCCCCTTATTCCATGTAGTTACAGGGTAAATACAACAGTTGCGGGCTGTAAATTAAAGTGGTGCTTGTTCCCCCTTTATTCCATGTAGTTACAGGGTAAATACAACAGTTGCGGGCTGTAAATTGAAGTGGTGCTTGTTCCCCCCTTATTCCATGTAGTTACAGGGTAAATACAACAGAGCCGGCTGTAAATTAAGGTGGTGCCCCCCCCTTATTCCATGTAGTTACAGGGTAAATACAACAGTTGCAGGCTGTAAATTAAGGTGGTGTTTTTTCCCCCCCTTATTCCATGTAGTTATAGGGTAAATACAACAGTTGCAGGCTGTAAATTAAAGTGGTGCTTGTTCCCCCTTTATTCCATGTAGTTACAGGGTAAATACAACATTTGCGGGCTGTAAATTAAAGTGGTGCTTGTTTCCCCCTTATTCCATGTAAGTTACAGGGTAAGTAGCTACAACAAATTGCTCTAAAATTATTGTTTATACAGTAGGTCATACATTATAACAGGTAATATATATATCAATAATCATGGTGACTGTTTTATTTAATTCAAATATTATTTGAAATTTTTGTTTTTTAAATTAAAATCACACAATGTGACAACAGTAACAACACAGGCAACAGATAATAAAAGAGAAAAAAATATTACACTAGTTCAGAAAAAGCAAAGCAACTCCATACTTATTTAGCTTATACAGTTAAAACAAATTATTTTGAAAAGTTTAAGTAAATTAAGATTTTGTTCCATTTGTGTAGTGTTTTTAACCCACTGACAAAGTTAAACTATTATGGCCAAACCATCATGTCAATAAACACACAGTAATAAACACTGAAAGTCAATATTAAACTATGTATTATAGCGAACTGCCAGGATTTTACCGTCTTTGATTTTTACAGTTTTGATCCACGTCCTCAAGCACCATTTTGACTTACTTCAATTCCCGACTTCAATGTTGTGAGAACATACTTGGACAAAACTCTCCAGTTTAAAAAGAACACATTCCAGTCAGTTTCAAAAATCTCTCTCCTCTTTGCTTCGATTAGTTTTCTTGTATTTTCGACACATATTCCTGTCATGAGCACCGCAAACACGGATAGACTCGTCTCAAGTGCCATTCAAGCTGTTTCACATTCCCGATCAACACATTCACTGCACAGTTTTAAATGAACACCGTTTCAAAGTTGTCCCTCGTCTGCTCTTCGATTATTTTTTTTCTATTTTTCACATGTTTCCATCTTCAGCACTGCAGACACAGATTTCGTCGCACACAGAACATTCGCGTTTGAACCTCCAAATTCCTAACCAGAGTTGCCAGGTTTTCACAATAAAACCCACCCAATTGCTACTCAAAACTAGCCCAATCGCGTTTCGTGGGGGGTTCCCCGGTAAAAATTCCCCAGGAAAATCACGGACTTTGCAACACTAAGTTGCCAAGTCTTGCCAAGTTGCCAAGTTTTCTTACTGATATCAACCCAAATTGGGTCTTTTTTTACAGTCTATGGGCCAAATCAAGTCAGCTTCCTAACGCAAGTCTCAAACGAGCGTTTGGATTGAAACAATAACCTAGCGTGTTTAAAAAGTAGGCCTACACAGTGTACGTTTTTAGAATAGGTACCACTTAGTTTCAAAATACTTACAGTATGGCTTGCTCAGTTGGGGCTCACTTAATTTCTAGTGATTATCGTCAATTAGATTTTGCTACTATTTAAACTAAACTGAGCTAGACTCTGAATTCAATAATGAAATGCCTTAACAGAAAACTGAGTGTTTAATCTTATTTTTATACATTAGGGAAGGGGGGGGGGGTGCAAGTATGGAACTTCTACCTCAGTTCTCTTTGACAAGACAGGGCAAAATACGCTGTTTGCTAGCCATTGTTTGTTTACATTCATAGCACCTTCTGTCTTGTCCAGTGAGATCATGCACATCGTTAATAGTCTGATATGTTTGTTGTTCACGACACAACAAACTTTTATGAGTCAAAATCGCATAATCTGACACAGTGACTGTCATAACCGACAAAAAATATTGTGTAGTCTGAACAGGGCATTAATTCTTAACAGTTGGACTTGGGAAAGGATAATTCTACTCCGGACCCGAGCAGCACGACACAACATGATGATGTTCTTAACGGATTCTATTGTCTTTTGTCACGTTGCATGATCGCATTGCTCGTATCCAATGTAACGTTAGATGCGGCGTTACAGTAGGTTAAATCATAACATGGAAATTTGATTGCGTGAATCGTGCCATTGTAACATAACACATAGGCCACATTCACACAGCAGCAGAATACGGTTGTCAGTTCTGTATTTGAGTCCTTAATACGGTTACGTTCACACACAGTTTGGTTATTTTCGAGTATGAGAACCCCATTCTGTAACCGAACTCACACCCGTAAATTTTCAGGACTCACAACCGCTTTCTCGGAACACACACACTTGTGTGAACGGAACAGAACTGGACAACTAGTTGCCTGTCAAGTCATACAGTGCGAGACAGAGCCTCTCTGCTGCACAAACACAATGTGTGTTTCGGTAACTTACAGTGATGGAGAAATTAACTGCGTGTCATCTGAAATTTTTAGATCCCTATTATTAATGGTGTCACGGTCGGTGGTTGTAGTAATAGGCGCCCACACAAGAGGATAACAAAAAGGTATATTTAATAGCATCAACGCACTCTAAACCATTTACAACATTATGAACTTAAGATCCGACAAACATAAAGGCAGAACTGAGGACTTATAAAGGCAGAGGAACAAACGAGGAAACAAGCTGATTAATCAAACACAGGTGATGAGGATCATTAATTAACAGAACTAGGACAGGAACTAAAACAGGAAGAACCAAATAAGGTAGGAACAGAACAAAACCAAAACTGACATGTTACAGTATCTCCCCCCCCCCGGAAGGTGCGTCCCGCACCGTAACAGTAACATCGGGTAGGGGAGGCGGGCGTCCTGGAGGCTGGAGCAGAACCTGGACAGGACAGGGAAGCCTCCAGGACGGATCAGGAGCCTTGGGAGACCATGGCAGGACTAGAGACTCGGGAGGCCATGGTGGATCCGGAGCCTTGGGAGGCCATGGCAGGACTGGAGATTCGGGAGGCCATGGCGGATCTGGAGGCTCGGGAGTCCATGATGGATCTGGGTCCTTGGACGACCATGGCGGATCAGGGTCCTCGGGCGACCATGGCGGATCTGGATCCTCGGGCGGCCTTGGCGGATCGGGGTCCTCGGGCGGCCTTGGCGGGTCGGGGTCCTCGGGCGGCCTTGGCGGGTCGGGGTCCTCGGGCGGCCTTGGCGGGTCGGGGTCCCCGGGCGGCCTTGGCAGAACGGGATCCTTTGTGGCCTTGGCCACACAAACTGCGGCTATATGGCCCCCCCCCCAAAATTTATTTGGGAAAGTTCCCCTCAGGCGGCCATATTGGAGGAGCGGACTCTTGGGGGCGCTCTGGAGGAGCGGGCACTTGAGGGCGCTCTGGAGGAGCGGGCACTTGGGGGCGCTCTGGAGGAGCGGGCACTTGGGGGCGCTCTGGAGGAGCGGGCACTTGGGGGCGCTCTGGAGGAGCGGGCACTTGGGGGCGCTCTGGAGGCGCGGAGCTGGACGGAACCAGCGGAGACGAAGGAGAGCTGGACGGGACCAGCGTAGATGCAGGAGGGCGCTCTGGCAGCGCGGACTCGTGAGGGTTCTCTAGCGGCGAAGACACTTGAGGGCGCTCTTGCAGCGCAGACACTTGAGGGCGCACGGGAGGCGCGAAGCTGGACAGAACCAGCGGAGACGAAGGAGCGCTGGACGGGACCAGCGGAGACGCAGGAGGGCGCTCTTGCGGCGCGGACTCTTGAGGGCGCTCTTGCAGCGCGGACTCTTGAGGGCGCTCTTGCGGCGCGGACTCTTGAGGGCGCTCTTGCGGCGCGGACACTTGAGGGCGCTCTTGCAGCGCGGATTCAAAGGGGCGCTCTTGTAGCGCGGACATTAGAGGGCGCACGGGAGGCGCGGGGCTGGACGGGACCAGCGGGAACTCAGGTGGGCTGGACGGGACCAGTGGGAACTCAGGTGGGCTGGACGGGACCAGCGGGAACTCAGGTGGGCTGGACGGGACCAGCGGGAACTCAGGTGGGCTGGACGGGACCAGCGGGAACTCAGGACGGCTGGACGGGACCAGCGGGAACTCAGGACGGCTGGACGGGACCAGCGGGAACTCAGGACGGCTGGACGGGACCAGCGGGAACTCAGGACGGCTGGACGGGACCCTCTTGCGAGGTGCGGGGATAGGCGGACACAAACGAGGAGCAGGCACAGGATGGCACTGGCGAGGAGCAGGCACTGGATGGTACTGGTGAGGAGTAGTTTCTGGCGTGAGCATGGGAGCCGAGAATTCCGGGGGAAGAGCCTCATCCAATAGCCCCCTGTCCTTAATCTGAGGCGTGGGCGGCGGAACCCTCTTCACCGCAGCTGGCGCAACGTTCATCGCCCTTTTCGGCAGCTTCCTCCTTGCCGCGGGCGGAACATTCATCGCCGTGTACGGCGGGATCCTCTTCGCCGCGGACGGCGCAACGTTCATCGCCCCTTACGGCGGAATCCTCCTCGCCGCGGGTGGAACATTCCTCGCCGTCTCAGGCGGAGCGAACCTCTCTTGGGCAGTGGGTAAGGGCGAACGGCGAATGGCGACCCGTTCTCCCCAAAACGGGTGGCCTCCGTAAGCCGCGCCAGGCAGCCTGACATCCCTTGCAGCACGAGCAGGGGCGAGCCGCGAACGGCGGCGTGAACCCCCGCAAACTACGGGAACCAGCTCGATCATCCCGAGCGGTGATCTCGTTTTCTGTAAGCGGTCGGATCTTCTGTCACGGTCGGTGGTTGTAGTAATAGGCGCCCACACAAGAGGATAACAAAAAGGTATATTTAATAGCATCAACGCACTCTAAACCATTTACAACATTATGAACTTAAGATCCGACAAACATAAAGGCAGAACTGAGGACTTATAAAGGGAGAGGAACAAACGAGGAAACAAGCTGATTAATCAAACACAGGTGATGGGGATCATTAATTAACAGAACTAGGACAGGAACTAAAACAGGAAGAACCAAATAAGGTAGGAACAGAACAAAACCAAAACTGACATGTTACAAATGGGTCGTGTTTAGTATTTATACTTGTTTTATGTATGACAACAGAAAATATGTAAATGTGAACAGCTTTATTTGGCATTCAGTTGTATTACAGTATGTGACAGTTCATAGAGTAGAACAGATCTGAAGTACCAAAAAACAATGCTTCGCTCGTTTGCAAGCCATGATGTCTCTCGCTCGCCTCGCACGGCCATAGCTCATTTTCTCATGGATGGGCAAAGCAGAGAAAGGGGAGGTAACCTTTCCCCGTGTGACGACATAAAGGGAAGATTCCAGATTGGGCCATCTGAGCTTTCATTTTCTCAAAGGCGAAGCAGGATACCCAGGGCTCGGTTTACACCTATCGCCATTTCTAGCCACTGGGGGACCATAGTCAGGCTAAGGGAACATATTAATATTAATATTAATGTTAAAAAAAACTCATAAAGTGAAATTTTCATGCCATGGGACCTTTAAATTTTGCAACATAGAATCTTTAAAATATGTCCGAGAGTTTTACACACCGGTCTGTTATTGTGGCGATATTTCCATGCCCCTAAACAAAACGTGATTGGTTGCTTTACCTGCCAGTCAAATGGCTTCTTGGGTGGGTCTTAAAGCAGACAAAGTTCCCAGATCTTCAGCCGTAAGTCTAAAGGTCTGGCTACGCGAGACGATGCATTAAAGATCAGTGACCAGCACATTTGTTACAGAATTTATTCATCTCTGTTAATCTCTGTATTAGTTAATAAAAAATAAAACTGTTTATTATTCATTCAAGTTAGCTGAAGTCTATTAAATGATAATAACATTAATAATAACATAAGCAGATTCAACAGAAAGATTTCATTTTAATAATGTATTAGTAAATGTTGAAATGTCACATAAGAAAGATCAAAAAATTATTAAGACCTTTAGAAGTATTTTTGCATTCAAGTTAACTAATGTTGCTGACTGGTATTAACAAATTGTGCCTTACTGTAAAGTGTTACCAGTATACATTTACATAAAGTTTAAAAAAGGGAAATAATAATAATAATAAATAAATAAATAATCCAACTAAATTGTTGAAAGTTTAATAGAATGGTTGACTTTAAAACAATCAGAGTATGGTAATAGAAAACCAGTATCAAGATGCATTAAGTGTGTTCCTGAAAGTTGCATGTATGTTTATATGTATGTATAAGTAACCAGATCATGTAAAAATCTAAATATTATTTTTGAGGCCAATGTGGTGATAGCTGTTGGGTTCATTACACAAGAAGCAAAGAAATGTGGGACAGTCTGACATTGAGAATCAATAAAGGAGCACAAAGGAGTTTCCCATGGGTGTGGAGATGATAATGGTTGCACATTGCTCATAAATGTGCTGTGAGATTCAAGGTAGTACATTGTAGTCTTTTTAACATTGAATGGAGAGAGTCCAGAGGTATGAGCAAACTTTTTAAATGTTTACTCAATGATTTCAGGATTTATAAAAGGTACAATAATTGAAGAATAACTTAATTTATTTGGCAAAAGATTGTGGTTAGAAAAACATCTTGTCAGCAATCCAGATCATCTCTCTCCCAATACAAACTTCAAATCTTCATAGAGCAGCTGTGATAATATTTTGAAGCCACTGCAACCTTAAACTCGACAGGACGAGTAAGCAGAACAGTATGATCTCTTCACCTACAGTACACCTCATTCCCCATTATGCCTCATCCTTCTAATCCAGCTGAGAACTGTATTGTAAAATAAAGCTGCTTTACACGTACAATGCACAGGAAAGATCCATGCTTTGCTGTATTTTCACATTGATCACATTTTCATGAGCCAAGAAAATTGTTTTGGTTTTTCAGATAATGCTTTAAAAGGATCATGTTACGGGGCTGACGAGACGTGAGACGTGCGGATCCATATGCAGAGCTTTATTATAAAACATGGTCATTAAACAAGCAGGGTCAGACAGTGGCAAACTGGTATGGTGGAGGCAAGACAAAGCAGTCCGTGGAGCAAGCGTGGGTCGACGATCAGCGAACAGTATCCAAAGGGGCAAGGCAGAGAGATAATCCAGAGACGAGAGCAATAATCCAAATGGGGAGCGAACAGAGTCCAAACGGCAGAGGCGAAGGGTAAATCCAGGAAACACGGACAGGGTCAGACACGGCAGGAAAACAAGGCAAGACTATGACTATGGCTCTGTAAAGAAGCTATCGCTTGGAGAGTGATAAATGCTAACAATACTCGGCAGTGAGCAAGAGCAAGTCCCAGACTTAAATAATGAGTGATGGTGATTGTGAAATTGTGATCAGGTGTGGGCGAGATAGTGAACAGGTGTGCGTGTCGTCAGTGCAAAGGATTGTGGGAAATGGAGTCCAGTGTGTTGTGAGTGAAGTCAATGTGGTGAACGGGTGACCTCTAGTGGTGGTTGACCGGGAGAGCATGGACCAGATTCGTGTCAGATCACTTCACTCAAAAATAAAATAATATGAATGATATAATATATTCTCCCACAGAATAGAAATTGAACAAATATATGGAAAAATACATGTAAGTTAGTAAGTAAATAAATTAATAAAGAAAAATTAAATAAATAGTATTACAAATGAAAACCAATAACACGATCTAAGTGTGTTCCTGAAAGTTGTCTGAATGATTAGATAGATAAATTTGAAATGAGCTATTTTTTGTATAAAATTGGGTTGTAAGGTTGTGAGTAAGGTTGGGTTGTAAGTAAGTTAGTAAGTAAATAAATGAATGAATAAAGAAAAAATAAATAAATAGTATGACAAATGAAAACCAATATCACAATCTAAGTGTGTTCCTGAAAGTTGTCTGATAGATAGATAGATAGATAGATAGATAGATAGATAGATAGATAGATAGATAGATAGATAGATAGATAGATAGATAGATAGATAGATAGATAGATCGCGGTCACATACGCAGTGCAGACAGATAGAGAATGGCAAACAAACATCAACAACCTGATCTTCTCCTTCCTGGTATTGTAGTACTTTTACTAACTGTGCTATACAGTTTTATCACTGGTGAATGACACATGATGTATTGTAGTAATGTTGTCTCTGATCATCTGATCTGCGTGTGTATATGTGTTCAGGGGGCGTGGCTTTGGACGGTGATTGCCGAGAGGGTGGGACATTCGTTTTCAGTGCTATCAGGCTAAAGTTAGCATTTTCCAAGATCTCCTACTGCACCTTTAAGTAAGGTAACTCATAGATTTAAACAATTAAAAGGATGTTCTGTAAAAACTACAACAATTATTTACATTTTCTTTATAATTTTTTTTTTTTTATATATATAAAATAACAACATGGATTTGTAAATGACCCAAAAGTGAGAAAATATTGACAAATTGTAATTTTTGAATAAACTATTACTTATGAAATCTCTAAAGCACAAAAAAAGTACATGGTGTCATGAATCCAGTCTATGAACGTCCGTTCACTCATCACCAGAGGTCACTCGCTCACCACATTGACTCTTGCACTATACTAACTGTTGCACGTCACCCACGGACTACAATTCCCATCATCCATTGCACTGACTACACACACACAGCTGATTCCCTTCACAGGCCTTATTTAAACCATAGACTATAGCCCTGGCAGGACTGTTTTCTTAAACCCGCACCTGCCTGCTCCCGCTGAATTTCTGACCAGGACTGCCCCCTCCTGCAACCTGCATATTCCACTCACGCCCACGCCCGCAATGTTTGTGTCCACTCCTGTGGACTTTCTCTCAGAGCTTGTAAAACTTGTCGGGTACACAAATGCTTAAATATTCTCTCAACTTAACATCCAGAATAGCATGCTTTAAACATGATTGCCTATAAATAAGATGAAGTAATGCTAAATCAAAGCACCACACCTGTCAAAAACATTGGGTATTTTTTTTATTAGCGTTATAAAACATTAACCGTTAAAACAAAACACAAATAGCAGCACCTCAGTTTTTAAAAGTAGTTTCTGCGTTTTCGCATATGTAGCATGCATTTTGATAGGAAAGCATGAGGAATACGAAAAATCTGAGAAAAACACATGCGAAAATTTCAGACTCAGTGTGCAATGACCTTAACTCTTAACAAACAGTTTAAGTAGGCTAAATAAGCCAAAGCAAAATATGAAATAAAGTTAAGTAAATAAACTCATAGAACTTAGAAAATAGGTATGTTGCCTCAGGTGCCAGATGTCCTTGTGCACATTTATCGCAACTTATGAAGTTTAACTCTTTCCTGTTTTTTTCAGTGACAACTGAGAATTGTTTCCAAATGTCTGACATGCCTTGCTTTGCTTTTGTCAAGTAAACAGTCGCTTTAATTTTCTTCTCAACTTAATGTGTTGACTCCATTTCTATTACACACCAAATCTCACCGTTCCCTGTGGGTCTCCCGCGAGATTTTCTGACCGCCCACTCCCGCCCGCAGCAAAGGTAAAACCGCCCGGTCCCGCAGGAGACCAAACCCAATGCAGCCCTCTACCATAGACTTCCTCGGTCAGGTTGCCGAATATTGTTTAGTACTGTTCAGTCCAGACCTTATTTATCATTAGACACATCCTTTCAAGTCAGCTGGTGAGTCCCTGACATTTTTAGCTGTTAAAATGCCATGTTTGTGAGTTGATATTAGAAATTAGACAGAATAATGGTGGAATAAAGGAAATTAGAAGAAAAGGGCAGAAACACAGACACAATGAGAGCCTGAAGGCAGAGTACTACTGCAGACAAAATAGCTTGAAATCTTGACTTGGTAATAAAGAATTTTATTGCCTTGGCAGTGGGATTTTCATAGTCACATTTAGGGTTCACTAAACCACGATGACAGTAGAAAACAAGAGCAACCGTTGTTATATGGTTTGGAATTTCATGGAAAGTTGTGGCATAAAGCTCTAACTATGACGAAACCAAAAGTTCAAATAAACCAGAAGTTTATTACATCAGATATTTGACTTTGAAGCTGTCCAAATGATTGTGCTCCCAGTGGCTATGCCTCTAACAGTAATTAAATCTTACCCTGCGGTCTTCCTAGGGCAGCAGTTCTCAATCTGGTCCTGGAGTACCCTAACACTACCCATTTTGGATATCTCTCATATTTAACACACCTGATTTATATCGGCAGCTCATTAAGAGGCTCCAAGACCTGAACTGAGTGTTTCAGATAAGGAAGACTGCCAGAATGTGCTTTTTGGGGGATCCTTCAGGACTTTACTGTCCTTGGGCAACTTAATAAGATGTAGACTACATTCGGGTCAACAGAGAAAAGTGCACATATATTATACTACTTTAAAAATAAAGACTTATACTTTTTATAATAAATGTTTTATTTAGTAGTTTTCCCAACAGAACAGAACATTAAAAAATGAATGTGGTGTAGAAATGATTTTCACTCAGAAAATGCTAGTACGTTTCACAAATAATTACAAAGAACACACATACTGTACATTATGCTAATGTCAGTAAAATGTTCTCCTCAGATGAGCTATTTATACTCACTAATATGCTCACTGACATTGAATCAAAGGATGTGAAGAAAATAAATGAAGTTAATTAGAATTTGAAAACAATTTATCACTAGAAGAAATGTAATAAAACTCCAATTATTGGTGTGAGACCTTATTGGTGGGTGTGAAATACTCAAATTATAGTACTGCATGTAAGGGATTTTCACTTCATTTTGTTGTCTATTTACCAAGACAACCCCTGTGTTTGCTCAAATTTAACCAAACAAGGGGTGATCAGCAGGTTTTGCTTACCCTTTTAGCCTGTGGCTCAAATTTGTGGTTCTATCTCTTGGGGCCAAGTATCTTCAAATCAAATCAAAACCAATACCACCTAGAGTCACTAATGTTCATTCTATTATTTTTTCTTTCCCCCAGGATTGGGTAATTAAAAATCTCACTGGACTGTAGAGTAACGTATACATCATTTTGTCATAACTGGAGAGGATCCATTGGTGAGCAAGTGATGTAATGCTAAATTCTTCCACATCAGTTCCAATGAAGAAACAAACTCATCTACATATTGGATGGCCCGAGGGTGAGTACATTTTCAGAAAATTCTCATTTTGGGTGAAGTATTCCTTTATAGGAAGTTGCAAGTACCATGAACTATTTGTCATTACCTGGCATCATGGTTAGAAGCACAGATATTCTAGTCTAAACTATTTCCAGAACACTATCACAAAGCAGCAGGGCCTCTCGTAGCTTATCCATCTCCTGCTGGCAGTGGTGATTTATTAGAGATCTCCACAAGCTCTTTAGAGGAGACTCATACATTAGTTTTAGAAATACTTCATGCCATCCTCAGAGGAAGGTAAGACTCATGAGCTGGTGGTCTCCCATACTGATTAATCTGTAGGATTTATTATTATTATTTTAATCATTGGTGTCCCTTACTTTGTCTCTTGGATTTTATCTTCATGCAAGGCAGCAGATGCATTTATGAATCAAGATTATTGGTGGTGGATTTAGATGTTATTAATATTTCAGTTGAACTGTTTTCTTTCTGCCCAAAGAGAGTTAGGATAGATCCATTAGATGAACACACACTGTAAAATGTGAAGCTGTGCACTAGCAAGAATATATTTTATCTTCTTGAAGATGAAAATGTGGGCCACAACCTATGAAAAATGTTTGGTTATAATTGCACTGATCTTCTAGGCTCTGAAGTACTTGAGTAATTGTACTTCATTATTAAAACCAGTCAGTAACATGATAAACTATTCCTCTTTTTTGTTTAAAAAAGCACTCTTTTACAGTTTATTTCAGTAGTTATTTCTAATTACTTATAATGGAATCTTGACAGTTAAAAAATGGTACTTTTTACAAATAAATGTTGATTACATTTTAAGTGTTTTATTTAGTAGTTTTCCCAACATAAATAAATGAATGAATAAATAAGGTTTGGAAACAATTTTCCCTCAGAAAGCACTACAAAATTTCACAAATAAAAATGACATTGAATTAAACATGACATTTTGAAGTAAAGGCAAAAATAATATTTTCTTGTAAAATGTACTCTAATAAGCTTTTATTAATTTTATTTAATATATATATATATATATATATATATATATATATATATATATATATATATATATATATATATATATAATTATTTTATTTAATTTTGTTTTTTTTCTTCAGTGAATGTTCATCAGGTTGGTCCTAAAATGGTGTCCACCTAGCAAATCAATTATTAATGGAGCATCTGCAAATTATGAACAGGAAGCGTGAAGTTAAGGTACACGAATTTAATTCACATTCATTCATTCATTTTATAATCATTTATTTATTTTCAATTTTCAATTTTATTTTTACTTAAATCAAAGTATGAGCACTTAGTTGTATATAATTTCTTAGTACTTTTTACACCACTGCTGATTTTTATTTTTATTTTTTTCACATCTCATATAAAGATACATTTAATATATAAAGGTTAAGAATACACTTGTTGCCAGTTGGTATAGGGGTATGTAAATATCCGCCATCAGCCCTTGACTGAGATATTTTCACTAATCCTTCAATGCACTTCATAGGCATCTTGTGCTATTTGAAGTTTGTGCTGGCTTTAAATGTATATGCTTTGAACAGCCTGTGCAAGCTTCCGCTCAGTCGCTGGTGAGCCACCTCGCTAGATCTAAGCCGCTTTTCCTGAACACAAGCGAGCGAGTGGCACTCGATTACAATAGCCACTGTCATGCATTGCCAAGAGGGCCCATTTGATAGCGATGACATGTGAAGTAAAACGTGCTCTGCTGCTGATGCTTGGCTGGAGACACCCAATAGCAGGGAACTGAGTAGTCACAGTAGGAGATGAAAAAGTACTTTAAATCATTTGTTGAGATAATGTAAGACGTGACTTTGTTGAGATCTACTTCACTTGCGTAGAACGTGAAGCTCAAAGAATTCAAAGAGTAAAGAGAGCTGTAATCTTGCATTTAACGCACATGCATTCAGCAATCTTGTGGGTTTTTTTTAGCTGTTGTTTGTAAATAGGATGTTTCTGCTCGTGTATATACATGTGCAAAGGCAAAGCAAGGATCACGTGATCTGCTTGATGGTGTTATTTTTAGCTGATTCAGCAGTACGTTGCTCCAGCTCTGTGCAGGCCCCATAACCACACATCCCAATCTAATTCTCCTGCTTCTTCAGCTTCAGGCTCTGAGGTTTCTAATATTCCTGTCCTAAAAAGACGCAAATGACATTATCTGTAATATTTAATTAAATGTGTGCCAAGATTTTTCTGAAAACCACAATACGAGCTGGAGTGTAGGCAGGATTTACCTTGTGGCTGGGCCTACTAAATATTGTTTGCCCTATAAGCAAATTTAAAATAAGGTTTTCAGGTTTATTTCTTTATATTATAAAACTTGAGGGTAAAAAAGGCATTATTTATAAAAAAAAATAATAATAATAATAATAATTTTGAGGGCAGGAGTGTTCCAGGCTTGAAAAGCAGGGTCAAACATCAGTAAACAGATACATTGAAGGCAAGACACAAGAGTATTCCGAGAGCATGCATGGGTCGACGATCGGCAAACAATGTCCAAAGGGCTTGACAATAGGGGTAATCCGAATACACGAGCAATAATCCGGGCAATAAAACGGGCAAACAGAGTCCAAAAGGCAAGGCGAAAGAGCAATCCAAAAACACAAAAGCAATAATCAAAACACAGGAAAGCAGGCTAGGCAAGACTAAGACTAAGAAACTAGGAAAGGCTCCGTAAAGTAGCTATCAGCAATGACTGTGATAAACGCTAAACAAATTGAGGAAAAAAAAAGATTCTGATTTTAGTTCTACACAACTACTACTCGAGAAAATAAGTATTTGTGTAACCAGATGTTTTCCTGGGAAACTTAAACACAAACTTTTGATAACACGTTTCAAAGTTTTCGATTTTACAGTAATTCTATATCATAGTTGTTTTCCCTAAATGAAAGTATTTCCTTTATTTCTTTCTCTCACACTCTTGCCATGAATAAATTGTTTTATCAGTCTCTCTGATTATTCATTCTATGCTATAGGCCTATGCGTGAGATCAAGTTCAACTAAAAACATAGAATTTCAGTAACTATTTGCAAATAGAGTAACATTTTTAGCTCTGGGTCACTCTAACATCAACATACTGTAACTGTAACTTAATGTTTTACTGAAGAAGATAAAAAACAAAAAAACAAAGACAAAGACACTGATAAAACTTCTCAACATGGATGTCTGCTGTGACTCCAGGCATCTCAACATTTCACAGTAAAGCCCTGTCTTAATTAACAATTATATCCTCAGAACAAAACCACTGTGACAGTGAAGTCACATTTCATAGCTGATAATTAACAAAACAACTGATGATAAAGGAAAATAACTTCTGATACAAAATATTCAGATGCAGATGAATCTTTGATAGTTTTCCCCTGTATATTTAATTCTGTCTGTAATAGCTGTTTTCCCTTAATAGCAAACATCTCAGTCCTCTAGCAACCCAAAATTTAAAGCTAAAAACATGCTGCACATCAACATTTGTTTGGGTAAGAAATCAATATTTAATAAGTAGACTTCTGAAGTATGGACAGGACCCAGGGCTCTAATTTTATGTTAGTATTACATACACAGAACAAATGGGCTTATGCCATTTTGTTTTTTAATGCAGTGAGGCAACTGAAAGCAATATAATCCACCATTTAAATCATCCCTTTTAATAAGTTCAAAGTATGAATGCAAATACTGTACATGATGTAACTTCAACACTGACACTATGCAGAACCCCCTCTCAAAACATAATTTATCTTGTCCCTTATCAACTTATAGTCTAATCTTATATTTGCAGGTACTGACATTTTGGGGAATGTGAAAAATCACACAGAAATCATATTTAGTGTTTAGTTTAAAGAAATGTGGGTGCAACCTTGTGTCTAAACGACAAAAATTACTAATGATAAACATCTAATGATAAAAAAAGTGAAAAAAATGTGTTGTCTCTCTAGTCTGGACATGGTTATGATTTATCCTATTTATGTTGAATGGTTTACACATGCATTTGAAATGTTTGACCAGAAATATGTTTATATAAAATAGTAGTATTAGCCTCAGATAGGAAGACCACAGACTTATGCATATGCCCACAAAATTAAAAAGGGGTCAGATATTCTGTATTATAAGTCTGTAATATATATTAAAATACTATTAAAAATGTAAGTACAACTAGTATTGTGTTTAATCATCTGTTTCCAAAATATCCACAGCATTTCATAAAAGATGTGATGTATTAAAGGGGACCTATTATGCAAAAATCACTTTTATAAGGTGTTTGAACACAGTTGTGTGGCTGCAGTGTGTGAAAACAACCAGCCTATAATGTTAAAAATCCACCCACTCATTTATTTATAATCTAAAAATATCATAAACAGTCTCTCAGAACAAGCTGTTTCATATTCTCCCTCTGTTCACGTCACCGAGGGGAAAAAGCTGCCCTATAAGCATAGACACAGCCCTGAGTGAGAAGCTGCGGTCCGCCTCCGCCATTACCGTTACTGATTACTGTAGCTGCTGGAGATATGCAATGTCAGTGCCAAAGAGGCTTTTTAAGTGTTGTGCTTTGGGATGCACATAGGAACGAACATAGGAGTCGCCATAATCTCCCCTCATCTGAGCCACTGAGGACACTGTGGTTAAGTTTCATTGTCTAAGGAAATGTCCCTGAAAAAAAATGGTAAAGTCCCCAATACGTGTAGGGATCAATACCAACACTTCATGCGCGAACTTCAGCTCCAGACAAAGTAAGTATCAAGCGTTTTTCCAATTGCCCTTCTGAAAGAGCTTCTTGGCACTCTGTAAGGCTAATGATTCTAAAGCTACCACTGTCTTGTCTGTTCTCACTGGTGCTGCCCATGAATGATCCTGAATAGGAATGTGGTGGTTAAAAGTTGCATATGAAAGCAATGTGAGTCGATCGCTTGAATTTGTTGAGCTCATAATCACGAGAGGGACTTATAAAGTTTGTGATAGCATGCCATGCACCATGAGACCAGCTATGTTATTTTTATCGCGCTGTGCTCCCTTCTGTGCAATTCATAAACGCAAATTTATTATGCACAGTACAATCAGATGACTGACTTTGTAACAGAGTACGTTTTCTGTAAAGATAACAGGCTTGTACTAATCGTGGAATGTTTATTTGCAAAGGCTAGCACTGCTAATGCGGGAGCTCGAGCTCTTGAAGCTCCACCCTCTTCTCCAGGAACACCAGCTCATTTGCACTAAAGCAACACACTCAAATACAGAGCGTTTTGGCTCACACACTAAAAGTGGCAATTTTAACAACTATAAAAAATCTGTTGAGTATTTTGGGCTAAAACTTCACATACACACTCTGGGGACATCAGAGACTTATTTTACATCTTGTAAAAAGGAGCATAATAGGTCCCCTTTAAATACATAGAAAGCATTAGTGCTAATTCTGCGTGTTCCACTGACTCAGACCGGAAGACAGGACAAAAACAGAGTAAAACCACCACCATGCTTTTTGTGACCTTACCTGGACCAGTTCCACATAGGTGTTTCACTGCAGAGCCTAAAACACCATTACAGCCCCAGAAAGCGTGATATGATTCAATTACACAGCATAATGAAATAGGACTAATGAAGCCCCCTCACACTAACTAACAGGAATGGGAGGGGAAGAGAAAAGAGAGCGAGTAGGATTTTGGTTATTATGACCTCTAATGGATGAGCTTTTACAAAGCCTATAAAAGGATTATTAGCTTGATTAGATGAAGATCTTGATTCTGGTCTTTTCTACTTGATGCATAATAACAAGGATTGCAGTCATCTCACTTCACCAGATGTCATTTAGCATTGGCTTAGTGATTATGACTTACAGATTAGTCTGAAATTTTGTGAAAATGATGACATTTTATGTTTAACAGGTGTCACCTAGACAACAGACCTCTTTATATCTTGATATAACACCTATACTGCGCACACACTACAGTTCTCATATTTAACATGTGCATGTTATTTTCTTCCCTAAAGCTGATATATATATATGTATATATGTTTAACAAATTAAAAAATGAAATATTTAAAAATTGTATTTATTCCTGTGATTGCCAAGCTGAATTTTCAGCAGCCATTACTCCAGTCTTCAGTGTCATATGATGCCTCAGAAATCATTCTGATATGCTTATTTGATGCTCAAATTTTATTTTGTAACAAATGTCTTTACTGTCATTTTTGATAAATTTAATGCATCTTATAGATAAGTTGGTAAATTCAAGGAAAATCATAGGCTTTGCTTATCCCGTACAAGTGTGCCACAGTAAATTCAGAAGGTAATTTCTAAATCACTTGAGGTCCCCAGATAATACCAATCCCGTGTGAATAGGGTTTATGACAGAATAAAACTTTGCCTATAAAATAGGACATTTAACCTGAAAGATCATTAGTTCCATGGTTATACATGATTAAACTACTATACATTGACTATATCTCCTTATTAATACAAATTGCAGAACATTTATTGTTGCATGTGACGAAAGGCTTGACTATGAATAAGCATGATCTATTATTGTCACAATTTCCTGCTTGACTACATAAAATAAATCTAAAGTCATCTGTAATAACTCTGTGAAATAGCATCCAATGCGTCTGTCAGCTGTAGCCAATAGGAAAAAAATGGTTGGTTGAGATAATTGTACATCCATCTAATCCAAATCACTGCCGACAATTTAACAGTGGAAACAGTTAATGATGAGCAAGTTGTTCCTGACCTCCTTGTAAACCTCACACCATTCATCAAACACTAAATTATGCCATTATTACAAAAGCTGGATTCTAGAAATGTCAGCAGTGCATCCGCTCATGTCTCAGGTGGAAACATGATTCATATTCCATTAAGCCTATACATAAAAGAATACCAATCCTGCCTGAAATAAATGGTCTTGACCTTCATAAAAATGATATTTTAAATGCAAATTAGCTGGAGAGGGTGTGAAAGAAGAACTCATCAATAGCTTTGGCATGAATAGCGATGATAAATGCAGCTGTTTCATAATCAATTGCTCCCCGCAGATGTAGGATGCAAATCCATGTGTAAATATATGTAGAAGTCATCCAGCACGACCCACAGAGCTTGTAAATGTAAAAAGTAAGTTAATGGCAAAGTGTTTGAATGCATTTGACAAAGCTTTTATAGTTAAGTCTTGGAAGTGACTTTGTAGGCCACTGAGAGTTGTTCGCGTTAGTCTGACTCGAAACGATTGTACATGTGAGCTTATCATACTCCATGCACATGGCAGCTGCGTGCCAACTGCTCCTCTATTGGTCCTGGATGATAGAGCCAGAAACTCCTCCAGGTTCCAGGATCCATCACTACTTTGGACCGACAATCCCGTAAGCTCAGCATGATGCCAAAGCGGCTTATTTTCCGTGGGGTGATAACTGAAGGAGAGACGGTCCGGTCCAATATTAGATGCAGTCTGCAGCGTAATAAAACCAAAGTATAGGTCTGTGTCCGGCCACCACCTACTATTCTTTTGACTCCTCAAGCAAAAGCTGAAATCATTCTGGCAAACCCCCCTGGAATTACACAGTTTAAATCTTTGCTCATGCAACCTCTGACCTTCTTGAGCCAATCAGCTGAGCCCATCACATAATGTTGATTCCTCGACTGATTCAGTAAACATGATTACTAAAACTAACAGAACTAACAAAACCATGTCACTAAAATATGAATTATACAAATAATATCAATATTACCCTAAATTTAAAAGTAAATTAAGTAAATAGTTAGATTCTTTGCGTGGAACAAAATATATTTTAAAGATGGTTTTAGAACAGTTTCATAACATTTGACCTTGCGCTCTTTAAAATATAGGCTCTTTTTTTGGCATTGATGGTTCCATGAAGAACTTTTAACATCAATGGAAAGTTCCATTTCACAAAAGGCTCTTTATAGTGAAAAAGGTTCTTCAGATTTTTCAAATCTTCAAATAAATGGTTCTTTTAAGAACTGCTCTGAAAGGCTTTTAAAAATTATTGTTCTATGAAATCACCGTGAATACCCAATTTTGAAACTTTATTTTTAAGATTGTAACATACTTCTTGGTGTTTCACATGAAGAAAGCAAGTCAGGAACAAAGCATCCAGTTTACCTCACTTGTACTATGCTGTTAAAAAACAGCAGTTACTTTTTTTATATATGGGGCAGTGAAACTTTAAACAATTTCATACTTGGTAAAGTCATCCAATGTCAGCTTTCAAGAAATGACAGACAGAGACTATACTTTTGAGAAATGCTTTATGCAATTTGACTGCCTACTGCTGACAAGGAATTGTTCAGATCGCTCAAAGTGTGCTGTTGTTTACTCGCCGTTGTTTTTGCACTTTGACAAATACATTACAAATACAAGGATTCACATTCTTCTTGTAGACTCGGTCCTGGTGACTGAAATACTATTAGGAATCTTACATTTTCTGAACATACCTTAAATGCGTCTTTAACACTTTATAATATTCAAAATGTGTCTGAAGAGTGATGCCCAGTATCCCAAACTATTTTCCCTTAAGTTTAGTCTATTCAAACACATTCAGAGAATAATATTTTCTTTCCTTTTGTTCCTTTCTCAGGTAAATGCATTTACTCAAATTATTTATTTTTGTAATACACAATTGGGAACACGGTGACATCAGATACAGGAATAAAATAAGCCTTTAGAGCAAGGCACGATTTAAGCGTAATGGAAAACACAGTGGTAAATATCATTTTACAGTTTTCTATTATCACAGGAAATATCTAATATAGGCCCTTGAAGAAAAGTAATAACTATTTTTCTAATTTCTATGAAAATTCAGCAGATTAGCTATCCTTTTAATTGAACATTTCAGTTCATGTTCAGTCTCCTGTGTAAATTCAGTCACTGAAGTTAGATTAAATAATTGCAAATGTGATATGAAAGAGTGGCTTTATTTGAAAGCACAAAATCAGTGCCTTTTCTAATTGTCATATTCGTTTGATCATCTTTCTTAGATTATACTTCACTGACTGCGATACGAATGCCAATTTGAACCTTTTAAAGAGATTATATACAGGGTTCTGCATTTAAACACAAGAGAAAACACTGCTTAAAATGTAAACAAAGTATATAGAATGTATATATTTATTGATACTTATTTAATATATTATTAATTATCAACATACTTGAATTTTATAAATGCTGTTTTTCTCCTTTTTTTCTCTGCTACTTCTACATTGCTATTTTTAGAGTATCGTTGAAAAGTTCATTGCTGAAAGTTGAACAAGACCTGTTAGTGGCATCACACTAAATCTAAAGTCAGGCTTGTAACTCAAGTATTGCCTCATGCAAGTTTTCTGGCACCACCCTCAGATCGACTCGCTCATGCTGTCAGCTTCACAATGCAGTCCATCCTTTTACAGGAGTGTTGAGGATACACACTTATACTTCACATGATGAATGCTGGCAAACCTCAGCAGGACACTACAGTTGCTAAAAATATTTCTAGTCTGAAATGTTGCTCAGTAGGGTCAATACCAGCAAAAAAGTACATAACAGTATTGTTTTTTGTTGTTGTTGTTGTTGCTGTTGTTTTTTTAATTGTCAGAAGTGCCATGCAATAAAAATATTTTATTTTTGATAAAGCTTTATTAGTTTAGATTAATATGAACCACTCTGAATCATTCAAAGCAAAAAACACAACTACTAGCCTACTTTTCAAACGAAAAATAATGTGCTTCAATCTACCGACTCCATTATGGTGCATAACAATGCACAGAGCTACAAATTAATTATGGCCGAAAAACATTGGCCCATTAAATCAGCTTATTCAAATATACAAAAGGACCTTGATGCATGCAAAGTTTCCCTCAGTTCAGAAGAAACATAAACATACACATATTTTAAGAACAGAAATGAGAAGCATTTATCCAGTTGGTTTGAGTTAGATTTAAAGTAAAGAGCCAAAATGGAAAATTCTATGTATATCATAGCATATAGCCTTGGACCGTGGATATAACTGGACGAACATTTTATGGTCCTACGCCTTCCACAGATGATATAAATACATAGGTATAAATGCATTTAGAATACTTAACTTAAAAAAAAAAAAACATGGATTAAAAACAGTTCTTCAAAATATCTCAGAAGAAATCACACAGATATGGAATGAAATATGGATGAGTAAATAATGACAGAATTTGTAACCTTTTAATACAAAGAGTTCAAGTGACTGTAGTTGAAACACTTCAAGAAGCTCAATCTAAATATCATCATTATTTATTTAGCTGCGCTTTGATTTGACATATAGCCAATGAATATGTGCCTAGCCTCCAGCTTTTTTTTGAAATCAATAGTTTTTGAAGCTGTGAATGAAGAAGATTGCAGAACACTGAGAGACGCTCACTTGCGATAATTATTCCGTTCATGGGGAAAAGGTGAATGGCTTTTAAGAGGCCTCCCGCTTGTCCTGAAATCTCACCCCACTCTAGATTCTATCCAAGCAATTACACCAGTCACTCCAACCAACAGTGTAGACATTGACAACCCATAATTATTTGAGCAGACTATGCTTTGAACAGACTCGTTCGTTTTGCCATTGACCGCCCGTTTCGGCAACTGACAAGACTGAAGATGGACTCACTATTGATTAATAGGTCGGGTAAAGAATGTGAAAGTCCCATTAAGTCAGATCGTGCTTTGAAGAACACATTTTCTTATCATCATCTCCATCATGGCTGGATGACCCTTACTCGTTGCCTCTAACCATCCGTTTTTAACCTCAGTCCAGCTCATAAAATGGTAAAATGGCTTTCCAGGGTGTCTGTAATGCTTCACTTGAAGCAGATTAAACAGCTCCAGGAGACTTAATGGAAATGGCAACTTCTCAGTTTCATATTTGAGTACACATGAAGTAGGATTATAAATGTAAGACTTAGAAGGAATACTTCACCCACAAAATTACAATTCTGTCATCTTTTACTTTCCCTAATGTTGTTTCAAACCTGCATGACACACTTTATTCTGTGGAACAAGAGAAGAACAATGTTGCAACGTTTTTGGCCATAAAATAAAGCCAATGGGGTCTAATGTTGATTTGGACTTTCATTATATTTTCTTCTGTGTTCCACAGAACAAAGTCAAACAATAAAGATAAATAAATAAATAAAATTAAAAAAATTAAAATAGCAGTTGAGGTTTAAGAATTTATAAATTATTAAATAACTTCAATTTTAACTGTAAAACAGAAGATAATAGGCTCATTATTCAGCACAATTTAAATAATAAATGGACAGACATCCTGCATCATTGACCTTTGCACAGGTCGGGCTGGTCATGTTTGACGATCTGCCATCTCGAGCGTGTGATCAGATGGTCAATATTTCATGGACGTGTCAGGTGGTTGCATTGACATGTAGGCAGGAGTTTGAACCTGCCCTGAGGCTAGAAGCTGGACCAGGCAACAGTAACCATGCAGCACAGTAAACATGTCGACTACAGAGCAGCTAGAAAGCAAACGCTGAGCCATCCAAAGTCCAGCATTCACAAAGTCTGTTTTATTTACTCGTATATGTTTTGAGTCCACTGTGTGCATCAGTGCAGATATACACATATTCAGTTGCTGCAAACCAACCATCCCTAACCAAAGGTGAATTATATATCAATAGCTATGGGAAGAAAAATTAAAAAAAAATTAAAATGACAAAGGAAAGAAAAACTAATATTACACTGTATTGCTCACGTTAATTCACAAAAAAATATATGCATACAATTTTATTCAATTCTATTATAATTTCTGTTTAATTTTCTGTTTGTAATACTAGCAAAGAGCATAACTGCAGTGCTCTGTAGATACATTTGGACAGCTGCTAATCTATACACAGTGTCCAGTTGCCCCTGACAAGAAATAATTGATATTGAGAAAAAAAAAAGAAGAAAAAAAATACCCAGTGGGCTAATTCAGGTTAAATGTGGCTTGGCTAGCTCCTGTGAGATGAATGTGAATATTTTATTTTTTCATTATTATTACTTTTGAACCCTTTCTTTCTTTGCCATCAATTATCTTTCCACTTTAATTATTTACTTTTAATTTGTAAAGTATTGATAGATGGTTTCCTCTTGCCAACAGGATCTGTATTTTATATGTAGTGTTTTTTTTCCTATGCATGTATAGTGTATATACACACACGAAAGAGCATATACAATTCGATATATTATAAATATGAAAGAGAGATATTTGATACATAATTTGATTTTGTTAGTCTGAAAACGTGACGTGTCATTTTTTTTAAAGTATCTAAATGGTTTTTGTATATGCCTCTCGGCCTTATCGCTGCTATATCTGAAAATCTTCCAATAATAAATGAGTTAAAAATGTTCATGCTTCAATTTAAACACATTAAAACGCTTGATATTTGCACCAGCATTGTAAACAGCATTAATTATAATACTTACACAGCAAACTGCTTGTGTCAGCTCCACAATTACACATATGAAACAGTTATTTTTGGTCTGTGATTACATTTTTTTTTCAAAGCAAATGACTGCTATTACTGGCTTGTGAAATCACAACAAAGTCAGGATACACCTCTCTATTTGGGCTACATAAATAATGTGGAAACACAGTTTACCAGGTAAATGACATGAAATAATTATCCAGACCAAATAATTATCTCATGAAAAATGGCTAGTATGTACTGTATGAATGAGATTCATATGGACATTTTAGAGTTTTTTTTTTCTCCCATACATACAGTACATACATGTATATATCCATACATAAATTAATAAATAAATAAGCAAGCATGAAGGTCCACCCTTACAGCCAAACCATGAGCAGAATATATTAAAGCATACAAATTTACATAAGCCACCAGCTTGCCAAAACATAAAAAAGTCATGAGAATACGTTGATTCATCTCATGAGGAGCAGATGACAATAGTCCTTCTCTATCTGCTCTTTTGTGTGGAGAACTTAGCACTGTAAGAAAATATTACTGTAAGAAAAACAATGAGTTTACAGTGAGTATCCGGAAGACCTGCTTTCTGCCAGAACACATATAACTCAGACCTTGTGCTGATCGATTAGACAACGGTGGTGTAACTCTGACCTGGTCCAGAGCAGTAACATTCTCAGCTTCATTCATCCAGCCATTTATCACAAGGGTGAAGTATTCAATCCTCCTTCCCTTCATGTTCCCCCAGTGTGTGGCAAGAACAAGAGGAAAGAAGAAAACAAAAAATGCCAAGGAAAAGGTTTCCAGTGTTCGATTCTTCACCTTAGCATTGAAGAAGTATTCATCACGTGTCATACGGGCATTTGTAATAGCGGCACGCTTGCTTTGCAATAAGAGACTTCATTGAGGTAGAGGAGGCCGCATTCATTCCAGCACTGTGGAGCTGCAGGATTGTTTGTCGTGGGCTGGGCCATGATCCTGGTGGGTGGGAAGTGCCCTCAGTCTGCACTAACGGGACAGAGCAAAGCCAGGGGAGAACATTTCACAGCACTCCACAAGCTTAAACGAGAAGCAGACTGAGACAGTTGGTTTCTCTATTATGTTTGCACAAAAAAAACAAACCCATTTGTTTGGAACAGTTGCACCTGGATTTTACAGCTATTACGATCAAGTGTTTGGACATAGGATGCTAATACAGAAAGACCAGAATTTATCTAATTTATGCAAACTAGCTGAATACCTATTATGACTTAAAGAAGAATAAATTCTACCAAAAAGTCAAATAAAATAAAATAAAATCACTCATAATCCAACAAGCGCAAGGATAAAAAGATTTTTAATGAAAATTAAAAATGAATTACAATGCAGTGGTGAGTCTGTGAAGCCTATATGACTAAAATATGAACAACATTGCATTCAAATGTGCATTCAAGTTCATACTTTTATTACTGTCATTTTAGCTTCAGAAAGGTTGTAAGAAGATTAAAAAAGATGTTTCTATACATCTTGTATGTTTTTAAATTGTATGTTTACATTGTATGATTTTATGGGTGTAATTGGTTATGTGTGCATGGATATGGTTAGTGTATATGCACTTTACTGCAATCTTATTTTCCGTAACGGGACAATAAAGTTGAGTCTGAGTCTGAGTCTGATACTACCATTCAAAGATTTGGCATTAATAATATAAAGATTTGGTGTTAATAATAAAAAGAAATGTTTCTTTAGCAGCTTTGTCGTCACATTTTAAAATGTATTAAAATAGAAAGCAGTTATTTTAAATTGTAATAATACAGTATTTCCCATGTTACTGTTTTTACTGTATGTTTGATCCAAATAAACTCATCCTTGATGAATATATATATATAAAAAAATCTTTCTGACCCCAAACTATTAAACATTAAGGCAACTATAAATGGAACTGAGTTCTAGAATTGACTTTTCATTTAGTTTTAATACACTTCCGGCCCTGTCTATATCCAGTTCCCTTTGGAGGGAACTTCGAACTGCGTCCTCTAGGAGTCGCTAAAGGGAACGCCTCGGCGTGACCGGTGTCTTTAAGCATATATCTAATCACTACAATAACATTGGCTGGCGACAGCCTATGATGTTACTATCGGCGTGGCCACAGTATAAAGGGGTGCCGGGAAAATACGTCCTTCCTCTTCTTCGTCTTCACTGACCATTTGTTTATGTTAGCAGAAGCTAAACACAAATAGGAGTGCATGTTCTCTCACACGGAGGCTTTGTTCTGATACCCGCAGTTTCACACGGCTCGCGGGTTGTGTGTGTTGAAGAGCAAGCGCGTTCAGCTCTCGAGGGAGTTGAATGCGCTCGTGTGCTCATTCGCGGGACTACTGAGAGGGAAGGTGAGTGCTTCACTTTTTACCCAATTGTAATACCCGTGTCTACATGAGTGTGTTCGCCTCTCGCTGGAATAGCGACGCATTCCGTTCTTGCTTGATTCCGGAGGTAATCCGGAATTCCGGAGCGAGTCGCGGTTCATGGGCAGAACAGGGAAAGGACCTGACGGGAAATCTTCCCTATCAGTAATTTTCCTATCAGTAAGGAATTACGATGTGGGTATCTGTCTGCATTTATTGGACAGATGATTTATAACATGTTCTAACCAAATTATACTGCACTCCGGGAGCCCTCTCCATCCTGTGGATATGGTCTCACCTGTCAGTACTAGATCCAACCTGGATGATGGCCTACATCTTTGGCCTCATGCTTGCTGGATAATGCAGCCAAGTCACTAGGCTTCTGCGGGAGCCTCCTTGGCCTTCAGGTCCCAGTATAGCGCTGCAACCCAGGATTTGCGGGTCCTCTATTCAGGCTGAGCCTTTTTCGGAGATTATTGCTTCGTGATGGTGCTCCCTGACCTCCTGGCTGGGTGTTTGCTTCGAGAAGCTCGGAGGTACGAGTGAGAGGTGTTTCTGCGGAAACCCTTCCTGAGTGCTTTAGCTCTGAGGAGCGATAGCTCTTCAGACATGCATGGTTTTTGGCTAACCCGTTGGTCTATGCTCTCTATCAAGATGGAGAGCGTAGGACTACTTTTGCCTACTAACAGATGACAGTCTCGCTTTGGGTGCTGCTGGACTGTCCTTTTATTCTGGCACTGCCTTCTGGTCGAGCTAGGGTGTGCTCCCCTCATTGCGAGAGCTAGCTATGCACCTCCTGTTCCCAGTTTGTGTCGTAGGGACCGCCTCAGCCCGCGGGCTGAGAGCGCCGCTCTGAACATGGCAGTGCTCCAAAACCTCACTGCGGGAGGTTCTTTATGAGCTCTGTGGCAGTGACACCAGGAAGTTGGCCGCTTGCTGCCTCCCTGTTGAGTTACCCTGTTGGTCAGGCCTGGCAATGCTCTCCTCACCTAGAGGTTACTTTTGAGCTTGCCACCCCCCGGTCAAGGGTCTGAGGACTCCTCTCACTTGGTCCTGTTCCCCTTGGAGCTCCGCTGAGCAGCAACTTCAGGTTGTTAGGCTCCTTTCTGCCTCCCTGTCAGGTTGCTGTCCTTGTTGGTTGAGCTCAGCAGTGCTCCCCTCACCCTAGAGGGTCACATATGAGCACGCCGCTCCCAAAACTGAGCGTCTGAGTCCCTCTCCTATTTTGAGAGTTAGGCCTCCGCTCTCTAGAGCTCAGGTTAGCAGTCATGCCAGGTTGTTGGGCCACCTTCTGCCTCCCTGGTAGGCTGTTTTTTGGTCGAGCTAGCATTGCTCCCCTCACCATAGAGGGTTACCTATGAGCATGCCACTCCCTTCTGAGCATCTGAGTTCCCTCTCATACTGAGAGTTAGGTTCTCTGCTTCCCGGAGCTCTGTGATTCAGCGGTCTCAGGTTGTTAGGCCCCTCTTTGCCTCCCTGTTAGGTTGCTCTCCTTGTTAGTCGAGCTAGCATTGCTCCACTCACTATAGAGGGTCACCTATGAGCATGCTGCTCCTTCCTGAGAATATTTCAAATCCATGATATGGTAAGTGCGTACGCATGTCTCTGTGCACTTTCTGAAAGCCACGTTGTGGTAAGATCGCACAACAAGTGTTTTGCGGTCTTTCTAAAATCCTGTACGGTATGGGTTACGCACTGCGGCTTTGTGCACATTCTTTGAGTCAGTCAGGCCCCGGTTTCACCTTGGGCCCCACTAAATCTATGTATCCCCAGTGATACTACTTGAACAGGGTGTTGCTACCAAGGATCTGTTGAGACAGTTCCTTCAGCGAGCTCTTGCAGAGCAAGCAGTAGCCCCTGGGTGACAGGCCAAGACTTAGTTACTACCCTAAGCGCTTGGTCGTATCCCCTTAAAGGAATCTCTTCTTCTGATTCCAAGCTTTTGAGCTCTACCCTGGGTCCAGGAGGCCCAGCCCCTAACAGGTAAGTTCTGGGGTATGCAGCTCAGGCCTTTGGCAGAAGGGGATAATGTCACTGACAGCCGTTGTACCGACCCAGGGGCAACTCCCTTAGCCGGGTACTTAGTGCTTGCCTTTTGTGCCTGGCTTGCACTCCCCTCACCTCCCCTGACGTGGGTATTCCGTTCCCCATAGCGACCACTAGAGGACGCAGTTCAAAGTTCCCTCGAAAGGGAACGTCTCAGGTTACGTATGTAACCATGGTTCCCTGAGAGTAGGAAACGAGACACTGCATCCTCTAGGTTCGGTGCCATGCTTCGGACAAAAGCTTCAGACGAAGACGTGAATGACGTATTTTTCCGGCGTCCCTTTATACTGTGGCCGTGCCGGTAGTAACGTCATAGGCTGTCGCCAGCCAATGTTATTGTCGTGATTAGATATATGCTTCAAGACACCGGTCACGCCGAGGCGTTCCCCATAGCGACCCCTAGAGGATTCAGTGTCTCATTCCCTACTCTCAGGGAACCATGGTTACATACGTAACCTGAGACATTCTTTCTGAGGTAGAGAAACAAGACATTTTATCATTGCAGCAGATCCACATACAAAAATGGTTTCACTTTGCAATACTAATGGAAATGTTCATGAGAAGAGGTGAGGCAAATGATAGCTAATTATATTACAATTAAAATAATCATTGTCTGAAAATAAACAGTATTAAGTTTGTACTGTAACATATTTAGTAACTTCCATCAAAAAATGGGATAAGCATTTGAAGCTGCATAGTTGTGTTGGATGGGCAGAGATTTGGTTAGATATTATACTTTTTCTGCTGTGAGATAAATCCTCTGTTGTGAGGACTGTTGAGCTATTTTAAACCTGCAAGTGCTTTAGCTTGACAGACAGAACACAGCCCAGCATCCTCATTAAAATTCTACACCTCAAGGTGTCTTAATCTACTGATAAGGAAAAGCTCATAATCCATTGAAGGAGATTGTAGGACTAAAAGTCCCATTTACTGTTGAGGAACCATCTCCTTTACTGTTTCCTGTTTTCTTCCTTTTTTCACTTTTAAAGTTTGACTTTCCAAACTTCTTATTGAAGTGGAATTACAGCCAGGATTTTCAACAGGGTGTCCAAAAATACAGCATATGAATCAGTTTTAAAAACACTATTAAATTAACAATTTAGAATAACATTTTAATAAATATTTTTAACATTATGGGTCTATGGGTTTTCTGAAAGTCTGGGTGAGGGCTCAGAAAAGTTTTACTTCTACATCATTACATGAATTTATATTAATGTTTTGGCACCTGATAATCCTACAAATCCACAGCTGTTAGCAAGATACAAAACACCTCTTTCCCATAATACTTTTCAAGTCTATTGGAAACAAAACTGTGCTGTGAAATCATAATAGCATCAAATGCAGAAGAGGTGTAACCCATATGTCAGCGCTATCCTGACATCTGCAGAAAATTAACATAGCCATTCTTTCTTGTGCACGCTATCCATTAAATGTTTTGACAGGTGTCTAATCCCACCTCCACAAATCATCAATGGACCATGCACTGAAATTTACCAGATAATTTATCAGAACCCAACACCAAGTAAATCAAGTGCTTAAGGATTTTAACAATCAGAAACTAAGGCAAATAACTACGAACACCATCGCTATGCCTCCAACTGTTTGCAACAATGGCTTTAAAAGTGTGTATAAAATATGTTCATGAATTGCCGCTCAAATTACCGCAAAAGATATGTGAAACAATCAAGTATGTCTGTATCTATAAAGCTGACTAGTTTGTTTAAGCTCTAAAAGCTAAAGTAAAATTTGTGAGCCCCTAATTTAACAATTTCAGATGTCCAAATGTGACTGTGTGCATTTGGGGGATAAATAAGGTAATGCTCGTTAAAAGTCTAAAACTTTTCGGACTTTGATCACTTATCAGTAGAGAGATGTCAGAAGTCTAGGTGTAATTGTAAATCTCAAAAAAATGTTAAGTGACAGGCACCCACACTGAAGATCTAAGACTGGGTAAGAGGAAGATATATAGACAGCCTCCAGCTGATTCTATAATCACATTCTCTCAGAATATGTTTCAGCTAGTTAGCTTACATACTTATAGTACTACGTCAAAGTATTATCTCAAAGCACTTCATCTTACTAACATTTCATCTGATGAGAGGCTGATGTTAATTCTTTATGGGATGGTACATCATGACAATAAATTTATGACACTGTATACTGTAGTTTTGATTAATAGCTCCATGCATTTAGAAATTTATAGCATTCTAAATCTGCAAACTTCACATTGGAGCATTTGTGGTTTTGATAATGCATACTCTTGTTAATACTCTTGTTAATGAATTCATATGACAGCATACAGAAAAGACTTCAAAGCTGCTTAAACATGTAAAACAGATGGCACTTATCCCACCGGTAACCTCATACATCCACATTGCTTAAAGGAATGAACTACTAACCCTCATTTCTTACATGTAGGTTTTATTAAATAATGAAAGATGATGTAATGTATGCCATTCATACTGTATTTAGTGACCTTTACTGTAATAAAGATGTGATGTCCTTTATAATTTAACATAATATTATGTTTAGGTTAATATACTAAATTGTATTATGTTAAGGTGTAAACTGATGCGCGAGTGTATATTTTCATATTATGAAAATACACACTCTCCTATCAATTTAGACCCTAAAGTGTCTACTGTGTCTGCAGGTCAGCAGGTCTGCACATACTGTACATCAGCACCTCTTAGCAGAGCTGTTATAGCTTTATAGCTTAAAGTGTTCCTATGTTTAACAGTATAGCATTTGCTACCAAAACCAAGATCATGGTTTTGATTTCCATGGGAATGTGTGAACTCATAAAATGCACAGCTTGCTGCAATGCACTGTATAAGGCAGTTCCTCTATTTTTTCTTTTCTTTTCTTTATTTTTTTATTTTTTTATTTTTTTTAACAAAAATATATGCATTTGGGAACCTTTCAGACCTACAGTATGTGGAAACCATTTTGTAATGCTGGCTCAATGATATGACTTCCTATCTATTAATTCATCCAAAATGGCAAAAAAAAAAAAAATTAAACTCTTCTAGGATAAACAGGCTCTTTTGTATAAAATGAATGAGTGAATAAATAAATAAATTATTTTGTTATTTTTTTATATCAAGGCATAGTTAGGCATGTTGTAAAACATCATGTGAGGTAACTCCTTAAATATTTAATATTTATGAATTAATAATCCATTATATTTGTAAAAACATCCTTTTCCCTGTGTAATGAAACAATTTTTGGAAAAATGTAGACTCACAGGAAAATATGTTATTACTATTTACTATAAAAGTACTATATTATCTCAAACCAATTTGAATACAAAGAGTACATTTCTAATAACTAGATATTATGGCGGGGCCGTCCATATTGAGGTGCAATTGGCACAACTGGGCCAGGTCCCACAGCGATCGCGAATAACAGTTCCGAGGCCCTTATCATAACACGTGTCCTAACCAGATGTGACACCACAATGTAATAAAGGGTATATTTTCCATGTTAATCAGAGTTTCAAATGATTCAATTTGAGTTTGAATATCCTTTTTGTGTGACTTTAATAGCCATAGTGAAAATGACCATAGTGCATAATTTAAGTCAGAACTTGAAAATAAATTTGAGGTCACTATTTGAACATTCTTGTTTCCTTTATGTGTAAACAAACAAGTGTTGAATAATGTATGATCATTGCACTTGCAGAGAGAAGCCACCAACGCGCTCTTCAATTGGCTGTGATATATAATCATTTCGCATTTACATTTTACTTTATTTTTTTTTTTTAATTGTTTATGTTTTATTTCAGACGTCAATGCTCGCTTTTCCATGGGAATCAAACCACTGACTTTGGCATTGTTAACAGGACAGGAAGGCCTTACTTTAGTTTGGAAATGGTGTGTCTCACACTGAGCCCTGCCCCATGCTAGGAACGGCCTTGATATAAATAAAAAAAATAAATTACTCATTTTTGAACAGAAGTTGCCGGAACACTGTTCCAGATCATTCTGGCCCAGTTTAACCTCTGCCTCCAACCACAGCACAACACATTGACATCTGTTAATGAAGATTTTACAAGCTGCTTCTTTAATTGTACACATGCTAGTGCTAGTCTCAACCCTGTGAGCTCACTGTGTTTTTGTTTATGATAATAAGATGCAATGCTTTCACACCACAACAGAAGACATAACTAACACCCATGGTGAAACCTCAAAGAGACTTTATATTACTCTTCAGCTCATACTTCTCAACAGAATGCTATGTTTAGATATGTTCAACTCATTTTATTTAGTAGAACGGCAGCCACATTAAAGGTGTAAACAGACCATAACTGAGTGAGGTCTCTGTTCACAGGGCTATGTGTCATGCTGAACTTTATAAAGCATAACCAATTGTTCACTGACTGAACCTTTTATTTCATTAGAAGTGTATAATGTCAGCCACTATATAATTTGTAACACACAGTAGTCTTCGGGTAAGTTTGATTTGTTGTTGCTGCAAGGCTTGTTGTTAGTGTTGCCATTAAATCTACAAAGACATTTCATGCCACCTCTCCACCCCCAAACAATATTCCTCTATGCACTTCATACCATCTGCAGAGACAGTGACCGTGAGGGCAACTTTATGTAAGTGGATTAATCCAATATAAAATCTTAATTAAACCTGACAACAATAAACTGTGATTCTCACACCAGAGTTCCCCTATGCCCTGCTGCACACGATCAGCTATCATCTCCTTAATGATATTTGTTCTGAACTAATGAGCAATTATATAACTGTTTTCTATAAGTAAATTTAGAATAGTGCCATTTTTAACAGCATCTAATACAATTTATCAACAAAATCCCCTAGTGGTGTATGCATAATAGCAGTGTTGGGGGTAACGCATTACAAGTAACGCGAGTTACGTAATCAGATTACTTTTTTCAAGTAACTAGTAAAGTAACACATTTTTTATTTACTTTTTCAAAAAGTAACGCCAGTTACTTTGTTTTCCCATTTATTGACTGACAAGTCTTCTGTCCCCATGTTGGTATAGAGGCGTTATGTGCGCCTGTGAATATGATGTTACTGTAGTTCTAGACTAATTGTGAATGTGCATTAATTCATCTCACTAGCAAAAAAAAAAAAGATTTTGTATTTATCAAAATGATTTAAAACAGTGAAATGCAAACTCAGAATATGACGCAAACCTGCAATAATTAAATGTTAAATAGCACAAATATATCTAATCCCATTTTATTAACCAGTTTCTTTACTGCTGACCTTTGATGATCCAATTCAACCATACTAATAAGCAAAAATGACTTTAGATAAACTAACAAATGTGCTTCAGTGTTTTTTTAATTGCTGAAGAGTGTTGAACCTTCTTCTCCTGCGTTCTACTGTACAGACATAAATGTACTTTTCCTTCAGTCTGAGCTTTATTCATTACAATTTTTTGGTGTGAAAGGGCTTTTACATTTGCTATAAATATAACTTTTTATATGAAAAACAAACAATCAAGCCCTGCTCATATTTAAATAGTAACGTGAAAGTAACGCAAAAGTAACGTAACGCATTACTTTCCAAAAAAAGCAATTAGTTACTTTTTTAGTGAGTAACGCAATATTGTAATGCATTACTTTTAAAAGTATCTTTCCCCAACACTGCATAATAGTATGCATTCTGAAAAACAAATTTTGGCCCATTTAAAGAATACGCCTTACAGGCATATCAAGTTCAAAATGAGCATTAAAACATTCATGCTCTGCTCCAATCAGGAGTTTTCAATCCAGAAACACTGTATGAATAAAACATTTGTTTGGATGAGTGATCTATCACTGTATGTTTTTTTCACATTTTCCAAGACTTAATGACAATCAAGGCTTTTATCAAACACTTGTTTAAATCTGATGAATATGAAACTGAACCACAGAAACAATCCAATTATTCAAATCTTGTTTTTCATTCTTTGTCTGTTTTATTGGGCTATCATATGTTAAATAAATGTTAGCAACGGTTACTCAGAAGTGATGTCTTCACTATAAATACAACAGAATGTGACCAAAAGAATCACTCAATCAGTTCAGTCTCTCACAGAACAACAGTGATTAATGCACCGATTCTATATTATTATATTATTTTTTTATTACCGTAAACAATGACTTCAAACAATGAGCTCCACATTCTCATGCTAATGTTTATGACATTTCATACAATTGTGTTATAGATGTTTTGGTCACACGTTAGTTTTAGTGGTAACAGAATAGGGAACACTTATTCACCATTAACTACGACTTTTCCCTCAATAAATTCCTAATTTACCACTTATTAATAGTTAGTAAGGTAGTTGTTAAGTTTAGGTATTGGGTAGGATTAGGGACGTAGAATAAGATCAGGTAGAATAAGGCATTAATACGTGTTTAATTACTACTAATAAATGGCTAATATTGTAGTAATATGCATGCTAATAAGCAACTAGACCCTAAAATAAAGTGTTGCCGTTTTAGTTTGGGGACCAACTATTAACTAAGACTTTTGCCTCAATAAAATCCTAATTTGCTGCTTATCAATAGTTAGTAAGGTAGTTGTTACGTTTAGGTATGGGGTAAAATTAATGGATCTAAAATGTGGTCATACAGAATAAAGCATTAATATGTGCTTTATAAGTAAACAGCCAATAATCTCTAAACTAAAGTGTTACTGATTTTTCTAAATAAATCTATCTTCGGAATCTCCTGATTTTCTCACTCTGAGTGCTTATGTCCTAAAAATGCTTGTTTTGCCTTATGGCATGTGTGTCAGGGAAATGATAAATTAGCCTTGCAATGCTACTTCTTAACCATTGTGTCCCTTGCTATCTTATCTCAGCATAGGCTATTTGAGACTTGTAGCTTACGAATGTGCTGAAATTAATCATTTTCTTATCAATGCTCATAAAACACTTTGTCCCAGCTGCGGGCTTGTAGCCAGGAGGGCCTGTTTGCAAATAGCTGCACTGTGATCATCTTTAGCCTTTGTTCAAAGGTTCAGTGAATACAAGGCAGCGTTTTTAGTCTGTACGTCTTATTAATGAAGCGTGCAAAAAGAAATCTGGAGTATAACTAAAGATTCCACTGCGGAAGTTTGGACTGAAAACATCTGTCTGAATCTAGGACATACACGGAGGATGTGCTTGAGGGTTATAATCACTGATAGATGCAAATTTCTCGCCGTGATGAATGGCCACCCACCCTGTTATGTGTATTTACAGATTTACATTGGGTTTCTGCATCTCTCTTTTAACTTGGTGAAGGCTTCAGAGGAAGCGCTGTACACATCCATCATCAGGGCAGAGGGAGGCTCTCTGAACGGCTCCTGACCTCTCCTTCGGCCTGTGTTTTGAAGCTCTGTAGATCAGCTACAGCAGAGGGGCAGAACTCAGCCTCTGTTTGATACACAGTTAATCGACTCCCAGGTCTCTAACATTCCCTGGCCTGCACTCATTCCCACACTCTCAGTCCAGTTCATCTGGACAGCTCCACTTCATCCTCTAAGCAGTACGTAAATCATCCTGTCAGTGCAGATATGTTAAGCCAAGCGCACACTGCAAGGCTGAAGCTTACCACACTTTCATGTTTTCAAGGGTTACTTCATGCAAAAAAGCACAATTTTCCATATGCTGTTATATTTTAAAGACAAAAGGAGAATTTTTGAAGTATTTTGAACATGTGATGGTGAGTAAAGTAAAGCAATAGTTCACCCAAAAATCTAAATTTGTTGAAACTCCAAGATTTAGATTAGTTTGGGTTTTCATTGAAACAGATATGGAGAAATTTAGTATTACAACACTGATGGGTGCAAACACCTGATAACATCACAATAATTCACAAGTAATGCACATAACTCCAGTCCATCAATTAACATCCTTTGAAGCAAAAAGCAGATTTTTTTTTTTTATTAAAAACAAAAAAAAAAAGTCCAACATTAAGATATTTTTAACTTGAAACCATTCCCCTATCCATAATATTGTTTTCTCCAGTGAAAAAGTTCACTGGAGAGAAATCCATTAAAATTCCAAGCAAACATGTTGGTGGATTTTGATGTGAGAGGACAACTGTCACAGAATGGCCTGTCTCCACCTTCACTAATCACATTCACCTGCACTTCATCACTAATCATGCGCACCTGATCCTTGTCACCACCATTCAGAACTGGATATAAGCACTCACCTCAGTCACCATAATCGTCCGTTCTTGAAGTTACCACACTGCAAAGCCGGATTACTACATGGACCGTCTCTGCTTCCTATAAGCTGAGTATATCTACCTGCGAATACTTACCTGTCTTTACTTACCTTCTGCCTTGTCCTCTTCCAGTCCTCCTCCTCGTCTGTCCCCGGTGGCTTTGTCGAATCCACGGATGTCTCTGCCTCTCTGACGCTGCCAAACTCCAGGATCTGTCAAGACAGAGAGACTGATTGTGATTGACATTCCTATTCCTTGAACCTCACGAATTGACACTCACCAAGTCCGAAGAATCCGCACGATTGCTGTTTGCTGTTCACCCTGTAAATAAACACCTTGTGATTTCAATTACCTTCTGTGTCTGACCATTGCCGTTACAACAACAGAGGATGGACCTTTTCACTGGAGAAAGCATTATGGATTATGGACTTGCTCCACAAGACATTAAACGTTTAACTGGAGTCATGTGGATACCTTGTGGATTACTGTGATGTTTTTATCACCCGTTTAAACTCTCATTCTTACAGCACCCATTGGTAAGCAATGCCTAAATGACCAATTTACCAATGACATACAAATACATTTAAATACTCTTAATAAAAATACCCTGCAATTGTACTTTTAGTATACTAAATTTGTATACTTGAAGTCTGCAACATTGGAACAACTAATTTTGTGTTAAGTCCAACAAGAGATATACTAAAGTACATTTGATTGTGCTAAAATGGAACTATTGCAAGTGTTCTTCATGTACACTTTAAATATCTTGCATTTAAAGACTGATATTATACACAGATATCATACAATCCTCATTAATAGTGATATTAAAACACAGTTTAGGCATAATATTAAGAAATGTGCATTGTGCAATAAAGAAATCATTTACTTTGTGAAAACCCGCCTCTCCACAATTTTATTTTCTTTTACAATAACCTGTTACACTCAGAAAAACTGTAAAACAGAAGGAAAGATTTCCTGCTACCTCGATTTCAATGCGACTTTAAAGTATTTTTTATTTTTTTTTTACAAATTAGGTTTGATATATTGCAGTGATATTGCGGTTCAGCCAATAAGAAATAGTGTTCATTTTATTTTTCAAATAAGACTGAAACAGTGCTAACACACACACATACAAACACACACACACACAAATCCATACTTTACACCAGTGGTGTATTCCAGAAAGCACGGTTAACTTACCTTCAGCTAAACCCTGAACTTTGGGTTGATTAACCCCAAACCTTGCTTACTCGAGGTATGTGGTTCCAAAAACGCGTCCGGGAGTATGTTCCTGGTTAAGACTCAAGACAATCTCAACAGAGCGACGAATTGACGAGTCACTATGGAAACAGACGCTAAGGAAAAGCGCACCATGCTGTTTCTTTCTTCTTCTTTTGTTCAATGGTCGTTTACATGCTTAGTGCATATTGCCACCTAATTGATAGTTGTGCAATCATATTTTTTTTCTGTTTAATTTTTAATCCTTGAGAATATGACTTATATTTTTAGTTTGATGCTAATTATATATTAAGTCATATCAGATATGTATTTTTATTATAGAAATACATTATAGAAAATGCCAATCCATGTGTGAGATGATAATATAAAATGTAATAAGTATATATAATATAATAAATTAAACATTACCTTGTCATAGTGGTTTATAATTTATACAGATAACTGTTATATATGCCAATAAAATAGCCATATTAGAATAATATATTACCTTATTTATTACTTATATTAGCGCTATATATATATATATATATATATATATATATATATATATATATATATAATCTAATATTATATAATGTTGTGCGCTATCTGTCAGGCCCACTGAAGGCTGGTCAGTGTGTCACGCATGCACTGATAGCACTGAAGTGAACTAACCCTGAACATAACCTGCTCCAGAGCTCCTCAAACTTACCTGGGTATGTCACATAACCTGCTTTCTGGAATACACCCCAGGGGTTCCCAAACTCATTCCTGGAGCTTCCCCAACACTACAAATTTTGCATGTCTCCTTTATCAATCACACCTGATTCAACTCATCAGCTCATTAGTAGCAACTCAAAGACCTGAAATGGGTGTGTCAGACAAAGGAGACATGCAAAATGTGCAGTGTTGGGAAGGCTTCAGGAACGTGTTTGGGAACCCCTGCTTTATACTAATACCTTACACTCTAAAATATGGGTAAAATATGGACGAACCCAGCGATTGGGTTGTCTTTACCCAGCAGTTGGGTTACTGCCCAGAAGGCTGGGTTAAACATTTAACCCAGCATGTGTTTTGTCCAATATTTACCCAGCCAGCACTGGGTTGTATTTAACACAGCATTTTTTAGAGTGTAGAAATCCATTCACCAGCTGCTGATACATATTGTACACATAACCAAAAGTACTTTTTCAATTTGTTTTACCTGATGTGCCTCAGTATACATTTTACTGATTGGCTGGTTTGGTTAAACTTAGATCCATATAATGCATTTGCATGGTGACTTCTTTTCAATTCAATTCTGAAATAGAGCAACACTTATGCATACCCTCTTTGTCATAATGAAAGTGTCAGGCTACAGTCCGGCTTTGTGAAATTAAGTCCTTCACAACTATATTCTATAAAAAAAAAGACTGACACCTTGCAGCCTTGCGAAAGTTTACAATTACATTTTCTAAGAAATATACTTTAGCTCAGTCCCTGTTAAACCAAAGAATAAAACCAGCCATAGAAATTTCACACATTTCAGTGTGAACAAAATGTGGAAAAAGTATGAACTTATACAGTGTCAATTAATCAGTTAGTTGTTACTGAATAAATGTAGCAAGAAAATTTGATTCATTCAAATATACTTGTAGCATTTACAAATCTGCTGCTAGTATAATGGAAGATGCCTACCAGATATATTTTCATCTATTACAAATTTATATTTCTACTTCATATGTTAGTAGTACAGTTATTTGTAATGAGAAATATACAGTATTTTTAAATAAATAAATAAAGCTTCTGTAACCACCCCCTCTTTTTTACTGCTGTGCACACAACAAAGAAGGATCCGGAACACTGATTAGTAGCCTCTAATTATCCAAAGGCATCACAATCCACATAAGACTTGAGGGAGCGCACCTCGTGTCTTTATACTCTATTCCCTCCTTTTTTGGTATTGAAATTTTGTTCTTCAGCTCCAAAAAATGGTCCCAGTCTCCCTCAACTACCTCTTTTAATTGGAAGCCAGTCTATGCATATTTTCAATGTAGCATGAAATAGACTACAAAGTGTGTAATTTTTCAGTTCTATATTTTGTAATTTTTCAGACAGTGCTTTAATTAAGGTCATCAACAGATGGAATAATGAACAAACAAGCTGCTGGTTGCTTGTCTTTTTTATATCTTATTAGCAGTAGAATGTAATACTTTGATTCTCCAATTAACTGACAATCCAAACAACATGTTTGGCTTATTTTGCTTTGCTGTATTTTGCACAACCAAGGCCAAAAGAGAGAGAACTGTTGTGGTAGTTTGTATACTCAAGTGTTTCATCCGGGACATCATGCTGTGCGAAAGGCTGCCTTGTGTGACCTTGATTTATAGGCCACGACCGGAATACATTGTAAAGCCAACAAGACAAAACTTGTAATGGCTTCCCTGCTGAAGATGAACAACTGGAATGGTTCCCATCCTGGTTATTGAATGGTCTTTGAGGCAAGCAGCTTGTCAGGCCTGCTGTCAGGATTTAACAGGCCAGATTGTTTACAGCATTCACTTTTCTTGCCTCTCGCTTTCTCTCTTTTCTTTTTCAAATAAATGGGATTAAGTTACTGTGAAACTGTAAAAGATTCACTTTTACATTTAATAAAATTATACATAATATATATATTATATAATAACACATACTCCCTGAAATATTATTTCTCCACTGCAACACTTCCATTTCTGAATGATATACAAATATTAATTATTTTCTGAATTTTTTTGTACTATTATCTGAAAATTACACTATCTATCTATCTATCTATCTATCTATGATACACTGTCAATATTAAACTCTACAAATTGTATAGAAAAAAAGATCAGCAAAAAGGCAGCAAAAAGACAGGACAGCACGAAAGAAAAATGTAAATAAGCCAATATATGTGGGGTGTCAAAACAATATTGTTCTTGCATGAAATTGTGTAAATATATATTTAATTCTTGCACACAAACATTGAGATTTCAGTAAATGCCAAATTGTTTGTCAAATGCAGCAATCATTGCACAGCACCAAATGATAATCAGAAAAATACTGCCATATTATTTTGAAATGTGCTTTTTAAGGCATATGTTTTTACACCGTGAATATTAAAACTAATGTTCCTGTGGATTTTTCAAAGTCAAAAGGAAATGTGGGACTGTTTTCAGATAAAAGGGCCGGCTCGTCTCTGTAATCACCGTCTGGTGTGACAGACTTTCTCAACAGGGTATCAAGGAAGAGCCAGGGACATTCAGGCACATCCACACCTACTGAGCCCCTTCCTTATGGATCATTACTTGCACACACTGCAACAATTTAACACGTTTCCCTTAGGGCTGCCACTAACGACTATTTTTATTTCGATTAATCTATCGACTAATTTTTCAATTAATCGATTAATCTAAACGATTAATTTCCCGCACAAAAAAATCTACAATTTTACTTAAAAATATTTTATCAAACCAAATGAAATCCAAATTTCTATGAAATCCTTTTTTAATGCAAAAGTGAAGTGCAACATAGAGTGCAAGAAGCAAGTGTCCATCTCATAGTCCAAATCACTGAAATCAAAGATCAGTATTATAGTGTGAGAATGACAACATATCCACGCGTTCTAGTCTAATAATAATAAGATTATAATCAAAAAACACTTTTTAAAGAAGTATTTACCAGAAATATTATTTACCAGAATTTATTTAGGTGAAAAATGTAAATGTTCAGTATTTCTGAAAAACATATGGTTTTATTGAACAAAACGGTTAAAATACATAATGTATTATAAACAATAGAGATGTAGATTACGCGTTACAACAAAGGCCTGCAGGGGCGCGGACAGCCCGATGATTATTTTGACACATTACTGTTTAATATTGACCAAGCACCATTTCATTCAAACGTACACTTAATCTTTAATATGTGTCCATTTCTTTAGGACAGAAATGCTACAGCCACTGTAATTAAATGAATATGGAGATCAAACCGTGTAAACTCAGAGTGAGGGTTTGAGCTTTTATTTTGAAATCGCGATGTATCCTGTGTTAGTGTAGATTTATAAATTATTTACCTTACAAATCTGATGAAATGGCACGTGTTGCGTTCCCAGATGAATGTTATAATAAACACAAACTCACAACAACATGCAGAGATGAGATGTTATTGAGATGCTCCACATGTAAATGATAACAGTTTCTGTGGAACTACTGTGAACGGAGCCGCTGAGAGACGTAGCCTACTTACACGCATATAAATAATTAAAGGGCATATACTGTGTGAACTACATCGCATATAATTATTTAATTAAATTATAGCTTTTGTGAATTCACAATTATGCTTAATTGTGATTTTTAAATGGGTTTAATAATATATCATGCAGCCTTGGAAAATAGTCTAAAAATGTTTTATGGATTCTCGTCCGTGAAATGCGCCACTTCCAGCATTTTGCCGGTTAGTCGACGCGAGCAAAATGTGATGATTTTTAAAAATCGACCAGTCGACTAAAATCGACGAATCGCGACAGCCCTAGTTTCCCAATAATGGGACTGCAATGCCATGCCTACATTGTCTATGTAAACATTTTTATCTGGGAGATTGAATGCATATGCTGATAGAACTAATCATAATTATAAATGAGGAAAACGTTGTTTTTACTAGAAGAAAGCTTACAAGTGTATTTTTGCCTGTTTGCTGGCATCCCTTGTGTTGAGTGTACTCTTAACCTGCTGCCCACAGGAATATCTTAGCGCTGCGCTGAGGTGATTGATGATGTGGAGTCAACAGCTGTCACCATTATCTCTTGCAGAGATATTTAACCTGCAAAGATGTGTTCATTCGATGAAAAGCTTTGAAATTGTCTTTAAACATGTTTACATAACATGTTCTAGTCAACAGTATAATATTCCTACAGATCCATATACATCTCATGAATCATATCTTATCTATGCATGCACATGTATATACCATTTATTGGAAGAAAGAAATTAATTGCATTTTACAATATATTTAAATAGAAACTATTTATTTAAAATTTTAATAATGGATTTACTCTCTCTTCGATAAGAAAAAAAAATGCAGCCTAAAACCTAAAACCTTTAAACCTTAAACCTCTCTTAATGTCCAACTTTAAAAAGAAGTGTAAGAATTTGTTCCATTGTCAATGGAAAATTGAAGTAGCATTAACTTAAGAGGTGATTTCTTCCCAATCTGATCCCTAATGAACACTTTAAAAAAAATGTAGCGAGGCGGATTTTTTACTGTGCACTTTACAAAGGGGTTGAGGTTTGACAATGTTCCTCTAAAATAATGTGTTCTTGACTACTTTCATTCCACAAAGGAGCAATTTCAAACCCAACCTGTCCTCCTGAATTTCATATCCATAAATACTATTTGAATCCCTTTGAATTTGCATCAAATAGTTAAACTGAGCAACTCAACTTAGAAACTTGAGTTTCAAAAACAAAAAAAGCTTAAGAAACTGACATATTAACATACATTCAGAGGCTTTTGAAAAATTACAAAAAATAGCTTTGCCCCGTGGTGAGCTGTTACTCCTCCTACAATCTGTAAGGGCATATTTTGAATGCATAGAGGAAAAATTGAAGGCACTGACCGTTCTGTGACAAGCATGGCTGAATTTGGACAACTAAATCTGACTGCTGTAAGCTTCCTTTAACTCTGTAGGTGAGCGTATTATTTCTCTTGTAAAATGGCTTGTGCCTGGAGAGACAGAACAAAATCACATTAGGGGGTAAAATCTCCCTCTGTGGCATGAAGCATCAACAAACACCATCTGTAAAGTAGTGGGATGGAGAAATACGTGTTCAGTCAGATTCCTCAGATTTGTTGAGATTGTCATAACAGTCATTCGTAGCAAACTAAATTCGGTTTTTGCCAACCGGCAGCACAGATCAGATTTTACATTGCTATTGCAGAGGTAAGCGATGTTATCAGTCACTGTCTGGTTTAGGGCTGTCCATCCTACTCTAAAAGCAAACCACGCTGCATTAAGAATGCCACATGGAGCAACATCAGCAGTTCCGGTCAATAAAAACCAAATCCAGCACTTTCCCCGTGGCACGTCTCTGCAAGTGAACATTTTGTGTAACAGTAACGAATTGTTTTGCTAAATACACTGCCTAATTAAACATTTACATGTAATAGCAAGTCTAAAGTCATTAATCATTGAAAGTTGTGTTGAAAACAATGTTGCCATGGAAATAGTGCAGAGTGCCAGGCTTCGCATAGATGCACAGTACATATTGACACAATTAATGTGGAATAATTAATTCCCTCAAAAGCCAGGGGTAATTAAACAAATTTTCTGAAAAATGGTATAATTCTTGGCTGTGATAATGAAATTAAGACAAATCACACCGTTCATTTTTTTTTTTTTTTTACAAAAACCTAGTATTAGCCAGAGTTGATCAGCAATATCTAGTGAGTCTTGAATCTCAACCTGTTTTTGCTGTAATATTTTGCACTGATGATATAAATAAAATTCTTCAAATTGTGAATAAACAATATAATTTACATCTGGATCAGTGATAATCAGAAGGGCACATGACACCTACAATTTGCACAACCATTCAAACATTTGAGGTCAGTAAAAATTTTGGTAACACTTTACTTTAGGATTTCTTAACTAGTTGCTTATTAGCATGCATATTACTAGAATAATAGCCATTTATTAGTAGTAATTAAGCACATATTAATGCTTATTCTACATGACCTTATTCTACATCCCTAATCCTACTCAATACCTTAATTTAACAACTACCTTACTTGTCTCGCGTAACCAGACCTCAGACTGACGGCTGAAGGTCTGGAATATAGCGTAGCTTTCATTGGCCAAGGCCCGCCCATGAGGCCGCTTGACCGACATGTCAAACAACCAATCACAGTTCGTTTCATTTAGCGTCACGCTTCGGGGCGTGGAAATGTCGCCACAATAACAAACCGGTGTGTGAAACTTTCGGATGCATTTTAAAGATTCTATGCCACAAACTTTAAATATTTCACATACTTTTGAAAATCCAGCGTTTATTGACCCTGATAAGCATTCATCGTCACATTTGTAAACATGACAGCTTTCTTCTTTCGTGAGGGGGTTTGGTGCCACGGCATCTTTGTTTCCCGGCGGACCAAAAATAAACGCGCCACTCACGTCTCCCGGAAATCCAGTTTAATTCAACCAGTCAGATGACGACTTCGACATTCCTGAAGTGTTTCCAGAAAAGTGAGCCATATGCATCAGACGTTTAGCCAACGGTCCGTCTGAGGCTGAGACTACTACAAAAAAGCAGCAAATTGGGAATTTATTGAAGGAAAAGTCATAGTGTCAGACTTTGTTTCCCTGTGTCTTGTGTTTCCACGTGGTCCCTGTGTTTCCCCTCCTCTCGTGCCCATATTTGGTTTTCCTGTTCCTGTCCTCGTTTGTCATCAATTAGTTCATTAGTCCTCAGCCCTGTGTTGTTAATTATCTAGTTTACTCCTCTGTTCATAAGCCCTGTGTTTACCTGCCTCTGTGTCCGGTCTTATCATCATTCCATGTTCATCTGTCTCCAGTGATCCCTGAGTTTGGTAAATAAAGATCTAAGTTTCTTATAGAAGTTCCTCGCTTCCTCGTTTCCCTTCTCCAGAGTGTGTTGTGACACATAGTTAATAGTGAATAAGTGTCTCCTATTCTAAAGTGTTACCAAATTTTTAAGAAATTAATCATTTTATTCAACAAAAGCACATTAAACTGATCGAAAATGAAAGTCAGTACATTTGTATAGTCGTTTTAAATTTTCTAGAATCCTGAAGCAATGTATCACGGTTTACTCAAAAATATTAAGCAGCACAACTGTTTTCAACATTGATAATAATAAAAGTTTCTTCAGCAACATTAGAAAAAGTAAGGGAGAGACCAGGTAGAAACAGATCCTTATGGTAACCACTTGACTTTGTGCTGTGTGGGAGTCAAACCCACAGTCCAAATCACTCAAATGACTGGAATATTTTACGTAATCACGGCATATTTAATAAGTTCATTGTACCAGGGCTGCGTTCAGCCCTGAAAAAACGGTGCAAAACGTTTATTAAATGGAAACGGTTGCGTTGAACACCCTGTTCTGATGACGCAAGAGTTGCAACTATGGCAGCTGAGAAGGACATTCTTTGTGTTCTTTTTGAAGAATTTTCAGAGCCTGATGAAATAGCTATAAATACGTGTTTAATACTGCAAAATGCGCTCGATGTTACAGTCACTGCCCTTGCCGTCCAGAATAAAAGAGAACATCCCAATCGAGTGAAGGGATTTGTGGAAACTGTGCTTCCAAATTATTGTGAGCCAACATTTACCTCGCATTTCAGGATGAAAAGAAATTTCAGGTGAAGGATAATCCACTTCTTACCTCCGAGACTGTGTTATGATCTATATGACATTATTATTTTCATTGTGAGTATTAGGCTTATCATTATTGCTGATCACTGTTTTTGTGCTATGATATTGTAATATATTTACCATTATATAATCAGAGGAGTGTAGAAAAGTTTATGAAAGTGTCCCTCCATGATATAATAGCAAAATATATAAATATGTATAGTATTTTTATGTTACATTAATCAGTGTCTAGCACATCTTCCTAAGGAAAGGATATGGACCAGAATACATTGCAATTACTACATGGTATTTAGACAGACTTAAAGAAGTTCCAGATCTATACTTGTGCTCTTATTATTTCAGTTATGTTGCCTTTAATGTAAATAAACATGTGCAAACAATATACTTGCTCTTGTGAATTTATTTTGATGTTAATTACATTTACTTACAAATTCATCATCATCATGTTCATATGCTATGTTAATATAAAACTCTTACGACAAACATGTCTTCTAATATCTTCAATTGTTGCATATGTGATTAGCTGCAGTGGACATATATTAAATGACTTCACTTAAACCCATTGTGCGAGCTGTCTCTTTAATACTGTGTGGTTTATATACACGTTGCTGCTGATTGGGCTGACATTTTTGACACCCCACCAAACAAGAGAAAACGTATCTCAAACCCTGTTGCACACCGTTTCCAGGAAACATGTCGTTCAACCCATAAACCGTAGCAAAACCTGTTAAATGTCATTTGGTTTGAATTATCTTCCCTGCCTGTGATCTGAGTTACCTATTTGGTTTATTATCGTCTCCTCGTTCCTGGCTTCCGTGCCTCCCTGTGATATGTGACAGAACAGCAGACCTTACAGCAGTAAGCGGCGTCCCTCCTTACCATTTTGTTTTAGTTTAAGAAAGTTTTGTTTTCCCTTTTTTCTCCGGAAGCCAGTATGGAAGCCGCCACTCATTTTGCCGCCCTAGACCGTCTGAATCTCCCCTTTTATGAGTAAGCTGGGGAGTTCTTCTGACGCCACACTTAATCATCTGTTCTGGCTCAGGGCCAATTACCATCGCCCCGTGGACCTCCCAGACACCATTGGACTGAGTTGGAGAGAAGGGATCTTCCGGTCTCTGCAAAGTGTCCGGGCCCGAGCCAGAACCAACCCGCCATAGTCCGCGGCTCTCCCAAGCCCACTGTCCGTGGGGAAATTCATGCCACCGGTTGCGGCCAACACAAGCCCGCCGTCCGCGGCTTTCTCAAGCCCGCCGTCCGCCAGAAAATTTATGTCGCCGTCCGCGGCTCTCCCAAGCCCGGCGTCTGTGGGAAAATTCACGCCGCCATTTGCGGCCAACGCAAGCCCGCCGTCCGCTACTAATCCAAGCCTGCTGGCCTCCGCTGACTCAAGCCCACCGGCTGCCCCTGACTCAAAGCCAGAGCCCGCTCCTCATAAGCGCCCTCCAGAGCCTGTCCCGTCCAGCCCTCCATCGTCTCCTACATCTTCGTTGGTCCCACCCAGCTCCACGCTTCCAGAGCACCCCCAAGTGTCTGTGCCTCCAGAGCACCCTCCAGAGCCCGCTCCTCCTGAGCACCCACCAGTCTTTGATTTCCCCAAGGCACCCTGAGGCTCCTGATCCGCCATGGCTCCCTGATGCTCCTGACCCGCCATGACTCCCTGAATCCCCTGATCCGCCATGGCACCCTGAGGCTCATGATCCGCCATGGCTCCCTGAGGCTCCTGACCTGCCATGGCTCCCTGAATCCCCTAATCCGCCATGGCTCCCTGATGCTCCCAACCCGCCATGACTCCCTGAATCCCCTGATCCGCCATGGCACCCTGAGGCTCATGATCAGCCATGGCTCCCTGAGGCTCTTGACCTGCCATGGCTCCCTGAATCCCCTGATCCGCCATGGCTCCCTGAGGCTCCTGACCCGCCATGGCTCCCTGAATCCCCTGATCAGCCATGGCCGCCTGAATCCCCTGACCCGTCATGGCCACCTGAATCCCCTGATCTGCCCTGGAGGCCTCCCTTGTCTCCGCCCTGTTCTGGCCCTGCTCTAGCCTCCAGGGAGCCCGCTGCTATGGCGCGAGACGCGCCTTCTGGGAGCGATATCTGTTACGTGTTGGTTTCTGTTTAGTTCCGTTTTGCCCTCTTTTGGTTTATTTCCTGTCATTAGTTAATCATTGTTTATTCAATGCACCTGTTTTGTATTAATAATCTTGTTTGTTCCTTTGTTTCCATTCTTTTATAAGTTCTGTGTTCTCCCTTAGTCTTTGTCTGCTGTTAAATGTCATTTGGTTTGAATTGTCTTCCCTGCCTGTGATCTGTGTTACCTGTTTGGTTTATTAAAGACTCTAATTTTGTGAATTCCTCGTCTCCTCGTTCCTGGCTTCCGTGCCTCCCTGTGATACCCACCAGTTAAAGTCATATTTAGTGAGCTGCTAATATTAATTCCCAGCATATGTGACTTTGGCAAAAGACATGCAAATTTGATTTCTTAATTGAATTGGTCATTTCCGGCATATTTCGCTGTCATTTTAATTCCTCAAAATGTTTTGATGAAAAACTATTTATTTTGTTTATAAGGCTGCAAGGGAACCAATAAAAAATTCAATTTCTCATAATGATGACAAATTTGCCCATTCTGAGGAAATTTGTGAAGTGTTAAATCTCTTAATTCACCTAATTAGAGACAGGTTACTGTGAAATACTGTCATCAGAGAAAACCGATTTCCTTGTGTTTAATGGAATTAGCTGAAGATGAAGTCCTCTAACAAAGGCCAAGTAAGAAGAGAGACATAAAAGATTGTGGAGTGGGGGAGAGAATATTTTAGCACTAATAAATGCTGAATACAGACTTTTTTTTGCCTTTGTGCATTTATTTTAAATCAGCAGTTAACACACAAAAAAACTTATTTCATCATTCACTCATCCTCATCATTTCAAACCTGTATGGCTTTCTTTCTTACGAGAAACAGGAAAGACGATATTATGAGAAATGTCTCCGTGTTTTTCATCCATACAATGGAGGTCAGTGGTAACCAAAACTGTTTGGTTACCAATATTCTTCAAAATATATTTTATGTAAGTAAGGTAAGTAAATGATGGTAAGGTAAGTAAATGATGACAATTTTCATTCTTGCATGAATTATCCTTTAACACACAAAGTGAGAACTATAACAGCCATGAAAATTATTCTTAGAGCAACTTATCACATTCCAAACAAGCTCAATATTTATGTAATGTTCAAACATGGTGTAATATATTTAAATAAAACTGTTCCAATAAAACACACTAGACAAACATCTGTTTTCTTATCTAGTTTCTTATGTACTGGCTCAGTTTTAGGATCAAATTATTCAAGCATGACATTATGCCTGATACAATTACAAAGTCTTGCATGGGGGGAAGATTTGAAAAAGAAATACAAATTATAAAGCACAAAATAAGAGCTAAAATAAAAATATTTAAAAAGTGTACACATGTACAGATAATTAATTTCTGCATTAAGAATACTATGTCTTGCTTTGATGTGACACTGGACCAGTCAGATTTTGAACTATTTATTCCATAAAACAGTCTGCAGGATTTTATGGACAGTTCCACATACGGAGAATGTTAAGGCTCTTACTGTTTCTTTGAAAAGAGAACAAAGATATACACTTTGTTCTGACCTAAAGGTTAAACTTGCACAGGTCCCAGTTTTTGGGTAACAGCTCATCTGGAGACAGCAGGAAAACATTTATATGTGTAAAAGGCACATTCCATACAATGAAAACTAGGAATGTTAGATACAATGTACAGTTACCTTCCCAAAAACGAATCTTCCATTAAACAGTGCATGCACTGATGCCTTTTAGCCTTTAACAGCCCCTATCATGAGTGGTCTGGACATGACGCATGGCTGAATATCTTCAGGTGCTCTATCAAATAATGAGTAATGTGCTTTGAGAGCATAATGGTTTATGCCCAGTGTTTTTCCTCTTCAGTTTGAGGCAAATGGCTCCAGTCTGATAAATTGTATGACATCTTACAAGGATAAAAACAGAAAATGCAACCTTACCTTACCCATTTTGGATAATATATTATGTTTGGTTTATATGGATACACTTTTCTTTGTGTTGATTCTTTTTTTCTGCCACAGTGACATTAAAGGCAATGTGTTACAAACATATTCTGTGTTTAAAGAAAGTTAATCTCAAATGACAGCACTTGTGGCACAGTGTTGAATACCAAAAAAAAAAAAATGGTAACACTTTATAATAACGTCCAGTTATAAGTAATTTATAAGTGATTAGTTAATGATTAACTAATCGTTTACAAAACATTCATAAGCAATTAATAAGTGATATGCTAACAATTTGTGTATGTTTTGTTAATTCATTTAAAAGTCATTTACAAGTAATTCGCTAATGATGAACTAATCATTTACAAAACATAACTATACATTCACAAATGATTAAGTAATATGCTAACAATTTATAAATCTGTCATAAGTTATCTTTAAAAATAGCATCATGAAATAATCAAACAGATCCTTAATGGTTAATAGTTAATAGTTTATATATTATTAATCACTTATAAATCATTGAAATGTCAACATTGTACTATTATCTCAATGAACATTATAAATCATTTACAAAGCTTTCTGCATCCCCTAATCTAAAGTGTAAACTACTCATCAGTTGTAAATGTTTTTTTTAAATGATTAGTTCATCATTAGCTAATTACTTGTAAATTACTTTTAAATTAATTAACAAAACATACACAAATTGTTAGCATATCACTTATTAATCGCTTATGAATGTTTTGTAAATGATTAGTTAATCATTAACTAATCACTTATAAATTACTTATAACTGGACGTTATTATAAAGTGTTACCAAAAAAATAAATATATATATATATATATATATATATATATATATATATATATATATATATATATATATATATATATATATATATTTCCTTGTAAAGTTCAAAGGTTTGAGGTAAATTATTTTCTGGTGTTTTATTTATTTATATAAATGTATACCTTTACTCAGCAAGAATGCATTTTTATTAAACAACACAATAATGTAATTAGTAATAATAATTAATAATACTTATTTTATAATAACAATTATATATATATATATATATATATTTTAAAATCTGCATCCTGGAATGATTTCTGAAGGATCATGTGACAATGTAGACTGAAGTATAATGGCAGCTGATAATTCAGCTTTGCCATCACAGGAATAAATAACAAAAATCTAAATATTACTGTTTTACTGTTTTTAATCAAATACATTTGGCATTGATAAGCACAAGCGAATGTGTGTATATCCAATTATACAATTTCATGACCATTAAAGTATAAGAACACCTCTACAGATCAAATAATTTACAACCATTATGTGGTAGAGCACACAAGCTCACAAACTGGCACAAGTGAGCACGTGTAAAAAATGCCTTTCCTCAGTTGCAACTCACAATTGAACTCCAAACACAAGAACACAAACACAAAACTTTTTGTTCTGACCTTCATCAACTTTTTTTTTATTACTTATATTTTTTCGTGTGTGTGTGTGGCTGAACAGACACAAGTAAGCGGCACATCAATAGGCGCAATGCCGAGTGTCAGTCGGAGTGGTGTAAAGCGGGCTGCTATTGATCTCTGAGACAGTGGAACGCGTTCTTTAGAGTGATGAGTCACGCTTCTCCATCTGGCAGTCTGATGGATGAATATGGGTTTGGCCAATGCCAGAAGAACCCTACTTGCCTGAATCTACTGATTCAACTGTAAAGTTTGGTGGTATATAACGTCAATAAAGACCTAGACTCTAGATTCTAGGAAAGTCTGTTATGGCAAATTCATGTCTAAATTGACTAGATTTCAAAAGATTTAACAGACACAATTAACCAGAAACAATACATTTTCACAGTGTGAGCTCGACACAAAGACCAAAATAGATGGTATCTGATCTGGCACAAAATTACAGAGATGGGATTTATTTATTTAAGTGTTTGCAGACAGTATTGAAGCCGTCTGAAATATGCTGTCTTGTCATATCAGTGAGTGAATATTTTTTTTTACAACAATAAAGATTTGTATAAGATGTTGTATTGTTACAACAATAAAGAGGAACTTCCATGTATTTATAAATCTGAGGTGGTCAACAACTGCAATTAAATATGTGTGAAAGAAAGTGTTTCAATATATCTGTGATTTTCAATCTAATGATCTATATTTGGCATTGTAAGTGCTTGAAATAGATAACCAAACACAAACACCACATCTCCAAAACCAGACTCTTAAGTAGCAAGTTTTTGGTGCAAATGTAATGCAGTAGAAATGTACAGAATAGTCAAGCTCAACATTAACTGCATAAAGGACTTAAGATTTATATTTGTGAATATTTATAGAGTGAATAAAGCAGTGTCAAGCAACCTTTGTGAATACTACATCATTATAAAATGACATTCATTTCAAGACCAACTTCAAGACCATTTCTATTAGAAATGAATATTACATTGAACCTTCAGTTAGCAAACTTTAATTTTCTCACAACATGAAAGGCTTCAAAAGCAGGAAAGTTTCATAAGTAAAGAGGACCGCTTACAGCCCACTGGCAGCAATTATGTACATCCCTAGTGACAGGTGATTTCATGGAGCTGTAGTTAATCTTATTTGCAGTGGGGTGCAATTGAAAAAGCCCAAGTAAATCCTTTAATTGGCTCTGTTTGTTAGTCTAGTTTCAGTTAGGCAGAAAGCCTATGTTTGTTATCGATATAAAAGCTTATCTCATCCACGGAGGAATGAAGAGCAATTACTGGAGGTGTGATGAGTCTGGCATTCAAGCACTGGATACTCGAGATTCCCACAATCACGTATTCAGTGACGAATAACTTATGAAAAAAACAACAACGATATTTTCTGAAAAGTTTCATTAATTTTTCTGAAAAGTTCAGAAAAATGTTTGTATATACATGTGTGTGTATGAATATGCTGCCTGTGATACTTTTCCCACAAAAGAACAGCATTTATTACAAATAAATCTTTAACATATCTTTACTGTTACTTTTGATCGATGTAATGTATTTGTGCTGAATAAAATAATCATAATTATACTGACCTTAAACATTTGAACAGTGGTGTATTATTATTTTTTTTTAAAGTAGTATCAGACTAACATGCAACAGGTAACATATAGATAAACTAGTTTTAGTCACCTGACAAATATTGTTTAATATGCATAAACCAACCTGACTACACTCATCATTAACAAAAGTTCCCTTCCAGGAACTTCGAGCTACGTCCGAAGACGCTATGGGAACGCCATCAGCGTAACCGGCGCTCTGAATATTATTTACAACCAGTCTAATGGATGGGCGAGGCGTCACGGGCGGGGTGATGTCACGACCAGGAAGTATATAAGCACGTGCGGCGGAGCCCGCGTCAGCTTTCTGTCATTCAGCAAGCGCTCTGTGTGTTGTCAGTCTGATTCTTTGTCTTGTGAGTCTTATTTGGTGTTGTCTGTCTCAGAAAACTTAGGAGAACATGCCTAAAGCTAAGGCAAAGACTAGGGGCGAGCCCCAGGACTTCGGAGGGCGACCCCTACTGGGGTGGAGCGGCTCACACCGCGGCTCACGGTGACCGTCTCCCTTCGGTGCCCTCCGGGGATTTGTTCCAGGGCAGTTCCCGGGCACAGCAGGTCCCAGCGAGCGTTATTCTCAGGTTCTACTGCCTGTGACTTCAGCGGGCCTGAGAGACTCGCCTCAGCCGCCAGATTACGCGTCTCCTGTCGGTGCGCCGCAGCAAGACAGCGGTCTGGCCGCTTCTCTAACATCAGAGGTCAGTCTCGAGAGACTGATTCCCTTAGTAGATCGTTTGGCAGCCTGGCAACGGCTGCCAAACGTGTCTCTCTGGGTCCTGCGGGCGGTAGAGGCTGGCTATTCCATCCAGTTATCCATCCAGTTATTCCACACATAGAAGACAGTCCAAACCAACATTCCTTTGTCTAAAGAACATGCCTTCGTTCTCCTTAGAACTGCACAAAGACTTTCTTCTCCATATGCACATAAAATCATCCTAAAAGGACATTTTTATGTTGTACCCACATATCATGTTTTAATCAAATAATATGTATGTCTTTTTAATCATTATTGAATAGCTCGAGCCTTAAAGATAAATATTGCATATTTAGTATGTATGAGCTTGAAAATCCATGCTTTAAGTGTTTCTTCCAATCAATTCTTTGTCAAATGCATCATAGTCTTATTATATTATTAAGGGAGAGCGAGAGAGTGAGTGTGTGTGTGTGTGAGAGAGAGAGATAGAGAGAGAGAGAGAGAGCATGAGAATTTCCTCTCTGAGACTGTGCGTCTCTCAAGTGTTTGACAGCAGCGTCTCTAAGTAGTGAAACTTTAAAGACAAGGTAAGCGATTTTCAAAAACGTTTTAGAAAACTGAGTTGGGGCCAAGTACCAAAACAAATTTGTAGCCAATCAGTAGTAAGGGGCTTGTCTACTCATGAGTGAAGGAGAGAGCGTTCAGTGAACAGCCGAGCCGAACAACAGAAAGATAGAGATGGCGGATGTAAGATATCAGAGACTGAATCAGACAAAGTGAAGAGGCGATCAGAACATTGAAACCTGAGGAGCTGGAATTCAGAGAGGCTCCAAGAAACAGAATGTAATAAATCTGTCCAGATTCGAGCACCAGCTAGTCTGAAGAAAGCCTAACCTGCAAACCTCTTTCACAAAACAGCTTGCAACATTGAGACGAAGGAGACTTTCAAATTTGTTGCAAGTAATCAAGACTGATGTTCAAAGAAATGGCCGTCACATGTAAACCTGTGATAGGAAATCACCAGCTACAGACTCTCTTTTGCGGGTCTTCCCCATACAAGACAAAACAGACTTGAATTCCTTTCTCTAAAGAACACGCCTTCGTTCACCATAGAACTATACAAAGACTTTCTTTTTCATATGCACATAAAATCATCCTAAAATCATCCAGAACCCCATATTATGTTTGTAAGCCACATATTATAGACTATCCATATTTTAATCACTCATTGTGTATGTCTTGCTTTTAATAAGTATTGAATAGCTTAAGCCTTAAAGGGTAGTATTCATGTTTAGTATGTATGATTTTAAAATTTCATGCTTTAAATGTTTCTCCCAATCAATTCTTTGTCAAATGCATCATTTACATTTACATTTTACATTTACATTTATTCATTTAGCTGACGCTTTTATCCAAAGCGACTTACAATTGCTATATATGTCAGAGGTCGCACGCCTCTGGAGCAACTAGGGGTTAAGTGTCTTGCTCAGGGACACATTGGTGTCTCACAGTGGATTCGAACCCGGGTCTCTCACACCGAAGGCATGTGTCTTATCCACTGCGCCATCACCACCCCTTATGGTGGTCCATCATGGTCTTGTTATAAGAAGTATACTTTGCAAGAGCCTGTAAAGTTCAGACCTCTGACTGAACAGATAACAAGTTGATTTATGATTTGGTGGAGACACAAAGCAACTCCCCAAGCAATGACAGTATCTAATTGGTCAAGACATCCAGATGGGACGGTCTGAAAGCCAAGTTTAAAAGCTCAGGACACCATCTTTTATTGCTCTTACTTACTCTTTTCAAAACTCTTTGTGCTTCACTTTTTGCCACCGCGTGCTGCTCTTTGAGCGTGCTCTGGCCCACATGCCAGCTGCTACCGCAATGGAAAGAAAACCAACCTAGTCTCGTTACATCCTTTTATTCTTTTACTTTAGTTTCTTTTCTTTCCGTGGAGTTTCGTGTTCTAATGTAAGTTTGCTACAAAGTCCAGCTCCGACTGCACTCGCTTCAAACTTCGACCAGACCAACTCCGCATCCTCATCCAACGCCCAAGACCTCACTTCAAAGACTACTGAACTTCCAGCCAATCAGACACTTCGGGGAACCCCCTGTCTGCAACGAGACACAACCCCGTTACACAGGCAAAGCAAGCAAGTACCTCCAGATTCTAACTGAATCAGGTGCAGTTAATATAAATTTTAGCCTCATTGAGAAACTCAAAGCGAGGGTTAAATAAGTGATTGATGGTTGTTCAGGTCTATGCAATTGAACATATTGCTGTAAACTTGGAATTTCACATTTTCATTCTCTTAAACTCATCCTCACTTTCTCTCTTTCTGCAATGTGTGAATGTGTGAATGCTTTTGTTCATGTTAGATTAGTTTATGTCTTAGGTTTATATAAATAAAATCTGATTTATATTGAAAGAGAAGTATCTTGTGTTTTCTGCTCACAAGTTGATGTCTTAATCTGCCGATCTAGTTACAATGCTGTTTAATAGTGTTTTCACTATATTTTGGATTTTAATATCCAGTGCAGAGTTTGTTATACGGCTCGCTCAGTGAATCGCCGTAACACTGATTCTGTTCAAATCCCTATAGAATCATAAATGATTCCCTTTGAGCTAAATTAAACTATTTATTTAAATTACATATTAATATTACTTGTATTACGCTTACACAGATAAAAAACAAAAGAGGAAAATGTCTGTGGAACGATAAGACAAGAAGTAGGACCCATGTAAATATTGGATTGGATCAGCTTTCCAGCGCTGGAGAGAACTCAAGGAGCGGAAGGCCTCTGTTCGGACGCAGAGGTTGATTAGTTTCTTCCCGATAGGTGAGTCTGTTCTGCGATGTTCTGTTCTGTTCTGTAATTACGTTGAAGAGGTCACACTTGACATAGGCTCCATCTCATCTTCTCCTCCAAGGTCAAAATCGTCCGACATGATTGTTTTACCTTGTAAACTCGTTGAGTTGTAACTCTCTTTTTTTGTAAACGGCGTTTGACTTAGTATTTGCACGTTTAACTTGTAAACACTGGCTTGGTACTTTCGCCTACGTCAAGTGTGACCTTTGCAACAGGCAAGCATTTGTGTTTTTTAATGACCGATCATTTCACTAGATAAGACCCTCATTCATCATCTGGTATCGTTTATAGCCCTTTGAAGCTGGACTGAAACTGTAATTTTGACCTTCAACCATTTGGAGTTGATTGAAAATAACTATATGCTCTGTAAAAAGTGATGCTGACTTAACTTTAAAAAATTGAGGACACCTGTTTCCTTAAAATTATTAAGTAAATAATAATTGGAAAAAAAGTTAAGTGACAATTGACAATTCGCTTAACGTATAATTTTTTTTATTATTAATTACTTAATAATTTTAAGGCAACGGGTTTCTTCAATTTTTTTTTGTTAAGTCAACTTACCACATTTTACAGTGATAAGAAATCTATTTATGAAATATTCATAAACCAGACTCAACCAGAGTAAAACAAGCAAGGTTTCACAAAAGTAAACTATTTCATTGTGTTTGGGGCAAATATCTGCACTCCTTGAATGCCGAATTTGGGGGCTGTAGCTAACTGCTGTAATCACTGTAAAAAAAAAAAAAATTGTTTCATCTTAAAATAATTTGTTACCCCGCTGACTTAAAATTTTTAGTTTAGTCAACTAAAATATTCCAGTTGTCCCTAAAATTATTATTATTATTTACTTTTTTTTTACAGTGTGGATAAAAATCCTAGAATGTTTTCATCAAAAACCTTAATTTCTTTTCGACTGAAGAAAGAAATACATAAACATCTTGGATGACATGGGGGTGAGTAAATTATAAGGAAATTTTAATTTGAAAGTGAACTAATCCTTTAAGTCACCAGACTATTTGCTCAATCTTCTCGGTAGTTTAGACCACGATGGAAACGCAGACAGCAACAGGTCTGGGGGAAAAAATGTTCCTGGGACATATTGTTCCAGGTAATTTCGGTGGAAAAGCGGCTTATGTTTCACAGAACTAATCGTTGCCTGGGTTGCGTAGGCTACGTATATGTGGGGCAGATCTATCAAAATAGGGGCAAGACCCTTTTGGGGTAGGGGCGTGTTTGTTTTGGTGATTTCAAATATCAACACTGGCATCCAGAAATCGCTTACCCCCTGCCTTTAAGTTCATTTTATTCAAGAACAGCACTGTTGTAACCTCGCTTGTGAGAAATGTGATGTAGTTTTTAAGTTGCTAAACTATTTTACTGATAAAATCATCAGAGTAGCACTAACAATATTATATGTTTCCATGTGTGCAAACAGTGTATGTGTCCGTCTGTAAGGGAGAGAGATCTGTTAGTACTAAAAAACAATCCAAATTGGGTTATTTTTAACCCAGTTTTTTTCATAGTGCATGTATTATACATCAACTTTCTTAGTCAATCACCTGTGTCTCTTCTAAGACTTGTTGTACTATGAAAGACCTCAGCTCTTTATACAAACTGATATATTAAGCAATCTTCTCTGCTGATCACGTCACTCTAGTAAAGGCCTTTAGCAAATCGAAATACACACCTTTCATGTGTTTTGATATTCTTAAGTAATCACCATGCCCACAAATCAGGTGAGCGAAAACGTCAGCCGTGGGTCGCCATAGCGAGGCGATAACAGAGATTGATAACGGGTTTAACGTAGCAGGTCTGGGTCCCTGATCTACAACCCCAAGACCTGTGGGATGAAGACACACAAAAGCGAAGGCCCAAGCTGGCGGGCGGCCGCAGTAATTGAGAGGAGATGTATTTATAGAGTGGCCTGCTCAGCATCCAGTGCCGTCTGTAAATCTGCAGGGAGCTAAAAGGAAAAATGTCACAACCCAAGGACAGGACCAGGCAGAGGGGTGTCCTGAACAGTGGCAGCAGGTAATAGGAGTGTCAGTTTTCCCCAACACTGCCTTCGCAGGGGAAGAGAACATAAGTAGAGTGAAGCTGGGTGAGAGAAAAAAAAATTACTGAATAAGTGTTTATTCAGCTTTTTGGCAGGTAAACAAAATTTGCTGCATGTGGTAATGTTCCAATTAACTGGCTTTTTTTAAGAATGCAATATGACTAAATAAACCTTACTGCATTAGGTTACACCAAGTCCTTAAGGGTCAGAAAGAGTTAAAATAAACTCCTTCTGCACATTTTCACTTTTGACAATATAATAGATCAAACCTGTATCATTATTTAAATACCCTAAGTTTTTCTATGACAGTGATAAGAGTATGCAGGCTGTACTTCTTGTATTCGGGCATATTTTGTGCCCATGTTGCTATGTAACATTTGACATTTCCTATGATTAATTGCTGAATCACTTCCACTCACTTTTCCTACTTTGAGCATAAGGATAGAAATCCCTAAGAGATTTATTGACTAAGGCTTATGAAGCTGCTTTTAGCCATTATGGAGTAAAAAATATATGTAAACTTTTAAAGTCAGCATGAAACTGAAAGTGCAAACATCTTTTCTTTGATGAACGTCTGATTGAAACAGCTTCTCTGATGAGAAAATGGATCTTGTTTAGGAATTGATTTGATTGTTGTACTGTTGTCTATCTTTTGATAAGTGATGCAGTTTCATGTGAGTGACAGTTTGCTGGAGAGGAGTGATTATTGTCCTGTCCTCACATCAGTGTACACACCATCAAGACAGAGATGTTGTGAAAGTGAGGGAACATTTATTTTTTTTATTAAATATTATATGCACAAATACATCATTTAGAATAAATGTTGCAATATTTCATAAAACTAAGAATTTAGATTTTTATTTCTTAGTTACTTTAACCACTGAAATTACAAGAGCTGCTTCTCATTTATAAGTAGGCAGAGACATCTATTTTTAGCATTTTAGCATATATTTACCTAGCTATTAGTTTTTAAATCAACATTTTTTATTTTTATTTTGTTGAAATATTTTGATATCTGTGAAGCACATTGAGTGGCTTTGAAAGGCAGACATTTTGAGATGACATGACACTTCTTGGAGACCCCCTGCTCTTCTTTATGGAATAAACTATATATTTTTCCACATTTTTACATCTCAGTAACCAAAGACCGCATTCATGTCTGCCAGAGAAACAAACAAACATGACTGAGTGCACCTTTAATGAAAAAGAAAGAGAGCTAGGAAAAATACAAGCTTGAATGCTGCCTTGGTTAGGGAGCGAAACAAAACTTAGTACCTCAGGTAAACCTATAATCTTATTTTCCAGGAGCAGCTAAGCACTTAAAAACACAAATGCTAAAAAAATTATAATGCTGGAGTAAAGTACTGAAGTGTTTTGTGCCCCAATAATCTGTGTATGAGAATAAATCCTCGCATCATATAAATGTCCTTTTTAACTTCCCAACTTGTCAACAGCGTGTCTTTGAGGGCTGCCATATCTGTTCACGCTCCTGAATCTAGTTCACCTTTATTTCTCTTGTCTGCCCTGCTTAGAAGACTCCTTGAGGATATATTTTATTCTCTTAGCCTTCACTAAGCAGCTAGTTTCAAAACCCAGCTCTGTTTTTGGCTAACATATGATTAATTAGCATTGTAAAGCAGCAAATTCACCCTTCGGCTGGCTAAGACAGATTGGAAACCGACACTTGAGAATTTCATTGTTTGTGATTCAGAAATTTGGGTATTAACCATTACAGAGGGGAAAAAAAGGGTTTGGAGGAGTCTCATAAGAAAAGGGACTGCATGTCTGTGTTAGCTATAGGGAAAGCCCTAATGTATTGTCACACTGCACTGTTGAAAGAACACGTATTTTCTGTGGGTTACAGTATAACAAATTAGTCTTGAGATCAGTGATCTCTCTGGGCTTACAAGTATTAAAATAAAGCTCTGCACAACAATAACTTTTACAGTCAACATATCACTCTCATGTGCTTGTAAAGCTGTTAAACCTATCAGGACAAAACATTCCTTAAAACAACATTTGTTCTTAAATCAACAATATGTTCTGAAAAAAAAAAAAAAACTATTGCATTTGTGCTGAAGACTTAAATATAAGAAAAGAAGTTTAAAGTCATGATTTTACTGGTAATGGATCCTGCTATAAAAGAAAGAAAAAAGGATGCATATAATAGAGATGCACAAACCAAGGCCTGTGGACCAAAGTTGGCCTGTGATGACCTATGATGTGACCTGCTATGCCATGTCACAAGACGGGGTGAAAAATAAGAACAAAAATAAATAAATAAACAAACAATTCCACAGCAGAATATCTTGACTCTTATTTTGTTTTTGCATTGAAATACAGATAATATACAGTACCTTGCGAAAGTATTCATATCCCATCATGTTTTATGTTGCTGCCTTATGTTAAACCTTTAAAAAAAAAAAAATTCACACATCAATCTACACTACATACGCCATATTGACAAAGCAAAAACTGAATTGTCACAACTTCGTAAATGTATTAAAAATAAACTGAAATAAGTACATTGCATAAGTATAATTAAATATTTAGCTGAAGCACCTTTACAGTCTCAAGTCCTTTTTTGTTTTTCTCATCAGCATTTGGCAATTATCTGCCATTTTTATCCTCACCTCTTCACCTCTCAAGGTCTGTCAGGTTGGGGGCAGATGCATATTGTCAGGTTTCTCCAGAAATATTTGACTGGTTTTAATCCCAGGCTGTGGCTGAGCCACTCAAGGACATTCACAGAATTGCCTTTAAGCCACTCTTGCTGTGTGTTTAGGTTCATCGTCCTGTTGGAAGGTAAACCTTCTGCCCAGTCTGAGGTTCTGAATGCTCTGGACTGGATTTCTGGGGTCGATGGTATCGCCGGCGATACCAGCTCGGTTTTTTTAAGATCAGTGCAAAAGACACTAAAAATACTTTTTTTTAATTTTGTTAATTTTGGTCACACAAATAAGTGTTATACATCAATCGAAACTGTTAAGTGTCTACTTTTTTTGTGTACACTCACGATTACAGCAAAACTTTGTGGTTTTGGGAAAAAAGAAAACAAACAGGGAACGTCACTAAAATGAAGTGTAACTCAGTGAATACTCAACACAGAAACATGGGAGTTATATCTATAGAAAGCTTGAAGTGTCTGCTTTTAAACGAAGTAAGTCTTATCGCAAAAACTTTCTGTGATAGTTATCCGTATGAAACTAACACGATGTTCAGTCTGTCCCATCTACCTCATTATTTCTAATGTGATCCCGCCCCCTCGCGGCACGAGCCATTCACATGTAAATAACCACGTGAGCCGCGTGCACGTGGAGACGCCCAACATAAAGAGTCAGGAGACGTTCATCTCAGCTATACTGTTCGTTTCTGGAATACGCGCTGAGTAAAGGCTGGATTTCCCTCAAACTAAGAACAAGAGTTCATCCAGAAGAGGAGATCGATCTGATGAGTAAGTAATGTTTATTTTTTGCATTAGTTAACGTGTTATTGTGACAAACTTGAACACGTTGGGTTTAGTTGGGTTTTTTTTCCCAAACGACAACATGATGCATGCTACCATCTAAGAATGTTTAGAAGAATGTTTAATGTTCACAAATAGATTTAATAGCGTGCTAAACAATAATAATTTGTTTCTCAGATATAAAATATCCTTTTTTATATATAGTACAAAGTACATCCTTTTGTACTACAACGCATGCGTGAGTCTATGGCTTTAAAATCTTGAAGTTTATTTGTAGAATTTAAAACTATTGTATTAAACTGCTTTAAGCTATTTTGTCTTTCGGCAAAGAGAGGCTAAAGCGAGTAAAAGAGGTCTGTCAGGAAGAGACAGGCCAGTGAATACTGATGCCCCATATTTGAGCTTCAGGCAACTGTCATAATCTCACTTGAGTCTGAATGGCAGTTCAAAATTTTTGTTTACCAAATCATTCAAGCCCACAGGTCTTGCTCTGCAGGTATCAGGTACACACAGACACACACACACACACACACACACAAATCCCTCCAAACTTCAGAGTAATCCCAGAGGACAACTGTATTGTTACAGTTTTTAATCCTTGAATTGAAACATTGATACTGAATATGCATAAAGCTGTGAAGTAAATATCCAGAAGCCATGTTAAAATTCAAATATTACAGTCTCTCACGGAGGATAGCCAGTCTAAGGAAAGCTCTGTCTTTTTTATTCCTACAGACAGCATAATGAGACCATTGTGATATAGCTAGTCAAGGTCAAACACAAATAGAAATCCAAAAATATTCAGGAGGCAGGTGTCTCCTTGTTCCTCTAATGAGAACTCATGTTCTTCTGAGATAGAATCAGGTTAGACACAGGAACCTTATCCCAAAAACAAAACAAAAAAGATCATACAGAACAGGAGAGTAAAGGGGCATTGTATAAATATTTATCTGCCATAATGAGTGACTCAAAACTTTGTAGAAGGTCAATAAAGTGCTTCAATTTGACTGTGAAACATTGGAAAACACCAATTTGTTAATCAAATGCTTGAAATATTAGTCCTCTACATTCTGGTAGTCCAACATAATCTCATGAGAACTATGGTGTTTGGCCATACACCAAATCCATTATTTTCCTACCACCCCCAACGTGTTTAGCTTTTATGTATAGAAATGAAAACTATAGTTCCCTTGGGTAACTGAAGCTACAATTATAAACTGAAACATACCTATTTGTATGTTTAATAGGGCTCTATAGCGTTACAGAACCCTTGTAAATATTAAGCATTAAATTAACTGCAGTCAGCAACTTATTTGCTTGTGCTGCATTCATGTAAACGTAACATACAAGAGACGTCATGTGATTCAGTGCCGCGATATTATTACTGTGAAGTTCTTAATTATTTGCTTAGAAGTGAAGAAAGTGACATTTAGAATATGTACATGATATCAATATGTGCTATGCACTTTTCTCTCAAAAACAAAATAAATATAAAAATACACTTATGATAGTTTCCTTCTGAAGTATATTTGAATATATATATATATACACTCACCTAAAGGATTATTAGGAACACCATACTAATACTGTGTTTGACCCCCTTTCGCCTTCAGAACTGCCTTAATTCTACGTGGCATTGATTCAACAAGGTGCTGAAAGCATTCTTTAGAAATGTTGGCCCATATTGATAGGATAGCATCTTGCAGTTGATGGAGATTTGTGGGATGCACATCCAGGGCACGAAGCTCCCGTTCCACCACATCCCAAAGATGCTCTATTGGGTTGAGATCTGGTGACTGTGGGGGCCATTTTAGTACAGTGAACTCATTGTCATGTTCAAGAAACCAATTTGAAATAATTCGAGCTTTGTGACATGGTGCATTATCCTGCTGGAAGTAGCCATCAGAGGATGGGTACATGGTGGTCATAAAGGGATGGACATGGTCAGAAACAATGCTCAGGTAGGCCGTGGCATTTAAACGATGCCCAATTGGCACTAAGGGGCCTAAAGTGTGCCAAGAAAACATCCCCCACACCATTACACCACCACCACCAGCCTGCACAGTGGTAACAAGGCATGATGGATCCATGTTCTCATTCGGTTTACGCCAAATTCTGACTCTACCATCTGAATGTCTCAACAGAAATCGAGACTCATCAGACCAGGCAACATTTTTCCAGTCTTCAACCGTCCAATTTTTGTGAGCTCGTGCAAATTGTAGCCTCTTTTTCCTATTTGTAGTGGAGATGAGTGGTACCCGGTGGGGTCTTCTGCTGTTGTAGCCCATCCGCCTCAAGGTTGTGCGTGTTGTGGCTTCACAAATGCTTTGCTGCATACCTCGGTTGTAACGAGTGGTTATTTCAGTCAAAGTTGCTCTTCTATCAGCTTGAATCAGTCGGCCCATTCTCCTCTGACCTCTAGCATCAACAAGGCATTTTCGCCCACAGGACTGCCGCATTGTCTTGACCAGGACCACACCCCTAAATGCATCGAAGCAACTGCCATGTGATTGGTTGACTATATAATTGCATTAATGAGAAATTGAACAGGTGTTCCTAATAATCCTTTAGGTGAGTGTATATATATATATATATATATATATATATATATATATATACAGTATATACACTGTGTATATATTGTATATATACACTGTATATATATATATTGTTATTTTTGTTTGTATTTTGTATGCTTGACATGTGCAGGGTTTCATACGTCAACTGTATTTTTGTTAATAAAATAAATATCTTGTACAATGTGTGGTGTTACCAACTTTATTAATTGGTTGGAAAATGTCCTCACTGTGACATCCCTACTATGAATCTGAGCACTGAAAACATTATCGAAATCAGCATAATTGAAAACAGCATCGGTGTCAATGCAAACATAAAAATATGTATGCGTTTAGTTTAAAAATACAAAGGAAATAACTCTGGTTTGTCAGATTAGTAATAGTAAAACAGTATCTGCACACTCTAAAATATGGTTCTTTAAAGGTTCTTTACATGCAGTAATGATTTTATATAGAACTATAGCATTCTGAAGAACCCTTTTATGCCAAAATAGTTCTTTGTTAGAGTTTAGGGTTCTTTGTTCCCGCCCTTTTGTTTTTCAAATCTATAACTGTCAAAGCTCTTCATTACTGATTTTCTGGAGTTCAGTGATGCAACTTCACAGACTTTCAACACACTCTCAACAGGTAAATGATTTAATTCTTAAATTTAAATACATAATACTTTCAAATTGTAACCGGTTTCCAAACAAACATGTTCTTATCTTTTTGTTTAGTTTTTGGTCACATACAGCCTAAGTGTGCGCAGCTCTGCTAAGCTTCAGAAACTTCTCTCCTGTTCTCCACTAAGTAAAAGAGACAATGAATTTATAATTCATATTGTTAGACTTTTTAAATTATTACTTGGGTTTATGTATAAACATACCTAGTCACAAAAAATATTAAAACTATCCCATGACTTTTTATCACTTTTTTCTTTAAAGATTGTGAAGGCTTCACATACTGTCAATTTTTGCTTTTGGCCTTCATAAACATAACTGTTTTTACATAAACACATGGACACAACTCTAAACTCAGTTGTGTATTTCAGATGTATCACGTCTTCAGATGTGTCATCATCTGCAGAGAAAAATCACCACTTAATCACACCAAAATAATGTACTTAAAGGCATCATATTGATTGGAATGTGATTGCTTCACTGAAACTTTGTTTTCATCACATCTTCTTTTTGTTCTTATTTTGTGTTTTACTTTATGTATTTATTCATGTTCATTGTCAATTGTCATTCATTAATGTATTCAGCTAATAACGATTATTATAAGCACTGACAATGTCGCATGTCAATAAAAACATACTTAATTCACACAACATGCTGTTGTTGTGGTTATTGTTGTTATTGTTGTTGTTGTTTTAATGTGAAACGCTAACCGAGGCTACACTCTAAGATGCATCATTACTGATTTTCTGGAGCTCAGCCATCCAACTACATAGACTGTCAACACTCTCAACAGGTAAATCATTTCTTTCTTAAAATGTCTATAAATTATAACTTTCAAATGCTAATTGGTTTTTCTATGTCTTTTCTCTTTTTAGTTTGAGAGGACATGTGCGTGTGACCAGTTCTATTCAGTTAAGGATATTCTCCTCTTCTTCACTAAGTAACAAAAATATTGAATTTATGATCCATTTTGTTAGATATTTTTATTACTAGAGTTTATGCATAAACATATCCAGCTATCCCATGACTTTATATTAATTTTTCCTTTTAACATTGAGAAGTGCTCACATACTACGTTTGGCCGTCATAAACAATTGTTTTCAAATAAACAAATGAAAGGAGACTCAATTTTGCATTTTAGATGCTACAACCTCATCATCTGCAGAGAGAAACTGCCATTCAATCACACCAAATTACAGATAATGATTAACTTAAAGCCGTCATAGAGGATATTTTACTGGAGCTTGGTCTTCAATACACTTTTATGTTCTATTTTGTTTGACTTTTTTAAGCATTTATTTATGTTCAATGTCCATTGTCATTCATTAATGTATTCTACTGATAACTGTTGTTAGAACACTGTCATTTTTGCTACAATTTCATGTCAATAATTTAAAAAAAAAAGACTTGTTGTTGTTGTTGATTTGATGTAAAACCCTAATAGACACTTATAATATGAGATATTACAAGTATATTATCAGATATAAGATAGGTAAGATATAAGACCAGGCAGATAGAGGGGTAAAAAAAAACTATATTAATAAAAAATATATACAAATAATACTAATATTAATGAAGAAAAAAAAAACATTAAAAGGTTATTTATAACACCATTAAGGTCCTACATAGCATTTTCAAAGCATGGTTATGTATGGAACCCTATAAAAAAGGTTCTGTTTAGCACTAAAAAGGATTCTGCTATTGTTACAAGCCAAAGAACCCTTTTCTGGTACTGTTTAGAACCATTTTTCTTACGAGTGCACTTGAATCGATGTTGTGGGCCTTTATCACATTATGATGGTTGCAGCTACAACTGCCAGGTAAATGCAACTTTAATATAGCATGGCAGAAAATGTCAATATATTATTGATTGAACTTAGGCCGATGTGAGAGATGTCCACTGCAAACTATCTATTTAATACTGCCAAGTATTATGCAGTATAGGTGATTCAGCCCTGAGAAACACTGTGTACTTTAGAAATGTTTCAAGTAGTGGACGCTCATGCAACACAGGGTCAAAAGTAAGTAAAGAACAGCCAGCTCTCGAGAGCACTGCATGACTTCTGCTATATAATATAGCTTTAAGGGTAAGACTAACATTTTGTCTTAAATTCTTTTTGGTTTTGCGAGTGGAAGGAAGAATTTGCAGTCACATTGCACATTTCTATCTATCTATCTACATGTACAAAACCATTTTATAGAGAATATGAAGAGAATATAGACAAATATTGTTTGTTTCTGAAGGGTTCTTATTTACAATAATTTATAATTAAAAGCACATAGCACTTAGGCCAGTAAAATTACTGAAGACTTTGTGTATAACTTGGCAGGAATTGTGTTTTTGTCCCTGTACTGAAAAAAAGAGAAATCTTACGACGGGCTGTCACATCAACAAATTTGTATTGCACAGAATGTGTAGCTGCATGACCCAAGGGTCTGTGGGTTGTAGAGGAGGACAGGTGTGACAAATGCTTTGGCAGAACAATAGTTACTGTAGCAAGGGGAGCTGGTAGCCTAATGCATTTGGATGATTTGTAACCATTTTTTGTTAAGCCCAGATTCTTGTCTCGGGTCCAGTGGCATTACTACCAGAGTACTGCAACTACACAGGCCGATCTGATCTCATTTCAAACAATGTGAAATAGTGGGTAGTTGACGCATTACATGTCTATCTTTGGCCCGATAAATAGTCACAATTTCATTATTTCACAATTTTTAAATCACATTTTTGCCTTCATATTTTTATTTTAAATGGGACAAATTCATGCAGTGGGACAAACATATGAAGAGTTTATTTGCAAAAACAGATAACTCGGTTTTTATTAATTTTCTTAAATCATGTTTTTTTTTATTGTATTTTATTTTTTTCTTATTGTTATTGTGGTAGTTAGCTGTATTTTTTGTTATTATTATTTAATCAAAACAACCCAACTGCAGTTTGATTGACATTAACTGGAATGCAGGACAAAAAAAAACTGAACATTTTAAAAAATTTAGTTTTTTGTAAATAAACTCTTCATTTATTACCAAAACTGCATGAATAATACTTACAGAATAATTAGCAAAAAGCTGAAATACTTGAATATGGGGTTTCGCATGTCACAACAAATCATGTATACTTCACCAACTACCCCTGTATTCTCAAATTCAATTGTTATATCATTATTTGTTTACTTTACTTACTTTACTTTTGTCATTTAGCAGACGCTTTTGTCCAAAGCGACTTACAAATAAGAAAAAGTAACTAAAACTAAAAGTTACAACTCTATAAATACTATATACCCACATATTTAAGAAAATAAAGAAATTAAATAAAATTGACACATACATATAACAACATTTCAATAATAAACATATAAATGAAAAAACTAAAATAAAAAGCGATACTTCTATCCTTTGCCGGTGTTTGTTTGTATTTGGCAATTATATTGAATAAAACACGATTTTGATTTATGATTTATGGGATAACAGCATTTGCCAAAAGTGTTTTTACAATATTTTTTTATGTTTTAAAATGCTATTAAATTGAAACTTTAAAGGTGACGTTTATAAGATTTCTTATGTAAAATAGATTATTTTACCCACGTTAATTGTTCATTCATGGTTGTATCACCCCTAAAAGTGTAAGCATTGAGTCTCTCAGGCACTATCAAAACATTAGCTATGTTTTACATCCAAAGTTGTGAATTTAACATGAATTTTACAAAAATTTAATTGTTGCATAAAACATTTCCAAATAAAGCACATAGAAATTATTGCAAAAATAGGTGGATCCAAACATAGCCATTTCTTTCCAGCTCAACCAATAGCGAGAGTTTGGGGCGTGGTAATGTAGGAGGCTGAGCCAGAGGGTGTTTAGCCCGTGACTGACGTGTTGCATGTAAAAAAAACATTCAGATTCAGATTCTGTTACAAAAATGCAAGCTAAAAAGTGAAGGCTTGTATTAGCAGAGACAGACAATGGGGTAAAGCAGAGGTAAACATTGGAGGTGCTTGTACAAGATGGAGGAATTTGATGGAATGTTTGGGTTTCAATTGAGATGCTGAACTACAGGTAAGCTATCGGGTGTTTGAAAATGTGCTTTATTTTTTCTAATTCCACTAGGTGACACTAGTAGCGTTTAAACTGCTTACTTCACCTTTAAGTACATTAATTAATAAAGGAAGAATTAGTTCTCTGGCAGGTTGCATCACCCTGTTAACGGCTTGGCGTGTAAACTGTGTTAAGGCACTCCCTCAGCATTATAATGAGACAGAGCTCTAAACTGTGATTCAGCCATTGCAACACTTTGATTCTTTTCCTTTTTCAGCAATTCAAAGTTATATTTGAAGCAGTATCATGTTATACAACCTAATTTCAGCTGAGCTGTAGTGGTCACAGATGGTCTCACATTTGTCTGTAGAATACTTTAAAAGAGGTTCAAGCTGTTCAGAACCCATGGACACAAAACATACTTAAATCATCTCTTCTCTACCACTGTGCTTGAAGGGTGGTAAGAGGTGTTAGTAGTGATACAATGCATGATGGTGCATAATGACCACACATCTCTACTTTGGTTTGGTTTTATTCTTTTTTAAAGGAACATGTTTTCTCTTTGCTAGTCCCCTATGTACACCATACATTTTCAGTACTTTTTACATTCATACTGCCAGGAATAAATTAAATGTACCTGTACCAATGCCTGTAGATCCCTAAACGTAGGTGTGCTTTTTTGTAATTCCCTTCACTTTACACAGTCTAAACTTTAATTTGCTGGGTCTACCACTCATTGGAACCATGAAAACGTTCTTTAATGTTCTCTACTTATAAATTATCCTGAATTGTTATGGATTACAAATTGTCTGGGAACGGCCTCATAAGACAAATTGATGAGCAACAATATTTGCCGCTCAAATATTATCAATATTGCCTAAATTAGTAATAATACATTGCACTGTGTACCAATACAGAAATAGATTTATGCAGTGGTGCTTCTAACCAAACCATCATTTTGAATTAACAAAGTAGACCAGATTATTACTTTTGGACAGTGACACCCGCGGACTTTTTTTTACAATATTTACCTATTGATGGTATGTCACTTAACGGTCATGCATGGTCACGTAATGTCAATTAAGAGTTTCAGCAGCAAATTGTTTTTATCCGTTTGCAGTACCTCACCTCAAGTTTCCATCACATAGTATCCATCATAAATAGTATTAAAAAGAATTAATGTGTCCCAAATCGTAGTATGTTGAAATGAGGTTCCCAGATGGTTTACTATTTTTGGTGGAAATTTGAAGTGCAGATCCATACATGACTAATACTGCCCACAAGCCATTGCGTGTAAGACAAAGGGTTTGATGAGAACAACCAAATACAAATAAAAAGTGTTAAAGGGTTCATATGATGCTTTTTTAAAAATCATTATTTTGTGTATTGGTGTAACAGAATATGTTGACCTGCTTTAATGTTAAAAAACATTATTTTTCAAATGTATTTTTATAAATACATTTTTGAAAGTCCTCTATGCCCCGCCTCTCTCAAACGCTTCCTTTTCTTCAAAGTCCCTCCTTCCGACAAACGCAGTCTGCTCCGATTGGCCAGCTGGCACAGTGCATTGTGATTGGCCGAACACCACAAGTCGAGCCGGAAATGTAACGCCCTTTCCATAATTGCAAGCTTCAGCTTTCAAAATTAAAGTAAAAAAGTTAATAATGCAGTTAGTTTTACCATTAGTTAAAGCCCGAGAGGGGAACAGAGTCGCGTGACAGACACAGTGATGAAGCTCGGATGTGTTTGCACACAAGCCACGATTAAGATGATTTCTGATGTGCTATACACTCCGCTGCGATGTGACCATCTCTCTCTCTCATACACACAAGCCGCAATTAAGATGGCTGATGTGCTGAGATGTGACCCTCTCTTTCTCTCTCTCTCTCTCTCACACACACACACACACGACGCGCAAAACTCTGCATTTGAACAGTCAATAGCAAATACTTTAAAAACAAAACATCCAGTTGCTGATTTAGAAGCGCCAGATTGTCATAGCAAAGTCAGAATTGCCTCCTCTCCTAGCCGTACTTAGAAGGCGAGGAGCTCCGGTTCGAATCCCGTGTAACTACGGCCTGGTAAAACAGTTCAAATCTGCATAAAAGGAAGTTAAAATGGCACGGTTGCATCAACAAATACGTTTTTATACCAGTTTTGCATTTGTTAACACTATCGGGTAGGTTTAGGGATGGGTTTGGTGTAGGGCATATTTCCAACTCGATAGAGCATTAACTTTTAGGGACAGACCCCGGATATTTGAATTCTGAACCGCCACAGTACTTACCTGTAGCAACATAATAAAAACACAGCAATACGTACCTATATCAACATAATAAAATCACAGCAATACGTACCTATATCAACATTATAAAAACGTGCCAGGGTTCACATATTTAACCTGTGTTTTAGCACCACTCAGTGGACATTTCTCTTTGAAACTGCGGCGAAACTTGCAGTAAGGTACGTAAAACGGTGTCACACAGAAAGTGCACAGAGGTACGTATTTTTATGAGACCAGGTTGGAGAAAAGGGTTTGAGTGATTAACAATCAATATCTAACCTGATGAAAAAAATATTTAATGTTATCCATATGTTACATTTTACCTGCAACATTGTGAACTTTTAAAAAAATATGGTTGGTGATTGAAGGGATAGTTCACCCAAAAATGAAAATTATGTCATTAATTACTCTTCCTCATGTTGACATTCGTTCATCTTCGGAACACAAATTAAGATATATTGAGGAAACCTGAGAGCTCTCAGACCCTCCAGCAACACAACTGCAATTTTCTCAGGTCCAGAAACGTAGCAAGGACATCGTTAAAACTGTCAATGTGACATCAGAGATTCAGCCTTAATTTTACAAAGCTACGAGAATATATTTTGTGCGCAAAGAAAACAAAAATATCGACTTTATTCAAAAATTATTCTCCTCCTCATCCCGTCTGCGGCGGTGCGCCACCATTGTGGAAAGAATATCACGATGCATGCGCTTGCTTCCATATCATGTAAACAACACATGAGTGTGCTGACGCATGTGCGTGTTAACGTAAGTAGCGCTATGAACAGGCTTTGTTTACATGAAGCAGAAGCAAGCACATGCATTGATACTCTTTCCACAATGGTAGAGCACCTCTGCAGATGGGATGAGGAGGAGTTGAATTGTTGAATAAAGTCATTATTTTTGTTTGCTTTGCACTCAAAAAGTATATCCCTGATGTCACATGGACAATTTTACCGATGTAATTGCTATGTTCCTGGACCTGGGAACATTGCAGTTGTATTGCTGTCTATGCAGGGACTGAGAGCTCTCAGATTTCATCAAAAATATCTTAATTTGTGTTCCGAAGATAAATGAAGGTCTTACGGGTTTGGAACGGCATGAGGGTCATTAACTTTCCTCGCCAGCGTTTTTTTTTTTAAGTTGCCAGCCACCGCCAGCATTTTTGATGATTTTCACCTAAATTTGATGGCCCTCATAATATTTTCTGCTATGAATATATGAACATATTTTATATCAAAATAAAGAACCAAGCCTCTGCTTTTAATTAAAAAAAAAAAACTATTTTATTCTATCTTCATGTGTTTTATCACCACTTGGAATGCACATAGGTTTCATCAGAAATACAACATTTTGGACAAAAAACTGAGAAAAATGCATTTTTATCAAAGTAGTGCATTTTCAAGCAAAATACATTCAAATTTCATATTCTTTCACCTGTAAATAATTATATGAATAACTGAAATTGCATTCAATAAACAGAACAGACACAGACACGTTTATACACACATATAGGCTACATACATACATATACATACTGTACATACATACACAAACACATTATATATATATTTTTGGATAGATAGATAGATAGATAGATAGATAGATAGATAGATAGATAGATAGATAGATAGATAGATAGATAGATAGTCACGCACACATACACACACACACACACACACACATATTCAGATTGACAGGTTATCGGACCATACACAACTAGAGATGATTCTGTGCCTATAAAGGCATCTCTCTCACTGACTACTTCATCCTGATCAGAATCAAAATGGTCAAAACATGATCTACATATATATGACCTACATTTTCTCTAATCCTTCCATGTATGCCGATCGTCTTGTATTCAGACCCGTAAGACCCGTAAGTCCCGTAACTCATTCAGGACATGCGCTAGGGCTTTTCTTACCGTAATTTACCTAGAACGTGGATTGCCGTAAAAACTCGTCAATGGCAGGGAAGCGTTGTCCCTTAATTGACAAGATATCTCGTCAATGGCGGGGAAATATGAGGGTAATTAAAGACAGAATTTTAATTTGAATAATATTTATTGTACTGTACTGTGAGTTTTCACAGGTGTTTTGTCCATATTTTGAATTACACATCGCAATGTACTGTGTTGTGTAGTGTTTAGGGTTAAAGGAAATGTCCGAAAGCTTATAATGTCTGTTGATTTGTTTTCATGCACAAGGCCTTCCCTGAAATAGATGTCATCTGGAGGGGAGCATATGTTGCTCTAAAACCTTTAAATACCTTTCAGCATTCATAGTGCCTTCCAAAACATGCAAGCTGCCCATATCATATGCACTTATGCACCCCCATACCATCAGAGATGCTGGCTTTTGAACTGAACGCTGATAACACGCTGGAAGGTCTCCCTCCTCTTAAGCCCGGAGGACACGGCGTTGTTGATTTCCTACAAGAATGTTGGACTTGTCTGACCATAGAACACTTTTCCACTTTAAATGAGCCTTGGCCCACAGGAAACGACGGCGCTTCTAGACCATGTTCACACATGGCTTACTTTTTGCATGATAGAGCTTTAGTTGGCATCTGCAGGTGGCATGGCAGATTGTGTATACGAACAGTGGTTTCTGGAAGTATTCCTAGGCCCATTTAGTAATGTCAATGACAGAATCATGCCGATGAGTGATGCAGTGTCGTCTGAGGGCCCAAAGACCATGGGCATCCAACACAGGTCTTTTCGCTTTGTCCCTTGCACACAGAGATTTCGCCTGTTTCTCTGAATCTTTTGATGATGTTATGCACTGTAGATGATGATATTTGTAAAGCCTTTGCAATTTGATGTTGAGGAATGTTGTTTTTAAAGTATTCCACAATCTTTTTACGCACTCTTTCACAGATTGGAGAGCCTCTGCCCATCTTTACTTCTGAGAGACTCTGCCTCCGTAAGACATCCTGTTGATAGCTAATCATGTTACAGACCTCATGTCAATTAACTTAATTAGTTGCTAGATGTTCTCCCAGCTGAATCTTTTCAAAATGTATTGCTTTTTCAGCCATTTGTTGCCCCGTGCCAACTTTTTGAGACCTGTAGCAGGCATCAAATTTGAAATGAGCTCATTTAGTGGATACAAATGTAAAATTTATCAGTTTAAACATTTGTTATGATCTCTATGTTCTGTTGTGAATAAAATATTGGCTCATGTGATTTGAAAGTCTTTTAGTTTTCATTTTATTCAAATTTAAAAAGCATCCCAACATTTCCGGAATTTGGGTTGTATGTGTTGTCTCTTATTTGAGGCTACATTTCTGTAATTATGAATTACCAGACAATACGTAGTTGATTTATGCTCTTACAAACAAAACTACTGAAATGAAACAGATTGAACTTTGTTTTTCACCTGTGCCAAGTCCAAACTTCTATTACATGAAATTGGAGCACTGCTAGCTGTGTGGATATGTGCGACTAAATCACATTAAAGTGACTTGGTGTTGTGCCAGACTGAGTCAGGGTTTGAACCCAAGAGATATCCGCAGCCTGCCTGCCCAGAACATCACACATCTGTTAATGAAAGGCATCCTTTAATGAATGAATGAAATGCTGCTCAAAGGCTGGCTGAGAATCTTACTTAAAGCTGTGTGCTACAAACAGATTTTGTCTGTGGTCAGATCCTCCTAGGATTTAAAATGTTTGGTAATCTTTCACAAAGAGTGGACTGCACAAGTTTTGCCAAGGGACAGTGTTCCTGCCAAATAAGATCTTCACAGAGAAAAATGAAGTATAATAATATGTAGCTGAGATTCTCTTGTCTCTTGTATGTAAACAAGCAGGACTGTCCCAGTTAAACATGCAGAATAGTCAAAGCAGGGGGTCATTTTGACCAAACAGCATCTTTAATTATAGACCACTCTAGAATAAACTGATTTAACCAGTCTAAAGTGGTTATAGCTGATTTCAAGCTGATTTTGCTGTTTCAGTAAGGTTTTTGCCCAGCTAAACCAGCATCAACTGGATCATAAACTAATTCAGCTTACACCAAATGTTTAAGACCTACAAATCACCTGGTTTCAGCTGAAGAATGAGGCAGAATATCTTAGTATCATAGATAATGCATACAGAAAGCACACCTTTATCATATGCGTGTCCTCAGTCAAAGCAACGTTATCGGTTCATGTGTGTTCTGCGCTGCCGCTTGAATTGAAGCGTGGGCAAATTACAAAACATATTTAGCAAAACAAAAATTCTAAAAATGTATTTTTTAATTCTTGTTTTCTTTGTCTAAAATGAAATTTTTCAGATATTTTTTAAATGAGAGCTAAATTTCGTATTTACGTGCATAATGTACCTGATAAGTGCATTAGGTTACTACCAATGTTAAATTTTTTGCACTTTACAGTTATCTCAGCTCTCTCCTACTTCATCCTGTAGACTGTACTCTGAGGAAGCATTTCTACATCAAAATAGCACACATAATGCCTACATATCTGCCTCTTTCATCTTTCATACCCTTTCTGTAAAGGATTTCCAACAGAGAAAGGTGTGTGAGTGGGAACTATTATCCCTGGCTATAGGAGTTCAGATGAGGAATTAGTTGCTTAACCAGGTTTGAGTCTGATCTTACCCAGAAAACATTGCGGCCTCACAAAACTCTCCACTTCATTAGATCTGTTAGCCATTAAAGGTGTATGAGCCATTCCATTCATCTTATTAGCACAGACATTAGGAAGGCCTCAACTAAACTCACATGCTTTCCTATCCAGTGACGTGTCTTATCGACTGTGCTTTAGAGGAGGCAAGTGCTATACTGCTTTCCTGCCTCCAAATCACTATTTTGCCTGTATTCTTGTAAAATAAATATGTGAAGATTTGTAGAGATGCTTCACAATGAGAACAGGATGTGTTCATCATCTAACGAGCAGCATAAATTTCAAGAGTACATAGTTTCAAGCATATGTAATATTCATTTTCACCCTTAATATGTTCCATATTTTTCCTAGTGTTCTTCCAAGAATTTTTTTGGGAAAACATTTGGGGCCAGTTGCATAAACACAGTCATTATGTTAAGACTGTCACCAGCAGCTAGCCATGGGATAATCAGTCTTACATTTGTGCTCAATTAGATTAATAGTATAAGTTGGTATGCAAAATAAAGAAATAAAGAAATAAAAATAAATCGTAAAGAAAAAAAAATCAAACTAGTTTAATTAATAGTCTAAGATGTTTATGATCTTTCTGACACTGAGATTTGAGAAGCTCTCATTCCATAAAAAGATAGACATAATAATAACACTTATTATTATTGTTATTATTAATTATTATTATTATTTAATGCAGGGTTCGTTAATCTTGCGTGACTCACACTCAAAGAAATAAAATCACTGGAGAAGTGGCTCATGAACAGTTGTCTTGTCTTACTCTCTTGCTCAGCGCTGAGAAAAACAACACAAGTTGTAATTCAGCCAGTCAGAAAGCACACAGATGAACTCTGAAGTACATTAAGTTTTAGAAAAGGAACAAAGATTCCACTTGAAATTCAGCCAAACAGAAAACACAATGAACTCTGATGTAAATCAAATTTTAGAACAGGAGCACAGATCCCCGACTTCAACTCACTGTTGATATATTTACCCTTACAATAATAATAATAATAATATTATATATATATATATATATATATATATATATATATATATATATATATATATATATATAATATTTTATAATAATCATACATACACACATACATACATAAACCTAAGCAATGCTCACAATCACCTAGAACACTCTAGCAAGCTCTTAGGAATTGGCAATATGTTTACAGTAACTGTAATGTGTCAAATTATTCTTTCTGCATAGACAGAAATCCAGCAAAGCACAGGTGAATATTTCTTATATTATCATCTTCAATCTTCATTTAAGCTGCCATGACAATTATCATGACATTAGTCATTTATACTTCACACACTTTGCCTACTCCTGTATATTCATTTGACTTAATTTCCTTCCATCACAGGTTGTGTCTTCAGGCTCCATGGTGTCAAATAATTTTGACAGGCAATAGTAAATGGTTTCATTTTGTTGCCCTCCTTATAAATGCACAAGGTTTGACTCTGTCTACAACTTCTGAAATTCCCACTGTTTCACGCTTTAAGGCTGTGTGTCATTTTTGATTCCTCTTCATGTGCAGGAAAGGCAATATTTCTAGGGCGGGCTCTCCCTTCTGTTTTGCCCATAGACTTTTCAATCAATCAAAGGCAGGCTTTTTTCTCACTGAAGTGTTCAATAATTCACCGGGCTCTGGCTTAGGGCCATGGCTGATGTTCGGAAGAAGAATTGCAATGAAGAGGAGGAGAAGAGTGGATTGCATTTCGGGCAAATTTACAGGCTGCAGACAATTGAATGTTGCTAACAGGGCCACGGCTCTCATTGAGTTCACAGAATCAGGTTTCAACAGAAACTTTTGAGCTGCCTCATAAAAGTTCCCTTCCAGGAACTTCGAGCTACGTCCGAAGACGCTATGGGAACGCCATCAGCGTAACCGGCGCTCTGAATATTATTTACAACCAGTCTAATGGATGGGTGAGGCGTCACGGGCGGGGTGACGTCACGACCAGGAAGTATATAAGCACGTGCGGCGGAGCCCGCGTCAGCTTTCTGTCATTCAGCAAGCGCTCTGTGTGTTGTCAGTCTGATTCTTTGTCTTGTGAGTCTTATTTGGTGTTGTCTGTCTCAGAAAACCTAGGATAACATGCCTAAAGCTAAGGCAAAGACTAGGGGCGATCCCAGATTGCGTTTCAGGTTGTGTGTTAGTCCCTGCCCTCGTTACATCACGAGTGGGGACACACACAGCCTGTGCGTGGTCTGTTTGGGTGCGGAGCATGCGGCATTAGCTCTCGAGGGAGCTGATTGCCTGCACTGTGAGCGGCTCCCGCTGCGCACACTCCGCACCCGGAAGGCTCTCTTCGAGAAGGGAGCCTTCGCGAGCCTCCCACGCGGTGCTGGCCCCGCTGCTGCCGAGGCAGAGCGGCTGCTACACTCGTGGGGCTCGCAGGCTGATCTGGCTGGCGGGAGTGAGACGGGCATGTCTCTATCTCCTCCCGTATCCGCCAGATCTGGTGTCCCGTCTCTCGGGGAAGCGGTTACTTCCCCCAGAGATGAGGACTCAGCGCTTCGTCTATCTTCCTCCGAGGAGGTTGATGTGACGATCGTTGAAGGGGTTGCGCCGCCTCTCTCGCCCCAATACGAGGAGCTTTTAGAGGTGGTAACTCGGGCAGCGGCCAAGCTTGACATCAGTTGGCCCCCCGAGAAAACAGCTGTGCCGCAGTCCAGCCTGCTGGACGAGCGTTTCCTGCGCTCGCGGCCGCCACCTCTACGCAGGAGCCTTCCTTTCTTCCCCGATCTCCACACCGAGGTGTCGAGATCCTGGGCGAAACCGTATACATCCCGCCCTTTCGTTCCCGCGTCAGATTACTACGGTAATGTGCGGGAATTGGACGGGCGTGGATACAGGGCGATGCCCCGGATTGAGCAGACGCTCGCGGGCTATCTGTCTCCTTCCACGGCGTCGTCCTTGAAGGCTCCTACCCTGCCCACTAGGCCTCTGCACACCACATCATCCCTAGTGGGCAAGGGGTATGCGGCAGCAGGACAGGCTGGTGCGTGTCTGCACACGATGGCTGTGTTGCAGGCGTACCAGGCCGAACTGCTGAAGGAGTTAGATGAGTTCGGGGATATCAGAGCCGACGATATCTCAGAGCTCAGGAGAACCGCCGATTTGTCTCTCCGCGCCACCAAGGAGTCGGCCCGTGCGATCGGCCGCTCCATGGCAGCTATGGTGGCAGCGGAGAGGCATTTGTGGCTGACCCTGTCCGACATCAAGGAGAAGGACAGGGTCTGCCTCCTGGACGCCCCGCTTCAGCCTTCTGGCCTGTTCGGCGACGCTGTGAGCACCGTCGTCGACAGGTTTCAGGAGGCCCGCAGGCAAGCGGAGGCGTTTCGGCGGTTCCTTCCCCGCCGCTCTCTAACTCTGGAGGCTGCTGGGCGGGAGCAGCCTCCTCCGCATACCAGCTCCTCGCACAGGGCTGCGCAGAAAGAGAGCGTCGCCTCTCGTGCTCCCCCGAGACGGAGCCGAGGGCAGCGGCGCCCCGCGCCGGGGACTTCAAAGCCCAAGACAGACCTGAGGGATGTCTTGGCGGCCAAGAGGTCCGCGGCAAGGAAGTCCTGATGGGCGAGCCCCAGGACTTCGGAGGGCGACCCCTACTGTGGTGGAGCGGCTCACACCGCGGCTCACGGTGACCGTCTCCCCTCGGTGCCCTCCGGGGATTTGTCTGCCAACCCTGCAGTTCCAGGGCACAGCAGGTCCCAGCGAGCGTTATTCTCAGGTTCTACCGCCTGTGACTTCAGCGGGCCTGAGAGACTCACCTCAGCCGCCAGATTACGCGTCTCCTGTCGGTTGGCCACAGCAAGACAGCGGTCTGGCCGCTTCTCTAACACCAGAGGTCAGTCTCGAGAGACTGATTCCCTTAGTAGATCGTTTGGCAGCCTGGCAACGGCTGCCGAACGTGTCTCTCTGGGTCCTGCGGACGGTAGAGGCTGGCTATTCCATCCAGTTTGATGGGCCACCCCCACGGTTCAAAGGAGTCTGTGTGACTACGGTCCGCCCCGAGCAGGCTCTGGTCCTGGAACAGGAAGTCAACACTTTGCTGAAAAAGGAAGCCATAGAGTTGCTTCCACCTCACGAAGTGTACACCGGCTTCTACAGCCGATACTTCATTGTTCCGAAGAGGGACGGAGGGCTGAGGCCCATACTGGACTTGCGTCTCTTGAACCTCTCAGTCAGATCGCTGAAGTTCAAGATGCTGACGGTCAAGCAGATCGTATCTCAAATCAGGTCCGAGGACTGGTTTGTCACGATAGACCTCAAAGACGCCTATTTCCATGTGTCCATCCTTCCCTCTCACAGGAAGTTCCTGAGGTTCGCTTTCGGGGGCAAAGCGTACCAATATCGGGTTCTTCCCTTCGGCCTAGCACTCTCACCCCGCACTTTCACCAAGTGTGTAGATGCGGTCCTGGTCCCGTTGCAACTGCAAGGCATCCGCATACTAAATTATATCGACGATTGGTTGATCCTTGCTCAATCAGAGCAGTTGGTAGCTCGGCATCGAGATGTCGTTCTTGCCCACATGAAAGATTTGGGGTTAAGACTAAACGCCAAAAAGAGTGTGCTTTCTCCAGCTCAGAGAACCACTTATCTAGGCGTGGTGTGGGATTCGACCACGATGCAGGCTCGTTTGACCCCTGCTCGGATCGAGTCGATCCTCACGGCAGTCAGGAGAGTGCGAGAAGGCCAGCCATTCACTGTCAAGCAGTTTCAGAGGCTGCTTGGGCTCATGGCAGCTGCGTCCAGCGTGATTCCTTCTGGCCTGCTGTACATGAGGCCTTTACAGTGGTGGCTCAAGACCAGGGGGTCTCCCTGAGGGGAAACTCGCTCTGCGCTGTCAAGGTGTCACGGCGCTGCATCCGTGCCTTAGACATGTGGACGAAACCCTGGTTCTTGTCCCAGGGCCCGGTGCTGGGAGCTCCTTGTCGCCGCGTCTCGCTAGCGACGGACGCTTCCCTCACCGGTTGGGGTGCGGTCATGAGTGGCCACCCTGCCCGCGGTCTGTGGAGTGGTCGCCACCTGACGTGGCATATCAACTGGCTAGAGATCCTAGCTGTGTTCCGTGCTCTCAAGCACTTCCTCCCAGACCTGAGAGATCGCCACGTGCTGGTCCGCACCGACAGCACGGCAGTGGTCTCCTACATCAACCACCAAGGAGGTCTGCGATCGCGCCCCTTGTACAAGCTGGCACACCAGATCCTTGTGTGGTCCCAGGGCAAGCTCCTATCATTGAGAGCTGTGCACATTCCTGGGTATCTCAACATCGGAGCAGACGTCCTGTCGAGACAGGGGCCGAGGCCCGGGGAATGGATGCTTCACCCCCAGGTGGTGAAGCAGATCTGGAAGGTTTTTGGCCAAGCACAGGTGGATCTCTTTGCGACTTGAGAGTCGGCGCAATGTCCCCTTTGGTTCTCTCTAGCTCCTCCAGCGCCTCTGGGACTGGATGCTATGGTACAGACCTGGCCGAGGCTTCGTCTGTACGCCTTCCCCCCGATCGCTCTGCTCCTGGGAGTTTTGGCGAGAGTGCGCCGGGAAGCGGTCAGCCTACTGTTAGTAGCACCGTTCTGGCCGGGCCGAGTATGGTTCTCGGATCTGATTTCCCTCCTCGACGGCACCCCGTGGCCGGTACCGATCAGGAGCGATCTCCTCTCACAGGCCGGGGGCACCCTTGTGCACCCCCGCCCGGAGTGCTGGAGGCTGTGGGTGTGGCCCCTGAGGGGGCACAATTCATAGCTTCCGGTCTGTCAACCGAGGTTGTCGAGACCATCCTCCAATCCAGAGCTCCCTCTACGAGGAAACTGTACGCCTTGAAGTGGAAACTCTTCACTTCATGGTGCGGGGACCGCCAGCTCGACCCAGTCAACTGCCCGATCTGCGCAGTTCTGGAGTTCCTGCAGGCCGGCTTCTCCGCAGGGTTAACCCACTCCACTATTAAGGTCTACGTGGCAGCTATCTCGTCGTACCACGCCCTTATCGGTGGCCAGTCAGTGGGCAGACACCCCCTGGTTACACGTTTCCTCCGCGGTGCGCTGAGGCTGAGGCCGCCTGTACGACCCCGTGTCCCCACGTGGGACCTGGCTGTGGTACTAGAGGCTCTGGGCAGAGCACCCTTCGAGCCTCTTGGGGAGATAACTGATAGACTTCTCACGATCAAGACCGTCTTTCTGCTGGCTATCACCTCTCTGAGGAGGGTGAGTGACCTCCAGGCCCTATCTGTGGCCCCTTCGCATATCGACTTTGCGCCCGGTTCGGCGAAAGTCTTCCTCTACCCCCGTGCGGGGTACATACCGAAGGTTCTGACGGTCGTACCACAGCCGGTCGTACTCCAGGCCTTTTGTCCTCCTCTCTTCAGGGAGCCCGACCAGGAAAGGCACAACTGTGTGTGTCCAGTGTGAGCACTGGACGCATACATCCACAGAGCTGCCCTGTGGAGAAAGATGGACCAATTGCTCGTGTGCTTTGGTCCGCCTAAGAGGGGTCTTCCAGCTTCGAAGCCCACTCTTAGCAGGTGGATAGTGGATGCCATCAATCTGGCGTACGAGACCTCTGACCTTCCCCCGCCGTTGGGAGTCAGAGCACACTCGACCCGAGGTGTGGCGGCCTCCAAGGCCTTCTGGGCAGGTGTTTCCATGCAAGACATCTGCAACGCTGCTGGGTGGTCCACACCCCTGACATTCGCCAGGTTTTACAACCTCGACATCAGAGCCACTCCAGGTTTCTCCGTCCTTTCAGCCTGACACCAGGCAGGGACTTGTCAGTCTGGTGGCGTTGGTATTGCGTTCCCATAGCGTCTTCGGACGTACCTCGAAGTTCCTGGAAGGGAACGTACCAGGTTACGTATGTAACCCAGGTTCCCTGAAGGGAACGAGAGCTACGTCCCGAGCCACACTTCCGGCATCCCTGCCATTGCTTGCTTCATGACTTGAAGCTGACGCGGGCTCCGCCGCACGTGCTTATATACTTCCTGGTCGTGACGTCACCCCGCCCGTGACGCCTCGCCCATCCATTAGACTGGTTGTAAATAATATTCAGAGCACCGGTTACGCTGATGGCGTTCCCATAGCGTCTTCGGACGTAGCTCTCGTTCCCTTCAGGGAACCTGGGTTACATACGTAACCTGGTACGTTTTCATTTATTTGTTCCAAATTTAATTTTGTTTTCATTATTTATCATTTTTAATCAAGATCCCCCAACCAAAAATTGAAGAAAAGTAAATCTGAGAAAAATGACTTGTATACAGTGATACAGCCCAATCCAAATGTACTGATAACTAAATCAGACATAAAATACCACTAGTGTATTGAGTGTAAGCCTACTTAAATCTTTTAAAGAGAAATTGTCCACAGCACATACAAATTTAATCCCTGATTGGGTTTAATGGGTGACTGAGACACTGTGCCATAGAGTATACCTATGCATCACTGCAGCTCAAAAGCAGTGTATCAGCAGCTTCAGCAGTCTGTGCACCCCTAATGACAGAGTCGAGGGAGGAAATCGGAAAAGTGAGACACTCCCAGATGCTGTTTAAGCAGTTCTGCTGAGATTTGAGGACTCATCTGGGGCAACGCTTGCCAATGATAACAATCTTGCATGTCCAATTAACAGCACTGCAAAATAAAAAGTCATGTTGTGGCAATAATTCTATGCTTAGACTGGTTTTGAATTGTGCATGCAAAAATGTACTTTTCCCACTAGTTCGAGAAGCACCAATGTGCTGAAAACAGTTGTTATATGTTAATGAAAGAGTCTGGCTGGTCTAGGCTTACAGGTTTTTATGGGCCACAGGTTTTCTTTTTAATACTCTGCATTAAAGGGATGTGCCCATCATAAAATTGTGCAAATCAAAATGCGATTGAACAAAAGTGCTGGTTGTAATATGTTCTTATGCTTATAATTTTATACTTAACTTTTTTCATATTCTAACATATGCTTTGGCAATAAAAACCAAATTATGTAAAAAGTCTAAAAATGTGTGAATACAATAATTAGAACATTTCATAATTTTGGCAATATTTGATTATTGGCTAAATGCACACATTTCACTGTATTCACAGAGATCATTTAGGTTTAGACTCGATGCAATTCGCAAGACTCAACAAGTGTCTCCCTTTATACTGTTTTAATAAATGTGTTTTAATAACTCACTTACAATCTGTTGCACTTCATCACTTTCTTTGAAAGTGCTACTACATTAAAATTGTTTCTGATGATGTAATAACCGCTGTTAAACACCCAACAAATGTTTTAAGTACTTAAACTCCTCAGCATTTTACAGTACTTCAAACAAGTTCTTCCTGAAATCCGACCCTTAAAAAGGCCAAACTCAACAGTGAATACAATTACCGATCTATAATAAAACAGCCTGACAAAAGTGCTGTCACCCAATAAAATATGTAGCAGTATGCAAACCCTAATTAACTGATTAAATACAATAAGCATTATTAAAGTTACAAAGAGCATGAGGAAAATCACAATAACCGCCACTACAAAAATGGTTCAGAATGCTGAATGCTGGCATGTTTATTTGATTGGAAAAACCCTGAATTTTTCAGTCTCTATTTATTTTACTTCAGAATGCAGGCTGGCTTTAGTCTTTCAATTTATGAAATCAGCCACAACCAAAAATTCAATAAAAGTTAGAATATATTGAACAAATCAGACCCAATGATGCAGTCATGTTGGCAGCAAGTACTAATTTGTTGCCAGTGCTGAGATCACTGACACGTTTGCTTAAAGACATTTCTGAGAATTTAATGCATTTTCATTTAAATGTGGTGTAACTGTCAAATTGTTTGCAATCTGGACTAAACCAAACAGTGTAACATTTAAATTGTTTCATTGGCATGACTGTAACACAGATGGCATATATATATTTTTTTTTCTGAAAATTACTCTGCTTTAAGTAAATGTGGTGCAACTGGTCCAAGATATTTAAAGGAACAGCACAATGTGGGCACATATAAGATTTGTTATTTTATACATCTTTACAGATCATATGATGAGCTTGCCAAACTATTTGTAAAGCATTGCGATGTTTCATGATATTGTAAAATAAGCCAATAGTATTATTGTCTTTTGTTTTTTCAATACACTTTTTTCAAAGTCATCATAGCATGGAACAGAAAGTCATAAATGAGTTCAGATCCGGTTTTATAATTCATAATTGTTAGGCTAACTTCTTCATATCTGTTAAAATAATCCTTCCCAGGAACAGCACGAGTTGCTCATTGTCCTGACTGAAATTAGATGAGTTCATGAATCGTTTAGACAGTCCATGGCTCCCAGGAGAATAATCACTTTAATACACCTGCCCCACTGTTCAGGTGACAGTGACCTTTGGCTCTCCTTTTCTGAAGTTGAGGTGAAAGAAGGGAAAGAAATTGCCAGGAAATGACTTGGCTTCATGCATGACACTTTCAGTGGGGTGAACTGTAGATGAACTGTAAATTTAATTTAAATATGCATAATGAGCTTAATTTGCCCTTAAGCTGGTGTATAATTTGACACCAACGCTTGTTCATAAAGACAACCTATGCAGTGATGCCAGACTGGATGAGTTTGATTGAATGGGATTGGGGAAAAAAAACATGTTGATACAATTTCTTCTGATTTGTGATCATTTTGGACAGTTAAAAAAAATATTAAACTCCTGTGATTTATGCAACTAAAACTACAAGTAAATTTCTCACAACACTCATTTTTTTTATTATTAGATCAGTCAAAGCCTGTTCAGTTCTGTTCACACTCACAGGATTGCCACATCCACCATGATTAGCAATTACTATTATTTTATTTGTAAAATTAAAATCACCTTATCAATCAATGCTAATGTGTTCAAATATAACAAATAAATTACCCTGATCTTAATTTGACAATCAAAATTAAATCTGTGGGTTTCTACCTTTTTCACAGATGCCTATAATGGCTAAATGTAGAGGGTTTAAAGATGCTGAAAGACACCAGTGCTTCCAGCATTCAGCTGATCAGGGGTGCATTTCCCAAAAGCATCATTAGCTAACCATATTGGTAACGATGGAACATGCAACCATAGTTGTTTTTGGGAAGCGCACCCAGATCAGTTTTCCCATATTTAGTGGTCATGCAGAGAGACACACATGGGACAACTGCTCCATTCTAGTTTAATGGATGTACGCCCAGGCCTGACGCAGAATACATGTACATCAGATATGTTCCTTTCTCTATTATAGATGTTTCACAAACTTTAACAGAGCGTATGAAGTTTTACGACTGTTAAAGTTGGAAGTATCCCATGACCGGAGTAAAAAGACAGGGCAGTTTCTTGATTTTGTTCATTCTTTCCTTCAGTTCACAACCGAAAATGACCGTTTACTAACTATAAAGAAACCCAGCAATATCATTCCTCTGTGTCGTTATCATTATAATCTCAGAGGACCTCAGATGATGCTAACCCTGAAACAACAGATAGAACTACTAAATTTTTCTATAAGTTTGATTGCAACATATCATTGCTGTTAATAGTGTTCATTGTCTGTTTGATTATGTCATTAACTGGGGTGTATTCCAGAAAGCATGGTTAACTTACCTTCAGCGAAATCCTGAACTTTGGGTTGATTAAGCCCAAACCTTGCTTACTCGAGGTATGCGGTTCCAAAAACGCGTCCAGGAGTAAGTAAGTTCATTCAACTCAGAGTATGCTCCTGGTTAAGACTCAAGACATTCTCAACAGAGCGACGAATCAACGAGTCACTATAGAAACAGACGCTAAGAAAAAGCGCACCATGCTGTTTCTTTCTTCTTCTTTTGTTCAATGGTCGTTTACATGCTTAGTGCATATCGCCACCTAATTGATGGTTGTGCAATCATATTTTTTTTCTGTTTAATTTTTAATCCTTGAGAATATGACTTATATTTTTTTGTTTGATGCAAATTATATATTAAGTCATATCAGGTATGTATTTTTATTATAGAAATACATTATAGAAAATGTCCATCCGTGTGTGAGATGATAATATAAAATGTAATAAATATATATAATATAATAAATTAAACATTACCTTGTCATAATGTTTTATAATTATATTATAAGACAGATAACTGTTATGCATGCCAATAAAAATAAATAAAATAACCATATTATAATAATATATTACCGTAATATAGCCTAATATATATATATATATATATATATATATATATATATATATATATATATATATATATATATATTAGGCTATATTACATAATGTAATATTATATAATGTTGTGTGCTATCTGTCATGCCCACTGAAGGCTCGTCAGTAGATCACACCTGCACTTATAGTGCTGAAGTGAACTAACCCTGGAACATAACCTGCTCCGGAGCAAGTTACGATAGTTACTTACATACCCTGAAAGTAACCTCAGATTTTGGAACCGAGAGCTGTGGTTATCCGCTTGCTTATCCTCAAACTTACCCAGGTATGTCACATAACCTGCTTTCTGGAATCCCTGATTTTTACCGCACATTTTTGCCATGTGTACATCAACTTGTCATAGTCACCACCAGGGATGTGCACAGACATTTTGAGGGGCAGGGGCTCAAGTGGAAAAAAGGGCACTTCTCATATTAATTTAATTATTTTCTAAACAAAACGCTAAATATATTAGGGGTGTGAGATATTGACAAAAATGGACAGCTACCATGGACAGCTGACTCCAAAAGTTTTTGATATTCTGCATATTCTGTGGTGATCAGTTCACAGCAGTGAAAACACAGAAGCTGCATTAGAAGTGGCATTTAGGCAGGACATGAATGCATTTAACCTGCAGTTACAAATGCATTAATACTGTTTTGATATTTTAAACATAAAACATTGAACACTGATAAAAAAATGAATAGATACTTTAAATGTGAAATTAAAACTGCCAGCAAGTCTCTGTTAATAAGTGAGTCATTGCAACTGAACCGAATCATTTAAACAGTTGATTAATTCAGGAACAAAACAGCTGTTGCTCAGAGACGCAAATTGAAATTATATTTGTTGGCGAAATAGAGCAAAAACAGTCAATATTTTGTCTAAAACATAAGTGTGTTAATATTAAATTATTGTTTATTTAACTGCTTTATAAAATCAATATCACATTTGCAATCATGTTGCTTTTTAGTGGGGGGGGAAACGCCAGTCTTCGCGTGATACTGATTAACTATATGAAATTATATAAATATATACATTTCTGCCCCCATATCTTGAATTTTGTGATCATTTTTAATCTAAATGCATTTTAATAAACTGAATCATGCAGAGAAAGAACGCGCACTGAGTCTATGGTAGCTGATGTTAGCAAGACAAATTTGCCTTTTGTCTTTTGGATAATTAGCTGTAAATTCGAGGCACAAGTCTTTTGTTTATCACCACTCACCTCCACACCAAGATAAACACAACTGGAGAGGGAGGGAGGACTTCACTTCCGCGGTTCTCTGCCTGTCTGTGATGTACATGTTCCGATCAATGTGTGCTACACTGCTGTGCTGCGCGCGCCTGCGCCGAGACGCGGAGGGGAGAAAGGCATCGGAACTCGACATTTTCCGACCCGACCTGATATTTGGATATTTTTATTTGTTTGACAGGGAAAGCTGTGTGCAAACAGAAACACACACGCACACCTATATACAGGCCTATATTCATTTATCTAAAATAAATAAATAAACTCCCCAGAAAAAAAGGGCACTTTCTCTCGAGGAAGAAAAAGGGCAGGTGCTTCAGCCCCCTTTCATGTCTATGTGTGCACGGGCCTGGTCACCACTGATAAGCTACTACTAAATATATTGTAGAAACTTAATTTCCTGTAAAACTGCTTTGCAACGATTTGTATTGTGAAAAACGTTATACAAATAAACTTGAATTGATTTTAATTGAATAATTGATGTGTGGCCTTAGTGTTCTTTCAGTATCAATATACTATCATAGTTTATATTAATAATTTGAATATTTTTTTGTAAATTTGTTGCATCTTTATTTTATTAGTTATTTTTAAAGCTTTGTCATACAATTTTTATTTATTTTATTTCAGTAGTTCTTTTAGTACATCAACTAAAACATCAAATTAAATAAATGAAAATTAGAAAAGTTTTTTGGCAACTAGCTAAAATTAAGTAGCTAACTAATCTGGCAACCCTGGGCCTCGGTTGTGTACAGTACTCCAATTAAATAATTACATTAATGAGCAGTAATCATTTCACTTGACATAATCAAAACTGAGAAAACGTAAGCATAATTAACAAAGACCTACAGCAACTGTCATCAAACCAATTCACGAGATCTCTCAATATATCCCTGAAGCAGAAGCACACATAAGCAAGATCCCCTGATTAGCTCAAACATCCGTTTATCCTATAATCATAACTCAAGGGAGAGGCTTTCAGTGTCTTAGTTGTGTGACATTAGACCTCCAATCTCCTGTTAATTTCTTTTTAGCCCTGTCTATTCCATCCCTGTTCCCCAGTGGAATAATTACAAATAGCATCACACCTCTCAAACAATTCAAGTCATTATTGTTGATTTAATACTTGCTCACATTCAAGCGTTTGTTTTCCAGAAACATGCATCAACATAATTTAATTGCCTTTTACGTGTTTATCAAAATAAGGAGGTGGACTGAATCGCATGATAGGGGACCAACACAATACAGCACTACTCCATTCAAACTTGTAGCTTTGGGGGAGTCTGACTTTTTCATGTGGAGAGACGAAGAAATTGAATTAGACTCCTGAAGACTTTAAACCCTCAAGTCACTGCAAGAACAACCACTGTCTTGCAGAAAGTTCAAAACATTGGGGCGAGTGATGCATGCACTTCTCGGCCACCGTACTATTTACATTTACTGCATGGTTACTGTTAAAAATGTGAATCTGTACAAACTGTTATTATAAAGGAAAAAGACTGTTCCCTGTAATATAGCCCACTGATTTTAACCAGGAGTACAACACAAAACATGCAAAATCAAAATGGGGCTTAGGAGTTTAGATCGTAATAAATAAGCACATGGGCCTACCTGCTCAAATCATCCGAGCTCCATTGGGTCAGGTGTCTGAGTATTCACATCCTTTAGTGCAAAAAAGTGCATGTTGTTTATAAAAAATAAAAACTCATGTCCATTTCCACTAAATTACGTCGATCTCATTTAGCAGTGTGACGCTGGCTTATACGTATTCCATTCAATGGCAAAGCCAGAGACCGCTCTTGAACTATAATGACCAGCGAAGGAGAAGGATATGATGATAGAGCACCTATTATGGAAAATCCGCTTTTACATGGTGTTTGGACATAAATCTGTGTTGGCAGTGTGTGAACACATAAAAATGCACCCACTCTTCATTTTTTAATCCCCTGTAAACCAAATCAGTCTCACTAGGCCTGCCGTTTTGATTCTCACCGTAGTGTGACGTTACATTTCTACATTGCTATAGTTTCCACCCTCAGCGGTTGTAAACTGTCCTCCATTTTCTCCATGCTTGAGCAGATGTGACGTCAACAATGTCTCACAAGCAATCCCCGTGCTCTGTGTTTGGATGTTAGAATGAACATAACAGTCTTCTTATGTTCAAAATCTTCTTATGCGCCTCAAAATCTACCTAAATATGTGTATCACTCCAGACTCCTTTGTGAATGTCATGTTGTTATAGTGCTCAGCGTTTTAACCGTATTTGTGGGCGTACATTAAGTATTTTTTTAACTGATCAGCGCCTCATTTGTGAGATTAGTTCACACCTTTCGTAGAGTGAAATTCGTTCGGTAGCACAGTCAATTGATTCGCACCGATGACAGGTCTGAGCGGCGCAAGCCCTGTAACATTGTTCTGTTTCGTCCCACTTTCTGTGCATTTGGCTTCCCATATGTACGGCTGAACACCGGTTCTCTTGCTGTCAGTTATGTTGCTTCTACCGGCTGTTTATTGCTGTAGATATGCAATGCAGAGAGACCTATACGCAAAGCCCTCTTCTGGAGATGGGGCGGGAATATTCAGCTCATTTGCATTTAAAGCCATGCACTCCAAATCAGCTCTTTTTTAGACACACCTCAAAATTGACATTTTCTAGCTGTTATAATAAATGATCTGTTGGGTATTTTGGGCTGAAACTTCACATTAAAAAAAAAAAAATGTTTGTCATAAAACACATTCATGTAGGCCAAAGCAAATTAAAAATTGGGATTTACATAATATTTAAGAAAAAAAGCCACAGCAAATGTTTACTGTTTAAGAGAAATTCCAAAACAGATTAACCTTATTCAGAGAAATAAGTATTCTCAGTGACAGTGACATGTAGTGCAACATCTTACACAAACTCAACTGTTGATGGACAAATGAATGCATGCATGACAGTTCAATCTTCTTCCATCATGTTTGGACTTAATGTGTTCGTAACATTGCCAAAGGTATTCTGGTTGTGGTTTGGTAAGTGAATGATGCATTGGTAAAACTTTAGTGACACTTTTCTGAATGTGTGTTTGGACTATGCAAATAAGTTCCACAGGAGGAAAGAAGGGTGGGCCACATCGTGTCCCCCTACTCTGATGGAAACAGCCAATCACAGCCTGGAAATAGAGAAGTGCCAGATTGCAATCTCCTCCTCATTAGAAAGAGATAAAGGAACCTTCCCAAAAGACACTCCTTGTTCTGAGTCTGAGTCCTGTTACTGGGAAGGCAGCAACAGAAACAACCCATTCTGAGTCTGAGTCCCGTCAGGGAAGAGACTGCAACAGATCACCAATGTTCTGAAGCTCTGGCCCGTGAAGGAAGAGGCAATAACAGATACCAAATCCTGAGTCTCCAGCTTTGAGGCAACAACAGATACGACCACGTTCTGAGCCTCCAGCCTGCGAGGAAAGAGATAATCTACGTTCAGAATCCAGAGTCTTTGTCCAGCGATACAACAACAGATGCAGCACGGCCTGAGTCTCCGTCCGAGAGAGACAAACGGGAACGACCAAATTCTGGGTCTCTAGCCCAGAGAGGCAGAAGACACACAGACATTTGCAAAAAGGTTAAGCTCCGGCGAGCAAACCTTCACTCCAAGGTACCTTTGCTTGCGTGTTCTAGGCTAAGGACCTTCTGCACCTACTCCCGGGCCACATCTACTTGTTCCAGCTTTTAGGACACTTTGGTGCTCCAGGAGATCAGCATCCTCCAGCGTTTCGTGTTCAAGGTTGTCGAAACGGATTCCTGCTCCTTTCCCCACTGCATTGTTACCAGCACAACCAGTGGATGAAGTCACCGCCACCGGACTGCTCACTCAACCACAGAGAACGTAACTATCACCTATCCCAACCTCTTCCAGAGACCTTGGCATTGTTGTGTATAGTATATGATCTTTCTAATTGACTTTAGATATTATATAGCTGATTGCAGTTTATAGCAAATCTTTCATGTATTTGTTTGATGCATAATAAGGTTTTTCACCTTATTTCTTTCAGAGTAGCAACAGTTTATCTTTCCAGATAGCGTAGCTCTGACATAGCAACACCCAACATAATCTCTTGCATTGTATGCATCTTATGCACTTTATTCCTTTTCCATTCATGGTATTCATTCAGTAGTTGTTGATTACTCTAGTGTTAAGATGCTTTCTGAATTACTTTTTTCTTTACTAGGATCTTTTCTTTAATTTTAAGAGGAATTTTGTTACTAGGAGCAACTCTTAGCACTAAGATTTTTCATGAATACGGGCCCTGTGCTTTAATAAATATCAGGTTGGATAGAATCAGGTAAGACAGGTGAAATAAAATCCAACAATGAACATCCATATCAGTGTGAAGACTCATTTACAGAACATACTTAAACATTTATTCTCAGCCCCATTTTTTATTTATTTATTTATTTGTTGTTACATTTTAATACTTCAAGTTTGTGTGTTCTCCCTGGTGCCAGTCATTGAGCAAGTTCAAGTGATTGCTTGAATACTTAGCATGATTGAGGTTATAGGTTCACGGACATGACCACTCCCAGTAAACCAACTCTGCTGCACCACCCATTTAATGGCTAAGTGTGTTTAACTTTTAATTTTCTTTCCACTAGATATTAATTTCCAATAAAAGTGCCATAATATTTTAATGTCCTTGGCTGCAAGGTCAAGGCAGACACTACAATGTAATTAAGATAAAATTAATAGAAGGCATTTATGACTTAATTTTCTGCTGTTTAATTGAAAAATATGGCCAGATTTTAACCTCTAGTACCACACCATTGAACTAATTTTTGCCATGACTTGCGAGAAGGGGGAATAAATACCTGTGCACTTCTCACCTCCCCTTGATTTATATTTTGAGTAGGTTCATTTCAAGTTACCACAAATTGTTGTATAATCTGTTCAATTTGTAATGTTCATTACAAATTCATCCCATTTGTTATGAGCTGACTTTATATGTTGTGATTTTATGGCCTAGAGAAAGCCCTCCAAGCAAGTCCTTATTCTATATTTTAGTGCAAAATACAGAAACTCTGTGAGAAATGGGCATCTTGGGGATATAATAGCGAAACTGCAGCACTACATGACAGAGTTAGTTACTGAGGTCTGAACAGTGCGGTTTTGCTGAAATTATTCTTCTTTATAATGTATCAGCTTGTTTTGACCTTGGTGTGGATACGCAGATAAGTCCGAAGAAAAAAAAAATCTCCAGAGGAGAGGAGTCCATGACTGGCCATACATTTATCACCATATGAAGCGAGGAAGATCAATTATTTAAGCCGTTAGACAAGGCCACAATGAATAAAAGGACGAGAAGAAGAAAGGCTAGATCAACAGTGAGGCTAGATCAACATGATAAGAAAAAATGCTAAAAGAATAAACAACCATTTGAAAACATGTTGGGGACAAATGAATAGGAAGCTGCTAGCCAGAAATGAGATCAATACAAACTTGAAATGTTGAAGGAGAGCGCATGCTGTTTCTATGATGACACAAGTCTAAAATAACGCATATTGTTATACGACTTGTAGTGTTTCATTATTACAGGGAGTGCTAACAATGTCAGTAATAGGCACTCAGAAGAATTTCTCACCGCACACCAAAAACATCAAGTTTACTGACACATTCTGTATGCGATTTAAATTGGGGGGCTGACATAATCAGTGTAAAGGTTTGACTCCAAAATTAATTTCTACCTGAGACCAGAGAGGGAAGTGAGTAGTTCTCCACAGGCTGCTTTTTGATGGGCCCGGGGTTATAAAAATGTCATTTCTACCCCATAAGGTGGCTTGCAGGGAGCCATGATGACAATTAATTCTCCTTCTGGTTATGACAGTGACAAAATACCGCCTGCTTCAAGCTCCATCCCCATTTGGAATGGAAATAAGCTTCCCTCTCGTTTGCTACAAGAAAAATGATCCTCTATATTTATCTTATAACTTCTCTTTGCTGGGGAATTATAGGAAAGTGGGTCATGTGATGAGTTGATTAACCATTTGACGTCTTTGTATGGGTTATTGGGAGGGACATATTACAAAAGTATGGGTTAAACTATTTATTTTTTCTGTCTGTGTTAGTTAACAGCTATGAAATGTGTGTGTGTGTGTGTGTGTGTGTGTGTGTACCTGCCTCAAACTGGCACCTAGCAGCATTCAATAACACAAAACTGCATAAAACTGATATTCATACTGTCAGATTGGATTCAGTATATGGGTTTGGAACAGCATTTCAAGTTTTGTATGTCAGATAAATTAGCTTAGGAGCAAACCAAACATTTTTTTTCTGTATTCCCACAACACAGTGTAATTGATTGGTGCATCCCAAATTGGTCTGTATCAGAAGACGGGAGGTATGCCAGCCGTCACACTCAATCAACCTCTCTGCATTTGCAAATGTCAAAAGAAACATGAGGTGAATGGAAATGCCTGGAAGACAAAAACCTTTACAAGTAACCTACATCAGTGCAACAACTGGTGCGCCGTGACCCAAAAATGGGATTTGTTTAGATAGACAGCAGGATTGTAAATAATAAACTAGACTAACTATATAATTGTGTATATTTAAGACAGCACATTTAGGCTTATCAACTTTCAAAAGGGAGAACATGCTTCCTATAGATATTGTTATTAATGTCCATTCAAACTGATTGATCTGTCACTTATTAATTGATCACAAATTAAGCACAAATGTACCTGTCACTTATTAATATGGCTAATACTAATATACTGTTTAGCACTTTATTTATTTCATGTGTTGGACTCAATCTCACTTCTGCTTTATTATGCATTTACAAAACTGACCGTTTTTGTATTTACCCTATGTATTTTCGGGTTTATAGCAATGTCAAAGGACAATGACAAAGAAAATATTATTTTGAATGAAATGAAAATTCTGTCATCATTTACTCACCCTCATGTTGTTCCAAACCTGTATGACTTTATTTTGTGGAAAACAATATAATATACATTATTGTGAAGAATGTTGATTGATTTATATGTAAAAGGAAAAATAAAGACTTTCCCAAAATACATTTTATGTTCATTTTTGGGTGAACTATCCCTTTCATGATGGTAATGCATTGCTGTTAGTTTTAAAACAAATACTTTGGGTTTTCTTAAAGTAACTTTCATCAACATTATTATCATGTTGTTTGTTGATTTTGACCAGTGCATAAGCACTTCACACTGATGCATAATTATCATAAAGATGGATGATATGACAGCAGTGGGTGACACAATTTCTACAAAACTGTCTTAGATTTGATTATCGAACAGTCTGTCTGGATGGAATAGTGTGATGAGTTTGTTTATATTGACAATAACGTATAAGATGTTGGTGCTTATGAATTATGCAGACATTATTTTATAAAGTGAGTTCTATGATTAATTTAACATGAAATTATCTTACTAAAGATTCAAATGTAATTTTTTTTCAATAAATCAATTTCAAAATTACATTTTTCAGACCTCTTTATAACCTCTTTATAGTTCTTGTTCCTCTGTTCCAATTAAAAACAAAATTCATTCACAATTAATTACTGTAATCAGAGCAATATACACTCTCAAATGTATTTTTTTCCCAGTGCAGCCTGAATAATGACACACTAACATTTGGTATTGTTTTAATTATGCATTCTGCTGAGATTTGTGCTTTGTAAATAAAGCAATAAATTCTGCTCTGTTCTATTTTATTTCCTTTTCCTCCCAGTTATCTCTGTTCCCAGAACAACGGGGAGTGATGTTGCCTCCTCTCAATTTCCTCTTAACCTCTGTTGGCTGCCACTATGCCAGTCATCATAAGTATCCTTAGTATCATCAGTCGCCCTGCTCTCTCTTCTTCTATCTTAAAGCAGGTGAGCTCTGGCCCCAATTTTTACTCTTCTGTCCCCAGCCTCCTTCATGCACTCCTTTACTCAAGAGGCTGTGTTAACAGATTGCCAATAAGCCGTGTGTCAAGCTCCTGCGACACATGTCCCCTGGTCAGAGTAATGGTTCCCCCCATGGGAGAGGAGCTGTTACTCATCACAGAGACCTCCCTGTTTCATTGTCAGCTCCCTCTTAGCCCAATCAGTGTGATGAGAGGTCACAAGTTAAATGGCCCATCATGGAATGGATATCTTGAAGTAGGAAGGTTTTGACTGGTTAAGTGCAGTTAATGGTACCAAAAAACAGGGTTCAAATACAAGTAAAAATTACTATTGTTGAGTAAATAAAACCACTGGTAAGTTATTCACCACTGGTGGATACATTTATTTGGAACTGCAATATACTACAATATAACATCACCGTTAGTTTTATATATATCTTAAAGTCATGCCACTATATTTTTTATACTTTTTTAAAATAATTTGTATTTGTATCCAGTGGAAAATCTCAAAAATGGATCTAAAAACCTATACCGTTTTTACTTACATATATGCACTGAAATTAAATGCACTGTACTACGTTTACAATGTGGAACTCTTATGCTCACACACACACCCCACCCCTAAAAATCACCCATAGAAATCAATTTGTATATACACTGAACAAAATTATAAACGCAACACTTTTGTTTTTGCCTCTATTTTTCATGAGCTGAACTCAAAATACTTTTTTCTATGTACACAAAAGGCCTATTTCTCTCAAATATTGTTCACAAATCTGTCTAAATCTGTGTTAGTGAGCACTTCTCCTTTGCCGAGATAATCCATCCACTTCACAGGTGTGGCATATCAAGATGCTGATTAGACAGCATGATTATTGCACAGGTGTGCCTTAGGCTGGCCACAATAAAAGGCCACTCTAAAATGTGCAGTTTTATCACACAGCACAATGCCACAGGTGTTGCAAGTTTTGAGGGAGCGTGCAATTGGCATGCTGACTGCAAAAATGTCCACCAGACATTTGTGCCCGGTGCCCGTTGCTCCGTGGTGTCGACGACCCGGAGTTATGCAAAAAGTGATGTAGAGAAACATCAGATGCAAGTGTAACCCACAACTACCCGTTTTTGGCGTGCTACTATGGTATTAGTGATAAGTTTTTTTTAGGACTAGATATCAGAAGATTAGGTCGATTCACTGGTGTGTATTGGATTGGTAACAGAAATTAATGAAAGAATGAATTCAGACGCAAAGTAAATGTAAATGAAAAGAGGTAACTGAATATATTGTTGTAAATTAAAGTGATGAAAAGAAATTAGACCCAAATAAACAATGTCAAACACTAGTTCGGTTCACGAGAGATACTGAAATTCAAATTAGAAATATAGATTTCAGAATCAGTATTACATACACTTCAAGTCAAGAATTCAGTTTTCAGACATTGAACGTCAAATTCAGTTTCACAATTCACAATTTGTACCCACAGAGAGAGAAAGAAAAACCTGTTTAAATTTCAAAGCTCAATGTCCAAATTCCAGTTTGTTCGGTTCCAGTTCAATATGAAAAATGTAATGCTCAGTTCGGAGAACAGTCCACAGAGGAAAGAAAAAAAAAATACCACAGTTCAAGGTGAGTATGTTTTGTCCTACCAGTCCAGCAAAATGATTGTTCTTTTCACTTCCAGGTACGCTCAACTAGATGGGTGGCTCGCCATGTCCAAACCACAGAAAGAACATCCACGGCAGGGACAGATCAGGATTCCCGAGTAGAAATAACAAAACCATAAAACATAAAAACACAAAAAACCCGGCCAAGGAAAATAAAATAAAATGAAAGAGAAGAGAAGAATAAAGCAGATTATGTCTTGATTTGGCCTTAATCCAGTTAGTTTTCGTTGTCTTTCTCGTGCGCTTCTAATTCTCCAACTCGTCTCTTTGTCAGCTTCTATTTCCTTAAAATATGAGCTTCTAAGGATTTATTTTGCTCAAATAATCAAATTTTAGATCGTTTGAATGATCTAAACCGTCTTTTTAGGCATACTGGACAAATCCAATGTAATCGCATCACACTACGTATTTTTATTTATTTTTTCAGTTCACCCTCTGCACTCTCTCCTTAACTTATTTTGGAGGCGGAGCTAACCTCTGGCCTTAACCAAGTCAAAACTTACTTTGGCAATTTACTTTTATTTTTTTTTCTAAATCTCAATGTGTATCATGATATATATATAACAACTTAAATCAACATCTCTCCTGTTATTAATAAAAATATATTAACAAGTAAAATAAACTAGTTATCTTTCTTTTTTTTTCTTTTGACATAGTCAGTGACCTGGGTTACACAAGTTTTCCAAAGCCATGAAAAGAATGAAACGAAAGAGTAAAGATATAAGGTAGCAAGTACCAAATACATGTCTCAAATAAATGTTGCACCATACTGCTGATGCTGCTGATGTTGTTCTTTCAATAAGCGAATTTAAAACATATACAGTATGAAATGCCAAAAGAACATACAATAATAAACCTTTATTTTGATCAAAGCATGACACCACATAAAATATAAAAACGTGTAATAATTTATCCAGTTTAATAAAAGACATTGATACACCTTCATTGCATCGTTGTTGTGTTTAAATCAAATCAAATCACTTTTATTGTCACATCACCACAGCACATGTGCCTTCGTGAGTGAAATTCTTGAGAGCGTGCTCCAGACAGTGCAGAAACAATTTACATATAGACATTACCATACATACGTACAGACTTATACAGATGACAATGTGTAATATACATACATATACTCAGTACACACAGTGTACTATTAGACAGACATACAGTTACCGATACACAGTATGTAGTACACATTCTACGTTATATGCACACAGTAATATGCGAAGATGCAGCAGATTATATATAAACCGGGTGTGCAAATGTCATGGATGTGCATTGGATGGTATCCAGTGCTGGCAAAAAGATTGTTGTATTTGTGCAGTAGTGTGCTGGTAGTCCAGTTTGAACTGTGTGGAATTAAAGTGCAGTGCGTGGTATATTGTAAAGTGGGAGTGTGCTGTAGGGTGTATTAGTTCTGACTGTTCATTAGCCTGACTAAATGGTTTAGGGCATACGCGTGAGCATCGCGACACATGTTTACATTAGTCTACACCCTGCCTCCAGCAGCGCGGGGGGTGTTGGAATGTTCGGAAACAGTATACCGTTGCTCGACCTTTTCGAACTTATTTTTGCACCCAAACGAAGAACGAAAACGAACTACATTTGAAGTATATCGGGGCCTTAAAACTGCACATTTTAGAGTGGCCTTTTATTGTGGCCAGCCTAAGACACACCTGTGCAATAATAATGCTGTCTAATCAGCATCTTGATATGCCACACCTGTGAGGTGGATGGATTATCTCAGCAAAGGAGAAGTGCTCACTAACACAGATTTAGACAGATTTGTGAACAATATTTGAGAGAAATAGGCCTTTTGTATACATAGAAAAAGTCTTAGATCTTTGAGTTCAGCTCATGAAAAATGGGGACAAAAACAAAAGTGTTGCATTTCTAATTTTGTTCAGTGTATATACAAATTCCTCTGTGTTACGTTTTCAAATGAAATTAGCTACAGTGCAGGGGTGACATCATGATGGGGTAAACAGATAGACGCATTCCCCACGACCCCCACTATGTGTATGCAAATTTGTAGAAATTGAGGCAAATACATTTTCAAAATACCCTAAATCCCCCAAAACTGCACAACTGTAGAGTAAAAATAATAATAATGTGCACAACATAATATGGGATTTAAAAAATCATGATCATGTTACAAAATCACATTTTATTGTCTAAGGTCAAAAAAAGACCCCAAACATCCTCAGTGTACATCTTAAATGAACATTGTAAAAGATACTATGCCTTCACCAAAATTAAAACATAAGGAACAAAATCATGGGTCCACAGCCAAAACTTCACAGACCGGGTCAAATGTATTCGTGGGGTGAATAACGCATCCATATGTTTGCATAAAATAATGTCACACTCTGCATTTTTACATCAAACCCAGCAGTTCTGATGCAGTTTAAAGGCAGAGGTCAAAGCATGCAATCTGCTTCATGAGTAAATACCACAAGATCGCAATCTCTTCAGCTGAATTTTAAGCCTCTGTCTGTTTTGCTGGGTACATGGTTCTCTCTGAGTGACAGTTCCATGTTTGAGATTAATCTGTTTTCCCATATTGCTTCATGTGGCTGAATTCTTTACCTCCTTTTCTAGCTCTGAAGAAATGGCTGAAGCACCTCTCATCATTCTCAGAAAAAAATATTTTCCCCTGACAAGCTCATTTCATCTGATGCAAGGACAGTTAACATGTAAACTCCACTCTCAACAATTAAATAAAAAAGTGTATTTTTTTTCTTGCCATATTTTTTTATGTTTATCTCTTATAAAGGTGATGGAAAAAAAACAAACAACTATCAGCAGCCGTTGCCGGGAATAAAAGCTATTGCTCTACAGATGACATTGATGGCCTTGTGCTGCTGTCAGATCCAAACCAAATAAACATCCACAGCGTGTTTCACTCTATTGCATCAATGTTACAGCTTTGTGTTCCAAGTGGTTACAGCATAATCAAAGTCGAGCTGAGAGTGGGCATCATGTGGCACTGCGTACCGCTCTTCTTCAGACAGCAGAAATGGGGGACAACAGGAACTATTGAGTTGCACTTTGAGGTGCACAAAGGAAATAAAGCCAGCTGAGTAAAGTGCATATTGTCAAACAAAGTAAACTGTTGTCTTGACAGGCAAGGCACAGGGACCATCACTACCGACTGTTATTCAAACCGTCACACAACTTCCTGTCCTCCCACTTCTTCTGCTCCATGTAATTAACTGAGAGCAGCGATGTATTAGATGCCAGTTCTTTTAGTTAGAATGTGGTACTTTTCCCCCCAGGTGCAGTTCTGTTGCTCTGCAGGGTTTGTGCGGATCCAGAGGCTCAGCGCCTTGTAGGATTTTAGAACAAGTACATCAAACAGCCTTTCAAATTTAATATACTTTAGACAAAGCAAAGGGCCACACTGAACAGAGTACTCTACTGTATGTTTTACAAATGTTTGAGGCCAGTAAGATGCCCTTTCAGCCCTTCTGGATAACACCAGCTTTATTCATGGTTCACACATATGAGGTGCCATATTGGGAGGTGTCATATACGGCTGTCGCGATTCGTCGATTTGAGTCGACTAGTCGATTTTTAAAAATGGTCGACTTCATTTTGCTCGCGTCGACTAACCGGCAAAATACCAGAAGTGGCGCATTTCACGGACTAGAATCCATAAAATAAATTTTTAGACTATTTTCCAAGGCTGCATGATATTAAACCCATTTAAATAATTAAGCATAATTGTGAATTCACAAACGCTATGATTTAATTAAATAATTATATGCGATGCAGTTCACACAGTATAGCTATGCTCTTTAATTATTTCCATGCGTGTAGTTAAGTATGTACGTATGTCTCACCGCGGCTCCGTTCACAGTAGTTCCACAGAAACTGTTATCATTTACATGTGGAGCATCTCAAACTCATCTCTGCATGTTGTTTTGAGTTTGTGTTTATTATAACATTCATCTGGGAACGCAACACGTGCCATTTCATCAGGTTTGTAAGGTAAATAATTTATAAATCTACACTAACAGAGGATACATTGCGATTTCAAAATAAAAGCTCAAACCCTCACTCTGAGTTTACACGGTTTGATCTCCATATTCATTTAATTACAGTGGCTGTAGCATTTCTGTCCTAAAGAAATGGCCAAACATTAAAGATTAAGTGTACGTTTGAATTAAATAGTGCTTGGTCAATATTAAACAGTAATGTGTCAAAATAATCATCGGGCCGTCGGGTCCCCTGCAGGCCTTTGTTGTAACGCGTAATCTACATTAGCTCTATTGTTTACAATACATTATGTATTTTAACAGTTTTGTTCAATAAAACCATATGATTTCTTGCTTTTGATACTTTATTTGAACTAATTATTATTACTTCATTGCTATTATATATGTACTTTGTCATTTTAAAAGCTATTGTTCACTTAAATCTATTTTTATTACCACAAAAAAAATATATCTATAATTATAGGTCCCTATGAAATCCGTTTTATTTCCAAATTCAGTTTTTAAAATTGTATTAATCAAAAAGCCTGTCTTATTAATTGAGTTTTACAGTTTTATCTTTACCAAATTATGTTTTCCATTATATTCTGGATTCCATTTTAATTGTTCCATTCAATTTTAATAATAAAAAGCATCTCCAATTAATTGATTTTTTATTAAAAAAAAGTATTTTTCAGAAATACTGCACATTTATATTTTTCACCTAAATAAATTCTGGTAAATAATATTTCTCGTAAATACTCCTTTAAAAAGTGTTTTTTTGATTATAATCTTATTATTATTAGACTAGAACGCGTGGATATGTTGTCATTCTTGCACTATAATACTGATCTCTGATTTCAGTGATTTGGACTATGAGATGGACACTTGCTTCTTGCACTCTATGTTGCACTTCACTTTTGCTTTAAAAAAAGGATTTCATGAAAATTTGGATTTCATTTGGTTTAATAAAATATCGTTAAGTAAAAAATTTTTTTTGCGGGAAATTAATTGTATAGATTAATCGATTAATAATAATAAAAAATTAGTCGATAGATTAATCGAAATAAAAATAGTCGTTAGTGGCAGCCGTAGTGTCATTTTCCGCCTTCACCCTGGGAAATATCCCAGAAATAACAGCAGAGATATTTCGTATGGCTCTAGTAACAGAATGTCTTTAAAATGGTGCTCTGTGGAAAATACTGCCAAGGGACAAACTTACAAGTCTAGAACTATTAGAATGTTTAAGGATTTTTATTTATTTATATTGTTACATTCCAGAGGGTTATTGGATGGTTGTTTGTCTGCTGCTCTTTTTTTCAGGTCCTTAGTGGTTCCATCCATTGCTTGCCGCTCTTGATTGGTTGGCTCATGTTCCATTGTGTCAACCTATCCCGTCACTCCATTCTCCTGATTGGCTGCTGCACATCTCAGTACTTCAACCAATCCTGTTACTCCATTCTTCTTATTGGACAATAATCTGTTTCAGTGCACCGTCCTCAACCAATCCCCATTCTCCAGCTGGCTTTTAAGAAGCTGTTTCAGGAATTAGAGTCAGTCTTGAGACTTACTTTGCTCTGGCTAGACTTTGCTTTTGTCAGTCAACATGGTGGTGATATTCATGACTGAGAGACTGGTGTAGGGAAGTAAGCCACGTGGTATACATATCAACATGTAGGTAACTTGCTGTCTAGAGATACACTGGGTAAGATGGTGCGTGCCAACCTATGTATCCCTTTCGATTTAGATCGTGTAGCCAGTTAGGGTGTTGTGCTCAGATTTATTTCTCCCCCTTTTATTTTTAGATCAGACTAGATGGGGGGGGATATTGTGATTAGTTAGACTGGGTTTTTTTTTTTGTTTATTTTCAGCCGCACCCATAGCCAGTCTTTCTATTGGTGCCTGACTTTAAACAATTATTTTCACTTGTAAATATTCCATTTGATACCACTTATTTTTGTACTTTATGTAAATAAACACATCTTGCTGATAAAGTATTTAGTAGTCATCACTTTGGTTGCAATCAGTGCTGAGAAGTCAACTTGCCAATATCTTACAAATTCAAGTGTGCGACCCGTATACCCCTAGACCATCAAGGGTCGTAACATTTTTGGGGGCTCGTCCGGGATCTTAAAGGTCCCGATATTTTTTTTTTTGGACATCGGTATCGTTGTGCTCAGCACGATTGGCAAAGTGATTTCATTGGTAGTGGACGTTGTCTATTGCTTAAGGCAAATTAGTTCTGTATGTTGGTTTTGGATCAGGTATGGCGTTATTCAGTTTGGACTCATTTATCCAGAACCCAACTCCTGGGGAATTTGATAAATATCGCAAAGATGATTTAATTCAAATTGCTGAACATTTTCAGATTCTAGCGAATAAGCAAAATCTTAAAAGAGAAATCCGGCAAGTTATTTATGATCGGTTGGTCGAACTGGGGATTTTTGCTGTGGATAGTGTAGCTCCAGAAGTATTGAATCCTCTCGGTGTGACTGAAAGGCCGTGCGGTCCTGGATGGGCAGGGCTGAATGGTGATGTAGCTGAGGGCGAGACGGAGGTTGAACCCAAGGTTGTGTTACCGCCCTTTGATCCCATATCACCTGCCTCGACTGTTTCAATGGGAGATGGCAGACTTAAGTTACGTCTAGCCAAATTACAGTATGAGGCTCAGGAAAAAGCACGTGCCCACCAAGCTGAGTTGGAGTTGCGATTTAAGATTCGACAACTGGAGATAGAGGCGGATAAGCAGGTCAAGCTGCGACAGCTAGACATAGAGGCTGCTAAAGCTGCATGCCTGGCTTCTCCTATCCCTGATACAGGTACATCCACAGCTGCACCAGTGAGTGCACCCGTTGCTTCGCCCAATTCGCACCATACTGACATAAGTACATTTCACTTGTTCCAAATTTTCGTGAAGACGAAGTTGACTCCTACTTTCAAGTATTCGAACGTATTGCGTCGACCCTCCATTGGCCATCCGAAATATGGACATTGCTATTGCAGTGTAAGCTGTCTGGCAAGGCCCAGGAGATCTGTTCTGCACTTTCAGTTGATGAAAGCTTAGATTATGATACTGTGAAGTCGGCAATATTAAGGGGTTATGAACTGGTGCCGGAAGCATATAGACAACGTTTTAGGAACCATAAGAAGGGTATGCAACAGACCTACGTAGAGTTTGCTCGAGAGAAGAGCTTGTTATTTGACAGATGGTGTACTGCCACTAAGACAATGGATTTTGGTGAGTTACGTGAACTTATTCTACTGGAAGAATTCAAGAATTGTTTGCCTGAGCGTATTGTAGTACATCTGAATGAACAAAAAGTAAATTCTGTGTCCCAAGCTGCTATACATGCAGATGAGTTCATGCTTACGCATAAACCGGTGTTCTCTTTAGCTCGCTCTGGAACATTTACAGCGTCTCGTCCTAAAACAGTGGTATCTGTGAATTCGTCAGCTCATTCCTCTCCTCCCCGTGCTCCGGCTAAGACGAAGGAAAGGAGATGAGAGAATGTTACTATTGTCATAAAGTTGGTCACTTGATTGCAGATTGTCGTGCTCTTAAAAGTAAACATGCACGATCCACAAGTGTTGGTTTAATTCAGTCAACAGCCTCGAACAGCCTCCTACCATTATTTCTAGAGAAACAGGTCGTTGATGCAAGTTATCGTCCATTCGTTTTTAATGGAGTAGTCTCTACAACTGGTAACCCCGCAGATCAGAAACCAATCCAGATACTCCGTGATACGGGTGCCGCCCACTCTGTGTTGATCGCTTGTGTTGATGTGCTTGTTTTGAATGAACAGACTTCGTGTGGTACAAGCATTCTTATGCAGGGGATTGAGATGGGCATTGTTAAAGCCCCTGTACATAAAATCCACTTAGAGTGTGAGCTTGTGAATTGTGTGGTGTCAGTAGCTGTGCTTCCGGACTTGCCAATTAAAGGGGTGTCTTTTATCCTCGGGAATGATATTGCTGGGGGTAAAGTGATGCCATCATTAGAGGTTTTTGATGATAAACCCGTGTCCGCTGTAGATGATGAGTTGTCCATCACTTATCCTGACACTTTTCCTGCATGTGTTGTGACTCGTTCTCAGGCCAAGCGGCTGGATAATGAGGAGTTTACTCTTGAGAATACATTTATGCATACCGAAGAACCCTTGCTAATTAGAACTAAGAGTGTGGAGGAACCTTGTGTTCTTGGAATAGATCACAATAATTTTCAGAAGCTTAATTTAAACATGACTCGTGAGCAGATAATTGTCACACAGGAAAAGGATGAGACGTCAAGTCAAGTCTGCTTTATTGTCAATTCTTCCACATGTACAGCACATACATACAGAGAATTGAAATTGCGTTACCCTCAGACCCTTGGTGTAAACAGTTAACATTAAACGCGTTCAAATACAGATAATACGGTTTAAACATATGTACATACAACTCTATAGCTATACAAGTAAGGACATTGTAGAAAAAAAATAAAGAAATGGATAAAGTGGCATAAGGCGCATGGCAGATAAAGTTAAATAACCAGTTAAATAAAAACAAAACTGTGCAGATATATTTGTAGTGCAAAAAGAGCTTATCAATCTGAGAACATTGTAGAAAAATAAAAATAAAGAAAAGATAGATATAGTGACATAAGGCACATGGTAGAATAGATGGAGTGCAAACCAGTTAAATAAACCAAAACTGTGCAGATATATGTATAGTGCAAAAAGAGCTTGTCAGTCTGAGGACATTGTAGAAAAATAAAAAAAGATAGATAAAGTGACATGGCAGAATAGAGTGCAAACCAGTTAAATAAAACAAACACTGTGCAGATATGTGTGTAGTGCAAAAAGAGCTTGTCAGTCTGTTAAATTGACAGGAGGACAGTCTTTTTATGAGACTATCCGAGGAGGTAGTTTGCAGTCAATGCTGGATGAGGTAGTGATCAGTCCAATGCTGCACAAGTGAGAGGTGCTGGTCACAGTTTGTAAGTAGGTGGGGGTGGCTGGTCCTGGGGGTGTGGGGAGCCGTGGGGGGGGGGGGTTCTCATAGTGTCAGAGTTCAGTGTTGTATGGGGTAAGAAGAGGGGAGGGGAGGGGGGGGCAGGGACGGGAGGGAGTTCAGCTTCCTGACAGCCTAATGTATGAAGCTGTCCTTCAGTCTGCTGGTCCTCGCCTGGAGACTCCGCAGTCTCCTCCCTGATGGCAGCAGACTGAAGAAGCTGTGTGTCGGGTGGGTGGGATCACCTGCAATGCGGAGGGCTTTGCGGGTGAGACGGGTGCTGTAGATGTCCTGGAGGGAGGGGAGAGAGACACCAATGATCTTCTCAGCTGCTCTCACTATTCGCTGAAGTGACTTGCGGCAGGATGCGTTGCAAGCGCCATACCACACAGTGATGCAGCTGGTTAGGATGCTCTCGATGGTGCCTCTGTAGAAGGTGCACATGATGGGGGTCGGGGCTCTGGCTCTTCTGAGTTTGCGGAGGAAGTAGAGACGCTGCTGTGCTTTCTTGGCCAGTGCTACAGTGTTGTTAGTCCAGGAGAGGTCCTCTGTGATGTGCACACCCAGGAACTTGGTGCTGCTCACTCTCTCCACAGTCGCACCGTTGATGGTCAGAGGGGCATGCTGAGTGTGAACTCTCCTGAAGTCAACAACAATCTCCTTCGTCTTCTCCACATTCAGAGAGAGATTGTTGTCACTGCACCACCCGGCCAGGCGGCTCACCTCGCTCCTGTAGTTTGTCTCATCTCTGTTGCTGATGAGACCCAACACAGTTGTGTCATCCGCAAACTTAATGATCAGGTTAGAGTTGTGTGACGGTGTGCAGTCGTGGGTCAGCAGAGTGAAGAGGAGGGGGCTCAGCACACATCCTTGGGGGGCCCCAGTGTTCAGTGTGATGGTGCTGGATGTGTTACTGCCAACCCATACTGCTTGAGGTCTCCCGGTCAGGAAGTCCAACAGCCAGTTGCACAGAGAGGTGTTGAGCCCCAGCTGGACCAGTTTGTGTGTGAGCTGTTGAGGGATGATTGTGTTGAATGCTGAACTGAAGTCTATGAACAGCATCCTGACATATGAGTCTTTTTTTGTCCAGATGTGTGAGGGCTGGGTGGAGGGCAGTGGCGATGGCATCATCGGTCGAGCGGTTGGACCTATATGCAAACTGGAAGGGGTCAAGTGAGTTAAAAAGGTGTTTTGATGCTGTACTTTCCCAGGAACAGTTAAAACAGCAACCCACGGGTTATTTCGTTGAGAATTCAATGTTGATGCGTAAGTGGAGTTCTACACGCGAACAGGGAGCTGATTGGAATACAGTGTACCAAGTGGTCATTCCTTCTGTATACCGACCTCATGTACTGTCACTTGCACATGACCATGTCCTGTCCGGTCACCTAGGAATCACCAAGACTTATCGCAGAATTCTGAGATATTTCTTTTGGGCTGGTTTGAAACGAGATGTTGCCAGATACTGCCGGGCCTGTCAGACGTGCCAGTGCAGTGGTAAACCAAATCAGGTAATCCCGAATGCTCCCCTTACTCCAATACCCATTGTGCATGAACCATTTGAACGTGTAATTATTGACTGTGTTGGCCCATTGCCAAGGTCAAAAACCGGTAATCAGTTTCTCCTAACTATTATGTGTGTGACTACTCGTTTTCCTGAAGCTGTCCCGCTCCGTAAAATAACTGCGCCTACAATCATTAAAGCCCTTATGAAGTTTTTTGCAACATTCGGTCTTCCTAAGGTCATCCAGAGTGATCAGGGTACAAATTTTATGTCGAGGGTGTTCAATCAGGTGGTAAAGAGTCTTGCAATTCAACACAGGGTCTCTAGCGCTTACCATCCTGAAAGCCAGGGAGCCCTTGAGCGTTTCCACCAGATATTAAAGTCTATGTTACGCAACTATTGCCTAGATACGGGCAGGGATTGAGATGAAGGGGTTCCTCTTATGCTGTTTGCTGTACGAGAGGCAGTACAAGAGTCCCTTGGTTTCAGTCCAGCCGAGCTCGTGTTTGGACATACTGTACGTGGCCCGTTAAAGGTGTTGAGGGAGAACATTCTGGCTTCAGAGTCAGAGAGCAAAACGAATGTGCTGCAGTACATCAGCAGGTTTCGGGAGCGGTTGCGTAAGGCTTGCTCCATGGCGCGTCAAATGTTGACCGCAGCTCAAAAGACTATGAAACACAGATATGACAAGAAGGCAGTAGTTTGTGAGTTTAAAACCGGAGACCAGGTACTAGTTTTGTTACCCATCATTGGGTCCGCTTTGTCTGCGAGATTTGCTGGTCCATATACAATTGAGAAAAAATTGAGTGACACTGATTATGTTATTCGCACACCTGAAAGACGTCGAAAAACAAGGATTTGCCACATTAACATGTTAAAAGCCTACCACCCCCGCCAGTCTCACCCTGAACAAGAGGAAACGACAGTGAAACCTGCCGTTGCCCCTGTTGTGCTTGTTGCTCTTGGGACTGGAGGTTCAGAGACTGACGAGGATGGTTTAATCTTGCGTAATGCTCCGCAACAGTGTGCTTTATTGCCCAATTCAGAAAAATTACGAGAGTTGCCTACATTGAGTCATTTGTCTAACTCCCAAAAAGAAGATATTGAGCGATTGGTTAGAATGTATCCAAATCTTTTTGGCGATACCCCAAGTCAAACTACAGTAATACAACATGATATTGATGTGAACAATGCTGCTCCAATTAAACAGTATCCCTACCGCGCAAATGCTGTGAAAAGGGAGCTGATGAGAAAAGAGGTAAAATATCTCTGTGAAAATGGTCTTGCGGTACAAATCTGCAGCCCATTGAGCTCGCCTTGCTTACTTGTTCCCAAATCTGATGGCTCCTTTCGTTTTTGCACTGATTACCGTAAGGTCAATGCGTGACCGTGCCCGATAGTTATCCGTTACCGCGGATGGAAGATTGTATTGACAATTTAGGTGCCGCTCTGTTTGTAACCAAATTGGACTTGCTAAAAGGTTATTGGCAAGTGCCTTTGACACCTCGTGCCTCTGACATATCTGCATATGTTACCCCAGATCACTTTATGCAGTACCAAGTTATGGCTTTTGGGCTTCGCAATGCGCCTGCAACGTTTCAACGTTTGGTTGCTACTGTACTGGCGGGTGTGCCTGGGTGTAATGCATATTTGGACGATTTGGTGATCTATTCAACTAATTGGCCGGAGCATATGTCCCAGTTGAATTCTGTGTTTGAACGGTTATCAAAAGCAAATTTAACGTTAAACCTTGCGAAATGTGATTTTGCTAAGGCAACTATTACATATCTTGGAAAACAGGTTGGGCAGGGACAAGTCCGTCCAGTTGCTGCTAAAGTCTCAGCCATCTCAGATTTTCCTGTTCCTACTACCCGGCGTCAGTTGAGGCGATTCTTGGGGATGGCCGGATACTATCGTGGATTTTGTAGAAACTTCTCAAGTGTTGCAAGTCCTCTTACGAGTTTGTTGAGCCCCTCGCAACAGTTTAAGTGGTCTTTGGAATGCCAACATGCATTCGACAGTGTGAAAGCACTGTTGTGCAGCGCTCCGGTACTCGCAACACCAAATTTTGATCGCCCATTTAAGTTGGAGGTTGATGCTAGTGCTGTGGGGGCTGGAGCAGTCCTATTGCAGGAGGATGCAGATGGAATTGACCACCCGATTTGTTATTTTTCTCGCAAATTTGATAAGCACCAATTTAATTACTCCACTATCGAAAAGGAGGCTCTTTCATTACTTATGGCACTTCAAAATTTTGAAGTGTATGTGGGTTCTAGTTCGCTCCCTATTGTCATCTATACTGACCATAACCCACTTGTTTTCCTGTTAAGAATGTATAATCAGAACCAGAGGCTGATGCGCTGGTCTCTGATTGTACAAAATTATAACCTAGAGATTCAGCATAAGAAAGGAACAGACAACATTGTAGCTGACACCTTGTCTCGATCTGACATGTAAGTTTTTTTTGTTTTTTTTCTCCCCTCTTACTTGCTATTTGAATGAATTTGTGTGAGTTATTGTTTCATGTTATCTTGATTTTTGTTTTGTTTTTTTTATTTTGCAAACATGTTTAAAAAAAAAAAAATGTTTGTTCTTAAGGGAGGGGGTGTTACATTCCAGAGGGTTATTGGATGGTTGTTTGTCTGCTGCTCTTTTTTTCAGGTCCTTAGTGGTTCCATCCATTGCTTGCCGCTCTTGATTGGTTGGCTCATGTTCCATTGTGTCAACCTATCCCGTCACTCCATTCTCCTGATTGGCTGCTGCACATCTCAGTACTTCAACCAATCCTGTTACTCCATTCTTCTTATTGGACAATCTGTTTCAGTGCACCGTCCTCAACCAATCCACATTCTCCAGCTGGCTTTTAAGAAGCTGTTTCAGGAATTAGAGTCAGTCTTGAGACTCACTTTGCTCTGGCTACATTTTTCTTTTGTCAGTCAACATGTTGGTGATATTCATGACTGAGAGACTGGTGTAGGGAAGTAAGCCACGTGGTATACATATCAACATGTAGGTAACTTGCTGTCTAGAGATACACTAGGTAATAGTGGTGGAAATTTTGATTCTTTCCAGAGACTCGTTCATTTTTCGTTCGTTCACCAAAATGATTCGTTCACTAATTCGTTCAGTGACCATTTTTCCATACTACACAAATACGTCAGCATGTGCGGCAAAATGTGTTGTTCAACTAACGTATTTACTTGTTACAAAATAAAAACCGATTTGGCTTCATTAAAAAGTGTGCCCTTCTCATTAAATGAATAAAATAAGTCTAAATAAGTGATCAAAGTCATTACTCTTTTTATCTTTTAAATTACACTCTTTTCGGATGACCAATGCACAAGTGTTTTTTTATTTGTTTGCATACTAGGCTAGTTAACATTTAATTGTTTAGGCAGAGATTTACACGTTCAAATCTGAGATTATGTTAAACGAGGAGTTATTCTGTATGTAAAATATGAATATAAACAAGCGTGCACAGTACGGATACCTGTGCTTTGCATCCGCTTTCTGCTGATTGATGAACTAGATTGACAGAATGGCCGACCTACCCGGTCAACGAACTGGGTATAGCTACCAGTTCGTTCAATTCGTTCACGAACGGGAGATCTCTCTCTCGTTCAGACTCAAAACAGAGCCATCTCGGTCAATGATGCTATTATATTCGTTCGTTCGATCCAACCAATTACATGCCCCTTCTAAACCCGAGCTGAAATGCTATTTGCTGACGTGAGTCACGTGACGCAAATGAGATGGGATGACGTGACGCAAATAATCAATACTGCCATATTTTTTTGTTTCACAGTTTTTAAACAAACAAAAGTGCATGACATGACTAACATAATGAAATATTTTTTTATTTAAAAGTATGTAACTGTTCAAACATAAAACAACAATAATATAAATAAATAAAACAAAATGATAAATAAAAAAAAATAAAAAAAAAATAAAACAATAATATAAAAAAATAAAACAAAGAACCAGTTGTTCGAACGACGAACGTAATAATGAGACGAGATGTATGTATGTAACAGTTCATTTGACTCTTTCAAACTCAAAGCAACTCAATGAAGGGCGTATTCGTTCACTAGATTCAACAAATCACATGCTCCGTCCTCGTATCATACTCGAAGGCTATTGGCTCGAGGTTTAGTCATTCTTTGACAGATGAAACGGTCCAGAGCTACGCATGCGCGCAATAGCGGCGCGCTGCGGTGGAGGGAGGAATTTCAGTGAACGAGAAATATGAGTCAATGGATTACGTGAACGAGAATGATTCGTTCACCTAAAAGATTCGTTCAAAAAGAACGATTCGTTCACGAACGTAACATCACTACTAGGTAAGATGGTGCGTGCCAACCTATGTATCCCTTTCGATTTAGATAGTATAGCCAGTAAGGGTGTTGTGCTCAGATTTATTTCTCCCCCTTTTATTTTTAGATCAGACTAGATGGGCGGGGGGGGGGGGAATATTGTGATTAGTTAGACTGGGGTTTTTTTTGGTTTATTTTCAGCCGCACACATAGCCAGTCTTTCTATTAGTGCCTGACTTTAAACAATTATTTTCACTTGTAAATATTCCATTTGATACCACTTCTTTTTGTACTTTATGTAAATAAACACATCTTGCTGATAAAGTATTTAGTAGTCATCACTTTGGTTGCAATCAGTGCTGAGAAGTCAACTTGCCAATATCTTACAAATTCAAGTGTGCGACCCATATACCCCTAGACCATCAAGGGTCGTAACAATATATTTATTTGATCAAGTTTTCACAATTTCTGTCACCAGCATGCAAATTATTCAGTGACTCATAGGGGGCCGATTTTTTTTTTTATTTTTTTTATTTTTTTATAAATGTCTGCCAGTAGTTTTTGGGGCACAATCTGTGTGAAGTTTCTCTCATGCAGTGCAAATCATCGTCTCCATACTGCCTATCACCTCAAATAAACAACAGTGATTTACAGGTGCACATATATGTCAGGATACAAATGTGTTTGTCGAGTTGGTTTAAATTGAGCAAGGTGAAGATCGCACTCTGCACCATATGGTGTATTTTAATTGGATATGTTCTTAAGCAACAACATAGAGAACTTTACCCACTTATGCAAAACAATATAGGTAAGTTTGTTGAAAGAATGCTGTAAGAGTTTATATGCCAGATTTGTGGTGATTTAGTAGCATGCAGATTAGAAAAAAAAATATCACATTTTGTAATTTCCACATTTTGGCACCATAAATATTTATCTTTTCCCTTTCCACATTTTCTGGAAATTCTCAAAGATGTCTGCATTATGTATTCTAAATATATGAAAAAAAACCTGTCAATCCTTCTTGCTCTCACTGGCTGATCCTGTAGTTCTCCTATCATATACTCTAAAGGCATAGTTCTGCTGGTCTTTCATGGTAAGGCAGTGTGTTTGACATTCATTGTGGAAGTAAAGTGCATGATAGAAATTCTGACATGAGTACTTATCTGCTATTATCAGTATCACATCTATCAGTCAGGCAAGACCTCAAGGATCATACCCATCTTCAAAAAGCATAACTGCAAATGCAAATCCAATACGTTATTCATCCTTTGGACATGATATATGCATGTATTTATTTACTTTTTTCTTATCATTTTGCCACAAATTTAGCAAAAAAAAAAAAAATCAGCATTCTATACTTCACACAAACTTGAACTTTTTTAAAGTGCTTGTTTTCTTGCTGTAGTTTTGTCTGTTCCCTATTCCTGTCCTGATGCTTCCCAGGTGTGTCTTTTTCAGTTATTAGTCACAATGTGAATTTAAACCCTCATGTTTCCTTTAAGTTATGATAGATTACTTTGGCTTCTGTAATGAAAGTGGAAAACAATGTTTTTGCAATGTTTTGCTTTAAAGCTTCTCTCTTTAATAATTAGATATTTCACAATGTAAAAATGTTTTAGTTTCTTCAGTGCAAACCATGGAGCTTTGAAATTTATAGTATAGGTTTGTACAGAAGATTGGTGGTTTATGTCAGCAAATGGCATTTTGCATAAAGTCGCTGACACATTTGGAGACTCAGGGAAACCATTTAAATGGGTTTTGTGCTGAAGATAAGATGTTCATTTGCATAATGCCCTTTTTCTTCAAATGTTAATGAGCCTAAACATCAATATTATGATATACGTCTAAAACATTGAAGACTGTGAGACAAAACGTGAGCTCATAGATTCAGTCAATTTTACATTTTACAAACAAAAATATAGAGAAAAAAAGATAGTTCTGTAGTAGCTTAGTATCTCAATTTCTATCTTCCTGTTTTAGTACACAGTTATGATTTAGAATATGAGTATGTGGTAATGAAATTTTTCATAAAATAAATCTGGTAGCTCTGGAAGCCTATTTCTGCAATGGGAAAACAAATAGATGTAATTGAATTTTATTTGCTTTCATTTAATCGACTTTTTCTTTCAAAAAAGTTTTTTGTTTTGCTTTGTTTAGTTTTTTCTTTGAATTGTGTGATAAAAAGTCTCAATTACCTTTATTATTTCTTATTCTGTTGTGGAAACGGTCTTCCATAGGTAAATGTATATAGTAATGAAGATTAAGGTATATATAAAATATTTAAGATGCCACAGGTTTCAGGAATCTCTCTGGATCAGTGCTATGTCAACACTATGATTTTGCACTTGTAATCCATGCAAAATGCATACAAAGTGAGGTTCTTCTCAGAGTTACTCTCTTTTCCTGTATTTTTTTTTTTATTTTTTTTCTGCCAGCGTATAATGTGGAGAGACACTAGTAAGAGATTTGTAGAACAATGTGTATGTTTAGTAAAAGATCTGTGTGATTTGAATATTCTGGCTTCTTTTTCTCAGCAGAGACTTACATCGGCCAAAATATCCTCAACAGCTCAGATGGTCAGTGTAAGTGTTCTGATTTGTGTCCAAAGCTCTGGATTTATTATGAAATTAAAGAATAATCACATCAGTTGCAGAACAGAGCGTCCTGCCAATTGAAAATAGACTTCTAATTAGCAAACTGCATTTGAAATATATTTTTTATGTTTTTGTTTGTTGTTGTTGTTTAATGCATTGCAAGTGTCCTTTGACAGACCACAATAATCTTGTTCCATATCATATGCACCTTATTTGATTATTTACTTTGAACATCAGATTTCTATTTGGGTTTAATGGCTAGAATGCTGCTGTGAAGAATAGCTAGACTGCTGGTGAAGTAGCTCTCAGAAGGACATGGTCGTACATTTAATGTGAAATAATTTCTTCTTGTGAAAACAAACAAACAGCTGCACACTTTTCAATGCACTCAAGCTGATTAGATGAAGTAGTGTTTCGACTGAACGGTTCTTCATCAAGTGCAGAACACTTCAATAGGACTAATCCCAATAGTAACACTACTGGATTGCCTTCAATGCTTTTATTTTTTGGCAATCTGTAATTTCTTCTTTGTGATGGCATTGAAATTTGAGATCTAGAATTCCAGATCCACTCTACTGAGGAAACTATCTTATAGTTCAGTCTATCTAATCTGTGCTGGCCTAGAAAACATGCAAGTACAACAGTGAACTGTTGATGTGGGTGATGGGATTCTCGTTCTTTTGGCCACCTGGGAGTCGGAGGGCTCTGGAGCATTTGCCCAACACATAATGCTCATTTACCAACTACACTGGTGTTTGTTTGTCATGAGCTTCACTTCTTTGTGTGTATAATGTGTATCCGTTATCACATTCACATTCGGTTACAGGAAGAACAAGACCTGGGGGAGCAGATAAAATTGCTCTCCTGATACGCATGAAAACAAGCTGCTGCCATTTGGATTTTCCCACCACATAACACTTTTGTGTTTTCCTGACATGTTTGTATAAATAGAAATATATTGATCTCAATGGAGACATCTGCGTATCCTAAAACATAATTTAAGCATATACAAATGAACTTCTTCACAGTAAAAATCCAAATAATTGCTACGCTTTGAAGTTAGTTCCACGCCATATCATGCAATTAGATTTACTGAACTGTTAGTTCCAGCAAGTTTGCTCATATATTTGTTTATTATAGCATCAACAAAATTAGCCTTTGTGTGTTGAGACCATTAGAAATCAATTGACAAAAAGATGGCCCAACTACCCTCACAGAAAGTTGAAAGCTGAACAAAGCTTGAATGCATTATATAGCTATTGTTATAGGACAATTGTGTTGTTGCTCAATTTATTTTATGCTGTTGCTGTCATCATTAGTTTCTCGTTATGTGGTGATGCTCATCTTTACGTAAGGGCGATTGTTTGTTGAATGTATAAGAAGGAATCTGTTTGTTTTAAATGTTTTCTGGGTCTTGTAAGAATAATTTTTAAGGGGCAATCAGTCACTTAAAACTGCAAGATAAAGAAAGATTCCTTTGTTGATAATTGAAAATTAGTTGAGTAAGAGATCTGTAGCTGCAGTGACAAGTTTATTGACTTAAAGCTACAGCATTTAATCAACAAACAAATTTGAGTTGGCTGAATTACTGAGGACAATTACACAAAAACCTGGCTGCATTGATGTTTTAAGCTTTTTTACTTTTTTATACAGTGCAAAGCCAACCGTTTTATCTGTGTGAGCTACTTTGGTGAAAAGTTGAGAAGACAAAAATCATCACATTAACATTATATTTTGAGATTTCTCAACATTTAGTTATTTATTTCTCAACATTTATATGTAAATGATCTCCAAGATGCTTTTTGGGTTATTTTTAAGTTTACTTAAAGATGACCTGTTTTCACTGCAGCATTTGATTTACAACAGTGAACCATTTTTTTTTTTTTTTTTGCTCAGGGTATAACGGTAGTAAAAGATGGAGGATAACCTATTAAGTTCTCCAAAGGTCTCCAACATGAATCAGGTATGTTTGATTAGGGGGACATCCAAAATGTCACTAGGGCTGGGACTGCTTTACAGAACCTCCAAAAAAGTTCAATGATCTTGAAAAACTATAATGTGATTTGCTGTGTCCTATTCTCCAACAATTCATTATCAAAATGTCTAGAGTCTCTTTATGGCTGAAAGTAATGGCAAATCAGATATATAGTCATCTTACCCTAGAGTGAACTGCTCGCCGTACTCAAAGGTTACAAGGAGACCACAGTTTCAAATCACAAAATAAACAAAAGATATATTACTGTACGGTCTTGTGACATAGTAAAATCAGTTTCCAATGTTTTACATACTACAATACTTTGCCAGAAGTATAAGTCCTGAACACTATACACATATGTCTTTAATTTCAAACTATAGGCATCAGTTCCTCCCTTTGATGGTATAACATATATTGGTGATGAGGCCCACAGACTGTGTTCCAGTTCATCCCAAATGTGTTCAGTGGAGTTCATGTCTGGGCTTTGGCAAGATCTTCTACACAAGACTCAGTAAACCATTTATATATGGATATCACTTTATTCATTTTCAAGTTGCCTAGGGCATAATAGGACTCTATTCTGGTTAATGAGTGCATTATTTAAAGCAGTATTGTGCCTGGCTGAAATAGTCAAGTCAATTTATTAAAAGGGGTATCCCATACTTGTGACCAATATGTGTGGTGCAGTTGTTGCTTATATAACCTCAGATGTCTTGTAATTAAATTATTCCATAAGGTTTTCTAAATATGTATTAATTTGGCTATATCTGTGCTTGAGCATTAATGTAGAATGTAGACCTGGCTGATTCTGATTCCCAAAGGGTGTCTGTAATATCATACTATTTTGGTCTCGTCAATGGGATCTTCCATTGAATATGATAAAAATTGTCTGACCCAATCCTTCGACCAAGTGGGTACTTCAGTCAATGTCAGTGTGACATTCAGGGCTGTAGCTCCATCTGTAAACTGCCAGAGGACCCCCTCAATAAAGTAGTGGCTGCTATCCAGTTCATATACTTGGACTAAAAGTGCTTCACAGATGATGAGAAGGTACATTAAACTACTCTCAGAAAAGTTCATTTGAGTGTGTTGCAGCACAGTGTCCATACAACCATTGCAATTCCACAGACCTTGCCTTTTAGAAATTGATTGTAAATCTCTCATTATGTTACATTATCACCAAATGTTGGATTATTTTTTTTTCTTGTTTACTTTCAATTAGCAAAGGTTTTGTAATTCATTGTATTTATATTTATTTATTTTTGGAACTGACTGGCCTGTGCAGATTGACAGAAAACAAGCTGATAAAGCGATTGAATCCAATATTTGGTGAAAATATAGCATAGAATATACACTAAATATATAAGCTTTTTTTTATAGGCCTGTCATTTTTGACAGGGAATACCACAAGTGTAGCATTGCAAATACAGTGTATATATATACACACACACAGGTCCTTCTCAAAAAATTTGCATATTGTGATAAAGTTAATTATTTTCTGTAATGTACTGATAAACATTAGACTTTCATATATTTTAGATTCATTACAACACAACTGAAGTAGTTCAAGCCTTTTATTGTTTTAATATTGATGATTTTGGCATACAGCTCATGAAAACCCAAAATTCCTATCTCAAAAAATTTGCATATTTCATCCGACCAATAAAAGAATGGTCATTATGTTCATTTATGCACTCAATACTTGGTCGGGAATCCTTTTGCAGAAATGACTGCTTCAATGCGGCGTGGCATGGAGGCAATCAGCCTGTGGCACTGCTGAGGTGTTATGGAGGCCCAGGATGCTTCGATAGCGGCCTTAAGTTAACCCAGAGTGTTGGGTCTTGCGTCTCTCAACTTTCTCTTCACAATATCCCACAGATTCTCTATGGGGTTCAGGTCAGGAGAGTTGGCAGGCCAATTGAGCACAGTAATACCATGGTCAGTAAACCATTTACCAGTGGTTTTGGCACTGTGAGCAGGTGCCAGGTCGTGCTGAAAAATGAAATCATCTCCATAAAGCTTTTCAGCAGATGGAAGCATGAAGTGCTCCAAAATCCTGATAGCTAGCTGCATTGACCCTGCCCTTGATAAAACACAGTGGACCAACACCAGCAGCTGACATGGCACCCCAGACCATCACTGACTGTGGGTACTTGACACTGGACTTCAGGCATTTTGGCATTTCCCTCTCCCCAGTCTTCCTCCAGACTCTGGCACCTTGATTTCCGAATGACATGCAAAATTTGCTTTCATCCGAAAAAAGTACTTTGGACCACTGAGCAACAGTCCAGTGCTGCTTCTCTGTAGCCCAGGTCAGGCGCTTCTGCCGCTGTTTCTGGTTCAAAAGTGGCTTGACCTGGGGAATGCGGCACCTGTAGCCCATTTCCTGCACACGCCTGTACACGGTGGCTCTGGATGTTTCTACTCCAGACTCAGTCCACTGCTTCCGCAGGTCCCCCAAGGTCTGGAATCGGTCCTTCTCCACAATCCTCCTCAGGGTCCGGACACCTCTTCTCGTTGTGCTGCGTTTTCTGCCACACTTTTTCCTTCCCACAGACTTCCCACTGAGGTGCCTTGATACAGCACTCTGGGAACAGCCTATTTGTTCAGAAATTTCTTTCTGTGTCTTACCCTCTTGCTTGAGGGTGTCAATGATGGCCTTCTGGACAGCAGTCAGGTCGGCAGTCTTACCCATGATTGCGGTTTTGAGTAATGAACCAGGCTGGGAGTTTTTAAAAGCCTCAGGAATCTTTTGCAGGTGTTTAGAGTTAATTAGTTGATTCAGATGATTAGGTTAATAGCTCGTTTAGAGAACCTTTTCATGATATGCTAATTTTTTGAGATAGGAATTTTGGGTTTTCATGAGCTGTATGCCAAAATCATCAATATTAAAACAATAAAAGGCTTGAACTACTTCAGTGTTGTAATGAATCTAAAATATATGAAAGTCTAATGTTTATCAGTACATTACAGAAAATAATGAACTTTATCACAATATGCTAATTTTTTGAGAAGGACCTGTATATCCTCCTGAGACCCAGCTATGGAGTTTTTGCCTCTGTAGTGGACATTCTATTTCAGTGAATTTCTCTGAGACCTCACATGTCACAGTTGTAAGTCTGGATGTCCTGTACAGAGCACATTCAGGGCTTTATAGAGATACTAAATGATTGGACGTTTCACCATGAACGCACCCTCTCCTAGGTCTTTAAAGATGGCTAAATTTAATTTAGTGAAACATTTTACATCCTTATGGAAATATGATTATATTTTGTAATTGTCATTTAAATCTGAATAATTTTCCAATTGTTTGTCATAAAGCAACATCTCAGGAAAATGTTATGGGTTTTCAAATTCAAATATGACTAGAGGACACCAGGAATAAAATGATGTTTATTATGCATTTTGGGAGACATAACAATTGAATAGGGAAAAAAATATATATATCTATTTTGTTATGAAATATTAGATATTATTATGAAATTTTGGCCAATTATTACTCCCATTATGACAATTCTTTTTTTCAACATGCTGTCCCAACAGCAACCCATTAATATGCAAATTAGATAAAGTATAGATACACTGTGTTTAAAGGGAAAACCAGTTTATGGAAATTTGTACAGACATATTGCATAAAACAAAATGGTATATCAAATCATTTTGTTATATATTTTATAACATAGATGAGAATCAAAGTTTAGAAGAAAAAAATCCTGAAACCTGAAAAGGTATTGGTGATTTAAAAACAATCCCATTGTTTTTGCCTTTTTGATGTCTATTCATGCCATTTTATTTTTAGAAAAACTTAGTCCTAGTGTCCTCTACAGAGGACATAGAAAAAAATATTAATAAAATATAATTTTTCAAAAATTTTAATTTTACATTTTTTTCTAACGCTCTAAACAATGTAATGTCATGAAAAAAATACTAAATTCACAAAGCTTTTTTTTGGGGGGGGGGGGGGGGGGGGGTCATATATATATATATATTTACACACACACACAAATTATAAACAAACATCTCTTCCACTGAACAAGCAAATATGGGTATTATTATTATTAGTATTAAAATATTATTTTGTCTAATATTATTTTACAAACCACATTCTTGTGGCATTAACCATACAAATTACCACCTTACTATTTCTTAGTTTTTCTACATTTCCCCGTTAACTACATCATAAAAATGGTTATAATGACATGCCATGTTTGTTAATCACTTTGAGTTATGTGTCCTGTGGTAATAACTCACAGTGCATGTTTTCCCTCAGTGATACAGTACAATAGTGTCACTGTGGTTTGTTTATGGAATGCTAGGTACTGTTGAAATCAAGCATTTATATGAAAGTAAAAAGCAACAAATAAAGGATAAACTGTGTAGTACGAGCAATGCAAAGCTGACCTGTTTATGGTTTATGAGAAACGGTGTTTGGCTTCCCATTTAGCTCATGACTGAATGGGTTGTGTGACTGTGAGGAAGGATTTGGCAGATTTCTAGTTTAGCATGCAGATGTGAGCGACTAAATAAAATAAATACAGATTCCTCTCTGGATATTGCTCATGTGCCAATAATTACCCCAACATGTGCACCCTGGTGTAAATCATTACTCTCATTTGCCTTGTTTACCATAACCATACTTTTTTCTTGTTAGATTTTAGTTTCTTGGATAGATATTTGAATTTATAGCAGAACGCAGTCACTTTTGACCTGTTCTCTCACCTTTTGCCTTTGGATTGTTTGCGGGATTGATTGCGCAAGAAACTGGGCCAATTGCATAAACTTAGCCTCTATGTCAAAAAAGTATTTTAGTCTAACCAACTAGCAAAGGTGTAATGAGTCGTATTTTTCAGATTTAAATTGCATCAATCTGTCACAGATCGGCCAGGCTCCCAAACCAGCCAATCAAAACGAACACCATCACCTGAATTCTAATTACACTCACCTGCACGGCATTTGAACCTCATCAATCAGCACTTTAAAGCCACACACATCACTGCACTCAAACATCCAGTCTTGTGCTTACGATGTGAATGCCTATCATAGATATAGATACTGACTAGATGTCGCCTTGGGCCTCTAAGCATACGTCAACATTGCCGCCATCTTGGGTCGGGGATCTGAAGGAAGCGCCAAAGTTTCCCGGCATTCAGATCAAGCCGGACTTTTGTGCTGTAGTAGATATTTTCATGAACTGGATGTTTTCAAAGAATGGTTAACCTGTATACTGTAGCCTAATCATTTAATAAGCTGTTGTAAATACTGGAAGATGTTTTCACACTACGTACGCACGTTATGTTTGTTTTTGTGTTATATAACCATTTTACGCTGGGTCATTGTATTGCAGGCTTGCACAAAATAAACCAGTACAATTCAAATGTTTTAATTAACATGTATTTTTAAGTATGGATAGCACACCATTGTAGCCATTTTGTATGCAGTAGACTAGGCTAAGGTAAGTAACAATAGTTAATTTTAAGTTCACTGAAGTGGAAGAATAATAAACTTACACCTAGTTTTGAAGTAGATTCATATCAAAAGCTTAAATTTTCTCTGGACTCAATCATAAATGCATGTCTGTCAGTTGGAACAAACCAAAAAACTTAGAAAAATCATTTGAGATTTGGACGATTTATGATGATTTAATTTCTGCCTAGATGCAGATGTTAGGTTCCCCATCCTAACATTCTGAGGTCTGTTGGTCAGGAAGTCCGTAATTGTTTTTTTCCCCCCGCTTTGTTTGTTTAACTCGTGCCTTTATTAATTTAAATTTTGCTCTTATTTATTTATTTATATTTTATATATACTTTATATTATTCATGTTTTTTTCATATCAATATCAGCATCCTTGTAATTGTTTTGTGCATTGTAGAACAAATTAATTAGTTATGTAGGTGTGTCTAAGTATTGTATTGTATATGATATATCACATATTTATGATAGAACATAGATTAATTATTTTACTTATATCATATAAGTAAAATAATTAATCTATGTTCTATCATAAATATATGTCTGACATTTATAATAAACCAAACGGCTTGAAAATCGGTTGAAAATTAAGCAAATTAAGGTGATTTTAATCGTTGATAGTTCTCTGCCAATGTTAACTAATGCAGAGTAGACGCGGCTTCCCCCGACCCAAGATGGCGGCCGCGCTGACGCATCGTTCTTATGGACAGCAGCGTCAGAGGTGACATCTAGTCAGTATATATATCTATGAACGCCTATATGCTATCACAGCAACTTACTGGTTACGTACCTGCCTGTCTACTTGCCTCTTGTGATCCCTCCAGCATTGTGTCTATCCGTCTCCTGGTTCCAGTTATGTCTTATGCTCTCCTGTCAAGCAAGTCATCGTCTCACAGTGAGGTGTGTGTGGTCCTCTCAGTGTCCACGAGTTCCTGTCAAGACAATTCAGTCCAGTCATCCAATCATCTTAACCTACAAAGTATATTTGCATGTTCTACTTACCATCTCATCCTCTGTTGATTGCTCTGCTGTTAATAAACACCACTGCTTTGAACTAATCCTTTGTGTGAAGTCTGATTCCCTAACACAATCTATGTTTTGAGAAATTGAGAAAATATCAAGTGATGAAAAACAAGTGAACTGGAGCGAAGACAAGACTTCTTTGTTACCTTTATAGACCACTGATGACACTGACACCGTATTTCGGTTAATGTACTTATTTGTATATTAAAAATTGTGATGCATGCTGTGAAATGTCAGCTTATGAATACCGAGAATTTGTTAACCAGAACACTTGTCTTTTTTGTTCATCTATATAAATTTATTTTTAACTTTTTTTTTCCCAAAAGTTCATCAGTGAGAAAATAATTCAACATTTTGGTTTTCTAGTTTTTTGACTGGCTTGACTTCCTTCACCCCAATAAATCATACTGTATGATATAGGAGGAAAACCAAAACATGTGTTTCATCATTTACACATGAGATAACCCGTCTACAATGAAACCAGTTTACTTCACATTTCTGCTTTTAAACCCTCTGGAACACTGGCCCGGTTTACTGTGAATTGAGTTCAAATTAATTGTATTAAATAATTTTTAGTTATCAAGAGTATCCTGTAAATGACATATTCTTAATAGAGCTTTTTTTTTTTTTTTTGTTAAGCAAAGTGTCTCCTGTCAACAATTACAATAATATAAGAATATTTTCTGTTTAATAAATATTTCAGTTGGAGCTTGTTCCAATAGCCACTCTAACTTATAACAATCACATTATTTTTGTGTTGAAATCATTGACACAACAGAGTGATATAATATCAATTGTGAACATCTCACCCGCTGACTGAGCTGACTCGAATCTCATCTACTGCCACATCGGCTAGATGCTTAATGGCAGGGCTCTTAATTGACTTAACTGTAGTATCTGGACATTTTTCAGCGTGACAACTGACAGGTCCATTAAAAAGTGCATGATGCTCGCTTTATGAAAGAGCACTCTACTGCAGATATGGCACAGCAAACCACTACAAGCTATTAGTTCTGACCTTTAGCTCCACTGCTGTAACTAATACAGACTCCTGCGGTGCTGTGTTAGACCTTCCAATGCTGCTGATACTTAGAAAAATATGAAACCTCATTCATTTCTGGAGATGATTTGCAATATTTTAAATTGGTGTTTATTTGGTGTTCATTAACAAACAACAACAGTAATATTAGCCTATACACCAGACATTGTGATGAAATGTAAAAATTACGGTAGTGTTTATCAAGTATTGTGAATAGCAGTACAACCCGAATTCTGGAAATCTTTGGACATTTTTTAAATTTGAATAAAATTAAAACTAAAAGAACTTCAAATCACATGAGCCAATATTTTATTCACACTAGAACATAGATAAAATAACAAATGTTTAACCTCTTAAGACTCTGCGGCCTCTCATGAGGACAGTATATTTTAGTGAATTTCTCTGAGACTATACATACCACAGTTTTAAGTCTGTATGTCCTGTACAGAGCACATGCAGGGCTTTTCAGAGATACCAAATGAATGGATGTTTCACCATGACCACTCCCTCTCCTTGGTCTTTAAAAATGTCTGAAATTAATTTAGTGACACTCTTATGGAAATAGTATGATAATATGTTGTCTAATTTTTAAATTGCATGTCATAAATAAACATCTCAGGAAAATGTTATGGGTTTTCAAATCAAAATATGACTTTCTGTTATGAAACAGGAGGTTGATTTCATAGATGTCCTAATATGAGGACACCGGGACTAAAATCATGTTTTTTACACCTTTTGGGAGACATTACAAATGAATAGGGAAAGAAATTATATTTCCATATTCTATGAAATATTATATATTATTATGAAAATCTGGTCAATTATTACTCCCATTATTACACTTTTTTTTTCATTACATGTTGCCCCAAAAACACATTAATATGCAAATTCGATTTAGTTTATAGATACATTGTATATAATGAGAAAACCCATTTATGGCCATTTTACACACATTTTGCATAAAGAAAAAAGGTATATCAAATCATTCTGTTATAACATAGTTGAGAATCATCTTTATACAAAGTTTGGTAAAAAAAATATATATATAATCTTAAACTAAAAATGTATTAGTGATTTAAAAAATCTATTATTTTTGCCCATGCATGTTCATTCATGTCTTTTTAGTTTTTCAAAGAAATTGAGCCCCGATGTCCTCAACCGAGGACATAGCATAACTTATGAATGAAATATCATTTTATTTATTTTTTACATTATTCTAAATGCTCTAAACAATTTAAAGACATGGAAAAAAAATACATTTCCTAAAACTTTTTTTTTCGGGTCTTAAGAGGTTAAACTGAGAAATTTTACAATAGTATGCACAAAATGAGCTCATTTCAAATTTGATGCCTGCTATAGGTCTCAGAATAGTTGGGACAGGGCCATGTTTACCATGGTGTAGCATTTCCTCTTCTTTTCAAAACAGTTTGAAGACGTCTGGGCATCGAGATTATGAGTTTCTGGAGTTTTGGTGTTGGAATTTCAGAATCAGAATCAGAATGAGCTTTATTGGCCAAGTATGTTTACACATACAAGGAATTTGTTGTAGTGACAGAAGCTCCACAGTGCAACAGAAGGACAGTAACAGGACAGGACACAGGTAATGAAACAAAATAACAGGAAATAGCCAATGACCAATGTACAAAGCAGCAAAAAAAAAAAAAAAAAAAAAAAATATACACAATATATAATATATAATATAGGCGACTATGTATGTACAGGTCAAGTATGTGCAAATTAGAAATGAGAAAATAAAATAAGTGAGTGTGGTGAATGGATAATGTATTAGTTGTGTGTTCTACGTTTATTTATTGAGTGTTCATGAGATGTATTGACTGAGGGAAGAAACTGTTCCTGTGTCTGGTCGTTCTGGTGCTCAGAGCTCTGTAGCGTCGACCAGATGGTAAAAGTTCAAAGAGGTTGTGTGCTGGATGTGAGGGGTCCAGAGTGATTTTGCCAGCCTTTTTGCTCACTCTGGATAAGTACAGTTCTTGGAGAGTGGGGAGGGTTGTACCAATGATTCGCTCAGCAGTCCGGACTACCCTCCGTAGTCTTCTGAGGTCAGATTTGGTATCTGAGCTGAACCAGACAGTTATTGAGGTGCAGAGGATGGATTCAATGATGGCAGAGTAGAACTGTTTCAGTAAGTCCTGTGGCAGGTTGAACTTCTTCAGCTGGCGAAGAAAGTACAACCTCTGCTGGGCCTTCCTGACAATGGAGTCAATGTGAATATCCCACTTCAGGTCCTGAGAGATGGTGGTGCCCAGGAATCTGAATGACTCCACTGCAGTCACGGTGCTGTTCATGATGGTGAGTGGGGGGAGAGCAGGGGGGTTTCTCCTGAAGTCCACGATCATCTCCACCGTTTTGAGCGTGTTAAGCTCCAGGTTGTTGAGACTGCACCAGACAGCCAGGTCCTTAACCTCCTGTCTGTAAGCAGACTCGTCACCGTCCTGGATGAGGCCGATCAGTGTGGTGTCGTCTGCGAACTTCAGGAGCTTGACAGAGGGGTCTTTAGATGTGCAGTCGTTGGTGTAGAGGGAGAAGAGCAGTGGGGAGAGTACGCAGCCCTGAGGAGCTCCAGTGCTGATGGTTCGAGTGCTGGATGTGAATTTGCCAAGCTTTACTAACTGCTGTCTGTCTGTCAGGAAGCTGTTGATCCACTGGCAGACGGAGGTGGGGACGGAGAGCTGAGTTAGTTTATTTTGAAGGGTTTCCGGGATAATGGTGTTAAAAGCAGAGCTGAAGTCCACAAACAGGATCCTCACATAAGTCCCTGGTCTGTCCAGATGCTGCAGGATGAAGTGCAGTCCCATGTTGACTGCATCATCCACAGACCTGTTTGCTCTGTAGGCAAACTGCAGGGGGTCCAGTAAGGGTCCAGTGATGTCCTTCAGATGAGCCAGAACCAGTCTTTCGAATGATTTCATGGCTACAGACGTTAGTGCCACAGGTCTGTAGTCATTAAGTCCAGTAATTTTGTGTTTCTTTGGGACGGGGATGATGGTGGAGCGTTTGAAGCATGAGGGGACTTCACACAGCTCCAGTGATCTATTGAAGATCTGTGTGAAGATGGGGGCCAGCTGCTCAGCACAGATTTTTAGGCAGGCTGGTGACACACCATCTGGACCAGGTGCTTTCCTTCTTTTGTTCTTCCTGAAGACCTGGCACACATCGTCTTCGCTGATTTGAATTGTAGGTGTGGGGGAGAGAGGGGTTGCTGGAGGTGTGAATGGTTGTGTGGAGGGGTGTTCTGGGCGGGTGTGGGGTGATCGTTCAAAACGACAAAAGAACTCGTTTAAGTCGTCTGCCAGGTGTTGATTCTCCAGAGTGCTGGGGGGTGGTGTTTTGTAGCTGGTGATGTCCTTTAATCCTAGCCACACTGAAGCCGGATCGCTGGAAGAGAATTTGTTCCTGAGCTTGTCAGAATAATTCCTCTTTGCCACTCTGATCTCCTTTTCCAGTGTGTATTTGGCCTGTTTGTACAATACTTTATCCCCCTTTCTGTGAGCATCTTCTTTGGCCTGACGGAGCTGTCTGAGTTTGGCAGTGAACCATGGTTTGTCATTGTTGTAGAATAGATGAGTCCTGGTAGGAATGTACATGTCCTCACAGAAACTGATATAAGATGTTACAGTCTCTGTGAGCTCGTCCAGGTCATTTGCCGCAGCTTCAAAAACAGTCCAATCAGTCAGGTCGAAACAGGCTTGTAAATCCCGCTCTGTTTCGTTAGTCCATCTTTTAACAGATCTTAATACAGGCTTCGCAGACTTAAGTTTCTGCCTGTAGGATGGAATAAGATGAACCAAACAGTGATCAGAGAGTCCTAAAGCTGCTCGTGGAACCGAGTGATATGCGTCCTTTATTGTTGTGTAACAGTGATCCAATATATTACTGTCTCTGGTGGGACATGTAACATGCTGTCTGTATTTTGGCAGTTCACGGGAGAGATTTGCTTTATTAAAGTCCCCGAGAATGATTAAAACAGAGTCCGGGTGTTGTTGTTCACTCTCTGTGATCAGATCAGCGAGTTTCTGTAGAGCTGTGCTCACGTGCGCTTGCGGTGGAATGTAAACACTCACGAGAATGAACGAGCAGAACTCCCGCGGCGAATAGAACGGCTTGCAGTTAATGAAGAGCGTTTCTAGATCTGAACAGCACATCTTCTTTAACACAGTTACATCTGTACACCACCTCTCATTGATGTAAAAGCATGTCCCGCCGCCGCGCGATTTCCCCGTTGATTCTGTGTCCCGATCTGCTCTTATCAGCTGGTAATTAGGCAGATGGATCGCGCTGTCCGGTATGTCGCCATTCAACCAGGTTTCCGTGAAACATAGAGCAGCAGAGTTAGAAAAGTCCTTGTTTGTCCGGGAGAGCAGAAGGAGTTCGTCCGTTTTGTTGGGTAGAGAGCGGAGATTCGCCAGATGGATGCTAGGTAACGCCGTTCTAAATCCGCGCTGACGAAGTTTCACGAGCGCGCCAGCTCGCTTTCCCCGTCTGCGCCTCCTGTAGTGTTTGACCAGAGCTATGGCTCCGCCAACTACAATGTCCAGCAAAACGTCCGAAAAATCAAAAATCGGTAGAAGATTTTGTGGTGTGTTCTGCCGAATGTTCAGCAGATCATCCCTGGTAAAGCTGATCTTATTTGAAAAACAAAAAACAGGAAAAACAAACAAAAACAATACAAACACTGAGGAGCAACGCACAATAGCTGCCATCAGCGGCGCCATTTTGTATCTTGTCCCCATTCTTCCCGTTTCCAGCTGCTGAAGAGTTTGTGGTCAACTTTGACGTATTATTAATTTAATGATGTGCCAAATGTTCTCTATAAGTGAAATATCTGGATTGCAGGCAGGCCAATTCAGCACCTGGATTCTTCTACTACGAAGTCATGCTGTTGTAATAGCTGCAGTATGTGGTTTTGCATTGTGCTGCTGAAATACACAAGCCTTCCCTGAAATAGACGTTGTCTGGAGGGGAGCATATGTTGCTCTAAAACCTTTATATATACACTGTAAAAAATTTCAAGCGTTTCCAACTAATTATTATTTAGTAACTAGATCCACAGAAATTTGAAGTTCAGAAAATTTCTGACTTCAAAGTGTTATTTTTTAGTTGGCGCAACCTTTACTGAAGTTTTATAGTGCACGTGCATGTGTTTTTATTAGTTTAGTCAACATTAGCATAGCTAATTGTTGACTGGATTTGAAAATAACCATTCATTCAGTGTTTTCCAAATATATTTGTGTATACTTAATATAATATGTCCTCTCAACTAAGGTCAAGCAATAAAATTAGCTCAATATTTTTGCCCTTCCAACATTTTGTTAATTAGATTTTTTACAGTGTAACTTTCAGCATTCATAGTGCCTTTCAAAACATGCAAGCTGCCCATAGGGCATATGGTATTTAGAACGACGTCGCATAACTGCCAGAGAGAGACATGCACTGTTCTTGTCATATTATCACAACTATGCACTGTTCTTAACTGCATAATGCATATTTTAGGTTTCAGACATTTAAATACACATAAGTACAAGTAAAACAATACATTTAGAGCTTGTAAAATACACACAGATGTCTATGGAAGCAACAATAACAATCCATTTAAATTTAATTTGATGATGCGTTTTATTCATATCAGATACACATAGTGTAAGTAACTATAAAGTTCACTCTATTCTTCACCCAGTTCACCAGCCACTTACTTGCATGTATTTCGGGATAAATTGATGAATTCATGTGCTATAAATCCGACTAATAGGACTCTCTGAACTGCAACGCGAACAAAACACACTCATTTACACATATTTGTGAATCGGAATATCAGATTGTCCATGACATGTTAAGCAAGTTTGTGAATATATTAAAAAAAGAAAAACAAAATAAAAGCGATCCATCTGTCATACAGTGTTATTGTCGCCGCGATGTGTCACTTGGCAATCATGATGCGTCGCCATGGAAACAGTAAGGGCAAACGTTCTAAAATAACGGTTGCCTTAAAAAAAACTCACTCTGGGGGGACCGCTAGAATATTTTAAACTCACCACTGAAAGAGTTAAATGAGCCTTGGGCCACATGAAACGACGGTGCCTCTGGACCATGTTCACATATGGCTTCCTTTTTGCACGATAGAGCTTTAGTTGGCATCTGCAGATGGCACAGCAGATTGTGTTTACCAACAGTGGTTTCTGGAAGTATTCCTGGGCCCATTTAGTAATGTCAATGACAGAATCATGCCGATGAGTGATGCAGTGTCGCCTGAGAGACCTGTAGCAGACATCAAATTTGAAATGAGCTCATTTAGTGGATAAAAGTGTAAAATTTATCTGTTTAAACATTTGTTATGTTCTCTATGTTCTATTGTGAATTTGGCTCATGTGATTTGAAAGTCTTTTAGTTTTCATTTTATTCTAATTAAAAAAAAACGTCCCAACGTTTCCGGAATTCAGGTTATACATTGTTATTCTTATACATCTGAATCTCATGTAACTTGTAATTGTGGTATTATTTATATACTGTTATAGTTTTTCACTTACTATTTATATTTTATTTTAGTCTTATCTCGGTTAATAATTTTGATAGTTTTAGTTTTAATTAACAATAACAACACTGGTAATGCAACCTGTAATTCTTTTTTCTTTCTTTTTTTTTTTTTTTTGTCACCACCATAATCTATCAATGCAATCACACAAACTGTCAAGAAACGTATAAAAGAAAAATATATATATATGTGTTACTTTTGAATGTTACTCATTTTAAGTAGATCCTATTTCTGGCAACATCAGAAAAAAAATTGCTTCCACAGTATATTTAATATATAACAGTAGGTGTGATGTGCAAAATTACAGTTATTTTATCAACACAGTCAGACACATTATTTTTATATCTGATAGTGCTGAGTCATCTTGAGTGATAGGCGAGAAACAACACACATTTTGTGAGAAATTGGAAGAAACAGGAGGCGAAGCATATGCATTCATCCAAAATAATTATTTGATACATTCTATTCCCTGTTTTGTCCCAGTACTAGACAATAAGTGCTTTGTCAGATGTAATTTTGAAACATTTGTTTCCCATCTCTAACTTGAACACATAGGATAACAAACAGAAGTCATCAGCATATGATACTCATAATGTGTTGCTTTTCATTAAGTTGTTAATGATGCTGTTCATTGCAGGGTTCCATTAATAGAGAGGTGGACAAACTAGCCACAGACTGTGAGTCACTGGAGAAGTAAGCATTCGATAGAAGTAAGCCAATTTTGCTGTGTAGCATCAAGGGTGCTTTTGGGTACAGCAAAGCAATTACCAGTCCAGCTGTGCCAACCTTTCTGCCATCACAGGCATTCTTTTTCTGCTAAGGTTGCTCGGCTTCTCTCACTGAAAGGTCAGTGGCCTGCTAGGTGAGCGCAAGCAAAAGTGTGTCAAAGTTGTCTGACTGCAAGCGGACAAAACCGGCCCTTATTTTCCCATAACATATGGTTTGCTTCTATTCAGAGCTGCAGTGACTAAGATAAGTCTAACAAAAAACAGGCACATTTTCAGATGTTCACAGATGGGCAAAAGCAGAAAGAGTTGGTGTTTTTGAGAATATTGTATGTTGTTCCCCCTGTATGGATTGTGCTGTCTCCAAATATTCAACAATGACAAATCTAACTAGAGACATCATGCAGTGTTTTTCATTTATTCAGCATGGTCGTTCACAAGCTCTGTTTTCTTGTGACATAACAACAGTCCGAACCTAATTAATCCTAATCAAGGATCCTTAATCACAGAAGAATGTAGATACCATCCAGGAACAATTGCTTCTAATTGCAGAAATGAGGGGGTGAGTCTTGATTAAATAGTGGGAGAGGTCATGGCTTTTGCTGCAGAATTTGGCTGATTGCAGGTTGTAATATGGGCAGGCTGATTGCACCATGTTACAGTCAATCAGTCCCCAGGCTGCCGCCTGAGCAAGCTTCCGGGTGTATGCCAAAATCTGGAACGGACTGGAGGCTAGGCTGTTTTTTTTTTCTTCTCACAATTTTATTCTTTGGCTTTTCTGCTTTTATCTGTGGGATATGCTTAGCTAATGAATGATAAATGACAGCATGTGAATAATCTGATTTAGCAGACTTGTTTAATTTGACATATATTATTACATCTACACAAGCTTATATTTAAAAAAAAAAAAACAGAAATATCATTGTTGACCAGACAGGTTTGTACTTTTCACACTTTCACGTACTTTTTTCAAATTAAATTTAATTAAATTAAATTAGACAAAATAACAATAGGGTAAATAATAATAATAAGACAATTGTTTTGTTTTCTACGTTTTCTGAAATGTTATGTTTAAATATGCAAATAAGGCTTATCCAATTAAATATACACTACTTTGCATACATTTCTTGAACAAAAATCTGAACATTGGAAATATCCAGCTTCAAAATTATTGTCGCAATTTGTTGACAAATTAAAGGTAAACCGCAAAAAAAAAATTATATATATATATATATACATTTTTTTAGAAGAAAATGTTATATGCCAGATAAATCATATACGAACAAACCACTAAAAAAAACTTTCGAATATTGATAGGAATAAAACAGCCTTCAAAAATATGTATTTTTATTTAAATCTACAGATGCAAATGTGTAAAGCGTATGAAAATAAACACTTATTCATGTGTATTTTGGATGTTTTATTTCCACTAGTTTATAACAATGTTGGGGACATGTAATGAAAAGAAAAAAGACAAAAAAAAAATCAAAATTGGCCAGTGAATGGAAAAAAAAGATTAAATTAAAATGATTTAAATAATGGGTGTTGTTATTATTTTTTCTTTTTTTTGTGGGTTGTAACACCAGTCTTACTTTGAAAAGGATTTAGGGATAATTTGTTTCAAAACAACTATAACTTTTAGCCGATATTTGGGGATACTTATACTGAAGTTTGAGACACATAATGCAAAATAAGAGCACAGACTTACAGACCGTTAACTTAGAGTTACAGAGTGGTACATCCATCCTTGGTCTCCCCTACTAATGAGATCACACTGAAGTAGCATAAAGAATTGAGAAAGAACTACTCGTTTCTTTTGACATTAAACTGCTTCAGTGTCAGCACCTGAATCTCGCTAAGTGAGAGAAATTCTCTACTTGAATGTCTTTGGGGATAGAAAAGACAAGTTAGATGAGCCCTGTGTGATGAGCTACCCTTTATTTCTTTGTATGTGCTGTGAAATGAAGGATGACTATTAAAATGCTAATGTTCTTAGTTATTAAGCCAAGTTAATGAAATATATATTTTTTTTTCATTGTTAATGGAAACTTTTTTTTTTTGTCAAAAGTAAAGGAATAGGAATGGACCAGAATGCTATAATCTGCTGCCATCAGGAATATATATTCAAATGGCTCAATCTCTTCAGCTGTGAATAAACACTCAAAGGACTTGCACTGAAGGAACTTCAGAAACAAACTGTAGAAAATGTGCAATTATAAACTTTTTAAAGTGAGGTGTGCCATTTCTTCACCAATAGCGCCACTACCAGAATTAAAAAAATTATAATGTAATTATGCTTCAAACAATTTCCCTGACAACTCCAGCTGATTGCCATTAGTCCACAAACAGTCAATCCCAATCTAAACTCACCCCATTGTTTGAGCCAATAGACAATGGTGTTTACTCTTGGAAAGAATCCATTTAGAAATGGTTTACTTATAACTGTCTTCCCATATGGATAGAAGAAAGTACTTTAAGTACTATAAAACTTCAGCTCTAAAGAAAAAAATAAAACTTAGATATTTTTATTTGTTATAGTCCCACAAGGACACATGAGAAAGCACATATGTTCTTTGATCATATGTTTTTGCATGTTCATTGCAGATGTAAAGCTAATGACATGGAGTGTGTCCTTTTTTTATATATTTTAAAAAGTATTTGCAAGGCAAATGTCAAAACTTCAAGCCAAGCCAGTCATATTAGTAGAGAGAAAGAGAGCAGAGGAGGCAGCTCATTAGTTCTTGCTACAGCTCAACTCCTCTGCTCTGAGAAATACTTAAAAGATCAGTTAAAAAGCAAGAGGAAAGGCAAAATATTAAAAGGTAGAAGAACTGGGGCAGCTGAGGGGTACAGAATCATGAAATCCATAATGAGGTGGGACTGTCTACTCTGAAAGTAAAAAATGGGGACTTGCAATAATACTAAACTATGCACTTGGAACAGATTCTGTTTTGAACAAATCATGCTTTGTAATTGAGGCTTGCACATCTTTATATAAAAAATTAATATATTAAATTCTATTTGCATTTAAGTATATATTTCATTTTTAGAAGTTATTAGCTACTATAATTTTTTACTTGCATGAAAAAAAAATCTTATTTGCACGAGTAATGCAATGTTTTTGTCTCATTTAAAATTTTCAAATAAAATAAATAAATTATATAATAAGATAAATTTACTTGAGATGTATTGGCAGAATAATTAAATATTATCACTCTACACCCCCCCCCCCACCCCCCACCCCACACGTTGTGATTAATTTTAATTTTACATGTGTAATAAAGAAGTATTTTGCTGTTGCAGTGCTCTGGTGAATTTCTGGTTCATGTTTGAAACACTTTGTGCAAATGACAAAGTGTTTTGCTCTCGGGCAATATTTTGTACTTAAGCAGATTTAATTATCATCAAAGCTGAACAAGTGATCATTTTAGAATAGCATGCATAAAATGTCACTTCTACCTGACAGACAACACTGAAATGGGTGTAAAGATAAATCACATATGTCTCTGTGACAGCCCTTTAGGCTCTGTTAATCATATCAAAAGAGAGTCAGCGGGAGAGGACTGCTTTTTAAACATTAAAAGGTTAAATGCATACATTAACATAGTTAATTTTGACAGCCTAAAAATAATATTGTTCCATAGTTCTAGTTAATATTGAGCAGCTGTTAAGCATGTATTGTTAACTCTGTTGATAAAAACAGCATATGCTGGTTAGGTATGTTTTGTCATGAGCTGATTTAAGCTGGTCATGTACTGGTCCTAAGCTGGTCCTGAGCAGAAGCTAGTTGCTTAGGACCAGCACATGAAGAAAAAAAAAAAAACCAGCGGCCATGCTTCGAAACATATCTAACCAGCATATGCTGTTTTTTTCAACAGGGTAGTTTGTTTTAAACACAGTGTTTCCCAATATTTTGTAGATTTTACTAATTTCAAATGAAGCCACATGCATATGTGTTGGTGCGCTCATAAAGACATTGGCTGAATACAAAATATGTTAATATGGAAGAAATAGTGAACAGTAACCACACCACAAAGTAAAGCCAAAAGTATACTTCAGTTTTTGCACATGCGCAAGCTAGTGTGTAGTTTTTTATTTTTATTTATTTATCTATTTAATTTTTTTTGGAACAATTAGTTTGGCACCACTGCACTGGCCTATTGTCTCACAGTTAAAAAACAGATGGAACAACAACTACTGCTGACAGCAATAGCAACAGATTAGGTGAAATGGGAGTATCTACCTTATTTTGTCAATTAAGCTAAAGTAAACTTTTCTTTGATTGTGCGAAACTTTCCATATATTAGATACTCTAGGTACTAAAAGAATGACAAAGAGTGGTAAACAGTAAAACCATTTTTGGCCCTGGACCACAAAACCAGTCAAGGGTAGCATGGGTAAATTTGTAGCAATAGCCAACAATGCATTGTATGGGTCAAAATTATCGATTTTTCTTTTATGCCAAAAATCATTAGGATGTTAAGTGAAGATCATATTCCGTGAAGATATTTTGTAGATATTTGTATTTAATTTCCTACCATAGATTTATAAAAACTTAATATTTGATTAGTAATATGCATTGCTAAGGACTTAATTTGGACAACTTTAAAGTAAATTTTCTCAAGGAAGTTCTCAATATTTAGATTTTTTTTCACCCTCAGATTCCAGATATTCAAATAGTTGTATCTCGGCCAAATATTATCCTATCCTAACAAACCATACATCAATTTTAAGCTTATTTAGAAAATGTAAAATATGTATAAATCTCAATTTAAAAAAAATAAAATATACACTTATGACTGGTTTTGTGGTCCAGGTTCATATTTGAGGTACAAACCAGTGTGTCCATGATTATCATAATGTATTAAAATAATATAAGAAATGCCAATTTGCAATATTAAGCAGCATAACTGAATGTTTTTGTACATCTAATACAACTGAAAGCGAATGACACCAGAAGCTGTGCACATACTCGCATACTAACGTAAGTCCACTCTTATGTTAAAAATAAGGTAGACACATTAAAAGACTGTGCGTTTGCGTAAAAACTAAGTGTACTTTCAGTCTATCTGGAACGCACAAAGACAAGAAAATTTGGAAAAGTTACATTTGGCCTGTCATCAGCACTCATGGAAAGGTGCTAGGACCAGATCAGATCAAGGACCAGAAGCAACTGTTGTATAAAATGTGTTTTTCCTAAAAGACTTGATTAAATGTAAGTTATATAAAGTGTTGGCAAAAAAAAAAAAAAAATACTGATTGTAGAAGATCGATGAACCAAGAGTCTCTCATCATCTTTCTGCCGAAGGCACTTAAACTCAGTTTACTGGGGAGTTATGTCTGGAGTAAGTGCTCTGAGTCATATGCTAAATGACGAACTACTGACTACACACAAACTGGACATAATCTTAGCTTTGCTTAGCTGAAAAATATGTGCAACCATAAAGCTGAACTCTAGCATGCATTGCTTCATAGATCACAGGCATATTTGGGCACTCTTCCAATGCTCCAAGAGATATCACCTACACACAACACTGAACTTCTCAAGCAGACAATCAGATGCATTTCTTATATATCCTCCACCTTCTGGTTGGAAATCGTCTTAGGTTGCGTATGTAACCCCAGTTCCTCGAAGGAACGAGACGCTGCGTCAGGAGACACTTTGGGGAACGCCTACAGCGTAACCGGCTCTGAATACCAATGAAATCTGTCCAACGAATGGGAGGGACGTCACGGACGAGGTGACGTAATGACCAGCTGGTATAAAAGCACGTGCGGAGAAACCGGCGTCAGCTTCTAGAATGAAGCAAGCACTGGCAGGGATGCCGGAAGTGTGGGCTCGTGACGCAGCGTCTCGTTCCTTCGAGGAACTGGAGTTACATACGTAACCTAAGACGTTCCTCTTCAGTAACTCGAGCTGCGTCAGGAGACACTTTGGGGAACGAGATACCAACGGCACCAGACTTCCAAATCCCTGCCCTGTGTGTATCCATTCGGAGTACAGCTAGGGCAAGAGAACAGAAGAACCTGGAGTGGCTCGCATGTCCAGGCCATAAAATCTGACAAAGGTCAGAGGCGTGGACCAACCCGCAGCGCTGCAGATGTCCTGGATAGGGACACCTGCGAGAGAGGCCTTGGAGGCCGCCACACTCCTAGTGGAATGAGCCCTGACTCCCAAGGGAGAGGGGAGATCAGAGGACTCATAGGCCAACTGAATGGCATCCACAATCCACCGACTGAGGGTCTGCTTGGACGCAGGAAAACCTCTTTTAAGGGGACCAAAGCAAATAAGCAATTGGTCCGCCTTCCTCCACAAGGTAGCTCTGTGGACGTATGCGTCCAGTGCTTGCACTGGACACATACAATTTAGCTTCAGCTGTTCAGGTTCCCGAAAGGGAGGAGGACTAAAGGCCTGCAGCACGACAGGCTGTGGTGTGACCGAAGGAATCTTGGGGACATACCCTGCACGAGGGTATAGAAAGGCTTTGGCTATGCCAGGCGCAAAGTCCAAATGGGTAGGGGCCACAGAAAGGGCCTGCAAGTCCCCAACTCTCTTCAGAGAAGTGATCGCCAGAAGAAACACGGTCTTCAGGGTGAGATGGCGATCTGAGATCTCCTCAATAGGCTTGAAGGGAGGCCTACAGAGAGCGTCCAACACCACAGCCAAGTCCCAGGGGGGGACCCGGGACTGTACCGGAGGCCTTAGCCTCAGTGCACCACAGAGGAAACGTGTAACTAGGGGTTGTCTGCCCACTGTCAGTCCACCAAGAGGGGTGTGGTAAGCAGAGATTGCCGCCACATAGACCTTCAAGGTGGAATAGGCTAACCCTGCGGAGAGTCGAGCCTGCAGGAACTCCAGCACTGTACCAACCGGGCAGTTAACTCGGTCGAGCTGGTGATCTCCGCACCATAAAGTGAAGAGTCTCCACTTCAGGGTGTACAGTTTCCTCGTAGAGGGAGCTCTGGATTGGAGAATGGTCTCAACAACCTCGGTTGGGAGACCGGCAGCTATGAGTTGTGCCCCCTCAGGGGCCACACCCACAGCTTCCACAACTCCGTGCGGGGATGCACAATGGTGCCTCCTGCCTGTGAGAGGAGATCCCTCCTGACTGGAATCTCCCATGGAGAGCTGTCGAGGAGGGAAATCAGGTCCGAGAACCATACTCGGCCCGGCCAGAACGGGGCTACTAAAAGCAGCCGGAGTCCGTCCCGGTGCACTCTTTCCAGAACTCTGGGGAGCAGAGCAATCGGGGGAAAGGCGTACAGACGGAGCCTCGGCCACGTCTGTACCATGGCATCCAGCCCCAACAGAGCTGGATGATGTAGAGAGTACCAGAGGGGACATTGCGCTGACTCTTGAGTGGCGAAGAGGTCCACCTGAGCCTGGCCAACCACTCTCCAGATCTGCTTCATCACCTCGGTGTGAAGCATCCATTCCCCTGATAACAGCCCCTGCCTCGACAGGGTGTCTGCTCCCATATTTAGATGCCCAGGGATGTAAACCGCTCTCAGTGAGAGGAGTTTGCCCTGGGCCCACGCAAGAATCTGGTGTGCCAACCTGTACAGGGGGCGTGACCGCAGACCTCCTTGGTGGTTGATATAAGAGACCACCGCTGTGTTGTCGGTGCGAACTAACACATGGTGACCTCTTAGGTCTAGGAGAAAGTGTTTCAGAGCCTGAAACACAGCCAGCATCTCGAGCCTGTTGAGCCAGGCGAGATGATGACCTCTCCACCGACCATGGGCAGGACGGCCACTCATGACAACTCCCCAACCGGTGAGGGATGCGTCCGTCGCTAGCGTTACGCGGCGACAAGGAGCTCCCAACACCAGGCCCTGGGACAAGAACCAAGGTTGTCTCCACATGTTCAAGGCACGTAGGCACCGCCGCGTGACCTTGATCATGCGAAGCGGGTTTCCCCTCGGGGAGAACCCCTTGGTCTTGCGCCACCACTGTAGGGGTCTCATGTACATCAGGCCAATAGGTAACACGTTGGACGCAGCCGCCATCAGACCCAGCAGTCTCTGAAACTGCTTGACAGTGAGTGACTGGCCTTCTCTCACTCTCCTGACTTCCGTGAGGATTGACTCGATCCGAGCAGGAAACATACGTGCCTGCATCGTGGTCGAATCCCACACTACACCAAGATAAGTGGTTCCCTGTACTGGAGAAATAACACTCTTCTGGGCGTTTAGTCTTAACCGCAACACTTTCATGTGGGCGAGAACAACATCTCGATATTGAGCCGCCCTCTGCTCTGAATGAGCGAGAATCGATATTGGTAAGCTTTGCCCCCAAAAGCAAACCTCAGGAACTTCCTGTGAGAGGGAAGGATGGAGACGTGGAAGTATGCGTCTTTTAGATCTATCGCGACAAACCAGTCCTCGGACCTGATTTGGGATGCGACCTGAGCGTGAGCATCTTGAACTTCAGTCTGCTGACTGAGTGGTTCAGATGCCGCAGATCCAAAATGGGACGCAACCCTCCACCCTTCTTTGGAACTATGAAGTACCGGCTGTAGAACCCGTACTTTCTCTCGTTAGGAGGAACCACCTCGATGGCCTCCTTCCTTAACAGAGTATGTACCTCCTGTTCCATTACCAGAGCCTGCTCGGGGCCCACTAACGTGGAAATCACCCCGTTGAACTGAGGCGGACCAGAACCGAACTGGATTCTGTAGCCTCTTTCTACAGTGCGCAGGAACCATCGAGACACATTTGGCAGTAGTTTCCATGCTGCAAAATAGTCTACTAAGGGAACCAGTCTCTCGAGACTGGCCTCTGGTGTAATCAGAGCGGCTAGTTCGGTGCCCTGAAGCGGCGCACTGGCAGGGAACGAACGAACCAGCTGCTCTAGAGCCCCCCGAAGGGGTGGCAAACATCGCAGCTCCGCTAAGATACCGGGCGGAAGAGACTGAGATGTGTGCTCGCTGGAGACCACTGCGCCCTGAAGCACCGTAGGTGGCAGGGTTGGCAGAACGATCTCCTGAGGGGGCGACGACCACTGTGTGATGCAGCGATCATCGCTCTACCCCAGCGGGGGCTACCCTAATAAGCCCTGGTCCACCACCATCAGGGTTTCTTGGCCGAAGACCTCCTCGCCTGAAGCATGGTCCTCAGATCCTGCTTAGGCTGAGAGGTTCCGGGCCGTGCACCCTTCTTTCTACCCATCTTACGAGGAGGCGCACGGGTGGCCACGCTCTCCTTTTGCGCCTCCCTGTGCGAGGAGCCAGCACGCGGCAGGGGCTGCTCTCGCCCAGCAGCCCCGAGAGCCGGAGAGTGGCGAGGGAGAAACCGCTGGAACGCTGCCGCCTGCCTCCCGGCCTCCTGGTGTCTGCTGACAACCGAGTCAACAGCGTCACCAAACAGGCCGGAAGGCGACAGCGGGGTGTTCAGGAGGAAGACCCTGTCACGTTCTTTAATATCCGACAGGGTCAACCACAGGTGCCTCAAGGTCAAATCAGCGGTTCTGCGGAGCTCACAAATGCCCTCCGCAGAAATTCCCTCGCCCTCATCCAACTCCTTGAGCAGGTCCCGCCATGGTGTGCAGACATGACCCAGCGTGACCTGCTGCCGCGTATCCCTTGCCCACCAGCGCTGACGATGTGCGCAGCGGCTTGGTGGGCAAGGTCGGAGCCTTCAGGGACGACGCCGCGTCAGGAGACAGATAGCCCCCAAGCGTCTGCTCCACACGCGGCATCGCCCCATAACCGCGCTCCCTCGCCCCCGTCACGTTGCTATAGAAGCCAGACAAGGGGGCGAAGAGGCGGGCCGAAAAAGGTTCTCCCCACGACCTCGACACCTCAGTGTGGAGGTCGGGGAAAAACGGCAGGCTCCGATGTGGAGGTGAGGTCTGAAACCGCAGGAAACGCTCATCTAGTTTGCCTTTCCGCGGTTCCACCGAACACTCGGCCGGCCAGTCGAGTCTCAACTTGGCAACAGCAAGAGTGATCACCTCCATAAGCTCCTCATACTGGGGTGAAGGAGGGGGTGCGACGTGTTCGGCGCTTCCTATGTCAACCTCCTCAGAGGAAGACAAGAGAAGCGCCGCGGCCGCTGCCCGAGGGGAAGTAACCGCCATGCGTGCTTCCAGACTCGGGGAGCGGTCGCGGGATCCAGCAGGTGAGGATGGAGATAGAGACTCGCTCATCTCTGATCGCTCTGCCAGATCCCGTTGCGAACCCCATGAACCCCGTCTCCGCTCCGCCTCAGCGACAGCGGGACCCGTGCCGCAGGGAGCGCCAATGAAAGAACCCTCTCCTGAAAAGAGGGCCTTTCGGGAGCGAAGCACACACAGAGGAAAACCCTCGCAATGCGGACAGTCAGTCCCCTCGAGGGCTGCCTCCGCGTGCCTCGCTCCCAAGCAAAGCACACACAAGCTGTGTGTATCCGCCGCACACAAATAACGTTTGCACGGAGGCACACACAGCCTGTATTGCGCCTCACTCCTCCCAAACTTTGTTTTACAAAGCCTCTTGGACATTGCAAAACGGACACACAACGGTAAATATGACTTACAAGACACAGAGCACTTAGCTGAACGACAGAAAGCTGACGCCGGTTGCACCGCACGTGCTTTTATACCAGCTGGTCATTACGTCACCTCGCCCGTGACGTCCCTCCCATCCGTTGGACAGATTTCATTGGTATTCAGAGCCGGTTACGCTGTAGGCGTTCCCCAAAGCGTCTCCTGACGCAGCTCGAGTTCCTGAAGAGGAACAATTGTGGGATCGATAATCTCTGAGCTTCGTGTTAAGGAATCTCACAGTTTCTAGTCTGCATTCGTTTATGAGCCGTCTTGTGTGGTCTGCAGACAGATAGATAGCCCTCCTACTCAGAATTCAGCATGGACAGGGAAATATGAGGAGAGCAGATCAGCTCATCAACCTGTAAGGTAATAAAAGATATAGGAAAAGGACATTAGACTGTATAAAGAGACTAAAACGTCTTCAAATACATGTTAGCTTACACATCAGATGGTTTTATTACCCTGCAGAAGTGATGACCGTGGGAGTGTGAATGGACTCTGTGCAAAACACATTAATGATCGAGTAACATTAATTTTACTGCTTATACTGTTGAGAGTCATTTTTGCTGTAAATCAGGAAAATTCTGAATTAACTGTTGCAAGCAGGGAGAGGCTGTGGTGGATACATTTCTGGGTTTTCATTAAAAATGCAATAAATGTCAGAGCAGATTGATTTGATAATGAAATAATGTTCGTTTCACAGTGAGTGCACTCTGAGCACAGGGCCCGAGCAAAACGCTGACACGGCCATTTTCTTGAGAAACCAAACTCTTATGCATGAAAGGCCCAGTATGGTTTTTACTCTGATAACATTTTTAGTATCCGCAAAATTTATTAACCTCCCTTGCTTTGTGTGTGCCTTTTTCTTTCTGTTTTACATCTTCTGTGGGTGGCAAATCTGGAACAAGTCAGGTGAATTTCTTCTTTAAAGCTGTGGTAATATTGAAAGGTTACTTGATAGATTGTATCGACACACAAACTCTTCTTCATAACATCTAGCATGTTCAAAATAATGTTTCTTGTTGATTAATTACAGTTTTCCCCTTGTCTTATACATTTTGTACCAAATTTGTGGTAGTAGTTGTTGTCGATGAATGTTTTGGGTTGAGTGAGGAGACCACACCCTCCTTATGAATATTAATTAAGGAGGTTATCATGTAGATTTGCTGTTTGTGAGATGACAATGCTTCACTAGTTTGTATATGAGGGGACGTTTTTAGGGCAATGAACACTTTGAACAAAAAACTAAGTTTAGTCACCTAACAGCACAAGAAAACAGCATATTATGCTGTCCACGTGCAATCATTAATTTATTGTAGATCTCAAGGAAATAATATGCATTTTATAATAAGCACATTTCACATTAAAATAGCTAATTTCTTTTAGATTTTTTCTACTCTTAAATGTTTGATTGCTTGCATTTAAATTTGCTGTGCCTACTAAACGTCAACATAGTTTAAATGGATAAGTTTTTAACAAGAGAAATTCAAGTTTACTGTCCTCTGCAATAATAAAATCATAACAGCTCTCATAAAACAATGCCATAGAACCTGAAAAAATATAGCCATTCTGCTCTGTAGTTTTTATCCTGGAGAAAAACAAGAGAAAGGCATGTAAATGAATTAAAAAACAGCCATGAAGCAGAATACATAACAGCTTGCTTTAACAGCTTCAAGACTCACAGACTATTTGGATATTAAATATATATTTAATATCTAAGGTAAATATTGATTTAAGATAAAGTTAACATGAAAAAAATATATTTAAGAATAGATTTCTTGCTATCTACAGTAACTAATAAGCATTTGACATTTTCCCTGTTTCGTGTTCTCCTGTTCATTTGAATTTATATATATATATATATATATATATTTTTTTTTAAATCTTGTTTTTAGCTCATGTCCTTAACTCATCTAATGTGAGCCAATGTTAGAACTAATGGCCTTTTTAACTCTAATGTTGTGTTCCAGTCATTTTGACCTGGTGAGGAATTTATATTTCCTGAAAATTCTGGTTAAATTCAACCGCCGACAAAAAAATTTTAAACCCAAGATTTGTTTATAGCATAATGAGAGATTTGCAAGCAGTTTTTAAAAAGCTAGTCATTTTTAAATGGGAACATCAAATTAGGTGTATGATTTTCAGCACAACACAAGAGTTAAAGCACAAGCATATGGATCAAAACAAAAAAGTGGTAAAACTTAGCATTACTCAGCAGTACTAGATGCTGGATAAAATTTAACACACAAATAATACACTATGACTGGCAAACCAATAAAAAAGAGCTGCATTATGTGTCACATAAGTGAGTTTTCATCAGATGTCCAAAGCATATTTAAAAAATAAGCTGATAATTGTATCTCTAAATAACTCAGATGATTAAGAAAAGACTCTCACAGCTCTGACAACTTGGAACTTCTAAAACATATATATATATATATATATGCAAAAAAAAAGTTATTGTTCCTCAGGCCTGAAGATAGCCCGGTATCTTCTTTCACAAGTCGCTTCACAACATTCACAAAAAGCTGTGACACAAAGAAAGTGTTTCACGATTCCTCTCTGACTGTGATGTGATTCTGCTCGATTTATAATTCATTAATTCTCGTCTCTACAAAGACAGTTTGCCTACCGTGGAGCAAAAGCCCTGTGGGGTGACATCTCAAACTCTTTGCACACACACACACACCCCTTTCTATCTTAGATGAGTTCTGTGGTATATAAAGGCACCATGCACAGTAAAAAAGCAGCGATGGGTGCTAGGCATGCAAAAACTGTGTGTATGTGTGTGTGTGTGTGTGTGTGCATGTTTATGTGGTTTATGAGGACACAAATTTGTATAATGACATGGGTATGACAGAGGTATTACAATATGAAGGTGGTTTTTGAGGACACTGCCTATGTCCCCGTAATTCAAAAGGCTTAAAAAAACATACTAAATGGTGTTATTTTGAAAATCTAAAAATGCACAAAGTCTCCTGTGAGGGCTAAGTTAAAGTGTAGGGCAATAGCACACACAGTTTGTTCAGTATAAAAACCATTACGCCTATGGAGAGTCCCCATAAACCACAAAAACCAACATGTGTGTGTGTGTGTGATATTTTGTTTAAGATCGCACATATCCACCCCCATGATGGTAGAAGTGTGCAGGCTGTGATCTCCCTTCTACCTTCTCAAACACACACAGGCACATCTACACACACATTAGCTGGGAGTTCTGAGCAAGAGGGCATTTCTGCAGTTTCCGTCTAATCCTCCAGAGATACGCTGCACTTTGTGCTGTCGAAAAGTGTGGATCAGAGGCTCACCGGGATCAGATAAGCCCTCTATTAGACCCGCTGGAATGGGACCACCTCTGTGACAGCGGCCAGAAGCGCTGGTATGAATGCAATCTTCCTCCTGAAATGAACCCCATACAGTTCCTCCATTAACTCATTATACCGGCCTTTCACTGCTTTAAAAGGTGGGATTACGGCCATTTGTAAGACTTACATAAACATTGCTTTGCAAGCAAGTCAAGCATGCACAGGATGGTACATCAGGTGCTTTCAAATATCAAAAAAAAGGTTGAGTGGGGTGTGATATATGGCTTACAGCTTATTTAAGAGCTTGTGTGCTTTATCAGTTCACATGGCAGCATTTATAAACGTTTCATAATTGTGACTAATGATCCCCCTATTCTTTCTGCAAATTCTCTTGCCATTGTAACTTAATGGCTCTCCTCAGACATCAATAGTTTGCATGTATTCCCTCTTTGTTCTCTTCAGCTGGACATTTTTATATATGGATAGAGGATTTCTTCAGGTTTCTTCCTAGCTTCTTAGCTTAATGCGATGAACTTTTAGTAGAGTGTTAGATCTGCATGTCAGATTGTTTTGAATTAATAAAACGTGTTGAGGTATTGTTATTTATTAAGCCTACAAATAAATACACATTCCAGTATTTTTACTGACATAAATCTGTTAAAGAAAATAAAAACCTCTCAAAGGATCCATCGAGGCTTAAGGTTTCTAAAGATATGCTGTTTCTTTTGAATTTTAAACCGTTCAGAATATTTAATGTTGAGTTCTCAGCATCACATTTTCTTTTAAATTTAAGAGATGCATTTTTTACTATTAAGTTTCTCAGTCAGATTTTTTTCCAAATAAATAAATACTTTTATTCAACAAGGATGTCTTAAATTGATCAATAAGGCCAGTTGTCACAGATCGACCGGGCTCCATCACCAACCCATCACAGCGATCTCTGTCACCTGAGTTCTAAATCACACCCACCTGCACCTCATCAGCACCCAATCATCTCCGCACTACATAAACAAACACCCCACACGAGTTCATTGTCCGATCTCATAAATTCGAAGTGGACGCTCTCAGCTCTTATGCACATGATACCTACCTGCCAACGTACTTATCTGCTGCTTCTATTCTTTGTGGTTCCTCCGTGTCTCCCTCGTCCATCTTCCTCCAGCAATCATCCTCCACTGTGTCCATCGTCCGTCTGGGGTGTGTGCTGCCTCAAGTCCTCCACGAGTTCCTGGCAAGATACAACATCCATCAGTATATCGTTTCTGCTACACCTACGGTCTCAAGTCTCTACTCACGTTCATACTGCCATATATTCCTCTGCTGAATCAATAAACATCCTGCATAATTTACTAATCCTCTGTGTCCAGACCACTTCTGTTACACCAGTAAAGGAATTTATAATGTTACAAAAGATTTCTATTTTAAATAAATGCTGTTCTTTTAAAGTTTCTATTAATCAAAGAATCCTGCAAAATTTAAAGTTAAATGTAAAAAAAAAAAAAAAAAGCAGTACAAAAAATTAACATTGATAATGATTAATGATGCTGAAAATTCAGCTTTGCCATCAGAATAAGTTACATTATAAAATATATTCACAGTTATTTTAAGTTAGATTTCACAATATATATATATATAATGTTTTTGCTGGGTTTTTCTGTGGGCTTGGGGGTTTTGGACATCAATGACATTACCTTCTGTTCTGTCTTGTCATCAGTCTCATGTTGATTTTTGTTTCTACCCCCTATGGCAACAGTGATCCTGCGCTTCGAAAATTATTGGTCTGAAATCCGTCTGACATGTCTGTCTAAAAGAAATCCCCCAGGCCAGGAGCCTATGCATATACACAGTTGAAGGAATCACTCCGGTACGTACAGCATTAAAACAAGCCATTATCAGCCTTGAGCTATGAGGTCAGTTTCAGAGTCATGTGTAATGGTTTGCTAATCCTCTGGGAGCATGCTAAATCAACCCTGTAATGCAAAAGAGCAGAGAAAAGTAAAGCAATAGAATAATAAAAAAAAGGTTTCTGACCACACTCTCTCTCCATCTGTTTGAAATAAATGAAATGTGGCATAACTGAGAAAATACACACCACGGTTACATTATTACCAATATGAAAGCCTCTCCATTCACGTTTCATTAGGTCAAGGTTAGTAGTTTGTTTTAAAGTGTTTTAGTCATGGTTGCACTTTTCTGACTGTACATAAAAATGAACTACACGACAGTACATATGATGTTAGATACCATCTCACCTTTAAAATCAATTGACCCTTAAAATCAATTGAGAAAAAAGAAAATGAAAGGTTACTCTCCCACCTGTAACACAATGTTCCGAGGATACCCTGAACAGCTCAGACATTGTATAAAATAGATGACATTTCCAGTTTGTGTGTGTGTGTGTATATATATATATATATATATATAAATGAATAGCCAATGCCAACTTTTAGTGTACAATCCTTTATTGTATCTTCTTTTAGACACAAATTGATCAAAACCCATAGTAACAACATGTATAATGTTACGAAAGATATAATAAATATAAATAAATGCTATTGAAATTTCTATTTATCAAAGAATACTGAAAAATAAATAATCAAAAAAGCACTGATACAATAAGAAATGTTTCTTAAGCAGCAAATCAGCATATTTCATTACAAGAATGATATCACTTGATAACATAGTATAGGGACCAATTCTCACTATTAACTAGTTGCTTATTAGCATGCCTATTATTAACATATGTGACCCTGGACCACAAGTCTTAAGTATCAGTTTTTCGAAATTGAGATGTATACATCATCTGAAAGCTGAATAAATAAGCTTTCCATTGATGTATGGTTTGTTAGGATAGGACAATATTTGGCCGAGATACAACTATTTGAACATCTGGAATCTTAGGGTGCAAAAAAATCTAATATTGAGAAAATCGCCTTTAAAGTTGTCCAAATGAAGTTCTTAGCAATGCATATTACTAATAAAAAATGAAGTTGATAAATTTACGGTAAGAAATTTACAAAATATCACGATCTTTACTTAATATCCTAATGATTTTTGGCATAAAAGAAAATTGACCCATACAATGTTTTTTTGGCTATTGCTACAAATATACCCCAGCGACTTAAGACTTTTGTGGTCCAGGGTCACATATTGTCTGTTTATTAGCACTTATAAAGCACATATTCTGCATGACCATATTCTACATCCCTATACCCAACACCTAAACCTAACAACTACATACTAAGTATTAATAAGCAACAAATTAAGAGGTTATTGAGGAAATGGTCATAGTTAATGGTTTGTTAATGGAAAGTGAAGGAGTGGATCGCAGATCTACAATGGCCTTCATAATAATATGAATTATAATATTTCTTGAATAATCATTAATCAAAGTTACATTTATGCATGTTAGAGAATAAGCTGAATATGGTTTTAGTCTGGCTTTCTACTCTCTAAGAAGCTGCTCTCATTGTGTGTGCAACTCTGCCCGATAAGGTTTAGGGGTGAGTTATGAGTGTTAGTATCTGTCTGTACAGGGAGAAGCTCAGACAGTCCCAGGACAAACGTTCCTCTGCCGATGTCCAGCGTATCAGATATATGTCTTTGGGGGAGACGTATTGTGTCGGACCTCTGATCACTCGTCACTAAAATAGTCATCATCAAAAGATATGCTTCAAGCTTGTGTCCATATGTGGAAATGTTCTAAGTTTATCTAGATTTTAGAACCAATCAGAATTTTGATGACTTATGCATTGAGACAACTAGTAACCTCTGTTAGGGTATAATTGCTGGTGTTTTTTGTAATGTAAAGCAGGTTGGCCTACGAACTCCATCGCGAGTGTTGAAGCTGACTTCTGCTGATGAAACTGCAAACTATTTTCTTCAGTAAATTTCTTTTAATTAATCGCAATCTGACTCCTGGTCTTTGTTCATCATACCTGGTCCATGGGTTTTATCTGTTATTCCCCAACACAAGAATTGGGCCTTAGTGTGACTGAATGATTTCTGAAGGATCATGTAACATTGAAGGCTGTTGTAATGGATGTTGAAAATTCAGCTTTCATAGAAATAAATTACTACTAATTTGTTTTACATTGTAATGATATTTGACACTATTTTATAATTCTTCTGCTTTACTGTGTTTTGATCAAGCAAACTGTGTGTGTGTGTGTGTGCGTGTGTGTGTGTGTGTGTGCGTGTGCGCGTGTGTGTGTGTGCATGTGTGTGTGTGTGTGTGCATGTGTGTGTGTGTGTGTGCGTGTGTGTGTGTGTGTATTGAGACACAAATTACAGTAATTTGTGTGTAGAACAGCAAATTGAAAATAAATGTGACTGTTCAGATCTGAAATGCTTGAAACTTGTAGCTTTAGTAGAACATCTGAGAAGACTTTTTTTAATGAGGAAAGAAATCAAACTCTCAGCGTGTGTCTCTGTCATAGCCATATACACGTCGGTGGTTTTGCTAAAAGCTATAGTTTCCTCAGAAATGGCTTTCAAGCTGTGGAAGGTAATGGGCTCTGGGAAAGGCCAGATACCAAGGCGTACACAGGGGTCAGTGCATAGGACAAAACTTCAAAGCAAACCAAACCAGGAGAATAGCCATGGAAAAATTGTGCATAAGTGAAAAAAAAAAAAAGTTTTCTTTCAAAACAACATTGTGCCACTGAAAGCACCTGAATTGAGTTTTCTGAAGGAGGTCCAACCTTCTGTGACCAGTGATAACAGGGATATGGTGGTGTGGGACACGCGTTTCTGCTTCAGTGGGTTGATTGGCAGCAGATGTGGAGCTGTCCTTGGTACTGCTTTGTTTGGCTGAACTGGTGGTGGTTCTGAATGGAAAGCTCCAGCCTCTCAAAGCCTGCCATTTTCTGTTTAACTGCCTTTTAACCTGTATTTATAAGTAGTAACACAGGCAACATACATTTCTAATAAAAATCTACTGATATGTTCCATGCTGAATGAAGTACAGGAGACATTTTTACTAGATTTTGCTGTTATCCAAGTTTCCAAACACTGAACGGATGAGCTGATAGATGTGGAAGACTCTAAAAACTCTGATTGAATTATCATTATCTCTCAACACAGATTCCAGAGAGACTGAGGGTCAAAAGTTATAGCTTCCTTTGAGATAGCGACCTCAATACGTCAAGCCGCTTTTTGATCACTTAACGTATCCTTGAAAGACAGCTCAAACTGGTTTCTCCCAGACTGTTGCATCTGTCTGGCTTGCTTGTTGGGGCCTGATATTGATTTACACTCTCATTTAGCAACAATTCAGCATGTAATGAAAGCTTCAAGCCCAGGTAGTATGTAATGAGTGTATTATGATGCCTAAGCCCTGCTCATTGTCTGCTTGGAAGAGAAAGCAAAGAAATTATCAGGTGAGAAGAACAAGACAAGAGACAACTTTGAGAGTTTAACAAAGTAGGTGCAACTTAAAATAATTGAACGGCTCACAGTGTCATCAAATATTTTGAAACACTTTGTCATTCCGTATCAAAAGTAATGCTTTTTACAAAGTTGAAATAGTTCAAATATCAAAAGTAATCCATTTATAAAGTTTAAATAGTGTTTCTATTGTTATCTAAAACTTAAACTATTAAAAACTGAAATAGACTGCAATTTCCCTGAAAATAAAACAGGTTTAAAAGAAAGCACTACAATAAAAGTACAAAATTAAAAAAGTACTAAATAAAAGTACTAAAAATAAATAAAGGTCAATATTTTAAATAAACCAATAAAAAATTACAAAAATCACTTAAACCTAATCTACAATTAAAATAAAAAATAAAAATAGAAACTAAAAAAATAGAAGCTATGTTATTATATTACCATATTATTGAATACTGTAATAGTATATAAATACTAATATAAAACTGGTTCACATAGATGAACATTTGTTTTTAAATTCTAAAATTTATATAAGTTTCATATATTTTCATATTTTCAACTCATAATTTTCTCTATACGTGTGTTTTTCTTCATACTTCCATTTCTAAAAGTTAAAAATACATAAAAAGGAAGTTAATTCATGCAATTGTTAATAGACATTTACATTTATACTTTGATATGACTTCACTAATGAAGACTTCACTAATGCGCATCTTATTGTGAGAACATTATGATGTAATTTGCTCTCAAGTCCACATAAATGCAAAAGGCTCCAGTGCAATTTGCAGTAAGACGTCTGTCAAATGAAACTAAATTCTGGACTGTCATCAGGTAATTACTGCCTGCTGCAATTTACATTTTTTATTCCCCTGGCTTGAGACATTTTTCATTTTTGCTTTTTATTAAGTGGTATCAAATCATGTCATAAAGAGCTCAGATATTTCAAAGATTCATTAGCTTAAGAATTAACCCTTTCAGGGTACATCACACATTAGGAATTCAAATGAAGACAATGATTAAGACAATGTACAGACCTTCTGTTGAAGTGTTGAAGGTAGGTTTGCAAGAGTGAATTTTAAGCAAATTACTTGCAGGAAGTGGTCATCACCAATGAAGCTGATGGCCTCATACATACATAAAAGACTCATGTCCTTTGCAAATACATTTAACAGCAAGCCGCATTCAGAAAAGACTGTTAAATTATAAAGGTTATTTATTAGTATCAACAGTTATGTAGATGTTACTGCTAATTCCATCAAAATCAGCAACAATGGCACAAATGAAAATGATTTAGAAAAAAAACTGAAGATTCAGATTAGCTTTGGTTCAATTGTGACTAAAATGTGACTAATTTTTTTGTATTTTTTTAAGCTGATTACCCTCATTTATACATGCTGGAAGAAATTTAATACTCAGATTTTTCTGAGCCCACCCAATAATTAACCAAATCCCCATAAATAATGTGCAGAAGAGGTCTTTAAATGAGAGCTCTTTGGTGGAAATCATGAGGGTTCCCCACAGAGGGAGCATTCTGTTCTCTGAGCAGGAAGCAGGGGGTGGACAGCAGGGGGTCCCGGGTAAGGCAGGCAGGTCACATATGGGGCTGATAGGTTGACAAGAAGAGCCTCAAGCTGTTGGGGAATGAAGAGGGTGGTATTAAAAGGTCCCTTTAACCTCCCACATGAGGTTACACTGGTATTCTCATTGTGTGGCTCACCATATTGCTTTGGAGAATAAAGGCAGACACAGTTGGATAGGTAGTGAAGCACCTTGGTTTTGTATTAAATATTTCATTTCAAATATAAATGAAAGGGTGATGTTTGAGCGGAAAGAGCAATAGATAGACAGGCTGTCTGTGTTAGTGGTGGGGATGTTTTTTAGTTTTTTTTTAACTGGCTATTTCTGCAGGTTACAGTGTTACCTCAGCGAGTGTCTTTGTAAGGGAGTCAGTTTCTTCAGCCAATTCTTTCAAAATGCTGACTCATGAGAATGAAACAAGTGATTATGAACGAGGTATTGAATTATTCACCAATTTGTTCAAAACCACAAATCATTCAGTAACAAAACACCACTGCTGTGCGTTACAGAAAATCATTTGCTTCATTTTCACATTTACATTTTTTGTAAAGGTATTCACTGACGGAGCAAAATAACAGGCAACATTGTGTCTAAAATGCAATTTTTTTTAAAGCAGTATCACACATTCGTGCTGATAGTCATTGGAGAAATAAAGCTTTTGAACTCTGAATCAGTTGAGCCACCTTTTTATAAACCAATTGCAAATGTTTTTCTGAAAGTGTAAAATATTTCATGCAATTTACAAATAATTAAATACCATTGAAAATCAAGGTTCAGTCAAATTTGCGATGTTTTATTCTTGTGTAATGCATGTTTGTGTGTTATTAGGCAGGGTTTGGCATGCTGGGTTAATTAGAAGCAATTAAATATAATTCTCCTTTTTTGTATTATACAAGCATACATTACAATTATTGACAAACCCTAAAATGTTTTGAAATGTTTCGAAACCAGGGTTTGAAACATTTTGATGAAAGGAAGCCTTGTTTGTTTGGTGAGTTTGAAACAAGCTCAGAACCACTTATTCGAAACAAAAGATTCATAAATATTTTTGAAGCTTCATGAAGCAGTGTTTTGAAAGCTCCCATCACTATGTGCTGCCTCATTGTTGCTCCAAAAACTCAGGCCCAGGATGTTGTTGCTAGTTTTAACATTACATATATAATTAGTAACAGGGACTTGTGTGTATCCTTTAAACTAGCAACGGCAGATGTTGAATCCATAGTGTAAGATAATTATTTCACACACAAATAAGGTATTTTGGGACACTTGTACTTCAACTGTTGTATATTCATGTGAGCGTGAGAATTAATATTAGGCCAATATATTCCGAATTTATTGACACGTTTCAATTGTGCATTGCAGTAGAACTGCTGCTGAAATAGTGCATTTGCCGACATAAACCATTTAGATATTCATCAGAATAATTTTATTGAAAAACCTATGTACATATTGACAAAGATCACATAAATCCTTATTTAATGCTTAACAGGTAGTAAACTAAACTTTGTGATCAATTTTCATTGATTGCTGTCATAATGATGAGAGCTTCTCAACTGTGATCTGTGGTGCAGCTTCTGTTGAACAGTAAGCAAGTAAACGCAGGTTTAAATGCTGCTATAATTGAGCCATAACTCAGGGTCTCTATGCAGCCACTAATAGAAGCTGTTAAACCTCATCACATCCCACAGATAATAAGAATTAAAGCTGGACTAAAGTTATGAGTGAGCTGAGTGACATTTAATAAGTTAAAAACTGTTCATTTAACACAAAGAAAATTTGATAGTACATTATTTGGTTTGATTCATGCAAAAAATATTTGGCATATCATTTAAAATTTAGTCAGCTAGACTTAATATATGACGTCTGTTACACAACAGGGCACAACATGAGGTAAAACAGAACAGATTACAAGAGTTTGGCATTATTAACAATTAATCACACTTTAAATAATTGCTTTGCTCTGGGCATATTAAGGCTCAACTTAGTGTTTAGTTACATGTGCCAGAAAGGTCAGGATTAGTTATTCTATTAAAGGCTTAGCAGACCTAAAAATTATAATTCTGTCATCATTTACCCACTCGTATGATTTGCTTTCTTCTGTAGACTACAAAACGAATGAGGCCATGATGGAATAAAAAAAAAGTGTTCATTTCGACTTTTTATCTCTCAGTTCAGACCAGTGTTGCCAATTTAGCAATTTTGTAGCTAGAATAACGACTTCCCCAGTTTTAGCTACTTTCAGTTGAAAGCAGTTGGCAACACTGGTTCAGACTTAGTTTTTCACAATTCAGGTAAAAAAAAAAAAAAAAAAAAAGAATAATTGAGATATAAACAATAACAAGATGTAAACTTAATTCTAAAAAAAGAAAGAGATATAAACTCAGAATTTTCAGATTTTTTTCCTCAAAATTCTAAGTGTACATCTCACAGTTCTGAGTGTATAATACACAATTTAAAATTTCCACAATTTCCCCTCAAAACTGACAAAAATACATATTGTAGTTCTGACTTTTTTGCTCTGAATTGAGTTTAATCTCACAATTCAGTTTTTTTTCCAGAATAATATGTTTCCATATGGTTCAAGAATAATAATAAACTTCTCATACTTGCAAGTATTTGTGTTACAATTCAATTGAGAGTTTATGTGTCAATTCTGTCACAATTCTGACTTTATATCTTGCAATTCTGAAATATTCACAGAAATACAGAGTTCTGGCATGAAACTCTAGATGGCGCAGTCTGATAGGTCTAACTCTATCTGACCTAATGACATCATTATCACATTGCATAGCTGATTGGTTCTCTCCCGTATCGGTAGCCAATGAGCTTGCTGCTCAACATTCAAATATATGACTAGTGCTTGCTGTAGCAGTTTGCAGTGTGCTTCAGAAACCCTCCACCTTCCCCAGCTCCACCTGTATAGATCTGCTACGAGGTGATTCATGTATTCTACATGAGGGTTATTTCATGCATGTTATATTTGCAGCAGCAGTATTTCTTACATGCTCACAGCAGCATGTTGTGGATGTATTGGCAGTAGCAAGTCTCTGTACTTTCTCTGCTGCAGCAGCGTAGCAGATCTATTCCACCAAGACCAAATACATTAACATTGTCATGTACATTACCATGCCAATCCCTCAGAGTTATCATGACAGAACTATGAGGGACTGTGCTTCCATATCATACAGGTTTGGAACGATATGAGAGTGAATAAATGATTATAGAATTTTCCTTTTGGGTGAACTCTCTCTAAGTTCAGATGATGATAGTTTTTGTATTTTATTATTTTCGGTTTTGTTTGAAAATCACTTATGAAATGATTTGTAGCTGCAAGGGGAGCATAACCACAGTGGTGTTTAACAAGCATTATTTAAATAAGGTCAAAGTATGAAGCAGTAAAGGGGTCATATGATGCGATTAAGTTTTCCTTTCTCTTTGGAGTGTTACAAGCTCACACAAATAAAGAAGGTGTGGTTCCAGTAATTGCAGTTAGTGTTGATGCAGCCATGTCTGGGAGACGCTGTGTGTTTCTATGCGAAAGCAAAAGTACTTTATTTGGAACTTCCTAAAGTAGATGCAATTAGGAATCATTGGTTAAGATTTGTTTACAACACAACAGCACAACCCAAATGTTCAAATTTGTGCAGAGCATTTTATGGACGACAGTTTCGTAAACCTAGTACAAGGCTGGCTATGCACGAAGGCTATTTCTAAAAAAAAACAAAAAAAAGGGTAAATTCCGACTTTGCTATGACAATAGCTTCTGAATCAGCGACTGTAAGGATGTTTTGTTATTAGTTCAAGTTTTTGCTATTGACTGTTCAAATGCAGAGTTTTGCGCGTAACATGTCGTGTGTGTGTGTGTGTGTGTGTGAGGGGAACAGGGTCACATTATAGCGGAGTGTAAAGCCCATCAGAAATCGTCTTAACCGTGGCTTGTGTAGTACAGATACATACGAGCATCATCACTGTGTCTGTCACGCGACTCTGTTTCCCTTCTCGGGCTTGAACTGATAAAACTAACTTGAAAGCTGAAGCCCGTGATTATGGTAAAAGCCAATCACAATGCACTGGGTCAGTTGGCCAATCAGAGCAGACTGCACTTGTTGGAAGGAGGGGCTTTGTAGAAAAATTACACGTTTGATAGAGGCGGGGCATAGAGGAACTACAATAATGTACAGTATTTGGAAAAAATAGTGTTTAATATTAAAGCATGTCAACATGTTCTATTACACCATGTACACAAAATAATGATCTTTAAAATAGCATCATATGACCCCTTTAAACACATGGCTTAAGTAAAGTGTTGCCTTAGCCTTAGAGAATGAGAAAGTAACATACAAACTGTATGATAACAAGGCTCAAAGCTTCCAGATGAGGGTGACTCAAAGAATGTCGTCAATGTGCCCACTGAGGTGGAAAGCTGGGACAAAACAGCCAGCGCGCCAGACAAACAGAGTATTAATGAAGGGTTTGATTCTGTTGTAAGTCTCAGTGAAGCTCACTCAGGCTCTCCGTATGACAAATGAGTTAGAGTATCAGAGTTCCTTTGGGCAATGTGCGGCTGCACGCACAAACACGCCTGGGTGTTTGGATTCTTGCACGTGACTTTTCTCCCTTGAGATATTAACAGGAAATTGCTTCTCTGCTCAGAAAGCACTTAGCCACATTAGATGGCATAATAGACTTTGCCAGGGAGAAGGCAGGCAAACTCTTATTGATTGTGCCTACTGGACACAGTTGAGACCAATTCACACTCTGAATAATTCATGTCTCAATTACAAACATCGCCTTAATTGTAATAATGTTTTGACTGGAAATTTCCAGAGAGTTGTGGCAAACTTTTTGTATATCCCCACATTAGCAGAATGCAAAAGCAGGTGCAACAGATGGAATAATGGCCTGCATTAAAATAATGAATGTGGTCTAGCCTACGAGGCTAAGAGAGTTATAATGATCTTCTATTTCTTGGTGTAATTAAAAATCAGAAAGCGCTTTATTGCACAGTTGTGCTTGACTGCTTCACAGTTCGCTCTTCGCTGCTCTCAGCAAAATCCCTCGGTTCCTCCATCATGCAGCCCAAGGATCCAAGAGCATGAAATATGCATTGAGAGTGAAGGTCTTTGGTCTGAAGAGGAACTCATAGAGTAAAAGGAGATGCTTGATGTTTTCTGACACGTTCATTCGTGAGTGTTGAGAAACCTGGCCTTAAAATCACATTTGTTGTGGCCTCTGAAACCGCAAGTGAAGTTATGAAAGGAAAAGCTGATGTGATATGGAAACACTGGAATCATTTCTTCTAATGAAGTGAAAGATATATTTATACTCAACAGAAGGAGAAGGCAGATGTTTTCTTACAATTCCTTATTTCATTAGTCCCAGAGGGCCAGAGCCCGCTAAAGCCCAGGATGACTCAAAAAGATGTTAAATTAATAAATTATTTTTAATATATTAAAATAATCTGACTCTAAAAAAAAAAAAAAAAAAAAGACTGACACTAAAAATCCTGTTTCTTTCTCTTCCCTCATTAACCGCTGTTCTTAGTGAAGAACACAGTTCTTGAAACTTCTGGAATCACAAAATGAATTGTGGTTAATTAGTTTAATATGCCAACATTCCCAGTTCTTTTAATAAAAAGTTGAAAACAAGCAGTTTTGTCATAATTACTGCAGAAATATCAGTAATATCTTATTCTAATTGGCCTTAAATTATTGTGTTGGACAATGAGGGGTCTTTGAAGCTTGTAATTATTCGTTGGTTGAGAAAAACATAAACTGGCCAAATTGGATCTGAAATGAATAATTATTCACTTTCTGTTTGTGGAACTGTTGTATAAAATGACTGCGTGATAATTACCTATAGCTGTGTGACCAGGATGCATGTGCCTTTGTGATAAATGTTGTGCACTTCAAAAAAAAAAAAGTTTTACGTCTTGTTTTCTAGTAAATCTTTTAATATCCCTAAAAAAGATAAAATGAACTGATCTAAAAGGCCATGATGAGGTTAATGGAAAAACATGAATGGTATATGAGAAAAATAAAATAATCTTGTTTTCCTTTTCTTTCCCTTGCTTTTCACCAAAAGGCTGTTAATTTCTCTAGATTTAATAGGCAACAAGACCTTACGTCATTTTGCTTTTCAAATAAATGTATTTTGTTGTTCTGATGTTTTACTGAGTAAGAAAAAATATTTATTGCAATTTGTGAGGAGTCTCAGTGTGCTATACCATACTTTAATAATACCTTTTTTTTAAATTAATGACTAAAGCAAGAACTTTGTGATCAAATATCAATGTAATGAATGTGATTGAAGACTCCAGGCCTTCAAAAGAGGTGCAAAGCCTGCCGCTACAAATAAAAGGCAATATAATAATTTTGCGTTTTTATTAAAATATGACTCTATCTTGGAATTATACCTCCCTAGGGGAATATTGAATTGTAAAAGCTTGAATGAATTATTTATATTTGGTAGCAGCGGGAGCATAAGCATAACAAACAGCCTGGCTCATAGCCCATAACAGGCTGATTGACCAATTGTGGTTGCAGCCAGACCCAGAGGCAATCTACACGGTTTCTTAGTTTCTTACTTTTGAGTCTTTTAAAAAAAAAAAACAATTACTCATAGTTAAGATAATCAGCTATTAGAAATTATGCATAATGGCATAAAAACTATATTTAACCAGATGGTATTACCTTTTTTTTTATTAAAAGTTACTTTCAAATAAAGAGCAATTTACTACAGTGCTGACATTTACATTTGATTTGTATTGTGCTGCGTTATAATGCATTACTGTACACATAACTGAGAGCAAATGTGATTGAGTTTTTAAATTAACTTTAATTACTTTTGTCTTTAATTTACAAGAACACTGATTGATCTTATGCTGTCTAGGCTTTTTTACAATTGACGCTTTAACAGTATTTCTCCTACTTTTCCTATCTATTCATAAGACCAGCCTCATGTTAGTCTAATCCAAGCATTTTGCTTATGCTGCACTATTCACCGTTTTCTATTATTTTGGTGAAAAGTTATTGTATATGGAAGTTTTCTTCAGTGCACATGAGAATATTCCAGAGTGAAATACTCAGCTATTTATCTATAGAGCAATTTCATTTCTCCAACTCTGAGTTGAAAAAGTAGATCACTGAGCGCTACAGTTGTACTTGCAAGCTTTCAGATTCTTCCCATTAGGCCTGTTTGTTCCATTTACAACACATTACCACAAACAAGTTATTTTGAAAAAAAAAAAAGCCGTCTGTAACCTGGATTTTTCTCTTGGTACAGCAGATTTCATAAGTACTGAAGGGTGAAGTTTTGGTTGGAAGCTTTGAATTGTTAACTTTAGCATTAATAAAGAATGTAATCCTTTAATGGCTCTTGCTCCAATGATCTCATGAACGTTGTCCTGGAGCAGAATATAAATAAACTACAGGCTAATAAATGCTGCCACTTTCCTCTTTTTTTCACAGTTACAATGCATTCAAAACATCAAGACATGGGTGTCCAGAATAAAGGGGGGAAAGATGAGACTAATTTCTCTGAACAGCTGCAGAAATGAATCAGTTGTGAGTCAGTCCTTCTGTCATGCCTTTCCGGTATCTTCACTCTCTGTTAAGATTATAATTCAGCTTGGCAGCTGAACGAAACAAATGGAGAGCTGTGATGTTTGTAATGGCATGCTTTGTGATTTAGTATTTTCTATGTATCTCAATCCTGATGTCCAAATCCAGCCCCCCACAGATCTTTCTGAATACATCAAATGATTATCAGTCACCCCAGAGCTTTGCTGAACTTGCATTTTATTTGCAAACCAACCTTTACAAGTTCAAATTCAAGTTTTATATGCTGTCAAATGGATAAAAACCTGGTCAGAGATGCATAACCACATACGGCAAGAAGTTCAGATCAAGATCACAAACGGTAGAAAGTTCAGATCAAGGATACTGGTGGACTATCCCTTTAATTCAAGGCACTTCATCACCCACAGAAAACAAGGCAATTTACTGAAGGACAGTTGTGGTGCAAGCTTTAATTTGTATAGTTTGTTTTCCATGCAGCTCAATGGACCGTAATCTTAAAGTCTGAACAATGAAACACCATAGAAGCGAGTATTGTAATTCACAGTTAAACTTTTGACCTGACATGGTGGGAGTAGTCCAATATTAGTGTTACGTTGTTATGGGAGCAGTGGTTTAAAGCAGTTCAGAAGATGTAGCTCTATCTGCATTGCGGTTTCATAAAGTGAACAGATTACGAAGCAAAACTAATGTTGCTTTGATAAATTATTCAAAGCTTTTGCTTACTTTCATGAAATTACTTTTACGGAATGTCCTGTTTTCACTTTAAAGGGAGTTCACCCCCCAAAAATGCAAATTCTGTCATTTCCTCATCCTCATGTTGATCCAAACCTGTTTGACTTTTCTACAGAACACAAAAGAAGATCTTTTGAAGAACTGAAGCAACTACTTGACTGACAATGAAAAATGGGCTGTACTAAAATAACACTGAGACATTTTTAAGAATATCTTCTTTTGAAGAAAGTCATACAGGTTTGGAACAACATCAGAGTGAGAAAATGACGACAAAATTTAAATTCTGGGGAGAACTTTCCTTTTATATAGTGACTAAAAGACTCTTCTCTCTTTGACTGCAATATGTAATGTGATTGACAGGGAAAAACATAAGTTTGGATGCAAACTTCTCAAAGTGGCTGATTCAGCTTCAGCTCTGCTGCATTAAATACTGCATCAGCTGGCAATGGCCCCATCTAATTCGAGTTCTCCCATAGGACCAGGCTTCTGCCCTGCCTCACCGCACCATCGTTCACTCCTTCCCAAAGGTTGAACCTGATGAAAGACCCCTCAGCCAGGGCCAGGACCAGAAATCAACTTTAATCAATATTTTTTTCTGTACTGCATCATTGTTATTCTATTGATGCACTGCTGGATTTCCACAGGCTGTTGCAGTGGATTTTAACTGTGCAAAAAATTAAAAATAAATAAATAAACAACACAATGACCCTGTATTCTCCAGACTTCCAAGAAATTCCATTTAACTTTTGTTGGGGTTCACTCAGCATAGAGGAATATACAATAACTTGAACAGCACAGCAGCATCATATAGAACAAAACTTTGTGAATCTTACTCACTGGTGGTTTTCCATGGCCACGAACATTTTATGACCCTGCCTGCTGAACTTGGGTGTTATGTGCAGCTTTGATATCTTCATGAAGTTGCAGATAGTTGAAGGGTGAATTTAAGGTTGATGGGTTACAAGAAAGCAGAAAGTGCACACTGTAAACAGAAAATGTGCATTTATGCATAAAACAGAAAGAACTCATGACTATTGCTTTGATAAATGACAGAAAGAATGTGGCTTTACTCCACAATGTTCTTAGTGAATTAGAGTTACATTAGTTGAATTAGTTTACATACAGTACTGACGTGTCAAGATATAAGGTGATGTAAATATATGGATAAAGATACAGTGCATTTGAGATCTCTTTATAGAGTTTGACAGATGTTTAAACATCTCTGGTTGCTTTGCACTCTGAAAGACATCATTAGAAAGGTAAATTTATGTGTGAAAATCAGAGGTGCAAAGCAGGAGTCAAGAAAATTGTCATCACTTTTTCAATCTAAAAGATTTATGTCAAACCAGGTCAAACTTTTCCAAATGAATTAAAACTCTGAAACTTATTTGTATTGCACTATTACTGATACCTTTTCATGCTTTCACCCAAAAATAAAAATTATATCATTTACTCACCCTCATGTCAGTCCAAACCTGTATGATTTTGTTTCTTTGCTGGAACATAACAGAAAATATTTTGAAAAAAAAAAAAAAAGTCTATTTTATCCATACAATAGTAGCCAAAACAGTTTAGTTCCCAACATTCTTAAAAAAAAATATATATATATTTGTGTGTTGTGTGTGTGTGTGTGTGTGTGTGTGTGTGTGTGTGTGTGTACCTACTTAACCATATTTTGGGGACAAATTTGTACCCAAAAGTGAGGTAAACCTGGCAAAATCTCCAAAAACCTCCCTTTGGGGACGTCCTCATTTGTAAAATGGGTTTAAAAGTAAGAAAGTCTCCTGTGAGGGCTAAGTTTAGGTGTAGGGTTGGTGTAGGGCAATAGCACACACAGTTTGTTCAGTATAAAAACCATTACACCTATGGAATGTCCCCAATTACATAGCCAAGTAAACGTGTGTGTGTGTGTGTGTGTGTGTGTGTGTGTGTGTGCATGTTTATGTGGTTTATGAGGACACAAATTTGTATAATGACATGGGTATGACAGAGGTATTACAATATGAAGGTGGTTTATGAGGACACTGCCTATGTCCCCATAATTCAAAAGGCTTAAAAAAACATACTAAATGGTGTTTTTTTTTTTAAATAAAAATCCACAAAGTCTCATGTGAGGGCTAAGTTTAGGTGTAGGGCAATAGCACACACAGTTTGTTCAGTATAAAAACCATTATGCCTAGGGAGATTCCCCATAAACCACAAAAACCAATGTGTGTGTGTGTGTGTCCCTGGACGGAAATGTATTACCGTAAATATCAAAACTTAATTTTTGATTAGTGATATGCATTGCAAAGAACTTAATTTGGACAACTTTAAAGGCGATTTTCTCAGTATTTAGATTGTTTTGCACCCTCAGATTCCAGATATACAAATAGTTGTATATCGGCCAAATATTGTTCTATCCTAACAAACCATACATCAAATGGAAAGATTATTTATTCAGATTTCAGATTATGTATAAATCTCAATTTCGAAAAATTGACACTTAAGACTGATTTTGTGGTCCAGGGTCACATATACACTGCCCTCCAAAAGTTTGGAAACACCACAACCTTCTTAAACCTTCCAACAAGACAATGACCCCAAGCACTTCCAAGCTGTGTAAATCCTATTTGGAGAGGAAACAGTCAGCTGGCGTCATGTCTGTCATGGAATGGCCTCCCCAATCACCCGACCTCAACCCAATTGAGCTACTATGGGAGGAACTGGACCATGATGTCCGTAAGAAGTGTCCAACCAGTGTGAATCATCTTTGTGCAATCCTTCAGGAGGCTTGGAGTAATATACAGTATCAAATCAATGTTTGAATAAACTGAGAGCTCGGATGCCCAGATTATGCAGAGCTGTAATAGCTGCTAATGGTGGATATTTTGATGAATCGAAAATTTTAGTTTTTTCTTTGTATGAACTATTTATGTAATAAAATATGTTTTCATAGTTTGGGTTGTCCCTTATCAGTGCAAAATGATCACAAATTAAAAAGGATTCATGCCAATATTGTCCAAAACCCCACTTTTCTAGGGCGTTTCCAAACTTTTGGAGGGCAGTATATATATACACAGTGGTGTGAAAAAGTGTTGGCCCCCTTCCTGATTTTTTTTTTTTTTTTTTGCAGGTTTGTCACACTTTAATGTTTCAGATCAAACTAATTTAAATATGAATCAAAGATAACACAAGTAAAGACAACATGCAGTTTTTAAATTAAGGTTTTTTTTATGAAGGGAAAACAAAATCCAAACCCACATGGCCCTGTGTGAAAAAGTGTTTGCCCCTCCCCCTGTTAAAACATAACTGTGGTTTATCACACCTGAGTTCAGTTTTTCTAGCCACACCCAGGCCTGATTACTGCCACACCTGTTCGCAATCAAGAAATCACTTAAATAGGACCTGCCTGACAAAGTGAAGTAGATCAAAAGATCCTCAAAAGCTACACATCATGTTGAGATCCAAAGAAATTCAGGAATAAATGAGAAAGAAAGTAATTGAGATCTATCAGTCTGGAAAAGGTTATAAAGCCATTTCTAAAGCTTTGGGACTCCAGCGAACCACAATGAGAGCCATTATCCACAAATGGCGAAAACATGGAACAGTGGTGAACCTTCCCAGGAGTGGGCGGACCACCAAAATTACCCCAAGAGTGCAGCAACGACTCATCCAAGAGGTCACAAAAGACCCCACAACAAACTGCAGGCCTTAGTTAAGGTCAGTGTTCATGACTCCACCATAAGAAAGAGACTGGGCAAAAATGGCCTGCATGGCAGAGTTCCAAGACGAAAACTGCTGCTGAGCAAAAAGAACATAAAGGCTCGTCTCAGTTTTGCCAGAAAACATCTTGATACCCAAGACTTTTGGGAAAATACTCTGTGGACTGACGAGATAAAAGTTGAACTTTTTGGAAGGTGTGTGTCCTGTTACATCTGGCGTAAAAGTAACACAGCATTTCAGAATAAGAACATCATACCAACAGTAAAATATGGTGGTGGTAGTGTGATGGTCTGGGGCTGTTTTGCTGCTTCAGGACCTGGAAGACTTGCTGTAATAAATGGAACCATGAATTCAGCTGTCTACCAAAAAATCCTGAAGGACAATGTCCGGCCATCTGTTCGTGACCTCAAGTTGAAGCGAACTTGGGTTCTGCAGCAGGACAATGATCCAAAATACACCAGCAAATCCACCTCTGAATGACTGAAGAAAAAGACTTTGGAGTGGCCTAGTCAAAGTCCTGAACTGAATCCTGTTGAGATGCTGTGGCATGACCTTAAAAAGGTGGTTCATGCTCGAAAACCCTCCAATGTGGCTCAATTACAACAATTCTGCCAAGATGAGTGGGCCAAAATTCCTCCACAGCGCTGTAACAGACTCATTGCAAGTTATCGCAAATGCTTGATTGCAGTTGTTGCTGCTAAGGGTGGCCCAACCAGTTATTAGGTTTAGGGGGCAAGCACTTTTTCACACAGGGCCATGATTTTGTTTTCCCTTCATAATAAAAAACTTCATTCAAAAACTGCATGTTGTGTTTACTTGTGTTATCTTTGATTAATATTTAAATTTGTTTGATGATCTGAAACATTAAAGTGTGACAAACATGCAAAAAAATAAAAAATCAGGAAGGGGGCCAACACTTTTTCACACCACTGTAATATATATATATATATATATATATATATATATATATATATATATATATATATATATATATTTATCTCTATCTATCTTCATACAGGTTTGGAGTGACATGAGGTTGAGTAAATAATGACAAATTATTCATTCTGAACTAACATTGTGAACTAACCCTGTAAGAAAGCTAACACGGTCGTCTTTTGCTTACCCACAGACTTAGAGAAGTCTCAAACTGTTGAGATTAAGTTATGGCTACAATGCTGCATCATTGATGTGAAGTTAGAGGGGGACTCATGAAATATTCCTGACCATAATGCTCAGGTGGCTCCAAGTTTAGTGACAGCCACAGACAGGTCTAAGAAGTGCTCGGCTACCCTGTGGGCCTGGGAACGCAAGACACAAAAAAGAAGTGACAGCCTATGCGAAGGACTACACTGGGCATACTCTCTGCTGAAGACGGCAAGTTCCATCACGCTATGTGGCCAGATGCATAAAGGACAAGAGCATAGGAGTTTAGTCAACACAGATTTCTCTTGGGGTGACATGCAGTTGTCTGCTTGTATGTTTCTTCCTTGAAGTATCAAAACAGTCTTAGTTGTCAAACGGCAAGGAAGTCTGGATTTACACAGCATTAAGCCTGTTGATCCTCAAATCAAGTCCCCATTTTAATTGTTATCCTTTCAAATAGAATGAGCTTTCAGAAGGATCTCTCTAGCTGTAAATCTCTCTGTGGGTTCAAAGAAATGTGGTACTTTCATCCAAGATCTATGTCCAGTATTTGCCTTGGTCACAAATTAAAATTCAAGAATTGTTTTCTCCCCCATCAAGGAGGCATGCAAGTCTGTATACTTAATGCACTGCCAACAAATTAAAACTTGGAATATGACTTGAAGTCATAAACACCGCACAAACTTTCATAATCTTAAATGCATGTACTTTGAATCCATTAATCAAGCATTTATTTATTTACTTTTTTAAAAATCTAACAATTTATAACTAGCCAAAAGTTTTTCCATACATTATCATATTTGAAGTCCTCTAAAAAGGATCCAGTGTCCTTATGATTAATTCCAGACATTAATTTTGTTTCTATTTCAGCCAGTGTTTTAAATATTAATTTAATTGCATTAAGGTCCTGCCATATCTATCTCTAAAGAGAATGTGGCAGGCATCTTAAGTTCCTGCAGCTCCAAAGTAACTTCCTCTGGGGTCCTGCGAGTTCAGAGTGAGCGTATGTGCACGCATATGCCTTTGCCCCATTTACTTAAGAGAGCAGCTGTATGTGCAGGCCGGTGACTGCAGCTGAAGATGTAACTGTGTTTAAGCAGTCTATGAGGGGAGAGGGCAGAAAGATGGCTAGTCACTTTAATGTTTAGTAGGGAGCCAGTGCTGTCATGGAGGTCATGCAGGTCTATTTTAATTTATTATTTTGGGGAGGTGAGCAAAAATTCAATTCTCAGTACACATTCACCTATGCATCTCTAAGGAGGTATTTGGGTAATGCTGAATTCAGCTCGTGAATGGAATTCTCTTCCAGTATTGATTCCATGCTGTGACTTCATAAGAACATGATACAGTTCTGTTTTACTCAAAACCTTTTTCCAGATTACAGACAGTTCAAAAGAACAGCATTCATTTGAAATATAATTTTTTTGTAAAATGCCTTTACTGTCATTTTGTCTTTACTGCCATAAAATGTCTTTAGTGATCAGTTAAACTCGTCCTTAATTCCTCAAATTATAAAAAAAAAAAAAAAAATTATATATATATATATATATATATATATATATATATATATATATATATACCAAACCCTTGAATGCTGCTTACAAAAAGGTACAAAAGCTGTCACTGGGGCATTACCCTTTTTTCAACATCTAATATGCACAATTTAGGTATTAATATGGACCTTTAAGGTGCTTATATGCATCCTTTAGGGGTAAATATGGTACAAAGGTTTATTTTTCACAAGGGTGCTGTCCCAATGTACCTATACTTTTCTGAGAGTCTATTGTGGTTTCCACAAAAATTCTAAGCAGGTAAAAAAAAATTCACCATTGTCAACAATAAGAAATGTTTCTTAAGCAGCATATATATATACACATACCATCTATCTTTATCTATGTACAGTAACATGGCTCAGAAATCTCGAGTATTGACTGGCATACACAGCCCACACACTCAAAGCAGGTTCGCTCTACTGCAAAAACATATCATATAACAAGCGGAAATCAGCTCTCCACTATGGCCACTTTTGGTTTATCATGGTCTGAACTTGCAGTGTTCTTCTCGGCTTAAATAAATTTTGGGCAGTGCATAAGAGATTTGGATGATAGATCCCATCACACAGGCTGCACTTTCACAGCAAACAACATTAAAATGAGTGTGCATGTGGTAAGACATCAAATGCACAGATGAAAGATCACGGAAAACACTTTCCACTTTCATGATGCATGAGTGTAGATTGCACATGTCATCCACTCAGTGTCTGAAGCCCTGTCAGATTAATCATTGGCTTTATAAGACTAAAATATCAGCACACACCATCAAAATCTCAATCATTCTTTGTTCTTTATAATATATATATATATATATATATATATATATATTTTTTTTTTTTAATCTTCTAGTTTGGGTAACTGTCCAGTCTTAAACTGTCTGTTTGTTTTAAAGTGGTAGATAAATGTGTTTGTTAATTTATGTATTAATTTTGAAGAAAGCAGACATTAAATTGAAAAATTTAAATTATCCGACACTGAAATTATTTTTGCGAAAGTGCATTGACATCCCTGCCTATCAAGTGAGACCAGGCTAGTTTTTCAGTTCAGGGTTTAATTAATGGCCTGTAGACCTTGTCTTAAATGTCTAGCTTGACTGACTCTGCTGATGCTTCCAGGAGGTCTGGAGGGGCAAACTGTCTTCGAAATAACAGACATTATCTGTTTCTACATTTAAATGCTGAAAGTCTCTTCTCTTGAGAGGAATTTCCATGCAGGTTGGTGAGACACTCAAGACATGCGAAATAGACTCAGCCTGTCATGAATGTTTAAGAATTGCTGTTTAAAAAAAAAAACTGTTTTTGTTTGTTTGTTTCTGCTTTGATGTCACACTCATGCTATACCCCCAAAGTCCATTTAAAAATGTAATTTAAAATGTACACATCTTCTCTTCTGGGGAAAATGGTCCAAAAATATTGATGACTATCCATGCTTGCTTGACTGGGTGGAATATGTTGCAGGATTACCAACTTCATTTTTTAGTGTGCCTCAGGAGACATAGATCATGGGAGTTATTCCTGTTGGCAGAAAAGGGCTATAGGGAGCTTTTAGGCACATTCTGATTTGGGAAGTTTGATCTCTGGCAGAGAGGCAGAGTCTGCACAACACTGCTCTCTACAGGCCTTCAGATCAACAGGCATAAGATTAGATGAAAGCCACCTCATGTTGAGCTGTAGTCTGTCTTGTCCTGAGGGTCAACAGAGGAAAGATTGACTGATTCACAATCTACTTGCATATTTAAAGCATCAGTTTCTAACAATTAATACCTTAAAATTGGTTTAGCGTTAAGCTTTTGCCATCATGAGACATTTTATCTTTAAGTAAAGGTGTCTTAGTGAGTTCCATTGATGCTCACGTCACGTAATTGCTTATGAAGATTGCAGGTCGGTCCATCCATACACTCCATGTGTTATTCATTGCACACTGTAAACAAATTCTGATATACAGTATATCCAATGATCATAGATGCTCTTGGACAAACACTGTAAACAGAGCAGTTCTATAAATCAATCCTGATATCAACGCTTTCTTTTATCCTGTAGTCTCTGCTCGGTTGTGGGCAAAGAGAAACCCAAGTAGTCCTTGCTTTTCCAGTTCATTCAGTCAGAGCCAAGGTCTATTTTCTGCTGGGATTTGGTGAGCAGTAAACACGTGTAGTAAACACATAGATAACTATGTGTGCTTGAGTACAGAAATGTTTATCTCTCTCCACTTTAAAAGTTATAAATTGTACTTGTCAGCAGATAGTAAACAATTTCTGTTTCTGAGTAAAATTGTATGTGTGTATATCATATACGGCCACCCAGCTCTTTAGATATGGTCACTGGCCATTTAAAGGGGTCATCGGATACCCATTTTTCACAAGTTGATATGATTCTATAGGGTCTTAATGAAAAGTCTATAACATACATTGGTTAAAATTTCTCAATGGTAGTGTAAAAACACCCTTTTTTTACCCTGTCAAAATCAGCTCTGTTTTCAGCAAGCTGTTTTTAAGTCCATGTTGCTTTAAATGCTAATGAGCCCTGCTGACCCAGCCCCTCTCTTCCATGGGGTGACAAGCTGACTGGAAACTTCAGCCAGGAAACTGGCTAACTAGCACATTATTAGGAAAGGCGATTTCCAAAGATTCATAAATAACCCTTATACTCACTTCTTCTGTAGATAAAGCTGGATCACGAATGATCCACATGAACATAGACGCATATAGGCAGATTGGTGCATTCCCTTCAAAGTGAAAGTAACGTTAATCCTCTGCGTCTTCAGCGGCTTAGATGTCGGGAGTAAATGACGACTGCTATATTCATTATTACATCCAACAACAAAACACCTCAATTGCTTAATCAGAGACGTTCTTGTCTTCCCCTGCACCGGAGTCGACAATGGCGGACAGCTCTCAGCTCACTCAGGATGGGTCTAAGGTAAGACGGTCTTGTCGATCAACTATCGTGGGAGCGGTCTGTGCAGAACTATGTCATTCTGACAGGAATCTCAGAACAGCCTGATTTGAGAAAGGGGATTTAAAAAAAAAAACACTGGGTGGATTTTATCATTATAGGATGGATGTGTATACACACTTCCAACACACATTTATGTTCAAGCAACCTGTAAAGTGAATTTTGCATCCAATTAACCCTTTAAAACACATATTGATCAGTATGCATTTATTTTCTGCTGAAGTTTATAGCAAAAGGTAAGGGGGGTTGCTGTAATTTCTCCAGTCTGTTCATGTTTCTGTTTTTAGAATTGAAACTCAGTCTGAGAAATTTGTATCTGGACTCATAGTTCTCTAAGCCCAGGCCTTGAGGTAGAAAAGAAACCTTTCATCACTTGTCTCTAACCTTGGGAAACAACAGATAAAGATGTCACTCTAAGCTCCCACCAAGAGGAAAAGTCACCTGATAAAGTATGCAATCTGTCTGCCTCTGGAGAAAAACTGAGGATGTTAAAACCAATCTCAGCCCACTGCATTCTTCCCACCATGAACATAATCTTTCCAACACAGAAATGTCAGCTGCAACGATGCACGACATGTTAGCTGGTGGCACAGCTGCCAAAGCAAATTGATAAATTGATTAACATCTTTTGCCTAAAGTTACTGCTCATTTTGAATAGGGAATAGCGTCTGCTCTGACAGGTGAGGTCGCCCCAGTAGTTTACAGTGTTGAGTGCATTTATTAAAAGACAGGCAAATGCACATTAAGGTTATTTGTACCAGATTGTATCGTACTGTTTTTCTCTTGTCTCTTTTCACATGAGCAAATTTACATAGTCAATGAGCTCTGAATTATTTATTCAAGAAAATGTCTTTACTTTAGCTACAGAATCCATCAACACAAGGTGCCGCAGACGGGTAAAATATAAAGTACTAACAAATAGAAAGAAAAATAACACAATAGAAAATTACATACGCTCCAAACACATCGTTATAGAGTGCAACAGTCTAGAAATAAAACTCCCATTTATTTCTCCATAGGGGAATTGATTTTTAATGATAAGATAGAGGTACTATGAGCTAAAAGGTTGTTATTCATTGATATACAATTTTGCTGAAGCCATCAGCCTGAATAAACTGAACATATGTTTTAAATAATCATATTTAACAGCAGAATTATAATAAAAAATAAATACATTGCCAATCATTCTGCAATAAATATCCAATCAGAGAATCGCAAAAAGATAATTGTCCCAAAAACCACGATCCACAACTACTCCCATGAAGCAAAAATAAAATACATAAAAATAAGTCAGTCTCCCTACGCTATTAAAAACTTGTTAAAAAGCTATAAAAAAAAACAAAAAAAAAACACATATACATATATATACACATATACATACACATATATACATATACATATACACATATACGTATACATATATATGCATATTTTGCAATAAACATAACATGTTGTTTCTATATACATAATCAACTTATTTTAAAGAATAGTTTTATATTTATCTATTGTTTTTATTGCGATTATGCTCTTTGGAGTGCTTCATGGGATTGTAGTTCTTTCCCATATTACATCCATTAGTTCACAATCTTGTATCTTTATCTTTTTGTTTGATTTTCAAATACTTTGTTTCAAATCAAAGTTTGTAATGTTATGAATCACTCCGTAGCTGGTTGCTTGCTTTAGTTCAAGGCTTATAACAAATACTTCTGAAAATGCATATGGCTTCCAGAATCAAGGCCGCTGAAAAAAATCTGTGATAACGGTTATAAAACTTCAGACAGACTGATACTTCTCTTTGTACAATGATGACCAGGCAGTTATACTTGATACATTTACCTGTCAATCAGAAGATGAAAAGCTTTACAGATGTTCACTGTCGTCTTGCTTGATTTTTGAAGCTATCACTTTTTGGTCACTTTATTTCCCTTTGTCTTCATATACCTTTTAAGGTTTGACTAAGCAATTGTAAATAAATTTTGTTCTCAGTGTCCACCTTTCCATTAATGGACTGCCTGCTGTGAACAAAATGATTTCGGACAGTTATTTTAGTGAGGTAGCCTTTTTTCAGAGAGTACCAACATTTATACAAAAGTATTGGGTCACCCCCTTCTAATGAACAGGTTTGACTACTTTAGTCATTTCTATGAGTACAAATCTTACTGTTTAAGCATATAATGATATTCTACGTAATTGTGTGCTTCTAATTTTATAGCAACAGTTTGGACAGGACCCTTTTCTATTCTAACATGACAGTGCCTCAGTGTATAAGGCACGGTTCAAAAAGACATGATTGATTCAGTCAGTGTGGAAGAACTTGACTGGTCTGCAGAAAGCCAAGTCCTGATCCCAGCTGAACACCTCTGGTGTGACTTTATATGCAGACCTTGAGCCAAACACTCATCACCAAACACCAATGACTTTTTGAACCGTGCCTTATACACAGAGGCACTGTCATGTTAGAATAGAAAAGGGTCCTGTCCAAACTGTTGATATAAAATTAGAAGCACACAATTCCGTAGAATATCATTATATGCTTAAACATTAAGATTTGTACTCATAGAAATGACTAAAGTAGTCAAACAGGTTCATTAGAAGGGGGTGACCCAATACTTTTGGCAATGTAGTGTGTGTCTACATGTATCTCTTCAATTTAAAAAAAAATGTTACACTACTACAGCACCTAGCAATACATTCAAATCAGTCTGACATTTCATTACACAATGTTGTATTAAAAAATAATAACAATATAAAATAATAATTCAATAACAGCAAGGTCTTTTAAAAATGCATATAAATAGTTTGTTATGGGAATAACTGATATTTATTTATTTACTGCCTTGAGGTTTATGGTAGTTCAGAGGAGATGCATTACCCTGAATCCTTCATTATTTTAACCATTTGCTGAGTGACAGCAGAGACAGGTGGTTGCTGCCCAGGTTAAGGCCTTTTGCTGATGGATGCAGCATCAGTGAGGAGGGCAGGCAACTATGTGTCATGAAAACCAAACATGCATACTCAAACACCCGGGATAACATATTCAAACACGCTGCAGCTATGGGACAAACAAGCTGTCGTGACAAGAAAATTCTTATAAGACTGAGGGGCTGAGAAGGTGAAAGTCAGTTGCTAATCATGTTTTTCACAGTGGAAAAAAAAGTTTCTAATATACAGTTGTGGTCAGAATTATTGGAACCCTTGGTAAATATGATCAAAGAAGACTGTGAAAATTAACCTGCTTTGTTAATCCTTTTGATCTTTTATTTAAAAAAATCACAAAAAGCTAACCTTTCATTGGATAATAAGAATTTAAAATGGGGGGAAATATCATTATGAAATAAATGTTTTTCTCTGATACACATTGGTCACAATTAACGGCACCTTTTTATTCAATACTTTTTGAAACCTCCATTTGTCAGTTTAACAGCTCTAAATCTTCTCCTATAATGCCTGATGAGGTTAGAGAACACCTGACAAGAGATCAGAGACCATTCCTTCATCCAGAATCACTCCAGATCCTTTAGATTCACAGCTCCATGTTGGTGCTTCTCCTCTTCAGTTCACCTCACTCATTTTCTACAGGGTTCAGGTCAGGGGACTGGAATGGCCATAGCAGAAGCTTGGTTTTGTGCTCAGTGACCCATTTTTGTGTTGTTTTTGAGGTTTGTGTTTGGATTATTGTACGGTTGGAAGATCCAAACATGGCCCATTATAAGATTTCTAATAGAATCAGTCAATTATTGATTTTTTATCTGTTGGTATTTGATAGAATCCATGATGCCATGTGTCTGAACAAGATGTCCAGGACCTCCAGCAGAAATATAGGCCCACAACATCACAAATACAGCAGTATATTTCATTGTACACATGGGGTACTTTTTATCCCTGTGTTCACCAAACCCATCGTGAGTGTTTGCTGCTAAAAAGCTCATTTTTTAGTTTCATCTGACCATAGAAGCCAGTCCCATTTGAAGTGCCAGTCCTGTCTGATAACTGAATATGCTGGAGTTTGTTTTTGGATGAGCTAGGATAATTTTTCTTGAAATCCTCCCAAACAACATGTGGTGATGTAGGGGCTGTTTGACAATTTTTTTTTAAGGTTTTCTGACCCCGAGACTCAACTATTTTCTGCAATTCTCCAGCTGTGATCCTTGAAGAGTCTTTAGGCACTCAAACTCTCCTTCTCACCGTGTATTAGGACGATATAGACACACGTCCTCTTCCAGGCAGTTTCATTACATTTTCTGTTGATTGGAAATTCTTAATTATTGCCCTGATGGTGGAAATGGGAATTTTCACTGCTCTAGCTCTTTTCTTAAAGCCACTTCACTAATTTGTGAAGCTCAATTATCTTTTGCTGCACATCAGAAATATATTCTTTGTTTTTTCTCATTGTGATGGATGATTAAGGGAATTTGGGCTTTGTTTTCCCTCCTATTTATATTTCTGTGAAACAGGAAGCCATGGCTGGATAATTTCATGTTCATAATCACCCTAGAGTGCTCAAAATTGTGAATATGAATGGGAGTATACTTCAGAGATATTTTACTCTTAAGAATTTCTAGGGGTGCCAATAATTGTGTCCAACGTGTGTTTGAGAAAAAACATTTATTTCATAATGATATTTCCCCCCATTTTAAATTCTTATTATCCAATGAAAGGTTAGCTTTTTGTGAATTTTTTAAATAAAAGATCAAAAGGATTAACAAAGCAGGTTAATTTTCACAGTCTTCTTTGATCATATTTACCAAGGGTTCCAATAATTCTGACCACAACTGTACTTGACTTGCACCTGTATTCTGCTCATTTTGACCAGTGACCTAGATTCTCTTTTCATGTTCTGAAGCAAAATGAAATGTAGGAAGGAAAAAAAAATAGCTTAAAGGCTCATTTAACACCATTTGGTGCAGATCTAAAAAGCTAAAACCTACATATGATATTTTGAAAAGATTATTCGGTTAGTCTATTTGTGTCAAATGGAGAAAAATCTCTGAGAGCAAAGAAAATGCTAAAATCTAATTGCAAGACTTGGAGAGCTGTTCTCCTTGACATGAAAGAAATGAAAAGCATAAATTTTTTATAGTCTTCCCCATCTTAGAGTGAGTGAATGTATTGAACAACAGCTGAATATAGCCCAAAATCATTTTCATTGTCATTACTGCACATTCTTTATATCTATTGCATAAACCAAGGGCAATAGAGCACAGCAGGGAATGAGTGTTTGTCTGTGTCACTCTTCCATTGAGGACCTGCGAGTAAATATGAAAAATAACCAAGAATATTTAATGATCATTATCTTAAATTGTGCAGAATTCACGCAGGGACATCTAATACTGTGATTTCACTTAAAGGATCACACTCTGAGCTACCTAAAGATGAATTAGATATTCTCCAGCAAAAAGTGCTTCGATCCTAAATTTACTGCTGTAAACTTTTTACTCCACACAAAGGTAAGTGGGTCCATAATGGCAGTTTTATCAAAGCCTGCTGCTAGGACAGCTCCTTTGAAGTCAACTATAATGAAATTCGAGTATTAGAATGAATGTTTCACATGCACTTGTTTACACTAAAAGCTAGGTTTAAAGAACTGTTCAAGAGTTCCACTCAACCTGCCCCAAATATACTTCTCTGAACTTTTTTAGTGATCCTGAAAACCTTGTTTAGTTGGATTTGTTTAATTTGTGTTGGAAGTTGGAATTAAACTTTACACGACCCTCCAGGAGCATGGTTGTTCATCCCTTCCCTAATGCCGCACATTCACAGAAAATAGCTTACTTACGTGTTGCAAAATACCTGTGACTGAAACTGTAATATGTTTGATAATGAACTTACCTCAAGACCATTGAAAAATTGTGTTTTATATCTGCATGTATCCATTATTAACAATTCTGATATACTACATCCACCATGTTGGCATTGTCAACTGACCAATTGTGTCAGTTCACCATTCATCTCACATGGCCGTATTGGATAGGAAAGTGTCCATCGGATGCGCATTCAAAAATCTAAGCAAAGCCGTAAATCTCACGTAGGCTACAGTTTCATAAATATTAAGGATTCTGACATAAGACTCCTCATGTGTACTGCTTTTCACATTCTGTAGGCTATGTGGAGCACGGATGCAAGGTAGGACTCTAATTACTGGGGATTTTTTGAGTATCCTGTCAATTATTATCATAATAATAAAAGTGAATGACAATTGTAATAGAGCAATGAAGAATCTTACTAGTAGGTTACAGCTTTTACAAGGATTTCATAATACAACTGTTTGCTTGTCACATCTAAAAAAAAAATCAATACAAGCTCTATTGAAGGCTTGTGTAGCTATCACTACATTTTTGTACACATCATTTATAATAATGTGAAGGACAAATGCAATGATTGCATCAAAAGTAACATGTTGCTTCAGGTGGGGAAAATATCTGCTTCTTGAGAAGTGGGACAAAACAGGGTGCAAAATTGAGAAAATAAAACCTTGTACTCAAACAAACGAAACTACATTTATGTATCTTATATGTACTAAGCTACTGAGCTCTGTTTTGAAACAATCTCCCAAATTTTCTCTTTTTTAAAAAAGTGTGCGGTTTACCTTGGACTGTAATAACTATCTTCAACAGCAATCAAGATGTTTTTAACATTTCAAAACACATTCTCATGTTAGCAGACAGATTACATTCACATGTGACCAACAATTACTCAAATATAAAATAAAATTAAATATTATCAAAATATTCAACGGCGGAGACAGGACTGATGGAGTTGACATATCTGATGGTGGTGACGAAAACCTGAATTTGTAGTCATTTTAACTATCAAATACATTCAATCAATCAATTACTGTATTAAAACAAAAACAACAAACAGTGAGTATGTTATTGTTTAGAAAGCTTTTATTCAAGAGTCACATTTAAGTAGCTATTCAAATTTGTCATTTCTTTCACAAAACAGATGGAGTTCATGTTGTGGCCATTTTATTTGATTTATTTTTTCTGTTGATGCTAGATGCTAATGGAACCTGCTTCAGGAGAATAAAATGATTAAATATTTCAAATAATTTCCTCAGAAATTGGAAGCTGGTGTATACGTCATGGTTGTGACACAGGAAATATTTTTAGGATTTAAAATATTCTAAAACTGACCAGAGTCTGTCTGACAGTTATGTACTCTGCAGAGGAGGATTGTGGCAAGGGGTTCGTTTAGCTGCCCCTGATATTCCCTGATTTTATTACATTAATGAATGTCTGGTGTTGACAAAAAGTGCACATGTAACTGAAAAACAACCTTGCTTAGATATGATATATTATTAAGTGTTGCTTTTGATAAAACATGCTCTTTTTCATCATTAAAAATATTTTTTTTAATCTATTTTATAGCATCTGAATGATTGAACCCTTCTCATGTGGACACACTGTTTTAGATGCAGTGAAAAGACAATAGTGTCATTTCACATCATAATGATAAAATTTAATTGAAGGGGATAATAGTGTTAAATACATTCTATTATTAATCCCCCATAACATTTACAATTGAAAATAATTTTATTTTTAAACCTAATAGCAGTTACAATTGCTGGACATGTTTTGTCCCATGTCTCAAGAATCAGTGGTAGGATAGGCTAACTATATAAGCTAAGCTACAGAAAAGAAAATCACCCAATTTATAGCATAATTATTTGGATATTAAGTGAAGTCTTCGCTATTCTTGCGAAATTCACTCTGTGATAGTTTTGTCTCTGTGTAGCCTCCGTGACTTTCGAGACGTCTGCTTTAAAACTACATTTCCCATAATAACTCGCGGCGTGACTGTGGCGTTACCCATAAGGCTGTTCGCCCTCTATCTCCAGACAGGAAGGTCGTTGAGTCTCACACTCAGGTCGAGCAGATCTCACACTTCAGCGGTAAACAATGCTCGGACAAGCCGTGCGACGCTTCGCAACCTCTGCGGTTCGCTCCAGTCACTATGCAGAGGGACCAGGCAAGGTGAGGAGATTAAGATATGATCAAAAATCAGTCGCTTCTTGTTTAAAGCTTCAGCGTCGATATGACTGATCGGCACAGGCCTTGTGTTCGTCTGAAGCCCGACCGGATGTCGTTTTAAGTGTTTAGTAAAATGTGATCAGTTTGATGTGTACATAGCTGTGGTTAAGCTTATATAAATGAACGTATTAAAGGTGTTAAACAGAGATTGTGATGGACCTTCAAGGGAGCAATCCAGTAACGTTAGTGTCTTTAGCTTAGCACAGGTTAACCGATCAGGCCACTGCGCCGGTCTAACGTACGTTAACCGCACATTTTACGTGAAGGGTAACTTAACCTTCAAAGATTTTTCATTTGAATGCATTGATAAGCGTTAATTAATGAGTCAATCAGGTTTTATTTTAATTAAGTTACGGTGCAATAGTGTTTAATGGCCTTGCATTGGCAATGGTGCACCTGCTGCTTGATATTTTACAGGGATCCCACAGTCATGGAAATTAGTTGTATTCAATAGATAATATATTTTTGTAGTTCTATTTAGCTCCTGAATATTTCAGTTAGCTTTAAACTGGTCCCTATCTATCTAGTGTAAACTGCAAATATCCTAGAAAAGTTATCGAAATTTAACTAAGGATGTGGGAACTAGTATAAATATTCTTTTCACCCAATACTAAATTTAATTTCAGCAGTAACTTTAATTAAGACAAGTTTTACTTAAGAATGTAGTGTGAAATTAGATGCAGTGATGACAAATGACTGGAAATTCATATTATGGAGATCCCTTGGTCAGAAACGGTTAGATCCCGGTTTATAGCACTTGAGAATTGGCTAGGACCTTGTTGAATGTAATTAATTTGACAAAATCATATCTTTAATTATAAAATCAAAGTCATAACACAATTCTGAAATGAGTTTTTATTTATTAATTTTTGCAGAACTTGCCATTCTCTGTAGAGAACAAGTGGAGGCTTCTTGGCATGATGGTGCTGTTCTTTGGCAGTGGATTCGCCTTCCCATTCATTGTTGTCAGGCATCAGATCCTGAAGAAGTGAAGCACCTACCAGTCACACATTGTAAGTAACTTTGCATATTACACATTCTGAGCACATGTGCTTCACGGCTTGTCTCTAAATGACCTTTAATGCTCTTTATCTTCATTAAAATTTGAACAAAATGTGGACCATTGCAAACAATAACCACTCAATAATTTAGGATGCCATTTTTTATTCTCTTCTTACATTGCTCCTCTGTGTTTTGTTTTTAGGTCAGTGTGATTCTTGTGCAACACAGCTCTGTTTCTTCTGGTGTGGATCCTGTAATGTTATTGTAAATAAAATGACCAATTACATTGCTATGTTTTTCTCATTCTTCATTTTAGCCAATACTTTTAAGTTTCAGGGAAGCATGAAATAATGTAAATGAAATTATTCTCCGGTTACTTTATTTTAAGGTGTCCTGGTTGAGCAATATTAACTAACTATTGAACTACTGAACTATCCCTTTAAATATTATAGAAATATAATAACATGGAAAAAGCTGTAAAATATCAGAAGTTCACAGCTTTTGGCTCTTTTATCCACATACAGGACTCTAGGAAAGTTCTTAACGAGAATGAAATGCATTCTACAACAGTGTGATTACAATCTAAAGATTATTCAAATGGGAGCATCAGCTGGGATTCTAGACATGCGCTGAGAAGTCATTCACTAACAGCTGGAAAGGCATTTGGAAGGGTGTTTTCCCTCTACAATTCTCAGCTTTATGCCACTGCTGCTGAATTTCATATGAACCCATTATAGTTCAATTAACCTTCTACTGCCAAAAGCTATAAATATCTAGGAACAAAAAACAGGGAGGGAGACTTGCAAAGTGACAGGGTAATATTGGAAAAGAACTTGCATTAAAAATTTTATTTCACTGGGAACTGGCTCACTCGAGTTTTGTGTCCATCATTCAAGGGAATGTGGCTTGCCAATTTTTTAGAAGACCAAAGGACTAAGGGGTTATAAGACTGAGAAGCAAGCAGTAAAACTAGCTTGTTATAAACCATTCAGACCATACTGGTCATTTACAATTTGGTTGCTTGATAAATTCAGCTATTTTTCACTGCACAGATTCACATGCAAATGCCATTACTTGACATCCACTTTACAGTTGGTTTGTAGTGTCCAGTATCTTTATTTAAATCTTCCCTTAGTCAATTTTAAATAAATGCAGTACCTCTCCCACTCAGAAAACTGATTAAAACTTGTAAGATCGGCATTTTTCCATTTTAATGTTTGATATAGGCCACTTGAATAAGAATAAACTGTATTGATATTTTACCTATTCAATTTTAAGTATATTTTTGTCATACGGCTTAGACTTGTTTTATGTTGTGAACATATCTCTACAGTCAGTGTGACTTTGAAAGACCTTTTAGCATTCTGGCTTAGTGTAAGCGTTTATGTCTCACTGTAACACTACGTCCTTGAGAACAAAGATGCTATCTTTGCCGGTGCCAGGATGCTAAGGTCAAACAGACCAGGCCATTAAAAACCAGCCATCCCTAAATCAAAGTCTGCCAGATTGTATGATAACTCTCCCCTGGACACAGGCCCTGATTAAAACAAAGCAGTGCCATTAAAAATCAATTTCATAGTTGTATATTAATGTTTAATGATTTTGGACCGTCATGCAGCACTATAAAGTTAATGTACCATCAAATTTGCCATAAGCAATGAAAGCGAAGGCAACAAACTGTGCGTGTTAATTTTGGATGAATTTGTATTTGCTCCTGAATAGAATGTTAAATTCTAGTCTGTTTAATGGAAAGCTACCATTTTACCTCTGGGCTATTTATATCTCGTTTAAACTAAGATGTCTGAATAGGTATAACTTTTTAGGTTAATTGCTGAAATAATTAGCTACTTTTAATTATCTCAAGTCTCACTCGTTCTCTCTGTGTCCCCTGGCTGTTAGTTTGTATTTGGCTATACCATGACTTTCAATGGAGAATAGACATACATATACTGGGTTTTAAGTCCAAATTTGGGAAAGATGCCTTCAAGATTGCTATACTTACTTGAAAGGATATCCTATGGCTTAAAGTTGCAGATCAGACAAAAATGAAAATTCTGTCTTCATTTATTCACCCTCGCATTGTTTTAAGTCTGTATGACTTTTACATAAAATAGGATATTTTGAGAAATGTCTTAAATTGTCAATGGGCAGCAAGATGTAACTCGCGATCACAAAGTGACAATTTTTTAATTTTTTTGGAAAGAAATAAAAGCCAAACTGCCTATTAGGCTGAGAGCTTCTTGTTTTTTTCTAAGATGATCCTCTACAGTCTCATCAGAAGCAGGCTGTAGTCTGTTCCTGGAATTTCTTTTAGACTTTAATCACAGTCATTATGTATATCAAAAAATAAAAATGATAAAATATAAAATCATTTAGCTTTGAATTTCTCTTGGCATATTTTCATATACCCTAAATGCTGTCAAAGATAAATTGCTGTGCTTCAAGGTCTCATTAAGATCATAATTATAATTTTCCTAAGAGTAAATTTGTTTTTTATTTTTCATCCATTTGCTGCAGTACATGGAGTAGCTCCCCACAAAATATTCTCAAAATGTAGCACTACAGGAACTCTTTATGATGGCTTTCATTCAGGATGTCAATGGTTTAAATATGGCCTAAAGGTGGAAGTATGTCTATAGATGAATCAGGAATATACTATGTCAAACGGATATGTTGTTTTTAAAGTGAAAAAGAGATATAGAATTTTTTTACATGTACACTATAAAATGTTCATGTAAAACTACATTTACAATATTAAATGTCTACATGCGATTTACATTGAATGTTGCACACTTTTCAGATTGGGAGACATTATAGTACTGTGTGATAAAGCTATTAAAGCCTAATGAGACATTGAGAGGGTGGTGACATATCGTTCCACTAGTAAATTGACAGAGAGTCTATGGCCGTTTCTCAATATGCGTACTTGTCTGTACTTGTGTTCTTGTGGACTTGTGAAACGTCATCAGTCGCTGCCCAAGTACTGTTCCAATTCAAAGTTCACATCTAGCCAAGTCCAGTTCAAATCCCCGGATGTGTTCTTGATCCGCCCCTTTTACCGAGGATGCATCGAGAGGTGACTTGTGCTGACTTGATACGGGCCATAACCCAGAATTCAGTTCGTCCTCCCGTCCTCGAGAGTTCGTTCTTCTGAGTCGAACTTGGCAAGTCCAAACTCGAAAGGACGGAAGTCCAGACTCTGCGAACTTGGTATTGAGAAACGGCACAAAACTCTCCCATTATGTCTTTTCTCTGCCACCATGTTGTTTTGCATGGAGTTTGGGGGCTGTGAGTGAATCATTATTTGTTCCTTTTCGCCGCTGCAAGCTCTCTTTCCCACCCATGGACAGAAATAGATGTCTTGTGAACCTGACGTCTTGACTGTTCTGAGGTCTCATCTGTTAGTTTCTACCTGTGGTTGTTCATGCATTGGCAAACATCATCTGGCCTCTAAAATACATCCTCACAAAACAAGTCATCAAGTCCCCGATGCAATTTGTGTTCCACTGAAGAGGTGGCAGACACTTGTCTTTATTATAACTCTGTCCTTCATGCCACAGCAGTAGAATAAGACCCTTTCTCAGTGTTTATCAAGTACATCTGACCTTTTAATGAAAAGTGAATTTACTAAAGATAAATCATGGTGGTTGTTGGAGTCTTTTAATAGGACTGAAAAAAAGAAATGGCTATTGCGTTGAAAAATCATTACTAAAAGTGACTAATTAAGAAAATTACAACTGTGCAGTGGACCAGGGGGTGGTTTATGACTCAGTGTATTAGATATTCAAAAAAATGGTTCAGTTGGTGTATCAGAAATTATTTTTTTCCTTTCATGAGAGTTATTGCTTGAAGAGCTTATTCCTGCCTAAATCACTTAGGCTTCACATATATGTCCATTGATGCTATTGGCAGGTGTCTATGCATACTCTGTGTTCTGATAACATGCAATAAAAACAAAATGCTTTTGAAAACAGATGCATTGAAGCAACATGATATTTAAAAACCACCTATATCAAATGCTGCCTGATATGGAATGATGCATAATATATGAAACAAAACAGGAGTGATGGGAGAACTTTGCATCTCAGCAGAATGGTTTTGTTAGAAATAAAGGCTTCAGACAGCTGCTGATAATGTGGATCAGCCTGGTACAAACAATTCAAGATTGCTAAACTTACTCTGTCTTTCTCAACAACTTCAGTGACTGACAGTTTTGTCACCCAGGCAGTTCACTGATGACAACAGTAAGAGCTTGTCATTTTTGCAATTTGCAGCTCCTATTGCTGTCATTTGTTTCTGCCTTGACATACACAGCAGAAATATGACCAATTGCCGACGCTCTTATTTTGGTTATTGTTTTCAATTGCAGTGCTTTTTTTATTGTTGTCATCATCATCATCACAAAAGGTTTATTTCATTTCAAGACCTGAAAAGACATTGTGATGCTGTGGCTTGTTTGAGTTTAGATGGTGACATGCCTTCCTTTGGCATTTTGTTTGGAATATTTTGGACTGTTTGTTAAAACTGTGGATCAATAGTTTACCATGTTTCTATAAAATCATTGTTAAATGAAAGAGATGATTCCTGAGGCTCATTTCCAAACTACAGATGTGAAAATATTAAAAGATAGTTCATCCTTTCTGTATAAAACAATAAAAGATCTCCATAACATAAAACAATAAGACTTTGCAGGTTTTATATAGCTTCATAAATCTGGCTAGCACTTTTATTGTACTGTCTTCACCATTATAGAAATTTTAGAATCAGCAGATCTGAGCGCAACATAATTTCTGTCATGACAACTCTCAGAGGGATTGGCATGGTTAATGTACATGACAATGTTAATATATTTGGCCTTGGCGGAATAGATCTGCTATGCTGCTGCGGCAGAGCAAGTACCGAGACTTGCTACTGCCAATACATCCACAACATGCTGCTGTGAGCATGTAAGAAATACTGCTGCTGCAAATATAACATGCATGAAATAACCCCCTATAGCATACATGAATCACCTCGTAGCAGATCTATACAGGTGGAGCTGGGGAAGGTGCATGCGTCATAAATTTGAATGTTGAGCAGAGAGCTCATTGGCTACCGATACAGGAGAGAACCAATCAGCTGTACCAGGTGATAATGATGTCATTAGGTCAGATTGAGTTAGACCTATCCGACTGCGCCATCTAGAGTTTCATGCCAGAACTCTGTATCTATACATGTACAATATGTTTCTCTTGACTGTTGTCTGTTTTTCCTTGTTTGTTTTTCCTGTTTTTCTAGCTTATAATTGACTTTGTTTTGTCTTTATCAGTGTGATTTAAAAACACAATGCAATCTATTGCACAGCATGGTGTTTTGTCTTGCAAGGAGGGCAGTACTCTGTCTTTTTAAAGTCAGGCCTTCGTTTGCCACCAGAAGAAATAGAAGAACAGAAGCAGAAGGAACAGAAGAGATGCTACAAAGGCACTGCTCATTTGACTATCTTCTTTCCCTGCAAAGCGAATGTGAGACTGATGTTGTTGAGCCATGACAATGCAAAGATTAAATATCCACAGACTCTGAACTTCTGAGGCAGAGAGAGTTCACTTTAAATCTCCTTTCAATGTAAATCATTTACAGAATGACTTAGTCCGTCCTTCATTCAAAGTCCTTGCCTTGTACCAAGGTTCATACCTAGAACAAAGGTGAAAAGGGCTTGGCCTTGAAGTCAGAGATTGTTTGATCTTACCACAGCTATTCTTTTTAACAACAACAATAATAATAATTTAACATAATCATTCAAAATACTTTATTAAAACTGCAGCACATAGGCTAACTGGAAAAACATGCCTCTATCAAAAATCTTTGCACAAATGCAAAACAATGCCTGATATCATTCATTGCAGTTTCCAGGTGCAATGAACACTAGTTGCAGTAAAATGCCAACAACTTTTGTTCCTTTTCACACAAATTATGATTAGAAGAAAAAATAGCTCTGGCTCCCGGCTACTCTGGCGCAATGAATAGTGCAGGAGCGCAAAGACAAAATTTTAGAAAAATTTTAATGTTCAAAACAGCAAACATCTGAGGAATCACAGGTTTTAAAAACATTGACATCTATGTGTCCATCCCTTGATTCCTTGATGACTAGAAGGGCAATTCCTTGCACAATACTATGTTATGAGCTCAAAACGCTCACCGTAGTGCATGAAATTTCATTTTGACATTTGCCTCACATCACCAGCTCCATATGTATAGAGCAAATTTGCTTGGTTGCTCACCTGGTACAGCATTGCAGTTCAAACGTTCAAGAGTTCAAACACTTGTAAGCAAGCTAAAATGTTACGTTTGCTTTAGTTATCTGTCGATTAGGTTTAGGATAGGGCTTAGTGCAAGTGGTACTTTTTTTATGCAATAAAACAATAACCTTTTAGTGCCACTCATCAGACATTTCATTTCCAAACTGCCACGATACATCCAACGATTAAAACCAGATTCATATACTTAATCTGTTTCGTGTAATATTATATATGCTTTTAGCGGCACTCACTGGACATTTCACTTTAGAAGTGTGGCAAATTGTGCAAGAAGCAACATAATATCATTTTGCAGAAATGTTGGGTTGTAAATATGTTCTACCAACTGCTGCAAATTTCTATTTTTCCCATTTCAATCTAAAGTGGCCTTTTATTGTATGTTGCTAATGCTTAATTAAACAAATGCTTAATAATCTTTTTGAAAGATGACAAACAAATTCCATTTTATTGAATTTAGTTCAGTTCCAGCCTCAGTGCCCCACTCAATTAGTTCTGAATACTTTAATTAATTGAATTTATTAAATAGCTCTCCAGGTCTCTATAATTTGGTTCCTGACAGAAGACTACTTCAACTTTTGTTGCAATGCTAATTGATTTTCGAGACCTGTAAGCTTTGAGTGTATTTGCCTTATCGTGAATTAGCTATGTGATACGCCTCTCTTTCCCAAATCATTTTTGTGATTTTTGCATGGGTGGCATGAGAAAGAGTTGTGAAAAGTTAATTACATTTTATAGAGGCCAAAAATTGTCTTCCATATGAAGCTGAATTAAAAGACTAATGCTTTAAATGACTCTTGCTTTTTCAGTCTCACAGTAAGTCAGGCTGGAATTAACCATTCAGTTTTAGCCTATGATAAATGAGATGTGTTCTGTAATTCTCAACTTTTATTAAATAGATTAATCATTACTTCATTAAAGATGTATCCATTGGTTTGAGCAGCAGATTGAATAAGTAGCCTTCATGCCATCTCTTCCTCATATCAGTTCATCTCTTTCAGTTCAAGTCTGTGAGATATTGGGTTAATAAAAGTTCCAGGCTCTTTTATGTCTTTAAGAACAATAGAGTCAATGGTCTGATCATATGCACCAGAAGTTTGTTAATATAATTTCTGCTAGAGTTGGTTAGACTCCCTCGAAGTAAATCGTTGACATGAGAATTAGATCCAGGTTCAGCTGTGCTGCTCCCCAACAGTCTATATTTAACCTTAAGATCTTAAAGAAAAAATAGAGAATGTTCACTGCTCGTATATATAACAATTTACTGTGTAACTATACTTTCATATGGAAATATATTCATGTGTATTTAAATAAAATATATTTTAGGCCTATATGCTGTAATTAAACAGCCCCTTGTGCTGCACAACACTCAAATGATTACATAGAAAAACAATAGACAGTAATGCAGTGGAATGCAAAAATGCAAAGGCAGTCATGTGTGCTTAACCTACGCATATTCAGGCTGAAGATATTTTTAAGCTCTTTTGCATTGGTCTGGAGTCAATGTGTTTGCAATGCAGAAGTTCTATAAATTGCAGTTAGACCAAATACACTTAAACCTAAAATAATGATTTATTGCATGCAGAGAAAAGTAGCTCCGGCTACTGTGACGCATTGAATAATATGGGAGCACAAAGACAAAATTTTAGAAAAATTTAAAGTGGAATGTTCAAAACAGCAAACATCTGGGGAATCACTGGTTTTAAAAACAAAGAACCCATTGACATCTATGTGTCCATCCCTCTGATACGATGTCTTGTACCTCGACCCCCTTTAATATACACAGATATGAGGCATGATCAAAACATTCGCAAGATGCTTGCCGTTTCATTCTTTAAACGCTAGAGGACCAAATGGTACACACAGCTTTAGGTCCATTCTATGCTAACAAGCAATTATATTTATATAGCCATATAATATGTTCAAAATAATTTAGACTGTCCAGCTCTATCAGTTTCCACCCTATATGTGTCTGAGCACAGAGTTACCCAATTTGACCACATTTATAGATAGCAATATTACAGATACTGAACACTTAAAAAAAACTGTGATTCCCACTGAGAAACAACCCGTCTTAAGTTCTATAGTATCTACACAGTTTACAATGCATTAGCTTTCTTAACATAACGGTTGCATTTAGTCCAGGTTATTTGTCTGTTTAAACAGGCAGCACATATGTCATGGCTGTCGGCTTTGAATGGGAGAAGATATGAAAAGGTCCAAGTCTTGAAGACAGACAATCTAACACACCTAGTGTGAGGTCCCAGATGGACAGTGTGAAAGAGTTTAGTGATGGGCTGTGGCTGAATGAACGATGAGGGTCCAATCTCTCAAAAGCACTGAATCAAATCATTGCTTCCAGCTGCTGAACGAGATATGTGAAGTGTTTGTATGAGACAGAGAAAGAGTGTGTGAGAAAAGGAGACAGAGTGTGAGTGTGTTTAACACAGACTGTTCTTCTAGATAAAGTCCTCAGATGAAAAGAAGCTGCAGCCCACCAAGGACTTCCATCTGTGTGCTTCTTATAATCTTAGTCTCCACAAGGAATAAAAGGGAGATAGCAAGTGAGAACGGCATGGAATTACAGATAGAATGGGAAAAATAAAATGTAGGAAAAGGTCATGTGACATTTGCAACGGGTTACATTTTCCTCCATTTCCTTCCTTTTTTTTTATGAATTTCCAAAACAGGGAATTCATTAGGAATGAATATGGAAAATAAAAGAAAGGAAGAAACACACCACAGAATTAGTACTATGCACGACTGCTTTATACAAATAGAGTATTATGAATAAACCGTAATCTATAATCATCCTAATTTACATAGAATAGAACCTCAATCACACTTAAAAGAATGACAATGACTTTAAACATTTACAGTGCAGCACTAGTTTATCACATTTAGCGCCTGATTAATGTCACAGACCTGTCTGTTCTGCTCACTCTCCTTTCACAACGCACACCTGCACCTGGTATCACTTGAGCCTTAATCGAGCACACCTGCACGTCATCAGATCCTCATCACCTCGGACTAGAAAAGCACACACCTCACAGCACCTCAAGGTCTGGTCTCATTTCAGCGGTTCATTAATACGAAGTGGACTGCTTATGCTATCACAGCGAATTATCTGCTACTTACCTCCTTGTGTACTCACCTCCAGAGGTCTCACCAGCGTCTGTTCTCCAGTGTTTCCCAGTCTGTCTGCTCCAGTAGTCGGAGAATGTGCTAGTGTGAGGTGTGTGTTCTGCTCCAAGTTCCACGAGTTCCTGTCAAGGCAAAGATTTATCATTACTCTCTTATCGCTCTCCAACTTGTCAAGTGAAGCTCATACTCACCGTATCCATTCAACTTTGCTCTGCTGTTTAAAATAAACTTGTTGAGAATCCTCTGTCTGAGTCTGCTTCGCGTAACAAACTGTTTTGCAGTGGTTTATTTAATAATACACAATGTATCAATCTAAAATGCATGTGGCAAACCTTTTTTAGTGGATTTTTTTTTTTCAGAGCGTCTAAATTTTTTCCTTTGTTTTGTATCACTGACCATATCATTTTAGTTTCTTAAATACTGGACCAACTGATTGACGCCATAGTGTACTTGCTCCTGTGTTTATGTACACTATGATGGCATCACCAGAAATGACTGATATGCTGAATTTGTTGCATTCATATAGGGGCAGTTCACACAGAACTCGTTTTTGGATTCAACAGCGTTACTTTTCCAGCATGCGCTAGACAGACATGTTTGACCCTTGCGCTTGTATCTTTTGCAGCAGCATTATGTGCATGACACCGCATTCTAAAAGCGTGGTGATAAAAAGTTAAACTTTTAAAGAAATGTGTCCCAATACTTTGTGGGAGGTTTTTTCACTCCACTGCACTTTCATATTTTTGTATCCAAAAGCTTGAGGACCTTCTAAGAATACACCACTCAAGTCAAAAACAAGCAAAAGAGACCAAAAATTAGCATTCCACTGTAGCGCTTTTTTAATTTTTATTTTTTGGGAACTTGCAAGCTACAATTGCTGTGACTGTTGTGCTCATGTGTTTGGATTATCCTGCACATGACATTGTTGTTAAAAATGAGGCACTCAAGTTAAAAAGTTCCACTTCTAACATGTCTTGAGACCTGTTTTTTTTTCACTCCACTGTCCTGCATCTTGCATTTTTTAATTCATATCGTGTTCCGTGTGAATGGCCCCTATTCTGATTTCACAGCACCACATTGAAAGAAACCACAACTATGCCAGCTGCTTGGCACGATGATGGAAAAGTGCAATATCTATTAACACCCACAGCTTCAGTACTACAACCAATAGTTAAGGTCACCATGAAACAGAAATTTGTAATGTTCTTTTGTCCTGGAAAGTATGTTCTGCATCAATTAAATGCATTATCATTAGTATCATCAGTGTGTCTTGATCTCTGTATTTCTCTCTTCCTCAGTACAATCTAGCACCTCCTCTTCATTGGCAAGGCCTTTTCTTCTTTGTCTTGGAGGGAGAGAACTGAAGGAGGAGGAGGGTTTTTGAGTGTGCGTATGCAGCAGAATGTGACAAACTGAAGTGCTGACTGCTTATAACTGAGCACCAACTCAGGGAGGACGATGTGCACTGCTGTTCAGCAAAAACATCAAAGTTTGTTTATCACCTCCCTTGCCCTTGATATGGAATCACATGTACTATTGTGTTTTTCTTCCTTGCTGTGAGCTCAACAGTCCATCTCTGCTTTTATCGCAATTCAATTTTATAGAGCATATGCACCATTGCAACAGAGTCATAAGATTAACGTCTGTCTGACACTCTAAGTTCATTTTACTGTTTTGCAAAATATAAAGGTTATTTGAGGTTCAATTTTCTCCCGCAGGTGCTTTGGCAGCAAAGTGTAAATCTCAAGAAAGAATACTGAGATGTCTTTTAAGCGGCATTTCACATTTTGTTTTTTATTTTCATATTTTATATTTTCAGTGCCAAATTAAAATATAAAAATTATTATTGTTTTCCATCTGTTTTCTTGTTCATGTAGTCAGTGAGAGAATTTTCCATGAAAGCTATACAGTTAGGTCCATATACACTCACCTAAAGGATTATTAGGAACACCATACTAATACTGTGTTTGACCCCCTTTCGCTTCCAGAACTGCCTTAATTCTACGTGGCATTGATTCAACAAGGTGCTGAAAGCATTCTTTAGAAATGTTGGCCCATATTGATAGGATAGCATCTTGCAGTTGATGGAGATTTGTGGGATGCACATCCAGGGCACTAAGCTCCCGTTCCACCACATCCCAAAGATGCTCTATTGGGTTGAGATCTGGTGACTGTGGGGGCCATTTTAGTACAGTGAACTCATTGTCATGTTCAAGAAACCAATTTGAAATGATTCGAGCTTTGTGACATGGTGCATTATCCTGCTGGAAGTAGCCATCAGAGGATGGGTACATGGTGGTCACAAAGGGATGGACATGGTCAGAAACAATGCTCAGGTAGGCCATGGCATTTAAACGATGCCCAATTGGCACTAAGGGGCCTAAAGTGTGCCAAGAAAACATCCCCCACACCATTACACCACCACCACCAGCCTGCACAGTGGTAACAAGGCATGATGGATCCATGTTCTCATTCTGTTTACGCCAAATTCTGACTCTACCATCTGAATGTCTCAACAGAAATCGAGACTCATCAGACCAGGCAACATTTTTCCAGTCTTCAACCGTCCAATTTTGGTGAGCGCGTGCAAATTGTAGCCTCTTTTTCCTATTTGTAGTGGAGATGAGTGGTACCCGGTGGGGTCTTCTGCTGTTGTAGCCCATCCGCCTCAAGGTTGTGCGTGTTGTGGCTTCACAAATGCTTTGCTGCATACCTCGGTTGTAACGAGTGGTTATTTCAGTCAAAGTTGCTCTTCTATCAGCTTGAATCAGTCGGCCCATTCTCCTCTGACCTCTAGCATCAACAAGGCATTTTCGCGCACAGGACTGCCGCATACTGGATGTTTTTCCCTTTTCACACCATTCTTTGTAAACCCTAGAAATGGTTGTGCATGAAAATCCCAGTAACTGAGCAGATTGTGAAATACTCAGACCGGCCCGTCTGGCACCAACAACCATGCCACGCTCAAAATTGCTTAAATCACCTTTCTTTCCCATTCTGACATTCAGTTTGGAGTTCAGGAGATTGTCTTGACCAGGACCACACCCCTAAATGCATTGAAGCAACTGCCATGTGATTGGTTGATTAGATAATTGCATTAATGAGAAATTCAACAGGTGTTCCTAATAATCCTTTAGGTGAGTGTATATTTGAACACAGGCAAAAATTTTATTTGTTGACTAAAACATATTAAAGTTCAATTTATATAATGAATATGGGCTTAAAGGGCACACTCTGAGCTTTAATTTGATTGTATTCTATCACAATTGGAGGAAAGGTTAAGGAGTTACAGCTCTTTAATATGTACCTTCCCCTTTTTCAAGGGACTATAAGTAATTGGACCGTTTACTTAAAATCCATTTCATGGACATAATGATGAGGGCTATTACTTTGTTATTTCTACATCAATTAAGCAGGTAAAAGGTCTAGAGTTGGAGTTGGAGTTCTAAGTGTACCATCTCTCCATACAAGTGAAACAGACGATTCTTAGGCTTCAAAAGCATAACTAATCCATCAGAGAGACAGCAAGAACATTAGGAGTGGCCAAAGCATCAGTTTGGTACATTCTGAGAAAAACAGAACACACTGGCGAGCTCAGCAACATAAAAAGGCCTGGACGTCCACAGAGGACAACAGTGGTGGATGATCGGAGAATCCTCTCCATGGTAAAGAAAAACCCTTTCACAACATCCAGCCAACAGAAGAGCACTCTCCATGAGGTAGGTATGTCACTGTCAAAGTCTACAATCATGAGAAGACTTCATGAGAGCTAATACAAAGGGTTCACCACAAGGTGCAAAAAAGGCCAGATTAGACTTTGCCAAAAAACATCTAAAAAAGCCAGACCACTTCTGGTAAAGCATTCTTAGGACGGCTGAAATTAAGATCAACTTGTACCAGAATGATGGGAAGAAAAAAGTATGGAGAAGGCTTGGAACAGCCCATGATCCAAAGCATACAACATCATCTGTGAAATACTGCAATGCCTTGTAGAGCAGCATACACACACAAAATAATTTCAAGGCTAGCACATTCTTTAGCAGGAGTTAAGACTTCCACTCCCAGCATCTGCATTTGACTGGCTGGCCGATTTCCTGCCCTAAATCTCTAAAACCCAGGATAAATTTGAGGGAACATCTGAAATGGATTTAGAACAGAACCTTCAATGTTGTTCCTGACCGGTTTACAATAAATAAAAGTCATGTAATCAACAGTACAAACCATGTGGCATCTGGAAAGGCTCCAGCACAGACCCTCCCTGATATCTCCTGATCGTTTAACGCAGTAATTCAATGATGGTATCAACAAAGATGATGGTTTTACAACAGACGTCCGAGCTAAGAAAATCACCAGATCTCCATTCGGAGTGACATTCCCATGACCTCCCGTTTCTCCCCAGCAGAGAAACGCACCTTTTCTTCTTATTGGCAGAACAAAGCCAAATACAAATAATAATTGTTGCTGCTACTGAAAGCAACATATATATATATATAGACAATATATATTGAGGTTGTGTGTTTATTTTATGTCTTTCATATGCTTGGTGTGATTATTTAGAAGGTAGCATGTTAATCGATGCATTAACCCATGTAGTATATAAAATTAAGGTATGTACTTTGTGTATGCGAATTACCTGTTGTTTGATTTTGAATGAAAGCTAGTTGCGTCAGCAATAATTTGGTGTAGATGAAAGTTGAATTTTCTCATCATAATGTATGATTAAAACACTTATAGGGATCTGCTAGGTTATAGTCTTCATTTTACGCACAGAAAACTAAGCCGTGCGGGGCAGGGCTCCGCCCTACAGAAACACTTGTGATTGGATCAAACAGAAAAAGGGGCAGACTGAAATCAGCCCAATAAAGACAGTCACCCAACTTTGGTGTACTGTTGCTTGCTGCTTGCTCGCGCGCTGTTTGAAACTTCGGCTCCTCATCTGATCGCGCTGTTAAGCACTCTCAGCCATATACCATCTGGCGAGGATCCACACATGCCTTCAAAGTTCTAACCAAAGAAACTTTAACACCTGAAGCCGAAAGAACTCTAAACAGACTTCCTAAGAGCGTCATCACGTTACAGAGAAACCAACCAATTGCACGAGGGCATCCCCAGTGACATCACGCAACGACGACTTCAGCAGCCAATCTGCACCCGGGGTTCCCTCAACCAGGAAAGGAACGAAACAACTCAGAGCAAGTAATCAAATAATTCTCCATAATTCTGCTGGAAACTGGTTGCATTCATCTTTAAGAGTAAAGATAGTAAAGTTCCTTGCTTGTGACTCCCTCAGATTGAAGTTAGAGCATTCTTGGAAACGAGCATTAGAACCTTAAACTCTCTTCAAATCAAAACAATTCATTGCCTGCAGCGTGTATGTGTGTTTGTGTGTGTACGTATTCTGTTTTGTGTTATTTTAGCTTAGTAGTGTTGTAGAGTAGCAAATAAACTTTGATTTATTAAGAAATCTTGTGTCTGGTGCTATGGGATTTTCAAGTCTTAAACTATTTGCCAAAGATCGCGTTACCTATGCTCATGAATTTTGATAAAGTACTATTTGGTTTGTTTTATCGTTGGCCACGAATAAGATAAACTAAATTGTTAAACTGAACTTGACGATTCGCTGGACGAGTCGTTAAAACCTTAGAAATTATATGTTTTGATTGATATTATATCAATATCGAATCTTAAGAATAGATTCCCTAAAAGCTCAATTAAAATAAGGGCTAATCCTTACAACACGGTGGAGCAGTGTGATGGCATGGGCATGTATGGCTTCCAGTGGCACTGGGATACTGGTGTTTAGTGTTGACATGACAGAAGACAGAAGCAGCCGGAAGAATTCTTAATTGTACAGGGATATTATACTCTCTGCCCAGATTCAATCAAATGGAGCAAAGTTGATTGGGCGGTGCTTCATAATACAAATGGACGATTGCCCAAAACATACAGCAAAGTTTTTGAAGGTAAAAAAGTGGATTATTCTGCAATGGACAAATCAATCTCCTGATCTCAACCCGAGCATGCATTTCACTTGCTGAAGACAAAACTAAAGGTAGAGAGACCTACAAACAAACAACAACCGAAGTCAGCTGCAATAAAGGCCTGGCAAAGCACCACAAAGTTAGAAACCCATTCTCTGGTGATGTCTATGAGTTCCAGACTTAAGGCAGTCATTGCCTGCAAAGGATTCTCAACAAAATATTACAAATGAAAATTTTATTTATGATTATATTTATTTGTCCAATTATATTTGTAAGCATTTTATGTTATATTTTTGTTCAACCCCTTGAATTAAAGCTTAAAGTCTGCTCTTCAATTTCAAGTCAAGTCAAGTCACCTTTATTTATATAGCGCTTTTAACAATACAGATTGTCAAGCACTTAACAGTATCAAATTGGAGGATAGAGTGTCAGTAATGTATAATAATAAGATTAAACACTCAATTTTCAGTTAAGGCATTTCATTATTAAATACAGAGATGTCATTGTCTAGCTCAGTTTAGTTAAATAGTATCTGTTAAAATCAAATTGATGGTAATGACTAGAAATTAAGTGTCCCCAACTGAGCAAGCCAGAGGCGACAGCGGCAAGGAACCAAAACTCCCTCTGTGACAGAAAGGAGAAAAAAAAAACCTTGGGAGAAACCAGACTCAGTTGGGGGGCCAGTTTTCCTCTGGCCAGGAGATTATTGTTTATTTATTGTTTACTTATTGTTTTAATTAAAATTTTAAATGTATGAATGTATTATATTTCTATTTTATATTGTTGCAATTTCTAACAATAATAGCATTATGTAGTTAGGTACTTTATTATATTTTTAGTTATTTTCTTTTATTTTTATTTTTATTGTATTTAAGTCGAGGTCTTTGGGGCTCATCCAGGTGTCCCGGCCTCCGCCGACGATCAGGGAGACATCATCTCCCGGCACCAATCCACCATCTGATTGCAGTGCAGTGTTGACAGAACCGGGCTAATATGGTCATATTTCCTGGTTCTAGTAAGAACTCTAGCTGCTGCATTTTGGGCCAGCTGTAGTTTGTTAATCAAGCGTACAGAACAACCACGCAATAAAGCATTACAATAGTCTAACCTTTAGGTCATAAACGCATGAATTAGCATTTCTGCATTTGACATTGAGAGCATAGGTCGCAATTTAGATATGTTTTTGAGATGGAAAACCGCAGTTTTACAGATGCTAGAAACATGGCTTTCAAATGAAAGATTGCTATCAAACAGCACACCTAAGTTCCTAACTGATGAAGAAGAAATGACAGAGCAGCCGTCAAGTGGTAGATAGTGTTCTAGGTTATTACGTAGGGTTTTTAGGTCCGATAATTAACACCTCTGTTTTTTTCAGAATTTAGCAGTAAGAAGTTATTCGTCATCCAGTTTTTTATATCGACTATGCATTCCGTTAGTTTCTCAATTTGGTGTGTTTCACTGGGCCGCAAGGAAATATAGAGCTGAATATCATCAGCATAACAGTGAAAGCTAACACCATGTCTCCTGATAATATCTCCCAAGGGTAACATGTAAAGCGTGAAAAGTAATGGCCCTAGTACTGAGCCTTGAGGTATTTCATACTGCACTTGTGATCAATATGATACCTCTTCATTCACTGCTAAGAATTGATGGTGGTCGGATAAGTACGATTTGAACCATGCTAAGGCACTTTCACTAATGCCAGCAAAGTGTTCTAGTCTATTCAAAAGAATGTTGTGGTCGATAGTGTCGAACGCAGCGCTAAGATCCTGTAGCAATAATAAAGAGATACAACCACGATCAGATGATAGAAGCAGGTCATTTGTAACTCTAATGAGAGCAGTCTCAGTACTATGATACGGTCTAAATCCTGACTGGAATTCCTCACAGATACCATTTTTATCTAAGAAGGAATATAATTGTGAGGATACTACCTTTTCTAGTATCTTTGACAGAAAAGGGAGATTTGAGATCGGTCTGTAATTAACTAGATCTTTGGGGTCAAGTTGTGGTTTTTTAATGAGAGGCTTAATTACAGCCAATTTGAAGGTTTTGGGGACATATCCCAAAATGACAATGATGAATTAATAATAGCCAAAATAGGATCTATGACTTCTGGAAGCAGCAGTTTTAGTAGTTTAGATGGAATAGGGTCTAACATACATGTTGTTGGTTTAGATGATTTAACAAGTTTATACAATTCTTCCTCTTCTATAGTAGAGAAAGAGTGAAATTGTTCCTCAGGGGATCTATAGTGCACTATCTGATGTGATACTGTAGCTGACGGCTGCATGATTACAACGATAGTATTGATCTTGGAAGTAAAGTAGTTCATAAAGTCATTGCTGCTGTGCTCTTGGGGAATGCCATCACCTGTTGATGCTTTATTTTTCGTTAATTTAGTGACTGTATTGAATAAATACCGGGGGTTATGTTTGTTTTCTTCTAGAAGAGATGAAAAATAATCAGATCTAGCTGTTTTTAATGCTTTTCTGTAGGATAGGGCAAGCTATACGAAATACCTCTAGTTTTGTTTTCCTCCAGCTGCGCTCCATTTTCCGGGCTGCTCTCTTTAGTGTGCAAGTGTGCTCACTATACCGCAGAGTCAGACTGTTTTCTTTGATCTTCCTTAAGCGTAAAGGAGCAACTGTATCTAAAGTGCTAGTATCTAAAGTCCATAGTTTCTGTTACATCATCAAGTTTTTCTGCGCTTTTGGATATGCTGAGGAATTGAGATAAATCAGGAAGATTACTTACAAAGCAGTCTTTTGTGGTAGACGTGATGGTTCTACCATACTTGCAACAAGGAGCAGAATCTACAGCTCCAGCTATATGGAGTACAAACAAGACTAGACAATGATCCGAGACACCATCGCCCCGCTGCAGAACCTCAACACCACTAACATCAATTCCATGTGACAGTATTAAATCAATTTCACCTTGATTGTTGCATTTTAATTCTATTCTGGTGGCATACAGAGCCAAAATTATGAAAATTGTGTCAATGTCCAAACATATATGGACTTAACTGTAAATATATGGTGTTATTGTAGTTATTAATTTTAATACCATATTTCAGGATGCTCTTGCTTCCTCTCATGAGTCATGGGCCACCACTGTAAAGTACATTGCTCAAGATTTATCTTTATCTCATATTATACAAATCCATCCAAAAATGCATTGCTTGTAATAATATAAGCTTCTCTAGTCCTACTTTTCCGCCCATAACATGAGCGCCTTTAAAATTGCATGGGGTAATTATGGGCTAAATGGACTCTTAAGAGGGTTCTCTAAGTGCTAAGATGTACTAGGGTCTTGTCCTGTCACCTTCACTGTTTAGCACTCGCTGGTGGGCTCTATTTTTGGGTTAAAGCTACACCACTTTACTCAAATTATTATTCTGTAAGTGAGCTCTAACAATTTTAGTGAGAAACTATTTCCCCTCCTTAAAAAGTCTAGGATTGCGTGATGTTTTCACATTGCAGTCCAGTTTTTGTTTGGCAGTGTTTTCAAAAGATTGTTAAAGCCCTGTTTTGGTAGTAGCGCCAGAAATCATATTAGAAGAGTAGAAATCATTCTCAGCATTTCCAGGATATCCCTTTAGGATTATTCTAAACCAGATGTGCTTTCTTTTAAATCCACTGTCAATCCTAAACTTTTATTACACTTTTATTACAAATCAAGAGGTAACACAAACTTTGAATGGATAATCTACCCAGAAACAGACATAATAACACTTCAGTTGTAGAGGAAAATAAAAACAATAAGTCTGATATGTCATCTAATGTGAAAAAAAAAAGGTTCTTGAAAGATATTTAAGAAAAAACATCAGGCCTGAATCTCACACCCCAATCCACATAGTATGCAAAGCTGCATCTATTTCACTACAGAAATAATAAATGAACGTTAGGTATTTGGTAATGCACTCTATTTATCTTTTTGAATGTTGCTAATGGCACGAAACACACTGCATGAACTACAAATAGAAAAGCTCAATTTAATATCAATCAATCAATCATGAGCTACTGTTAAGTGACTTTTGTAAGAGCAGAAAGAAGTGGTTGATGAAGGGGCAAACAGCATATTAAGGGAGAGATAGACCAGCATACCTCTTCGCATGGATAAAACTGCCTTAGCAAACGTGTTTGTGTGTCTCTGTTTGTGGGTGTAAAGTTTGTGATTTGCACTGAATGTCTCATCAGTTCCTGGGTTACAGCTGCTTTTATAAGCTATTAATCACATTATGCATGCCTAATGACGTAGAAATAACTCAAATCAAAGAAATGACCACTGTGGAGTTACTAATAAAATAACACCTCATTTAATTGTATTTATTCATGCAATTTAAGCCCCACAATCTGATGGCGAGTCACAGGGGAGCCAGAGGAAATTGGACATCTCTCATCAACCAAAATAAAGAGTGTAGAACGGGGAAAGAACACAAAGGAAATGGTCTTTAAAAGTAGTTTTAAAAGTTTAAATGCAATTTAACTGTTTAACTTTACATATTAAAAAATATGATGTTCATGTACAAGATTGAACATTGGACATCTTTCATCAAACCTGAACAAAAGCCAGTGCAGAACAAGGTAAAACATAAAGTAAAAAAAGGAAAAGGCCTTTAAAACATGTTAAACACAACTTAAAACATTTAACTTCACATTTTAAAAACATTACATTCTTGCCTGAGATGAGCAGTGAGATTGAGTGCAAACATAACATAAGGGCAGTTGTGACCTAATGGTTAGCGAGTGTCTTGTAAGGTCATGGGTTTGATACAGTTGCTCCCATGGTGTGTGTTCAGGATGTGTGTGTTCACTACTAACTGCACTTGGATGGGTTACCATAGTTAGCCACACATCACACCAATTAAAGGGGATATTGAATGCCCATTTTCCACAAGCTGGTACAATTCTTTAGGGTTTTCATAAAATGTCTGTAACATACCTTGGTTAAAATTCCTCAATGATTGTGTAAAACAGTCTTTTTAACTTGTGAAAAACAGCTCTGTTCACAGCAACAAGTTTCGGTTCATATCTCGTTAAATGATGAGCCTCTGCTCACCCCACCCCACACATGACATGGCTCGGAGGTGGTCTTATACAAATAGCTAGCTATCTACGTAGAAACTTGCTGCAAATTGAAACGGATGACACAGTTTCAGACCATGTCCACATGTACACGGGTCTATTTATAAACTGAGTTTTTCCTTCTTCCATTTTTAAAAAAATCTCTGTCCACATGAAAACGCAAACGCATGGTATGAAGCACTGTCAAGAGCATGCCAAACCAACAGGTGGCAATATAATCTCAACCATAAAGTCATGTTGGCCAATCAGAAGCCTGGAAAAGTTTCCAGTAGGCGGAGATAACCAATAGCATCCAGCTGCAGCCCCGCAGACTCACCTCCGGCTAGACACCACTGGCTGGACACCAGTGGATAGACAGGCTACGTCATTTCCGTTTTCTCCGTCATTTCCGTTTCGCCGCTAATTTCCGTTTTCTCCGTCATTTCCGTTTCGCCGCTAATTTCCGTTTTCACCGCTGGATGGACAGCAATTTTATTTCCTATTTTCACCTCTGGATTGACATAAATTTATTTTATATTTTCACCTCTGGATAGACAGCATATTTAGTTCTCACCTCTGGATGGACAGTATATTTATTTTACATTTTCACCTCTGGATAGACATTTATTTTATATTTTCACCTCTGGATAGACAGCATATTTATTTTCTGTTTTCACCAGTGGATAGACAGCATTCTTTGCAGGCTTAATTGCACACGTCTTTTCCGTATTGTCATTTTACTTTTATGACTTAAAATATATAATATAAAAGCTGTGTGCAAATTGAAATATGATCTTTATCATATCTCTTTACATAAAACAATTCTCAATAATATACTTAATATTATAACATCAATAATTCATGCAAACTGCATTCACAAGAACCACCTTGAAAATATATATTGTTCAGATCATATCACTATTTTTTGTGGCAAATTCAGCCTAGATCAATGGACTATAACGTTTTGTCAATACAACAGACTTGTACATGTTAATTGACCACAGTTATTTGCCTTGCCCATTTGGATATTCAATTCTTTTTTTTCTTTTTTTGTAAATGTAACCACTTCTGTTTTTAAAATATACGTAGATTCACATGTTCAGACAATTTACAAACAATCCAGATCAAATTAACACTTCATGGTTTTGCAATATTTATTGGAAATTACACAATCTAATTAGTAAAATTAGTCAAATCTGACCATCAGAATGAAGATGCCATAAGGTTGTGGGGGAAGTCCCTATTTCACGAGAAAATAAAACATGAACAGTTACAAATAAACTATTGCACACTGTGCACACCACACCTCATTCCTGCCCCCTAAAACTGGCAGACTGGCAGTCTGGGCAATGCTCAGGAAATTCAGGGTCTGTATAAAACCCTCGCAGGTCTCCACGCCTTCCATTTCCACAGTACCCCACCCAGTCTTTGAAAAAACATCTGCAATTTCTGCATTCTACAATTTTAAAAGGGACACACATGTCTCTTACAGCCTGGGGCAGTTTTTTGACATTCACCACACCTAAAGCAAGAACAGATGTACAATATGATTAGAATGAGCATGTTTATATTTAACTATATTAGAGTACAAGTGAGAGATGTCTCAGCCTCTTTCCTGGTAAGCGCTGTTCCATCGTCATCTCCAGTGAGTGATGTTTCAGCCTCTTTCCTGGTAAGCGCTGTTCCATCGTCATCTCCAGTGAGTGATGTTTCAGCCTCTTTCCTGGTAAGCGCTGTTCCATCGTCATCTCCAGTGAGTGATGTTTCAGCCTCTTTCCTGGTAAGCGCTGTTCCATCGTCATCTCCAGTGAGAGATGTCTCAGCCTCTTTCCTGGTAAGCGCTGTCAGGGTATATCCTGCTAGTAATGTTTGGAGCTCTTTGCCAGGTGCTATACAATGGCTTTTACATAAATGATTGATTAACCTATTCTTATGGGAAAAAAAAGATTTACAAACACAATGAAAGTGAGCCTGTACCTTGCAACCAAGGTTGCACTTGTACATGCAATAGCCTGTGGAAACAAACACAAAAAACATTAACTACAGATTCAAACAATATACAAATGGTGTGTCATATTGAGAAAATGTACCCACCTTTGTATTTTACAGATCTCGCAAGGTGAGCCTTTAAATGAATGATTACATTCACGCACACTAATGTGATTTGCCTAAAAGAAGAGGGTAGTATTAATAGATTGTTTACGTAATAAGTATAGTGACACATATGAAATACCGGTAGTACCTTATAATTCATAAGAGTTTACAAAAATCCAATTAATAACTTTCCAAAAAAAAGGAATTGAACAATGTAGGTGAAAAGTTGTGTGTGGTAGATGGACTGTAAAAAATAGTGTGGTAACAAAAACCAAAACAAAATTATATAAATGTTAACATTCTCCTATACAAAATATGTAAAATGGTAAATGGACTGCATTTAGGCTATAGCGCTTTCAACATCATCATAAACATATTAAACATCAGGCATTTACACGTACATAGGGAAAAGTACTAACGTTACTTCAACAAAAAACAAAAAAACATAGCTAGCTAGCTAGCAAACTCTCGTGTGCATAGACAACCTAGCATTTTAGACTATTCTCTGCCAAGACTGTTCTATGAGATCTCGTTAACTGGGTACAATCTTCACACATCCAAGTGAAAAAAAAAAATTTACAATATTAAATCATACCACTTAAAGAACGATTTCATTGGAAAATCAATTGTAGCAACCTAGCTCTAGAATTGAGGCACACCAGAGTTCACTAATACCTTTAAAAAACACGACACAGTACCTTGAAAACACGACTATTTTTTAAACTAGCTAGTTTGTGCATTTGAATTCTGACATGACCTATAAATCATCGACAGTTTATTATTTTTTCTTACCGCTGACATCTGCATGGCGCGTCAAAATTGAAAAGTGAATGACGATACGGAAATGACGTCAATTTGACGCTACGGAAATGACGTCAATTTGACGCTACGGAAATGACGTCAATTTGATGCTACGGAAATGACGTCAATTTGACTATACGGAAATGACGTCTGCTGTCCATCCACTGGTGTCCAGCCACTGGTGTCTAGCAAGAAGTGAGTCTGCGGGGCTGCAGCTGGATGCCCCTCGAGATAACAGCACAAGCTCCAACTTCACAAGGTGAAGATTTTCAAAAATGTCTGCTTTCAGTGACCTGGTGCAGCGTTTGCACGTGGACGAACGGCCAAACCGCATAGAAAAAGCTGCAGTTTAAAAAATAACCGTGTTCGTGTGGACAGGGCCTCAGACCATAACTACATAGCTGTGTGGCTAGTTTTCATCCAATGTCCCTTTTAAACAGTTCACTTAAAAAGCATAATATCAGTCTACGCTCTGGTGCATGTTTAGAAAAACAATAAAAAGTAGCACAGTGGCACATAAAAATGTGAGACTTATCCATTTAGTGTAGCAGAATGGATGCAAATGCATGTGGTTTTTACAGCCATCTAGCCAGTAAACAAATGCTACGTAAATTAAATTGCTCATTTTGAGAACATTTTAGAGGCGCAAAAACTACTTACCTGGTAGACCATGGCAAACAAAATGTGCCTCCAAGCATAATTTTATTAATATTTTTAATATTAATATTGGGGTATAGTCCAGTGATGTCATCTGGTACAGGCAAGGATACTCCAACAATATTCACTTTTTCTCCATTGTTGTTATGTCATTTTACAAAATGTGACAGTTGGTGATGTGGTATTTGCCCCGCACCTCCTCCACTGTGGTTGGATAGCTGGGTAAAAAATGTTCAATGATTAGCTCTATAGCTGCGTTCAGTTTATCTCGGAAGTCGGATGTCAGAACTAGGAATGACGATACACGTGGGCCATGTTCCGGTAGAGACGTGTAATGGAAAAATGTAATGGATTTCACTTATTTTAGCATTAGCCATGTTAGCAAAAACAGAGCATTACACACATTTTGTAACTGCAGGAACTCACATACACCATAGCAACATGTTCACAAATAGAGGTTGGGCAGTAATGAGTGTATAGTGTTGTTCTGAACTTAGTTCTAGGAACTAGCCAGCAGGGTGGTTCCTAGAGGACCAATTTCCCCCTCAGGCCATTTTCCTACGGTGGCCCAGTAGTGCACAACACAACGCAATTAAAAAAGCAAGCATAAACTCACAACACTATGAAATTAAAAGCAAAAGCTCACAACACAACACAATTTAAAAAGCAAACATGAGCTCACAACACAACTAAATTAAGCAGCAACAACACAACGGAAATGCTCCCAACCACTAGGGGGCAGTTGGTCTGCAGAAATACAGATACAATTACAGAGCCACGGTTTGCGGGGGTTTTTTGGCTACTTTTATAATGTACCGCGGCTCCCTAAAGTGAAGATAGATCCTCATATACTTGGAATATATACCTGAATATATACCTGTCAATTTAAGAACGGAGAGATGGATGTCACAAACTATTACAGAACACGAGTTTCACCCACAGCATAAGATGTTAATGCTGCATGTTTATATGAATTAAATAGCTTTCAGTCATGTGACCGGCTCAAAGACCTGGAGTGCAAAACATCCATAGAACTGCAGCACAAGCATGTCAATTTTTCCTCTGTTTCCCAGCCGCAAATATTTTGATCACCTCTCAAAAGAATAAAACAAAGGTATTTCTGAACAAAATGCAAGTTTTGGCCATTTGCAATCCATATTAAGTACCCGCGGCAATATTTCAATCATAAACAGTGCGACAAAACGTTGTAAAAACACTTAGAGTGCCGTAATATATTTAAAACGGTAATATTAAAAGATCAAATTCAGTATTCACCATATTATTGATGCCTAAATTTACATAGGCAAGCAGATGAGCCCGGAATATGAATGCAATCCGCTTAACGGTTCAGTGTTTTCCTTCTAATGGTTTTCTATGGAAAGCCATTTAATGTGAAACTTTGCACATTGTGTTTATCTGGCTTCATCTTCTTGCCTGTACAAAATATACATCATCAATGAGGCGTTTCCTGAATTTCGCCTTTTAATATCTGCGTTTTACTACATTATTACTTGATGCAATCTGCATAAAATAACTGGCGGTCAGTGGAACAAAGCTTCGTTTTGCCCGCCAGGTGGGCGTTCCTTTAAGAGTGGGACGTCATGTGAAAACTATCAATAGCACATTTTTTCTACTACACAAACTCAAACACACGTGAAGCTCACAGTGATTTCAGCGTCACACTTTATCAACTACATTATCTCCAGAGCCAAAACATTCAGTAAAAACACGTTGTTCATTTAAAAATCACATTTAAAATGAAGATTGAAAAACATTTCAAATTAAGATCAATCTTGTGGCATCTCAAGGAAGTATCGGTGTTTCACTGCCAACACTGCTCCCTAGTGGTCGCAAGCATTTCCGTTGTATTGTGGCTTAATTGCGTTGTGTTGTGAGCTTATGTTTGCTTTTTAAATTTCGTTGTGTTGTGAGCTTATGTTTGCTTTTTTAATTTCATTGTGTTGTGAGCTTATGTTTGCTTTTTTAATTTCATCGTGTTGTGAGCTTATGTTTGCTTTTTTAAATTTCGCTGTGAGGTTATGTTTGCTTTTTTAATTTTATTGTGTTGTGAGCTTATGTTTGCTTTTTTAATTTCGTTGTGTTGTGAGCTTGTTTCATCGTGTTGTGAGCTTATGTTTGCTTTTTTAATTTCGTTGTGTTGTGAGCTTATGTTTGCTTTTTTAATTTCATTGTGTTGTGAGCTTGTTTGCTTTTTTAATTTCATTGTGTTGTGAGCTTATGTTTGCTTTTTTAATTTCATCGTGTTGTGAGCTTATGTTTGCTTTTTTAAATTTCGCTGTGAGGTTATGTTTGCTTTTTTAATTTTATTGTGTTGTGAGCTTATGTTTGCTTTTTTAATTTCGTTGTGTTGTGAGCTTGTTTCATCGTGTTGTGAGCTTATGTTTGCTTTTTTAATTTCGTTGTGTTGTGAGCTTATGTTTGCTTTTTTAATTTCATTGTGTTGTGAGCTTGTTTGCTTTTTTAATTTCATTGTGTTGTGAGCTTATGTTTGCTTTTTTAATTTCATTGTGTTGTGAGCTTATGTTTGCTTTTTTTAATTTCGCTGTGAGGTTATGTTTGCTTTTTTATTTTCGTTGTGTTGTGAGCTTATGTTTGCTTTTTTATTTTCGTTGTGTTGTGAGCTTTTGTTTGCTTTTTTAATTTTGTTTTGTTGTGCACTACTGGGCCACCATATTTTCCTGGTTGCATTCGCACCGGCAGCGGGAACTCTTCCTGCGTTCCATTCGGAAGGGCTCATCCCTATGCCCTAATCATTTCAAAGGGTTTACCCTCCGGAGTGAGAGCTTCGAAGGGTTGAAGGGTGTAGGGGACCAAACAACTGTTTCTTGAACTGCCCTTCTTTATACGGAGGCGCCGTCATCATGCAAAGAATCAGCGCAAAGGATCATGGGGCTCCAAGTGTCCATCAGTTGTACCATTCGAAATCCTTCCCCTTTGAAGTGGCTAATTCTGAGCTCTTCGCTTTGGAACGACACTTTAATATGGCGGCCATGATTGTTTTCACTCCGAAGTGCCCTTCGGAGGGCGATTTATCCCTTTTGGAATGTACCATCAGTGACGCCTTTGTTCGCTGAAGTTGTTTTTGTTATCTGTCGTAGGTTTCATGATAACGGATATGGAATGTGAATGCACAAAAAGGCTGAGAAAAGATCACTGCAGACAACAGCTAAATGTCATTATTGCTGTTTTCCATGTTCGTGAAGTATATATTTTTACACAGCTTTTTAAAAATGCACCGGGTAGCTGGTGTTTCATATGCGTTTAGCCAATCAGCATATACTACGTCACTGGTAGAGTCCCTACAGAACTGTTTATTGCTGCATTCACGTGCTGTCGGAATTGTCGTAAATACAAGTTTCCTCTCTAAGGCCGTTCATGTCCAATTTCCGACTAGGAAGCTCATATTTACGATAATTTATAGAATAATAATAGCAAGTGAATGCAGCATTAGACCCTGCTCTGAAGTAGAAGCTAATTTAGTTCCCCCAAGCGGAGTTCAGAACTAAATTGCTGCGGTGGGAACTATGAAAAGGTTTCTCCAGGTTGAAAGCCCCTTATGATTCAATACGTTCATAGTTCCTAGAACTACTACACACAACAAAAACAGCTCAGATCACTACGTCCTCCATTCACTGGTTTTTGATATTTGTAAATACTCAGAATAAATTGTTGGCCACTTCAGAGTTCCTGCTGCTGATGTTGGAATTTTTCAAATGTGACCAGGAATGCATGCCGAGCTCATGCTTAAGAAAAAAAAAGCTATGATAAGAGACCTTTACATCAACTAATCAGAGTGTCTATTTATGTCCTGGGAATTGCACCAGCGATTTCAGAGGTGTTGGGTTGATTTAAGTTGGTTTCATTGCTTGGTATTAGAGCTAAGTCATTGTCGGCGACCTTTGCCATATCAGCTTAATTAAATCAATAAATCACCTCTTGGGGTCCCTAATTCAAGACAATTCGGCACAAGTGCAACACTAACTTTACGAATTTCCCTAGGAGAGTGCGAGAGTGCGTCATTTCAGCCCCACCCATTCAGAGCCCACTGAAATGTTCTTGTGGCTGAAAACTGTAAACAGGATTTATGTATTTTAATTAAGCATTTTCAGAATTACCTTTATTTACGAGTGCAGAGGCAGTGCTAAGGGAATTGGTCCGTCTCTCATTGTTCCTACAACACAAGGACACAATCTTCGCGCGCGTACATGTCGCGCATGACAACACATCGCATTCAAATCTGAGCGCCGCTTATTTGTACGGCTGATTTCTGGTGTAGCCAAATATGTGGATTAGGTCATTGAAAAATTGGAAGGAACGATGGAAGCCAAGCCAGGAAAGATGCTGAGAGAGAGAGAAGGAATGAGAGTGGAAATCCGGAAAAAATCGAAATATATGCGTTATATAGGATATATATATATATATATATATATATATATATATGTGTGTGTGTGTGCGTGTGTGCGTGTGTGTGTGTGTGTGTGTATATGTGTGTGTGTGTGCATGTTTATGTGGTTTATGAGGACACAAATTTGTATAATGACATGGGTATGACAGAGGTATTACAATATGAAGGTGGTTTATGAGGACACTGCCTATGTCCCCGTAATTCAAAAGGCTTAAAAAACATACTAAATGGTGTTTTTTGGAAAATCTAAAAATGCACAAAGTCTCCTGTGAGGGCTAATTTTAGATATAGGGTTGGTGTAGGGCAATAGCACACACAGTTTGTTCAGTATAAAAACCATTACGCCTATGGAGAGTCCCCATAAACCACAAAAACCAGCGTGTGTGTGTGTGTCTGTAATGAGGTGAAACTGAGGCAAGGCGTCACATTTAATTAAGGCCTGACAGAGTCACTTTCGCTGCAAGTTTAGTCTCTTCCGTGGCATTAATGGAAAATGCCATATTAGATAAATATATAACTTAGTGACTACTGATATTTGGTGATAGGTGCATTGGAAAAGACATCGTCATTGTCCTTCACAATAAAATATTAATAAAATTGCTGTCCCGTCACTTTTACGGCTGTGTATGGCATCAGTGGGAATATATCAGTATGCCACATAAATGAAAAGACGCTATAGCTATCCAGAGAACTGAATTACGTGCTGATTACGTGCTGATTGGATGACTGAACTGCCTTTGTTGCTATGGCCAGAAGGACCCCTGCTGGAGAGAAATAAAAATAATTCTTTGAATCAATGTTTATGTTTTGTTTAAGCGCATTGTAATTATTTTTATCCATTTGGTCCCCACAATGAAGGATAAACAAGAACACACACATACAGTATTATACAATGCCATTGATGTACCCTTTTGTGTGGTGTGTATGTCTACATAGTGGACACACTAAGCTCATAAACACAGACAGCTTAATGTTTACTTGCTTCAGTTTTTATTTCTCTGCAATCAAAATAATTGATTGCTTTTATATGCACATTTTATATTTGCATTCCAGTGTTCCTTAACAAAGCGACGTAAAACTTTGTACAAATCACTTTAACTGCTAATATGAGGACATGTAGCTGAGAGTACACATTGCTTACTAAGCTAGGCCTTACCAAGAAGGACCTAATAGCTGCTGTACTGGAAACTGATGTGTATATGCTTAGATGTGTCCCAAATGCCACTGTACATCTGCATATAAACCTAAATGTGTCTCTTGAGGGAAAAAAAAGAGTACAGGGTAATCAGTAATGTTGGGTTTAACTGTTCCCACAGGGTACACTGTAAAAAAAAGAAAAAAAGAAAAGTTGAGCCAACTTAAAATTTTAAGGCAACAAACTTCAGCAGATTTTTGAGTTTTCTGAACTTGTTGTTTTAAGTTTATACAACAAAAAGTTGAGCATCTCCTACAAAAATAAGTTGAGAGAACCTTGGTTGCCTTAAATTTTTTTTGTTGTTTGTTTTTTTTTTTGTTACAGTGTACCCTGTAGGAACAGTTAACACTCTAACAACATTAAGAAGTCTTCAAGACCTCACACTACCCACTCATACAACAACAACAACAAAACCCAACATTACTGATTACCCTGTACTCTTTTTTTCCCTCGAGAGACACATTTAGGTTTATATGCAGATGTACAGTTAATGTGATGAGAAATTAAAACAAGATAATTAAGACATAAGGATTCTATGATTAACGGTGTCAAAGGCTTTCTTTAAATCAAGGAACATTGCTCCAACTACACCACCTTTATCTAAGAACATTTTTATTTTTTCTATAAAAAAAAAAACAATTTGCAGTTTCCGTTGAGTATTTTGCTCTAAAAAATACTGTATGAAGTCTGGACAACTTTATTATGACCAAGAGATGGAATATAAATATAAAATCAATGGTATCTGCTGATTTCAGCAGGATCTTGCTGTTTTGTGTGTGATATGGACCAGAAAGTCACTTAGCAGACTGTACACATTCCTTGGGAGTATTTGTGATATGGAATAATGTTTTGAATCAAATTATTTTAGCTTTAAACTTTCCACTGATGCATTTCACTAGCTCAGTTGGAAGTTCAAGGCACTATTCCCTGTAAATCTGCTTAGGAACCATATGTATTGGGAAAAGTGCTATACACACAGATTGAAATTGAAGTATTTGAAATGTGTTTCAATGGACAGTAATCGCATTCAACACCCTTCAGTCCTGTACTCATATAGGCTAATGTCAGCCACTGTAATACCAAGTTCAACCAAACGAGGGCAACACAAACACAATGATGCACTCATGTCACTTCAGGTTCCTTTCCTGTCATATATGGCTCAGTTTATATTAAACATGCCTTTTCTTAACAATCTCTTAACTGATGGGATGACAGTCACTAAAATGACTGCAGATTATAGAGTTAACTGAATTCATGAGTTAAATCAGGAATATTTCATGATTATGAGTTGTTAACTAAAAACTCAAAAACATGGTCACATATGAGTTGGAAATTTCAAGCCTGGAAAAATCAAATGGGAATGTAAAGAAAATGTATGGAAACGTCCATTGAATATGTTCCATTTTAATAACTATCAGCTGTAAAATTAAATAGCTAAAAACTGCTCTAATATCAAGAAAAATATTTTATAAAATGTAAATTATATAAAGTTATGTAAAAAAGTATATAATAATATAATATCATTATTAGACATATACACATTTAGTATAGGATGCACAAATGACTAGAAAAAGTAAAGGCTTGTGAGCCCTGGATAAAGCATTACCTCCACACTGCTCAGTCTGCAAATGGTTGAATGGCTCTAACAGGATGTGCACATTTTAATGGAATCGGATATTTCTCTTGTTGAACTAATGAACTGATTTGTCAGAGGCTAATAAAGCCAATGTGTTTCACTTTCTAGGCCCTATAGCTTTCAGTCAGCTTGTTTGTTTATTTATCTTTTCTCATCCCATTGAATAGACCTGTACTTGGAGCTCAGAAATGAAGCAGGCCTAGAGGCTTCTGAGCCAATCTAGTTTTTTTCTGTCATTGACTGTTATGGTCTCTCATAAAGGAGCTCTTGGATGCGGCTTGCCTGGGGGCGTTCAGAGAGAAAGCTAATGAAAAACTTGAGTGGAGCGGACTAAACATCACAGACTCAGAGAACATGCACTAAAGACTTACAAGGGAACAGCTTGTTTCTGAACTGGCAGGGAATGGTCTTTTTTGATACATCAGAACAGAATAAATTATTCTTGCATACAGACATCCTTATATGGTGCTTAATATGGGATTCTGATGGTTCTAGTTTTGTTAATGAAATGATATTAAGTTAAAATGCCTCAGGAGCAATTACAACATGTAGGCAATTTTCATCCTTTTGTCCAGAAGTCAGTTTTTGCATATGCTAGTCAACCTGTTTGTTGTGTCCTTTCTATGGTTGTGTGTGTGCTTTGAGCAGAAGGCTTGCACAGGCTAGGACAGCAGTACTCTCACAGGGCTCCTGAGCGGGCAGGAGTCACAGATGGGCAGCTGTCATGTACACTCAACCTCATCAAAGCCACAAATGCTTTCTGCAACCAACCATCCAGAGACTTCATTTACTTTCCAGAACAAGTAAGTACTGGAGTAACATGTAGATTTGTGCTATTCAGAACTGATAGTATGTTTCTGTATTTTTTTCTGACAACACACAGTCAGTATTGGGGATTGACAAGCATATTTTCTAACAGGTGTGACTCCCAAACTGTCCTGTTCACACTTACATGCAGTATTGAAGTCGTGACTATATGCAATAATGTCAGTCTCCTTATTTGTTTTCATGCTAGCCATTAAATTTACAGACTAAAGGTGGTGACATCCATAATACTGGCAAGTCATATTGCAGTGAAATGAGTCCAAGCCATCAAATCAGCATGGCCAAATATGCGTCCCATACTCAGAATTTGTGCTCTGTATTTAACCCATCCAAGTGCACACATACACAATGTGAACACCTTTGGGTTACAAGCCATGACTGCTTAATGGTTAGAGGTTCCAGTACTAGAGCACTGCATTGAAAATGTATTTTTGTGGGCCAACTGAAAATTAGCATCGTCCTGGTTCCCAATAGGATTTTTCCACTGACATTTGGATTATTGCTGAAAATAAGCTTTGTGACCAATGAACGTTTTTGATTCTTACACATTTTGTTCATCATGACAATCTTCACAAATTAATTTTGAAGCTTAAATACAACGATCAGAAGTAAAAAGCTAAACATAGGCCATAAACAAAGTACACGAGCATTACTTGACTTTAAGGTAAACCAACAACCTTCCAAGCATCCAACAACTCTTTTAATGTCTCTGACAACCTCTGTAGTCCCATTTAGCCATTTGTTAACAACTTTGTATTTATTTATTTTTATCAAGACTAGTAAAAGCTTCTTTTTTTTTAAAATCAGTATTACTGATTAATTTTATGTTGCACAAAAATAAAACATGAAAATATCTTGAGCTTGTTTTAATTAAAGATCTTATGGAATTTAACCAAAAACCCCTTCAAAAAGCCTGCTGACTTTAGGATGATGCAACAGGAAGTGCTAAAAAACTAATTTTGGCCTACAAAAATACATAATCCATGCAGCACTTTATACCTGAGGCAACATACAGAGAATGACTACAATGAGTGCATTGTACTGTAATGTGACAGACAACTACTTATCCAGTACTAGAACTTCAGATTAATATTACATACTAAAATACAGGGCTCGACATTAACGCTTGTCTGGGACAAGTGAATTTTTTGGTCGGGCAAGTGAAAGAGAAATGTACTTGGCCTATCGGACAAGTAACTTGAGAAGTCAATACCAAAAACAATAATAACTGCCTTTATTTATGATATAGCCTTTTTTATCGGGGTGTGCGATATATATCGTTTGAGATCATTTCGTAATTGTTGTTTTATCGAGTGTACTGCAAGAATCAAAACACACAAGAGTGCACGCATACATTACGTAAAGTCGTCTAGGTTACTGCATACTTCTTTCACTGCATGATTGAGTATTACAATGCATGAAGAATGATCACAAAATTCAAGATATGGGAGAAGAAAATGTATATATTTATATAATTTCATATAGTTTCACACGAAGATCGAGTGCCGTGACTTGATGCCACCTACTGGTGGTTTTAATTTCACATTTACAGTATTTTTAAATTTTTTAAATAATTTCAAATATCAGTTTTCATCGTTTTATGAATCAAAACATTATTTATTCATTTGTAACTGCAGATTAAAGCATTCCGTGTCATTCAGAGCTGCATTAACAGTGGGTAAATATATCTATTCCACTTGAGTGTGAGTGTGTCATGTGTTCCTGCCTCTTGTGCCCTTATTTGGTTTGTTTCCTGTCCTTGTCTGATGTAATCATTAGTTTATTCGTGTCCGTTTATTTACCTGTGTATTTATAGTCCTGTCTGTGTAGTGCCATTTCGTCTGGTCTACTCGTTACTCCCCGGTGTTTGATGTCTGCCTTGCCTTGTCCTGTCTTGCCCTGCCGTGTTGTCTCCAGTAAAGTCTGTTATTTGAGTTACCTCCTCGTCTCCGTGTTCCTTGTTCCTCCCTCGTGTGTACACCGTGACATCTACATTGCAAAGATAAATTTTGTTGATACTGACTTCATTTGTTTGGTAACAGCCCAAATGTCATCTTATACTAATTGTCTGATTAAATTGAACTCTAATTTAAAAAATAATAATAATTTTGTTTGAAAATTCATATATATAAATATAAGCATTTTATTTTTAAGTTTAATATAAAATAATTGTATTTGTAATTTATACTCCCTTTTTATTTTAAAATATAACACTATCACACTTTTTTTTTCATTATTTTATTTGACTAACTAAAACTAAATGTGTTTTGTATAGCTACAATAAATTATATTATATATATATTTTATATATTTTAATATATTATATAATATATTATAAAAAATCTCTCCGGGCAACTTACTTTTATACTCGGACAAGTAAATGACAAATTTTCCGAGGGACAACCACATGAGAATGCTTAATGTCAAGCCCTGAAATATAATAGCTTTTACTGAGAAATAAAGGATATGAAGTGTCAAATGTGGTTAAAAATCTAATGATAAATTTCACAGAATATTTAATGCACAGAATTGTTTTCAGTTCATTTGTATTAACTTCTTGTAGTACCATATCATTTATAACAGATTTTATTCCAACTTTCAAATTCAGTTAAAAAGGAAGTATTTTTATGGATTAGAATACAAATAGATCCATCTGAAACAAATCCTTGAAATAATTTTAGTTCACCTTTCTTTCTTTCTTTCTTTCTTTCTTTCTTTCTTTCTTTCTTTCTTTCTTTCTTTCTTTCTTTCTTTCAGTGTTCGTTTTAGTGTGCCACCCCAGGATTTTTACTGGGGTGGGGTCCACTGAAAATACAGTTGTGAGTCCTGAAATTTCACAGGCGTGATTTCAGGAATAGAATGAGTTTGTCACTTAAGTACATAACAGTGTACACGCTGCACACAGTTTTTCTTTTTAAATTCACTTGTATTCATCATCTCGACTTGAGGTCAGAATCATAATTTTCCATATAGTCAAATGACTTAACAAGAGCAAACTTCCGCTTAGTAATAAGGTCATATATACTGACCATAAACTATACATTCAAGATTAAATATTCAGAGACCTCATTCCGATGAAGAGGCTAAATTGTAAAGTTAAAGATAGTAAAGATAAAAATAGCCAATGTATTGCCAGTAAGGACAAATCATGCCTTGTGATCTACAGGCAAATCAACATCTTCTCTGAGATGTGAAAGCTGAGACCTACCACGACTTTTGACTTTTGAGTCATGTGGGCATAAATTGCATGTAAGGTCAAAACATTGTCTGTTTCACTGAGATTTAGTCACTCGTGGTTTAAGAGGAACTCATCGTCTTTAACATGTTTTAATATGTGCCTTTTGCCTGTTTAACTCCTAAAAAAGGGAAGAGGACGAGTATCCTATTTAGTGTCCACATGTAAATTCCATCTTCAGCAAAATATAGATTCTGCCCTTTTGTTATCAGAGCGATTTTGTTTAAATCCTTGCTACAGCAAGTTACTTTAGCTCAGTAAAGTTCTGCTGCTCATTGATGTTTCTTCAGTCAAACAGGGACAAGAATGATAAATGTGATTTTTCATTGATCAATCCCAATTTTCAGCCATTTGAAAGAACACACAAAAGCTAGTCTGTAGTGAATGGCTGTTTTCTCTCGGTTCACAGCAGAAATGTTGCAGGGCCAAGTGAAAGCAACACACTTTATATTCAAGGTGTTTTTTTATTTTTATTTTTTAATCAATAGTGCTTTTACCACAATTTTCATTAAATTCTCACCATTGACACGGACAAATGTAAGCTTACGCGCCATGACATTTTTGAATAGATAAATCAAATTGATTAAGGTTATATTCTTTATTAAAATGCATTCTAACTAGTGACATCACTATCAAGCATCCCTATACTTTTACACGACGGACATTATGGACATGAATGATACCGCAAATTGTGTGACTTGTTAAGCTGGTGTGCAATAGTGCTAGGGTTAAAGCTTATTGTTCTTGCAATTGAAATTCGTATATGGCAGGCAATAAAATGGTCGAATTGAGGGCTGAGCTCTTCTTTGCTGGTAAGCAACCATTCACAAGATGATAAAACATTTGCATCATGATGCCATAGTTTGTGGAGACAAGGACCACTTACATTTTCTTCTGCTTCATAGCATTTAGAAGATTAGGATATTAGTTAGTACAGTCTGACTGTAACCATCATACTCTATAAATACAACATTGGCTCACTGAGGAAGGACTTAAACGCACCATTTGCGTCCTCTGACTCCACAAACTATCTGATGGAAGTGTATTGATCCTGCTCTAGCGAGTGGCTTTGTTGAATCATCTGCAGAAGTTCTGTGATTGATCAAAAGTCACCATTGCCAGTGATAGCATCACGTGATTTTGGATATTTAACAAAAGATCTTGTTCACTGCTGTTCACTGCTTTTATGTATCACTATATCTTTCTATAGTTGTTGGCGATATCAGTGCAAATATTTCTTCTCTTGTTAAGTACGAGAGGAGATATGTCACAAAATGTTGTACTCATGCCACTTAAAATTAAGGATGGCCAGCAATGAGTTTTGACTTTGCTTTATGAGGCAGAT